>NC_086160.1:23906187-26406187 GCF_035149785.1 Candoia aspera | reverse complement strand
TACCAGCTGTAACAGAGATGTTGCTACAGCAGCATTTTATGACCTAATAGTACTCAGTGGGCTGCTGCTAATATTATATATCTGTATATATGCACGCGTGTGTGATGCCAGCAGTTTCCAAGGCCTAGATTTCAATTCAGATAAATAATTGAAAGTACTTTAGACTTTTCCATAAAATGTTTAATAAGAGATCAAACACTTTCTCCTCATTGGGGAAAACTAAATAGTTTATACATGGATGGTTTATTGTAGAAGTCTAAATATTATTCTCGGACATTGCCTGTTTTTCTTTTTTCTTTATAAAAAACACATATATTAGAAGTAAAAAGGTGGTTGTAATACTGCCATTTTGCTTATCCATAGTCATTTCTTAAGGCTAGGAAAGGAGATGGGATGATACTTTGAATATAGCACATGGCCAAGAAAACCTGGCTGCTGTCCTAGAATGTCAAAAAGACAGGTAGCTGGATAGTTAATGTTTTGCAAAGTTGAAACAGAGTTTGAGGGTCACTTTTTGTGCCCACCAAAGGATGCTGCATGGAAAAGAGGCAGGCTCACCAGGGCACGTATATCCAGGCAGAGGTCATGGAAGTCTTAAGACTGGGCCCTGAGTCAATAGCCACATCTTCGCAAAAGTTAATTCACCTACTTCTGTATCTGCCCCTCCCCCATGTGATAGTGAGATTGTGCTCCAGAACATATTAGATAAGTTATTTTCATGCCTACATGACTGGTCAAAATTGACTTTGTATAAAAAAGCAAGAATGGATGAATAGGATCACTAGATTATGAAGTGCTTCTCTTCTCTTCTTCCACACTCCCATATTAGTATGATTTTGTGGTAAATCAATGAGTCTAAGGTATGTGGTTTTATGTGATTTTATAGCTTTTCCTGTTTAGAATAGCATAACATTTAGTTGATGATTGACTCATTATGGAGTAAATATATTTAAATATGTTAACTTTCAAGTGGGGTGAGGACATAACTATCTTACAGTTCCAAATATGGGAGGTGAATCATTGGACAATATTTGGGATTTGGGCATAGGACTCCCTGTTTCAAATTGGCCCAATTTTGAAAGAATATTCTCAGGCAAACCATTTCACAGATTGCCCCAAGTCTAAAATAGATTAAAATGTAAGGCATTTTCATTCTGATCTTTTCAGGTGTCCTTCCTTTTTTAAAAGACTGCTTTGGAGGAACAGTTTTATTATCTGGTAAATCTTTATGCAAAATTCTCCTCTCTGGCAAAAACTTCTCAGAACTAAAGTAGCTGTGTGCTTCAAATTAATCCCATCCTATTTGATCCTGCTATCATAACTTTTCTCTCCTTTCTATTTTCTGTCAGATACAGTATACTAGGAGTTTATGTGAATGGCTAATGAGAGAGAATTTTTGAGTTTTGGAAAATGTACAGTCACTGCTTTTACATTTTTAATGGCACTATTTCCATTCTGAAACTTAGTCCATGGTAACTTAGTCATCTGTATCACTTTTTTTTTTTTAAATAATAACAGGGTGAGGGGGACTGTTATACAGCTATGGGTGATTGCTTGAAATTATTCATAGCCTAATTTCACTATGACTAATAGCAAGTCTGTGTGTGATTCATTTCTTTCTGGGAATTTCTAATTTGCAAATACAAGTTTGCCAGTTGATGTGTGGACATCTTCTAATGCCAGGTGTCTTGTTATGAAATATATAGCTGGAAAAGGAGTACTTCATGCCATGGATGACGTTGGCAGTAAGGCAACTGAAAGCAGAAAGTTATTATCAGCAGCCATGGGGCCATCAACTTCTCAAGTGTGATTATTTGATCTAGCAGCTGAAATTAAGGTGGAAGAAACCTTACTGCAGTGGTGTAACAAAGTCCATTCTCCTTTTGCTTGTTGTTAGACTTTAATGAATGAAAGATTTATATGTTGTGTTTAAATGTCATGCTATAATTTTTCTGAATCTGGACAAGCTAGGATAGACTCTGAAACTGACATGAAGTAGGCTGGATTACTCTGAGAAAGCAAGTTGCACAGCTTTCATGGCAGCAGTTGTAGATTTAAATAATGAGTTGCTGAGAAATTAGATGGAATGAAAGACATTTGAGCACATGCAGCATTGTCATAGCCCAGATTTACTTTGATTACCATTTTCCTGACAAGATTGTTTCTTGATAGGAACTTTTCTGAAACAAATCAAAATTTGAGCATAAATTACTTTGTTTTATATTTCATTCCACTGTTATTTTCCTATCAACATCATCAGATACTTTCAGGATTCTCTAAGCTCTGTTTTGATCCTTCCTTCTTCCCTAAGCAAATCTTCCAGCTGCTAAAACTAAGAAGGACAAGAAAGAGTGGAATGGTTCCAGTCTCTCCATTATTTACAATGGAAAGTTTATAGTGAAATATCCTTGGGGATTGTAATACAATTAGGATGGACATCTTGAAGCTTAAATTTAAATCTTCAACAGATTTATTTCTATGTACATTTTAGTAGACTGCAATCCACTTCATCATATACTTGAACTATAGTTTGTGATAGCAATAAATACAAACTAAAAGAATTAACAGAAAGAAATCTATCACCACTTTGCTCCAGCAGTTCCATTATCAGAAATAGTATGTTAAAAAACAAGATCTGGGGTTTTGATCCTGAAATGGCTTTGTTTTGTTTTGTTCTCTTTGTTTTTGTAACTTCCAAGCATATATTAAATCCTCAGAAATTTAGTTAACGCATTAAAATACCATTGTATTGTTCAAAACTTGCTCAACTACTAGTTCTCTTAACTGAGAACTAGGAGTATTAAAGCAGAAATAAGGCTGAGCTGGTTGAATAATGCCTGGTTAATAATGTTGAAGACATTAGAGCATGAAGAAGACTGTTTCTTCAAGGCAGGATGACTAACAAGGGCAAAAGCAGGTGGAAAGACAATTGCTGGTGGAATTAGTCAAAATTTGTGAGGCAAAGTATGTTTTACAAGCTAGGATTGTTTTGGATTTCTTTTTAAAGTATCTTTTTTGAAGGCCTTAATAATGGAAGGACAGTAATATAAGCTGAAGGAATGACACAAGATTCTTATGATTGGCTGAAAACTAATTGAAAATCATACTGTACATGTGTCCCACTTCACATGGCTTGCTTCATATTTAAGCTAGATTTTCAACATTTGCATGTTCAATGGCAACTATCAGTGCTGAATCAAGTAATAATGCTGAATTGGTGGGTGAAATCCCAGATGAGTATTTGGAGTTCCCTATACTATTTCCTTTGGGGATTAGCATATTGAGATTTAAATCTAGTTAAATTTAGGTTTTATATGTATATGTATATATATAGTTCAGATTTGTGCAGGCAGCATATGAAACTTAGATTCTAATTTGCCAGTAATACAAAGGACTAGAAGTAAAATGGAGCAGCAGATGCCAGAATGATTATGTTCCCACTGTTTTGGCTGATACTTGAATGCTTATCCTCGTGTCTAGAGGGGACTGAATCCTGATGTGCAACTTTCCCCTAATAATTGAAGAACAAGGATTTATTTGTAAAAGAAGCCAATGTACAAACATGAGCATTGCCTATATTGGCTCCACCATTTTAGAATCAGCCTTTGCAAAACATCATCAGTAAAATGGGTCTACTTATTCTCACCTGTCAACAATGTGTGTTCCTTTCTTCACTTCCTTTAAGTTTAAAATATCTAGCTATTCAGAGGAAGAGGAGAAGGACTTATTTTTCTTATCATTGCTTACTTGCTCTGATGAACAGGCTAGAAGCAAGGTAGAAGAGCATCAGGGCTGGGCCATCTTACCATAGTGAGTCTGGGCCATAGATACTTTCCTGTTTTCTACCCCCCCAAAATAAAAAAAAAATGGTTATGTCTCTTTTCTTTCTGAGTTGCTCTGCAGGGGAAGGTATCAGTGGAAAGCTGAAGTGGATGAAGGTATAATAACCTCCCACAAAACGAATTAACTTGTTGAAATATCAGGTTGCATTTAATTCCTTTGCTGATAGTTTTTTCAGCAGCACTGAAACAATGTTTGCTGTTTTCAGAACTAGCTGACTTTAATCTATAGTATTTCTATGCTTTGAGCAAAACAATCCTATTGTTCCATGAGAGAACACTGCAGTCAAAAAGTTTTGTCAAGACTGGCTAGGAAGAACTACAAGAAGGAACAGATTTTGCTGTCTTCCTGGCATTTTTCTCAGGTAATAAAATAAAACAAAATAAATTGCAAACTGGAAGGACACAGGGGTATCCTTCCAGTTTGAGAGAAAGGAAGAAAAGAAAACTGCCACAAGTCTTTCCCTCTCCTTACATAAGGTAAACTTTGGAAAAGGGAAGAAGCAATAGCAGGGCAATGCTGGCTGGCTGGCGGCAGTAATGCTGATAAGAAAAAAAATCAGATGAAATGTGCCTAAATATATTCTAAAAACAGAAACATTTGTTATAATAATTCTTTCTATGAATCAGACATGGTTCTGTGCATGGTCCAGATCTGAACATAAAAATAAACAAACAAAAAAATGATGATTCCAGAATCTGTCTTATCTTTCTTTCCAATAGAATTTCATTAAACTGAAATGACAGTATCTACAATGGTTTGAATTTAATTTGCATTTGCACCTGAATAAATTCATTGTTTGGTTTCACTGCTATCCTAATTAAGTTACAGACCAATATTCATAGAAAGGAGGGAAAGCCAGTGATGCAGAGCTGTAAGTCAGTGATCACTGATGCATGTGGCATGAAGCTGAAGGCACTAGCCTGGGACAGGAGGGAGGCATTTTAATGCAACTGCATAGGAGACTCCAGGGAGCCATAATCTTCTGGAGAACATTAGGAAAGCACTGTAGGCTAAAAATTACTTGAGAATGACGGATGGATGGGCTAACTGATAAAGAAGCAAGAAATGCATACAATGACTAGTGTGAAAGTATTGGTAGTTGGAGCCCATTAGATTAGCCAAAAGTTGGCATTCAGTGGAGCAAAAGCAACTGCTAGAAATCACTATATATGATAGCAGGTGATCTTTTCAGAAACTTGATTAGTAGAGCACAACTATTCTCTGCCTGAATGGCTTGGCTAAAGCAAATGATGAAACCGAAATATCACTCTAAGTGGCTAAAAACGTAGCGCATACATTCTGCATCAAGGTCAGGGGTGACAACCTGGGAAGGGGAAATTTGGTTCCATTTCCATAGGAGGATTTGACGTGTTCAGTAAGGTGTTGTTAATTATTCAGATGACATAATCTGTTTCTGAAATGTGTAGCAGTTACAAGAAACTCATAAGCTTTGGCAAAGGAGGCCATCTCCTGTTCACTCCCCACTTCTCAAAACACTAACATTCAATATTTTGTTTATATGACTTGGCAGGCTACAGCTCCCTCCCTTTCAGAATGATACATACTGAAAATTGGCATTGTTTACTCATTTCTGCTGCCCAGCCAAAGGAAAAATGAAATATTCACTATTTTAGAGAAGGTGGAAATGTAGAATCTCATGGAAAATAAGATGTTTTACTTAGCCTGTTTTTTCCTGAGACAATTCTAGAGGGCTTGCATATCATCACTTCATACATTCAAGTCCTTAACTCCTGGCATTATAATAGGAATGTAGGAGTTTTCTTCTGCTGACTTGTAATAATTGATCTTGGTCTAGCTCTATCAAGGTTGATAGCAGTTCTCCTGAGTTTTAAATTTTTCAAATCAGAATCATCCTAATCCTAAGGAATATAGTAAAATTCCATAGTGCATAAGTGCAAAAGCTAAGCATAGAGAAATAACCCATAGCCACAGTAGCAGAAAACATCTCATTAACATTTCCTTGAAACTATTTTAAATAATCATCCAACTTGGGCCAAGATAGACCCTAAGATGTAAACAGTGAAGACTACCACTGAAAAAGTCTTGTAAATCTACTCATAGATTTGATGCTTCAAGGGAGACAACTTTTTGCAGATTTTTACGAGTTTTGTTTCCATTTAATTTTTTTTAAATTTCCTGATGTTGTCAATAAAATGTGTGCACAAAACTGGAATTTTAACTACTTTTTAAAATACTAGTTGAAACAATATATATTCACAAAATAATAGTGGCTACAAAAGGAACTAAAACATATGTGCATGTTTGTATGAAAGCACTGAAAACGAGAATAACTTACGACATGAACAAAGGACTTCATGCAAGTCAATAGACATAGTGATGTTGCTGAATTATATCATTCAGTTGTACCATTACTAAAGCAGTATAACTGAATAGTCAAACACATACAAAACTGTCTTCTACTGGATCAAATACTATTCTTCCTACAAATGACTTATAACTACTTTCAGCTGGGATTGTTTCTGGGCTTAGATGGAGATTTCATCTTGGAATGTTTGAGTGTAAAACATGAGTTTTATAACATAGAAATACATTGATTACAGTCAGTTATAGTTACAGACTCTTTACTGCTCAAGAAATGTACAAAATTATGGTGGATATTATCATCCATATTGAAAGCCAGCTGGGTGATCTTGGCCCAGTCACTCTCTCTCAGCCCTACTCAACTCACTGGGTTGCTGTTGTGGGGAAAATAGGAGGAGGAAGGAGTATTAGGTATGCTTGCCACCTTGAGTTATTTATAAAAATAGTAACAATGGTGGGATAAAAATAAAATAAATAAATATTAACCATGAACTCAGAAACTAAGGTGAAACCGGTTTGGGAATGGTTGCATTCCCATGAAAGAGCAGGTCCACAGTCTGGAAATGCTCCTTGAACCTCATCTATCTCTGGGTTCACAGGTAGTGCCTGTGTCAAAGGAGCATATTTGTACAACTATAGCTATTGTAACACCCACAACCTTTCCTGGCTGGTTGGACTAACTAAAGGTTACACATGTACTGGTTTCTCTCCATTTTGATCACATTCATTTTGTAAAGTGTCATGCTGTACATGGGGCTAACCTTGAGAAGTATTCAGAAATTGCAATGATGTAAATACTAGGCTCCTTGTGGTTCAAGGTTCATTAATCATATGATGTCTGTACTGCAAGATAAGCATTTATTGCCAATTGCCTTCAATTTAAGGTGTTGGTGCTGACTTTTATACCCCTAAATGGCTTAGAGTATTACTATCTGAAGGGATCATCTCTCCCTCAATCTGCCAGGTCAGGGAAATCAAAAGGGAGTCTCTTCTGAACCTGAGTATCTAGTCTTCAGAAGAGTCTCTCCAATCTGGCTCTCAAGCTGTGTACTCTCCAGTATTTCGAAAACACTCACAGTATCATTCTCACAGTATTTCAAAAAAAAGCAAAAATCTCTTTCACTGAGCTTTTAATTGTTACTTGATTAGTTTTCATCTTTTTTTAAACTTTGTTTTGTTTTTAAATGTTGTAAGCTATCTCAAATGTTTACTGTACATAAGTAAAAAAGGTGCAGTGTACTCATATGACTGAAATAAAAAAAGAATTTAGTTTTAGGACATCTCCATGGTGCCCCTAATGACAGAGATTAGATTCAGATTCACCATTTACATAATCTTATCATAACTAAGGAAACTATTCCCTTCTTAGAACCGAATCCCACCAATTCTTCCCTTGCCAAAAAGAAGTATTGCTCACCTTAACAAGGGCAGAGTGAAATTGACTAGAGGAGGAGAGATCCATTCCATGCAATTGTCTAAGGCAATCCTAATAAGGAAGCAGCAGCAATGTAACTGGGTAAAACTACAGATGTTCCATAGTGAATTAAGGGCATGTGGCTAATCCCATCAGTGTTCTTCTGTCATTAACAAAAGACAGTGGCTATTTCCAGCACTGTTGCTGCCTCTAAAAAGTATGGTTTTCCTTAAAAATAAAATGTATCTCCTTACACAAGCAAACTTATGCAGCTTTTCCATATATGGGCCCAGGATTCTGACAAGAAATTGAAGCCCTAGAATTTTCTGCTCTACAGTTCAGATTTTTATGATATCTTCTATTGTTCTCTCGTCCTTATCTTCTGTAAGACAACAATCATTGTCCCAATAAAGTGTGTGATCTTCATTCTCAGAATTTCATCCCATTTTTCACCATCCACAATAATACATTCAGTAATTGAACAATTCCTTCATCTGCCTAGGATTTTAAAATATATTAAAAAGCCCAAGATCTTGCAACTGGACTGAACACAGACAGAGAAAGTGCAAGGATGGATTTGCTGGTGTCAAGAAAGCAGAATTACATAGCCACTGTGTGGCTCAACAGTTTAATGTGTGGAAGGAGCCTATTGGTAGATACCCCAGCCTGGTTATGCAGCCAGGTGTTAGCACTCCAGGAAGGTGAAGAATACCTTTCCAAGACAGAACTCACTGTCACCAATTCTGACCCACCCTTCCTTCCTTCCTTCCTTCCTTCCTTCCTTCCTTCCTTCCTTCCTTCCTTCCTTCCTTCCTTCCTTCCTTCCTTTTGGAGTTTGCAGGTCTCAGTTGCAGGTTTCTTGATTGAGGCAGCAACCACTTTTAGTCAGCCTATCAATTTTTTAAAAAATGACAAAGAAAATAGCTGGGGAAGTCAAAGTTCCAGTATCCCTCATAGCCAATACAGCACTGCATGAGAGGCATATAGCCAAGTGACCAAATGGAAGGAGGCAATCCTGTAGCAAGCCGGCCAGATGAATTGGAGCCAGATTGCTGACCCTACCAACATCTTCTCAAGCTGCCATCTCCTTGTGTCCTAAATTGTCCACATGAAATGTTTTCTGCCAGTATAAACTGGAAAAGATCTCTTCCACACTGGAACAACTAAACCTGTATTTGAGCTGCCTTAAGAGCTGGCTGACAGTTAGACAGAGGTGATGTCATAAGCACAAACACTAAATGGACATCTTTATGCCAGGAGGCTGTATGGATGATCCTACACTGTGACACACTGGATAAAACAACACCTCTCCAGTGCATCCTCTTTTAAAATAGTTCAGAAATGAGGTATCCCACACATATACTGTATACAACATCTTTTGATCTTTCTGATGTTGACTAGGCAACATGCAAACTCCCTTCCTATAATTCCAATTTGTACAAATACAATTACGGTTAATTTCATGTGTTTATATACAATATCAATATATAGAGAAGATAGAACTACCTTAGAGATGTATGGCATAGATACTGCCATCTATTTTGTTTCTTTCCTGCCAAGTTGCTCAAGACAAGGATGTTTTTATGAGCTTGGCTTCCCTAAGGCCTCAGATTTCTTCCAAAGGGGCTCAAAGTATATACATGAGCAAGGCTGAGGAAATGGAGGGCAAATATAACAAATACATTATATTTTACAATCTCATAGTCTTAAACTGAGCCAATGAGTTTGAAGTGTTGCCTAATGACTTTTAACATGTGGTGACAGCAGTACCATGGTGCTTAGTTACCTCAGCTGGTTGGCAAAACTCACTGGCAAAGAGGACCTTCTCATATTTACTATGTAAAACTGAAGCAATTTTTCCCCCAAAGTGGAATATCACCCAAAGCCCAGACACAAATTTACATGATCTTTTTGCCACCACAGAAGTGCATTTCATTAACTAGCAGTGGCCTGGCACACAAATAGGATGTAAATAGAGGTAACTGTGGTTATGCTATATGCAAATGAGGCAGATTTCTTTTTAACGCCAAATATGTTTCTAAGGTGGTTCTTGGTAGTCACCATGTTATAGTAAAAATAAGGTTATATAATAAATATAATGTTGAACAACCCCATACTAATTTTGATAGGTAGCTTTGCTCAAAACAGATGATGTAATTTTGATGGGGAATGACATGAATTGGTAAACATCTATGAGTGGTGATAGTAATTCCCATCTCATTCCATCAGTATTCATATTCAAGATCATTCATACCGAGTGGCAGAAGCAGATGCTTCTAAAGCTAAAGTGTTTTCCCAAGCTATATATTTTCTAATTAGAGATTTTATGAACAAATATATCTCTAAACAAATGGACATATTATCTTATTTAACTAAATTGCTAAAAAAGGATTTCAGATCAAGAACTTAATAGAGCTTTCCCCAATTTCCACTATTATGGGAACTGAAGTCCACTGCATCACCCTGTTTTCTATGGCTCCTCTCCAACCATGATTACTGAAAAATTGGAGCATAATTTCTCATAATTTCAGATAGTATACTGTAACTGCTAAAATAAAAGCTTAGCATACACACAGTACATACACCTTCAGGGTAACCAATATTGAGCTAAGTGCAGAAAAGGTGTAAGTAACAAGGATGAGGTAGGAAAAAAGAAAAGGAGATATAACTAGTTTACACCAATGCCATTTAGTATATATTTACTTATCTTTCTGTACTTGAAAATCATCCTTGCATCCATACATCACTTCATACATTACCTTTTGTTCTTCAGACTTCTCACTTCTCTCTTTTAGAGCATCTCATCAGTGATATCCAATCCCAACTTTCATTGTGTGCCCATCCATCCATTCATTTTTCCTTCATTTACTTGTTTTCTAATTCAATTCTCATTCACTGTCTTTGTGACTAAACTAGTTCAACATACTTTTGAATTGGTTGGCCACCTTTGTATTCAATCCACATTGATTCATCATCCATTCATTATTGACTGTACCTCTTCTTGTTTTGCTGCACACACTTCTTAAGTAACCCATGCTTACTTCATTCAACTTCCTTTTATATGTCTCCTTATGTATTCAGCTCTCTTTTCATTTAACAACAATGGGCTGAAATTTACTGTTATACAAAGCCTATGTTGAATATTGAGGTAGTCCGTTTCTTAGGTCATACCAAAATGTATGCCTACTGGATGCCCAGCATGTATGAGCTGGAGAGAATAGAGATCTGCAGTATGATAGTCTGCTTCTCTTTCGAGCTCATGTTTATGTACCCAGAATCCCTTTTTGCAATCAGAATTGCAAGAAAATCAGTCAAGTGAGATGCTTTTGTAAATAGTACTGTTGAGACAAGTAATAACTGTTTTACAAATGAGGTCACCATAAACACAACAACATATCAATCTCTCTAGGCATCATTTAACATTAGGCCAAGCTGACAGTACTGTGACACTGTACAGCCTGCAAAATATATAGTTAATTTTACACTTTCCTAACACCACTAAGAGAACCCGTATACTGCTGAATATGTACAAATCACAAATCACAGTGAAGAATGTCAGTGCATAGCAAACTACGATTTCGATATAGCAAAGGATCCATTGTTCACCTAAAACAAATTTCAGTCCTGAAGTGTTTGTAGGTATGCTTTTCATTCAATTACACTCAATTACAAATAGTAAGGGGGCTGAACCTTAATTTCATATTAGCTTGCAAAGGTAGCTGCATACACATTTAGTATCAAGGATCTATGGGCACAGTATTGCAGGGAAGTTGGGTAAAAGGAATCATACAATCCCAAATAGACTTCTGTCCTTCCTTTGAATACATTGCTCTAGTTATTGCTAACTAAGGCTTTACATGTATAACTCTCTCTTGGATGCAAGAGATGCAGGAAACATCCATTTGCACATAGAATTTTACTAGTAGAAGATCTGAACCAAAGCTCATCTGCACACTAACAGGGTCCAGCTGACTATTGTTAATTCTTGACAAATGCTAGACATCACACTCTAGCCAGGCTTGACATATTACCTTCAGTTTTTATTAATGGCTCATAGTATTCATGTTAAAATTCCTGAGTCTGAATGTTTTTCCCCTTGTGACTCTTTTATAAAAGAGGATGTAGGCCATATTTTACTATATTATACTTTCTATATAGATTTATGAGGCATTTTAACCACTCCTTGAGAGACTTACCAGTAAGAAAAGACAAAGTGTATCTTTCATTTTTCTACTAGACTGATGTTACCTATTCTGAAGCCCTATTCTGCTTAGCAACTACAAAAGTACATTCTCACGTTTTTATCAAGTGCAGCAGAGAACCCACCAAATATTTACAACTGTTCAGACTGCTAATCACACTACTGCTGCTGCTGCTGAAGAACTAAGATAATAACAGTAACAGTGACCAGATTTCTGGCCAGGACCCAAAGATAAAAGCTCACATACCCTGAATTACTTTTTACACTATATTATCACATTAACACAATTTTCCTCATCCCTTTTAATGATTCTTCTACATTATTTTTATTTTGTTGTTACTTTTCATGTTTTAGATTAAATCAGAATTATAGAGTTGGAGGGGAACACAAGGGTTATCGAGTCCAATCCTCTGCAATGCGCAGGTTGTTTATGATGTATTTGTGCATGCTCTGACTGGTCAATGACTATACATAAAAATACTACTATTACGCAGCTTTTGCTATATGTTGTGGGATGTGTTTGTGTGTTGCAAACTACTTTTTCAGGAAAGATATTTTTGACACAAAAAAGCTGTTGTTACTTTTGTCCTTGGTTATAATCTAGTGTGATGTGGGTTAGCATGGCTGGCTGGGGAATTCTGAGAGCTAAAGTCCACACATCTTAAGGTTGAGAAATACCGCTATAGAGTTAGTGAGCAGCAAAGACATCTGCCACAGGGGTACAAGGGGCTCAAGTGATGAAATGTGCTTTGGAAGGCAAGCATGAAAGGGTACAGCTTGCATAATGATGTTGTAATACACATTCCATCATTCTGGCATCACTGTGGCTCACTGTAGACATGTATAGTGAGTGGATAGATCGTTTAAGTGTTGGACAATAGATTCGATATTGTCCAACAGTTAAACAATCTATCTACTCGTGATACATGTCTACCTGTTTTCTTTTGATTGTTATCTTTCTAATATATATGTGTGTGTCCATGTGTATTTATGTATGGATATTACATCTACTGTCATCCAACATTCTTGCTTATGTTGACTTGAATAAGGAACAATTCTAGATATAAATGAAATGCTTCTACAAATAAAATGATTAACATATGACAGGATGTGGTATTTGAAACTGGCTTATACAAATAAAACTTGCATTAAATTTATATGAAAATGAAATTCATAAAGCTCAATAGTTACCACATAATAGATATACTGAAAATGGCAACAAATCATTCTCAAAATATGCCATATTATACTTTTTCTATGCTTACTTACAATATCATAATGGTGTATATTTAAAACATGCCAATTAAAATAGCAGATATAAGCCCTAGTATGTGTTATACCTTCACTTCTATACATCAAAAGTCACTATAAATTACTGATAACAAGCATTATTAACCAAATAGAAATTTTCTATTTTTTTTTCTCACAAGTAATAAACATATCGAAGTGCTAATGTTTAGTATGTCTACTTGAAATTATAGACTTTACCTTCAGAAACAAAAAGCTGGCTACTGCATTATAGAAAAGCTACTAAATACAAACTTCCATATGTATGTGATTTTATTTATACTGACAACATGAATAGTCAATACTGTTTTACTGGGTTATGCAAAATACTTAAACTTGGCAGAAATCAGATTTACAGCTTGATCTACCAAGAATGGAATGAAGCTGATCCAGTCCTATTCTTCATAATTGGATTGGCACATCAATCTTAAATATATATGGTCTGATGCAGAATTGTGCATTCCTGGGTCCCTGTATGACAGTGCCGTCCCATTAATTTCAATAAGAAGGAAGGACAAATCTGCTAGTTTCACATTTGAATTTGTTTCCCTCATTGTGATAAAGAAATTTGAATAAATTATTATCAAAAAATACAAACCAATTTAAATTCTTTCTCAGTCCTAGGACTAAGCCCAGCAGTTCTACTTCTTAAATAGCAAAAGGACTCTTACTTATATCTACTTCCACTATTTTAGTAAAGCATCTAAAAAAAATAGTTATGGAAAGTTTAGGCAGTTAAGCATTGCTTTAAAAAAAGCTAGAACAGCAAACGGGCAAAATAAACTCTTCCACTCCATCTATTGTAAATATATATTTCTACTTACTAAGATGTCTCACTGAATTCACTGATGTGGGTACAAATTGCAATATTATATCTCCTTTTACTAAATGAAGCTCTATCAAAGCCAATAGTAAGTATATACAGGTGTGAACCCTATATAGAACAAATAGCTTTACAGATATGGTGCTAAAACTGATCATAATAAAATTATAATTGAGAAGTCAAAACCTTTGAAATTATATAAACTACTGTAGACAAATGCTGTAAACCCTTTTCAGTAATAATAGTAAATAAATAAAGAATATTTTAATTGATACGTTATATTAAATTAATTGTTCAGTCAAGAACTGTCATGAGTAAGGATGGCAAGCAGGGGACTCCCATCCAGACTGTCAAGCGCATGCGTAGCACTGATGAATTGTTCAGCCATTCAAAGAGACACAGATCGGAACCGCCTTAACCCTTGGGGGTTATATGTCTGGGTTTTTCCCACGCTTCTTCAGTTTGTTAGGATTCCTGTTAAGTACTAGCAATAAATATTAGAGACCAGTTCATTGTCTCAGTGTGTTTCCTGGTTGTTAGGACATCAATCCTAACAAACTCCTACTCCCATCGAAAGAGGGAGGAACAAGCAATTAAGGAGATACGTTTAGAAATGTCTTCAGAAAACCAAGAAATGCGGCTTGCCATCCAACAATTAGCAGCAGCCCTACAACAACACCAGCAACAAGTAGATCTCCAGATCAACACATTGCAAGCTGCCATGCTACAGCAGTTACAACAACCAGCTCCGATTAACCCACAACCGGCACCACCAGCAGCAGCAGCAGCAGCTCCACCAGTAATGTTGAGATCCCAGGGCAGTCTACCAGAGAAATTTGGAGGAGAAGCAGGACAGCTGAGAATCTTTCTCACACAGTGTACTATGTTCTTCGATAGCAGACCTGCAGAGTTTCCCACAGACAGAACCAGAGTCACTTTCATCCTAGGCCTGCTAAAGGGACCAGCTGCCAAATGAGCTATTCCCATGGTGGAGAACAACGACCCGATTCTCAACGACTACCAGAACTTTTTGGCAGGGTTCTGAGCACACTTCGACGACCCCATCAGAGAAGCCACGGCCAGCCGGGAAATTCGGAGCCTCAAGCAAGGTAACAAGAGGGTGGGACTCTACATTGCTGATTTCAAGTTGTTAGCAGGAGATCTGGACTGGAATGAGAGTGCATTAAAAGACCAATTCAAACAGGGGCTGGATGAGGAAATTAAGAATGAATTGGTGCGCCAGGGAACACCAGCTACGTTAGAAGCCCTATATCAGTTATCGGTGGTCATAGATGCCAGGCTAGAGGAGCTTAGGCAGATGCAGCTGGGGAGAAGCAAGACCCTCAGAGTGTTTTCAGGATTTCCAGCTCTCTCTGTAGCATCCTCTCACTCAGCACAAGAGGAGCCAAGGCAGATTGGGGCAAGCAGGAGACTGATTTCCGAGACTGAGAGGCAGAGAAGGAGAGAGAGAGCCCTGTGTTTCTACTGCGGAGCCCAGGGGCACATGGTGAGAGCTTGCCCAGCGAGAGGCCAAGCAGCTCCAGTAAGAGCTCCAAGGCAAGCAGCTGAAACAGGGACCAGCTCCGCCTCTACTCCCAACCAGGGAAACTCCAGCGGTCTCCCTCCACAGAGCTCAGCAGGGAGACCATAAATCAATTAAGGATGAACAAGAGGCCACAGCACTACCCCCCCATAGGGACTGTGACTGCACCATTGAGTTGATACCAGGAGCCAAGATTCCAGCAAGGAAACAATATCCCATGTCCCCCAAGGAGTTAGCCACCTTAAAGGATTACTTGGACTCCAATCTCCAAAAGGGTTTCATCCAACCATCTACGTCCCCAGCGTCTGCTCCTACCTTCTTCGTACCAAAGAAGCCTGACCCATTGGCACCTGCAACCCAGGAGACACCCATGAGAGTGGTCCACAACTTCAGTTTTTTAAATAAACAAACAAAAAGAGAATCCTATCCTCTGCCCTTAATCTCGGATCTGCTAGATTGCTTACAGAAGGCACACATTTTTACCAGGTTGGATCTCAGGAGTGCGTACAATCTGATCCAGGTGAAAGAGGTGCACGAATACCTGACTGCCTTCGACACCAGGTTTGGAAAATTTGAGTACCTTGTTATGCTCTTTGGCTTGTCTAATGCAGGAGCCATATTTTCCAGATTTATGAATCACGTTTTTGCTGATTTACTAGATAAGTATATGGTCGTTTATCTAGATGACATATTAATTTTCTCTGAGGATGCCACTACTCATGTAACCCATGTACGTAATGTTTTGCAAAGACTGAGAGAGAACAGGCTGTTCGCCAAGCTAGAGAAGTGTGCCTTTGATTTAACTGAAGTACATTTCCTGGGCTATATAGTATCCACAGAAGGCATATCCGTGGATCCTGCTAAGATCCAGGCAATTCTCTCTTGGCCACCTCCCCAAAATGTTAAAGATGTACAAAGATGGTTAGGATTTTCTAATTTTTATCGCCGTTTCATAAAAAATTACAGTGACCGTACCAGACCATTCACACAGCTCTTGAAGAAAGGCTCAAAATTCATATGGGGGGAGAGGGAGCAAGCAGCGTTCCAGGAATTGAAGCAGCTTTTTGCTTCCCAACTGCTCTTAAGGCAGCCTGACCCCACGAAGCCATTCATAATGTATTCAGATGCTTCAGATGTTGCCATTGGGGCAGTGTTATTGCAATATACAAACAAGGCAGAGAATACATTGCTTCCTTGTGCCTTTTTTTCACGCCTGCTCTCACCAGCAGAGAGAAACTATGATGTTTTTAACAAGGAGTTGCTGGCAATTAAAGCAGTATTCCAAGAGTGGAGGCACTGGCTAGAAGGGGCGATCTTTCCTGTGAAAGTTTGCACCAATCACAAGAATTTACAGCTTCTACAGAACACCAGATCCCTCACCCCACGCCAGATCAGATGGAGCCAGTTTTTCTCCCGTTTCAATTTTGTTATTTCTTATGTGCCCGGGGCGCAAAACTGCTTGGCAGACGCCCTGTCTCGATCCTTTCAGGCAAAACCCCCCACTCACCAGGAAGTACAGGCTGCTATATTACAACCTCACAACTTTGATCAGCCAATGAGGGGGAGCCAAACAGAGAGTTTAGCAGCAGGCAGACAAGCAGAGGACCTATTTTCAAGAGCCAGAGCTCAGCAGCAACAGGACCCATATGCCAGGGCCAGGATGGATGACCTCCAGAGGGCCCCGCAAGACACTGCCTCCCCATTCAATGTGGAGGCAGGAATTCTCTGGCATAGTGGGCGATTGTATATTCCCCCTTCATTGAGGGAAGAAGTACTGAGACTGTGTCATGACCACCAAACGGCAGGCCACAGAGGTGTTTTCAAAACTCTCCATAGAGCTCTGAGAGACTACTGGTGGCCTAAGATGTTTGCAGACATTAAGGGCTACGTTGCTTCTTGTCACACCTGCAGACGAGCCAAGCCTCTCCCAGGGAAGCCCACAGGACTCTTGCAACCCCTACCCACCCCCAGTAGGCCTTGGGATACTATCTCCATGGATTTCATCACTGATTTACCCTCGGTCCAGGGCCTGACTTCCATACTGGTGGTGGTGGACCTTTTCACAAAGATGGCACATTTTATTCCTTGCAAGGGCCTCCCGTCTGCACCAGCCACAGCGCAGTTGTTCATGGACCATGTTTTTAGGTATAGAGGCATGGTGAATCACTTGGTGAGTGACAGAGGCCCACAGTTCACTTCCAGGTTCTGGAGGGCCCTTTTCCAGTCATTAGGGGTCCAGATCCACCTGTCATCAGCGCATCATCCTGCCAGTAATGGGCAAGCCGAAAAACTTAACCAGTGGTTACAGCAGTATCTCAGGTGTTACACCACTTATTGGCAGGACAATTGGCCAGCCCTGCTGCCCATGGCAGAATTTACTTATAACAACTCTGTGCAGTCATCTACCCAGATGTCTCCGTTCCAAGCACTCTACGGAGTTAACCCTCAGGTGTTGCCCACCTCCTCCCAGCAGGGAACTGTTCCAGCTGCAGCTGATTTTCTTAAAGAGCAACAAGCCGCACAGGAGTTGTTAAAGGAGCAGCTGAACAGGGCAAAGAGTGCTTACAAGAGGGGGGAAGATGTTCACAGGCAGGAGGGGCCAGCGATTGCAGTAGGAGACAAAGTGTGGCTCTCTACCAAGTTTTTGATCTCTACCAGACCCTCCAAGAAATTGGACTCTAAGTTTGTCGGCCCTTTCACTGTGGTGCAGCAGATAAATCCAGTAGCTTATCGTTTACAGCTCCCACCATCCATGAAGGTCCATCCAGTGTTTCACAGAGCCTTGCTAGCCAAAGACCCTCCCCCAAGTAACTTGCGATCGCAACTACCCCCCCCCCCACCTCCAGTAATTGTGGAGGGAGAGGAAGAGTACGAAGTGGAGGAAATTCTGGACTCTAGGAGGAGGGGAAGGGGCATCCAATATTTCATACACTGGAAAGGGTACCCTGAGGAAGAGCGCACGTGGGAGAATGCCAGAGATGTACATGCTCCAGCACTGGTTCATCGATTCCATCAGCTTTTCCCTCACAAACCCAAGCCTCACATTTTACCCGAGATTCCTCTTTCGCCTGAGCAGGCCGAAGAAGCCCAAGCTGAGGAGTTTGTGAGTGTGTATTTCCCCCCGCCCACGCCTGAAGCCTTGACTCCAGTTACAGAGGAGGTGGGGGAACCACAGCCCTCAACCTCGGGCTTGCATTTCCCAGGGGGGAGGGGGGCTGACCGTGCTAACTCTCTAGATGTTTTCCAGCAGCAGCCACCTGGCCTGGAGGCGTTATCGGACTGGGAGGGCAGCACTGCTTCGTCCTTGGAGGAGTTGTCCTTTGAAGACTTGCCATCCTTGCCCAGTTCCCATGGGACTTTAGAAGCAGACGGCACATCTTATCAAGACTCTGGAGGGGAGGGGGCTGAAATGGAATGTGAATCTGGAGGGGAGGGTGATGTCATGAGTAAGGATGGTGAGCAGGGGGCTCCCATCCAGACTGTCAAGCGCATGCGTAGCACTGATGAATTGTTCAGCCATTGAAAGAGACACAGATCGGGACCGCCTTAATATGTCTGGGTTTTTTCCACGCTTCTTCAGTTTGTTAGGATTCCTGTTAAGTACTAGCAATAAATATTAGAGACCAGTTCATTGTCTCAGTGTGTTTCCTGGTTGTTAGGACAAGAACCATTACCAAAAAATTGGTTTGTTCCTACATTTTATTAACATTTGAAATTTAATATGTTGATGATTTCTTTGGAGAAAAATAAATATATAATCAGTCCTCTGACTAATGCAACAAATCAGCAAAAATAAATAAAATTAAACTTGACACAACATGTAAGAAAAATGCCTTATGGAATGCTTTTGTTATTTTGCAACATAAAACAACTAGATTGTATTCAATGTATCATCTCAGGAACAACAGCAGAATTTTAAAAAGTATAGATCAGTGTCAAACTACTTGATACTAAATGGAAACCAGATAAACACATAATATAAAATTGCTTTAAAAGAAAGTAGGTTATTGCAAATAATAAGAATAAGAGTATTGCAATTTAGAATCCCAATAATTGTGAGTTGGATCTATGGTGCACCTACACATGTTGAAGGCATAACCTGCTCATTGAAGTTGTTGTACATGCTAGAGTATTCAGGGATAACTTTCTTCACATCAGCAACTATACTCCTAATTTATTTGGCCTCTTCAGGCTGAAGTGGTATAGTTGCTGATATCATATAATCACTGGAATGAGAGTTGGGGAAGGTTAAGGGACAATTCCCTTGCCCATTCCCTTACCTGTATCTGCGGCTGGATCGTAGCTTGGAAAACTGGCCTTGGGGGATTGTAGGTGGCAGTGACTGGATTGTGGGACTGCCAGGAGCATAGATTGGCAGCCTTGCATGGGAAATGCTCTGTGCAATTTGCAACAATTGGTGATGCAATGGTGGGAAGGAGGCTGGCACTGACAACAAAGGAAGCCCTTATCAGCCTCAAAAGGGACTGTGCTGAGGAGGGATTTAATACCAGGTTTCAACTCCAGGGTCGCTATGAGGAGTATGCTGTGCATCTAGTGGATAAAGTCACTTGCATTTGCTCTACGTTGGATTCCAGCTTTAGAGCAGCACCAGTGGAAGCTATGGGGGCTAAGTCTTGCATGGTTATCTGGGGAGAGTTTGATCCCATTGCACCTAAGAAGTGGGCAGGGCCCTTGCAGCTGCTAGGTTAGCCACCTCTGCATTAGAACCATGTCCCTCCTGGCTGGTAAAGGCTGCCTGGGAGAGGATGCATGACTGGATCTGGGTAGTGGTTAGTAATTCCTTGAAGGATGGGATGGTTCTGTCAGCTCTTAAGGAAGCAGTGGTGTACCCTCTCCTCACGGAGCCATTGCTTGACCCAACCAATCTGGACAGTTTTTGTCTGGTCTCCAACCTCCCCCTTTTAGGGAAGGTTGTGGAGAATTTGTGTGGCAGCTGCAGAGGACTCTGGATGAAGCATATTGTCTTTTCAGTCAGGGTTCAGGCTGGGTTATGGGACTGAGATGGCATTGATCATGCTCTTAGATGACCTCTGGTGAGAGTGGAATGGGGGCAGTGTGACCATCCTTGCTCTTCTTGACCTCTCAGTGGTTTTTAATATGATTGATCATGGTATCTTTCTAGACCAGCTTCAGGAGTTGTGGGTGGGTGACACAGTATTGCACTGGTTCTCCTTCCTCCAGTGTCAGTTCCAATTGGTGTTGATGGGGGAGAGGGATCCAGCTCCCCTAGTTTGTGAGTTGCCCCATGGCTCGATTCTCTCTCCTATCCTATTTAACATCTACATGAAGCTGCTGGATGAGGTGATCCAAGTTTGGGGTGAGGTATCACCAATATGCTGATGATACCCAGCTCTGTATCTCCACCTGAATGATGCTGTGGATGCCCTGTCCCAGTGCCTGAAGGGTCTGTATGGGGTGTAATGGGCTTCAACTCAACCCAAGCAAGACTGAGTGGCTTTGGGTATTTGGACCTTCTGGTGACAAGGTTTTTCCACCATTGGTCCTGGATGGGATCAAATTGCCCAGATGGACTCAGTGCACCATCTGGGGGTCCTTGTGGACTCACAGCTCCTGCTTGAAGAACAGGTGCCAGCCTTGCATGGCTAAGTTCTTCTTTTAGTTATGTGTCTCTCCACAGTAGCTGAGATACATCCAGGCATATTGACACTTTTCCCCTGGAGTTTTCAAAAGTTTTTTAACCTTCAGGGGCATTAAATTTCATCAGCATTGCTCACAAAATGCTAAGAGAAAGACTGCTACTAATAGTGCAGTTCAACTCTATTGCATAAGCAGACAACAAGTACTTTTTAAATGACTTCATAAACAGGTTCTGTAGTCTTTACAGTGGAGTAGAAGTTCAAATTATAAAAGTGAACTTGCCATAGAAAGTGAAATTGCTGAAGTTGAATTAGCATGAGAAAAACAATTCCATTTTATTTTTATTCAGAATATTTCTCCCACACATCCATATACCTATAGCTGCTTTGAATTTCAGAAGTAGAGCTTCTGAACTCTATTATGCTGCTAAGCTAAAGCATAAAAATATAATGAGAATTCAGGTATCACAAGGTTCATCATCTGTATTGTAAGTCAGACAACAAAATACTAAAATCTCTTAATGGGTATATTGCATAGGAGCATGGCAAATATGACCTTCAGAGAACAATAGGAGATACAGCTTTCAGAATAAGACTTTGTTCTTTCAGGAGCATAAAATTCAGTCTGAATTCTTCCATCGACTGAACTGAGCTGTGCTCATAAGCAAACTTCCTGACATACTTAAATAATGCAGGAATGTGTCATGTGGCAGCATGGATTAGCCCTACTACTAACATGCATAACAATCATGGAGGCCATGTTCACAGCAACTATGAAAAAGGATCCTACCCATGTACTGCTATAACCACAAAGAGGAAGCATCCTGATCACCTGAGAATCTCTTTTTGGGGAGAGGAACATTGTATCACTATAACCATATAGATATGCATGTAAGAGAAATCTCCCCTGTCTTTCTGTGGGAGCAAATTTACAATATCAATATCTGAAAGTGCCTTCTATGTTTTGAAATTATTCCCTCTCTTCCAGAGATTTAGCTGTCACTTGTATTATTCTTGCAATTCAATGTTTGCTTCTGTCTCTCTAGTTTCTTAACAATCTGGTTTATTTTATGTATTTACGTCTGTACATATAAATAGCTGTCGCTTTTTCTGTCTTGTACATCTGTAGTATTCAGCATCTTGTAAGTCTGAACTTTGTGACCTTTTCATAACATTATTGAAAATAAATTGCAGAATATTTAAGGCATTCTGATACATTCTGAAAGGTCTGGGTTAAAAGAATGTGCTTATATTGATTCAACCAATTGCCTTAGGGAATGGGAAAACATATTTATACGCGTATGTGTCATAGTGAATATTTTGTCTTGATAAAGGTTGGCTATCAATTATGTTCTGCATGCAAAAATAAAAGACATCTATTAAAGTATTATATATACCATAAAGTTATAATATTAGTAGTTGTTTCTGTCCTGGCTAAGCAAAGATCATGCCGAGTTGAGGAGAAAGTCTCTAGAGTTTTATTTAACTGCTATTGTAGATAGAAAATCCTACCAAACTGAAGAAACATGGGAAAACCCAGATAGACAAACCCCAAAGCTCAAGGCGGGTCTGTTCTGGGTTTCTTTGAATAACAGCTCAAAGTCTCTAAGCTACGCATGTGTTTTCCCCCTGGATAGGGCCCTCCTCCTGATCACCATCCGTATTCATGACAGTTTCATTTTGAATTCTTTTAAGATATACTCTAATTGCATATTTGGGCTTTGCAAAGGTTCAAAGAGATGTTTCACTTTGATTAAGCTCCATGCCAATAACCTCTTAAAAATGGCTTCCTGAAGCAGTATACACTTTTTGCGTCACAAAGTTGAAAGCCTTATCCAGTGGCTCCAACTATTGAAAGTGCCAGAAAAGGCCTTGGAGAGCCATGAAGCATGTCAACAAAAACTGTGTCACCTCCACATCTCTGTGATACAAAGAACCTGTTGAGGCAAAACACAGTCACTCACATAGGCTTATTACACAGAAAATTGGGTTGTTCTTGTGAGCCTTCTTATATATCAGGGCACTTTTGGGTCATTGGGCACTTTCAGAATTTGAAAGCATGATGTAGGTACTCTCCAAAATAGTTCTCAATTCACAATTGATAGCCATAGTGGGGAAGCACTAACAACATCAATTTATCAGAATTAAAACTGGAGTGGTTGCTCTGTACTACCTTATCTAGCTTCTAATAGGTACATTCTGTATCTGTCTGTTTTGGAAGGGCAGGTGGACCTGCTTCCAAACAAAGCCTAAAGTCATCCACTCATCTCATTTATTCCCGTGGGCATTATTAGAAAAGATTTTTAAAAATTATATGGATCATTTGGTCAGTAAAGCATAAGAAGAAACAGGATGCTTTTCAAAAAAGGCAATTATTCACTCAGCCAGGTATTGTTAACTGAAGTCTATTCCTTTTGAGCTACCATTACCATGGGTGAAATTAATAAATCAGCTGGAGGTACTGTAATCAGTTTTTATCACTTTAAAAGGTTAAACTGCAGTGCCCAGTTCAAATAATATCTGAGAGTTACACCTTCCCCCTATATTACTTCATTGAACTTCCTGCGTAACAACTACTTTTAATTTTGGACTGAAATATATTTAACCAATGTAGCTGTAACTTTGTTTTAAATTATTTTTAACAAGTTCAGTTACATAACTTAAAATCTTCAGTTCTACATTCCATGCATTAATTAAATGAGGTGGGTGCTCAGATTGCATGTACCCCAATCTAGTTTCAAAAATCATTGCGACCAATCCATTCATACTCTGGCAGAAGTGATCCGTCCTCTCTGGTATTGTCATGAGTAAGGATGGCGAGCAGGGGGCTCCCATCCAGACTGTCAAGCACATGCGTAGCACTGAGGAACTGTTCAGCCATTCAAAGAGACACAGATCGGGACCTCCTTAACCCTTGGGGGTTATATGTCTGGGTTTTTCCCACGCTTCTTCAGTTTGTTAGGATTCTTGTTAAGTACTAGTAATAAATATTAGAGACCAGTTCATTGTCTCAGTGTATTTCCTGGTAGTTAGGACATCAATGGTAGTTAGGACAGGTATCCTAATGGGTAAGAAGGAAGAGAGAAGAATCTGTGTCCCTAGCAGAATACTCTTGCAACAGTGCAACTACAAAGGAAAAATCCCCAAATCCCCAATTATTCTCATAGTCTGTATGGGAAAATTATTCATGTCTTATAATAGTTTTTAAGAGAGTCTATTTGGTGTAGTGGTTAAGACACCAGGCTAGAAACCAGGAGATCTTTAGTTCTATTCCTACCTTAGGCACGAAGCCAGCTGTGTGACTTTGGGCCAGTCACTCTGTCTCAGCCCTAGGAAGGAGGCGATGGCAAACCCCTTTTGAAAAACCTTGCCAAGAAAACTGCAGGGAGTTGTCTAGGCAGTCACTGGGAGTCAAGACTGACTCAAGGGTACACACACACAAACAAAAATTTTAAGTTAAAATAAATCAAGAATATACAGTAAAGTTAAGGAGAGCCAGGCTGAATGTGTCCTACCTATTTTTAAATTCCTTTAGCTGTGTTAATTTTTAGCAACTAAAAGCATTCCTTCTTATGCAAGGCTGAGTCTCCATTTTGCTAGCCATACTATTCCTCCTGTTTATAGAACACTGTGAGCAGTATGGGGTATGCTCTGCAGTGGTAGGCAGGCAGGAAAAAAAAAATCAGGTGATCTGTTTTGGGTAAGAAACAATTTCAGCTAGCTCAAGGATCAATAAGCTCTACATGCCCCAGATTTAAATTCTCATTATTGTTGAGTTAATTGTAAATAAAAATGTAGCTAAAATGTAATAAAATATAAATTAAAGTGTTGCTAAAATGTATGCCTATGATTTGACTATTTATGTCAAGCATAGGAATTGTTTTAAATGGCAACAAGAAAAAGAGAGAATTATAGCTAAGTTAGGAAAGGGCTGACTTCAGAAATAAAGAACTTAGTCTTTTCGTATAGAGGAGAACTAAATGCTGTAGTGATACTAGTAGTGAAACTAGCACAGAAATGGAGACATAATTAAGGAGCTATCAAAATGCAGTCTTTAAAGATGCTTCAGTATGCTTTGAAAATAAATGGAATATTGTTTGTCTGGCAAAATACCTGTTTCTAGCAGAAAAACAAGTATAAAATTCTTTCAAGGTACAGGTTATTAGAGTTGGATATTTTGTTAAAACCCATCCACTACCTATGACATGGGCAAAGAGTGATGGGGTGTTAAAATGACCTTTTCTCCCTTGTACACATCAAATACAAGTGAGTCATTTGAAGCTAACAATAACTAGGTTAGCACAATTTACAAATGGCTTCTGAGAATACCATTTTATCACTGAATGGCTTTTGGAAAACATGTACCAGAGTTTAACCTCTCCTAAGATACCCTTTAATTTGTCCCAAATCATATGTTTTTGTTACCAGGCTGACTGTTTATTTTGCACTATTTTTTCTGTCCCTTTTGTGGCTGGGTATATGTTTTCCTGTACTGCAATTTCCCTTGGGATGTAGGTTCTTTAGCTTCACATTTCCTTGCTTTCTCTTGTGTACAGTTTGAGAATTTTTTGTCAAAATCTATTGTTTTGTTTGGTTGAAAATCCAGATCAAATAAGGAAAGATGGAAAAAAAAATGAAGCTATCTGTACTCTGAACATACATTTTTCAGCCAAATATTACCACCTGCCTTCTGCACAAAGGTACGTTCTTGATAAGGCTTGCAGAAATATGTTATGTGGTAATGTACAATTACCTTATTTTAATATTTTAATATTTAATACTGTGTAAGTTTTCTAATTCATTGATATCCATGATACCTTTGTAAAAGTCTGCACCACAGGGGTGCACAGGCTGTGCCTAGCCCCCAAAAGTCTTTGGTACAGCTACCAAGCCCATTTAAAACTTGATACTAATTTGTAAAATTTTATATTACAGATAGGGAAAGTAATTTAATGCATAATTCAAAAGTATTAATATTAACCATATTTCATTTCAAATTCACCTTTGTTCATTACTGTAGTATGACCTCCACAGTATGCTATATAAAGGTCAAGGGTGTTCCAAAGCCCAGAAAGAGTTGCACAGTTATGGTGCTGAGAAGGTAAGACAGTCCTTAAGCTTATAAACTGTGAAGTACAAGAAAAAATAATTAGAGAGAGAAAGGGAATTCAGTGGTGTGCCCTGTCCATAATGGTTCCATCCAATCATTTCTCAGCCAGTGTTTTACTAGTCATAATGTTCTTCTTTAGGGTCCATGATGCTCTTCTTGAAATGCAAACTAATCTGTCAGTGGCTCTTGGTCCATCACAAATAAGGATGAATATTTCACTCAGAATTGTGTCTGTGACAGTTGATGGCACAGTTTTGTCATAAGCATAATACAGATGAACATACACTATAAGGCAGAAGAAAACATCATTTTTCTTGCTTCTGAACATGTCCATGAAAAAAAATGCCAAAACTTTACAATCAGAAAACTTCTTATGAATCCTGGTTCTAGATTTCATGAAGTCATAATCGTAGGCTTTTATGCTTGAGTGCATAGACAAGAAAGCATCATCTTAAAACTTTAGTAAGTAAAAATAGTCATAGAAAACCTGATGTTTAAATAGAGAACTCCCACATGAAGCGCTGATTCTCAAAGACAGTGGCTTTGCAAGAGCACTGCCAGTTTCTGTGGGACTTGCAGACTGATATGTTCAGGGAAGTGCAGTTGGTCTTTGTTTCTTGAAATGTGTAGACACCATTGTCATTCAGGTGATGTATTACTGTTTTACTGGTTTTAGACATCCCAGAACTGAAATGTCTGAAGGACAAAAATACTTCTACCTGGACTGGCACAACTTTCAAGGCCCTTTTTTCTAAGCAGTGGCAACATCATAAATGATATTTCACTATTGACTTGATTATAGTTAGAGATAATGTAACAGAAAGATAGGGATGATATAGAAGAAAAGCACCTGTACATATAATTTCTCTTTGGCTTTGTATCCTGCATAAGATTTTCCTTTGGTTTGTGGATTTCTTTTCTCTCCTGACAGCATGAGCTGTTCTATTAATAATCTGTGCTTGCACTGCCACTGGCAAACCAACAAACTAAGTGATATGGTGGCACAGTGGAAACATGAGCTTTTAATCACACTAGCATCTTATCTGGAGGGAAAGGGAAAAGGCGCCATGTCAGATGTGCCGAGGAATAAAAGAAGGGGTAGAGCAAGCCCACTGAGGCTTTTATAAATTGAGGCTTATTTTCAAACTGGGTTCTGAAATTAATGAGGAGCCAGAGGAGTTGTCTGACAATTGGGGTGATGTGTGTATATAACACATGCACACACACACACACACACACATCACACCAAAGGTCTTTGGGGACCTATTTTGAAGCCAAATAGATTGAGCTGTTCTTTGTTGTTTTCCTTAGCTAACCCAGCTCAAATAATTCAAATACTTTATCATAAAGAATAATCAAGTTGTTCTCATTCACAGTGTCTGGCTTGCCTGCATCTCAGCTGCTCAATTGCATTGGAGACGTTAAAACTTGCATTTTCTATGCTTCCCTTTTAGTTAAATGGTTTGTGTGTTCCCAGGGCACATATGAGATTTATCTTTCCCTTTTCCATCTTTTCTATTAGCCATGTAGCTTAGGTGTTGGCACTTTTTTGCAACAATTTTCTAGAGGAAAGATTAACAGAGGACACTTCTCTTAAAATGATTCTCTGAATCCATTTACATGCAACCTATCAGAGACAGTAAAGAGGTTTTCTTTGGGAAAAGATTATTTGTGGCAAAATTATTTATATCGACCACCAGGAAGCAGTGCATGACTGGTTTTACCCTCTGTGGGTCTTATCAGATGTATACATGTAATTACATGTGCATTCATGTATGTAATTCTGGCAAAATTGTATTTGCTCTATCCCTTCTTTTGGCTTTTTTGTACCAAAGCCTGTATGCACAGGTTAATGCAAAATACATAAAATAAAACATAAATAAAATAAAAATTGCAGAGTCAACATAAGCCAGACAGAACCTATGACCATGGACAATTTATTTAATTTGAAGGTGGGGGAAAAAAAAAGCCTGTACTGATGAAGTGGCCTCTAGGATGATGGTGATAGTATGTTGAAGCAGTTATGTGACAAGGTGTTTTATTTTTAATGTTTTACAAGCTACATAAAAAAGAATTCTCTCTTAAGGAAAATAAAAGATAAAGGAATTTAAAACTAGAAATTTGCCAGTATTGTCCTTTTCTTTCTATTTTTAGAAGTTAGTATATCCACAGTTGGAAAAGAAATGGAAAAAACCACTTGAGGATGATTTGTTGATTAATAACTTTTAAAAACTGATGGAGTAAAGTTAATTATCTTACTGGTTGTGTATATTGTTGTAGTATATGACAGTATGCAAATACAGGAGAGTTTATGGAACAGTATTATGTTCAATACATTGTGTTTAATCAAAAATGATTGAACTATATATATCAAAATAGATTAGGAAAAATATTAATTGGATAGCAACCAGCAGTGGGTTTTATAAAAACAATTCAAGCAAACTCAAGTGTATTTTTGTCAAGCTGATTATCCTTTTTTCCACAACCTGCCACCAAAGATTGTAATTAAGTATTAAATCTATTGAAATTTTTCAATTTGAAAAGGAAAGAAAAAAAGTCTACCAAGATATTTGCAAGGTTTCAGGTATACTGAGATTTTTTTTTAAAAAAAAAGGACTCTGAAGTTAAAGAGGAGAACAAAAATGTATCTATTTGGTGTTTAGAAAACAAAAATACAGCATTCCAGCCCTACAGGGCTTAAAGAATGATAAATCTTCGGTACAAAGAAGGGCTTTTTAATTTAATTTTCTTTGCAACCTAGGGCTTTATTTGATTTATATTATCTTGCCTCAGGCAAAGGTCTTAATTATTTCTGATTTATTTCCTTCATTCCTTGAAAAGGGTTTCTTTTATTGTTATTTCACTTCCTTTCCTTTTTCTCTAGGCAGACTCTTATTTTCACCTTGTATTTCTACTTTTAACTTCTACTAACATTTCCTCCTTTAAGATAAAATATTAAGTGAATGACAAGGGGTTGCTCAGAGAAATATCATAGATTTCAGTGGAAAACTTTTTCCAAAATGCATGATCTGGATCCTTTGAGTTTTGTTTCTTCTAACCTAATTACTTTTTTTCCCTTCGTTCCATTAAAGGCTTTATTTTATTGTAATTAGTATAACCTCTTTCAATATTAAAAGCAAAATGTTATTCACGATTAATACAATCTGAGTTATTTTATTTAATATATGCTTTAAATATATTTTTCATAGCACTAAAGATTTTTTTAAAATTTTCCAGATTCGAGCCATGAATAATTTTATTTTTAATTATGGCGGAGACTAATAAGACTTTTAAAAGATGGATTCTTCATTTTGATACAGTACATACAAATGCCATCATAATTACTTCTGCTTTTAATAGGATCCTCCATTTGATTTAAAGATAAGCTCACATAAAAGTTGAATGTCTTGTGAACAAGAGTTTATGTGTTGATTTTAAAAAAAAGCACCTGGTACAGCTCCTTTTGGATTATACTATTTCAAACTAAATAAGGAAAAGTAAATCTAAATTTTCATCCAGCTAAAAATTCTCTGTGTGAGGACAGACATTATACTAGAAAGAAAACTAGTTTTCTCATACTATGATTGAAGAGGGAAGGTGTTCTGATTATTTTCAAAGGCAAAGTCCCATAACTCCTTCTAGTTTCTTCCTCTGTCCTTTTGTTTCATTTATATAGTAGAATGATTTCTACCCTATCCAGGTCTATTCCACTTAGAATGGCCAACTCTCTTTTTCTGTTTACACAACTTCCTTGTTTTTCCTCTTCTTCAAATCATTTCCTTTCTGTCCTTGCTGACATTTAAATTATCTGGCCACAATGAGCTGCCAATCGGCTGTTGTCATAGGGATTTGTTTGCAATGAGCATATTCCTGAGCCTTGGCATCTGCAGATGATGTCATGAAGGAACATCTAGGCTTATGTTTAGGGCATCTTGACCAAAGCATTGCTTGAAATGAGTCTGCAATGGTCCATGCACCACGTGGTTGAAGGCTGACAATGAGATTGGGATTGCACATGAAAATAACTGAGTCTGTATTTAATCATAGTTTGTTGAATCAGTTACAATTGGTTGAATTCACATGACACACTAAGCCATAAGCCAAGGTTTAATTCATTCATTTGTTTATTTATTGGCTGCCAACTCTATATAGACTCACTGAGATTTTTCCCTGCTTCATGATAGCAGTATTCTGCCTTCAAAGATGGTAATTATTCACAAGTTCCTTTTTGCTATGACAAAGTGCAACACAAGTTTTAGTTTTTTTTTTTAATACATCAGTTCCTTGCAATGAATACAGTATTGTCTTGAAAAATTTGGTCTCATGATTTGGGAATAGCTAGCCTTTACCCCTATAATTTTTTCACAGTGTTTCATGTCATGACCTACAGTATTATCCATATACTGTAGCTTATTTTCCATTTGTATATTAGCATTCTTTTTGAGAATGCAAATATAAACACTTAATTTCTTTTTCCCAACTTTTAAAAATGTTTTCTCTTCATAGTTTCTATGTGTAGAGGCTATTTCTTTTACCCAGATACCTAATTCCCTTTTCATAATACTCCTCACAGAATGTTTTGTGCTTTAAAGTGAAATGAAGGACTTCATCTCCTTCAAACTATTTCTAAAACATTTTAAAATTAAAAAATTGAACATACAGTATAAGGGAGTGGCATCCATTGCTACAGTGATCCAAATTTTTCACCTAAAATTTAACATGCCAGATAGCTTTTAGTATTTTTATTGTTGATGAACAGTTGAGTCTAACATATTCTATAATTTGTTTTATATTTAGGAAAAGGGAAGGGATACATACATACACACACACACTGTGTGTGTATATGTATGTGTATATATATATACACACACACAGACATATATATACATACATACACACACAGTATATCTCAAAAGATCCAGATAATTTGTGCCAAGGAGAGAAGAGTTTCTTTTAGGACATTTAATAGTTATCTTCCAAAAGTTGCTCCCACTGTACAATGCTGACAAGTGTAGGGGAATGTCCATAGAGGATAATAATAATAAAGAGCTTTTTTGTCAGACAAAATGAGAAATATATTTTTAAAAAATGATAGTGAAACTTATACACTAAGAAAAAACACTAATTCCATGAAGAGTATGTTGCCTCATAAATGGCCTCCTGTTCTTTTAATGCAAGAGGAAACCAAGATACTAAAAAAATCTACATTTGTTTAGATTTTTTTCATTGTGAAAAAATGAAGAGTAGTGTATAGGTAGTCCTCGCTTACTGACAGCCTTGTTTAGCAACTGTTCAAAGTTATGACAGTGTAAAAAAAAAACAGCTTTGCAACCAATCTTCACATTTATGATCATCACAGTATCCCACAGTCACATGATCACCATTCAGGTGCTTCGCAGCCAGCTTCTGACTACAGAGTTAATGGAGAATGCAGAAGTAAAATCACATGACATCTCGTTTAATGACCATTGTGATTTACTTAATGACCAAATTGGAAGTGATGTCATAATCCTGTCACGGTCATGTGATTTTTCACTTAGTGACCATGGTGCTTAGTGATGGTGTTGCTGGTCCCAATTGTGGTTGCTAAGCGAGCACTACCTGTAGTTTGTTTAGATGATTTTAGATGAATACAGTTTCTTCTCTGGGGCCTCAACAAAGCAGTGATAGTGGTGGTGGGACAAAATACTGCATGATTGTAGCACATACACGTAAGCACATGGCACCAGGTAACTCCCACATCCTTGTTCTGTGAGACTGTTTATAAATTAGGGTTCAGTATTAGTACTGATTACTGGGAGTATAAAAAAGTATAAAATCTGACTGGATTTTATGATACAGATTTGTGAAAGCTTTCTGCTCCATTCATGGTACAGCCAATAGCATCCAATAGCATCCATTACTGTCCGTCTTTCTCTGATCAAAAATCCATACAGACATACATTCCCCATATGTAAATCCACATATTTCTGAGAAATCTATGCAAAAAAGGAGGTGCATGCTTTTGGTTTATAACAACGTACTTCCCCCCTCACCACATGAATCCTCTTGTATCACCCAGACATTCTTTTCCCATTCACAGCAGTGTTTTTCCTGCATCTACCTATCCATTAGGTATGCTCTCTCTTTTTCCCCTCCCTGCTGAAAGCTGTCTCTTGCTATAAACAAAATTAAGTCACAACTTTAGTTAGCAAAATTTACTGCCCAGATAGAGCAGAGCAATGAAGCCTTCATCGTGAGATTTCCAAAGTTTGATTGGGCAAACCATATATGAGATCCATATGTATAATAATGCAGTTTTATTGGTTTAAGTTAGACAATTGTTTAATACTTAATACACAATTATTGTCATCCAAACAATTGTTAATACATATTGAATCCTTAATGGTCTATTCCCTATTCACATTGAATTTACAAGCAAGGAACTAAGAGGCCAGCCTAATGAAGGTTTGTTGCTCAGAGAAAACCTGAGCTTGGCAGTGATCACGATTTGGATGTTCTTTCATGAGTTGGTCTTTTCCAAACATTGATTCTCTCAGCTACCTCTTTTATCCTTTTGTGCCAGAGAAAAGGACATAACTTTTGCATTCTAAAAAGGGTTTTGCTGTAAGAATCTCCTAGTGTGAGAAACCTTTCTTTGTTGTCTTCTGAAGCAAGTCTTTGCTATGAGAACTTTCCCCAAGAGAATGGTGTGTTTTGTCACCTTTGCCTCAAAACACATCAAAATTATTGTTGCTGACATTTCAGTTTTTCACAATAATCTGAGACAATATCATATTGACATTTCTGCTATGTTGACATCCCTTGCCCAGCTGTGCTACTTATGTGGTTCCTGTTTGCAGACTTAACCTTGCCCTTGTTATTGACTGCAGCTGTTCAGGGACCTTTCTGTGATGTTCCCAGCTTGCCTCAGCCATTTTAAAAGTTTCCATTCCTTCCCTGATCAATATACTAAAATGGTTGCCTAAATTCAGGGCCATAGAGCATATCTGCACTACACCCTTAAGCTGCTTCTGTCCGTCTTGGTGTCAAGAAAAAGCAACTTGCAAGGGATTCAATCTGGACTGAAGGCTATCATGGTTCCCCAGTGGACCACTCCCTGTAGCTGTACCCTCCCAACTTATGAAACAACATCCGGTCAGACTGAGGACCATTTTCATGTCAAGCAAGTGTTAGCCCAGTGTGCCACTGAGGAAGATCTGTAACAGGAGCTACAGTAGACCTTCTTGAGCAAAACCTGTGAAAGTGAAGTGTGAGTTATTTCCTGTTTCTGTACAGTAATCAATTAGTGCATGGCTTTTCCTAGAACAAAGTAAAATGAAGCTGGACAACTTTGCTTGAACTGGCACAAGCTGGAAAACACTGCTTTCAACTCAGAACAGACAACTTGGGCAGAGGTCACATTTGCATTGGGCTGGAGGTGAATTGAAGATGATGTTGTCCATTCATATCCTCCAGAAACTGTTGGTGGCCCATATTCACAACAGAGAACCGGGCAGTGTGTGTGTTCTCAGAGTTAACTTTAGTTTCTCTAAAGTAAAACAAAAGCCTTTGATTCAAGCTCTGTTCCCTGTAACTGAGCTCATGTAGTTTTCTAGACAGAATTATTGAAGTGGATTGCCATTGCTTTTCTTGAGTTTTCTTTAAAAAGCTTGCCTTGGAATTTTCAAGTAGCCCTGCATAGAAATACTTTGCTTAGCTTCTGAGATCAGCTAGCTGCCACCACTTGCTGAGATCCCTAGTACAGCGAAAGTGCCCACAACATTTTCATGCTTATTCATCTTACATGCATGTGCTGTCTTCCACTCATCCACAAGCATACAGTATATTTTCTTTCCCTCTCTCCTGCTCTGTAGTCTCTCCCTTACCCATCTACTCACCAAATGCAGATCTCAAGTTCTCCATTACATTATGAAAAATTGTTAACCAAAGCTGATGCTGATTTTTCCCATACGATCTTTAAAAGATGCATAGACACTAGGGTTGTGCAGTGTGCTTTGGGATTCAATATGCAAATGGTACTTTGGAGCACATGGGGCATGCCATATTTGAATATAGGTCTGGAGGGTAGCTGTACTCATATTTGCTTGGATAAAATACAGCTGTCCTTGTAATCTGAAATCTTGCTTTTTAGTAGTTCATGTCAACAGGAGTACTCATACACAGCTGAATACAAGTAAAACCTCCACTGAGGTTTAGGCAGGCTGGGAATAATAGCTCTGGGTTGCATCATAGGAATCACAGGAAGCTGTCATTATGTTAAAATGATGACATGTACATAGTGACATCATGATGCAAATCCCACCTTTACATTTTTGTGTTCCAATGTCTGTAAATCACAGATTTTGTATCATGACATCACAACACATTTTGTCACTTTCCCCCTTTGCCCCTGCAGACAACTATTAGTGGCATGCATGACCCCATTCTCTACCCACTTTAAAATCTTCCACATATTTCACTGAACACCTGAAAAGAGCTTTCCTTTGGAAAAAGTCAGGGCATAAAGTCTGCACAAACTATTTCAAAAGATTTTTAAAATTCCCACTCCTGAAGATTTAGTACAGCTAAAGCCTGGGCATCTTCCAAAAATAATGTAAGACATTTTTTATAGAACTAACTATGGGTACCCAGGAGTAGGGTCTGCTTAATCCAATCTCATACATCAACATGAAGTTTTTATATTGTGATTTTTCTTTCTGCCAGCCTGACGGATATTACTATAACTGTGCCATACTCATTTGTGAATGTACTTTTTGACTTGAAATTCTTTGAGGCATGTTGATAAACTCTGCTACAAACTTTCAAATGCTGACCACATGGGTAGCTTCTGGTGGTAAGAGGGAATGCATTTTCAAACTTACTGGAAGACATTTGAGACTGAAGCTATGTAATCAACACAAGGGTTTTTTTTTGCCTGGAGTTGCTAAAATAATCTTGTCTTCACCCTTCAATACAATCAATCCAGGAACAACACTGGATATAGCTGAAGAGATTACCACTTGATATTGCATTTTTTAAAATAAGCCAAAGCACAAGACCGGTGTGTCTCTGTGTGTGTATGTGTTGTGCTCTGGACAAATATAAACTCAGTTAAATGTATTCCTTATATCTTTAGTAGGAAATACAGTTAAAGTGCACACTTTGTTTCTTTGGCGAGGGTGACTGAGGATTTAGGGACTGAGTCCCTTTGGACTAGTGGATTTATTTCTGTTCATTTCCATCCATAGTTTTGTTACCCTTCCTATCTTCACTCTTCATTTTTGTCCATCACTGTTTTTTTTTTTTTTTCATTTTTTAAATGTTTTATTTGTAACTGCCCAAGGTCATTGGGAGTCCGGTGGCATATAAATTTCAATAATAATAAAAATACTAATAATAATCTTTTTTTTTTAAAAGAGCACTAATTTTAATTTTGAGTCTACTGTTAAGAGACAGCATAAGCATTTCATAAACTGAAGAACATCTCTCTGTAGATGTGTATTTGTGTGTGTATATGTGGATAGAGAATTAAAATGTGGCTGATGATAGTGCTATAAATAAAAGATACAGTTAATTTGTTGTTCAAATTACTGGAAATGATCTTGCCAGGGGCACTCTGCATAATTCCTTGCCTGAGTGACAGGGTGTTAATGACAGTCACTGATGCATTTAAATCAAAGACTGTTATCCCTTTATACCACCTACCAGGTTGGTGTCTGTCTCCATGGTCTATTCTAAACTATAATTTGTTTTTCATTGACTGAGTTGATGATAATAGCAAATACTGACCGTAATGAATCATTTTTCTGGGCCATATTATTTATATATTACCTCTACTGAAGTAATATATAATCCTGGACAAGAAAACTCATTTTCACTTGTAATCATTGGAGTGTAATCATTGGAGTAAGTTTTATTAAATCCAGTAGGTCCTACTTCAGACATGTAAGTTACTTTATATCTATAAAAGTAGATGATAGATGAACAGATATAGATGGTACAGATAGAAAATATGTTCTAGTTGTCTTTTCAGAAGGCTTTCTTTTCCATTCTGTGCTATCAAAGCCCCATCTCTATTTTTTGTGCAACACACTTTAAAAAAAGGGGGGGGGCTTGATTGCATGTCAGAGCCACCATCTTGACTTTTTTGATCTCCCTCATGTAGATGCCTCAGCCTCAGTATCCTCCAATTGCATTGAGTTTATGCTGATAGTTACCTACATGAGATAACTAACAAATGGTGTGTGTGCATAAGGCTGGGCTCATAATAAGGTTCTCCAGTAGAAATGGGATTCCCAAGTAATTTCCCTTTGAGTACGGAGCAGATCGAGACTTTTTTTCCCCCTTCAACAGTATTATTCATCAATATCAGACATTCTATAAAGTATGACTACTTTGCCAAGTTGAATGAACCTTAAGCTGTGAGCAATGGGCACTCAAAATTCTCCCCTACATATATGCCCCAAGAGTGAGGTGCAATTCTCAGAGGGAAATGAAATGAGCTTTTCCAACTGTTTCTTCAGGGTTGCAATGGTATTAGCGATTTTTTTCTTCTTTTTCTTTTCATAGTCTATTTGTTTGCTTGTTTATTCTGTTATTATTGTTGTTGCTTCTACTACAGTACTTCAATTAATGATAACAGCTTGACTACTATGTGTTTCTTTAACATTCACCAACTCTCTAGACTAAAAATCCCCAAATGTTGCAACCTTTCCTTATAGGGAAGTGCTCCAGTCCATCTTAGCTGCCCTTGTATGAACCACCTCTAGCTCCACTGTATCATTTTCAAGGTGTGATCTGCAAACAAGATTCTAGATATGGTTGCACCATTGATGTATATAAGGGCATTATGATATTGGCATCTTTATTTTCAATACTGTTTCCTATTATCTCTAAGATGATGTTGCCTTTTTTTTTTTAAAGCAGATGCACACTGTGTCAACACTTTCATTGAACTGATTACCATTAGTCCAATATCTGTCTCCTCATCAGTCAATGCTAGCTTTGATCCCGTTCATTTGCATGTGCATTTAGGAATTTTGGCACCAATGTGCATCCTTGGTGGATGTGAATGCGCCAAGAAAAAGAGATATACTTATGAAAGAATGATATAGCACTATTTTTGTTTAATGGAGAAGAGTATTCTCACTAAAGTCAACTAACATGAATGCTGAAGAGCTAGCATTATTAAGCTATTTTATATTTACTTTGGTAATCAAGGAATTTAAGGATAGCATGCAGTTATTTGTTTTCTTTGGACTCCCAACTTTACATTAGGACTTAGAGTAAAGAATAAGGCCTGACAATAACAATAGGAAATCTTTAATGGAATTCATTAGAGTCAATAGATCAGGTTTAAATCCTATGTTGAGATCAATATGCATTTAAAATTGTCTTTGGGCTAGTGGTAACAATCACATAGTATATGCCCCTCCTTTGTTGCATAGAACACCATGAAATTTGTTCCACTAGTTATTTGGGAGTATCAGTTTAAAAATGGAATTGGAGGATTCTTTTGATCGCTGGTATCAACTGGAGGGCACTTCAAAAGCACTATAGAAAGAGTTGTCCAATGAAACCTCTCAATTATTGTTCAAGCTCACTTTCAATATGCTTGCACAGTCACTGGGTCATTCTCTCTTATCTCTCTCCCCTTGAAATTTGCACTTCTCTAATTCATAAGTGCTTTAAGCAATAATTTATACAGATTACCTCATAGTCATTTTTGGAACAGAACACTAAGCAATGCTGTTTTCTAAAATCAAGCATAATAAGCCAATAAAATTATTACCATCACCAAACACCACCAAAACCACCTTCACTCATTTGCTTCCTTAATCAATGAAATCACTCAGAAGAGACCCTGCTGCCTCTTGATAGTGATACTCCTTATTGCATGACAATTAAGTAGGAGGGAACACAAAAAGCCCACTAGGTTTTTGGATGTAGTATCAAAATATTTTCTGATCTTTGTACTGAGATGATAGAGATATTCAGTTTGCACTGGCAGTTAAATATATCTAATCTGAACAGCTAAATCTGTACAGAAGCTAGTATAGTTACTTTTACTGATATCTACATTTATCTTAATTTTCTACTGCAGTGAATTTATGCACATAAAATGCATTTGTAAGGGAAAGTACATCCAAATGTTATTTTCAGAGGAAAAAAATACTTGCAAAGGAATATATATTAAGAAAAATGCAAAAAAAATGGATGCAGACTCTGGACTGGAAAAAATAGAAATAAGAAGCAGAACACAATTAAACTTGATTAATTTGCCCTTCTGAAATTGTGTGTATCTCATGATCACACCAGAGAAATCTATATATCGATGTTGCACATAGAATTCAGCATTCTGCAAAAGCTTGTCTTCATTAACTAAAGCTGGTTTCTAGCAATTACAGCTATAATGATAATAAGTACTTTGGTTGTACTGGATAAATCTCAGAAAGCAACTGTGAGAACACATGTGTGGAGGAATATATGCAAATATAATTTAACTATACATATTGCACATCTCTAATAGATTCTATGAATCATGGAATTCATTTGTTTCAATTTAAAGTGCAAAACATATAGTGCCCTTGTTACTTCTTATTAATTTTAAATTGTAACATTACATTTTTAAAAAAGCTTCATGCCTCCAAAGGAAAAAATGGATACTAAATGATAAATATGCCATGCTTTAGATGCTACGAGACTATGTTGTTTTCTCTGAAAAAGAATCGGAATCTTTCTATATCGTTTATTTATTACTGAGACAGAAATCTATGTTCAGAGAAAGTAACTAATCCAAGGACATTAAATTTTTGTTTGATTAACTTTTGGTGTTCTAATCTGGTAGTCAGAGTTATTACAAATGGAACTATTTCTTTACCCATCAAGATGTTTAATTTGACTTTGGAAACTTTGACCTCTTTGATACAACAACTGAAGGATATTTTAAGTATTAAGGTGGTTGGTACTGAACACAAATTGTTCATACATGCTAATGATATTTTACTTCAATGATCTGGTAAGTTTTTAGATTATTCAATTAATTGAAACAAGTCTATATTCTAATGATTTAATTTTAAGAGTTCTATGAAAATCTGTTAAGTTTGCGTTCTTGAAATATTTTGGAATAAGTATTCCTAGAAAGATATGTAGAGGTAAATATTTTTAATTGTTTATTTCAGACTAATATTGAAAATGATAAGAGGATTAAAATTCCCTATGAATCTTAGTACAAAAATAAATGATTTTAAAATGAATGGCATTCCAAAATTGATATATATTCTGAACAGTATCTCTTTGTTAATTAATACATGCTAATTTTTTTGTAAAAAGATTAATAAAATATTGGGATGGACAGAACCTATTTTGTGATCTAAATTATGACTTTCTTATAATGAAGGGTGTGGTAGAGAAATCATCTATTTAATGAGCCAAAGCATTTGAAGATGGTTGCACAAAGTTTCTTTATTAGCATGCAAGAATATAGTATCACTAGATTATTAGCCAAAGGGTCTAAAATCCACAAACATTTCAAAGTATAAGGAATATATAGGAGTGGAAAGGATATAAAGGGTGTCACAAATACATCATGAATAATTAATTTATATGACCCAAAGATGCAAGGGCAGGTCCCATATAACATGGGCATCTAGCCCTTAGCTTTGGCAAGTTGGCACCTCCATCCTTCTACATCTCTATGGAAGGTCCTTGCTGCCCACATTTGCATATCAATTGTATAACTGCACATTCTGGAGTCAATTATGCTTTATTATAGCAATAGAGTGATCTTCTTCACACCTTCCCCAGAAAATGCCATTTCTGGGATCTGTATCTTCAGAAATTCTCCTCCAGAGTAACATGACACCCATCATTCTTACTATATTTCATTGCAATTCTAATCCATAGAAAGGCAGGTATTTTCTAACCAAACCATGGTAAGTAAAATATAAAGTAATTTCATCTATACATATCCCAATAAGGAGATTTTAATTTCCCAGATTCTTAGTTCAATCATTTGGCTTAGATGTTATACTAAAAAAAAAAATGTGTAAACCTTGACTGACTGAAGTCACAATGTGTGGAATAGATCAATACCTATGGGCCTACCTGGTAGGTCTTATTCTGCAATTTTCATAAAACTACTTTTCCTGAAGGGACGCGGTGGCGCTGCGGGTTAAACCGCTGAGCTGTCGATTGGAAAGTCGGCGGTTCGAAACCGCGCAGCGGGGTGAGCTCCCATCGTTAATCCCAGCTCCTGCTCACCTAGCAGTTTGAAAACATGCAAATGTGAGTAGATCAATAGATACCGCTTCGGCGGGAAGGTAACGGCGTTCCAAGTCGTCATGCTGGCCACATGACCCGGAAGTGTCTATGACAACGCCGGCTCCAAGGCTTAGAAATGGAGATGAGCACCGCCCCCTAGAGTCGGATTCGACTGGACTTTACGTCAAGGGAAACCTTTACCTTTACTACTTTTCTTGAAAAGGAATATGTCCTGTTCAGACTATGAGACAGCTAGGCAGAGTACTAATAAAATTGTTTATAGAATAACTATTTACAATAGTAAAAGTTCTGCAATATATTAGAATATGTAGCTCAAATCAAGCCCAACCAGGTGGCAAAGGACACGCAGGCAACACTGCAGAGTCAGACTGTGGCAAGACAGCAAGGCAGAACTTGGCCAATCCTCTGATTGAAGCTGCAAGACTGGAAGGAGTTAGAGTGCATGGCAAAGGAGAGGCTGAACACTCAGGTTGGTATCCTGGCACGCAGGCTGGATCCAGCTGGCATGCAGAGTCTAGACAAGTCTTGGCTGGAGTATCTAGGCAGGGCTTGGTTCTGGAGATGAGACTGGACTTTGCTGGAACACCTAGGCAAGACTCAGATCTGAAGACTAGGCTGACTGGACTGGAGCGTCTAGGCAAGGTTCGGCTATGGTGGCAAGGCTGGACTGGACTGGAATGTCTGGGCAAGGCTGAGATCTGAAGGCACACCCGGATCATGCTGAAGTGATGTGATGAGGCTTGGATTTGGATGCGAGGCTGTGCTCAGCAGGGACAGCAGGGAGAGGCTCTATTGGAGCGACCTGTGCAGAAGGCGGTTCTGTGAAGACAGAAGGCACTGGTGCTGGTTCCATGCTGGCCTCAGGCAAGGATTCTGAAGCTGGTAAGGATTCTTCTGCAGGTGCTGTGAGCTCGAAGGATTAGTTGTCTCCAGCAGCCTGCTCTTGGCACGACTGCAGCCAATCAGGTTTCTTTTTCCTTCACACTTCTTTGCTCTCCTCTCTTGAGTGCTGATTGGAGGCTTCAAATCTCCCTCCACAGTTTGTCCAATCAGCATCTCTGATTTCTCATGTTCTGCTGAGTCACTTCCCAGTTTACATTCTCCAAGTCCTGCCTGATAGGTTTTGTTTTACCCTTCTGACTTTGAATAAATTTCATTTTTGGAGTCAGAAGCAGGCTCAAACCTCACGGAGTATTGTGATTGGTATAGATGTAGGTACCAAATAGCAAAGAGTAAGACAGTTATTTGAGGCTACAATCCCAAACAAATGGTACAAATTCAACTGAGTGTAGTGCTTCTCAGTAAATGTTCTTTCTATGATGCCAGTGTCCATCAGTTTAAAATATAGTCTACAGGGACAGTCATCTGTGCTATATCTCCCAGTGTGTTTGATAATTCTCATTTAGCTGAATAGATTATCTGTAGAAAAATGCTGTATTAGATTTTTGTCCATAGATAATAACTGGTTAACCTTGTCTAGGTGGAGAAGCAAAGAAAGGTCAGGCCTGATTAGTATTTGGATAAGAGATCACAATTCAAGAAATTTGAGGGCTGAAAGCTAGATTAAAAAGTCAAAAAAATCCCAGAAAAATGCAGTGGCAAATCCACTTTGTATTATCGCTAAGAACATTGCATGGATGTTCCATTGTAATCACCCAAGAATTCAGCTTAATTAATGAGAGCCTTGTCACTCAGCTAAGTAGGCCTCTGCTTCCAGATGAAGTTTTAAAGGAAGTTTTGATTTTATATTTCCATTTTCAGTTGGAAAATAGTACAAAATAAATAGCCAATTTTTGCCTTGCATGACTCTCAGAGCTGCCCTGAGAATGAACTGTGAATTATGAACTATGGATTATCATTCCTACCTTAGTCAAATTATGATTTCTCTTTGTGTCTGTTTATATGTTTCTTTGGTTTAAAAAAAATGCAAGGGAAGTAAAGCTAAAGAGAATAAGAGAAAACAAAAAGAAAAGAAGATGAACAGCTTCTTCTTTTTTATGAGTTTAAATTTTCGTTTTCCCATTTTATGAAAGTAGATTAAGCCATATCAGTTTTCCAACAACAACAGCCCAAGACACAAAAGAAATCTCACCTTTTCAGTGTGACTGGTTATTCTTCTTTGCTTGAAGTCTAATTTCACACACATTTACAGCAAAAATTTACTCCATACTGAAGCTTGGTGTTCTTTATATTGCTTTCTCAGACTGCTGTCATGCAATCAAGTTCCCCATTCTTCTCTCCCAGTGAGCCTGGCCTGAGAAAAAAACTAAAGGCAGCAAAAAAGAGAAAAGAAAATCTAACATGGAAAAAAAAATAATGCTTTGAATTCCACTGGGGAGATGAAAAATGATTTGTCTTAAAGGTTAAATATTCCCTAAACTACAGTGGTCCAAGTTTTACAAAAATGATGCCTCTATATCTTTCCACAGTGTATGATCAATCCATAGCCATATACAACTAAGAATGTTCATTTTTTATCTGCACTGAACAATATTTGGATGCCAGTTGTCTCTAATGCTGTTGTCCTGGAAATTATAAATGTTTGTTGCCACAATAATTAAGAGAGCACATCAAAGTGACCAAACTGCTTAGAGACTGAATTCACAGCTCCTTTGTGCAAACTTAGAGAATGACTGTGAAATTGCAGGCTTAGTCTAAAATATTCTGGAAATAATTTCAAAAGACATTCAACACAGTTTAAGAGTAGCAGTGCACTAGCTCTGTAGTTATGCTGTCCAGTGTTTTCTACAATTTTCAGAAGTTGCCTAGTCACTTCCATCTCTCCAGAAGTATAATTGTTTAGGGGTTTAGCAGAGCTGTGTGAATCTTCAAAGCAGGGATTCTAAACACTTGGGAGATTTAGCCGAATCATTCCTTTGAACTGATTCTTCAGATTAAATCTTTGAGTATACTCAATGTGTTAAATTAGATTAATTGAGATAATTCATGTAATTGAACCAATTATTCAGTAATTAAAATAAACAAAGGAGAAAAGAAGAAAAAAACCTAATAAAAAATCCACATACTGCCCATTTACTCTCAATATGGGATGAATTCAATACTTAAGTTTATTGTTAGATTTACTTTATCTTCTCATTTTAGCAGCTAAAGACTGCTTAAAAATAAATAACAGACTCATATCCTAAATCCATACCTTAATATCAGGATGGTAAGTCTTTTCTTTCCATTTATGTAAAATTGTCTTCTTTGCTGAATCAAGGCTTGATAGAGCCAAAGCTCCTCATAAAAGGACAAATTCCATATTTTAGAAATATAATTTAGCATAATATTTACATCTTTATTATATTTCTTCCCAAAATAGGTTATGATATCAAACCAAAATGAAGCTAAGTCCAGACAAGAGCAAAGAGCCTTCAAATTTCTTACAATATCACCACAAAAAATGCCTAACCTTTTTGAAAACTACCTTTGAGGAGTCTAGTAGATGCAAAATAATATTTTCTGATAAATAAACTTTATATCTCTACCCCAGGCTGCTTAAGTGATGCTGTGGACATCCTGTCCCAGTGTCTGGAGACTGTGGGGGGCCTGGATGGGCCACAACAGGCTTCAGCATAATCACAGCAAGACTGAGTAGCTTTGGGTGTTTGGACCTTCTGGTGCCAGGGTCTTTCCATCAGTCTTGGATGATGTGGCACTGCCTCAAGCAGTCCCAGTGCACAATCTAGGGGACCTTCTGGACTCACAGCTCCTGCTTGAAAAGCAGGTGGCAGCTGTGGCTAGGAGGGCCTTTACATACTTTTGGGTTACATGCCACTTCCACCCATTCCTGGACCAGGAGGCCATGCTCACTGTCACTCATGCCCTTGTGACCTCCTTTCTGGACCACTGCAATGTGCTCTACATGGGGCTGCCCTTGAAGAGCCTTCAGAAGCTTCAACTGGTGCAGAATGCAGCAGCACAGGTAATAAATGGTGCCGGTTAAATGTAACACCTCTACTCCATGAGCTGTATCGATTGCCAGTGTGCCTCTGGGTGCAATTCAAGGTGCTGGTTGTCACATTTAAATCCCTTCATGGCTTGGCACTAGCTTACTTGAGGTACCATCTCTCCCCAGTTGTTTCTACCCATCCGATACAGTCAGGTATGTAGGTCCTGTCAGTTAAGTAATGTCAGTTGGTAGGACCTAGAAGATGTGGCTTTTCTGCCATAGTGCCTGCCTTATGCAACATTCTCCCTCTGGAGACCCTGCTAGCTATTCATACGTCCTTCAAGGTCTGGCTCTGTGCTCGGCCCTGGGGCCCCAAGTGTGTGCAGGGACCCATTTCATGGTTAATTTAGTCATTGTGTGGCACAGGGTGGTAGGTGGCAGTACTGCAACCAAAACTCTCCCCATGACCTGAGTTCGATCCCAGTGGAAGTTGGTTTCTCAGGTAGCCAGCTCAGGTCAACTCAGCCTTCCATCCTTCTGAGGTCAGTAAAATGAGTACCCAGCTTGCTGGGGGAAAGGTAATTATGACTGGGGAAGGCAATGGCAAACCACCCCACTCTATAGTCTGCCAAGTGGCATCCCCCAAAGAGTCAGAAAATGACTTGCGGACCTTTTGTCCTGGCTTAAGCAAAGACCATGCCAAGACGAGGAGAAAGTCTCTAGTGTTTTATTTAACTGCTATAGTAGACAGAAAATCCTACCAAACTGAAGGAGCATGGGAAAACCCAGACAGATAAACCCCAAAACTCAAGGTGGGTCTGTTCTGGGTTTCTCTGAATGACAGCTGAAAGTCTCTAAACTACGCATGCGTTTTCCCCCTTGGATAGGGCCCTCCTCCTGCTCACCATCCGTACTCATGACATCTTTCTTCTTTTGATGGATGCTTTATTCTCAGCTGCTATGTATTTTAATGTTTGTATTATTTTATTGTTTTTATTTTTAAAATTTTGTTCACTCAGAATCATTTGTGAGATGGGCAAATTAAAACAAAAAACAAACAAACAAATAAATAAATACAAACATCTGGATCATACTGTTCTGTCGGTGCAATCTCCCAAAGTCTTTAAAACAAACACTATAAATCAAGTGATGTGAGATATTGACCTTTTGCTGAGCCAGACATTCCATTAGAACATCTTCCCCACTATCTTCAAATATGGATTATTCCATAAAGTCAATTTTTCATGGGATTCTGGATCAAAACGTAACTAAATTAATAAACTAATATTTCTAGTGACCTTCAAGGCTGGTAATGAAAAACTCTGTTTTCTATACTTAGAATCTAAAACCTGTTAAAATTTCAGTAGGGTTACATAGTTAAACTATAAAAAGGTCCAGAAAGGTCAATATTCAGAAAAATTCTCCTTTCACAAGAATATAAATGTAACAATAAAAAGACAATGGTAAATAGGAACATCTGAATGGTTAAACTGCCTTCATCATAAGGCAACCTTATTTGGTCAAAGATGTTTGAGTGATCTTGGCTTATCATAAAAATATTCTCATTAATTTGTCTCACTGTGTACCTGGGATTAACTTTAGTATCCCTTTAAAATATATTAGCCTCAATGTAATAAATCATAAGGCATATGGTAGCAAATTTGCCGACTAATACATTTTATTAAAAGGCTTAGGTTTTGTGAGCTGCAGCTCATTTTATCAAATGCATACAGTGGCTATGTAGATTTAAATTAAAATGAAGTGGAGGAAGGAAAAAAGAGTGGAAAACAGACCAGTTATGCAGATGCAGGTTGCATGTGAGACAGATTACACGTATCTTATAAATTAACAATTGTAATGCATTAAAAACCCATTGTGTTTCTTGAGATTGTTTGAAACATTTTGATTTATGTGAGTTTAGCAATCTCTCCCTCAGTGGTTTTGTTAATGTCTCTTTTTTCCAAAATGGTCACTTTAAGGTCTGCCACAGGGTATACTGGAACTTGAAATGCTCTGCAATTATTTTGCCTTTGTTCTGAGTCCTGTTGTCAAACTCATGCCCATTAATTTTTTTTGCACAACATTTTCCCCATTTGTCCCACATAGAATTCACAGGGCATTGCTGGTATGTAATGGCATTTAGACAATAGAAAGTCTATGTATCTGATGACGAGAGCTGTAACTTTTGAAAGTTTACGCCTTTTAATAAAATGTGTTCATTGGAAAAGGTGCTGCAGAAAGCAAAAGATGCTACTGTTTTGCCACCAGAGACTAACATGGCTGCCCTCTTACAGTGTCTTTCAATATAATACTAATTTTAATTTCATTAATGTTTAGCCATCATGTTGTATCTACTGCTATATATTTAGATATATTTAATTCAGCATAATTATTTATACCCCACTGACAGATTCTGTATAACTGCGGCAAGATACAAATATAGTAAATAAATATGGTGATATATTTCAAGAAAAATATAAACCGAATTATTTTATAGAGTACATACAAGCTATAAATTCCAATTTCCTTCAGTAGTCTATAGAAATTATAAACCCCCAAATTCAGCAAAGTAGTTTTTCCCCGTCCCAACTGATAGTCCAACTAGAATATAAATCTTATTGCTGTTGATCTTCAAATAGCTTTAGGAAATAATTATCCAAAATAGCCATGATGTCATCAGTGTATTAAAACAATGTTTATTCAGTATCATGTACCACCACACCCTTAATATCTTGAGTTTGTCTAATAAGAGAAGCTAGGGTTGAAGAACTAGATTAAAACTTAAAGATGATGCGGCATCATTGACAGGTGCCACAACATAACTTAATGGGTTGAAGGGAAAAAAAGTTGTAATAACTCTGGCCAATTAACTTGCAATAAAGATACCAAACTGTAATCCAATGGACAAACAATGGTGGCAACCCATATCTTCTTAGAACACACTTCATAAATTCAATAATGAACCACATTAAAGGCATTTTCATCATCTAATGCAGTTAAAACAGCTGATTCTAGTTTATCTGCCACAATGTCCAAACAAAGTCCAAACTTGTCAATTGCAAGACAAATATTTTCATGAGGCTATTTTTTATAAACCCAGACTGAGATGGGTGAATTATAGATGGCATTAAATTCTATATCCTCCAGGCTAATGTTGCAGTTAATATTTTAGCATTCATATTAAGCAAAGATATTGGTCTATAACTTGCTCATCTAACGGGGGGTTTCTCAGGCTTTAATATTACTGTAAATGATGAAGGGAATATAAAAAGATCAAATGATTCATTATAAACCCATAATAATAAAAGGTGCTAATAATCTATAAACATTCTATACCATTCAAATGAAAATCCATCAGGTCCAGTGGCTTTCTTCAATTTCATAGACTGAATTGAAACAATTATTTCTTGTAATATCAATGGTTGTGCCAGTTCTTTCTTTTTTCATTTTATTTTCCTGAAAGATTGAGGAATCTTCCATTTGCCCCCCAAATAATAATCTGCTGTTCAGTTATAGATGTTTTCAATTTATATAACTGAGTGTAAAAAAAAAAGTCCTGGTAATTAATAGATTCTGTCAGTATATAACTCACTATTGTTAGCCTGAGTTTCAGTTCTAAAATTTCACTGTTTTTGTTGTTACAGCTGTGAGCCAATAACTTTTCTGTTTTCTCTTCAGATTCCTTATACAGTAGTTCTGGTTAATGTATGTATTTCAAATATTGATTTTATTTCTGAATGTAGTACCTTCAGTTCAACCTAAGCTACTAAAAATATTTGGTATAATTCATTTGTGGGGTTACTAGCACAAGACAAAAGTGAGTTTTGAGCTATTTTATCCAGCTGCACAAGATTAAAATCTCTCAGTCTTCTTTTTTGCTGAAACAATGCCAATAGTGGATCCATGAAAAATGTATCTCAAAGTGTACTGTAGAATCATTATTAATTTTTTTCAAAAAAAAAAGCAAATTTCCTTCTTAAAGATCCTTCTTAACAAAAGAAGGATCTCTTATGAAGGAAGTATTTAGTTACCACTGGAATTAGCCAGTTTATGGTTTTTATATTTCAAAACGAGAGTCATTGGAGCATGGACTGATAATTACAGTTCAGCCAACTGAAGAGACTATAACTTGGTCCACCAAAGTAGGAGAAATGTGTGTGTGTGTGTGTGTGTATAGTTTAAAACAGTTTTGATGTGTATGACAAAAGAAAATATATTCTCTGTTTTGGATTTAGAAAACACTAAACATCTGTTAACTTTAATTCAAATAGGTATGCTTGCAATACTTTTCAATTTTGAGAGGAAATAAAAGGGTGGGGTGTTTTGGGAATAATTCTGCCTAGGATTAAATTGAAATCACCAGCAAGCATATTTGATTATATGGTTTGCAGAATATACTTTTGAAAAAAATCTGTTCAATATTTCAGGAATATTCTTAGTGGGGCCATAAAAGTTAATCAGAGCAATAATGACATCAGTTATCTTTACAGTTAAAAAAATAATAATAATAACATATCCTCCAATGTCCAAGTGCTGATAATCCACATTAGTTTTACAGTAGCTATTAAACATAACAGTTATCCCACATGCTTTATTTGAGCATTTGCTAATATAAGTTTGTCCAATCCTTCTGTTAGGCCTCAATCAAAGCTATGGTAGAATACAAGTTTCTTGCAACATAATTATAGTCATAATTTGTTGTAATTTTTCCAGGTTGTTACAAATTTGTCCTCTTTTAAAAAACCAGACTTCCATTACCCTCTAAGTGCCATACCTTCATGCAGGCAAAATATTTATTCTCTGTGCCAATATCCAAACATTACAGACATTTCAGGTGGTAGTAAGTTTAATAAGTAGCAAATACCTGTACATAAAGATCTAAACTAAAAAAAACCATAATACAAAAAAAAGTTTAAAAAGAAAATACCCATCCTACTATGCTAACATTGAAAAAAAAGAAAAAAAGGAAGAAAATAATACCATTTTAAACCTACACTGGCTTAGGTTCTTGCATGCCCCATTCCTCCTGCTCCTATGTGATAAAAGTCAGAAAAATAAGGTTATATACTCATAGAGTAGTATCAACTGTTGAAAGGAAGAAAAAACAAGAAACAAAAGCAAGCTTGTTACTCATCTGGTAAGTGCAGAGCCTTTAAAATTCCACAGCAGCAGATGCGCTTGTAAATCTTTCCCTTCTCCAAGGGAAAGGCAAAAGATTGCTGGATACAAAAAAAAAAAAAATCTTTTTGCTTGCTGATGTACTGACCAAATCAAAGCCTTTTCTCAGACTTAAAATTTGTGAAGGTCTGGATAAATCATTATTTTACTTCCATGATGTTTCAATTCAGTAGTTTGTCTTGAAAATTTCAGAAGATAGTCTCTGATGCTGGACTTCTGAAATTTGACATATAGAGGCAGATCTCCATGAGGGATTGCCTCTTGCTTCTTTAGGCATCTAGTGTCTCAAGTTTAAAATCAGAGGATGATGAGAAGATTTCATAAATATGTTCAAGAAATTAACAAGCGTTTTTGCTGTTCTACATCCAAAGATAGTTTCATTATTTTTAAGTTATTTCTTAAATAACTTAAATTGATCCTCAGCTTAAAGAGTTCAGCCTGCAGATTTGTAATAAGCTTATAGTGAGATATTTCTTTTTCTTTTAAGGTCTTAATTCTGTTTTAATGGAAGATAACAATAATTCAATGCTTCCAAACTTTTGTCAAATTTAATAGCTGGGGTTTTCATAGTTTAAAGTTCTCCATGGATCCCAGATATGCCCTTTTCTAGACTTTGAGATAGCAATATGTTAATATTGCTCTACCTAGGTGGGCAGAGTCAGAGAAGGCAGCTATAGCACCCTCTCTTCTCTTTGGAATTTCAATAGATTGCATAAGCTCTTCCTTCCTCTCCCTTACCTAGAGTGAAGATGTTCACTCAGGTGAGTGAGGGAAGCTGTTTTCTTCATTTTACAAAGCATATTGTTGAAATAATGTTGAAACAATTTTATATCTAAGTTGTTAAAGCAAACTGTGGGAAGCTGGGCATAAATCATTCACCATTCAGCTATCTATATGAAAAATTTCATGAACAATGTCAGAGTGAGGTAAAGGAAGACAATTGCCTAGGCAGTGAACAAAACTAGAAGTCCCTAGATCTGTAACCTTAATTGAAAAGGAGACTCTACTAAGATATAAAAGTGTCTTCTGCTTCCTTCTAAGTAACTGATTTTGTGTCTGATCTTCTGGCAGTCCCTTTTTTGCAAAGCACAGCCACTCACACAGAGGCTATAGCTTCTGCACTGAAAGGATCCTGTAGTCACTAGGCCTTGGAGAAAAAAAAGACTTTTCAGGAATTTGGTGCTGAAGTTTCAGTAGGTTAGAGAGCAGACAAATAGAAATGAATGAGGACTTGGGGACATTTAGGTGGGCTGAACCACCTTTCTTAGAAAACGTTATGTAGTCTGAGGTCACAGATTGCTTATTTCTGCTGTAGTAGTTGGTAATCCACCCTGATGACATCTTCAACTAGCCCTTGTAAGCTAGCCACACCATAGATGTCTTTAATAAATTTAGAGTGTAGGTAAAGAAATACAGACAAGGTGATCTCTGATAATACCATCAACCAAACATAATCCTTCATTATGGTTGATCAGATACTTTCTATCTCCCTGAATGGCTTGAAATCCAAAATATTTTGAAAATATGAGTTAATTTTCATAAACATTCCTTCAACGTTTTCAAGCTCTGATTTCTGCCATATTTGAGATAGAGAGTTTCAGATTGTGCTCCCTTAAATAAAATGCTTCAAGCATTTCATTATTCTGGAACTGAAATTTGTGCCTATTCTATCAAATTCAGTGTTGTTACTTAGCCTGTTAATGAGGGAGAAGTGCAAAAACCATTCAGTCAAATCATGAAAAGAGAAAAGGTCAAGACAATGCAGTTCATTATTCTGTTCTATAGAACATTATGAACTGGGCAACATGGTACTTATTCTCAGATACTTTTTTTCTCATGCCACAGTTATTACAAAGACATCATATAGCTTTAAATTAATCCACAGTCAAAACAAAGCCTCCAATTAAAATTCTAAATGGAAGGAATTCAGTTCCTCTGCCACACAATTATTAGAAAGAGAATGGAGATTTGAATTCTTACCATATAAAGTTGTATGCTTAATGTGGTTTTTCTGTTTTTTTCATAATATAGTTTTGCTTATTTAAGGCTGAGTTTAATTCTTTAATTCAACATGATTTTCTAGTATTGCAACATCTTTCTTAAATAGCTAGTAGCAACTATAACTTTGTAGCTATTGGATGGGAATTTGGGCTTCCAGCAAATTGAATGGCACATTGTCTGGAAAGCTAAGAGAATTTTTTTTTTTTTAAATAGATTATTGATACTGATAGTTTAGTATAACTTAGCTACAGTTGCACAGCCTATTTTATGGTACAAATCATCATTACTCCAATAAACTTTTAGGCTGCTTGCCAAATATTGAGGTCATATTGTTGTAGAAGTAGAATCAGGCCCTCACTGAACAATGTTACTTTTTTTTTTTTTCAGAATTGGGCAGGAGCAGTTCTGCCACTATGTGAAATGAAGATTCTGTTATGACTAATGAACTGGGATAGTCAGTAAATTAAGTGAAGCTCCTATCGCCCATACTTCCAGATCATCATCTGGAGCAGCCACTACAGTACATTGCACCTAAGGTATGCTATTCTCTGATGTGTTTTGCTGCCTGCACTTCAGATGTTACTCTGAAGTTTCTTTAAACAATGCACTGTGAGGTGGTTGCCCAGGCCACTGCAGGACCTTACATGTCATCTACCACTAAGGAAGGATTGTAAGGGAGGAAGGGTGCAGTTTGAGTCAATATTGGAGGTATCAGGTTTCTCTTAATTACTTGGGCAGATGATAAATGCCCAGTAATAGATTATTTCAATCTCCTTCAGCTGTTCAGAGCAAATGTGATTTCTGTGTAGGAAGAATGGGAGTCAGAAGGATAAGCATTATAGCTATACTATTAATTAATTAATTAATTAATTCATTTATTTAGCAAATTCATATGGCCACCCATCTTGCAGTTAACCCTGGGTGGTAAACAAGCATAAAATCACATGCACACAAACAACAGAAATACAATAAAAATAAAAATTCCAGGCAACAACTCCTCAAACAAACCTAACAGAGACAGGTCTCCATTAACATCCTGGTCCTAAGCCTGAGGAAAGCCAGGTTTTTAAAGCTCTCTGAAAGCCAGTAAGGTTAGGGACACTCTAAGCTCAGGGGGAAGAAGCTGCTTCGTAGGACAGGGGCCACGATAGAGAAAGTGCACCTCCTAGCTTCCTTAAGATGATACTGTTTCACTGACGGGAATGGCACTTACACACCTTAAATTAAGGGGTCTACTTTATAATAATTGTCCTTTAGATGTAGAGGGCAACTCTGGTTGTATTTGCGTGATATACTTAACTCATTCATGTGCAAGGCTAGTGTGACATGTGGATACCATAACAGGACTGGGTTAGTTTTAGTTCCAAAGAGCCCTGCAGTTGTTTGAGGCTAAATTGACCTTTCCTGGTCTCTGAATTGTCTGAAGAAGATGAGAGATTCAGCAAATGATTAATAGAGTGTTAACCTTCTTTTCCTGCTGCCAGCATAGGAACAAAAGTCTAGTGCAGCCCTGTTAAATGAAGCTGAGGAACTCATCCTCTCTCCACTTGGTTTTTCATTTTCCTCCCAACCACAATCACTTGATGGATGGAAGAGGAACAGAGAGGAGTAACTTTTTTTCCATTTTAAAAGAAAAACATTTAATAAAAGAAATGTCAGTTTTCAAGCACATTTCTGGCAGCTTGAAGGTTGTCAAGGATCATTACTCCCATTTCACTAGTCCACTGCTGGCTGTGCAGCAGCATTGCATGGGGATAAGTATTTCCACTGGGTCATACATGTAAGCTTAATGTAACCTATGGTCAGGTTTCTAAATCAGGGACAAACTTTATAGATGGATGTACTGGCCTTTCATATGTAGAGAGCCATGCAAATGATAGTGGACACAGATTGAATTTAGAGTGCTCCTTCCTTTCTGTCCCCCTTCTTCTCATATGTAATATACTCATGCTTATAAACAAATGTAGAGCACTTTAATAAATAGGTATGTGTTTCCTAAGTCCCTCCTCAAAAAACCATATCTTCTACAAAGTCTATCCTGCTTTAGCAAATTGACTTAACAAATGGAATAGGCAAATATAAATCTAGTACAAATCAACCCAGATTTGATTCTAAGTGAACATGTTGGATGATTCAGCTTGAGCTTTCACTTGGATTTGAAGATCAAACTAGTATGAATCAAACAAGGAGAAGAATGTATGGAGAACATGGCTCTGGAATTCTTTCCAACCCCTTAACAGCAGTTCCATCGCAGGTCATGTGACCAGAAAGGAGAAGGAGGAGAATTAAAAGTGGGGAAGTTGGCAACATTTTGAGCAATTGCCAAACTGTCTGTTGCATAGGGATACATTGGGATTTTTTTTCTGCTTATCCATAGCTGTATCTGGCCCATTTTCAGACTGCAATTTTCTTTAGCTTCTCTGACTACACCATATTTGGTCCCATTCTGTGACTGTGCTAATGGACAGGTAAACAGGCAGTTCCAAGTCTCTTAAGAGATTTTATTTCCATTGATGGGAAAGAAAAGGGATTCATTCATTCAGGTTATAATGAGGAAGCCTCAAAATGCCCGCTTCTTCATTCTTTGGGCAGAATAGGATAAAAATAGCAGGTATAGTAGACTCTTTAGAAGACATTAACAATATCAAGTTTGAACAGAATATGTTTAATAGATTAACAATTAATGTTTAAATTATTTTCTCTGTACCTCCTACAAAGCAGAGAAACCAGGAATGAATAAAAGACCATACAACAGCCTCCAATGTATCTAGCGAAGAGCCTAAATTGTGTTAATTTAACCAAAACAGAAGTTATATTATTCCAACTGAAAAACTAAAACTGAAAGAAACCCTGAAAAAATGTACTATTTTTCATTTTTCTTTTCTGTGATGCAAGATTTGGCATGATAGTAATGAATGGCCTTTGTGAAGTAGCAGAGATTTGTTGCTTCTGATCACTAGAGTCGGCATAGTTAGTTGGCAAGCTTGGCCTTTCCAAGAAGGTATCTTTTTGTTAGCAGGATAGCTTGTCTGCTTCTAAATAGTCTCAGAAGAATGATCACTAAAAATTTCAGAGCATTGTTCAGGTTAACTATAATCTCTACCATCTTTCTTTCTTTGGTTGACAGTAAATAGAAATCTGACTTTGTTAATTGCTGAACAAGAACCAACATGGGTAGAGGGCTCTCCACAGCTACCTCTGCATATTTGGTTTTGCCCATGCAATTTCATGCAAACATTGTTCAATTAAGACAAATGAAAAATATAGCAGGATGCCCTACTATACTGTAAAGTACCAAAAAAAGGAATTTTTAAAAAGAAAAGTTTTGAATTCAGATGGACAAGTAGAACCTTTGTTTTTATCATCCCCTGAATATAAGGATATATAGTTTTAAAAAATAGCAAGACTTTGATCTGACAGTGATGACTGCAATGGCCAAGACAAGCAACAGACTCACTGGGCAGGAAGTTCTCTCCCATGTACCTTACAGCTGTAGTGGATTATATCTAAATACAAAACTTTAAATAAAGTCCCAGTTGAGAAAAATTTTTAGCTTATATCATTTGGTTACAATTATTATATCTACAGTATATCATTGACTTTGCATCCTCTCTTTTTTCTTGAGGATTGAAGGTGGGCCGTGTGTGTTTCTCATTTTATGGCTGGCCCAAGATCACCCACTGTACTCCATAGCCAAGCATGGACTTGACCCTAGGTCCCCCCCAACCCCCAAAGCCCAGGTTGGAATATGATTTCTAGGCATCTAGTCATTTTGTTACACAATTTCCTTCCTTCCTTCCTTCCTCCTTTCTGCTTTCACTTCATTATGAATTCTGGACTATAGGCCTTAATCTTTTTAGCAATGTAGATTAGGTAAGGTGATTTTTTTTCTAAAAAAAAGATTATTAACAAAATTAATCTTTGGATTGTGAGAAGAAAGTCTACAAAATAAGTAGTTGTAATAAAATTGAGTTATCTGGCATTATCCTGTAATATATTACATGTTTCCTAAGCACCTGTGCTACAGCTCAGGAAAGACCAATGACTTTTAATGTGTCTACCTCTGTGCATTGAGACAGCCATTTTAAGACTGGGTGCCAGCATATATCATTATGTCTCTGCAGATGTGGTAGTTGTATTGGAGATGAATTAAGCATTTAGGCTCTATATCGCAGAATATAGAAGAATGTCTGCCATTTGAGCTTCCCATTCACAGAGATGTTTTGCTGGTCACAAACCACCCATTTCCCCAAAAGTAACTGGTAAGAATAGTCCCCATCTGTCTTTTCTCTTTTCCAGAGCAAGTGGATCCACTTTCAAAATAAAACGTATTTTTTTTCTCTGAGAGACATGTGGGCCAAGAGGCATTTCTGAAAATAAAGATGATGCTGGCGATTTGAACTTTGCTTTGTAGCATTTCTTATGTATTTATTGATTGGCTCTTTTAAAATAATTAAAAAGTCAGGTAGGCAGGAGGCATGCATCAAAGGAAATGTCAACAAGCATATTGGTCCTTTCTGATAGTATAAAGGGGATGTCAAAGGGATAGAATATTCAGCCTGTGAAAATCAGCTCTAATTCAAATTAGAGACTTGAGATTCAAAGGGAGTATTATTTGTGCCTCAATGGAAAATGGATTCAGTATGACTCAATATGGATTTGACTTGAAAAAAAGTTTCAGACATAGACTATAATAGAAAAGCATCAAAATGCCTAGAGTTACAAAGAGATTAATTGTGCTGGTTAAACGAAAGGAAAATGTGTTTTATTCCAATCTGAAAACAAAAACTTTAAATAACTATAAAAAGCAAGGTACTTTTTGAAGTATCTTAATTTCATAATGTACAACCTCAGTCATTTCAGAAATGCCTTTTTCATGTATGTGAATTAATTTCAGTTTAGGCTGAAAGAAATACTGACTGGTTAGGGTGGTTTTCAGATGCCCTTCAGATATTTTGGACTTCAAGTCTTATCAGCCCCAGTCAAAAAGTTGGCATGAACTGACATGAATGTAGAAATTTTTGATTGTTGGGAGATTCAATTATTATAGCTTTGTTTCTGATACCTCAGATACACCACTATCTTAACATGGAGAACCACACTCAGACCATTTTTCCGTTCTTCACCAAAAAATCAATGATGATTCTACTTATTTAGTTGCAGCTGTCTCCAGACACCTTAATGATAATGTAAACATCTCCTTTAAAAGGCTATGCAATTTACATAAAAGATAATATATTCTAAGCATGGGCAAGGGTTTATATATTGCACGTTATTAGAAACATATGTGATCTCTGAGGGTTTAATAGGGTGTATTTCACCACTTGATGAGCATCTATATTTTCCATTAACATCAATGTGAGTGCTACATTTGGATATTAGGAGAACATATTCTTTTTTATATACATTTCACATTTTATTAGGTGAAAGATAAGTTACTCTTTTTTCCCTGGAGTGCCGACTCTGATGTGGCCATTTGCCCCAGCTCAGATGATTGTAATCAAACATTAAAATCATTAAGCCATTCATTTTATTCTCCCAAAGCTACAATAATGAAGGTGTATTAATCAAGAGCATTTCTCCTATCATGCAGATTAATAAATAACCTTCACCTCCCCACACCTTCAAGTTCAATTTTGTATTTTAATTTGACTAAATAAAACTGCTCATTCCCTTTTTCATTAGACATATACTTTAGCTTGCCTTAGCCATATTACTTGTCCGAGCTTTTTTCTATCCTTCGCTCCCTCTCTTCTAAAGAATATTATAAAAATGTCCAGCCTATGAAAGTATTTTATAATGCTGAAGTCATAAATTCTTTATGTGCTCTGGAAAGAATATTCTTATGTCTTATGTCTTTAACCCTGTGCCTTGCGACATTGGATTTTCTTTACATCTTTCCCTTAAATTCAAAATGTCTGGGTGGTGAATAATCCAAATGGGAATTGTAACACCATGACAGACTTATTACATTTCCCCTTTTGTGTGTATGAACATAGAATCTCATTTGATTGATGTGTAAAGGCTTCAATGAACAACTTTTTGTTAGTGTTCAAACCTAAGGAACAGATAGTCTACCAGAGTTGATGCAAACAAGGTAAATATCCTTATATAAATTTGAATTCAAAGAGCAATCTATATGAATGCAAGCACATCAATGGACCTTCCAGAGCTTCTATCTTTTTCACAATATGGTTTCTCCCCTTCTCTAATAGCCAGTTGCTCCTATATAACTTGCTTCAGTGACACAGGCACTGAAAAGGGCTACATTTGAAATTGGTGTCTCAAAACAGAGATGGCCACATCTGTACATTTCACCCTCTCAGTGTTCCAGTCTTAAATTTGAATTGTCATTTGATTGCGAACTATATTCTGCAGAAAGGACCATTTACTTAGATTCTTATTTAAAAACTAAAAAAAATACAGGGACACCTAGAAGAAACTGTGGGACTTCTGAGGAAGAAAAGGCAGACTGAAGATGGCTCTGTGAAGAGTGGAGCCAATGGCCATGGCAGAAAGAGGAGCTGGTAAATGGATCAATTCTTTGGAAATCTTCTCTAGATCAAGGAGAAGACTAGGATCACCCACAAGTTTGCTCCATACAGAAACTCCCTGTGAAGAGATAAATAAAATTGCAGTCCCTGGCAGGATTTAAAGCTCTGGGAGCTGAGGGGGAAATCATATTGCCTAAGCTGCAGTTTGGTGCCTTCAAAGGGACACTGGTTTCACCTACTTCCTTTCTCAATTGCTTGTTATCGACTTTTTAGATGTTAAGAACCGTCAGAAGGGCAAGTTTCGTCACAACAGGAGGGTTTCCTTCTATCCTTGATGAAAGAAGTTTCATGCAAGCTTACGGATTAAAAATACTTTTTTTTTACTTTTGAAAAACAGCAAAAGGAGGACTAGAATGTTGATTCTGGAAAGCTAAGGGACAGATGGATTTGAAAGAATATTTTCTGCAGGTTGCTTATAATTTTAAAGAAATGTATATGAACATTTTGAAATTAACTGTAAGACAATCTCCCATGGGAAAGTTTTGTTGATTGGAAAATAAATATATGATAAGAGGGGACTTTAAAGGTTGACTAGAGGGAACCAGAACTAAAGATTACAATTAAAGGAGAAGAGACTCATTAATACAATGGAGCAATATTATTTGACTATAGAAGAAAGCAAGGCTATTTGGGAACAATGTGCCCAGAAATTACTTTTAAGATTACCTGCCACTGTAAATGGACTTAACAGAAGCTACAGAAGAGGAATTGATTTTATTGGACAAAATAGAAACTGAGGCTGATATGAATGTGGATCTGAAAATGGATTTAAAACACCAGATTACAAGAGTGATATGGAAAAAGATGCCACTTTGGATTTACAAATGAAACTGGCTGATGTCTTAATAATTAAAGGGGACATACAAATAATAAATCAGAAGAGTGACTTGGATGACTGTTAATTTGGATTTACAAAAGAGACGTGTTAAGCTAATGAAGGCATTTCTGAGAGGAGACAGAGAAAATGTTAAGAAATCAACTTCTGGGACATTATTCGAAGGGATTAAAGATCAAGTTTATTAAAAGTAAATGGAAGGAATATAAAGTGGATTTATTCAATCAGGGTTAAAATATATGTGTTGTGGTTTCTGGCAGGTCTTAATGGAACTTTTTTCTTTGACTGGGACTGAATCACAAGACTTTAAAGATTTACGTATTAAACTAGCGAAGGAGTTTTTGAAAGAGGTTTTAAACACTTGTTTATAGATAACAGATAAGATATGGGGAGAGATTTCTTTTGCTTTATTTTTATAGAAAGGGATAAGTTGGAATATAAAATGGATTTATTTATTTAAGGTGTGTGTGTGTGTGTATATATATATATATATATATATATATATATATAGAGAGAGAGAGAGAGAGAGAGAGAGAGAGAGCTTAATCAAATAAATCCATTTTATATTCCAACTTATCCCTTTCTATAAAAAATAAAGCAAAAGAAAGAACTACCATTAATGGACTTTTGTTGATTAGGACTGAATGATACGCTTTTACAATTTGTTTATTGATAAAAATAAGATATTGGAAGAAGAGGGTTTTTTAATTATTATTATTGAAACATTAGAGAAGGTGTTAGGTCTGAAGTTGTTTATAGTTGTCTGGAGGGAGGGGGAGTCATTTTTTTATATACCTTTTTCCTATTTTTTTCCTTTTTATTATTTTTTCTCTGCACTTTTTAATATTAATCTTTGTATTAGTTTTTTATCTTTGTATTTGTACATTTTAATAAAATTATTATATATTCTCAGGAGAAACTGTCTTACTACTTGCAGGGAACAAACCTGAATATCACTAGCAAGATTGCAATTTTTATATCAAAGGCCATTTCGAAGAAGATAGACTACCTATAACAGTTTGGGGTTGACTGCAGGAGTGACAATTTATTATAAATATGTCCTACTGTTTTCCTTGTATTGGTTTTATAGTTTTTGATATGGTCAGATGACTAATCAATGAAGTTTGTTGTTGTTGTTTGTCTTATTTCCATAAGAATTAGATAACTATTTTAATCATTCCCATTAAAATTGATACATATTTTTGTGCTAATAAATTTATTATTTGAAATTTTTACCCAATCCATCATTTCTACAAATTGTTTGCCCTACTACACTGCATTTATGTACACAATTTTCACTAATGCATACATTTTTCAGTTCATATTTCCTTAAATATACATTTTAAAAATACTGGAGAGCTTCAATGAAACAAATTGGAAATCCTCAAAGGATAACTTGGTTTTAGTCCCTGTATTCAAAACTGAAAAACTAACTAAGTGTCATGAGCACTGATGGTGAGCAGGAGGGGGCCCCTATCCAGGGGGGAAAACACATGCGTAGTAGTGAGGAGTTGAGCAGCCATTCAAAGAGACACAGAACAGACCCGCCTTGACTTTTGGGGTTTATCTGTTTGGGTTTTCTCACGCTTCTTCAGTTTGTTAGGATTTTCTGTCTAATGTAGCAGTAATAAAATACTAGAGACTTATTCCTCATCTCAGCATGGTTCCTGACTGTTAGGACACTAAGTTTGCATTAAAAGAAGACAGACTTTCTGTACTGAGGCCTTTTGAAGCCATTCACATTAGTTCTGCATTACAAATACTTCTGAGAATACGCAGAGTGATTCCATCACCAATGAATAATGTGAAGTCATTTTCCATATTTGGGATTAGAATCATGGAGTTTGGCCTTTGGAAGCAACAGCTTTCATGTAATATTTTCTCCTCTCCCCTATTTTTTGGTACAAATTTTAACCACTCACAAGGACCCTAGGAATCAACTCAAGCCATTTTTCTAAATGGTAATAATTAAAAGAACAGAAAAGCAGTTGATCAAATTTAGTACAGGCCTAATTGATTATTCTTTACATCTTCTGACATAAAGAATAACAGCATGACATAGTTGGTTTCTGAATAGTTTTAATTCAAGGATACTCAAAAATAACTTCTTTTCTTTAAGCAAAGGCGGACTTCAATTATTCAAAAGCATAGCCTTTTCTTATAATAGGTTAATAACCCTGAAATGAACAAAGGCTAATGAAAAGTCTATTAAAATCTTTATACTATTTTCCACCTCTAATTTCATTTCCTAGGGTTTCTTGCAAACCACTCGAAAATGCATGAGACTGGCAAATGACTCATCTCCATATTCATATGAAAGAGAAAGCCTACTTCCATCATTCATCACAAAACCAAAACCTAGTTATTCAGTCTTTTATGGCACTTATCAATATGTAACATGAGTGAGAAACAAGAGAAAAGATTTATATTAAAAAAAAATAAGGAATCATGCTTAGAAAAAAACCAAGATATTTTGACATCTGATACAAACTTAACGTAACTATTCAGTTATGATCAGATAACCGGAAGATACTACTTTTAAAAAAAACCTGTTTTCTCTATTTAAAATGAGTTTGTTTTTAATCAAAGTGAAAATTTATAGCTCAGGGTTGAACTATGGAGTCCTTGGTGCTCTCTGAGCCTTGTTGTTTTCTTGCAGAAGTTTCATTGCCAGGCTAAAACAAACAGCACAATATACCCTAATCAAAGAACAACCAACCAAGCAGCAAACAACAGCCCAATCAAGGAACTCCCAAGGAGAGAACAACACCTCCACCAACACAAGTTGGATATTATATAAACAGAGAGCAAAGCCCACTCCCTTTTCGCACTGAAGATGTTGCCTAGCCTGGCAATGAAACATCAGCAAGAAAACACAAGGCTCAGAGAGCACCAAGGACTCCACAGAGTTTGTTTTTCCAAACTGAATTACAGATCTATCTATCTGCATTTACACATTTTTGGCAATGACATAGATCTTGCCAATTTATATATCTTGTAATCGATGCATTCAGGGATTCAGGGATACAGATGTTTCCCATTTAAGTAACTTTTTTTTTCTATCTATGGTTGCATATTTAAAAAAAGTACCAAATTTTAAAAATGTGTTTCCTGATCCTGTTCTCTCTCATAATAAAATATTTGTCATGCTCTAGTGGAGTGAGGGTCCTACAGGCTAGCTATTGATGGTTAAGTAAAAGGCCTGTTTTCTTGCAGGGTATTTTAAATATTGTATAGTAAAGCTCCTGTTATCTTCTAACGAAAGACACAGGGTGATACTCTGGGGGAGAGGAAGTTTCTCTGTCCCTAGGCAGTCAATGACTGGAGATTCTCAGAGAAACAACCCAATGTGGCAGGGAGATGTATTAGGCCTGGGAAAACAAAATAGCCACTCAGTAAACAAATTTATTGGGTGAGATGTAGCCAATCATTAAGTCAGTCTTAGTCTAAACTATTTCTAGGATTGCGGAGTGGGTGGAAAACTAAATTTGCCATCTTCAGTTCTTGGGATGAAGTCAAGACACACTTATATCTTAGGCTGCATTCACACATGTATAGTAGCTATGAGGCTCTGACTTCATTCTGTCCTCAAGCTACAATTACAGGTAGTCCTTGCAGCATCCCGCGATACATGATTGCTATTTGTGACCTGGTTTGCCGGCTTCTCCAGAAAGTCAGTGGGAAAGCTGGCAGGGAAGGTAGAAAGTTGCTGGGGTAAGTCTTCCCCATCCATGCACCCTCCCCTAGCCCCTTTGTGCTTGTGCTGCACTAGCCACTTGTGTACCCCTGCTCACCCTCCCCGAGCCTTGCCGTGCTTCCCTTGTGCACCCTCCCTGAGTCTTGCCATGCATCCCTTGCACCCCTGTGCACCCTCCACAACCCTCACCACACCTCACACCCTCATGTCCTCCCCCACCTAGCAGCAGCCACTTATCTGCCTGCTGGCCTGCTTGCAAGCCACTTGGGACTTGCAACTTCCTGCCACCTTCCCCACTGAGTTGGTTGTGGGAAGCAGGAAATTTCCTTAATGACCATGTGATTCAGTTAACAATGGCAACTGGGACAGCAGGGATTGCCATTACTAAGCGATGCGTTCACGCTTTATGACTGCATTGCTTAGCAACAGAAATTCTGGTCACAATTGCTGATGTAAGTCAAGGACTTTAGGAATTGTGGTCATCTTCTTGTATTATATTCTTGTATTGATCAGTTGTATTGTGTCCAGGGGGAAGTGATGTGGATGGTAAAAGATATAAAAAACAAGTACTCTGAGAACTGATTAAGAAGATTGAGAAAAGTTGTACTAGTTAATAGTTGTCATAGCATATCCAAAGGATTGTCATCTGTTATTTTTGTAGGCATGATAAGCAGGTGTAGAACTTAATGTTGATTAGACATCAGAAAAACTTCCTAATATTAAGAGGTTAAACAATGGGACGAAGAAAAGACAGGATCCCCTTACTGGAAATATTTAAGCAGAGTCTAGGCAGCATCTTTCTGGGATGCTATGGTTGAATCCTTCATTGCAGACTTTGCATTAAGCATTGAACTAGACATCTTCCAAGGTCTGTTTCAATTCTATGATTCTAAATAAAGATGGGATAGATCTCTGTGTATTTATTTACATTTCCATATTATGGTCTGGTGTGTGACATGGAAGCTATTGCAACATATTTATTTATTTAATTTATATAGCAACCCATCTCAACAAGTGACTCTGGGTGGCTTACAATCATAAAAACTATAAAACAGTTAAAATAATTAAAACAATTAAAAGTACAAAATAAATATATATGTTTGCCAAGTAAACAATGCATGGATGTTAATATAGCCAAGAAATGGGCCCTTAACACACTGGGGGCCCCAGGCCTGGGTACATAACCAGGTCTTCATGGCCTTACAGAAGGCCAACAGAGTTGGGACATCCTGATCTCTGAAGGGAGAATATTCCAGAAGGCTGGCACTACAGCAGAGAAGGCATACCTTCTAGTCCCCACCAACTGACATTCATTGGCTGATGGACTCATAGCATGCCCAACCTACCAGATCGAATTGGATGGATAGAAACAAATGGGAGAAGGCAGTCCCTTAGGTAACCTGGTCCCAAGCCATGTTGTCTTACATTGCTAAGAGAACCATTGCATACCTGAACTCACATGGCAACAACCATGGCAGTGCCACTCCAGTTCCTGTTGGGATGATACTTTGGGGAACAATAGCCAAGGACAATGTTACAGTGATATATGAGGAAACAATGTTGCAGAAGCTTTTCTACTGCTTGATGAGATCAAAAGAATACCTGATGCTAATGGTTGTTATTTTGGAATTGTCATGTTCACCTTTTCAATGTTACCGTTACATCGTAACGTTTCTCATGTCATTTGGCTGATGCGTGTTTCGTCTGGGAGTGGAGGAGGATTCCATCTCGTGGGATTGTTGTATGTTAGCAGCTGGATTCGAATGTGTTTGGGTTATCTCGTGTGTTCAAGGTTCCTTTCCCAGGACATCAGCAGAAACAGTTACCAGCACCTGGGGGGGGGGGGGAGTTTGCAACGGCAGGGCGAGGGGAGGGATTACGTTTGAGCCGAGGGTTTTTAGTTTGTATTTGGCGCGCTTTTGCTCATTCTCAGCTTTCTCTGTATTTGCATACTATTCTTTAATAAATCAGATATCATTAAGTTCCTGCTTGTGAGTCTGAGTCTATTAGGGTAGGCAATCCTTACATAAAGCTGAGAATCTCAGAAATTTTTCCATTAGCCCCTTTCCAGATTTATTTTGTGAGGGAGAAGTGCTAGTGATGAGCAAACCAAATCCCCAAACCACAGAAAGTGAGGAATCGAGTGAGGGGGAACCCGACTCCACGGTGATAAGAACAGAGAGGGTCCCTACTTGGGAGCTCTCAGAAATTCGGGAGGTGTCGAGCTCCAGCCTGGGAGAAGAGGAGGTTGGAGGTAAAAGAGCCCCTGAACCGACCGGCGAATCGCCAGGCGAGCTGACCACCTGGGATGAAACACAGGGACCCCTACCAGGGACGTCCAAAATGTCTTGGAAGCAGCGATACCGATGTCCCCAACCGTGGTGAGGCAGGAGGGAAAGGAGGATTCCCAAACCCCTGACCGTATAAGACTGGTGGAGGCCAAATTGGAGTCACTAGAATTTATGTTTCAGAAAATGTCAATGGACTGGGGTCCCCGGGAGAGGAGGAGAGAGGAGTCTAGTAATAGGCATTCGTCTCCTTCTTCGCCCCCACCTTCTTCGGAGGAAAGGAGTAGGACCCAGCGCAGAGAGGAGGCAAGGGCACTGAGGGTGAGAATTTCAAGGTCCCCTCCTCGAGAGCAGAGATCCCTGGGAGCTAAAAGAAAGTCTGACCGCCCAGCTGTGGTGAAGGGACCGCTCGGAGTGGGGGTTAAGGACTTTACAGTTAAATTTGATGGAGATCCAACTAAGCTATCGTTCTTCCTTACCAATGCAATGAGTTATATGGATGAATGGGAACCATATTTTTGTTCAGAAAGAGCCAAGATTAATGCCATTGCCACTAAGCTCAAGGGGCGGGCTGCCGATTGGTATGTGCAGTTATGTCAATCAGATGCCCCTGAGCTGGAGGAGTTTGAAGAATTCCTGTGGGTGTTGAAGCTACACTTTGAAGACCTGTTAGCTAAAGAAAGGGCAAAACGGGCGCTGAGGGAGCTTAGCCAGGGGTCACGATCAGTAGCAGACTATGCTCTGGAATTTAAGGCTCTGGCTGGGAAGGTGGAGGATTGGTCCCAATCTACCTTAATAGAACTTTTTAAGGATGGTCTGAACACAGAGGTCCTGAGGTGGTCGCTTGGTAGGGACGACCCAGATACCCTGTATGAATGGATACAGTTGGCAGGGAAGGCTGTGCATGCCCATGAAACCTTTGCTCACAGGAAGGTGATGAGATATTCCGGGCTCAGCAAGGGTTCCCGCCCTGCTGCGCCTACTGGAAAGTCCAGTCAACATGCCTGGGAGGAGGAGAGGGAGCACCACTATGCGAAAGGGCAGTGCCTCCGATGTGGAAAGGAAGGTCACCGAGCGGCAGCGTGCCCGAAGGGCAAGACCGATGATCGTTCGGGGAAGCCGAAGGGGAAATCTCCCTCCCTACCCAGGAAAATGAAGGCAGCCATGGCTGAAACTGAAGTGGAGGAGGTTCCTTACTTCGGGGATGAGGGGGAGCCCGATCTACACCAGCCGGTGGGAAATGCCAGCCATGTGCTCTAAGGAGCGCCTGTGGGCAGGTGGTGGAGGATGGGCATGAACATGTTTCGGTGAGTGCCAACTATCCCACACTGAATGTGAAAGTGAAGTTAGGCTCTCGCACAAGAACCGTTGAAGTTTGGGCATTGATCGATTCGGGGTGTTCGCATTGCTTGATGCACCCTGACGTGGCTGCTTTGGAGTTACCCAGCTTTCCACTGCAACATCCCATGATTTTCAGCCTGCTGGATGGTTCTACGGCGACGGGGAAACCCGTTACCCATTACACGGGCATGGTGGCATTGCAAATGGGCAGCCACCGTGAGGGGCTGCCGTTTGTGGTGGTGCCTGTGGGGCATCCCTTAGTCATTCTGGAGATTCCTTGGTTGGTCCAACAAAACCCCTATATAAATTGGGTACACAGGACTTTGACTTTTGGGGATGGTTTCTATCAAGCCCCTGGGGAGGACGATGCTCCAGAGGCTGCAGTGGGGAGGGTGGCCGCAGCAACCCCACATTTTGCTGTCACACCACTGGAGGGCTTGCTGGAGCAATACCAAGGCTTTGCGGATGTGTTTGTGAGAAAGAAGTGGACCAACTCCCACCCCATCGAAAAACTGACTGTGCGATAGAGTTGGTCCCCAATGCTCAACTGCCCAAACCAAAAATTTATGCCATGACTCAAAAGGAACTGGCGGCGTTGAGGGAGTTTGTGGACAAAACCTTGGCCAGGGGTTTTATTGAACCAGCAACTTCGCCAGTGGGTGCCCCCATCTTGTTTTGAGCGAAGAAGGATGGGACATTGAGACTTTGTATGGATTACCGCGGATTAAATGCAGTCTCGATATTAAGCAAATATCCTCTGCCGTTAATAAAAGACATGTTAGCACATCTGGCTAAGGGGAAAATCTTCTCTAAGCTGGATTTGTGGGAAGCCTATTACTAACACATCTAACCTTAACAAGCCTCTTCTGCTCAAAGGCTGGTCTGCCTGAAAATTATGTTAAATTCAGTTAGTAGCTTTATGAATTTTCCATAATAGCCAATGGGGAGGTTAAAAGCTTCAGTTTTCTGAAACAAATTCTGTATAAGTGATATTCAAATTGAAGAATAAAAGATGGAATGGATCATATGGTCACTTTATATTCCTAATTTTGCCTAATGATATCCATATGATGCCACTAATGCTATATAACAACTTGCTTCCACCACATTATTCAGGGTAAGCTCCATTTATTTAAGCATAGTTGCTGCAGGACTACATTCATCATTTGTAGCCTACTATTCTGAACATATTATTTTTGTATGAATAGATAGGTAATTGCTGATTTTTCACTCATTTACAGGGGAAAGCACAACTATATATTCAGTTCCACTTAATGGATTATTTCTTACATTTCAAATATAAATTGTCTTGTTAAAGATTTTATGCTGTGCCTTCTCAGGATAAAAAATATCGACCTTTGGGGTGTAGTCTACTCATGGCACTCAAATATTGGTTTCCTTTTCAATTCCAATCACAGACATAGCTCAGAGTTCTACCAAAGTCTTAAAATAATCCTGTCATGTTCTTTTGTGACATTGCTGTGTTTCAAGGTCCCAGCAAATGTACACCATTTATTAGCAGCCTAGAAAAACATATCCTGTCATAGCTTACTGTCAGCCAACAAGCTTAAATTGTAACTACAAAGTTGTCAAACTACAGAATGTTTATTAACTGAGTCACCAGGACCTTTGAAACTGTACACTATGTAAGCTTATACAAGCAGGAAGGGAATATAGAATTTTAAGCATGCACATTTTAATGTATTTAATTTGCTACACTTGGCAGTTCGCTTTGTGAACTGTTAATCTTTTCAACCAATACAGCAAAATGTCAGTGTATTCATTTGCAGAGTATAATAGGCTTATATTTTGAAACAATAACATTATAATGGCCTAGTGGAGTTATACAGATTCAGCATGTACAAGAAACCATACATTGTGCTTACTCTCAAGGTTCTCTAAACTCATCTCTTTCTCATACTACAGCCTTGAAAGTCAGCAGTGCATATTATTTCAGCTCAATAAACTCAAGTGAATGGAAGGGACAGAGCTCTGTTACTGTCAAGCCCCACACAGTTGAGCAAGATCAAGGAAACAAGACTATACTTATTTCAGCAAGGTATTATTAGTGGTGGTGATGGTGGCGGTGGGGAATTTAGAATCTTGGAAAATGGAAGAGGAATTTCTAACCTTTATTTTTATGGAGTTAATTAAGTCTATGAAAGATTTGAGACACTTCTCAGGTTTCTTGCCACCTGGACTAAGTGACCAAATGATTTACCTTATACAGTTTAATTATTTACATCTACTCTCCATGCCTTTCCTAGCCTCCCTACAATCTTTCAAAGTTACATCCTCTCTGTTCTATCTCATTATCTCCTTGGGGTTACTAACACTGTGTTTGATGATAATAAATGTATGTTTTCCTCTACATGCATAATCTTTGAGTGGGAGTTGAGATTACCAAAGGTTTTGAATTTCTTGGCAAGAATAGTGACTTAGTCTTTTTAACTTAAAAACAGTAATGAGTAATTTTTACTCTGCTGACAAATGTTGGTGTAGAGAGTGAGGAAAATCTTCTTGATGGAGATATGCAGGAAACATTGTTGAGGCAAAAGGGGCTGCAGCATTTTTCAAGGCCAGATCAATGAGAAAATGCTTGGAAGTGGCTCAGGCAGATGCCCTCCTGATTCAATGGAGTATAATAAGGTGGAGGAGGTACAGCCCAATCAGACTTGCAAGGTTATGTTATTATAGCCACTATCCATAAAAATAGTTTCAGCCTTCCCAGGAGGTCTGGTCTACCTAGTGGGGCTGACAATCAGTTACTATTGCTCTGTTAGATACTGCTGCCCTTTATTAAACAACTTTATTCTATGTATGACAGCAAATGTATTAAATTTGGGTGACATGCACATCAAACACATCAAAACACATGCACAGTCAGGTATCTGTACAGAAAGGCTTTGTTGCATGGCTAGGCACTTAAAGTTGGAGAACCTGGTATGTGCCAGATGGGTACAGTACACATGATTTAACTTGAAATAGATGTGATATTTATATGCTTCCTCAGCAAGTGTTCAAAAGCAACTGCAATTCATAGTTCATAATATGCATGCTAGTGGAATTCCACTCTGTGTATATTATTCTCTTGCCCCATGGAAATTGTATCTTATTTCAGTTTCCATGAACCTATCACACAGGATAAGATATTTTGGAAATTCCATCACTCCTCTGAAATGCTCCAGAAAGGAAGGAAAGCTTAAAATATGAAATGGAAACTATAACTAATTGTAATATTCATAAGCCAAAAATCCCCCCTACAGAATGTTCCAAAATAAAGAAGATATATTTCAGTCAGGTAAGCTGGTCATAGTGTACTTGAACAAATAAAAAATTCATTGCAGTCTAGGTATTAATATTAAAGAATGTCCTAAGATGCAGTTGGCTTTGGTGCTTATGTACCACATGTTTGCAGCCTATCTATGAAGAAATGAATCTTCTCACTGTGCTATGGGTCAATTTCAGGGTTTCATTTCAGGATAAGATAATAACACTGAATCCACTGAAAAACAGCTGAAAATCTGGTACCATTATACTTGAAAAACAAAGTGTCTGACTGTAGATCTTCTGATCATTTACCAGCTTAGTATCTGAAGATGCAAAGAACCACCCACAGAAAGCAGCTTTGCCATCACTGCTCTGACTGCACTAAAAGTGAAGAAAGGATGTTTCCATGGTATCATGTGAGGACTATGAGGAAGTTGTGGATATACTAAATCTTAAACATTTTTGCTTCCAGATACATCCTGAATTAAAAAAAAAAAAAAAAAAAATTACCTGCCCCAGAGCAGACATGGCTATTTTCGAAAAGTATTCATTCAATTTGTTTGGGCTCCAAATAACAAGACATAGGCTGCTTTAAGTTGAATCTATAAATGTAGAAGTAGAACCAAACTCCCTATGAAGCAAAGGTAAACTCCAAAGGTAGTTTAGAGAATGATGTGGTCCTTGCTTCAGAAAAGTAAATGTTATGTTCATAAACTTGGCAAAATTTCTTTATGAAATGCCAGGATGGGAAGAGGGGGGGGGGGGGGGGGACGAAGGAAGTCAGTTAACTGACAGCTGTACTTCAAAGGCATCAACACCTTGACATCAACACCTTGTGTAGTAAGCTGACAATTACATCATAATCTATCCTGAACCACTCATTCCACCCTTGCCTTCTGCCAAATCAATAGACAAGACATGGCTGAGTGAATACTTTCCTCAGTTTACGAAAACTTCCTTTGTACAACATGTCCAACCTATCTGTCAAAAGTTTAGTTGGATTTATTGATGCCTGCAAATGTCATCCAATTCTGTCCAGGAACAATAAAGTTACAGGCACATTTCTAACAACAAGAACAACAATCAGAATTGAAAGAAACGTAACTCCAAAATCCTTACAGCTATTTCTCTGAAATTGCTCATTTCTTGCAAAGGTTACCTTTACGTCTTAGTTTTTATTAACACTGTCTGTTAAATAATAGGGGAATTAATGAATAGTCCCCCACTCATATCTATCTATCTATCTATCTATCTATCTATCTATCTATCTATCTATCTATCTATCTATCTACACACACAACACATTTGCCCCCCAAATACGCTTTATTACCCTGAAATCCAGAATGTCACCATTGTACATAAAAATGCCACAAATGTAATCTAGCTCTGTCCCAAAACAAAATTAGTCATACTGTTCAAAATTACAGGCAAATTTTAGCTTAGCTTAATTTTTTTAAATCTATTTTTTTCCAAAATTATGAAGCCATCACCTATTCCTAATATCTAATACGCATGAAAATCTCATCTGGTTCTATTGCAAAATAAAACATGTTCAGTAATTTGTGCTTTTGCAAGCTAGTGAGTAAGAAACATGGATCTTGTCTTAAGTCAGCCCTGAGTCAAAGCAGGCAGTATTCAATTTGGTCTAAACCAAAGTGGACAATGACAACAATAGTAATGATGCAAGAAAAATTAAGGAGGATTTTTCATACTGGTAAAAAAAAAAAAACCTTGTCTCCTGATGCCATGGTCACTCCGCACTGTGGCAGATCCTCCATTCTGCATGCTTCTTCTTCCATCTATGTAAGACTACTCTGTTTCTTATGATTATTTAATTTCAGCATCTTCTTCATCTGAAATCCTATTTTGGTTTAGAAACTTATCTGAAGTAACTTTCCAGGAAAGTTTCAAGGACCTAGTCATTTGTCTTATGGGTTATTTTGTTTTGTTTTCATTGTTTTTATAGCTCAACCTTCTGTTTTCAAAGCTTAATTAAAATGTTCCCTAAATAAAGTGGAAAATGTTTCTCAACTCTCCTGCAAATATAAGCTTCATGAAGAAATCAATAACAAGATTTAACCATTTTTCTTCGTTGTTTAATGCTTCTTCTACAATTTCTTTTTTCTTAATAAGAAGATACATGTTGCTGGTTATTAAAAATGAATTCTGCAACAATAGGCTTTTCTGAATGGTGAGGACTTTGGTATTGCTTTAAGTAGTGTCTGGATATATGAAAAGGAAGGAAAAAAAGATAACAATTTCAGAAGCAAGGTGAGGACACTATAGCATTCGTCCCTGTAAAATAATTGTCAAGAACATGTACAATATCTAATGAATCTCTCAAAATATAACAAGCCTGCATTTGTTAGTAGAAACTTTGTAACAATTACTGGCTCCTTCATTGTCTGCAGTGTGTTGACAAGAGACAACAAGCCTATGTTAAACTATCTTATTCAGCAGTTTTGAAAGTTCATTTCTTTTTTTAATAAATGTACAATTTTACTACAAGTGAAATTAAAGGACAGTGGTCTTTTAACAACATCACCAATAAAAAGGAGTCTGTGAAAAGCCCTTTTACTACAAGGTGTTTCTCTGTCACTTCCAAAATAGGATATAAGGAATAATTTACCGTATCAGGTAGCATGTTGTTTGGACTGCTGAAGTTTATACTGTTATAGTAGGTTACTTCCATTGTGAGGATAATGCAATAAAATAATTGAAAGAATTTGACTCTTTTACCCAAGAGTAAGCAACCTGGATGATCTCCAGATGTTTTGGACTCCTACAATCCATTGCCATTGGGCCATACTGGTTACAGCTAATGGGAGTTGAAGTCTCAATGTAATGTAATGAAGCCTCCAATATGATAAAAAAAACCTCCCTCACCTTCAGCTTGTCCTAAGACATTGTTTGTGCTGCAATCCCAATATAATACTATTTTAGGCTTATATAAAAGAAAAAAAAAAAACCTAATAGCATGATGGCAGGTATTGGAGGAAACATGGGATTCCTACAGGGCATTGCTTGTGCGGAACCCTCCTTTGTCTTGTAATGAAACCTTCTGCTGAGGTTTAATGCTAATGCTACCTATAACAAAGACATAGCACTTCAGTTTAGGTGACATGGAGCAAGCATATTGGCATCTTGTTGAAATACTGATTGGACTACAATTGCATCATTGTTGAACACCTTGAATGTAAGAGGAAGGGATTATCCTTCAAAGAGTCTGCAACATATGTTAAGATAATCAGAACTGAGAAGCTTTTTCTGTATTTGCCCCTAGGTGAAGGATGGCTCAGGAGCCATTCTGAATAACCCACATCGGGAAAATGCAGTATAAAAACCTTACCATTTTGGCCAGCCAGTCAGAGTAGAAAAAAAAAGAGAAAAAACTTATTCTTGAGATCTGCTCTCATTAGTTGGTCACTGAAGGGGAAGCTTCAGCAGATGAGTGGCTAGTTCTGAACTCACTGCCTTCTTCCCCGTCTCCCATTGCAAACTCTTGTTTATTTTTTTAGGGAAACTCTTTGTGTCATGTGAGACCAGATGCCCTTAACAGATTAGGTGGAAGCTCAGATAACATGACCATGAAGTAGACAGAGGTCTGTTAGGGTCCTCATCTGAGCTGCATTTGCAGGTACAGCACAATGGATGTCACTGGCCACAGGAGCTGCATTTAGCCATTCCAGTATGCTAACTCCTTAGACCTCAGCATTCTTAAGTCACTGGACTAAAGTGACTAAAGACCAAAGATTATTGTTCCTGCTGAGTCAGTTTTTACTACTTGAAAGAACCAGCCAGCCTTGCCTGATCAACTGGGTCCAGATCCAAAAAGGGAATAGTATACCAGAACCCACCCTCTGAACTGGTCTTGATTTTCAGCTGAAGGACAACTGTGGCTCAGGGAAGCCAAGGAGCCCACTGAGTTGACCCAGCCAAAAAACATGGGCAACCATTGATAGGGCCCTATCTACTTTCCTTCCCTGAACTCCTAGAAGCTCTGTCTACCACCAATCCTGAAGAAGCAGGACACAGGACAGAAAAGGGCACCTGTTCTGTTTTTTGTTCCCCCTTCCTGAACTGTTTTAACATATAAACTGGCTTCTTATCTCCCTTTTTCTTCTTTTCTCCTTTCTCTTCTCTCCCTTTAATCTATCTCTGTTTCATATAGGCTGGCTTCTTTCTCTCTTTTTCTTTCTCCCTCAGAATTCCAGACCCTTAATATCAAGGCATATGCACCTCTCCTCTTTCTGTTTCTTGGAAATACTCATACACGTTCTTTTCTTCTCCATTCATGGCAAAAGACTTCTACAGACCTTTTATTGGACCTGATCTGTCAACTCAAAATTGTACTGTGCATGCTGTTCCATTGTTAGCTTCAAGAGATTGTTTATTACTATTTCTTCAGTACTGTTTATTGTTTTAAAGGTTATTTCTTCACTAACTACTATTTCCCCAAAGATTATTGTTTCTTTTTTTCCCTTTACTACCATTTCCCTTGGATATACTCCCATTGTGTTTTTCCTCAATAAAATCCAATTCCTATTTTTGAGAAGTGTGTGGTCACCAATTTTTGAAAGCCATATTTGCTCTGGGATGCCATAGTTCAAAATATTCTTTAGTTACAGAAAGGTACTATGGTGTAATGGTTAATGTAAGGGAGGCCAAGGTCTAGTCCATCCTCAGCCAAGGAAGTTCACTGGGTGACTTTGGGCCAGTCATTGTCTCAATCCAACCTATAACAGAGGATTGTTGTTGTAGGGAAAACAGGAAGGAGGGAGTGCCACATTTGCTGTGTTGAGCTCATGCATGAAAGGTAGGATAGAAACTTAACTTAACTTAACTTAACTTAACTTAACTTAACTTAACTTAACTTAACTTAACTTAACTTAACTTAACTTAGGGACTAGAAAGTACTGGGTTCTCTACCATGATCTTAGTGAAAGGCTTTTTGGATGAGGAGTAAGTACATAAGTTGAACTAAATACCATTCAAATCTTTTTTAAAACTTTGCTGTAGTTATGATTTTCCAATGTATGAAATAAAAAGATGATATCCACAACCTTTTTCAGGTCAGAGGTCACATGTGGAGTGCCATGACAATACACCAAAAATGTGTCTTGGGCTGCAGCTTTGGAGGGTTGGGGAGAAGGGCTGTCTTGCTACAGAGGAGTTAATCCTCATTTGTTTCTCTGCTTTACTGGATTTATGGCCTCAGTAACATTACTGGGACTGATCTGGGTTCTTTTCTTGCCTCTGGATGGCATGTTTAGGCTGTAAGGACTGAGCCATGGGAGGATCTCAATGTTAGAGTTTGTTTCAGAAGCTGCTAGTTTCGTAATGTTTCTTAAATATTCTTAATGTTCCTTAAATATTTGTCACCATCTTGAATCCTCCCCCTATTCCTAATGCAATGCATTGTAAGCCTAAGTTTTAATGAAAACCCTTTGGGATTTGTTATAGTTTAATATTATATTCCCAATTCCCCTTAGATTTCTCCTTTATTATGTGTCAGGTTCACTAGTCAGTGCCAGCTTGGAAGTTTTGATCACCTGTTGAAATGGTGTGAAGAATAGCATCTTAAATTTGTTTTAAGTAAAACCTTTTCACACATTAGCCGTTGTTACATTTAGAAAGAGTTCTTCCTTGAAATATTTAAGAAACATCTCCCTTTAACCCAAGCAGCATGTAAGGGAATTACATTAATTCTTAAGACAATTTTAGCATCAAAGGTAGCACCAGAGTGAAACTAGTCATTAACAGTTGAATTACCAAAAGTGTTAGGATAGTGCACTTAAAACACATTTCAGTCTGAGTGAGATAATTTAGAATTCAGAATGTGATCTGAAATTGCACATGCCAATTACAACATAGACTATAGCATTAGAAATTTATTCAACTGGAGATCTTAATTATATGAAATATCTCAGTGTTAGCAATGCCTTATTTTCTTTCTCTTTTTCAAAGGTAGGCAAGTTACTCAAAGTATATCATGGATGAAGATTTATTTTAAGAGGTGAATATATATGCTGAATATTCACTGTTCTCCTTTGCAGCTTATTTAGCAATATTAGCAAAAAAAGAAACCAGGGGTTTCTGCAGGGTTTGGTAAAAAATTCAAGATGATAGCCACAATAATGCAATCAAAGCAGTGCATGTTTTTTACTTGTATAACACTTGTGATGCACGTAAAAACAAGGATTCAACTGCACCATTGTGGCCACCATCTCGTCTTTTTAAACTATACCCTGTAGACAGCCCTGAAACATTCCCAAATATGTTGTTTCTTATTAATCTAGCAGAACGTGTGGCAAATGTCTTTGGGATGGCAGCCATTCAGAAATGAAAAGAAGGCTTTAGAATGTGTGAAAACACATTTGTGAACTGTTAAAGCAGCTGTGTCTTCTTCCAGGTGCACATGGCAGTTTTATAAAGTGTTTCTGGCTGTCACCACATGAGTTTGCAGGCTTAGCTACTTCACTCCCATAGGTGTTCCAATGAACTACTTTGAAAGGATTTGGACAGATTTAAATATGATTGAATATTGATCTGTGGCAGAAAGCTAATAAAGATGGAGAGATCCTGCTCAAGGAGACTCATTGTTAGATGATGTCAAAGATTTTGTTTTTCCATTATCAAATGCAGAAACAGGCTATGAATATACATCAGAATATATTTGGGATGTATTTTTGAATAGACATATATAGGTTAATGCTAATAGACATGTATAGGTTAACGCTGATACATCCTAGGCAACATTCTTGCTTTTTTCATCTCCTCCTTGTGATTCCATTTCTTAGAATTCTTCCCGTTCTTTTAAACTTTGGGATCCTTGCAGCCCCTCCCCTTTACTTGGAAAGAATAAATAAAACAATCAGAGTATATGCTAAATTGCTACCAATTTCTTTCCGAGTATAATTTCCATGTGCCAGAATTTATAATTAAGCCTGTGTTTCAAATTTCATAAAACACAGCAGGCTTTTTCAACCTAAGATCTCCTAGAAAGTAGTGGGATTATGATTTCTAGTAAGCATGATCAAGGATGATGGGAGTTAGAGTCTTGCAGCACATCAGGAACCCAAAGGTGGGGATATCTGGGGGCTTTAGAAGTGGCATTCTCATTTTTGCTTTTTCCAATTCAAGCAGCTACTCACTGTGTAATGATTTGAATGACACAAATCTTAACTATGCAGATGCTTACCTACTGAGTTAAATCACAAGGGCACCTGCTTTGAGGAAAGCCATTTTCTGAACAGATGCAGGTTCAGGCTACAGTGATCCAAGGGGAAACGGGAGGTCCCATAAAAGATGGTCCCACCAAAGAGATCTTCACTGCAGTGAGGTTTAGTCTTGAATCAGCACAAATTTTAAATAATCATCCTTCCTAGTTGAATTTTATGGCCAGGATATTATTTGAAGTTGGGAGCGGGGAGGGAGACAAAAGAAAGGCTTCTGATTCAGAACAGGTCCCCGTTTATTCTTCTGTTTTCAGTGGATGGCAATGAGTCAGGCCATTCAGACCAAGGCTGGAGAGCAGCTGCAAGTGCCTTGAATTTAGCAAAGCATCTCAGTATGCAGAAGGCTAAAAATGGGCTCTAGCAACCCAGCAAACCTATGCCTCATGGCAGCCTTTTGAAGAAGACTGTGGCAATTATTTTCTGGCATGTCTTTCTCAAGGTGTCTTTTACTGTCAGATGTCAGAAGGTTACTGGTATGACACTTTCAGTGAAAAGGACGTATCTTTTGAAAAGAAAGAACACATTATACTTGGAAATAGAATTTATCTTTCAGATTACACATTTATTTTCAGATAAACATAGGGTTAAAAACAACAATTATCACAGTGAAGTGAAGGCTTGTAATTTGCTGCTAAAGCTGCCATGCCATGCACCTGACTTGGAGTGAATAACCCTGCGTGCTGTAGAGGCACTTCCACCCCACTCTTCTTTCAATCCTTGGCTTTTGAAAATCAGTTTGAAAGCAAGTTGTGTTATTGCTACTTCTGCTGATCTTGAAATACTAAAAACAGGCAAAGTATCATGAGAAAAACAGTGTTATCTCCAGCTGTACAAAACCCAGCATTCAGTCAGCCTTCTGAGCTTCTGTAGCCTGGGAATAATAAAAATCTTCTCAGCCCCACTCCACACAGGAAGAGAATATACTGTTGCTACATTGCTCCATATTTTCAATATTTGATTATGTGCCACCAAGTTGGTGTCAGATCTCAGTGACAACATGGATTTCCACCATGACAATCTGTCCCTAACTTGGGTCTTCTAACAGTGCAGCCATCGCCACCTTGCTGCTGGATGTGTGTACAATTGTCTGGTTATTTATAAAAAAAGAAATCTGATGAGAGAAGCCTACCCCACTACAAATGGTTATTCTCACTGTTTTTATTTAAAAGACACTGAAGGGTACAGTGTTACCATTTTTGCAGCTAGGATCTTTTTACAAGAACTTGAACCAGAGTGGTTTGTTGCTGAAGCAGGAGCTGTGGAATGATCTGAGCTGCTTTACTATTTGAAGATCCTTGCAACTTTTCTCCAGTTAATAATAGTCCAGAAAAATGAGCAGAGGTGGAACTGAGAGGAGCTCTGCTCTTGCTTCCTTCTCTTTAGCAAGCGATCAGTTAGCTGAAGAGCGGTATACCGGCTGGGTTTTCTCTGAGCAGCTGGATTGAAACAGGTTTCCCAGAGATACATTCGAAACTGAAGCTTGGGGTGGGAGGCAGTGGGTGGGGAGGGAGGGATAGAATAATGATTGCTTAGATTTGGGGCTCCAGGAGATGAGCTGAAGCAAAAATTTCCTCTGATGGAGAAATGATACAAACTCAGTATTTCAGAGTGTAGGAAAAGAAAATATACCTGTGCTGCAGTTTCAAATGCATTGTAGTTGATTGAAAATAAATCAGCTCAGCCCTAGAACAATTCCAAAGCCATGAGGTCATGGAGGTCCAGAATATCTTTTGAACTGGCATAGAATTGTTGGGTGGAGTACAATATTCTCTCTTTTAATTAAGAATATTGAGACTGCACTAAGCATTAATCCATTGCTCAGATTAACCCATTCTCTTTCCCATAGCTGCAGTCCAGACATTCCTGTACTCCTTTCTGTGGATGTTTCCGTTGGTAAAGTAGTGCTATGGGTTATAATAAGAGGTTACTTCTTATGCAAGTTGCAGCAGAGGGAAAGCCCAAATTAAGGCTGCATTATAGCAAAATCCTACCCATACTATGCTAATTTCTTGCCAATTATTTGAATATTATTATGTTTTAATTCTTTTATACTTTGGGGGATTTGTTCATATTATATTCTGCTTTAGAACATTAGATTTAAAGGCACTTAATGCTAATTGGTTACACTAATATCTTATTTTTCCTCTATGATCAAATCCAAGGTCATTCCCAGCAACATGTTCATTCTTGTACTAGAGCAAAAAGCCCACCTAAAGCTACCTTATTCATTTAAAGTACTATATATAAAATAAACAAGAGTATTAGCAGAATCAAAGCCCTGAAACTGTGACCACTAATATATCTGAAGTGACATTAAACAAGTTGCTACCCTAAATGTCCTAAACATTTGTCTTGCATTCAGGGTTGAAGTTAGTGTTCCCCTGCTTTATAGTTCTCACAGTCAGGAAATTCGTCCTTAATTCCAGTTTGGATCCCTTTCTGTTAAGCTTCCATCCATTGGTTCCTATCCTCATGCAGTCCAGAGGATAAATGCATACCTCTTCCCTGTGACAGACCTTCAAATATTGGAAGTCTGCTGTCATGTCTCCCTTTAGCCTTCTCTTTTTCAGGCTAAACATATAGCATTCCATTAACTTCTCTCTGTAGGATTTAGCTTGCAGCCCCCTTACTATCCTTGTCACTCTTCTCTGTACTCTTTCCAATACCACAGCATCCTTTTTATATTGTGGAAACCAGAACTGGCCCAATATTCCAGGTGAGGTCTGAAATATTGAAATAACCCGTTCTGGTTGTTACAATTAAAAAAATGACACCGATGTACTGGAAAGAGTGCAAAGAAGAGCAACAAGAATGGGGATGAATCCATAGTTTGGCCAGTGAAAGCAACATATGGTTCTTGCTTTAATTTTCCTGATCATTTCAGACCCTGGCAAGAGAAAGTTGTTCTTTTTGTAGAACCTACTAAATGAGGAGGAAGGAAAGAAAGTGAGAGCAGCTGTTCTTGTTCACTTTTGTCTTTCATTCAACCCACCACTAGCTTTCACCAAGGTATTAGTGCCAATGAACTTTTGAAAGTGTGGGCATTTAGTGGAAGAAAGTTTCTCCATGCCTGGCCTCCCAGGGAAGGTCACTGCTTTCTATTTAATTACCTAGTAGAAAAGTTGTCATACTGAAATGGGAATCTAAATTCCCTGGAGGAAGCATGGGCTGCTGATATAATGAATAAAGGGTATCCCTCCACTGTAAATCATAAAATGTTAATAAGAAGATAGTTGATTCTTCTTTTTAACAAATGGGAGTTACAGAATTTAATTCCAGTGAGATAATTCCCAAAAGAAAAAAAAATCTGATTTCCCTTTTAGAAATTACAATTCTGTGTTCCATTGCATCCATGAAATGCTATTTCCATTCCAGTGAAAGCATCTTGCAAGTCTGTCCACTCCTTTAAAAATTGTTTCATTTGACTGATGGTTTTGTAAATATAATGAAGAAGAAGGATCATTATGAGATTAAGAAAAATCCAGAAACAGACAATAGTTGGAATAATCTAATGTATCCAATGTAAAGACCAAACAACAAACCATATATGGTATTATGTATATCTGCCCTGCTAACTAACATGACAAATTAAGTTCAGCCGTAGAAAGCAAGAAGTGACAACTCAGCTGTTTTGCATAATGAGCTAAAAAAGGAAGTCACAGCTAGCTAAATGCAAGAATGTGTTTCATAGACAAAATGCTTTTGAAGCTTAGAAAAGAAAAGAGGGGAGGAAAAGACATTGTGTAAACATAATTTAAAGATTAGATGAGAATCATTTGGGGAAAGCCAAGTTTTGCAGGGTGGAATAACTTATTTAAAAATGCAATTAAATATCCTAAAATATATAATATTTTATTTATTTATTTATTTATTTTTGCTACCGCCCATCTCCCCCTAAAGAGGGACTCTGAGCAGTTTACAATAAGTTAATCAATTAAAACATTAGAAACAATAATAATAATAGAGCATAAAATACAACACAATACAATGCAATACAATACAATGCAATACAATACAATACAATATAAAATAAAATAAATCTCCAGATGTCTACAAAAGATTGTAAATACAGGCAGAGCACTCTAAGGTGCCAGCCATTCCCAGGAATGACTACCCCCCTCCCCGTAGATAATCCGTTTCCTTGAGCGTCCTCTGGAACTGCAATGCCACCATTTTCTCAACCACCTTCCCAAAAAGGGGAGGTGGGAGACAGGATGAAAATTGTCCAACACAGTAGGGTCCAGGGATGGTTTCTTGAGGAGGGGTACACCAGTGCCTCCTTAAAGGCAGCCAGGAACACACCCGCTCCCAAGGAAGTATTAACCATTGCCTGTGTCATGAGTACTGATGGTGAGCAGGAGGGGGCCCCTATCCAGGGGGGAAAACACATGTGTAGTAGAGAGAGTTTGAGCTGTCATTCAAAGACAACCAGAACAGACCCACCTTGACTTTTGGGGTTTATCTGTCTCGGTTTTCCCACGCTTCTTCAGTTTGGTAGGATTTTCTGTCTACTATAGCAGTAATAAACACTAGAGACTCATTCCTCATCTTGGCGTGGTTCCTGCTTGTCAGGACAGTCTGGGCCCAACCACATGTCATCTCCAGAGCTGTCTTCACCAGCCAGGAGGGGCATGGGTCTAGATGACAACTGGTGGCATTTACAGTCCAGAGGATCCTGTCCAGTTCCTTGGGTCCAACAGGATCAAACTGTTCCCAGATAACTGGGTAAGTATATTCCCCTGGAATCTCCTCAGACTGTGCCTCATGCTTAGAGTCAAACATAGAACAATCTGAGTGATTTTATCCTGCAGATGCTCAGAAAACCCCTCTGCACGGCCCTGTAGGTGGGTCGCTGGATTCACCTTCCCCAAAAGGGATCGAGTGATCTTAAACAGGGCTGCTGGGCAGCATTCTGTGGACACAATAAGATTGGAAAAATATTAAAATTTCACCACTCTTATAGCCACAAGGTCTTCAGCAAAGGATCATTATCTTGTCGTGGTGCTGGAGCTTGAGCACCTCAATGATGCCATGAGCTAAATGGTGAAGCGTCACCCAAGACGGGAAGGTCATGACAGAGAAGTCAGACTAAATGCAATCCCTGGGGAAGGTAATGGCAACCCAGCCCAGTATTCTTGCTGTGAAAACTAAATGGATCAGTACAACCAGAGATATGTCAGTATACCATTGGAAGATGAGACCCCCAGGTTGGAAGATGGTCAAAATGCTACTGGGGAGGAACAGAGGATGAGTTCAACTAGCCCCAGATGTGATGACGCAGCTAGCTCAAAGCCGAAAGGATGGCTAGCGGCCGATGGTGCTGGTGGTGAATGGCGAATATGATGTTCTAAGGATCAACACACCATTGGAACCTGGAATGTAAGATCTATGAGCCAGGGCAAATTGGATGTGGTTATTGGTGAGATGTCAAGATTAAAGATAGACATTTTGGGCATCAGTGAACTGAAATGGACTGGAATGGGCCACTTCACATCAAATGACCACCAGATCTACTACTGTGGACAAGAGGACCACAGAAGAAATGGAGTAGCCTTCATATTTAATAGCAAAGTGGCTAAAGCAGTGCTTGGATACAATCCAAAAAATGATAGAATGATCTCAATTTGAATTCAGGGCAAGCCATCTAACATCACAGTGATCCAAATATACGCCCCAACTACAGATGCTGAAGAAGCTGAAGTAGAGCAGTTCTATGAGGATCTGCAGCACCTACTGGACAGCACACCTAAAGAGATGTTATTTTCATCACAGGAGACTGGAATGCTAAGGTGGGCAGTCAAATGACACCTGGAATTACAGGTAAGCATGGCCTGGGAGAACAAAACGGAGCAGGACATAGGCTGATAGAATTTTGCCAAGACAATTCACTCTGCATAACAAACACTCTCTTCCAACAACCTAAGAGACGGCTTTATACATGGACTTCACCAGATGGACAACACCGAAATCAGATTGACTACATCCTTTGCAGCCAAAGGTGGCGGACATCTATACAGTCGGTAAAAACAAGACCTGGAGCTGACTGTAGTTCAGATCACGAACTTCTTCTTGCACAATTTAGGATCAGACTAAAGAGATTAGGGAAGACCCACAGATCAGCTAGATATGAGCTCACTAATATTCCTAAGGAATATGCAGTGGAGGTGAAGAATCGATTTAAGGGACTGGACGTAGTAGATAGGGTCCCAGAAGAACTATGGACGGAAGTTCGCAACATTGTTCAGGAGTTTGCAACAAAATAGATCCCAAAGAAAGAGAAAACCAAGAAGGCAAAATGGCTGTCTGCTGAGACACTAGAAGTAGCCAAAGAAAGAAGGAAGGCAAAAGGCAACAGTGATAGGGGGAGATATGCCCAATTAAATGCAAAATTCCAGAGGTTAGCCAGAAGAGATAAGGAATTATTTTTAAACAAGCAATGTGTGGAAGTGGAAGAAGACAATAGAATAGGAAGGACAAGAGACCTCTTCCAGAAAATTAGAAACATTGGAGGTAAATTCCAGGCAAAAATGGGCATGATCAAAAACAAAGATGGCAAGGACCTACCAGAAGAAGAAGAGATCAAGAAAAGGTGGCAAGAATATACGGAATACCTGTATAGGAAGGATAATAATATTGGGGATAGCTTTGACGGTGTGGTCAGGGAGCTGGAGTTAAAATCACTGGAATAAACATTAACAATCTCAGATATGCAGATGATACCACTTTGTTGGCTGAAAGCGAAGAAGAACTGAGGAACCTTATGATGAAGGTGAAAGAAGAAAGTGCAAAAGCTCGCTTGCAGCTAAACCTCAAAAAAACCAAGATTATGGCAACCAGCTTGCTTGATAACTGGCAAATAGAGGGAGAAAATGTAGAAGCAGTGAAAGACTTTGTATTCCTAGGTGCAAAGATTACTGCAGATGCTTACTGCAGTCAGGAAATCAGAAGACGCTTAATCCTTGGGAGAAGAGCAATGACAAATCTCGATAAAATAGTTAAGAGCAGAGACATCACACTGACAACAAAGGCCCGCATAGTTAAAGCAATGGTGTTCCCCATACTAACATATGGCTGCGAGAGCTGGACCATAAGGAAGGCTGAGAGAAGGAAGATCGATGCTTTGGAACTGTGGTGTTGGAGGAAAATTCTGAGAGTGCCTTGGACTGCAAGAAGATCAAACCAGTCCATCTTTCAGGAAATAAAGCCAGACTGCTCACTGGAGGGAATGATACTAAAGGCAAAACTGAAATACTTTGGCCACATAATGAGAAGACAGGACACCCTGGAGAAGATGCTGATGCTAGGGAAAGTGGAAGGCAAAAGGAAGAGGGGCCGACCAAGGGCAAGGTGGATGGATGATATTCTAGAGGTGATGGACTCGTCCCTGGGGGAGCTGGGGGTGTTGACGACTGACAGGAAGCTCTGGCGTGGGCTGGTCCATGAAGTCATGAAGAGTCAGAAGCAACTAAATGAATAAACAACAACGACATAGCCACAAGGTAGGCCTTAATAACAGGTCTCACTTGTGTTCGGTTGGATTTGTTCTTTGTCTTCCTCCAGCAGTGCTCTAGACATCTCTTAACCCTCTTTAAAACTCTCAACTGCTCTGTAAACCATGGGGAGTATTGGGTTGGATGGGGCAAGAGAGGTTGCACAGATGTGATCCTGTTCAAGGCCCCAGCCGCCTCCTTATTCCAGGCTGCGGCCGGGACCTTCACTGGACTGTGCAGTAGATCCTCAGGTATAGCCCCTAGCTCCTTCTGAAATCCTGCCAGGTCCATCAGTCACTGGGGTGGACCAATCAAATGGATCCCACCTCCCTGAGGAGTGGGGCAGCATAAGAGAATCTCAGGGCCACCAGGGTTTGATCTGACCATGACAATGGGGACAGTTGTAACTCTCCCCTCAGATCACATTGCCACTGCTCCAACAAGAAAGCCAAGCCAGGGTTTGATCTGACCATGACAATGGGGACAGTTGTAACTCTCCCCTCAGATCACATTGCCACTGCTCCAACAAGAAAACCAAGCCTGGTGTGAGGCCACTGTCCCAAGTCAGGTCCTGAATAATCTGAGACAGGCCCATAGCTGCCATGGTGGCCATGAATTCCTGGGCTGCTTCCAAGGCACACCCCAGGGACAGAACGCAGAACCATAAGTCTGGGGACCTCTACCACTAGCCCTGAGACAGCCTCCAGCAGCTCAGGCAAGGAGGTTGCTGTGCAACAGGGAGGCTGGTATAATAGCAACAGTCCCAACTGTTCTTGGGAACCCAACTTGAAAAATGGTCTTACAACTGTCCAATTGCAGAGCAGTGCACCTGAAGGCCACTAGAGACTCTAGGATGACAAATGCCACTCCTCCTCCCCTACCCAGGTGTCTTGGCTGATGCCATACCTGAAACCCAGCCGGGCACATCTCTGAAATGGGTACCCCTCCTTCTGGGCCCAGCCAGGTCTCGATGATACACACCAGGTCTGCCCCCTCCTCTATGATCCAATCACATATGAGGTGGGGTTTGTGGTTGACTGACCTGGCATTAACAAGCAGCAGCCAGAGACCAGGACCTTCGAGGATCTGCTCTCCAGGCCTGGGTCTGAACCTGGAGGGATGGAACATGCCACCAGTAACAAACACTGGGGGTGTCTTCCCCAAAGATGGCTTGCCCTCCAGTTCCCGTGATAGCATCCCCAGCCCATCACCAATATATAATATTCCTAGTGAAATTTAGCTATCCTAGTTCATGATTGAGACTGTATCTACAAACCGTTATTCCAAGGGATTCCCAGTGGATCTTTGCCTCCACTGCTGGCTTTCCCATCTAAATCTAAGTCCATTTTCAGAAGCTTTGCATCTTTTCATTATCTCTTGCCATGGTATTTGGATTTTGTAATTTTTGCAGTGCCTATACAATTATTAAGTCTTGTGTTTAGATCAACCAAAGCAAAATAAGTTCTTAGGTGCCTCACAGAATTAAAGTTGAAATACTGAAATACAGACATATGGATTCTTGTCTATTTTATTTTTCTTGTAGGCACCTTTAGGATTAGATCCATGGAAAGCCACATACATAGATTCTAGTAATGTTTGAAATTATTTTAAGATTCCCTTCCTTCCCACAAACAAACATACATTTGGTAACACCCATTTGAAAAGTTGACTGTAACACAGTGACAGCTGTAAAGTAGTAACAGACGGTCACACTAGAAGTAGGATAAAGAAGCTCATCCCATTGCTGCAAAATAATAGAGGTCCATAAAGGATTGTCTTCCCTAATCTGGTACTTTCCAAATTAGCTCTGCATTTCTCAGAAGAGTTAGAGAGCATAATCAGTTAGTTGAAAATTCTGAGGGTTCTAGAAGGTACCAGGTCAGGGAAGGCTGCTATTGGGGCTCCATTATTGATGTTAACTAATGGCAGTGCTAAGTTCCCAAGAAACTATCAAAAAGTTAACTGCTGGATTGTAATTTGAATGTGATTAAAGAAGGCAATTAATTCATGGAGAATTGTATCAATATACTTAAAGAAATCTTAATTTTAATTAAATTTAGTTGTAAACCATGCTAAATCAAATGTAGTTTTTGACTGACTATACCTACTTTTGGAATGTGGTCCATGGCATATCACTCAAACATTAAGAGCAGCATTGACTCTAAAATATTTTGGCATATTTCAACCTGGCATGTACAATAAAAGACTAATGAAATTTATTTTCAGTTAATATTCATGTGTCTCTGTGTGTGTATGGACCATGACATGCCCTTTATTATGTCTAATCTAGTAGGCATGGAATACAACAAGATTTTGACCTATTCGTTTTCTGTCTTAGAAATCAGAATGACTTGATGTAATGTTCACTGTTTCAATGTAGTGCAACCATTACACTTGATGGAATAGATTCACATTTCTTTTGCCTTTGTATGGATGTATGAAATTACTGTTTCTTTGGAGTTTAGGATTACTAATGAATATTTGGTAAGAACTGTTAACGAAGATGTCCAGTTTGTTTAATAACCACAGTCTGGGATCCATGGGTGTCCAGTTGGGGGAGATGGGTGCAAATGGCAATATGGGCATCCTCAAACAAATTATATCACTTATGTACTTGTCATGACAACAAATGTTGTGACACACCTGATACTCATTACATAATTATACTTTTTGCAAGATGATATCACAATACACATGTCATCATTTGACATCATTGTCACATATCATCATGTTGACTCCTATATTAGAATCCTTCACTGCGAGTAATAGGTAAGCCACTTAAAGTTTTGAAACATTTTGCTTGTCCTCTAAAGAGCCTTATTCAGCAGCTAGTTTAAATTTTTCTGTGCATGTGGAAGAGAGCAGCTAAATTTTCATAATGTACTAACCATGTTTTTTTAACAAACCATAATTATCTGATACATACAAAACAGTATCATAACTTTGATATACAATCTAGAGTTTATCATCTATTGTATACCTATGTAGAGGTAAGACCGATTGAGTTCAATGAAATTTACTCTTGATTGCATCCTTTTGCATGCATAATTATGACAGATTTATATCAGGAGAATTTTGGTCTGACTCATCAAAAAATGGGGATTCATTAAAAAAAAACTTGACTGAGATTCTTTCACTCTTTGAGGTGAATGAAAAAGACCTTTATAACAGGTTGGCCCATCAGCTTGACTTACGGAAACAAAAAAGCATATTTCTTGGAACTTGTCTTTTATTTTCATATCTTTGTGTATCATGTTCCTCAATATTGACCTAAATAAAAGGGAAGGACTCATCCAAAGCAGCATTTGCTCTCTTTTTATTGGAAAGCATCCTGTTTTTAATCTTTTTGTAGATAGCAGAGTCATAGGTGATTCAAATAGAGAAATCCACATATTCCTAGGAGAAAGGAACAAGGGAATACATCAAAACAAAACTATGACATTACATACAGTATGATCATATGAAGTATGAAATGTGTAAGTGGCAAGGACAAATGAGTAACAATGTTATATTGCTTTGGGAATTTTTAAATATGGGCAAAATGTATTCTTTGTGTGGCATGGTAATTACTAAGGTCAAGGTGAAAGAAACAACATTCTTTTGATCTAGTAACATGGTAAACAGAATGATTAAATAAAAGAGGGGTGTCTGTTTCTTCGTCAAAAATTTCTTTTATGTATCAGCTTAATTCATATATTTCAAGGGCACATCTTCCTATTCCTGTGTAGTTGTCAGACAATGAGCCCCCTCTATTGTCACATAACAATGAGACCTTTCTAATCAAAGGGACTTGGCTTGAAAATAAAGGAATTGCTTCTTTATGTAAGTAAGTGAAATATTAGTTACTGCCTTTGCTTGAGTAGAACAAGGTGACATTCTTTATTACAATGGGTTTATTATGTCAAATTTATAACCTTGAATGTGGTGGGGGACAGAGTTAGTAATGGCAACTGGTATGAGAATAGGATTATGATTACACTTGTTTTTCAGAAGAAGGCAGATCTCCATCAGAACAATTTGCTTCTTATGTATTCTATTTTTTGAAATAGGACTGCCATTGTCCTAGTGTAATTAAATGAGTGGTTTATCTCTCATAATGTCAGCATAAGTAGCATCCATCTCACATAAACATTGATTAGAAAAAAGTATTTTGGATAAGGTTAATCATAAAGATTTTTGATAAGTATTCTGCAGTGCATAGAAAGACTGCACATTTGGCCTTTAGATGACATGTCTATTAAAACAAAGGACAGAGAAGGAAATAATACTGCCATTTTGATTACAACTCAATTGAAGAAAAAACTCTTTAGACAAAAACACTTTCTGAGGATAGGAGCATCCTAAACACATATGACACAAACAGCTATAATTTGAAATTAGAAGTTTACTATAAGTTAAAAAAAAGTATTTGGGGGAATTCAAAAGTTTGTGGGACAACCTCAGCTAGAGAAAAGATAAACCCTGGAACTGTCTCCAGTAATGTACCTTACAGGATCATCTGTAGTCACCATAAGAACTTACTACCAAGCCCCATCCCAACCAGGCAGTCCAAAAGGATATTATGCATAATGATAAATTTCAGGAATTGAGAAGTTTAGTAAAACCTATCAGGCAGACCTGTCCAAATCTGGGTGGAGAGACATTCTGTCTCAACTCCAGAATCCAGTAAAACTTAGATTTATGCAATCTGTATAGAATTGTTGCTGGATGAAGGTTAACTTTGGATTTTAATAAAATCTAATGCAACTTGTAGTTCCTAAACTCTACAGGTTACAAACTGTAACCTAACTATCAGTTCCATTTTGCAAACCTCCAAATTTTGCATTATAGTTCTTCACTTAAAAAAAAAAATCCATACAAACATTTACTAGGAAAGTTCCAGTTATACCATTGTTTTGCTTATGCGAATGTAAAAAAAAAAAATCTGGGCAATCTTGTGAATGGATGGAAAAACAGGTAAGAATAAGGTTGTAACTGAAAACTGAATGTTAAAGAAGGCAAATACAAAGACTAGCATTCATTTCAAATGTTAACACTGATATGAAGAAACTGACCCACTTGGAAGTCAAGGAAGGTATTTTGATAGTCTAAGATTAAGATTTATGAATTGACATTGGATAAAGCAAAGTTTTTGCTGGACTGTATCAAGAAAGGGTTTGATAGAGGAATCTCATCTTTTCTTCCTTACACATGGCTAGCCTATTAGTATACGGAGTACCATATATTGCTATGTGTGACTTTATATTATTTATTGTGTTTATTATTCAAATTTTGTTACTGCCCATCTCCCCCAAAAGAAGGACTCTGGGTGGTTAACTTCCTAAACTCTACAGGTTACAAACTGTAACCTAACTATCTGTTCCATTTTGCAAACCTCCAAATTTCGCATTATAGTTCTTCACTTAAAAAAAATCCATACATTTACTAGGAAAGTTCCAGTTATACCTCTGGGATAGGTCTTCTCTTGTGGAAGAATCTGTTGATAGAAATTCAGTTGGTTGCCTAGGCAAGGAAAAATAGGAGTGTCACAATGCTATGGCAAATGGAGCTCTGTTTTGTTTTTTAAATTATTATTTATTTATTTTGTAGTTAAACAACAGAAAATAGAAGTATAATTTCTCAGTGTCTGATCAGTACAAGTAGGTATCTCCCAGGAAAAATGGAGCTTCTCCCAAATCATATCCCAGAACTGAGAACATGTTGATTTGATAACGCCTTTATCAACTTGTCAAGCTATTTTTGGAACCTATGATCTCTACAAAGTCCACGTAGCAGGGTTATTTTGATTGTGTGGAGCATTCAAAAGGGAACTTTTTAAAGCACATTGTCATGAACAGAACTCCCCTCTTTAAACTGCCTCCTGGAGGCTTGGCCAGTACTGCAAAAGCTTTTTCAGGTCATCTCTGCATGCACAACTTCTTCACTTGCAATTGCAGCTGAGGTTTTGCCTATGTATTCATATGCACAACCTGGGAAAACCTTCAAAGTAGCCCTGCAAGCCACTTCATACATGCTAGCATGCTTCAGAAACCTCTCCTTGTGTCCTAACAGTCAGAAATCACACTGAGACGAGGAGTAGGTCTCTAGTGTTTATTACTGCTACATTAAACAGAATCCTAACAAACTGAAGAAGCGTGGGAAAAACCCAGACAGATAAACCCCAAAGGTTAAGGTGGGTCTGATCTGTGTCTTTTTGAATGGCTGCTTAATTCTTCAGTACTACGCATGCGTTTTCCCCCCTGGATAGAGGCCCCCTCCTGCTCGCTATCAGTACTCATGACACCTTGGATACGTTGCATAGTCCTACTATGCTGATATATGAGTAAAATTCCTGTTCCAAATTTATTCAAACTCAGAATAGTTTATTGGTGGAAGACTTCTTAAATATCCTATTAAATAATTCCATCACCTTAAATTATAGCAGTAGTACACATGTATTCTTAGTTATATCCTGTATATGATTATATTACCTTATTAAATAGCAGCACAATCGTATCTTTATCTAAATAGGGATAGATAATGTACAGCCTGCAGTTTACATACCAGCTTTAGCACCCCCTCTACAGTATCAAAATGTTGCTTGTTTTTTAAAGCATAAGGGGATTTAGGAGGCCAAAGGGAACCTTAAATTTTGCAGAGGTTTAAGGCAAATATTCAGTCCTTAAAAACTTTGAACCTGCTACTATCGGGTTGATTTTTTTTTTCAGTTTGACGATAATTAAAAGGTGATTTTTAGAAGGGTTAAGAGGCTTTAGGCTTCTATTCCGCTATTTTACAAAATGCAAAATGAAAAAAAAGTCCATATATTTTAGCCCCACACACACTGGTAGCATTCTGACATCACCAGCAACACCCTCTGAGACTCTCATGAAGGGAAGAAGGAGAAGGAGGAAATGCAGCTCTCAGATTAAAAATGTTGCTCATATATGAATTCATGAAAAAACAGCACAAGACTGTGTAACCAGAATTAAGTCTTTCTAGATGTAGCATATCTGTGTAAGATTGCAGCTTAAAAATGAGTACATTTCTATCAACATCTTTTCTTCCTCTTGTAAGTATCCTTTTTAATGCTAGAGAACATCAGGATAATTTTCTACAAGGAGCAAAGTGACTGCAGCTCCAAATGAAACAAATGCAACTTACAACAGTGTTTTGATTTTTGTACTCTATACATTTTTTTCACTCAGTTTGTTAGGATAGAGTTGGACATAGGTATTTATGGTGGTTGAATGAGACAACACCTCCAGTGTTATAAATTGCTGACAGATGACAATACTGATGTGCTCGAAGCTCACATGTTCTTTGGCATCTAGTCTTTCATGTCATTTGCTGGGAAGTTGATGTGAGAAAATACTGTGTTGCTATTTTTTTGTGAAATAGAAGCAATGCATCATGATTTAATTTTTGATTGCCAAAGTAGTCTCTCCAATTGAATTTCACAGCTATTTATGGCAGCCTTTCTCAACCTTATGAGCCTGGAGGAACCCTTGAAATATTTTTTCAGGCCTTGGGGAACCCCTGAACATTCAGGCTCAAATATAGGGCACAAGTTACAAAATTATTGTATTCATTTCATGTGTAGTCCTATATATATGTGCATTAACAATGCTCTTAAACTAAAATTAAAGAATGATTCTTAATTCTTCAATGTGAAGTTGCCTGAATTTGAAATATTTTTTTTAAATAGTGATCTCGTAGGGAATTCCTAGTGATCTCTCATGGAACCCTAGGGTTCCATGGAATCCTTGTTAGGAAGCCCTGATTTATGGTGTTGACTGTGTTAAAGTAAATACTGTGTGCTGCTGGGTGAAAAAAAACTAAAGAAGGTGAACCAGAAAGAGCTGATTTGTGTGATCGAGAATGAAGTGGACAACCCTTGGCAGCAACTAACTAATTTTACATGAGAATGGTTGATGAACTGATTAGGGGCAATTGGTGGATCACTCAAAGGGAAATTGTGTTAAAGCTTAGCATTTCACAGAAATATGCAGGTCACATTACTGATGTTCTTCATTATTTGAAGATTTGTGCAAGATGGTACCTTGCATGCTGATAACACAGATGAAAGCTTTAAATTTGCCAGCAGTTGTTATGCTATGAGAATGTAGGTGAGGAATTTCTTCACAGCATTATGACAGTTAACAAACCATGGACTCATCATTATTACTCAGTCCATGGAATATCATAACAAAGCTTCATCTGTGGGGAATGAGGATCCAAAATTCAGGCTGTGGCTGAAGAACCTATAGTTAAGAGTTTTTTCGAGATAGTGTTATTCACATGAATGTGCTTGAACCTGGTATCACTATCAACTCAGAGTGCTACATTGTAACACTCAAAACTTTGAAACAATGTTTAATCAGAATTTGGAAATACAAGAAGGAAATTTTGTTGCAACATGACAATGCTAGGCCTTACACTCCCTCCAAGAGACAATCACAAAGTTCAGTTTCACTTACCTTGTTGCCCACATACTCCAGGCTTGGCACCATGAAACTTCTACCTTTCCCAAAATTGAAAGAATATCTTTGTAAGGATCTCTCTGACTCATGGAAAGGATTCCTGGTTGAAGGGACAAGGTGTGGAGTGTTTTGGTGATAGCTTTAAGGAGCTTATCCATCATTGGTTCAAGTGTGTAGCAAATAATGTGATTATATGGAGAAGTAAAAACAGGTAACAATTTGAGCTCCTTTCAAGATTTCCTGTTTTATTAAAAATATATGTATTTAAATTAAAGTTATGGAAGTTGATGCATTACTTTTCATTCAGTCCACATATTAATTTGCAGAGTGCTTTTAAGAGAAGAAGAGAGAGACAATGTAATGGTTACCTAGCCCAAACACTCAGACTCACAAGTTGCTAAATGAAATCTGATTTATTCAGGAACTAAGGCAAATACAGAGAAAGCTGAGAATGACAGAAAGCGCGCCAAATACAAACTAAAAACCCTTGACTGCAAACGTAACCCCGCCTCCCTATCAGCAGAGTCATCCCGCCCCCCCCATCCCAGGTGCCTGTAACCGTCTTTCCTCTAGCCTGGGAAAGCAACCTTGAACACAGGCGAAAACCCAAACACATTCCAAGTCCGCAGCCAAGAGATAATTATTCCCCAAGCAGGAACCGTCCTCCCTTCAGAGATGAAACACGCATCTGGCTAATGACATGCAAAACATTATGATGTACCAAGCACATTGAAACGGTGAACATGACAGACAATACATATTATCCATTAAAGAAATGTTTTATTATTCAGAGGTTACTTTCAAATACTACTACTTTCAGCTGACTTGTATTTTTAAATCTTCTTTTACAAATAAATAAAATATCTATGCTACGTAGACATTTTTAAAAATCCATGCCAGCTTTATATTGTAAAGCCTATATTATTTTTTTTAAAAGGGTAATGGGAAGTCAGTAGTAGGAATTATTCCTTCACAATCAACATTCTTAAGGAGAGTAGTAGAACACTAAACAAAAAATCAGCTTAATAGAGGATCTACATTGGCTTCTATACAATTAGCAATAGCTTTGTGCTAATGGCTATTCTGTTAAGGTATTCTTTGCATTGGTATTCTACCCAGTTAGGATCCCAGGTGTCTTAATACATACATATGCATGAATGCATGCACAGGCCATAGCAGTTAAATACTGTATACCTGGTATTTTCAGAAATGAATCTTGGATATCCATGCTGGGGGAAAAACGATCTGTCTGAGATTGTCTGACATTTCCAATTCAGATAGACCATATGGCTCTTGACTAATCACTGGTGTGTCTCAATATCAAATAAGTCCTACATCTTATTTAAGCCTGAAGAAGATAATAAATGTGCATGAAGATATGTAAATATATGTAAACATCCTTACACTGGTAAGAAGCCTACTTGAGATATTGTCATTCAACTTAACAAGGTCAGAAATAGGAGGATTGGGGCTGGGAAAGATGAATTACAGGCTTTTCTACAGTAATATCACAAGGCATATTTTTTAATGCTATTTCATTGACTTTAGCACACTCTTATTCTCCTCACATATTTTAATTAAGAGAATGATTTGCAAATTTGTGGCCTGAAGGTATGACTTTTTCACCCCCTGATCTTAGTTACAGTGTATAGTTAAAAAGGCTGAAAAGGCTGGTGATTATTAGCTCCATGATGCTTACTGTAAACTCTAGAACCACTGACCTTTCTTGAAGTCTGAAACTCCTGCATGACTAGACAACTATAGAAACTACAGAAGACATTTAATTTCAGTGTTCAGATGATAAGAGTGCAGCTGAGAGTGCAAGAGAGGACTACTAAGAGTTTCCCTGAATTAGGGTAACAGGGATTCCTTGTCCTTCTGGGCTCTTGATCCTAGATCATGACAACTACTGAAATGTGCTCTACATGGAGCTGCCCTTGAAGACCATTCAGAAGCTTCAACTAGCACAGAATGCAGAAACATGGGTAATAAGTTGTGCCAGTTATTCAGTGCGTCTAACATTACTCCATGAGCTGCATTGATAGCTAGTGTGCTTCTGGGTGCAATTCAAGGTGCTGGTTGTCACATTTAAAGCCCTTAATGGCTTCAGCCCAGGTTACTTTATGGACCATCTCCCCCCCCCCCCAATTGTTTCTACCCATTTAAGCCAGTCAGGCAGGATGCTTTGGGTTCCATCAGCTAAGGAATGCTGGTCGGCGGAGCCTAGAAGACATGCCTTTTCTGCCCTAGCACTCACCCTATGGAACATTCTTCCTCCAGAGATCAGGATGGCCATGACCCTGCTGGCTTTTTGTAGTCCTTAAAGGCCTGGCTTTGTGCCAAGCCCTGGGGCCCTGAGTGTGTGCAGGGACCCATTTCTTGCTTATTTTAGCAGTTATGCTGTATGAACCTGTGCCAAATGTCTGCAATCTGAAGACAATGCTATTCACCTCACTGATGTTACTTGAGTTGAAATTGCTATTACTGGAAGTGTTTGGAGTGGCATGATATTAAATAAAACTGCAAGGCAGATTCACTTCACTCTTTAGAAGTTTACTTTTTAGAAATAGAGTATTAAAATGAATCCTCTATTGATGTGGTTGCTTAGTTGACTCTGACATGATGACATATAATCAATCAACCTTAACCTTTAATACTTGCTACATATTATTTTACATTACCATATGTATTACAAGGAGCAGATTATGTAGATTGCCCTACACCGACTTATGTGGCCAATAAAATCTGAGCATTGATATTTGATGAGCAGACTGAAAGCCAGGAATCCTAACACATTTTTGACATTTCCCCCCCCCCAGAAAAATCACTTGATCTAGCGGAGACTGCAGATGTTCCCTGGGAAGAACTTGGCAAAAGGGACTTCTGAATCTTACCAATCCCAAATGTTGCATTCCACTCTATTCCAGCTTTAGTTCACTTCTAAATTGTGGAAATTTATTTCTGTGTCATGGAAAGAAACAATTAACATGGTCTCCGTACTTTTTGGTCATTGCTTCTTTCATCCAACAAGAGTAAGAACCTCAAGTTACTTCTTTTCATTTTTTATTGGTGTCAAAATCAAAACTGGCTCTTTAGCGGCTAAGCCAGACATATAACATCTTTCATTTTATTCAGAACTGGTATAAAAATAATGTGAACATGACAATTTCTCCTATTCTTCCTAAGGCCATGTCTGACGTTATTTTATATGATTCCTATATGCCCTGTTCCTATTGTGATTACTAAAGGAGGTATAATAATGGGTTGCTGAAGCAGCCATAGAATTTATTTTTGCTAGATCTTCAATAGAAAAAAGTCAACAGTTCTATTGGATGTGTAAGTAATGGCAGTGTCAAACATTTTCTTCTCATCCAGCATGAAATCATTAGCTTGAGATATACATATAATTGCCACTGCCTAGGTTATCCTATTGTACCAAAGAATACTTTCTTTCTTTACAGAAAAATAATAATTTAAAAAGTGGGCTGAACTTTCACCTTCTCCACCAAATGAGGATTCATTCATGTAATTTTGGCAAAGATGATGGAATACATCTTTAGTTAAATTGTATGTGTGTGTGAGTCTGTGTGTGAGGAAATTAAAAAGGAAACAAATAATTGTGGGTTATATTTCTGCAGTTGAAAATGAATGATCAGCTTTACTATAATGTTATATTTGTAATAAAGTCCAGAATGCTATGTTTAGCTCACAATTAGTAAAGGGCTAATAAGAAAGATGAATACTTCTTCCTGGAGATAAAGTTATTGAAGTTGTCCACCTTTTGCCATTTGCAAAGCTTTTTCAGAAACATATCACCAGATAAAACAAATTGTACAAATCTTTCTTTTTGAGGCACATGGGAGGAAAAAAAAAATCTCCTTAAAAGAATGGATATTAAATGAAAAGACTAAGCTGAGTAAAACATTTGTTTTCATTTCACCAGAAGTAATACAATGTTTCCATGCATGTATAACAAAAAAGCTGCAAAAGTAGCTGAAAGCAAACTTTCTGGCAACATTGTGGAAGAGAGATGTAAGAAATCAAATTCCGTATTTATTTATTTGTGGACCAAGTCTAATTATAAAAGTGTACCCAATATGGTGAATTAAAGAGAAGAATAAAATTGTATTATATTAAAAAATGGTTCAAAAGATTTAATAATGTAAAGATGGCCCTAGACATTTCTAAAGGCCATAGCTATCTGTATGAATTTTACAACCTTCATAGAGGTTTCTGTGAATTGATCATATATAAGGAGAGCAGTAATTTCATCATCACAGCAGCAATTATTATTACTGACAAATGGAGTTTCAATCATCCCAGGGTATATAATGGGCAATTTAATAACATCTGTGATGCAGATTCTACCTCTATATCTGAGTACAGGTAAATGTGGCTTTCAAAAGGAAGGTTAGTGTATCTGCTAGTTGTCATCCAATTGGACAGCTAGTTTGTGCCAGAGTAAAAAGACTCCACTGAGGAACAAGTAGGATATGAACAGAATATCTAGAAAAGATGTGAAATACTGGCTCTGTCAGTTTGAATATCTGAGTCCCAAATTTCTGCTTCAGTTCAGCCAGAGTTTTATCAAGACCACAGGCAGAAAACACCAAGGTCACAACATGGCAAGTCATCATTAATTTGTCTCCTTGGGGAAGAGCCAAGGTGAGATGGATCAGGGAAGTTTCTCCAGATACTTTTTTGGCCAGAATTTGAGTTGGCAGAGTCTTAATTGAGCCCCGAAGAAGCCCTTTAACCAAATTAAAGGATTAGAAGTTGAGTGAGGGATGCATGTTATAATTTTTAAGACTTTTGATTGGAAGACTTCTAACCTTAGGATATCAGTATAAATACACAATTGAGCATCATATAGCATCATAGAACTTCAGCTTTAAATAACTTAATGGTAACTATGGTATAGTTATTTCCAAACTGACTTGTGAATTTTACAATCTCAAGATATACTTTTTGGGCTCTACAAGCAGCTTTCTCACTTGACTTGACCAACTGGTAGAATGCTGAAATTGAACACCCCAGTATTTAAAACATTTTGACTGTTCAATAAGCTTGCTACTAATCACTCATTTAACTGCAGACTTAAGATGCTTCCTAGAGAATATCAGGACCTTTGTTTTGGAGTAGTTAGTTACAATAAAACGATAAACCTTTAAGACACCTTTGGAGTCCTACTTGGGTAATGGACAGAATGGCCAATAAAAATGGCCTTTTATTGTTTTTAACCCTAATTCATATGACATATAGTTTTCCCTTTTCTCCAGACATGCATGTTGCCTCTTTTATGTTCCCTACACAGATTTTATTTTGAGGTGCTATTATTGGCTAGTTCTTATATTTTAAGAGTTGTCCAGCTCTTCTAGAGTCTTTTCCTAGAAGATCATGCCATTCTTTTGTTACCAGAAAAGAAAGACAAAAATAATCAGTTGGGGGAACTTCCAGAAGTCTACACAACTTCCAAAATCAGAGTTTGTTGAGGTACTGAAACTAGATATGGCTTATTTACTTAAATACTGTCAGACCTAAATAGGGCTAGGTTTCAAGAGGAAACTAGTGCTCACTAATTTATTGGTACTGATGATTTTCCTTTAATTACTGAACCTTCTACCCCAAGGGTAATATATTATTACTCTTAGGTGAAGGGCTTTTTAGTTAGCATCTATTATCTTTACATAGTAACCCCTAAAGCTTCAACTTAAAGAAATTTGTGTGAGAAATAGATACTTGGGAAAGGTGTAACCATAATCACTTCTGACTTTCTCAGACAAGAAAAGGTTTAAATACTGCTAATACAGAAATCTGATTCATAATACTATTAGCGTGGAAAGGATTTCGGCAATGGAATATGATCTCTCACTGACCCTGTAATGTAAGAATTTTATTATTATAACATAAAATTGGCTCAGACTAAGTATAGATTTTGACATTTAATACAGTATTGTTATTGTCAATACAAGATTGATTGTGCCAAACAGAAGAAAGGATTTATGTTCATGTAAGAATCTACAGCTTATACTTCTGTGATTATTAATTACTGCTTGTTTAGTTATTTTCTGTTTTTCTTTTTTTACATGATCTTTATTGAAACTTTTAAAAAATAAGATAAAAACTAATCCAAGCTAATAAAAGTAAAGAAGAAAAAAGAAAAAGCAAGCAAGCAAAGAGAAAGAAAAAAAGTGCAAGAAAAGAAAAAAAATAAGTTGAAGAAAAATAGAAAAGAAAGAAAAAAAGATACAAAGAAGGGGCTTTGTATGTTCTTCACAGCAGTTATAAGTACAATTATACATACATACAATTATACATACAAGTAATATACATACTTCCTCCCAATCAAGAGGGCCACATCTCTGGGAAGCAGAAACCAGTGCATTGATAATTTAAAGAGGTAAAGGTTTCCCCTGTACAGTCGTGTCTGACTCTAGGGAGCGGTGCTCATCTCTGTTTCTTAGCTGAAGAGCCAGCGTTGTCTGAAGACACTTCCGCGGTCATGTGGCTGGCATGACAGGCATGGAACACTATTACCATCCCACATATAATAATTTACCAGTTACCAAATTATAAGCCAGAGCCAGTTTGGATAAGGCATCAGGCTAGAAACCAGGAGACTACGAGTTCTAGTCCCACCTTGGGAATGAAGCCAACTGGGTGACCTTGGGCCAATCCCTCTTTCTTAGCCCTAGGAAGAAGGCAATGGCAAACCACTTCCAAAAATCTTGCCAGGAAAACTGCTGGGACTGGTTCAGGCAGTCAGCAGGAATCAAGACTGACCTGAAGGCACCAAATATATACATTATAAGCATGACAATGGGATGGTGCCCACTGGGTCCACTTCTGCCTTTGTTCCCCCTTTATGCATCCTCTACCAGCACCCTTTGTTTGGAAATGTCTAATCAGCATTTGGAAAACTTATGCACTAAACTCAAAGTTTTTCTCTTTAAGCACCTACAGGAGAGCTTTCAAGATCCTTTCTGTTGAATGGTGCATTCTTTTAGCTGTTATCCATTACAGGTCACAGAAGAGAGGAAGGGAAGAAATGAACATGCTGTCATTTAATTGCTTGGTTCCTAGCCTTCCTTTCCATATACTGAAAACCTAAGGTGCTTGACAGCAAAACAAATGATGAAATGGAAATAAATAAATAAAAACCATGACAAATAGGCATCAAATATACAGATACACTACTAAAATGATTAATATTTTAACATGTTTCTGGCACCTCTCCTTTTTTCCTTCATGAAACCTTCTTTTTCTCTCCCTTTTTCTCTCCAATATTTTTTTTCTCTCTTCAAAATTGCTAGGGAAAAGACAAGCAGTTCTTATCAGGGATCTGAACTTGAGACAGCTTTTGGAATTGGATTGAGGCTAAGAGCTGCATATGATCCTGGGTCTGGAGGCTGTTGCTGGGAAAGAACATGGTAGAACCCATAGCAGTGATCTGACAGAGTTCCATTTATATAATGGGAATTGTGTGAGTGATTTAGGAATGCCTGAAGGAAGCTACAACCACAATTATCTAGTAGCACATTGGAATCAGGGTTTGTCATATGGAATATCCTGTGGATATGGAATCCTTAGCCAAATGATTTGGTAGAAAATTGGTGTAGTTATAATACCCCCAGAAGACGTTCACTCATGCATTCCTAAGATTCTACTTTCATGATTTGGATTAGTCCTTCTATTGTCTTTTTAAAATATAAATAACCATCGTTTATCAATGAAAGTATCTATGTCAAATACAAGCAGGCCTCCAGCTTTTTTTCTCTATGAGAAATGACAGTTTATCATTTGAGCTACTCAGTAACCTAAATGATGCTACACTGAAAAATGTATGGATTATGCTTCTGTATTCTTTCACCAACTGTTAATTACAACAAAAGCAAAAAAGATCAAACTCTAAACAGAAATCCATTCCTGCTTTGCAGATTGATGTTTCAAATAGACTGCTGTTTGTTTAGTATAATCTGACTCAATCCCAAAATGATTTAACTTTTCCAGAAACAACTACTGAGGATGGAGGGAAAGGCCACCATAATTTAATTATGTGTTGTATATAATAATTATTTAGTATCATTCCTCAACTATTTATAGTGTGTGTGTGTGTGTGGTGTGTGTATTTATATTCATAGTACAAAATTGTAAGTCAGGAGGTATTATTGCACTACAGATTAGTCTCATTTCTAAAGTCTCACTTGCTAGAATCTGCCTGATCAGGTGACACATAATTGCTGTATCTATTCCACAATTTCATTTTATCAACCGTAACTCAATGTTAAACTTTACCTTTGCAAAAAAATTAAATGCATTATAATCTGAAAACTCCAAGGCTTCCTAGATGAGAGTGTTCCTTAATGCTTAAACATTTGTTCTGATATGGAACTTAGATAAGATGGGGTGGGCAATGTTTCATGGGTCAGAGACCACAACTCAGCCTCTCAACCATCTGAAGTAAAATCCAGTTTTGTTGTGATGTCATCAGAAGGGAGTGGGCTGAAGTTTTTTGTCTACATGGCATGCTGCATCAGATGAAATTTCTGCATGATCTTCAAGGTCACTTTGTGACTGAGGTGACATACAGGCAGGGCCGCAACTAGGATCTGTGTCACCTGGGGCAAACATGGATTCCATGCCAATTTTGGCACCCTGCCCAGCGCTCATTCTGGCACCCCACCAGCGTGGCACCCGGGGCACATGCCCCGGTTGCCCCCCCTAGTTGTGGCCCTGCATACAGATAGATAGATAAATAAATAAATGGATAGCCTCAGATACATGCACTGCAATAATTTAGCCACAAAGTGACAAGGGCATAAGTGACTATGAGTATGGTCTCCTGATACAGGAAAAGGTGCAACTGTGTACAGGTTATAATTGTCAAAGGCCCTACCTTATGTTTAAGCAGGCCACCATCTCATCAATCAGGAGCATTGGGTCTAAGATAACTGCATGTTGCAGGCAAGGTCCATTTGAGGAAATGCTACTCCATTCATAGTAAAAGATGGACTATTTCTGGACTGAGTCAGCTTCTGCATCTACAGTTACTTTGTCTTGATTGGATTCAGTATAAGCCTGTTTATCTTCATTCAGATCCTGACATACTTCAGGCACCAGCAAAGACTTCCATTCCATCTTTTGCCCAGCCCAGAATGGAGTATATAAATGGGTATAATCAACATGTTGCTCATGCCTTGACTTCATGTGGATAGAAAATAGTTTGAGGAGAGGACTGACTCCTTTTCCAGATACTTAGTGGCTGCATCTTTGGACTATGATCTTCCGAGTTATTTGAGACAGTGCTTCAGAGGGTAGGGAGCTATCTGCACATGAAATAAGTGGAGAAGAAAGTCCATTTCACCCCTCTTACTGCCATGAACTAGGCTCAAATAATAGGAAGATTTCAAAGTGCTGGTTATTAGGGACCAATAATACTGTAGTTTCTGTATCCTGTGTCGTCCACTCATGCCATAGTACATTATTTTTGCCAAGAGACTATCAAGGCATATGCTTTTGTGTTGACACTACTGTCAGTCATATTAGAAAGACAAGGTATCTTGGAATAGTTTCACATGGAAAAACTTACAAGCATGGAGGAGTTATCATGGGAATGCTTTATTGTTGCAGTGATCCTTTCAAAACACTATCACAGAACTATTAGATTGTTTAAAGAACATGAGGGTCAGTGTATTCACTTAGAGCCAAATTTAGATATTCCTTTATTATCTACATTTCTGCTTAATTTTTCAGTAAAATAGTAAAGGAGACTTGACAACAGTAAAATAATAATGCAAAAAGCATTGTAGCTCATTTGCCTTATAAGAAACCTAAATGAAATCTGAACAATTAAGTTTACAAATGAAAAATATTGCAGCACTTATTAGTTCTTACTCAGATACCTTTTTAGGAGGATATTTTAGATTTTGAAAGCAAAACGTAAAAAGATTTTAAGTACACATTCAGTGGTTGCATTTGATCTGCTTGTAAAGAAGAGAGGAAAACCATAATAATTCTTTACTTGATATCTATAAAAATAATTAAGAGAAATTGCCCAGTGCTGTAGGAATGGGAATCACTGATCTTCTAGACATGGATGTAATAATAATAATAACAACAACAGTAAAAATAATGCCGTGGATGCATGTCCCATATTTCTTTAATTTAAGCCTCTGTGAGCAGCTGTCATAATTTTAAAATAATGCTTGGAATTGCTTGAACTACTAGATGACACTGAATCCAGATTATATGGAGGTAATGTTACCTTCCAGGTCTGCTGCCTTCCACATTGTTGAATTAACTCCCATAATTTCCAACCAGCAGGAGAAGGATAGAATATAAATTGCTTTATTAGAGTAGGCATATAACCAAGACATCATCTTGAATTTCAAATATAAATTAAAAATAGAAAAACTGTGAATATTTTCCCATTTGTGAAAACTGGACTTCAGGCAAAATGTGTTAAATGAAAAATGAAGGAAAATAACACTAAAATGCATCTTGGTGGGATAATCAAGTTTGTGCCAATAATAACCATATGATCTCCAAAACTTATAAAACATTATTACAAATGAGAATGACAAATGTACAAATTAAGGATTGTATGACTAAATGGGAGAAAAAAAATTGGATATGATATTGAATATGATTATTGGGAAAAGATGTGGATTAAGGGATTAAAATTTACACTTAATTATAATTTGAAAGAAATTTTTTTATAAACTGATGTTTAGGTGGTATGTAACTCCAGATAAATTATCCAAAGTGTTTAAAAATATATCAAATATTTGCTGGAAAGGCAAAAAGGAAATAGGAACTCTATATCACATGTGGTGGACTTGTGTAAAAGCCAAGAAATTCTGGATATCTATAAATAATATTATTAGCAAAATGTTGGCAGTAGATATTGTTAAAACACCGGAGGTATATTTACTGGGTTTTATGGACAAAGAATCAGAAAAAAAAAAAAAAAACATGGAAAACTTTTATTATATTTGATCACTGCGGCTCGAGTCATTTATGCTTCAAAATGGAAATAAGAATATGTTCCATCAGTTCAAGAATGGATAATCAAATCTTTGGATTTAGCACAGATGGCAAGACTTACCGATCAATTAAACAACAAAAATATAGACAATTTAAAAAATGATTGGAAACCCTTTTTCAAATATATCGAATCGACGCAAAAAGTACTAATGGATACATAAAATGTAAATATTAATTATATTAATTATATAATTTAAATAGAAATAGAGATGTTATATTATGAGATTAAGAAAAGAAGATAATATGTTAAGAGATAAAGATCCAATGTTTAGATAGTTGGAAATCCTGTTTTTCAAACTTTTTTTTTCTTTCTCTTTTCTCTTTTTTTCTTTCTTCTCCCTATAAGTATTAGTATTGTAATGTGTAATTGTGTTTATATGTAAGTTTATGTTTAAACTCTTTATCCAATAAAAAAAAAGAAAATAACACAAAAATGAATTTCAAGGAAGAGAACAATGCTTAAATAAGCTACTTGGCAAACACGTAATAACCACAGGCAAAAGGCAAAAGGCAAGTGGATTGTTACAGTATATGTAAAGGATATTGTATTTATGTACAATAGCACAGTTAACTGTAGTACTGTATTAGGGGGGGGGAGAACATGATAAGATGCCAGAACTATACCAGGTGTAATGGCAATAATTTGATTGTTAATTATGGTTTGGGTATATTGTAAATCCAACTATATTTTCACCAGCCAATATGATTAAATGTAGCTCCTCTTAAGTTTTGAAGTAAATATGGCAACATTGCCCAAAGGTTACATGAATGAAAGGAAACTTGACAACTTCTGAATCCACAGCAGAGATTTGGGAAATAGTTAACAACTGACTAAAGAAAGTTTGAGGGGGCAAGTTGAAAAGTGTTGGAGAGAGGTTTAACTAGAAATTTGTTTCAGAAGGGAATTTAAGAAAAATACTCAAAAATCAAATTAGTGAAATCTCAACTTTATAGAGGAAAATATATTAAATAAATGTATTTCATCTTAGTAAAAGGTAAAGGTAAAGGTTTCCCTTGACGTAAAGTCCAGTCGTGTCCGACTCTAGGGGGCGGTGCTCATCTCCGTTTCAAAGCCTTGGAGCCGGCGTTGTCATAGACACTTCCGGGTCATGTGAAAAAACAAAAATTAAGCAAAACAAATCCTAAAATAAAAATAAAAATAAGTGTCTTAAAGAGAATCCACTGTAATTGTCTTCTTTCTGTCTAAACATTCTTTCCCTTTTCCATCCTGGTCTCACTAAAAAAAGAAAAAAAAAAATCTGGCTTGGTGAACAACATGTCAGCAACCAGAAACTAAGGCAAGTTGTTTTCAGTAAGAAGAAAATGGCTGAATTCCCTGCAACATTATCTTTGTCATGGAAGGAACAAGACATTGTAAATATATGCTATGCATTTCCTGTAACCATAGAAATCATTTTTGAAAAACATTTAGTACTTCTTGTTCAAAGGTTCATTGATAAATATCAGTATGGAATACATAAACCTGAAAAAGTAAAAAAGAAAATGTTACCATTTCTTATTGTTCTTTGATTTCATAGTTTTTCATAGTTTTGTATGATAAAATAAGACTGCTTCTTAATTAAGGTTTAATCTGATAGATTCAGGATGCACTCTACAGCACTGTTATTATTTGGTTGAAGCCCTAGAAGTATACTTATTTCTTACCTACCTACCTACCTGCCTACCTACCTACCTATCATCTATCTATACATTTTAGACTGCCTTTAAGGGCACAATCTTCTCAAGATAGTTAATAAGGGAAAAACAAACAAACTCCTCAGCAATAATAAAAGCCAGGCCTCCTTTGACTTCTTTTTTAAAAATGTCCCCCATATTTTTCCTCACTTTTGGTCTATGCCTATCAGAGAAACTGTGAGACTAAAATTAGATATAGAGTTTATAAAAATTAGAGTTATCTTCTCTTGTGTGTTTTCTTCTTCCAACAGCCCTATTTGTCTCCTAGCATATCAAAAAATGCTTCCAGACCTGATTCTTCATTTCTTCTCTGACTCTGAATACACTATACAACCTTTCAAGAGTTAATGACCAGGGATCTGCAAAATATTAAAAAATCCTGTCTGAGTTACTATATACATTCATAAGGCAATGTTCCAGCTAGGTTTTCTTTCTATGGTTTTTTAATAATAACATAATTATATATGTTTACAAACTGTGAGAGACTAATTCATCCCCCCCCTTTTTTTAGACAAATCACTCTTTCTTTCTTTAATACAAAAATTCCATAGTGCAGACTTTTAAAATGCAAATTCTCCCTATGCAAGCACTTTTTAAACATAAATGCCAGTCTGCATGACTTTAAGTAGGAACCTTTTTTTTTCCAGATATGGATTTTTAATTGGGAAAAGATAAGTAGTAGCATATGTTAGTCTCCTACTATGTAGTCTTCATAATTGAATATGGATATTTCACCATAAACTCTGAAACTCACATAATTTTATTCAATTCTTACTTCATTTATGAGTGCTTACATGCAATATATAAAAATATACTACATAAAACAAGCAAACAAATAAACCAATTTCAATGCTTTGGCTTATTAGGTGTTTTCAGAAGTTCTTGGAAAGCATCTAAATGAAGGACTCATAATGCGAGAACATTAAGGAAATTGGATTTATGGATTAGAAATTGCTTATAATAAACTTTAAAAAGAAATTAGACAGGCCGTCTTTTTTGTGACGGAAGTTCATCAAATCATATTCTGAACTTTTTTCATTATGGGAAGAAAAAGGTAGCTCCAGGTTTTTGAAAGAAGAAAAAGAAAAGATTATAAAAGGGAATTTTGTCTTCCTTTTGTGGAGATAAGAGATTTATTTTTTCATTTGGCTGAAAGAACTAAATTTTTACTTTAGCAGACCAAAGAATGACTGAAGAACAGATACTTCTGTACGCTGTCCCTGAGGTTTCTTTGTCTGATGTTGTTTTATCCTCAGAAAGTCTTTGGAGACAGTTTTGAAGTTCTGGTTTGAAGTCATGCCATCTCTTTTCCAAGAGAAAATTTGTTTGTGACTTTCTGTGATAATGATGACCTTTAATTTTAAATTCAGTCTTTTAGATACACCTCCCCAATCTGGGGTCTTCCATTTATGTTAAATTACAACATTCCTCAGTTCCAATTAGTAAGTCCATTTGGGATGAAGGATGTTGTACTCCAAAACATCTGAGATCACCAGATTGGGCTTGCTTATCTTAAGAAAACACACACACACATACAGACACACACACAAACACACAGATCACACTTGAGAGATGGTACTGTTTAAAATAAAGTCCTTTTCTTTAATGTTGATTTCCAAAACTTGATTATTCTTGCCATACTTTTGAAACTTTATCATTATTTTATGGCCATGATTAGAGATTTCAACCTACAGAAGTATTTTGTATGCCATAGCTCTGCAGTATAAAGTCATGTTTGTTAAGTTAAAAAGAAAAATAGGATAGAAATTAATCTGATGGTATTATTCATTAGTCAAATTAGACTTATAGTGGAGATGAAACAGTATCAACAAATTTTTACATATTTTGACACCTAAGAATTGATAAGGTTTAGGCAAATGATTTTGTGGAGGGAATTAGATGTGAATTCACTTTTCATTTCTATTCTCTGAAAATAAATTATTGCAGGTGTCTGTACAGAAAGACAGTTGTTCAGGCTTAGCAAATATTACATCACACAAAAAGGGTATTTTTCATCCATGTACTGTATATATGTTCTCCTGCTAATAGAATGGGGGAGACAAGCCCACCAACACTCTTTTAATTACTCTCATTTGTATATAACATGACAGTAGATAATGAGTTTTTTTATTCGTTACTGTGAAATTAAATTAATTTTCCTCCTCCTGCTACTTTAAACATTTACAAAAAGCTCTTTTTCTCAGATGTTATCTAGCAGGAGTGATGTGAAATGTAAAATTGATGTTTAGAAACATGTACATTTCCTGGGACAGGAAAATTACTAAAATTAAACTTCCTGTGATATGAATTAAAACATTAATTTATTTTCTAGAAAAGTAATCTAACATATCCAATGTCAAGCTCTTTGGGGCAAGCTCTTCATGAGCTATTTGCTCATGAAAGTTTGTAAAGTACCATGCACACTGTATAAAAAATAAGTAGCACTCTAGCTATGAGTAGCCTGCCTGATGCTACTGCACATTTGTGATTATTTAAGTAGCCACTGGATGTCACTAATGATCCACACTAATTCCAAATTTTGGAATGTTTCATACATTTGGCAAAGAGCACACTCCCATGACCTTGGGGGATGAAGATACTTAAGCTAGCCAGTGTAAGAGTAGAGATTCAGGTTTTTGCATAGGCCTCAACTGCAAACAGCAATCTAATCCTCAAAGTTCTCTAGAACATGTCTCCATTATTATGGTTTCATACCAACAGAGAATTTAAATGATCAGACTATATTTTCAAATCCATTAGCACTTACTATGAAAACAAATTCAAAATGTCACCAAAATCCTACAGAATCCTTAAATGTAAGCTAGAGTAATACATGCCTAATATAAAAATATAAATTGTAACAATGTGATAGATTTAGCTTTTGGCATACCATTGCAAATACTGGCATATGAATTTTTTTTTTAAAAGTTCTTTAGTTGACAATAAGTGGAGAATTTTACTCTACACTAGAATATGTACAGTTCCTATGAGCACAGCTACTGGGTACAGGACATGCTAAATAAGCTTATCTGATCCATAAAGTCTGAAACCACTTCAGTCTGCTATACAATAGAGAGGCATCCTGAGCCATCCATGCAAATCAAGGTAAAATATCAGAAGGTAAAGGATTTGTATTATGGATAACGGATGGGGAGAAATTAACCTGGAGAGCATAGCAATGGGGAAGAAATTAAGGTGGTTAGCATTTTAATGCAACCTTACCCATTTTCTACTTCTTAAATCTATATGCAAATTGTAATGGAGTTATCCACATGAAAGCTGCACTTTTCCAAATGTTGTGTTACAGTTTGCAAATTAGATATATTAGGAGAAATATTAGGAGAAAGCATCCAAAATACATTACAATAGGATAAATTGTTTGCCAAAAATATGAATTATTATGAACAGTATGCACAAAAATGCATTTAGTAAGAAAAGTGTATACAAAAAGTGTATATGTATCAAGGGAAATGGGAATTAAACTGCATATGATTTTCATGCTTACTTGTGTCATAATTGTAAATTTAATGTATTTGTTTACACAAATCTATTAGGATTATAAACCAATGTAGAAACGGCATGGAATTATGGCTGAAAAGTGCAATAATGATGAATATGCTCTGTCCCAATATGTAAGACTGAACTTGTTTTTTCCTGAATATTTTAATCATTTATAAAAACATATATTGAGCACTAAGGTCGTTTTATGAGATCTGCATATAATGTGTACAGGTAATCAGTTTGCAATGATCCAAAGCTCTAACTTATCTTATTATCAAACAGTAGCAACAACATTAAAGATGGGAACTGCTAAGATATGCCCCTATATAGTTGTCAAGCATAAGCCTTCTAATACATACAATTTTAGAAACATTTTTCTTCATGTCAACAGTGTGGCTTAGACTGGTGGTCTCAGTCATTTTATATAAATATTCATACTTTATTTATATTTGTACATTCACAATTTCATTGAATTATTCTGAGATATATTCTCCTTATAACAATATTGTTCGCTGAATAAGTAAACATCAGCCTGATCACTTGAAATCTGTAGATCTGTTCCAGCTAAAATAAAACGCTTTTCAGTCCCAATAATGTCAGAGGGATGGGGTTAACCACATGCTTAGTTACTTTGCCACGAATATCAATAGGACTTAAATGTGCTTAACTTTCACAGGATTTGGTTTACTTCAAAATAGAATGGATAGATCATGAAGGCTATTTTCATAGGTACTTTTAGAGGATTATTCACTATGTGGTGGGAATAGATTGAGTCTTTGAAGTGCTTACAATTAGATTCTAATTAAAGGATTATGTTGGCTTGCCTCCAGCATCCTATGTTCAAAGGATGTGTGCATGTGTGTGTGTTTCTATGTTTCTGTGTGTCTGTTTAGCTTTTTTCAGCAGTATATTATTTACTTACATAAGCATCTTGAAGGCTATTAGAATAAAAGTTCTACGAATAGAGCATAATCTCACTCATCTAAGGATATCTATTTTCATTTAATAATGAATATCCTTCATCAAGTCCAGGATCCTTTCATTGACTGGGCCCAATTTAGTGGAAAGTACACATTCATCTCTGTAAATCAAAATACATGCCAGGATAAAAAGAAATGTAGCATTCTAGATCATATTTCACAAAAGCTACTTAGGTGCATATGGAACTAAATAAAATTTTTATAAAAGTTTTGTAAAGATCATTTGCTCTCAGTGATGAACATCATAGACATCTATCACAGATTTCTTTCCAAGTGAGATAATCCACCAAAGTGAAACCTGTTGCAGTATAAATGGACACATAGTTCTCTGAATCTGCAAGTATCCACCTTATTGGTCATATATCACAAACATAAATGCATTTATTTTGGAAAGTGACAAAAAAGTATATATCTATCTACATAAAGTACATATAAAAGTATATAACAGAAAAGGAAAGGAAAGGAGAAGGAAACAGATCACCTATACAACATCTTCCAATAAAATGAATACGCACACAACTTTATCAAAAAGGAGTCATCTACAACATACAGTGTAAGGGCTGTAGCAGCCACTACATAGGACAGACAGGCAGAAGACTAGCAGAGCACATCCATGAACACCAACTAGCAGTCAGAAGACACAATGAAAACTCCTTAATTTCATAACACATGGACAGACTCAACCATACTTCCAACTGGGAAACTGTGAGCATCGTAAACCAAGCCAAATCCAAAAAGGCTAGGGAATTCCTGGAAGCTTGGCATTCAGACAAATCCACCATCAATAGACACAAAGAGATAAACCACATTTATGCACCATTCAAAAGAGACAATAATAAAGCTAAGAAGGAAACAAAAAGACCAGAACACACCCTCTCCAGCCGCTTACATCCAGTTAAGCAGGGGTTAACACCAGACAAACAAGCAAGAAACAATAATCAAGGAACCACCAAGGAGAGAACAACACCCCCACCAACACTAGCAGGACAAGCTACTGTATATAAACAGGGAGCAAACCCCACCCTCCCTCGTGCTGTTGATGTTACCTAGTCAGGTAATGAAACATCTGCAAGCAAACAACCAAGCTCAGAGAGCACCAAGGACTCCACAGTTCAACCCTGAGCTACATATATTCTCTTCTATGGGTAAAACGTAGATCTTAAGGATGGTTGCATACAAGAACCATTAATAAATAGTGTGCACGAGATGTGCTAAAATGATATTAAGGAAATTGCATATGAAAATAAAATTTGATATGCACTGATTAGAGAAGAATAAACTAGTGCTGGGTCATGGTATTAGCATCTGTAGACGCCTTTATAGTAATGATACTGACAGATGATGGATAGATAGATAGACAAACAGACAGACAGACAGACATTCCCTTCTCACCCCTATGGGTGGTATGTGTCTTCTTCAATCTACCAGAGGCCTGGGACTTTGAGGGTTCTGCACAGTATCTTAGCTGTTCCTAGCACTGCACTCTTCTGGACTGATGTTGTTCCTAGGATATGTTGGAGCCACTCTCCCAGCTTAGGAGTCACAGCCTCGAGTGCTCCTACCACCACTGGGACCACTGTAGCCTTCACTTTCCACATCCTCTCTACTTCTTCCTTCAGGCCCTGGTACTTCTCCAGCTTCTCATACTCCTTCTTCCTGATGTTGCTGTCACTTGGCACTGCTACATCTATCGCCACTGCTGTGTTCTGGTCCTACCACAATGTCTGGTTCACTGGACAGTATCTGCCTGTCCATTTGAATGTGGAAGTCCCACAGGATCTTAGCCCTGTTATTCTCCCTGACCTTCTGTGGAATCTCCCATTTAGACTTGAGAGGGTCTAGCCCATACACAGTACAGATGTTCCTGCATAAAAAGAGCCAGTTTGGTCTAGTGGTTAAGGTAACAGGCTAGAAATCAGGAGACTGTGAGTTCTAATCCTGCCTTAGGCATGAAAGCCATCTGGGTGACCTTGGGCCAGTCATTCTCTCTCAGCCCAACTCACCTCACAGGTGGCTGTTGTGGGGAAAATAGGAGAAGGAAGGAATACTAGGTAAGTTAGCTGCCTTGAGTTATTTATAAAAATAATAAAGGTGGGATAGAAAATAAATAAATAAAATGCCAGCCACTTAGTTGTGCCATTCAGTGTATGATGTTCCTGTCTGCATCTTATACCTAGCCATCTGATGACTGGCAGGGAGTACATGTTGATGGCATGGATATTGTTCTTCCCATTGAGCTGGCTCTTCAGGACCTGTCTTATCCTTTGGTGGTTCTTGGATATTGCTGTCTTCCTTGCCTGCTCCTCCTGGTTTCCATGTGACTGTGGAATATCAAGGTATTTGTAGCTGGTCTGTATATCTGTAGCTGGTCTGTAGAAGGGATGAGATGGGCGGGGACTAAATAAATAAACAAATAAATAAATAAATAAATAAATGAATATCTGCTATGTGGCCTGCTGGTAGTTCCACTCCATCAGTCTTAAATACCTTCCCTCACTTTAATACCATTTGGCCACACTTCTCCAGTCTGAATGACATCCCAATGTCCCCATTGTAGATCCGTTTCAGGTGGATCAGTGAGTCAATGTCTCATTCACTCTTAGCATACAGCTTGATGTCATCCATGTAAAGGTGGTGTCTGATGGTAGTTCCACTCTTGAACTTCTATCTGTATCCAGTCCTTGTGATTATCTGGCTGAGGGAGTTCAAGCCTATGCAGAAGAGCAGCATGGACAGTGCATCACCTTGGTATGTGCTGCACTTGATGGCCACTTGTGTGAGCTGTTTTGAGTTGACTTCCAGTGTTGTCTTTGACAGGACAATTGAGTTCTTGAGAAAGGTCCTTAGTGTCCTGTTGACTTTGCATAGCACCAGGCATTCACATATCCATGTGTGTGGCATTCAGTTGCAGGCTTTCCTGTAGTCAATCCAGGCTGTGCTCAGATTGGTCTATCTAGAACTTGAGTCTCGAGTGACTGCTCTATCTATGAACAGTTGGTGCTTTGAGCCTCTGGTGTTGTTCCCAATGCCTTTCTGAGCTGTTCTGACCATATGGTCCTATAGATTGGTGGCTATAAAGCCTGATACAACTTTCCATGTTGTGGGGAGGCAGGCTATTGGCTGGTAGTTGGGCAGTGCTGTTCCCTTGTGGGGGTCTTTCATGATCAGCACTGTCCTTCCTTGTGTTAGCCAGTCTGGTTTGGAATTTGCTGCTAGCAGCTGGTTCATCTGTGCTGCTAGGCATTCATGTACTGCTGTTAGTTTCTTTAGCCAGTAGGTGTGGATCAAGTCTGGGCCAGGTGCTGTCCAGTTCTTCAAGTTCTTGACCCACTGTTGGATGTCTCCTACTGTGATGGTGACTGGTTCCTGTTCTGGGAGATTGCTGTGGTCTGCTCTCAGGTCCTACAGCCACTTTGCACTGGTGTTATGTGTCTTCTCTTCCTCCCATATGTTCTTCCAGTACTGTTCAGTTTCTGCTGTTGGTGGTTCTGCTGTTACTGTGTTGTTGCACTGCAGTTGTGAGTACACCTTGGATGGTTCTTTGGAAAACAGGGCATTTATCTTCTTGGCCACTGCTTCTCTGGTGTATCTCTTAGCCTGGTAGCTAGTGCTGTGAGCCTTTCTTTAGCATTCTCTAGGACTTCAGATGGAGTCAGGCCCTTGTATTTTTTCAGTAGCCAACTGTTACATTTAATCTTCATACCCTTCTGTAGTTCCACCAGCTGGCTAACATCTCTCCAACCTCATTTACTGGGGGGGAGGGATATGTACTGCTGTTCTTGATTGTGTAGGCAAGCATTTCCAAGATTACCACATCTTACCAGTTCATTGGTTTGAGTTATTGTAGTAGTAGGGATTGTGATGAGGGTTCTGCCTAGCACACTATCTGATGGTACTTCTCAACTGAATCTTGATAATTGGTCTTGAGGATTGACTGTAGCTACTTTATCCATGATCTTATGCCTCATATCAGCTGCTGTGCTCTGTAGTGAAGGGAGCGGTGGTGACATTTCAGCTTCAGGTGTTGGCTGTACCTCCAGTTGTTCTTTTGGGTCTTCTTGAGTCTGGGATGTAATGTGTAGTTGGTCTAACTCAAGTTGTAAGAGCAGCTTCCTCTTCACTATGTTGAAGCATTGGGTAACTAGCTATTTCTCAGTGTGGATGCAGTTCTCCTGTCCATCTATGGTTCCCTCATACGTTTCATACATCCCCTCTCATTAGGCCTACTGTTGTAGTAGATTCCATCAGTACCAGTTCTCGTGTCTCATCCAGGTATGGTTTGTTCCAGTAGCTCACTTATCATCAGATTTTACTGGACCTTGTTAATCCAGGCAATTTCCGAGCTGGCATGAGTCTCTAAGTTCATGTCACTCTCATATTTGAGGTAGGCAGGTGAAGCCTTAGGGGTTCGTTGCCCAAGGACCCCTACTGGTAAAAGAGGTACCAGCTGGAATTTGAACCCTGGTCTTCTGTGTCAAAGGGTGGTGCTCTAACCACTATGCTATTCAGCTGCTCTTATATACATACACAAACACACACACACACAGACACCACACAAACTTAAGACACTGTAAAATATAAAGATACTGTGAAGATTAACTTCTATCTAGAAAATACCACAGGAATGCCTGATTTAAGGAGAAAAAAAGTAAAGTATCCTCTGAGTTAAGTTTTACCCCTGGAGATGTGATAGATACTTCAGTGTAGTTTCCTTAGAAGAAAAAAAAAAAGTGATTTGCCATTGTCTTATTCAAGAAGGGTTAAAAAAAACCTTAGCAATCTTGACCATTGACCTGATATCTCTTGGAGGTCTACCGTCAAAAAACTAACCAAACCTGAACCAGGTTAGCTTCTGCACCTTGGCAAGAAACCCAGGAATTCAGAAGTGGTTTCAACACTAAAAGTTTATTCAGCTACAATATTTTCAAGGATTTACAGATGTGGTCCAAAGCTTTTTTTTTTTTGGTTGTTGTTTATTCATTCAGTTGCTTCTGACTCTTCGTGACTTCATGGACCAGCCCATGCCAGAGCTTCCTGTCGGTTGTCGCCAAAGCTTAGTCATTTTATATGTAGGTCTGGTTTGGATAACATCACTTCAAGTCACTGTTATACACACAGAATGAAAAGTTGTATGTGTCATTTATCTAGGAAGGGAAAGCCCTTAATAAGGGCAAAGGAATGTCAATCAGGCATGACTTTTATTATTACCTACTTACCTGATGATAATTCCTGAGAACTTAACAAAGCATATCAAAGTGTTTTGCTGTTACTGCAAGTTCAGATACTATTATCTACACTTAAGTACATTGTTCTACTTTCTTCTTCAGCAAATGTCCAAAATTACTAAGAGTATAAATTGCTTTAAAAACCATACATTCATTATCTGGAATATCTAACCATACTATAGTGCATAAGAACATTGTACTCAAGAATGTAGAAAAAGGTACTGAAATAGCTCATGGTAAGTTAAAAACTTTGAGAAGTGTGTTTTGAGAAAACCTATTTGAAAGAAGTTCTTTGGACTTCACATGAGTACAAAACTTATCTGCTATATGCTGAAGAAGCCCAACTATTCAGGCTTCTGTAAAAATATGCAACTGCTTTGAGGAGTCAACACAGTGGAACTCTTAAAACATCCATTAGTTTGCTTTCTTTAATGAATAACAGAGGCACTATGCACTTATAGAATCATAGAATGCAAAGGTTAGAAGGAACCTAAGATATAATTTAGTCCATACTCCTGTCCAGTGAAGGAATCTATCACTACAGTATTATTGATGCATAACATCTGGTTAAGGAAAGTCCACCACCATTTTTTTTAAATAGTAATTTTATTACAAGTTACAATTACAAATATAAAAACTAATACAAACTAAAAAAATAAAATAATAAAAAAGAAAATAGTGCAGAAAATAAAAAAAATAGAAAGATAAAAAAATAAAGAAAAATAAAAATATAGTAAAGGAAAAGGAAAGAAATATATAAAAGTGACTTCCCCCTTCATCACAATTTTAAACAAGTTTAGTACCTTTTCACCTTCTCTTAAAATACAACAAATGATCTCTTCTTTGAATATCACAAATCCTTAAAGCCTCATCATTTCAGTCCTAATGTCAGCAAAAGTCCATTAGGGGTTGCCAGAGATAACAACATATCTATTTGAACCTTGATCAAATAAACCAATGTTATATTCCTTCCTTTTACTTTTAACAATCTTGACTGTTAGTCCCTTCAAATAATGTCCTAGAACTTGATTTCATTTTTTCTTTGTCCTCATAAAATTCTTCAAAGCTTTAACAAGCCTCTTTTTAAAATCCAATACAGAAAATTATCCAGGTCACTCTCTTGGCTTGTCATTTGTATATCCCTTTTATTTATTAAGACATCAGCTGGTTTCTTTTGGCACTCTTAAAATTAACTTCCAGGTCCATTGTTCAAAAATATCCTTCAATATATCCTGTCTTGAAATGTTTTGCTTCATTCTGTATTAGTAAGTCAAATTTAAGCATTCTTCCCTTTTAATTGTAATTTTTAGTTCCTTCTGGTTCTCTCTAGTGTCCCACCTTCAAAGTCTCATCCTATCATTTTTTTTTTTTTTAGAGAATTCAAAACAAAAGCAATTTCCCACAGGAAGGATTCTTATAATTAATTCCAAAATCTTATTTTAAATCGATCTAGACCCTTAGTCCATTTGTAACTTTCCAAAATCAAAGTTCTAATCACCCTTTTGCTGCGTATTCCAAAAGATATTTTTAAAAAAATCTTAAACTTGTATTTAAAAGGATTGAAGGAAACTCATCAAGTGCTATAAAACCTGTTGATCCAAAGGTTCTTAATAGCTGAAAAGTAGTTAACAAGCAATTTCCAAAAGTGATTAGAAAAGGAAGTATGTGAACCCTGTGTCCTTTTGAAGGTGCCAACTGTAGTTTGAGCAAGATGGCTATTCCCTCGTCAGCCAGACTTGTTCAGTTTGCCATTTATTCCCTGGAAGTCCAGCCTACCACCATTGTTGAAGAGCTGTTACCATCCAGACATTTTTCCTGAGGTCCAAGCAAAATCTGCAAACCTTTGTTGCTTTTCCTGTTTCCTGGAGCAACTCTACCACATCTTCTACATGACAGCTTTCAGATACTTTAAGACAATTGTAATGTTTCCCCACAAAATTTTCTTCTCTGGGGTAAACAAACCCAACACTTCCAACTGTTTTACATTAGTTTTGTCTTCCAGGCCTGTCTTGGTTGTTGTTCTCTGGACATGATCCAGTGATTCTGAACAATTTGAAGAAGGCACTGCCCTAAAAGTTAATGAACAGTAAAAAAAGACTTTTTAATTTGTAAAGTTCACATTTTGGTGTATTTCGCAGTAGTTTATATCCCAGCTGCTTTTTAAAATCCATATGAACATTCCTTTTTCTGTATCCTGTACATACTATATGCATTTCTGAATAAGTAGTTATTAGTTACCATATTTTAGCTTAATAAGCCCAGGAATAAATTAGCCTTGTATTTCTGATTAATTCTTCCTTTTGGAACACACCCCAGTGAATGGGGAATCTTTAACCAACAATTGCTTTCTATTTTACCTGAAGTTTATTTAAGATTGTTTCAAAACTGGTGTCCATGTATCTAAGATTATACAAATGGAAAGTCACAGTTGATTAGAGATTTGCCTGACTGTGTGCTCAGACAAAAGACTTGTACATATTTCATCTTATAAAGCTGATATGAGATTGTCTGAACTGGACTACTGTCATCTCACATAAATTTTACTGCACGGTCTGTATTTCTTGTTGTGCTAACATTTCAAGTTAGGGACATTCTTTTCCATGATTATGCAAATTCAGGTAATGAGAAATACTTGATCTACAAATCACTATGTTTTGTTTGTTTGTACTTATTATTCTTTCAAGTCCAATGGAAAGAAATGAAGTGAAGGGGCTGAGGAGTTGTGTTCTCTGCCCTTCTGTTTGTTCATTAGTAGAATAATGCTCTGAAAACAGAACAGAACTGGACCAAATTTAATGTCTGGGAAGAAGTTGGCAGAAGAGAAATTAAATTCAATAATGGGCTGTATCCAACCAGTGTCTGTGGAGAAAAATATTCCAGAAGACAATCCCACAACATATTGCTATGGAAAAAGCAGTTGGGCAGTTGCTTGGAATGTTGGTGACAGTTTCATTCTAAGTTCTCCTTCCGGATGTGAGGGTGATCTGGTGGCATCATCTGTCACTCTATTGATCACCAGGGCTGATTCAGCTGACCTGGCTGGCTCGGCAGGTGTCCCCTTCCTCCCTCACCACTTCATGTGCATCCCTCCTGAAGCTGCATGCTCAGTGGAAGAGGACGACCATCCCAGATAGTATACCGATCCTTGGTCAAGGGTATACGTTAGCTGCGCTCTCTTACTAGAACCTCCAAACAACCTCAAATTCTCCTCCTTTCTGGTTATGTAATCCAGCATGGGATATATGTAACTCACTCCATGTTTCCTGAACAAAATCACACAAATACTCAGATACAACACCAAAGGGAGAGCTGAAATACAGAAATACAGAGATGAGAGATGTTACTTCATTACATATAAGGAAATGCTGTTTACATCCATGCTTCTCCTGGCTTGTTAAAGTGGCCCAGGGAGTATTGTGAGTGGGTTTTAGGTGTGGGGAACTTTTTCTTGAGTGAGAGGACTGTTTTTTTACCTCTTAAAGAGGCCTTGGTTCTCTCCTCCTCAAGAAGCCATCACAGGACCCCACTATAACGGACAATTTTCATCCAGTATCTAACCTCCCCTTTCTGGGGAAGGTGGTTGAGAAGGTAGTTGCTCAGCAGCTTCTGAGGACCATGGATGAACCCTGGTGTCAGAATGGAGTCTGACTCTGACTTGAAGGAAGAGGAGTTGGAGTTGAACATTGGTAATAATAAAGGTGGGGAATTTGAAGTGGAGCATGATTCAGCAAGGTGGAAAAGTCCGGAACTATGGATTGGCAAGAGCCAGGAGGTGTATTCACCACTGCCTATGAGTGCAAGAGAAAGGAAATCTGAAAAGCGCGTCAAGCAGAGAGAGGCCCGACTGGTCTCTGATGAGAAAAGGTGGGAAGGAACAGAATAAAAGGGCACCAGTGCAAGGAACAGGTTGCCAGAGATAACTGTTTGTTAGAATCTCCATTGAAGCCTGCATCTGTTGACCTCCAGTTTGCTCCTGCATCAGCGCCTTCAACCACCAAGACCATGAACTCCAAGCCGGTCCGTACCACTAAAGCCTTAGAGCCTGTTGCTGAGTTATGTCTTCCTATATCGGACCAGGTGCTTAGTACCGCATTGCTGTGTTCCTCAGCCAAATCTTGTCCTGCTGCTTCACTGCATTCTTCAGTAGAGTCTTGTCCTGCCACCTTGTTGCATTCCTCAGCTGAGTATTGTCCTGCTGCTTCGCTGCATTCTTCAGCTGAGTCTTGTCCTGCTGCCTTGCCATGTTCTGCAGCCTTGTCTTGCCTTGTTGCCTTGTTGCAATCAGCAGCCATGCCTTGTCCTGCTGCCTTGCCATGTTCTGCAGCCAAGCCTTGCCACCTTGTCGCAATCTACAGCAGAGCCACGCCTTGTCGTCTTGCCACGTTCTGCAACTGAACCTAGCCTTGTCCAGTTTCCACATGCTACAACAGAACTCTATCCATCGAGGCTTCAGAACCCTACAGTCAAGATCTGTTATACCTTCTTGCCGGGGTGGAACTGATGGATGAAATATACTGTTGCCACTTGAATTAAGTTTTAACAGCTGTAAATAGTCGTGAATATTGAAAATAAAACTTTAAACTACCTCTTCCTGGCCCAAACACTGATGCACAATCTAGGTGTCCTCCTGGACTCATGACTCCTGCTTGAAGAGGAGGTGGCAGTCTTGGCTAGGAGGGCCTTACACAGCTTCATGTTATACATCAGTTACACCTGTTTCTGGATTGGGGGCTCTGCTCACAGTCATTCATGCCCTAGTCACCTCCCAGTTGGATTAGTGCAATGCACTCTACACGGGGCTGCCCTTGAAGAATATCCAGAAGCTTCAGCTGGTGCAAAATGCAGTGGCATGGGCAATTATGTGTGTTTCTAGTGGAACACATGTTATACTTGTGCTCCATAAACTGCATTGGTTGCCAGTCTGCTTCTGGGTCCAATTGCTGGGTTATTTGAGTGACCTCTCTCCCCAATTACATCTGCCTGTCCCATCAGATCCTGCAGAAGAGGCATGCTGCGGGTCCCGTCAGGGAACTACATTTGGCAGGCCTGAGGAGTTGGGCCCTCTCTGCCATGGCGCCCACCTTATGGAACATTCTCCCTTCCAAAGTGAGGTCATCTCCATCCCTACTTGAAGTCTCTCAAGATTGGCTATGTCATCAGGCCTGTCGGTCTCAGGTGAGGTCTTGAGGTGGTTCCCTTGCTGATCAAATCTCTTGTGTATTTTATACTTTTTAAACTTTTTAATATGACTGTTTTTGACATATTTATTGTTTTATAATTTTTGCTGTATGCCACCCAGAATCAGTTCTTGTGAGAAGGGCAGCCATATAAATTTGATAGATAGGTAGACAGATAGATAGATAGAACAATAATCAGTGCTGGCAAAGGGTTAGGAACAATTCCATAAACCACGCCCTTCCTGCTTTCCCTATTTATCATTATAATTTCCATATACATACATATATGTTTTTGCCATTTTTAAATGGAAGCAAATATTTATTTATTTGTTTATTTATTTATTTATTTGTCATATTTTTATTACCACCCATCTCCCCCACTCAGGGGACCCTGGGCAGTTCACAATAAAAAAGTATAAAATACAATAAAATCAGACTAGTATCAATAAATATACATATAAAATATAATAAAATCCAAGTGATGGCAGATCTAATTCCACCCAAAGGGGTCTGGAACTGGTCCCGGCAGGACTAGGGAACCAACCAGCCCCAAGAGTGGCTCTTCCTCTCCCCACTCCAGGCATGGTGACAAAACCATGTCTTCAGCCATTTCTTGAAGTCCAGAAGAGAGGAGGCCAGCCTCACTTCCGGGGGAAGGATGTTCCAAAGGGCGGGAGCTGCTGCAGAGAAGGCCCATCTCCTGGACCCTGCCAGATGAAATTCTCTTGCAGACGGGGTCCATAGCATGCCCTCTCTGCATGACCAGGTGGGACGGGTTGATGTAACGGGGATGAGACGGTCCCTTAGGTAACCATCACCTAAGGGACCGTCTCATTTAAATCTGAAATATTTACTTCTCATCTAATAATTTTTAAATATCTTCTCCAAGTTAGGCTATTGGGTTAATCTTCTCTCAGAATGATTTTTTTAAACCATAGTTGACAATGTTTTACTTCACTTGCCATAAAAAAGATTTTACATCTTTGACAGCATACTGTTTACTTCTGTAGTTAATGACTCACCTTTGCAGCAAAAACCACATTTTACTTATGCTTTTTAGTTATCCTAATGGCAGACAAGAAACGTGTGATACACACACACACACACACACACACACACAGCCGTGTGAAAAAGAAAGTACACTCTCTTTGAGTTCTATGGTTTTACATATCAGGACATAATAAAAATCATCTGGTCCTTAGGTTTCTCAACCAGGGTTCTGTGAAAGGTCACTGGGGGTTCTCTTGTAGATCTCAATTTATTTAAAAAAATTATTCCAAATTCAGGCAACTTCACATTAAAGACGTAAGTTTCATTCTTTATTTTTTTGTTTAAGAACACTGTTAATGCATATATGCAGGCCTACCTATGAAACAAATATAACAATTTGGTAACTTCTGGCCTATATTTGAGCTTGAATGTGCAGGGGTTCCCTGAGGCCTGAAAAATATTTCAAGGGTTCCTCCAGGATCAAAAGGTTGAGAAAGGCTGTATTAGAGATTGTGTTTCACGATGCTTTGATCTTAACTAATTCCAACTACAGATAATAAAGAGGTTGCTGCTGATCAGAGAAACAAGCCCCATTGGCTCAGTTTCCCCATTTGTTGTAATCTTAAGAGTTTATTTCCTTCTCTACCTCTTCAGTTTTAGAATCAACAGATAAAATCGTAAGTCTGTGTCACCAAACTGCAGATGAAGTTTATTTGAATCCGCCTTTCAAATAATAACAAGCAAAAATATTATGCAAATAACAATCAAATTTTACTTAGCTTCCCACTTTATTCTGATAGAACAGATAGTCTACCACACATATGAAATAAAAGTTCAGTCACAAATGGACATTTACGTGGGAATAAACACAAGATAGCAGTCCTGATAACACAACAACCTTGCCCATTAAAAGCAACATTTTGGACGATGTTAAGCTCCACAAACCAGTTTTTAATAAAACTGTTTTTAAAAGTATTACTAGTTGAATGAATAATGCCCAGAGTGCAAACTGAACTGCCAGTGGAAACAGATGCAATGAAAATAGCAGAAATGTCTAGAACTGTAATTTGTATGTCTTGTGGTAGATGGCACTCCACGTAGTGAAATGGGACAAATTTAAAGCATGAGTGGCTTTTGGCCAGTTACTGGGTGTCCACTAGCAATGTCTATATGTAATTTAACCAGGAATCTAATGCATCTCAGAGTTTGCATGCAGCCCATCCTTTAAGTGCAATTACTGATCTTTAGAAGGACAAGTCCTTATATGCCACCGTTATTTCAGCACTTAGTATCTTTTATTGGTGATCTTGTCAAAGGCTTTTTGAACATTCAAATGCAGACTATTGGCATAACCACCCTTATTCACATTAGTTTATTGACTCCTTAAGCAAGTGCTATAGATTTGTGAGGTGCAAAACTGGTACAATTTTATATCTGCTTCTGTGCAGGGTGCCTGTTTTCAAAAACAGAAGGTAATGGACATATAAAGCCCACTGAAGAACAGCCTTGAAACTTGATACCACTATGTAAGTACACATCAACATTCCTTTATTCTACAATATTAATGGAAATTGTGGCTCCTGGCAAATATGGATCTGCCATTGTAATGCCCACTGCATATTTGGCATGACCAAACCTAACAGCAAGAAGGTATTATTCTTGAAGATATTTTGTGATGAGAAACTCATTTATCAGAAATGTGACTGCAGTTGCCGAGAAGTTTCACAGTGGCCATGCATTTATATTTCTCCTGATGTGTGTCAAGGAAAAACACTCAGAATTTGTATTGTTTTTAAAAAAAAACTGAGAGCAGTGTGTTTTTGATAGCCGGCTTCTGTTAAAATTATAACAGCAAAGCATCACAGACTGTGTGAAATAGTAAGGAAGCATATGTTGTCACCGAAAAATGTTTAGTCACTAAACTGTCTGTGTTGCGTCTGTCAGGCTCGCTAAGAAAACTCATTTCAAAACTTACCATACATTTTCAAAATTAGGAAATATCTGCACCTTTTGCCATCATAGCGGAATAATAACACAATAAATCTTGTATTCATTTATTTATTTATTTATTTACAAAACTGCAACCCTGTCTCCTTTAAATCATGAGAAAAATAATTAAAGTGTTCAGAAACGAAGTAGCTCAATCCATTGTCAGCAGAAATAATTCTCCGGTTTTAAGGAGATGAAAGCAGGTTGAGAGTGAACACTACACAACAGAGGCCAAAGATGGTTCCTTAGTTAGAGACTGTAAAGTGGTTGTGATATTAGCAAGAAACCATGGAGGGGGAAATACATGACCAATGTTGTAGTAGTCACCAGTGCAAGGCAACAATTTATTTGATAAGCAGCAATGACATGGACAGACACTTATTCTTTAATGTCATGATTGTGAACATGAGTCAAATCATATATTCTGACTAGAAAGAACTATCTTCCTGACCTGTTGTTTTTACATTCATTATATAAACTTCTTACACCTCAGAACTTCTTTCTGCCAGACAGGTGTCCTAGTAAGAGGAAGAGACCAGTATGAAGTTTACTCTAATTGGCTCCTGAGTTAGACATTCAACAGACAGGCCAAAACCTTCATGAGCACAGGGACTGTGTTCCCTTTCAGGTCATCAGTGTCTCATATCTAGGGCAGTGTGGAAAAGAACAGACTAATCCCATCCAGATTTATCTCTACATTGGCACTGTCAATCTAATGCTAATAAGCACAATGGCTTTACAGTAATTACATGGACAAATAGTATGGATTGAGCTACAGCTCACTTTTTGTCCTGAATGGCATCTAAGCCATTTGAAAGCTGTAATATATAGCAAACAGTTCTATATTGTTAAATTTAGTTGAGGGTGAACAGAAGTTTGCTTCTAAATGACTAGGGAGTTCACAATAAAATAAAAATGGTCAGCAAATCTAAAAGTACAATAACTGTGATCAAATACTTGTTAAAGTTAGCAAGGAAGATTCAGAGAAGAAGTATTTTCTCCCCAACCACTAGGCATTCAATTATCTATTTTAATAGTTTTGACCTAAAGGGTTTTTATTCACTTGATGGTTAATTTATTTATTTGCTTTTTATTATCATAGATTCACAACAATCAGACACTATTATTTAGGAAGCAAATGCATTAATTCAGCAAAGAACTGAAAAGGTTCTCTTGACCTCATGCCATTATGGTCCTTCTACTTACCTTTTCAGATTAAACTGTTCTTTATTAAGGTGACATTTGACATTCTAGGTCACCTGAGAATGCAGTAGAGAGTTTTATAAAACAGTGCTACCATATCTAAAACACTATTAGTTACATCAGCTTAAACATTTAAAATTGTAGAAACTGTCCAGGTTTACCACTGTAATTGCTACATGAATACAATAGTCGCTACATGAAACATAAGATTAGGCCACGACTGTCCTTCCTTCCGAGAAAGAGGTCATGATGGCAATATCATATCTGGGGACCTCATTTGCAGCTCAGTGAAGAAAAAGTAAGGTTGCCATGCAACTTCTTGTCTTTTGCTGATGCCATGCCAACCTTTTTCAAAAATTAAGTTTTACTTTATTATTATTTAGATTTAATATAACTGCCCACTCCAGTAGATTCTGGGTGGGTTACAAAATATAATACTAATTAATACAATTACAAACATAAAACAAAACAAGACAGACTAAAAACAACCTCTGAAACCAAGCATGAGACACATACACACCCAACACATTAACCACAGGCCTGGGACCAAAGCCAGGATTTGAGGGCCTTTTGGAACCCCAGGAGAGAGGGTGCCATCCATATTTCTGGGAAAGCTGTTCCAGGGGATGGGGCCAATGTTAGAGAAGGCATGCTTCCTAGGTCCTGTAAGATGACAACGTTTAATAGAAGGAACCTGGAGCACACCCACTCTGCTTGAACATACCGGGTGGTCAGAAACAATGGAAGAAAGGTAGTCTTTCAGGTAATCAGATCCTATGCCATGAAAGGACTTTAAAAACCACACCCAGCACCTTGAATTGCACTTGGAAGCCTACTGGCAGGCAATACAGCTTGTGTAGGAGTGGTGACACATGGGCACACTGAGAAGTGTTTATTACTGCTTGCACTGCTACATTTTGAACCATCTGTAGCTTCTGGGCAGTCTTTAAGTGTACTCCCATGAAGCTTACTTCAGTAGTCCAATTGTGAGGTGATCAGGGCATGAGTGACCACCTGCAGGGCCTCCCGGGTGAGGAAAGGGTACAACGTTTCTACTATAGAGGCAAAGGCAGTGCAAAAACAAATTATGTTTTGTAAACCCAATGCTCAAAAAATGTTTAACTTCTCAAAATTAACCTACCTGTTCAGGATTTTTTAGGTAAACACCGTGCTTTCAGGTAGTTACTGAATCTTCTCTATCACTTTTTTTAAACAAACAAACAAACAAACACTAAAAAAATATTTCTGGGAATATGAACTTTGAATTGTAATTCCAGTCCAGAAAATGAAGATGAACAAACATTTCTATGATAACATGTGAGGAATCAAGGCCATGGGGGAGGGGGCAAGAACTGTGTCATCAGAATATGAATTTGACCTTTACATACAGGAAAAAATATGAAATTAATTGTGCTTTTTATTATTATCAAACGTCCTTCTAGCTATACTATAGCAAAGTCTGTATGTTTCATCAGCATAAGATATAGGGCCTTCCCAGTGATGTCTCCTGGCCTGTGGGATTCTATAACAATGTTATACAATCTGGCTGGGTTCATCTGTTGTCTAATTTATAAGGGGGGTTGAAAATAAAACTGTTGCTTTGGTTTCTAATGGAAAGGTTGTTATTGCTGATATGCCTTTTTATTATATTCAATACTTTTGAACTTTAGATTTAGCTTGTTTGAACTGGTTCACTATTTGGTTAGAGACTGATTTATATTTGGAAGTTTTATATTAAATTGCATGTTTCTTTCTGTATGCTGCCATGGGAAGATTGCAGTCTTAAGAGATGGTCAAGAAATTCATAAATTAAAAGAAAGCAGTAAGGCTTCTGTTTTCTGAAAGATTTGTGTTCTCTGGAAAAGGTCCCTTTGGATTGAAAAAGTAAAGAAATTTGTGGGTGACAAAGACTGAATTGTAAGCAAGCAAACATTGTACATTGTACAAGATTCGCCCCTGCCTGCGATTGCCATAGTTCTGAAAAGGAAATAATTCTTTATTCTACTGGTAATTAGTCACTTTCATCAAAACATTTCAGTCTATCCTAAAAGTTAACTAACCTAGATTAATGGGATTAACTAATTATTAATCATTAAACAATATCTTATTATGACTTCATTTCATAAAATTTGTTTGCTATACATTAAACAAATAATAATGGTTGGCAATCATATTTCAATAAAAAAACGAAATAATATTTGCTGTTGTTAATTCGTTTAGTCGCTTCCGACTCTTCGTGACTTCATGGACCAGCCCATGCCAGAGCTTTCTGTTGGTTGTCAACACCCCCAGCTCCCCCAGGGATGAGTCCGTCACCTCTAGAATATCATCCATCCATCTTGCACTTGGTCGGCCCCTCTTCCTTTTGCCTTCCACTCTCCCTAGCATCAGCATCTTCTCCAGGGTGTCCTGTCTTCTCATTATGTGGCCAAAGTATTTCAGTTTTACCTTTAATATCATTCCCTCAAGTGAGCAGTCTGGCTTTATTTCCTGGAGGATGGACTGGTTTGATCTTCTTGCAGTCCAAGGCTCTCTCAGAATTTTCCTCCAACACCACAGTTCAAAAGCATCTATCTTCCTTCTCTCAGCCTTCCTTATGGTCCAGCTCTCACAGCCATATGTTACTATGGGGAACACCATTGCTTTAACTATGCGGACCTTTGTTGTCAGTGTGATGTCTCTGCTCTTAACTATTTTATCGAGATTTGTCATTGCTCTTCTCCCAAGGATTAAGCGTCTTCTGATTTCTTGACTGCAGTCAGCATCTGCAGTAATCTTCGCACCTAGAAATACAAAGTCTTTCACTACCTCTATGTTTTCTCCCTCTATTTGCCAGTTATCAATCAAGCTGGTTGCCATAATCTTGGTTTTTTTGAGGTTTAGCTGCAAGCCAGCTTTTGCACTTTCTTCTTTCACCTTCATCATAAGGCTCCTCAGTTCCTCTTCGCTTTCAGCCATCAAAGTGGGATCATCTGCATATCTGAGATTGTTAATGTTTCTTCCAGAGATTTTAACTCCAGCCTTGGATTCCTCAAGCCCAGCATGTCACATGATGTGTTCTGAGTGCAAGTTGAGTAGGTAGGGTGAGAATATACAGCCCTGCCATACTCCTTTCCCAATCTTAAACCAGTCCGTTGTTCTGTGGTCTGTTCTTACTGTTGCTACTTGGTCGTTATACAGATTCTTCAGGAGGCAGACAAGATGACTTGGTATCCCCATACCACTAAGAACTTGCCACAGTTTGTTATGGTCCACACAGTCAAAGGCTTTAGAATAGTCAATAAAACAGAAATAGATGTTTTTCTGAAACTCCCTGGCTTTTTCCATTATCCAGCAGATATTGGCAATTTGGTCCCTAGTTCCTCTGTCTTTTCTAAACCCAGCTTGTACATCTGGCAATTCTCGCTCCATGAATTGCTGAAGTCTACCCTGCAGGATCTTGAGCATTACCTTACTGGCATGTGAAATGAGTGCCACTGTTCGATAGTTTGAACATTCTTTAGTGTTTCCCTTTTTTGGTATGGGGATGTAAGTTGATTTTTTCCAGTCTGATGGCCATTCTTGTGTTTTCCAAATTTGCTGGCATATAGCATGCATTACTTTGACAGCATCATCTTGAAAGATTTTGAACAGTTCAGCTGGGATGCCGTCGTCTCCTGCTGCCTTGTTATTAGCAATGCTTCTTAAGGCCCATTCAACCTCACTCTTCAGGATGTCTGGCTCTAGCTCACTGACCACACCATCAAAACTATCCCCAATATTGTTATCCTTCCTATATAGGTCTTCCGTATATTCTTGCAACCTTTTCTTGATCTCTTCTTCTTCTGTTAGGTCCTTGCCATCTTTGTTTTTGATCATGCCCATTTTTGCCTGGAATTTACCTCCGATGTTTCTAATTTTCTGGAAAAGGTCTCTTGTCCTTCCTATTCTATTGTCTTCTTCCACTTCCACACATTGCTTGTTTAAAAATAATTCCTTATCTCTGCTGGCTAACCTCTGGAATTTTGCATTTAATTGGGCATATCTCCCCCTATCACTGTTGCCTTTTGCTTTCCTTCTTTCTTGGGCTACTTCTAGTGTGTCAGCAGACAGCCATTTTGCCTTCTTGGTTTTCTCTTTCTTTGGGATGTATTTTGTTGCCGCCTCCTGAACAATGTTGCCAACTTCTGTCCATAGTTCTTCCAGGACCGTATCTACTAAGTCCAGTCTCTTAAATCTATTCTTCACCTCCACTGCATATTCCTTAAGACTATTTGTGAGCTCATATCTAGCTGATCTGTGGGTCTTCCCTAATCTCTTTAGTCTGATCCTAAATTGTGCAAGAAGAAGTTCGTGATCTGAAGTACAGTCAGCCCCAGGTCTTGTTTTTACCAACTGTATAGATGTCCGCCACCTTTGGCTGCAAATGATGTAGTCAATCTGATTTCGGTGTTGTCCATCTGGTGAAGTCCATTCATAAAGCCATCTCTTAGGCTGTTGGAAGAGAGTGTTTGTTATGCAGAGTGAGTTGTCTTGGCAAAATTCTATCAGCCTATGTCCTGCTTCGTTTTGTTCTCCCAGGCCATGCTTACCTGTAATTCCAGGTGTCATTTGACTGCCCACCTTAGCATTCCAGTCTCCCATGATGAAAATAACATCTCTTTTAGGTGTGTTGTCCAGTAAGTGCTGCAGATCCTCATAGAACTTCTCTCCTTCAGCTTCTTTAGCATCTGTGGTTGGGGCGTATATTTGGATCACTGTGATGTTAGATGGCTTGCCCTGAATTCAAATTGAGATCATTCTATCATTTTTTGGATTGTATCCAAGCACTGCTTTAACGACTTTACTATTAATTATGAAGGCTACTCCATTTCTTCTGTGGTCCTCTTGTCCACAGTAGTAGATCTGGTGGTCATTTGAAGTGGCCCATTCCAGTTAATTTCAGTTCACTGATGCCCAAAATGTCTATCTTTAATCTGGACATCTCACCAATAACCACATCCAATTTGCCCTGGCTCATAGATCTTACATTCCAGGTTCCAATGGTGTGTTGATCCTTAGAACATCGCATTCGCCGTTCACCACCAGCACCCTCAGCTGCTAGCCGTCCTTTTGGCTTTGAACTAGCTGCGTCATCATGTCTGGGGCTAGTTGAACTCATCCTCTGTTCCTCCCCAGTAGCATTTTGACCATCTTCTGACCTGGGGGTCTCATCTTCCGATGGTATACCGACATATCTCTGGTTGTACTGATCCATTTAGTTTTCATGGCAAGAATACTGGGGTGGGTTGCCATTACTTTCCCCAGGGATCGCATTTAGTCTGACCTCTCTGTCATGACCTTCCTGTCTTGGGTGACCCTTCACCATTTAGCTCATGGCATCATTGAGGTGCTCAAGCTCCAGCACCACGACAAGGTAACGATCCTTTGCTGAAGAAAATAATATTAGAGTAATAATTTTATTAGACTATAAAAACATCACAATCTAGCAAGATATCTTGGAATATCCAGAGTATTTCCATATGTTAAATTATTGTTTGATGGATTGAGAACTCTAGAACTGAATATTGGGGGCATTCCCTCCCATCTTGTAATTTATAATGAAATGTACATGTTACATTTCTCTATACCATATTGTCAATAAAATAGAGTTTACATTATCCAGCAAGAGTAAACCTTCAGGTTTCTAATCATAGTTCAGTAGCTGAATAAAAAAATTCTAAACCAACTCAAACGTTCAAAAATTCAATTGAATACATTTAATCAGAAGGGAAAGTTGGTTGGTTACAATTTCTAAATGGAAACAAGATAAATAACAGGAACGGATGGAGTCCTATAAATCAGTTATCCACTGGTGAGTAAATAGGATCTCCAACTGCTATATGCACAATTATAGGTTTTAACCCTTTCACTTTCTGGTAGCAAAGTTTCTGAACAAATGCTATATGAGTTTACTTGGCTTCAGTTTTATGCTTTGTATTGTACTTAGTATTTTTTAATTCCTAAGAACAACATACAGAGACCAAGTGATGTATGAACTGAATGATTTGCATTGGCTGCCAATTGCATATTGGGTACAAGGTACCGTATATGATTGGTGTTGATCTGTACAGTCCTAAATGGATGAGGACCTCATTACCTGATGAACTGCATTGCCTATTATGGCTACTTCATTCAGCAGGGCAGACCCTTTTGAAGGTGCTCCCACTTCCAGTTCAGCTTGGATGTAGGAAAAGCCCTTCCTTCTTCTGTGTAGCTCCCAAACTATAAAATGCTCTCTGCAGGAAGGTGCATACAGCCTCCAACTTTTGCCTTTTAAGAAAATGACAGAATCTCATCTCCTTTGCCAAGTTTTAACTATTAATTAATTTTAATGATACTGGTTTACTGTCATGTTTTATATTTTGCATTTTGTTTTCATTACTATAAGATGCCTCGAGTGCTTATATAGGCAGAAAGGTGGGGGAATGAACTTATTATTTTTAAAAATAATTCTCCCTGTGTCTTTTTTTCCTGAATCTTCCCCATAAAAATTGCATCATTAAAAAATACTTTCCCCAGAATCTCCTATGGCCTATACGCAGTGCCACAAACAGATGTGCTCCAGGCAACTTTGTATAATGAACAATGCATAAGTGTTAGGGCTAGCTCTTCAAATCCTAGTTTAAAGCAATTTTACAATGATTGTTTGTCTTGGGTATTCAACTAGTGCTAATTAAGCTAATGAACGCCTTCCTTGAAATGCAATCAATTCCCCTGTTCTTTAGAGAATAATATTTCCAACCTACACTTCTTTTTTCCAATGGTTTTAACACTGACACCTATCACTGTCCTTTTCCTCTGTTAACCTTTTCTTTTGACCTCTATTTCTTTTCCAGATTTTGACAGTGCTCTCTATTTCCTTTTCTTCCTGGCTAGTCTCCAGTTTAAAGAAAACCTGCAGAATCATTTCCTAGGAAATCTTAGTCTTAGTTATAACAATCTTCTGTCCTAGTTCCATCCTAATCTTTGTCATTCAAATATCCCTGCTACAAGTACTGGATTTATTTAGCCTGTTCCAATAAACCAACCTGGTTGCTTTAAACTATTACAGAACTTAGGCACTTGATGACACTTGATGACTCTTCTTCAAAGTCCTCACTCACAAAATTGGAAATCTGGCAAATTCCAAGCAACAGCAGAACTAACTTCCTAAAAAGTTGAATGTGTTTATGAAGATTATACTTGGCTGCATTGTAAAACAGGGCTGTTCAGTATTCTTATGGAATATTGTTCATATCAGTGTCAAGCCCAGTTGATAAGAAAATAAGTGAGTGGCATGATGTTTGTGGCACAAGTCGCTGTCTTGTCAGAAAATGAAGGGGAAATGCAGACCTTATTAGTGCAGTGCTTCTAAAAATTAGCCCATTATGGTTTATATCATAAAAGTGGGTTTATGCTTCGTAGCTTTAGTTATGGTATATAGTGATAGTAGTTTGAAGGTTTTCATATCGCCATCCAGTTTACACAGGGACAACACTCTCTATGCTTTGGGCAGAATAAACACTAGTTTCATGTGATGAAACCTCTTCTGTTCCCTAAACTGTTTTATTGTACCCCCAGAACTAGAAACAATGTTTTATACTAAATTAATTATTCTGCCTTGGTTTAATGGAAGAAGTTGTTTATTTCTAAAAGCTAACTTTAAACTTAAAAAACAAATGCAGACATTCTATTTTACACTAAACCTAAAGCATATACTTAAAACAAACAAACAGACAAACAAACAAACCTTCCATCTTTTATGAATTTTCACTGCTTTGTATGGGTCTGATGGAAGGATGGGGGTCACCATGGGGTTGCATTCTCTCTCAGCCTAATACTTACTTTCAGTATTGAGCGATAGGCTGCTATTTACCTGTCAAATTACTCAGGGAAAGAGATTGACTCCCTGTGGTCTAATTTTCTTCCAGCATTCCAGGAAGAGTGAAAAAAAAAGAAAAAAAACACCCCCCTTCCTTCTGTTTTTTCCTGTCCTAGTACAAATCCAGATAGATGAACTCTTCTCACAAAACCTCCTACCACCATTAGCCTCATCTGCACTACAGACAAGACAATTACCATAGACAAATGGTACTAAAGATCAACCCACTCTCATGTTAAACAATGTAATCAAAGGTTTGCAGGAATACGCCATATTTATTGGGTACAACAATATTGGATTTCCACTTTAAAAGGAAATAATATTTCCTTTTAAAGTGGAAATATTTTATAAATATATATGTTTTATAAAGCTTTAATATTTGTTTTCCAAAATGAAACATGATAGGAAAGTTTCAATTCCTTCACTTTTGAACTTGATGGAAAGACTTTACCCCAGCTGCTTTATTAATGAAATAGATGAAGTCAAAGTCAGAGAGGCAGATGACAGAAAGTTTAGTCTAGGAGACTAACATTAAGATAGGCACAGATGAGGGTGGATCTAGTAAATAAAAATCAGAGACAGTGAATTTAGAGATGGATTATATGGGCATGAAAACAGAGCTAATGGGGAAAAAGTTTTTAGTCAAGTAGAAAGTAGTATTTCACTAGTAGTATTAAAGCTCACTCTGAGGTGATAGATTTTCTCTTGGAGGCCCTTTGAAGAACAGTTAAAAACTGTCCACTTTTAAAAGTGAGTAGTGATATGCTCTTAAATGCCTATTTATTCACTTACCATAAACGTTCTTTTGTTCCAGACCAAAAACGAGTCCCTACGTCCAGAGAAATTTGGTAAATGTTTAGAGAATGTTATTCCTTTCCTTCTGTTTATTTGGCTTCTAACATTCCAATGGGAGAAGATGATACAGGAGGGATTTGTTTGTGCTTCCAGCAAAGCAGCCAAAGAAGAACACTTACACCAAACTTTGCTTAAAAACATAGGAAGTTTTAGTGGAGCTGGTGCTCTAGCAAAATTTCTCAGACCTGTGAGAAAGAAGATCCAGACATTGTCTATTCACATTCACTGTCACCCAAAGGAAAATGCTACATATCTCTATTAGTAATATTTTATAGCAGGAGAAATTAAACTATTTTTCCTGTAGATATTATGTGTGCTTTTCCCATAAAGGCATATAAATAAAATAACAAATAAAATTGTATATAATAGTACCTTTGGATGACAATTATATTTATAAGGTTTATTTGCTATCAAGTACGATGCAAATTTATTGATGTAAGTATAAACTGAATTGTTCATTTAGAATAAATATTATACAACACTTAAGACAAATATTCATGCAGTAGCCAATTAAGTGCATAGAAATTTGCTTTATAGTTAGTTCAGACACGTAGCTCTAACAGTGAGTTTGCAGTTGTTCAGAAAGGGTCATTCCCAGCTCTATTAACAAATGCCAGGAATAAACAAGATATATTTCTGATTAAAAATTATCTATGCTGCCACATAGACATACAGCTCTTTCTCAAAGTAGGACCTCCATAGAATTTTTAAATGTTTGAATATGTTTAAATTAAATATACAAACTTAGTATTTGTTTCAATCAAACAGGTATGTTTTATTTGTTCTTGTGCCATTTACTCCTTGGTAAATTAGTTTACCCTTCTAATTATTATATTTTTTTCAGGGCAATGCAACAGAACAGTTACACCTATTCCCTCATTCTTCTCTCTGAATGTGAAAACCTTTTGGGTTAGTTATCAAACTAGAGGTCAATGCAGCCCTTTATCTTATGCAACAGCCAATAGCTGAAGCATAAAATATGCATAGACTTTGATAAGATCTGCTAAGGAATAGCTAAGACCAGTGTAAAGCATTAGTCAACTAATTAATTGATATGTTAATTACAATTAGTCAAATAATAAAATTAATGTGCTAATTGCATAGCAACAGTAAAGCAGCAATTAATGTGAACTGCTCTGAAGGAAGGAGGGACATACTGGTGTCCTAAGGGAGGTGTTAATGGTATTGACATTGTAATTAACAGGTTTTCTACATCTCATGATTCCTCCCCTGTTAACTAAACTGATGTGTTGATACTATTAAACTGAAGAACATAACAAGTCTAAATATTGGTTTCTATTGTAAAAGTTGCCTGATTTATTGCAGCTCCCATATTTTAAGAAACAAATTCATTGTTATATGCTATCTAAGAACATCTAAGACTGGATAGTTGTCTATTTAATTGTCTAACATTTCAAATAATACTACTATTTTGCTGCATTACATTTACATAATAAAAATTCATCTGAATAGACACATCAATTCTCTAGTTAATAAGTAAAAATCAGAGAGAAAGTGAAAAACTTTTGTGCCATAATTAGGGAGATTTGGGGAAGTACAATTCAGATTGGACCACTATGCATAAATTGGAAAAGAGCCATTTTTCTCACAAACATCAGGATTCCCTCCTCCTTGTGTGGGAGTTAAAAGGAAAAGAACACCATCTGTTTAACTACTTATTAAAATAATTCACAGGATATTTTTTTAAAGTTGGAAGTTTTCAGTTTCTTCTGAAAATTTCAGTTTTTGGTGTGTAAGTAAATTTAATAAAATTATTCACAGGGCACACTTGAAAAAAAAAATGCCCTATATGTTGGACCCCTGAGAAACAATGAAGTGAAAGGAGAGTACAATTAATACCATTAACAATATTTGAAAAACTAGTGTACATCTCCTTGATTTAAAGGCAGGTCTTGATTTAGCTGATGAGCTAGATGACCATCTAAAAGTTGCACTGTACTCCTCTAGAATATGTTATATAAGTTGTAACATTTTTAGATTGCATTGACAAGATTGTAATCTTTGCCGTCTTTAATGGCAATACCCAATTATCTCTTTGATAAAACATTCGTGACATTATGAAATTGCATTTACCTTAAAGATTTCTAAGACATCAAAATTGATATATAATATATTGGAAAAGTGGAATACATTTTTCCATTGAATCAGTAGTATTTAAAACTATGGAAAATTTTTCTGGCTGAAAAAAATTCATAGCATAACAACAAATGTTGGAAATTTTTGTAGTAAAGTTTATATGTAGCCAAGTCTGGTCACTATTGATTACTGTATAATTTTTTTCTCTCTAACAAATGTATTTCAGCATTCATAATTTGTTTTTCTCTTTTCTCTTTTTCCTTATTCTCTTATTCTCTTATTCTATTTAAATCAGTATTTTTTTTTAATTTTGTTGTTTTAATTAAAAATTTTGACATGAAATTTCCCCTATAATACCTCCAAATACAATAAGCAAAGTTAAAGATAAGGCAGGGAAGGGCTACTGAATCATATCACAGTACTTGCTTATTATTAATTTAGAGTATTATGAATGCAATAAAAAGGTTTACAGATTGAAAATAAAAGATCAAAATACAGATAAATAATTCAGTAAAGTAATAATCTACAATTCAGGAAAAAAATGAGTGTACATATTCCTCAAGTAGATTTCAACTCCTGGTAACTTCAGATAATGACAATAATCCTGGTAGCTTTTAAAAGATACTTTCACTAGAATATATGACCAAGATAAAGATAGAAGCCAATATCAGCTGGATCCAGTCTCCTCCACTCCTTTTCTTAACTGGCCTCTTCCTTCCTAAGAAAAAGGTATTTTTAGTAAAAATGATAGGGAGTGTATGGCAAATTTTGATTTAGTGTTATACTTTAATTAGAACCTAACTTCATTATGTTTTGAACTCTGTTTTATGTTAGAATGAATATACATCAGCTGAATCTGGATGAAGAAAGAATAAATGTGCCTTTAGGGTGTTTGGCATTGAACTGTATGATAAAGAAACTCCTCCAGAATATGCTAATGTTTTAAATGATTGTGTCTTCCTTAATATCACATAAAAATAACTGCCAGTGCTATGCAATTTCTCTGTTTGAGCACAAAGTGAAAGAATATCCTTTTCTATAGTATAAAGTATGTAACCAAACCAAAGACAGAAATGTTCCTGTCTCTTCTTGTGATAAGCCTGTGACAGCTTGATGTGTCCAAGTTGCTGGGCAATTTCGTGCTGTGGAGATTGAGGTCTCATGAAGAAGCAAAAGCATAAACAAAAGAAACCAAACTCAACCAGTTTTATTGCACAAATAAACCCAGGAGCAAGGAAGGAGTCAAATGTTTAACGGGAGATATGAAGGCTACAATGGATAGGTTGATGATGCAAAGTAAGCAAACAGGTCAGATTTGTTTGGGTATAAGGATAGCTATTCTTATTTATGTTTAACTGTGTTTCAGAAAAAAAAATGAGGATTCTTAATAAAGTTTGTGTTTTTTTGCATTTCAAAATGGCTAAAAACTGCTGCTTATTGAAGCAATTTTGTTAATGCCTCCTTGGGCCTTCCTGAAGCCTTGGTCTGTCCTGACACCACCAGAACCCAACCAGATGCAGTTCACTCATCTTCTTCCAGCTGCTGCCTCCTTTTCTCCCCTACCTCTAGTCTTCAAAATCTGTTTCCTGTCCCCTTCCCAAACAACCCCCTTCTGAGAATTGCTTCCGGCTTCCCCTTCACTATCACACCAGGTTTGACCACTTTGTTCATGATAATTGAAGGGAGACCATGAACCTCTTGGGAGCCAAGGATTCATTATGTGCCATTTTTGCTGCCAGACATACAAGTGCTTCTACAAATCTAAAAGATATTTTTGCAGATCTGATATCCAAGGAACAAGCAAGACTTAAAAGCTTCAGATAACAATATGGCAGCAGAATCATTGGTCAAATCTGTGGATATATGCTACTGTCAGATCTCTCAACAGCAAGAATACATTTGCTTATGCATACTCTGAAGATTTATTTATTTATTTATTTTTGTGCCTTCAAAAAAGTTTTTGACTCCTGATGAAGTTTTTTACTCCTCTGACTGCCAGGATTAGTTTCTGCAGTTTTCTTGGCAAGGTTTTTTGGAAGTGGTTTGCCATTGCCTGCTTCCTAAGGCTGAGAGTGAGCTATCCCAAGGTCACCCAGCTAGCTTTATGCCTAAAGTGGGATTAGAACTCACAGTCTCCCAGTTTCTAGCCAGATGCCTTAACCACTAGATCAAACTGGCTCTCCTTCTGAGGGATTTAGCTAGACCTAATACTGGGAGTTCATCTATGAAGACTCCATGGAATTGATTGACAAGTTTCCCTGTACTGCTGCAAAGATCTACTTGTACCATAACAGATGAACAACTACACTGTGCTGCTTGGTGTGTCTTGGGCCCTTGGCATTATCTCACAATTCATTTGGAATCAGGCATTGGATGGAGACCAAAATCCATGAGCATAGAACAGACTGATGATGCTTGTGGGTACAAAGTCTGGTTAAAAGCAAAGGAAATGGCAGAGCTTAGAACTATTGAAGACAATTCAACTTTTGTGTGTATCCAAAGGGCCTTGAAAATACCCTTCCGTAAGGGAATTGATCACCACTTTTTTCCAGGTTATTTAGGAAGTGCTGTTTTTGGAGGCAATTGCACCATTGAAATGTGCAGATGCAGTCAAAGGTGGTGCAAGAGGCATTGAAAAAGTGCTTGAAAGGTCATGTGGCTCTTGAGTTGCCCATCTGTGGGGAAGTCAGTGCTGCTGACATATCCCTATGACTATTTCAACTTTTGAAAATATCTCACACCTGGTTGCAAATGGTGCAAGATCTTGACTAGTCTTCTGTAATATTTGAAAACCTATTTTACATATAGCTGGCCTTACATCTGCACTAGGCATTCCATTTTCTTTACCTATGACAAGTTGAAGCTCTTTCTCTCTTCCTCATATGTAGTTTCTAGGTTTGAAAGACAAGAGACTTAAAGGCAAGGACAAATTATTTTAATAGACATGGGATTGTTTGGTTATATGTTTTTAATTTTAAAAATCTTTCTTAGATCTCAGTATGTGGCAATTTCAAAAGTATATCCACACACAATCCACATAAATATTGCTTCTTCTTTTCCTCTGTCTGTGATTTCATGGCATTATATTTTTGATGGAAGCAGGGAGGAGGAGGAGTTGGGCTCTGAAGTTGTCTTTTTTGAAATCAAATTAACACAAATTCTATTTGATGCCTTATTTTCAAAAGTTCCCTTGAATGTTCCTGAGGTTTTGTCTGTTTCCTTTATCATTTGAGCAAAGTGACATAAAATAATAAGAACAGAAAAGATCAAGAATATGATAGAAGGTCTGAAGAAAAATAGGTTAACAAGGGAACTGGGTGAGTTAAATCTAAGAGTCAGAAGGGAATAATGAGAACAGCCTGCAACAACATAGAAAGATGAGATAAATTATTCTCATTAGTCAACCCAGACAGAACAAGGAATAATATGCTTAAACTGATGCAACAAAAATGTCAATTTAATGTTATAAAAAACTTTAGCCAAATGAGCATAATTAACTAATAGAATGAGCTGCTGAGTTATACTATGGAATACTATTATAACAAATATTCAAAGTGAACCATCTATTAAAGGTTGATTTGGGACATAACAGATTAAATGGAAAATCATGACATAGAGGGCACAAATTGGATGACCTTTCTAACTAGTGCCATTTTCTGATTTCAAGACAAGCCAAGTCTGCTTATATCTGTACAAGTGGGCCAGGAGATGATACATTAAAAAAGAGGGGCAAGTAATTGTATTGGAAACAAAAAAAGCCACAGTTAAACTTTAATGATGCTAATTGCAAAATCCAGAAATGTTCCTTTTAAAATGAACAAGCTTATGTGCTTCTAACTTTACAAAATATTGCAGCTCTAGTTTTCAGAAGAATAAGCACTTAAAAAAATATAATCATCATAATCATCAACATCATTTAGATGTATATCTTTATGTTCTATTTTTTTCCAGGAACCTGGCAACTTTTATGGAGTCTCACTTCAATTTTTTTTTTTATTATTATTATTTTGGTGCCTTTGAGTTACTGTTGTCTCCTGGTGACTGCCTGGAGTAATCTCTGCAGTTTTCTTGGCAAGATTTTGGAAGGGGTTTGCTATTGCCTTCTTCCTAGGGCTGATGTGGCATGACTGGCCCAAGATCACTCAGCTGGCTCTGTGCCTGAGACGTGACTAGAACTCCCAGTCTCTAGCCCAGTGCCTTAACCACTACACCAAACTGGCTCTCTGCTTAAATTTATCCCTACAATAAATGCTCTATAAGTGGTTGAACTGAGAGAGAATGACTGGTCCAAAGTGCCCTAGTGAATTTCCATGGATGAAGTTAAATTACAACATGGATTTCCCAGTCCTAATCTAACACCAACCTGTCATCTTGCTTTAAGGCTAGGTGCATGCTTAGGTCTGGATCCATCTGTCCATTATCAAAGTCAGCACTCATTGTTCTGAGTTAAACTCAGAAGATATGGTGACTACCAAAGATAGATAACTGCCCCAATTACAAACTAACAATCCATTAGTTCCACAACACCTTTTTAAAATGGCGGGTGTATTTGTAGTCACATTATTGAGAAGATAGGAATATTTGGTATTTTGAAAGTATATCCTGAGAGTCCTGACAAATGGCTGCCATATAGCATGGTGAATAACTAAACATCCCTTTGACAGAAGGCATGGATTAGATCACCATCCTTGCTAGTTCCCCAGGGTACCACCTCTCTTTATTTAGGCTATTCTTCTAGACATCTACCATTCTTATTTGTATTGTTGTTATTGATGGGCCCCAGAGATTTTATTGTAAAGGAAGATGATGCTAGAATCTTTGCAATCTCCTGTTTTTAGTATATTTAGTTATTTAGGTTTAAAATTAAACAAATTTGTAAACATAAAAGGTAAAAAAAAAGTTGGATGGGGCAGGGAACCAGTGAAGTATAGGCAGATTGGTACCCTTGAGCAGCACAGTACCTTACCTGTGATATATCATGAGTAATAAAATGCTTGGTGACTACAGAGAATCCAACAAGAGTGATGCTGCCTTGCATCGAATCACAAACTCCATGTATCAAATTTCAAAACTATTTAGATAATCCAATGAACATGTGTTTATATACCTCCTGCTTGGGGGATTCTACCCGGATGCCAGAAATTGTCATGCCACTTCATTTATTCTTCTCTACTTACAAAATTGAAAGACCCAGAGCCTTTTTCTAATTTTCCCGAATCTAGTACTGACTCTTCTAAACATAGCTTTTGCATTCACATTTTTGTAAAGAAAATCTCAAAACATTCCATTATGTTGTTTAAATGCAACTTGATAATTATGCAAAAGTAGGGGAACTAGTTTACTGGAAGGAGTGTGTGAAGATTAATAACTATGGAGTTTTTTTCATTTTTGTCCCCCCACCCCACACCTCATTATTCCTATGGTTGCTTCTAAGATTGGATTTCCCTTTAGGTTTGGGTTCTGAATCTGAAACACTGGAACTGCCCCCAAATAATTGAATGTGACACTTGATAAAAGAATTTTGGCACAGATGAAGTACTCCTTCTTGAAACTTTAAAGCAGCTCTACCCTCAAAGGTTTTGGCATGGCTGCTGTGAAAGCTTTCCTTTGTGCATGTGTACAACAACACTTCTGCTGGTCTATGTAATGTCCATTAACCTGACACCAAGAACTTCAGAACATAATGAGATGTGCTTTTTTGCGTAGATGTACTGACCTATAAATGTGTGTTTATAGAGAAACCGGACAGTTTTTTTAAACCTATCTTTCCAGCAAGATCATCTGTTTAATCATCAGGTCATCTGATCAATAACACATAACCTTGTACTACCTACGGTATGTTTAAAAATATTGCTTCTGTGCATCTGTAAGGCAAAGGGAAAAAAAAGAAAGAAAACAAGAACAAACAGAAGGATATTACACTTATAGCTAACTGCACATATACTAATCCTGGCATTAATATTAGTAATTTCAAATGTTAAATCAGAAGCAAGTCAGACAGTGCTAAACTTATTTGCCCAAGCGTTTCTGCTGTATTTTATTGACTCTGCCATATTTTATTGACTTAGCTTATGAGACTATGGTACAATCGGAAGCTGCATATTTGAAGACTCATAAGCCTGTGGGTCTGAAGAATCTATTGTCTTTCCCCTCCACTTTTCAGGGCCTGTTGAATGTGTAAGCCACTGACTGATATTTTTACTTACCTATTTTGTGTCCCATATGGTTGTCAGCTCTTTTTGTTTCAGAAGTATATTTATTCAATATTTTAGTTGTTTGGCCCATTTTTATCACTTCTTTATTGCACATGGTCTCATCCCGGTGGTGTGTATCCCTGGCTTGATGTAATGTGTCTGCATCCATATTCCTAACACAAGCGTTTCTTGTAACCCTTTGGCTGAATGACATTGCTGTTTTAAATGTTCCTTTTCTGAATATTTGAGCATAATTATTTTGCCATTCTACACTTCTTTTTTATGTAAGTGACTACTGTATATTCAAAAATTTCCTTGTACATCTCTGTTTTATTTATGCTATTTCCTTAACAGTTTCTAGACATTCTCAGGAGTTTCTGAAGCATACCATCAAACATTCCTTGAAACAATCTCTTGAGGTCTTAAACAAACAGTACTTATGCTTAAATCATTCTCTGAGGCAAACAGCATCTTTATTTTTACTAAAAGAAACTTTATTAAAAGTTTAAACCGATAAAAAACATATCAAAAGGTTACAAGGTTAATTTTGCATGCCACAGGCTTCATACAGATAAATAACATAAATAACTGTATCAGGCCTTTTAAAGTGTTTGCTTAATATGTGTACCTGGATTACATGCAAGAAAACTGTCCACTATGGATAATTGAACTAGCTTCAACATAAGTTCCCTTTTTATATTCTTTTAAATCTAAAATGTTCTTAAGTATATTTGAAACATGAAATATTATGAACGATTGTCAGCAGTTTATCTGACATATCCTTTATGCCCCCTCCCTGCCACAGTCAGTTTTGAGACATTTTGGCCAACATGCCATGAATGCAGCCAAAGGCAAAGTTATTCCAAGCATGCACATGCTATCCTTTATAAACTAAACTCTCTAATCTGAAGACTTTCTTTCAAGCAAAGACACAGTTGCCGACATATCATCAACTATGAGTTAAGCACATACAGTATTTTCTCTACTTTTTGTGGAATGCTCTATTTCTAGGGCCTTGTAGAGAAAGCAAAATGGAAGACAGATTCCAGCCCCAGTCACTGCTTTGCCTTTTGTGGAGCAGCCCCCAAATGAAGGAAGAAAATAAAATGGTATCCTCCTGCCACTGCTAATCATGAGCCTTACCCTCCAGAAAACTGCTAGAGGATATTATTTCTCTCTTTTAAAAATCTGACAAAATGGTCCTACTCTTTCCCTGCCTGCCACTAGGCCAGAGTCTATTCATAAGACTAGTTACCAGCACGACAATATATTTCTTCAAGGACTAGCTTTTTCAGTCCCCCCCCCCAGCTTATGTTTTATGTTATTCTCTTCTGTTCACGCTCTCTCTCTCTCACTCTTTCCAAGCAAAAGGCAACCACTCTTCTTCAGAATTCTTTCCCTCTAATAGTTTGTCATTTATTCCAGTAGCAGTGTGCTTAGGTGAAATCAATGGCTTAGAACAAGCAAGGATATAGGAGCGGCAGCAGATATTTCTCTTCTTCCAACTTAGTGTTACTGGGAAGCTGTAAATAGTACGCCAGTCAATATCTGTAATCTCAACTGTCCTTCTGAATGACAGAATATAGGGGAAAGGGAATAGAGCTAGAACAATTTGTGATGCAAAGACTATTAACAAAACTATCTTGTGGCATTTGAGAGCAATGTAAAGTTGAGAGCAATGCAAAGTATTGCTAAATGCAATATTTGCAGTTGCCTGTCATTCTAAAGCAGTCCTAAATGCCATTGATTCCAGTTGGACAAAGTTAATCTTCTGGTTAATGCTTCCCATTGAAATAAATGGGGCTTAAATTTTATTAGCTTTTGGTCATATTATATCCATGTTCATCAAAATAAAGTATTTCTAGGATTATTAGTTTAATTTACATTTAATACAGAAATAAAATACAGGAAAAAAATCCCTTGTCTAAGTTCATTCTTACATTTGAAGTTCATTCTTATATTTGAGGAAATAGTAAAACTGTAAGCTAGACTGGGCATAAACAAACACAATCATAGAATAGGCAAACCACTTCTATATTCTTCTTCCTAGTATTTCCTGCAGGTGCATTGTTGCCAAAAAGGGGGAAAAAAGCATATGGAAGTTATCTATGAAGTCACCAGAACTTGAGATTTACTGTACTTATCGAAATGGAAATAGGAGTGGCCTCTATATACAGACATGGAAAAAACTGCTGCTTTTTACTTAATCAAGATAACACTATAGTCCCATCTGAGACCCAAATCCTCTTCATAAAGAGAGAGAAAAGGGCAAGTTAATCACATTAATCCATATGTACCACGTACTGCCTGGGCTCTTGCATTATGTTAAGTCATGATTTGCATAAGCCATAATGTTGAATGCTCATTACATGCTATGCCATAAGCCATGGTTTCAAAACGACAGTGGCTGGATTCACACATTACACTGAGGCACAGCCAAACAAATCTTATGATGGCTTAAGAAAAAGAGTGACTCTAATAACTAAAGAGTAGTTCTACCTTTCAATGTGTTTAACCTAGTTTGAGAGGCAGGATATTATTGACCATTATCATTATTATTCTGCTTTGACTTCTGCAAGAATGTATTTCTAACCATTTGATTAGAATGGTTAATAACAGTTGAGCTACTTATTGGTACTTTTCTATGTGATAACTTTAAAGGTCACTATGGAGTAAGTTAGTGCAAAGAGCAATAATTCCTATCCTAACCTTATTTAATCAGCTGCTCCTGTGCTAGCTTTCTTGAAGGTGTTTTGTTTCCTTAATCCCATAAAGAAGATTATAACACTGCTAAATACCCTCTTCATTAATAAAGGAACAACTTCCATTTCACTCAGGTTAACAGAAGTTCTTAATAAGCCTGCATACATCCTAAGGGTACTGTTATATACAACATGTATGGTAAATAATCTTCTTAAAGATAGAGTCACAAAGAATTGTCTAGGGGAAAAAAGGTGTTCTTCAATCCAACACACTCAAGGCCAAATAATAAATTATATTTATATATTTATACTTTCATGTGTCAATCAAGTTCTTCATCCTTCTGCTCTGGTGCTTTCTTGGCACTTCCATTATCAGCAGAGGAGTCTGCATCAGGAAAATCCAATTATTTGATCCAGGAGGCTTACCAAATCCATTAAAACCCTTTCTCTTATGATTTACATAAACTCGGAAAGCATACATTCATTTTTGTCATTTAATTGTAAAGCTAATTAGCTTGAAGCAATCCTGGATGTCAAAAAGCTGAAACATACCTATCTGTAAATGTTAAATATGACCATGAGTTATGAGTAGGTAACCTACTTATAAGCCAAACATATTTTAAGAACAAAACCAGGCTCCTTTAAAAACTAACTCACATTATCAAATTCAGTTCTTCTCCTTTAAAATACTTAAATACAATTTATTTTATCCTTGCAAGTATATTTGTATGTAGGACAATAAATTTCCATAGTTTACAGATTTAGCCTGGTAGCCAAATCATCTAATTTCTTATTAACACATCTGGTCTTTTAATAAGATAGAACCTTCCAACCAGCAATATGTGCTGAGTTTACCTTGATATGATCAGGATTATATGCTAGGCAAATTAAAGGTGTAACCTGGACTTCGGTAGTATCTGGATTTACATTTCTGTATGTAAAATACGTGGTTTTCAGTTTTGTACTTACATTAACTGTTTCTATTACACAAGCTGGAAACTATGTGAAGGCATGATCAAATAACTCTAGAGTTTAGAGATATTGTTATTTACAACTTCATTCTAAGAGGTTATTAGTCCCTTGCCCTTACATTGGCTGAGTTCACATGATATGTGAAGACATTCTGTGATTTGTTTGGTCCTGGATTAGCTGCTTTAGGAATTCAGCTATTGTTATTTGTAAACCATGGTTTGTGGTATAATCACAATTTATGGTAGTTTACTGAATAAACCACAGGTGATCATTCCATGGAATAGTGGGTTAGGGTTAAATTAACTCAGTTACTTACTTGTTGCGACTTTTGCATTTCTACATAGCTGTATTCGTTGGTCCCAGTTATGGAATGGAGTTCCTTGAAAGTTTCATTTTGTCGCACTCTGCATTTAGAAAATGGTTGAAGCTACATCTCATTTGCCAGGCTTTTAATTATTGACTAGCATTTATTTTAGTTTTCAGCCTTTTGATATGAGGGTGACAAACTGACCTTGGTTGATCTGGAAAAAAGAAAAAAAAAAGGCTGAGCAGGGTCAGATCTGGTGAGCATTTGGATGGGAACTACTAGGAATTCACAAGCCTTAAGACTATACTGGAAAGTAAATCCCAAATCCCCCAAATGTCTCCAGCATCTTGGAAGAAAACATGAAACCACTTCCATATTACAGCTAAGAAAAATGACCAATCCAGGCAATCACTCAGAAACAAGCTACAGTAAAGAGGGTCCTGGCCTTTTTAAAATTGTGCTCTAAATGTTATCAGTTGCTCTGAGGACTTGTTTGCATAGAAAGGCAGTATGCATATCAAATGAATAAAACATTGTTTTTCTTTCTGTGTGTCCAAATAACAAGATTACAAAAAATACAAAGGAAGTAAGAATTTGTTTGTATCTCTTATGGTATCTTTTTACCAGGAACTTGCCTTTCTTGTACATTTCTAAATGAGATAAACTTCAGGCTTTCTTTGAAAAAATGGCAGATAAGAATATTTCATTGTATTTCTTGTTAGAAGATCATTTGATGTTGAATTTTCCGAGAATGTCTCATTTATAAATAAGTTCATGTGTTTGATTTTAATGACGTAAATAATCAACTGTTACAAAAATATGGAGTAGAGGGAATGTTAGTGTGGATATGAAAAAAAAAGAACAATGTAGAGTAAATACATTAATTGGATGCTCATATATTAAGTCTCATCAATATGCAACCTGAATTGAAATTTTAGTGGTGACACAAGAAATTTCAACAACAAAGAAGTTGTTTGGATTGTACTTCTGCAACTTACCAACTTGAACTAAAAGTATGATATTGTGCCAGATGTCTATAGTTTTGTAGACAAAGTACTTCTTTTCTACAATTTCTCTCTCCTGTACAGGCTATAGAAGAATGGCTCAGAGCAGGGAAATGTAGTTTTCATAGCTAGGTCCCAGTGATAAAAATACACTTTTCTGATATTTGATTGCCTACCCTAAAATATTTTGTACTTTTTGTGCCATCAACTTTTCTCTCTAGTAATGTAACTTTTGTCCTTTGTTTCTAAATTCCTGCTTTTTATCTTTTTGTACTATTGCCATGTATTCATATAATTCAAAATAATAGGATTAAACAGAGATCCATAAAGGTCAACCAGATCACTGGCTCACTATGCACAGTAGTTCGTTCCCAGAATCATAAAGACTCAGGTGATTATTATGTAAACAGCCACTTCCTTATTATCACTGAAGAGACCCACTTCTTTGCTGGATCATAGAAAGGCTACTAGAAAGAAAATTATAAATTATCTACCATTAGGTTTGTGGTAGTATATTGCTTCAAAATTGAAAATAATTTAGTTGCTAGAATCCTTGTAACCCATGATCTCAACAAAACTCATTAGAAAGAAGTCTGTGTGGATCAAGCTTGGAAAAGAATCAGTTTTAGGCAGTCACCAAAGACTCTGACACCATGAATCTATACTGTTGTCTCCAGATTGGAATAGTTGCTATTGATCTTATTACATTTGTTTAGCAAATGAACAATAACTTATAATAATATGCAATTAAACAGTAAAAAAAAATTTCTGCAATAGTGAGGAGCAAAGACATCAGAGGGGAACAATGTAAAGAGAAACCTCTGGAATAACTAATAATGCCTGACACCTTCTTGCCCAAAGGTAGAAGGGACCACAACTTGGAAGTTCCTTGCTTGGGAAATGACCAATTGAAAAATGAGAAATTGAAATCACCATTATCAAGGTCATCTCCAATTATCTCAATGGAGAGGCTGGTATATACCTGGCAAAGCATTCCATCAAGTATTTGTTCAGAAATGTATATGACTAATCAGCAGAAGGAATGACTGGGGGACAGAAGAAATTGGTGGGTAGTGGTCTGTAGTAATAATCAGTGCTCTGAAGAGAATTATATTTATTTCTACCAATTCAGTTTATTTATTTATTCATCAAATTTTGCCACCACCCATCTCCCCCCAGAGGAGGGACTCTGGGCAGTTTACAATAAAGGTAAAAGATTTAAAATACAATAAAACCATAAATAATACATAAACTATAGATATAAATAGAAGATATAAATACAAAATAAAATAAAATCCAGATGGCAATGAAAGTTCTAATTCAGTTTGTGTGTATATGAGAACCATTTTAGGGCTCCAACCATCCCCAAGAATGACCACTCCCCTTCCCATCCCAGGCGAGATGGCAGAGCCAGGTCTTCAGCTTTTTCTGGAAGATTAGGAGAGAGGGGGCTTGCCTTACTTTCAGGGGAATAAAGTTCCAAAGGGCAGGAGCCACTGCAGAGAAGGCCTGCTTCCTGGACCCTGCCAGACAGAATTCTCTTACAGATGGTGTCCATAACATGCCCTCTCTGCAGGACCGGGTGGGACGGGTCAATGTAATGGGAATGAGACAGTGCCTCAGGTAGCCTGAACCCATGCCATGTAGGGCTTTAAAGGTGATAACCAACACCTTGAATTGGACCCGGAAGCAAATTGGCACCCAATGCAGCTTGCCAGTCTTGGGGCACCTAGAATTGCCTGCATGGCTGCATTCTGGGCCAGCTGTAGCTTCCAGATACTCTTCAAAGGTAGCCCCATGTAGAGCACAGTTGCTTTTCATACGTGCACAGATACATTTCAATGTTCAAAGTGGCCTGATTCAGAAGTTTAGTGGAACAAAAATCAATCTGGATAGATTTTTTTAATGTATTCAAACATGTTAATCAGAACGAATTTCTGAATCAATTTCAATGATAGAATTAGTTGCAGTTCTCTGACTGGTAACTGATCTTATGAGGTACCTATTTTTCTCTAATAGGTAACTGATCCTTAAGGATTGGTTATGGGGAAATGGTTTTTCTTAATTCTGTTTTTATAGTAATGCCTCATAGCTGACCTGAACTGATTCTTTTAAGTATACTTTCCAAACATTCATATTTTACAAATATAATGACTTCGCCTTTTTGCATGGTTAATTATATTATCTATAAAACTCTGCTGATGCTTATTGTTTCTGAAAAGATGTCTAGCAATAAATGTATTTCATAATTACTGGCTCTGGTCCATATTTTGTTGAAATTTGTTTGCCACTTTCCATCTCTCTCTCTCACATACAAACATAGCTATCATAAAAGTTAGTTAAATGATCTAATTAACTAGTTCCTCTTTAAACTTTTCCAATTTCTTTTTTTTTAGAGCACTTAACTGATTTATTATCCGTTATCTTCTACTCTTGTCGAAGTATTTCTTTCTGCACATATGCATTTAAGAATCATTCACATGCATGCATTCACTGAACATCTAAGTTGCCCCACATTTTTAATAGTCCTTCTGCAAAATTAGATTGTATCTCTATAAATATTTCTCTAAGTTAATTACTAAGTAATATTAATCTCTAAAATGCAAACCCTGCAAAAAAGACCTTTTCGCTCATTTCTTTAGCTAAATGTTAGTCTTTGTATTCTGATCTGACATACCATATGTTTTGTATCTTGTGGGGCTCAATAGCACTTTAGATTTGATTCCCAAAAGTGCTTTGGAGGATTCTGGGATGCAAATATAGCATCTGTCTACAACACTTTAAACAGCTGTATCTTTTCCAAGGATCATATGTATCTTCCTTCCAAATCTGATGCACAATTCCAGAAAAGGACATTGCTCCTTGAACAGTTAAATACAGGCGCAATGTTCACACCCCTGTGTTTTGCAGCAGAATCTGAAACACTATACAGCTCACAACATAGTCCAACAATAAAAACAACAATCAAACCCAAAGATGAAAACAGAAATTCAAGATGGCATTATAAAATTAGGAAAAAGCTCTCAGAAACTACTCCAAAACAATTCAGATTAACCTCTAAAATATCAAGTTACAAAGAGTAATTATTCAAACTTCCTCAGAACAAATTATTTTATATAGTGGCTTTGGTTTTAGTTTACCATAAGGACTATACAGCTCACAACATTGTACTTAGAGTCCAGATTCACTGAGTTCAGCTGCACTTGCTCCCTGATATATAGGACTGCAGTTAAAGCTGACTTAAGAAAACTATGTTTTTGACTCATTACTTCTATAGTATTAGTCATAATTGATCTATGTAGTATTCACACTGTTACGAGTTAGTGTGAAGGGTTATCTACACATGATATTTCATTTGTTCTACTTTTAAATTATTTAGAATATAATGAAACTTTGGGTGGAAGATACATTATGTATCTATATCTTAATCTTTTGGTATTGCCTTAAAAGTTTATAACTTCAGTTACAGATGTCCTATTTATTGTGCCCTTTTTTGAAAGGAACTATCTGTAACGTTCATAAAATGGGCTCATATTTTTTTCTTAATAACATTATGAGTTTGCACATCCACTAGACACAGAACAAGATTTTTTTCCAATTAATAGCTTTAGTTATGTGTATAGACATTTAAATCCCATTCAAGAGCTAGTACAAAAATATTTTTCTTCTTGACTACTTTGCAATGGCAATTAATAATACCAGTTCTGAGCATCAGCTTAGTTACTTGCATCTATACTAGTTTCAGAGTGTTCATCTTAAATATATGCTAAGGAAGTACTTCCAAACATTCTATGTCCTTATGTGGAAAGCTTTATCTATGAAGAGATCCTTAGAGTCCAAGAGTCCCAACCTTCCATAATGAAGTAGGGGAAAGAGTATTCCTGTCTGGCAATTATGAGACAATGTTTTTGCATAAATAAATAGTAATAAAATAAACCATAACAATCTTATCTGTCTTCAGAAGCAAATCAGGGTCTGGATTGGTTAGTACTTGGGTGGGAAAACACCAGAGCATCCTAAGGCTGTAGTCTAGAAAGAGAATGAAAAAAAAAATGTAGAAGGCAGTGGTGACCCACCTCCATAATACTGCCAAGAAACTAGATGCCTATGTCTATATCATGAGAAGTTAAGGTTGTCTTGTGTTTATAATTTTTATTAAGACTTTTGATTATAATAGTGAAAACGAATGCAAACTAAACTTTAAGAAAGAAAAGTAAATAGAAAGAAGAAAAATGCAAGAAAAAATAAAGAGAAGAGAAAATAAGGAATATAATAAAGAAAAAGAGAAATATATATAGAAATGACTTCCAACCTTCATTACAACATGTATAGACAAATTTAGTAACCCTTCAAACAGGTATCTCTTCATCCCATCCCTTATTCCATCCCTTATCTATAAGCAAATCCATAAAACATCAACTTTTTAATCCTAGTATCCATAAAGAGTTGCCAGAACTTTGCAAACAAAAAAGAGTCTTATTTTAACCTTGATCAAATAAATCAACTTCATATTCTTTCCTTTTACTTCTAACAATATTATTCTTTAGTTCACTCAAATATTGTTGTAGGATGTTATTTCTCTTCAGTTCTTCTTTATCCCATCACACAGACTTCTTCAAGGCTTTAACAAGCCTCTTTTGTAGATCCAATAAGAAAATATTTTCCAGGTCAGTCTCTTGGTTTGTCATTTGTATTTCTTCTTTAATTTTTAAAACTTCAGCCAGTTTCTTTTGTATATCCAAAAAGTGTCCTTTTCCAAATCATTCTCTTGGCCAGTCATTTGTAGTTCCCCTTTCAGTACTTTGTCTTGTCTGACAAGATTTACTTCACATCTATCATTCCCATTTTTAACATCTTTTGGACATAGACTCAGACATAATTACTGACACAGTTGATATTGTAGCTACTAATTTCATTCTTCAAAGATCTCCTCTAATATTTCCAATGTTATGATGTTCTGTCATTTTGTAAGTCCCAGTACTAACCAACACCAAAAGCAGGCTTGTATTTTTTTTTTTTTTGCCTTCTGCTTAGAATCTTTAGTCCCCTCTAGTGTCGAGTTTCTAAAATCATAAAGTCACTTATCTTTGTTATGACTTACAATAGCCAAAATGAATCTGGTTCCCATGAGAAGCTATCTATTTTTTAAAGTTAATTTCAAAATCTTATAGTAAAAGTCAATATTCCAAATTTATCTGGACTCTTAATCCATTTATAACTTTCTTATATCAAAGTCTTATTTAGCTTTTTGCTGTTTATTTCAAATTCTTAAGCTTATAATTATTTTTTCTTTTGTTCAGAGTTGAAGCTAAACTCACTCAGTTACTTTTCAAACTTGTCATTCCAAAGGTCTCTAATAGCTTTAAGATGATTAATAGTCAATTTCTGAAAATGATTAGAAAATAAAGCTGTGAACTTAATGTCCTTTAAAAGGCTCCACCATAGTTGCAAGCAAGATGGCTAATCCCCTCATCCCCCAGTGCTCAAAGCCACAGAAGACTGCTGTTCTGCAGTCTCCTTCTGAAGTGCAGCTGTCCAGAGCACAGTGGGTGATCTCCCATCCTCCCCTTGTCTGGTGAGGTTCTAAGAACCAGTCTACTCACTGGCTCTTTGGTCTTTGCCACAGTCATTGGCTCCGCTTTCATGAAGACATCTTCAGTTCGCCACCCCTTCCCTAGAAATCCAAGGAATTAAAGTTGTCTTGAGGGCCCTTTACCTTTCAAGGCTAAAAGATGCCTAGTGTACAATGCCATGTCCCTGGATCAGCATCCCAGAAGCCAAAAGACAGATTTTCCAACTCTTAGAGTTGGAAGAAAAAGTCCATCTTCAAAGGAAGAAAATAGTAACACCCAGCCCTACTCTCCTCTGATGTTAGATAAGGAAAAGCAACACTAGTTGGGCACATACTGGTTAATAGTGGGATGGTAATATTCAGGATCAAAGTTATGGAGAACTCTGAATAATATTCAAGCTGGTCTAATTTATTTATTACTTCCACTCTGGACTGGGTAATTGTTAAGAATTTTGCTGAGAAATTTCTCCATAGTCAAGCATTTGTCAAAAGAAAATTAGTTTTTCTTAATACCTGGGCTGTTTTCCTGCATGGCCTGGTTTCTGCAGATTCTGGAATGTGATTCCCTTCAACTAACAGAAGAGGAAAGAAACAGTTTCCTTTGAGTCATTCAAGAAGTTACAGTCAAAGAATTTGGGAATAAAGGTGCAGGAATCTAGATGGATTACAGAATGTGTGCTATGAGTTCCCACATCTCTAATGCAGGTTTTCAGTTTAGTCCCTTGTTTTATGAGGCCATTTGTTCTTTTTTTATATTTTCAAATAGAACAGAGCATTATAAAAATACCAGAAAATTCAGCTGTATTATTTCTGAAGGAAATTAAAGCCTTCAGTGCCACTGCTAGAATTCTTATTGTGTAGGGATAGGGGAGCCATGTGTCATACATTCACATTCTTTGGAGAAAAGCAAAGGCCAAAGGGGAAAACCCAAAGCAGAATATTTTTGAAGCTGATTATGGAGAAAAAAATGAATGCTAGTCAGAAGTATGGTTCCAGTGGGATCTGATTAATATTTGCTGGTAAAATAAAGACCAGACAGTATGCTATTAATTTTATTGCTACTTTTTTTCTCTTTCATTTGAATCCCTCCCCTTCCCTTCACAATTTGAACTTCCTTTTGGCTAATTAACTATTGAACATTTTTCATGCATCCCAAGTGAGGAAGCTATAAAAAGATGAATAGCACTTATGAAGTAATTGACAAAAAGTATATTGGGCTTTCTACAAAATAGTATTTTGCATCTTAATATGGAGGGAAAGGCCCCTCTGAACCATTGTTTGATAGGTCATTAGCAATTTCTTAGAACTCAGAACCAGATACTAATGACTCAAGGCTAAAATGAACTTGGGGTGGGCAACTGCCGCACAGAATATCTCCAGAGAAAACACTTAATGTTTGTGTCTTGGCATTATCAAAATACCCCTGGTGTTATCTCAGATGAATTCCCTGGCTATTTTCTTTTCTTTTGACAGCAAAGTCAGAGCTGACAAACCAAGGCAGTTCTTAAGGAAATTCAATTACTGAAATGTCTGACAGCTTGCTTTGCTACTCTGACTAAAGTTTTCAAAGTTACATGCTGCATATATAATGTATCTTCATACTACAAAGGACCATATTTGCATTTTCTAGGAGAAAATCATTTTAAAGCTGTAGATTTCTAATGATAAAAGAGAAAGAGTGAAACGCTGAAGCACCTATTTTGAAAAGAAATAAAAAATAAGGCAGGTGTCTGCCAAATGAACCCAAGAAAACACTATGTTTTCTTAAAAGCATAATTTATTGGCCTTCACATTTAAGTGCTGTGGGTGTTGTTCATTTTGAAAGGTTATTTGGAAAAATAATTAGCACATATTATTTATGCATGATGCCACAGACTAAATCTCTCTCCCTTAAAAAAAGAAAAAAAAAAGACAAGGGAACCATTTAAATTATTTCCATCTCCAGGCTCTTAACGAGCTCTATTGCCAGAAACTCTTAAGTTTCCAATTCAATTATCCATCATTTTCAAGAAAGTAAAGACATACGTATGAACATGCATTTGCTCCATTCAGTTAATGATTTTAGTTCAATGTATTCATTGTCCAGATGATTTTCTTCATGATTTTCTTTAGCACAATTTTGTGGCAATAAGCACCACTGTTAGACTTTGCACAGATTTTCACAATGAGGCTCCTTTAAGAGGCAACATTCTTGCTAATCACTGGGTATGAACTATTATATCTAATTTCTGTGATTGCCTTAAGAGAGGAAATGCTAGAAATCTGTAAGGTAGAATTTATTTTTCTGTTTTTTTTTAACTTTGCTATTTAGTAAAATAAATTTAAAAATGTAAATAGATAAACATATTTCACTTTGTTCTGAATCTTCTGTATCTTACTATATCCTGTGGAGTACATCAATTTTGACAATGAAAGATTATAGACATAGTGGTGGAAATAGTTTATCTTTCCTGAACTTGCAAAGCAGAAGATGTGGCATACTAACTTCTGTGTAGGAAGTTTAACTTTTCATTCCAAGATATTTATCTGAATCTGTAGTGCATACTGGTCTTACATGTATAATTGTGGGCATAGGACATACATACACATAATTTTCTATGCTTGTAAAGTAGGTGTTGATGACCAGTAGAGAAAAAGAAGCCTTCCCCAAATGACTAGGATCACACTTCCAATTTCTCAGACAGGGTATCAATGGCAGTCTAGGAAATCTGGGAATAGTGCTCCAGCATGTGGAGTGGCTGGATAAGATTACACCAAGGGAAAGTTAATTCATGGCTTGGAATAACTTTGTTTCTTCTTGGTTTCTTAAAAGTGTTTTTTCCCCAATATGAACTATAAAGAATGTATAGAATACGACAAATATGCTTTATCTCTAGGGCCAATAGACAGTGATTGCTGTTCACAATAAAATGGGAAAATAATGGTAAATAATCAGTGTTCATGTAGTAGACATAAACAACAATTGACAAATATGCTGCTGTGATATTATATTAATGTTTGTTCCTGTTCTATCATTTAGATAGGTTATTATCTGGACCTGTTTCAGTCACGTTTCAGACCAGGGTATAATATGGAGTGCTGGTTGCACTTGTTGATGACCTTTGGTGGAGTCAGGGAGGGGGTGGTGTACCCATCCTTATGCTTCTTGATCACTCAGTGGCTTTCAATACTGTTGAACACAGTATCTTTCTGGACTAGCTAAGGGAACTAGCAGTGGGGGCACTGTGTTGCAATGGTTCACCTCCTTCCTCAGTAATTATTTCCAGTCAGTGTTGACAGAAGGGGAGAGATTGTGCCAGCAGCCCCTCACATGTGGGGTGCCTCAGGATTTTACACACTCCCCCCTTCTGTTTAACATCTACACAAAACAGTTTGGGCTTTGGTATCATCAGTAGGTGGATAATACTCAACTATACATCTCAACCCTGGAAGGTGAAGGTGCAAGTGAAGCTGTCAATATACTAATGCAGTGTCTGGAAGCTGTTCAGGTCTGAATGGGGAGGCATAGACTTTGGCTCAATCCTGACAATCCTGACTGAATGGCTGGGACCATTTGCACCCCATGGGTTAGGGATGTTTTCACCATTAATCTTGGATGGGATTGCACTTCCCCATTTAAGATGATACACAACCTGCAGGTCCTCCTGGATTCACAGCTACTGCTCAATGAGCAAGTGGCAGCTGTGGACAGGATGTCCTATGCATAGGTTCATCTTGTGTTTCTATTCCTCAACTGGAAAGCCCTTCAGATGGTTACTCACATTCTAGTCATCTCAAGACTGGATTATTGCTATGTACCCTACATGGGCTGCCCTTGAAGACCATCTGAAAGCTACAGCTGGTCCAAAGTGCAGAAGCACAAGCAGTAATTTCTCATTACACCCACATGTCATCACTGCTATGTGAGCTGCCTTGGTAACCATTTGTCTTCTGGGCATAATTCAAGGTGCTGGCCATCACCTATAAAGTTCTTCATGGCAGAGGGCCTGGTTATCTGTGGGACTGCCTTATCTGATCATTTCTACCTGCCTGATACATTCAAGCAGAGTGGATATACTCCAAGTTCCCTCAATTAAATTTTGTCATCTTGTGGATCTGAGGAAGCATGTCTTCTGTATCCTAGCCCCTGCCCTTGGAATATCATCCCTCCAGAGATATAGATGACTTCCACTCTCCTTGGGTTCCAAGAGCCCTTAAGATTTAGCTCTGTTTCCAGGCCTGGAATTAATTTATTTGTGGGGCCCTTGTTGTGTTTTTTACTGTTATAGCTGTTTTTGTCTGGGATATTATGCTTTGTTGTTATGTTTTTAATTGTTTTAATTGTATATTGAATTGTATAATATTGTATACAATATTATAGCCATCCAGAGTTTTTGGAGTGGGACAGCTATAATAAATCTAAATCATATTCATTGTTATCATTATCATCTTGTACTACCATAGTGCCTTGGAAATAGAACAGAATCAGATGATAGGTTTGCCCACATATCTATTAAGCTTCCTATATTAGATTAGCCTTATTGGATGAAACCATTAAAATGTCTCCCCTGTTATACTAGGTTTCATGTAAAAAGCTTGCCTGATAGATATATTTGAGATAATAGAGGCTTTTATTATCATTTGTATTACAAGTTAAGTGAATTACATATTCTTATTTTTCAGAATACTGTGTTCGTAATAAAGCTCATTCTCAATATCCATCTACACTGGTTTTCAATATTTTGTCAGAATTATAAACAGACCACACACATGCTCATCCTTTCAAAAAAAAAAAGCCAGCATATCACTTCATTGGATCCCAATCAGTCATACTGACTGTGGCCTTTTAAATAGTTATAATTTACCAATGGAATAAACTTTGTTCAGGATCACCCTTACAATTTCTCACAAGAGATTATCTTATTTGGCTTTCAGTCATTGCTGCATTTCTTTCTCAAGAATAAATTGGAGATCTTTTTAGTTGGATTCTGTACTCTTTATATTACAGTGCAGAAATTTTAAGTTATTTAGTGCCTTGGCTTGCTTGCTTGCTTGCTTGCTTCCTCCCTCCCTCCCTTCTGAAATGTCAGGGGCAAGCACTTGCCATTTTTGATGTGTTGCTATTGTAGTTTGTGAATGGTTCCATAACCATTTGATCCTCCTATCACAGTACTGGACTTCTTTCTTTCCTTTTAAAGCATAACCATGGGACTGTACTTTGCTTCATTGGCTGTTAAAAGTAATCTGAGAATAGGTCCATTCTTAGAGTGAAGACAAGTGCCAATAAATCATTTAGCCTCTCTCCAAGTTTTCTGTCGTCTTTGATTGTCCTGGTGGAACAGAGCAGCTGCAGTGCTACCCATAGAATTTTTCTGATATGTTTTACTACTTCATCTTCCATTTTCTTCATCCTTCTTAATCTTAACTTTGAAAAGTTTTTTTTTTTTCTTCAGAGTACAGAAAACAATTTTGGTTATGGATATTTTAGTGTTTCAACAACACTATTCTTTCACCTTTATATATTTATCTCTGAACATTTCATGTATTTCTTGGATTCTATACACTTTATATTAAGATGAAATATTTTTAGGTTTGTTGTAGTGGTTTTTAAACAAAATATCCTATTATCTTGGTTTAAATATGCTTGTCATTGTATGTGTAGCTTTGTACTAACACTGAACTTTTTCTTTCCATTGCTAACTTCAGGTCTGGGGATAATTCTGCCAGCTTCAAACTTCTTTAGAAATTGTCTTAAATAGTTTTGTTACCTGTTCCTTTCCTAGTGAACTGTTTCCAGATTATAAATATAAAAATTAAAATAGGAAAGAAAAATGATCTACTCCAGTTTTTCTAGTAAAATCTGAACAGGTTTTGGTGCCATTCATTTTTTCACATCTTTACTACTGATCTTTGAAAATATCCCTTCTTTCTTAAAAAAAAACAAAAAACCCAACATGTTTTCCTTTCTTCAAATCCTTCTTTAAACTTTTCAAAGCCCTTTTTAATTTAGAAAAAAAGTTTCTAAAAGTACAACTACAGTTTGTAGAAGAATCATCACTTCTATAATAAAGACTTGCTAACTTTCTAAACTAGAAAATGGTTTTGCCACTTTTTATATTTGTTGATTGTTGCATTGTTTTAAATCACAGGTTTCCGCTCTATAGAGCAACTAACAAAGTTTCCAGTCAGGCTCTATTAACATTTTAATCTGTTGGTTTACACTATTCCCAAAGAAGGATTTTTTTAAAAAAAAATGGGCCATGAATTAGTAGTGGATTTGAGTTTTATGTTCCCAATGGATGTTGGTAGCATGAATACTAGCAGGACTTAGGTCCTTCCTTTCCCAGGGGTGTGGGGTGTGTGTGTGAAATCCAACTAACTTTTGGAATTATCAGCAATTGCCAATTATATTGGTCTTGTCTTTTCATGTCAGAAATTCCCTATGTCATAATGGTTCTGTAAATGCTGTTTCTCCTTTGCACCACTACCTGGAATGATCAAGTGATTAATTAATGTTTGGCCACTTGGTCATTCCAGGAAGAACTGCAATGAAAGAACTATAAAAATATCCCACAGTTTTGTTTATGAAAAGAAAGAAAAAGCCAAGAGCACTAGTCACCTTGCATATTTTTAAATGTCCCTAAGTGGACCAGCAAATTTATGTCTGGATTATTAAAAATCCAAACATAAAACTGCTTGAGCAGAAATTTGCTCTGCACAATGAACAATAAAACAGGTTGGATTTATACCAATCCACCTTTCCTTATTCCCAAATAGCCCAATAGATGGATGCATATTTTCTCATTATAGAATATCTGTCAACATTGCTACTGTCAGTATAAGTAATGTTATTACTTGTCTGTTGTTTTCAAGACAGTTCAGGATGCTTTGAGAACAGAATGGTTCTACATTAGATGCTTTCCACTTCAAGTTAGAAAACTATATTCCATATATTTTTGTAGCATATTAAGGATGTTCTATACTGTTTTTGTTTTGCTAAAGTAATATTTTCTATGGCTGAAAAAGAAGCCCAGGTAGAGAAAGATCCTTGGGTTCAGCCCAATTTGCCATGGATCTAAAACAAACTAAATGAAAGAAAATGAAAAAAGGAGAAGAGCTGTTGTTGATGCTGGCATTCGGTATGTTTGTGTGTCTAGAAGTTACCATTTTGGTGGAAGAAAGAAAGACTAGAATGTAAAGAAGAAGATGGAGTGACACAGGAAGAAGTGGCTGGAGCATCAAGGGATTGAGAAGAATACAAACAGTGACAGCCTGATTAAAGGAAAAACAGTGTTGCTACAGAACGCCTAAGTGTAGAAAAGCTACAGCCTGGTAGAGTGAAACTTGCTCTCAAGTGATTCAGTCTAACAGAGCAAAAAAAGGAATCTGCAGAAGCAGATCAACAGCAAAATGCTGATAGAAGAAGAGGGGGATGAAAGTGAAAGTGCACAAAGTGGCTGGAGTGAATTCAGAGGCACTAAAGAGACTGTGAAATAGCACCACCATTCTTGGCAGAGACTGTGAAATAGCTTGTTTCATAAAGAGCTGATTACATTCCCAGACAGAAAGCTGAGAAGGGAAGAAAAGTTGAAAGTCAGTACACAAAGCTAAATGAAAACACTCTGAATTAGTAAATAGGATAATAGGATTACACTTGGAGGTTAGGACAGAAGTAGGATATGACAAAGATAAATTTGTATTTATAAAAACATGTTTCAGAATGTGTGTTTATGCTGAAATAAGATAGTAAGAATTTGCTAGATTAGAAAAAGGCCTGTCTAGTATCCTTTCCCACAATGACTAGCCAAACCATCCCAGAATCAGATTAAAACCAGAATGTGGGAATTATGTCAAAGAGCCCTACTTTCATCTTACTTTTCATCAGTTTGTCTAATTCTCCTTTTAAAACTTTCCAAGTAGCTGGTCTTGTATGGAGGCAAATTTCATTCTTTGTGATACATTTCTTGCTGTGCAATTAGAATTCATTATATACCAAATATAATATATTGATATCAAATGGTAGCTTACCAAACTAATGACAACAGGTCATTAGTTTGGTAACTACCATTTGATATAAATATATTATACAACTAGCCTTAGAACGGGCAATGAAGATATTGAAGTGGTGGATACCTTCTGCCTTTTGGGATCAACCATCAACAGTAAAGGAACAAGCTCTCAATAAATGTGCCATAGACTAACACTTGGTAGAGCAGCCATGAGGGCCTTGGAAAAAATATTCAAATGCTGTGTTGACTCTATGCCTACAAAGATCAGAATCATGTAAGCAATGGTATTTCCTAGGACACTCTATAGAAGTGAAAGTTGGACTTTGAAGAAGCAGGATAGGAAAAATATTGATGCTTTTGAACCCTAGTGTTGGAGAAGACGCCTGAGAATACTGTGGACAGCCAAGAAAACAGACCAATGGATCATTGAACAAATCAACCCAGAGTTCTCACCCAAGGCTCAAATGTCCAGATTCAAATTAACCTACTTTGGATACCTTACATGAAGACCTAGCTCTCTGGAAAAGGCTCTAACACTGGGAAAGATGGAAGGAAAGAAGAGAGGATGACCAGCAGCAAGATGAATGGAGTCAGTTACAATGGGTGCACCATTAGAAGACCCAAAGGACCAGGTTAGGGAGAGATAATCATGGAGAAAATCTATGTGGTCACTAAGAGTTGACAATGAGTTGATGGCACATAATCAATCAAATGGTTTCTTCTACAAATGTTACAAAACACCACCCTTCATCTCAATACAACTGGAGAAATCAGGTTTATTGAAAGTGTTTTTTGCTTGTTTGTTGTTTAGAATATTTTTAAGTTGTCCCAATTATGATTCTGTGCAGCAAACATCAAAGTAAAACATGAATACATGGACTAAAAATATCAATACCATATATGACCAAGATGTGCTCCTAGAATCAATTAGTTTAAGCAAACATATTGGAATTGTCATTTTAACTGTCTTTCAAAATTCAAGGAGAGAGGGGCCCCAATATAATTCAAAGGAAAGTGCGTTCTAAAGTATATGTCCACAGCAGGGAGGGCTTTCCACTTAGCCTATGACCATGTACTTCCCATGGAGGGATGTCCTCAACAGGGCCCTCTTTAGATGTTAGGACCAGATAGGCTAGTTCAATCCTGCTTGAGCACAAACTGAATGTTCCTTGAGCATGAGCATGAACTCAGGACTGGAGGTCAGGGGACTTTGAACTCCTGACAAATAACAGAGGTGTTATAGAGTTTGAAGAGGAACAATGTTGTTCATTTGTTATGTACATATTAGGGATACCAGATCTGGGTTGCAAAAATCCCAAGGACCATTAGATGGCAGCAAAGAGATTCAGAAAATTCTATCTGGAATTTTGTAGCCCAGAACTGTCACTCCTATTGTACATATCATTCAGACCCAAATTCAATGAAATTATATATTTTTTGTTAGAAATCTCACTCTTTGAATTTTAATTAAAAGAAACCATGGCAGTGGGTCTGACTCATGACTAGGAACTTATTTAGACTTAGGACTACCTGTGCTGTATAGCACATTGTGCAATAATTGCATTTCAAGGAAAGGATGTGCTTAATCATTATATTGTGCCTTTTTGAAAGATTCTCCACAAGTTGCTCTTTTCCATGATAAGGAACATGATTAGCACATGCAGCATCTAAATGCTTGAAAGCAATGGGCTGATGTGCTAATGTGTAGGCGTAATGGTTATTATATATATAAAAAAGACAATATATAAGATATACATATAAAAGACATAAATCTTTTCATTTTGCATAAACATTCTTTGTTTTGTAATGTATTGCTATAGTTCTTCAGTTAATGCAAATGTATGTGCTCATGTGTGTGAATGGAAGAAGTTACAATGAACACTATGCATATTTACCACTCAGTCCTTAATATGTTTGCAAATAATTTCCTGAATTTTGCTCTACACCTGGCCCTATGTTAGGACTGAAATTTAATTCTGCCTCCCTTGGCATCTGAAGTGATTACCCTGAAGTGGTATCTCAGCGGTAAAAATAAAACTGGTTACTAAATTAATTCTTATGCTTACCTTCTCTTAAATGGATCTCAGTAGCTTTGCCACTGCATTGCAATCTTTTTTAGATCTTTGTTCTAAAAACTGTACATAGAAATTGGTATGCTCTTCCACATGCTTTGGCTTTCCCTAGAATTATATTTCTCATCTGGGATATATATTATGCTTAATGACAGAGTTGATGAATGCATCATAATTTCCTCATATGAGCTGGCATGCCACCTAAAGGCTGTCTGAATCAGCCACCGTTTCATTATTTAATCTGTTACTTGTTGCTCTTAAGGTGTTATTTATATATCTAAGTCCCACTCTTAAAGAGTAACTATTTGGTAACAGAACAGAAAATTTCCTGTATCTCTTTGCTGCCATCTAGTATTCATCCAGGTCTTTGCAGTCCAGATCTAGTAGATCCAGTTGCCAGTGGGCCTGCAACTTAATGTCCTTTGATTATTACATTTTTTCTCCCAAAGACACAAATGACTTTGATTTGCATGTCTTTGAAGATTTTCTTCATATTTCTTTACAGAGGTAGATGCAGCTAAGATGATCATAATATATACAGTACTTCAGACATACAGTATCCACGAATTCCACAAAACTAAGCACAAAAGAGTGACCAAGACAATTTTTCATTTTATGGTTTTGCCTTTGGAATTTTGTTTATTCTCTTGGATTCTCAAGGCTAGTAGTAAGTTGCAGAGTCCGAAGCTCTCAATGGAATGTAAAAGACACATGTAATAAAGGTGTTTGTAAAAATACCCTAATTTTCCAGTTTTGACACAACTGAATCTAGAGTCCTACATCCAAACAAAAACTCATCAAGGAAGTCCTAAGAACGTTTTCAGTGGCATCCCAGACTTGTGATAGTAAATAAAGCTTCTATTATTTTTGTTCATTGTCTGCCTTCAACTTTATTCACAATAGCTTGGATTCTACAATGAATTTGCAAAGTTCCACCAAGAAACATTACCCATCTCCTTTTCTTCTCCTGCAGGTACCTATAGCCCCATCTCTCCGGAGGACAGGGGGTTGAAAAACATGGGATGGAACAAAGAAGGTTGCAGGAGCAGAGACCTATCTCCAAATCAAGAGGTACTTTACATAACACTAATTTCTTGTGTCCTTTGTCATTATTTTTAAAGGCAAGCTTGCTTATTCTTGGCATGAATTCCCATACATGGTTAGACTTTGTTGAGAGAAAAAAATCTTCATTAATATGTACCTCATGTTTGAGCCAACCACTTGAGCATGGCTTTGCTTTATTTTTCCACTGCAGGTCTGGTGATACAACTAAACTGTTAATTATTTTAATTTCATGTATTATTTATACACTTGGTGAGGTATTTTAAGAATGAAACCCAGTACCTAATCTGACTAATTAGCTATATCTATAAACTAAATTCAAATCCTTTAATTGTTGGTCACATTACTTTTAAAAATTGAACATATTTTACTGTCTAATTATTGATTAATTTACTGAGTAAATTACTCCAGATTTCAATGAAATTGTCAGAAGTTGGAATTGTTGATCATAAAATGTAATGATTAAGGCTTTTTAAATTGCAACGCTGTATTCTAGCTGCAACACTGAATAAAATTACAGACCTGAAAATTGAGCATTAATAATTTTTGTATAACATAATTTTTGATGGGACTATCTTAAGTTCTCATACCTGAATTTATTTCTAGGACTTCTACCTTGGCCATAGAAGTATGGCTTTTGAATCTACCCCATGTAGTTTTGCTGTGATAATCAAATAATTCTTTACAAAAGACAAAAAATAAAACATAAGAAGATAGCGTGTCACTACTGGTTAATTTATGAATCCTACTTAGAAACAAACAGGATTTTTTTTACATGTTATTTTTTCCCACATTCTAATCTGTTTAATCTCAAGATATTTTTTCATTTCAGTTATGACTAAATGTTTTAATATTTTACAGTATTAACATGCAGTGACAAATTTCTCTCTAATCTGCACCAGTCAAATTCCAAGATCTGTTGGGACACCACTATCTAAATTCTCTGTCAGTGCTGCCTTTTTTCCTTTATGTTTGAGGATGGTACAGAACTGAAATGTGGGAGGGCAGATATCCCCAAGGGTCACATCTCTCTCCAATGCATGCCAGACCCTGTCATAATTCATAGTCAAATTATGGATGAACATGATTTTATTACAAGCCAATTAGATGTTTATCAACAAACCAATAAGGTGTTTATCAACAAGAGAAGGAAAGGTCATCAGCAATCCAGCCTCAGGAATAAAAAGTGGAGCTGGAAGAATGGTTTCACTTCCCCAGTAGTGACACAAGCTATATCCCCTTCTTTACCCACTTCTTGTTGTTATTATTGAAATCTGCTTGCTTTCATCTTCCCTCCTTGTGCATATTGAGTGTCATCTACATTAAAATAATCTGTCATAAGATTACAATTCTTATCTTTCCCACAACCACTTTATCACCAAAACTTTCATCATAAACTCACTGGGGTTCCAGCCAAGGCAACAACCTGGCAATGCCAGTCTCACCAGCCCACTGCTAGGATACTCTATCCACATAACCCCTTCACCATAACCTTGTATCTCACCATCATTCAGCAGCCTGATTACACTACCACTGCTAGAATCCTTCTCACATGGGAAGGCTCATCTGCCTCCATTTCCTCACTCCACAGGAGTATTTACTCCTCATCCCTGTTAGAGCACATGAGTAACAGCAAATGACTTGATTACCTCCTGTGGCAATGGCAACAGGCAGATGCAAAGTTGCATAGGTCACTCTGTTGCAGAGATTCCTTTGTATATCTCTGGTTCATTACACACTTTCACCAACACAATGAGGATCACCAAGTCATCCACCAACCATGTCATACTGATGTCTGGTTCAATAACTCAACCTCTGCCTCTTGTGCCCCACTTGGCTTACACAGGAGATCTTGCATGGTATTCTCTACAACTGAAATGACCACAGAAAGTATTAATGGCATCTGCCCCCACAACTTCCAGCACAACTGGAGTCATCCCTCCACTGCAAGTTTGGCAGAGTTGGTCTCAGTTCTTGCTCAATACAGTATTTCTTCACTGTTAGCCTTTCTACCTCTTCTCTATCTCTTATCTCAACTTCCTTCAATAGGCACATGACACCCTACACTTCCACTCAACTCCATTCCACCATCTTTCCTTTAATTCTTCCACCATCACATTCTAGTTCTTCCTCACCAGCCACCTTCACATTTCTCAGTCCACTCTAAATCTTCCACCCCAGTTTATCACCTTCTATCTACCATGTCTATCAACAATTAGCTCCACCCTTCATTTTCTGCTGAGCAAAAAGCCTCCAACTTTGAGAGCTCTCGGAAGTCACTACATCCAATCACAGACAAAAAGTGTTCTGAGTAAACCTGAAGACAAGAATAATTCAAAACAGATAAAAATAATTAAGACCTCCCCTCAAAAAAAAGTCTAGAATAAACCCCACCATGCTTTCCAATGTGTAGACAAACATGTGACTTGGACACCATCTTAGAGGGGAAAAAAATCCTATCCACCTGTTATCTAATGCTATGCAACCCTTGCCTTAATGTCAGGAAATCAGAATTTAGTTTCAGTGTTATTAAAAGAGCATGCTCAGAATGCAAACTTGTTGGGACTGAAGCTTGCAGTCTTCATTTTGGTCTTTTTGAATTACTCCCCACTAGCTGAAAAGGCATTCATAACTGAGAAAAGAATAGCTAAAAATCCATTGATTCAAAATGCAGGAGAACAAGGCCTAGGATTTAAAGCCTAGATCTGTTCTATAGAGACAAAACTCTCTTGACTCTTCTGCTCTACAACTCTGGCCATATATGACTTCTTTAGTACTTGCAATAAAAGCTACTGATCCAGCTTGCTATGTCCTTGAAGCAGTTAGCTACTGAGTACAAGTCAAGTTGCTAGACAAAGAAGATTTATTGTTAGGTCTGGTGTGAAGTCTGACACAACATGAAGCCAAACTACTTGAGAATTCCCATAGAGAAAATGATGGGAAGACATGAATTAAGAGGTTACCTGTTGAGAGGCTGACATCTGAAGGCAGTTATGAGAGTTTGCTCCTAACCAGAGAAACATAGGAAGATCTTAAAAGAATAATTTTGAAGGAAAACCTTAGGATAGAGGGCAAACTACTTTTTCCATTTTTATTACTTTATATACTTTAAATGTACATACCTTATACATTTTTACATTTTTATTACTTTATTACTATTTGGATGAACACTGAAGTCAATTTACAATTGATAATGGTTCAGAATCTAATAAATGTTAGAGTAGAGAAACGAAGAGGAGATGAGGGAGAAGAAAATAAGTAAACATAGTATTGCTTATATAAAGTTACTAATACATAACTTATACTCAGGTTCCAATTTTATACTAAAAGTAATACTCATACAATTAGTTAATTTACCCTGCCATTAGTTATTTCTATTAGACATGAAATGGCATTGATTTAGATTGGGATGGGGAAATGTGCAGGTCACAGCTGCAGAAGTCAAGAATATTTGTTTTTTACTGTGGACCCAGAACTCAAGAAACTGTATCCTTAATAGTCAGTAGCAGACCACCAAATAATAGGGACATTATTTGATGCCATTGTTTAAAGGGAGAAAAAAAATAGCGTGCAAGCATGTCAATAATTTTAATACACGTTTAATAGTTGTTTTAAGTCTACTAAAACTAAACCAAGAACAATAACAGTTTAAACTACAGCCTCTGATTTAGATTAGTTACATTTAAGCAAGGACATACCACATTTCTGAATTAATTCTAAAATTATTAATGTCTTGCTGCTTATAGAGATAATCTTTTTTGCTTTATACATAATGTGGCCCTAGGTCTGTGTACTAATCAAATGAGTTTCTCTTCTGTAGCATGAGAAACATATGTACTGAATCCCTGTGTTAAAACAACACTCTTTACCCTTTGATTAAAATGATTATCCATGTTGTTCCAGATTGTTCCAACTATGTTTTCCTACATCAGAAAGCTGTTCATTTGAAACAAGACATGAATCTGTTCTAGGCATCCCACACTACTAGATGAGGTCTCTTTGTTCTTGCAACCACTTTACTAGGTGTACACCTGTGTGTTGTTGAGGAGGCAATGTTAGGTCGTAATAGTAAAGGCTGATAAAGACAGGTTTTATGGGCTGGAGAGCCTGTAAAGACTGTAAACCAGAATTTATATTAATTAGAACCATTAAATGTTTTCATGTGCTGTTTAAACACTACCAGTTGTTGCGCAATTGCTTCTTACCTAGCAAAGATGAAGCCTGTTTGTTTTGTCCTTATGTTTTTATCCAATTCTTTCATGACAGTTGCTTTTAATCATCAAAAATTATAGCAACCTTGAAGTAAAATAAAATAATTTTCAGATCTTTGAATACATACTAATGGCTTTATGTGTGGGGGTAGTGAAAGTGAGACAGCTGTGAATTAATTGGTTGAATAGAAATCGTACATCAGGAAATCAGCTTTCTTTTTTTGCGAAGATGATGGTTCAGTTGTTTTTTGCCTGATGATTCTGTTTTATTTAGTTCATCTGTTAGTTGCATGAGTAAATGACAGAATTTAGATTTAGCAGTTTACTCTTTGGAGTTTGAAGAAGATTTCTTGGTGAATACAATCTTTTGCATTTATAATGAAGAATCATTATATTCACTAATAACCTTACTATTTTTCAAGCCTGTCACCATCTTCAGAGGTTAATTATATCTGGGGAAAAAATGAAAAGCTATGAAGAGGTCAAGGAAAAGTTTGCCAGAAGAGCTGAATCTCAGATAATTTCTGAGATCTATCTTTAAAACCACAATGCATTTTTAAAGCCTAGAATTCCTATGCCATTTTAATATCGGTGGTATTATATCATACAGAATTTTAATATTAATCTACCATGGATAATCTTTAAATCACATATAGCAGATTTTGAATAGAGTGTGAATGTGTGAGCTCTTGTATAAGGAGACAGTATTCAATCAGTATGAGGAAAGGTGAAAGGAAATGAGTTTCAGCTGTTTTGACTTTGTCCTGAAACTCTTGAAAGAAAAGAAAATGACATACTTAAACCAGTCAGAAATATTTTAGATCATTTTATTCGTGACTATTATTTATATATTACAAGCAACATGCTATGAACTAATTGAAACATAAAAGCAGCAGCACCTGATGAAAGAAGTTAGGGATTGTAGTGGCAAATAAGGCATATTTCTTTCTTTCATGGAATATAGCATTGTGGAATTGGGAGGGACCAAAAGGATGGTCTGGACCAAATGTCTGCAGAATACAAGCAAATCAGTTAAACTATCCTAGAAAGGTGGCTGTCAGCCACTTTTTTTAAAAATTCAAAGATGGCAGACCCACAATGTCCACAGATAGACTGTTTTACTGCTGTACAGTTTGATATGGTCAATTGACTAATCAATAAAGTAATTCATTCATACTGCTGTACAGATCTTACTGTTATGTAATAAGAAATTGAGTTCCTCTGCTTTCTACTGGTGATTTGTTAAGATGTCTCCATCTGTCTCCTTGCTGTTGACCTACTTTGAGAAATAATTGTTGCTGCATTTTGTCTCTCTTGCTAGCCTTGACTCATTTTCATCCTTTGCCTCATTCTTAGGTAGGTAGATAAATCTTTTACTTCAGTCTTTGACCAACATGTGCATGTATGTGTGTGTGTATGTGTATATATGTGTAATGATTGCCCTAGCCCAAATACTCAGACTCACAAGAGGCTGCTTTATGAAATCTGATTTATTAAGGAACTAAAGGCAAATACAGAGAAAGCTGAGAATGAGCAAAAGCGCGCCAAATACAAACTTAAACCCTTGGTGCAAACGTATCCCGCCTCCCTTGTAACAGCCCCGCCCGGCACAGGTGCTAGCAATTGTCAGAGTTGCTAGCCTGGGAAAGTAACCTTGAGCGCAGTAGATAATGTAAATACATTCCAAAGCAAAGACAAAAGATAACTACTCCCATCCTCTCGAGAAAGATGAAACACGCATCCAGCTAATGACATGCGAAATGTTACGATGTATCAAAGACATTGAAACGGCGAACATGACATACCGCCCCCCTAAAAATACCCTTAGGGACCCGGTTTAGTGGGATAAGCAGAGTGGAAACGGGCAACTAGAACAGGGGAAGCCACATCTGGTGCAGCGACCCACTCTGGATAAGGGAAATGTTTCCAGCGAACTAAGTATTGCAGAGTATTGCGAAGGCGTCTAGAGTCCAAAATTTCTTTAACTTCAAAGTGTTGCTGACCGTCAATCATGATGGGGGTTGGAGGTGGAGGTTGGCGGTGCCAGCGGTCAGAAGGAATAGTCGGTTTGAGCAAACTGCAATGAAAAACAGGGTGTAAGCGTTTGAGGTTATGAGGCAAGTCAAGTTTAAAAGTCACAGGGTTAATTTGAGCGGTAATTGGGAAAGGACCCACAAATTTAGGAGCCAGTTTCTTGGAAGGTTGTGAGGACTTTATGAACTTGGTGGAAAGGTAAACCGAGTCCCCTACTTGAAATGCCGGCTGAGGGGCCCGCTTCCGATCAGCGTACTGTTTATAATCCAATTGTGCATCAGCTAGTGCCTTTTGAATCATTGGCCAGGAGTCTGCCAGTTGCGTTGCCCAATTATCCGGAGTGGCCGATCCGGCGGTAGGTTGCGGTAGATCAGGGATAGGGACAAAGTCTCTGCCTTGGGCCACACGAAATGGGGTTTGGCCAGTGCTTTGATGCACTGCATTGTTGTACGCTACTTCAGCAAAAGGGAGGAGGTCTACCCAGTTGTCCTGCTGGTAATTCACAAAAGCTCGGAGGTATTGCTCCAGAGTAGAATTTAAAGCCTCTGTGGCCCCGTCCGTTTGGGGATGCCAAGCCGTGGACAGGGCTTGCTTCGTGCCTAACAATTTAAGGAACGCACGCCAAAATTGTGAAGTAAATTGTGTGCCCCTGTCCGAAATCAAACATGAGGGACATCCGTGTAGCCTGTACACGTGTACAAGAAATAGGCGGGCCAACTGACGTGCTGACGGAATGGACACGCAAGGGATGAAGTGGGCTTGTTTTGAGAAATAGTCTTTGACCACCCAAATGACCGTTTTGCATTGACTGGGTGGTAGCTCAACAATAAAGTCCATGGAGATTTCATCCCAGGGGCAAGAAGGGGCAGCCACCAGCTGCAGCAGTCCCTGGGGCTTGCCCACCTTGCGTTTAGACATGGCACAAACAGTGCAGGAGGCAATGTAGTCTTTAACATCCTTACGTAATGTGGGCCACCAAAACTGTCTCTGAACCAGGTGCAGGGTTTTTACAAACCCGAAGTGGCCGGCCAGTTTGTCATCGTGTGAACGTAGTAACACGTCTTTTCTGAGGCTTTCAGGGACATAGAGGCAATTAGATTTCCAAGCGAAGCCTCGGTCAAAAGTAACATTGTTTTTATTAGCAAGCAACCAAGTATCCGTTTTCAGTTCTTTTAGAAACTTTTGTTGCAACTGGGAGGGAATTGACAAAGCGTTCGGCTGGGCGGCGTCCGCAGTGGGAGGCTGCTGCGCGCGTGTTTGGCTACGCGTCACAGCCTGCATACCCAATTGGGGCGCTGTCCACAGGGTGCTGACCACTTCTGGCGCTGCCCCGGAGTCCTGAGGTTGCCTGGACAACGCATCAGCCAAGAAATTCCTTTTCCCCGGAATAAATTTCAACTGAAAATTGGATCGATTGAAAAATTGAGCCCACCGAACCTGTTTGGGGCTCAGTTTTCGAGGGGTACTAAGAGCCTCTAAGTTTTTGTGATCAGTCCATACTTCAAAGGGATGATTTGCCCCCTCCAACAGATGCCGCCAGGCTTCTAATGTGGCTTTTACTGCAAATGCCTCCTTTTCCCATACATGCCAACGTCTCTCAGTCTCGGAGAACTTGCGGGACAAGTAGGCACATGGCTTGAGGCATCCTGTCCCGTCTTGTTGCATCAACAATGCCCCGATGGAGTAATCGGAGGCATCCGCCTGCACCACAAAAGGTTTTGAGGGATCAGGATGTTGTAAAATGGGCTCTTTGACAAAAGCTGCTTTTAGCCGCTCAAACGCCGTTTGACAAGCAGGCGTCCAGCGCAACAGCGCCCCTGGATTCTTTACTCTCCGAGTATCTCCCACACCCTTGGTTCGAAGCAGTTCGGTGAGTGGCAAGGCAATTTCAGCGAACCCCCTTATGAATAATCTGTAGTAGTTGCTGAACCCCAGGAAACTTTGAAGTTGCCTGCGGGTGCGGGGACTTTCCCAGTCCATGATAGCCTGCACCTTGGCAGGGTCCATTTCTATGCCTTTATCTGAAATTCTATACCCCAAATAGTCAATTTGGGTCTGGTAAAATGCACATTTAGACAGTTTGGCATACAATTCTGCTGATCTGAGTTTACTCAGTACTCTTTTTACCAGAGCCACATGCTCTTCCATGGTTTCAGTATAAATCAATACATCATCCAAATACACCAATATCCCTTTAAACAGATGTTCATGCAGTACTTCATTGATCAATTGCATAAATACCCCAGGGGCCCCAGCCAACCCAAAAGGTAACACTTTATACTGGAAGGCTCCCAATGGGCAATTGAATGCAGTTTTCCACTCATCCCCCTCCTTGATTCGTACACGATAGTATGCTTCTCTTAAATCAAGTTTAGAGAAGATCTTTCCCTTAGCCAGATGTGACAACATGTCTTTGATCAATGGCAAGGGATATTTGTTGGAAATTGAGACGGCATTTAATCCGCGGAAATCGGTACAAAGTCTCAATGTCCCATCCTTTTTTGGGCGAAAGAGAACTGGCGCCCCCACCGGTGAATTCGCCGGCTCGATGAATCCGCGCGCCAAATTTTTGTCCACAAAGTCTCTCAACAAAGTCAACTCCTTCTGTGTCATGGAATAAATCTTTGGCTTGGGCAATTGGGTGTTGGGAAGCAGTTCGATGGCACAGTCCGTCTTTCTATGGGGAGGCAGCTGGTCGGCTTCCTTTTCGCCGAACACATCAGCAAACATCCTGTAATCCGCCGGCAAGCCTTCCAGAGGAGGGGCCGGGCAATGCGGAGTCGCAGCTGCCGCAACCCCCACCATCTCCTCTGGGGCACCCTTCCCCTCAGTCGCTTGGTAGAACCCATCCCTAAACGTGATAGTCCGGTAAACCCAGTTGATTTGGGGGTTTTGCTGCACCAACCAAGGCACCCCCAACACCACCAAGGGACCCCCTACTGGAGCCACGACGAAGGACAAACCTTCCCGATGGCTGCCCAGCTGCAAGACTACCCGCCCTGTGAAATGGGTGACCGGTTTGCCCCCTGCCATGGACCCATCCAGCTGTGTAAAGGCGATGGGTCGCTGTAAAGGGAAAGTAGGTAGCTCCAAAGCCGCTACCACATCGGGGTGCATTAGACACCGGGAACACCCTGAATCAATCATGGCCCATACTTCTACAGTCTTGGTTTGGGAGCCCAACTTCAATTTCACCGTGAGAATGCGGTAACTACCACTCACCGATGAAGGCTCGCGCCCTTCTTCCACCACCTGCCCTGCGGTGCCCTTTAAAGCAGGTGGCTGGCGTTTCCCGCCGGCTGCAGGATTTCGGGCTCACCCTCCTCCTCATAGAACATCGCATCGTCTCCCTCGGTTTCAGCCACCGCGGCTTTCTGCTTCCTCGGCAAGGCAGGGGACTTCGCCGGCGGTTTTCCGAGCCGTTCCTCCCCCGTTGCCTTCGGGCACGCCGCCACTCGATGCCGCTCTTTACCACATCTTAGGCACAGGCCTTTCGCATACCGCTTCTCTCGCTCCTCGTCCCAGGGTCGTTGTCCTGGTTTTCCCCCGGTGCTCGATGGGCGGCTGGGCTTCACCTCCCGCCCCGATTTGGCGGTCTTTCGATGGGCGAAGATCTCATGGGCATGTTCAGCCCTCCCCGGCAGCAGGATCCATTCGTACAGCGTATATGGGTCGTCCCTCCCCAAGGACCAGCGCAGCACCTCTGTATTCAGGCCATCCTTGAATAGCTCGATAATGGTGGCTTGGGACCAGTCATCCATCTTCCCAGCCAGCGCTTTAAACTCCAAAGCATAATCCGCCACGGATCTGAACCCCTGCTTAAGTTCCTTCAGGGCTCGCTTTGCCCTCTCTTTCGCCAAAGGATCCTCGAAGTGTTGTTTCAATGCCCAGAGGAACTCATCGAATTTTTCCAGTTCCGGCGCTTCCGACTGGCACATCTGGACATACCAGTCTGCCGCCTTCCCCTTCAGTTTGGTGGCAATGGTAATGATCTTTGCCTTTTCCGATTGGAAAAGCGACCCCCATTCCTCCATGTAGGCTTTAGCATTCGTCAAGAAAAATGAGAGTTTGGTCGGGTCCCCATCAAACTTGACCGGGAAGTCTCTCATCCCGCCTCCCGCCGGGCTGTGCCCCGCCGCCGGTGCTGCAGGGGTTTGTGCTTCCCTGGCTCGCGGCGGCGCGGGGCCCCAGGGCGGTCGCCCTGGCGATGCCGCGATTTCCATCTGGACCGACTGGTCCCCTTCGCGCCTCCGCACTGGCCGTCGCTGCTCCGGGGACTGCACATGGGACGAAGGGGTTGAATACCGTTGGCTTGATTCTTCCCGTACTTCCCGCAACGAGGTCACATCTAAGCTCAGCTGTTTCAGTATAGCTTCTAACGAGTCCATTTTTGACTCCAGCACTCGGATCCGATCCGGGGTGGGGGAGCCCTCCGTTGGCTGCACCTGCACCACGTTGGGGGATAATGGGTATTTCTGCCTCCAGGATGGGCCCCCCGCCACCGTGGCATCCCCTTGGGTCTCATCCCAGGTGACCAGTTCGCCCGGAGAATTTACGGTAGTCTCCGGGGCGGTTTTCAGACCCTCGGCTTCACCCTCCGACTCGGAGCTCGCCTCTTCTAGGATGGCGGACAGCTCCCCTCCCTGGGGCGGTCGGTCGGGCCGCCTCACGGTCGAGTCCGGTTCCCCTTCTTCCATCCTCACGATGTCGGGTTCGGTCATCGCTGGCGCTCTCCCTCACAGGGTTAGACAACTTGTCTTTTCCTGGACAGGGGCCAGCGGAGTTAGGATCTTAGATTCTCAGCTTTATGTAATGATTGCCCTAGCCCAAATACTCAGACTCACAAGAGGCTGCTTTATGAAATCTGATTTATTAAGGAACTAAAGGCAAATACAGAGAAAGCTGAGAATGAGCAAAAGCGCGCCAAATACAAACTTAAACCCTTGGTGCAAACGTATCCCGCCTCCCTCGTAACAGCCCCGCCCGGCACAGGTGCTAGCAATCGTCAGAGTTGCTAGCCTGGGAAAGTAACCTTGAGCGCAGTAGATAATGTAAATACATTCCAAAGCAAAGCCAAAAGATAACTACTCCCATCCTCTCGAGAAAGATGAAACACGCATCCAGCTAATGACATGCGAAACGTTACGATGTATCAAAGACATTGAAATGGCGAACATGACAATATGTGTGTATATGTATATGCATATGTATGTATACACACACACACACTATACATTTTTTTAAAAAATGGCAATTACAAGGTTAAATGGGTTAAGAGGAACAAAGGAAAGAGGGGAAGAGGGAAAATTTTAAAGGGATCAAAGGAATGCAGTTTTATTGGACAATATTTGTTGCTTCTCTCTTATAGCAGCAAGGCAAAATTTGGCTCCATTATGGATGGTAGTGGTTTTGTGGTCTGTTATGAGGTAGGAGATGTATCACTGGTCATCTCTCCTGGGAATTCCTTTATGAGAGGCTGAGTTAATACCTTACACAGATTCAAATAGAAATTACAGTGCGACAGAACATGTTGGACAGAGTCACAGTGGCAAAGTCATTTATAGAAGGGAATTTTTTGGTATTTACCATCAATAACTGCTGAAGGGAATGCATTGAATCCAGCCAGAGCAAATACTCTGCAATATCTATTGTTTATTAAGGATTGGCAATAATCAGCTGGCTTAGTGGTAAAGGACAGTGTCCAATATTTGGGTAGCCTTGGTGCTTAACTGATGACATGTTGCCATCCTGCATAAAGGATCCCTGTCAGGGTTGCCTCGTTCCCCAATAAGACACGGACTCACTTAGATGGGGCTAAGGATTTCCGTTTATTGGGTACAGAGTGCATGCACGCAAAAAGATGGGAATGTGGGCATGGTTGCGGGGTACCCTGTATATACCTGCGTGGCGGACCTTGTCCCCCTCCACCCCCCATTGTCCCACAAGTTGGATCTGGATCCTTGATGGGCGATCTGGAAGCGATACTGGTCTGTTGATGGGCGATTAGAGTGATCACTGCTGGTTTCCTCTGTCTCCTTTCCTTGTCCGGTGCAGGTGCGTCCCCCGGGGTAATGTGTGGAAGTTTCGGCAATATGTTGATGGCTCCTCTGGTCCGGGCAAAAGGTGTGCCTCCTTTGTCCTTGTGATTGCTTTTAGTGTTTAAATGTTTAAAGGATTAGGATTATCCCTTCCTCCTTCCTGAAAGGCATGATCCCCGTTGTGATGCATGGATGCCTTGCAACGGGGGACATGACAATCCCTTCCTTCAATGATATTTTTGCTTGATTATATCCAATCCTTTGTATTGGTTGTGTCCCATCATTCCTACATTCTGAGTTCAAGTTTTGTAGATTTCCTTGGACATTATTCTTCCTTCTTTTTCCAATAAGTGTATTTCTTTAGTCTGCCTATTTACTCACATAGGCTGTTTTAGGTATCTCAGTTTTGTTCCTTATTAGGATTGTTTGGAACCGTGGTATCCTTAATTTCCTTTTCAAGGAGTTTGAACCAGATACAACACCTTGGATGTCTTTAAGCTTTTCTTCCAATGGTGACTTCCTTATTACTTCCCTCAGTCCATTAAAATCCTCCTGTCAAAAATCCATGATTTGACAGTTTTTACCAAGTTTTTATTAAAATCCAACTTCTAACAGTGTGAGATAACTTGCACCCACTAGTTTAATATCATCCTACCACTTTAATATTCACTGTTGGCAAATCCAGGGTAACAAATTTACTAGTGCCCATCTCAACTTTTTGAAAGAAAAAAAATGATCATGAATGAAAATCAAGAATTTATATGACACCCTGTATTTGGCAGAATTAATTTTCCAATAGATGTCCGAGTAGTTGAAATCTCTGACCATGACCTTTTCATTGTTTTTCAAGGAATTTTGAGGTTTCATTAGCTGCTTTAATAAATTTTCATCTGCTTCCTCTGAGTGGTTTGGTGATTTGTAGCAAACTCCAATTAAGATATCCCTTCTGTTGGCTTGCCCTTTTTTCATAACCAGATATTTTCAAAACTTAATCCAATGGACTTCAGCACAGCTAAATCTTATTCTTGATACAAGGCTACACTATCTCCTCTTTTGTGTTGCCTGTACCTCCTAAACATGGTATACCCATCATGCCAATGTTACACTGGAGGAATTCTTTCTATATGGTTCAATAATCCCTATTATATTATACTTGCCTTTGTGTCTCCTGACATCGCAATAATTTTGCTTGATACCCATACTTTGTACATTAGCATGAACATATTTAAGATAATAGCCTAGATTTTATGTGTTCAGTCTTCCTTTTCCTCTATACCTATGTTTCCTTTGTTTCTTTGTTAACTAGTAATTTCTCAAACATTTTACTTTGTTGTATTGTTCAATCTGTTACTTCTCAATTCATTTATCACCAATGGTCTTATGACTCTTCTTGTATTCTGGTTTAAAGCTTTCCTAGCTGGTTAATCAGCTGTTATCCAATTATGTGCTTTCATTCCTTACTGAAGATCCCCTGGAGTGTCAGATACTGGGCCACTGGCTTGAGCAAGTTAGATGAAATTCAATTATTCTGTTGCTCATGGTAAATTCTATTATCTTCCCAGAATATACCAGGAATATGCAAATGATATCCCAGTGATTATTATTATTATTATTATAAAATTTATTACCACTTTACTTGACTACAATTAGAGAAAATTGTTATTGCAAATAACAATTTGAAGATTTTGGGAATGCAGGCGGATTTATTGCACGTTTGATTATTTTACTAGGTAAAAATAATTCTGCACAAAAAGCCATCAAGTCAGAGTAAAGAATTCTGTCCTTTAAATACTATTACTTCACAGTGAAGTTTGTTGTGAGATCAAATAACTGCACCACATTCTGAAATAGCAATATCTTCTCTTCCTTGTTTTTCTTAATTTTATGGGTTAAATTTCATCCTACTTACTGTATAATGGCTTACAATTCAACTATTGTGTTTTGAACTATTTATGTACAATGTAATTTTTTATTAAAGCCCTCATGAACATAAGAATATCATGTTATACTGTAATCCCATATACAGTATATACCAAGTGGTTGTAATCCCATATATATACCAAGTGGTAGCCTGGAGGTAATACCATTTCTTCATAAATATACATTGAATCAAAGGACATAATGTGGTAGGCACTGTATGATTATTACACTTTTCATAAAATAATGGCATTACAGAATTGTGTAATACAAGCTTGTGCAAAATATTTCCCTAACAGAATATTTGTTACCTTAAACTAAGGTTGAGGGGGATTTATACCTTGTTTGTTTTTTTAACTATGACATTGGGCAAGGAGTATCAAATATTTGGATCTAATATTAATTTCCTCATATTTCTGATTTGTGCAGTATATCTGATCTAGGTGCAGTGGCCTGTTTCTGCATACAAATTGTATTATTGGTATTATGCTGAACACACTGTAATGTTTAAAAGTCTTTTGAGCCAAGAACTGAGTACAGGATTTAGCATATATTAATAAGGGATTTAAAGCACACTCACATGCAAGCTAATTCAACAAATACAGGTGCATCAAGTCATGTATCTGCTGGTACAAGAAGGAATTTAAGATGTTCCGCAATGTGGTATTTGCCTACAACTGAAGCTTTTACCCAAAAGAATGCTGAACAAGAATGCTGGTAAATATACTATAGATAAGAGTATGAGCAGGTTCATACACTGATTATATAGACTGATTTCATAGTAAATAGTTTCCAAAATGGCATTATTCTTCTCTATTGCTCTCCTGAGAAAAAATAAATGGGCATAAAATCCCATATAATAACGGTTTTGCATGATTTATTTCTGACCAGTTGTATTAACAAAGAAGCTGTGCATGGCATGGCTTGAGAGATGAAGTCTGAAACTACATACACATATCATTTTGACATTCTACAAAGTTAAAGGTGTGTGTGTGTGTGTGTGTGTGTGTGTGTATGTATGTATGTGTGTGTGTGTATGTGTGTGTATGTATGTATGTATGTATGTATGTATATATATATATATATATATATATATATATATATATATAAAGTTGTTTTTCTTCCAGACTTTCTTGAACAATGACAATGATATTCTCATAACCAATATACACTAAAATTTTGTAAAACATGTCCCAATTTCAAGGGTGTTGATATCATCGAGCTTTCTGGACAGATTGTAACAGGCTATTCTCTCTGTTAACCATTCTACTTAATATGTACTGATTTCTTTTAGCAGAAAGGGTGGGGGTGGGATAAAGCTTAAGTCGAATGGTGTTACAGAGAGGACAGGCATACAGTTCAACACTGAATATGGCTCAGCATATTATTAGTTGTATGCCCAGATGAACTTTTTCATGAAATGCCACTGACCATTGACAAAAAGCTAATCTTGCTACTGAAGTGCAATTTAATATGTGATGATTACTGTTTAGGAATGGAGATGTATGGTAAGAGAGGCAGTGGAAGAAAGCAATAGCAGCAGCTAGGTTCAGCTACCATTACTGCTTTTTCCAATGCCAGGAAAGACTGACAGGTGGTACACCACATGACAAACTATTGCTACAGCTGCACCACTTTTTTACTTGTTTGCTTATTTATCGATTAGGTTTAAATCCTGATTATACCCTACAGTATACAAAGGTCTCCCTCCTCTTATTTTTCCCCACCACATCCCTTGATGCAGGTTGAAAGAGAGGGACTGGTCCAAAGTCAACCAGGGAATTTCTGTGGCTGAGGGTTGACATAAACCTGAGTTCCCCAGACAAATCTCAACATCTGAACTATTCCACACTGGCTCTCATTTAACTGATTTTGTTCCCCAAAACAAACAAGTGACCAAATCTGCTCTGTAGGGTTTATGGATAAGGATATTGGGAGAAGCTTTCAGATCAATACCCAAATATGATACAGTATAATACTATTTTGTTATTATTATGGGATATCTATGTCTATGTCTACACACACACACACACTGTGTGCATGCACAAACACAATTTTGCATGCATGCATCTTAGGTCTGTGTGAAACTTCAGAAGACCTTCTGCTGCAGTGATAAAAGTACTTCTAGGTTGGGTGCAGTTGGGATTTGCTGTGGAATTTGCCATAGTGTGGATAAAAAATGGGCAGCCTGAAGTCTCTCCATTTGGTACTGAAGATCTTCCAGGATGAGCACTTTCAACAAGTTTTGTGGGCAATTTCAGCCTGGAGCTTCCTCCGGGCCACCTCCCAAAAGCTTGAGCAAGAGTGAAAGAGGAAGGACCTTTGCTTATCATCTTTTTTTTTAAAACCTAGTATTGATGTAGATGCATCTTAATTTTGAAAATACTGTTTCTTAAGTATCAGAAACCTTTGACATTTGAGACACATATTTTTATTAGAGCATTGCTTTTTCCTGAAAACAAATATTTATCCTTTTCTGGTATCTGTAGCTTTGTCCAAATGCTCTTTATCTCCCAATAGATGCTGAAGAAGTCTGTAATATTTGAATGTATTCTGTGCAGAAAACTTTTCTTCTATAGATAAAAATATAGCTTTCTTCTGCAAAAATACATTGATTGATAATATGGGATAATCACACCAAAATGTTTATCATGAACAACATCTTTATGATTTTATACACTATGCAGGAAAAGCAACTTCATGAGACCAATCAAGCACATGGATTTTCAGCAACCTTCTGTACATCAGTTTATTTTTATCAATGTTTTACTGGCTGCCATGAGTCTAGTAATTTATGGAAGTGATTGGAGATAACATCATCTTGTTTGAACACTTAATGCTTGAATAAAAGCAAATATTACTTCCTAGTTCCTGGTGGAAATGGTTATTGCAGGAGGGAATTTAACCATTCAAATTTCATATTGCACATTTTACTACAAAATGACAAGCAAAAGTATTTAATCTATCCATCATGATGTGCTACTATGCCTCACTGACATATGACATGGCTCATCAACCTAAAAATACTTTTCATATCCAAGGTTTATCGGTAAGAACAACTTAGTTGGCATCTGAGAAACTTGTATATTAGTATTAATAGGAGGCTAGCAGAAACTACATAGAATTTAAAGCCATGAAGAAACAACTTGTTTGATGGGATCTGAGAGGGAATAATATTGACAGCTTGCATGGAAAATGTTGGATATTCAAATTCCTCTGCTTTCCATATTTATAATCCACTCTAGTTATATTTCATTGTCTATGATGTTGAACACAATACAAAAAAATACTTAAAACAGTTTTACTTTAGCCTCTATTCACACAGTGTCTTCAAGCATGTGATACCCACTTTTTGGACATCATCATCTTTCCTTCTTTCTTGATTTCCAGCTATGCTCCTTATCCCCACTTTTGCTTTCTTTCCTCCCTGTTCATCTGTCTCTCTTTCTTCATTGTTGCACCCTTCTATCCTTTACTTGCCTCCATCTATCTCTATCTCTCTTTCCTCTTTAAATAGCTTTCTGATTCCATCTTTCTTTTCCCAGGTGTAGTTTCCAGCATCAGGACATTAGCTGGTAGTGAGATATATGCTGATATTGTCAGAGCTTGAAACTTCCACAAATAGCCCCCTGTCCTTGCTCCTATGCCTATTTATTTATTTATTAGATTTTTATCACCCCCATCTCCCCCCCCCCCCTAGAGGGACTCTGGGTGGCTTAAAATAAAAACAAGTTAAAATTCAAGACAATTATAAGTACAAATTACAATAAAAATGAAAATATAATAAAATCCAGATGGCTAAAAGTTCTCTCTCAGGCCGAGTATAAGGGCTGTTCCAGGATTGTTCTAAGGTTCCAGCCATTCCAGGAGTGGCCATTCCTCTTCCTGCTCCAGGCTTGCTGGCAAAACCAGGTGTTTAATTTTTTACGGAAGTCCAGAAGTGAGGGGGCCTGCCTCACCTCCGGGGGAAGGATGTTCCAGAGGGCAGGAGATACTGCAGAGAAGGCCTGCTTCTGAGACCCCGCAAGATTGAATTCCTTTATGGACCTGGTCCATAACATGCCCTCTCTGCATGACTGGGTGGGACGGGTCAATGTGATGGGGATGAGACAGTCCCTCAGGTTGTCCTGTTCAGACTATGAGGCAGCCAGGCAGAATTATTATCAAAAAACTCTTTATTAAAAACAACTATTTACAATAATAGAGTCCTGGTGAAATAATAAGCAAGGCAGTTCTAATCAAGACCACCCAGGCAATGATGGATGAACAGGCATGGCTGCAGGGTCAGACTGTGGCAGAACAGCAAGGTAGAATTCAGCTAACCCTCTGATTGAAGCTGTCAGACTTGGTGAAGCTAGAGTACATGGCAAAGCAGAAGATAGAGACAAGGATCTGTGAGCTGGCACACAGGTAAGGCTGGGCTGACATGTGGAGGCTAGGTGAGATGAAACTGGATCCACTGGACAAGGCTTGACTCTGGAGACTAGACTGGGCTTGGCAGGATCTTCTAGACAAGGCTGAGAACTGGAGGCAAGGCAACACTGGACTGGAGATCCAAGGCTGATAGCTGGTATCCAGGCTGGGCTGCACTGGAGACTTGAGGCAAGGCTGCGGGCTAGAAGCAAGACTGGACTGGACTGGAATTTCTAGAGAAGGCTGGAAGCTTGGAGCAAGACTGGACTGAACTGCCTTTTATGCCAATCCTTTGCACACCTGTTTCCTTCTGCAGCTAATCCTTCTGCCGTCTCCTTTGTGCACTTTTCTGCATGACTTTCCTGCACTGATTGGTGGATTTAAAGTCTCCTCTGAGGTATGGCCAATCAGTGTCTCAAGTTTCTTCTACTCTGCTGAGTTACTTCTGGGTTTTGTTTTCCCGAGTTCTGCCTGGTAAGTTTCTGTTTCTCCTTCTGACTCAGAATAGGTTTCATTTTCTGAGTCAGAAGCTGGCTGAAACCTCACATAGGTAACCATTCCCTAAATTATTGCATCTATCCTAAACGATTCTTTGGTAGTGTTGCTACTACTACAGTGGAAGTTATGTGTACACACACTTTACACAGATACACAGATGTAAATAAATATAGAGATATATAGTAAATGCTCTAAACTGGAAATTTCTTGCACAAATCCTGTATTGATCTATAACCTCCTAATAATTTGGGATCTGGACTCAGAACTTTTCTTATTGTGCATCACTGCTGTATTATTATTTTTTGTCTGCTATATTTCACCAATATTTATTTAAATATAGACAATATTGAGCTAATTAAGGGCTAACTAAATATAAAGCAGTTCCCATTAGATCTGCACTATTTTATACAATGAAATGATTTAAACTGGGTGGTTTGTAAGTCATTTATGCAGTTATCTGTCTCTAATTCAAAACACTCTATAGAGTTCTACCTCTGATACGTACTTTGAAGGGCAGAACATTGCACTACAGATAGCTGTCATTTAGCAACTGCCTCGTTTAGTGACTGTTCAAAGTAGCGTCAGTGATGAAAAAGTAACTTTGTGAGCGCTCCTCACATTTACAATATTTGCAAGTCTGTAAAGCAAAAGAAAGCTGAAGTAAGATCGTAAAATCATGATGTTTCACTTAGCGACCAATTCGCTTAACAACCAAGTTACTGGTTCCAATTGTGGTCATTAAATAAAGACTACCTGTACATGAAAAAAAGAGAAACTTTTTTTTAAAAGTACCTTTTGTCACTTACTCACTTAATTTAATATAATTAATTAAAAACATTAATTAATGACAGAGACATGTCTATTCTCAAATCAAAGTGAAATCTGCAATCAGTTGTTCTAATAACAGCTTTTTGGATGGGTGAAGAGATGGTACCAAATTTTATCCCATTCTGATTTTTGAAATACACACAAATATACCATTAGCTGTTCTTATGTTAAGTCAATTGTTTCTAATATTTTCTCTATGAGGACAATAATCCCCATTCATTTTTGTCATATTTCTTCTTGTTTAACCACACTCACTGCTTATGTAATCCATTTCCATGGCATTCAACTTACTTTTATGTTTTTTTTAAATATTTCCAACTCTCATTTCCATGTACCAAAGTAAACCATAGCAGCATCTTAGGCACAGCCATTTTCACTTATTGTGACATTCATTCTTCACAGCAGACGATGTACTACTCATTATTTATCTATCTGCAGTTGAACATCTTAACATTTCTCCATCTGTTTTTCCATCTTTAGTAAACATTCTGCCAAGGTACACAAATTCATCTGCTTGCTCTAATTGTTCACCATTTACGTCAAAATTGTGTACATCATATGTATAATCAATCATGCCATTTTCTTTTTCAAACACATCACCCTTGATCCTGAACACCCCTACTTTTTGCTACATTATACAAACTATTCAACATTCACTTCAGATAATTGAGGTTCTTAGCCAACAAGACAGTTATTCTATGAGTAAACCATTTTCAAACTTGACCATTTCTCCAGTTACAACACATCCACCAACCTTAAGGTTTTTGTTTTTTTCTTCAATATTCTTACAGCATTTATGACATTTTCTCTCACTCTACCTTGGGTGCTAACATTTATAGAATTTGTTTCAGTTCTGTTCTTTGACAGATCCCTTTCATTTACACATATATCTCTAAAATATTCCTTCTAGCATTCCTTCATTCCAGTTTCATCCCAATAATGTAATTAACTTTATTCCATTCTGTTGGAGGTCTTTTGTTTAGCCTTTCCAACCAGTTCAAAAGTAAGTTTTTATTCCCATCAAAATTGCTGTGCTTCCATTGCATAAAATTAAGCATTAAGAGAAAGAAGTCTTTTTTTGCAATGAGTAGCAAATTTTAAAAATAAAACCAGACAAATTTCCATTCAAGTATTTCTGATGACATGAAATATTTCATTGTACTCAAACCTTTTGTGTTGTTTTGTTTCTTTTTTATTTATATTTGTTAAGAATTTTCATATAATAAAAGACAAATCAAAAGAAAGAAGAAATAAAAATAAAAAACTACAAGAAAAGAAAAAGAAAACTAAAATTAAGAAATATATAAATGACTTCTGATCTTCTTTTCAACAGATAATTACAATCTTATCCCTCCTCCCTCTTAAATATTTTGCAAATCTTGTCACCCCCTCATTCAATCCACTTCTTTCTTAGTCTTCCAATCTAGAAATCATCAATTAATTTTGCAAAAAATCCACATGAGTGTTTCCAGCCTTTCAAAAAAAAAAAAAAATGTTTTATGACCATTGTTTTGTTTTTATTTCTGATGACACTGTTCTTATTCATATTTGGAAAGTTACATACAAAAGTAACTTATCTAATTGATTATATATATATATATATATGTATATATATATATATATATATATATATATATATATATATATATGAAAGATATATAAAATTGGACATTTGAGGTAGTTGCATTGTAACCACTGTATATTAGGGAAGGCTATGCAAAATTGTTCATTAAAGAGATTTGTGCCTAGCCAATTATTGTTTTCAGATTTAAAAAAAATACTTTTAACAAAAGATATAACAGAGCATGTAAGTATGTATGACATAAGAATGAATAGATTTAGACTGGTCCATATACACCTATTCCAAATGTACATTTAAATAATTAAATGCATATTTTGATGTTTAGGCTGCTATAAGCTGCATTATAGCATCTGGAGAAATGTAAAATCTGGGGAATAGCCGATTTCAAATCCTCACATTGTACTCAGAGAAGTTGATCAGGTCATTCATAATAAAAATTGGCAAAATAAAACAAAACATATTTTTCTTCAGTTATTTTATTTATTTATTTATTTATTTTATTTATCATATTTTTACCACCACCCATCTCCCTCATAGGGTAGACTCTGGGCGGTTCACAATAAAACAGTTTAAGATTTGATAAAATCATAATAATATCATTAATCAATAAATAAATATAAAATGTAATGAGATCCAAGTAATGGCAGATCTAATACCACCCAGAGGGGAGCAAGGCCAGCCTTGGCAGGACTAGGGAGTCAACCAACCCCAAGCATGGGTCTTCCTCTCCTCACTCCAGGCATGCTGACAAAGCCAGGTCTTCCTGAAGTCCAAAAGAGAGTGAGGCTTATCTCACTTCAGGGGGAAGGGTGTTCCAAAGGGCAGGAGCTGCTGCAGAGAAGGCCCACCTCCTGGACCCTGCCAGATGGGTCCGCGGCATGCCCTGTCTGCATGAGTGGGTGGGACGAGTTTATGTGATGGGGATGAGATGGTCCCTTAGGTAACCTGGACCCATGCCATGTAGGGCTTTAAATGTGATAACCAACACCTTGAATTGGACCCAGAAGCAAACTGGCACCCAGTGCAGCTCGTGCAGCAACAGAGTAATATGTGCTAATCTTGGAGCACCCAAGATTGCCCGCACAGCTGCATTTTGGACCAGCTGTAGCTTCCAGATACTCTTCAAGGGTAGCCCCATGTAGAGTGCATTACAGTAGTCTATATGGGAGATGACCAGGGCATGAGTGACCGTTCGGACAGCCTTTCACTCCAGGAAGGGGCGTAACTGGCGCACAACATGAAGTTGTGCAAAGGCCCTTTTCACCATGACTGCCATCTGCTCTTCGAGCAGGAGTCATGAGTCTAAGAGGACCCCCAAGTTATGCACCAGGTCTGTCTGGGGCAGTGCAACCCCATCCAAGACTAAAGATGGCAAATTCCTTGGAGCAGAGGGGCCATTAACCCACAGTCAGTCCATCTTACCAGGGTTCAGCTGAAGCCTGTTGTCCCCCATCCAGGCCCCCACAGCCCCCAGGCACCTGGAGAGGGCAGTCACAGCATCACTTACTTCCCCCGGGATGGAGATGTATAACTGAGTATCATCATATTGATGATATCTCATCCCGTGGAGATGGATGATCTCTCCCAGTGGTTTCATGTAGATGTTAAAAAGGAGAGGAGAGAGTACCGACCTCTGCGGCACCCCACAGAGCATGGACCATGAGCCCGATCTCTCCTCCCCTATTAACACCGACTGGGTCTGTCCCTGGAGGAAGACACATTGCCACTGCTCCAACAAGAAAACCAAGCCTGGTGTGAGGCCACTGTCTCGAGCCAGGTCCCGAATAATCTCAGTCAGGCCCATCGCTGCCATGGTGACCATGAACTCCTGAGCTGCCTCTGAGGCCCACCCCAGGGTTGGCAAATTGAAGAACCATAAGCCTGGAGAACTCCACCACCCACCCTGAGACTGCCTCCAGCAGCTCAGGCAGAGAGGTTGCTATGCAGCAGGGAGGATGGTATAGCAGCAACATTCCCAACTGCTCTTGGGCACCGAGCATGAAAAACAGAGTCTCACAACCAGCTACTTGTGGAGCAGTGCCCCTGAAGGCCACTAGAGACTCTCTGATGACAACTGCCACCCCTCCTCCCCTGCCCCGGCATCTTGGCTGGTGCCACACTCAAAACCCAACCGGGCACATCTCCAACAAAGCCACTCCCCCTTCTGGGCCCAGCCAGGTTTCAGTAATACATGCCAGGTCTGCCCCCTCCTCTGTGATCTAGTCACATATGGGGGGGGGGTGGCTTGTTGTTCACTGACCTGGCATTAAGAAGCAGCAACTGGAGGCCAGGGCCCCTATGAGTCTCCTGTCCAGGACCTAGGTTTAAGCCAGGAAGATCGGAACACGCCACAGGTAATAAACACCTGGAGCATCTTCCTCTATGATGACTCACCCTCCGGCTTCGGTCATAACATCCCCTGCCTGTCATCACCTCAATGAAATGTCCCACCCTATATCCCCAGGCTCCACCAGTCCAGCTGCCTCCAGTTCTTGACCTCTAGGACTCCTGGCTTGAGGTAGAGGTCCCTCCATCCTCTCATACAATCATACAACCATACACACTTCCCACAACCACAAGGGGATGGTGGGCCCTCCAGCACACCAGCTCTCGCTCTTGGCGCTGAAAGGCCCAACCATCACCCAGATACTCACTATGCCCCCCAAGCCTCTCTCACTAGGCAACAGGGGGCATCACATCTACTACCCCTCCCCCTGTCTCTCACTCAGGGCGGGGGAGTGCTCTAACACACCAGCACATTCACACACAGACTCCACCATCATCTCTCACACACAGGGAAGGAGCCCCCATTCACCTTGGAGGGACCTTATTAATCTCTACCACACCTTGTTGTTGAAAGGATAAGGAGATTGGGAGGGAATACCCAAACTCTAGTGATTTTACAGTCTAGAGATCAAAGGCCCAGGCAGTTCCCCCAGCATTGTCCGTGATGTAGCCAACAGAGACCTCAAAAGTCCCTCTATGCAGCCAGCTGTCCATGAAGTCCAGGATAATGACAAGGTCCAGGCCAGAGTCTGTCATCTACCACACCCAGCCAAATTGCTGTCATGGGGCTTATCTGGTGGCCAAGACCAGTCCGGTCTACTGCTCCATCTCCGCCAGGGCCAACCATCCATTGAACTGTTCATCACGCCTCACCAACCAGCCCTGCTCATACTGCGCCACTGGGATTGATCTTCCACCTGGGAGGGGCCTTTGCCGGGGCTCATTCCTGTGCCACACAGCTACTCCAAGTAGCTCCAACAGGACCAGCCTGCTGCTCCACTACTCCGCTGCTCTGCTACTCGTGAAGCCGCCAGGCTGGAGAGGAGGAAAAACTCCAGCAAAGGCAGGGAACTCACACCTCCAACAATGTTAGAGGTAGCAGCTATCAAGCTGCAATCCAAAGTAGCCAACCAGGGTTCCTTGCTGCCTGCCACCTACTGTTGCTTGCTGCCACGCACCACTGCCACCCTGTCCAGGAGGGTTCCCCCGCTCTCACCACCCACACATCAGGTATGGGGGTCAAGCTTTTCTGAACTCCCCCAATACCCTAGCCCAGGGGCAAAGTTGGGAGTAAAGGGTCTAAAAAATTAAAATAACAGGAGTCTCCCGCCCTAGAGCAGCCTGTCCTGCCCTAGAGCAGCTGTCTTAAACTTTAAATAGGTGATGAAGTTATCTTTAATCCACAGTAACACACTAGTGAAATGCTTTTATTTTTGGCATATAGTTCTACATATAACATGTAATTATTGCATCAACAAATATTTGTAAAAACATTAAATATCATTTCTAAAGTCATACATTATTAATATAATTAGTAGATTTAGAAGCCATCAGACTCTAGAGTAACTCTAGGTGGTTTACACTTAAAAGAGGAAAACAATAAAAATAACCTAAGCCATCTGGATAAATTACCCAACAACCAACCACACAAGGCTCCACAAACAGCTGATTCAAAGGCCTGGGAGAACAGCCAGATTTGTAAGGACTTGCAGACATTATCGGGGGAAGAGTATCTCTGGAAGGACCTCATTCCAGAGGCAAGTACAAGGACAGAAAAGATACAGCCCCTGGATCCCAGTAGATGGCCTTGTTGGAACACAAAGAATACCATCTCTGCCTGATCTTAATGGAGGAGCAGAAAGCATGGGAGATAGGTGGTCCCTTCAATAACATATTTGACTTAAGTCACATGGTGGCCTCAGATTTATGTGTTTAAGTGGATTACAGGAATTTATGTTGTATGTATAAATGCTTTTAAAATAATTCTTATACATTAGCTATCCCTCTTCAAAAATAGATAGGATAATAAATACAAGATTACTTTAATATTTTCTAGGTACAAGGAGGAGGAGGAGTTCAGAACCCTCTCTACACTTTAAATAGGTGATAAAAACTGTCAAAGCTAATTGTTATATTCGTAATTTAGGAAATGTGAAAATTATATAATCCAGAATAGATTACCAAGCATATAGCTTTAATATTGGACACATCATTATTTTTAATCTCATGTCTCACTATTTTGTATGTGTGATTTGTCCACACCAGGAATCCTCCTTCTGTTTATCGACTGTTGTGTTTCCTTCATCAAGATGAACAAATACATTGTTATTTTTTGAATTGGCATTCTTTGATCAGTCTGCATTAATTTAAATGTCATCATGTTACTATTGTTTAAAGCACTGTCCCAAATAGATATGACAAATTGTGTTCTTCAGACAGTTAACGGCTATATTCTATCACACAAGGAAGCCATGACTATCTATTCTGTCATCAGACACAGTCAATATTTGAGTTGGCACAACATGATAAAAAGTAACCCTACTAGAAACATATTTCTTGTTGTCTTGTCCTCTAGCCCTGAATTCTGAAGTGGTTCTGATTATCATACAAAATTCATAAGGGCTATCCCATGAAGTTTATTTGTCAATACCTATTGAGCTCAAATAATAATGGAATTGTTTGCCAAAATAACTTAGGCTTGAGTATAATGCATTGATATGGGAAAGAGTGTCTGTAGGTCCAGTTCAAGCAGCAAAATATATTCAATCTGTCCCAGTTACTTGGGGGCAATGCAGATGAATTATCATCAGTGCAACAGAACTCCATGAAATATTGGATAAGACGGAAATTCTTATTCTGTATATGTCAATGCTTTTACAGTAATCTCAAAATCTGATGAAGTAATGTGCTTAGTCTGGTACATTTGAATGAAAATAATTAGGCAATGAAGCCCAAGTAAAATGTAAACATATGGAAATTGGCAAGCAAGCAAAAGTTAAATCACAATATAATTGAAGATTTCTGATGGCATGCTGTAAGAGAAGTCAGTCTTCATCACCTCCTAATCTTTACAGGCAATTCTATTTGAAAAAGAACATCTTAAATTTTATATTTAAGCTTCAACATTTTTAATAATGTGGTTGCATTTTAATAATGAAAATACTTTAAATAAAATCTTATCACAACCTAATTGAAAGAAAGCTGTGGTAAGGTGGATTTTGAACAAACAATCACTTCTGTTCAAGGACAGGGAGTTCAAGCTTTAAGTTAGTTAAACTAGACATAGATATTTATGATCCAAACACATTTGGTGAGGAAGTCATGACCTACATCTCACCTTTTATAGATATATTACTATATTACTCCAGATATGAAAGGAAGAGAATACAATTCCCAATGTACATGCACCATGGCTTAAACCTAAGACAAAGAAACAAAAAATTAAAACTATTATTTCCATGATGCTGAAGAACTAATAATAAATTATATAACTGACAGTATTTTGTTCTTTAATGGAAGTACAAAAGTTGCTACTTGAAATGAGCATAGCAGTCTAATTGCATATAGTGGTTCAAGCAAGGTTCAGCAGAAATCTGAACAGCTGGGACATTTATCACTTCCTGCTTCAATCAACATTTTGATTCCATTCTGCCATTTCTCCATTATGATGCTTTATGATGGTTAAATCAAATTAAAGCTTATTGGTCCCCCCACCCCTTTTAGTATGTGAACAGGGCATTTCTATGCCCATCCTATCAGTGGTAAGTCCTATTAGCTTCCATGAGACTTACTTAAAAGTGCCAGTGGGTCAAGGATCGTTCATGCATTAAATAAAATGAATCAATATCAAGATGTGAGAGTCTTTGTTAGATACTCTTTCATGATTAAATTAATGCATGGTCTTAAACTTTACCAAAAAGTAACAGTCTCATATATTGGGTAAAGTTTGACGTCAGGAACAATGGATTGCTTCCATGTGTTTTGGCCAAATAAGGGAATTATTAAGGGTTTTTTTTTTTTGTTTGTTTGTTTTGTTTTTTTGTAATTTGCAAATAATAAGCAAATTAGTTCTCCAAAGATGTCACAGTAAACAACAGGCTTTTTCGTAGGATTTTGCAAGTATCAAAACATGTAGCTATGGCTTAACTACAAAGGATCCGTGAATCTGATCTTAAGTTGGTATAAAGTTCACTTTATCTTACCCAGTTATATGTTATTTTTAGTAGAGTCAGCAAGTCTACCACCAATGAGGAGAAAATATGCTTGCTTCATTCAAAAAATAATATTGCCCATCAAGGGAAGAAGATAAGATTTTGCCATGTTATTGCCTAAGTTAAAGCATAGGGAAGCTGGATATCTTGAAAATGACAAATAGGAGCTTTAAAATGAGGAGACCTCTTTTTTTTTTTTTTTTTACTAAAATTTGAGATAAATTTGGAAAGACCTGCTTGAGCAGACTTTGAGTGGGAAATTTAAGCTAAGATAATATCTCTAGTTTAAATTTTCAGATGCATAGCCATATTGGTCTTTTGCAGCAAAAGCAACTCACAGTAACAAATTGGTTAACAAATTTATTACCACTTTTGGAATCAAGATCTGTCAGTTCTGTGACAGGAATTTCATATATAAACACAGATGCTGTTGGGTAAGGGAAAGAAGGAAAAGGGGGTTGGTGGTAAGGGGAAAGTAAGAGAATTGAAGCACTAGACTCCCTCCCTCTCCCACCCTATGAAGGCCCCTAGGAGTGAATAAAGAGAATGGCCTTGAAGGACAGAGGGAAGATCTGCTACCAAGGCAATGATCAGATAAAGAAAGACTGAGCCCAGGCAAAGAAAGTGGTTTGCAGAAATGCCTCAGGCAGCCCCCCCCCCCCCCGCCAGCCTAATTCTCATGAAAATAAGAGGGAGGAGAGGAAGCACATTCATATTTTCAAGATTCTGTTACTATAGCTGTTCTAATGAAAGTAGCTTTAGATTCGCATGAAGTCTGTTTCTTAGTCTGATCTGTCTTATGGAGCTGACACCCTAGACCTCCATATGTTTACATACCCCACCACCATTATATATCTACATAATATTCCTTTTAGACAATACTTCTCGCAATCCATGAAAGCTTATGTGATATTGTTATTGTTATATTATTATTATTATTATTATTATGTGTGCAAGAGTCTGTCTAAATTTGATGATTTTTTATGATGGTGTAACAATTATATTTCTGTGTCAGGATGTTTCAGTTTCAGTGTTTGTCTTAATATCTAATATCTTAGAGTTTGTCATTGAAAAAAGTATAGTTATGCGTATCTGGATAGCAGTTCAGTGTTGCTTATTCTGCCTTTGAAACATAGATTTGAGTCTCTGGAACATTCTGGTAGGTAATTCCATACAGCTCTTAAGCCTTGCAGTGAAGAATAGCTGTTATCTAGAAATCTTTATCTGACATCATCAAATTCAGTCCTTTATAGAAACTCAGTACCTTTATTTTTACTACACAGATTTGGCATTTACTCTACTACTAGAGGAAAGCTTATAAGATAATATGTTTAGTAGAAGAATCAATTACATAAAGGCATAAACTTTTGTCTTGTTATAATATGAGAGCCAGAAGTACAGTACTTGCTGAATGATCACAACACAGCTATCCAGGAAGCATGCCTTTGTAAATACAAATAGTATGAAAACATGTAGCTTATATTAATTTGGCTAGTGGGAAATTAAATTGGAATAAGAGCTGGCATACTCCACATGAAATGAACAATGATATCAAGCTTTCAGAAATGGTGAAAGATCTGGTGCCAGTTGGATACAATTTTGTTGGATAGATACACTGACTTTCCAAGTTGCCTTTGAAACCAGCAGTAAGTTATTCCTATCTGAGAAAATAATCACTTTTGTATCTAGTGCTGTAGAAGTGCCTGCACATATAAAAGCCATTTTAAATCTAAAATAATATAGATATAGAGATATAGAGATAGATATAGAGATAGAGATAGATAGATAGATAGATAGATAGATAGATAGATAGATAGATAGATAGATAGATTACTACATCTAAATATACCTTTGAATAATTTATTAATTTGACAGGCAGATTTTTAAAGTAAACAATATTATTTAGGTTATTGCACTAGAATGGAAAGAAGATGTTTGTATCCAATTAGCAACTTTGCACCTGCTGTTGTTAGTGAACAAGATGTTATTTGACCAAGTCTGAGTCTAACACAGAAACCGTCATTGAAAATTTTCTTGTAGAATAGAGCTAGAACTTAATGGCATAATTCTAAGTAAAAATTAATGATCACAGAAATCAGAGCAGGTGGATACCAGGGAAACTTCAGCTTAATTTATGTTGTGCCTTATTTGCCTCAAGGTATGTGATACTCCAAGGAATGGCTGCAGGCTGGGAGAAACAGTTGTGGTACACAACTACATAGAGAAAATCTTTGTTTGAAAACAGTGATAGGACAGCTGGAATAAGTTGAAGACAAGCTGCCTTATTTGTGAAGATATGGATGAATACATGAACAAATGTTACTTCCTACTTTCAAATTTGTATAGACCCTCCCTGAAGGAAGTAGACACAACTCTTCTTTCTTTCCTTTGCTTCACAACATTAGATATTTGCAGTATGTGTCCAAATTCTGTATGATTTCCATTTGAGCAATTTAGTACCTAAGCAAGATTTCACATATTTTCTTCATCCTTCTGATTTACTGCAATTTCATAACTGCAGCTCTGAAGAACTAGAAGTACTTAATAAATTAGAATGACAGAATAAATCTAGAGAATACTAAAGGGCAGTTAAACATAACATAATATTAAATCAGGCCTAGGATTATTTGCAGGCTATGAACTATTTTTTTCAAGGTGATACAATTACAGTACTTGTTTCTATGTCTGCTACTAGAATTATTTCCTATTACTAGATCAGATACTCTCTAAAATTCTGTTTGTTTTGATGACATTTCAAATTATTGCCTGCTTCTGAGCTATATATTTACTTAGAATATTAACAGTTTTGGTAAGATCAGCAGAAACAAAGTATTGCACTATGCTTCATCTGTATAGTGATGACAGTGTATTCCAATTTTTGTATACCTAGATGCTTAACCACATTGGCAATAGAACTGACTTGAGAAACACCATTGGTCAAAGGCCAGTGACCTATAGAGCAGTTCCCAATCTGGAAAGAAAACATCAGAATTCACCATCAAATAGTACATCCACCTTTCATGTTCAAATGGTCTAGAAGTAAGCTTTTCATAACAATCTGGAACATGGTTAAGACCGCCAGAACAACTAATACAGATCTATTCCCAGCAAAAAGAAAAGAAAAGAAGAAAAACCTTGGACTGGAAGCTGGAAGACCATGAATTCTAATCTTTCCCTAAGCATGAAGCCAGCTGGGTGATTTTGAGCCCGTTATTCTCTTTCTCAGCTGTAAGAAGATGGCACTGGCAAGCCACCTCTGAAAATATTGGCAATAAAACTGGACTTGTCCATGTAGGTACTGGGAGTGAAGACTGGCTCCAAGGCAGACATTTACATTTACACTTACATTTGCAGTTGCATTTACATTACCTTCATTTAGATTTTGAGATAGTTTTTTAAGCATAAATTTACATGTAAATGTATAAGTAAAAGTGAAAGATGGAAGGTCCCCTGTGCAAGTCATGTCTGACACTTTGGTGGGACACTGCTCTTGCGACTTTTTCTTGGCAGACTATAGTGGGTTGGTTTGCCATTGCTCCCTAGTCGTCACCTTCCCCAGCAAGCCGGGTACTCATTTTACCAACCTCGGAAGGATGGAAGGCTGAGTCAACCTGAGCCACCTACCTGAGAATCCAGCTTCCACTGGGATCAAACTCGGGTCATGGGGAGAGTTTCTACTGCCACCTACCACTCTGCGCCACACGAGGCTGTATAAGTAAAAGTACTAATATAGAAATTATTCTGCCGCTTTGAAACTAGACAATTTTAAGTCTTGTGCAGATGCAAAAAAGGACTTTAAGTATTAAAAGGAAGAGAAAAAAACATTGCTGAATCAGAATTCTGGAGTTCTTGAGTTTAAGGGGAATTGAAACTGACCACAATCAGGTTCTATCTATCCATCCATCCATCCATCCACATCTGCATCCGCATCCGCATCCGCATCCGCATCCGCATCCGCATCCACAAACACACTCAGAATAAAAAGAACAGTCTATAAGTACTTGAAAACAACTTATAATTACTAGAAGTCAGCATAAATTTGTTAATCACAAATCTTTGCAGATTAACCTGTCATTTTTTGATTGGGTAACTTACTTAATAGACTGCAGGAATGCTGTAGACATAGAATAGCTTGTCTTCAGCAAAATGTCTGGCATAGTATCCTATGACATTCTGACTTAGCAAACTGGATGGCATGAAAATTAAGTACATCAAATTGGAAAGAAGTATCGGGGGGGGGGGGCGGGATGCCACAAAGATCAGTCCTGGATCCTCTACTCTTTAATGTTTTCATTAATGATTAAATTTGCAAGTTGGCTGGCGTAGCCAGATCCTCAAAGGCAGAAATGAAATTCAAAAAGATCTTTATAAATTGGAGAAATAATCTGAAAGTAACAGAATAAAATTTAGCAGAGAAAAATGTGAGATTCTTTTCTAAGAACACCATAATCAATTGCAGAAGTATAGGATAGGGTATACCAGTATTTGTGAAAAAGTTCTTGGAATACTAGTTATTGCAGACTGAAGCAGCAATGGGATGTGACTGCAAAGAAGGCCAATGAAATTTTAGGTTGCACCAACAGAAGGAAAATGTCCAAATCACTGTATACCATCCAGATTATTCTATTCTGCTTTGATTAGACCCTAGGATAAGGACTGAGTTCTGATTTGGGCTCTATACTTTAAGAAGGATTCATAGAAAGTATATCAGGTTCAGAGAAGCGTTGTAAAGGTGATCAGGGGACTAGAAACTAAGTCTCACGTGGGGGGAAAAAAGAGGACCTGAGCTGAGAAAAGACTACTGAAGGGAAATATGATAGAATTATTCACATGCCTGAAAGGATGACTGAAAGGATGTCTCATGAAAAAAGGTCAGGACCTGATCTTTCTCATTCCAGAGGGCAAGATATGGAATAATGAATTTAATTAAAGCATATTATTTTTGAATGATAAGGGAAAAAATGTCCTAGAACTAAGAACAGGGTTGGGATTAGGGTTCAACAGAGAAAATAATGACCCAGAGAAGTGGTTGATGGATGTGTTTGAGCAGAAGCTAGACAGATGTCACCTGAGATGCTTATTTGGATTCCTACACTAGGAGACCAGAGTTGATGGTTAAATGCCCCCTTCCAACTCTACAATATTTGTGACAATAACTCCCCAGTAAATATTTTATCTAATACCTTTTGGGAGATATTCTGAGTATGGCCAAGAAATGGAACTATTTAAGTACCAGCCCAAGCAATTTCTTTTAGGAAAAAAAAATATCACAGTTGCCTAATGCCATGTTCTAAACAAGCTGAAAGTAAATGAGGAACTCTTCTGGGTGTAGTATCATATTTAAAAAAAAAAACAGAAAACAATTAATTAAATGAACAGTGAGTGTATCAACGTTTTTATGCATCAGAGTCATTTATTGTTAGAATATTTGAGCAATGACCAAATAGTTGTGAAATATTGTGTTCAAATGAAGAATAGGGACAATAATCCAGACTTTCTCCCTTTGATGCATGATTCTTTGCAGCACAGGAACAAACTGCCATCTGATCTCAGGATCAAGTTTATTTCAAATTTGGAGTGATCAGTGACACAATAAAATCAAATTTAACCTGCAGTGATTTTTTTTTTTTCTGGAGAAGTGCAGCTTTAACAATGAAGATATAGATGTAGATATATATTACATTTTACATAGGTAAAAAAAAAATGAGGTTAATAAATGTCCGATGAGAAACAAACACCTAAAACAGGTGGCTGATTCCCACTCAGGTTTGTCATCTTATTTGATGCTTATGTTCTATTGCCAGCTATCAGCATTTACATTCTCAAAGTACTTCTTTTGTTAATTAGTGTCTACAATACATTTGTATTACTCCATTGCATGCAGGTGGCTAGAAAGAGAAATGCACCTGACAAAGGATAGCTATTATTATACAAACAAACAAAAACCCACTAACCCAAATAACCAGACCCATCCTTGAGAACAGGATCATATAAACCACGACTGATCTAAAATCCATCACACGATTCAATATCATTCAAGGTTAATACCAGAATGTCCGTGACAACCTAACTGCCACTTGGTTTTTGTTCACCATTCCCTATGTTATTTTCTCTCTTCCTCCACAACGATAGCTGTATATAGTCCTCTTTTCTTTATACTCATCTCCAGGTTTCTCCATTGTTAAAGAACAATAGTAGGAGAGGGTTGTGTCTCCTCCTCCTGCGTGGGAGCACTGCACAGGCATCTGGTTATTAATGTGAGAAACAGAAACCTAGATTAAGCAGGACCTTGGTCTTATCCCATAGGGCTATTCTTATAGGCTTATTCTCAAGACTGTACTCCATGCATCGTTTGGACTGTGATCCATTAAAAAGCAAATGCTATAATAAATTTGTCCATATGTAACAGGGCACAAGACTTTTGTTGTTCAGTGAACAAGAATTTATAATAATAAATTATTCATCCTGAAAAACTGATGTAGAACCATAAAACTAGACTTTAAAGAAATAAATAGACTCAGTAAATAAAAACATAATCCTCAGAATGAAATGCCTGGGCAACATGTATGTCCTAACTTGAAAAACAGTTAAACCTCTGGGGTAGAAAAACTCTCACTTCAGTAGTTACAGAAAGTAGTTAAGATAAAGAAGATACTTTGAGAGAAATTCAGGACAAAATCCCAAGATGAGAAGGAAGAAGGAACCAGAAGGAAGAAGAGATCCTTCTTCAGTCTGGGGTCTAAACCTACTAGAATTTTAAAGATAAGTTGTAGAACTTAGGAGAGCCAGTTCGGTGTAGTGGTTAAAGCACCAGGCTATAAACTGGAAGACCATGATTTCTAGTCCCAACTTAGGCACAAAGCCAGCTGAGTGACCTTGGGCCAGTCACTCTCTCTCAGCCCTAGAAGGGAGGCAATGGCAAACCACTTCTGAAAAACCTTGCCAACAAAACTGCATAGACAGGTCCAAGCAGTGACCAAGTGTCAAAAACTGACAGTACAGTAAAGTACAGTAAACGTTCTGCCATAACCCACCATTTAACTCAGACTCCTTGTTTACAAACTTAGTAAGAATATATTTATGCTTTATTTGTTCCTCCTGATAATGCTAAAGTAGCTATTTGCAAAAGCCTTAATCCATGTACACTAATATTATGAACATTTGGAAAGCAGGCAAGATTTTTCAGAACATGCATCCAAGTCAATCTTTGCTGATCTTAAAAATCTAAGCAAGATCAAACCTGGTTATTGGAAGGGCAATCACCAGGAAATGCCAAAATTATAGGCTTGCCTGAAAAGTTGGGGGAAAAAGCCCTAGAAAACAATAATGGCAAACCACTTTTATATTCCTGCCAAGAAATTATATTGAGACGTTATGCTTTTCATCAAGAAAGGTGATAATTAAGTCATTTCTGATTAAAACTTAAGAGAGCTTGCCCATCAGTACATTTGGAATCAAATATACTATGAATATGTATAAAGGTGGTATCAATCTAGAACTATTCTCCAGCAGAGCTAATGCCATTTAATATATTTTTGTAAACTAAAACATTTCCTTCACAAATTACTTCTGCTTCATGCTTTGTGAGTTACTTAAGGAGATTTAATCAATATTATTTGAATACACTGCTATCTGACTCAGCACCTCTCTTGAACATACAGACATCAATGCTTTTCCCTTGAGCCTATATTTTGTTTGAGTAAGGTTGCAAATAACTTCCTTGCCATTCGATTTCTGAAGTACATTCAGTCAATGGTGAAAAATCTGTATATCATGTTTCCTTTTTAAAAGGATGGTTTAATGGTTTGTATTTAAAAATGTGATCACGTGGAAAGAACACATTAAGATTAATTGATGCTCCTTCCAGATGAGTTGTTCACTGAGCAGTTGCTACATATTGTTTATTCACATTTAATAGAGGAATTCTCAGAAAATGCTGTGACCCTTCTGTAAACTTTCCATTCTTTTTTTCCCCACCTAGAGGGCTTTTTTTATACCATAAAAATCCAGTTTGTGTAAATAATTAAAGTGTAGTCTCTCTGAAATTAGGGAAAAGGCAATGTCCAATTGATACAGAGTGAGAGGAACTGTCCATCTGAAGAGAGGTGAATGGAAATGTGTAGACTGTCTTTTCTCTATTTGCTCTTGTGTAGGATAACTTCAAGACTGTTGCATTTTGCATTCTTTAATCCTGCTTAATCTAATCCTGTTTAATTTGTTCTTTCCTGGGGGGGGGGGGGGGAGAAAAAGTAATATTAATGCTTTGGGTGTGAACTAAAGCAGCTCCTGTTTGTGGTTTCTCTCAACATCATTAGCAGCTCCTTAATTAATTGCTTCCTTAATTTATTCCCTTCCTGCTGTAACATGTTCTCAACCTAGACACAGAAATTAGCTATTAATTCAAAGGGGTTATTCTTTTATTTTTTTTAAAGGTATTAATGCTCTAGCACAATTCCATTATATCAAAATGCTACATTTTGGTAAATTATAAGGAAAAAATGGTTTGAGGCTGCATGGTGCTTTGAGAAGCCAGTGGCTCCAAAGCTATATATTGTACTCAGGCAAAAAATATCTAAGCTGGTAAAGCTTCAGTGCATATATATAAAGGCCCTTCCCTTCCCTTCCCTTCCCTTCCCTTCCCTTCCCTTCCCTTCCCTTCCCTTCCTTCTTTTTAATGGAGCACAAAAGAGTTTCTGTAATATTCCCAAGAAGAAGGAGCAAGAGAAAAAAGAGGTTCAGTTCCAGTGTGAGCATGAGCCATAAAGTCAAAGCCATGAAGACAGACTTCTACTGATAACCAAGAGAAAATTATCTCCCTAAAATTTCAGAAGAAATGTAGTTTCCTGTTTCCTCTCCTTTACTGTAATTTTATCTCCTTTCATGAATAGCAAGAATGAAAAGGGAGCAGACAGCCCAATAAATAAGTCAGATTCTGATGAATATCAGGTTTCTTTTTTCAGACTTGAGATGACATAGTCTTTTGTTGCCTTAGGTGCATTTGTTCTAGAATAATGTAACTTTCATTTACAAAGGTCAAACAAGGAACATTTAAACTAACAATTGAATGTGAATTAAATACACATGAGCTGTTTGTGCTATGACTTTAAGGAAAGGCTTTCTGTAATTACACAGTGATTAACAACTGTATTTGTATTTTCTTATCTAGGTGTCATAAACATCCTCTTTTTGAAGCTGAATTAATACAAGCTGTGAAAAAGGAATACTGATGGCTCTTTTCAATATAGAACAATATTTTGCTTGAGGATTATGCAAATTAATTCTTGATGTCTCATTAAATGATAATATTTAAGCCCAATGTTTTTTTAAAAAAATCCCAGTTAAAATTCTGATCAGCCAACTATAGTTTCAAGGTAATACCTTGACAGGTATGTTAGGCACAAGCTGTCCTCTAAATACTTTACTTTCACCCAATGCTTGTGATATACCAATTAGTCTATTTCTCTGTTTTCTGTTCCAGATATATAGTTCTTAACCCCTTTTTAAAATAATAATAATAATAATAATAATAATAATATAACAACTCGATAGGTGGACAAAAATGCCATATCCAGTCTAAACATCTGACTGTGTTATCAACCATAATAATAATATCAATAATGATTTCTTCCAAGTGTAGATTCCAATGTAGGAACCTCTGCCATCTTCAGTTGAATCTCTTCATAGCTGTATTTAATCCCAACATGAAATCAGTAAAGAAGTAAAATCTCCTTCAAGTGAGGATTAACTCTGTGTGGCTCCTTGGGCACATCTATGTAGTATGGTTTGTCATTGCCTTATTCTTCATTCTCCACTCTCCCTCAACTTCCTAGTTTAATCTACAGCCCTAGATTATGTCTGGAGGTCTGCCATCCAAGTACAAATCAGGTTAAGCTTCTGAGACAAGGGCTGGCCTGATGTTGCTACTTGCTGAAACATATCAAGTCAGTTAAATCTTGATAATTTGGAGTCATTAAAAAAAGAGATATAAAAGTTCAGATATGCAAAGCAGGTGTACTGTGCCTTACTACTTTGATTTGAACATTGAGGTAGGGTCTTTCTGCTTGAACTGAACATTTCACTTTGAGAAAAGTGTTTTCTGTAGTATTTATACAGAATACTAAACTGAAAAAACAGAGAGAAGTTGCAAAATATCTTAGTGGAAATATAAGTGAAAGAAGATGAATTAAAATATCACTGTTTTGAAAGACAGGAAGCCTCAGGTGGACATTTTGGTGAAAGAAGAAGAAAAGGATTTGATGATTTATGGATTTGAAGGCTAAGAAAGATGAGGACTAAATGAAGGGACTTGTAAAATAGTTAAGGAGGAGGAGGGACAAAAAGAGAGAAAAGTGGTTTTCTTTAAACAAAGTTGTCCAGTTATTCCACCACTCAGAACTTACTCTGTGAAGGGGCAATTTTATTTATTTTTATTTTATTTATCAAACTTTATCACCACCCATCTCCCTCCCAAGGAGGGATTCTGGGCGGTTTGCCATAAAAAAAATTGTAATTGAAAAGTGAAGCAAAGTGTTACTTCAAAGCTTGCACAGCTTTATAATAGTGAGATTATAATAAAGCATTAAAACAACTATGCTACCACTATGTTTATATAATGCAATATAGTACAATATCTAAAAGAAAGTGAATTGATAAAAGCTATTAAATGTCTCCTCCATTAATTAACTAATTTCCTTTTAAATATACTTACCAATCCCATATAATCTGGCAATATATTCTATACATGAATTACTCAGTCTCTCATAGAATTGCTATTCCAGAATATTTGGGATGGCTGATAGCATTAAAAGATATTAGATAGAAGTCATTTAGGATAAATCTTTCACTGGCTATAACCTGTGATGCCTAAATGAAACATTCAGGATCAGTGGTATTTATATGGGGCACAAAGCAGGAAAGAGTTATCATTTTCTTGAAAATAACTAGCTGGATATATTCTTTTGTTGTTAACTATAGTACATGTGATTCAGATACTAGATTCATTCTCAACAGCAATATTTTTGAAATACTGCATCCAATTTTTTTTCAAAAAAATCTTGGTGGAAAAAAATAGTAGACAGCAATATTGGGTCTTGAATACTAGAGGCTGAGGGTTCAGTTAAAACAAGAGCTGAAGAATATTTCGAGTACTTTCTACCTGAATGATGTCCAGATGTGTGGACTTCACCACCCAGAATTCCTTAGGTAGGATTACCATTGCTGAGAATTCTGGAGGTGAAATCTACAGATCTAGACTCTAGGGGACATCCAGATTGGGGAGTCAGGGACTTTTAATATATCCATGTTATATGAGCAAAGGAGGTTGGGGTTGTATCCCTTTAAATCTGACTATTTCTGACTTAAACTACTTTCTTATTAAGGGCAGCTAACTGTTGTTTTTAGCCCAGAGCTTAGAAATTATGTTATCCAATATCTTATATTTTATTTATTTATTTTTTCTTTATTCATCAAATTTTATCACCGCCCATCTCCCCCCAAAGGAGGGACTCTGGGTGGTTTACAATAAAAGCAAAGTTTGAAATTCAATACAATTATAAATACAATAAATGTGAATATAAAATAAACAATAAAATATATTGTTATATATATATTGTTACATATATAAATATATACATAAACAATAAAATATAATGTATGATAAAATCCAGATGGCTAAAGATTCTCTATCAGTCTGTGAGTAAAAGGGCCATTTTAGGGCCATTCTAGGGTGCTAGCCATCCCCAGGAATGACTTTTCCCCTTCCTGCTCCAGGAATGCTAGCAAAACGAGGTTTTTAGTTTTGTACAGATAACTGGACATACCTGATGGATATGAAACTGATTTAATCACAATCACATTATCAACTTTACAAAAATATCATAGTAAGCTATAGATCTGAGGCCCATATACAGACCGGTATTCTCTCAACTGTTTGTACTGCTTATTTATTTGTTTGCTTCCAACATATTTATTATATACCTCTGTAAACAGTTTACAGAAAAGAGCAATAATAATAGCCCTTTTCTTGTTAGTAATTATGTGCATACTTTTAACAAAGCTGTGCAGAACTCAGATGTGGTCATTGATCAATCATCAATCTTTTCAGGCATTCTCCTCCCCTGCCCCCTAAAATTAATAGTCAAAATCTTTTGAAATATTAAAAGATTTTATGAGGTTTGGCCATTTGGAAAAATAGAGCATTTGTAAACTTTTAAAGTTAACTTCAATAGGTGCAGTTTAGAGATGGTACAGACATCATCCAAGCATTCTGTTATCAACTGCCATCCTAAATGCACCCTATACTTAAGTGCTTGAAATATGCTTACCACTGGTATTTTGGGGGAATCACTTGTACATGCAGAAGCCCTTGTACACCTGATCTCACTGGATGCATTGGGCAGTAAGACTAAAGTAAGTTATAAATGTCATTACAGAAAAGTTTCCACCCTGCAGCCATATGTGTAATCTGGGAAGCTTCTGTTAAATAATGGGAGATGGGGCATAGAATTTGATTGTTCAAAATTGGTAAAAAAAATGTCAACCCCTCCATATATCTCCCATATCTAACAGGCAAGCAGAAGAAAAAGGAAGGCTCCTTCTGTTATTTGCTTTATTCTCAATTATCTTTGAATAGAATAAGTGCATTTGGGATCAGAATAGTATGCTAAAGACCTTAATTTTCTTTACTTAGTGCTAAATTAGGATAAATGATGAGATTTATATTAAATTGATAGTTGAACATGCACTATTTCTTATTACAAGATGTTACACAATTGCAAGGATTGCCTTTAGTAAAATGCATACCAATTAGACACCTACTATAATTAGCTTCATGTAAAACCAATTAAAATAACTCAGAAACAATCTAGATGGGGACTGTGAAAGTCACTGATAGTTTTACAAAGAAGTGTTACAAAAAACTTGTTGGGATTTGTTCTTTGTCTGCTTGCTTTCTTATTGTGCTAAAATATAATATATTTCCATCTCTGGGAAAGAAGAAATTATACTAGTTGATGCTTGTCTTAAAAGGAAAACAAAACAATAGCTCCAGCAGACAAATATAGCTGGAAAAGATGAAGATAATGTGCTATTTCTGGTTGAATCTCGCAGTATTTGTTTTCCATTCATTTTATTTACAGAGATTCAGCTTGCTTCATCAATACAAGCACAAAATTACAAATAAATGAAATGAAAAAAAATGCAGAATAACTCAGGACATATTCAGCAGATTGCAATTTTCAGATAGAGGCTGTACACATCCTTTGTTTATAGTAATAAATTTCAGGTGCTGAACCTGTTGTGTAACCCTGAATACATTAATAGTATATCCGTTTCTAATCATCAATGCATTATTAAGTAGCATCAAATCTGACAAACATGATAATGTTCGCATTCATTTCTTCTTCAACGTTCTTGTGTACTTTGATTGTCAGAAATTACCACTTTCAGCAATAAGCCGTCGCTTCTGAAAGAATGCCACAGCCCTACAGTTTATTTTGAAGGGCTTCTCATTAAATGGAACTGCTGTTACACGGAAATGCATGATTACACTAAATGTGCTGACACAAGTTGGTACTTTTAAGTTGGTTGATTTTCTGTGAATGTTAATCAAGGACAAGAACTTACCCTTCTTCATTTGGTCAGCACAGAAAAGGAGTTTCTTTTCCCCCTGTGCACTGACAGGTTTATTTATACAGATTTGATAAAGACAGTAACATATCTGAGAGATGCTTCATGAAATGTTTAAACTTTAAAACCTCAGACAAACGCTACAATTAAAAGCTGAATGATAAAAAAGTTATATGGAATAAAAGAATATTATTTATAAAATAATTTTATAAATATCTTATTCTCCCCTCCCCACCTCCCCACCAGTAAACCTACCCAATCATTAACTGTAACAGAAGACCCCAACAAAAATGCAGAACTCCCCCAAACAATTTGATAATCAAGATTTGAAAAAGGCCAACAGAAAGTGATAAAACTTATGGGCAAGGCACCCATGGCAATATCAGACAGCCCAACATATCACCCTTCTCCATCTTTGTCCATACATGGACATAAAACCATAACAAAGATTGAGACAACAAGGCCAGAAAGGCCAACAAATCCCTAAGTAGCCTGGGATCCCTCCAGAGTGATGGGAAGGCACTTGCTTTGTGTCAATTTTAAGTGAACCTCCTTTAGTTCAAAGGAGCTTTGAACTAAAGCTCACTCAAAGCTTCATATAATAAACAAGGTGATATTTTAATTTATATTATATTGAAAATTCTAACAATTTCACTTTTGTCAACAAATTATTTTGATTCCCCCACATTCTAGAGCACTATGTCAGATATTCCTGTTGTATTCTATATGAAAATGGCAATTACCAAAATTCAAGATCACAGGAGGCATTAGTTCTCCTTTATGGTGCATTGGTCAGACCAGACATGGAATACTTTTTTGGTTGCCACAGTACAAATGGATTTTTAGGAACTAAACAGAGTATAGAGAAGGGGAACAAAGATGGTGAGGGGCTTGGAGGCTAAGTCCCATGAAGAATTAATTCTCACCCATGTACAGGAAAAGGCCAGTCACACATGTAAATGCGTTGTGTTTGAGAATTGCTGATTCTACACATTAATACTCCCATTCCATAGCATAGAGCTAATTTAGCAGCCATTTGTCATGTGAGATAATTCCTAACTGTAGGACAATCTTCTGTACATTACAGTTCTGTACATTATTATACAATAAATAAATATCCTAATTTCAAAACATTCAAAACTTCAAATATATGATGCCTGAACACATTGTTAAAAATTGTAATACAAAGCTTTTGTTGCCTTGGTCCAACCAATTGCATGCATATAGCCAGCTCCAGTCCTATTCCATTTATACATCACAGAACACATGAGACTTTAAGCTGGGACACATAGTAGCAGTTTATAACTTAATATACTGCTCAAGGTCCCTGTTGAGGCTAGTGGACTCTGGTCTCCTTTACCTCATTTTTTCCTGGGTATAATGAGGCCTTAACATTCTCTGCTGCAGTAAATATTTGCTATCAGTCTTAACATAGTTCTTCCCCCCACTCCACACATACACATGTAAAAACAACTTTTTAGAAAATGGAATAAACATGTTAAATAGTTTATATAATTCATCTAGCCTTCGGTAACTTCCTTTCTCATATATGACTTCAGAAGATTCAATGTAATGTACTTACTTACACAACTTTGGGGCAGAATTTAGTATTGCTATATCAATGGCTGTAAGAGCATGCAGTATTAAAGAACATTCCCAGCTATCATTCAAGCTCCATACCTAAGTCTGTGATGAAATCATCTGTTTGCCCCACAGAAAATGGTTTTGGTACATTAATTTATCTTTTCCTTTTTTCCAGAGCATTTTAGCCTTAGGAAGCTGAAGGCCATGAAACTTGACCAGCTAAATACATAATTTTACATCCTTAGGTTCCAGCAGACAAGGTGCCCTTGGCTCACTTTGCTTTGGGCTTTAGTACCAGCATGCAATTTTAGAAAACTTTGACTGGATAAGGTGAATATTACTGGTTCTTTAATCATTGCCAGGATCATTTCTGTATGAACAATTTAGTCTGGCTCTTCAAGTGTATCTCATAAAAGCACTGTCTTAAAACTCTTTCCCCACCTCTCCATGCTGCTTCCAGTTCTTTACATGCCTTCTCAGAAGAAAGCCACATTACTTTTGGAACTTGCTTCCAGATGAATGGTCATAGCATTGCTTGTTTCTTTCACTCATAACTCTAGAGTGTACAAAAGGAACCAAGTCCATAGTTGTTAGGATTCTCGTTAAAGAACAATAGATATGAAGGGTGAAGAATTTTTATAGGTACACAAATGATGGTTTCTGTGCTGTGACTTATAATTAATTTTAATGTTTTCTACTATGTGCTCAGGGGTATGGATTCTCTGAGATGAGGCAGGCAATTTGTGGCATTGTACAGTTTTTACAAGAAGTGATATTGAATGATGCTGTCAGACAAATTATAACTATGGAATTTATATTTTTGGGAAAATTAGCTTTGTCAGTATGAACAATTGTTTTTTGAATATGCAAAAATATTGTTTATGAAGTATTATACACAATAACAATGATGAAAAAAGGTTGCTTGGCTAAACTTTTGTATCACCTAGACTGTTTCATAAATATCCATGTCATCCATGTGTCCAAAAGGAAAACTGTTGTGAATTTAGGTTAATCTATGCATGGTATGGCAACTCATACTAACTACAGAACTAGGTATAGGTAGCCATTTTAGTGTGTGAATGGACAATTTGAAAAGTTTGAAATAGGCTGCAGCAAGATCAAAATGGGGTTAGGAAAAGGTTGAAAGCACACAAAGATAAAGATGATGAGCATGAGCTGTTAGATGAGAACCTAACAGACTAGAGTATCAACAGTTCCTAAAAAAGTGCTGGTCAGCTCATGGAAAGCAAAATAACTCAGTCAGCAACAAGAGGCCCTAATATAGAGACAGCATTATCTCCATAACAAATACTAATAGCATTTTGGTACCACAAGAGACAGGAAAACTGTGAGGTTCTTGATCTTTATGCCCCAAATCCAGCAACTGACAGAACACACCACTAGAGATATGAGTAGTTCTTTATTGGGACAGTATCAAACTCTGTTCAAGCCATTAATGGGGCCTACTTCCTCCCACCTTCTCTTTTAAGCCTCCCGCCTTCTGCTTCTGTCCTGCCTCTTCCTATCTTCTTCTTTGATGGCTCTCCTCTGTGGTGACAGCTTGTTCTGTTCGTTCTGACAGTTAATGGCTGCTCATGCCTCTGGCTCCAAATGCATTTGCATGTTCCCTGTCAGTCTTCTTCTTCAGCTCTGTGTAAGGCTGGAGCACCCAGTCACAATTAGCCATTGTGACTGGGTATTCCATCCTTACAAAAACATAAAAAAAGAACATCATGAAAAGGCAACAATAAAATAGAATCTGGCATAGCATTCATAATAAGCAATCAATGAGGTCAGAACTTGATTTTCTTCCTAGGTATGTGACAAATAAGTAAAGGCCAGAGTGAAAATGTATAGAAAGGATAAACAAACAACAAAGGTTGAAAGTTGACAAACAATCAGAGATCATCATTTGAAGGCAGTGGAAAATCAGCAAGGCTTCTTGTTGCCTTTTACTCCAAAGCCATTCTTGGACAGAAAGTGTAAGAAAGTATGAATAGGGACCATGATAACAATACTTAATATATAACAAGCAGTCTACTAAATAATCTTTCATGCTAAATACTTTTCTAATCTAACAGTAAAATAGTGTTGAATCAGATTGGATGATAACCTGATATCTAGCTTGCCACAATATTATCTTTAAAATATTCCACAGTAGAATTTGACTCTTCAGCAAAGGATCGTTACCTTGTCATGGTGCTGGAGCTTGAGCACCTCAATGATGCCATGAGCTAAACCGTGAAGGGCCACCCAAGACGGGAAGGTCATGACAGAGAGGTCAGACTAAATGCGATCCCTGGGGAAGGTAATGGCAACCCACCCCAGTATTCTTGCCGTGAAAACTAAATGGATCAGTACAACCAGAGATATGTCGGTATACCATTGGAAGATGAGACCCCCAGGTCGGAAGATGGTCAAAATGCTACTGGGGAGGAACAGAGGATGAGCTCAACTAGCCCCAGATGTGATGACGCAGCTATCTCAAAGCCGAAAGGACGGCTAGCGGCCGACGGTGCTGGTGGTGAACGGCGAATCCGATGTTCTAAGGATCAACACACCATTGGAACCTGGAATGTAAGATCTATGAGCCAGGGCAAATTGGATGTGCTTATTGGTGAGATGTCAAGATTCAAGACAGACATTCTGGGCGTCAGTGAACTGAAATGGACTGGAATGGGCCACTTCACATCAAATGACCACCAGATCTACTACTGTGGACAAGAGGACCACAAAAGAAATGGAGTAGCCTTCATAATTAATAGTAAAGTGGCTAAAGCAGTGCTTGGATACAACCCAAAAAACAACAGAATGATCTCAATTTGAATTCAGGGCAAGCCATCTAACATCACAGTGATCCAAATATACGCCCCAACCACAAATGCTGAAGAAGCTGAAGTAGAGCAGTTCTATGAGGATCTGCAGCACCTACTGGACAACACGCCTAAAAGAGATGTTATTTTCATCACAGGAGACTGGAATGCTAAGGTGGGCAGTCAAATGACACCTCGAATTACAGGTAAGAATGGCCTGGGAGAACAAAATGAAGCAGGACATAGGCTGATAGAATTTTGCCAAGACAATGCACTCTGCATAACAAACACTCTCTAACAACAACCTAAGAGACGGCATTATACATGGACTTCACCAGGTGGACAACACCGAAATCAGATTGACTACATCCTTTGCAGCCAAAGGTGGTGGACATCTTACAGTCGGTAAAAAGAAGGCCTGGAGCTGACTGTAGTTCAGATCACAAACTTCTTATGGCACAATTTAGGATCAGACTAAAGAGATTAGGGAAGACCCACAGATCAGCTAGATATGAGCTCACTAATATTCCTAAGGAATATGCAGTGGAGGTGAAGAATAGATTTAAGGGACTGGACTTAGTAGATAGGGTCCCGGAAGAACTCTGGACAGAAGTTGGCAGCATTGTTCAGGAGGTGGCAACAAAATACATCCCAAAGAAAGAGAAAACCAAGAAGGCAAAATGGCTGTCTGCTGAGACACTAGAAGTAGCCCAAGAAAGAAGGAAAGCAAAAGGCAACAGTGATAGGGGGAGATATGCCCAATTAAATGCAAAATTCCAGAGGTTAGCCAGAAGAGATAAGGAATTATTTTTAAACAAGCAATGTGTGGAAGTGGAAGAAGACAATAGAATAGGAAGGACAAGAGACCACTTCCAGAAAATTAGAAACATTGGAGGTAAATTCCAAGCAAAAATGGGTATGATCAAAAACAAAGATGGCAAGGACCTAACAGAAGAAGAAGAGATCAAGAAAAGGTGGCAAGAATATACAGAAGACCTTTATAGGAAGGATAACAATATCGGGGATAGCTTTGACCGTGTGGTCAGTGAGCTAGAGCCAGACATCCTGAAGAGTGAGGTTGAGTGGGCCTTAAGAAGCATTGCTAATAACAAGGCAGCAGGAGACGACGGCATCCCAGCTGAACTGTTCAAAATCTTGCAAGATGATGCTGTCAAGGTAATGCATGCTATATGCCAGCAAATTTGGAAAACACAAGAATGGCCATCAGATTGGAAAAAATCAACTTATATCCCCATACCAAAAAAGGGAAACACTAAAGAATGTTCAAACTATCGAACAGTGGCACTCATTTCACATGCCAGTAAGGTAATGCTCAAGATCCTGCAAGGTAGACTTCAGCAGTTCATGGAGCGAGAATTGCCAGATGTACAAGCTGGGTTTAGAAAAGGCAGAGGAACTAGAGACCAAATTGCCAATATCCGCTGGATAATGGAAAAAGCCAGGGAGTTTCAGAAAAACATCTATTTCTGTTTTATTGACTATTCTAAAGCCTTTGACTGTGTGGACCATAACAAATTGTGGCAAGTTCTTAGCGGTATGGGGATACCAAGTCATCTTGTATGCCTCCTGAAGAATCTGTATAACGACCAAGTAGCAACAGTAAGAACAGACCACGGAACAACGGACTGGTTTAAGATTGGGAAAGGAGTACGGCAGGGCTGTATACTCTCACCCTACCTATTCAACTTGCACTCAGAACACATCATGTGACATGCTGGGCTTGAAGAATCCAAGGCTGGAGTTAAAATCTCTGGAAGAAACATTAACAATCTCAGATATGCAGATGATACCACTTTGATGGCTGAAAGTGAAGAGGAACTGAGGAGCCTTATGATGAAGGTGAAAGAAGAAAGTGCAAAAGCTGGTTTGCAGCTAAACCTCAAAAAAACCAAGATTATGGCAACCAGCTTGATTGATAACTGTCAAATAGAGGGAGAAAATGTAGAAGCAGTGAAAGACTTTGTATTCCTAGGTGCAAAGATTACTGCAGATGCTGACTGCAGTCAGGAAATCAGAAGACACTTAATCCTTGGGAGAAGAGCAATGACAAATCTCGATAAAATAGTTAAGAGCAGAGACATCACACTGACAACAAAGGCCCGCATAGTTAAAGCAATGGTGTTCCCTGTAGTAACATATGGCTGCGAGAGCTGGACCATAAGGAAGGCTGAGCGAAGGAAGATCGATGCTTTTGAACTGTGGTGTTGGAGGAAAATTCTGAGAGTGCCTTGGACTGCAAGAAGATCCAACCAGTCCATCCTCCAGGAAATAAAGCCAGACTGCTCACTTGAGGGAATGATATTAAAGGCAAAACTGAAATACTTTGGCCACATAATGAGAAGACAGGACACCCTGGAGAAGATGCTGATGCTAGGGAGAGTGGAAGGCAAAAGGAAGAGGGGCCGACCAAGGGCAAGATGGATGGATGATATTCTAGAGGTGACGGACTGGTCCCTGGGGGAGCTGGGGGTGTTGACGACCGACAGGAAGCTCTGGCGTGGGCTGGTCCATGAAGTCACGAAGAGTCGGAAGCGACTAAACGAATAAACAACAACAGAATTTGACTAACCTGCTTTATTTGTTTGTTTAATTGATTAATTGATTATGTGCTATCAAGTTGTCTTTGACTCTTAGTGACCACATAGATTTATTTGGGTACAGTAAAATTGGGTCCCACTTCCAGCACTGATGAGAGAAAATACTGTGACTGGATTTGTTTCTATTTGGAAACCGCTTTTGGACTGTTTGCTGGTAATGGAAAAAAATGAAGTTTTGATTTGCTGATTAAAATGTTTGTTTTTATAGAAATAATGTTAGGAAAGGTTTAATTCATGGTAAGAGATTAAATTTGTATAAAAATTATATCTGTGTTGGAGAAGTCAGAAGTCACCTTCTTATATTTTCTTCCTATTTTTGCACATTCTTAGTTTTTTCTTTTTCTTTAGCTCTGTATTCAAACTTTTCTGTATTCTGTATCTTGTATTTTAACTTTACTTTGAAATTCTCATAAAGTTCTTATATAAAAAAATAAAATAAAATTGAAGTCCCACTTCCTTGGGCCTCTCTAGTATAGCTTTTCTGAAAAAATTGGCTGAAAAATTCAGCTAATACTTTACTTGAGGAAATAAATATTATTGAGTTCAATCATATGTCAAAGAGTTCTCCTTGAAATCTTTAGAGGAAGCTCTGAATTTAAAGTTCCTCTTGACATAGTGTCAGCCTTATCATCAGGTAGACCAGACAGGAAGCACAACCAGATGAGCTAATTCTACTTTATTGTAAGGCTACATTAACAGAATCTTGCAATTCTGAAAGTACTTCTCTCCCCTACCCCCTTTACAGCCCCAAAACTAGGGAGGGTCTCTTCTAAGCCTCTTGCCCTGCCCACATTCCTGCTGAGGGTTAAGTTGCCTTTTATCTGACTGTTCCCTTGGTTGCATCTCATTGCCCTGTCTCCCAAGGTCATTCCCACATACCATTACAGACAGCTGAGATAATGAAATTTCCTCACCTTCTGTTCAGACCGTTTGTATTCTCTGCAATGGAATACAGTTTCTTCATTCAGTCACCACTTTACATATCCCCCCCCTCTTCTAATTTGAAAGTAAGATACAGGAACAGACAACATCATTAAATGAATGTCTGGAAAATTATGGAAATTGTGTATAAACTTAATCACTCTCAAGCAGACAAGCAGTAGTGGTATTATTTCTTTAAAAAGTTTTTAAAGAACTAAATTTAAATTGAAATCTTGTTTGAAACCCATATTTCTTTTCTATTAAGCATTAATCATGGCTAGATGATCAGGGATAATTGTGATTTAATTTTATTTGAACAGATTTTTTTTCTATTTTATCTTTGGCAGGAGATGACATCTTAAGTCACTGGGGTTCTGTGGCCTAGTATCCTTTCTTTATTAACAGAAACAACTCTATTTCCAATAACATGAATCACAAGAAAAGCATGGGAAAACCAATAATTTTCATATACATGAGTTATGTGCTGGATAAATGGGAAGTTATCTGTTCCCCATATGCTTTTTCAGATGGTATAGTATCTCTTCTTATATTATCATGAAGCAATTGTGCAAATTAACAGCATATTTCATTCACACATAGACAAAAATGAAAAGCAAATGTAAAATGTTATTTAAAAATTCAACATTTTCAATAGTATTTTGTAGAAAAGATATTTCTAGGAATGGGGACATGGGAGGTTGCCTTAACCAGATTAGGTTCTGGTCCATCTAGAAGCTTTACAAGATTCCCATCTGAATCTTTCCAATCTACTGTATACTTGAAGAAGCCAGAGGATCTTTGCATGCAAAGCAAAAACTGTATCTCTGAGTATGCCTTCAGCTTGGAAACAGGTGAGCATTTGGTAAAGAGTACCATTAAAGTGATTTTTCCAGTGCGGGTAAAGAGAAATGTGTATACTGGGGCCGAGTATGGAGCTTACAGTACTTTCATATTTGTTAACCAGGCACTTTTTTCCCCATCCCCTAACACAAACCTACTGCATCACTTAAATTTTATACTGCTCTTTGAATTGAGATCTTATGTCAAAGATCTCAATTATGTTTACTAAAAACAACACAAAACAACCCCCCCCCAAAAGCCCCAAACAATCAAAAACACCTGGCTAGTGCCATAGAAAAGGTCTGTCACTTCTAGTAGTCCTGGTGACCTATCAACTTACTTTGCAGCAGGTCTGCAGCAGATCTGCAAAGATTAATAGGCTTAACCCTGACAAACTTTGATCATACTTACATATATACTCCATAAACTTCTCTGATCCTTAAGTAAATAAATTGGATTGTTACTACAATCAACATAAGTCCTAGATTACTCTTTTCCCTTTAAAAAATGTAATTCCTAGAATACTGGATAACAAATACTGGACACACATATATATGCAGGCAGCTATACACCCACACACTCACAAATGGACATAGGGAGTAGTATTTTGCAGGGTACACAGTGTTTCAGTGACATCCATTAGCAGGATAATGTTTTAAAATGGCAAATTGTAATAATAATAATAATAATAATAATAATAATAATAATAATAATAATAATTTAAACTTGTATACCACCTGACTCTCAACAACTGTTTATAAAATCCAGCTGGTCGACAATCTTGGCATTGTCTGCCAATCACAGAAGGTGTTGTTACACCTTTCAGGCAATTTCCATCTGAAGATACCTTTGGTATCTTGGCACACATAGACTCTTAGCTAGACCACAATCTGAGATTCACTGGAAAGTTCTGGTGAGTATTATAGGTACACACTAGAATCCATGATTATGTCAAAATATTGTCATGTGCCTGATTATGCAAATTACATTTTGTTTTGTATATGTCATGACATCATAATACATGTGACATAACTTGTGTCCTCTCCACCTCAACTCTCTGGATATCCAAGTTGGGATATGATATTTGTGAGCAATGAATGATAATCAACAGTGACTGGAGTTCAGAGGCTACAAAACAAAGTTGAAATCTGCCTGTCTTTACTGTTCCAAGCAGATTAGTCATATTAATAAGAATTTTCTAATGCAAAACATGTAACATGAAAAATAAACAAGAAGAGGCTGATGTTTCTTGGGAATTAACCTGTTAAAGGAAAACGTTTGAAAAGAAGTGGTGAAAATTATAAGTCTCTTTTCTAACTAAAGAGTTTCCAGGTGCCACTTTGACACTCAGAGAAGCAGAGCCTAAAGGCATGGGGACTGTTGGTGACACACAATCAAAGACATGAGCAGGTGCAGCTATAGACTCTCCCTCAGGCTCTAAGGATCCTTTGAGAGTAATTACTAAAAAAACAAAAAAACAAAACAAAACCCCCAGCAGTGTGCACACAGTGTTCATGGGTAGTTATTAAATGTTTTTTTAAAAAGTAAGAAATGGATGCTAATTTTCTTCTTCTTGGCTCCCTTTTAAAGTTGAAAATGGATGTTTATAAAAGAATATCACAGAGCAATGGAGGGTCAGTCTGCAATAAATTGAAGAAATTGGGCTAAGCATATCAACTTATTTTGGGTTTTGTTCTAAATAGGGTGAACTTTGTAAAGCTGTTCAAGGTTTTGTTAAAATGCAGTATTTTGAGTTCTCCATAATCCATCCTATCAGAGTATGGATTCAACATGGACAATGCAAACCAGTCCATTTCCAGAGCTGAATTATGACCCAAAGTTAAGGAAAAGATAGTAGAGCTAGAGGATTTTTGAAAACTATATTCTTCTAACCAAAATGGAATTGTTACTCAAGGTGACAAAAGCTAGAAAGTTTAAAATTCAGTACCAATGATGGTAACATTATGTTGCTCCAATCTCACAAAATCCACTTCCAAACTAGTGATAATAACTTGATGCAAGTACTTTATAACATACCAATGAAGATCATATTCAACTATAGTATTTAAGCTTAAATATAAATTGAATTAAAAATGAGTTTTATTGCAGAAATACAGTAGTCCTCAAGGAGAGGGAAAAAAAAAACATTCAGAACTGAGTTCCATATTTTTCATGTTGTCTAAATATAGAGTAGTGAATTGTCTGCTTGAATTATAAGTTTTAAGCAGCATCACTGATAATTGCAACCTTCAAGATCTTTTCTCTAGCAAAGTGTTGATGTTTGTAATGATTCACCTCTCTGTGCAACTTCAGTTTATTTCAATGATTGAAGTTTTACTTTATAGAGAGTTAAAGTACTACACAGATACATTCTTGATAATTATATCTGACATTGTTCTAAAAACATTATTTCCTTAACTTGCTTCTGAAAGCTAAATTATTTGGTCTAAATATAGCTCCCCTTCCTGCAGAAGGTCAGTAACACACTCCACTGATAGCTCAGGAGAAGTTCAGACATGTTTTGCAGTATTTCACCTAGATACTTTAATAACCACAGTTGCCACAGGTGATTAGGTGGAGACATAGGTTTGGCGAATGTCTCTTTCCTGGCATTGGAAAAAATTCGCCCAGTCCCAGTTGCTTTAAATAACTGCTATGTGGCCTGAAAACTGGCTTCTAGCTGGGCTACTAGATGATCATTAGATGGTAACAAAGAGATACTGGAAACTCATTCTTTGCTGTCATCCTCTGGTCATGTGGCTGATTGATTACCAGACTTGATGTCTTAGGCTATAATTTGGCTTGGTTAGAGAAACTGCCCATTGTTTAACTGGAAGGTCTGTGAAAATGGCAAACCACTCTTAAAAACTATGTTAACAGGAACTAGTGAAAACTGAGTGCATATGTTTTATTTGTGCCTTTAGTGAGGCACTATAAAAATGACACACATACAGTTATTTCAGGGTGCCCATTTCCACAGTTACAGTAGACATAAACATGTCTCTAATTCACTTTCAGCTAAATAACGGCTCTGGCACATAATGCAGTTGGCATCATTTCAGGAAAGCAGGTTGCACAGATTTTTCCCCATAGACAAGGTTTTGAAAGTATTTTTCTTACTTGTAAAATATTTGCAGTTCATCTAGGCAGCAACTCTCTCAAGTCTCTTTTGTCATTCAGATTTGTGAGCTGAACTTGTTGGCTTGCAGTAACAGAACTCAAATGTTCTGATCTCTCTTTCTTTCCCAAGAAATTTTCATTTTACAATATGCAGTAGGGTTGCTAGCTGTACACTTTTCCTTCTGCCTTTTGAAAGAACATAATGGAAGAAATGCATATTAATGGGAATAATAATGCATATTAATGGGAATAGTAGGTAATAACTGTGCTAAAGTTGTTCAGGCAATATGAGTCAAGAATATCATGCACTAGTAGCAATTCAATTGGTAGCAATTGGTAGCTGCTGGTCATTGAGGGTGTTCACACAGTTTATCATTTAGTTATTTTTAATTACATAGATCTTTCTTTCTTTCTTTTATTTTTATCCCACTTTTATTATTTTTTATGAATAACTCAGGGGGCGAACATACCTAATACTCCTTCCTCCTCCTATTTTCCCCACAACAACAACCCTGTGAGGTGAGTTAGGCTATAGTGCCAAGGTTCCAAATTTTACTTCTTTGCCCTGCTCAAAAACAGACATTATTCATGACAGGAACAGGTGGAGGTAACAGAAGAGACTTCAACACTTTCCTCTTTGGGAAGCACAATACATAGACAGAGTTTCTGAAGGATCAGGACAAAAATATAAATATGCCTACATGCACAGAGTGTAATATGAAATTATGATGTCTTAAGCTAAATAATTTCCATTGGTTCCTGAGGTAGTAAAGATACAAAAATGGGTTATTGCCTAACAGTACCTTCCTTCTCCCAGATATTATGATGTAGTATCATTTTAGACGCATTGTTAGAAGAACATCACAGTGGCTCCATTGCCATTTGGAAGAGATGCCATCAACAAAACTTATGGACAATGCTGGGTCAAAACATATTCATGTTCTTCAGAAGACAGTTTCAGGAGACATTGCAGACTATTGCGGTTAACAATAAATACAAATAATTTAATCCAAAGAAGCTGCTGTGCCCCCTTTAACAACGAGCTTTCTGCCTATGGAAATTTATAGAATGGTTCCTTGTGAACAGGCTATGAAAACAGAGAGGTAGTTTTAGCTCAACTCTTTTTTTCCTGTTCCACAGTAAATGAAAACCTATTGCTTAGCCCATTTTCACTCAACCTGATTTCAACTTTGGCAATGCTAGCCTTGGCAGTATGAGGAAGACAGTATTCCTGTTTCTCTTGCTCCGAATAAACTGTTGAAATTCAGAAATCAGACATGGACTATAGGTCAGGATTTCCAAAGGTTTGAATTTGGAAAATTGGAATGAGGAACTGATAATCCATATCCATTGCAAAACAGGGGGGTTAAAGAGCAAATGTATGAATAAGCTCAAAGCTAAAGAGATTATACGAATTATAAAAGTAATATGATTGCAACACTTTCTCAGGCATAAGAAATAGAGTTCTGCACTGTAGATAATATACTTAGCTGGTCACTGAAGTTGACAAGTATATGTTTCAGTGGTGGGATGGGAGATAAATTATCTGAAGAACAATTGGTTCCGAATGGAGGAAGGAACTCTCTCACCTTTAATGCTGTCAAATGACTGATAAATCATAGATCAAAATCTTGCCCATGAAATATTAAACTTTTTCAGCTCCACTGGCATGAACTGGCCCTAAATGATTTCTGCATACTAAAACTTGTTTGAATTCAAAATACATGCAGAAGGCAACTTTCAGTTATGATTCCCCTTCAATCCCTAAGCTGTAAAATTCCAAAGCTGATGGTTTTTGAAAAATTAATTTCCTTGAACTAGTCTTAATTTCATTCTGGAAGCATGAATATGCAGAAGCTACAATGTTAAGTGAAACAATTGCTTTTATATTTTGTCCACATTGCTCCTATATTGTGTACAGAATTGTGGCTGACATGCAAGGTGACTATGACATATTGCTAACCTCTTCAGCATACAAATTGCCTTTTAACCTTCTGTTGTACTTGTAGCCACCTTGTTTTTTAGAAAAGGCATTTGGATACTTGCAAAATTATGTCACCTTTAAAGACAACTGTAGGCCAATTCAGTTCTGACATGTCTCATCTTCCCTAATAAAAAATGTGCAGGTGTATGCAGGTGGAACATAATAGATTTCTGACAAATTGTTATGCCAGTGATGAGAATGGTAACTAATGTTGTGACAAATTTGCCTGAGGTCACAAGAGGTCTTAATGTCCCTTCTAAGGGAAGAAATGCATATTTGTTTCAAAGAGGTGGTGTTTTACCATTTAGAAGCCCTTTAGTTTTATAATTCAATGCAATGATATGTGAACAGCCAATGATTATAATTTGATTTTATTGTAAACCTCCCAGAGTCCCTCTTTTGGGGGAGATGGGCGGTAATTAAATTTGAATAATAAATAATAATACATAATAAATAATGACATTTTTGAACTGGTGTTAGTAAGGAACAAAAGTTCTCCCAATCTTTTAATTTAACAAAATAAAAGCAAACAAGAAAAAAACAAAACAAAACTTAATAAGGATAACATGTATTAATTGATTTTTAAAATAATACTGCTTTGTATACTGGATGTATTTTTGCAATTTTTATTCTGATAGTGAATCTAAATTAAACACTTACAGTACTTTTGATTTCACTATTACATTGAAACAATTGACTAGATTATCTTCTTACTATATCATGTAAATGTGTCTTACAACCCAATTCTATTTATGCTTATACTGAAGTCAGTCTTTTAAAATGTGTGTAGTACTATATTCCTTTTAGGAATGTGTAGAAGACAACTTAAAACTTCAATATTATGTAAAACTATCTAGGACAAAGCCCCACCGAACTCATAGGGACAGGCATATCATGCACATTTTTAAAATAATTTTCCCTAATAGAAAGGATTATTGTGTCTCTTCATTACTAACCAATGAATTTTTGTGTATGCTTTCCAATAATAATATTTGCATTTTTTATTGTGGATAGGCATAAAAAAATCTGGGGATAGGCCTGTTTTGAAGGATTGTTTAGTTTGGATATTGCTTTTAAAGTGCCAAATTCATATTGAAATACAAATGGAAAAAAGAAGTTTTCCTTCATTCATAGATGGCATTAAGTAACCTGTTATACATAATGTGAAAGTTTATTTCTGCTAAAACACTGATCCTAAGAAACCCCACTTGCAAGAGAGATCCAATTCAAAGTATGAAGTTAGGATTGTTGTATAAGCTTTACAATTCCAGTTTCAAGTAGCTGTTACACATGACTGTGTATGCTTGGTACGGTTGAGGGGTGCAGCATTAAGGCCAAAAAGAAGAGAACTTTCAAAGGCAGAAACAGGAGCTTGGTAAAATATAGCTGTAGAAAATAAATTAGCTTAGGACTGGAAAAGTAAGACTCTGATGCTTTTCTTGTTAAAAAACAGCCTTTATGAAAGACTTATTAAGAGGAACCAGCCTTAAGATTTGTTAGGAGCAAAAAGGAGCAAAAGGGATTGTTATGAGCCTGCTCTCTGCCCCAACTGCCCATTGGCTGTTCACATATCATTGCATATTTGTAGACACACAATAAAGCAGTTTGTATTTTGCTTTGCTGATAAAGAATTGGGAATAGATGACAATTTAGTTCCTAATAAGGCACAGGGACATACAGTAGGAAAAGGAGGAAGGACTATAGATGGGCTGATATCAGTATCAGTTGCCATGTTGGCATTAGAGGTGAAAACACCACCAGAAAGGATTCTGGAGAGAAGAAGCTAAGGAATGGAAATTCTTCTGGCAGTTAGAGATCCTGCAATGGTTAAAATGGACTAGACAGATCTAGTGGTTGTTGGACATAGAGTGTGGCCTGTTGGTTTCTATCCAGAGTAAGTTTGGTGGAAAACCTTAAATGGACTGAGCAGCTAACACTAATTAGGATTTATGGGATACTGGACGCGACCAGGGCCAAGCTTACTGAAACGTTTGAAGGCACACCAAGGGGGAAAACAGTGCTGAAGAGGAGCAATGCTATGGGACACATGTCTAGATGACCCTAGGGCTTATCTACATCTGAAAACAGATGGATGAAACAAGATCAAAACTGTACTTGTTTACTGATTTTACTGTTTTTATATGTCTGTTTTTGTTTCTTATGCTGTGTTAGCCATCCAGAGTTATTTGCTTAGCAAGGGCAGCCATATACATCTGTTAAATGAATAAATCTCTGCCATAGAATAATCACCCAGTCAGCTATCATCTCTTCAGCCTGAGAGTGGATTGTAAAATGTCCATGAATTTCACAGGTGATGTCCTTAGTTTCGGAGTGGTAAACACTGTAGGAGTAGGACTAGTTAATTAAGGACCAAGGGAATACACATATGATAGGAACACACATATGTTAAATTAATGTCATTTTGGTGTTAAGATTTATTTAGAATGGTTTTGAAAGCAAGTACTAGTCTAGAGAAAAAAAGTGTAAAATGTGCATCGCTGCCAGGTACAGGTTTAAATACTGTAATGGAGTATTTTTCCTCTATGCCCAGGTAATTGCCTAAGAACTGAAAGATCTGGTGTGCTTAGTTTCCTGCACTTTCAAGGTTGGTATCACCTGGAACTCAAGAAGCAGGGCAGGAAGCATCTGGAGGATCTTCCTGATTAACTCTGTCATTTCCAGTGTGCTGTCTGACTCAATTTTAGCATGCTTCAGCCCAGTTTTAGCTTTGTTCTAGCAAGAAGCAGGCATGATAATGTCTTTGTTCCAACAGCCTCTGTTGATTCTGCTCTCTTGGATCTAGAACAAGAACAAAATCCAGTATATTGTCATCTCCAGCTGTGACCTGTTTTGGAGAAATAGTCATCTCAAGCATTTCTGTAACAGCTTGGCTGTATGCTACTGTCTGCTTCAAGTCTGGATCCTGAACAGATACCAAATCATCCTCATGAGAAGACTTATTGGGTTTTAATATGATATATGAATGTAAAATTAAATTATAGTGTCCACTGATACACTGAATATTGTCACATTTTTCCCTTGGAAGTATAACTTTTCATTTCTCATTTTCATTGCTAGGATTGTAAGAAAACCCAGCAAATGGAAGTCTTGATCCTACTGTATGAGAGAACACCTATCCTATCTCAAATCCTGAAAGGTGGGAACGACTGCCAGATACTCTCTATCATGTATTGCAGAGGTATACCATCACCTCCTAAGAACACATAAATGCTTCTGTGTTTCCTCTGTCTGGATAAAGGAAGTCACTATGTTGGATCGCTATGCAGATTTTGGGCAGACTATCTGAAAAAGAGAGGAGAAAAGCTAAGTTCAACACAAGCTGGTTGTAGAAACTTGTTGCAAAAATAAGGCATACTGATATGCTTAGAGGAAATGTATAGGTATCAGAAACCAATACAATGATTAATAACAATTTTCAAAAACCAGGTGAAATGACAACACAGCTTAGGTTAATCTTCCATGCAGTTAATTTCTGATTGTAATTTAATTCCTGATTGTAATTTAAAGTTTGGTCTAGTGGTTAAGGCAATGGGCTAGAAACCAGAAGATTGAGAGTTCTAGTCCCACCTTAGGCATGAAAGTCAGCTGGGTGACCTTGGGCCAGTCACTCTCAGCCCAACTCACCTCACAGGGTTCTTGTTGTGGGGAAAATAGGAGGAAGGAATATTAGGTATGTTCACCGCCTTGAGTTATTCATAAAAATAATAAAGGTGGGATTGAAAAATAATAAATAAATAGTCAGCAATAGACAACAATCTATGGATACATGAAACACTCTGAAGAGATAGCTATCTAGCTCTGTTTTCTTCATATTGAAAACAATTCTCCACTTAATGGATATTTAATGCAAATTTTCATTAGCTGATGTAGCCAAGCTCTCAAAGACTAATTTAAATCAGCGACTGCTGTCTCAAAGTATAATTCCCATTTTAGCAGCTACCCATGATCCACCAATTTCAGACGGAATAGGGTGAGCACTGAACACAGGTAAGGGAGAATGAGCTTGACCATTCTGAATCACACTCTAAAGTGTTCAAAAGTTTAAAAAATGTGCTTATTCTTTAGCTGTTTTCACTCAGAAAGCAGTACATTTTACTAAATATGTAATAAATAATTTCTGTGCTATCAGGTTCAATAGACTGTTACTGTTCTAAAATCTGTCTGCACTGGCAAGGTCAGTACAGATTGGAGGCAAAAAAGACATTAAACCGTGAGCACTGGAGTGCCAAAAGGGAAGCTTACCAGCTTGAAAATACCTGTCAGATGCCAGCCTGTAGGCCTTGACAGCTTCATTAACCCCTTTGTTTGCCAGTGATGGACTGATACTGCTACCATACATGCCTTGAAAATCTGTTGGCAGGGAAGAACAACCACCACCTGTATTATTGCTTGGAGCCAAGAATTTCTATTTCCTAGCTTTCACCTTGGTGGCAGATAAACTTACAGTCCAGTAAGATAAGTTTTTCTTTAACTAGTTGTTAAGTTTTAGATCTCACAGGGTCTCATGTCTTCATTTTAATTATGTGTCTGTACTTATTGCCATGTGTGTGTATACATTCTCCCTAAGCTTGTGAGAGAATTGCATTTTGCTTTGGTCTAAAATGGTAACCAAATATACAGTATATTATCCAGTAGATGGCTTTGCTTACAGTATCTGACTTAAAACTTTCAATCCGAATGCATTTTTTCCCCTTTGAAGTCTAATGGCAACAGTAAACAAGATCAAGAAAACATGCTGTATAACCTGATTTACATTGTCCTGACATATGTATATGCTTCCCTTTTCTGAATATCTACAAACACTTTATTTTGCTTGCATAAGCAATACATGATAAGTTTTTTCCTCTCAATTTAGAATGTATGGGACAATTCATCATGCAGGATTGCATCACAAGATATTCATGACTGTAGTAACCCTTTATCCTTTATTCATGGGAAAAAAGGTTGAATAGTGGATATATATGTAGTGGGATCCTTTCACTTCTTTCCATACAAATGAACCCTGCAGGCAATGGAATCAAAAGAACAAGTGTGCAAGCTTCAAAAGTGACACTGTTCATGTTCTATTAATATTAAACAGCAAGGGTGCCATCATATTTTATTTCTTCATTGTGATGCACAGAAGGCATTTCTTTTGAGGCAGGGTGATGTATAATTATATTAGCATCAAGAAATCATTGAAATGGTTGTCAATTTACTTCTGTTCTTTCACTAAATTTCTTGCAACAAATGAAGTCAACAAAGAAGCACAAAATCTGATTGTGGACACAATATATCTGTCTCTGTATACTTGGAAAGAAATAGCAGGACAGTCCCAAGACAAAACATTATGGAAAGGTAACAAAGAGAATGAATGTGTTTTTCTTCTGTTCTTTTATCCAATATCCATCTTGCTCACTTTCTATATTTGATGGCAGTTCCAGTCTCATCTATTGCTCTGCTGGAACATCCAACCAAGTAGGGAAACCTGAGACTAACAGTTTGGAGTGTTGCTGCATATGCTGTTTGTTAATCTTTGGCTTTGCAGTTAAAGCAAAGGGAATCAATCACCTAAAGTCAAAGCCCCACTATGACATAACCTAAATGTAGAGAAAAGAGGGCTTGTATCTTCTCATACTGGACCATCAAACCATTACTGTGACACAAGGTTTTGCTCAAATATATACATTCCCCAAAAGATACTTGCACGGTCCATTCATTTATTTATTTGTTTATTTATTTTTCAAATTTCTATCACCACCCATCTCTCCCAAAAAGGGGACTCTGGGTGGTTTTCAATTATAAGGAGGGACTATCTACCTCACAGTTGAAAGACTCATAAAAAGTAGTCATAACTATGTTAGAATGAAAAATTCTAAAATCCATAGTTTTATACAACATTTATTGGGAATCATAAAAAAGGCCAAAAAAGTATACAAGCTCTTCTTGAGTTTCTCAGAATTCTTCAAACAAGACACTGCAAACTCAGAAGACAGAAAAAAAGCAAATTAGTCCACAAATGAAGCCACATGTGTTAGCTGTGAGGACAGCAGTTCAAAGTCCATGTTACTATGAAGCCTTTAGACTCAATGAACTGGAGCTAGGTGTTTTTCGTTTCAACTTATATCCAGGATTCAGGAAAAAAGCAATTGTTTTAGAGATCAGATTGGACTCTGTCTTACAATCCCATGCCTTGCTTTTGTAACTTCTAACTTCTTTTATCCCTTTTCATGATCTATTTGCCTTCTTTTCCTCTCCATAAATTGCTTTAAACTTTCTCAAGGACAATATCATGCAGTTTCTCCCTATACAGGAAATCCAGATTTTTTTTTCCCCTCGAGACAATTAGATAGAAATTGGAAGTTCATGGTTAATTCCCTTCACTCTATGTAAACCCTTCAACTGCAGAGGCTACTCTTCTTTGCTGCTTTACAAATCTTACCGGAAGCAGAATTGGTTTATTATCCCTGAGGTATCACTTCAGTAAAATCATGTTTAAAAGCCATTATTGTGATCTGAATATAATGTATCATATTACCTTTGCCCTGATGTCAGTAACTATGTAATTAACCTAAACTGAACATTAAACAATTGCTAGAACTAAAAGCAGAAACTGAAGCACTCCAGACAGTATCATTTCCACTTCCCAATCCCGCACAGCCATTTGAAGTGGCTTGCCAGTCACCTTCACTGCTGCCATCTGTGGAATACTGAGAACTGAACACATCCTAAGTCCAGCTGACCTGTAGGACTGGGGGGGGATCAATTGGTGTGCCCCGCTGAAACTACTGCTGGTCCTGGGCAAACAAAAATGCTTTCACTTCCTCTCCACTGAAAAAAGAAAATGAAAGGAACCTTTTGTACATCCTTCTCCCCCATTCATCAGTGCTTTTCTTTGGCCATTTGCTAAACCAAATGAGCAAATAAAAACAAAGTGTTTACTATGAAGCTGTCTGGTTTCCAGATGCCATTCCTCCTGCATTAAACTTCCAACTGAATTCTGAGATGTTAGCATGATATCATGTCATCAATTGTACAGCCAGTTGCTTTTCCCAGTTCCTCTAACTGAGGTTAGAGAGTGTAGGAACAGCAGAAGTGGGGAGACGCGATGATTAGTTCAAAACAAAATGCACACTTTCTAGGCTGCAGCAACTGGAACTCATTGTAAGTGCACTTTCACACCACCACCATTTCCACTCAGTTGGAATAACAAATTTCCTCTCTCCTTTCTACTTGGCACAAAGAAGGAAATAAAGGAAATTAAAAACCAAGTAGCCTGACATAGTTGATGTCTGCTCATCCCCTTCCAAATAGCAGGAAAACAGAACTCCTGTCAGTTTCATCCTCTGCTAAGTCAAGCCAGAATTCCCCATAAGAATTTGCAGGGGCTGCAGATTTTCAGGAATGAGAGAGAGCTGCCCACAAACACTGCAAGGCTTCTCACTGAAAAAGAATGGGGACAGAAATGGAGATGGAGACGGAGATAAAGTGATAGATATAGAGAGATATAAATTATATAGAGACAAAGAGATATAAATATATATAATCATTAAATTGGAGTTTTGCCACAGCTGTTCCAGAACAAATAGGCTGAACTGCTGAACTCAGATATTGTGTGATCACTGAGATTCAGATCTGCCTGTAAGCTATTTTACTTACTTACATTTTTTCTTACTGTTTTTAAATTGGAACAAAATCCTCTTGTGGAACTGTCTTTAATTCTGTTAAGGGTGTCTATATTAATAATATTATTTAATTTTAGTACTACTTTCAACTGTTCAAAATATTTTGCCTGCATTATTTTCCTGTGCTCACTGCAACACCAAAACCACTGTTATCCCAATACTGCACTGAGTGGTGGCACTGGGAGGGGAATGGAAAGATGGCAGACAAAGCATTGCAATGCAAGTCCCAGCCCTTTTGTATACGTGCCATGTGCATGCTCAAAAGAGCCACGGCTCTCATCACAATGATTATTTTGATACACACCACCCCCATAGATGGCATTGGCAGATAGAGAAGAGTACTTGAACCTGAGAGAATAACTTTCTGAAGACCACTTAGAGAAAACAATGTCCTAACTGAGTCTTCATGATCTACCGCTGAGTTCTATAAAGTATGTGAGATACAAACTCATACAGAGAGAAACAATGTCAGGTTCAAAATGGTGTGACCACAGGTGAAATGTATCTTTTTAATTATCTTAGTTTCATGGATTTCACAAGCAGGTGAATTGCAGTATAATTCACTTTCTCTCTTTTTATTTGGTGTTATTTGGTGTGTTCACTATTGGCTATTCAGCATTTCATCTATAGCTATCTTCCCTGGTAATACTATAACTGCTGGATTCAGTGAAATTGTCAGTTACACCAAATCACAGCCTTGCTAATGCTGACATTTGATTTAGCATTTTAAGCAGCCTCAACATTGCCTGCCTGCCTGCCTGCCTGCCTGCCTGCCTGCCTTCTCTCCCTCCCTCTCTCTCTCTCCCCTTTTTTTTGTTGTTGTTCTGAAACATCAATAGGGAGTTATTCTAAGAGATATATTTCTTTGTTGGAACAAAAAGCTCAGTTTGTCTTAATTATCCCTGACGTTTCAAAGCTCATACTAGGCACTTACTCCAGGGGCAAAACAACAACTAGTTCCTCCAAAAACCAAGTGTGACATGAATAAATAAAGATCTGGTTGCTCAAACCACACAGCAAGACTTCTACTTTACCTGAGGGGAGGAGAAACAAGACTCTTAGTTATTTCTCTTTTGTCTTTCTCCCCATGCAATATTCAGCTGAGGAATGGAGCAACCAACACATTCTTAAGACCATTAGTGTAGACTACAGCTTATGTTTTTGATTATGTGCCATCAGGTTGGTGTCAACTTTTAGCAACTGCGTAGGTAGACCTTCTCCAGGATGACCTGCCCCAACCAGGTCCTTCAGGTCTTTCAATGGTGCAAGCATTTGCACTGTAATTTAGTCCATCCACCTGGCTGAACTCTTTTTCATTTTTCATTTTCATATATTTTAGAAATTTATAAGGCCATTCAGCTCTACAAAGACTATGGGTAACATGCAGTAAAACAATTAATACAGTACACTTATAAAAAATTCTTCTCTTTGCTTCCATCTTTCCCAGTGTTATAGACTTCTCAAGACATCAAGGTCTTCACATAATTCATTCAAAATAGGATAATTTGAGCCTAGTCATTTGTGCCTTAAGTGAGAACTTTGGTTTGATTCATTCTGTATGATTCATTTGTTTGTTTTCTTGGCTATCCGTAATATTTTGGGGAGTATTCTTCAACACCAAATTTCAAAATCTTCAATACTCTTTCTATCCTGGTTTTACAAAATCTAACTTTTGCTTCTGTAGAGCACAGTTTATATGTAGATATCCTTAATCTGGCCAAGGAGAAAAGGTAGCAATAGGCTAAAAAGGCTTGCTGAGGAACAAGGACCAAACCTGATGTCTCGATCCTTACTAGTATTGGGCTGGTAAAATTCCATCTTCCTGTGTCATCTGTGCTAATCATACTTTAAAGTGCTTCTATTTAAATATGTGTAGATTTTGAATTTTCATGAAATAAAATAATAAATTTAAGATCTTAAACATAAATAGGCTTGGTTGAGTGGTTTTAGTAAACAGAAAAAAATTTAAATGTCAGTTGGTTTAGAATATATGCCGTATTAGATTATGGAGCTAATGTTAAATCACTATATCCTGTCTAATTTGATCCAATTATCTGCATGGGGAATCAGTTGCCTGAATCAGTCACTGATAGCAGGATATACCTTGATGGATCAGGAGAGCAGGACATTTGGCACATAGAGATATTTCATATAAATGGAGTCATCTCGGGCAATCGGACCATTAATTGCCCTATAGGGCAGAAGGCATATTTAATTCTCTTAATAAAATATAGGAAATAAGGCTTAAGTATTTCAAGAGTCCAATTCTGCAGATAGACAAATCACTATGCATAGTAATTAATAAAGTCCTAATAATAATAGAGTCCAAATACTCCATATTTGCAGGGCATTTTTAAGTATATTGGGATCTCTGGGAGAAGAATATTCATTTGAGTCCTCTCTCTCTTTTGCAACTTTATAGTGCATTTGATCTCAATGAAATATTTTTCTCCACTGTTTTTCTTGGTTGATGTCAGTGTCCCAGCAGACAAGTATGTATAGAATTTAATAGAAATTATATACACAATAGGTTTTGGGATGATAGTTTAACTGATTAGTTGGAAAGTTAAGCCTATATCTCTCCTTTTCTAAACCACAGAGTATTTTAATCTGAATAGGCTGCTCTTTGTTTTGCAGAACTTTTACAGAACAGATTAACAAATACTTTGGATTATACACTGAAGATACATCTGTGATTAATACATAGAGGCATGCACATATGTCCAGTAGCCACAGTACACCTTCAGTCTGTACATGGAGCTTTATGTAAAGTACAGTATGTTAACTAGTTTTGTAATTCAATATATGGTTAAATGCAGGCTTTAAATCCAAATAGTAAAATATTTTAGATCATAATATTATAGGTCAGCAACAGCAGAATGTATGTATGTATGTATGTATGTATGGTACTGTGCTAACACTGTATAAAAGACAATCACTAAAATCTCTTGTATTTAAGTACCTAAAATTTAAGTAAATTTTGTTTTGATTGTGGAGATAAAGGTCAGCAATGGGACCATTTATGAGATGATATTAATCAAGTTTTGGTCAGTGTACATTGCTCATTATTTCTGGGGAAAGTAATAATTCATCAGATATTTTTTCCTTAGAATAAAGTTTCCTTAGAATCTGAAAAAAATCCACAATTGTTAACATCTGCATGAACAGTAACTACCACAGAAATGTATCAGTGGGCAATAATTAAATATTTGATGTAGGAATTTTTAATATCACAGAATACTGATATACTGAATACTGAGATATATTGAATACTGAGATATAATGAGTAGATGAGAACACAATGAAAAATTTTCCAGTTGGCATTCCTTTTTCCTAAATCTAGGTAAAAAAATGAATGTGTTGTTTTGCTATTAATATTAATATATGTATATTATAGCTTTGTAATTTTGTATCTCTTATTGTGGAATTTAGATAAATTATAAATTACTGCATATTATAACAGTACATGCAGTATAATATTAGCCAAATAATTAATAATATAGCAATATTGGAATTGTATGTAATATTTTTCCATCCCATTAAATATTTTGGAAGAAAATATTGAAAATCTGTCTATGTATCTTCTCTCTCTCTGTCTCCCTCTCACCTATTAGACTGAAATTCAGATAGTAAATTTCTAGTTGCTATCGTTTGCAAGCATTGTGTCCAAAGTCATATATATACACATCTAAATTCTAACCTCATGAGGATGTTCAAGCACTTCTAACCCAAAATAATGGGAGAGATTATCAGATGCACTTGGTGTGAAATGAATAAAATGCAAAACAGAAAGCTGTTCTTTAAAAGGTTCTTGCCTGGAGAGAGAATTTCAAGAGCAGGCATATCTTCACTCTGGGATAGATAAACACTAAGTTCTTTAATACTGGAATATTTAGGAAGGGCCACTCCAAATCGTATTAATTTAAATATAAAAACATTGCAGGACTAATAAAACAAGGACAATGGATTTTAGAAGCATTAATACCACTTCAGGTTAGCATTTTAGATGGTAATATTATGAAACACAATTTGCAGAAGCTTCTAGTATAATATTTTGTCACAATTTGGGGGGGGGGTAAAATTACTGACTCCTTCTAGGGAAAAAAAGAAAAAAAAAACCAGAGCTTTAGCACTTTCTACATTTTTGTAGCTGCTATGACTGCATGTAATAACAGTGTCACTGAATGCAGAGTTATTCCTGTTCAGGGTTTCTCTATGAAAGCAGTGTAAGTTACCAATGAGGTGTAACTAGACTTCAGTTCAGTGGCCAGCACTGAGATTTCCATACAAATGCATTGCATTAATTCATCAATTAACTCTAAAATATGAGCCAGTTTTACAATAACTGACAAATTTGATGCAAAGACTTTGGCAACATTATTTAATGCAGCTGTCCTTAGCACCTTTATGAGATTGTTTCCATGCATATGTGCCATGTGTAATACTTAATGCAGTCTTCTTCTTCCCCTTCTTCCTCTTCCTCTCCTTCTTCCTAGCATTTTCCCGCTACCGCGGGGTCTGCTTTTTGGATCCTGAAATGCCACTTTGCCCTATCGTCTGCATCCTCAGGGTGCAGACCCTCAATTTACATGTCCTTATTGATGGTGTCTTGCCATCTCTGTTTTGGTAGCCCATGTGGCCACCAGCCATCGAATTTAAGATGGTAAACTATTTTGGCGACAGTGGAAGGTTCTACTCTAAGGCATGTCTATACCAACAAAGCCGGCTTTCTCTCATCTTCTCTGCAATTAATGACATGCCAAGTTGTTGTCGGATGGCATCATTTGTGACATGATTGAGCAGGGAGATGCCCGATATCCAACAGAGCATAAGCATTTCCATAACATGGAGGCAGCTCTCTATACCCTTTATTGCTGTCCAGCACTAGGTTCATACAGTGTCACAGAGCGAACGATCGTCTTATAGATCTTAGATTTGAGACGGGTTGGTATTTGTTTGTCACAAAGCACACTGGTGAGTTCTCGCCAGCGCAACCAGGCCACATTCACTCTCGCTTGCACATCACCGTTGATGCCTCCATCACCTTGGAAATGGGAGCCAAGGTACTGAAAGATATTCACTTTCTTTAAGTTTTCTCCATTTATTTGGAGCATCCCATGGGTGGTTACAGTCTCAAGGTACTCAATTTTCTTTATGTTCAGGTGGAGTCCAAAATGGCTGAGGCGGTCATTCCATGCCTGTACTTGCCACTGTAGTTTATTCCTAGTAGTAGAAGCAAGCATGACATCATCAGCGTAGAGTATGTAAGGTCCAGGGTGCATTTCGCTGCAGATGTGATAGTATCCATGACTAATATAAATAGGAGCAGCGACAGCACAGAGCCTTGGTGTACTCTGACCATCACCGGAAAACTGTCAGAGAGGCCAGCTCGCACGTGGTTACTAGTGTTCTTATGTAGCATTTTGACCCAGTCGATGAGAAATTCAGGCACCCTGAGATCATGAAGGGTATACCAAATCCGTTCATGTGGAACACGGTCAAAAGCCTTTTCCAAGTCTAGGAATGCCATGTGCAATGGTTGGGACTTCTCTCAGTGTTTCTCTATAAGCTGGCGAGCTGCAAAAATGACATCGGTAGTCCCACATCCTTTGATGAAGCCACATTGATTTATGGTGAGTTGGACAATATTGTGAATGCTCTGGTCCAATTTTTTTTCCAAGATCTTCATAGTATGAGACAAGAGGTGAATTGGGTGGTAATTGGTGCAGTCGGATGGGTCTCCCTTGTTTTTAAATATGGGGACTGTTATACTCGTTAACCAATCAGTTGGTACACGGCCATTACTCGTTATGGCATTAAAGAACTCGGTCAGCCAATGTATCCCTATATCGCAGAATTCCTGCAATTTCCAGAAATCCGCAGGTAGATCATCAAGTCCTGGGGCCTTCATGTTTTTCATACTATCTACTGCATTGATGACTTCCATAGAAATAATGGGCAAAATTGGTCCATAGGTTGACGTGCCTACCAGAATTGGTGAGTGCGGGAATTCAATGTTGGAGATCTCATTAAAAAGATCTCGTCAACATTGCAGAATTTCCTGCTTGCCCTGAAGTCTTTTGCCATCCTTGTCATTTATGTACATGTAGTGCTTGATGTCTTGGGCAGCCTTCTTGTGTGCTTTGGCCAGGTGGTAGATGTCCTTCTCCACTTCTCTTGTTTCCAGACAATCATATAGGTCATGGTAGTGTTCTGCCTTGGCTTTGGCAACAGCCCTCTTAGTTGCTCCTTTGGCAGCCACATAATACTGCCAATTTTCCTCAGTCTTATCTGTCTGCCATTTCTTAACAGCATTCTTCTTCGAATGCGCTGGTCCAAGCACTTTCTCCTGTACTTGTTTGGTCCACAGCCATGCTTGCTTATCAACATGTCGGCGGCCCAGTTGTGTTGTAATACTTAATGCAGTGATATTTATAAATTATGATAGATAATTTGAAACCTTTGTATTCTTGAGCCTTTTTGCACAGAATAAAGTACTATGCAGATCAGGGGCAAGAAATTTGCTGCCTTTTGGACGTTACTGAAATTTAATACCCATAAATTAAATATTGACTCATTCATCTGAGTACTACAGCTTGTACAATTTGGAGGACTAAAGGTTCTGTCTGCTGCTTGGCATAGATAGCTCCTATATGAAGATTTGTTTGCTTTAGTGTTCTAATGTAGGTTGGTATCCACTTGCACCATCACCTATGTGCACCAGTTATGAGGCCAACTCTCTAGTACTATTTATTTCAAGGATTATTTTGTCTGACAGGTGAATTGTTACATATTCCTTAGTAAAGTCAACTTATTCTGGTATATGAGTGCTAATCCAAAGGAATTGCATGTAACTTTTGTCCACTGCACTGTTGATAGAATAAATCATATCTGGAGTAGGCTCCCTGACTAGGTCATAACTAAATTAAATCCAATTGATTTCACAGATGATTGAGCCGCAAGTAGTTCCCATACGCCCATGTATGTGATACAGACCATCCTTCCCCTTATCCCACTGTGCTGCTTTGGGGATCAAAAGATTTTCCACACATGCTCTAGGATGCATGCTGCCAGTAACAAAACAGAAGCTGCAGTTTGCTGGAGTGATGGTATAAACTGACAAACCAAAAAACAAATGTAGTCTGAATTTATAAACATATAGCTTAAATGTAAACACTATAATGTTCATATTTCATAATCATGGAACATATTGTCTTGAGTTGCTTTTTTATTTCACCAAATATTTTTGTACTTCTTCAAAGTATATGCAATATAAAATAATTGTTTTCATTTAATCAATCATTCTTGATAAACTGTTATGATTTCCAATGTTTTAAAGTCCCATAGCAAAATAGCATGTTTATAATAATGCAGTTTTTCCTAAGGTTGTTGGAATGACTCCTGGCACTTGCATGCTTGCTCAACCTACTACTGTCCTTTTAAAATCACTGAGGATACCCACCTCCCTATGAATAAACACTGTGTTGTCCATTCTAAAGATTTTACATTAAAGCTTGTTGATTCTTCATTCTCCATCATTACTTGAGTTACAATGTAAAAGGTTGCAATTTTAAAGGCACATTAACAATTCATGAAACCATTACAAAACAATCCACAAATCATATTCCAAGTAATAAGCTGCGTTTGTTGTCTAAAATAAGACAGATGCATGGGGACAATTTTGAGCAAGTTGCTGTTTACTGTGATAAAGTTCTGACTGAGATTACTTTGATTTCTAACTACTGTTCAACAATTTCATTTCAAAAAGCAAACACTTATATATTTGAATATATATAAGCCTTTTCAGCCTTCAAGTATGTCAATAACCTATTGAAAAAGAAGCTGGCTGAGTAAGAGATTATAAAATTTCATGATGCAGAAGTTATTTGCTATATTTATTTTTACTTTTGGAATCATCTGGGAAGACTGCAAGTAATCTAAATATTAAAACAATAATAATATAATAATAAAAAGAAGGGATAATAATTGTTTTCTGGGAGATTGAAGATGAAACAAAAATGATGCTTAGTATAGAATTTAGTAAGTAAACAGTGCTTTTCCATATATACAGTGTGTGTGTGTATGTGTATGTGTGTGTGTGTGTGTATACACATACATACATACATACATATATAGAAAGAAAGTAATTTAGCTGTCAGGATCTGCACGTAAGACATGGATGTTTATATCTGTAAGTTAACTTGTGAAAAAAAGCAAGTTTTCAGTTTTATATTAAGTGAATAAGTAAATATTAGGTATTGTGTTCTAATTTGATAGATAATCTATAAAATGACTCAATTACAGAATTAAATCCTCAAAATGATTGATAGCAGTTCTATCTATCTATCTATCTATCTATCTATCTATCATCCATTTTCTATTCTAAGCTATACTACTCCTTTCCTGCAAACTCAAGGTTGTAACAACCTTCACAAATTATTTAGCTAAAACTGAACTTGGAAAAGACAAAGATACTACAGTAATATGCCTCTTCTGGTTATATTATTTGTTTTTACCATAGCAAGTCATTGTATCTTTCCCCCCTTAATATTAAAAACCATACCAGTCACAGTAGTGGTTAATAGTCTTGATGATTATATTATGTCCAATATCTGAGGCAGAATGCTTGTACATTCCCGTTGCTAGTGAAAAATGATTGGGAAAGTATTTATTGCACTTATGTTCTGCTTGTGCGCTTCCCACTGGCATCTGGTTGAACTCTTTGGGAACAGAATGCTGGATTAGATGAGCCTTTAATCTGATCCAGCAAGGCTCTTTTTATGTTCCAACTTATTACAGAATAAATAGAACTCATTTTGCTATATTTACAGCATAAATTTCATCAATATCTGTTTCTGTTGCCAAACAGCTCATATTCCAAATTTTAGAATGGCTTGACAAAACAAAGAGAACAGAAATGCTTTATACTGTATTCCCAGCCATTGATGTCCCTGTTAATACATTTCCATTAAAATACTTTTCCTCTTAATAAAATTTTCATTTTATTATCTTCTTATTCCATCCCATTCTTCAATTCTCAGTACACAAATAAAACATTAATAGTAAAATGAAAGAATTATTGTCCCCCACTCTTTAACTAGCTCTTAATAAAGCCAATCTGCTTTAGGGACACACTTCAATGTTATGGGGTGAGCAGTTGTTATCATCATATATTTGTATTTTCAATTCTTTTTGTAAGTATATTAAATAGGGTCATCTTCACATATGTATCTTTATGTCAAAATATTATATTGGATATATATATTCACAAAGATGGGATAATGAGAGATTCATACAAAACCTCCTTAGCTTCATCATAATGAATGATGGATATCTTGTAATAAGGAGTTCTAATTATAAATCTGATCCCTTTGTGATAGCTTTTAAGTGTGTTTTTAAATATAAACCTAAATAAAGTTATATGTTTTTATATATGAAAAATAAATCCGATAACTGTCTCTGAGCTTGCAACAAGAATGAATTAATGAAATATCATAGTAATAAACTGTGGTGCTTTGGAGTATGCAGTAACTTTTGGGTTCCTTATCACAAATTAGTAGAAATGAAGTATATATTTCCCAGAGTATCTCAAAAATTCATCCTCAGTTTTCGTATGGAAACAGACTCCTTTACAAGTTAGTCTATTAAAGTTAAGAATCTTAGGTGATTTCTCATATTTTTATTATATCTGCAGGTGTAAAATTGTTTAAATATTGTAACTTATCTGTTGGTTTTAATTTACTTTGAAATATTAGAAAATATCCTACTGACTCAGCCAGACATTTATTTCCAGGTTGTAAAAGAAATGTGTGCAAATGTGCTTATTTAATTAAAATAGACAAATGTTAAATATCTACTGTATATCCTATATTCTTTCCTTGAAAAATGGCAAGAATATGAAAATACCTTGTTTAGCTCTAGCCTTACAAGACAGGGAAGTTTTCATATCTTTATATGTACAGTATCTAGTAAAACAGAAACTCTTTGTACCACCGCTAGTATCTCTACCAATGCTTTGTTTTTGTTGGTTTGCAAATACCAGAAGTTATAATTTCAAAAGACATAAAAGATTTCCTATGGTAATAGAGAAGACCACATCCAAGTGTATATGTTCATTGGACTATTCAGACATTAACTGTTGATCAGTAATTTCAGTTTCATAATTTCAGTTTTTATTATTCTTTAACATTTAACATTCAACTCAAGATTATCGTTTGGAAAACATAACTCATTATTGTCTTATTTTACTATAAACTGGATTACAGTGCATTCATATTTAGAGTATTTACAATGAAAGCCATGGGATTTAGTTATAACTTTAATTTCTGGATGGTATCTATATCTATATCTATATCTATATCTATATCTATATCTATATCTATATCTATATCTATATCTATATCTGGATCCATATTTCTGATTTCAACTATTACCCTGTGTTGTTTTCTCTGGTAGTGGTTCTTCACAAAGAAAATCAATAGTTTTGTAAGATCCTTTTTAAGTGAAAATAGAAAGTTCTTTTACCTGACGACTCTGGGACTTCTGGAAAGGACTCTTGAAAACAATAAGCAATGGCTACTGGGCATCAAACAGCAGCCCATCCTTTCATCAATAAAGTCATTTGGCTCAAGTGCATGGATTATTTGGAAATTCAATCCCCTGTAGTTAGATTCACTAGATATTGTAACCCACATTTATATTACTGTTATTTGTGTGTGTAAATATGCACATACATACATAATATAGTAATATATACTGTATATATAGCATGGTATTGGTATGGTATGGTATGGTATATATATCATGTTTTATCTCTGTGTGTGTTTGTGTGTGTGTGTGTGTTTTAAGTATTATCCTTAGTTTTATGGGTTTTAGATTAATAATTTTATATCATTTGAATGATGGATTATAAGTCATCAAGTTGTGTTGACTCTTAGCAACCACATAGATAGATTTCATTCATGACAACCTGTCTCTAACCTGGTTCTTCAGTCTTCCTTATGTGAATTTGATATTATATTTTATTTGCATTTGAGAATGCTATACCACTGTGTGCAATTATATTGTACTGTATTTTGATTTATCCTGGGCATTGCCCAAAATAACAATAAAAAATGAACTGAACTGGATCAGAGGGTTCCTGTCTCAATAAAGCCTGATGAGATTTGCTAAGTGAACATTTGAGCATATGATCTTTAAATTCATTTTAATGCAATTTGGGTTGATACAATACTGAGGTTACCATATTTCAGCTTCTAGAAAAGAGGATACTCTGTTGAAGTGTGGCATGTAAAATGTATTTATTTTGTTAACTATTGTTAGTTAATTCATTTTGCTCTTACCAGGGGCTCATTAAATCTATTATGGTTCTTTTGATCACTCCCATCAGAGTGGTCTTGGAGCACTGTTTAAAATCAAAAGTCTCTGCCATGCATAAACAAGTGTTTATCACTGAACTAGTGTATGTAGTGTGAAATCAAAACTCTGCAATTTTAACACTTGTTATATAACATGCATTGTTGATATGATTAATACAATTATAAAAGGAACACATCCTCCCAGTCAGATCATGTTTTTTCCATGTTCTGAATAAATTGTGTGAAGAAAAAAGGAAAATGATCATGGTAGCATAAAGTACATTTGGTTACAAAAGAAGCACAGTTCTTCTTGACATCAGTATTCCCCCCCTCCGCCCCCCAAATGGGCCTATGTTAATCATGTGAAGCAGGATAATATACTGGGAGAGTTCCTCCTGGTTCAGTGCAAATCCTTTCTCTGCTCCACCAATTTGTCAGCCAGGCTATCTATCTATCTATCTATCTATCTATCTATCTATCTATCTATCTATCTATCTATCTATCTTTAATGCAGGTGTGCCATTCTTCTGGAAGACCTCTAGAAATATGTTCAGAAACAATCAAAGTAACATGGAGCAGCACCACACCAGTGACCTATCAACCAACTGAAAGTTGATTAAATCCTCCATTCTGTGTAGCCACCCTCATTTTTCCAAGTTCATCCTATCATTAAGGTGAGCAATTTGTGATTTTTTTTCCCTACTGGCTGATGACCATGCAGAAGAGAAATTACAGCTAGGTATGCCTATTGCTGCCTTTAAATAGACATATTAAAGGACAGCATCACTTGCAAGCTTGTAGCCAAGGTAGAACAAGTTCTGGCTGTTGGAGGAGTATCAGCATACTCTTCTGCTGACTCTCACATCAAAAGAATGCACATTAAATTAGTCATGAAGAATAACCTACCATAATGGCTAATCTGTCAGAAAAGTACAAAACAGTTCAATAAATATTTGTTAACAGTCAGAAACAAAAGGCTGTAATTGTACAGAAGTATCTTTTATAGAGAAAAGTATGCACTTGAGACTTAAGTTTTTATCTTTTTCAAGTTTTTCTGAAAGTGGATAGGTTTGCTTGAGGGGAGTGAATGAGTGAAGCCACTTTTTAATAATTTCCAAGCAGATTGATTGATCTGTTTGTTTAAATTATCCTGTCTTTCAGGTTATAAATCCTGCCCAAGGTACCTTCCAGGTAGAAAACATAATGTGATATATAAATAATTACAATGACACAATATCAAATCATAGCAATTAATTCCCTTTGGAAGCATGTGTGTCCAGCCGCCAACTGAACTTACTACTTTCTTTTTAGTCTGGATTCTGCATTAATGGCTGCAATTGTAAACACTTGGTCTTTTTGTCAGGCTGTGGGAAAAATCCCTTTTGCTCAGTGCAAATATTCTGGACGAGTTGCACTGGAGAAGGCCTGGACTGTCCCTTTACCCACAGGGCTGTTTTGTTATCATATAACCATTGTGTACATTTTTAAATGCCATTTAAAATTCAACAAGCTGTATTTATTCTAATAATGGTAAAATGGTGGTAACATTTGCTATAGTGTTTCTCTCTGAGGAAGGACCTCAAAGCAATAGAGTGCAAGAATCACCATTGGAGCACCCTATTCAAGAATCAATGGCTAGTGAAGCTTGTCATTCAGTTTCTGCTGCTTTCAGGACACACATGGACATTATGGAGAACAATTATTATGCCAACAAGACAGTCTAAATCATTCTATTATGTGGTTGGTGGCTCTAATTCAGTGGCCCTTCTGATCTAACATTGAAACCAAGGTTTTGTTCTGTTTTATGGGATGGCCAGGATTATTCTTATTTTTCTTTACCATGCACTCGGATACTTGTCCCAGAAGAATTGATGTGAAAAGACACCGTCCAAATGGACTGGAACATGAACTGTTTTTGCTATCCAGCTATCTTGTTCACTTGCAAGTTCTTAGCCTGGATATTGAGTCAGGTTTTTAAAGCTACCAATGACCATTACGTAGTGTTTTCTACAAACATGAAGTAAATATTTCTTAGTTGTTTAAAGTCATCTAGTCAGCAAGGCGACCTCCTATTGTGTGTGTGTGTGTGTGTGTGTGTGAGAGAGAGAGAGAGAGAGAGAGAAAATGAGAAAGAGAGTATTTTCTGGTCTGTATGTTGAAATATCTTGTCTTGTTCTACATATTATACTTCCCCAAGGTACTTCCACTGTCACAGGGAGCCTTTTTTTTCTGGAGAATTTAATGCTACAAATTCCAGAGTCCTGATAAATCATTACCCTATGAAGAAGCATTATTAAAAAGCACTAGAGTGTAAAATCCATCATTTTGACATTGGAATTAAGTAGTTGTCTAATGTTCTGGAGCAGAATTGGATTTAATGCACCTCATTATAAGATACAAAATTAAATTTAACAAATATTTTGAGCTGTAGTTTCAAATGACCATTCTAGACATATACCCAACATTTTCCTATAAGAACAGATTTCCCTTACATTCTTACCTAATTGCAGGTGGTCTCATTAATGTTGAATTTCTCAAATCAATATGTAGGTCTAAATGCCATTCAGTATACATCACTGGCAGAGACCTATTTACTATGAAGAATTGCTTCTCATGCAAATAACATCAGAAAAATATCACAGATAAAACTATGGATAGATATCTAAATCTTATTGCTTCATTAACTTGATTCAAGTCAGATTTTTAAATCAATTTTAAAAAAGTTTCTGCACCTGGGCAGATAAATCTGAATCATTCAAATCAATTTGACAGCATCCAATTTAATTCAATGATTATGTATTTGATTATTAATTTGATTTAGAAATTCTATTGGATTTCCTTTGAATCAACTCTCGAAACGAAAGATTCTCACAGTCCTACTTTTTAAACCATGTTCAGTAGAATTCCTGATCTTTCCCACTGCATTACAATAGCTATCATGCTTTATTTATTTCTTAGTGTCACCATTTATTGGCACTCTCTACTATAATAGAAACACTGATTATTTTTATCTTACGAAAATTAGAACAGAGTATTCCTGTACTATTTTATATGTGTAACAGTGAAGTGTACTGTGCAGCAGTACAGCTGTTGAGTTCAGACTAATTCATATTACTCTGAAAGCATACTGAAATACTGAGCTTAGCTTAGTACAAAATCACTTATTTGTACAAAACAGTTTTAAAACAAGGTGTGAAGTATATGCACCAGAACATTAGCAAATAGGACACCTTTATAGAAGTTGTTCAGATATGTATTATTATTACATCATTTGCTAGAATAATAGACATTATATAGTATTAGTTCAGTAGAGATTAATTCTCCCTGGATGACTCTTTTATCACAAATAGGTTTGACATATCTGCAAATTTAGACATATGAAACACTGATAATTTCTTAAACTGCCTGAACATAATGATACCAGTACCTTTTTATTCATGATTCCAGTCACAAAAAGAATAAATGATTGAAGTAGATAATTAGTTAACAATATATTTTGCTTAGCTATAAAATAAATATAAAGAAGACCAAACTAATGACATCAGGTAGAACAACCAGCCTTAGAATTGACAATGAAGATATGAAAATAGTGGATAGCTGCTGCCTTTTGGGATCAACCATCAACAGTAAAAGAACAACAGTCAAGAAATATGCCACAGACTAGCACTTGGTAGAACAGCCATGAAGGCCTTGGAAAATGCATTCAAATGTTGTGATGTGTCTATACCTAAAAAGATCAGAATTGTGCAAGCCCTGGTATTCCTTGTGACACTCTATGGAAGTGAAGTTGGATTTTAAAGAAGCAAAATAGGAAGAGTATTGACACCTTTGAACTTTGGTGTTGGAGAAGACTCCTGAGAAAACCATGGATCATCAAACAGCCAAGAAAACTAAACCAGTGGATCATCGAACAAATCAACCCAGAGTTCTCACTCAAGACACAAATAACTAGGTTCAAATTATCATACTTTGGACACATTATGTGAAGACCCAGATCTCTGGAAAAAACTCTAATGCTGGGAAAGGCAGAAGGAAAGATAAGAAGAGGACGACCAGCATCAGGGTGGATGGACTCAGTTACAGTGGCGATGAGTGCACCGTTGCAAATCTTGAAAGAACAGGTTAGGGATAGATCATCATGAAGAAAATCTATCTGTGTGGTCGCTAGAAGTTTAAATGGCACATAATCAAACAATGGCATATAATCAAACAATCAGTTGATGGCACATAATCAAACAATCAATCAATCAATTTGAATCAGGAGTCCTATGTACATTTGAGGGCACAAGAAGAGGTGTTTTTATTGGTTTTGTTTTGGCAATTCTTATGGAATGCTTCTGCAGGCAATGCAGTGGCTAGAGCATTTCTGAAAGTATACAGGGCTGTAGAAGGAAAGGGGAACTATAAGATTTACATATGCATTGGTATCCACATGCTTTAGCTTCTGAATGATTTCAGATTTCTAAGGCCCTGTGAAATTCTTTAGCATGGAAATTTCATGGAAAGACTTCAGTGAGGTTGAAAAGTCATTTTAGTTTGCCATTGTTCTCATCTCTCATTCTGCTAATTACAGCTATAGGACAAACTTGAGCTGGTGGAAGCCACACTTAATATATTTTGTGCGTCTGAGAGCTGTTGAAGGTGAGGAGAAAAAAAGTTTTTTTCTTTGACTTGAAAATCTAAGCATGGATTTAGTTGTTGTTGTTATTGTTGCTCTTGTTGTTTAAATTAGTCTGCAATACTATTTTGGGGTTACAGTTTCCATGTTTCTTTTTTTGGAATGGAGGCAAATATGGCTATAAAATTTTGTAGCTAGTGTAAAGGATTCCAGATGCCTTCCTTGTTTCATTTTGAAAAGGCATAAAAGATTTGGTATGCTATACAGAATCAATTAAAATTAGTGCCTGCTTCAGGGAAGGTGTTTTATAATACTGTATATCAAACAGCTTGCCATGTGATCCTTCATCTCATTGCATGTTATGGATGCAAGGGAACTCCCATGTTTTGTTATTATCAATAGATTGCTTCAAATTCATAGAGATTTAACTATGTGGTTCCCAAACTGCATGCTAAGTAGAAGACCATCCTATCCATAAGATACCAGTGTTAGTATAATGATGGCAGCACTTTCTAGGTAGCTGTTTTTCCTGCTGGGTGACAGGAAGTTTTCATTTTCTACTAGCTGAGAAATTTGTTCCAATTGACAGTAGTTTGTATAACACTGCCAAAGTTATTGGAAAGCTGTAATTGTGCTAGTGTGTTGAAATCCACATGGTCTTAATTATCTAATGTAGCTCTGTAATTCAGATGAATGTATTTTAAAATATGGACATTTAAAATGTCATTTATTTTATTATTTATGCCCATTGTACCCCTGTCTATTTAGTGGGTAAAAAGTAGGACTGATTGGTCTGAGATATTAAAAGCTGACTTTTTTAATGACCATTTAAGGCAATGATCTCTGTGGATGCTTTCTGGCAGGACCAGGATATGGATGGTGTGGCACTCCTGGTCCTGCTTCATCTTTTCATGATATCCTTCTGAACTGTCTCCATGGTTGGCAATGTAGGGCACTCTGGGCTTCCCTTGAAGATAGTTGTATCTTTAATTCTTGATAGGGTAGCTCTGCCACAGGTAGAACTCGTATGTAATTTGGGAGTCATCTTGAACATTTAACTCTTATTCAATGAGCAGATGGTAGCTGTAGACAGGAGGGCTTTGTACAAATCCATCAATTGAGTTCATCTCTTGATCAGGAGGCCATTCTCACAGTCAATCATGTAACCCCTATCTTGACTATTACAATGGGATCTACACTGAGCTACCTTTTAAGACCACTTGGAAACTACAACTGGATCAAAATTCCGCTACATAAATAGTTTGGGGCACTTCTCATTTTGCTCATGTAATACTACACTTTGCAAGCTGAATTAGTTACTGATGAGCTTCCAGAAAATAACCAAAGTGTTGGTTATCATCTATAAAGTCCTTCATGGCTCAGTACCTGACTATATATGCATAGAGAAAGGAAGATGTTCTTGACAGAGAGAGGTACAGCACAATGAGACTTATAAGACTGATGTCAGCCTCATTAGTTAGACAGACCAGGAAATCAGGAACTACCTTTATTGAGATTGGCTATGATAACAAAATATTGCAAGTCTGATTGTGCTATACTCCCTCCCCACCCCCTCTTATAACCCAGTGAATCAGGAAAGTGTCTGTCTGAGCTACTTCTGAATATTATCTTGTTTCCCAGGGCTTAAAAAATGTTTCAGCCAACTTTGTTTCAGTAATGTTTCTTGCATATTTCAATTTAGTTCATCTTCTTTACTTTTTGCATTATGCAACCATCTTTTTCCTGTTGCTTTTGTCTGATCAGTAATATCTGGCTGAATTGGTGTTCAGCTGTGGGTGTATAGGTCCCAGCTATAAAGGACTGTCATCTTGTGGGGTCTAGGAGATGCACCTTCTAGGTAGCTGTGCCTGCCTGTGGAACAGTGTGCTTCCTGAGGTCTATATGGCCTGGGCCCATTGGGCTAGTATGGCTCTGGGTAGGGTAGAGTAATATGTTTCCTGATGGTACTGTAGTTGATAGGAAATATATTTGTGTTAATTAGTGTTCCTGATGTGTGTCATGTATTCTTTTGCAGATTCTGTTTGTTACTTTTACTTTTTATTTGATATTTTAATATGAATGCATAAGCCATCTCGATCCAGCTTGTGATCGAGCTGGCATACAAGATAACAAATCATAAATACATAAATAAAGCAATGCAAGAATATCTACATCCCCAAGAATCCTGGCATTCTTGGGTTATCTAGAAAAAAAATAGAAAATGGAAAGGAAGAAATAAGATTTTTAAAATAATATGGAAAAAAGTGTTACAACGAACTATAGTATGCTCTCATTCAACCCAGCATTTATTCAATACTAAGGTTAAAAGGCACGTTACTGACATTTTGAAATAATTCTAAAATGAGGACAAGTCACATGGGTAAAGAAAATAACATTACAAATCATTCTGAGAAACACATGATAAATATGTAGGGAAAAATAATCCTTAATAAGCATATTAGCCAGTAAGATGACTACAGAGGGAATTGATAGCAGTCCTCAAGTACTTAAAAGGTTTAAATGGCAGAGAGGTAGAAGAACTATGCTAGATGGAACAAAGACATAAAACTTAGGATAATAGGATGAAAGTCAAAAAGAAAAGCTCCTGCTGAATAGCAGAAGCAACCTCCTGACTAGAAGATTTATGAGGCTTTGAAATAATGTCCCCTGAGCATTGGGGAAAGTCTCATCTCTACGCATGTTTCAGATTTCACTTGACAAAAACACGAATAAATGTACAGCAGGGAACTACCCTATATTATCAGGGAGTACTGACACCAGGCTGAAAAATCTAGGAAGACTTTAAAGTGGCTTGTGAGTCTCACTGGTGAAATGAGAGCAATCAGTCTTTTCCACACGTTTAGATCAAGAAAGAGTCAGCTGACAAGAATCTTGTTCAATTATGAGGAACTTCATTGATTTCAATAGACTCTGAAACATACTAAAATATTTATGAACAGATCTGAGGGCTCCAGTCCAGAATTCCATAGCCAAAGATGCCACCCAAAAGTGGGAGGCAAGAAGAGCCACCATAAATAGGCTTGGTGTCAGTCAGTACCTAGGCTGACCTGCCATGAGAGGGTTCCATAAAACTGCCATTGCTTGTCTCAGCATCCTTTCGTTATTATTTTTAAAGGTTTACTGATGCTAATTTCATTGTTTTTATTATATATATACATACATACATACACACACACACACATAGAGAGAGAGAGAGAGAGAGAGAGAGAGAAGAAGAGAATATATGTTAAACTATGGACTCCTTGCTGCTCTCTGAGCTTGGTTGTTTGCTTGCAGATGTTTCATTAGCCAGCTAGGTAATGTCATCAGTGCTAGTAAGTGTGGGGTTTTGCTCCCTGATTATATACAGTAGCTTGCCCTGCCAGTGTTCATGGGGGTGTTGTTCTCTCCTTGGTGGTTCCTTGATTAGGATATTGCTTTCTGCTTGATTGTTTGTCTAGTGTTAATCCCTCCTTAACTGGGTGTAGACTGCTGGAGAGGATATATTCTGGTCTTCTTGTTTTCTAGCTTGTGTTGGTTGTGCTGTAGTGGGTTGTGTGGTCAGGCACTTTTTGATGAAGTTGTGTTGGTATCCATTTTGTTTATCAAAAAATGCCTGACCAAGCAACCCACTACAGCACAACCACAACAAGCTATGAAAAGGATAACACTGCCATTCATCAGAAACATCTCAGAAACAACCAACAGTCTATTACAACCATGTGGCATCACCATAGCACACAAACCAACTAAAGCCCTCCAATACATCTTAAGTAAACCAAAAGACCCAATAGCCCAAGAAGAGAAAACAGGAGTCATACAGTGCAAGGACTGTAACAGCACTATGTAGGACAGGCAGGCTAGACCAGCAGAGCATATCCATGAACACCAACTAGCAGTCAGAAGACACAATGAAAACCCCTTAATCTCACAACACATGGACAGAGTCAACCATAGTTTCAGCTTGGAAACTGTGGGCATCCTAGATCAAGTTAAATCCAAAAACACTAGGGAATTTGTGAAAGCTTGGCACTCAGACACATCAGCCATCAATAGACACAAAGAGATAAACCACATTTACACACTGTTCAAAAGAGACAATAAAAAAGGAAACAAAAAGACCAGAACACATCCTCTCCAGCAGCCAACACCCAGATAAACAGATTAAGACCAGACAAACGATCAAACAGAAAACAATACCCTAATCAAGGAACTACCAGGGAGAAAACCACACACCCACCAACACTGGGAAGGCAAGCTTCTGTATATAATCAGGGAGCAAAACCCCACACTCACTAGCACTGATGATGTTACCTAGCTGGGTAATGAAACATCTGCAAGCAAACAACCAAGCTCAGAGAGCAGCAAGGACTCAATTCTATATATATATATAATTTCTTTTCCAGTGTCCTGTCTCTTGCCATATTAAACAATTCCTGCAGGTACATTTCTGTGGCTTCCAGTAATATATTTATCCTCCTCTTGTATGTCAGCTTTTTCTTTTCCTTCTGTCCACCTTGTCCAGCATTATCATCTTTAATACTCAGTACTGTAACAATATTGTTGTATTAGTAAAATATTGGATGACTGGCAATCTAATATGCCATACTGAGCTCTAATGTGTCAGTGGGCATCTGGGATAGTGCTTGTTTTCAATCCCTAATGTCATGTAATACAGTGAGGTCCTCATAATGAAAGATCTTGATATGTATTGCAGGCTAAAATCAGCAGAATTTTCCATAACCAATATGAAAAATGCCAAGAACTGGATAATTTTGCCCCATTTGCACACTGTTTGATATCTCATTATCTCTTGCTACAAAAACTACTGGAAATGTTGTGGCAGCTAAAGTGCCTTCATGGGATCAGGCTGCCTAATTAATTCATTTTCTGAAAGTAAAAACTGTCTTTTCCTTGGCAGAGATTTTTTCCCCTTTTACCATGCTACGTGCATCTCAATAGAATCTTGACATCCATTGGCACCTACAGGCTGCTCTGCTTTTGCAAAAGAATTTGGTTCTAAACATTTTCTTAGTCTTAATTTGAAAACCTTGTTTCACAATGCATGTTTCCTTCTTGAATTACATTCCTACTCTATGCAATGATGGTTAACTAGACAAATGAGAAAGAAAGAAAGAAAGAAAGAAAGAAAGAAAGAAAGAAAGAAAGAAAGAAAGAAAGAAAGAAAGAAAGAAAGAAATTGTCTTCTACCATTTAAATTGCTCCTCAGTGCAGCCTATGGAAACTGGTACTGATAACCTCTTTTAGGCCAAAGTAAGTGACTTATAACTCTAAAACCCATGTTCTAGCTAGCTAACTCATGGCAGTGGAATACATTTCTACATGATTGGTGAAATATGTCTATTGAAGCCTTTAAAATATGAAGGGAAGGGGTTTTTGTTCTATATTGATGGACCCATACACCAAAATAAGTTTTTCCATTTATTTATCATTCATTCTGCTGATTATTACCAACACAAGAAAGGAGCAAATGCTAATGTGAACATACTTTCTAGGCTTGCAGGGATTTTGCAAAGCATACCTAACAGATGATTGTAAGAGGAAAACAAACAAAAACTTACAACGACCTGTACATAAGCAACTTCTGAAATGGATTTTTTTTTTAAAAAGAAGCAAATCAAAGCAGAATGAAAGGGCTTTTCTGAAAGGTGCTGGAAGCAGAGAGAGTGAAATATTGGTAGAAATGAATAGCAGAAAACAAGCAGTTTAAAAATTGGATGGAGGTGGAAGACACTGCCCTAGCCTCCTTAGAGACATTAAAAGTCCTTTTGAAATGATCAGTGCTGACTTAACTTTCAATTTCTGAGAAGATGTTCACACAACAGAAGAAGAAAGCAAGATGGAGAAAGTATACTAGACACAAACAAAACTGGCAATTACAGCCCTTTTTACAGGGCTGTAAGAATTTCAGTGATATATTTTAATCACACTGGCATATGGATATTTTTGGCAGGAAAGGCTGAAACATGTCTGTCTGTCTGTCTGTCTATCAAGTTATTTATCTTGAAATGTTGAACCCACCACAGAAGGAACTGACCTTTCAAAGCAGCTAATTGTAACATGTGTATTTTAAGTAGTCAGATAAAATAAGTAACTCCCTCAAATAAAACCTTAACAGATGACCCCAGTGGTTTACAACATCCCAAAATGAATCTCAGAGAGAGTGGAGAAACAGAGTTTGAAGCCCTAATTACATTTTTTAAATTAAGTGATTTCAAAGACTGAATCACTTCCCCTTCAGAAACCTTTACCACTCATTTAAAAGAAATTAAAATTCCAAGAGCAGAAACCACCTGTAGCTTTGCATATGGACAAGAAAGAAACATCTGGGATAACTTCAGATTTTAGGAGAAAGAGAAGAACTTAATGATAAAAACCACTACAGAAGTATTTGAATATATTTAAAGGAACAGTGCACCAACTGACCTGCAGATAGTATTATAAATATATTTTGGTGGTATGGGTAACTGATAACAGAATTTAGTCTGGGTCATCACCCTGTAATAAAGAAATTGATTTGATTTGATTTGATAAGAGAGTAACAGTTATGAGCATCTGATGAATTGGGCTACCAACCTGAAATTCTAAGCCATAATAATTTTTTAGCCTTTAAGTTGCTATGTGTGTCTTTGTTGTTTTTGCTGTAAAAGAACTAATGTGAATCCCCATGAAAAAATACACTACACATTTATTCAATGATATCTTAAATAATAAAAGAAGGCTGAAATCAGTTAACAGAAACTAGCTTGTTGATAAATAAAACTTGTTTGATTGATTGTTGTACACCACCCAGAGTCACTTTTTGTGAGATGAGTGGTAATATAAATGTGATGAATGAATGAATGAATGAATGAATGAATGAATGAATGAATGAATGAATGAAATGTAGGTACTTACAGAATATTCAAATAACACAAATTAATTAAATTTTCAAGTTCTGATGTTGATTTCATTGGCATTTTAAAAAAGAACCACAGGGCTGTTCACTATCACTAATATGCTGAGTATATATAGGTTTTGTCACTTAGCAATTTATATGTTTGTTTATCACATTCACAGGCTGCCAACTCAAGAAAACTCTTGGTAGGCATACAGATTAAAAACTTCAAAAAAAATCAAACAACTGTCAAAACTATTTTGTTTTGTTTTGTTTTAAAAAAGATGGCTAGACAGGGAAACAGCAAATACTACAACATAACACACAATGAGTCTATACCATGTCTTAACCTGACTCCTGTTAGAAGAATCAGGTCTTTAAGACTTGTCCAAGGGACAGCAGGGTTGGGGCTGTCTGGATTTCTGGGGTAATGTTGTTGCAGTGAGCATTTCCCACAACAGAGAAGCATGCCTCCTGGGTCTGATCAGATGGTGCTGTTTTATAGATGGGATGCTGACTCTGTCAGATCTTATAGGATCTTATTTGGTCCCTCAAATAACAAGGCCCTATGCCATGAAGGGCTTTATAGATGACAACTAGCACCTTGAATATTGCATTCAGAAACCTATTAGTAACTAGCACAGCTCATGCAGTGGAGATATTGCATGGGAATAATAAGTCATTATGCTTGTGCTACCTCAGTCTGGACCAGCTGAAACATCTGAATGGTCTTCAACAGCAACACCATGTACAGCACATTTCAGTAATCTAGACAAGAAGTGATTAAGGCATGAATGACTGTGAGTAAGGTCCCCTTATCCAGGAATGGATGCAATTGACACACAAAATAAATTTGTGCAAAGACATTCCGGGCCATAGCTACCACATTTTTCTAACACTCAAGGGAAGCTTGAGGAAGTTCCCTAAATTGCACACCAGGTCCATATGAGGGAGTGCTATCCCATTCATAAGTTACAATGGAAAATTCCCAGGAATGGGAGGAGCCATTCTATTTTGCAGGGTTGAATTTAAGCCTGTTACCCTATATCCAGACTCTTACTTCTCCCAGACACTCCAACAAGACTTTTGACAGCATTACTTGGTCAACCAAGAGTTGAGCTATATAACTGAGTATCATCAGCACATGGATGATATCTGACCCATATTGATGGACGACCTTACCAAGCAGCTTCATGCAGATGTGCAGTGAGAGCAATGCAAGCACTGAGCTCTGTGTCACCCCATAAACCAATGGGCTTAGGTTCTGTCCCATCCCATCCCATCCCATCCCGCTAACTCCGACTGGAATTGACCACAGAGGAATATGAATAACCATCAGAACATAAGGCCTCCCATTCCCAAACTTTGTTGTCAGTTCAGAAGGATACCCGGTTAATAGTATCAAAAGCTATTAAGAGTTCAAGAAGAACCAGGACAGACCCACTACCCCTGTCATGTCTCCTCCAAAAGTCAAAGACAAGTCTAATTAATGCTGTTTCTATACCATATCAAGGCTGAAAAGGGGCTGTTCCATGTCATTGCTATGAAGTAAAGTAAACTGAGAAACTGAGAAACCTGCTCAGCTTCTATCACTGAATTAGGGGTAAAGGTAGAATCTTGGTCATAATGACAAATTCAAGCAATGTTCAAATGATAGCAGAAGGAAAGAAGGGGATTCATTATGAAACTTTTGAATTTTACTCTAACAATGTAGCTTAGGGACTATGGTGTCACAATATCAATTTAAAGGGTAGGGTACAAATAAGTCCAGCTGCTAAATCACTGTATCATACAATCTTAAGAAGGAAAAATCTCTGAAGATAAGGAGACAGAAATCATTCTGGTCCAGCTGTAATCTGAGCACAGATAATAAAACCTCTGCAAGAGCTTGCTTTTCTCTCTTAGAGTAAAAATAAAGAATGGCCTTGCTTTCAGTATTCTTCTTGTTATTTTTATTTCTCAGATTTGGGTCCTCAGCCATAAAGTATATTTTTTTCTTTCCATACATTCTTTTCTTGGATAAAACTATCAGATTCACTAATAACCTTCCTACTTTATTTCCTACAGCCAGCATTCAGACAGACAGTCTTTCCAGAATGCTTGTCCAAACGAATCATGTGATTTGCAATGCAAAATAAAATGTAAGATAAATAGTTATGAAGAAGAGACAAGTTTGCCACAACTATCAAGTCAGTCTACCACAGGCAGTTTCTTCATGTCAGTTCCAAGTAATATAAAGATAGGATGTATGTGTGGGGGGTGACTTATGTACAACTTTGTGTAGCACATAGATAAACAGAGAATTTAAATTTTGGGTAGCATTAATCTGGCAGCTGTCAGTAGCATTAAAGTTGTAAATAAAATTGGGTAGATAAAAAGACTAAGGAAAGTAGATTCCATACTATTTCTTTGGCTTAATATTTATTCTTCATGACATAAGTCTCAGATCATAGACTTTGGCCTTGTCAATTTTCATTTCTGTGAAATTGTATAAGATCTGGATCTGCTTCTAGTAATGAGAAGAAGAGAAGGAAGGAAGGTAGGACTCAAGCTAGCTTATTAAAATTTGAAGTGGCCTGTGGAAAAAAAGTGGCAACGGTTTGTGGCTAAAAGCTACAGTATCACCCAAAGGAAGCATTTTAATTTAGTATTATAAATTAGTACTGCATTCTTGAAGCTCCCGCATTAGCACTAAATGAGTTCATCATAATTGCTATTATTACCAAATGAATTAATAATGATTAGATCAATATATTACTCTATTCCGCATTACCATCGGAATTGTTTATAAAGTCTCACAATTAAATTGACAATTACTGCAAAGTCCCACTTAGGGGGAAGGGAATTAATGTCTCTGCAAAGGGAGGACACAAATAATTCATGTAGGCTTTTCTATTGCTTGAAAACTGGATACAAAAGGCCAGTGGCATCCCAGATCTAAGCGAATTATTGGGAAGCTAGTACTTTTGATTTCTGAAATGCATTCTTTCAAGTAGACCCTGTCTTAGGATGAAAGCTTTCTGCAAACTCTTACAAAACTTAGGAATAGCACAGTGAGTTTCTAATGCTAGTACAAGATTGTTCTTCATCCCATTGTAGTAAAAAACTGGGAGCTGTCTGAACAGCTACTAATGTAATGCATCAACCATGCTTTGCTTTGGAACTCTGAAAGGGGCAGGATACTAGCAGCTCTATGCACCTAGATGAAGTATAGAAGTTCATGGGCACAAAGTTGCATTACTGACATTGTAGTAAGTGAGCCAGGACTCCACAGTCTGCATTACACTGAAATGCTTTACATTCTTACAAGCTTAGTTTGCTTTTAGTTTTGCTTTGTTTCACTTTACATCATGGTAGTTTAACTAACAGTTTAGATTCAACTGAAAATAATGCTCATGCATAAGACATACTGCAGTTGTCATCCTTAGTGAATTACACATGCATTAGTCAAAAAAAGTACACTTGGAATTATGAGCATTAAGTTCAACTTATTTAATATCTGATGTATAGTGAACAAATAATATGTGCTACACAAGTGCTTGGGATGAGATGGACTAATAGAGCTTGGCTTTATATATATTTTGGAGGAAAGAAAGTAACTTGGGTATGAGCTGCAAGATAATCCATTAACATAAATCACAGGAGAAAAATTCTGGAATATCAAAACCCTCATCTTATATTCCCCTTTTCACTTTTTCTGAGAAACTTGATTGATAGGCTCACCCATGTGTATAGAATATATAGATATTCTCCTGTCTAGGATCATGACGACATGGCTATAAACTTGAGAACAGGACATGTGTCCCATTTTTTTTTATTGATGTGACTCACTTTGGGAGATAATATTTATCTGAAAGGTTAAATCAAATATAAAATAAAGGAACAGGCAGAAACTAGGGAAAGAGTGAATGATAAATTGCTGCATTGTTTAACAGGACATAAACCTTTGTTCTATCATTTATTTTAGATAAAGTTGGGCTGGATAGATGTAGTATGGCCTGTGAATAGCAGAAAAAAGGCTATATGTCTCTTGAACATAAGTTGCAGAAATAAGATTCACTGAAATATACTGAATGTCCTTCTAATAAAAGTATTTAAGATCTGGGTTTGGATCTGAAGATAAATTAAAGCCTTTTATAGAAGTTTCATAAACCCTCCTCCCTTCTGCCCCTTCATTGAAGTTTACTAGGGATATTATTATTTTTTTTTCAACTGTTTTTGAGCAACTGTACCTTGTATTACCATGGTTTATCTCAGAGTGGTCAAGATTGCCTTACAAGGAGTATTTGGGGAGTGGGACATAGGTTGGTCCAGGGGAGGGTACAAATGGACAGGAAACTATCCTTTCATTAATCTCCTCCACTCTGTGTTTCAAAAGTCTTCAATAACTAAAAAAAACAACAACTAAATTCAAATAGAATTAGGATTAATCGAAGTAGCAGTACCATTTCTAACTGAATGAAATTTATTTGAAAGCATTTTCATAGAAGTTTAGAACATTGTGCATTCATTTATTTGATCTGAAAGAATATTTGACCTCACAATCCAAAAAAAATATCCATGATGTTCAGGATGATGGCTTTTGTTTTTCTCACATATTGATTTATTTAAAAGATCAGGTCATTCTCATAAAATACTAAAAAGTAATGTATTTCTTTAATGTCACAAGTCAAATGTACAGCAATCCCAGCTCACCAAGACAATAATTATAAACACATCATATACACATGCTGAAATTCATTGGACAGGAAATCATTCCATAGAAAAATGCATGTAATATGTTATTTCCACATTCTAAAAATCTCCTTGATATTTTTTTGTGTATAATTTAGCTCCCATACTTGAGAGAAAGATGAGAAAGTAGAAGGCAGTGGAAGGGACTGTGATACATTCTAATTTTGGAAAGGCAAGAATGAGAGAAAAAGGTTAACTGGATGAATGCCTTCTTTCTTTCTCATTCTCTCTCTCTCAATGTTTTTCTTAACTTTTTTTTATGAGGGGAATTTCTTCTAATCTGTAATATAAAGAGATTCACCAAATCAATTTATGCAGAGAAACTTTCTTATGTGGAACAAAGGCTGAGCAAATAAATCACTGCAATCTTTAGGAAAAAGTAAGTAATATTTCCATAATATTATGGAATATTTTATTTTGTCTAATTTTAGTGTAGTTGCCTGTTGTGTATGTTTAAAGGGGTACAAGCCACTCTGTTCCTTAGGTGAAATCCACAGGAAAAATAATAATGAAATCATGCCCTTAAAATCTAATCCATTGAGCATTTATTTGCAGTATGAAACAATCTGGATCTTCACACATACCCTTTTTTCTATGCAAAATTATTGAAATGATTTTGTGACCATACTCCTTTGCCTGTTCACCTATTTCAGAAAGTGATGCTGACTTTAAAGTTGGAGGAATTATGTTGCAAGTGCACATAAAGTCTTAGAATGCAAAATAGAATTGAGATAGCCTTCTAGCCTCCTCATGAACTTAGAAAGAGTTCATGAGGTGGCTAAACAACTTCTCTCTTCTCATCTCTTTGACTCATCTTTTCATTTTTCTCCCCTTACATACAAACAGAAAACATTAATTTTAAAGAGACCAAGAGGTTAATAGTGAGACCTTGGAAAACCATAATCAGTAGTTCAGCAAATGTTAAATCTTTCAGTAAGCATACATGTAATGCTTTGCAATTAACACAAATTTTTAAAAAAAAAACTATTGAAGCTTTTTATGTCATTCAAAGATCTTTCATATGAAAGACTAGCTGCTATAGAAGTCTACTTACCTATCCTATCCTACTTCCTTTACTTGTCATTCTCTTCTCCTTACCAACCCATTTTCATAATTTTTGAATCAGCTATTATTGTATGTTTTGCTTTCTTTGTGTGAACTGGAAGGATCCCCTGCATACCATAGAGTAAAGATATATTTCTTTTGTTTGCAATGAAGACATAAGAATATTATTAACATTTAATTAAAATGACTGTGTTTTTTTTTTAATTTAGTCACTGGGCATATCTGCATTTAGTATTTAATCTGCTCCTGTCCTATATTCATGCTGGCTTAAGAAAATCCTGTCTGGATGAAACACTTTGGCAATAACTTACAAGGCATTCATTTCAGACACCAAGCTTCCATGTCTTCCCATTGGACAGTTCCCCTGGCTGGGGAATTCTGGGAGTTGAAGTCTACACATCTTAAAGCTGCCAAGGTAGAAAAACACTGGATGCACCATTTCATTAGATTACCTGAGGTAGAATGGTCCCCTCCCCAGCTCCCAAATAGCATAAAGACTATGTAAACACAGTAGATGGAATGTTCCTGCCTCTGTGAAGTAGCCAGTGGGGTTAGCCTGTAATTGCTGGGAGTAGTGTGATACAACTGAAGTACTATCTGAAACAGGCAACCCTTGTTAAAAAGAGAGAGAGAGGAAAAAAAATGTTCAGAACCCTTAGCTGATACGATTAACATTCTGCAACTCTATTTCAGTAATATATTGTCAGGCTTCATACCAGATACAACAGCAAATCCCAATTTTCCAGCATTTAACTGTGGAACTTTCTTACCAAAGTTGCTCTTACTGATAATATGGCTAGGTTTGTTGGTTCACTTCAGACTTAGAGATTTAAGTATTGGGCTTTTTCTTTCCACCCTTTTCAGTCAATGAAAATTCATCTGCTATCTTCCCTGCCTTGAGTCTGAAGTTCAACTCTTATGTATTGTTTCCAGCTCATCTGGGAACTGCTGGTTCCTGCCCTACCTGCTTCATTCCTTGCACATATCACCTATTCTATTCTGTCACTTATGAATTCATCTTTCTATGGAGTTTTCTGATGCAGAACCTTATATTTCCTGCTTTTTCATGACTGAATCAGGGGGATTTTTTAATTTGAATGTTTATGTGAACATCCAATTTGCAGTGTCTAGTGTAAATTAGAATGTAATTGTGAACAGTGTAGTATTTAGATGTTTCGAATGTAGATTACAACTCAAAAAAATGAACATGAACAGCACATACAAAAGGGCATCCCAGAACATATAGTATATGTTATATAATCTCATAGTATATGAGATTGCATATATTAAGAAGATTGCATAAATAATGGTTTATACTAAGATAATTATGCATAGATGTGTTTCAGATTTTGTACTAATTTTAAAAAGCTAATACGGTAATGGATGAAAATGAACTTAATGCTGAAAACAGGCAAACCAAAATAATTGATTTAGTTTTCCCATTCCTTAAAAAATCCCAAAAGACAAAGGGATGCCTTCAGAGAAATACTATTCCCCTGGAAGGAATATTGCTAAACCTACTCCCAACAATCTCCAGCCTAGATTGATTTTGACCATAGTTAACAGACCTGATACCCATTTTAATTTCACTCTTCTGACTCCAAAATGATAATAAAAGCCATCTATACTGCATGCTTGGAAATATATAATATGCAATATATATTTAAGGATTTACCTTAATAATTTGTTTATACTATTGGTAAAGAAGCAAAGTTCATAATGTAAACCGATACTAATTGCCACATTCTTGTTAACTACGGTTGTTACAAGGCATTTCCAGCATACCATTTTATGGACAAAAATATTTCATTCATAACACCAACCAACAGTAGAACACTGAAATGAAAGATCATTAACTAATGTCCTAATTAGAATAATCATGACTAATTATAGTTATTACACTAATGGGCTTAATTCCTAAGTACAGTGTAAGTGTGTCAGAAGGTTAAGAAGCCTATGACAAATCGATATTTAAAGTATGATCCTGTGAATTTATACTAATTTAAGACAAAGGGTCTTATATGAATTGCATATTAAAAACTGCTATATGTCAAGATGTAGAGTAAGTATATAATAGTAATCCAATTAGAATCAAATTGCTCTCTGATTGGAAATAGTGACATTTACTTCCTTTTTCTTTTTCTTTTTAATGTAATGATTTGGAGACACATTTAAGAGAGTGAAAATGTGTTGTTTATTATTGCCATTAATTGTTGGTTTTGTTAAATATATATACTGAGTTGACTAAAAGAAGTATGGCTATATTTAATGCTGATGGTCATCATCTCTGCCTTGTCTCGTTTTATTTTCAATTTATTAACTTTTATCCATTACTGATTGCAAGCATGTATTTGGGGACTAACATCATTACCTAAGGATTACAGCAAAATACATTTGGGTTTCATCAATACACTGATAGAACCTGGATCCAAATCTCCTGAGGAATACTCCCAGTGATTTCATGTATATATTCAGTATATTTTTCATATACTTAAAAATACTGGAAATAAAATAGAACCCTAAGAGTCACTATGTAATAGCTTCCACTCTGAGGAACAATTATCTTCAAATGACACTGTCTGAAATCTACCTGAGAGACAGAGCAGAACCAATGCAAAGCAAGATGTCCTATTCCCAGATCTCCTGGCTAACCAAAATGATACAATTTATGTCATGTTATGTTATGTTATGTTACGTTACGTTACGTCATGTCATGTCATGTCATGTCATGTCATGTCATCTCATCTCATCTCATCTCATCTCATCTCATCTCATCTCATCTCATCTCATCTCATCTTATCTTATCTTATCTTATCTTATCTTATGTATTTATTTAAATGATTTATAGGGTCACCGATCTCACAGTAGTGACTCTGGGTGGCATACAAAGATTAAAATAATCCTATGTATAAACCTATGATGCCCCCTCCCCTAACCAACATCACCGAGTCACCTAATTGTTTGGCCCAAAAGCCAGCAGGAACAGCCAGGACATTGAGATCTTAGGGCAGACTGTGGGAAGCATGAAACAGGTTAAGCTGTAGAAAAGAAAGTAGAAAAAGGTGCCAAAATTAAACATAAGAGATTATATGGTGGCAGATTGAACTCTCAAAGGCAATTTGTGGCTGTTCCTGGGAAGGCTATCAAGTTTGAGTCTGTTAAGAAGGCCTGGCACCAACAAAATTCATCCATTAGGCCAACCAAAGGTGTCTCAATCCTGTAGCTCACTGGAAGCCAGTATGGAATGGGTCAAGACACCTTCTGATTTAACTTACATTGTACCTTGACTGGGGAAAAAGAAACTTCTGACTGAGCTCTGTATAAATATCTTTTTGCTATCATTTGATCCTGTGTTCTGGTTTGTCCTTCACTCCTGACTTCATCTGTAAGTTCTGATCCTACTTCTCACAGATTCTATTTTCTGTTTATCCTTTGTTCCAGTTCCCTGGCTGAACTTCTCGTTCTTGGCATTCAGATCTTTTTTCATAGCTGACTCAACTTTTAACATCTATCACCCTCACTTAGCCTATCATATGTGGCATCTCACTTGGCATATTATATCAGCACCTTAATTCTTCTTCTTTTAGTGCTACCTCCTTCCAAAGACTGGCAATCACCAATATTCTTTAAGAATTCTCCTAGAAAATATTGTGCAATAATTTTCCATTGCTTTCTACACATTGTTACATTGCCATACAAATGTATATCTTCCATACCATTGTACTCTAAATGCCACTATAACCAGTCAAGATATACACTTGTGGTTGCTACTGGTAGAGCAGCTGCCCTCTGCCATGGATATGCTTATTTACCAGTTGCATTGCAATACTGTCCTTGGATATATGTAACATTTTGGTCAAGTTAGTAACCAGATGTTACTATTTCTCCATCCCACTTGTGTTGCTGCTATTGGTCAAGAAAGCATATATCATTATATCTAATGGTCATTCCACTATCTATAACCAGTAGAGATCCTTGGCAGCCCAAATCTTACGACCCTAATCCCAAAAAGGCCTCAGGACCCTAATCCTAAGAAAGTTTATTCAGAAAGTATAAGGAGTCAAGTTGAACTTAGAAGAAGCGAAGGTTGCATCTGTTTACCATAAAAACCTAGGAAGTAAATCACTATGTCTGTTATTAATAATACAATTATAATTTTAGATTATTCCCACATTTTTCAAAATCATTTTGCTTAATATATTGGCTAAAGAGACCAATTTTACAATATCTGCTCTTAAGAATATACAGTATATACTTAATTTTTTTTAAAAAATAATATTTTTAGCAGGTTTGAAGTGCCACCCCTTTTAATTTAATAATTGATTTGCCTTTCTCCCTGTATTTTGAATAGGTAAGCAGGAGAAAACAGACAATATTTTTCAAATGTTCATTCTTTATATATTGATGGCATATCCATTTATCCACCCACCCATTTTTCTTCTATCAACTAAAAAATCATTCAGAACAATATTCAAGAACAATGAGTTATAGTGTAGTCTTATATATTAAAATGGTAAAGTTATATTAAAATTTAAAATGATTCATGTTATAACTTTTCTCCTTTTGTGCTTTTATTTGTTCTTGAATTCACTTTGACACACTTTACAATCTTTTAGAAGTCTAGGTTTGTTTATAGGACACTGCTAATGATAATCACTTTTTGGATTCTGTAGTATTATCAGGTCCATAAATATAGACAACAATAAAAATATAATTCAGCAGATCAAAATAGTAACCAAGCAGTTGGCACAAAGATACATACTAATCCAATAGAACACAATTCATTTGATGAAAATGGCAGGACAATGTATTGAAAAATACACCAGCCAATTCAATATGCATACCTTTGCTGTTTCTACTCTGCCCTTGTGAGATCTTTCTATCCCTATCACTGCTGCTATTATCACTATAATATTGTGGGGAGGGAGGAAAAGGAGGAACAGCAGTAAATGTTTTTGATTCTGTCAGGTAGGGTCTACAATTCTTCCAGGCAGAATTCTCTACCACGTTACTGAATGTAATTTCCAGTGAACTCGAGCGCTTGTAGCTGGGACAGTGTATGCCATTCAGCTCTATGTTTTGAAGAGTGCTTGGGTCAATAGTAAGAAAGAAAAATCATAAGATATGTTAGGACTAACAGACTACTTTTAACTGTAAGGTGACCCATATAATGAAACAAAACTAACCATTTTAGCAGTTTATGAGTGTTAAGATGGTCAAACACTTTTGCCATACAGACCAATCACCAAGAAGCCTACTGTATAATGCTTCCTACAGGCATGATGCTATTCAAAATAAAATAAATACTAATCAGGTAAGCCTACAGGATATGCTATAAATATATGCAGTGGTTTTATTTATTTACTTAAGGTATTTCTAGCCCACCCAATATTGAGGGAATATAATAGCAGGTTAGTCCCACCTTAATCCTGCCTTAGTCCCATTTTAGGTACAAAGCCAGATGGGTGACCTTGGGCCAGTCACTCTCTGTCAGTCCCAGGAAGCAGGCAATGACAAATCATTTCTGGGGGGAAAAAAAAAAAAAAAAACTTCCCAAGAAAACTGCAGGAACTTGTCCAGGCAGTCAGTCGCCAGGTATCAAAAACTGATTTGAAGGCATACACACATAAATAAATAAATAAATAAATAAAAATTAAAAATCAGGTTACATTTCATGAAAACCAACTAAAACAATAAAGTAAAATAAATGATAAAGTGCTATTTAAAATACTAAATAAAACACGCCTTTTGGGGGGAACCCACAGTTCAGTTCAACTTTACCTATAGATCTGTTTTTTTTTACAGAAAACAATTTGGTCTAGTGGTTAAGGCAATAGGCTAGAAAGCAGGAGTCTGTGAGTTCTAGTCCTGCCTTGGGCACAAAACCGGCTGGGTGACCTTGGGCCAGTCACTCTCTCTCAGCCCAACTCATGTCACAGGGTTGTTGTTGTGGGGAAAATAGGAGGAGGAAGGAGTATTAGGTGTGTTTGCCACCTCGAGTTACTGTAGTTATAAAAATAATAAAGGCAAGATAGAAAATAAATAAGTAAAATAAAAAATAAAGTAAATTATAGTTGAGGAGGCTATTGTGGCCTTTCAAGTAAATTTCTGATCATGCTAACCCTGAGAAGGCCTTTATTGAGCCCAAATAAAGAACCCTTGATCTCTATCTCAGAAAGCATAATTTGACACCCTTTATGGTGTCAGAAGGAAGATATAGTAATATTTGCTTTCAGAAAGTTTATGTCTTTGCTTGCATTTCACTGTATTTCTGCATTGTCATTTCTACGATAGCTGGTGCTCCGAGTAATAACTCACCTTCTAACGGGGTGTTTAGGTTGGCCTGAAGGGTAGGTAGCAGATATTCTATTAGAGGATTGCTTCACTAATATCTCAGTGAAAATAGCTGATTTTTCTTCTATTGCAGTTGGGTTTTGAATTTGGCCTTGGGATCACTTTTATGTTATTTTATATTACTCTATGTCACTGGGTGTTTTTACGTAACCTGTATATATTTGATTATTTCTCTGTTTTTGGTATTTGATCATAAAAAAGCAAATAAGAAAATAACAGCAAGAATAATAGAATAAGGAAGGAAAAAGGTAAGATTTAGGCAAGTCATCAGGACAAGAAAAAAAAAACCTGAACTATACTATTGGTGTATATAACCTTTTACTGTCTGCACTGCTTTGTAACAGCTCTCTAAAATCCTAAGCAATATCTGATTTTATACTGAAAATGTGGATTTAGTATTAGGCCTTCTGCATGGCAAAGCATATATCCATAGCCATTAAAGGAGGGCTGTTGGGTAGGTCTCAGACTGAAATACAGGTCAAGGGTAAATGCAGGAGAAAAGCTCAAGGGATGGGCCAAAAGGACAAGCCTATTAGACAATTCAATGTTATATGGATTAGCCAGACAATTCATTGACTGCTAGCTTCAGGTATGCTTGGATGGCTTAGCACTGCTTGCTTATTTTTGTTTTTTGTTTTTCTTTCTCATCTGAATGTAAATGAAGTATAAACTAAGCATACTTAAAATGCATAAAAATTGCATAGATAGTCAATATTACTTAAAAATGCAGGAAGTTTTCTCTATACTTCCTGAAGAAGGTCAACATTTCAGACATAGTTCTTATAATAACAGTGTTGAAGAACTTTCAAAAGCATCTCATTTTTTCCCCCCGATGCTTACTAAGTTATGCAGTAGCCCAGCATATGGTTCATGAGATGTCACAATATAAAATATCACAAATCTTGAGATTTTAAAAGATAAAGTGTGGGTATGGATCTTTCAGTATATTATTATTATTATTATTATTATTATTATTATTATTATTTATATATCTCAAGGATGTAAAATGCTCTAAGATGTTACAAGAAAATTAAGATGGATTTAGTTGTATTGAAAATAAAAATAACAGCTTGGCTAATAACATCCTGTGGATAAATGCATTCATAAACAATAATTTAAAATACCTTAAAAATGGCAAGCTTGTAGTAAATTATATTTACCTAGACTCATTCAGTGCAATGGTGCTAAACTTCTATATAAATGTAACATAAATTATTTCTATAACTGTTTTATTCAATATTTGGGTTACAGTGATACTGACAGAGATTAATATATAGTTTTACCTTCCATTACTCAGTGGCTTTGGGTCATGATTACATCCACATTTCCATGAAGGGCAAGGGAAAAAAAATCTTTTCTTTTTTGTTTTTTAATATATCATTTCTCATGTCAATAGAAATGATGAAAACCTATAGGGTGTCTCCTCTACTGCACATTTTAAACTTACAAAACTAACTTATTCTTTATATTTAAACATTTGTAAGAGTTTCCAGTGATGAAATGGATAAATTATGGGGTTTCCTTGGCAGTGTTACAGAAGTGGTTTGCCACTGTCTTTTTCTAGGATGTTTTTCAAGTCCACCTTGTACCTTGATAGTCCTGGTGGTCTCCCATGCAAAAGCTTATCTTTATTTGGTTAACTTATCCTTAGAGGCCACACAGGTCAACTGCTGAGGTCTAGAACTTGTATCCCATTTCCAAGCTGGGAACAAGCATGATTTAAGATGGTGTTGAACACATTTTCAGAAAGTAATCAGTGGAGTGATAAAAAGTTAAGTGCCTCTCCTACAAATTGGTGAAATTCTCTCTTAAAAATGTCCTCCTGCAAGGCAATCTCATCTTTTACTTAAACCCTAAGTTACAAGTAAGTTAGTTTTATTTCACCTATTGGGTCTTACAACAATGGATTGCTATTTTTCCCAACATGTGGCATGTAATCTTCATAACTGCCTATAGCTTACTGCAGGTTCAAGCTATTCATTTTGTCAGTCAAAGGTGACCAGTACAGATATTTGAATTATTCTTTTTTCTGATATTCACAGAACTGGGATCAGTCTTTCTTAAAATATGTTTATCTTGTAATGTTATGAGCAGAGTATCTATTTAAATATACACAAGCCAGGAATAAATACAATATATTATTATGGGTGGAATTATGTTTTTTTCTCCTTTTTTCTTCCTTGCTAGATGCTCCCCATACACCATCAGATGTATGGAGCATCCTTCTAAAGCATAAGGAGGATTCATGGAAGGTGGCTGGTAGGAGGGCTTCTGGGTGAGGAATGGTGAACTAAAGATGTCTCTGTGAATGTGGGGTCGACAACAGAACAAAGACCAAGGAACTGGTGAGTAGACCAGTTCCTTGGAACCTCTCCAGGTAAGGATAGGAGGTTGCCAATATGTGCTCTGGACAGCTGCTCCCCTTGAGGAGACCACAGGACCGTGATGTCCTATGGGGGCAAGTGCTGGGCATAACGAGATCCAGAGATACTCTAAACAAATTGGGCTATCTGGTGGCCTCTGCCCTTTGTGACTGTGGAGACATGCAGCAACAATACATATGTACACTTGTCCTTTGGCCCTGATCAATGCACATTTGAGGACCTCATGACAGTGTGACAGAACACAATTAATGTTGCCAGTTTCTGGGCAAGATCTGTTTAACTTTTATATATTTTAACTTTTATATTTTATATTTTTAAATTCTATGTTTTACAGTATGCCTTATTTTAATTGTGATGCTTCTGACATGAATAAATAAAGTGCTGGGAGATGACAAGAATAGACATCTTATTTGCAACCATGGTTGGCACCTTGTAAAGGACACAAAGTCCACTAACCTCACTTTCTAATCACTTTTGGAAATTGCTTAACTACTTTTAAGCTATTAGAGACCTTCAGAATGACAAGTTTGAAAATTCCAGGTGAGTTTGCCTTCAGTCCTGTTAAGAATTTAAAGAATTTGAAATAAATAGCAAAAAGCTAAATAAGATTTTGATCTTAGAAAGTTATAAATGGACTAAGGGTCGAGATAATTTTAGAATATTGGAACTTTTACAAAAACATTTTGGAATTAATTATAAAGAACAAACAGCTTCTCATGGGAAATAGATTCTGTTTTGGTTTTTGGAAGACATAACAAAGAAAAAGTAATTTTACGATTCTAAAAACTTGACACTAGAGGGGACTAAGGATTCTAGGCAGAGGAAAAAAAACACACCCAGAAAAAATGTGTTAATTAACCAGGGCCTACAAAATGATGAAAACTGTTATAACACTGAAAATATTAAAGGAGATTTTTTGAAGAATGAAGCCAGAAATCAGTAGCCACAATATCAATAGTGTCAGTCATGATGTCTGCCTCTTTGGATAGACTACATACAAAAGATGTTATTGAAGAAAAGACAGATGTGGAACAAATTTTATCTGAGACGATAGAGATGGTACTGAAAGTTAATTTACAAAAGACAAGCCAAAATAATGACTTGGAAAAGGATGTCTCACTGGATATTAAAAAGAAACTAGCTGAGGTTTTAAAATTCAAAAGGGATATACAAGTGATAAACCAAGAAAGTGACCTGGATAATTTTTTCTTATTGGATTTACAAAAGAGGTTTGTTGAACACCTGTGCAATGGGATAAAGAAGAAATGAAGAGAAATCAAATTCTGTGACAATAATTGAATGAACTAAAGATTAAAACTGTTAGAAGTAAAAGAAAGGAATGTAAAGTTGCTTTATTTGATCAAGTTTAAAACAAGATATGTTGTGACTTCTGGCAACCCTTTATAGACTTTCTGCTGACACCAGGACTGAAAAGATGATGCTTTATGGATTTCTTATAGATAAGAGATGGGATATGGGATGAAGTGATAAATATTTGTAACCTTAGAGGGCATGAAGAGTCACTAAATGAGTTTACACTTGTGATGAAGGTTGGAAGTCACTTCTGTACATATTTATTTTCTCTTTCTTTATTATATTCTTACTTTTCTCTTTCTTCTCTCTTTTGTTTCCTTTCTCCTTGCCCTTTTAATCTTTCTATTCTATTCTCTTTCTTTAAGCTTAGTTTGCATTAGATTTTACTATTATAAACAAAATTCATGTATGTGTGTGTGTGTGTGTGTGTGTGTATGTATGTATATGAATTCTTCCAGAATCCTTGCCCCTGTCCAGGCTTCTCAAGCTTCTGGAAGTTTCAGTTTTTCACCATTTCATCTTATATAATTAGGAATCAATAAATATATTTATAAAGAACAATGTGACATTCAGATTTCTATGAATTTCTTACTTTTGCACACACATATTATTCATTCTTTCTGACTACCATGCCAGAATTTTCTTTTCTATCCTCTTGGTTTTTGTTTTATTTTTGCTTCAGCTGACATATTTTATTTGTAATAATTTTATTCCTGCTTAAATGTTCTCAGATCAGTGGGGAATAATCTAAACATTATATCTTCTGCCTGATCAAAGACTTTTAGTAATAATGCATTTATGATCTTGGACACTTTGTGGAATAATTGTCCATTGTTTCTTCCAAACAATATTTCCACTGAAGTATTTAATTCTCAAATGGCACTTACCTTTTAAAATTGTGCATTTAATTCATCACTAATTGCCATCAATATTTATGTTGTTGAACTTTTATCTGTTGCATGTTGTATAATTGCTACTATTAGATACTCTCCCATAGGCTTTCTATTCAAATTCATAAACTGCACCAACATTGTACTCCTTCGGCAAGTCTCAATTTTTTAAAAAACTATTGTGGAACTATATAGTACTTGGTTTAAACTTTTCAACATCTAATTTGAAGTGAAATCAGGTGATTAATTACAGTAATTGCAGCATTCATACTTTTAATAAGTGTGAAACCTTTTATCTAAATTAGTATCTAAAACATTTTTAAAAACCTTAGTAAAAAACTGTTTTAGCTTTCACTTTTCATAGAAACCCATAGGAAATACACATTTCCCATAATGAACTGAGTCATATATGTGGTTGCTGTCTCATAGAAAAAATCACTTTCTTTCATGCCTTCCCCACAAAAAAAAATCTGCCTGGGTGCAGTAAATAGTATATTAGAGATTCTTCATGGTCATAAAATTTGAAGAATTTAAATTGAAAAATAATTGAGTAATCATGCTCAATCTTGACTATAAACAACACAGTGAAGATGATTATGCATATATTTCTTCCTGATACATACAGTAAGTTTTATCCATTGAGTTATTTCTACAATATTTATGCTAGTTAATAGTCAGAAACTTAGCAAGTAAGTGTGTGTGTGTGTGTGTGGGTGTTGGTGTATACAGTATGTGTGTGTGTGTGTATGTTTGTGTGTATGTTTGTGTGTATGTATATGTGTGTGTGTGTATGTGTGTGTGTGTGTGTATGTGTGTGTGTGTGTGTATGTATGTGTGTGTGTATGTATGTGTGTGTGTGTGTGTGTATGTATGTATGTATATATATATATATATATATATATATATATCAGCAAATTTAAGTTAAGAACACCAAAATCAGATTTAAATTTTAAGATATCATACTGAGAATTAAGTCTTTGTTGATATCCCTATCTGGTATCGACAGTTCTGTGTTGAAAATATTTCTACTTTTCACTAAGATGGTTAGATATTCCACCTTCTGTGAGAAAATGATGGTGGGAGAGAGCCTCTTGACGAGTAGCATTCTGCCTTTAGAAAATGCTATTTACCAAAAAAAATCATTTGACACTAAGCCTTATGTCTTAGGGCAAAGATTTCCTGCAACAGCTGCTAGGTCTGTCCAAAGGGATAACACCCATTTATGTAATGTACTATCCCCTTATGATAATTTGCCTTTTGACAAAACCAAGTACTGTTAATTTAGTTTCTTATTTTTACTTATCTAACTATCAAATGAATTAATTAAGTAGAATTACAATCACTAGAAAACATGTTCTTCAGTTACTAATATTCCAACTTTCAGGAGTAAGCAAGTGAGTAAGGGGCAATGGTGGACTTTACAAATTCATCCTTTACCTTGGATCCTATATCCCATGAAAATCTATCTGGAGCTTAAGGAAAAGGGGAGAGTGGAATGGGATGTGGAAACAATGAAATCAATGTCTTCCTCTTCTTCCTCCCACAAAATATCTGTCTTTTTCAAGAATGGAAAGAGCTTGGATTCCCACAGTCTGGAAAAAAATCAGTTTTTACAATTATTAGAACATCCTTCACCACATCAGGCCTATTCCCCATCTAGTTCAGTGTTCCATTTATAAATGGAAATGTGATAGCCATATGTTAACACAATAATTTTAGTAAACTAACTTTTTAGGTTATTTTTGTCAGGTCACAGTCCATGGTATTCTTTCTTTAAAATGTTCTATTCTCTTTGTGATAAGTTGTTTGTCCTCTCTTACTCTCTCATACAGACTTATGCTGAATTCCCATCATTTTGAGCCTATTGGAGAGAAATTTCATTCAGTTGTTCCTAAGTTCAGTATATGAAAACTACAGAAAAAGGTTCACAAATCATTTTTTCCTAAGGTATTGCATTAATACATGTCAAAGAAACAAAGTGATTTAAACCTGTGTCAAAAAGAGTTATAGTTTTATATATGCTTTAGTTAATTATAGACTTCTTGGAGTAAATTGTGCCCACATGAATAGTTCTAAGCTTAAAAGAAAAGCAAGTAAATGCTGTAGCAATTGTTGAAAAAGTTGTATGTATGAACCAAGGAGAGCCACTTTCTCAGATGTGTCCAATGAATCATACTGGGAAAATACATTTGATTTGTTTAAGCAATTTTGATACCATCAAGATGCCAGAGTTGAAATAGCAATAAGTATCAATCTCATTTATCTACTGAAGATAATGAATAAAATAAAAAACAAATATTGAACAAATTTGATTCAAAGTTCCATTAAAAGTTACTTGAAGGATGATTCTCACTGAGAAATTAATTTTAGCTGTGTGGAAATAACTGAGGTAGCAAATAGTTTAGACTTTGTTTTTGTCAAAGTGTGCAAAGCCTATTCACAGTTGTCCAAGAAACTGGGGCATAACTAAACTTTGTTCTCTAAAATAGCTGCACTTATAAGAATAAACTAGAACCTTATTCTAAGCATTGTTCTCAGGAAAGAAAGTTCCCATATAAAGCTATCTGAAAGATTATTGTTAATTCAGACAAAATTCACATGGCATACCTGGTCACATAGAAATATTTGTGTTGGTGCTTGACTTTTCTGGTAGCCTTTCTAAAGTAAATCCGGTATTATGCTAAAAAGCTTTATGATTTTTTTCATTCAACCATAATCAGAGCCATGTGGAATCCATCCAACGGGAAGAAAATCTGCTGTTGCTTAAGATATATTAACCAAATTAATATTAAATTTAAATATGCTTTAAAATATATACCCACAGGTACACCTACAACATAATTATCTCATGGTTTGACCATGTGTTTATCCCATGTATGTGAATGGTGCTGTCACTTTTGGGTTCTGGATTAAGATATATGCTATATCAAATGAGAAACATAATTAAGCTTTATTTCCAAGTTATTTTTTTAGAAGTCTATTTCAGTAATTTTCTCTGATAAGCACTGAAAAAATATTTAACATATGGATCTAGCTTATATTTGAATTAATCTTGCCTTTATATTATGCTTTGATATGCACAACAAATAGAAGAGAAATTCCATCTATAACTACTATACACACACACACACACACACACATTTATTAATGAATCAGTTTTGTGCATGTGTGAAGCCCGTATGTTCTAATGACAGAGGAAGAATTAAATACAGATATGATTTTCCTATCCCATATAGTACAGAAGGATTCTGTGCCAGTCAAAGAAAATTAGGTACAACCATATGATTCAAAGACCATTAATCACTGTTGCCCATCCTCTACTTTTAGCCTGAAAAATATTGCGGCTCAGCAGCTGGTGTTGTCAGTGACAAATGGAAAAGATTAAAATTAAGTGATGTAGGCAAAGTAAACTTTTTTAAAAAATGAAAGTTTCTTTCTTTTTTAATGATTTTTAAAATTATCTTGACAAGAATCCATCAAAGCCAATGCCAATCCAATACCTTCCTATTGGAACAACTTTGAAAGAGAAAATGTATTTGAAAAAGTATCAATGCAGTTTTCCATTTCTTTTCTTTTTAAGGTATGGTTTAGGGTTTACTTTTAATTGGTAGGGTTCAGAATGCTGTAATTTAAATGCCAATTATATAATTCTATATAAATTTCTCACAGCATTGTTTCCACCTTTACCGAGGTACAGACTCATTGACCGGTTAGACATAAACTACTAAATAACAATTGTTTGGTAATTCATCTGTCTCTCTCTTATATGCTGCACTACAAGCACAGAGATCTTGAGTATCAGAAAGTGAGTGCTAAGAGTGTATCTGGAGACGTTGGATGAACATACAATATGTAATTGCTCTATGTAATGACTCATTTTTGTGTAGTTGCTTATTATAAAGATTAGTACCTACTTAACAACTGTCATTATAGCATCTCTCAAGCTTGTTGGAGACAGAGAAATGATAGGACAATTTTTGTTGTAACATAAGATATTTAAGGAGGTCTACAGGTATGTACTGCTGTCCTGACTTGATGTCCTTTAAAACCAAAGGAAGTTTCATAGTGGGAAATTATACTATTCAAAGAATCAATAACCAATAATAGTACTATTATTTGAATAACACTATTCAAAGAATCAAAGAGCTTTTCCAGATGCTGAAAGATGCTGTCCCAGTCTCCCCTACCAGGATCAAAAATTCTGTTTCCAATACTTGTATTCTATTAATCTCTCAGTATAGGAGCCAGAAACCATGTAATAAGTCAAGGGACTTTACATGCACTATCAATAAGACAATAAGGCTAAACAGGGCATATAATTATCACAGAGCTGGCTATTTACAAGGCACGGGACAAATGGGAATTTAACTGTATAAACAATGTAGAATATTGAATCAATCAAATGAAGATTATTTGCTTGAGTTATTATAGTTTAGCTCAGTCTCTCAAGGAATTACAGATCCTCCCCACTCATAATTATAATAGAGAATCATCATAGAATAATCTTGAGAATCATGGAAGTATTGGACTTTTCTAGAAGAGGGTAGATATGTAGCCATATGGAATGGCAGGGCAACAGAAAATAGGTAGCATATTGAGGGAGGAAGCAGAACTAATGACAAGCTTGGGCAGGCATATTAATCGCTCATCAATTATTCAGAAATATACAAATGCAAATCCAAGGTATACCAGCAATATATTTAAACTCAATGCAGTTCTGAAATAAATCTGTTTATCTCTCTTATGTAGTCAAATCTGAATTAAATAGTATCACCATATTCATAACTATTTTGCATTTGAAATGTTTTTTTTCTCATAAGTATTACAGTGCATCCAATTATGGTGGTTTGTTTTGTTTATAATAAACAATTATGAACTGTGAAACACATGGCACTTAAATCATACATTAAATCAGAATCAGGAATCAGATATTGCTTTACAGATGAGAACAGCTTTCAGTGCTGTAGTGAATAGCTTATAAAAATACATGAAGCTCAGATTCTGCAGGTAATATGATTCATTAGATGAAAATGTTGTTAATTTTAATTGGGCCTATAAATATTGAGATCTTTTTCAGAACATGCCAAATTCTCTCACGAACCCGATTCAATCATTTTTATATAAGAATTCTTGAATTCCTCTGTACTGTGCTAGATAAAGGCAATCTTGGTTTGGAGACTGCTTTTTGAATGACTTTAATTTTGTTTATTAATACCAGTTCAGATGCTTGAAATTGATGTGGAGCATCAGGAATGACCAGAAAAATGCATTTGCATATATTGTAGAATATCTGCCTTAATTTGTAAGCTTCTCACACAAGTGAAATAGCTTGGTACTTGGAAAGCTTAGTAAGATAACCTATTTTTTGTCAGCCTTGTGTGATCTGTATGAGTCTGTTCTTGAGAGTTGTATGATAAAAATATTTTATACTTATTTTTATTATGATTTTCATTTAACTTGATACATTTTTTTAAAAACCTCAAAACAAGAAAAAAAGGTTTCTTCAAATCTCTCCAGTACTTTGCGCAAAAATTTGCTTTCCAGCTCTGTGAAAGTTTTATTCTCTTGAAAAAGAAGATTTTGTCTTTTTACCTCATCTTTAAAGCACTGTGAATTTCTTTAGAATTTACAGTTAATGGAATTTTTGGTATGGCTGAACTGTTTAGAGGTGGTGACTGAATGAGAGCTACTTTCTTGGTCAAAAACATCTTAAAAGAAGATTCCCTTTATGATTTTTTTCCCTTGGGATTCAGTGTAGTGCAAAAAGTCAGAGAAGCTGTATTCTGTTGGGGTGATGAATGTATAATGAAAGATAGGATGATCCATGCATATTTTTGCTACCTCAAAACTAAGTTGAGTACCAGAACTCTGACTTACATCAGTCAGAATTTCACCAACTTTTTCTTTTCTGTTTAGAAAATCAAAAGCAGTTTCTTTTACATCTAACTGGATGCAAGTGGTTAAAAAATGCAGCAGCTAGCACACCACAGTTTGTAGTTTCCCCAGGATTTGCTCTTCATTAAAAATACAGGGGAAATATCACAGACATGGATCTTTGTTAGATCAGGAAGTGCAGGCAACCAGGGAGATTTACAATACTGGAGACATCTGTAATACAAATTTTAAAAACCAACAGCACTGATGGCTACCAAGAAATGATAAATTATTTTTAAAAAAACACAACCTTTTAACAATAATGTGCATACTATTTGTCTAAAACATCTAATATCTATCTGTATATTCTGCTTATATGGACTGATCTCTCCATTCCTAATGAGATCTAGTGATGAGGCAAGAGGTTTGAAAAAGAGAAGGAAGGTGCAGAAATATTGCTAAGTTCCTAAAGCATTTTACACTTATAAAAGACTGCATAAAAGCATATACTGTATATACTGCAAAAGGAAGATACATACTTTGCTTAAAGTAGTCCTGGAAATTGTCTTTCTGGAAAAATACTTTAAAAAATGAGAAAAATTAGCTCATATTAAACCATCTCAAGGAGATGATATTTTGGCAGCCTCTTTCAAAAATGCAATACCACTTTCATTTCTATAATGTATTTCTAATCCAAATGTTTAGCATCAATACTTATACTTCCTGGGATCAAAAACACAAAGGAACATGTGATACTTCGTACTGCTTTTTTGTTGGCTTGTATCCTGATATATTTAAATAATTATAATTTTTGTACTGAACCAATTTCTTTTATCTGCATTGTATCCTAAGGTCTATAAAAAGATTATTAGGTTATCCCCTACAAATAATATTTGGGATAACTAATTTTGTTTAATTGTAAGAACTCTAACAAGATGTATTCTGAGCCTTTTTAAATTCATAAAATTAGGTTTCTTCCACAGTCATATTTGTTCAGTATGTAACTAAATGAAATGCAATACATTTCCATTTCAGTGAACTAATATGGATTAACAACTTTTCTCTGCCACTATAAATGGAATTTATTATTTCTTAAGTTTCAGACAAATGTTGCATGAAAAGCATGATGAAGCACACACATACTGTATATACAGACTGGTAATGCTGATTTTCATGAACATTATGTGTGATGTTGGGAGAAAATATAGTATAACAGAAATGTACTTTTCTGTTTTTCCATGGATAAAATATCAGACTAATAAACTAAAATCATTTAAAAGTAAGGCTATCACCTTCTAAAATCTCCTTGATTTATTATTACACTCACCAAAAGGTATGTGTATCATATCCTGATTAGGTATCATAATTTTACTTTTCTTCCCAAATCTGGGGGAAATCTGGGTATTAATTGATTCTGATAGCACTGATTCTGATAGCACTGCATTTCATTTTGACAAAGATCACTTTTTTTAACATATTTTATTTATGAAAATATTGAATCCATTCATAATTTATTGAATACCACATACATCTAAAGAGGTCATGAAACCAGGCATAGTTCTTCCCCAACCAATTATGAAAGAAAGTAAGGGTTCCAACATGTCCCCTTGAGTGGAGAATGGAACATATTTTCATTCAACACTCTAACCAATATACACATAATGGCCTCTTGATTACAGTTTCCCTGGAATTTAAATACAAAGAATTGCACATGGCTTTTTTGTGGTTAAATATTCTCACTGTCCACATTTAGAGACCTAATTCAGCCCATTTTCCTTCTTTGGAGCCTTTTTAATTTGCACCTCTTATAGCTGTGTCTCTTGACATGTAATCATTTATGTTCTCTTTTTGTGGGCAGAAAACAGAAGAAACAAATTTAGTAAATTGGTTCAGAAAGAAGGAGGTGTCCTCCCAAAATTTATTGGGAATAGGTCTCATCATTAGCAATGATAAAAGCACAAAATGAAGGAAAAACAGAAGCATCAACAACTTTATAGCAGCCTTTATCCACCACATCTTTCTAGAAAATTATAAACACTAGAAATTATGATGAACACTAAAAGAAATAGAATAAAAGTACAGGGAATATAATTCTACAAAGTGTTGTTTTTTTAAAAATGAGAACAAGGGAAAGAAATCAAAACTTCTACTTTAAAAAAGCTTATAAATTTCAATTGATGTTGAATTTTCATATAATTATCCAACTACAACATTGTCATAACTTGATGAAATAACACATTTTGAAGAGAAATTGCTCGTAGAACTCTTGCAGGATAATTGGTTCATAGTTTTATGTCTTACTGCCTTTTTTTTTTTTTTTTTTTTGATCCAGAGGTTCTGCAGTGCATTCTTACAATTATTGGGTTTTGGTAAGCATAAATGTGCTGCAACTTTTGCATCTATAAGTGAATGTATTTCTTTTTCATTACTTTATTGTTGCTGTTCTTTGCTCTCTTTTCCTCTTTGTGGTTGTACTTTTTAATATCTGTTAAATAATGTTATGTCTTAATATCTTAAGTTCTCAAAAAATAAAAAAAAATAATTAAAATAGAGCAGAGTGAATATTTTTTTTTTAAAATATAAGTAAATAAAACATTAAAAACAAAGATCAATTACCAGGTAAAGCCAGGTAAAAGAATGGCCTTTACCTGGCACTAAAAGGAAATACAAGTAGGCATCCTCAAGATTACATTAAAACATAGTTAAACGAATATGTTTGTACATTCCAGGTGCTAGGTAAACTACTAAAAATCTCTTGGATATGATCTAGATTTTCACCTAAGAAACTAGATTAAGATACTTCCTAGAAAATTTCACAATTCCCTAGATTAATTTCCAAATTAATCTTGTTGAAATTTAGACCCATTTATTTCCTTATATCATTTTCTCAGGCAAGATATATTGCTTGATTAGCCATACCACATGGCAGCTTGTAACTAGCTGCATGCCATGACAGCCACATTAGAATGATGCTCACAACAATGCCTCCACTTGCCCATGGAGATTGTGCAGCTCTAAAGTATTAATTATTAATTATTAATTGTTTATTATTCCCATATTATTCAGAGCACATTGAATATTTATTTCATTATTTGCTCTTGTGTTATTTATATGAGCCGCCCAAGAAAATCTTTCTAAAGCCACTTTGATAGTCCTTTTCTATTTTTTAAAAATGTATTATAGTAAATTTTACTAGGTTCAAGAGAATAAAAACTACAAAAAAACAAACAAACAACTAAAGAAAAAAAAGCTCAAAAAGTACAAAAACATAAGAGGAAAAAAAATCAAATTTACAAAAAGATGTGGTTTCCAACCTTTAATATCAAGGATATACAAAAAAATCCATAATCAATCTCTATATTAAACCAAAACACCACATTATTTCTATAAATCATTCTATTTTAACACATAATAAAAATCACTAAGTACATTACTCCTCCCCCTTATATTAAAATAAAGAGAAAAAAGTTCATATAAACCTCCTAAACATTTTTTCCCTTCCAAAAGATAAATCATGTTTAATTACTCCCTTCCTACCACTTTTCTATACATTTCTGTCTACTATAATAAGAATCAAATTAAAAAGCACATAAGTTATCTGCTATTATACTTAATAGTACAACCATTTTAATAATCCCAATCTTAATAAACCCCCAAAACAAAGACAATTCAAAACAGTAAATCCAAATCTTTAAAGGCAAATAGCATCAATCAAATCCTTAAAGTGAACCAGATGAATATTCTTCAACTCTTATCCCACTTCAACATAAACCAGAGCAGTTACATATCTCCACAGTGTGCACAGAGCTTTCCTCTTGAAAGAATCAAACAGCCCAACTGCCCCCTCAGAGATTCCAGGTTCTTTTCATGGCATTCCACCATGAGATTGATTTTACTTATGGCTTGCGGATCACTCTCTCCCTTAGATTTCTCCAACTCCACTGTCCAATCTTCATCCAGCATCTCGATAAAAATCCCAATCTCACTCTTAAAAAAAACCTCTCTGTCACTGTTAAATTCCTCAATTTCATCCACCACATCCCCAACCTGATGGCACATTTTAGTCTCATATTTTCCACAATGTCCTGGATATCTTGCATAAAAGCTTGATAGAAGTCAGAAGAAATATTTATTTATTTATTTATTTATTTATGTATGTATGTATGTATGTATGTATGTATGTATTAAATTTATATCACTGCCCATCACCCCCAATGGGGGACTCTGGGCGGTTTACAATAAATAGCATTAAAACATAGCCAGATAAAAATTACATTAAAATATACATAAAGCAAACATGAAATCCAAGTGGAGATGGATCACTAAGGGGTACTATGGTGCCAGCCATCCCCAGGTGGAGCTATCTCTCTCCCCCTCCCAAGCAAGGTGGCAGAACCAGGTCTTAAGTTTCTTCCAGAAGTCCGAGAGTGAGGAAATCTGTCTCAACTCTGGGGGCAAGATGTTCCAAAGGGCGGGTGCCACTGCAGAGAAGGCTCACCTCCTGGACCCCGCTAGATGAAATTCCTTTGCTGATGGGGTCCATAGCATGCCCTCCCGACCAGGTGGGACAGGTCGATGTTATGGGGATGTTATGGTCCTCAGGTACCCTGGTCCCATGCCATGTAGGGCTTTAAAGGTGATAACCAACAGTGCAGTGCTCAGTGCAGCTTACGTAACAGTGATGTCACATGGGCTGATTTTACAGCTGCAATGTCCGTGTAGCCGCATTCTGGACCAGCTGAAGCTTTTGAATACTTTTCAAGGGTAGCCCCATGTAGAGCGCATTGCAGTAGTCTATATGGGAGATGACAAGGGCACGAGTGACTGTTTGGAGGGCATCTCGGTCCAGGAATGGGTGTAGCTGACGCACCACCTGAAGATGTGCAAAGGCCCTCCTGGTCGTGACTGCCACCTGCTCTTTGAGCAGGAGTCGCGAATCCAGGAGGACCCCCAGGTTCCACACTGGTTCCGAATGGGGCAGTGCCACCCCATCCAGAACCAAAGATGACAACTTCCTGGAACCCAAGGAGCCATCAATCCACAGCCCCTCTGTCTTACCAAGGTTCAATTGAAGCCTGTTGTTCCCCATCCAGGTCCCCACAGCCCCCAGGCACCTGGAAAGGGTGGAGACCGCATCACTTACTTCACCCGGGATGGAGATATATAACTGGGTATCATCAGCATATTGATGATACCACATCCCATGGTGACAGATGATCTCACCCAGTGTTTTCATGTAGATGTTAAGTAGGAGAGGAGAGAGTACTGAACCCTGCAGCACCCCACAAAGGAGGGGTCGAGGGCCAGATCTCTCCTCTCCTATCACCACCAATTGGGAATGGCCCTGGAGGAAGGAGGTGAACCAGTGCAAAACTACCCTGCCCACTCCCAACCCCCTGAGCCGCCCTAGAAGGATACCATGGTCGACAGTATCAAAAGCCCCCGAGAGGTCCAAGAGAGCCAGGATGGATGCACTCCCTCCATCCCGCTCCCACCAGAGATCATCCATAAGTGCAACCAATGCAGTCTCCATCCCATATCCTGGCCTGAAACCTGACTGAAAGGGGACCAGATAATCTGTTTCCTCCAAAATTCTCTGGAGCTGCAATGCAACCACTTTCTCAACCACCTTTCCCAAAGAGGGGAGGTGGGAGACAGGGAAAAAATTGCCCAGTATAGTAGGGTCCAAGGATGGCTTCTTGAGGAGGGGGTATACCAGCGCCTCCTTAAAGGCAGCTGGAAACACCCCCTCCCTCAAGGATGCATTAACCATTATCTGGACCCAACCACAAGTCACTTCCCAGGCTGATTTTATCAGCCAGGAAGGGCATGGGTCAAGCTGACATGTGGTTGCATTCACAGTCCAGAGAATCCTGTCCACTTCCTCAGGCCCAGATAACAGGGTAAGTACATTCCCCTGGCATCTCCCCAGACTCTGCTTCACACTTAGAGTCCAACTTAGAATGAATCTGAGTGATTTTATCCTGCAGATGCTGTGAAATCTCTTCCGAACAGCCTTGTAGGTGGGTCCCTGGATCTACCTGACCCAGAAGAGATCGAGCAATCTTAAACAAGGCCGTTGGATGGCATTCTGCAGATGCAATAAGAGCGGAGCAATATTCACGTTTCACCACTCTTACTGCCACAAGGTAGGCCTTAATAGCGGCTCTAGCTTGTGTTCGGTCAGATTCAGTCTTCGTCTTCCTCCAGTGATGCTCCAGACATCTCTTAACCCTCTTCAAAACCCTCAACTCCTCCGTAAACCATGGGGAGTGACAGGTCGAGCGAGGCAAGAGAGGACGCACAGGCGCGATCCTGTCCAAGGCCCCGGTCATGGCCCTATTCCAGGCCATGGCCAGGACCTCTGCTGGACCGTGCAGCAGGCCCTCAGGAATAACCCCCAGCTCCCTCTGAAACCCTACTGGGTCCATCAGTTGCTGGGGGTGGACCAATTGAATGGGTCCAGCCTCCCTGTGGAGCGGGGTCGCACAATAAAATCTCAGGGTCACCAGGGTGTGGTCTGACCATGACAATGGGGACAGAACTAACTCTCCCCTCAGATCACTTTGCCACTGCTCCGACAAGAAAACCAGGTCCAAGGTGTGACCACTGTCTCGAGTCGGGTCCCAGATAATCTGGGACAGGCCCATGGCTGCCATGGTAGCCATGAACTCCCGGGCCGTCTCCAAAGCACGTCCCAGGGATGGCAGATTGAAGTCCCCCAGAACCATAAGCCTGGGGAACTCCACTGCCAACCCTGAGACGGCCTCCAGCAGCTCGAGTAGGGAGGCTGCTATGCAGCAGGGAGGCTGGTACAGCAGCAACACCCCTAACTGTCTCGGGATCCCAGCTTGAAAACATGGTCTTACAACCGGCCACTTGCCGGGCAGGGCCCCTGAAGGCCACTAGAGATTCTCTGATGACAACTGCCACTCCGCCTCCCCTGCCCTGGTGTCTCGGCTGGTGCCACACTTGAAACTCAGCTGGGCACATCTCGGAGAGGGCTACACCCCCTTCTGAGCCCAGCCAGGTCTCGGTGATACACGCCAGGTCTGCCCCTCCTCTGTGATTAAATCACATATGAGGGGGGTCTTGTTGTTCACTGATCTGGCATTAAGGAGCAGCAGCTGAAGACCAGGGCCCATGAGGATCTGTCATCCAGGACCTGGGTATGACCCTGGAGGGCCAGAACACGCCACCGGTAATAAACACCGGGAGCGTCTTCCCCGAAGATGCCTGCCCTCTGGTGTTTATTACATAAAATATAAATACATAAACATAAAAAAATATGTTTAAAATCTTGGTGGAAGTCAGAAAGAATCTGTTTGAAATCCTCCATGTCTCACACAGTAGATTATGGCATCCCCTAGGAGCTTAACCAGCAACAGTAGAAGATATGGAAGAATTCCCAAGTGTATTTACATAAAGTGAGAGTGACACAGGCAGACAGTTCTCAAAGGAAAGTGAAAACAGAAAGCTGAGGTTCAAATCAGCTGACTCAACATGTAGGAAAATGCTAGTATCTTCAAATTTAATACAAAAATAATAACTGGAAGACAATCGTTTACTTTCAATCTTTGGAATTTTCTTGGAAGAAAACAAAATCCAAAACTTAAAAGAATTTTTTTAGAAAAAAGTAATCCCAAAAATAACATTAAGCACCAAGAGAACCCGCTTCTCCTTGCTGTAGAAAGCCTCTCTTGGAGTACATATACTTAAAAAAAAAATGCATATTGGTGATTCTGAAATAGGGTGGCCAGTCTTAGTGTCCCTTTCAGGCTACAGCGTGGCTTGGAAAGTGATGAAGTCCCCGCCTCCCAGCTGGCTCAATGCGGATTGCTGTTTTTGATCTTCTGGCAGCAAGCAGCCGTCCCGAAGATGGGATGATTCCAGGCATCTGGAGAACATTTCTGGTCTTCAGGAAAACCTGCCTGAGCCTGAAAAAAGTTACTGTGTTGTCAGTTCTGCCTGCTAAACCAGTGAGCACAGCTGCTCAGTCTGCCATTCCCACTGGAAACCCACAACTTTGATAGTTATGAATAATTTTAACTACTGTCTATGAAGGAAACAAGAAGTCACTGAGATAGGTTGAGAACAGTTACTCACACAGTAAATAAATACAAAGAAAATTATTCACATTCTTGACAGTATTTTAGAAATCAGCTTCTTCAAAATTTAAAGTCTACTGTTCCATTACTTGCTCCAGGTACATCATAATCGATGCTTGTAAATGATAGCTGAAGCCATTTTTTAAATATGTCCATCCTTTTAGATTGTGTTTTTCAATCAAGGATTATGCCAATTAATTAATTAACATTTCACTTTTTATTGTTTTTCTTACTTTCACACAGTAGATTAAAATATGTATATTCATTCCATTTGTACATAATTGCTTAAATGAGAAGTACAGAAATTAATTAGATGGTAATTAAGAAATGCTGCTAAACCTGCACTGCTAGAGAGATAAAATTTGCAAGATTTTAAACATGCTTAACAAAAAGCCTCTACTGAGTTAAGAATGCAAATAAAAAGGGTTACAAATTAACAAAAATTCTTAACACTAAAAAACCTACACCTCTAATAGTAGCAATTATCTCTTATTTAAATTTGTACACACATGCAAGGACATATTAGGTAAAATATCAAGCTTCTTTATGATGTACATATTTTCAAACAAGAAAAAGGAAGGAAGGAAGGAAGGAAGGAAGGAAGGAAGGAAGGAAGGAAGGAAGGAAGGAAGGAAGGAAGGAAGGAAGGAAGGAAGGAAGGAAGGAAGGAAGGAAGCTCTTATAAAATGTTTTATCATGATAGGAGAAATAATCTACACAAGCTTTTTAAATAGCTTAAAGTTCTCACTTTCCTAATTCCAGATGTCCTTCCTATCAGAGATTTCTGCTAGTGGAAACTCAGTGACATACTTAATGTGAAATGACTTATTTTACTTTGTGAAAACCTAACATTTTACTGTTTTTCAGCATATCAATACAGAATAGTCTGTTTTTGTCTCATGCTTCTCCACTGTAATAATTACCCATTTAATTATATTAAATCAATAATATAAATGATTCTTTGAGAGAATATTACTTGGATTCACTTTGTTTCGGTTTCCTGTGTTGAGGCAGAATACAACCATAGCAGCCAGCTTGAGGATATTGAGGGTGTTTCTGGAAAGCGAATGTCTACCTGCTAACTCAGCCTTGCCCCTTATTGATAATTAAATTTACCAAGGGAAGACTAGCACATGATTAAGAGGTGATAATGTTTCTTTGCAAGAAAGAAATTGTCAGAAAGTGAGTAATAGGACCAATAATTGAAGCAAATATCTCTTGACCCAGAATATCTGAGAACCTATATACAGTAGCAATTTCAAATGTGCTTTTCTTGAAAGACCTATACTGGATGCCTATGACTGGATGACTACTGTTTTCTAGGTGCAGTTTAAGGGAGTTTGTTTAGAAATTTGGCCACTTCTCTGGGCCTGTATTTCTAAGGAAAAAGCAGATTACAACAAATAATGATAATACTGGGAGGATCATAAAATCAGGGCAATGAGAAAGTGCTCTATATAATTGTATAATATACAAGAGAACATGCCCTTCTGATTCAACTTCCTCTGAGGTTGAACTTTAGCATTCAAGGTGCAGAATCAAATGAAAAAGGAATTGAAGCCAAGGACCAGTGCAGAAATGCTTCAAGTTCTGTGGAGGACATCTGTAGTGAAATGGCTGTCAGTTTTCAAAGAACTCAGTAACTTTTCTTTGACAAGCACTAGATAATTTTTCATGTACACGATAGTAGAAATCTGATTAATAATGTATTGCTAATCTTATCAAATAATTAAGTTAAAAATGAATGTCATTCTTTTATGTTGGAAATCTTAAGATTTACGGAGAATTGAATATAATTCAGTGCTCAAGAAATTGATCATTAAAAGGCAATTTGGATTTTGCTTGCAGTCTTTGAAATCATAAAATGTAAGACATTAACAATGGCATAATTTTATGGCTATCAGAAAACTTTAACAATATTAACATTTGAAATACCTTATAGAATGTCAATTGGTTAGACTTTTAGTAAGATCCTATTTTCATGCTCTAGTTTAAAGGAATAACTTTTTACTGAGTTTTTGGCCTCATTATCTTTATGAGCTGTCTTATGATGCAATGATTTATTATTATTTTAAGAAATCTTAAGTACATTTTATTGCCTTCTTCACAATGAATATATATTGACATGAAGTGAGAAGAGAAAGAACACATTAGCAAGCATCATAATCTTAAATCAATCTCTTAATTTGATGGACTGGATGCAGGACTGAAAATAAAGTCATGATTTATTGAACAAAAGTCAGAATTGTATTTCATACATAGTCTCTGCCAATGACAACAATGTGTGATCTAAGTATACTGCAATATATACTTGTTTAAATGAAAACTGAATTCAAAAATACATTTCTAAGGCAAAAAAAAAATTAAAAAATAGAAATCAATTTATTCTTTATGGTCCCTTGAAACAAATCAAATTGGCCCATTTTTATATTTTAGGTCAGTGTGTTGAAATGGAAGTAGATAATTTTTCAAGTTGAGGTGACTCTGATAGTCTGGAATTAGGCTTTTCACAGACTTACAGAACAATAGAAACTCTGGTAGATATGTTCATATGGGCTGTAATTTCAAAATTAAAATGACAGAAACTATGGACAACAGCTCTAATCTTGGTTTATTACCAAACTGAAATTTTGGAACAATTTATTTCACTCTAGGAACTGCTTCAACATAGGACAATTTGAGATAATTTTCAACTCATTTGGGGTGAAACAGGGATCTAGAGAGCTCTCTAGAGAGCCAGTTTGGTCTAGTGGTTAAGGTGCTGGGCTACAAACCAGGAGACTGAGAGTTCTAGTCCTGCCTTAGGCATGAAAGCTGGCTGGGTGACCTTGGGCCAGTCACTCTCTCTCAGCCCAACTCACCTCACAGGTTTGCTGTTGTGGGGAAATTAGGAGGAGGGAGGTGTATCACCTATGTTGGCCTCCTTGAGTTATTTATAAAAATAATAAAGGTAGGATAAAAAGAAAATATAAATAAATAAATAAATCTCTAACTTTGGTTAAAAATCTTCCTTTGATCTTTACCTCCACGTGTAATTTGGGAGGTCAGTGTGCTGGAAACAGTGGCATTGTGAGCCAAAAGACTGGTATTTTATATCAGTCTTTTGGTTCATATTCCTTTTAAGGTATTATATAGGGCAAGGAAGAAATTTATTGGATTCAAGACTGACAGATCTATTCTTAATTCACAGTGGCTTTTGCAGTCAGTTCACCTCAAATGATTTGATTCAAAAGGGCAATCTGGTTAAATTTACTTGTAATCAAATCATCTCTTCAGAGCTTTGCAGGGGAGTCATATGTATTTGCTGTTGCTTCAATCACACTTCATTGTTGTCCAGATTCTCATTGTGAATAGTTCTGTTGTGATAACACTCTCTCTAGCAAAGTACCAATTGATTTAATTTTTAAATTCATGAATCTCACTCTCATTCTTGCTTGATAAATTCTCACTTCAAGCTTCCTGATTTTCTTTATCCAATTCTGCATTTCCCTCTTTCTTTCCAAGAATATTCTGATGTTTAATTTTGTTTATAAGGACACTATTATTTCATTGTCTATTAGTTAGCCTTTCTTGTTCAATCAATCAATCAATCAGAATAATCATTTCCTTTTATTTTTACTTAGGAAATAACTGTATATAATATATTATTGTATGTGTCTTGTCCTTAAAAAGAATGAGCTCTGCTAATGAAAATACTATGTGTGTGGTGTATGAGCATGTGGGCATGTGTATATTTGTGTGTTAGTATATTAAAGACATCACTTTCAGCCCTTTTTGACCTTATTCATGTTCAGTTGTCATATGCTCTGTGTCTATCTAATGTTCAATCAATTTCAGTCAATTTATTGTTTTGACCACTGGTCATAACAAACAAGATAAAACCTGCACAAAAGTGGCCAAACATTAATAAAATAGATTAAAATGTACAAAAATCAGTAAAAACGTTAAAACAGTGTTCTTACAGTTAATGAAATATTAGAAAACATTAAGAACTTTTGATAAAATATTATCTTGGTTTAGCAGCAGCCCATTCAATGCTTGCTAATTTCCATAACAGTGTCTCCCTATCTACTTGTAAATTCATTAGATATTCTATTTTATATGAATCAGGCCAAAATGATTTTCTTACCAAGAGGGGATTCAGAAATTGTCCACGTGCTGAAGGGAAAATAGGGCAGTACAATAAATAATGAATAAAATCTTCTATAGTTTCCTTGGAACAAGGGCAGAAGCACATATTGTGAAATTGTGAAATCAGCCCTCTCCACTCAGGGCTGGAACAATATCATTAATAAATAGATTAAATAGTAAAGGTGCAAGTACACATCCTTGTTTCACCCCTTTAAAAGTCTTGATAGTATCTGTCAGGTGCCCTACTGGGGTTTATTTAAATGCTTTGCCTCTATCTAGTGATATTCATAAAACATGGTGTTGCTGCTGTGTTGCTGCTGTGCCTTGTCCCCCACCTTAATGTGTGGGGAGAAGGCAGAGATACAAGGGAAAGAAAAGATGTCTGTTTTTCATGTGGGAAGAGTCACATTTTTTGCTCCTAAAATTAAATGGTCACTATTTGCTACTACTTCAGCAAAGGATAGTTACCTTGTCGTGGTGCTGGAGCTTGAGCACCTCAATGATGTCATGAGCTAAACAGTGAAGGGCCACCCAAGACGGGAAGGTCATGACAGAGAGGTCAGACTAAATGCGATCCCTGGGGAAGGTAATGGCAACCCACCCCAGTATTTTTGCTGTGAAAACTAAATGGATCAGTACAACCAGAGATATGTCAGTATACCATTGGAAGATGAGACCCCCAGGTCGGAAGATGGTCAAAATGCTACTGGGGAGGAACAGAGGATGAGTTCAACTAGCCCCAGATGTGATGACGCAGCTAACTCAAAGCCGAAAGGAAGGCTAGCGGCCGATGGTGCTGGTGGTGAATGGCGAATGCGATGTTCTAAGGATCAACACACCATTGGAACCTGGAATGTAAGATCTATGAGCCAGGGCAAATTGGATGTGGTTATTGGTGAGATGTCAAGATTAAAGATAGACATTTTGGGCATCAGTGAACTGAAATGGAATGGAATGGGGGACTTCACATCAAATGACCACCAGATCTACTACTGCGGACAAGAGGACCACAGAAGAAATGGAGTAGCCTTCATAATTAATAGTAAAGTGGCTAAAGCAGTGCTTGGATACAATCCAAAAAATGATAGAATGATCTCAATTCGAATTCAGGGCAAGCCATCTAACATCACAGTGATCCAAATATATGCCCCAACCACAGATGCTGAAGAAGCTGAAGTAGAGCAGTTCTATGAGGATCTGCAGCACCTACTGGACAACACGCCTAAAAGAGATGTTATTTTTCATCACGAGAGACTGGAATGCTTAGGTGGGCAGTCAAATGACACCTGGAATTACAGGTAAGCATGGCCTGGGAGAACAAAACGAAGCAGGACATAGGCTGATAGAATTTTGCCAAGACAACTCACTCTGCATTACAAACACTCTCTTCCAGCAACCGAAGAGATTGCTTTATACGTGGACTTCACCAGATGGACAACACCAAAATCAGATTGACTAAATCCCTTGCAGCCAAAGGTGGCGGACATCTATACAGTCGGTAAAAAGAAGACCTGGAGCTGACTGTAGTTCAGATCACAAACTTCTTATTGCACAATTTAGGATCAGACTAAAGAGATTAGGGAAGACCCACAGATCAGCTAGACATGAGCTCACTAATATTCCTAAGGAATATGCAATGGAGGTGAAGAATACATTTAAGGGACTGGACTTAGTAGATAGGGTCCTGGAAGAACTATGGACAGAAGTCCGCAACATTGTCCAGGAGGCAGCAATAAAATACATCCCAAAGAAAGAGAAAACCAAGAAGGCAAAATGGCTGTCTGCTGACACACTAGAAGTAGCCCAAGAAAGAAGGAAAGCAAAAGGCAACAGTGATAGGGGGAGATATGCCCAATTAAATGCAAAATTCCAGAGGTTAGCCAGAAGAGATAAGGAATTATTTTTAAACAAGCAATGCGCGGACATGGAAGAAGATAATAGAATAGGAAGGACAAGAGACCTCTTCCAGAAAATTAGAAACATCGGAGGTAAATTCTAGGCAACTATGAGTATGATCAAAAGCAACGATGGCAAGGATCTAACAGAAGAAGAAGAGATCAAGAAAAGATGGCAAGAATATATGGAAGACCTGTATAGGAAGGATAACAATATCAGGGATAACTTTGACGGTGTGGTCAGTGAGCTAGAGCCAGACATCCTGAAGAGGGAGGTTGAATGGGCCTTAAGAAGCATTGTTAATAACAAGGCAGCAGGAGACAACAGCATCCGAGCTGAACTGTTCAAAATCTTGCAAGATGATGCTCTCAAGGTAATGCGTGCTATATGCCAGCAAATTTGGAAAACACAAGAATGGCCATCAGACTGGAAAAAATCAACTTATATCCCCATACCAAAAAAGGGAAACATTAAGAATGTTCAAACTATTGAACAGTGGCACTCATCTCACATCCCAGTAAGGTAATGCTCAAGATCCTGCAAGGTAGACTTCAGCAATTCATGGAGCGAGAATTGCCAGATGTACAAGTTGGGTTTAGAAAAGGCAGAGGAACTAGGGACCAAATTGCCAATATCCGCTGGATAATGGAAAAAGCCAGGGAGTTTCAGAAAAACATCTATTTCTGTTTTATTGACTATTCTAAAGCCTTTGACTGTGTGGACCATAACGAATTGTGGCAAGTTCTTAGTGGTATGGGGATACCAAGTCATCTTGTCTGCCTCCTGAAGAATCTGTATAACAACCAAGTAGCAACAGTAAGAACAGACTACGGAACAACAGACTGGTTTAAGATTGGGAAAGGAGTATGGCAGGGCTGTATACTCTCACCCTACCTATTCAACTTGTATGCAGAACACATCATGCGACATGCTGGGCTTGAGGAATCCAAGGCTGGGGTTAAAATCGCTGGAAGAAACATTAACAGTCTCAGATATGCAGATGATACCACTTTGATGGCTGAAAGTGAAGAGGAACTGAGGAGCCTTATGATGAAGGTGAAAGAAGAAAGTGCAAGAGCTGGCTTGCAGCTGAACCTCAAAAAAACCAAGATTATGGCAACCAGCTTGATTGATAACTGGCAAATAGAGGGAGAAAATGTAGAAGCAGTGAAAGACTTTGTATTTCTAGGTGCGAAGATTACTGCAGATGCTGACTGCAGTCAGGAAATCAGAAGACGCTTAATCCTTGGGAGAAGAGCAATGACAAATCTCGATAAAATAATTAAGAGCAGAGACATCACACTGACAACAAAGGCCCGCATAGTTAAAGCAATGGTGTTGCCCGTAGTAACATATGGCTGCGAGAGCTGGACCATAAGGAAGGCTGAGAGAAAGAAGATAGATGCTTTGGAACTGTGGTGTTGGAGGAAAATTCTGAGAGTGCCTTGGACTGCAAGATCAAACCAGTCCATCCTGCAGGAAATAAAGCCAGACTGCTCACTTGAGGGAATGATATTAAAGGCCAAACTGAAATACTTTGGCCACATCATGAGAAGACAGGACACCCTGGAGAAGATGCTGATGCTAGGGAGAGTGGAGGGCAAAAGGAAGAGGGGCCGACCAAGGGCAAGGTGGATGGATGGTATTCTAGAGGTGATGGACTCATCCCGGGGGAGCTGGGGGTGTTGACGACCGACAGGAAGCTCTGGCGTGGGCTGGTCCATGAGGTCACGAAGAGTCAGAAGCAACTAAATGAATAAACAACAACAATTTGCTACTAGTATTGACTTTATGCATCTAAAATCTGATTCGCAGATGGTATGTGTCAGGCTACTGATATGTGTTGTTGTCACAGATTAGATAAATCTTACTTCAGCAGGTGGAGAAGAAAATGGGTCTTTGAGCAATCTCTTAACATTTTCTCAAATTTCTTTGCCTATGATACAAATTTGCAGAGCTTTTTCTTTTATTCTTCTTTGTTTGTTTAAAATTTATATTATATATAGGTTACTTACAATGTTAATGAGTAATTGAGTTTAGATGTGTTGTTCATGCACACTGAAAAATAAACTGGATCATTGTTGCATATGGTGGCTTGGATTTGTCTCAGTGAGGAGCTTCATGCCACGGAAGGAAAAAAAAATCTCTTCATCATGATGAAGAGGTGACATATTTTCCCCAATGAGGCACTTCAAAGTTGCTTTGCAGCCCAAACCCAGTATTTCCAATAATTGGATGCAACTTCTGCGCATGTCCTTTTCTGTCTACTGCAATGTTAGCTGAAACAGTTGAAGTAGGCAAAACAAAGAAAAGTGGCTCTTTGTTCTTAGAAGTAAAGAGATATGTTGTTTAATGCAAATCTTTGTCAAAGTGAAGGACCTCAAGGTCAGAAGGGTTATAATAATTGATTTTATTATGTGAAATAATTGAACATTATTGTTTTTGTTAGTTTGTTTAATAAAGAATAATTATGTTTTGAATAGTCAGCTGCTAATTTCTACACTCACATCCATTGAATAAGTAATTTACTAAAAATATGTAGGGAGAAAAGTACATTCTGCCTAGAATTTATTTGGAGAAACCTGAGTATTTCTCTTCAGCATACACTGGACAGGAAAAATGCTAACCAGAACAATTTTTAATTATTTTCAATATTTTCAATATTCAATATGGTTTAGGTGGTCCATTCAATCTTTGTTTAATCTCCAAGCCATTTAATATGCTTAGGGCAACATCTGGCTCTCAGAAGATCACAAAATTCTATTCCAGCACTTTTTGGAATGGCCAAGTGATCCTGACATTTCTATTAATTTTAATTAAATTATCAGATCAGACACTCCCTGGGTCATTATCTACTGTATAAAGGAAGAGTGCAAAACAACAGCTTTACCTAGCCTGTACAAGGGAGGCTGAAATTCTGAAATTCAGTGGGAATAAAGTCAGGTGGTGAAACAATTCAAAATACAATATTTAAAGTTATATAAAAGTCCAAGTATTGAAAAATCAAAGGAAGACCTAGATCTGCTTCAAGACGTTAGGTTTTTAATCAGAACAGAAGAGATTGTCTGTTCATGGATATATTTATCTCAGAGACTACTGTGGAAATAATAATTTTTAAAAACCCATATGCTTAGCAAGCTATGTGCAGGCAAAGAACATAGTAGATACAGTAGATATACTGTAATTTGAGATGAAAATTGTGCATCACTTATGTTGTACCTCTTAACAACATGGGCTATTACTTTCATTTTATATTTTGTAATGTTTCGCTGCCCAACACTGCTAAATTTCAAATATTCCTTGAAACAGCTGGCATATCAAAAATGTTGAAGATGTAAGGAGGATGAATGCATTTCTAGCTATTGGGTTTATGGAAGCATTTGTCTTTGCACGTCTCATACAGCACTAAAAAGACTTCATGCCCTATGTCCTATTATGTCTGCTTCTGTCAACATGTTCTATCCTGAAGATCACAGTAATGCAATGTGATGTGGGCTGTGACATATCAGTGACACTTAAAAATGCTTTCACATTCAGTAATTGTCAGAGATGGAGTGGAAGAGTTACCTTTGCTGGTTTTGTCCTGTCAAGTTTTGCTATGTGACTAATGATTAGTAATGTAATGTTAAATGCAGGAAATATTGTATATAATAGAGTAGCAATTAACAAGCCATAGTTAAGAGTATACTGAATGTGTAATTAAGGAAACTCTTTTAAAAATTGCTAAATATTTGAACAGGTAAGATGATCCACAGCAATAAGTAGAGTGGCCATGTGTCCTGGTTTAGGTGAGGCAAAAAAGACACGGATATTGTATGTTTGCTTATTTACTGGAATAAGTCCCAAGATTCATTATCTGGAGTTGGAATACAAGACAGACATGAAAGACATATGATTATGATTCCATGAATATCTTTTTAAGTACTAGAATGGAGTGGAATGCAGATAATCTTTCAACACCTGTTCTGTTCAGTCCTTATGCCCAGAATATTTGAATGTAGATATTTATTTATTACATTTATATAGCCACACATCTTACAAAAAGTGACTCTGGATGGCAGATGAAGAACAAGAGGCAATATCTGTTCACCTCATTTGCCAAGGTCACTCAATATGCTTTATTTTCCAAATTCCATTATTTCAAGCAAGAAAGGACTTCAGATAAATATGGATAGAATCTCTGTGTCACTGGGAAATCTGATAAATCAGGATCCCTGACTGGGTATATTGTTCTTAACATGTGACTAAGAGAAGGAAATGAAAAAAACAAAACAAAAAAACCCCTTCCTTGCAAGACCTCTGGGACCACCATGCTAACATGGCCGACTGTACAATAACTTATTTACCAAGCTAACAGAGCAGCAAAATCAGCATAAAAACAAGAGCAATCATAGAAAAAAGCAGAATAAGGAGTTACAGATGTCAATGTGTTGGCATGTCCATTGTGCCATTCACCAAAACTTTCTACTGCCTACTGCCTAGTAAATACTACAGTAAATACCTATCACAATATTAACTCCCCACACCCTATGGAATATTCTTTCCCCAGAGGTGAGGCAAGACCCCATTCTCCTGGCATTCTGGAAAGGAGTAAAGACCTGGCTGTGCCATCTCTCATGGGGTGTGAAGAGGGGACACCAACCCTGGGGGTAGTTAGTATCCTAAAGACAGTCCCTGGAAATTAAATTAAGAACTTTTTACCATCTACCTCTTAGAAAATATTACTTATTAAGAAGATTTTTTAATTGTATTGATTTATTGATTTATTGTATTTTTTAAAAAGTTTTATTCCTATTTTATAAAAATTGCCCAGAGTTATTCTTTGCGTAAGGTGGGTATTGAATAAATTTGATAAACAAACAAACAAACAAACAAACAAACTGCCTAACAGGAGCCAGTTTGGTCTGGTGGTTAAGGCAATGGGCTAGAAACTCAGAGACTGAGAATTCTAGTCCTGCCTTAGGCATGAAAGTCAGCTGGGTGACCTTGGGACAATCTCTCTCTCTCAGCCCAATTCACCTCACAGGGTTGCTGTTGTGGGAAAAATAGGAGGAGGAAGCAGTATTAGATATGTTCACTGCTTTGAGATATTTATAAAAATAATAAAGGCAGGATAAAAAATATTTTAAAAAAGTCCTTTATGTCTTTATCATCCATTATTATGCCTAATGGCAGTATGTGAAAAAGAATGACAGAAACTTTGACTTATAGTGTCTTTTTCCTCCCTCCCTCCCTTCCTATTTATTGGCCAGCCAACTCCAGTGGACTCTGGGCAGTGTACAAAATTAGAAAAAAACATAAAAACAGCTAAAAAACATAAAATCAGATAGACAGCCCAGACTAAAACAATCTGATAAACAACAAAATCAAGAAAACAAAAAAGTGTCTTTGAATAAATAATAAACATCAATCCCAGGCCTGGGACCAAAGTCAGGTTTTCAAAGCTTTCCAGAACCCCAGGAAAGATGACAGCATCCTTATCTCTGGGGAGATGCTGTTCCAGAGGGTAGCAGCCGCAACAGAGAAGGCATGCTTCCTAGGTCCCACAAGATGACAGCGTTTAATGGAAAGAACCTGGAGAACACCCACTCTGCTGGAACATATGCAGGCAGAAGCAATTGGAAATAAATGGTCTCTTAGATATCCAGGCCCTATGCCATACAGGACTGTAAAAACAACAACCAACACCTTGAATTGCACTTGGAAGCCTACTGGCAGCCAATGTAGCTTGCATAGGAGTGGTGACACATGGGCAACTGAGAGGGGCCCATTACTGCTTGCACCACTGCATTTTGCTTCCAGGTGGTCTTAAAGGGCAGCTCCATGTACAGCACATTGCAACAATCCAATCATGAGGTGACCAGGGCATGAATAACTGTCTGAAGGAGGCCCCTTTACAGGAATGTAAAGCAAACTTAACTCTTAAGTCCTTTATTACCTATTTCTTCTATGCTTACTCTAGTAGCAACATATCACTTGATAAGCATAGAGTGCAACAGTTTGCCTCTAGCATTATTTTCATGTGCAAAGTTTCATTTATGTTCATTATGCCCGTTATTTAAACATAGTTGTAAAAATATTTTTATAAACACGACATAAGTCATCATTCATCTTTGTTACATGGACAAATTACCAGTTCCTTGGTAGGATCTTCATGATTTATTGGAAAAAAGTGCCTAGGGCCTTCACATTAGTTTCTGTAAGTTGCTTGAAGTGGAAGTGATCATTTGCCTATGACAGCCATGCATACTCGTTGTATTTTTTGAACAAGCAAACAAACTTTTTATTTAATGTAAGGAGCAGAAACCCTCATTTCTTCTCAATTAAATCACTAACTCTACAAACAAAATGAGATGAGAAAACATAAATCCTACATGATTGAAAACGAATTCTGTGATTTGATTTAAAATGTGCTTTAGGCTCTTTCTTTTCAGGAGGCAGATCTGTAGATTGAATTATTCCTCTATTTCATTTGATTTTAGCCTATTATTTTTGTATATGTATTTGCCAATTTGTTGTGCATTTTTACATCTTTATCAGTTCTCTGCCACTGTTGATGAATTATGTATTGATGGATATTGCAGAGAGCATGATGGCATTCATCAGCATGTGAAATACTGCATGGTAAACATTTCTTTTGATATTGTGTATAATTTAAGTTGACTAAAACATACCATTCTTCAGATTCTTATTTTGTAGTTGTTATGATTCAGGATATGTTTTATGAGTTATACAACTGAAAAAGACACCGGACATAATCTTGAAGAATGATGAGGAAAGAGGTTTTTTTTGTATTAATGGAAATTTACAAGCCACACAGCAAGCACACATATACACAGCATGAGGTGCAACCACTTCCACTGATGGAAATCCATGAAAATCAGAAGGCAAATATGATGGACTACCCAATCCCGGTGTGATGCAAATCTGCATCTGAGTTTTCCATGCATCTGAGAGATTTCAGGAAGAGGACAGATCTCATGTTTCATGCTGAGTGGGAGATAGAAAGTCTGTCTTTCCTCTCAGCCCCCAAGAGGAGGGGGAAAATTAACCTTTCTTCTCACTCTGGCATTTGCAGAGATTGCAAAGAAAAAAAAATATAATTCTTTTAGAGTTTTTATTTTTTGGCATGTTCATAGTATAACCCAGGTGAGAAATTGGCTCTGAAAGCATTTGCAGTCAGCAAGGGGAATTTGAACTGCTTTCCACAATATGCATATCCTAGGGCTAAAAAAAAATTGGATGACCACCATAGTGAAGCAAAGGATTAGAATTTTCTGCAACCTTTTGTATTCTTGTGATTGTTATTACCATTTTTTATTTAATACAGCTGCATTGCATGTAAGTACAAAAAGAAAAAAAATAAACACCCTAAGTGTACTTGTATATCCTTAAAAACTAATAAAACTCACTTTTTAAACAACAGATTAAACCATGCCCACATGGAATCTTACATCCGGTTTTTCAATTTTATCAATGAAGAAACAGTTCAAAGATTCAGGGTATACCTGTCCTAACAGCCAGGAAACACACTGAGACAAGGAACTGGTCTCTAATATTTATTGCTAGTACGTAACAGGAATCCTAACAAACTGAAGAAGCATGGGAAAACCCAGACATATAAACCCCAAAGGTTAAGGCGGTCCCGATCTGTGTCTCTTTGAATGGCTGACCAATTCCTCAGTGCTACGCATGCGCTTGACAGTCTGGATGGGAGCCCCCTGCTCACCATCCTTACTCATGACAATACCCATTTCATCAAGTACATTTCCAAGAAGCCATAACAATGATTTTTGCAATAGTCCAGGAAGGTAAGAACCTAAATTGTTCAGAAATATATAAATTCAGATTTGGAATATAATTTAACAACACATTAACATATTGAAAACTGAAATCCCTTTCTAAAAACTAATTCACAGTATTGAGAATATATAACTAACATGAAACAAACAGTACACATTACCAAATCAGATGTCCTAACAGTCAGGAACCACACTGAGATGAGGAATAGGTCTCTAATGTTTATTACTGCTACATTAGACAGAAAATCCTAACAAACTGAAGAAGCGTGGAAAAATCCAGACAGTTAAACCCCAAAAGTCAAGGCAGGTCTGATCTGTGTCTCTTTGACAGGCTGCTCAACTCCTCACTACTATGCATGCTTTTCCCCCCCTGGATAGGGGCCCCCTCCTGCTCACCATCAGTGCTCATGACATCACAGGTGTTAATCTGTGCACAAATTTATTATGTTTCCAATATAGGAAAATAAATAACCACCCATTAAAGGTTGCTATTGAGGGGGACTAATACACCTGCCTAATATATATGTTTTTGGATGAATTATTCTCAGTGTAAGATATTTAATATTTTTTAAGAACCTGAGAGAATTGATATATTAAAATTGGAAATTCCAATGCTGTATTTCAAATTACCATTTTTTTTCAATTCCTCTCAATAAAACTAAATTGTTAGCTTATTCTTTCAAGCAATCCACTTTAATGTGCTCAGAATCCTTTGAGTTTCCAAGCCTGCCAATGCATCAGGTCCAAATGGAAACTTCACAGATGTTTTAAATGAATATCTTGCTGTCCAGCTGTTTAGGCAAGTTATATTATTTTTGTAAGCTTTCAAAAGTTTTAAAGATATCATCAGCAATAAGATGATATCATCTTATTTTTTGGCCTGTGATTTAAAGGAAAAAAAAAACATTTACCTGCCATTTTAAAGAAAGAATTATTCCAAAGAGTCAATTTCTTATAGGATTCAGGTTACTGATCAGGGATCAAATTAAAAACTAACCAATCAAGAAAAGAAGAAACACTTTTTAGGATTTTTAAGGTTACTTACCTGCTGCTTTTTCAGGGAGTCCAGAACAATGTCCAGTGAAATGAATGAATGAATGAAATGAACAATAACATGAACTTCAAAACCCCAATTAAATGATAAATATTAAAATTAAAAGCAATTAAAATACAAATTTAAAACAAAGGGTTTTTTTTAAGCATTCTAAAACAAATTTTGGTCCTGGAACTGGGGAAGTTTTGATGGAACTGGTTATTGAAGCAATCACTCAGTCATCTTGTGCTTTTTTTGGGAATAGGAATGAAAATGATCCTTCATTTTAGAGGAGGTAAGTGAAAGGTCAAACTCCATTAAATGTGGTTACTTATCATCTAATGCATCATAGGTGTTTGTTAGTTGTTTGCAAGGGAAAAAAATTCACTGCTTCATTATCCTATATGTGACCATGTAGGATGAGTTCACACAATATGGTGAACCATATTGAAGTACTAAGTTGTTCAAGCTCACCCTTATGTTAATGTATGATTCAGTGCATTGTACAAACCCAGGTAAATAGGCGAATTGTATAAACTGTGGTTAAGTCAATTTTCTGTTAGTACTCTATGTGAAGATAATCTTATTGTATCTATGTGGAAATAGGTTTGTGGGTGTGAGATACACACAGACATACACAAACATATATACTGTATATATATACACATACATACACACACACAGGGTATTTCCACAATAAGCATTTGTAGCCAATCACCATAATTATAAGATTATCTCTCTTTTTTTACTGGCAACAGTAAAAAGGAAGAGCATTTGAAGACTGTTGAAAAAGTATTCTGACATTGCTTAAAGAAGCAAAGGTATCAGAATTATTATAGATGTAGCCCTTTTAAAAAGGGAGGGGAATGAGACATCTCATATACATAGTTGTAGGCATGGCCACCTGCAGGGGCATGAGGGCATGTCCACGATAATGCAAATGCCATTACTTAACTACTTGTGTCAGATGTCATGATGCAAGAATGTATTGGAGGCATTTTCATGATGACATCATCAGGCATGTGTTGCCATTTTGTTTCAATTGTGGTTTTCAGTGGATGCTGCTGGTTGTAGTGCCTGGGCACAGCAAATACGTTATTTTAAAGCTTATAAAAATTCAAGACTAGATGAAAGGCTAGCTTATTGCCCTGAACTAAGGGAATTTGGTAGAAAATGTGAAGTAGGAAGGAGTATTACTCTTTTCTATGAATAATTGTTCACAGAAAACCCAATAAGTAATTACTGCCTGTTTATTACTAGATCTACTGTAAGTACCCTATTTCTTTCCATTCCCTAGAAGCAAAAACATTTGTACTGTTTGCAAGTAGTTGCAGACCTAGTACAGCAAGAAATGGAGAAAGACATGTCTAGCTATCAAGGCTGCTCCAAATTATGTAAGGATGAAGTGTTAGCATAACCCAAACTTCTGTTGAACCACTGGAATCATCAGGTAAGAGGAAAATTGAACCCAGCCATTTCCTCATAAAATAAATACAAACAAAAATGTAGCTGAAGCTTGAGATATCCCATATGTATTCCTGATTTAGATCATGTTCAGAAGATAACACTGCATTGGTCTGGAACTGGATGTGAAATAGCCCATTGTAAATAAAATAATACATTTTTTAAAAAGGAAAGAAAGAAAAGTAAAATTCCAGTCCCATTAAAATTTTTCATTGATATAACCATTGACATAAACATATGAACTATTTAGAACAACATATGTACTCATGCAATACTGCCTTTGCTATCTGCTTAGAAAAAAATTAGGTGGAAATACAACATGAATACCATATTTATCCAAAAGGAAGATGACCCTGAGTTTAAGGCAATTTAAGGTCATCTTTTGGCATGCGGTTAAACATGCTGATGATACTCAGCTATACATCTCTACCTTAGGTTCACCATGTGATGCAATCAAGGTTCTTTCCCAGTTTCTCATGATATTAATATTTGATAAAGAAATTGAATGACTTTGTGGCACTAGCTGGTTTTAAAATAAATAAACAAAAAGCAAAGATGTTGGTTAAAAACATGACCTTACAAGATCAAGAGACACTGATGAACAAGCCTGGTTTTAAACTTGAGAAAAAGGTTAAATATTTGGGAGTTACATTGTCAAACATGAATGGTATGTTGTTTCAGAATAATTATGTTAAGGTATGGAATGATGTTAAAAGAGATTTATTGAGGTGGGGTAAATTTCAATTATTGTTGTTGGGATGGATCTCAGTGATTAAAATGAATGTTTTATCCAGCATGTTATTTTTATTTCAGACAATACCAATATTGACAATGTACAGTATGTATCATTTAAGCAGTAGCAAAAATATATTTCTAAGTTTATATGGCAAGGTAAAAAAAACAAGAATTAAGTACAAATTGTTACAAGATACTAAGGAAAGAGGGGGGTTAGGACTTCCTGATTTTAAAATGTATTTTGGTGCCTGCTGTTTGCTATGGATGAAGGAGTGTGTGACTTTGAGGAACAAGAAGTTATTAGAGTTGGAGACTCATGACTTGAGATGGGTGGCATGGCTATTTATGATATGAGAAAGCTAAAATTAGCATGGATTTTAAAAATCGTTTTATTAAGCATGCCATGCTGATAGTTTGAAATAAATATAAAACGTGAGTGTCTTCTAAAGTTCCTTTATGGTTGTCACCCCAAGAGTCTTTTTTCAGAAAAGAGATGAGTGTGAAACCAACATGGTTGACTTACACTAAGTTACTAACCTTTGCTGAAGGAGAACCTAAATTAAAAACAAGAGAAGAATTGGAAATGGAGGGTTATACTTTTCATCGGTTTACTTTTGCACAACTGACAGAAAAATTTAATTTGGATAAGAAGACTTATAATTTTGTGAACAAAAAAAAACAGTTTGAAGTGGATTTATGTACTAATGATGAGCATGTTATTGCTAAGTTGTATAAATTATTATTGCAATTGAACTTGGAAGGTGACTATGTTAAAGTTTGTATGATTAAATGGGCAAAGAATTTTGGATACAGTATCATGCTTGATCAATGGGAGAATATGTGGAACAAAAGTTTGAAATTTATGCTGAATTACAATTTGACAGAATTTTTGTAAGATGATGTAACATTGGTATTTAACCCCTGATAAGTTGTTGAAGATGTATAAGGGAGTATCAAATGTATGCTGGAAATGTCTCAAGGTGAAGGCACTTTTTACCACCTCTAGTGGACTTTCAAGAAAGCTAAGAAATATTGGGAGCAGATATGTATTACAATTCAAAAAATTATCAAGATGAATGTACGTGCATTTCCCTTTAGGTATGATGTACAAAGAGCTTGAAACAAAATTTGGGACTTTGTTTTTATATATGATAACAGCGGTAAGACTTTTGTATGCTCATAGGTGGAAGGATTTACAAATCCTACAGTGGAAGAACGGATGTCAAAATTAATGGAACTGACAGAGATGGCAAAACTGAATGTATTGATTAGAGAAAATTACTTGTCTAGCTTTGTTTCTACTTTGAAACCACTTTTGGACTTTCTGCTTGCAACTGAAAAAGATGAAGTTTTGATTTTGGGATTTGATGATTAAGTTGGTATAGATTATAGAAATAATGTTTATTATGGTTAAAATTAGAGTAATAGATTAATGTATTTTTTATTTGTATCTGTGCTGGAGAAGGTTGGAAGTCACTCTTTTTGCTGTATCTCTTTCTATTTATTTCTGCACTTTTTCATTTTTATTTAGTTTCTTCTTAAACTTTTTCTATCTTTTTGTAATTTATCTTTATGTTGAAAATTTAATAAAGTTTCTTTCTTTTTTTAAAGAAAGGTTCTTTCCCAGTGTCTGGAGGCTGTGAGGTCTGGACAGGACAGAACAGGCTTCAGCTTAACCTTAGCAAGACTGAGTAGCTGTGGATTTTAGGGCCCCTAAATCTGGAGACTTCCCATATTTGGTGCATTATTTGGGGGTCCTCTTGGACTCACAAATCCTACTTAAAGAGCAGGTGGCAGCCATGGGCATGAGAGTCTTTGCTCAAATCCATCTTGTGTGCCAAATACACCTGTTCCTGGATCAGAAGGCCCTACTGAGTCACACATGCCTTGGTCACCACTCATTTGGACTATTATAATGTGTTCTGAATGGAGATGATCTTGAAGATTAGTCAAAATTAATGGAACTGGCAGATGGCAAAACTGACTGTATTGATTAGATCAGTCCAGAATGCTGTGATACAAGTAGATATGGGCATCCCATGGTACACTCATATTATACCACTACTTCACAGGTGACACTGAGTCCCAGGAGGCTTACAGGTACAATTCATAATGTCAGTTACCACTTACAGTGTTCATAGCAAAGGGCCAGGTTATTTGTATGACCACATATTTCTTAGTATTTCTGTCCATCCCACAAGAGCAGATAGGGTGAGCATGCTCTGGGTCCCTTTTATGAAACAATGCCATTTAATCAACACAGGGAGTGTGACTTCTCCATCATATCACCTGCCTATGGAATAGAATAACTCCTGAGATTCGAATGGCCCCAACTCTGTGGGCCTTCTATAAGGCCTTGAAAACTTGGCTTTTCCACCAGGTATCGGGTCAGGGTGCTATATAATTTTGCACAGTAATGGTTTAAGAGAATGTAGGTGATTGATCTCATATGTCTTATGTTTTTATTGTTGTTTTAGCTATTTTTCATTTATCTGTTAACTGAGATGCAATTTGTGAGTTAGGCAATCATATAAATTGACTAAATGCAGAGCCCAATTTTTACATAACACTTCATCATTAAAATCTGGATGGTCGCTATCGATAAGATACTCCTTTATTTTAGTTTTATTCAGAGATTTCTTTGAAAGAAAAGATAAAGCTATAAAGAAATATAGAAAAAAATATTCAGTCTTCCTCTGTAAGTCTTTTGAAACAGTTTGGCCTTCATGGAAGTTGAATTTACTCACAAGTTTCCTCTTCAACTCTTTCATTAACCTCCATGGATAGTTTGTTGACTGAAAAATCCAACATACATTCAGCTTTTTTGCTGCCATCTTCAACTTTAACACAGTGTACTTCCATCCATTGAATTTTATTAGTGCAAACTACTCTTATCCCATAGAGAACTCAAGCTATCCTTCCCAAAAAAGAGACAACAGAGACAATTCGAAATAAAGTTTCCAAAACTATAGTATACACAAAGGTTGTTTGTATTGGTTTTGTTCCTTGCTTGACAAATACATTTCACCTTTAAGATTTTTTTAAACTGTGCATCACTTGCCAGAAGTGTACTTGATGAAGCACACAAGTAACTAGGAAAAAAAATAATAGAGAATATTCTTTCAGTCTTCTCTGATCAGACTGTATGTATTTAGAGAAAAACTTCTAAGTCACAGCAGATTAAATTAAACCAACAACTGGTAAAACATGACTTCATTGGATTTTTCTCAGCCTCAATAAATAAGTTAAAGCAGATGATAAAATATAAATAATACTATAGAAATTTAAGTTCTGTGATGTAGTGTAACTAATATAATTTACACAGCCTTTCCATTCTTTAAATCCAACTCTTCTTTCATACTTTAACTATTCTACATATTCAGTGAGGAGAACACTAATTTTAATGATACAATTCATGTATTTCTAAGTCCAGTGCCACTTTTACACCATGGACAGTGGACAAACTAACTGGATATGTTGGGAATTGTAGGTACAGTATATCTAGGGATCAATAAGTTGAACAAAACTGGCATATGCTTTGTAGGATAGAACTATTTCATTGAAATAATAAATAATTATTCTCAATATAGAAATAGTGGGATTAAAAGCTATAAACAGTGGTGGAGTACCTCTCAATACAGGAACAGCACTGAAAAGACCAAGTACCTACAGTCACTCAGCCCTGCTGGAGTTGAATCCGAGCCTGTTCCTCCCCATCTAGACCCCAACAGCCGCCTCTTCTGTAGCAAACTGGCATGGCTGCAGTCTGGATACTGAGTTTTCTTGTTTGGGCTGATACAATTTCCAAATTGAGAAAGTTTGTTTGTTTGTTTCATTCTAAGCATAGCTCTGCTAATGAATGTTATCACCACTGAAAGCTTTGTCACTGGAATTCTTTGTTGTAATAATAAAATACTCCAAAAGGTGTATTCCAAGCATCAATCTATCATGTAATTTCTTTACTTTCAACATAATATTTTATGTTATGTCTTGAATAATGGCTTCTTCCTTTACATTTGGAAACGTTTTGCCTAAATTGCTTGTGCAGTACTATTTAATGTAGCTTTCTTGTGCCTTTTAGAAGAAGGACAGTTTTTACTGCCTAAATTTCAATAGAAAAGTGATCCTATTTATTTTTTATCAGTATTGATGATCTTAGCCATATTTAGTAGTACTGTGCATCTATGTCAATTTGAACTCAGTTGATTCAGACAACAAGTTAATCGTTCAAATCAGAGGTTGCCTAATTCAAGCAAGGCTGGCATATAAAGTGAACAAGAAGCTGAAATTTATGGCCTTCAGTTGATTACCATGGAAATCACATAACAAAATGAAATGAAGTTTGCAGGTACATCAGATCATTCTGAGAGAATGTCTCCTGCTAAGTTTCAGAGTACAGAATTTTTGGCTTTAGAATGCAGACCTTTGATCCTGGATTAGATCTTACAAATTTGCTCTTCTTGGATGAATTAGGTAAAATTATTAAGCCTATTTGTTCATTCTGTGTAGAGAAATTATACCGAATGTCAGACACAAAGAGGGCATTCTGTAAAAATATGGGTGGAGAAAAAAAATCATTGCTTCTTATTGTTTATTGGACAGTGTCTATGAAAGCCACAAATATTGCTGTTACCTATTCCTTGATAAGTAACCTGTCACATTATACATTGCAGTTGAATTATTTTCCTTAAATATTATTTTCTGCATATCAGGTTTCAGTTGGAAAGTCCACCCTTTAATAAGGGTTCACATTTGTTTTATCGATCCTTTGTGTCAGATCATTGGTTGCTATTATCAAATCCAAGAGCAAGGCAATAAATCAAGCCAGCAACCTAGATTACATTACTGGGGATATTATCCAAAATGTTTGCTATGGCAAACAATAGATAAATAATTTTGCAAGTTTAAGCCCTTTTGCCATACACAAAATAATGATGTGAAGGCTCAGATATCCTGATGCAGGAATAAGAGTACTTTCTGTTTTAAAAAAGGTTAGTGTTTCTATAACCATAATAATAACATTTTTGTACAACCCCTTGAATTTGCCTACATTGATGTGCTGAAGGATCTATCTTTTAACTTCAAAATGCTTCTTCATTACATGGATTTCTGATAGGACTCACTTGAACTGTCTTCCTCACAGGCAGAACCACTTAGCCCTTTGAACTCTCACTGTCCACTTGAGCCCTTGCCACACACAGAGACTCTCCAGCTCAGACAGACAAACAAAACACAACCTACACCACAACCACAGACTTTATAAGCAACTTCAGCTTTCCATTTCATAACACAACCAACAAACTCCAACTTGGCTTTTAAAATATAAAAAGAATTAGATCCTGTATAAGGTGCTTTTCCTTTAGAATGACAGCTTTAGAGAGACTGCAAGCTGTGTGTTTTATACCTGCAGACCAAAGCAACAAGACAGTGAACCTGGCAGAGGCCTGCCTTTTATAAAAACAAAGATACAGAGAGAGGGAGGTAAGGTCTGGGACCTACAAAGAAATGGTAGAACCCTAATTCTTTATTAAGAGAAAATTGCTTACTCTGCTACCACTTATGTTCAATTATGCTAAGAGCCATCATTTCTTTGCAGGTTGCTGTCCAGATGATTTGCATTGTTTACCTGTTTTATCTACTTAGCTGTTTGTGTTTGTGTGTGTGTATGTGTATTATATATATATGTGTGTGTATACATATATATATATATATATAGAGAGAGAGAGGGAGAGAGAGAGAGAAGGCTATGAAAAGCAGCCCAGAACCTGAGGGAATACTACCAATCCCATGGCTACAGGAAAGCCAGTAATACTTTTCTTGAAGAAAGCTGTACCAAGACCTACCTGAAAATAGTATACTCAAGCTCCATTGTCTCAGGGCAGCTTAAACACTGTAGATATTGTGGTTGATGTTAACTCTTGAGAGTCTTGTGAGTAAAAGATGTACAAATGAATGTAAAATAAATAAATAAATGATACTCAACAACAGAGTATCAACAGAGTAATAGGTGGTCATTTGTTCCATTAAGGTGACCAAGGCAGTTTTTGTCCCCAAAGGAAATCAGAATCTAGATGGAAAGTGATAGAAAATAAACTTTGTCTAAGAAAATGGAGCTGGGTTTCTATGTTACCCCTGAACACTTTCTCAAAACTCCATCTCAAAACCTATCTTGCAATATATATCAATTATTATGAAGAAGAGGATACACAAACGTTACAATAATTTTTATGATACTAACATGGATTTCTACAGTCAGTGTCTTGAGAGGGGACCTACAGGAATTTCTGTGGATACTAGAAAGAACAAGATATAGAATGAATGAGTCAATGAATGAATGATTGAATGACTACTGGAAACATTTGTAATGGTTGCCTATACTGACACACTCAGCCTCACAAGTGGGTTCTTAATAAAAACTGATTTATTGAAAGAATAGTGTGCAAATACAAAGAAAGCTGAGAATGAGCAAAAGCGCGCCAAATACAAACTAAAAACCCTCGCCTCAAACCCGGTTCCGCCCTTGCTCCCGCTTAGCAACCACCTCCTCCCAGGTGTTAGCAACGGTTGCCCACATCGGCCTGAGAAAGTAACCTTGAAGACATTCCATAACCCAAACATACATTCCACAGTTACAGTAAGGAGATTACAGCCTGGCACGGCTGGAAATCCCCACTCTACAAACACGTATCAGGAAAGTGACATGTGAAACATTATGATGTATTCAGAACATTGGAACGATGAACATGACAACATTTAAATAAGTCTAATATATTTGTATCATGTTGGTAGTTGGGAATTTTCCACACACACACACATGCACACTGTACATATATCCATATATCAGATTAGGAAGCTTATTTAATGACCATCTTCAAAGCTCATAGAATTTGAAGTACCTATTTTCACACCAAGCTGAAAAGGCCTAGGTGTTGTAACCTCTAATCACTATGGGAGCCCTTTCTTTTCCTTTTTCAGATGTGGGACCAGAATTATAATCAGTGCAATTGGTACAGTTTCATTTTGTAAGGAAGTTCCTATAGGAAGAAATGGATCTTTAATTACTTATGTCCTTTTAATTACTTTTCTCCTTTAATACAGTAAAGTAACACCTATTATATTATTCCTTTAACAAATGGAAATAACAATAGGATAAATCAAACAAAGGTTTGTAGGAGATACTTGATGCCTTTAGGTGGCTACTGGATACAGGATGCTAGTTTAGACAGACCAGTCCTCCACAGTTTGCTGCTCTCCAGATGTGCTGAGTTTTAACTATCATAATTTTTGGCAAGCATGCCAATTATCATAATAGATGTCTAACACACCTAGAAGGCACCAAGTCAGGGAATGCTGAGATACAGTTTTTGTCTGATCCAAAGTCTTAGGTTTGTGCAGCAGAGTAGATGTACTTCCTCAAAAGCTTGATGGCTGTACTTGCCTGATTGTTTGAATAAAGATTTTTATCAATTTAAATTCCTACAGCTTTAAAATACATTGTTAGAGACACAAAATATTGTATATCTATGGATTCAGCTTTTTGCAATTTTAATCACCAGAACATCCATGAAAAGGAAAGAGGATCATTAGCCTTGACAACAGGCTGAAATTTGCAAAAGTTAAAAAAAAATCTGATTAAAAAAAAAAACTCAAGGAAATCTTAATAGCCACTGAATGTTCTCATTAACTATGAAATATTGACTGGTTGATGGGAATGAAAATTTCAGGGATGGGGAACTGAATGGAGTATATTTGAAAATATCATGATTTGTTCACCAGTACTACTCCAACCTATCTGCTTGTTGATACATAGAGAGGAAATTCCCATGATAAACTCAGCATATATTTTTGGTATAGCTGTGTTTATTAAAAACAACATATATTGGGAAATGTTACATACAGACTTCAACATATTGGGGAAAACTGCAAACAACAAATACTGATTTTCTAGAGCTAAAGCAACATAGCAAAAGGAAGTTGACAAAGTGAAATAAATGTGAAAACTGTCATATAGAAAGTCAGACCCCTATTCATATACAGGCAAATATGTGTAGTATATTTACTAAGCTTGTAGTATATCAGTCTAAGCTTTTCAGAGACATCTCTGAGCCAACAAGATTATTATTATTTTTTTTATCATGAATGGAGACCACTTTGTCATAAACTAGTGTTTGTTCCCATAGTGTTTGAGGTCTAAAAGAAGTTGAAGTCTTCCTTTTCATGATATGCTAATCAGCTTGTGTTATAGTTATTGGGTTTAAAGTGGGTAGAGTAGGTTGCAATTGCAAGCATATTTGAGAAGTTACAGAAATTGCTTTTTTGACTATTTGTATATCCAATATACATTTAAAGACATATCTGGCATAAAACCTGATCTTCTCTCTTGTGAACTATCTAGCTCAGTGTTTTGAAACCTCAGGAACTTTAAGATGTTGGCTGGGGAATTCTGGGAATTGAAGTCCACACATCTTAAAGTTGCTGAGGTTGAGAAACACTGGTCTAGCTGTTAAGTTCTAGTAGGAATGTCCTCCTCAGACTGTTTCATTGGCCAAATAACTGCTATGCTGCAACTTGAAAGAGAGCATTCTTGATAAAGATGCCCCAGTAGAGGCATTTCCTTCCTGGTTTGTTACATTGCATTCAGGCTCTTAGTGCAGTATGAGCTACTACATCTTTTGTTTTATTAGAGAAATAAGTGATAGGTCTTGTTGGCAATGACTTTCATTTTGTTATTGATAACTCTTTTAAATGCAGTTCTTTTTTTAAAAAATGAGATGTTAAAAGGATTTTTTAAAATTATATACAATTATATAACTTTCTCGTAAATTAATCTTTTGTTTCTTCATTGGGAGATTCCTTTTTCATAGAAAAGCCAGTTATAAATAACCTAACTCCATTTGGAAATAACTAACTGGAGAGAGAGATTTCCTTTCTCAATTGTCTTTGTGTTAACATTTTTTCCTACATGATTCCCAACACTGGACCCTGTTTCTTGGATATTTCTTATCACTGTGAACTGCTTCAATCAGATGAGCAAAGAGATGCTTGGAAACCTTATTATCTCTTTCTAAACAAAGAAAGAAAACCTGTCAGTTTTGAATATCCATTGGAAAGGCACATGGGCACAGATTCTCATAGGCAGCACAGTATTATATTCTAACATTTTGGATAGAAACCATTACCTTTGGGAAGCAGATGCCACCTGCTTCAAATTAATGCCAATGCCTTGATTCCAAGTGCTTTGACTCAGCTACCTAAAGGATAATATTTCTGTTTCCATTGCTTCAATGACACATGCTAAAGAATTCAAGTATCTCCTCACACACATTTTCATAATGTTATGTTGGGAAAGAAAGCCTTAATGTTCCCTGGAGAAATAAAAAAGGGAGTGAATTCTAAGCATAAAAGGAAACCTACTTTAAAATTAATGTGATGAGCAGTAAGTAAGAATAAAAGGGGATGCAATTAAAATTCAGCACACATACAATACAACTTGACATTTAAAAAGATATTGAATAAATCACATGTAATGCCAATATTATAGTTCAATTCATTTGTAACTATAGTTTTTGGTATATATTTAGTCAACATAAAGAGTACATGAAAATTGTAGAATATATTTAAGGATATTAGTCTCCTAAAGAAACACATACATTCATTCTATCATCGTGTATTACAAGGGTTTTCACACTTTCATTAACTTCTGTATTATCTTAAAGTTGTTTTTAAAATTTTGTTGTTTATTCATTTAGTCGCTTCCGACTCTTCGTGACTTCATGGACCAGCCCACTCCAGAGCTTCCTGTCAGTTGTCAACACCCCCAGCTCCCCCAGGGACAAGTCCGTCACCTCTAGAATATCATCTATCCATCTTGCCCTTGGTCGGCCCCTCTTCCTTTTGCCTTCCACTCTCCCTAGCATCAACATCTTCTCCAGACTGTCCTGTCTTCTCATTATGTGGTCAAAGTATTTCAGTTTTGCCTTTAATATCGTTCCCTCAAGTGAGCAGTCTGGCTTTATTTCCTGGAGGATGGACTGGCTTGATCTTCTTGCAGTCCAAGGCACTCTCAGAATTTTCCTCCAACACCACAGTTCAAAAGCATCGATCTTCCTTCTCTCAGCCTTCCTTATGGTCCAGCTCTCACAGCCATATGTTACTACGGGGAACGCCATTGCTTTAACTATGTGGACCTTTGTTGTCAGTGTGATGTCTCTGCTCTTAACTATTTTATCAAGATTTGTCATTGCTCTTCTCCCAAGGATTAAGCGTCTTCTGATTTCCTGACTGTAGTTAGCACCTGCAGTAATCTTCGCACCTAGAAATACAAAGTATTTCACTGTTTCTACATTTTCTCCCTCTATTTGCCAGTTATCAATCAAGCTGGTTGCCATAATCTTGGTTTTTTTGAGGTTCAGCTGCAAGCCAGCTCTTGCACTTTCTTCTTTCACCTTCATCATAAGGCTCCTCAGTTCCTCTTCACTTTCAGCCATCAAAGTGGTATCATCTGCATATCTGAGATTGTTAATGTTTCTTCCAGCAATTTTAACTCCAGCCTTGGATTCCTCAAGCCCAGCTTGTCGCATGATGTGTTCTGCGTACAAGTTGAATAGGTAGGGTGAGAGTATACAGCCCTGCCGTACTGCTTTCCCAATCTTAAACCAGTCCATTGTTCCGTGGTCTGTTCTTACTGTTGCTACTTGGTCGTTATACAGATTCTTCAGGAGGCATACAAGATGACTTGGTATCCCCATACCACTAAGAACTTGTCACAATTTGTTATGGTCCACACAGTCAAAGGCTTTAGAATAGTCAATAAAGCAGAAATAGATCTTTTTCTGAAACTCCCTGGCTTTTTCCATTATCCAGCGGATATTGGCAATTTGGTCCCTAGTTCCTCTGCCTTTTCTAAACCAGATTGTACATCTGGCAATTCTCGCTCCATGAATTGCTGAAGTCTACCTTGCAGGATCTTGAGCATTACCTTACTGGGATGTGAAATGAGTGCCACTGTTCAATAGTTTGAACATTCTTAATGTTTCCCTTTTTTGGTATGGGGATATAAGTTGTTTTTTCCAGTCGGATGGCCATTCTTGTGTTTTCCAAATTTGCTGGCATATAGCATGCATTACCTTGACAGCATCATCTTGCAAGATTTTGAACAGTTCAGCTGGGATGCCATCATCTCCTGCTGCCTTGTTATTAACAATGCTTCTTAAGGCCCATTCAACCTCACTCTTCAGGATTTCTGGCTCTAGCTCACTGACCACACCATCAAAGCTATCCCCAATATTGTTATCCTTCCTATACAGGTCTTCTGTATATTCTTGCCACCTTTTCTTGCTCTCTTCTTCTTCTGTTAGATCCTTGCCATCTTTGTTTTTTATCATACCCATAGTTGCCTGGAATTTACCTATGATGTTTCTAATTTTCTGGAAGAGGTCTCTTGTCCTTCCTGTTCTATTGTCTTCTTCCACTTCCATGCATTGTTTGTTTAAAAATAATTCCTTATCTCATCTGGCTAACCTCTGGAATTTTGCATTTAATTGGGCATATCTCCCCCTATCACTGTTGCCTTTTGCTTTCCTTCTTTCTTGGGCTACTTCTAGTGTCTCAGCAGACAGCCATTTTGCCTTCTTGGTTTTCTCTTTGTTTGGGATGTATTTTGTTGCCGCCTCCTGGACAATGTTGCGAACTTCTGTCCATAGTTCTTCCGGGACCTTATCAACTAAGTCCAGTCCCTTAAATCTATTCTTCACCTCCACTGCATATTCCTTAGGAATATTAGTGAGCTCATATCTAACTGATCTGTGGGTCTTCCCTAATCTCTTTAGTCTGATCCTAAATTGTGCAATAAGAAGTTTGTGATCTGAACTACAGTCAGCTCCAGGTCTTCTTTTTACCGACTGTATAGATGTCTGCCACCTCTGGCTGCAAATGATGTAGTCAATCTGATTTCAGTGTTGTCCATCTGGTGAAGTCCACGTATAAAGCTGTCTCTTAGGTTGCTGGAAGAGAGTGTTTGTTATGCAGAGTGAGTTGTCTTGGCAAAATTCTATCAGCCTATGTCCTGCTTCGTTTTGTTCTCCCAGGCCATGCTTACCTGTAATTCCAGGTGTCATTTGACTGCCCACCTAAGCATTCCAGTCTCTCGTGATGAAAATAACATCTCTTTTAGGCGTGTTGTCCAGTAGGTGCTGCAGATCCTCATAGAACTGCTCTACTTCAGCTTCTTCAGCATCTGTGGTTGGGGCATATATTTGGATCACTGTGATGTTAGATGGCTTGCCCTGAATTCGAATTGAGATCATTCTATCATTTTTTGGATTGTATCCAAGCACTGCTTTAGCCACTTTACTATTAATTATGAAGGCTACTCCATTTCTTCTGTGGTCCTCTTGTCCACAGCAGTAGATCTGGTGGTCATTTGATGTGAAGTGGCCCATTCCATTCCATTTCAGTTCACTGATGCCCAAAATGTCTATCTTTAATCTTGACATCTCACCAATAACCACATCCAATTTGCCCTGGCTCATAGATCTTACTTTCCAGGTTCCAATGGTGTGTTGATCCTTAGAACATCGGATTCACCATTCACCACCAGCACCGTCAGCCGCTAGCCGTCCTTTCGGCTTTGAGCTAGCTGAGTCATCACGTCTGGGGCTAGTCGAACTCATTCTCTGTTCCTCCCCAGTAGCATTTTGACCATCTTCCAACCTGGGGGTCTCATCTTCCGATGGTATATCAACATATCTCTGGTTGTACTAATCCATTTAGTTTTCACGGCAAGAATACTGGGGTGGGTTGCCATTACCTTCCCCAGGGATTGCATTTAGTCTGACCTCTCTGTCATGACCTTCCCGTCTTGGGTGGCCCTTCATGGTTTAGCTCATGGTATCATTGAGGTGCTCAAGCTCCAGCACCACGACAAGGTAACGATCCTTTGCTGAAGGTTTTTAAAATACCTTAAAGTATAAAAATATATATGTGTAGAGTTGTAAGCTTCCTGCCAGTGGAAGTTTAAAGGGGGAGTTATTGCAATTTCTTCATTAATTTGGATTGAGAATGAATTTCTTGAGACCAGATTTAGCATCAATTCATTGTGTGTGCAACTTTTACTGAATATTTGACTATAAAACAAACATATTCTGATCAGAGCACATTTACTTCTTATCTCTACTTACACAACATGCTCCTGACCTTTTAAGTTGATTTTCCTTAAGAGACAGTGGTATTGCTTGCAGGTCTAGTGAAGAGTGGACGAAGAAACTGTTGACCAATCAAGACTTACTGTCAGAAAAGACCAAAGCTTCTTGACAAATATCATTTTAAACGAGATTTTTTATATTGTATGGAGGAAAATTCTTAAGCTCTTCAAAACTAAAAGTTGATAACATCAGCAACCTATATAACTTGCTCTGAAGGCTCATGAGTGTCTTGTCTCTAAAAGTCCAGGGTTCTCCACAAAGTTATCTGGTACATTAGGATTTCTCTTTTCATATCTGTCCCATATATCTACTAGTATCAGAGTGTTCTGGACCTTTTGTTCATCATGTCCAAGTCTGCCTGTCCAGATGAGATTCTACAGGCAACTTTCACTATTGTTTTATGTGCTACTTCACACATAATCACAAGATTTTGTGAATATTTCCCAGCTGCAGTTTCAGTTTCTGCCTTCAAATAGGCAACACTGGGCACATATGGAACCAGGAAAAAAACTACATTGTGTGTGTCTGTATGCACACTTGTGCCTTTGAGTCAGTCTTGACTTCTGGCCCAGACAAGTCCCTGAGAATATAGAATTAAGTGAGGGAAAAAAGAACTATTCTTCTACTTCCTGGTCATTCCCTCCTTTCTCCCAGCTCTTGAAATTTTTCTCTGTATGTTTTGGCAATACATTTTTATGTATGCCTACTCAGAAGAAAGTCCTTTTGATATCACTGTGGCTTACTGCTAACAAAGTGTACACATAGTTGTAATTTAAATCAAGAAAATTGAAAAAATAAAAAAGGATATATCTCAGATATTTTGTCTGACTGTTGTTCTAGAGTTATGTGCTGAAAGCAGTTTTAATGAGCACTGGTGTTTTCTATAATATCTTCCTTGGTCCCCCAAAGTTTTCTGTTTCACCTGATTTTTAAGGCCTTTATAATTTAAGTAAATGGGAAGCTATCATTAGCAGGGCAGAACATCAGTGTGCAGGATTAGCATTAGTCCAAGAATTCCTCTAAACACATATATCCTAGATATATACTTAGGGGGAAAAAAAATAATTGCCACTGCCCAGTGCTTTGTTTGAAAATGTGCTTCTTTGCCCAAAAAACGAGAGTTGGAAGAGAAAATGAGAGAGAGAGGGAGAATATACCCTGGGGGCTAAAAGGTTGATGGTGAGCAAGCTCAGTAGTTTCTTTTTACTAAATACATATTTGGTTAAGCTCCCTTGCCCACTATGTCACCATAATGATGCCCATGATATACTATTAAAATTCCAAATAACCATCGATACCAAAAGATTAGGACCTGTGCATTATGGAATCATTTCTAGTTCTCATTTGTGTAATGTATATCAAATCAAATCAAATCAATTCTTTACTATGGTCAAACACCAGCATCAGGAGGATGGGGTACAGAAAATACATCAAAGTCTAAAGAATACACATACACCCACAGTTTATAGTATATACAGTACACACAATACATACATTACATGCAATATAATGTCTACAGTACATACATATAATGTCTAAAAGAAAAATAAAACTAAAAGGAGGGGTAGGAACATTAGATGTGTATAGTGGATCATAAAGTTTAGTATGTCTATCAGTACAGAACACTCTAGTGTGATGAATCAGATGCTCTTTAAAAGTAGTTTATGGCATCAGTCATCATCTGACAAATTTTAAGTGCTGCTGCTCAAACCTAACAACACTGTATATTGTAGCAGGGTTGGAATCTGATAGCAGCAGGGAGATGTAAAATTGTCCTGACTACCCCAGGTACAGTATTTATTCAATAATGGTAAGATGAGGCTAGTGTGATTGTCTCTATAATTCAGGCACCGGAAAAGCACATGCTCTGTTGTTTCTTGGGTCACAGGGGCATTGTCTTTCTTGGTAAAGAATCTCCTGTATTGGCCTTCAAGGACAGCTATGGGGTACATAACACTGTGCCAAGGTAAAGGCCCTCCAATGGTTAGGTACCTCAATTTTAGTTAAGTATGTCACAGGGGAGGCAGAATACCTGTTGGATTCACTGGCAGTAAAGGTTGGGGATATGGCTAAATCCAATTGGCAGTCTGTGTCTGCTACATACTGTTTAATGAGAGCTTTGGCCATATCTGTCCAGTTCAGACTAAAAGGTGGCCATGCAGGATTACTTAAAACTCTTTTATTACAATCAACTATTTACAATAATAAAGTCCTCAATAAGTAGAAACACAATCGATCAGGTCCACCCAGGAAGAGGAGGAAAACTAGGCAAGACTGCAGGATCAGGATCCAATGAAGACTGAGGCAATAGAGCTAGGCAGAACTCCACTAGAACCTTCAATGAAGCAGCAAGACCCAGGGAGGCAAATGCATGTGGCAAGAAGGAGACTGGAGATGCTGGGCTTGATCTCAGCACAGAGGCTAGGCAAGACTTGACTAGATCTGCAAGGCAGGACTTGGCTCTGGAGGAGATATGGGACTCGACCGAAGCAGCAAGGCAAGAGGTGGAACTCGGAGTGATACTAGACTGGACTGGAGCAGCAAGGCAAGGCTTGGATCCGAAAACAAGGCAGGACTTGACCAGAATGGAAGAATGAGATGAGGGACTGGACTTGGAGGTAGGCTGGACTGTAACGGCAAAACTGGACTTGGAAGCAGAGGCAAGACTGGACGTGACTGGGGTGGTGAGACTAGACTGGAAACTAGAAGCAAGGCTGGACTGGACTGGAGTTGCAAGACAAGACTTGGAGCTGGAACTCTGACAGGACTTGACTGGATCTGCACAACGAGGCTTGATGCTGAAGGCAGGATCACACTTGGTGAGAAGCAACTTGGTGAGAAGCAATGAGGTGATCTGGGAGCTGAAAGCGAAGCTGAGATTCACTGGACTGGTGAGGCTGGACTTGATTGAAGTGACTTGCAAAGGAGGCTGTCCCACAACGTTAGAAGAAGCTGGCTCTGATTCCACATTGGCTACAGATGAGGCTTCTGACTCCGGCAAGGAGTCATCTGCTGAACCAAGCTTGAAGGATCAGTTGTCTTCAGCAACTTGCTCAATGCACGCTTGCCTTGGAATGTGTTCCTTTCTGTGCCATTTTCTCTTCTGCAGCCAGTCGGGCTGCCTTCTGATTCGTGTGCTTCTCAGGTATCCAGTCTCGCACACTGATTGGAGGTTTCAAATCGTCCTCTGGATTTTTGCCCAATCAGCATGTGCACTTTCTCCCACTTTGCTGATTCATTTTGGGTATCTGTTTCCCCGTTTCCTACTGTTTCATTTTCTTCAGACTATTCAGGATAAGTTTCGTTTTCGGAGTCTGACTCAGACTCAAACCTCACAATATCCCATGCTGAGTAGACAGCCTGGAGAGAAGCCCAGGGATGAGATTTTAGATGCCACTGCCTGTTTCCATGTGAACTGAAAGTCATCCCTCATAGTTAATGGAGTAAGTGGAAAAAGGGATAATCTGAGTCAATAGTTGAGTACAACCACCCACACCCTAGCCTCCACTTTCATGAGGTTTGTCTCTAGTCTCAGGTTGGCATTAGTGACACATTTTGGGACTTAATGGACCAATCTGAGAAATTTGGATTGTGCAAGTTTGAATGGTGCAAAATTGGAGGAGGGGCCAAGCTGGGCACCATAAAAGAGTTGTGCTATTGGCTTGGCTTCAAATAATTTGAAATAATTTGGTATATAGTGGCCACCTCTTGACTTCAGGAATTTAAGAATGGCAGATGAGCTCCTCTATGCAATTTCAGCAACATGGTTTCCATGGGCTTTCCTACTGCTGGCAGAATGAAGGACTACTCCCAGGTATTTGAAACATGAGACTTGCTCAATCTTGTGGCCATCTATGCTCCAGGAGTGGCTCTTGGGCCTTTTGGCAAATGCCATGATTTGAAGTTTCTGAAAATTGAGTTCTAGTCTTTCTTGTAGAACTGTGTTAGTGCTCTCAGTGCTCTTTTGAGTCCAATAGGTGTTCTTGAAAGTATTGCTGCATCATCTGCACAGAGTGGACCAGAGCTGTTTCTTCCATCAAGTTTTGGGGAGTGAAAGTTTGCATTGCAGAGATGGTCCACCATGGAATTGATATAGAAATTGAATAGGAGAGGGGCCAGTATGCAGCCTTGTTTGACACCTTTCTCAGTTCCAGTGGCACTGGTGAGATGCTCCTTGGGGTTACCTCTTACTTTGAGTGAGGTCCCTTCATGAAGCATACATATTAAATAAAGTAAAGTTGGTCAATTGAGAAGGCTTCCAGTTTTTCCCATAGTTTAGCTCAGGATATGGAATCAAAAGCTGCTTTGAAGTCTATGAAGGTGGCATAAGGGGAGTCGTGTTGTGGGAGGAGTATTTTTCAATGAGGTATTAGACTTTAATGAATATCTAATAGTGACATATCTTGTTTTTCACAGTTAAATACAGGTAGTCTTCACTTACCAACCGGCCTCTTACAGGCCGTTTGAAGTTAAGATGGTACCCCAAAAGTAGATTTCTGAGTGGGGCCCAAAATTATGATCCTCACAAGGCCTCCATGATCATGTGACCTGGATTCGGCCATCCTGGAAGTGACAGCCATTTTGGGTACCACAAAGTCCTCCAGGCTTACAGCGCTGGATTTCTGAGGCAGCAGGCCCAGTCACATGGTCATACTACTTCCTGTGATTTAGCAGCTATCAGAGGAAGCCTTGTGTGGAGGAAGACTGTACAGGAGCCTTCCTGTACAGGAGAGGTAAGTACTTTTCTTCCATGCAGTACTGTACTTATGCTTGCCTTTAATTTTTTTTTTACCAGTTTTTGTTTAACTTAAGTAGAGATTTGCATGGTGGCATGCATGTTCCATCCTCTGCCTGTCTAATTTTTAATTATATTTAACAATACTGAATCCTGGTTTACTGTTTTTAAAACAGATGTTTTATAAAATCAGATTTATATTTATTTATTTATTTATTTATTTATTTTTATTATTCAAATTTTGCTACTGCCCATCTCCCCCAAAAGTGGGACTCTGGGAGGTTTACGATAAAATTAAGACTATAACAATAAACAATTAAGATCTTATAAAAACAATTTACAAATATAACATACAATATAAATAAGTATAAAATTCAAGAAGTTAAAAGGCGTGAGCCAACCCCATGGATGGTTACCCACCTGCCTGCCCCATGCGAGATGGCAGAACCAGGTTTTCAGGGCCCTCCTGAAGGTCAGAAGTGAAGGCGCCTGCCTTACTTCTGGGGGCAAGATGTTCCAAAGGGCAGGGGCAACTGCAGAGAAGGCCCGCTTCCTGGACCCCACCAGATGGAATTCTGTTATCGACGGGGTCTGTAACATGCCCTCTCTGCCTGACTGGGTGGGGTGGGTCAATGTTGGCCCATGCCATGTAGGGCTTTAAAGGTCATAACCAACACCTTGGATTGGACCCAGAAGCAAACTGGCACCCAGTGCAGTATATACAGTACTGTACAGTAACAAAAGCTGCAGAGTTTATTACAGCAGGAAAAAAAGTTACAGTACTGTACAGTACCTTTAAACCTGTTTAGTTCTGTACTATAGAAGAAAGATTCCACTGAAGATCTTACAGTAAATGTTTTTTTATAATAAACCAATAATGTTAGTTGAAAATAACAATAATATTAACTGAAAATAATACTACTGTAGCCACAGAAGCATTTCCATAGTCATGTTTTGGTGGAAAACATATGACTATCACACTCCACCACCACCACCACCACCACCACAGTACTGCAAAGTAACTCCTGGTTTGCTTAACAACCACACTGTTCACTTAACAACCAAAGTAAACCACAAGCCCCAGTCTTGAATTACTTAATGACTGCTGTGACTTGCTTAACAACTGTGGTAAAAAAAGGTCATAAAAAGAAGTTTGGACTCACTTAACAGCTGTAATGGGCTCAATTGTGGTTGTCAAGTGAAGACTACCTGTAGACCCCAGTTATGAATTCTGGAATTTGGGGTATGTGATAAAATGACTCAATTTTAAAAATAAGGCATTAAAAAAGAACACCTACATTATATGAATCATATTTCCCTTTCAAACCACAGAAGTTAGCTTGATACAAATATCCTATACTTGAAGCTTTTCCTTCTGAACCATTATAGTCCTTGAAAGCAATGTGCTTAAAAAGACATTGTTTATTTGGAATACTTATCTGCAATAATAGATATTCAACTGTAATTCTCAAAGCAGCAAATTATACATATTTGGGGCCTACATGACAGCATACAATGTGTTGCTACAAAGGTCTTATCACAATCCTGGGATTTTATTTAATTTACAGGTTAATAAGAAAGCCTGATTGTAATTGTCAAATTATTGAAAGAATAGCCTCCTTGGAGAAACAAAAATCACTAACAACAGCAAGAAAAAGAAGACGAAAGAAACTAAGTATCAAGTTTACGATGCAGCAAAACAGTTTAAAGTAAAACTTTAGGGATTATTCCTTCAAGTGTTCCCACCCACCAATGATTTGAAATGTTCTATCACCTTGCTAAGAAAAGAAATACTTACTATACTAATTTTTAAAAAATAAGTATCTTGTCCAACTCTGCATCTTCTTAACCAGGAGCACATAAAATATACAAATTGTATTCCAATGTAAAATTAGAAATGAAGCTTCCCAGTGGCAGAATATTTCACTGAGGTGACAAGTTTCGTGGCACAGAAACTACTGACAGTCACTCAGCACAATGCTATGTGTTTTTGTTTCAGATTAAGGATTTCCCTATCTTTTCTGATGGCAACCTATAGTTACTTTCAGATAAAAGTTCCCATTGTTCTCAGCCATACATTTTGGAATGGATTCCCATCTCAGTCAGGGATGATAGGAATCCATTCCAAAATGTCCGAAACTCAGTAGGTTGTGTTTGGGCATTCTACTGTGCTTCAAAGCTATATGGGTCTTATATACTGGGCACTGTTGAGCATCAGGGTTTAGTGACTGTGGTCTGGATAACATATTTCCTGACATTTCGCTGTCAGCCGTAGCTGGCAAGGTAGACAATTCAGAGGCAAGGTGGACAATTGCCAGTGAAACATCAGGAAATCTGCTGTCTAGACTAAGGTCACTAAACCTTGAGGCTCAACACTATCCAGTATGTGGGTCTTTCTTCCAAGCACAGTTGACAATTTCATTTAATTGGTCATTCATTTATATCCTACATTAAGTTTGTGCAATATTTCAGGCCGGAAAGGTGGGCATGATAGGGGCCACACTTGAATTGTTAGACACTCAAGATAAGGAAGAACATAGGAATAGGACAAAACCACATTGTATGGAGCTAAAATTAAATGAATTAAATACAGTGAATGTATTTCTCATGTGTTTAATAATTATTCCTTTCTACCATATTATTTATGACCCACAAGTTATTCATCCCTCTCCTATAACTAGAGTTAGGATATAGATATACAGTAGATGTAGATATAGATACGCAGTAGTTATAGATAGATATAGATATAGATATTCAGACATATACATATATGTCACAATATTGATCAATTATCAATACAATATTATCCTATAACTAAAGTTAGAAGATATATACACATACACATAGCACAGACACACACCTCAAAATACAGATTAATTATTGGTACAATATTAAAAAAATTATAACAATTAAACCACTGGAAAATATATTTTCATCTGATGTATAAATAACATCAGCATAGCCTTCAGGTTAGTCTTCATGAGATGACATTCCAAAGCTTCCTAGGAACAATTTGATAATAGACCTAGTTACTGCAGAGGTGATGTTCTCTGGATCTGGTCAAGCAGGGACTGGACTGGATATTTTAATTTGGATTTCTATATTAAGGGTGTTTTGACTGATCCCTTCCAACTTTGATTATAGGGCTCTTTAAAATGAGGACTTCCCACTCTGGCTGCTCTACATTGCATTTTGCTTGTTTGTTTATACTTCCAAATTCAATGTTTTTGGCATTCAGGTTTATATAATTTGCACTTCATTAAAGAAGGATATGTTTTCCAACCCTAAAATAAGTGAAAGATCTGTGTTCCCACAGAGCTTTGAGTTGGATTTCTTCTGTTATTTGGTTGTAATAAGAATGTGGAGAAGTTATACTACACCAGAAGAACACCTCGCTAAGGGACCTAGTATTCTATTCTTATTGTGACCAAAAATATGACATTGATAAGCTCACAAGCAAGGGCAAAGTGCAGAATATCCAACCATTTATATCTCTCAGAAACTGATAACAAGTGGCCTACTACTGTACCTCTATGATCAGTGATATAATATAACATTATTCTAGGCTCTGAATTTTTCTAAGAAATTACTATTTATGCAATAATAAAATAAAAACAGATAAATTATCATGAAAGCCAATTACACATGATGAAATACTTAATAACAAGGTGAAAAAAATGTGGTGAAAAGGACTAGGTGTTTTAAAGCTGCATTGTTGCACTATGAGGAGACTTTATTACAATTTGTATTGACTTGGGGAAATATAAAAGTTCACTATTCATTTCTGCTGCTGTTTTAAACATAATTTGGATTTAACGTCTAATATTCATTGGTAGATTGTAATCTTAATTATTTGTTTATTGCCTTTATGAGATACAGATCCCATTCTGACCCAACAAAGGAACCACTTCAATTTTACAAATATAATTTCACTAGACAGTACTCCACTAACACTAGCTCCAGACTGTTATGAATAAAGATAAAAGAAACAGCTATGAAGATAATATCAGTGATTGCATACTGGTCTGACAATTGCTTTTATTGATACCCAGCAGTAACAAACATGTCTTGATTCTGCAGTGTCAGTTTGAAAAGAAATAATATTTATATATAAAAGATATTGAAAGATAAAGACCCACTTGTAGAGAAAATTTTACATCCAGACATATATCTGGAATGTAGACACAGCAGCCTAGGAATGAAGTTAATGGGAAAAGGGTTAAACAGACCTGGTTTGTCTCTCAGTTTCCTGCAGAAATTGGGTTAAAAAGGCCCATTTATAAATATTTATTTGTAATGTAAATTGGAAACTTTCAATTCCCTACTTTATACATTATAGGAGCATAACTAAAATGGCTACCCCGTCATTATCTTGAGGGTTCTCAGAAAAAGCTCTAACATGTGATTTCATTATATTTCTATTGCCCAAAACAATTTGATCTTCTTGGCATCAAAGAAGTGAAGATTTTGTAATTTATTTTCATACAGCTTTATTTGCATACTGTTTATGTATGAATGAAAAATGTAAAAAAATGTTTTCGGCTGGGTGAAGATTTGTCTTGACAAGGTCAGGTTCTGTTTTCTTGTTGTGGGGACAATGAAGATCTTTGGGAGATAAATCTTTCTGAGCATTCCTGCAAAACGAAGACCCTACTATTTCTGTTCATCTAATGTAAGCAGTGTGTGTGTGTCTGTGTCTGTGTATACTGGGGCCTGAAGGAGGAACTAGAGAGGATGTGGAAAGTGGTCCCAGTGGTGGTAGGAGCACTTGGGGCTGTGACTCCTAAGCTGGGAGAGTGGCTCCAACAGATCCCAGGGGCAACATCAGAGCTCTCTGTCCAAAAGAGTGCAGTGCTAGGAACAGCAAAGATACTGCGCAGAACCCTCAAACCCATAGGGGTGAGAAGGGAATGTTATATAGTGTGTGTGTGTATGTGTTATGTATGTATGTATGTGTATGTGTGTGTGTGTATGTATATGTGTGTGTGTGTATTGGTCAGTGTATTCCAGTCCATTTGTCTGGAGCAGCATGTTTCTATGTTCAAAAAGAAAATCTAATCATGCACATCTTCCTTTACCATGTGAATTACATCTGGCCAGTTGCAGAGATCACAGCCTAAAAACCCAGGCCTTCCCAATTGTTTTTAGAAGCTAAGGTTGCATAGATTTAATGTGACAATTTCTAGAATGCATACAAAAAAGCAGAAACCCAAGTCTATATTTGAAAGAAAATTTGCCACTTTATTTAGGGATTTTACTATACAGTATTTTCTGTTCTTGCAGTTTTTCCTGTGCTTTGCAATGCACCACAATACACTTTGAAATTATCCACATTTTATTCCAGGGCTGCATAAATAGGTAGATACTAGGTTATACAGGTTATACTAGACCTAAAGGGTATATGTGTGCATTTTGTGTGTGCGTGTGTGTGTGTAAATATATATGTAAAATAAAATGGTTGGAACTGAATGGTATAGAAATATTAGTAATAAATAAATACATTATATTTTATATGAATTCATATTTTTTTTAGTTTTTGTCGTTTTTTCCCAATCATTCTCCTTCCATTTCATTGTCCTGAGTTGCATAGTTTTGTACATATACTGTACCTTCTTAATATTTATGCAATGGTGCAATGTGATATGCATGACCCATTTTGGAAAAATGCAGATTTTGGCATAGAAGTTAATTCTAATTAATATATAAAGCTTTTGTGTGCAGCTTCAGGATGCCTCCCTCAACGTACAAGCCGAACAACTTTTTCTGCTAAATTAAATCTCATTGATTTCAATTAGTCTACTCTAAGTATAGATAAGATCTGGATCCAATTGTAAATTTTTAGCAAATATTTGTCAATATGAAAGTTCCTAAGATTTTTTTATTATTATTTTCCTTCCCTTTGCAAGAATTAAAATACAAACATCAGATGTTTTATAGAGGTTTTAATAAATAAAGAAGAGTTCTTAAGAATCCTTGACACCATATGAACTAAACTAATTCACACCTTATGGACTGAATTATTGACTGAAATTTATCATTCCACTGGATTTTGAATTTTTTCAAATGTTGAAAGGCAGTTCTTAGTGTTTAAACATATTTTAAATTGCATTTAAATAGAGAAAACACATTTAAAATGTATATTTGAAGATGTATTCAAAAAGGTTGCTTTAAACATCAGAGACCCTTGTGAAATTAAACAGAATTATCAACATGTGAAAAAGATTCATCCTGGAACTACAGTAGATAGTCCATCCCTAAAATCCTATGTGGAAGTATACCTAACTACAAATCCAACATAATTCTTGTCAATGAATTTAAGAGGAAGAAGAGAAAGTAAAGTTGAAATAATTGCTTTGTGTCTTTCCACAGAACAGTGTCTAGATTGTATCATGCAGTAGCGTTTGTTTTATACTGTCGTAACATAATTAACAGCAGCTAGATTTGGATTACTTAGACTGCTTAAAATATTGGCACAAAATAACAGTAGATCTTTCTTATGGCAAAATGCCACAATACCATCCAATTTCTGATAAGCCGTATGGTAATGGCACAGCCATCTGTTTGCCTTGATATACTTTTCTTGGCAAACCTTACATCCATATGGGTTATTGGTGCCCTCATCTGTGTATTTCATGAACAAAATAAAATAAAAAGCTACCATTTTCACTGAAATTGTACTCTCAATGATTGCACTGATAAAGATCAGTTCAGCCTTATGCTTTTCATTGTCCATTTTAGATGGGTGCACACCTGCCTTTTGTTCTCTTTCCGCATCCATAGGATTTCATTTCCAGATTTCTTAAAAACCTTCACACCAGCTGTCAGGTTTGAGGCATCCTAATCATCTCAAAGGACTGATAGCTTCTGCTTTATGGATTTGAAACTTCACTAAAGAGATGGAATGATCTCTTTAAATACTGACAGGCCAGTAATTTTGTCAGCCAGCAGAGAAATGAAGGCATTCAGACAACAAGGCCACCCTGAATAGATGTGGAGTCCTTTTGTGTTTTTTGTGACAGCAGCTTTCAATAATATTTGAAATATTTGACATGCACTATTTAGAATAATGGTAAGTAACTGAGAAAATATCATATTCCAGCTCAGTATATAATTATCAATCTGAATTAAGCTATCTTTAATATTCCATTTAGAAATCTACACATTTTATTGTTCACTCTAGATAAAATAATACAGTTTTGTCCAACTAGATAAGTATTTTCATCTAGACTGAGGCATTAGCATCACTGGCCTCTTTCTCTCAACAGCTGAATATTTTGTAGCAGACACCAGACAACATGAAAAGATCCTCTTGATGTGGCATATTGGCTTTATGTGAGACACTCTGAGTTATGTGAATAATGAATTGGTTTTTATCTCCTATCTGTGTGTTAAGTAATGAAACATATTGATTTGTTGCTTTCCACTTGTTTGTAACTAAGCTTATTCATGAAAAACCAGAGTTGATTTGGCATGTTTATTGCTTTGGGTGCGAGTGATATTGTTTCAGTACATCATGCTGGTTACATTGCACATTGTGCCCTTTTATGATGTTACAATTGATTACTTCACATTTAAACCACAGTTTTGCTTTTTTGTTGTTTTTTATTCTAATCTAAAACCACTGGATTTCATTATAATGATCCTGGGATATATTCCTTATTTCACTGAGCTGTATGACAAACTGTGATGGATTTCAATGAAGTTGTTCACAGGCCCTGTGCCATGATATCAGCTTGGTTTGATCGCATACCAAGGTGGCAGACAATCATCTTTCTTTTCACTTCTTCACTAATTCAGTGATTAGAAACATCATTAATCTTGCACACTGTAGGTCAACCTAGGCTTTTACAACTATGTGACTCATCCATTTTGTTGCTTAATACAGCAATAAAACTCATTCTTGGCCCATGGGATTTTTCTATGGTGGAAAAATAAATAGGCAAGTTACACACAAAGCATAGCATTCATTGTCTTCCGAAATGTATTGTACCCACTTAATTCTGTTTTTCAAAAGTCTGTAGGAGAACTGACAATGCCGGTAACAATTATACATCACTGAATTACACATCAGTAAATTCCACAACATTGGCTGAAGTCACAGTTATTAAGATGTTGAATGCTACATACTTTATTCTGCTGATTTACACATATAAACTAATATTCAGCAATATTATCTAGCAGACTGTTTAGTTAGGTCTTGCATTTTTTTTTGACTGGCTAAACAAAAGACGTTTGGGTTTAACGTTGTTTGCTTTACTGAAACTTGTAAAAGAAGCTGCAAGAATTGGGACAAATATAGGTAGTCCACGATAACTGACTAAAAATACAAAATCACCAGCTTGCATAATAAATCAGTGTTAACAATAATAAAGTACACTCCATCCTTCCTTGCCAAGATACTATTGCATTTATGTATCCATGTTGCTTTTGTATGAGAATACAGTAGGATAACATCTGTCACTGCAAACAGGAACAGAACGTTCTTACGTTCTGGCAGCCATGGAACAACTACTAGTGGTGTCTCTTCTTCTCAGTTAGGTTCTACTGAAGGTAGCTCAGGAATTACAGCAGACGCCCCAATCCCATCAGATGCAACTTTCTGTACCACTATTTTCTTCAGGTGGTCAATGTTTCACGTTCAGACGGAGAATATTGCCAGACTTGTTCAGCTGTTTGTCCTGAACACTTCTCAAATTAGATCTGAGAAGTGCATGAGTAGTATGACCACTGTACAAAAAACTAGGTTTAAAGAACTTACATTTGTTGCATCCGGGTCACAGGTCATAACCCACCAATCTCTACATCTCATAATTTTCTCTGGAACAGAAGATTTCATCCTCAATATAATTTTCAGGGAATGTCATCTAAAAGGAATGGGTAACAAGACAGCTTTGTAGTACTTGCACCATGTTTCTGTGCCAAAGTGCTGGTGGAAATATTGTTCTAAACCCAAGTCTGTTATAATGATATTGTCCTAACAGTCAAGAACCACGCTGAAATGAGGAATAGGTCCCTAGTGTTTTATTACTGCTGCGTTAGACAGAAAATCCTAACAAACTGAAGAAGTGTGGGAAAAACCCAGACAGATAAACCCCAAAACTCAAGGTGGGTCTGTTCTGTGTCTCTTTGAATGACTGCTCAACTCCTCACTACTACGCATGCGTTTTCCCCCCTGGATAGGGGCCCCCTCCTGCTCACCATCAGTGCTCATGACAGATATAACCCTTTGCATAACACCTTTGAATTTTCCTCCACTTCCATCTGTAATTAAACCACTGCTAAGTCTATGTCACTGAAATGTTCCCCAGTTTAAACAGCAAAAATGTCTTCAGTTCTAGGTAAAGGATATTGCTCACCCTGTAATAGTGGATTAATGGTACCTTTAAAATTATGATTAAGTCAAATAAGGAAATCTCCCAAACTGTACAGGATATTCCTGTGAAATAAAAAAAGCAAGATAGAAAATATAGCTAAAAGCTATAGCTAAAATTCTCGACACCACCATATTTTTTCCTGCCAAAGTTTTGGAAGAGATTTAAAAGAACAGATACTAAAATTCCATGGCCTCTTCAATGCATAGATCTATACAAAGATCTACTGTATAGAATAAAATCTAGAACTCCCTGGATAGCTTGATTTACTCTTACAATAGTTAGTGAAGTTTTATTATAAGGATGGGAGTTCTTCAAAGGAAAAAAATTAAGAAATTAAATGATAAAAATCAATTTTAATTTTCTGTTAAGTTGTTTAAAAATGCTTTAGTTAAGATAATGACTAGAAAAATCCAAGCCATGGAACATTTCTTTCTGCAAGAAATAAAACATTATTTTGTTCTAAATTTAACTCTGTCTTCATCTGTATCTTTTAAATTCAGGTAAATTTTTGGACTCTGTTCAAGATTAAATTGTCTCTTGGTGAATGTTAATCACTGTAGTGTTAAGAAAACCTAAAGATGAGTTCACATTAAGCAACATATTTGCAAGAATAGCTTTTGAAATGTTTCAGGCATCAGGCAGCGGAACATAGGGGGAAGAGAGAGGAAGAGAGAGAGAGAACATGACTATAAAATCACCATAGTCCTACTGTTACTAAAAGAAATGATTCAGTTTGGAAGAATAGCAAACAATCTAAGTATCGGATAATTATTAATAATATAGAGAAAGTGAAGGCTTGGTTTCCCACTTTCCCTGCTAGTGAAAAGGACAGTGCAGATCAGTTCTGGTGCATTTTGGCCATAATACCACAGGGGTAATTACCCCAATATCTTCATACTATTCTAAGAGACTATTTCACAGGTCAACATACCATTGTGTAATTGCACCAACTAGGAGATACATGTTATACACTGATGCACCATACATAGAGAAAATACTGATTTTGGCATTTGGCAAATGGTTTGAAAGTTGATAGGAGGGCAAAATGGGATTTAATAAATGCTATAAATGTTAGTATTCCAGAAAAATGAATGCAAAGGAAATAATAAATGGTGTCAGAATGCTGTCATAACCTTAAGGCTACAGGTATATTTGTTGTAACAGGGAAATGTAGAAATATAAACACAACTTATTTATGGAGAAGCTGTATAATTTGATTAGCATGTCTGAAGGCTGCATTTGTGCCTAAAGACTGGAGGAATGCTGTTGCTTTTCTCCTGTACAAAGGGAAAAGTAATGCAAATGTATGTAAAAACTCCAGGGAGATGAGTTTGTTACATGTGCTCTAGAAGACACTTTGGCAGAATTCTGATAGAGAGGGTACAAAAGGTGACACATTAGGCAAGCGCAACAGTTTTATGCTGGACAGCAAGTAATTGAGAAGTGTATGGGTAAAAGAGATAATCTTTATTGAACATTAGTTGATTTAGAAAACAAAATATGATAAATGAATAGGCTTGAGCTAGAATATTTTGTATTAGTATGGTGTTGAAAGATTGGTTGCTGAACATCATAAGAGCAGTATATGCTGGAAGAAAACCATGTATGAAAATAAGTGGAGTATGTAATAAATTGTTCAAACTGAGCTGTGAGTAGAACAAGGACATGTGATATCCACTTGGTAGTTGAATATATTTATGGATAATATATAAGAAATGCATGTGGTGATGTGAGAAGTGTGGGAGCATGAACATGAGCAGAGTCCCCCATTGGGGGCAAGGGGCAGTAATATAAATCTAATAAATAAATAAACATATCTGTATTTTTATGTCCAGATAATGCTGTCTTGTTGGCTGAGAACCTGGATAGTTTGCAGTGAATGTTATATATATTAAATGATACAACAAGGAATATAGATCAGAAAATTAATATGAGTCTGAAAATCAATATGATTAAGATAGCTTCATCTGACAGAAAATGGAGTATACAGGGTGTTCATAAATCACAAAAAACTAGAGCAAGTAGATTAATTTATATAACTTGGTATAATATTTATGAAAGATGGAGACATGGCTGGAAATTCTTAAAGTTGTGCTAATGCTGCTAGAAATGTACTGGATAGCATGTGTTTTATTGCAAAAAATTAATGCTTGTTAAAGACGTAAAAATGGCTGTATATAAGACCATGCTTCTGTCCACTTTATTGTACAGAAGTAAGATCTGGGTAGATTAGGAGACCCACAAATATTGAATTTAGAGGAATTAATTACTTAAAAGTATGTGTGATAGTCCCCTTTTTGAAAGAGATGGGAGGTGATAGAATTTTGAAAAATAAATCAATATATCAATAAATCAATAAATCAATAAATCAAAATGAGATAAGGCCAAGAATGAATGGGTGCTGAAAGAATGTGACTTGAATCCAAAGTGAGTAACCAATATGAAATAATTATATTGAGTTAATTAGGTCATACTGAGAGGATAAATGAAGGTTTATTCACAAAATAAATAAAGGATGGAAGAGTGAATGGGTCAGGACAAAGGTGTCATCTTCCCCATTTCAATGTGCATGGTACATCGTAATGTTTTGCATGTCAACTTGCTGATGCGTGTTTCGGTTGGGAGGGGAGGAGGATTCTTCTCCTGGGTTTGTTATCTGTATTCGGCTGAATGGAATGTGTTTGGGTTATTTCATGTGTTTAAGGTTTTCTTCCCAGGACATCAGCAGAAATTGTTAACAGCACCTGCGGTGGGGAATTTGAAATGGTTGGGAGAGGGGAGGGATTACGTTTGCACCGAGGGTTTTTAGTTTGTATTTGGCGCGCTTTTGCTCATTCTCAGCTTTCTCTGTATTTGCATACTATTCTTTAATAAATCAGATATCATTAAGTTCCTGCTTGTGAGTCTGAGTCTATTAGGGTAGGCAATCATTACATAAAGCTGAGAATCTCAAAGTTTAACCATTAGCCCCTTTCCAGATTTATCTTGTGAGGGAGTAGAGCTAGCGATGACTGAACCTAAAAAACAGACCGGTGGCAGCGAGGAAATGAGCGATGGGGAATCTGATTCTACAGTTAGGAGAATAGAGAGGGACCCCACTCGAGAACTGTCAGAGGTACAGAAAATTTCGAGTTCCAGCCTGGAGGAAGAGGAGGTTGGAGAAAGAAGAGCACCTGGAGCCACCGGAGAGTCGCCAGGCGAGCTGATCACCTGGGATGAAGCACAGGGACCCCTACCAGGGACGTCCAAGATGTCCTGGAAGCAGCGGTACCCTCTGTCCCCAATCATTGTGAGGAAGGAGGGGGAGTGGCAGGATGGACGAGGGAAAGAGGACTCCCAAACCCCTGAAAGGATAAGAGTATTGGAGGCAAAATTTGAGTCAATGGAATATATGCTAAAGAAACTGTCAATGGACTGGGGCCCCCAGGTGAGGAGTAGAGGGGAATCAAGCACCAGGGATTCGTCCCCTTCTCCCCCCTCCCCCCCCAGTGGCATCACAGCTGGAAAGAGGCAGGAGACGGCACAGGGCTGAGCCAAAATCTCACAGAGTGAGAATCTCGAGGTCCCCTCCTCAAGAGTGGAGATCCTCAGTAACCAAGAGAAAGACTGACCGCCCAGATGTTGCAAGGGGGCCGCCTGGGGTGGGAGTGAAAGACTTTGCAGTTAAATTTGATGGGGATCCAACTAAGTTGTCATTCTTCCTTACTAATGCAAGGAATTATATGGATGAATTCGGCCCGTATTTCCGTTCTGAAAGGGCCAAGATAAATGCCATTGCCAACAACTTAAAGGGGTGAGCTGCTGACTGGTATGTCCAGTTAAACAAGGCAGATGCTCCTGAGCTTGATGATTTTGAAGAATTCCTGTGGGCATTGAAGTTACACTTTGTAGACCCATTAGCCAAAGAAAGAGTGAAGCGGGCTCTAAAAGAACTCAGCCAGAGTCCCTGGTCTATAGCAGACTATGCCCTGGAATTTAAGGCTTTGGCTGGTAAGGTTGATGACTGGCCCCAGTCTACCTTAATAGAGCAATTTAAAGAGGGTCTGAATATGGAGGTCCTGAGGTGGTCATTGGGCAGGGACGACCCAGATACCTTGTACAAATGGATACAGTTGGCAGGGAAGGCTGAACATGCACATGAGACCTTCGCACACAGCAAGAAGGCATTAAGACACACGGTGATCAGCAAGGGATCCCGACCAACTGCCATGACTGGGAAACCTGGGCACCATACCTGGGAGGAGGAAAGGGAGCGGCGTTACGCCAAAGGCCAGTGCCTTCGGTGTGAGAAGGAGGGCCACAGGGCAGCTGCTTGCCCAAAAGCCAAGGCAGAGGATCAGTCTGGAAAAGCGACGGGCAAATCGCCCTCGCTGCCCAGGAGGATGAAGGCAGCCAAAGTGGAAACTGAAATTGAGGAGGTACCTTACTTCGGGGGAGAGGAGGAAAGTGATATTAAAGAGCTGGCGGGAAACACCAGCCACCTGCTCTGAAAAGTGCCTGCGGGCAAGTGGTGGAAGACAGGCACGAAGATGTTTTGGTGAGTGCAAATTGTCCCATGCTGAATGTGAAGGTAAAGTTAGGCTCCCGCACAAAGACTGTTGAGGTTTGGGTGCTAATAGACTCGGGGTGTTCATGATGCTTAATGCACCCTGACATGGTGGCTGCTTTGGATCTACCCAGCTTTCCCCTGCAGCAGCCCATGGTTTTCACCCAGCTGGATGGTTCAACTGGGGGGGGGGGGTTCCGGTGACTCATTTCACAGGAACGATGGCGTTGCAATTGGGCAGCCATCGTGAGGGGTTACAGTTCGTGGTAGCACCTGTGGGTCATCCCCTAGTCATCTTAGGGATTCCCTGGCTGGTCCAACAAAACCCCTACATAAACTGGGAAAACAGGACTCTGACTTTTTTGGATGGCTTTTACCAAGCCCCTGCAGCGGACCGAGTTCCTACTGCTGCAGTGGGGAGGGCTGCGGCGGCAACCCCTCGCTTCAGCATAGCACCACTGGAGGGCTTACCGGATAAATACCAGGAGTTTGCTGATGTGTTTGGGGAGATGGAAGCGGACCAACTTCCTCCTCATCGAAAAACTGACTGTGCGATAGAGTTGGTCCCCAACGCTCAACTGCCCAAGCCGAAGATTTATGCGATGACTCAAAAAGAGCTTGAGGCGCTGCAGGATTTTGTTGATAAAAACTTGGCCAGGGGGTTTATTGAGCCAGTCGGAGCCCCTGTGCTGTTCCGTGACAAGACGGATGGCACGTTAAGACTTTGTACAGACTATAGGGGGTTAAATGCCGTCTCGATATCAAACAAATATCCTTTGCCAATAATAAAAGACATGTTAGCACATCTGTCAAAGGGGAAAATCTTCTCAAAGCTGGATTTGCAGGAAGCCTATTTCCGCATCCGCATCCGAGAGGGGGATGAGTGGAAGACTGCTTTTAATTGTCCACTGGGTTCTTTCCAGTATAAGGTCATACTTTTTGGGTTGGCGGGAGCACCCGGGGTGTTTATGCAACTGATAAATGAAGTGTTACATGACCATTTGTTTAAAGGTGTACTGGTGTATTTAGATGATATTTTGATTTACACGGAGACTGAGGAAGAGCATGAACACCTAATTAGGCAGGTGCTTAGCAAGCTTAGGAGTGCCAAACTGTATGCCAAACTGTCAAAATGTGAGTTTCACAAAACTCAACTTGACTATCTGGGGTATAGAATATCTGACTGTCATGAGTAAGGATGGCGAGCAGGGGGCTCCCATCCAGGCTGTAAAGTGCATGCGTAGTACTGAGGAATTAGGTAGCCATTCAAAGAGACACAGATCGGGCCCGCTTTAGCCTTTGGGGTTTATATGTCTGGGTTTTTCCCACGCTTCTTCAGTTTGTTAGGATTTTCTGTCATGTAGCAGTAATAAACACTAGAGACCTATTCTTGTCTCAGCGTGGTTCCTGGCTGTTAGGACATCAATCCTAACAAACTCCTACTCCCATCAAAAGAGGGAGGAACAAAGAAATTAAAGGGGAGACATTTGGAAATGTCTTGAGAAAACCAAGAAATTCGGCTCGCCATCCATCAATTGGCAGCAGCCCTGCAACAACACCAACAACAGGTAGATCTACAGGTCAACACATTACAAGCTGCCATGCTACAGCAGTTACAACAACCAGCTCCGATTAACCCACAACTGGCACCAGCAGCAGCAGCTCCACCAGTAGTCTTGAGATCCCAGGGCAGTCTACCAGAGAAGTTTGGAGGAGAAGCAGGACAGTTGAGAACCTTTCTCACACAGTGCACAATGTTTTTCGGCAGCAGACCGGCAGAGTTTCCCACAGAAAGAAACAGAGTCACCTTCATCCTAAATCTGCTAAAGGGACCAGCAGCCAAATGGGCTATTCCCATGGTGGAGAACAACGACCTGATTCTCAACGACTACCAGAACTTTTTGGCAGGTTTCCGAGCACACTTTGACAACCCGATCAGAGAGGTCACTGCCAGCTGGGAAATTCGAAAGCTCAAGCAAGGTAACAAGAGGGTGGGAATCTACATTGCTGATTTCAAGTTGTTAGCAGGAGATCTGGACTGGAATGAGAGTGCATTAAAAGACCAATTCAAACAGGGGCTGGATGAAGACATTAAGAATGAATTAGTGCACCAGGGAACACCAGCTAACCTAGAAGCCTTATATCAGTTGTCTGTGGTCATAGATGCCAGGCTAGAAGAGCTCAGACAGATGCAGCCGGGGAGAAACAGGGCCCTCAGAGCGCTTCCAGGATTTCCAGCTCTCTCCGTGGCATCCACTCACTCAGGACCAGAGGAGCCAATGCAGATCGGGGCGAGCAGGAGGCTTATTTCTGAGGCGGAGAGGCAGAGAAGGAGAGAGAGAGCCCTCTGTTTTTACTGCGGAGCCCAGGGGCACATGGTGAGAGCTTGCCCAGTGAGAAGCCAAGCAACTTCAGTAAGACCCCCAGGGCAAGCAGCTGAAACAAGAGCCATCTCCGCCTCTGCTTCCAACCAGGGAAACTCCGTCGGTCTCCCTCCACAGAGCTCAGCAGGGAGACCATCAATCAATTAAGGAGGGCTCATTCCGAGGATTCCAGGCAAGTCTTTTACTATTTACCAGTAATAATACACGTCAACCCAGAGCACCAGGTCAAGCTAGAGGCCATTGTGGATTCCGGAGCTTCAACCAATTTTATTGATGTGCAGACTGTACAAGACTTCAACATCCTGACCATAGAATTGCCATGTCCCATAGAAGTGGAGACCATTGACGGCCAGCCCCTCAAGGCAGGGCCAATTAGAAGGTTCACAGAACCAGTGCAACTGACAACGGGAGACCACACTGAGTGGATCCAGCTTTATGTTACTGCATCGCTTAATGTGCCTGTAATTCTAGGCATGCCTTGGCTGAGGATCCACAACCCATTGCTGAACTGGACTATGGGAACAATCTCCTTCCCAGCTAAGGAATGCCAGCACCACAAGATTCAAGCTGCTCTCCGCTCTCCAGCAACCAACTCAGTCACGGAAGCAGGGTGGGGGGGGTCCAGTTGCCAGCCAAGTATGCAGATTTCGCAGACGTTTTCAGCGAACAAGAGGCCACAGCACTACCCCCCCATAGGGACTGTGATTGCACCATTGAGTTGATACCAGGAGCCAGGATTCCAGCAAGGAAACAATATCCCATGTCTCCCAAGGAACTAGCCACCTTAAAGGATTACTTGGACTCTAATCTCCAAAAGGGGTTCATCCGATCATCTACTTCCCCAGCGTCTTCTCCTACCTCCTTCGTACCAAAGAAGCCTGACCCGTTGGCACCTGCAAACCAGGAGACACCATGAGAGTGGTCCACGATTTCATTTTTTAAAATAAACTCACAAAAAAAGAAACTTACCCGCTGCCTCTAATCTCTGATCTGCTGGATCGCTTACGAAAGCACACATTTTTACCAGGTTGGATCTCAGGAATGCGTACAATCTGATCTGGATGAAAGATGGGCACGAATATCTAACTGCCTTCGACACCAGGTTTGGTAAATTTGAGTACCTTGTTTTGCCCTTTGGCTTGTCTAATGCAGGAGCCATATTTTCCCGATTTATGAATCAAATTTTCTCTGATTTTCTAGATAAGTATCTGGTCATTTATCTAGATGACATATTAATTTTCTCTGAGGATGCTACAACTCATGTAACTCATGTACGTAATGTCTTACAAAGAGTGAGAGAGAACAAGCTATTCGCCAAGCTAGAGAAGTGTGCCTTTGATTTAACTGAATTACATTTCCTGGGATATAAGGTATCAACAGAAGGCATATCCATGGATCCTTCTAAGGTCCAGGCAATTCTCTCTTGGCCACCTCCCCGAAATGTTAAAGAAGTACAAAGATATCTAGGATTTTGCAATTTCTACAGGCGGTTCATAAAAAAATTTAGTGACAGGGCTAGACCCCTCACACAGCTTTTGAAGAAAGGCTCAAAATTCATCTGGGGGGAGAGACAGCAAGCAGCCTTCCAAGAATTTAAGCAACTCTTTGCATCCCAGCCGCTCTTAAGGCACCCTGATCCCACGAAGCAATTCATAATGTATTCAGATGCTTCCGATATTGCCATTGGGGCAGTGTTATTGCAATATACAAACAAAACCGAGAATACATTACTTCCATGTGCCTTTTTTTCATGCATGCTCTCACCAGCAGAGAGAAACTATGATGTTTTTAACAAGGAATTGCTGGCAATTAAAGCAGCATTCCAAGAGTGGAGGCACTGGCTAGAAGGTGCAACCTTTCCTGTGAAAGTTTGCACCGATCACAAGAATTTACAGCTTCTACAAAACACCAGATCCCTCAGCCCATGCCAAATCAGATGGAGCCAGTTTTTCTCCCGTTTCAATTTTGTTATTTCTTATGTGCCCGGGGCACAAAACTGCTTGGCAGACGCCCTTTCTCGATCCTTTCAGGCAACCCCCGCCACTCACCAGGAGGTACAGGCTACTATATTACAACCTCACAACTTTGATCAGTCTATGAGGGGGAACCAAACAGAGATTATAGCAGCAGGCAGACAAGCAGAGGACCTATTTACAAGAGTCAGAGCTCAGCAGCAACAGGACCCATATGCCAGGGCCAGGATGGATGACCTCCAGAGGGACCCGCAAGACACTCCCCCCCCCCATTCAATGTGGAGGCAGGAATAGTGGGCAATTATATATTCCCCCTTCATTGAGGGAAGAAGTACTGAGACTTTGCCATGACCATCAAATGGCAGGCCATGGAGGTGTTTTCAAAACTCTCCATAGAGCTCTGAGAGACTACTGGTGGCCTAAGATGACTGCAGACATAAAGGGTTACGTTGCTTCTTGTCACACCTGCAGATGAGCCAAGCCTCTCCCAGGGAAGCCCACAGGACTCTTGCAACCCCTACCCACCCCCAATAGGCCTTGGGATACAATCTCCATGGATTTCATCACTGATTTACCCCCGGTCCAGGGGCTGACTTCCATACTAGTGGTGGTGGACCTTTTCACAAAAATGGCGCATTTTATTCCTTGCAAGGGCCTCCCATCTGCACAAGCCACAGCGCAGTTGTTCATGGACCATGTTTTTAGATATAGAGGCATGGTGAATCACTTGGTGAGTGACAGAGGTCCACAGTTCACTTTCAGGTTCTGGAGGGCCCTTTTCCAGTCATTAGGGGTCCAGATCCACCTGTCATCATCACATCATCCTGCTAGTAATGGGCAAGCTGAGAAAATTAACCAATGGTTACAGCAGCATCTCAGGTGTTACACCACTTATCAGCAAGACAATTGGCCAGCCATACTCCCCATGGCAGAATTTACATATAATAATTCTGTACAGTCCTCTACCAAGATGTCCCCTTTCCAGGCACTCAATGGGGTTAACCCTCAGGTGTTGCCCACCTCCTCCCAGCAGGCAACTGTTCCAGCCGTGGCTGATTTTCTTAAAGAGCAACAAGCCACAGGAGTTGTTAAAGGAGCAGCTGAACAGGGCAAAGAGTGCTTACAAGAGAGCTGCAGATGCTCACAGACAAGAGGGGCCAGCGATTGCAATAGGAGACAGAGTGTGGCTCTCTACCAAGTTTTTGACCTCTACCAGACCCTCCAAGAAATTGGACTCTAAGTCTGTGGGCCCTTTCACTGTGGTACAGCAGATAAATCCAGTGGCTTATCGTTTTTAGCTACCAGCATCCATGAAAGTCCATCCAGTGTTTCACAGATCATTGCTAGCCAAAGACCCTCCTCCAAGTGCCTTACAATCACAACTGCCCCCCCACCTCCAGTGATTGTGGAGGGGGAGGATGAATATGAAGTTGAGGAAATTCTGGACTCTAGGAGGAGGGGAAGGGGCATCCAAAATTTCATACACTGGAAAGTGTACCCTGAGGAAGAGCACACGTGGGAGAATGCCAGAGATGTACATGCTCCAGCACTGGTTCATCGATTCCATCAGCTTTTCCCTCACAAACCCAAGCCTCGCACTCTACCAGAGATTCCTCACTTGGATGAGCAGGCAGAGGAATTTGTAAGTTTGCACCTTCCATCCCCGCCTGAAGCCTTGCCTCCAGTTACAGAGGAGGGGGGGGGGCACAGCCCTCCATCTCAGGCGTGCATTTCCCAGGGGGGAGGGGGGACGACTCTTCTAATTAGCTATTTTCCAGCAGCGGCCACCTGGGCCAGAAGCGTTATCAGACCTGGAGAGCAGCACTGATTCGTCCTTGGAGGAGTTTTCCTTTGAAGACTTTCCATCGTTGCCCAGTTCCCATGGGACCTTAGAAGGAGATGTCGACTCTTATCAAGCCTCTGGAAGGGACGGGGTTGAAATGGAATGTGAATCTGGAGGGGAGGGTGATATCATGAGTAAGGATAGCGAGCAGGGGGCTCCCATCCAGGCTGTGAAGCGCATGCGTAGTACTGAGGAATTAGGTAGCCATTCAAAGAGACACAGATCAGGCCTGCCTTAGTCTTTGGGGTTTTTCCCACGCTTCTTCAGTTTGTTAGGATTTTCTGTCATGTAGCAGTAATAAACACTAGAGACCTATTCTTGTCTCAGCGTGCTTCCTGGCTGTTAGGACACTGACAAAGGAATTGAGATGTACCCTGAAAAAATCCAAGCGATATTGGGGTGGGAACGCCCACGTACCAGGAGGCAACTCCAAAGTTTTCTCGGATTTAGCAACTATTATCGCCAGTTCATCCAGGGGTTCGCTGAAATTGCCTTGCCCCTTACTGATCTACTATGTACCAAGGGGTTGGGGGACACACACAAGGTGAGGAACCCGGGGGCAGTACTCAATTGGACACCTGAATGCCAGCCAGCTTTTGAAAAACTTAAAAGCCTTTTCACTGCTGAGCCCATTTTGCAGCAACCCGATCCCACGCGACCCTTTGTGGTTCAAGTGGATGCTTCTGATTTTTCAGTAGGGGCGTTCTTGCTGCAAAAAGATTCTGACAATCATTTGAAGCCTTGTGCTTATTTGTCCAGGAAGTTTTCTGAAACTAAATGGAGGTGGCATGTTTGGGAAAAGGAGGACTTTGCAGTCAAGGCAGCTTTGGAAGCTTGGCACCACCTCTTAGAGGGGGCTAAATGCCCTTTTGAAGTTTGGACTGACCATAAGAATTTAGAAGCGCTCCGCACCCCCCGAAAACTCAGTCCTAAACAGATTCGCTGGGCTCAATTTTTTAGTCGTTTTGATTTTCAGCTGAAGTTTATTCCAGGCAAGAAAAAGTTCCTGGCTGATGCTCTTTCTCGCTTACCCCAAGAATCAGTCCAAGCGACTGAGATCATGGGTACTGTGTGGACGGAGCCCCAGCTGGGTCTCCAAGCTGTCACTCACAGCCAAACCCATGTGCAGCTGCCTCCAGCCTCGCTCTCGCTGGCTGGGAGGAGGACGCCGATTCCTTCTCAATTGCAACAGCAATTTCTCCAGGAACTGAAATCCGATACTTGGTTGCAGGCAAACAGAGACAAAGTAACTTTTGACAGTGACAGTGGGTTAGCTTGGAAGCAAAACCGCCTCTATGTGCCTGAGCAGTTGCGAGGGGAAATTTTAAACAGTTATCACAATGATAAAGTGGCTGGGAATTTTGGGTTTGTCAAGACGTTGCACTTGGTGCGGCGGCAGTTTTGGTGGCCCAGTCTAAGGCATGATGTAAAAGAATATGTCGCTTCCTGTCCTGTGTGTGCAATGTCAAAATGAAAAAAGGGTAAGCCGCAGGGGCTCTTGCAGCCAGTTGCAAGCCCATCCCACCCTTGGGAGGAGATTTCTATGGATTTCATTGTGGACCTTCCTCCTAGTCAGAAGACTGTGATTTGGGTAGTCAAGGATTATTTTTCCAAGCAAGCCCATTTCATTCCATGTGCTTCAATTCCCTCCGCCCCACAATTGGCCTGCCTTTTTCTAATCCACATCTACCGGATCCACGGTAGCCCCTCCCATTTGGTGACAGACCACGGGACACAGTTCACTTCCCAATTTTGGAAATCATTTTTGAAATTGATTGGCACCAAGCAGGCGTTGTCCATTGCTTCGCATCCTGAGACTGACAGATCTACGGAGGTTTTAAATTCGACCCTTGAACAATTCTTAAGGGCATTTATAAACTACCAGCAGGACAATTGGGTTGACTTGCTCCCTTTTGCTGAGGTGGCTTACAACAATGCTGTCCATCAGAGCACGGGGCACACCCCTTTCATGTTGTTTCTGGGAGAGATTTTGTGCCCATTCCGGAGTTGCCACAACCTCCCACCCAACCTTGTTCTCTTTCTGATTGGGCTGCTCAACTGGCTGATTCGTGGCCAGTGATTCAGCAAGCGTTGGCTGATGCCCAGTCTGCTTACAAATTGCACACAGACAAATGAGCCCTTCAACCTGATTTTAAAGTTGGGGATCAGGTGTATCTGTCCACCAAGTTTATAAAATCCCCACAGCCATCCCGAAAGCTGGCCCGAAAGTTTGTGGGTCCTTTCCCCATTGTTGGGGTTGTCAATCCTGTCACTTTTAAATTGGATTTACCTCACAATCTGAAACGTTTGCATCCTGTTTTTCATTGCAGCCTGCTCAAGCCTGTCAGCCATTCTTCCCATTGGCATCCACAGCCTCTCCCTCCTGCTCCGATCATGATTGACAGGCAGCAACATTTTGAGGGGAAGGAGGTCCTTGATTCTTGCAGGCTTCGTGGCACCCTTCAGTACCTGGTTCGATGGAAGCATTTTCCCCACCCTGAGTGGGTGTCTGCTCATGATGTTACCACTCCTGTTCTAGTTAGACGCTTTCATTTGGCTTACCCTTTGAAGCCTGCTCCTTGATGTTTTGCTTTTGGGGGGGGGGGTATGTCATCTTCCCCATTTCAATGTGCATGGTACATCGTAACGTTTCGCATGTCAACTTGCTGATGCGTGTTTCGGTTGGGAGGGGAGGAGGATTCTTCTCCTGGGTTTGTTATCTGTATTCAGCTGAATGGAATGTGTTTGGGTTATTTCATGTGTTTAAGGTTTTCTTCCCAGGACATCAGCAGAAATTGTTAACAGCACCTGTGGTGGGGAATTTGAAACGGTTGGGCGAGGGGAGGGATTACGTTTGCACCGAGGGTTTTTAGTTTGTATTTGGTGCGCTTTTGCTCATTCTCAGCTTTCTCTGTATTTGCATACTATTCTTTAATAAATCAGATATCATTAAGTTCCTGCTTGTGAGTCTGAGTCTATTAGGGTAGGCAATCATTACAAAAGGGAACACAAAGGAAATGGTGGTTGGATGGAGTTGATGAGGTCCCCAGAAAAAAAGTGAGAAGTTTAAAGAACAAAAACCACCATATAAAACAGTGTATGGAAATGGTGGAACCAAGTATAGTTTGCAAGGATAGAAGTATAGAGTTGTATAGTGAATAATGCAAATGTAAACCAGATTTGGTTACATTTCTTTTTTTTTTAATCTCATCCTTTTATTTTCTTTATATTGTTATTTCTTACTTCCTTTCTGTATTTTCCATACCAGAAAGGGAATAAAATGATCTCTCTCTCTCTCTTTCTCTTTTTCTCTCTATCTATATATCATTTATATGAGCATTTTTAAGCAATACCTTTAATGAAAACAAAATGCCACAAAAGATTAGCCAAGCATTGAACTGATAATGACAAACCATTCAAAATTTGCCAATATGTACATGTACTTTCAATGTAGAAAAATATAAGGCTATGTAACCAGTATTCCTTCTTTCTTTCTGTGCATTGCTTTGGTTCCAAGAATATAGATTTATCTTTCTAAGTTGAGCATGAAGTTTCTCTCTTTAACTTGAACCTTAATGTTGGAATCAAAATATACAAGCTCATATAATTGTAACCCAGCACAGTTATACTCTTAGGAACAGGGGTAAATATATCATCTGAATATTTGTTTATTTTAATGATCACGTTATGAGTGAAAATGAATATCTAAAACAGTGATTAATTTCCCTGATTATGATGGCCTCCTTCCCCAACCCCCACCTGAATTCCATGTACATATTTCAATGTCATCATGAAAAAAGATTTTAACGTGCTATGCATGATAGGTTTGATTGATAATGCTATCTTTTGGAAAATATCTATAATAAACATATCTGGCATTACCCAGGAAGCCTAGGACATAACAGTAGATACAAAGTTAGAGCTTCTTCCCTCTCAGTTGAAAGTCCTCCAAAAGATACATATTTGATTAAACTTTGAATGTAAATGACAAATTTGAAATTTGTTATCAGTACATTTCTTTGTCAGTATATACCTTTCCCAACAGGTTGGGGTGGGTGGGTTTTGGTCTGATTTGTCTTTTTATTTGCATGTGTTTTGCAACATTATTTCCTAAAACTTAGAAAGCTGAAGGATTTTCCTTTTCTAAATTAAAGTTAAAATGCTTTATTTCTATAGAATAAAATATGCAAGACTAAATAGAATTAATAAAAGTACTTCAAGATCATTTTTCTCAAAAATACTAATTTCTTGTATTTGTATTATACTAAGCTTCCCCACATAATTTGGAATTTAGGGCTTGATTATGATCCAAATGAGGTCAAACCCATTTTAAATCCCATTTGTGTCAAAAGGATCACAAGAAGGCCTAAAGGCTACTTTAATCTATGCTTGACCCACTCTCCAATCCTTTTAGCAGATTTTCCTGCTAAAACCTGTTCAGCAATCAGAGTGTAAGAGCCACAATTACATTACATACATGACAGTTGCAACATTGGCAGGGCAAGACCTCATGGAAATAAGAGTTTAGCACTGGTAATTTATTTTGTAATTAAGTGGTTATTTTGTTCCATGGCTTGAAGGAGGCTACAGTGAGCAGGTCTTTTTATTGTGTCTCATCACTGACAAGTAAGCTCTCACTAGAAAAAAGAGGAGGCTACTGTAACAAACAGGCATGGTTATGGAGCAAGCCTTTTTCTTCTAGTACTTTGTAGTTAAGCTTTTGACATAGAATTTGAGAGACTTATCCCCGCCAGCTACAAAAACTCATGGGCAACCTTGGGCCCATCACTGGCTTTGAGCCCAGCCTAGCACAGAACTCTTTTGTGGGGCTAACATGAGGAGAAATCCCTATGTAAGTCACCTTGAACTTCTTTAAGAAAGCTAGGATATAAAGCTAACCAAAATTAGTTTTGATTATTAAAGAAGACCTCAATCTCTGTATTTTTCTTGGGTGTGCACTTCATTCTCTCATTTTCAGAACTTCTTGCTGCATTGAGTGGCAGATCTACAGTTTTATTTATAGAAGAGAATATATGTAGCTCAGGGTTGAATATATGTAGCTCAGACTGGACCCCACAGTTCTATTTAGTTCAGATGAATGTGATGACAATCCTCCTTTGTAACAGACCTTAATACAGCTGGCTCTATGATCACAAGTAAAAGTTCATTTTGATTCAAATGAAGTAGAACTCTTATTGCTATTCAAAACTGCAAAGACCCTGGCAAACACACAAGGAAGATATAGAGAAATGGACCAGCATGCATGCTCCCATAGCTCAATGTATTTTTAAGGCTTTGCACTTTTTTAAGGTGCTACCCAACTTTCTCTTGAAGATGAAAAGTGACTGAAACTCTTGCTTATCAGTTCAGAGAAATGTTGAGATTCTGCAACTCAGTAAGAAGAGAGTATAAAGAGAATGATCTCTGCTTTCCTATTCCATAGCACTCCATCTGTCTTTTGCGAGGAATGGCATTTTGGCCTAATCAAATTGTAGGAAACTTTAGGTAACAATCCCATGATTGAACTGACCTTCAAATGTTAATTTTGGCAAAATGTTCTTAACATCTTCTTTAATTTTGGAATAGCTAGATCATTCAATTTAGTCATGAACAGCTGAAGGGGGTGTTTAGTATTTTATTATCTGTTTGGAATGGCTTTTCAGATGTTAGGGTTCTATAAAAGGAACGAAGCAATTTTCTTCAGTTTTTCACTTTTTATGGTCTTCAGATAGGAGGGCTTTTTGCTTTGCTTGGAATTTTCTATGGTGAATGATTACACAATTATTACACTGATAAGATTATGATGATCCAGATTTATGTGTGTGTACTTTCAATTTATTGATCTATTTTCTAAGTTTTAGTTTGTTTCAGATGTGTACAGATGAGCAATCCTTATACATTTGTAATTGAGGATTTACTAAGCTATGTATCTTAAGCTTTATTTAAACTTTGTTTTATTTGTATTTTAAACTGAAGGAAAAAATCTCAATATTTGTCATGAAATTATGATTATTGAATTATTACTATTAGTCATGGTTGTTTACATTAAATATAAATAATTTAAATACATTAAAACAAAAGAGATTAACACCATTTAAGAACATAAAATATTAAAAGTTTATTTTTTTAAAAAAAAAATGCAAATTCATCATTTTCTCTGTTGCCTTCTGAATTTCCTGAAAAGTTCTTCATAAAAATTTGGACCTTTGGAAACTCTTTTAGAGTTCAAGGAGAAATGAATGAAAGACAAAAATTGCTTCCCCTCATTCTTTGTTAAGCAGAAGCTTTTTCTAAATCTTAGTCCCTATTGGATCAGGAGTTCTTCAGTTTATGAAAAGGATATTCTGAATGCAAATCAGATTTTACATTCAAATTCCACTTGGAAATGTTCAATACCAGAAAAGATAATGGACTTGGCAAAAGACATGAAGAGTATATAAATAAGGAATATATAAATTAAGAGTGTCACCTGAAAAGTTAAAAGAATACATAACAAGGTAGAAAATTTCATCAATTAAGCTTGAGTATCTTGTTTACAGAGATGTGAACAGAATGTCAATGCCATATCTTTAATTTCCCCCCTTTTTTTCTTTCTAGTTTGACATCACAAAAGACATCTGTAAAGGATATAATAAGACTGGAACATGAATTTTATTACATTTAGTGTTTTATTGACAGCTTTTAATGACTTTAAATGTACAGTGGTAAATTTATAACTTTTTATTCTTAGTAAACATGTGAATAGAAGTTAGTGGATATTGAAAATATTGTACAGTAAATTTATTTCCTCACTGAAAAAACATTGGATAGGGATTTAGTGACAAGCAATAATGCTTTCGTGTCTCAAGGATTGATTAATTACTTTGATTTGCAAAATGGAGCTGCCATGTAAATTGGAAACTTCAGTTAGGATTAAATGCAATAGTTCAGTTCTTGAGGTCAAATATAGAGATACTGTATATGAACCTGTCAATATATTATCTATTTCAGTATCTAAGACCACCCACAGCACACGACAAGAGGCTACTCACTAACCTTGAAGTGAGCCAAACCAGGAGGCTCAAATGGTATAAGGTGGAAACTAAGGCAATTTCTAGTTTTATGAACTCTGAGAGGGCCCAGTCCTGGGTGAAAATGGTTACTACATCTACTCAAGACCCAAATGGAACTTTTACTAGGTATGCCAATCTGTGTTGTAGGTTAATAAACTTTTTGATAGATAAATTGACAGCTAGGAATTGACAGCCCATAAGATATAATTGGTTCGACCTTGATTGCTCTTGCTCAAGAAAGACCCTAAGAGCAGGCATGCATTTGGTTCAAAAAAACCCTACACCAAACAATCATGCTAAGATACTAAATCTCAGATGCAATTACAAGAAACTAACAGCCACTAAGAAAGCTCAATACACAGCTACAGTTTGGTCTGAGCTAGAAAAGTCAGCAAAAGGGTCCAATTGGGTCATATTTTGGAATATTGTATCAGGCATGCCGAAGGAGCATAAGCTCCTATTGATATCCCCATTTCAGCTTCAGTTGGGAGGACTTTTATACTAACTTATTTGCCAACTCTAAGCAGGACCATCTAGGAAAGATGACCACTGAGCTTCTGACCCTTGATAATCTTCCTTCCTGGCCACCTGCATCAGTGACAGAAATTGAACACGTTATTCAGTCACTGAAACCCGGTACGGTACCTGGTGAAGACTTCCTACCACCAGAACTTTTCAGGACACACATTGACTGGTGGGCTGTACTACTGGCAGGATTGTTTACATACATATACAACGCTGGCCATATTCCAGCAGGATGGGAACTCTCCATCAAATTTCCCATACACAAAAAAGAGACAAAAGAGACAAGGAGGACCCTTAAAAATTACAGACCCATAAGCCTTACTGATATAACAGCTAAGATGTATGCAAAACACCTCTTAAGAAAAATAGAGAATTGGGCAATTGAGAAAAATATATTAGGGGAAGAACAGGCTGGGTTCACACATAGGCATTCCACAGCAAATAACTGCTTCGTTTTACACCGTCTTATCACTAAATATACAACTGAAGGTAAACATTTATTTACATCTTTTATAGATCTTAGTGTGGCATTTAACTCCATAAATAGAGATATCTTATGGAAGTAGCTGGCCAAGTTAACATGGAACCCAAACTTTTATTCTTGATAAAGGCCCTCTGTACAAATACATGCCTGAAAGTCTGTACTGGAGTCAATGGTTCTCTTACACAGAGCATACCCACCTACAAAGGTGTCAGACAAGGATATATCTTGGCCCCAATGCTGTTTAATCTTTATGTTAACAACATCCCAGGATTCCTCCATTCTACAGATGTTCACATGCCAAAGATCCTCAACAGACATATCAACATCCTTTTCTATGCAGATAACATGGTTTTGATGGCATACTCCCAAGTAGGCCTGAGAAGATTGATGCGGAAATTTGGTGCTTATTGTGCCTCCAACTTTTTGAATATTAATAAGTCTAAATCCAGAGTGGTGGTTTTCGGAAAAAGACGGGCCAAATACAATTGGCACTTGGATGGGGAGCCTATAAAACAAATAGATTTTTTTCCTCATACTTAGGGGTGGTCTTTACAGATACAGGACCTTAGGTTAATCATTTCAAACAAAGTTCTATAAAGGCCACAGCAAGCTCTAAAATGCTAATCAAGCTACTTAGTTATAACCATCCAAGTACTCTGCTCTCCATTCTAAAGGTCTACAAGGCAAACATTGTATCAGTGCTAACATATGGTGCTGAACTGTGGGGCCTATCAAAGGCCTCCTTACTCGAACAAAATCAAGCATGCTTTTGAAGAACTATTCTGGGGACCAACAGGAATACATCTTTAGCAGTAGTAAGAGCTGAAACAGGCACCCATTCCATTTACAGTCTAGCAGTAATAAAAGTTTTATGTAGTATGCAATACTCAAATTATAGGAACTGTCTTTTTAAAAGTACATTGCAATCTATTGGATTTTATGGACAATTCAGTTCATCTGTTTTGAGCAATAAAAGTCTTTCCATAAGAAATGTTGTTATCGTATGGAATCTGTTTCCTTATATGATGGCCTATTTCAGATTCCTACTACTGATTGTAACTTATATAATTTACAATTAAATGGAGTCTATATACTTTTAGGGGACGCGGTGGCGCTGCGGGTTAAACCGCTGAGCTGTCGATTGGAAGGTCGGTGGTTCGAAACCGCGCAGCGGGGTGAGCTCCCGTTGCTCGTCCCAGCTCTTGCTCACCTAGAAGTTCGAAAACATGCAAATGTGAGTAGATCAATAGGTACCGCTTCGGCGGGAAGGTAACGGCGTTCCGTGAGTCATGCTGGCCACATGACCCGAAAGTGTCCTATGGACAACGCCGGCTCTAAAGGCTTAGAAACGGAGATGAGCACCGCCCCCTAGAGTCGGACACGACTGGACTTTACGTCAAGGGAAACCTTTACCTTTATATACTTTGGGCCTCCCATTTTGTAGAGAAAGGCAACTGTCTCAAGATGACAGATGTTCAAAGGCAGGAAGCAGCTGTAAAATGGTGAAAGACAGAACTGTCATTCTGTATTATTGACGGTAGGATATGTTCATAACTATTGCAGTAGTTTTCAGTGTAGTATTTTTTAAAAAAATATATTTTTAAGCATTGCAGTAAGTAGTGTCCAATTTTCTGCCCAGACTCTGTAGGAGAAAGTTTTATCATTAGAGCATCATGTTTAGGATGTCACCATTGATCTGTCGATACTTTCATTAACTCAGTTTCAGGGCTATCTTAGCTTAAGGGTTGTGTTCTGCATAGAAGTGGACAAGATGTGACAGCACTTGGGACTTCAGCTTGAAGCTAATGTCAATTTTGTAATGCTTTGATATAGCAAGTGAAAGAAGTACCCATTAAAAAAAAGTAGAACCGAAATTCCCCAAAGAAATCATTAAATTATATGCAAGCTAATTATAGCATGTCTATAGTCAACATCTTGGTTATTTGCTCTTTGAAAGTCCAAATGGTACTATTGAATGGGCTTAATTTGACAGGAATTAGTTTAAAAGGAGAAACTGAAAGCAAGAAAGATATATGTAAATAGATGGCTAGCTTCTATGTCTGGTGTTGGAAAGTTTGTTTTTTCCTTATAAAAACAACATTACTTTTAATCCAGGGTTGACATCCTCAAAGTATGCAATGAATTCAACTTGTTGCAGTCTCTCAGTATTGCATGCTGTATATGAAGGGTTGTATTATTAAATTTGAAAGTGTGGGGCTTTTTGTCAAACTTCCTATGATGGACAACAGACTAGAATTACTCTCCATATTATGGCACTCTGTTTTTTCTTCAGATCATCTGTACATTAAAAAGTAAAAACACAAAAATCAGATTAGATTATGGGGTTGTTGCTGCAGGTTGAACTGCTTGAAGACTTACCTTAGAAAGATCTAACTGTTTCAATATGAATCTGAGGAAAAGCTGCTCAGTTACTGACTGATTGCACCCAGTTTCATCATAAGATTTTTTAGGATGATAACTAAACTACTGTATATTAAGAAAGGTAATTATGAAAGAGTCCATTATTTTCCCACTCCATATCATCAAGTTAATCATCTCCCTTTAAGGGCCAACTTCATACATCATGTGAGATCCACTGAAGTACTTTTTTTAGAAACAATGAAGCTAATTTTGACCTGTAGTTGACACACACACCACAACACAGTGACACGATATCCATGACGATGAGAGAAGGACAAGGGAAGGTAGAAAGCAGAACAAACAGTGATAGTAATATCTATCACTGCCTATTTGATCCCAATGAAGGACTAGGGGGAGACCAACAGATGGTTCAGGATGCACCACCAATGACTACATCATCAGTGATAAACAATGAAGCAATGATTGTATAGTGGTGATCTCTATTCCCGCCACTCCTAGGTAGGATGGTGACTGCCACTTATGACAAAACTGTTATTACCAGTAGAGATCAGTAAGGTATATAACAGATTCTATCTATATTTTTTAAGATAGAATGAGCACATCTATACCCTTAAAAAAAAAATTAAACCCCTCCCTGTCTTCCTAAATCCATGAGCTCTATTCAGTGTGTACTTAGTTCAACACTTTGATTTTAAGGACATGCTCATATACAGAATTGAACATTTCAGGTTTTTTGATGATATCCCATTCTTAGTGCATCCTTCTTTCTAACATATATTACCAAATTGGAAAAACAGCAAGAAGAAATCCTTGCAATCATAAAAATAATAGAACGTTGCACTAAGCAATAACAAACTGTGGGCAAATGTGCAGAGTTTTCCAGATGACTTGTTTCAATACAAGATGTTCCCTTTCATTGTATATTGCTGCACTTTCCTCATATACCTTAAATGTGTTCCAATGATACCCTAACCCTCTGGAATATATTTGGGGTAAAGGGAGGAGTAGAAATCTGTTCCATGGGAATGGAAAAGATGGCTATTGGATGCAACCCAGGATATGCATAATTTCCTCATGAATATTGTTCACATGAATTTCAAAGTAGGTGAACAGAAAATTGGCATAGCTTATCTGAAAGGAATAACAGATGGGTGCTAATTATATCCTCTTCAAAGGTGAACTAATGGACCATTTGAAAGGAAGATTAAGCCAACATCATTCCAATATCCATCCAGCTAATTTTATTAGAGCAAGGTACAAAGCTATAGATTACATTTTTGTCAGCATATAGTCCTACTTTTGTTACATACCCTTTAATATAAAAGTATTAGATTACTTGCAGGGGAAAAAGATAAAAGATTTCCTTTCATGGTCTCAAATTCAACTTGAAACAGTTTCATTCTGGAGCTTTAGAGTGACCTGGTACTATGGTTCTGATCCAAGTGCTGTATTTTAATTTTAATTCATCGATTTTGATATGGAAATAAATAAATTATACCTCTTCCCTTTTTTTTGTCAGAATTTGGTAAAAGTCAAGCGCAAACTCACCTTTTTAAGTATTAAAATTTGTGGAACTCAGGTTTAGTTCTCAGCATAGGTCATATACAGGGCAATCACAGTTGTTTCCATTCTGTAGCTAAGTATCAAGCTGAAATGAGTCTCGATAATATTTCTTGTTCAGGAAAAAACTGGAAACTATAATACATTTGAACATTTTGCCACGGAACTGTACCTTTTGAAGCAGAAATTCCCAGGTCAACCTTGGCCTCACCAGGTATGACTAGAAAACAGCTTTATCTGAAAGCCTGAAGAGTTGTTGCCATCCATGTAGACCATGCCAAGTATAGGTACAGGGCAGTTTCCTATACCCACTTGGTAAGTGTATAGTGGCTGGAAATCACATAGTAAAATTCAAGATTTTCTTTTTTTTCCCAGTAAAACTCATGACTACTTCTTTAATAGAAAAAATAATAAAAAAATGTTTTTCATTCTTTTAACCCACTTGGCCACTTCCTTAATGGCAGCCTTAATGGGCCAAACACATATGTGACAGCACTTTTAGCATCTCATTCTATACTGATGATTTTCAGCCTATGGGTCTGTGGGTTAAACAATGCTTGACAGTGTGTATTTAAGATTTTCAAAAGTTAATTTCTTTTTTAAGAAGCAGACACAGAGCCAAGGTTTGTAAATATATCACTGTATGCCTTAAACCAGGTACAAATATTATTTTTTCAGAAGAGAAAGTTACTTTGGTACAGCATCATTTCAAGAGCATTACCGTGGACAGGACAGAGGGAAGAATGAGTGCCAGCCCCATTTTTGAAAACAGAGGAATGCATAGATAACTCTTAAACAAAATCTTGTGACTAACATTTTTATCATTCAAATTCACTTGGTGTGTGTTGGAAGGAAGTGTGGCATTTAGAAATGTAATGACTTAAGCTTGCCTTAGAAACAAAGGAAATGTGAAACAGATGTTTCTTTTCAGTACAGATGTTGTAAATAGAACAGGTCACTAAATATGTCTCTGTCTAAAAGCAAGTTGTTTAATTAGAGGAAATGTTAGGTCTAGGGGAAAAAAGTTTTAAATACAAAATCCAAAGCCTAGCATTTTTGCATAAATATTTTGTGTAAATTGTCTGCCTTGCACCCCAGTGAGAATGGCCTCACCTTTTGCATGACAATGGTGTGTAATAGTTAGCAGACAACATTTATATCAAAAAGGCTGTAACCATTTTTTTCCCCATGTTCATTTTGGTACATGCACGATTGTATGCAACTTTGCTAATATATTCACATGAAATGTTTGCATAATTTAGTGTTTTAATATTTTTTTGCTAATGTGTGCAGTTTTTGTTTATTTTCTTCTGAGTTACAGATTTTAAAGAATGGAGAGTTTGGGGGAAAAAAACCCCTTTAATCTCACATATTGATTTAGGATGTGTGAATTGCACAGGTATACATTAAAAACAGTATTTAAAAAAAAGCCTCCATCAATCTTAGTTTGCTTTAGGAAAACTCACTGCATCCCTGACAAATATTATTGCTGCATAGAATTGCTCTGAGTAGTCAATCACGTGGGAAGACCAGCATGCAGCAAATGAGGCTCACAGGGCTGTGAATATATCTCTTTTCATGTGCTTATGATCATAGCATATCATGAAATTGGACACTGGCATAGGCTACAGCCACTGGCTGGCTACTTTGTAATTTCTACTTGCTGTTCCACCAAAACTTGCTTAATAGTGATTCCTCCCCCCACCATCCCCCAATATGTAATTCTTCCATGTGTGTTAAGCAATTATTTTTCATAAAAAAATATCCTTTAGAGCAAATTTGTAAGGCTTTACACATACAGAGTGCTACATTAATTCAAAATATATTTCTTTAACTTGCTTTCTTCTGCAGTAAATTGATTTTCAACTGTCTATAGACAAGAATAATGCAATCAATTGCACTGATCCTACAAACTGCATTGATCTTACGGGTAGTTTATCTGTATAAAACATATACAGGTGTATACTCTACATCCTACTGGTGAATATATTTTTTGTGAGGAAACAATCTGACATTTTCTAATCTAAATCATGTTCTATGCTTTTTTTAAGGTTTAATTGCCAATGACAGAAAGCAACTTGAATCAGATCTGAATAGCTAATTATTTGTTCATTCTTATTTCCCTGAATTCAGAAAAGTCATTCCATAAGGTGAAATGTTTTGATAAAATATAAAGCCTTGGCTAAAATGTTTGTCATATATTTTGCTTTCTTTTTAATATCTTAAAAAATAAATCTGCTATAGTTAAACTACTTAACACATTCAAATTCAGTTTTCAATAGAGGAAAACAAGATGAGAATGAGAACAAGCTTCTATGGAAACATTTAACATTAGGGCTTGAAGTTCTAATGACAGAGGAAGATCTGTCATAATTGTATGGAAAGAGAAAGTGGGGATAATTTACAGGTGGGATGTAAAATAATTCTATTAAAGATTTCAGTATGAGTAAAGTTGTGTGGTTCATTATTTGCCAAAAAAACAAAAAACAAAACCAGACCCAATGACTTTCATTGTTGCATGGATAGGCTACTCAACATTTTAATCTATATTTGATAAGGATGCATTAAAAAGACAGTATGTTTTGATAACTTGTTAAAAAGACATGTCTATCACAGCTATGCAAAGCTGTGCAGATTGGGTTATATCCAATTAATGTCTTGAATTGGATTTGACCCAATCTGCGCATCCCTTGTATATATGTGTGGTAGACATGTGTCTTATTAGAGTATCAGTTTGCTTTGATATATCAATTCAATCTGACTAAATTCTGAATCAGATTTTTGAATCAAGTCATCATTGTGATGACTTTATTGTGATGAGATCCAATTCAATTGTGTTATGGATAACTATATTTCTGCACAGATGAATGACAAAAATTAAATTTTCCAACATTTCTTTAGTCTTAAAAGTTACTGAGGACCAGACTAATACATACACACTTGCAATATGAACATTGTTCTACACTTCCATGGTCCTGATTTTTCCACATTTTGTTTCAAGGAATAAATATTTATAATCTATTTCTGATTTCTTTTTCATGTTTTTAGGTAGCAAAATCATAGACAGGTTAAATAAATTATTCTTTTGTACTATTCTTTTGTACTAATTTGGGCTTACAATTTTTTGAGCATGCTTAAAGTTGAGCATGAATCAGAACATTTTAAAATACTTGCCTAATGTAAATGCCAACTGAAATTATTGTAGAACTTATGCTGAAGTCAAGGATTACTTTTAATATTATTTGTGCCAGAAGCAAAATGGTAGCAAATTACAAAATCAGACATGCTACAAAAGAGGCCCCAGAGTGTTTGTTTAACTGTTTTTTCTTTTTCTTTTTTTATTGTCAGTACAAATACTTGGCTGTTGAAGGCAGCATGATAATAGGATTTAATTCGATTTGCTGTTGGCTGAAAAATGTAAGCCACTAATGATATAACATGCTTGGCCACCATTATGAGTGCACAGTGCTGCTTTTGCTGGTACAGTATACGTTTGGCAAAAATATTTATCCATTTTGTATAGAATTGCACTACTTATGGACCATCACCAAACCAAGTGACATACTGTGGCCTGTTAAGCACTTAGTTTTCCCACCTTCATTTTTGCCATCCCAGGCAGGAACAAAAAGAAATGTATTATATTGTATAGCTACTGCACCAGGCTGATAGTCCTCTGTTTGTGGAATCAGAAGAAGTGCAGAGATAATTCACACACATGCTTGATCTTAATTCTCATTTCATGAACAATATGCTTGTCATCTTTCTACATATATTCTGTGTCTCCCCAGTTGCCATTTAGAGTTTTTTTGTATAACACTTACTTTATGATGCATGAATGTGCATTTTTCTGAATTCACAGGAAGCACATTCAGCTACAGTAGAACATTTATTATACTGTAGCTTAGATGGAATTACAGCTATTTCTATTCAATGAATCGAGTAAATAAAGCAAAAACAATGTATCTATTTAATATCTTGCCTATATCTCTCTATTCAAAGGTGCTACATATTAGGAATAATATATATATATAATGTGTGTGTTCACATAAACGTTAAACCATTACGTGGTTTGTTTGGTTTTGGCTAAGTGTATTGTCTGAAGCCTGCCAATTGTAGGATTTTCAATAAGGTAATCATGGTTTATAGGGACGCGGTGGCGCTGCGGGTTAAACCGCTGAGCTGTCAATCGGAAGGTCGGCGGTTCGAAACCGCGCGGCGGGGTGAGCTCCCGTTGTTAATCCCAGCTCCTGCTCACCTAGCAGTTCGAAAACATGCAAATGTGAGTAGATCAATAGGTACCGCTTCGGCGGGAAGGTAACGGCGTTCCGAGTCGTCATGCTGGCCACATGACCCGGAAGTGTCTATGACAACGCCGGCTCCAAGGCTTAGAAACGGAGATGAGCACCGCCCCCTAGAGTCGGATTCGACTGGACTTTACGTCAAGGGAAACCTTTACCTTTACCTAATCATGGTTTATCACAGTGCACAAACCCAGTCATAAAATTGTTTGATATAAACAAAAGGTGCAGAACATTCCATGAGTGAATAATCTGGAATGTTATTTTTTCTCTTGGAAAATGCAATATGTGCATTTCTGAAAGTGGACTGTCCATAAGAGGAAGTGGTTCATGTGTTCTAGATATAGTAGACCTATTCCACAGGAATTTTTCATGTTCTGGATCATTCCCATGTGGAATATTTACAACATTAGTACAAACTGTGGTTTCTTTCTGGTTTATTTAGTAATCTAGTTTTATGATATTTCACAGCTTGAATGTCACAAACTTATTACTGTATTTCACTGTTTCTGAATGTGCTAGTTTAATAACGAGCTGAGTATTTATGCTTGATTGGAAGAACTAGGAATATTCTGGATTTAAAAAATGCTTGTCAGCATATATGAACTTGACAAACTTGACAAACAATGCTCCATCCATTAAAGTTGTTCTGAACCTACACAGATTACATCTTTTGGCACATATGCAAAACAAAAGTTTAGGTGTCTTTGGAAGGATGTCTTTTATCCAATTGCAGTAAAGTCAATATTATTTTATTCATAAAATAAATTTTGCTTTGTATTAAACCATGAAAGTAAAGTGCTACAAAAAAGAACAAACATTAAAGCTTGATGCTTTTGCTCCAATGTCTGGGGTTTGTACATTTTCAGTCTATATGTCTGTATATTGGAATAGCTTCTCCCTCTTTTTAGAATCTGCTACATACTGTTGATCCTTATCTCTGCAGTTTATTAAAATATATCTAGAAAAAATATTTTTTCAATATTAAATATTAATTTAGTATGTGCCATTATTAGTCTAAGAGTTTTTGTGGTGAGGATGGTTATTAAGTGAATAGGTTTTATTCACAGCCAGTATCAGGGCATTTCTCACACAGTTGCAGTTCTCTTACAGAAAGGGGGCATATAAGTTGATGGCTTAAGCATTTCTGCCAGTGCCTACATATCATGTCAAATGATAAAAGAAATATTGTGGCTCTTACTTCTCTCTAGAAAGTAGTGAATGAATCACTCGCCTGTCAAAGCAGGGGTGGGCAATTTTTTTTGCAGCTGGGTCCTCTTTCATTTTCTAAAACGTGCAGGCTGCAGACTAGGATCAGTGACAAAAGAACATCTCTGGATTGGGTGAAAGGGTGAAATTAGTGCATTAAGCACTGCAGATGTTTAATAAGCTTACTGTGCCCATTTCATTCCTTTAATTTTGGCCCCTCCCCCCAAAAAAAACAACCAACAGGGAAGGAAGGAAGGCAGACACCAAAAATCTGAACACAGAGAAATATAGATATACAGACACATGTACACCAATTGTTTCTTGGCAAGTTTTATGTGCAGGAATCTATTGAGTTCAATAGCTCTGTGTTGGAAATTCTTTTTTGTAGTTATGTGGTACTGTCTGTATACCTGCACAGTTTTTCTTTGTTGCAAATATTAAAACTTTCTTCTTCTTCTTTTTAATTGGACTTGCAAGGAAGTGAGGAGAATAATGAGCCTCTTAGAATCCACTTCACTGTTTGGAGACTCAGCACCAGACTCTGTTTAAAGTGAATTGTGACTGAGCTGTAGAGAATTCATTTGGAGATTTGGGGCGACCAGCTTCACAAATCCAGAACAGTTATTGTGTTAAAGCAGTGGTTGAATACTGCATTGATATAAAATCAGTTTATCAATATTTTCAGAAGCATCTGAAGCTGAAAGGCGACCACATTACTGATAATCTTTCCCAAATACAGACTATTTAAGACAGACTTATAACTATATAGTTTTCCTGACCAAAAGAATGTTTCCTAAGCAGGGATCTTATATTTTATTCCTTAAGGTGGGAGGGGGGGAAGAGGTAGGGGCATTCTTGTCTCTGCACATCATCTTCAGATTTAGCTCTGTGAAAAGAAAGAAGGCAATTTTTAATAATGTGAACTATTATGGGCTGAATTTATTACTTAAGGCATTGACAGTATTATGTGGGAAATTTCTCAAATAGATTCAGGAAACTATACAGATACATCAGACAATTGAGTTGGCCCATTTTAATCAGTCTTCCATTCTTGCAAAGATGTGAACTGCCATCAGTCAAAAACTTACCAGGTATAAATATGGCAAGAAACCTATTGGGATAGGTCCATATTCATTATAAGCTTTGCGAAATCTTGAGATGCTCATGACTAGCCTTGCCATGGATGTTGAAATCCCCTAGCACAAGGATCCTGGGGTAATCTAGTGCCAAGGCTGAGACCATCCTAACTAGCACCACAAGAGAGATAGATAGGCAATAGGTTGAACAGTTCACTAGTAACCAAACACAGCAGCATGAATTCAACATGAACAGACTGCTGGATGGTTAAGTCAGCAAAATCAAATTCTGATAGACCATGGCCACTCCATCTCTACACCCTTAAATATTAATCTATAGTTCCACAGAGTAGCCCATGAATAGAATTGTGAGTGATGTGCTACAGTATCTCTCTTCTATCAGCCAGATCTCCATTTTCTGTTTTACTTGAAAAAGGAGGGTGAAGAATGAGAGGTGAGTTCTTCCTTTTTAGCACAACTAGGACTCATCTCTTTCTCAAACAGCTGTTAAGTAAAAAGAAAAGACCAATAACATCTGTTTACCAATTGATTTATGACACAAACTGGAATTAGGAGACATATTGAATTAATTAAAATAAATCAAATATATTCAGGCTTAAAGAAATATACTACCATGGAGACTATAACTCTACTGAGAATTATTTATTGAATGATTGAATTTATAGATCACCAAGTAACCAGAATTCTTTCTGCAATATAGATTACAATTAAGAGTAAAACTTGCCAATAAAAAACAATGTTGTAGTTTATTCGTTTAGTCGCTTTCGACTCTTCGTGACTTCATGGACCAGCCCACGCCAGAGCTTCCTGTCGGTCGTCAACACCCCCAGCTCCCCCAGGGACGAGTCCGTCACCTCTAGAATATCATCCATCCATCTTGCCCTTGGTCGGCCCCTCTTCCTTTTGCCTTCCACTCTCCCTAGCATCAGCATCTTCTCCAGGGTGTCCTGTCTTCTCATGATGTGGCCAAAGTATTTCAGTTTTGCCTTTAATATCATTCTCTCAAGTGAGCAGTCTGGCTTTATTTCCTGGAGGATGGACTGGTTGGATCTTCTTGCAGTCCAAGGCACTCTCAGAATTTTCCTCCAACACCACAATTCAAAAGCATCGATCTTCCTTCGCTCAGCCTTCCTTATGGTCCAGCTCTCGCAGCCATACGTTACTACAGGGAACACCATTGCTTTAACTATGCAGGCCTTTGTTGTCAGTGTGATGTCTCTGCTCTTAACTATTTTATCGAGATTTGTCATTGCTCTTCTCCCAAGGATTAAGCGTCTTCTGATTTCCTGACTGCAGTCAGCATCTGCAGTAATCTTTGCACCTAGGAATACAAAATCTTTCACTGCTTCTACATTTTCTCCCTCTATTTGCCAGTTATCAATCAAGCTGGTTGCCATAATTTTTTGAGGTTTAGCTGCAAACCAGCTTTTGCACTTTCTTCTTTCACCTTCATCATAAGGCTCCTCAGTTCCTCTTCACTTTCAGCCATCAAAGTGGTATCATCTGCATATCTGAGATTGTTAATGTTTCTTCCAGCGATTTTAACTCCAGCCTTGGATTCCTCAAGCCCAGCTTGTCGCATGATGTGTTCTGCATACAAGTTGAATAGGTAGGATGAGAGTATACAGCCCTGCCATACTCCTTTCCCAATCTTAAACCAGTCCGTTGTTCTGTGGTCTGTTCTTACTGTTGCTACTTGGTCGTTATCCAGATTCTTCAGGAGGCATACAAGATGACTTGGTATCCCCATACCGCTAAGAACTTGCCACAATTTGTTATGGTCCACACAGTCAAAGGCTTTAGAATAGTCAATAAAACAGAAATAGATGTTTTTCTGAAACTCCCTGGCTTTTTCCATTATCTAGCGGATATTGGCAATTTGGTCTCTAGTACCTCTGCCTTTTCTAAACCCAGCTTGTACATCTGGCAATTCTCGCTCCATGAACTGCTGAAGTCTACCTTGCAGGATCTTGAGCATTACCTTACTGGCATGTGAAATGAGTGCCACTGTTCGATAGTTTGAACATTCTTTAGTGTTTCCCTTTTTTGGTATGGGGATATAAGTTGATTTTTTCCAATCTCATGGCCATTCTTGTGTTTTCCATATTTGCTGGCATATAGCATGCATTACCTTGACAGCATCATCTTGCAAGATTTTGAACAGTTCAGCTGGGATGCCGTCGTCTCCTGCTGCCTTGTTATTAGCAATGCTTCTTAAGGCCCACTCAACCTCACTCTTCAGGATGTCTGGCTCTAGCTCACTGACCACACCGTCAAAGCTATCCCCGATATTGTTATCCTTCCTATACAGGTCTTCTGTATATTCTTGCCACCTTTTCTTGATCTCTTCTTCTTCTGTTAGGTCCTTGCCATCTTTGTTTTTGATCATACCCATTTTGGCCTGGAATTTACCTCCAATGTTTCTAATTTTCTGGAAGAGGTCTCTTGTCCTTCCTATTCTATTGTCTTCTTCAGCGCATTGCTTGTTTAAAAATAATTCCTTATCTCTTCTGGCTAACCTCTGGAATTTTGCATTTAATTGAGCATATCTCCCCCTATCACTGTTGCCTTTTGCTTTCCTTCTTTCTTGGGCTACTTCTAGTGTCTCAGCAGACAGCCATTTTGCCTTCTTGGTTTTCTCTTTCTTTGGGATGTATTTTGTTGCCGCCTCCTGAACAATGCTGCGAACCTCTGTCCAGAGTTCTTCCAGGACCCTATCTACTAAGTCCAGTCCCTTAAATCTATTCTTCACCTCCACTGCATATTCCTTAGGAATATTAGTGAGCTCATATCTAACTGATCTGTGGGTCTTCCCTAATCTCTTTAGTCTGATCCTAAATTGTGCAAGAAGAATTTGTGATCTGAACTACAGTCAGCTCCAGGTCTTGTTTTTACCGACTGTATAGATGACCGCCACCTTTGGCTGCAAAGGATGTAGTCAATCTGATTTCGGTGTTGTCCACCTGGTGAAGTCCATGTATAAAGCGGTCTCTTAGGTTGTTGGAAGAGAGTGTTCGTTATGCAGAGTGAGTTGTCTTGGCAAAATTCTATCAGCCTATGTCCTGCTTCATTTGGTCTCGCAGGCCATGCTTACCTGTAATTCCAGGTGTCATTTGACTGCCCACCTTAGCATTCCAGTCTCCTGTGATGAAAATAACATCTCTTTTAGGCGTGTTGTCCAGTAGGTGCTGCAGATCCTCATAGAACTGCTCTACTTCAGCTTCTTCAGCATCTGTGGTTGGGGCATATATTTGGATCACTGTGATGTTAGACGGCTTGCCCTGAATTCAAATTGAGATCATTCTATCATTTTTTTGGATTGTATCCAAGCACTGCTTTAGCCACTTTACTATTAATTATGAAGGCTACTCAATTTCTTCTGCAGTCCTCTTGTCCACAGTAGTAGATCTGGTGGTCATTTGATGTGAAGTGGCCCATTCCAGTCCATTTCAGTTCACCGATGCCCAAAATGTCTATCTTTAATCTTGACATCTCACCAATAACCACATCCAATTTGCCCTGGCTCATAGATCTTACATTCCAGGTTCCAATGGTGTGTTGATCCTTAGAACATCGCATTCGCCATTCACCACCAGCACCGTCGGCTGCTAGACGTCCTTTCGGCTTTGAGCTAGCTGCGTCATCACGTCTGGGGCTAGTTGAGCTCATCCTCTGTTCCTCCCCAGTAGCATTTTGACCATCTTCCGACCTGGGGGTCTCATCTTCCGATGGTATACCGACATATCTCTGGTTGTACTGATCCATTTAGTTTTCACGGCAAGAATACTGGGGTGGGTTGCCATTACCTTCCCCAGGGATCACATTTAATCTGACCTCTCTGTCATGACCTTCCCATCTTGGGTGGCCCTTCACGGTTTAGCTCATGGCATCATTGAGGTGCTCAAGCTCCAGCACCACGACAAGGTAACGATCCTTTGCTGAAGATAAAACACAATACATTATACATAAACATAAACATAGCTAATACAGTAACAAAATCAGCACATAGTAATACCAAGAATCAATAATCAAGAATTTCACATAATAATTCACTCTCCTTGTGCAACATTTTGTAAGATCTTTGTGTGTCCCACATAATGATTTGCTGAAGTTTTATTTTATTGTAATTTAGAGGAAGCAGGTCCCATGCCACATAACAAGGAAGTCTGATAAAAAAGCTAGTCAGGAAGGAAATAACGTTGTTTTTTTTTTTTCCAATTTTGCACTCTATCTTGCAGAAATGGCACTACTACAACTACGTTGAATTCCAATTGGGGTTTTTCAGGTATCATCATTATCATCATCATCATCATCATCTTAAAACTATCAACCATCCCCAAATTATAGAATGATGACTTTGACTAATAAGCTTAGTATTTGATAAGCCTTATATACACCTTCAGGAAAAAACCATTAGAGGTATACCAAAGGTGCATATGATTCATATTTACTGTAGAGTTGCTGGTTTGGGTGTGTGTATGTTTTTTTGCATTTAAAAACTCAGCAACATGGACAACTTTTGAAATGGTTGCAAGTCATATTGGAACTATTTGGTTAGCCCATCTCAAAAACATTTCTTATTGATGACCAAGGGATGTGTTTGAAGAACATCACAGTTGGAGGATACCTTGCTAAATTAATAATTTAGCTTGTTTTCTTACTGGCTTTTTTTTTTTTCAAATCCAAGATTTTACGTTGGAAAAAATTATGGCAGATTTCCCTTCCACTTCTTTGTTCCAGGTGCTGAATGCTTAGCTAAGAGATCCTGACAATATTTTTTCTTTATGTAATGAATTTTGTTGAAACTGCTTAATTCCATTTCATAAATTGCATTTGGAATTTTTCCCCTTTGCTCTTTGCAGACTGATGCCAATAAACAGTTTCTCTATCACTTTTATTCAGCTGAACCTGAGAAAGTATTTGCTTGTTATCTTTTGAAATAACAAGTGATAATTTCATGATTATGCAATATATTTAAAAATAGCACATTATAAATACATACTCATTTAATTATAAAGTGGGCAATTTACCAAATGCATGACTATTGACTTAAATTATGTTCCAAGGATTTAAATATAACATACCAAGAAGAGATAAATCTTGCTATTCATTTCTATGACATCAGTAGGACTTACCATTGAATTCTTGCCCAAAGTGAGAAACTGCTAACTAGCTGTCACTCTCAGCATAAATGACATATAGAGGTCTCTCTGAAGTCAATAAGAAATGCAGGCATATGTAGTTATGGAATATGCTTAATGTTAGCTTACCAAAGAGACTCAATTATAGGGGTCTTCTGAGGGTGATTTGTTGCTGGTTAGAATAAATCTTCTTAACCTTGATTTCCCCAAACACTCCAAAATTATTCAACAAGGAAAAGGCAGAAGACCATCAGATTTCAGACCAACAAAGTCAGGGCCAGACATGGATTTATCTATTTAGATCTAAATGCTAAGCAAAATGTTGCATAATAACATTATTATTATTATTATTACTATTATTATTACTATTATTATTATTATTTATTCTACAAAAGTATTGACTGCTGTGACTAAGCTAAAAGTCAATGGTGTGATCTTAGCACACATCCTGCCCAGAGACACAATTTTACGCTTTCTGGTCTAAGGGAATAACAAAAAAACCTAACCCGACTCCTTTTAAAATAAGCATAGTTTTAGCTGAAACATCCCCTAAAAGATTCTGAGTAATCGTTAATTATGTACACTGACTGACTGTCATATTATTTTAAACTGCATTCGCTATCATAAACCAGAAATGAGAACCCATCAGAGGAAATTAACATTCCCAAAATCTTCATGAGTTCACTTTTCCTTGTAAATGTATGTCGTGTGGAATTAAACTGTTTTAAGTGAAATAAGTATCTATGGCTTTTTTCTGCAAGGTAGAGTAAGTTGAATTAGTCTGAGGCAGGAAGCAGAAGAACATCAGCCTTATTTTTCTTAACTAGTGTCACTTTAATAGAGGACCACATGCCTATCTTAGTAGCAATAGACAAGATGGCCATCTGCATTATAACTGATCAATGTTTAGTTTTTAAAAAGAAAAAAGAAATTTTACTTCTGAAGGCAAAACTGTTTTCTTTCCCTGGTTGTGTTTGTCTTTCTGTCTAAATGCATCAGTACAGTTCTTTTGGCACTTTCTATATTAAAGGCATAACTTCAGTAGTTGTAGTACAACAAATTTCATAAATAAAATAAATATAATAAAAGAGCAATAATACTTGCTTAATGAAAGAGGGAAAGCCAAAATGGTATATAGCAACGAACAAAAGTGTTCTTCTCCCATCTATTCATTCTTTTTGTCTGAATTATATAGTTATGCTGATAGTGAAATAAGCACTTTTTAATGTTAGCATAAAACAATAAAAATAAAACAGCAGAAATTGTGTAGAAAATTGTATTTGGTAACAATAATAAGGATTGGAACAGATTGGGAATGAGAACCAAGGGAAGGAGACAAAAGACTATTCCTCATTCTACTGCAAATGATAGCTCTGCTGAACTAAATATTACTGTACATTGTAGCTGAGAATGCAAGCCCTAAATTTGTCTTTCTCTGAAATGTGTCATAATTCCAGATTAGGCAGTAAATGTCAATGTATATGAGCAGTTAAGCAATAATACTGCAGAGAGACTGTAGAGGTAATAAAATACATGTCTGTCTTGAAAAGGTGAAGGCCAAGTGATTTCATAAGCTAAGAAGGGTTATTGTTTGCACGCCAGGGAATGTTTTATCACAGCAGTATTTTATAAATAAGTAAACTAGACTCAGAAGTATGCATTTTGCATCAATTCTAGATTTTCAGCACCATGTTGCATAAACTGTATATCCATTCCAAATTGAACCAAAAATCAGTGATCCACATATTAGCACTTTTCAGACAATCAGACAGGACTGGTCCCATATTTTGCTGTGCCTGGATAAAGATGGAGCAGAATCATATTCTCTGACCTTGTCTCATTTTTTTTACAAATCAATATTTAGAATGTAAATATTGTATGTACTGTATTTCTTTAATTTAAGAATATTTTTGTGTCACTACTTTTAAGTTAATGTGAAGTTCTCCATATACTGTATATTGGATTACAACTCCCAGATTTGTAGTCCAATATGTTTGATGGGACCCAGACTGAACAAGGCTGGTATATAATGTGACATTGTGGGCACATATCAATGTATATATAACAGAATTCAGATTCATTGAGTATGATGGAAGGTCCTGAACATGTGAATGTGCCTAGGATTAAACTTCCATCTGAATCTCATAGTTATTTGGCTGTTGAGAATAGAGCTGACTCAGAAAATCAATCCAATTTGAAAAATCATTCATGAGATTTAATCTGGATATTCAGTTCAAATGATCAAAGAGGAGTCATTCAATTTGCAGTTTTACTTATGTATTAGCATCTGCTTCAATTTGATTTTCTAATTAAATCTTCTCCTTCCATTTCTTCAATTTTTAAAATTTCTTTACTCTTATAATTGACTGTAATAGATGGCACCCAAAGATGAGCTTCCGACAGAATGCCTGAGGCAGCAGCAGACATGGAGAGAAGATCAAGCAGAGGAAGTGCCATGGCAAGACAAGACCCTGCATGGGATGTACCATCAACAGATAGCTGAGATGGGTGACCCTGGGAAATCCTACCAGTGGCTGGAAAGGGCTGGACTAAAAGACAACACTGAGGCACTGATCATAGCAGCACAAGAAGAGGCACTATGCACCAGATCCATAGAAGCAGAGGTCTACCACACTAGACAGGACCCAAGGTGCAGACTGGGCAGAGAGGCCTCAGAGACAGTCCAACACTTAGTGGCAGGGTGTAAGATGCAAGCAGGAACAGCATACACTGAACGGCACAACCAAGTAGCTGGCATTGTGCACAGGAACATCTGCACAGTGTATGGGCTACTGTAGACCCTCCCAAGTCCAGATGGAAGATTCCACAGAAAGTCATGGAGAATGACAGGGCTAAGATCCTGTGGGACTTCAAGATCCAGACAGACAGGCAGGTACTGGCCAATGAACCAGACATCGTGGGAATAGACAAGGACCAGAAGACAGCAGTGGTGATAGATGTAGTGGTGCCAAGTGACAGCAATATCAGGAAGAAGGAGTATGAGAAGCTGGAGAAGTACCAGGGCCTGAAGGAAGAACTAGAAGGGATGTGGAAAGTGAAGGCCAAAGTGGTCCCAGTGATGGTAGGGGCACTTGGGGCTGTGACCCCCAAGCTGGGAGAGTGGCTCCAGCAGATCCCAGGAACAACATCAGAGTTCTCTGTCCAAACGAGTGCAATGCTAGGAACAACTAAGATACTGCGCAGAACCCTCAAACTGCCAGGCCTCTGGTAGAGGACCCGAGGTTGAGGAAGACACATACCACCTGTAGGGGTGAGAAGGGAATTTTTTACACACACACACACACACACACACAGAGACATATATATATACACACATACACACACATACACATATACACGTACATACAGTGCATACACACACACACACACACACATGCATGCTCGCTCACTCCAGGGCAGAAAGGCATTTGTTCCCTAATACTAGTGGTATATCTAGGGAATGGAATTACTATGGACTCTTGATTTGAACATTTTGTCAAGTTATTCTTATAATGTGCTTGGGATATTAATGCTGGTGCTTGGGATTGCATCATGCTAATGCTGATGCAAGGAAGCTTATTTATATGCTTATTTCTTCAAATCTGGACCCTTCCCTTAGATACAAAACATCCAACGATCTGTGGAATGTTTTCAATAGTTCAGTATTTTTAAGGGTATAAAGGCCCTTATCCATGTGAAGGTGAGGTGTTAATTCCTTGCTCCTAGCAGTCTTCATTCTTGTTGAATTACAATAAAGACTAGGCATCTGAAAGCCCTTACCAAACACACATATTCCAAACTCTCAGCCTGCAGCAATACTGCAACATTGACTTGATTGATTGATTGATTTCACATCCTTGTATACTGCTCCAATCATTAGGATTTAGGATGATACTCAAGAAGAAACAGCAGAAAAGAAATAACACAAAGAACCTAATATGAAATAGTATTTAACTTAAGAAACCATGGTTGTCCAAGAATAATACCATGGGGCGAACTAGTCTGTGATGATTTTCTAAATAAAAGAAGAGTCAAAGCCAGCCATACTTCTGGGGGCAAAATATGCCAGAGTGTGGGCAGTGTTAATGAAAAAAGCCTGTCCTCTTGTCCCTGGGACATGGATTTATTTGTGGGTGGCATATTCAACATGCCCTTTCCTGATAATCAGAGTGGACAGGCAGAATCATGTTTGGTAAGTTCCTGATATATCCCAGTGTTTTGATATATGATCCTCATTTCAGATTGAAGTCATTAACCTTGTAGTGCCCACATTATATACAAAGGCAGCCACACATAGAACTTTTAGTCCAGTCATGTGGGGTTTAGGGCATAAATTACTGCTGCCACAGTAACAAACAGCAAGTCCATTTAATTTGAACTTGTTTCTCCCCATCCAGCTCTTTAGAGTTTTCAGCATTGATTCAAGAATTCTGCAGCATCTCCAGCTCAGCCCAGGGTGATGATTTACAGTTCAGTATCATCAGCATATTGGGATAGATAAATGAATAGATGACCATAAGGATAGATAAGTGGATAGGTAACCTCTCCACCAGTTTTATATAGATGTTAAATAACATAGGGGATAGGATCAAACACTATAGCACCACCCATCCCATATGACTACTGACTGGAACTATCCACTGAGCTAAAATCAGAACTACCACAGACCACTGAGTTAAGACCAGAACCACTACTACACCCACCACTCCTAAAGTTTGTATTAGTCCAGCAGGATGCCATGGAAAATGACATTAAATGCTACCAAGAGTTCCAAATAGAATCTTTCCCATCCAAGCCCAATGAAGGTCATGTACTAGAGACACCAATGTTGTTTCTGTCCCATGAACAAGCCTAACTGAAAGGGATTCAGATTCATGTACTACTTCTTCCTCTAGGATCCTCTGTAACTGATTCACCAACTTTTCAAAACTTTCCTTCCAAAAGTGAAGATTGGAGATAGGGTGAAAGTTGTCAGATATGGCTTGATTGAAAGATGGTATCTTCAAGAGAAGTGAAATACCCCCAGTTTCAAAAGCAGTAGCCAAACACCCTCCCTCCAAGAAAAAATAACCATTTCCTGAATCTGTCATGGCCCAGGCTGTGGACTCATTCTGCTCCTGTGGAATTCAGCCTCAGGAAGGACAAAACCAGGCATCACATGAGGCTGATCAGTAACAGACACCAACTGAGCAGCTGGACCTGTCAGGTGAGGATGACTTAAGGCCTCCCAGTCCCCACACCAGATGAGTAGAAAGGAGAGCAGAACAACAAAGGTCTGTTAGGCTACTCACCAAACAAACAGCAAACAGCCTGATTACTGACAGCTGGTTGCAGTCTAACTTAAGAAGCAGCTCTGAGACAGGCTCTTTTTTGCTGGAAACAATGTCTGATCTCTGGCTTATACATGGCACTCGTGTGTGGATTCTACTCTTGGACCTCTGACCTTTGGACTGGCTGACAACGTTGACCTGGCTGTGAAACCTTGGACTGACTCTGGACGATTCTTCTACATGCTCCTGTTCTCAAAGTAAAACTTGCAGGCAAGCCTCTGCTTCATTTTCATTCCTTTGCTTTGTTTACATTTCTTTGCTTCAGTATAAACTTTTCAGCTTATAATTAAAATTGATAATCTCCTGAAAAACTGTGTGTGTATATGACAGAAACCTAAAGCAGGATGGAATCCAGCCAACCCATGCCCTGCCTGGCAATCCAAATGAGTCAGGAGGGACACAGATCAAGCCTACAGGTGGCAGAGTTCATACTACCCCCATCCACTTCCTTGGGTTCCAGAAGTTCAAAATAACAATTCCACTCATTTTTATTGGACTTGCCCAACTGGTACCCAAACCAGACTGAATATGAATGGTTTTATGTGCAAGGAAAACAGAAAAACTATCAGGTTCCTTCTCTCACCCATCCTTCTCCAAAGGATCCAGTCATACTGAACTATTTATTTATTTATTTATTTATTTATTTATTTATTTCCTATATCCCACCTTTATTATTTTTATAAATAATTTAATGCCACTGCTCTGGAGTTTGTAGACAAAACAAGAACAAAGCAGTATTGATACCTTCCCATTCTTGTTGCCACTGAATAGGCTGGAATCTGACTTTTAGTTTTTCCCCATTGTTGCTTTTGGCATCTTTTAAATCCCTTCTTCTCTCACAAGTCCTCAAAAACTAGGAAGCTGCCTGGAACAGGCATCAGAAGAGAGGCAATCTCATACAGAAACTTCATATTCCAGAGATCTATCCAGCTGTTTGCCAAAGTATCAGGAACATTCAAAGCACCCTTTGGAAACCCTTCAGATCAGTAAGGTGTTGGCCTGGATCATTCTAATAGAATGTTTGCATTGTAGAGGTCCAAGGAAGCTACAGTCTAAAGTTTGACCATAAATCCATAGCAAAGGACAGAGGTTTATGCCTTCCACATCCAGATCATGTTCATAGGTCTAGAAGTAAAGACCAGATCAAATGTGTTGTTGTCTATCCTCATCAGAGGTGGAATCACTTGAGTCAAATCCATGGTGATTGTGGAGGCCTTAAACTCATGAAGCATTCTGGCACTCTCATATAGCATGGTGGTTGAAATCACCCAAGACCATAAGCCTTGTGGACTCAACCCCAGTAGTTCATGAAGGACCACTGAAGTAGTTGGTAGATCAGCAATTCCCCTATGTTGTTTCTTTAGCACAATTTAACATGCAGGTGCTCACAACCAGTCATTTTCAGAGCATCTTCATCTGTTCTGGTTTTCATACTACTCCATGAAATTATTAATTGTATGGATAATATCACACTTGTTGTTTCCAGTGGCAAACATGAGAAGCAATGAAGTCTTCTCCTGCTAAATCCCTGAAGTTTTATACTGTATACGTCTCCTTGGTATGTAATCAAGTATATCAGGTCTGTGAAGATACCTGCCTCCTCATCCTAGTAAAACTAATGCGTACGTGGAATGATACATCACCTTTACTCAAGTCATTTAATTACATGTTTTAACCATTAAAACCTTAATCAATTTTAGACAGCATACACATTTAAGATCAGTATCCCCTTATGCCTACTAGTGACAGTTTAGATATAATTTACTGCTTTTTAATAATGTCAACACCATGTATCAGTATTTTTCTCTGTTTTAGCAGAGTCCCCAAAGTCTTTATTGGTTCAAATGTAACTTGGGAAATAAATAAGAAAACAAAACCAAAAACATCTCACATGTCAAATTCACATTTAGTTTGTATTCATACCTTCTCCAATTTCCATTCAGATATAGGTCTGCCCTTTGTGTTGCAGAGAATAAGATATCTGCCTCAGGCAGAAGCTGCATGGAGACGACAGCAAGGGCAAGGGTTAGAAACCTTTGGGTGTCCAAGGGCCAAAGTTAGCAATTTTGAAGAAAGTCTATTATCAAGACTATTACTGTGGAAGAAAACAAAACAATTTTCTTTGGGATGTTGGGATGCGTCTTGACAAAACTTGTGCATTCTTCTGGACTGCATGTTATGTAATTTTTCAACCCAAGGAACAAATTAATGTAACACAAGAGGTTTTCCTCACTTAACTGAGTTCATATCTGAAAAGCTGAAAAAGCAGTTTTGACTGGATATACTACCTTCCAGCTCACTCACTAGGAGAACATATAACAATAGCTGTATAATGTCAATCATGTGTTTATATTATGCACATAACATGACATTAGTATAATAAAAGCTATTCGTTATGTCTCTCCAGGTGACTCCATGTTTTATATTTTTTTGTGAGCAATTAGCTGCAGCAGATGAAATGATAGCTCAGTATCTAGGTTTTCTCATCCTCAGAGCAGCAACAACGTAGTCCATCTGGAATATCTTGGATTTTTTTAAAAAAAACATCATGGCAGGGTGAAGATCACTGCTTGTTCCTCATTCATTTAGCAAAGTAACAGATATCCTGCCCCTGTGGTAGGTGGTTTGCCTGGAAGTTCTATTGCTGGGTCTCTAGCAATGGATTGCCAACTTGCTGAGTTTTCTCTGAAGAGTAAATGCAATCCATCTTAGTGATATTCAGCCTTTTATCAGAAGTCCTTTCCTTTCTGTCTTTTTACAGTTGGCTTTCCATTTTAGGGATGGGGTAGGTCTCACATATGATTACTATTTCTTTTTATTTCTCTTTACAATCACAGTTTAATTGACACTCTCTACACCATATATTCATTGGAGAGTGCAGGAGTAAAAACTGCAATTAACATTAATATCGCAACTGGGAAATACTTAGCTTCCCTTATGGAACATTCACCCAAAATTAGCTCCATGATAAAAAGAAATAAAACAGACATAGCTGCTATCTATATTGTTTGGTCTTAGCCTTTGCTTGATTTTATTGATGTTCCAATCATGACATTTTGATGCATGAGCTTAGTTTTTCCTTAGGCAGATTATCTTTTTTTCTCAAAATCTGAACTATAGTCCAATAGTTATTGGAAAGTTGCTCCATTTTTTTTAGTAGTTCCAACACATAAGAATCTGGAACAAGTTAGGTTTTATTTAGGATCCAAGTTCCAGATGTAGTAAGGCATCCAGGAAAGACATGATAAGCTTCAATTTTACAGTGTATTTTATTTATTTGTTTGCATAGGGAGAACAGCTTTTTTAGTATTCATTTTGTGTAATAAAACCAAAGTACTACTTTGTATATCTGGGACTCTGAAGAATGTTACTGTTCTCAACATTCAACACACAGTTGTCTAAAGCAAAAATTAGAACTAACCATTGTGGGAGGAATCTCACTGTTCCCCAAACCAACTCCCACTGACTTTAGAATTCCCAGTCAGTATACAAATGAGGATCTCTTGAGGGTAGATTGTCTCCAATAACATATTTTTTTTTCCCTCTAGCTGCTACAAATATAATGAATACATTAATTAAATAACGCTCAGTCTGTTTCTTCCATGAAAGATTTACAGTTGAGCAAATATTGAAATATTGATGGAAAAGGTGGAACTCCAGAGATTTTTCTAAATAAATTTATGACCATGGTGTTAAAAAGATGCATGTATAATGTTAACATCATCAGTTCTTGCTAGCCTTTACACTTTTTCCTAGCAGTGAAGGCTAATAATCAGAACCCAATGTTTTAAGTTCATACTGAATATATTTTGGGATGCAAAACCAGTCCTGTTCAAACTATTCATTGAGGTTGTTTATTTCACTTTATTTTGCTTTCCCCCATAAAGTGCACTCAAAGCAACACACAGTAAATAAGATGGCCAAGGGTGAACAAAGGAATTACAAAGACCAATTTCATAATGAAACAGTGAGCCAGAATTTATTAGGACACTTAACTTTATACTCAAGGATTAAGTACAAACCCTGTTTCTTATCACACTATATGTGTTAAATTGTCCACCAATACAAAAATGTCTTTGGACTTGCAAATTTTCATTATCTATTGCTAATTATATCTATCCATGCCTCTTATATTTTCTTTCATGATGACTTCTCCTTTTATTATTCCACCTCCTGCCCATTGATGGCCAGAAGAAGAATACTTCTTTCTCAGGATAATATTCATTCTGTCTAATAAGGTGGTCTAGTAATACACACAAAGCATGCCATAATAAATCTGTTTTTTATGTAAAATACCATAAGACTCTTCAATATTTGCCCTGCAACACACTGACAGGGGTGTCATTTTCATAATAAACATGATAATATTAAAAAAAGCTAACAAAATAGAACATCAATAATAAAATGACTTTGGTATCCATTAAAGCACAAGAAAAAAATATTTCAGTAAATGATTACCTGAATAAAAAAGATTCTCCTCCAGGACATTATTTGGTGATCATAGTGCCACCACTGAGAAAGTTTGTTCCTAGACATTAACCATATTTCTTGTAGTGCTGAACCAGAAAACAGAATTTCTTTGGTGAAGTTTAACCTTAGGCAGGTACAAAAAAAAAAAAAAAAAACCTTTAAAGAAAAAGAAAAAAATAATCAGAAGATCCAAGTCATTAAGGACTATAAAGGTCAATATCGGCACTTGTTGAAAGTGTATATGTAATATGAGTATGACCTGATGTTTTACTAGATGCTTGTACATTGATAAATTATTACTCAAAAATAATAATTTCTTTTTTTCTTTAAATATGTATATCCCAGGTTTCCAGGCACAAAGTGATGCTCAGTTTAGTTAAGGTCAGGACAGTTTCAATAATTTTGGATGTTTCCATTTGGCGGCGTCCAGGAAACAGGCCTTCTCTGCAGTTGCCCCCTCCCTTTGGAACATCTTGCCCCCAGAGGTGAGGCAGGCACCTTCACTTCCGACCTTTAGGAGGGCCCTGAAAACCTGGTTCTGCTGTCTCACATGAGGCAGGCAGGTGGGCAACCATCCATGGGGTTGGGTCCCGCCTTAGAGCCCCTCCCACCTGATTAGAATTTTTAACCTCTTGGATTTTATACTTATTTATTGCATTTTATATCTGTAATGGTTTTTATAGAAGTTAATTGTTATTATTATAGTCCTGATTTTATTGTAAACTGCCCAGAGTCCCCCTTTTGGGGGAGATGGGCGGTAGCAAAATTTGAACAATAAATAAATAAACAAACAAATAAATAAATAAATTTTATTTTTAACGAGGTGTAATCATATACAATTCATTTGCAGAAAATCCCATAAAATCCAATCAGTGGAGCTTTCTGAGTAGGAATGTAGAAGATTTCATTATTGCCTTTCTTATCTGTATACATGTGGGTAAGGGGGCATGTTGGGCTGACCTGGGCTGACCTGGGAAGTCTTGTCTTAATTATTAATGTCAGCTCAATTTTAGCCAGAATGGTAATAAAGCTTCCAATTTGATCAGAAACCATTGTCAGCTTATCCTGAAATATTCTTTCCCCTGAAATTCCAATACTGCACAATTTTAGCATATAAGAGGAAAAGCCTTCAAAATATGGCAAAAATTGGAGAGTTATTACAGGGCAATAATGACGAGGAATCCTCCTTGCCTTATTACCTGTGGTGGAATGTGAGGGCGACCTTGGGGAATAGAGGGAAGAGAACAGAGGGACCAATCAGATAAAAGGAAAGGGAGTCTGAGAGTGGGTAATAGTCTAAAGAAGAAACTTAGGAAAGACCCCCCTGAATACTCAAGCAATAAATAGGGAAGACAGGAGATTTGTACTTTCAGACTTGCCAGATTCTGTTAATGTAGCCTTACAACAAAGTAGAACTAGTTCATTTAGTCTTGTTTCCTATCTGGCTTACCTGGAAGGGCTGACATTACCATCCCTCCCTATTCAGATGTGATTTTGCACAGATTTAATGCTAATACTGTCTATAAGGATAAAACAGTGAATGAGGAATGAGACACAAATGATCTTCCTGAACTAATAGTTGTAACACACATTTATCTATCTATCTATCTATCTATCTATCTATCTATCTATCTATCTATCAAATTTGTCACCACCCATCTCCTCCGACTGGAGGGACTCTGGGCAGTTTACAATACAGAATAAATATACAATAAAATTTGAATAAATATACAATAAAATTCTAATAAAATCCAATTAAAACTAAAACTAAAACAATTTCTTAACTATCCCAGCTCATAAAATCCAGATGGCTATGATCTCTTCAACTATCATGTAGGAGGGGCACTTCAAGGCACCAGCCAACCCCAAGTATGTTGATTCTCCTCCCTGCCTCAAGCCCGGTGGCAGAGCCAGGTCTTCAACTCTGGAAGGGTAGGAGTGATGGGGCTAATCTCACCTCCAGGGGCAAGATGTTCCAAAGGGTGGGTGCTACTGCCGAGAAGGCCCGCCTCCTGGACCCCGCCAGATGGAATTCTCTTATCAACAGGGTCTGTAACATGCCCTCTCTGCCTAACCAGGTGGGGTGGGTCAATGTTGTGGGGATGAGATGGTCCATCAGGTAGCCTGGTCCCATGCCATGTAGGGCTTTAAAGGTCATAACCAACACCTTGAATTGGACCTGGAAGCAAACTGGCACCCAGTGCAGCTCGCACAGCAAAGGTGTTATATGTGCCAATCTAAGGGCGCCAAGAATAGCCCACACGGCTGCATTCTGGACCAGCTGAAGCTTCCGGATACTCTTCAAGGGTAGCCCCATGTAGAGCGCATTACAGTGTCTATATGGGAGATGACCAGGGCATGCGTGACTGTTAGGAGGGCTTCTCGCTCCAAGAACAGGCATAACTGGCGCACAACCTGAAGTTGAGCAAAGGCCCTCCTGGCCATGTCTGCCACTTGCTCTTCGAGCAGGAGCCATGAGTCCCTGAGGACCCCAGATTACGCACCGGGTCTGTCTGGGGCAGTGCAACCCCATCCAGAACTAAAGATGACAAGTCTCGGATATGGAGGAACCCTTAACCCACAGCCACTCCATCTTACCAGGGTTCAGCTGAAGCCTGTTGTTCCCCATCCAGACCCCTACAGCCCCCAGGCACCAAGAGAGGGCAGTCACAGCATCACTTACCTCACCCGGGATGGAGTATCGTCGGCATACTGATGATAACTCATCCTGTGATGACGGATGATCTCGCCCAGCAGTTTCATGTAGATGTTAAATAGGAGAGGAGAGAGAACCGAACCCTGTAGCACCCCACAAAGGAGAGGTCGAGGATCAGATCTCTCCTGCCTAGCTTTGCTTAAAGATTTTTAAAAATGAAAAATTAAAAAAAATCTTCTAAAAATTTATAACAGACAGCATAAAAATAGAAGCACCTTCTTAGATCAAACCAAAAGTCCATACAGAACCATATATCCCATAGTGACAAACTAGAAGACTGCTGTAGGGCAATAGATGTCTCCTGCTTAACTATATCAGTCACTGGTATTCAGAGTCATGCAATCTCTTATTTTAGAGGTCACTTAAAGTGATCATGACTAGTAGACTTTAATAACTTTATCCCAAGAATATTGTTATGATTCCAATGTTTACTTGACAGATTTCATTTTGGAAACAAGGTCAGTACTTTCTTCATGTATTCCTTGGAACACTCTCCCTTTTAGGCAAGATGGGCAGTTATAAAAATTTGAAAAATAAATAAATAAAATAAACAATAATGGGAGGGAGGGGGAGGGGCCTATGCATGCTGGCCCAGCCTCTTATCTCTCTCTCTCTCTCTAATCTCCATCTATTGTGTGTGGCCTCTATGTCCTAGCAACAATGCACTTAATTATCATTGTGGTTAGAGCAAAATAAGGCATTCATGATCAGGAAAGGCTACTATTCACACTCAACTGAACACAACTAGAAACTTCTTTTGAAGTTTGTCACATAACATGGCAAAGTCTGAACCAAGGAGGTAGGTACAAATGTACCAAGGGTGTCAGGGCCAACATCCTTAATTTGTAACTACATGTTCCAAATAACATGTGAATAGTGTCAAATTAAAATTTTCTGGGATAACTTTGACTGAAGAGTATCTCAATTTCTCTGATCCTAGTTTAAGACAATAATAGAAAGAAATACTATTTGATGTCATATAGTGTCAAATGTGGTAAAAAGGTAACAGCCAACAAATAAGGTATTTCTCAAATGCAGTCATGGTGTTGCTTTTAAAAAATTTTGAGTAAATACTTGATTGGGACAAAATATGAAAATTAAATTTTAATTGACCTAGACTGAAATCCTATACCCAATTATTAGCTTTACTGAACGTGGTTGGACTTAATTCCACCTAGGCAGATATAGGATTGCACAGTAATTTTATTACTGTCATTAGTACCTTACTTGTAATACTGACTATAGACAGTAGTCTCCCTCCCTCCTTCTCTCTCACTTGATGGCTTGATAGAATGAAAATTAGTATCTTACCTAAAGCATGCTTCAGGCTACAATTTTATTTTAGTTTAACTCAGGCACTGGTACCAGTAAAAAGGCCTATAGATTATAATGGACTGAGATACTCAAGGGTGATAAAATAGATTGCTTGGCTGTAGGTAAAAAGTCATCACTATCATTTCTAATAATCAGCAGGATTTCATATGCCTTCACTCTATGCAGAAAATACATTTGAAGTATGTCCTACTGTGTCTTGTAAAAGCCAAGCAAAATAGATTTGCAGTGTTCCTAGAATGGGGAAAAGGGGTGTACACCTGGATTGTAGCATTCTAGGTTTGATTTCAGCAAGAATCTGATAAAACATTTGCTCCAAAAAGGAGTTAGCCAACTTTAAGGGAGGCTTCCTTGGCACCCAAAATAAAGTGATTATTGTCTGCTTTCAATTTAAAGGGTCAGGAAGAAGAACTTGTGCCCAGATTAAAGTAGAGTATCTTTAATATATACTTGTACCCACTAGGCAATTAGTTTAATAGGATGGGCAAAATGATTTACTAATTTGGCCCATATAGCCTCATGACTAACCATTACAAATCATAATTGAAGTAAAAAAAAATCCTTTAATGAATGCACAACTTCAAGCATTTGTAATGTGGCTTCTGCCAAAATTCCTTTGCTAGAACTGTTATTGTGGCATAAAGAGTCCCCCTTTTAGGGGGAGATGGGTGGTGATAGAAATGTGAATAATAAATAAATAAATAAATGTAGTTTGCAGTTCTTTTGCAAGTATTTAAGATGAAAAATAATACTGTCTATATAATGTATAAATTGTACTCAGACTGTGTTCTATCCAGGATCCAGAGAATACTATGCTGCAGGCAGTGATAAGTTCTTAAAGTGATTTATTTTTTCCATAGCTTCATATGATTTCTCTGATTTTTATAGAGACGGGGCTCTATCACACAGAAAATTCACATCTCTGCATTAGGACACCAAATGAAAATATATAAATACTACCTGAAATGTTGTTACTAAAATATCATGTCCTGTTTGCAAATGTCCTGTTTCCTTTGTGGCATACCATGTTTTTCTGTACATGTGAATGTTGAAGTCTTAAAGTCTTTTACTTAAAGGAAAGAGATCTATGGAGACATCACAGTGTTTATAAGGGTTTTAATTTTTTTTTTTTTTTAATCAGTACTGATTTTTTCTTTTTTGCCTAAAGCATAACTAAAAACAAATTGGGGAGCAGTAAAAACTCCAAGGTATCTTTTCACTACTAGGCTGTCACTGGATTTCATCACAAAAAGCCACATTGAAAGTGAACTTGAAACTTCCCCTGCAGGCAAAACTTCTGAGAAATTTCAGAATTTTCTTTTCAAGAAAAGAAAAATAGTTTTGAGAAGCCTGTTTGAGAATTTCAGACAAGGCTATGGATTGCACATTTCTATTATTTAAATTACTAGTAACACTTTTCTTACATTTTCCATTGGAAGTATGCAGGAAATTCAGATGATTAGTTCCATCTATTGAATTACAACTTTTTAAATCACCATGTATTGAAACTTGTAGTACAAGATTCTTCCCATGGAACCACAGTCTACAGAAGAATTCATCATCATGAAATAGTGATTACTCTAAAAATTATATTAGGGTAAAAATGAATGGCAATTTTGATCAACTATTTCTGGAAATACTTTGTGTCAGTGGCCAGCCAACAGATTCTGGGATTAGAAAATACTAGCCTCATACTTGATTTTATTGAGCATTGATTGTCACAAGGAAAAAAGGAAATTATATCAAACTACATCCCTTCTTTTCACCAGGAACCCCAAAAAGGCCAGCAAACATACTCTGCCAGAGCAGGCTGGCTGCTACGTGGCACCTTTGGAGTTTTCTGGTCTATGTAGTGGTTTGAAATGTTGTGGTCTTTTGCAACCTTTTGTCACCTTTTTAAGGCTTTTTCAAAGGACAGGTTGTATAGGCAGCCCAACACCTGGAGATAGCTTGAAGTGACTTAACAGTTGTGACTCAGACAGTTGTCTGTCTACCAAAAGATGACCTATCTGAGACATCATTTTTAGCCTGCCAAGTTTGTCCTTCCTTCTACAGGTATCAGACCATACAGTCTTTGTTGTTCTCTTTGTCTTGTTACAAGCTATAATAGAGATAAAAGGCTCAAAGGCAAAAGTGGTTACACAATAAGATTTGTGAAGCTGGTTAAATAAGATTTTCTATGTGTAAGTAGTAAGAAATTCATCATATATATGCAAACAGAGAAAAAATGGACTATATCATTACATCTCTTCACCATTTATTTCACAGTGACAATACAGATCTCAGGTATTGAACTCTATTCAAACAACACATCTGTACAGACTAATCATGTGAGGATAGGATTATGCTCCCAACATCTCTACTCAGTTCCTAACATTAACAGGTTTTGGCTGTATTTTTTGGATGAGCTTCAATTGACTAGGTTCATGAATCACATTAGGGCATAGCTCATCATTGACCAACTACAATAGTTAAATTGAAACCAAACCAAACTGTATTATGCAATATGTGAACCCTGTTTCTAAATGCTAACTTTGCTTGCAGATTTTGCTGAAGTGTTATTCTGAATTCACATTAGAAATAGATCTCATCTTATAGTGTTCATACAATTCATTATACATATAGAACCCCATTAACAAAACTCCATATGGTATTTGTTATTGTGTGATAAGCTCTTTGTGTGCTAGAGTTTACCATACAACTAGAACAATTTTCTCTATGTCAGCAGAAATCCTATGTTCTGAATGGGTTTCCTCACATGGTGGAGAAAAGGAATGCTGTGTCTCAGGACAACAATTGTCCATGGTGAGTCATTTCATATGTCACCAGTGTGGAAGTTCTAATCAATTGATGGTTAAGTCATGTCTATTTTCTCTAATATAGTTACATGATAGGTAGGTAGGTAGGTAGGTAGGTAGGTATGATTCTAGGCTCATAGATATTTTCTCAGTATGATCTCAACTAGATCACACAAATCTAGTTTTGGATTAGCTTTTTTTTTTTTTTACTAACTATATACAGGCATGTACAGCTAATGATCAACTAAGCCATATACAACTGATATCCAATCAGTTATTTGACATATTCTTCCCAATTAAAACCAGGTAGAAGATTGATCATGCTCCCTGCCCAAAGTGGTGACTTAGATAAATGATAAGTAGCATTCAGATCAATGAGTTAAAAACTGTGAATTTTGTTCCTGCATATGCTTAGCAGTAAGGAATAGAAAGTCAATGTGTTTCTGGAAAAGGTATATACAATGAATATTTGAACTTGGCTTAACATCCTCAGACTATGACTTCAGGCATTATGACACAGCTATATGTCTACCTAATATGTTATAGAAGCCTGCAACTTATTTGAATGAGAATATGTGAAAGGGTTCCAGATTTGCTGAGAACCTTGTGAAATTATTAAAATGAATAGGATTAGGTAGATTATTATTGCTTATACTTGTCCATTATTGTCTGATTTTCCCTCACTCTACAAATGCTTTTTTCTTAATTTCCAGAAAGTCAAAAACTTTTTACACCATAATGACTGTAAACATTCTTGATATTTACATCAAGAGCAGAAGTCAGTTAAAGTAAATTCTATGCAGCTGATTATAATAATCCTTTTCATTGCTGGTGTTAAATACTTAAAGAACTATATCTGTTGATTTCTTTTTAGTTTCACAGACATGCTTCAACATGTTCTTTATCTTGAAAATGAGTCTCTCACACAAAAATATTCTATAACATGATCTTTGCATTTGTTCCTCTCGATTAGAAATATGTCATTGTTCTACTTATTTTCTTATTTTTTCAGCTCCTTGGTGGCTATTGAACTGTATGCTAGATGGAACTGAACCAATGTCAATATCCCAAAGTAACTTCTTAGAAAGCTCTCACCAATATAGTTTCAGCTGTCCATTTGTCCATCTAAAGAGAGGTTACAGGCTACCAAGTCTTTTCACTATAGCATTAATCTATGTATTATACTCTGAAGCATGTTTAAATAATAGAAAATAAGTTCCCTCAAACTAAATTGAACATTTGCTAAAATATCTTGGACATTGTCAATAATGTAGCTCTATGGCCTCAGAAACTGTAGTAATTTGGAATCAGGATTTATTTTTTATCTAATTGTTATTTCTCATCTTTGAACCACAATAAAATTCAGATAAAACCACAAAGTTTAACACAAAACAAAAACAGTCCTATTGCCCCACTACCACCTCCAGGCTGAGAACAACTTTATCAACAAGTTAGTTTAAACACTAAAAGCATATTAGGATAAAAATATCTTTACTTGTCAGGAGAAAGAGCTACTGTGACTGAGTGAGCCAGTAGTGTCATTAGAACGAATAGTTTGGTGAACAGAAGGTGACAAAGAACACCGTTATGGAAGCACAGTTTGTGTTATAATTAACTAAGCTGTGTGGTGCTGGGTATCTGATAGGGAAAAAGCATTTTGGAATACAAAGTGGCACTTCTTAAAACAGGTGATATTTATTATCCATGGGTAAAACATAAAATATTATTTTGTATGATAGAAAGATATTGCTATTCTAAGTATTAAATGCTGGACTGAAGAAATGTGTTTACTCTGGGCCTTTGAACTGCAGCTCTATTGATTGAATAGAAAGAGTGGCCGATATTTGTCAGTTTTAATGTGATGTTTAAAAATCTGTTACTTTTCTATAATGAACTTTTTAATGTATCATTTCTTTTTTTTTTCTTTTCTCTCTTACGATCTTTTGTATTTTGGGGCTTTAAAATATTAATTTTTAATATTATTTTTTAAGCTGCTACATTTTTTTCAAGGATCGTGCAGAAGCAGCCACAGCACAGTCCCAGAAAAAGATGCAGCTCCTTTAAACAGTTATAACAGGTGTTATGTAAGTGGTCGCTGGTGTTCTGAAGAACCTTTTTTACTTCAAATGCAAAGCATTGTGCTGCTCTAATGATTAACATACAGTGGAAGGCCAATTAATGCCATCAGTCTATTTTCACTTCTGATCTGATCAGAAGATATAAATCTTTATAAAACTTCCTTCAAATTAAAAGAATATAACACATTTTAAACTACACATGATAGCCATGTCTATTGAATATCAGATTTATTGTATATGGCTACCCTGGCTGACTTTTTGCCAAGAAAGAGAGATGGTAAAATACAAAAGAGAATACTCAGTGGATTTAACCCTACTAACCTCCCTTTGAAAGGATTTCCAGAAGTTAGAAACAGCCACTTGAAAGTATACCTTTGTCCAGGGTGAAAATAAATGATCCTACCAAAACTTATTGAAACTCATCCAGCAACCCAGGAGAAATGATATTGTGAAATTGTTTTTTTTCCTTCCCATGTACTTTAAAATAAACATTTGTACAATGAAAATGTAAGAAATGCATATATCATATATGCACTGATCAAGAAGCTAGAATTTTATGTACCCAGTTTAGAGTGTAGAAATAATATCTCATCTGATGTGCTTCATAATAATTCTCCCACTTCTTTCAGTGAAAAACAGTTATTGAATGCTGAGACAGAAACAAATGTCAGCTTGGAAGTGTTTCTCTTAAGCACTAGGAAAAACATTCATGGATAGTTTGTTTTGACTCTACTGTTCTTTTACATACAGTATTTCTCCTACAAGTACATTTATGATGTATGATTCATTACTCCTTTTCACTTCAGCAAAGGATCGTTACCTTGTCGTGGTGCTGGAGCTTGAGCACCTCAATGATGCCATGAGCTAAACCGAGAAGGGCCACCCAAGACGGGAAGGTCATGACAGAGAGGTCAGACCAAATGCGATCCCTGGGAAAGGTAATGGCAACCCACCCCAGTATTCTTGCCGTGAAAACTAAATGGATCAGTACAACCAGAGATATGTCGGTATACCATCGGAAGATGAGACCCCCAGGTCAGAAGATGGTCAAAATGCTACTGGGGAGGAACAGAGGATGAGCTCAACTAGCCCCAGACATGATGACGCAGCTAGCTCAAAGCCAAAAGGACGGCTAGCGGCTGACGGTGCTGGTGGTGAACGGTGAATCCGATGTTCTAAGGATCAACACACCATTGGAACCTGGAATGTAAGATCTATGAGCCAGGGCAAATTGGATGTGGTTATTGGTGAGATGTCAAGATTAAAGATAGACATTTTGGGCATCGGTGAACTGAAATGGACTGGAATCGGCCACTTCACATCAAATGACCACCAGATCTATTACTGTGGACAAGAGGACCACAGAAGAAATGGAGTAGCCTTTGTACTTAATAGTAAAGTGGCTAAAGCAGTGGTTGGATACAATCCAAAAAATGATATAATGATCTCAATTTGAATTTAGGGCAAGCCATCTAACATCACAGTGATCCAAATATACGCCCCAACCACAGATGCTGAAGAAGCTGAAGTAGAGCAGTTCTATGAGGATCTGCAGCACCTACTGGACAACACACCTAAAAGAGACGTTATTTTCATCACAGGAGACTGGAATGCTAAGGTGGGCAGTCAAACGACACCTGGAATTGCAGGTAAGCATGGCCTGGGAGAACAAAATGAAGCAGGACATAGGCTGATAGAATTTTGCCAAGACAACTCATTCTGCATAACAAACACTCTCTTCCAACAACCTAAGAGATGGCTTTATACATGGACTTCACCAAGTGGACAACACCAATATCAGATTGACTAAATCCCTTGCAGCCAAAGGTGGTGGACATCTATACAGTCGGTAAAAACAAGACCTGGAGCTGACTGTAGTTCAGATCACAAACTTCTTCTTGCACAATTTAGGATCAGACTAAAGAGATTAGGGAAGACCCACAGATCAGTTAGATATGAGCTCACTAATATTCCTAAGGAGTATGCAATGGAGGTGAAGAATAGATTTAAGGGACTGGACTTAGTAGATAGGGTCCCGGAAGAACTCTGGACAGAAGTCCGCAACATTGTTCAGGAAGCAGCAACAAAATACATCCCAAAGGAAGAGAAAACCAAGAAGGCAAAATGGCTGTCTGCTGAGACACTAGAAGTAGCCCAAGAAAGAAGGAAAGCAAAAGGCAACAGTGATAAGGGGAGATATGCCCAATTAAATGCAAAATTCCAGAGGTTAGCCAGAAGAGATAAGGAATTATTTTTAAACAAGCAATGCGCAGAAGTGGAAGAAGACAATAGAATAGGAGGGACAAGAGACCTCTTCCAGAAAATTAGAAACATCGGAGGTAAATGCCAGGCAAAAATGGGTACGATCAAAAACAAAGATGGCAAGGACCTAACAGAAGAAGAAGAGATCAAGAAAAGGTGGCAATAATATACAGAAGACGTGTATAGGAAGGATAACAATATCGGGGATAGCTCTGACGGTGTGGTCAGTGAGCTAGAGCCAGACATCCTGAAGAGTGAGGTTGAATGGGCCTTAAGAAGCATTGCTAGCAACAAGGCAGCAGGAGACGATGGCATCCCAGCTGAACTGTTCAAAATCTTGCAAGATGATGCTGTCAAGGTAATGCATGCTATATGCCAACAAATTTGGAAAACACAAGAATGACCATCAGACTGGAAAAAATCAACTTATATCCCCATACCAAAAAAGGGAAACACTAAAGAATGTTCACACTATCGAACGGTGGCACTCATTTCACATGCCAGTAAGGTAATGCTCAAGATCCTGCAAGGTAGACTTCAGCAATTCATGGAGCAGGAATTGCCAGATGTACAAGCTGGGTTTAGAAAAGGCAGAGGAACTAGGAACCAAATTGCCAATATCCCCTGGTGTAATGAATGCCTATTCTAAAACACTCTCAGACTCATGAGCAGGAATTCAAAGATATCTGATTTATTAAAGAATAGTATGCAGGATCACAAAGAAAGCTGAGAATGATAAAAGCGCGCCAAATGCAAACTAAAAACCCTCGGTGCAAATGAGATCCCTCCCCCCGTAGAATCTTCCCAAGTTCACAATCCCTGTTGCTCCTAATGGCTTCTGATGGTCTGCGGGAAAAGTCCTCGAGCAGAGCACATAACGCAAACACATTCCATTGAAATGAACATAGATAGAGAGCTTGGTACAAGGTTTCACAGCAGCTCCCTCCCAAACAGAAATGCGTGTCAGCGCCATGGCATATGAAACATTACGATGTACAGTGCACATTGAAACAGTGAACATGACAGCTGGATAATGGAAAAAGCCAGGGAGTTACAGAAAAACATCTATTTCTGTTTTATTGACTATTCTAAAGCCTTTGACTGTGTGGATCATAACAAATTGTGGCAAGTTCTTAGTGGTATGGGGATACCAAGTCATCTTCTTTGCCTCCTGAAGAATCTGGATAACGACCAAGTAGCAACAGTAAGAACAGACCATGGAACTACGGACTGGTTTAATATTGGGAAAGCAGTACGGCAGGGCTCTATACTCTCACCCTACCTATTCAACTTGTATGCAGAACACATCATGCAACAAGCTGGGCTTGAGGAATCCAAGGCTGGAGTTAAAATTGCTGGAAGAAACATTAACAATCTCAGATATGCAGATGATACCACTTTGATGGCTGAAAGTGAAGAGGAACTGAGGAGCCTTATGATGAGGGTGAAAGAAGAAAGTGCAAAAGCTGGCTTGCAGCTAAACCTCAAAAAAACCAAGATTATGGCAACCAGCTTGATTGATAACTGGCAAATAGAGGGAGAAAATGTAGAAGCAGTGAAAGACTTTGTATTTCTAGGTGCAAAGATTACTGCAGATGCTGACTGCAGTCAGGAAATCAGAAGACGCTTAATCCATGGGAGAAGAGCAATGACAAATCTCGATAAAATAGTTAAGAGCAGAGACATCACACTGACAACAAAGGCCCGCATAGTTAAAGCAATGGTGTTCCCCGTAGTAACGTATGGCTGCGAGAGCTGGACCATAAGGAAGGCTGAGAGAAGGAAGATCGATGCTTTTGAACTGTGGTTTTGAAGGAAAATTCTGAGAGCGCCTTGGACTGCACGAAGATCAAACCAGTCCATCCTCCAGGAAATAAAGCCAGACTGCTCACTTGAGGGAATGATATTAGAGGCAAAACTGAAATACTTTGGCCACATCATGAGAAGACAGGACACCCTGGAGAAGATGCTGATGCTAGGGAGAGTGGAAGGCAAAAGGAAGAGGGGCCGACCAAGGGCAAGGTAGATGGATGATATTCTAGAGGTGATGGACTTGTCCCTGGGGGAGCTGGGGGTGTTGACGACTGACAGGAAGTTCTTGTGTGGGCTGGTCCATGAAGTCACGAAGAGTCGGAAGCAAACTTCTTTTCATGTCTTTTTCTTCATTCTCCTTTCCAGTAAACATTGCAATATGCCTTCTTATCACTTTTTATTTACTTGACACCTATGCTTTACCATGTCACATTTACTTAATTTATTTATTTATTTATTTATTTATTATTGTTTTTGTTTCTTACTTCCTCGGTCACAGTTGCCTTCCTTTCCCCCCATGCTTTACCTCTTCCTGTTTTATTCCTAATGTGACACAACTTTAAAATGGAGCCCAAGAACATTTTATATTAAAAAACATTGCTATCAATAAAAGCCCACTATGCTATACATATTACAATATATTATATATCTCTTCCTTATTGTTCTCTGACACACTTTAAAAGCAAGTTGGTATTGATGTACTCCTATGTTCTCCATGTATGATTTTCTACAAGGTGGTCAAAAGCCTTGTGGGATGGGGAACTCAGTTTAAATCAAGGTACTCAAAAGCACAGCCTAAATAATAATATATTCAAATGCAGGTTTATTAATGATTACTTGCCTGGCTTCAGCCACAGAACAAATATATCAAATATATAAATACAGCATTGGCAGCTTTGAGGGTATGCTTTCATCCCAGCTCCACCAGGGAAATGGTGATGAGCTCACAGATGCTTCTAATGAAGCCTTGGAGGAAGGGAACTTTGTTGCTACTCTTCATTCAGCTAAACAGCAGCTGTGGCTCCCAACAGCCTTTGTTTTTCACTAAAATCTCTTCCATGTCCTAAAGTATCATTCCCATCCCAAGTGCATGGAAGTGCCCACTCATTTCACCCTTGGAATAAAACATGTGCCTTCTCCATTATGCAAAAGCTAACTATGGATTTTCTGTTCTTCAATAACTTAGGGCTACCACATCTAGTATACAAAGTTCTGGATGACTACTAGTTGGCAACAAAAGTTAGTTTTATGTGTCTCCTTACTGTTACTCATTTGAGATTTTAAATAAGTTAAAACCATTAGAAAATTAGTAGGAAAGCTGACTTCCTTTACACTTGATAAATGACATCCCTTCTTTTCCTTTATTTCCCACATATAGAAACTAGGATGAATTCAGACATTAGTAGATTAGCCAACCCATGGTAAAAACTAGAAGTGCTAGATCTTAAGATTTGGGTATGACTGCCATCAGACCTAGGAAACAGTGTGAGATTTGGTAAATATACATAAAACTCTATCTCTGCCATGTTCAGTTTTTATGATTCTTACCCCATCTAGAAGAGTAGAATTAAAGAGCATAGTGAAATAAGACAAATTCTTACGCAGAATTGCTGGGTGCACTTAATATAATTTATGAGAAGGCATAGGTTTTGCTGACACTAGTGATGTTGTCTCAAAACAGGTTCAGAAATGAATTGGAAGGTGACTTCAGATGAGAAGCAGGCTTTTAAACCTGTAAACCCTGCATTTAACCACTGTTTTGGTTAAAGTCATCAATCCTCTCTTATTGTCCATTCTTATCTGTCCTCATGGTTGCCCTAAATATATGTGTTTACAGGGGAAGAGAGAAGTTTGAGAAGAGTGGTTGTATGAAAGAACCTATAATACAGTGGAAGAGTAGATGGAACAAGAGTATCTTGCAGGCATAGACTTGACTATTTCAGAATAGTAATCTCCCAAATTTTTCAAAAAGCTTATTGCAAACAGTATCCTTGATGTGCTGTATGAGTAGATTCTAGAATTCAAGAGAAGATCCTGTCTTCAAGCTTTGAGCCAAAATTTCACAAGCTTTGAGCCTGTGAAAGTGTTAACATTTTTTTTTTAAAAAAAAAAAGCAAAAACATGCTAACATTATGCAGGTTCTTTACCTCTCACTATTACAATAGATTCAGGTACTACACAGACCAACTCCTGTCAGGATGTTGTTTTTTTTTAATTGCAACAAGCATGTATACAACGAAGTGTTTCTCTGAGTGTCTAAGTGTGATCTCTTGTTTCTAGGGATGGGTTTTTCTTTTATAACTTTTTGATTATTAAGTTTTACCCTCCTCTCAATTAAAGAAACTTTCACTCCCACTGAGTTCTCAAATCAGCAGTCACTATCTATAGCAGAATTAATTTGCTATGACCTGAGTTCCCTGACTATGGGAAGTAGTAAGTAGACTTTTATCTACTTTCGCCTATCCCTAACCTGCCCTTTTCCATCACTGGGTAACTGCTATCATATTGATCTTGCCTGCCATTCTGGGCCCAAAACTAGGGGATCTCTTTCTATCCTGGTCCCACACCCTCAGTCATAATTACTTCCCTGGTATGTAGTGCTGGGGATTCATTTCACCTGCTGGTGGATTTCTGTTGCCATCCAGGCCAAGCAACTCACTCAGCACCTGCAGCTTGGTTCTATGCAATTTCTCACTCAGCCTCAGTTGCCTCCACTAGAACTGTGGTGGGCTCAGCTGGCTTCTGCCACTGGTTCCTCTCACTGCCAACTATACTATTTCACTGATTATCCATGGGGTTAAACATCCAGCTGAACTTTTCTGGTCTACTGGTCCTATTCAATACCTGTGTCCTTCTTCCTACTGTCTTCTATTCCTCACTGGTTTCCTTCTCTCATCTGTAGCCTCTTCATCTGGTTCCCTACAGTCTGATGCAGCTCAAACATCCAGATTTGTCTAAGGCTACATCATAAAGCCACAGCAAATATGTTTAAACCATACCCATCCATCTTTAACCCATTGTGTTTTTCTGCCACTTAAATCACATGGCACTTTGTTTTTTTAAACAAATGTTATTGATTTCAATAAAAGAAAGAAAAAGAAAAAAACACAGATGTTAACTAAAAATATGACAGTGAATAATCAAGAATTGTTGGCTAGAAAGACAGGTTTTAAGATAGAAAAAAAGATTAAATATTTGGGAGCAGTTTTGACAACTAAAAATACTGAACTCTTTCAAAATAATTATATTAAAATCTGGAAAGAGGTGAAAAAAGATGTTTGTTTTTTTTAATATGGGAGAAACTACACTTATGTCTTTTGGGGAGAATTTCTGTAATTAAAGTGAATGTACTACCCAGGATGTTGTTTCTCTTTCAAACAATACCGATTATATCAGCAGGCAGAATTTTTAAACAATGGCAAAAAGATATCTCAAAGTTTATTTGGCAGGGTAAAAAACCAAGAATTAAGTATAAATTGCTCCAAGATGTGAAAGAACAAGAAGGTTTGGGGTTACCAGATCTAAAATTGTATTTTGAGGCATGTTGTTTCATGTGGCTGAAAGAATGGATAACGTTAGAAAATAAAATAAAAAAAAATGTTACAATTTGAGGGCCATGAGTTAAGATTTGGATGGCATGCTTATTTATGGTACGATAAGCATAAGATAAATAAGGAATTTAAAAATCATTATATTAGAAAGACTTTATTAAGGATTTGGGATAAATACAAATTTAGATTGATACCTAATTACCTAAGTGGTTATCTCCTCAGGATGCATTTACAAGATGTGAGAGTGTGGGAGAAGTAAAATGGTTAAGGTACAAAGATTTATTAATTTTTGAAGAAGGTAAACCTATGTTTAAAACAAAAGAAAACTGGAAACAGAAGTTATCTATGCCATTGGTTTAGTTATATGCAACTACTTGAACGTTTTAGATTGGATCAGAAGAATTATAGATTTTTAAATGAAATATCAACTTGGGAAAAACAACTATGTATGAATAATGAACATATAATTACTAAAATGTATAAGATTTACAAATTAACCTGGAAGACGAACAAGTTAAAGAGTGTATGATAGTGGGCCAGAAATTTGGGTTATAATATTATGATGAGCCAATGGGAAAAAAATGTGGACAAAAGGGCTAAAATTTATGTTGAGTTACAACTTAAAATATTTTTTTTACAAAATGATGTACCGCTGGTATCTAACACCAGACAAATTATCAAAAAATTTCAAAAATGTATCAAATATCTGTTGGAAATGCTTACAGGGAGAGGGGACATTCTATCATCTTTGATAGATGTGTAAAAAAGTGAGGAAATTCTGGGATCAGATTCATACTGTTATTCAGAAAATACTTAAAGTTAAGATAAAAAAAAACAGAATTGTTCTTATTAGGTGTTATGGAAGAAGAATTAGAGAAAAAATATGGCAATTTGCTTCTACATTTGATTAGGGCTGTGAGAATACTTTATGCCCAATGATGGAAAGACTTACAAATACCATCAATAGAAGACTGGACAATCAAATTAACAGACTTGGCACAAATGGCAAAATTAACGGTTTTGATAAAAGATAAAAATATCTCCAGTTTTTTTGATTCATGACAACCATTTGTGGACTACTTTTAGAGACTGAAAAAGATGAAGTAATGACCATGGGGGTTTTGGAATAAGGACTTTATTGAATAGAAATAATGGTGAAATGTATATATAATTAGTAGCAAGAGAGTAAGCTATCTTAAATTTAGATGTATCTATAATTCAGATAGTCAGAAGCCATTTTTTTTATTTATAATTGTTTTGTTTTCCTTTCCTTTTTTCTCAGTTTCATTTATGTCTATGCAATGTTTTTTTTCTTTTCTTAGTGTTTTCCTTTAATTGTTCCATTTTGTAGTATTTTTTTTTCATTATTGTCGATTGTTATTGTACTTAAGGTTTTAAATCTCATGGCGCTTTGAATGGATGTTTATAATGCTGCATCCACTTTGAATGGGTGTTTAAAACAAAGATAGAGGAGGAATATGAAGTTACTGACTTCATTATAAACCCTGCCTACATTAAAACTCAATAAAACATGTGTCTAGCATTTCATAGAATATTTGTTGACAAGTTTAATTGATTGGGTTTTTTTTAAGGAACAAATCTTACAAATGATGTCCTGCAATTGATGGTCTTATGTACAGTGTTTCTTAATTCTGAATATTATTCTTTTTCTACAATCATGGCAAGGAGGAACATGAGAAGAGGCTTTTATTATTTACCAGCCACAACTCAGTGCACCATGTAATCAAATCTTTTGAGAAAGCATCCTGCCACATAATCAGATCTTGTGAATTGGGAACTGCCATGGGATCTTTTTGATATGCAGTAATTATATTTCTTTTGCATACAATTTCTTTTCTTCTAACACAAAACTTCAATTCTTAGAGAAATTATAAAATGGACTTTGGCATTTTATAGTTTACCCATTTGTTCTGCAGAGAATTAAAAAAAAATCCCAGTATAATAAGCATGTTTGTTGCATCAGGATAGTTAATTAAGAAAACAGTGCAAGTGTTTAAATCAAAAGTTCCCAGAGTTATCTCCATTTCCATGTAACTTCAGCTGAAGCTTTGTAGGTTCAGCTGCTGCTGAACACTTTCTGAATTTTTTATTTACTTCAAGGCATGCCTTGATTTTTTTTTCCATAAGTTTCACTGTATTGATTAGGATGACTAAGTCCAAAATCGATTCTTAACCTCCCTGTAGAGAATATGGTTCACTCACCACTAATAGAAAAAAATGGGCACTGCACAAACATTCACAGCTGGTAAAAAACCCTACATGTTCTCTGAGGAACTGAAATAGAAGACAAGCCAAATTGCTAGAAAATGTAGATATTCCCCACAGAAAATAGATGGGGAGAGTTTTAAAACATTGCTTAACAGTATGCCCTTCAGTTGCCCATGTGTCTGTATTAATCAGCTGAAAGCAAAATATGGAGGGTGTGCATAATATATAACGACTTGTAGGGGCTTTTATATCCATTTGCACATATAAAGTAGAAAATGAGCATTCAGTGTTTTGCTCCAGTTAAGAAAGGAATTGTGTTTTATCACTGACAAGGAAAAGTTATCCAGCTTACTGTTAGTTAGTTAGTTAGTTAGTTAGTTAGTTAGTTAGTTTATCAAATTTATATGAACAGCCATCTCATGCAAAGTGACTCGGTGTACAACAAAGTTATAAAACAGTGAACATATAAAAAACAATCTTTTAAAAAGTTTTAAACATCACAAAGCATAAGAGAATAGATGTTAACAGCAATAATGGAGCCACCCCAAGAATCCCCAGGCCTGATGACATAGCCAGGTCTTGAGGGACTTCCAGAAAATCAACAGGAATGGAGCTCAGCTCGCTTTGGGGGAGGGGGGAGAATGTTCCATAAGGCAGGTGCCATGGCAGAAAAGGCCCACCTCCTAGGACCCACCAAGTGTAGTTCCCTAACAGACTGGAACTGCAGCATGCCTCTTCTGCAGGATCTGATGGGATGGCCAGATATAATCGGACAGAGGCAGTCCCTCAGATAACCCAGCCCCATGCCATGAAGGGCTTTAAAGGACAAAACCAGCACTTTGAATTTGACCTGGAAGCAAACTGGCAACCAATGCAGCTCACGGAGCAGAGATGTAACATGTGCTATTCTAGAGGTACACATAACTGCATGCACAACTGCATTCTGGTCAGTTTTCCATTATAACACAGACTGCAGAGAACCCTAAAGTATATTAACATTTCTTATGTAAATAGAATCCTTTCTACTTTATGGCATGTTATGTATGCATTATAAAATGATATCATCTGAGTCACTTTTAAATAAATTCATAGATAAAATTGTCTAGGATTTGATAAATTCACCAAAGTGGGTAGCTTATCATTAGAATGGGAATATAATTATTCCAAGGCAATATTATCAGACACAGAATTCAACCATGCACATATATCATGTACAACTTTATACATGCTGACTTGCATCTGGTTTCACAAAAATGTGTGGAGCTGAGGTCAGTCCAAATGGTTGGAAATCTTTCTCTTCAGCATTTAATCTTAATATCTCATTCACATATGGAAATCAGCAAAGTGTTTGGTGAGACAAGTAGGCAATGAGGTATTATGGAACTTGTCCTCTAGAACTACTGGACATCATGCTGGGGAAGGCTGCCTTTTCCAAATCTCCTTCAAGCCAATAGTGTCTCTCTTGCAGAATTATTTTTATGAATAAAGGCAAGGAATATACCAGAAAAAGCAGCTTAGCTTCCAAGAAAATGTTTTGAAATAATTGTTCAGCTCCTAAGGCCAAATTTTGTAAGAGAAAGAACCATTAGATACAAGGTAGATTTCCAAGCTGCTATCTCCAATTTGAACTTCTATAACCTAATGCAACAGGGTCTAAACCCATGCTGCCAGGAGTTTATGAAAATTGAATTCCAATAAACTTGAGGATACAAGTTGGAAAAAGCAGTAATAAAAGATGAAAAATCAGTCTGTTTCCAGACTGCATTACTTTTCAGTCACTGGTGAAAACTCCACATTAAATTTAATTCCACATCTTTTTTTTTAAAAGCATCTCTGTGTTTGTAACCTAAACAAAATTTTGCATTAAAAACAGATCACTATAAAGAAAACTGAATTTGTACATAAATTTACTCTAAAAATACATTTAAAAATGTCTTTTTATAAGAATTTTTAGCCATTAATGAATTAAAAATTGTAACTATCAGAAGTACCAAACGTGATGGTAACTAAATTCCAATATGCTTATTAGGCTATTGAGATACGTACAGTTTAAAACTGTAAGTAACTGTAAGTAACTGTAAGTGACGGCTTGGGAAGGCAATGGCAAACCACCCCACTATAGTCTGCCAAGAAAATGTTGCAAAAGCGGCATCCCCCCAAGGGGTCAGACATGACTCGGTACTTGCACAGGGGACCTTTCACACAGTTTAAAAACTTAAGAAAAGCATAAACTCTTCTTAGCTTCCCAAGGATGACAAGGATAATGACAGGAGATTGGCCAAGTAAACTTCATGCTTCCCAGTGACTCAGCTCTTCATTGAACTTTGAAACAAATCCTTTAAAGTTTTTTTTTTAATTTAAATCAAATCAGTGGATACTAGAATTCATAAATATTAAAATCATCAAACACCTCTAAACATGTTTACTGCCTTTTTCTTCAGGCTATTAAGATTATTTATTTATTTATATTTCAAATTTCCATCACCACCCATCTTCCCTGAAAAGGGGACTCTGGGCGGTTTACAATCAAAACTAAAACCCATAAATTACAATATAAATAACTCTATAAAAATAAAATAAATATAGAATATAAAATATAAAATCCAACAGCGCGGATCTTGTTTGTTGGGGAGAAATCTATAATAGCCACCCCCAAGATGAACTGGTGCCCCTCCCACCCCAAGCGAGGCAGCAGAACCAGGTTTTTAGGTTCTTCTGGAAGTCTGGGAGCGAATGGGCCTGTCTCACCTCCAGGGGCAGAATTTTCCAGAGGGCGGGTGCCACTGCAGAAAAGGCCTGCCTCCTGGACCCTGCCAGGTGGAATTCCTTTACCGCTGGGCTTCATAGCATGCCCTCTCTGCATGACCAGGTGGAGTGGGTCAATGTTATGGGGATGAGATGGTCCCTCAGGTAACCTGGCCCCATGCCATGTAGGGCTTTAAAGGTGATAACCAACACCTTGAATTGGACCCAGAAGCAAACTGGTACCCAGTGCAGGTCGCGCAGCAGTAGTGTCACATGTGCCGATCTTGGGCTCTAATAATGGCTTGCACGGCTGCATTCTGGACCAGTTGAAGCTTATGGATACTCTTCAAGGGTAGCCCCATGTAGAGCACATTGCAATAGTCTATGTGGGAGATGACCAGGGCATGAGTGACTGTTCAGAGGGCCTCTCAATCCAGGAAAGGGTGTAACTGGTGCACAACATGAAGCTGCGCAAAGGCCCTTCTGGCCACAACTGCCACCTGCTCATCAAGCAGGAGTAGTGAGTCCAGGAGGACCCCAAGATTACGCACCAGGTCTGAATGGAGCAGTGCAACCCTATCCAGAACTAAAGATGATAACTTCCCGGATACAGAGGAACCATCAACCCACAGCCACTTTGTCTTACCAGGGTTCAATTGAAGCCTGTTGTTCCCCATCCAGACTCCCACAGCCCCCAGGCACTTGGAGAGGGCAGCTACCGCATCACTTACCTCACCCGGGATGGAGATATATAACTGAGTATCATCAGCATATTGATGATACCTCATCCCATGGTGATGGATGATCTCATCCAGCAGTTTCATGTAGATGTTGAATAGGAGAGGAGAGAGAACAGACCCCTGTGGCACCTGCAATGGAGGGGTCAAGGGGCAGATCTCTCTTCTCCTACCACCACCGATTGGGATTGGCCCTAGAGGAAGGAGGTGAACCAGTGCAAAACTACACCACCCACCCCCAACTCCCTGAGCCGACCCAAAAGGATACCATGGTTGATGGTATCGAAAGCTGCTGAGAGGTCAAGAAGAGCCAGGATGGATGCACACCCTCCATCCTGCTCCCACCAGAGATCATCCATAAGTGCAACCAATGAAGTCTCTGTCCCATATCCTGGCCTGAAACCTGACTGAAAGGGGTCCAGATAATCTGTTTCCTCCAGAATCCTCTGGAGCTGCAATGCAACCACTTTCTCAACCACCTTCCCCAAAAAGGAAAGGTGGGAGACAGGGCAAAAATTGTCCAGTATAGTAGGGTCCAGGGATGGCTTCTTGAGGAGGGGGTGTACCAGTGCCTCCTTGAAGGCATATTATGCAATATTTTCATCTTTACTTCCTCTTCAAAATAATAAGGGTGCAAGCATAAGAAAAACATAAAGAAATGATTTTTATGAACTGCAAATTTAATAGCTGATAATGCTTAGTAGATGGTGCTTTATGTTTTTATTGACATGACTCCCATATGGAAAGTGAACTTACTTAGTGTGCCAATAGAAGGAAGGAAGGAAGGAAGGAAGGAAGGAAGGAAAACCCACCATGGGTTGATATAGATGTTTAGATATACTGTATTAGATAGAGAAAACAAGAGGAGAGCCCTTTTGTGCATGCATAGAATCATTATTTTTTATCTATCAACAGAATTATTTGTCAAAATTAGTTGATGGATACAAATTGGTCAACTGGACTGAGTAATCAAGCCACGTGTCATGTTCACCGTTTCAATGTGTTTGGTACATCGTAACGTTTCGCATGTCATTTGCCTGATACGTGTTTGCTTTCGGGGGGGAGGAAGGTTCCTCTTCGAAGGAGTTGTTAACTGTTGGCTGCTGGGTTGGAATGTGTTTGGGTTATCTCATGTGTTCAAGGTTGCTTTCCCAGGATGTGTGGAAAACGGTTACCAGCACCTGGGAGGGGGGTGGTTGCTATGGCCGGTAGGGGGGAGGGATTACGTTTGGAGCCGAGGGTTTTTAGTTTGTATTTGGTGCACTTTTAGTCATTCTCAGCTTTCTCTGTATCTGCCATAATTTCCCTAATAAATCAGATTTCATTTAAGTAACCTCTTGTGAGTCTGAGTGTTTGGGGTAGGCAACCATTACATAAAGCTGAGAATCCAAAACTTCAAATACCGCTGGCCCCTATCCAGGAAAAGACAGGCTCTTTCAATCCTGTGAAGGAGAGTGCTGGCAATGACCGATCCAGATGTGCTGCTCGTGGAGAGTGATGGGTCGAGTGAGGGAGAGCCCGACTCTACCATGATGCGACCCGACAGAGCCCCCCTGGGAGAACTCTCAGCCATTCGGGAGGAGGCGAGTTCGTGGTCTGAAGGCGAAGCTGCAGGCATGAAGACCGCGCCAGAGACCACGGTCATGACCCCGGGCGAACTGGTCACCTGGGACGACAGTCGGGAGGACTTCTCGGAGGCGAGGGGTTCGTCCTGGAGGCAGAGATACCCGCTGTCCCCAACGGTGGTACAGGTGCTGCTGAGGGGGCACTCCCCCACTCCTGACCGAATTTGGGTGCTAGAGTCGAAGATGGACTCTCTGGAGCTTATTCTGCAGAAAATGAGCATGGACCTGAGTTCGCTGAAAGAGGTGCGGGAGGGGTCAAGCCAGCGGCATTCGACCCCTTCCTCCCAGGCACAGTCTCCGGAATGGAGAAGGGGAGCTCGCCCGAGAGAGGGGGACCGGGCTCCTAGGGTGGAACTAGCATCGCTGCCCATCCCAGAGCGGAGGCAGCCGAGAGCTGTCAAAGCAGCTGAACAGCCAGTGGGGGGGGGGGCGCGGCCCGCCGGGCGGAGGACTGAGGGACTTCTCTGTCAAGTTTGATGGAGACCCAACAAAACTCTCGTTCTTACTGACAAATGCCAAGGCGTACATGGAAGGATGGGGGTCGCTCTTTCGCTCGGAGAAAGCGAAAATCATCACCATTGCCACCAAGCTTAAGGGGAGGGCAGCGGACTGGTATGTACAGATGTGCCAGTCGGAAGCCCCTGAACTGGAGAAATTTGACGAATTCCTCTGGGCCCTACAGCACCATTTTGAAGATCCATTAGCTAAGGAGCAGGCAAAGCGTGCCTTGAAAGAACTCAAGCAGGGATCGAGAACCGTGGCTGATTATGAGCTGGAGTTTAAAGCGCTAGCAGGGAAGGTGGAAGACTGGTCGCAGGCAACTGTAATAGAGTTGTTCAAGGATGGTTTAAACACTGAAGTGCTGCGCTGGGTCGCTGGGACGAGATGATCCTGACAGCTTGTACGGGTGGATCCAGCTCACTGGAAAGGCTGAGCATGCCCATGAGGTGTTCGCGCAGAGATGGGCGATGAAGTCAGGGCGAGATGGAAAACCCACCTGCCCTTTGGGCTCCTTTGGAAGATCCGGATCATATTCGTGGGAAGAGGAGAAGGAGCGCCATTACACGAAGGGGCAGTGCCTGAGCTGCAGCAAGGAGGGGCACCGCGCGGCGGCATGCCCGAGGGGAAAGGGAGAGGACCAGCAGGGAAAGTTGACTGCGAAGTCTCCCTCTATGCCAAGGAAAATGAAAGCAGCCATGGCTGACAGCGAGCTGGAAAGCGTGACGTTCTATGGGGACGAGGGTGAACCAGAATTGCTGCAGCCGGCGGGAAATGCCAGCCACCTGCTCTAAAGGGCGCCACAGGGCAGGTGGTAGAGGAGGGGCGTGAGCCTGTGTTGGTGAGTGGCAACTATCGCATTCTCACTGTGAAAGTAAAGTTGGGATCCCGCTCGAAGACGATAGAAGTGTGGGCGATGATTGATTCTGGGTGCTCACGGTGCTTGATGCATCCTGACGTGGTAGCTGCCTTGGAATTGCCCACCTTTCAGTTGCAATGACCCATAGCTTTCACCCAGTTGGACAGATCCATGGCAGGGGGCAAACCGGTCACGCGTTTCACCAGTTTGGTAGCCTTGCAAATGGGTAGCCACCGGAAAGGGTTGTCATTTGTAGTAGCTCCGGTGGGGGGTCCTTTGGTGGTTTTGGGTGTCCCATGGTTGGTCCAACAAAATCCCCAGATAAATTGGGTCTATCGAACTGTAACCTTTAGGGATGGATTTTATCAAGCACCGGAGGGGAATGAAGCCCCAGAGGAGGTGGTGGGGGTAGCGGCAGCTGCGACTCCGCAGCACCCAACCCTTCCTCTTGAGGGTCTACCAGAGGAATACCAGGCATTTGCTGACGTGTTTGGGGAGAAAGAAGCGGATCAACTTCCCCCCCATCGGAAAACTGACTGTGCCATTGAGCTGGTGCCTAACACCCAATTGCCTAAGCCAAAGATTTATTCAATGACTCAGAAGCAACTAACTTTGTTACAGGGGTTTGTGGACAAAAACTTGGCAAGAGGGTTCATTGAACCAGCTAGTTCGCCAGTGGGAGCACCGGTTCTCTTCTGCCCGAAGAAAGATGGGACCTTAAGACTCTGTACCGATTTCCGTGGGCTCAATGCAGTCTCAATATCAAATAAATATCCTTTGCCTTTGATAAAAGATATGTTATCACATCTGGCTAAGGGGAAAATCTTCTCAAAACTAGATTTAAGGGAAGCCTATTACCGTGTGCGGATCCGGGAGGGGGATGAATGGAAAATGGCATTTAATTGCCCATTGGGAGCTTTTCAATATAAGGTGTTGCCGTTTGGTTTGGCTGGGGCCCCTGGGGCATTTATGCAATTGATCAATGAAGTATTACATGAACATCTGTTTAAAGGGGTATTGGTCTACTTGGATGATGTATTGATTTATACTGAAACTCTGGAAGAACATGTACAGTTGGTTAAGCAGGTGCTATGCAAGCTAAGGAAGGCTGAATTGTATGCCAAACTGTCCAAATGTGCATTCCATCAAACACAAATTGATTATCTGGGGTACAGGATCTCAGATAAAGGCATAGAGATGGATCCTGCTAAAATCCAGGCTATCCTGGAATGGGAGAGACCCCGCACCCGCAGGCAACTTCAAAGTTTCCTGGGGTTCAGCAATTACTACCAGTTGTTCATAAAGGGGTTTGCAGAAATAACTTTGCCCCTGACAGATTTGCTTCGGACGAAGGGGTGGGAGAAACCCACCGGGTAAAAAACCCAGGCGCGCTGCTTAGATGGACTCTGGCTTGTCAGGCGGTGTTCGATAAGTTGAAGGAGTCTTTTACACAGGAGCCTATTTTACAACACCCTGACCCCTCCAAGCCTTTTGTGGTTCATGTGGATGCCTCTGATTATTCTATTGGAGCCCTGTTGTTGCAAGCAGATGGGGGCGGGTTGTTTAAAGCCATGTGCCTACCTGTCCCGCAAATTCTCTGAGACGGAGAGACGTTGGCATGTATGGGAAAAGGAAGCTTTTGTAGTCAAAGCGGCTTTGGTCTCTTGGCGCCACTTGTTGGAAGGAGCTAATCATCCATTTGAGGTGTGGACTGACCATAAGAACTTGGAAGCCCTTAGTACCCCCCACAAGCTGAGCCCTAAACAAGTTCGCTGGGCTCAGTTCTTTAACCAATTCAACTTCAAACTGAAGTTTATCCCAGGGAAAAAGAACTTCTTAGCAGACGCGCTGTCCAGGCAACCCCAGGACTCCAGCTCAGCGCCAGAGGTGGTCGGTATGCTGGGGACACAGCGACAACTGGGAATGCCAGCTGTGACCCGCAGTCAAGCCCGTGCGCAGCAGCCTGCCGGCAGTGATTCTGCTCCACAAGGCACCTTGTCCATTCCATCTCAATTGCAACAAAAGTTTCTAAAGGAGCTAAAAACTGACACTTGGTTGCTAGCAAATAGAGACAGTGTTACTCTTGACCGGGGATTCACTTGGCACTCAAATCGTCTCTATGTCCCTGACAGCTTGCGAAAGGAGGTTTTACTCCATTCGCACGATGATAAGCTGGCTGGGCATTTTGGTTTCGTAAAAACTTTGCACCTGGTTCACAGACAGTTTTGGTGGCCTGCATTGCACAAAGATGTAAAGGACTATGTTGCATCCTGTTCTGTTTGTGCTATGTCTAAACGCAAGGTGGGGAAGCCTCAAGGCTTGTTGCAACCCGTGGCCAGTCCTGCTTGCCCCTGAGAGGAGGTTTCCATGGATTTCATAGTGGAGTTGCCTCCCAGCCAATGAAAAACAGTTATTTGGGTAGTAAAAGACTATTTCTCCAAGCAAGCTCATTTCATCCCATGCCTCTCCATTCCTTCGGCAAGACAGTTAGCCCGCCTATTCCTTGTACACGTGTACAGGTTACATGGATGTCCCTCCCACTTAATCTCGGACAGGGGCACACAGTTCACCTCTCAGTTTTGGCAGGCATTTTTAAAACTGTTGGGCACTAAACAAGCATTGTCCACGGCGTGGCATCCTGAGACTGACGGGACCACAGAGGTGCTAAATTCGACACTAGAGCAATATTTGTGTGCTTTCGTGAATTATCAACAAGACAACTGGGTTGACCTCCTTCCCTTTGCTGAGGTTGCCTACAACAACGCTGTTCATCAAAGCACCGGTCAAACCCCTTTCCGCACCGTTCACGGCAGGGATTTTGTCCCAATCCCTGACTTGCCACAGCCATCTATCCCGCCTGCTTCACCATCCGAATGGGCAACGCAGCTGGCAGACTCTTGGCCGGTCATCCAGCAGGCACTAGCGGATGCACAGTCTGCTTACAAACAGCATGCTGATAAAAAGCATGCCCCTCACCCTTCGTTTCAAGTGGGTGACATGGTGTACCTCTCTACCAAGTTCATCAAGTCTTCTCAACCATTAAAAAAATTAGCTCCTAAATTTGTGGGTCCGTTTCCTATTGTGGCACAAATTAACCCAGTGACTTTTAAACTTGATTTGCCGCATAATTTGAAATGCTTACACCCTGTCTTTCATTGCAGTTTGTTCAAACCCTTTACACGCTCTGACCGCTGGCATGATCAACCTCCGCTGCCTCCTCCCATCATGATTGACGGGCAACATTTTGAAGTGAAAGAAATTCTTGATTCTCGCTGGCTTCGCAACACATTGCAGTACCTAGTTTGCTGGAAACATTTTCCCCACCCAGAATGGGTGGCCGCTCACGATGTTGCTTCCCCTCTTCGTCGATTCCATAATGCTTACCTCTCCAAACCGGGTCCTTAGCTATTTTTTTTGGGGGGGGCAGTATGTCATGTTCACCGTTTCAATGTGTTTGGTACATTGTAATGTTTCGCATGTCATTTGCCTGATACGTGTTTGCTCTCGGGGGGGAGGAAGGTTCCTCTTCAAAGGAGTTGTTATCTGTTGGCTGCTGGGTTGGAATGTGTTTGGGTTATCTCATGTGTTCAAGGTTGCTTTCCCAGGATGTGTGGAAAACAGTTACCAGCACCTGGGAGGGTGGTGGTTGCTATGGCCGGTAGGGGGGAGGGATTACGTTTGGAGCCGAGGGTTTTTAGTTTGTATTTGGCATGCTTTTAGTCATTCTCAGCTTTCTCTGTATCTGCCATAATTTCCCTAATAAATCAGATTTCATTTAAGTAACCTCTTGTGAGTCTGAGTGTTTGGGATAGGCAACCATTACATAAAGCTGAGAATCCAAAACTGAGATATTTTCATATATTTTCATATTTTCAAATATTTTCATCTTTACTTCCTCTTCAAAATAATAAGGGTGCAAGCATAAGAAAAACATAAAGAAATGATTTTTATGAACTGCAAATTTAATAGCTGATAATGCTTAGTAGATGGTGCTTTATGTTTTTATTGACATGACTCCCATATGGAAAGTGAACTTACTTAGTGTGCCAATAGAAGGAAGGAAGGAAGGAAGGAAGGAAGGAAGGAAGGAAGGAAGGAAGGAAGGAAGGAAGGAAAACCCACCATGGGTTGATATAGATGTTTAGATATACTGTATTAGATAGAGAAAACAAGAGGAGAGCCCTTTTGCGCATGCACAGAATCATTATTTTTTATCTATCAACAGAATTATTTGTCAAAATTAGTTGATAGATACAAATTGGTCAACTGGACTGAGTAATCAAGCCATGTTTAACCAGCTCTAGTTGTCAATGACTTTATAAGCTCAGGCCATCCATCCTACATGGCATGTCATAGCTGATAAATTGTTAGCCTAGTATATTGACCTTTCGGAATCAATAAATTTAGAGACCAAGAAAAAAAGTGCTCAGTGGCTTCACTTTTCTTGAGCAGGTCTGTCAGTATGTTATAAATATGTGGTTACACTCCTCTTCAGAGGAGACATGAAACTGAAGAAAGGAGAGATGTTTATGGGAAAATCAAATGCTCCTAACCAAACATGTGGAGAATGGGTGTCAGGCTTACTTTTTAAAAAATGGTGTTTATGATCCAGGTCCATGTAGTTACATATATTGGGTATTGAGATATACTTGTTCTATTATATTTAAGACTGAGATAAAACAGGCAGCATTACACCATCACAAAACACACAGTTATTTAAATGAATATGTAGGGAAAGGTGTTAAATAATGCAACAATTTCACCAATGAAGAATGAGGGCAATATTCATTCCTTTAACTCTGATTGTTCTTTGTTATACCATATTGTAAAGGACTAATACATATGGCCAAATTCTCTTTGCAGTGTGGTGTTGTCGGAATACCTATTCTGAGTAATGGCAATCCTTCCAGCTGACACTTTGGTTGGTTTTGTGACATTATTATATAGCTGAAACTAAAGTGAAGTTATCTCAAGTCAGATGCAGAAGTAAAACTGAAAGACTTCTAAAAAATCATGTCAAATGGAAAGACAAGCTTTTTAAACTCTGACATTATTCTATGACTCAAATTAAAATACTGAGCAGCTCCATCTTTCTCAACATTCTATTCCCAAACTTCCTCCTATATTTTACTCAGATGTATAAAAGAAACATTAGAACCAGTGGTGGTAATACAAGGAGAGATCTATCTAGCATCCTGAATAAAATTTTCCCCATGTAATGTTTCTATCACTTGCTACTTGCCGGTATCATCATCATCATTCTAATTTTGTTTCCTGATGTAGAGTTTCATTCATGGTCTTTTTCAGTTTTCCAAATCCTCAGCTTTTTTTTTTTTTTGTACTTCCCAGTTCTCATAGAATTAATCCACCATTTCTGCAAGGTAGAAAAGCATTATTTTGACCCAGCCAGGAGTTAAAAAACATTCCAGCAGAGTGGATTCTTCCACCCTTATTTCTCTCTGCACTGACTCAGAAAGTGTTGATCTACCATTTTGATCCTTTTTCTCCACTTGGCCATCAATTTTCCAGTGTTTGTATAGTGTACTATAGTCTTTGTATAGAACACTATCCTTTTTGTTTTTTAATGTGAATGTAACAGGTTGCAACTGCTTGCTGCCCCTTTGCTCACTTCCCAGGATTGGTTTTGAGGGGAAAAACAGAATCCCTCCTAATTGGAATATAATCTCTACCACTGATGCATAATTTGTGGATTTTGCCAAGTTGCTTGGTGGATGGTCTTCTTGCCTTTTCTGAACTTGGCATCAGCAGCCGCGTTCCAGTTTTTGAGCAGAGTGGGAGGGCAATGCTGAGTTCCATGCCCGTACTCTTTCAGTTTGGCAGCAGTGGTCCCTTTTATTCCCTTTCCAGAGGGAGAAGACAGCACCAAGCTATGTGTACCTTCCTATTTACCTCTTCAAAATCATAATTCCAATTTATTTATGGAGATGGTTCAAGGACAGAAAAAGCAAACTTCAAACTCATTCAGAAAGTCATTGATATCCATGGTCCACCTATCAGGGCGGACAACATATATTGTGTTTAACATGTAGTGAATTCAGGCTAGCAGCATTCCAAAAGACCAGTTTTAGTTCCAGATGCTCTTTGTATTCCTATATTTCTGAATGCATTCCTATTGAGGACAATGTAGAAAAAAAAATCCATCTGGATTTTCAATGCATTTTGCTACTCTTCGGGATATGTTTGCATATGTTTTGGTGTTAGCTGCCTGGATTTTGCATCTTGTTCATTTATTTTATGGCACTTTTATTTTATTTTTTTTAATATACTGTGAGCCACCTAGAGTGAGTTGGAGTTGTAGGGTGCCAAAATCAAATTAAACAAACAAACAAATAAATATTTCTATGACAGCAGCACTGAGAGTTTCAAGGCATCATCTGTAAAGAAGCATTAACTGGGAAAATCTCTATAACACTTGTATGGTAGTCTGCTGAAAATGATTTCAATTCTATAAGCAGATATGTGGATTTTTTTCTATGAAACAAAGATCAACTTAACATTTTCTCTGCCTGAAAGAAATACAGTACAAAGGTTGATTTTTAAACAAATAGAATTTTACAGTTGCATCAAACACTCTTCTGTTAATCTGTGTGTAAATATTCACAACAAATAAAACAAAGGATACAGAAATTGCTTGTAAAAGCAAGGAAGATAATCTGTATAGAGTAAGAATTACAGTATACTTTTCATATAATTTATCAATAGCATATCAATTTTATTACATCGTTTTAGTGGCTTTGATGTTAATTGAGCAGGCAACTCTTATCCCAAAATGTTTTTTTCTTCATCATAATGTGCCTGTGTCTCATCTAGCACTATAAATTAGTGTAACTTATTTACCTAAGGACCCTCTTATATTAAAAATCATCTACATTTAAGATGCTGAAATCTTACATGAACAGATAAAGAATCTTATCATTGCACACACAAACACACACACACAAATCTATGCATCTGTTTAAAATGTGGAAGACTTCTTCTTGGAAGGTGCAAATATACTACAACATCAGATGACTTTACTTAATTATGTCATCCAGTATGAAAAAGTAAAATAGTATAACAATATGTTGATGTTCCCATTATGATGAATGAGAGTAAACCATTACACCAGAATTTATAAAGGGATGCCCTCACTCAGACCAAGACTGAAATAGCTGGTTTCCAAAATCACAGCTCTCTTCAGTGCATACCTGTCCTGATTACCAGGAAACACACTGAGACGAGGACTTGGTCTCTAATATTTATTAGTAGTACTTAACAAGAATCCTAACAAACTGAGAAGGCGTGGGAAAACCCAGCCATATAAACTTGGAAGACAAAAAATGTTTTTATTCCCCTTTAAGATTTATAACAGTAACTCTTGAAGGTTTTGTGTTTTTGTGTTTCCAGGTACAGGAGAGCCAAATCATTGGAGGTGTAATATGACCATGCTAAAATGTGCCCACAACTGGCTGTGCCATTGCATTCTGGAAGAGTTGCAGCTTCTGGATGGTCTTCAAGGGCAGACCCAATTAACCACTTGTAAAGTTAAAGCATATGTGACCATCAACAGTAATTCCCAGTCCAGGAACCAGCACAACTGGTAAAGAAAGCAAAGTTGTGCAAAAGGTCTCCTGGCCATGGCTGCTACCTGCTTTATGAACAGGAGCCATGAGGCCAGGATGACCTCCAGTTTGTTCAGTGGTTCTGTTTGGCATAGCATAACCCCATACAGAATAGACAAAGGATGCATATTTACTGCTTTGACAAGATTAACACCAAATTTCATTTGCTCCTGAAACATACTTGTTGTGTTGGTAGAATATGTGGTTTTATAGATTTTATATGTTAAGTGTATGATAAATAAATGCTTATCTTTCTGACATCCTGTCTATTAAGAAGCATAACTACTAGATTCCAGAATTGCCAATATCTGCTGGATAATGGAAAAAGCCAAGGAGTTTCAGAAAAACATCTATTTCTCTCTTATTGACTATTCTAAAGCCTTTGACTGTGTGGACCATAACAAATTGTGGCAAGTTCTTAGTGGTATGGGGATACCAAGTCATCTTGTCTGCCTCCTGAAGAATCTGTATAACGACCAAGTAACAACAATAAGAACAGACCACGGAACAACGGACTGGTTTAAGATTGGGAAAGCAGTACGGCAGGGCTCTATATTCTCACCCTACCTATTCAACATGTACGCAGAACACATCATGCAACATGCTGGGCTTGAGGAATCCAAGGCTGGAGTTAAAATTGCTGGAGGAAACATTAACAGTCTCAGATATGCAGATGATACCACTTTGATGGCTGAAAGCGAAGAAGAACTGAGGAGGCTTATGATGAAGGTGAAAGAAGAAAGTGCAAAAACTGGCTTGCAGCTAAACCTAAAAAAAACCCAAGATTATGGCAACCAGCTTGATTGATAACTGGCAAATAGAGGGAAAAATGTAGAAGCAGTGAAAGACTTTGTATTTCTAGGTGCAAAGATTACTGAGGATGCTGACTGCAGTCAGGAAATCAGAAGACGCTTAATCCTTGGGAGAAGAGCAATGACAAAGCTTGATAAAATAATTAAGAGCAGAGACATCACACTGACAACAAAGGCCCGCATAGTTAAAGCAATGGTGTTCCCTGTAGTAACATATGGCTGCAAGAGCTGGACCATAAGGAAGGCTGAGAGAAGGAAGATAGACGCTTTTGAACTGTGGTGTTGGAGGAAAATTCTGAGAATGCCTTGGACTGCAAGAAGATCCAACCAGTCCATCCTCCAGGAAATAAAGCCAGACTGCTCACTTGAGGGAATGATATTAAAGGCAAAACTGAAATACTTTGGCCACATAATGAGAAGACAGGACAGCCTGGAGAAGATGCTGATGAGAGTGGAAGGCAAAAGGAAGAGGGGCCAACCAAGGGCAAGATGGATGGATGATATTCTAGAGGTGACGGACGTGTCCCTGGGGGAGCTGGAGGTGTTGACGACCGACAGGAAGCTCTGGCGTGGGCCGGTCCATGAAGTCACAAAGAGTCAGAAGCGACTAAACGAATAAACAACAAGATACCTCATTAACACTTTCAATGGCCATTCTTTTCCTAGCAACATAGACAAAAAAAAACAATAAAACCAGTAAAATATAGTAATATTTCATACTTGGTGTCAGTTAAACTTCATAATCATGCTGAAAACAGGATGCAACAGGATCATGACAAACATATACTGTATGTATATTATTATGGGTACCAGTTGAATCATTTTGACTAGAATAGAAGGTGAGTGTATTGAAAACAAAACTGTAGACTACAGAAAAGACTGATAAATGATTTTTTGTGTGAGAACCCTCTGATAACAGTCTATATGATACCAATCTGCTATTTGCACATAGAGCATTCAAATGAATTCTTAAGATGACCCAACAAGTCCCTTATTCTTCTTGGATTACCAAATAAAAACTCCTTTCGCAGAAAGGATACAAGTTACTTGTAGGTGTAGTAACAGCCTGTAAAATGTTCCTTGATGGCCCTGATAATATGGCCTTCATTCACATGCCCTTAATTTGGGAATGCAAACATGTATCCTAGGCCTGCAACTTGACCTACCAGTACTCCTTCTGTGATCTCAAAATTCCTCATAGTGGTGGGGCCAAAATTTAGGGGAGTTGTGTATTTCAGTGTGAAAACTGTTAAGAAGCATGGAGTTTAATTAGTTTAATATTTTCTATGTCCTGAAATCCACCTCCAGACAGATGTTGGTGCAGCCCACTGTTGGAGACAGCCCATAAGCTGATGTAAGTTGAATACTCATGATGTACTGAGCTGCTTCCTTTCTTTGCAACAGTCTGAATTTAACTTCCATAAAATCTATCTGGACTAGTTTGGTGCTTAAGGTGCATGGAAGTGCCACTATCACATCTAATTTGGCCTTAATATTAGATACGTTTTTTTTAAAGATTGCTTGGAGAAAAATGGTGTCTGGAACCCTATCTGTTCAATGCAATACTTCTGTGTAAGGGTTATGAATATGCCTTTAGCAGTGGGTCATAAGGGCAGCACAGTTAGTATGCAATAATCTCAATCCCATTGAGATAACTATGCACAGATACAGCTGTGCCTCTAAGAACCCCAGGGGTAGTTATCAAGATAATAATACCTGCTGAGTTATCCTCACTATCACCATAAAATGACCTGCCTTTCTTTTCAGTGCTCATATAACACAGCATTTATGTATATTATTTTGACCACAGGAAATTGCCAATTAATGCAGCAGTACTTAAGCGATTTATGTGCTGAAACTACTGCAGAAATCATTAACATGTAGAATAGTCAGGAGTGTTCTTAGGTGTATCCTCAATAAGTGTGTGAATGTGGGAAGTCTTTGCATGATGTACTTAACACATTGAAAAAGAACAGAGCAAGAGAGTGATTTACATTTATGGCTTGCATGATTCAGGTACTGAGAAATAGCCATTGGGGTAATTTGACACTTTATAGACTAGTTCTTCCTTTGTAGTTCTCTAACATGAATTTCTATATATGAGGCATATAATTTAAGGACACAGTTTTATATCCAGTATTGAATTAGCTGAACATTTAATCATTTTTAACATTTAATCATTTTTGCAAAAATGCCTAGATATAAGGATTTTAAAATATGATGGATGAGTGCCTAGATAGCATATATTTAGAAAACAATGGAGTTTCTACCTCTGACATGCTTATAAGAATTATGGACCTGCTGGTTTTGAAGAGAAGGATGAAGTTTGTCATTACATGACATATAAATTTTTATAACATTTATCAAAGGATACTCTAATATTAGAAATAAACTTTATAGACACATTATTGCATATGTTTCAATCTATTTACCATAACAATCCCTAAAATTACCAAATGAGCAATAAAATAAGCCCATTTTATTTTACCTGAGTTGTAATGAACATTTCAAAGGACACAATCCACTATTTATTCTCTTATCCCATTTTAAAGGATGGGAGTACATACAAGAATGGGGAAGGTGTGTCTGTGAACAAGGACTTCACTCTGCTCAAAACAGCTCCTCATTTACAAATGCTAAGGTTTCTAATTTTTAATTCCAATTGCTCTATTTCAAATTTACACCCCAGTTTCATTTGGAAGAACAAACTTTCACTTTGTGCATGATCTTACAGAAATTACCATCATGTCCATTGTCATGGTGAGAAAATTCCATAAAGCAATATATTTTGATATTATTTTGAATGGAACCATGAGATGGTAACTGTGCTGCTGAGATTCAAGAGCTTTGTGTGTCCCAAAATATTCAGTGCTTTTCCCCAAGCTCCTCATATAATTGATACTGTGAAAATTATTAAATGCATGGCTATGGCTTGGATGTGGAAAAAGACAAAGGCTATGTCAATGAAGTCACCAGGAATCAGGCTTGACTCTAGGAAGACATTTTAAAATCTTAATGGTATTAATTATAATTAAATTAGATATAATTTGTTCTAGGATGTATCCAAAATCAGTGGTCTACAGTTTACTAAATTTACTAAAATAATAAAAGGTATAAGGATCCCTTGGGCCATAATTTAGCCTGGTTAGAAACCTGAAAGAAAGAGGGACAGAGAGGTGGAAGGTGGCTGCTTCACATCTGAAATGACCCATCTAAATGGGGTTTAAAAAGGGCCAGAAACAATTAAATGGGAACCCATATTTTACGAAACTGGTTTTCCCATTGCACAAAGGAATCCAAGGCAGTAAGTTACAACAAAAGGGGCTAAATAAATCACAAAATAGCCAAGGACCCATTGATTTGTTGCTGTTTTTTCCATGATTGGATTGAGGAGAAAAGAGCCCCACCAGAGGGAGAAGAGAGACATTGATCTCCCAGTTCTTTCCTATAAGAGCAAAATCATGCTGCTCAGAACATCATCAGCAGGAACACATCTGTGAGAGATATTCTGCAGGGCGTATCAAACAAATCAAGGCAAACCATTGTACTCAATAACTCAGTAAGGAAGTGGAGTCATATTTTGTTGATCTGTCCTGCAGTCAAGCTTTTAATTTTCAGTAAAAAAATAATCATAAATGGATGATGGATTCATTGATCATTCAAGGAATTTAAAAAATGCACCTAATCATTGAAAGGCAACTGAATTGACAATGCTCTATGTACAATATATCTCAGGGCATAATGCTAACATTTCTCTTTCTTAACTATTTATTTATTTAGTCGCAGCATTTCTATACCGCCAGCTCCATAAAGGTTCCAAGCACTTTACAAAAATCTGAATATAAATTCATAAAATATCACCATCCCATGAAAAACCTGGTATCCATTGACAACTGCCCTTATTTCTTATGTCCTAAAAGCTCAGCAGGGAACAGCTCTATTTTACCAGACCTTCAAAAACAGGGATATCTAAGAGGTAAGATGTTTCATAATGCTGGAGCATATTCAGAAAAATATTGAGCTCTAGCTCTTCTCTTCCTCTAATTACTTGTTGAGATTTCTCAGCATCCTTATGTACTTATTATTAATAATTTATTCAGCACCTAAGTGCTGAAGTGACTCTGAGAGGTGTACCAAGTAAAAATATGTTAAAAAATCAAACAATAATCAAAACCATAAAAAAGAAAAGACAGCCACAAAGACCGACAACAAGCACTACTGTATAATAATCAAACCAATGCACAGTGAACCCATACTGTGTCTTAGCCCAATGCCAAGTCTTTAAGGCTCATCTAGAAGAGATGAGGATCAGGGCTTTTTGGATCGCTGGGAGAACATTGTCCCATTGGGTTGAATGAATTGCACAGGTCACTTTTTCTTGAAGTTGCTAGTCCTGCAAATGTGAAGAGAAAATGCTTGACAAAGACCAAGGATAAGGACTGAAGCAGGGTATGAGCTATAGTTAGTTTTAAGTAGTTAGAGTATCTCATATTGTCGGCCCTACCAGGTAGTGTGGACCAGGAATCTGAATCCACAGGAAGACGAAAACAACACTTTATTGAGATAGGCTATTGTTACAGAATCGTACAAATTTGCTAGTTTTTTTTTTTTTCTTCCCTTCTCTCTTATACTCCAGTAACTAAGTGGGGGGTGGGGGTGGGGAGTCAAGCTGAATTTCTTCTTTATGTTATCTCCCTTTCCAGGACTTAAGGAATGCTTCTGACCTCTTTGTTTACATAATGGATACTGATTATTTGCTTCATGGCCATCTGTGTGGCTCTCTACATATAAAACATTTATCTTGAAGAAAAGGATTTAAAACATTTATTTATTTTTATTTATTATTCACATTTCTATCACTGCCCATCTCCCCCCAAAAAGGAGGACTCTGGGGGGTTTACAGTAAAATTGACCATCTAAAACCATCAGTGAATAAATTACCAAACAAACACCCAAGATAATAAAATAAGAAAAAGAAAAAATCCAAGTGGCAGACATTACATTCAGTAGGGAGAATTCTACGACAGCAGCCACCCCCACGAAGAGCTGTTGCCCTTCCCTAAACATGCTGGAACAAGCTATTACATGCTTTTCATCCTAGAATTCTAGGCATTCTATGTCTCATTGAAGTTAATTGAAGTTTAATATTTGTTTAACAGCCTATTCATAAATAACTTTCATCATTCATGAGAAGCTACAAGGAGATTTCAGTGGAATTTAAAGCTAGATATGGCAATGACAGATCTGTGTGTTTATACTTGTTCAAGGGTGGACAGATGTAAAAGAGAACAGGGATCTTCCACCTTTAGCAATTGTCCATAACAAGCTACATTTGCTGAAATTCTCTCCTCCACATTACTTTTAACAATACGTATCCTGTAAGAGCACTTTCCCTTTGTAGCCAGGGTGTCTGTTATAATAACAGATGAAGTATTGTGTCTGAGTTAGAGAGCTTGAAATTATGTGGATTTAGATATTATTTTCTAATTCTCTCCACAAATCTGTACCTTTTTCATTCAGTTTGATCAAAAATAACTTGCTTTCAATATTTCTGTCAAATGAGAAGATAGCTTCAGTGAAAATTTTAACAGTAGGATACAGGATTACGACATGGATTCACAGATTTTGGGTGAGGTCCCCAATTTATGGAATTTCCTCACAGAAATGCTTTTTTTTAAATAGTTTTCATTTAAGCACTAATGGATAATCATTAAATATTCTGGGTTGTATTTTTAATTGCTTATACATTTGCTGTCCCTGTTTCTTAGACCTGTTAAGTGGATTAGCTGTTCTGTATTCAAAAACATTTGAGATCGTTGTTCTTCTTTTGAAATCTTAAATGTATTGTTTTAATTGTTAATAATTGCTTTTCAGTTGCATTAGATTTTGTGTGTGAATCTTGTACGGAGGACTTTCTGCTATGAAATAAACATAGAGGAAACAATTAACCACACACAAATCAGGTTATTTTGTCATGGCTCAGACTCTGTGGTTTGCCTCTAAAAAGCAATGTAATTGAAATAAACTATTATTTAAATTATTTATTAAAATAAATAATTCAAGCAAATAAGATAAAAATTCTAAAGTTTTTTTTTTTCTGAGAAAAATACCATTTTCTTTTCCTTATCTTCCTTTCATAAAAAGGACACTATGCAAAAGTCTCTCAATAAGCTCCACTTTTTTTTTTCTTTTTTCTTTTGAGTGGTGGCCAGATCTTCTCCAACTGCAATGCAAGGAAACCTCTGTGAAAGCAATGGCTTGTGGCTTATTCCTGAGTAGCTTTATACCCATCCCTTGAAATAGTAGGATTATGCAGAATAGGTCAACTTGATATAAATTGACACAAATATCAAGTCCTGTGCTGCAGGACACAATCAAGGAAGCAAGACAGATTTTGATGATGAAGATGATGATGATGAAGATGATGATGATGATGATGATGATGCTTTATATGCTGCTCACTCCCAGTGACTACATTAAAATAAGTTTTAATGTAAGAATTAAGGATAAAGTACAGAATCTTGGAAACTGATATAGGAACTGGGATAGCCCTCTCTTATTAATAAGTTCATTACAGTGGTGTCTTGTAGTATTCTCTTCTTCCCAAGCTTTTTGCAGCCTGGACTGAATTCCCATTTATAAGATAAGGTATTACTGAACTCCTCTGTCATCTCTTGGTTCTTTATTGTTGAGTTCCTCTCATTTGTCACAGACTATCACAAAAACAATCCAATTTGAGGTGGTGGTTCAACTTGGAAGGATGGAGTCACTCTGCCTTGACATCTCAAATAAAAACAGGATTACTTGATTCAGTCAGCAGTTTCACTTTTAGTGGAAGAGAGCCCCTGAGCAAGTTCCAAGCCTGCAGAATGGAAGGGAGGCTCTGCTTCAGTCTGGTTTGCCACTTCAAAGGGTGATTTGAAGGGTTAACTATAGCTAACTGAAATCAAAGCTTCACAGAATCATCTGAAATAGTCCTCTTTAGGTCTGTTAATCTAAATAGTTTTCATACATGATAGCAAATCTGAGGTTTGAAGTATCTCTATCTCCATCTTAATATTTCACAGAATCAAAATTCTCAACTGATTTCTATTTCTAAAGTCCTGTTATAGCTTGCTCTTAATGCTCTCACTACCATTCAAATAATTTCAAAGTGGATGGAGAGAGAATTCAAGGAGATAATTTCTGCAACATGCAAGTAAACCAGGAAATTTTGTAATTAACAGCTCCTGCCTATTTTAGCTTATGCAGATGTAAGTTATTTAATTGCTACTTTACTAGCTCTACATAGATTGGATGCTTTCTAATGGCATCTGTACATTTTGTGCTTCACTAACATTATAGGACCCATCACTGTGATCTATATAGGAAAGTATATTGCTTCAGCTTGTGATGGAAGAAAATTACATACTAAATACTTAATAGAAAGGTTTCTTTCTCTTTTTTTAAGTATTAGAATTAGAGTTTTAAAATGCTTTACAAGAATCTGATAGTTTCTCTTCTCTATAATTAGTTATATAGCCCCAACCAATTTGATTTTGGTTCATTAGAAATAGAAAGATTTCAACTATGGTAAATGAAAATTTGGAATCAGTTAAAATATCTAAGTCTGCAATTACGTGTTTCCTTAAATTACTCTCATTCATGATAAGAGACTATGAAAAAGGATCAAAATAATGTTCTCTACTCTTATAAGTGGCAAAAGTAAAGATTCTTAGATATGTAAAATTGTCATTAGTAAAAAAAAATATGTTCCCCTTTTAACTTTGAAACATACTGTTTTCTCACTTTTTTGTCTAAATTCAGAAAGAACTATTTTGTACAGCATCCAATGAAATGGTATTTGACCTAGTTCATCTGGGCAGTTTAATTTGGTTCAGTATTAACTGCAAAGCTGTACAAAACCCACAAGGGACAGCGGCCTCCTTACCACCAATAGTACATGATCCTTAGAAAGTGTTAATGTTTTACTCATGATATGGAATCGGTAGTCTCTCACGATCATCTCACGTTAATGATTGCTTACATTTAATCCATTAGCAATCATAAGCGCACATCTATTTTACCAGACAGATGTGGCAAAATATACAAAGGAGTTATTAATTCATTTAATTGCTACTGTCAGACATTCTTCATTCACATATATCTGTGAATCCATATGTGAAAAATGTATTGCTAAACTCTGCAACAAAGGATCTTTTCAAACAGGGTGCACATACAGCAGATTTACACATTGTTGCTTTAATGGGATTCTAATAAGGGATAGTATGAAAAAGAAACAAAATCTGAGTTCAGAATTAGACATTTAATCAGAAGGAACATTTCAAGTGTCCCATATTCCAAAGGGGAAGAGTACCTTGAAATTTCCCAAAAAAATTATTATAGAAAATAATGGGAACACAAAATTATCCCTTTGCTTCCTAACAGGTTGTCCTAAGCCCACAAAAGTAGGTGAGGGTGATAATCCTCCCCACTATTCAACACCAAATGAAATTGGTCAAAATTTTACATTTAAATGAGATAAAAACACCTGACACCAGTGTGAGGCACAAACCAGAACTGTATTGTATAAGATAATAGTTTTCCAGGCCACACTAACAATGTCACTAAGTTTTTATTGGGGAACCAATGCTATAGGAAATGAGTTTAAAAATAAAACGGCGATAAATTGTTGCATTTATTTTGGGGTTTTCCCGTAAGTGCTAGTTTTTTTAAATGTTCACCACAATCATTGTTCTTACAAATAGAAATATGCAGGCAGGATGTGGTTCTCACCAGGCACAAAAGAAGGTAGTAAGAGATCAGGTCACTTATGAAACCAAGATTTGAATTGAATGCTTTATCAGCAGAAAAGTTTCCCATTTAAATATTCAAAGTTGGGCAGGTCTCCATAGGCCAACAAGGCAGTAAAATACATCAAGGAAAGATTCTGGCACACACACACACACACACACACACACACACACACACACAAACACACAGGATTAACACCTTTTTTTCAGAGAAATAAAGTGATTGCCCACTGTATAAAGCAGTTGCAGAAATGTGGGGGGAAAAGTCTAAGCATTTGAAGAGAGATTATTCAAGGTGCTCATGCATACTACAAAATGCTTCTTTTGGAAGATTTGCATACATAACCCAAGATACTGGTGATAGAGTGGAGCACCAATAACAGTATGTAAAAGCATTAATCTTCTTCCAAATCAATGTGCAGATGTCTGGGCAATGTTCAGACAATGGAGGAAACAAACAGGCAAGAGAAAGCCCTACTGACTAAATTCAAGGAGGGTTACAAAATGTTTAGATATTCAGCAGCTGTAATCAGGATGGGTCAGGAGAAAGAGAAAAATAAATTTATCCTAAACAAGGAAAATACATTTAAGGGAAGTTTTAATTATTTGATTGTTCTTAGAACTTTTTAACAAATATAGGCTGCTAGAGACATAAGATAGACTTTATAAACCATAGAGTGGATATAAAAAGTCTAAGCACCTCTGTTAAAATGCCAGGTTTTTGAGATGTAAAAAAAAATTAGACCAAGATAAATCACTTCAGAGTTTTTTCCACCTTTAATATAACATACAAGCTGTACAATTCAATTGAAAAACAAATTGAAATCTTTTTACATCTCAAAAACCTGGCATTTTAACAGAGGTGTGTAGACTTTTTATATCCACTGTATATTCTGTCCATGTCTTTTCATGAAGAGTGACTTGTGCTTTCTATTTTCAGTGCAGATGCATGAAAACTTACTAGATTAAATACATAAAATTTTAGTAGGCTTTTTTGGAATAATGGAATTTTATTAATTGATAAAATCAGATCTGCATTTCCCCTAATATATTATTATCTTGCACTGGGATGCAGACCATACATTTTAGATGAATTTCTCTCCTATTCTTTCAAGTTCTTTTTAACTTAATTCCAGCTATTATACCTTCAGTTAAGAAGCCCTCTATCATCAGAATTTCATTTGGATAAACTGAGCACACTCTTGACAGTTCTCTCTGGGGATGATAAGGGTGAGGATGATGAGGTTGATGTGAGCCACCAGATTTTAATTAAGGAATAATGTTAATGAAAAGGAAGAACATGACAAAACAAGCTACTGCTGCTGCTATTATGACCGCTCCTCCTCCTCCTCCTCCTCCTTCTCTGAAATGAAGCTGAAGTTTTTGATTGCTGTAGAGCCAGCTTGTAATAAAGAGGTGGAAATATTAAAAAAAAAAAATGGGGGTTCATTGACCCATATGATATAGTCGTGTTATCATTTGGTATCTTTTTTGAATGGATTTATGGGAACATCTTTAAATGTTAAAGATGTTAATATGATATTTAATTATGTACTGTTGTCAGCTCACTCAAAGATGTATGCGTGGTGAGGATGACAACAGTGAAGACATTCATAAGGTGGTGAGAAACTATTCAGACGTTCGGAGGATGAACTCAGTACCTTTTATGCCTCCGTGCCTCTCTTACTCTCTTCTTATAGTCACTTAGCATGCACATTCCACAAAGTTAGTCACAATCAACAATATAAGGCTCACAGTAAGCATTTCCCTCAGAAAATAGATATATTTCTCCTTTCCCTTTGGAACACTAGACTCCTTCAATGCATGGAGTCATGATTTCCCTATAGGCTTGAAGAAAAAGGGACACCAGTGGATTTTGGCCTTTGAGCAAAAGAATATTTCTGACAAGAAATAAAATTAGATTGCTTTTAGGAACTTTAGGCTTTGCAATCCTACGATTTCAGAAACTGCTAGGATCATATTTTTGCTTTCTTTCAGAATTGCCATAAGCAATTTATTGGCCACGCAAGCATCTGCAGAACAATCTTTCTCAATAAAGTTTAATGAGTGTGTGTGTGTGTGTATACACATACATACACACACACTCACACACACACAGTATATATGAATTTTATATAATATAAGATCCCCATTTCAAAAAAAACTTGTGTGAGCAGTATTTTGTGGTGCCGGGGTATTTATTTCAGGGCGATTATGCTTTCACATATATTATCAGGGCACTAGTTTGGGGTCTTACTATGCAGTTCTCATTCACAGAAAAATCAAGGAAATAAATCTTTCCAGACTTGAAGTCAATGCAGCTATGTTGGCACAAATACAATCAAGAATCATGCTGCAGGGGACAGAGTCTATAAGCAGAAACATTTTGAGCATTTTTGTGTATTTGTCTACAGATAACTATGTATAAATGTGTGTGTTCTATGGACATATACTTCTGGACAATTTGCAAATTTGTCTTTCATTTTTTTTGTACATGAAAAAACTAAATGAAGAAAAGAACACATTGATATGGTAAATGTTGATCTTTCTAAATGCCAATGAATACTAATGTTTTCTTGATGGATGAAACACCTAAAGTCTACATTCCATTTAGCTCCTGCTGAGTATGGGAAAAGGGAGCTGACAATGGGATGCAGAGTTTTCTAATGACTTGACTAAACATTTAAGTTGTGATGAAAGAGAGATTGAAAACTACATCCCAGCTCTGAGTTTCAGGGTTTTTGTTATTAATCCAAAAATACTTTTTTAAAATTGAAATGCCTGTGACATTAAATTTATCCATTTACCTATCTAGCCTTAAGACCACAAAAGAGTATTTGTGTAAATTAGAAAGAGGAAATTTTCCCTCTTCTGCAGCCCTCGGAGCTGTCTTCAAAATCCAACAGTATAATTGCTTACAATAGGCAAAACAGTTATATTAAGCATATAGCTTTATGCCTGAAAGAGGCTTTACACTATTTAAAACAAACAAAAAAAGGTGTCCCATCTTACAATACATACATACACACACACAAACACACAAATACCCTCCAAAAAAAAGAAAATCCTGATCTGGCCATGCATGATTCAACTACATGCATTTGGCTTCATTGCCAAGGCCACAGCAGACTTCATCTTCACCCATGTGGCCCCAGCTTCTCAAACTTTGCTCTCCCATGCTGTAATATTTCCAGGTAATCTGATCATAAAACCACCAAGTCATCCATTGTAAATGGTCTCTCTCTCTGTGTGTGTGTCTCTCTGTGTGTGTGTGTGTGTCTTTCAATTTCATTACCTTACTCTGGGCAGCAGTCCTACAGCAATAATGAACTCTTTAACATCTACTTCTAAGGACACTGTGATTTTTATAGCACTAAATTCAGCAGATGTACAAAAGGAAATGTTCTCACAGAACAGCAAGTTTTTATTTATTTATTAAAATAATTATATGGCTGCCCATCTTACAACAGGGACTCTAGATAGTGTACAAAGATTAAAATACAACAATTAAAACAATAACCTATGGCATCCCAGGTAAATGAAACCTTCCAATCATAAGAAACACCTCAAAACCAGGGCTAGCCTAACCTCATGGCCTGAGTGCCTGGGGAAGCAGCCAGGTTAATCTCTTACATTCAACAGATATCTACCAAGTGAGCTCCATCCGATTTAGGTATGGACATTTTTTCTCTGCAATGCCTTTCTCTTTGTATAAAAAATATATTTTTTCCATCTACTTGAAATTTGGCAAGATAGTGTCATACAGAAGGTACTGAAGTTACTATAGGTTTCTTCACATTATCAGAATAATGAAGCTAGAGGTATTTTCTTTCTTTTCCCCCACACATTAGATCTAAAGGTCTGTTATTTGAAAATAACTTGTTCTGATTTCTATAAAATTTGGCAGATTTCATCCCCTTGTAAGATCAGCTGTGCCTGAAAATGTTGTACTAAACAATAAAAAATTACAGCCATTTATGTTTTTCTATGCTAGGTAATGATATGAGCAACACTTCATTTTTCTAAATCTTCCTTCAAATGCCAAGGTGATTCCATTGTTTTCAGTTCTGTTGGGCCAACTAGGCTATTTTTGAAACTTCATATTAGAATCCAGACTAAATACTGTGGTCTCAGGACATCTCTTCTATATAGCTTTTATAGTAACTTGAGTATATGCAACCTCCACAAATAATTATCAATATATTGCATTACAGCTCTTATCCTGACAGTAGCATGGTAAAATGTATGTGACAGTAGCATCAGATATTTATCATGTATTTTGAATACCTTGAAATACGTTATTTTCTATAAAAATATAGTAATCAAATGAAAAATAACTGTAACAATTAAGAAATTTGTTGAGAATACCCCACAGTGTACCTGTGGAATTTCCTTTTTGGTCTTTTACTATAAATCATTAAAGTAAGCAAGAAATCTATGGAATTTTCACTGCTTTCATTAAGAACCAGTTGTATTTTTGTGGGGTATTTCCTAATTTTTCAATCTGATGTCTGAGGTTACATAACAGAAAAACAATTTTGTAGATGCTATTTGTCATATTGGCAGTGAAAGCACAATATGAAGATATCTATTATGGACTGCATTTTGCTGCTGAGATGGGAGGGGGTGTTGGTGGATACAAAAAATAATTTTGAAAATTCTGACTCTACTCTGACTCCATGATTAATGGATCAACAGCAAGGGTAGTGTGTTGTAGCAATGCAAAAAAGGAGATAATTTCAACTTTGGAGTTACTAACAGCAGAGTCTTTTGGAGTGGGCAGTCAAAGAAATAACAACAACAACAGCAACAACAACAACAACAGGTTTAGTCCAAAACCAACCAATCCTTGCATAGGATTACACCAGTCAGCTGTATTATAGGAACATCAAAATATAGCCCTCCAAGGAAAACAGCCAGAAGGAAAGAATGGCTGAAAAGCAAGCTTATTATAGACCACCATGGTCTACCAGACAGAATACACATCTAAAATACTGTTTGACTCTTGTGCCCAAGCTGTGCCTACTGGTGTTTCCCTACCCAATAGGTAGGGGCTGGTGATGTGATGAAATCCTGCTAGTACTCTCTATGGAACAAGGCCTCATAGGGTACCAGATATTTTCTGGTATATTCCCAAAATGGTGACTTTTAACTTAAAAGCAATTATGTTCTGCCTGAAACACTGAAAATTGATTGAGTCATTGCCTGAATGGGCTGAGCACATTGTGAAAACAGAGTCTCCATATCAGCATCTCAGTCTATCATAGCACAACTGTCTCACATCCAAAATAGGGTCTTAATATTTTTCTTTAGATTTACTAAGACTACTGTGTTTAATTAATCAAATAAATGCATTGATCAATTTCATAACCAGGAGGAGACATTTGCTAAATGTATGGTTGTCTTCCCAGAATTCCAAAGGAGAATTTTGGGAAGTAGAGGTGTAGTAGAGGTGGCATTTCCATGCAAACAACTGGGGATTCATTATGTAGTTATGAATGTGTGGTACAGTAATGTTAGAATAAGGCCAGGCTAATAGGCCCCCTTAAGCCTTTGGGAAGACTGTCCATCATTCCTTTAGGATACACTGTGAGATGTAGGATTTTACAGCAAACAGATTGCCTAAGTTTGTTGGGAAGGGGGGAGACTACATTACATAATGGATACTCATTACACAAAGTATAATTTGGCAACACTGTCCAAGGAGAGACAGGTAAGGCAAGATTAGTTAAGGACTGGAATCACTGGGGAATTCTAAGAATTGGAACAGCAGGATCAACAGTACAAGGCATGGGTTTACTTTGAGGTTATGGGGATTAGAAAGAAATGACACTAGCATGCTTATCACTCCTAAGAAATGACTACTGGAAAAAAGAATAACAAAAAACTAATTTATACCCAAGAATGAGTTTGTTCATCCTGTCTGAATCATGAGTCAGTAACTTTCTAGTGTGCAATTAATAAACCTAGTTTATAGATACAACTACTATAATTATTTCAGTGTATTTACATAAATAATTTCCTCAAAGGATTTATCATAATGGAAGTACAGGGCCCCACTGTAAAAAGGCCAAACATCCTGTCTCACAGATAGAAGGCAATGCCTCTTCTATAATGATGTCCATAATAAAGAGTTAGCTTCTTGCTTACATTTTTTTAATGATACCTAATACTAATTGACTAAGACTTATATGCTTAATCAGTTAAAATTCATTCAATTAGGAGATGGTCTTAATGTGTATTTTGTACATAAGGTTATAAATGCAGTTTTAACAGATTGTGAAGCAAACCAAACTAATAGTGTTTTCAATTTCTTTAAGTCTTCATAACATTATATGTTGGATAGTGCCAATAAAGCACTGTATTATTGATCTATTAGTCCCAACAGCTTTATAGCTTCAGTATTCAGAAATAGGCCATCATGATTTGGAAAATGCAGTCATTATAAACCTCCCACCTGCTGGGAAAACTGCTTCAGGCTCAGTCTGTCACTTTCCCTAGAGCTTCAACTTCAACTTAACTTCATCAGATAAAAACAGATGAAAAACATAAATGGAAAAGGACAGAAATTAAAAATGAACCCTTGAGAGAGGATTATAGGAATAATAAGAATTGTCTGGAACCAGTTTTTTTTTTAAGTAGAAAATAACATAAAGGTGTTAACACAAAGCTTCTACTAATATTGGAGAGACTGTTTAGCTAATATAGCGAGTGGATATTCTGTAAGAAGAGATCCTTTAGTCCAGTCTCTCTCAGCTCAGATTGTATATTATTGTTTCCTGGGGAAAGGAAGATGGATGGGGAGAGGGCTAAGATACCTCAACAAGAATGAAATTCGGTATCATACAGGATAAACATGCAGTCTTTGGACCATATAATCTAGGCTCTCAGTCATATTTCACATATCCCATCCTACAAAAAGGAAGCTGCCTCTGAAATTATAGCTTTCTTAGAATGGAGAAGGAAAATGGCAGCAGCGATTTTTATTACTTATTTTTACTGAACACTTTATTTAGAGACAAAGGGAGACAAATCAGAAAACAGAAGAATCCTAAACATGTCAAACAATGCCTATTTTCTCTATTCTTTTGGAAAAAATAGATTCTACTTTCTGAACCAAGCAGTTTTCACCTTACTGTATGTGTAACATTCCCAGGATGCCAGCCAAGTAGAGAGAGCAAGAAAAAACAATGAATTGGTTTATGGAATTTAGTCATTGTTTTTTTGTTCTCTCTGTATTTCTGGAAGCATAGTCAAACAATTGTTTTATTTGCTTCAGGAAACTTATACTTGTATCAGTGATCTGATTTTTATGTCTGAAATGTTATAAAAATAATCATACTTGGAACCTGAATAAACTGGATTTATGAAAAACTTTTAATATACTGTATAAATATTATTGGGGGGGGGATTCTTACATGATCTTCATGTAGGCTATTTGTCTCCAGCACAGATACACCAGGTGAGATGGCATTGGCTCTCCACTGTTACTTGTAGACTGTTGACTTCATTTGTTTAGAATACATCTCCTTTTAATATTTGCTGTATTGCAAATTGGATTATATGGTCTGGTTAGGAATGACTAGTGTGATACATACAACAGTGGATTGGACCAGGGAGTATTCTAGGATTTTCTGAGTATAGTGATTTTTTTTTTTAATTTAAGACCATGTTTTATTAATATTATTGATAATCGTGTTTTAATAATTTACCTGGACAAATTATGAAAACCTAAATATACCCAACCAAAATGTGTACAGAGTTGGTGTAGTATGATAACCACCAATGACCTTATTTATATCACTATCAATGTTAAGCAAAGCAGTATCCACATTTCATTTGTCATACAACTCTCCCAATATTTTGGCAATGTCTATGGCTGCTGGGTCTGGTAGGAGGCGAAATCCAAAACCTATGGAGGGCCTTTCCTAGGTGTGCATCCCATCTTTTCTTCCTTGCAGAGTGAAGTTCATGTTTGGATTCATATATTCATTCTATTTGTTTGTACTCATACATCATTTTAAACCCTATTTTCTTGATCACCAGTCTTTTAAAAGTAAAAGTATCTTGAAGATGTCAGTCTGAATCACTTTTAGGCAGCTTACTGTTGAGCATTGTAAAAGTCACTTACCAGACTTGAGAGAGTATTGCTGAACAGGGAGCCTTTAATATTAAACAATATGCATTGTTTTTGATATTTATATATCCACCCTATCACATTTGTTTATTTTATATTTAATGTTGACTTTGGGATTATATTTTGTATTTGTCATTATAACTGCAACACAGTCAATAATATATACCTTCTGAAATGGAAAGAATAATTAGGAGATACACAAAAAGTATAACTAAAATTCCTTGTGAATTTGGGATATACATTGTTTCAGGCTTTATGTGCTAAAATGCCACAGTTTTCTATTTCTTGATAATTAAAAATTATAACATGTCACACAGATGTAGAAAAAGCTTGGCCTGAATCATGTGTCAATTCAAGATTTCTAGTTCCTTGACATAACTATTTTTCCTCTGATTCTTCTTCCTGTAAAACAAAATTATTTTTTATGTAACCTTCAATAAAGCTTAGAAATACAGTATGTCTTGGTAGGATCTAGGTTCCTAGTTCCAAGTGATTCCTTGATTCAGGTTTTCCCTCTTTTCCAGAATAACAGCTGCCATCATCTAGTGAGTTATGGAGAGTAGTAGGACTTTCTGTATAGGATTTAGTCAAAGCCCAGAAACTAATGTAGAATGCAATTTTTGTTTACCTGGGATTTTCATTTTTCATTTACCAGATGGAGCAGATGGCCTGAACCTGTTCCATTTTCTTTCTAGCTATCAATGAAGCTCTGGTCCTAATCTTTTTATCCATGTTTGTGGCACACTGGAAATAAAAGCACTGTTATACTAAAGAAACAAAAAACTGGGTCATTTGCATAGTTGGAAGACCAAGGGAATACACAAGACTTAATAACTATCAAGTATGTCTTCAAATTGGAGTGAACCTTGCAATAAGGCTACAGTCAGACCACCACTAGCTGCCTCATTTACAATCTCCTGTACAGATGACAAAATTATGGGGGTGTTTGGTCAGAAAGGAGAGATTTAGTTCTCCTCTTTTTCTGCTCTGTGGCTCATTATACTCTGTTTTTAGTCCTAGGGAGTTTGAACTAATTTGGCTTATGAAACAGTTAATGGACCCCAACCCTTACTTGTTTCCTATATATATAAAAAATGCACAGCCTATTGGTGTGAAATTTGGCATGAATTCTCCTTATGGAAGGACTACTATCATTGTAAAAGTCATTATGTTTCAAAGTCACAGGGACTTAAACAACTGAATTTTAAAAGGATAGAACATATCACGCCTGCACTGATTTCTGTGAAATGTAATATGCTTCTTATCTGCATAAAGCTTTAAGTAATCTACACATTTCATTCCATTCTGATGAAAAACAGCAAAACCTGATACTCATTTCTGGAATGGATTACAGATCAGGTAATCCAATGCATATCTAGAGTTCTGAACAGGGCTCCCAATCATCTGTGTGCACTCTTATTTCATATGCTGGCCCACATTCTTCAAGGGTTTTCAGCTACTTACTGTATATACAGTATATGTGTGTCAAGTGAAAGAGATCTCCTTTTTTCACAAAAGAAATATATACCAATATTTCTGTCATTTAGTAATACATAAATTTGTGCTAATATGTTCAGAGATGTACTGTGTTCAAGCATTCCTGAAATCAGATAAAGGAAAGCAAGTATTCATACTCTCTAGGATGTCATGCTTGGCTTTTCAGTAGTGGATTATGGAAAGATGCAGTTCCAAAAATATCATTGGGCTTATATTTTATCAACCATCTATGTGGAATGAGCACCAAGTAGAACATCAAACTTTCTGGACTTGGTTGGAAAGTTTTTATGCATTTCCATTAAGGAACTAACATTTCCATTAAGGGTAGAGATACTAGAGATAGGATATAATAGACAATTCTTTCATTCCTGGGTTTACAAACAGTCAGACATATGTGGACCTTGTTGGGTCATAGATTGGGTTTTAATGTTGAGGCCCACGAATATATAACTTTATGGAAAAACTCTAATCTAAAAATAAAGGGGAACATGCTGTACTGGAAGCTGTGGGCAGAATCTGTAATACATACTTTAAATCAGTTACATTATATTAACTTTTTCAAAAAAAATATGGAAAAGTAGGTGCTCATATTCCACTAAATGAAAAGCCTTTTTTTAAAAAATAACATTAGTGTGAACTTTTAACTGGGGATAAATTAATTGCCATATGCGCTTGTTCAGAAACATAGAAACTCCATTATGCTGAGTCAGATTATTGGTTCATGTAGTATAACATGGTTAAAGTTAACCACTACAGCAGTTCATGTTTTTAAACCAGAATTGTTCATGCCCTATCTGAAGAAACCAAAAATTGAACTTGGGACTTCCTTCATACAGGGTACATATTGTACCATTCAGCTATGGTCTTCCCCACATTCTCTTTACTCAAATATTCTTTCAGTGTTTCTTTGTTATGCCATAATTAATACAGTCCAAATGTATGTGATGAAACAAAAACATTTCAAAGTAGCTATGAGAACAGCACATCTGTGATTAATTTTAAGTAATAATAAATATCATAACATTCATTAAAATATACAGTGAAAAGCATAATTATATTTAATACTTTCAAAGGCCAAAGAAAATCTATGTTTCCTACTGAAGTTAACATGGAAAACATAGATCATCAAATAATCCCAGAAAATACTTACAAGACAATGGAGAATATGTATTAAATGCAAGTTTTGGTTGCACAAAATCTGATAATACAGAATTAGCATGCAAGGAGTTTTGTTTGCTGTTAAAATCAAAAGCAACTGGTAAATAAGGTGCACTCAAAAGCAGTAAATGTGTTAGCGATGTAGGAAATCCATTTTTATTGACTGAGGAGCTTCTTCCTGATTTTCTAAGGCAATTACAACTGTGCAAAAGACTTCCATTGAATGCCACCCCTCTTGCTGCCTGCTTTCAAATTGTTTACATGTGAATCTCACAAAATCCAGACATCCTATATTTTTCTTACTTTTTTGTGTCTTTTGGTAGGTTCTTAGCAAAATTTATGGCAATAATATTACCATCAGTACTTAAACATTTACTGATATATGTTGACATTTGGCAGGTTTTCTTATTTTATTTTTATACATACTTTAGGCAGTAATAAATAGCAGAATAAAGGGTGTCTATCCTAAGTACAGCTTAGGGAAAAGAAAAGCTTATAATGGGCTTTTGATTTTGTGAAATATAAATGATTAGAGTGATTAAAATAATGTTTCATTGTATTTTCTTTTTTGTTTTAGAATAATGAATAGTCCCCATTTTCCAAATTATAGATAGAAGAAGTCAATAGACACAAGGGCTTTGTGAATGTTCATTCCACACTGTAAATCTGTAAGTAATTCAGTGTTTTTTCACTCCCATATTATAAATGTGGAACAGAGGCTGTGTTAATGGGCCACCTGATGAGTTAAAGGCCAATCTGAGACTAGCAACTTCTCAATTAACATTCAGTTTAAACTTCAGTACAGTAACTCTGTTTAAACTGAATATTAAAAAAAAAAATCCAAGCTCCTTGCTGTGAAATATGATGGAAGCAAATTTCTACTCCTGTAGTCCTCAGCAGTAGGGTATATGTAGTTGCAGATGAGGACCAGTTTTTTTCCTCTGAGAAAGAATAAACGCAGGGCAAACAGGGTTACACTTCTTGTATGGAATTGAGAGAACTTTAATCTTCTTTCTTTTACATGTAAGCTTCTCTGAGAGGTTTAGTCTTCAACAACTGTATATGGATGACCCAGATGTCACAGGACACATAAGCCTTACAGCAAGAAATCCTGCCAGAAATCTGTATCAGGAAAAGACCCACTTCTGTAACAGCTACAATAGCTTTTGTAGGATGGTTTATGTAATGAAGCTTGTAGTGTATAAATGCAAGCTGACTGTGTGTCAGCATTCAATTCTCTATAGCTAACAATATTTTGGCACCCTTTTTGACATGATCCTGGAGAACAGCTTGAAGAAATATTATCTGATGATGGAAGAGTTCTCACGTGCCAATCACAATGTCAAAGTTTAAACAAATCATGCTATGTTTTACAGGAATGAGTCATACTGTTTGACTTGGCAGCCTTCAACTAAAGATCAAAACAAAATAACCAAGAACTTAAAGAGTTTTACTTTCTCAATTAGCTTCATGAGTTTTAAAACCTTTGTATTCTTGAAATTGTACCCCATGTGTCAATCTGAATTAGCTTCAAATCTAGCACTGACATTTCACATACATTTGCAATAGTTGTATGAATAGGTTAATATAATTTATATAGATCAAGCTGAAATATCAACTTGTTTGCCTGCCTTGAGCCTTTAAAATTCATTCCTCCAGGTTCTTATGGACCTTCTATTCCCTACTATTGAGTTTCTCCAAATCCATTAGTAATACAAAAAGAAATTGAGAAAGTGACTTTGGTTGTCAAACTCATCTTTAGTTTTTCCATTCTCTCCTAGGTACACAACAAGTCTATTTCTACCAATTTCTCTGTGATGCAAGCAAGTTTACTTGAGGTAAATGGAAGGACTGTACTGGTTAAAATGGAGGGAAGTAACTTCTTATAATCTTACAGGAGACAGTAGGAAAGGCAGATGAAATAAATCCATGGAGAAGTAATTTAGAACTATGTGGATCAGGGTTACTTATGCATTCTGAATTCAGCCAAAATCATAACTTCTCACTATAAGCCTATAGTACTGAATAGAATAGAATAGAATAGAATAGAATAGAATAGAATAGAATAGAATAGAATAGAGTTCCATAGCTGAATCTTCTATTAACCTGAGTAAGCCACTCATGACAGATAGCCATATCATTAACTAATCTTTTATTTTTCAGCCAATCATACAATACTTGCACAGTTACATCGGCTTGGGCTAATTAACACATGCATATTTTGTACCCAATTTCTACAGCACAAGGCATTAATCTGCATGTACAATATATGCACCGACCATCCCATATTGGTTAGCACAAGCTGTTTTTTATATCACTGCTTATCATCTCAAAATTGTGCTTTTTGTTGGAAATTGTTCATGTATTAATCTATGATTCAATATGATGTCACTTGGTGGTATAATATATCTAAGTTAGAACATTAGGAAATAATGTTCATTTACAGGATTGGGAAAGACTACCATTGGTACTCCAGATGCTGCTGAACAATAACTCTTGGCAACTTTCATCACTGGCCATGCCTCTTAGGGAGTTATGAACTGTTATTCAGCAATATTGGGAGCATCACATGTTACCTTCCCTTTCCATTAGATCCACTTTCTGCAAACATCTGACACTAGTTCACAATATACAGTGCTGATTACTTCTTAAACTGATCTATCAAAGTGATGCACAGAGTGATATGTGTACAATTCCAAAAAACCTCCATTGGGCCTCTCCCATATCTTGGGCCACACTCTGCTGTTTATTACTTAAACCTTTGCAAGGCAGCTGTAATTCATCTCAATTTTGTAGTACAGAAACAATGATAGAAGCACTAGATGTAGAGGCAAGTAGATGTAAAGTACAGCAAAGGAGTAGTTTCACTTCTCCCTTAGAAAGGGCAAAGAAGCTCTGAAGGGGTGTTTTGCTCGGAGTATCACTGAAGCAAAGCACCCTCTCACAGCTTTGCACTATTATTACTTCTCTTAGCTCCCCAAGACAGGCTGCTTTGGGGCAATGGGAGATGTGACAGGGATAGCTGGCAGAAGCATGGATGGATCCAGGGTCTTCAGTCAAAGAATTTACACTTCAAGCATTTCCTATTCTTCTTTCCCTGTTTCCCTACCAAAGCTGAGCAAAATATATTTTTATATATTTTAGATATTTAAAATTACAAGCCTAGAAGTGTTGGTTATATTTTTATTCCTGTAATTTATAAGGGTAAAGAAAAAAAAAAAAGATGATAATGTTATTTCTGAGCAAGGTAAATTTTACTAATGTCAACTGTCAGTTTAGACAGTTTCCCTGTGCACTTTTTTAAAAAAATAGAAACAAGGTTTCTCTTTGTCTCCATATTGATCAATTTTCTAATATAAGTCCATCTTTCAAAAACAAGCCTCTCAAGACTTTTGCTTCAGCTCTTCCTACTTGTTAGGCAATATTACTACAGCCACTTCCTGGAAGAGGTGTTTAAAATGCTATTCTGAATCCATCTTTCAGATCATGTCATGGCAAAAATTCTGGAAAACACTGACTTTGGTTGTTATTATTATGGAAATGAGTATTGTAGCATTCTTTGCTCTCTGGATGTGAAAAATTAGTCTTTTAAAAGTCTCTGTTCCTTAAGAGATAATTTCTTAAAAGTTACTAAGAAGATGATTATCTTTCAGTAACCAAAACAAAAACACATCCTTATTCCAAATATACATTTGAATATGGTCCAAAAGCAATCCCATTTTAGAATTTGGGATGCCTTTCAAAATATTGCTTGTGGTTGTATTGTCAGTTTTGTTATTTATTAAACTGTATTTGCTGGTTTGAATAATTATATGTCACTTTTCTGTCCATGATTCACTCAAGACAGCTAATTAAAAAAAGGGGTGGTGGTGAAGGAATTAATTAAGATCAGATCAGGGACCAGAGGAATTAGAAAGTTAAGTGCCACACAGCATGTCACATTCGACCCAGCAAGCTGACAGGTAAATGAAAGAATGAGGTGAAATGGAAAGGAATGTGTGATGGATGCTACTGGCAAAGGATACAAGAACAAACTGTACAGGTCTTCGTTGGAAGACTCCATTATCTGGACAATGTCTTCCCCAACTTCCTAGGTTGAATTTGGCCAACTCACCTCTGAGTAGATACAGTATGTAGGTAATTATGAGTGGGTGAATTTATTATACTATGTATTTGTGTGTGTGTGTATTGTGTGTATACAGTATATACTGTATATATATACTGTGTGTATGTATGTGTGTGTATACACACACACACACACACACTGTATACACACACACATATTACTGAATCACAGTTCTTGTGTTGCTCATTGCATAAGATCTGATTATATCTCTCTGGAGACAGGCAGTTACCCCTGGCCCTGACATGCCAGTACACTAAAATATTAGGGCCACCTCCTTGAACCTAAAAATCTCATATATCACCGTCCTTAGCTTTCAAACCTAGACCAGGTTAGCTGCCACAGCTGCTGCAACTTTCTCAGACTCTGTTGAAAGTTTTATGAAAAGCTCCCTATAGATTTTGTTTCACTTATTCATCTTGCTGATTCATTGACGAATTTACTTGGATACAAGTTCCACTGAATGCAGTGGAAGTTAATTCAAATAGGCACCTGTAGGATTGCTTTCAGGAAACTATTTAAAATCAAACTATTCTGGATGCTATTCTCTTAATTTAAGCACTGCACCACTTTTTAAATTTTTTTTCTTTCTGTTTGTTTCTTGTCCTTGTTAAGTAATTTGTTTAAATCATACCATGGATGTTTCATTATATTATATATAACTCCATAAACCATGTTAACTCTGATTCCTTCTCTTGTATCAAATTAATGAAAATGATAAAAGAGTAAGATATTCTGATATAGAAATTCTTTTCAGGCAGGTTACTGAAGGGTGAATTAATTCTGTGCAAGACAAGTAGGATTGAGCACAAAAGTAGGCAATCAGCAACCTTAGTGTCAGAGGTGGCCTTGGGCTGGTATATGTGGCCTTCTGGTTAATTTCCAAAGCCTTTGCATGCAATTCACACCTCTGACTAAATGAATGCTACCAAATCTGGGCTGTAAAAGTATATGGCATCCACTAGATAGCAGCAACAAGATACTGACAATTTTAGCCCTTTGCTGCCATCTATTGATTATCCATATTTTTGCCTGGGAACTCTCTACCCTTTTCCTAGTAGAATATTGCACGAGCAGGTAAAGTAAGAAAGAAAGAGAGAGAGAAAGAGAAAGAAAGAAAGAAAGAAAGAAAGAAAGAAAGAAAGAAAGAAAGAAAGAAAGAAAGAAAGAAAAGGATAATAAGAGGGCAGCAGTAAGAAAAGGGGGTGCTTGTTAATGGTGAACTCATCCTCTTTTGTCTCTTCCTGCTCATCATTGGTATTCAACACAGCCTTCAGTAGCACAGCTGCTATGGAAATGTGGCCTTCAACACTCCTGATATGAAATGAGATCACTGGAAATTGATTTATATTCAGTTGGCTATTTGTCCGCATAACCAAGTGCTATCTACTTAAGCAGGCAGCAATTTTCCGGGATTTAGTATAGAAGATCTTTCATAACATCTGTTACTTGATCTTTTCTTTTCTTTTCTTTTTTGTTTTCTTTTCTTTTTACTGGAGCTCCTAGCAATCTCTGTTAGCAATCCTTGGTTTGAAAATGGAAGCTCCCCCTTGATCACTGCTTTCCATTTGTGAGAGTCTGCCCTTTGATATACTGGAGGTTATTGAATTTGTTTTCTAGATTTTCTTTGCACTGTAAAAGTACACATCATGAACATATTATCTGCAAAAATAAATATCATTTTGCCAGCAGCGCTTTTAATTAAAGCAGCCAAAGCAAAAGAATAAGTCCTTTTTGTGAGTAGGTAGGGAAATATAAATCTTACATTGAACAGAAGTGTGATTACAGATGAATGATTTGGGACTAATTTGCATTTGTTTTGTTTACAAAGTTAGCTATTAGCCTGGTGTGATAAGCTTGTCTCCAGGTGTCATAATTCTGTTTTCATGCTGCCCATTTTTCCCCTTTTGTCTTTAAATAGATGTTTGCCAAATGCCCCAGCAACTGTTGGTATCCCATGGCACTATTGTAATTCGCCCAATGCTTACTAAATGTCACTGGAAACTTAGTTGGGAGGATACACACACACACACACACAAATACACACACATATGTATATACACACACACTCACAGACTCACACAGATAAATAGTTTGGAGTTTATCATCCATTTTACTAAGTTTTGTATAACAGCATACTCACTTGCTTTTCCTTTCAAGTGTAAATATTTCCTTCTGTAACCCTGACTGCTATGATCTTATTTCAGAAGGAGGGAGAGTAATTGGCACCATGGAGACCAAGGCTCAAGTCTATCTGCACCTGATATCTTGATAAACGCTCTAGAAGTTATTTGGCCAGTCACTCTTTCTCAGTTCAACTTACTTCACAGGGTGTGAGAGGAAGAAGAGTTCTGTATTTCACCTTCAGCTCCTGAACAAAAGATGGGATATAAATCTAATTTTAAAAAAATACAGAAGCTGATAATAGATCTTTTGCATTATGACTTTTTTGATGTTAAGACTCACAGTCAGAACATAATTCTAAGCCAACTGTCCACAGTGAAGGAATAAATGGAGGTTTGTTCCACTGGGAATTTTCCCTAATATCTACAAGACATTATTTTAAAAATAAACTACCTCAATGACTACTTTTAAAAAAAAAAAAACATACCACCCAGAGATATAGATTTTATTATATGATTTTCCCAAATATACACCATTTTCTCTTATTCCAAAACCTTTCCATTGTTTATTGTGTACATTTTGGATGAAGGCATTCTATTAGATTCTCTTCATTTGCAATCCATCACTGTCATGAAAGGAATACATTTTGGCAGATCATTTCATTTACTTTCCATTGAAAACCATGGCAGATTTCTTTTATATCTTGGTAATTGTGGATGGACAATTAAGTGAATATTAGGCAATGCTACTTGGAGCCTGACTGCCTTATCTAGCAAGGCTTTATGCTACAGCTCAGTCCTTGCTCAAAATCACCATGATTATCTTTCTCCCTCCAACTCCTGTTCTATAAGAAACATCATGTTTCTGGAGATAATAAGAAACATTATGTCCAAACTTCTCATACTGCAGGCACCATACATTTCACAGCACATCTGATATGATAGACACAAGAAACCCTTTACTAAGAATAAGGGAAAAATATCAAATAAAGCTGTGGTCAATATCTGAATTCTAATATTTCAGCATCAGAATAAATGGCCCAAAGTAGAATGATTTTTCTATTAGGAATTCCTCTCTTGGAAATTCAGTAAGTTTATCATGGAGGACGATTCAGACATCTTGCTATAGGAATATTATATTAATATACATATATAATTTATCTTATATTTTAATGGCTCAAATGCACTATTAAGAGGATTTCATTGGCCTGGAACTTGTGGTGTTTAGATGGCACTGAGCATAGCAATTTCCCTATGCTTTTTCTGATGGATGGCATTATTTTATAAGAGCAGTCATATCAGTAACTTTACCATTTCCTGAGACACTATCTGCATTTTTATTGAATCTGACCCAATAATTTACTTTTCATTTTCAAAGAATAATTAAATGTGTATTAGATATATGAATAGTGCATAGGTCCCCCTAACTGAAGAGTTAACTTCTATATGAATTCCACTTTGTACGTAAGAGATACAATTTGTACAGCGAGGAAATATTCAAACAAATTGGCAATTCATTCCACTGTGGGAGTTAGACTTTCTTTCTCAATCACAGTTTTCACAAGAATTAAGCAAATTAGGGAAATAAAGGTCATTAGCTAAAATTAGATTGCTCACTATTTAACAGGTGTTTGGTCTATTTTACCCTGAGGGTAGATCACAATGCTGTCCAAGAAGTTAATTGTGCAATAATTGTACAGTTTGCACATTAATTTCTAACAGTTTAGACTATGCTGTAGTTTTATTGAACTTATTGGCAGTTGCTTTCTTTACATGTGAGCAAGGGTAATGACTGTATAGATAGATTCAGTCTCTGTCCCAATATTACTTAGCAATTTATTACACTAATTTTAAATAGAATAATATTTTTTTAAAAAAATCAGGGCAACACAACTAGACTTTGTGGTTTAGCATTAAAACCTTTAAAACCTGCTGCATTAGGATGAAAAAGAATATTTTGAATATATTTATTACTGAGGTCTACCCACAACCATGGGTATCCCAAATCTTCCTGAAAAAGAAGTTGCTAGTCCTTCTGAAATTCCTTTAGCAATTCCAGGAATTTGTTATGTCAATATTTCATTTAAATGGACTCTAGGGAGGAAGTACTCCTAATTACAAATTGATTTTAGAAAGTTCAGTGGAAAATTGCTTATCTAAAAGGTCCCACTGAATTTTAAGCAATAATTCAAATGTTTTACTGTATATGATCAGCTACCAGCAAATTTGCCTTGACTTTTACATTAGGCAAAATTTTGATGGCAATTTCTATTCTATACAAGATCCATCACAGATTATACAAGAGGCAGCAGTTGATTAAGTGACTCCCATTAGTCTGATACAGAATGTTGAGTTCTCTGTGTATGCAAATGGATCACAAGAGTTGGTACCCAGATCATGAGATTTGGTAGGAATAGATTGTAAGATAAAAGATATTGTAGGAAGACTTGCTGTCTCATAGTCTAGACGTAGTAGAAATTCAACTACACTTTCAACTACAAATCAGTAGTACAAAAGTTCAACTACAACTGTATGGTACAGACATACAAGGTACAGTACAGATGTACATAAGGTATAGCACAGAAGTTCAGCTACAAGGAAAAAAAAACACATCTCCACTAATACTGGCAGGGCAAGCAACTATATATAAACAGGAAAACCCCACACCCACTTGCACTGATGATGTTACCTAGTTGGGTAATGAAGTGTCTGCAAGCAAACAGCTAAGCTCAGAGAGCACTAAGGACTCCACAGTTCAACCCTGAGGTACATATATTCTCTTCTATTGGGACACTTTCCCTTTCCAGAGGCAACTTATGTCTTGTGTTACAATTTAGATGCAGGAAAAACCATGTTGTGTGCCACAGGAACGAAGAAAGGCAAGAGACGGGTGGCTATAGAAATTCAATAAATAAATAAATAAATATTCAAATTCAACTGTGGATTTCAAACATGCAGTTTCTTCCTCAAGGAAATTGTTCTATTATGTTGAGTTCATAATAAAAGAAATGGTTTCTCAACAAAGCAGGAAGCTATGGATGTTGTGCATCCATGCATTGATGTTGGTATGTGACACCTCTTCCTGCTGTTTTCTGGATTCCTTTATGAGAAAATAATTTATACAGACTATTATAAGATGTTTACCAATACACTGTGAGTAATTCAGGGTGTATATCAGTACTTACAACCCACAAAGTCTATGTTGTGCCCATTGTTTAGATCAACCATATATTGATTATTGTTGTGGCCAGGACAGTGACCTTCTTTTCTGTCATTCTATCATCAGCAAGCTACAATGAGAGGCCAGGATGATACCAGGTTTAAAACCATTTTTTTCAAATTGTTAAAGTACCTATGTCCTTTTCCAAGCCTGTATGTATGCTTCAGAAGCTGCTTATAGCTGTGTCAAAGGATTTGCATAGCCATAGTGTAAAGATGTGTCAGTGAAGAGAGTAGCTCTGGGAAACAGTGATGAATATTGGGACTTAGCAATGTCTGGTCTGGAAAAGAGGAACTCTAGGGTAGGACTTTTCTTTGTTGCAGTCTTAACCTATAGTATATGACTCCCATGTGTAAACTAGCTGATAATGGAGAAAGACTCAGAGTTGCTTCCCTGCATCTATAGTTAGAATCATAAGGACTTCTTTCAGAAAAGAATTTAGGGAGGCTAGTTGGCAAAAATATCTGTTTCATCATCTATACATAGGTGAACCTTCAGAAAATATCAAGGGAGGAGGTAAATGATGACATGTGTATCATCATCCCAGAAATCACATGAATTATGGATCTTTGTGCTCCAAATCCACAAAAGGTACTCTGGACAGCAAACAAAGATAAAAGCAAAAACTAACTCCATAAACAAAAGAAAGTAAGTTGAGGTCCTAAAATATCAACCTGCTACCCTCATACCCTTGCCAGAGCTCAATTAACATCCTGGCCTCAGTGCCTGGGGGAAGAGCCGGGACTTTGCAACCTTCTAAAAGGCCAACAGGGTAGAGGCTACCTGCATCTCAGGAAAGAAGGCCTTCCATAGGACAGGCACCATGACAGAGAAGGCATCCCACCTAGGTGACAGGGCTTCACCAATGGGACCTGACTATGCTCATTCTGATGATTTGGTGGAATGGGCAGAAACCATTGGGGAGATGATGAATCCAAGGTTTGACATTAAGTAAATGTTTGAAATAAATATCAGTAGGCACAGTCATTCAGTGACTTTTAACAGGTGATTTGCAGTTCAATTCTTTGCTCAGAAGTAAATCTTACTGAGTAGAAAGAGATTTAATCTCAGGTATGTATGAATAATATAGCAATCTCACAGATCCAAGGGGTATTTCATCCAAATTTTTCTATATAGCATTATCTATTAGCCAATGAGATAGTTTAATAAATGCAAAAGGGGTATTTGATTTCATCTGTCCAGCAGTGATTATAAGTCCTTTGAACTGACATTTCCAATTCCCTGTGTCTGTACTTGATGAAATATAATATTGTAAATCAGCAGTGAACCCAAAATGGGATATTTTGGTATGGCAACCCATCATGGAGCTTAGCACACTATTGAAACTGACCTCCTAAGTTAACTGATACAATTTTTTCAAGCCACATGGAAGTTGATTATAGTTTCAAATAGTTTTATTAAAAAAAAAAACTTTAAGAAATACTACCCAGTTTTGTAACAGCTTTATATTCTCAAATGTTTTAATTAGAGGACATGAAACTGTTCTCTGAAACTTCAAAAGTATCTTTTTTAAAGAGCTTCATTAAGCTCCTTAATATTGTCAAGGAATACAAACACAGCTATACTTTCATATTCATTCAAAAAGCTTTTCCAAATGGAGCTCAGGCAAAACTGGGTATTTAAAATACATTCTAATGATTATGTTTTAAGGCCTAACATTCAATCGTCCCAAGATATAATAGCTGGAATTAATGAGGAAAACTTTCCATTAGGGACACTGTAAAACTTTAATTGATCAAAGTTGCTTCGTTTTCTCTTGAACACCATTCAACGATAATAGGACTCCATCATCAGTATGGTTCAGCTTCTCTTTTTGATATTTACCTTTCATGAAGTTTTAATGCCAGCATGTTTTGAAAGCCTATGAGCTTAAAAGAATGGCATAAGGCAGAAAATGGCTTTTGAACTACAATGGACATCAGTGGAAGATTTTGATTGCAGCAGACCAGTGTCCAATTTTTCCAATATTCCCAAGGGAATGCAGTGTTATGGCCTTTTCTTTTTATTTTAATATAATTCTTATTTCACATCTCTACCAAGACATACACACACACATACACACACATACACACACACACACAATTTCTGTGGTGACAAAGTTCCGGGATTTTTGGCACAAAGCTTTGGAATGAAAATATAATGCACAATAATCTGAACAGGTAAGGATTTTTCTATATTTGTTTTCTATGTTAACACAGTAGATCTCATTAATGTACTTAGTTTTTTTTTTTAAGCAAAATGTTCTCTTGTCCTTTTAAGGAGATAAGGTCATTAGTGCCTTATGTTCTTATTTTAGGAAATTCCTCTGCCAGTGAAATGAAATTCTGCATAATCCTTATTTAACACCACGTAGCACACAGAGAACACCATTACCTCTAACAGCTTGTGTTATTGGCAAGAGTACAATAAACAATGTGGAATGTATTTGTTTTGTTAATTTCTTATGCATTGTGACTTTAGTGGCTGTGAATGCCAAAGGAGGAGAAGGCATTTTATAGGCTGATAATATATTTCTTTTTCCTACCATTTAATATTTAGTATATGAAAATAATTTACAGTGTAAATCGTTGGATCATTTTAATTTAAACACTTCCAAAAGTTTGAACTGATAGCATTCAAATGTGATTTATGTTTTCAATATTTTCAACTGTAGATGTTCCCAGATGTAGCTCAGAGGGAAATGGTTTAAAAAAGGTCACTCACTTATTATTTCTTTCTTTAATGTAATTGTATAACACTTCTTAGACTGGCATTTCCTGATGGTCCACCATCTGGGTACCAGCTAAGGCTAACTCCACTTAGCTTTTTCTAGATCAGCCTAAGGTTGCTCAGCCTGCCAGCTGGTATGGCCTAAACTACTTAGCTATTTATACAAATGTGAAATGTGTGTGTGCTGGAGTATATTTAAAGGTCTGAATGTAATCACAAGGACTTGAAGTCAACTCAATGGACTTTTATCTTTTTTTACAAAGTGGTTTACAATAATGCTATAAAACAATAAAATCAATAACATTCTAAAAATATTAGTGGGCTATAGTGGCTAGAAAATCAATATTGTCCCCTAGGACAGATACTACTATCAGTGATCACAGGGAAAACAGGTTTACGTACTTACAATGCAGGGTGAGTTTTGTACAAACCATGAAATTTATATAAAAGAATTCTGGGCAGTTGCATCTTGTTGAGCAATGATTAGTTGCACTGCTGCCAAGCTAATTCTTTTTAATCTTGTGGAAAGAATCTACACAGATGAAGGACTTTCATTTGTCACTGTTGAACATCATCCTGTTGGGTTTGGCCCAATGTTCAAGCTTGTCAAGGTCATTTTAAATTGACATTTCCAGGAATTTGGACATTCATCAAAGCTTGGTATCATTTTTATATTTGACAAACATCCTTTTAATTCCATCTTTTAGGCAATTTAAAGATTTTTAACAGAAGTGGGATGAGGACAAGCCCTGAGGAACCATTCTTGATGCTTCATATTAATGAAGAGCCATTTATGAACACTGTTTGAGTGACGTTGTTCAGTTGCAAATACACTTAGCCCTAAACTCATGACTCTGTCATAAAATGAGATAAGAGTAGTCTGATATGACTTGCTCTTGGCAAATCAATCCTGGGGTCCATTTTGCTTCTTTGCTCAGTTATGTGGGCAAGGGCTCACTTTAACTTCTGAGAGAAGATAAAATATATTATGTAGTACTACCTTTCCCCCCCCTTTTCCGTGCAGCAAACCAACTGCTTCCTTGACCCTTCTTTTACTTATGATGTAGCCAAATATCTATTTTATGATAGTTGCAGTCCTTACCAGACTCATCTCACTTCAGACTTTAGCCTTTATGACTTTAACAGTACAAGATCAAATTGCCTTTTCTGCTGTTTTTTAGTAGTCAACCAGTGCTTCCACTTCCTAATCCATCTCCTTGTTGCTTTGTCAGTGAGCTTATTATTCATTGATACAGACCTCTTCAAGCTTTTCTATTTTTCCTTCTCATGGAGATATTTTTGAATTTATGTTCATATGGAGTTTGCAAAACCTCAACAGCATGTTTTACTTCTATAGATGTTCAACACAGTACTGTTTTGATACAGCTCCTGAAAGCAAAGTGGCTCCCCACTTCTCCCTGCATTGGAACTGCTGTGCCACATGATATCAGCCACTTTGCTGTACATGGGTGCAGAGTCTCAGAAGACATCTCTGCCAAAGTTAATTGTCCAGGCAATTCAATAAGAAAAGCACTTCACTTTTTTTTGCATGAAAGTGGATCACTACAGAGTTTGGAGTCAAGGCAATCCCACAAAATGAAGCAGCAGCACTTCATGGGGCCTCTTCTTTAGAGTCACTAAATCCTCATTTTTAAGAACTGGATGGTTATAACAAATAAAGAATGTAGTTTACAATGCTTACTGGCTCATTTAATCTAATCTAGTGGCATAGGTAACTGCATTTTTATCTTCTGCTATGATAGTGGATGCTCCTGAAAATATTTAAAAACAGCCATTGAGGTAAACCTGAAACAGTTATAAAAATGAGTTAGAACAGTCTTTGATTTTGCTTTCTCTGTCATTTGACTCCACTTTTATGGAAAAGGGGCAGGGCAATTGGGAAAACTATCATAAACATGCCTGGCCTTGGTTTATGAAACTAAGGAAACTAAGGAGAGAGGGGCAGAGTGGTAGAGAATGATCCTAGAAGGTAGAGAATGATCCTAGAAAAGGAAGATACAATCAAATTAGAATTTCAATGCATTGCGAGAAAGGATGGGAAAGATATACTTGTGAAAATGTCCTCCATTTTTCAAGCAGAAAAAGATACAGGATCCTATTTATCTAGCCACTCTTTTCATGTTTCACAGTGGTAGCTACCAGCATCCTTCCCAGTGCTACAGTAAGATAGATAGATAGATAGATAGATAGATAGATAGATAGATAGATAGATAGATAGATCAATAGATTTAACCCCACCCTGCCACCCTATATTCAATTCTAAATTAGAAGAGAAACTAGAAGAGAAATTGGGAGACTTTGTAACTGAACATCTTCTGCCAGCACTAAATAAAAGCTTTCATCATAACATTTATCTCTAAGTAAGGTCTAGCATCAGTGGGAAGCTGTCACCCTACCAACATTAAGGGACTAAAATAAGGGTCTGTTTTGGCCCTGTGACTTTTAGCATCTACATTAACTCTGTAATTGAACAAAAGGACTTCCTCTCAGCTAAAATGCAAACAAGCATCTAGCAGTCCTCCTAGACACAGATGCTATAGCAATCTGCTCCAGGAGAGAAATAGGTTTGGGGCAATCACAGCAAGACTTTGCTAAATGGAGCATTTTAACTGAGATGGAATCAATTACAAGAAAACACAGTCTTGGTTTTGCAAAAAAGACAAAAACACCTAATTGGTTTATTACTGGAGTCAAGAGTAAACAGGTATGAAGCTTTCCATTGTACGAGGTTTCATAAACAGCAAGCCAAGTTCATAGGCCAAGTGCTGTACACAGTGTTGCTGTAATAGGCTGACCATACGTCCTGTTCTGAATGGGACAGCCCTGTTTTTTTAACATTTCCTGACCATCCTGTTGTTTTAATATAAATGTCAATTTTGTCCCGTTTTTTAAAAACGGTGGAGCCATTATTGGGAAAAGTGGGAAAAAATTGAAATTGAAATTGAAAAGGGGGCTGACTTGGCAGTAGTTCTCAATCCAGTGGGAAACCTAGAGCAGGAACCACAGGAACAGCTGATCAGCGGTGAGCAAGAGGAAGAGTTGCTGCCACCAATCAGTGCAGTGGAAGATGGTCAGAAAAGCACGCCCAGCAGAAAAGAAGCCAATTGGCTCTCAGGCCAAAATGGCAGGAAGAAAATAAAATAAAAGGGGGTGCCAGAGAGGAACAGGTTGTCGTGGACAACCATTCACTAGACTCCTCCATTCCTGTCCTCCTGTCCCAGCTCGCTGCTGCCCTCAGACCTCTGTTTGTCCAGCCTCCTGCCACCTTGTTCATGTTCTCCCATCCCAGCTCACCACCTCCCTTGGCCCTCCGCTTCTCCAGCCTCCTGCCACTTCCGTTCATGTCCTCCCATCCCAGCTTGCTCCTCAGCCCTCCTGCAACCTCTCTGCCCAACGCCACCCCTGCACCAGCATCTCCGGACTCAACCATTGCCACACCTCCCCCTCCTGCACCTTCCCAGCTTCCTATTGATAACTTTTTTTATCATCTTTTTCATGGATACGGAATATTACCTAAGTTAAACCTTGTCCCATTTTGCCATCCCAATGTCCTGTTTTTGCCTCAAGGAAATATGGTCAGCCTATGCTATAATCTTGTGGGGTTTTTTTGGTCCAGGTGCTCCCATTTTATTCCAGTGTACCTGAAGCTGTTTTTAAATAAAAGCCCTGTCACAAATTCTGTATAGAGCTTAGCACTGGTCACTTTTCAATTTATAACTTTTGGAAGCAATAGAATCAAAATTCTTAAGGCAATCATTTTGATTCACAACCTAGTATCTTTTAGTGATTCTAAACCAGACTTTTGAAAGCAGAAGCAAAAATCTGAATTGCAATGTTAGTTTTTACTTAAAAATTAAATAAAGACCTTGTATTTGACTTGGGGTTGCTTTTTGGAGACTAGGTTCTAATTGTATGGCTGTTCTTAATAGCACACTTGGCCCTAGAATTAGAGAATATTAGAGATAATATTAAACAAAGAATAAGTGAACTGGATCACCAATTAAATGGGTAACTAGTTTCAAGTCACAGACAATAAATTATCCTCTGGAATTCTACTGGGAAATTTAAGAAAATACCAAATTTTAAAATAATTTATGCTTGGAAACTCTCAATGTTCTTTCAGTTGTATATTTTATAAGGACATATGGTGCTACTATGATGTATTGCAACCCACTGTTATACTTGCCATTTCAGACCCATACTGTAAATATATAAAAATACATAAAACTGGCTAATTAAGGATTAAGAAGAAAAATGTGTTGCTGTGCCTTGATATAGAGTTCGTTGTAATAGTCCAATTGAGAGGTGACTAAGAAGTGAGTGATGACAAGTAGCACCTTCCACTCCAAGAATGGGTGCAATTAGCATAATAAGTGGAATTATGCAAAGGATCTCCTGGCCATGGCTGGCACCTCAAGAGTGGTCTAGGAATCATGCACTGTACAGGGGATTCTGCATTAGGCAATAGCACAAAACATGTTACTTGGAGGCCATGTGTAGCCTAATAACAACTGTTCTGTGACCCCCCACCCCCAAGTAGGTGAGGCCAAATATTTTATCCTTTTCATATGTGGAAGAATTTGGGGGAGTGAAGAAAAAATGGAAAAATGCCTAGAAGAAGCAAATGAATCCTTTTGGACTACAGTCCTTGACATGACACATAAAACTTGATGTGGCCCTCAAACCAACAGAATTTTCAAATGCCTGTTATAATGCCTGTACTGTGAGGATAAAGAGAATGGATTTACTTTCTAAATATATCTGTAGAAAAATAACAGATTGAGCTTTTTAGTATTATAGGCCAGATGACAGCAACCTTGATACTCTACTACCATCTGAACTCAGCTATGAGCAGTTTGTGCAGTTCTGTATGAATAAACCCTTTCAAACTGTGCTGATCTTGATACTGTCTTGTATCAAGACAGTATCAAGATCAAGTATCAGCTGTATCAGAGTTGAAGTGTCCAGGGCACCATATAGAAATATCTGTTGAAATTGATGTCATTGTCTAAAGGAAGTAGATAAGGTTCTTGTGTCTCTTCTACTGTTTATCTTTCTCTTTTGGCTTATAACAGCCTCCAAGGAATCTGTGCTGCCAGAAGCTTTTGAGATCATTAATGTCTATCTTGAGCAGACAGTGCTTCCTACCACCTTAGAGAAGGCAGTGGTAGGGTCTTGCTTAAGAAACCACTCAGGACCCAACAGATTTGAACATCTATAATTTGGTGCATATGTTCCAAAGTCAATGAATAAGGCAATGCTGCAACTCCATGAACTCTTGGAAGAAATGGATTATCTAGGGCCTTTATAGCCTGGTAGAGACCCATTTCTGGCACAGATTTGGACTTGCTCATCCTTACAAACTATCTGTACTGAGAGGTATGCTAGCAAAAACTGCATATTGCTATACCAAAATTTTGAAGAGCTTTGGCATACTGCAATGCTTTGCAAACTGAAGTTTTGGAGGGAAGATTCCAGAAAATCCCATACAACGTATGATTTTGTTACTGAAATCAGAAGCAATTGAAACAATAGCCACAGACTTCTCTACTGTCAATCTTCCCAAACACTGTGATACAAACTTATCACATCTTTATTCCCTCAAGTTTCAAGTTGCACTGACGCTTTTTATCCAAGTTACCTCCTAACTGATCAGAGTGATGTACTTTTTTATAATGTCAGCAAATTCTGTTTAATAGCTGGTAAGATTCATCAGAGAGACATTTGGTGTGGTGGTTAAGGATCTGGGCTAGAAACCAGGACACCGAGTTCTAGTCCCACCTTAGGCACAAAGCCAGCTGACTGACCTTGGCCAGTCACTTTCTGTCAGCCCTAGGAAGGAGGCAATGGCAAACCACTTCTGAAAAACCTTGCCAAGAAAACTGCAGAGACTTGTCTGGGCAGTCTCTGAGAATCGGACACAACTGAACAGATTAAAAAAAAAAAAAAAGATCCATCAGGACCAGGACCAAGACCAGTTCAATTTGATTATATTTTTTTATTTACCTTTGTCTGTCTTATTTTACTTTTAACCCTATTTTATCTCATTAAACTTACTTTATTAATATTGCTCTCCCATGTTATGCTGGTCTGGTCAATGACTGAAATAAACTACTTTAACTTTGACTTTTGGCATATCGAGAGTCCCTGTGAAGTATAGCAAGAGAGATTTAGAGGTGAATATTTTCTGCCAGAATTAACCTCCTGTGGAATAAGTTACCCCCAGAAAAATGACAGAGATTTTAAACTTTTGGAAAGCTTGTTAAAACCTTCCTGTTTTGCGGAGCACTGGGCAGATGCTTTCTAAGGAGTTGAAGAAAAATTGTTACTGGGATGTGTGATGGTGCTAGTAAAAATTAAAGAAGCATTAAAGCACCTGTTACAAAAATATATGCATAGAGTTATTAGAGAACCAGGAGGTATTGCATAGGAAAAACTTCAGGGCTGTCCCCATGAGTTCATGGCAGCAATCATTTTGTTTTGTTTCTGTAAATCTGTGCATTCTTTTTAGGGAAAAAAACATTGTTTAGAGGTGTACTTTTAAACTGGAAAATTTCATAATAACAATTAACAATCAAATTCTTTATTACAGGTCAGTGACCCAGACTAAATAAAACTTACAGAGTAGAGATACAAAACATAACATACAAAATAAAATAAAATAAAGAAATAAAATTAAATAATAAAATCTAAAAAAAAAGGCAGCCTGATCAAAAGTTCTTTTTTTCCTCCTTTGTTGAAAAATATAAGATGCTGACAAACAACACATATTACTATCAATTGCTGCAAATCCGGGATAGGTTTGGACTTCTTTGCTTTTCAGTGTTGTAGAATTTTTGCCATTCCCCATACACAAAAAGTACACTTCACATGCAATGATCAGTCTGAAGTCACAATGACAATTCTGTGGATTTCATCCCAGAATATGACAGTATACAATACTCTGAACTTGCTGAAGATCCTATCCACAGACTCAGACAGATTACCCAAGTTTTGTTTTGAAGAGCAGAGCACAATTAACAATCAAATTCTTTATTAATATGCCTTCTCATGCCTGGGTGGCCTGACTTACCAATACCATTTCACAATATGGATTTTCAAATCATTTTCCAGTCCAGTTAGATTTGAAGGCCAAGAAAAGTTTCAAACAAAGGGTCATGGATGAGGCTGCCCAAGATGATATTGCATCCCTTAACATCTCAAGTCCTTGAAGCGGCTGGCCCAACACAAATCAGTCTTTCAATTAGAAAAGTATTTAACAATTTTTGCCCCAATATCTCAGAAGAGCTTTTACTAGAGCTCGTTTCAACCAATTAGACTCTATGGTACGACTTGGGAGTTTCCAAGGAGTTCCATACGAAGAAAGATTATGTATTTGTGGTGGCCCAGCTGTTGAAGATACCACACATATCTTATTTGACGGCAAATTATACTCTGTAGAAAGGACTGACCACTTAGATTTATATTTAAAAAACAAAAAATACTGGAGCAACTTGCTTATTTTTTACAGGGTGAGAACCAGTTCATTACTAGCAAGACTGCACTCTTCATATCAAAGGCAATTTTAAAGAGGACAGATTATTTAGACCAGATTGGAGTTGACTGTAGGGGCGACGGTTTGATTTGAATTTGTATTACAGTTTTATTTGAAGCTACTTGTTTTTACATGTATGTTTACAATGGCTTTTTATTTTATTTTATTTCATGTTTGATATGGTCAAAAAACTAAATCAATGAAGTATCTATCTACTCTGAACTTTGTAAGATTTATTTTTTAAAGAAGGAAAATGAAATGAGTCACCATCTGAAATTAGGTTGAGTTTTAGGATTTTAAAAGATTATTTTTTAAAATATATATTTAAATGATGACTTGATTTGAGTCAAATATGAAAAATGTGATTGGATGAATTTGAAGAAAACTGTCCTTTCAGAACAGTCAGGTCCTTTTTTGTATAATAATTTTTATTAAAGTTTACAGATTCAAAGATAAAAAACTAATACAAACTAAGAAGAATATAAAAAGTTTTTTTTAAAAAAGGACAGGGAAAAAGAAAAAAATATATATAAAGAAATGACTTCCCCCTTCATCAAGACAAGTACAAACAATTTCAGTAACTTATCACCTTCAATGATACTATAACAAAAAATAAATCACTTCTTCCCATATCTCTTATCTATAAACAAATCTTTAAAGCCTTTTCATTTGGTCCCGGTCAAGAAAAATCCATTAAGAGCTACCAGAAACAACAACATATGTTTTAACCTTGATCAAATAAGCCAACTTTCTATTCCTTTCCTTTGCTTTTAAGAATCTTGACCTTTAGTCCCTTTAAATAGTGTCTCCAAAGTTGATTTCTTTTCATTTTCTCTTTCTCTTCTCAGGAAATCATTCATACGTTTAACACATCGCTCTTGCAACTCTAAGATAAGAAAGTTCTCCAGATCACTCTTCTGATTTGTTATTTGTAAGTTCCTTTTAATTCTTAAAGCATCAGCCAGTTTCATTTGTAAATCCAATGTTAAATCTTTGGCCACATAATGAGAAGGCAGGACACCCTGGAGAAGATGCTGATGCTAGGGAGAGTGGAAGGCAAAAGGAAGAGGGGCCGACCAAGGGCAAGATGGTTAGATGATATTCTAGAGGTGATGGACTTGTCCCTGGGGGAGCTGGGGGTGTTGACAACCGACAGGAAGCTCTGGAGTGGGCTGTTCCATGAAGTCATGAAGAGTCAGAAGCGACTAAATGAATGAACAACAACAAGAACAACAATATATATACACACACACATACATACATACACACACACACATACACACACACATACACTTACATATACACACACACACATATATATACACACACACACATTATATACACACACACACATACATACATACACATACACACACAGTATATACACACATACACATACAAACACACACACACAGACACACACTGTATATATGGAATTTTAAACAACCCACTGGAAGGATTCTTGTAATTAATTTCAAAATCTTATTTCAAATCCATATGGCCTCTTAGTCCATTTATAACTTACCAAAATCAGCATTTATTTTTTTATTTATTATTCAGATTTAATTATTGTCCATCTCCCCCAAAAGAGGAGAGATCTTTTGCTGTTTATTCCAAAATAAGAATGTTTAAGTCCTTAAACTTGAATAGAACTTCTCTCACCAAGGATAGAAGGAAACTCACCCAGTGTAATTAAACTTGCCTTTCTGAAGGTTCTTAATATCCAAAAAGCCATTAACAAGCAATTTCCAGAAGTGATAAACAAGAAAGTATGTAAACCCTTTTGATTGCTCTGAACCTTGGTTTGGGCAGAGATGGCTTTCCCTCAGCTCCCAAAGCTCTAAAACCTGCCAGAGACTGTATGGAGTGATTATGGGCAATCCCAGGTCCTCCCCTTGGTCCAGCTCCATTTGCCAACTCCTCATTCCATCATGGTCATCAGCTCCACTCCCAGTGGAGTTAACTTCAGTCCACTATTACTTCCCCAGAATTTCAACAGTCAGGTCCGTAATGGTGGTAGATAATAGAAGGAAACACTTTTGAGCAAGAATGTGGTCATTAATATATCCTTGTCTCTATTATGCATGTTTATTTATGATAATTTATTGTCAAAGAAAATCAGGTAATACCGACTTAAATAATAATGCCACTGGCACCCTCCAGATGTGTTGGGTTACAGCTTCCATAATGCCCAGTCATCATGACCAATGGTGTGTTGGTAACTGTAATTCTAATGCAAATGAATGACACAAAGTTGGGAAAGATGGTTTAAATGAATGGTAGAACTAGCTGTCAATCTCCTGAAAATATCTCTCAGTAGTTTCACTTATTGCTCCACAAGCATGTTTTACTCTGTAATAATTTCTGATTTGTTACATGGATGTGGACAATGAATCTGGAAAATGAGGGACTGTGTCTATAAGCAGTGGAAGGTGCTATGTTTCTTTGCATTAGACAACAGCCTCTTACAAATCAGTAGCAAATGATGCATGAAAATCCCTTGGTATCTTAAAGAGGAAAAAAATTACATAGGTAAAGAGATAAATCTTGAGTACATTTGTCTTTATAGGAACAGTTCCTGTTGTTGGTCTCTAACCTATAGGGCATTATTTTTCTCTAAATTGCCAGTATTGTCCCACAGTACTGTGATAAATAGAAATCACAGGAAGAAATAACATTCATTCTAACACAGATAAAACTTTCAGACAGTCACCAGCCTTTGAGAGCAGATACTTAGACAAAACATCTTAGCTGCAGTCAAAATGTATTTTATTCTAAGTTTCTGTGGGGGAAAAAAAAAAAAAAACTAATCCCAACAATGTATAAGAACTTCATGCCAATCCTGTGTGTATCTCAATGAAGGCTAGACCTCTGGAATTCCATGCAACTTTCTCTCTTGTAAGCACGCAGAGGATTGCAACCTATATAAATAGGGCTCAAAATTCATTAATTAAGAATTGCTGTAATTTTTAAAGCAGCCACAACTTCTTTAAAGCTTCTGTAGAAACCTGAAAAAATTGGGCTGCTGTATTGAATAACAGAGGTACTGTGCTTGAGATACTGTACTTTTTCCAAAACGTATTCAAAGCATTATGAAATAATAATACATTATTTAAAAATTAACCAGAAAATAATATAACTGGAATAATATAACTAAAAGTAACTCAGATAACAGAGAATAGAAATGAATCGTGTGTTATTAACATTTTAATTCCAATCAGTTGTTGAAAACAACAGCAAGAATCTATGGAATACCTTTGTTATGTTTGTTCTCATGCCAGGCAATAGAGACAAAAACAAAATTAACTCATAAGACAATAATGGGCAACCACAGGGGTGTTTGGGGCAAGAGGACTAAATAATGATGATATAATACAGAAGTTGCAACTTACATACTTATATGAGACGTCTGGATACAAACACATAATTGAGGTGTTACATGATAATATCACTATATATCACTGCACTTGTCATCATGTTGGTGTCATTGCCACAGATCCCACAAAGACAACAATAAACTTTTTCAATAAACAATATTATTGTTTATATTTATTATACCTTTTATTTATTATACCTTTTTATAAAAAGGTATAAATGAAAACCTGGTGGGAATGGTTTAAGCATGCCGGCTGAGTTTTAGGCAATGTAGTTTAAAAAAAAATGGAAGGCATCAGATTTCATACTCTTTTTCATGGTAACTGCTAATAGATCTGCATGTTCAAAATAAGAGGACTTTTTTCCTGAAGAAGAAGAGTTGAACTGAAAAAGAATAAAGGAAGTGGATTCAAAATGGTCATAATTTTATTAGTTACAGATAGCCATATCGAAATATGTATCTAAGCAAGGATTTAGACACCAAAGAGCCCAGCAGTTGGCCAATTACATCCCTCAGTGATCATGTTGGGGATGGTAAAATAAGGTTGTGGGTATTAAAGGCATGCCAGTTTTTCAATTGCATTTAGCCTTTAGGTGACATTGCAGAATTCTTATGGGATTCAAAGGAGAGAACAATTTTCAATTCCAAGTAGAACAGAAAGTTGTGAAAAATACCATCAGACATAATTGAACAAACTGAATCACACCTTTGGACTCTTCATCCATTCTTTCTCTGAAAAGTGAATTTTGGGAAAGAATGGGAGGAGGAGGAGGAGGACCTGCAACTGGGAATTAGACCTACATATTTTAGGTTTCATATTCCTGATGAATAAGTTTACAGCCCAAGCAATAGAACGGAATAAATAGGCTTATGGGAATCATATACACTGTAACAAAATTTATTTAACTAGGAGCTGTTGCCCAATATCATATTAAATTTGAACATGGCCATCAATAGATAATATAACTATGTTGCTTTGATGCCAAGATGTTTTCTGGACAAAAAAATAGCAACAGGGAGGGCATAAGGTAAACTGGATGAAAAATATATAGTAAAGGCAATAAAATCAGTATTATACATGTAAGTAAACAATATATATACCAAGGGGGAATAAGGAAAATTTGTCAAATCCCTTTGAGGGTGAAAATAAATACCACAGAGGTGTCAGAAAGGTATCTAGCCTTTTCTAGCCATGCTAATTTTAATTAAGTGGGTAATCTGTTGAGCAAACCATAAATCCCATTTTGCCATACCATTGAAAAATGAAGGTGATGCCACTTTTAAAGCTTGCACTTGATTCACTAGTAAGAAACAAAACCATAATCTCACTGATTCAAAATATAGCAAAATATAAGCTCTGTTTAAATGAGTAGTGATGCCTGTGATATGCCTATTCAATTAATATTTGTTTAAATAACCTAATAAATATAAATGCTGCTTGCATATATGCTCTGTCATGGCCCATAAGTTTTGATTTTCATAAATGAATATACACTTTGCAGATTTAAACATGAAAAAAAAAAATACAGGGGAGTACATTAGTTTGTAATTCTGTTTCTGATGAACAAATAAATGGTGGTTTCCTGCACAGCAAGGTAATGAAAAATATGTTAGCAAATTTAGCTTTGAAATGCCCTTGCTTTTTGGCTGCAATTGGGTATTTTCTTTAAGGGTCTTTTTCTATTTAAATAACTTTTAATCAAGAATCTAGTAGCATATTTGACTTCATGGGAAAAAATGACATTGAAAGGAACTATTTATTTAACTTGTAAACTTTTCAGTGTCTGGCTATCTAATTGGGTGTTGTGAGATAAAGGGAATGATTAAACGAGAAACATGCAAAGAACACTGTGTTAACCAAAAATGCAAAAGAACATGAAATAAACAAAGGCAAAATGATCTTACCTAAAAACAAGGCTGAAAATTGTACATAGTTTTGAAAACTGCATGCATATCTAAAAAGTAGTTTCAGCACAAAATCGAATGAGAATATATGAAATCTACAAATTCTAATTTAAAACAAAACAAAGTATTAGCATTTTAGATATGATGAAGTAATCTAAAATGCAAAGTGAAATATTAATGGTGCAAATATATACCCAAAATGATACTTAGATGACTTAGCATTGGGTAAAATATATAGAGTTTCTTTCAGGATTTCCACAGCTCTTGTCCTTGCTTGATTGCTACCACATGTAAGGGCTATGTACAATGTTGTAGCTAAGAGATCCAGGTCAGACCACACTGAAGCATAGATTATTGGGTTATTATTATTATTATTATTATTGGGTTATTATTATTATTATTATTATTATTATTGGGTTATTATTATTATTGGGCTATTATTATTATTCCTGAAAATCCAGTACAAATCTGATGTATAATACACTATTTATTTTACACTCTTTATTTCTATATTTTGCTATTAAATGTATAGCCCACACTTCAGTTTGTATAAACAGTCAACAGATCTACAGTAACTATGTTAAGGATGTATTTGTGATAGGCATCAGCAGGACAGAGCACAATCCCAGAGTCTGTCAGTCTGTCATTGACTGTAATGGCATGTGGGAATGACCTTGGGAGACTGGGCCCAGAGATGCTGCCTAGGGAATGGTCAGATAAGAGACAGCATAGCCCACAGCTGGATAGTGGGCAAGACAAGATGCTCAGAAGAGACCCTCCCTAATTTCTTGGGGATAAAGGAGACAGCAGGAGAATTGTACTTTCAGACTTGCAAGATTCTGTTAACATAGCTTTACAAGAAAGTAGAATTAGCTCATCTTTTCATGTTTCCTGTCTGGTCTACCTGGTACACCCAATTCTAACAAAAAGTCATGGCAATCTATAACAAGCCACAAATATTTGTAATACAATTTTATTTATTTGTTTATTTTCATTCATTCATTCGTAAATGTAGATGGCTGCATTAAGTGATAAACCACTGAAAGCAAACAACATTGTAACTAAATGTTACAATGTTAAAAATAACAGTAATGGCAAAATGTGTCACCATATGTTAGTTGGAAGAGGTCTGTCTTTATGATCTTCTGGAAAGACATTACAGAAGGAGTCAAACTTACGTATAAATGAAAGCTATTCTATAAAACTGGGACTACGACCAAGAAAAAGCACCTCCAAGTTTAATGGTCAAAACCAGCATTTTGAATAGCACTAGGAAACTTTTTGGTAGTTATAACAATACATGATGTATTCCTGACAGCTATACGTGCCAATAAGCGGCCAACACATCGCAGTTTCCAAATGGTCCTCAAAAGCACGTACAGCACATTACAATAGTTTTGAGTTGATGATGGCATTAGTCACCAATGCAAGTTCCTTGATAATGCCACAATTCAACTTCATATGTACCAGTTTTGGAAAGTCAGATGATACTATTTTGGGGTGGATATAAAGTCTACCCAACCTCTGTTTCCTTTTTATGTTCAATTTTTTTACTGGGAGCAGCTACCTAGACCTTCTATCTAGAGAAATTATTACCTCCCTATAGCATGGTTCCTTATCTTCAGCCTACTACATCCAGCATAGTACATCCTTAGGCTTTTATTTCTGATAATGATAGAGTTACACATTTCACTAAGTCTTAATATGGTTTGGTTTTGGGTTCAACATAGTGTATGCAGGAAGCCATTATTATGATTATATATAAACAAGATGGTTGGAAGAGAGACAGTGAGGATGTTTTCAGCAGAGTGTGAGGTTAATTGTCATTTTGGTATCAAAGTTGCTTATAAGTATTACCAATGCTTCATTATATTGCATTATAGTTATGATCACTAGGATATCTTTTAATTAAAAATGATCAGTTTAGTAACTTGCATTGCCACTATAGATGGCTTTCATTGTGCATTCATTCTGACATTATGCAGCATAAAATTATCCATCTGAAAAGGGGTTCAAGGGGCTTTTTTCTGCCTGAATGATTGTTACAAACTTTCCAAAAGAACAGCTTTAATAATCTAAGACTTTCATATGAGGAAGATCAGTCTGACTAAACAGTGACAACTGTTAAATAATAGCATATGAAACCATTTTGTTAGTAACAGATTATTGATTTTTTTAAAGAAAATTAAAGCAGTATGAAAATTAACCATTCTCTACTACTTCCCACCTTATGTTTTCTTTTTCTTTTAGGTATACTCTTCATTCTTCATAGTACCCTAGGTTGAAAAAATAAGATAGCTTAAATAGAAATAGAATAATTAAGTGTAAAATAAATGACTACATAATAAATATTAAATACATTTATAAAATAAGAAAAATCCAGATATGTTAAAAGGGTCACTTTCCATTTAATATAATCAGTTGTGTGTGTTTGTGTGTGTGTACCTATGGGTTGTAGATGTCTTCCTCAACCTCGTCTCTTCTACCAGAGGCCTGGGAGTTTGAGGGTTCTACACAGTATCTTAGCTGTTCCTAGCACTGCACTCTTTTGGACAGAGAGCTCTGATTTTGTTCCTGGGTTCTGTTGGAGCCACTCGCCCAGTTTGGGGGTCACAGCTCCAAGTGCTCCTACCACCACTGGGACCACTGTAGCCTTCACTTTCCACATCCTCTCCAGTTCGTCCTTCAGGCCCTGGTACTTCTCCAGCTTCTCATACTCCTTCTTCCTGAGGTTGCTGTTATTTGGCACTGCTACATCTATCACCACCGCTGTCTTTTGGTATATCTATGATTTTGTACATCACTATGATTATTTTTGTTTGTAAAATAAAAAAAAAAGAATAAAAACAATGATTAGAAAGTTGAGGATAAGACAATTGATATACAAATGGGTGTCTATGCTAGTCATTGAACAACACTTTATTTTGCCTAATCATAATAGTTAAATACTGATTTAAGGCATGAATAATTCAGTTAAAGAATAATGCAAGATTGCTTAATCCATTTGTGTCTAATTATAATATTCATCACACTGCACACTACGAGTAACAAAATTCACGTATAATTAGCTTTAGTTTTAATACCACACAATTTGTACTGTTGCCACCAGAAGCAATGCACCCATATATATAATTTGGTGAGAGGAAAGATTTAGGCCACCAGGCTTTTGTTCTTAAAATTAAGGTGGTGCAATACTTCTGATTAAAGTCAGAAGTAGTGCTTTCGAATGCAAAAGATTACAAAAGCAGCACCTTGTCAATAGCTCATTAAAGCAGCTTCATCTGTTTCTAGAATCACATGGTCGCTGCTTAGGCAAAGAAGTGCTGCATACTCACTGCCAAGCATTTTGATGTGCCTATTCCAAATAGACTTCAGCAAAGGATCATTATCTTGCCGTGGTGCTGGAGCTTGAGCACCGTAATGATGCCATGAGCTAAACTGTGAAGGGCCACTGAAGACGGGAAGGTCATGACAGAGAGGTCAGACTAAATGTGGTCCCTGGGGAAGGTAATGGCAACCCACTCCAGTATTCTTGCCGTGAAAACTAAATGGATCAGTACAACCAGAGATATGTCAGTATACCATCGGAAGATGAGACCCCCAGGTCAGAAGATGGTCAAAATGCTACTGGGGAGGAACAGAGGATGAGTTCAACTAGCCCCAGACGTGATGACGCAGCTAGCTCAAAGCCGAAAGGACGGCTAGCAGCCGACGGTGCTGGTGGTGAACGGCAAATCTGATGTTCTAAGGATCAACACACCATTGGAACCTGGAATGTAAGATCTATGAGCCAGGGCAAATTGGATGTGGTTATTAGTGAGATGTCAAGATTAAAGATAGACATTTTGGGCATCAGTGAACTGAAATGGACTGGAATGGGCCACTTCATATCAGATGACCACCAGATCTACTACTGTGGACAAGAGGACCACAGAAGAAATGGAGTAGCCTTCATAATTAATAGTAAAGTGGCCAAAGCAGTCCTTGGATACAATCCAAAAAATGATAGAATGATCTCAATTCGAATTCAGGGCAAGCCATCTAACATCACAGTAATCCAAATATATGCCCCAACCACAGATGCTGAAGAAACTGAAGAAGAGCAGTTCTATGAGGATCTGCAGCACCTACTGGACAACACACCTAAAAGAGATGTTATTTTCATCATGGGAGACTGGAATGCTAAGGTGGGCAGTCAAATGACACCTGGAATTACAGGTAAGCATGGCCTGGGAGAACAAAATGAAGCAGGACATAGGCTGATAGAATTTTGCCAAGACAACTCACTCTGCATAACAAACACTCTCTTCCAACAAGCTAAGAGAAGGCTTTATACATGGACTTCACCAGATGGAGAACACTGAAATCAGATTGACTACATGCTTTGCAGCCAAAGGTGGCGGACATCTATACAGTCGGTAAAAAGAAGACCTGGAGCTGACTGTAGTTCAGATCACGAACTTCTTCTTGCACAATTTAGGATCAGACTAAAGAGATTAGGGAAGACTCAGAGATCAGCTAGATATGAGCTCACTAATATCCCTAAGGAATATGCAGTGGAGGTGAAGAATAGATTTAAGGGACTGGACTTAGTAGATAGGGTCCCAGAAGAACCATGGACAGAAGTTTGCAACATTGTTCAGGAGGCGGCAACAAAATACATCCCAAAGAAAGAGAAAACCAGGAAGGCAAAGTGGCTGTCTGCTGAGACACTAGAAGTAGCCCAAGAAAGAAGGAAAGCAAAAGGCAACAGTGATAGGGGGAGATATGCCCAATTAAATGCAAAATTCCAGAGGTTAGCCAGAAGAGATAAGGAATTATTTTTAAACAAGCCATGCGTGGAAGTGGAAGAAGACAATAGAATAAGAAGGACAAGAGACCTCTTCCAGAAAATTAGAAACATCGGAGGTAAATTTCAGGCAAATATGGGTATGATCAAAAACAAAGATGGCAAGGACCTAACAGAAGAAGAAGAGATCAAGAAAAGGTGGCAAGAATATACAGAAGACATGTATAGGAAGGATAACAATATCAGGGATAGCTTTGACGGTGTGGTCAGTGAGCTAGAGCCAGACATCCTGAAGAGTGAGGTTGAATGGGCCTTAAGAAGCATTGCTAATAACAAAGCAGCAGGAGATGACGGCATCCCAGCTGAATTGTTCAAAATCTTGCAAGATGATGCTGTCAAGGTAATGCATGCTATATGCCAGCAAATTTGGAAAACACAGGAATGGCCATCAGATTGGAAAAAATCAACTTATATCCTCATACCAAAAAAGGGAAACACTAAAGAATGTTCAAACTACCGAACAGTGGCACTCATTTCACATGCCAGTAAGGTAATGCTCAAGATCATGCAAGGTAGACTTTAGCAAATCATGGAGCGAGAATTGCCAGATGCACAAGCTGGGTTTAGAAAAGGCAGAGGAACCAGGGACCAAATTGCCAATATCCGATGGATAATGGAAAAAGCCAGGGAGTTTCAGAAAAACATCTATTTCTCTCTTATTGACTATTCTAAAGCCTTTGACTGTGTGGAACATAACAAATTGTAGCAAGTTCTTAGTGGTATGGGGATACCAAGTCATCTTGTATGCCTCCTGAAAAATCTGTATAACGCCCAAGTAGCAACAGTAAGAACAGACCACGGAACAACGGACTGGTTTAAGATTGGGAAAGGAGTACGGCAGGGCTGTATACTCTCACCCTACCTATTCAACTTGTACACAGAACACATCATGCGACATGCTGGGCTTGAGGAATCCAAGGCTGGAGTTAAAATTGCTGGAAGAAACATTAACAATCTCAGATATGCAGATGATACCACTTTGATGGCTGAAAGCGATGAGGAACTGAGGAGCCTTATGATGAAGGTGAAAGAAGAAAGTGCAAAAGCTGGCTTGCAGCTAAACCTCACAAAAACCAAGATTATGGCAACCAGCTTGATTGATAACTGGCAAATAGAGGGAGAAAATGTAGAAGCAGTGAAAGACTTTGTATTTCTAGGTGCGAAGATTACTGCAGATGCTGACTGCAGTGAGGAAATCAGAAGACGCTTAATCCGTAGGAGAAGAGCACTGACAAATCTTGATAAAATAGTTAAGAGCAGAGACATCACACTGACAACAAAGGCCCACATAGTTAAAGCAATGGTGTTCCCCATAGTAACATATGGCTGCGAGAGCTGGACCATAAGGGAGGCTGAGCGAAGGAAGATCGATGCTTTTTAAGTGTGGTGTTGGAGGAAAATTCTGAGAGTGCCTTGGACTGCAAGAAGATCAAACCAGTCCATCCTCCGGGAAATAAAGCCAGACTGCTCACTTGAGGGAATGATATTAAAGGCAAAACTGAAATACTTTGGCCACATAATGAGAAGACAGGACACCCTGGAGAAGATGCTGATGCTAGGGAGAGTGGAAGGCAGAAGGAAGAGGGGCCGACCAAGGGCAAGATGGATAGATGATATTCTAGAGGTGACGGACTCATCCCTGGGGGAGCTGGGGGTGTTGACGACCGACAGGAAGCTCTGGCGTGGGCTGGTCCATGAAGTCACGAAGAGTCAGAAGCCACTGAATGAATAAACAACAAAATTCCAAATAGAATCTGAACTATTGCACAGCCTTATTATTAATCTCAGAACAGCCCTGGATAACTACTGCTGTCACACTGTTACGCCAAGTACATGGCTAATATAGGAAGTGCAGGATGGACAGTTATACAAGAAAGCACAGGTAGATTTCATGGCAGGTGAAATGACTCCAGAATAGGACCTTATTTGTGAGCATGATAGTGCTTAGAGAAAAGGAGAGTTATTACGATAATGAAGAGCTTAGAAAAAAAGAGAGTGATTATGGTAATGAAATAAATGGAAGAAAAACAGTCAAAGTATTAATCTAATGCTAGATTGCCTCCTAGGAAAATATATGTTACAACTGAGTCTGTTTTTTATTTCATTCCTATACATAAGCTGAACCTAGCCTTAATTAGGAGTTGTTTTTTTTCCCCTTAATCACAGAAGTCATTTCATATAGATCTCAGTTCACTGTGATGTTGAAGAAACTCTTAGATAAAGTCTAAACTTTCATACAAAATAGAACCACTACATCAATTCTAAGTGTGTTCACTTTGAATGCAAATCTTCTTGATTCAACATGAACTTACTTCCAAGTGAATGGTCTTAGAATCAAATCCTATAATAAGAAAAGAGTTCAAATGATAAAACAATCCTGTTAACTTTTTCTCTTTTTTAGAAGAAGGCAGCCTTATCCTGTTTTATAGATAAATACAATAAAACAAACACTCACATTTTAGAATGTTTCTCAAGAATACTTGAGCTGTTTTTTTAATGTATGCTTTTGTTTATTTGTTTATTTGTTTATTTGTTTATTTGTTTATTTGTTTATTTATTTATTTATGAGATTTACTAACTGCCCCTATCTGTTAATGACTCTGGTCACTAACAATTATTCTAACTCAATATATAATTCAACCAAAGCTGATCAAATAGAAACCGAAGGCAGCCCAAGCAGATTATCTCAATCAACAACATTGAGTTTGCTGTTAGATCTTTCTGCCAATCTCCAGTGATTGAGTGTTGGTATATTTTTTAAGTGGAATTCTAGGAATTTCACTGCCTGATAATCTAATAGCCAGATCAGACAGATCAAAGATCAACTTTGTTAAAATATATATTTTTTCAATATATACAGTAATCTGCAAATATGGCTACTTTCCTCTTTCATTCTTAGTTTTACAGACATTTCTTTCCATTATAAATTTTTATCTCTCCTTTAAAATTTTTCTCCAACCTTCTAAGAACTTTCTAATCCATGACATTTTTCACAGTTGATGAGTTTTCTGAATATAAGAAACATTTCCATAGGAACACCTTTTCCCTTGTCAATATGGTTATTTCTATGTCCAAAACAAATAGAAAACAAGTTCCAATAGAAGCCATAATGGCAGAGGTGTATATGTGGCTAGACAGATTAGATAGACAGACAGACAGACAGACAGATGATATATAGAGCTGCAAGGAAGAAACTAAATTAAAATATATTATTTTAAACACTAACCCAGTCTAAAATACAGTTAAGTCAAACTCTGTTGGTCATAAGGAAACATTCAAATTAGAATTACTGGTAAATAAATCAGAGTATGCTTTCCTAGGATACAACCATATCCAAGGAACCAAATGCAGACATGTGCCACCAAAAGAATGTAAGTTAACATACAGAGGATAGTGAGAGAGGATATAGAGGCTATTCAATCCTAAAATGTGGATATAACAAAGAGTTCCTACTTTGTTTTTACATTTTTTCTTTATCTTTTTTTTTTTGCCCTAGCACTTCAAACAGAAGGTTTGAAATTGCAGTCTGCCCAAAGCACAGTTTCTATTACATCCTCAAAGGCAATCACTATTGCAGAAACAGACATTTGAGAAAACTAGATAATTAATCCAGTGCAGCTGGCATTAAAAAAAATATTTTGGCACCAAGTTCGATACCATTAAATTTTTGGCACCAAAGTATATGAGTAGCACCTTGGGGCAAGTTAAATACATAGAGACCTAGTAAATTTTTAGAGCTGAGAAGAGACGGGAGAGAGACATAGCTCAATTTTCTTTTCCAACTCCACTGGACTAGGCTCAAACAAAGAGACCAAAATTGAAAAAGAATCAGAACCTTGCTTGTTAGGTAACATTCTCAACAAGAACTTGTCCTCAATAAGCCTGGTGTAAAACTTTAGTCCTATAGGATTCTACCTGTAGTCTGCACCTAAACTGCATGTGACTGTGACAGATGACCATTAAGGCTTATGTATATAAAGCCATTTTTATGTAACTATCCAAAATATTACTTGCTGAACAATTTGGACAACATTCCAACTCTCCACATCTGAAATCAGCCACAAATGCTGCTGCAATAGATTAAAAGTAGCATTAACACTGTGTTAAATGTCTCAATTTTAAAATTATAAATTAGTTGACTCCTGGAAATACATTTACTATATAATTCTTCCTTCAATGATATTTGAAATGTTATCATTCAATTATGTTTGAAATTTTATTGGCCTAGACAATCCAGAGATGTTGAGGACTACTGCAAATGTGGTCCTAGCTGGATCAAAAAGAAGGTGTTGACACAACGAAAAAGACTGATAAATGTAAATATAATAATCGACCTCTGATGTTTTGGGGAGTTGAAAACAAACCATGGGCACAGTTTAGCTCTTTTTTAATAGCAGCATTATAAATTCAAATAAGTTTTAATCCATATTTTCAAACATTGCCTTGAAGCAATAAAAGAGTACAAGTGACAGAGTACAATCCTGTGCATTTCTACTCAGGAGCAAATTCATGACATGTATACATGTATCTCTTCTCAACAGTATGTGGGGTTTCAAGGTTGCCTCAGAATTAGAGTCATGGATCTCATCACCCTCTGCCTCATTACCTTTTAGATTGATGGACAAGTATACCAAAAAAATCAGAGGAAACCCATGGAATCACCACTCTCAAGATTAATAGCAGAGACTGTAATGCAGTGTTTAGAAACTATAGCACTCCCACAGATACAACCAAAAGTATGGATTCGGTATGACCTTTGTCATAATAAAAAAGGAACAATGAGAGAAGACTCATGAAACAATTAACATCTTCAAAGGAATAAAATTCACAAGGGAAGAAGAAAATAACAACATGTTTCTACAGTGTAAGTACTGTGACAGCCACTATGTAGGACAGACAGGAAGAAGACCAGCACAGTGCATCCATGAACACCAACTAGCAGCTAGCAGACATGATGAAAAGTCCTTAATCTCACAACACATGGACAGTCTCAACCAGTTTCAACTGGAAAGCTGTGAGCATCCTAGACTAAGCTAAATCCAAAACTGCTAGGGAATTCCTGGAAGCCTGGCACACTGACAAATCAGCCATCAATAGACACATAGAGATAAACCACATTTACACACTATTCAAAAGAGACAATAAAAAAGCTAAGAAGGTAACAGAAAGACCAGAACACATGCTCTCCAGCAGCCTACACCTAGATAAGCAGGGATTAACACCAGACAAATAATCAAGCAGAAAACAGTACCCAATCAAGGAGCTACCAAGGAGAAAAGCACACCCCCACCAAAACCAGCAGGGCAAGCTACTGTATATAAGCAGGGTGCAAATCCCACACTCACTTACATGATGATGTTACCTAGTTGGGTAATGAAATGTCTGCAAGCAAACAACCAAGCTCAGAGATCACCAAGGACCCCACTATTTATCTATCATATGTCTGTCTGTCTCAAAAGGCATAGACCTTTCCAGAGGATACAGGAATGCATAGATAATGTTAAAGAAGATATGCAGGAACAGTTAAGGCAAAATAAGAGACAGTGCTGGGAAAGGAAAAACGTGAGAAAGAAATTCAAAACAGCTGTGCCTTGAGCCTGTTTGGTATAAGAGGGGACAGAGAGAAACTCTAACAGGCTTTAAGATTCTGTTATTATCCCTTAAAACAATAAATTAACATTCCTGTAATCCTTGTGGAGTTTCCTGACTTGGCCTACTTTGAAAGGCTGACACAGAGCCACTGGAAACAATGATATGGGTAATTAGCATAGGCAGTCCCAAAGGGATTGGCCTTTGATTATTCCAGCCTTAGCTCTTCTACAACAGTAGCAAAACTGGAGATGGAAGTAGGACACAGGGTGATTCCTTCTCTATTATGCACCATGAAGGAAACAGATTTTTTTTTTTCAATTTCCTAGGCAGTCTAGTCTCAGAGAGTGTGACTGGGGTGAGGGTGAGGGTGAGGGTGAGGGTGGGGTGGGCATAAGGGTGAGTTTGAACAAAATAGACCTCTATTTCTTCTTTTCCACTAAACATTGTACAAAAGATACTTAAGTGGTGACTACATGCTAATATTTTTATTGTAAAGGACACTGTTGTTCTGAGTAAATAAGGTAGCATGAACAACTTTCTGTCAATACGTTCTTCCTCTGCCTCTTCTGACTCACACTTGACAAAAACATTGTTCCAGTTATGCTACACTTTATGGCACAGGGAGAATACATCTTTTCTTTCTTTAAGCATTTGCTCTTTCATTTCCCCCTTTGGAAATCTCAGCATTTGCCATCAAGAGTCCCTTGGAATCCTTCCATATCTGCTGGCTTTCTATTTTGTTACATCAATAGCACAGTTAATCCACTTTGGGTCCTCCACTGTTTTTCTTCTATTTTATAACGCATGCACAACTGCTATTTTATAACACATGCACAATAGTGTTTAAAAAGGCTCATCAAAGTCATTGAACTGCATTAGCCTTTCAAATGTTCTCCGTATTTATTTAAATCTATTACCAATCTTCAGCTTTTATTGTTTCTCTGTCATCTCTTTGTGATTAGATGTTCTTTCCTGTACTGTTTATAACTTACTGAGCTTTCTATCAATCTGTGATGAGCTCTCTTAAATTCGGTGTTAGATTTGAATTCATATTGGATTTTAATTGTAACTTACTCACCAAAACACTGAATATAAATTTTGGGTTGTATCAAATAAGTGTCTCCCTGGTGCTGGAGAATTCTAGTAGAGGTGTCCTACTTGAACAAAGTAAAAGCTTATTGTTAACAATATACTCCATCTTTTCCGGAGACTTGGAGGAATCTTTCAGAAAAAATATCAGATGTAATAAAGGGAGCTGCAAGGGAAGAAGAGCTTATCAAAATTACCTTCTTTATATTCAATGAATGGAAGCCTTCACAGATTATTTTTTTTAAATTTTATTTTACTGGCACTACTTTGACACAAACTACTTTGATACAAACAGTATAGTTTCCACATCTACAGACCTATAAAAATTGAGATGTCTATGAATTTAGAACTGATGGACCCATATTGGTATCAGAGGGAGCTGGGGGTTGTTGCTGCTGGCCTGCTGCATGGTCCATCTGAAGCCTGGGTTGCCACTTGGAATAAGAGGGTAACTGAGGTTTTAGCTCAGATTATGCTTATGAGACCTCTCCCTCTTGTGGATCCCATCACTCCTTTTGGTTCATGGAGGAGCTAAGGCAGCTGAAATAAGAGATGTCTAGAGCATCACTGGAGTTGCACAGGGGACAAACTCAGCCAGACATGTGTTAGAGCCACTATTAAGGCCTACTTTGTGGCAGTAAGGGCGGCAAAACATCAGTACTTCTCCACCTTTATTGCATCTTCAGATAGCCATCCTGTGGTCCTGTTTCATGCACCATATGCCCTCTTGGGTAGAGGAGGCTCAGAGAAGCGCTTGCAGGGCCATGCAGAATAATTTGTATAGCAGCTGTCAGACAAAGTCACTCAAATTCACCCACAGTTGGATACTAGCCTTGTTGAAGGTCATGGGAAGATGCCAGGGGAGGCATCTTGTCCAGTATTCTGGGAATGGTTGAACCTTTTGGGCCTGATGAAGTGGAGAGAATCCTCAAGATTGTGAACTCAGCCACCTGCTCTTTAGATCTATGCCCCTCCTGGCTTGTTAAAGCAAGCTGGGGCTTGTCATGCAAGTGGATTCTAGCAGTGGTTAATTCTTCCTTGAGTTTTTCCTTCACCTCTTAAGGAGGCCTTGGTTCACCCTTTGCTCAAGAAGCCATTGCTGGACCCCACTATACTGGACAATTTTCATCTAGTACCTAACCTCCCCTTTTTGGGAAAAGTGATTGAGAAGGTGGTTGTGCAGCAGCTTCAGAGGACCTTGGATGATGTGGATTATCTGGATCCTTTTCAGTCAGGATTCAGACCAGGTATGGGATGGAAACAGCATTGGTTGCACTTTTGGATTATCTGTCACATGAGCGGGCTAGGGGTTGTGCATCCATCCTTGTTCTTCTTGACCTCTTGGTGGCTTTTGATATCATTGACCATTGTATCCTTCTGGATCAACTCAGACAACTGAGGGTAGGCAGCATGGTGTTGTACTAGTTTACATCCTTTCTCCAGGGTTGATTCCAATCGGTGGTGAATGGGGAGGAGAGATCCTGCCCTCAGCTCCTACTGTGTGGGGTGCTGCAGGGGTCGATGCTCTCTCAGTTCCTTCTCAATATCTTCAGTAAATGAGGCTGCTGGGTGAGCTCATCTGTTGCCATGAGTGAGGTATTATCCTGCGCTGGTGAATTAAGCAATGCTATGGATGTGTCATGAGCACTGATGGTGAGCAGGAGGGGGCCCCTATCAAGGGGGGAAAACACATGCGTAGTAGTGAGGAGTTGAGCAGTCATTCAAAGAGACACAGAACAGACCCGCCTTGACTTTTGGGGTTTATCTGTATGGGTTTTCTCACGCTTCTTCAGTTTGTTAGGATTTTCTGTCTAATGTAGCAGTAATAAAACACTAAAGACTTATTCCTCATCTCAGCGTGGTTCCTGACAGTTAGGACAGGATGCCTTATCCTGGTATCTGGAGGCTGTGAGGGTCTGGATGGGGAACAACAGGCTTCAACTAAACTGAGTGGCTTTGGGTTTGGGTACCTTCTGGTTCTATGACTATGCCATTTTTTTGTGCTGGATGGGGTTCCAAACAGATCCCATGCACAATCTCAGGGTCCTCCTAGACTCATGACTCCTGCTCAAAGGGCAGATGGCAGTCGTGGCTAGGAAGGCATTTGTACAACTTCGTATTGTGTGCCAGTTGCACCCATTCCTAGATTGAGGGTCTCTACTCATGGTCACTCATGCCCTAGTCACCTCCTGGTTGGTCTACTGTAATGCAGTGTACATTGGTTTTTACCTTTCAGCTGGTGCAAAATGAAGCAGCATGGGCAGTTATGTGTGTTTCTAGTAGAACACATGCTATACCTCTGTTCCATGAGCTGCATTAGTTACCAGTCTGTTTCCTGGTCCAATTCAAGGTGCTGGTTTTGACCTTTAAAGCCCATCATGGCATGGGGCCTGGTTATTTGAGGGACTACCTCTCCCCGATACATCTGCCGTTCTCACCAGATCCAGCAGAGAAGGCATGCTGCGGGTCCCATCGGCTAGGGAGTTACATTTGGTGGGTCTTAGGCAGTAGGCCTTTTCTGCTGTGGTGCCTTCATTATGAAATATCCTCCCTCCCTGAAGGGATGAGGCTGGCCTCATCTCTTTCAGCTTTCCAGAGGTCCCTCAAAACCTGGTTGTGCCATCAGGCCCAGGGCCCCCAGGGAACTGATAAATTATTGAAGTGACTATTATTAACATCTCTTCGCCCAATATTTCTTCTCTTTTAGCTTTGTTTTTTTTAATATATTTTTATGTTTATAATAATAATAATAATAATAATAAATACCAGTTGTTCGGTATTTATTAACTAATTGTTTTTAGCCTTGTTGTACACTGCCCAGAGTCACTTGTTTGTGAGATGGACAGCTACACCGTATAAATTTGACAAATAAATAAAAAATAAAATAAAAAGAATTGCCTCTGAAATTGTCATCAGCAGAAACTGTACTGGTTTTATATCATAATAAATTACCCATGGTAATGGACTAAAAACTAACATGGACTTAGTTTCATTCTTCCTGATTATATTTTCCTACTTCTCTGCACCTGTTTAATACTTGCTATACATGTAAAAGGCATTTGTTTTTTGATCAAGAAAGTCTATCAGAAATTCCCAGAATATTGGGGCCAGTGGGCACATTTTAAATGTTGAAAGCATACTACTATCACATACTCACAAAATCATTGCAGTTGAGGAAGGTGACTTGCTCTCTCATAAAAAGGCTGATATTGTGGCATTTCCTAAGGTAAATAGGCAAGATTTCTTCCTAAGTAACCATATAGACCCCAGGATGCTCCCCTCTCTTGGGGGAGATGGGCGGTAATTAAATTTGAATAATAAATAAATAAATAAATAAATAACCCCAACTTCATCTCTTTCTCTCTTCGGGACAAGTGCACATTTCCCCTACAAATGCTTCAGCCCCCTACAAATTTTATTATATTTGCGTTCCTAGAAATAAATATGATGCTTGTAGTTATAAATTAATTTATTATATAGCACAACAGCTTCATATGTAAGTGTGTGTGTGTGTTTGGTGTATTTGTGTGTATATACAGGTCATACAGGATATACTGGACCTCTTGGTATCATGTTGAGAAACATAAAATTAAACTATGTGCTTTTCATGCCACCCCACTTTGGAGAGCAGTAAACTGTTTCCATGGGGGAAAAGCAAGCATAAAATCCTTTCTTCCACTAGGATTATAATGTGACACACACATTATAAATAGTTCAGTCAGTAGAACTGGTGTACCTGTTTTTGCATAAAATATTTCCCATCCTTTGAGGACAAATTGTCACCTAAATTTGGCTTCTATGAGCAATATTTACCCTGAGTGATATATTAAGCATACCCCTGTTAGTCCCAGCATCTCTTGAAGGAATATGGTGCTATTTCTGTTAGTCCCAGCATCACTTGAAGTGATATGGTACTATTTACATATTTTTTATCAACCAAGCTGCAATTGGTTCCTTACTGAGAACAAAGGAGCCAATTGTGATTTGTGATTTCTAATCCTTTTCTTTCCACAAAAGGATGATTAGCAGGAAATCAACTGTTATCATTGTATCTGCTTTCTCCTTGCTCTTGGCGCACCTCGGGAATGGGTGTAGTTAGGTTTAAGCACTCATGACACTTTGTAAACTCTAATTTGTAGCATGTACTGCATACAAAGGACCAAGTGCTAGAATATTCATGTATACCTTGTAAGATGAGACAGAGGGCTCTTATCCCAGTAATAGAAATATGCTGTCTCTCTTCCAAATTGGTACTACCAGAAAGTGATGTGTTGGTCTTCATGTTTCAGTGCAATCAATCTGTCATCTGAAACTCCTACCCTTCCCTCCTACTGAGAATGGAGGAGGAGGAGGAGGAGGAGGAGGAGGTGGCAGCAGTGGCTAAATTAACCTCCTTCTTGGTGTTCAGCTCCAATACTGTTTTTTTTTTTTTTTTCCAAAAACACATTCAAACAGTCTCATTGTAATGCTGGCAGGGTTGTAAGCAATGTGCCAGAAAGTTATGTACAAGTGACCAATTAGTCAATTCTTTTGTTAAAAGTTTCTGAACAAATTTTGAAAATTATCCACTGACCTCTCCTAAAGACACTTTCTTTTGGTTTGTTGTCTATATCCCTAAGACATGCAAATTAATGTAAGAAATTGGTTCTGTTCCTGTCATTAGCTGCAAGTTTGTTGTAGTTAAATATTGGAAAAATAATATGTATAATTCACTGGCTCAGTGATATTAAAAAACCTGGAAAATTGCTCTGTTTGAAAAAATAATACAACAGATAATAGCACTGAAAAGCCTAGAAAGAGTGCTTGTTTTATTCAAAGTTGGTCATCATTTATTAGTTATATTAAAATGTTTTTCCTTAACAGGTTACCTTCCTTGTACAAATGTCATTCTGGCTACAAATATGATAGATAGATAGATAGATAGATAGATAGATAGATAGATAGATAGATAGATAGATAGATAGATAGATAGATAGATAGATGATAGATAGTGTGTGTATGTATGTTTGTGTGTGTATACATATATATATATATATATAGAGAGAGAGAGAGAATGTATGTGTGTGTGTGTGTGTATATATATAGTATATTTGTAATTCTCTTTAAAATCAATATCCAAGTGTTATTCTCTCTTTCCACTTTTCCTTTTATTTTGTTTGCCCAAGTTATTTTTCTTTCTAACCCTGTATTTTTTAAAGGTTCTTGTCTTGTTTTGCTTCTCCAATCAAAAATGGTTTATGAAATATTTTAAAAAGCCAATTCATTTTCAGGATGAGCAAAGGATTTATGAGTTCCTATTCCCTAGATGTATATATTGATTTTCTGTGATTATTTGTTCTTTTTCAGTCCTTTCCTAATAATTCCATATGCCATGCTTCCTCCTTTCTTTTTACTATTCACTGAGGTGTTGTCTTCAGTGAGATTTCTATTAAAAAGTTGAGATCTTTTTCCTGCATTTTAGAAGAAAGTATATTTTCATTTTCAGTGTCTCTTCCTTAAATCAGTATGACTATGTTGTTTCCACAAAGGAATTCTATATTTTTAATTTCCAAGTGTGTCTTGGTGGGAACAGAGGGAGAGGAAGGAAGGTATAAACTGGATATAATTGAGTGGATCCAGAGTAGTTATTCCACTATCACAAATGTTCCTAAGCAAAGTTTAATTCAGAATGCTTCTTTTGGTGGACAGGAAGTGAAGGCCCAAGTACCACCTTGTCTATACTCTTGAGGGTTCTCTACACTTCCTGAATAACTTCCATTTCTATTGGAAAAAAATGGTCCACTGGATTTGACACTTCTGTGGATGGACGATTATGGATCCAAGCTTATATAAGTGCAAATAAAATGCTTTGTTTGTAGCATGTGTATCCTCCAGTAGCTAAAGGTGGCATATAGAATGTTCTCAGTACATGTATTCTTGCAGGACATTAAACTGAGATACATTGATGACCCAATGCCACCTGTGAGCTTCATGGATAAGCAGGAACATGGGCTCGCATTCCTCCAGTCCTAGTCCAAAAATTTAACCACTGCAGTGTACTATCTCTGTCTTCAAACACATATTCTCAAATCCTGTCTCTATCATGTATAAAAACTCACTGCCCAATGGGTAGTACTAATGCTATGCTAAACATTTCTTTGGCATTTTTAAACCATTAAAATTATTTTTAAAACAATTCTTTGCTTTTGAAAGGAACATAACATTTGAATCAGTTTTAATCATTGAGGGTTCTTGTACTTAAGTAACTGAAGGATATATGAGAGATACCCCTCTTTCACTCTATCCAGAGATTTGAACTTTACTAGCTCATTTCCAAAGAAAGATAGCATAAAGACCTTCTTCCATGGGTGATCTCAGAGAAGGAAGAAGTGGCAACTATGTAAGCACAGAATGATGGTGAAATGGATAAATCAATAATTTGTGCCACATAACAACAGCAAAATCAAAAGTAAGTTTAAAAAAACATAACCCAAAAATAGCTGTCAAAGAAACTTTCTGGAAAATTAGAGAACTGATTGGACTTTGTATGTTAACGTGCTACCATTAAGGACATGGAGAATGATGTACCTAACCCTATCATTTTTTTAAATTAACATATTCACACCGGAACATCAGTATTTATTATGCTACTAAGTGCTTTCCTGTGCTTGTTGTTTTATGCACTTCTTAAATGCCAGAGTGAATAGGATATTACCAAATTAGGTAGGGGCACGTATGTGTACAAGGTCTACACAGTGAACTGAATTTGAAAGACAAACTGATTCAGAGCACATGTGGGCATACAGAAACCATCTGTCAGGAAAAATGTAAAGGGCTGCATCTATTCCTCGGCTGGGGAAAAAAACCTTTTAAGGTGTTCCCAACAGGTGCACTGAATCACATTTTGCTCTGTGAATCTGGATTGCTGCTCAGCCTTAACAGATATAGAAATAAAACTTTTTTGGAAATACTTAGGACTGAACATGTACATAGAAAAATAGCTTTTAAATGGCAACTTCTTAATGAGGGAAGTAAGTGAAACATCTGGTTTTTGTTTCTCTTAAAAACTCTATAGATGGAGCCCTTACTTTAAATGCAAGATTTTATGTTTACTTAATCTAAAGACAGAAACATGACAAATAGCATAGGTGGTGTTTCATAAAGTATTTCAATTTCAGTGTTGCAAGGCTGATTTCCTACAAATGCTGAATATCTACCTAGCTGAAAGGAACATAGCAAACTCCTTAAAATATCCTGAAGATGATGGATAATCTTAATTCTCTCAATTTCTTAATGATACAAATGGCATTCTTGCTGTTTTCTTCATATTTTTTTTCAAATAATTTTTACATATCTTGTCAAGCACAGATGTAACCCATTCAGGGTTTGAATCTTGTTTAGACTGTTTACTTATAAATATACAGTATTTTTAAAGAGACTGCTTTGCTTAGGTTTATATGACAGTGAAGACAATCATTCTGCATCTGTAAGATTAATTCCCATTTTTGTGAATAAGACCAGCACTGTGCGTTACTTTAAAACAGCTTTCTCCAATATGGTGGTCTCCAGATATGTTGAACTTTTTCTCCATAATCATTAGCAGATAAGATCATAAGGTCTAGAATCTTGGATTAGCAAAGGATTGTTAATCACCCAAGGATGGAGTCTCCACATGGCCATTATGTCCATGAACTCACTTCTTGGATTCCCTGGAGCTCCCTACACCACATTATTATTATTATTATTATTATTATTATTATTATTATTATTATTATTATTATTATTATTATTCTGTTTGTCCGATTGTTTTAGCCTTACAGCTATGACAGACATTTAGTAAATAGTCAAGGTTCCAACCCTGGTATCCATACTTGCTATAACATGCTTTCAAATTTCCAAATGTGCCCACTAAAAGTTGGAAAGCTGTTATATTTGCTACTGATCAGTAGGGGGCAATACACAACTGGTTTGGTATAGGGTAATGTAATGTAGTGCCTCATACCAGGCAGTAGCTAATATAACATCCAGAACTATATAACCCCCCCCCCCTCTTTAACAGGAGGTGATCTTGAGGTCTCTAGCATGAGGCCCAGGCCAATAAAAATCACAAAACTCTCTAGTTTGAGAGCATATAAAAGAAAAAAAAAAAGAGGAAGGCATATCTGCGTAGCATCTATAAGTTGTAGAGCCCTAGACCAAAATATTCAGGGGATATGCTTGAATAAGAGCTATGAGATCACTCTTCCGAATGGCTAGAAAATTAGAGAAATGATTTCTTCTCATTTCTTACTACTAGCTTTGGATGATGAAATACTGATGTTTGCATGTAAAGGAAAAGAAGAGAAACTGCATTTTGAGTCAGAAAATAGTGCCATCCTAGTTAAAAAATTCATTAGTGGGAGATTTTAGGATATAATACTTTTGCTGGCAGAGAACTTACACAGGAATAACATCTCAGAGCTCTGTAAGGAAATATATACCAGGAGGAGGAGGAGGAATCCAAATCAGGGACAAGATGAACCCAGAAGTAGGCCATAAGAGGAAAGAGCTAACTTATTTACATTACGTGTAATATCTGAAACTTTTCATCCCTTACAATATTTTATATGTTACTGTTATCTGTGGAAAGTATATGACAGTATGTTTCATATTGTCATGGTTCCTGTTCCAATGTTCCTGTGAACATTGTAACCAGTTCCCATGCCATGCTGGTGCTGACATGTGTTACTGTTTGGGATGGGGCTGCTCTTGTTCTTTGTACCAGGCACTGATGTAGAAGCTTTGGAATGTCTATTTGGGTTATTTCGCCTGTTCGAGGACATTTTCCCGAAGACCGGCAGGAACCGTTAGGAGCACCTGCAGGCTGTGGGGAGTGGACTCTTACTGACTCTGGGGGGAGGGATTGGAACTGTCTAAGCTTTAATTGTTTGAAAGACCAGCACTTTTGCCATTCTCAGCTTTGCTCTTGAACTTGCATACTATCCAGTAATCAATCAGATATCCATAAGCTTCTTATGTGAGTCTGGTTGGAAACTTGGGTAGGCGTTCATTACACATATGGTCCAGCCATAGCCAAGCACTAGAGTGAGGAAGGTATTCTAAGCAATCTTCAATACTACGTGGCATTTGTGGTATTTTAGCAAAGATTTACTATTGCTGCTGTGACTTCCCTTGATGGGTGTGGTTGGTTATAAAATGAAATACATGTGTGCTGAATGAATATCAGTTTAAACTACACAAAATAGCACATTCTTATACATGTATGTACATATATCTAGCCTTTAGGGTTCAACAAACTCAGAATATATGTACTTCTTCTAATCCATAGAAACAATTTGCTATTGTAGGGTAAAAAAAAATCAAAATAGTAATAGTGTTATTATATAAAAATATCAACATAAGAATATCAGAATTGTGTGAAATACAGTACATCTTGCAACACAAGGTTAAAGATAGGGATATTTTGTTGTGTCATTTTTAGGTGTATGATGTGGTAGGTGGGTCTTATATTTATCAAAGACTAGATAAATGTTCCTCTAACCTACAACTTGATTTTCATGCTAGAAGAAAGATGGCATATGTGTACCCTCCATGTGTATGTGTGTGTGTACACATACATACACACATATGTTGATGCAGTTCCTTTAAACTTTTCTATAGTGAAAATTGTAGTGCACCCATAAATGTCATTTATACAGTACATCAATCCACTAACTTCTAATTTAGTAATGCACAAACAACAATTCCAACAGATCTAAAAATAAAACTGCTCTGAACTGTATTTTAAATTTCACTCAAAAGACACTGTTGGACATTTTAAAATGAATGAGGAAATTTAATTTAACAACTCTACATGCTTCTTTCATGATTAGGGACATAATACTAGTCTTGGTTAAAGGCTGCCCTTCATTTGTATTCTATACATAATTCTTCAACAGGTAGGAACAATTGCCATTAACAATTTGGAACAAGTAACTTGTGGTTTACATCCATTAGCATTAAGAAATGACTAACTGCAAATTTGCTATTTTCACCATGTTCCATTAAATCTCCATTAAATCTGTCTTTTTCTCTTGGAACAATGCATTATTCTGCCTACCATTACAAATGATGGTATTGAAGACAAAGAAATTGTATTTGTGATAAACATAACCTTTAGACATACACCTTTAAGTAAGAATAGATGTTAAACAAATGCACAGCAGATTAGAAAAAAAAAAAAAAGGTTTGAAAGCAGACTTCCAAAAGAAGGGTAGTATTATGAAGTCAAGGTTTCCAAATGTCAAGTGTTCCATTCCAGTTTCATCCATTCTGTCTGAAAAAGGACTATCAACAGAGCTTGGTGAGAACAGTTTAATTACTGCTCTCTTGACACTTGTAATACATTTTCAAAGCAGCCCTGTACATTTATTTAAGCCTAATACTTGTATAACTAAAATGTCCTTTGAGGGATTTCACTTTCCCATCCATATTTTTCCTACCTGGTCTATGTGGTAATATTTTTCAACAGCTTTGTCATTTTAGTACATATTTTAAAATGTACCTAGAACTGTATTCTGAGTTAACAGGCCATAAGTGAAGTGAGTAGCAAACCTTCAGAATGAACAGTAAAAATGGTTAGTACATTCCAGCCCTTCTCCTGGGTCAAGTGATTACACCACACTAGGAAGAGAATCTTTTGCAACACGGAAGACATGCTGGTACTATAAGTTATGCCATGATAACCTTAATAGTTTGTGCCATTATCATAATAACATTTTTTTTTTCTTCTGGAAAGGTCTGCATAAACAATGGATCGTGGCAGCTACAGAAACTTAGTCAAGGGAAAGTTGTGTTTTTCAAAACTATGCAATCTCTGCTGTAAATTAAAGCATTGCCCTTTGGACAATAGGTAATGTGACTTCTGGATGAATGCAAAGAATTCATCAGCCTACTTGAGCAACTCCCACAAGCCTCCCTTTACACTGATTAATCCTGCACAGAATATGGTCCACATACCTAAAAAGTATCAAGCTAAAGCTTCATCAGCATTAGGAATTCATGTCTTTTTTTCTGACAGAAGCATGACATCTTTATCAGCCAGTCCAAATCCATTAATTTTTTTAGGAACCTCTAGAAGGACCCAGAGAGCCAGTTTGGTGTAGTGGTTAAGGCATCAGGCTAGAAATTGGGGGACCTTGAGTTCTAGTCCAGCCTTAGGCACAAAGCCAGCTGGGTCACCTTGGGCCAGTTACTTTCTCTCAGCCCTAGGAAGGAGGCAATGGCAAACCACTTCCAAAAAACCTTGTCAAGAAAACTGCAGGACTTGTCCAGGCAATCTCCAAGAATCAGATACAGTTGAAAGGAAAAGAAAAAGAGCAAGGGCCAAATTCAACCTCCAGGCCAAAATTATTATTATTTTTTTCTGTCACATTATTTTGAATATGCCATCTTTTGTGCTCTTTGACTCTATAACTACCTTGGAATCTGACCACTCAGTGAAAGTTTTGATTGTGCAACTAGCACTCCCAGATCTGTGGAGTTTCTCCAGGTTTTCCCAGAATTCTGAGTTTTGTGGCCAAACTGAGGCCACCATGGACAAAGAAGAAGCCACACCAATGAATGAACCCTGAAAAGTAAATTGATAGAAAACCAGCCAAATGAGAATTGTGCATATTTAGTAGCAACCAAAAAATAGGGTGAGAGGGATGAAGCATAGAACCTTGGAACTGAAAATACAGTTGTATAATGCATTGGTAGTAAAATAAATCAGCATTCTTCTCTTTTGTCTCCCTCTTCCCACATTCTGAGAATCTTAGAAAAACAGAATGGAAAGAAGGACAGGTGACAGGTGAGCAATGAAGGCTAGCAGTGAGAAAAGGAGCAGGTAAGGCTACAGAAGAGAGTGGAAGATAAAAGATAAATTATTTTCTCTGTGCCTCTTCTTCTGTGTCCTTTGCTGTTTCTCACTTTTTCCTTTCCTTCCTTCACACTAAAAACATATAGTTAAATGTAGGATAAATAACATAACCCCACTTCTTTTGGGTATTTCAATGGAATAAACATTTTAAATGCTAAACTGCTGAAGAATGAAGGCTGGTTACAAAGAAGGTCTGCCAGATGATAAACAGTGGATGGTAGAATCCTCTAGAGAGCTGAGCACCTCCTAAGAGCTACTCCGTGTTTTCTACTTACGACTAATAGGACTCCATTACTGTAAATGCTGTGCCCTCTTGGCAGGAAACTAAGCAAATTGATGGTCATTACCTATGCAAAAGATTCCATGTGCTGTACAGCTAGGGCTGGAAGCATCTGATATCTTTGGAGAAATACATTGTCTCTGACAAAACCAGGGTTGCAAGAAGTCATAAAATGACTCACCAGATGCCAAAGCAACTTTTGGAAGGAATAAAAGATGAAAATGACATCTATTTGTCTTATTCTGTGAAGCTGGTAACTAACAAATAATCTTAAATAAATCTGATGTATTGTTCCCAACTGACATGCTAATACTCCAGTGACCTAGTCCTTATAGCTATATCTGTCAAATATTTTTTCAATACTAATAGGCTCCTTTATCATGTGGTGCTACAAGCAAATTTGTTTTAGTACCCGCAGTATGATGGTATAATTTGTCTCTGAGTCTCGAAATTCATCAATTACTCTTCAAGCAACGGGTTCACTACCATGTGTTAATGGTCAAAAGCTATATAAACACCCAGTGTATGCATCCTGAAGGACCACATAGAGGGAATTCTGCTATAATTAGCATGCTATTGCAGAATCCATTCAGCTAGCAAATTATGTATTGCCATTGCACGACATACAGAAAAGAAAGAGTTTTGAGTGTTGATAGCACTTGAGTGGCTATGACTGGTTATGAAGGTGCAGCCTCTATTATATTGTATATTGCTATTAAAAATGGAAACTGTTCTCTGAATGACAGATCTCTACTGCTGAACAAGCCATGAACGTTTAATATCCATTTTTCTATTTCCTTGATCCTTGGAGGAAGATAATATGATTTCCTTTCTCTTTTGATTATCCAACCCCAGAAAGAAAAGCTGTTTGGATTTGTGCTTTTCTTTCTTGGATGCATGTGACAATTAATCATTGTATATGTCTAGACCCCATGATAATCTTTGTTCATGTTCCTGTCTCTACATTCATCTTTGGCATTGTGCGTTTAGCTGTAATACAGTCCAATTGATTTGTTTATAGTTGCAATGCTGTTCTCATGCTTTTCCTCCTGGAACATCTTTATAGCAGAAACTTGCCACATTTTCAGGTACTAGCATACAAAATTGATTTGCAGGATTAGAACAAAAATATTTAACTGTGAGGTAATAGCACAGATGCATATGGTCTTGTCTCCTTCCTGCTATTTTGGAGCTGTGGTAATTTTTCTTAAAGGCTATCTGAAAGGAAAGGCTAGTGAGAACTTAGATGTATGTATAGAGGAAATCAGTAATTCATTGATGCAATAATTTTGATTTTGGAAGTGGGGAAACTGGCCTTTCATATGCTGTTGAATTACAGTTTCCAGCAGCATCAGCCAGCATGGCAAATGATAATAAAGGCCCTAGGTTCCGCAACCCTAAAACAATAAAAATAAAGAAGTAAAAATAAATAAAACAGTAATAGTGTATCATTGATGCTTTTGGGAAGTTATCTTCCTGATTTCCAAAATAAACTGACCTGATACTCTCTTCCCAGTTACAGATGCTTGAGAATTTCATGTAACCCAAGAGTAAAGTTACTATATGTGGGTTGCAAAAATACAAATGACCCAGAAGTTATAATTATAGTTTGGTTGGTTTGGCCCCTGGTGGGAAGGATTGTTATGTTTTTATTCTGTTTTTATCAGCCACCTTGGAACACGATGTGATATAGGTGGCCATATAGGTTCTAAAAATAAAATAAAATAAAATAAAATAAGTGTCCTCCCACCAAGTCTTGCTGTGGCTGCTTCATCGTGGCAAGAGGGTAATCCTGAGAGGGATGAGCCAAGAATACCAGGAGTGTATGCCAAAATTATACATTCCCAACAGGATTGCCCAAACATAAAGTTTGTATCATCCCAGTTGCCCACCTAAAGCAAGCAGGGACCTATATTGGGCAGCAGCAATATAAGACGATGCTGGAAGATGACCACTTTAATGATGACAAAGGCATAATTTCATACTGTACAAGAGAAGACCATGGTAAAAACTGCTGTATTTTACCAAGACGACCACATAGGCATAAAATCCAGAATATAGGGCTTGAAAAGTCCTCAAATGGGGGGGTGCCAAAATTATTGCCACAAAGAGGAAAAATTGCTATGTAACTCATACAGATGTACTATTTGGAGTACAGCTCTTGACAAAGTCTGGCATGGTCCTCAAGCCAATAGAAATGAAACACTCCTGATGTAACCCATTATATAGGAAATCAGACAATCTGAAATAAGAAGTTGTGCCATGTCATAACCACATCCATTGGATTCATCCCTCTACATATGATGGCTGTTTTATATTGTCAGACTTGAACACTTGATCATCTCCCCAGTTTATATTACTTCCATGACATTTTCCTCATAGTTTGCCAATATAGAAAGTTATTTGTAATTTGAATTAGTCAATTTATTTATTTATTTTTTAATCACAAGCTAAAGGTATTTTAATGTGAATGTGTTCTATCCCACATATTACAAGTATCACACAAGTCAGGCCTGGGATTTCTGGCCAATAATACTGGAAAAGAATTGCTTCAGGGATATACCAGTATGAATGGATATGTCTGTTCCATGCCAGTTTTACAGCTATTCCTTGTTTATCGATTATACTCGTAAGTATGCCTTAGTAAGTGTGTGTCGTCCTAGGTCTGGTAAGTCTATAACTTCCTTTTTAAAAACTAGATGTAGTCCTGCAGTAGGAGAAGATAAGAAATCCCTTGAGGTTTGTCAGGCTTTGCTGTGCTCCTCACTGTTGTTCAGCAGGTTGTAGAATATATTTCTTCAGGCTGCAGAAGTCAGAGGCAGAAACTCCATTGGCTCTGCTGAGAAACCAGATTTATTTGCTTCCTTCTTTCTGAAGTGTTTGTGTCCTAGTGGCTCATGTTCAAAGTCTAATAACATTCAGTCACATTCTAACTATTATCACCTCACCGTTGCATTACAGCTGGGCATTTTAAGAAGCTACAACATTAAGAACTACTGCTTAGGTTTCCTTACTGTTGAGTTTACTTGTTGCTGTTCTGGCATTTCCTATCTTGTTTTCTGTGTATGTCTATGTGCTTGTGTGTGTTTAAGACTGCAGGCAAGGACTACTCTTTTTCATTGGTTTTACTGTGTAAGGTGCTCTATGAGCCATTCTAGGGCAAGAGAAAGTTTAAAAATGCTACACGTACAAATGGCTTTCTCCCATAAAATATACATATTTGTATCCATTTTGTCCTATAATAGCATTTTAATCTATTTCAAGATGTTGTTTGGACCATGAACTGTTTCACAAATTTAAGGGAATGCTCGATAGCCAAGAATAGCTTCTTTCTAATCTATGTAATGGGCTAGGAAGTGTAAATCAAGTTAGTTCGGGGTTTGGTTTGGTTTTCCTTTTCGCATTCCCCAATGTTTTACTCAGAAAGACTGGAAAAATTAGTCTTGCTCACTGCGGGATAAGAGAAATGTTTTGGTAGCCCAATTTTCTGTGAACAGTGATAGTTATTGCTGAATTTAATAAAAACATTGCCTTAAAGGAAACAGAAGGATACAGCTAGAAGTCTATAACAACCTCAAGGAAATGGTACAAATTATCTAGATACAAACCCATGTTACAAAATTAACATGGGTAATAGAAGATAACACGTAAAGCCCTGGAAAAGGGGCTTAGGTATCATCTAGTAGGAGCAGCTGCTGAAACTGGCCAGGTTTAAATTAGTGCTGCCAAGATTCTGGGCAATTGACAATAATTAAAACATATAAAACCATAATATACATACCTGCAATAAAGGATAAAACCCCAGCCAATAAAATCTAATAACAGCAATATCCAATACCCAGAAGCCCAATGGAAAAGAATTGTTTTAAATACCTTCCTAAATGTCAACAGGAAGGAAGGAGAGGAGACCATTCTACCATGGGAGCAAACTATTCAACAGAATTGGGACAGCAAAAGAAAAGGCATGTTTTGTAGTTCCCATCTCTTTTGTTCAGGAGACGTAGGAACATAAAACATATCTTGCCAACTCAGATGGTCAGATTCAAGCTGGAGCAGATGATCTCACAAGTACCAGGACCCCAACTGTGAAGCACTTTGTAGGTGATAATTAACACTTCAAATTGTACCTGAAAACTTATCAGTTGCCAGTGCAGCAGCTGGAAGAGAGAACCAGTGGTCACTATTTCGCACATTTGCCACTGCATTCTGCAGCAGGTTTATGAAGAGTTTTTAAATCTTATTGATTCATTGCTTAATAGGGCCATGTAAAGCTTAAAATAGGTATTCATTTAGACAAAGCAAAATGATCTAAGCAGATACAGGAATCAAAGCAGGGACATGCTTTGAAGTAATGAATTGAATCAAGAGACTCCATGCTTTTTGCTGCTTTTGGCATTTTTTACAGACAATATATAACATTGCAATTTCAGTTCCATATAGGGAGAATGTGGGTTATATATGAGCGTGTGTGTTGAGTAATGACGATAAGTCTATGACATTGACATGAGCAGCTGGCTTATGAGATTTATCGCCTTCTTAAACTTTCTGCCTATTAGAGCTCTTCTGGTATGGACTTTGGACTTCATTCAGTTTCACAGCTCTCAATTATTTAATGTGGCAAGCCATAAGTCCTAACTCTGTTCTCTCTTGTACTAATAGATGTTACATTTCCATGTAAATATGGTCTCACTGTTAGTCTTATTTTTAAATTCTGCCTGGTTGGGGAGATGAAGTCTCTTGACAATGAGTAAATGGGTGTCAAACTAACTCTTACAGACACTAGAGCCAAATTTTAGTCCTCTAAATGATTTCAAGCCTGCCAAGCAACTATGGCAACTCTCTGGACACTCCATAAATCTCAGTGATCAAAGGCAGAAAAGCTATATCACATCCATAATTCAGAAAAAAAATTGACATCCACATTTGTCAGAAAAAAAATGTGAATTGGTATATTTATTTAATTATATTCAATAGCCTGAGAAGACTGTTGTGAAAGCTAAATACCTACTGCATTTTCAATTCTTTAAACATCAATAAATCCAAATCTAAAGTGATGGTATTTAGCAAAAAAAGTGTGAAATATAACTGGCAGCTGGATGGGGAGCCTATTGAACAAGTGAATTCTTTCACTTATTTAGGAGTGGCCTTTACCAACAGAGGGTAGTGGGGAAATCATTTTAAAAGAAGCTGAGGGCTGAGGCAAGTACCCAACAAATTATGTAACTCTATTATTTAATTACAATTACTCAGGTTACCTTGACTTCATATTGAAAGTATTTATGGCAATAATGCTGACCTATGGCATGGAACTGTGGGGCCTTTCAAAAGCTACCTCACTTCAACAAGTTCAGGCCCATTTTTAAGAAGCATCCTGGGAACTTACAAGAACATGTCAGCTCCTGCGGGCAGAGCAGGAAGATGTATTCATGCCATACACAGCCACTCAGCAATCAAAGTTTTTACCTATTGCCAGGGAATCCATTATGGACCCTGATGTGAAGACCCTGATAGGCTACCCAAAATATGTTTAGCTGAACAGATAAGCATGGCTCAGCTGACCTCTTGGGTAAGTCAATTTACCAAAGTTACTTTATAGCATGGGTTTTCCACCCAATATTTACTCTCAACTGCCTCCCAAGCAAAGGAAACTTTTAAACAGAGAGCCCAGGATATCAGTGGTCAAAGAGAGATGGAGTTATTGGCAAAAAAAATCATTTTTAAACTGGTTGGCTAAGAACAAAACAACTTTCCAAACCAAATAATACTTGTCAATGAGTTTGATGCAATTTCTAAGAAGGACCTATTCTAGAGCAAGATTTGAGATGTTGGATTCCATGGCCAAATATGGGTGTTTCCATCACTTGCCATATCATGAGAGATGAGTATATGCTGTGCCCCAGCCATTGAAGATATGTTCATGTTTTATCTGATTGTCAACTGTATGTATGCCCCTTTCAGGCTTAGATGTTTAAAAATCCCTATTTGAAAGAACAGCCCACTGGGACCTGAACCGCAGATTGTCCTATTTCCTCCTGGGCTCTAATGTATACATTGTTAGCAGAACTGCTAAGTTTATAGACAAGGCAGTTCAGCTAAGAATCCATTATATTGAACTGATTGGGGTATTGTGTAAAGGCAATGTATTTATCTGAACATTAACTGTTCGTATTTAGCATATATGTATTTTATTATTGTGTTTTCTTTACCTATTTTATCTTGGAAATAGACCTTGTATTTTACCTTTATTTTTATTTTTTTAATATGGTCATGACCAATCAATCAATAAACAATAACATTTAATTATATTCAATGACCAGCAAGCAAGCAAGCAAGCAGAAAGAAAGAAATATTGTCTAAATGCAACCAAAGCTGTATATCAGATATAAAAGGTAAAGGTAAAGGTTTCCCTTGACGTAAAGTCCAGTCGTGTCCGACTCTAGGGGGCGGTGCTCATCTCCGTTTCAAAGCCTTGGAGCCGGCGTTGTCATAGACACTTCCGGGTCATGTGGCCAGCACGACTCACGGAACGCCGTTACCTTCCCGCCGAAGTGGTACCAATTAATCTACTCACATTTGCATGTTTTCGAACTGCTTGGTGTGCAGAAGCTGGGACGAGCAACGGGCGCTCACCCCGCCACGCGGTTTCGAACCGCCGACCTTCCGATCGACAGCTCAGCGGTTTAACCCGCAGCGCCACCGCGTCCCCTGTATCAGATATACATGACATAAAAAGTTAAGACTTAAAAAAAGTGTGTGTGGGGATGGAATAGATATGATTTTAAAAACGTAGAATAAAATAAAATGCTTCATAATGACACCAACCCAGATTAGGGTATCTTATGCCTTGTAGAAATCACTGCAGATAAAAATTTAGCTACTCTGTTGGTCAAGGTAGGGTTCCAGTTTGAGAATAGGAAATGTACCATCTTTCCTTCATATCAGGGTCCATGCAGATTAAAGCATTTGAGGTGCAACATGGGAGCCAGTAGAATGATAATAAATGTCTAATTTGGATAATATATAAGAGCTTTGATTCACTATAGGTGCATGCCTGTGTACCATGCAACATTCAAGATACAAATTTACTTTAAAAATCTTGATGGTGGCTATTCCCTTTAGAATGGAGGATGGGGGAACGCACAATTGCCTTGGCACTATTGTTAGCTTTGGCAGAGACAGCTCTAATTTGTTCATGCCAAATTCTGGAGGCTTGAAAAATGATGTCAAGGCATTTACAATAAAAGCTGAGCCTTTTTCAGTTTTATGATTTCTAATTTGCCATTCCTGCTTATGGCAAATAAGATAGTGGGCTGATCTGGCTGCCATACCTATCACCTAATGATCACCAGATTAGTTCAGCCAATATGGCTGGCTAGGTGGGTGTCTTTTTCCTGTGTGTCCCTTCCAAAGCCTCACACCCAGTAGAAGAAGATGACCATCCAGATACAAATGTATCATTCTTTGGTCAAGGATATATGTCATTTATCAAAGTCATGCCTAGAAGGTGTCAAGCATTCACAATACATCCTGCCCAGCCTGGCATACAGTGAGGCCATTGACTGAGAGGGGCTAAGCTTCATAGCCAGCCTTTCTGCTAGCCTCCAAAACTGAGTGATTGAAGGTAGCAAACCATAAGATTCTGGAACCCCAGGAAAGCAAGTGGAAAATAACAATTTATATTTTTCAATTGAAGTAGATTTTTTTTTCCTACTGTATATCAGATCATAAGAAAAGACAACTGTTTTTCAAATCATATTCCAAATTTGGAAAACAAGTCAGACTGTGCTGCCTCAAGAATTACATGGACTGAAATTTCAGATTAGTCCCCTAAATCATATGATGTTTGCACATCTCTAGTGTAAAATGTATCATACCATAAGGAAAATGTGATAATATGTTTTGATGTTATGACATAAGATATCTATTTAAGGGTTAGAATATCTTTGGATGCCTATCACAACATTGTTTTCTAAGCTTCTTTTTTATATCTTTACTTATAGATTCTGTATCTTTATTCAAACATATTATCATTACTGCCACTAATACCTTGAAGCAAAAGCAGTTCTTAAATTTCTAGGGCTTTGGAATAGACGATATAATCAAGCAATTTTACCTTATTCTTTGCACTTCCTCTTGCTTGGAACTTTGCATTATCAGCTACATGATTGTTTGTCAAGTTGCAGTATATATTTCAGCTATGTGTGAATGAATAGGATCACCTCATATGGAAATTTTCTCATGACTAACAGAATTTAATCAGAGTGCTTTGATTATATGTGCATAACACAGACTATGCTCTGATAATGAGTATCTCATACATATTTGCACAATCAAATGAATCCTATTGATTAGTAACACTTAATATCTTCTCAAACTACCCCAGAGATTTATGCCATAAAAAACCCTGAATATTGCATATTAGGAACTGTATAATACTTATTACTGATTTTTTTTAAAGTCTGGAATATTAAAAGAACAACTTTGTCTAGGGACAAAGATTGATATAAAGTGTTTCAAATCAAATATTTGGCTAAAGAATATTTATCAAGCCATGAAAGCTTTTTTCGTACTTAGCACATCAATTCAGGGAGGATGATAGTCCCTAAAGCATACTGAATGTCATGTAGAATATGATGAAGATCTCTGAAATTCTGCTAGTAATATCAGTCTGATTTTTCAATAGCTTTCAGTTGACTGAAGCCAATAGAATCCACTGATATATGAAATTCTACCTTCCTATATCTTGCCCAATTCTTCAATTCCCTGAAGCAAATTCCTGTGTATGTGTATGTATGTGTGTATACACACACACACACACACGTATGGAGAGGAGATGTGTTGCAGAGCAGAGGATGGGACAAATTATTCAAACCATGCAAATAGAAGTCTTTTTATATTTAGTCTATTGAAATGCTATTTGGAGTAAGGGTTTAAATTACTTACATGAAAAGCATCTTCTCAATTTCAAATTGATGGGAAAGTTGGAGGTCAATGAAAAATTCAAAACTGGGGGTCAAATTCACACATTTTACCCTGCAGTGACAACAATGTTTTCAATAAAATACTCAGCAGTATCACTACTTCAGATTTCCTGTAAAGAGAAGAGAGGCTAATTTGGTCATTATATCTCTCTTTTTCGAGACTTGAGGTAACTGATAAATTCTGCACAAGTGGACTATCCAGTACTCCAGTCTCCAAATGTCCTTGCACCTTACTTGCTTTGTTGCAGCTTTGATTCTTGAACAAAAGAGAATTAAAAAAAAAAAAAGGATGATTTTAATTATGATTGCACATAATTGATTTATATAGCTGGCATTAGGAAAAAAAGATAGTGTATAACTTCATATAGAAGACACAAAAGGACCATCAAAACCACTGTATTTACAGAATTGCTAGGAATCAATAATTAGTTCATTTATAATTTCAAGCTAAAAGCTGAATTCTCAATTTGTGGATGGATTATCAGGCATAGCAGAAGTTTTGACTAGAACAGATGTATGTATGTATGTATGTATGTCTAAATTGACTATATAATTAACTATCTCCAGTTCCTTCTGGCAAATTACAGTTCTCATATACAGGACTTGGAAAGAAGACTAGACTTAATCCTTGTCTGTAGCCACCTATATTAGTGTGTTCATAAGCAGCAGCACTGCTTTTATATATTAAGCATACCAACAAATTCTTTCCTGGTAGTCCCTCCTTCATCTGATCTATCAACAGTGGCTTCAATAGCAACAGTCAGGTCAATTTAAAAAGAAACTACAAGAGAAAATGATAATGATATAACAATTATGAGTGACATAGAAGAAATAGATGAGGTATTTTTCTACAACTCATAATATTACAATTATGGCTCATTCAATCAAGCTGAATTGATCACACATTTTAAAAGCAAGCATTTTAGGCAATTTATTCCTTGATTAGTGTAAGAATCCATATGAATAAATCCCTGATAGATGATTGTCCAGCCTCTCTGCTTGCAAGTGTCCAATGAAGGATACCTTATCTCTAGGGCTGAGAAAGCATGACTGGCCCAAGGTCACACAACTGGCTTTTTGCCTAAGGCAGGGCTAGAACTCACCAGAGTTTCTCTGTTTCTAGCTTGCTGCCTTAACCACTCCATCAAACTGTCTCTCTATACTTTAGATTACATGGTTCAAATCCAAAGTCTAGCATTTTCCATAAACTGGTCCCAGAATTGGATATAAAACCAGTTCATATAAATCTGAGCTTTACAAGTTCCTTCTAAGTTGGGTTATGTAACCAGTGAATCAGATGAGCTTCTTTTGCCACAACTTTCTTAAGATTATTTTCTGGTGTTTCTCTGTTTCAACACTTATGCAGAATTAGGAAATTCATTCTCTGAACAGAGAAGCATCCTATGAGAATATTTGTAAAAAGCTAATAGCATTCCTTCAAAAGAAGGTAGTTACTAAAAACCTGTTCCTGTGACATCTGCTTTGCTCCCCTGAGTTCAGCTCATATGATACCATGTCAGTTTTCCTAAGTACGACCAACTGATTCTCTTTTTTTATATTATGACTACCAAAGTCTGCCTTGATAAAGATATTGTGGGTACCACCAAGAAGAGCATTACACTGAAGTCATAAGATATTGTCAATGTTCTGACAAACATTTTCTTGTTTCTATTACACTTCCATTTCTCCCATTACATAATAAATTATTAAAATCTCTTCTGCTCCTTCATTAAAATTGTTTCTATTCAAAATGGAACCCGTGGGTTAACTAACGCTTTAAACATGCTCCAAATGGACCTTGAGTTCATAGGTTGTTGATTTATTATTTGCCCATGGCAGAATGCTACACTAAAAGATATCCTCATTCATTTATCTGATGGAATATATTCACAGCCATTATGCAAAACACAGTAAAATATATTCTTGAAAATAGAAATATTTCTTCATTCACTAGGACCTGCATATGAGTATGCATGTGTATTAGGAGATCTGAATCCTGAAAGATAGCACTGGAACTGGTCAGAATCCCACAAGCCATTATTTCCTTTCGAGGTAATGGCTCATAGCCACAACAACTCATGGGAGCAGAATTTATTGTGTAAGGGAAATGTAAATTGTGCCACTGGCATAAGCTTTGTGCCGACTTGTCTATGCATATTTAATACTGCAGAATAGAAGTCCATATCATAGCTAAACAGAAAAAAATAGAGCTTTTTAAACTATCATATGCTTGAGATGATTCTCAGGTGAAGTTGCTTAATATGGAATTGGTCAGTAAGACCTCCATTGTTCAATATTTAGATTCTGATGCTGTGCAAACAGAGCACCAGATTTCACATTACAGCATGAACATATTTTACTAGGACCTCTTTTAAGACTGAAGTTAAAATGTGTACTGAAAATACTCAAAAATATTAATCTGGAGTAATATTGATCCTATGCAAAACAGCGCATGACATTAAGTCTATGGACTGCAAATATTTAAGTATTTTAATTTAATTTAATTTAATTTAGGTTTAATGTATTTAGTTTGGAGAGCTGCCTTTTTATTTTTAGATCTCATCTCATCCTAAATGTGGAATAGACAATAAGTAAAATTGCTGTGATCACCAGTTATATGTAACTTTCACTTATAAAGGACCGATTCAGAAATAGTAGACAAGGCACATGTGACACATGTTTGTAATCCTTCTATTTTACTCCAGACTCTGTATGAACTTCACCTTGTGAAATCTCAGCAGACTAAGGGGATTCTAAATGTTAGGTATATTTTGTCAAGAACTACACAAATCAACTCTCTTACTTTGCTTTGTCCACAGTTTCTAAACCTTTGTGATGCATACGTTTATGCACTTTTCATTTGAAAACCATCATTTAGAACATTTAGTATTATGCTTGTTCCAGAACATTATGCCCTGTTAAATAAACCCTAGTTAAAATGAATTACTATAGCTTAGTGTAATGTAGGAACACAATATTTGATCTTCAGTTTTTAAAATAAAAAATACAGCTGTTATTTGAGAATTAAATACCTGATTAGTCAAGAAGTGCTTGGATCCAACACAGTATTCCATTGAGCTGAATTTTTCTCTATGTTCCATTTTAAGTTTGTGACTAAATATAGACTCCAAGATTCAGGTTCTGTCATTTTCTTTCTTTTCTCTATTTTTTTTTTTTTTTTGGTTTTATATATACCACCTTGCTTGATAAAGAGTCTTGGAGAACTCAAAATCTTGTCCATTAATTAATTAATTAATTAAGTGCACCTAAAGAGAAACTGCCTTACTATGGAATTAGAGCATGCATTTTCATGTATAGCCCTCTATTTTCTGGTACACAGATATTGCATTACTGATTTTCATTTAGATTTCATTTTAGTGCATAATACATATTATAAGGAAATATCATATTTGAAGAAAATTTATAAAAAACTAAATTATAAATTATTCTGTGTGACACAGTCTTACTACGCTGTTCTTCAGCAATATTTCACTAAATTTGGATGTCATAACAGCCCTCAAAACAAGGCTAAATTTTGCAATAATGTTGTGTTAGAGAGAGAAAAAAATCATGTATGGGAAGTGTTATAAAACTGACAGTTTTACTGCAGACAAATGTCACATAGATATGTTAGCACTCTGAAATAAATGCTAGACTAGCATCTATATTAGAATTAAAAGGTGTCAATCATTTAACACTGCATAAAATGTCACCAACATTTGCTAAATGTTAACCTAAAGAATGGCATGGATTATTTGTTTCAGTAGATTCTACTCTACCAATTGCTTGTATGTGAAATTCCTATTTTTTTCTTTTAAATGAAATGTAAGTTATGAGTGCCATAAATTAGAGATTAAGTATTTTCAGCTGGTATGACCCACATGCAATGTAATGAATTTATAAAGTCCAAAGTTACAATGGTAGACAGGGCAGGAGGTAAGTATTGCTAGGAAATAAAAATCCATAGAAAACCTATCAGTTATTAACAAGAGGCTTATAATATTTACAGCCAATTATAAAATTGTAAATGAGATACACTGCTAATTTCTGAGACAGTTTCTAATTCCTATACTAAGGGCTTAAACAACCCCATCAAACCTGGCTCTTCCCCAAGGCCCTCCCTTTATAGTATAGGTATAGTATAGGTAAGAAAAACATTATGCAGAGCAGTGAAAACAAATAAGGAGAATAGAAGCCAAAAAAAAGAGTTAAAGCTATGAGATAAGAAAATGACCAAAAAAATCTAGTTTATGCCAGTACCATTCGTTCAATCTTTCCATGTCTTTTAATCCTTGCAAATTATCCTCACTTCTAACATGTTAATACATGATTTCATTTACTATATTACCTTTTGTTCTTTAAACTCCTTTCTCTTTCTGATGATATCATCAGCTCCATCCAACCACGGGGTTTGTGGTTTACCACTTTGTTTTAACCCTTTTATTCTTCCTTCCTACTTCATATTGGTGTAATTCCATATATGTCTATACCACTCTGCAATATAATTCTTTTGACTCCATTCCAGCAGTTCTTCTATATTTTTCAATTCATTTTGTTGAAAGATTAATCTATCTTCTAATTTTTTTACAGTTTCTCTTCCTGTAGCCATTCTACTTTCACTCTTATTTCTTTCACTTCTTTTATGTTCATTTTTCACTAACTCTACTTCGTACACCAAAAAGTATCAACTGTTCCACATTCAGAAACTCTCTTTACAGGGTGTTTGCACTGGGTTCAAAATTGTGTGGATGTGGCATCATGAACTATGCCCCACCCTTTCTGTACATAAGTATAATGATGCATGTACAAAAGGGTGGGCTTGAGGACAATGCCACTCCTGCCATCTTACAGATTTTGAACCCCTGTGGATGCCAATATTTTTTTTCATCCTTGTACCATTCACTAATTCTCTCAATCTTTCAACAAAGAGTCAAACCAAAAATACTTTTAGATTTATATTCATTCCATTACTGTGTGCACATATTAATAAACTCACATTAAACTACATATTCAAAACAAAGATAACCAAAGAGTCACAATTCTCATTTATTGTGGCCTCTCTAAATGACCTAAGCGGTTTTTTGGTATACTCTCACCTAGTTCCTACCCTTCCATGTATATCACCCAGAACAACAACAACAAAAAATTCCCTTGTTGCATATTCAGACGATTGCACAGTTTTCTTACATAGCTCAGCTCTGATTCTTCTATGTTATTAAGATGCTCACCAGACCATAACATGGAACTATGACCAATCTATGGATTCTTACTTTCATATGAAACCACAAGAACTTAGGTGACACTAATTCATACACACTCTGACATGATTTTACCACTACCATTCATAATTAAATCTATCCCTTCACTTGCTTCAGCGCATTCAAGTTTACATTACACAACTTCAGAAAAGCTGTTCATATCTATTACATCCTTCCCCTTTCTTTACTTTCAGAAACAATACCTTTCCTTCCTCCCTTGTCCTAACAGTCAGGAAACCACACTGAGAAAGGAATAGGTCTCCAGGGTTTATTACTGCTACATAAGGCAGAAAATCCTAACAAACTGAAGAAGTGTGGGAAAAACCCAGACAGATAAACCCCAAAAGTCAAGGCGGGTCTGTTCTGTGTCTCTTTGAATGGCTGCTTAACTCCTCAGTACTATGCATGCATTTTCCCCCCTGGATAGGGGCCCCCTCCTGCTCACCATCAGTGCTCATGACATCACCCTCCCCTCCAGATTTACATTCCATTTCAGCCCCCTCCTGTCTAGAGTTCCTTCCTCCCTCCAAAGTCTCATGATAGTCCATCTCCCCCTCCAAGCTCCCATGGGAACTGGGCAATGATGGAAATTCTTCAAAGGAAAACTCCTCCAAGGACGAATCAGTGCTGCTCTCCAGGTCTGATAACGCTTCTGGCCCAGGTGGCTGCTGCTGGAAAATAGCTAGATAATTAGAAAATTCTTCCCCCCTCCCCCTTGGGAAATGCAAGGGTCCCCCTCCTCCTCTCACTCTGGCCTCAGAGCCTCTGGCGGGGGTGGAGGTTTCCAACTTACGAACTCCTCCGCTTGGGATTCCTCTGCTTGCTCAGTCAAGTGAGGAATCTCTGGTAGAGTGTGAGGCTTGGGTTTGTGAGGGAAAAGCTGATGGAATCGTTGAACCAGTGCTGGTGCATGCACATCTCTGGCATTTTCCCACATGCGCTCTTCCTCAGGGTACCCTTTCCAGCGTATGAAATATTGGATGCCCCTTCCCCTCCTCCTAGAGTACAGAATCTCGACTTTGTATTCCTTCTCCCCAACCACAATTACTGGAGGTGGGGGCAGCATTTGTGATCGTAAGGTACTTGGGGGAGGGTCTTTGTCTAGCAATGCTCTGTGAAACACTGGATGGACTTTCGTGGATGCTGGCAGCTTTAAACGATAAGCCACTGGATTTATCTGCTGCACCACAGTGAACGGGCCCACAGACTTAGAGTCCAACTTCTTGGAGGGTCTGGTAGAAGTCAAAAACTTGGTAGAGAGCCACACTCTGTCTCCTACCGCAATCGCTGGCCCCTCTTGTCTGTGAGCATCTGCAGCTCTCTTGTAAGCACTCTTTGCCCTGTTCAGCTGCTCCTTTAACAACTCCTGTGTGGCTTGTTGCTCTTTAAGAAAATCAGCCACGGCTGGAACAGTTCCCTGCTGGGAGGAGGTGGGCAACACCCAAGGGTTAACCCTGTAGAGTGCTTGGAAAGGAGATATCTTGGTAGAGGATTGCACAGAGTTGTTATAAGTAAATTCTGCCATGGAGAGCAGGGCTGGCCAATTGTCTTGCTGATAAGTGGTGTACCACCTGAGATACTACTGTAACCATTGGTTAATTTTCTCAGCTTGCCCATTACTAGCCGGATAATGCAATGATGATAGGTGGATCTGGACCCCTAATGACTGGAAAAGGGCCCTCCAGAACCTGGAAGTGAACTGAGGGCCTCTGTCACTCACCAAGTGATTTATCATGCGTCTATACCTAAAAACATGGTCCATAAACAACTGCTCTGTGGCTTGCGCAGATGGGAGGCCCTTGCAAGGAATGAAATGTGCCATTTTAGTGAAAAGGTCCACCACCACTAGTATGGAAATCAGCCCCTAAACCGGGGGTAAATCAGTGATGAAATCCATGGAGATTTTATCCCAAGGCCTACTAGGGGTAGGTAGGGGTTGCAAGAGTCCTGCGGGCTTCCCTGGGAGAGGCTTGGCTGATCTACAGGTATGACAAGTAGCAACATAACACTTTATGTCTGCAGTCATCTTAGGCCACCAGTAGTTTCTCAGAGCTCTATGGAGAGTTTTAAAAACACCTCCATGCCCTGCCGTTTGATGGTCATGGCAAAGTCTCAGTACTTCTTCCCTCAATGAGGGGGAAATGTATAATCACCTGCTATGCCAGAGGATTCCTGCTTCCACATAAAATGGGGAGGCAGTGTCTTGCAGGCCCCTCTGGAGGTCATCCATCCTGGCCCTGGCATATGGGTCCTGTTGCTGCTGAGCTCTGACTCTTGTAAACAGGTCCTCTGCTTGTCTGCCTGCTGCTAAAACCTTTGTCTGGTTTCCCCTCATAGACTGATCAAAGTTGTGAGGTTGTAATATAGTAGCCTTTACCTCCTGGTGAGTAGCGGAGGTTGCCTGAAAGGATCGAGACAGGGCATCTGCCAAACAGTTCTGCATCCTGGGAACATAAGAAATAACAAAATTGAAACGGGAGAAAAACTGGCTCCATCTGATTTGGCGTGGGGTGAGGGATCTGGTGTTTTGTAGAAGCTGTAAATTCTTGTGATCAGTGCAAACTTTCACAGGAAAGGTTGCACCTTCTAGCCAGTACCTCCACTCTTGAAATGCTGCTTTAATTGCCAGCAACTCCTTGTTAAAAACATCATATTTTCTCTCTGCTGGTGAGAGCGTGCGAGAGAAAAATGCACAAGGAAGCAGTGTCTTCCTTTCTTTGTCAGTATATTGGAATAAAACAGCAGTGATAGCAATATCTGAAGCATCTGAATGCATTATGAATTGCTTCGTGGGATCAGGATGCTTTAAAAACAGCTGGGATGCAAAGAGTTGCTTAAATTCTTGGAAGGCTGCTTGCTCTCTCTCCCCCCAAATGAATTTTGATCCTTTCTTCAAAAGCTGTGTGAGGGGTTTAGCCCTGTCACTAGATTTATTTATGAATCTTATGTAAAAATTGGAGAATCCTAGAAAGTTTTGTTCATCTTTCACATTTCGGGGGGGTTGCCAAGAGAGAATTGCCTGGACCTTTGGAGGATCCATGGATATGCCTTCTGTTGATATTCTATAGCCCAGGAAATGTAATTCAGTTAAATCGAAGGCACACTTCTCTAGCTTGGCGAACAGCTTGTTCTCTCTGTCTTTGTAAGACATTACGTACATGGGTTACATGAGTTGTAGCATCCTCAGGGAATATTAATATGTCATCTAGATAAATGACCAGAAACTTATCTAGTAAATCAGAGAAAATTTGATTCATAAATCGGGAAAATATGGCTCCTGCATTAGTCAAGCCAAAGGGCAAAACAAGGTACAAAATTTACCAACCTGGTATCAAAGGCAGTCAGGTATTCATGCCCCTCTTTCATCTGGATCAGATTGTATGCATTCCTGAGGTCCAACCTAGTAAAAATGTGTGCTTTCTGTAAGCGATCCAGCAGATCAGATATTAGGGGGAGTGGGTAATTTTCCTTGACTGTGACTTTATTGAGGGAGCTGAAATCATGCACCACTCTCAAGGGTCCCTCCTGGGTTGCAGGTGCCAACGGGTCAGGCTTCTTTGGTATGAAGAAGGTAGGAGCAGATGCTGGGGAAGTAGATGGTCAGATGAAACCCTTTTGGAGATTAGAATCCAAGTAATCCTTTAAGGTGGCTAGTTCCTTGGGGAACATGGGATATTGTTTCCTTGCTGGAATCTTGGCTCCTGGTATCAACTCAATGGTGCAATCACAGTCCCTATTGGGGGGGGGGTAGTGCTGTGGCCTCTTGTTTGCTGAAAACATCTGCAAAATCTGCATACTTGGCTGGCAACTGGACCTCCCCTGCTTCTGTGACTGCATTGGGTGCTGGAGAGAGAAGAGCGGCTTGAATCTTGTGGTGCTGGCATTCCTTAGCTGGGAAGGAGACTTCTCCCATAGTCCAGTCCAACAATGGGTTGTGGATCTTCAGCCAAGGTTTGCCCAGGACTATAGGCACATTAAGTGATGCAGTAACGTAAAGTTGGATCCACTCAGTGTGGTCTCCCATTGTTAGTTGCAAAGGTTCTGTGAAACTTCGAATCGGCCCTGCCTTGAGGGGCTGGCTGTCAATGGTCTCAACTTCTATGGGACATGGCAATTCCATGGTCGGGATGTTCAGGTCTTGTACAGTCTGTACATCAATAAAATTGGTGGAAGCTCCGGAATCCACAAGGGCCTCTAGCTTGACCTGGTGCTCTGGGTTTACGTGCATTATGACTGGTCAGTAGTAAAAGGATTGCCTGGAATCCTCGGAATGAGCCCTTCAATCAATTAAGGATTGATCGTTTCCCTGCTGAGCTCTGTGGAGGGAGACTGATGGAGTTTCCCTGCTTGGAAGCCGAGGTGTGGGTGGCTCTTGGTTCTGCTGCTTGCCCTGGGGCTCTTACAGAATTTGCTTGGCTTCTCACTGGGCAAGCTCTCACCATATGCCCTGGGACTCCACAGTAGAAACAGAGGGCTCTCTCTCTCCTTCTCTGTCTCTCAGCCTCGGAAGTAAGCCTCCTGCTCACCCTGATCTGCATCGGCTCCTCTGGTCCTGAGTAGAGAGATGCTGCAGAGAGAGCTGGAAATCCTGGAACTGCCCTGAGGCCCCTGCCTCTCCCTGGCTGCATCTGTCTGAGCTCTTCTAACCTGGTGTCTATGACCACAGGCAGCTGATATAAACCTTCTAGGGTAGCTGGTGTTCCCTGGTGCACTCATTCATTTTTAATTTCCTCATCCAGCCCCTGTTTGAATTGGTCTTTCAAGGCACTCTCATTCCAGTCCAGATCTCCTGCTAACAACTTGAAATCAGCAATGTAGATTCCCACCCTCTTGTTGCCTTGCTTGAGCTTCTGAATTTCCCGGCTGGCAGTGACCTCTCTGATTGGGTCATCAAAGTGTGCTCCACCATGGGAATAGCCCATTTGGCTGCTGGGCCCTTTAGCAGACTTCAAATGAAGGTGACTCTGGTTCGGTCTGTGGGAAACTCTGCTGGTCTGCTGTCAAAAAACATTGTGCACTGTGTGAGAAAGGTTCTCAACTGTCCTGCTTCTCCTCCAAACTTCTCTGGTAAACTGCCCTGGGATCTCAAGACTACTGGCGGAGCTGCTGCTGCTGCTGCTGGCACCGGTTGTGGGTTAACCAGGGCTGGTTGTTTTAACCGCTGTAGCATAGCTGCTTGTAATGTGTTCATCTGGAGATCTACTTGTTGTTGGTGTTGTTGCAGGGCTGCTGTGAGTTGTTGGATGGCTTGCCGAATTTCCTGGTTTTCTGAAGACATTTTCCCAAATGTCTCTTCTTTTTTTTTTTGTTCCTCCCCCTTTCAATGGGAGTAGGAGTTTGTTAGGATTGATGTCCTAACAGTCAGGAAACCACGCTGAGATGAGAAATAGGTCTCCAGTGTTTATTACTGCTACATAAGACATAAAGTCCTAACAAACTGAAGAAGCATGGGAAAAACCCAGACAGATAAACCCCAAAGTCAAGGCGGGTCTGATCTGTGTCTCTTTGAATGGCTGCTTAACTCCTCAGTACTACGCAGGGCCCCCTCCTGCTCACCATCAGTGCTCATGACATCCCTCCCTGCCTTCCTTCCTGGCAATTTACTCTTTTTCATTTTATATCCCAAGTTACAATTTTTCATATAACATGGCCATTACCAGATGCATCCATTGATAGCCCTCATGGATTTGATAAGTCAGTGCTGTCAGATAATGCTTTTGGTAAGATAGAGAGACTAGGTTACCAGCCTTAGGCGTCCTGTGCCCCATGTAGCATTCCCTACTGATAGTAAGGATAATTTTGTTCAGTTTTGGCACATTGTGGCCAGGATGCCAGAAATATATATATATTAAAAAAAAAAAAAAAAACCACCCTGGTTTTTACCTCAAGCATGCTCATGATATTTTATGGAAGCTAGGATTTCTAATCTAGAAATTACTTTTCAAACCAGTATACTGTTGCCTGACTACCACCAAACAGGAGATACAAAATTTGCAGGTTATTGAGACATGATCACACTATCAGGATGCAGTTTTCTTCTTTACTGAACGATGAAAAAGGTAAGTGGGAATTTCTACATAAAGTAGACTTCAAATACTCCTTTATCTCAGGAATTCCTATGCAGACCTAATTATTCCCAGGTGTTCAGCCAGTTAATTACTTTCAGTGTATGATCCAAGAAAAAAATATAGCAGGTAGTGCCATATGAAATGTGTTATAAATTTCATGAAAGCAATTAATGTGACCTTTAAGTCAAATTCAAATAACTTCTATGAGGCCCTTCAAGCAGATCTGATATTATACAAAATAGGTAAGGCAGTTTTCCTCCACTGAAAATCTTGTCCTGGATTTTGTAGAAGTGACCTTCCTATTCCAGTTGTTATACTAAACTACTGAGACAAGTGTAAACTGCTTCCACAGTAAACCACATTAATGGCCAAATAATGACACCTGCTTGATGATACCACCATGCAGCTGCTGCCCTTAAGTACCAGCATCCTGATGCCTGACACAGGAACATATGTAGTCCCACACCATTTGTCCATTGCTCTGCCCCTCTCCCTTCCCTGTATATACACATGACTATTCTGACAGAGTCCCTCCTTTTCCTCCTATTTCTGCTTCTCTTTTTTTCAAAACTATACCATCCAAGACACCCAGCACTTGTTCATATTAATAACTGTTTGGTTGAAAGAAACCAACTATGAAGATGGGTTATAATGCTGGTTTCTTTAACTAAACTATATAAATATTATCTAGGATCTACAGGAAACAGGCACTCTATGTTTGCTAGATGAAACTAATATATCAGTTGTGGGCATTCATGTTACTTTGTTTTGGAAAAGGTGGAACTGAGCCAAGGCAATGAAACTGAAAAGACCAAAAAAGAGAATAGCAATATATAAAATCTTATAGCTAAACAGTAGCATAAAACCATTTCTATTTAAATCTTCAGGAAGGCTTCTGTGTTCTCATACTTAATGTCATCACCGTATGCCTTTCAAAATAAGGAAAGCATGAGAAATGTATGCACTGGCTGAAGAGATGCAATGTCTGGTGTTAAGAATGCAAAAGGATAAAAGAATACTCTAGCTAAAACTTAACATGATTTACTAAGCATGCATGTAATTATTTTCAAAATGTATGAAGAAATATTAATAAAACTGTAATCTAGGATAGTATTATTTACTTTTATTGATTTATAGGCTGTAGTCTTATGGCCTGAGGAACAAGAGAGTATCCTGGACAATGGAGAGCAGAGTATATTCCACTTTGTGACTGAGTATATACACAGTTAGAGAAAGCAATCGGCCACGGCATGCCTCCTTGATGCAAATATAGAAACTTCTTTAATGTTGGCACTCTAACTTCAGAGAGAACAAAAAGCAGATATGCTTAACACAAGAAGTCTGTATCTACAGGAAGCAAACCTCTCCTATTGCCTTGGTACCCCACTCCAAAACTAGAGGAAAAACTATACAGATTTAAGGGTGAGTTCACAGGCTAATAAGAATTCAGGAAATGACTTTGTAGAGATACCTGCAAGCTCATCTGTCTATTCACCAGCTCACAGAAAAGCCTTCAGAAATTGTGGAAGGCTAATATATTAGGATATAACAGGATTCTAAATGAGAAATAGTTCATTTGTTGAAATTCTTGTGACCCTATCCCTTTCATTTCAATAAATCTTATTAAAGAAAACTGAGTGATTTATGCCTGGGAAAAAGATTCACTTTCAATCTGAAGCAGTTAACCAAGAGCCTGATAACAAGTATTGGAGCTGCTAGAGAAAAAATAAAAATGATTAATTTTCCTCCACTGGAACTGATGCAGGAAAGATAAAAAGCCACTCCCAGGTCATTCTGGTTTTTTGGTTAGAGTTTGACAGGGTGCTGGAAAATTATTTTTCAAACTGAGATTTTCCCAATTTCACCCCTTTTCTTGGACCATTGAATTCTTCTGCCTAATTAGTTTAAATTTATCTACTGTATGTATTCACAGGGAGACATCCCTCCCCTCCCATCTTTGTGATTCCAAACTTTTTTTTTTACATTGACAAATTGATTCATGCAATTCATATCACACTTAAACGGGCCCCTAAAAAGCATGATAAATAAAATTATATAGTAAAGTTACTTCCATTTATCTTTCGGTAAATGCTTCTTAGTTCCTCCTAACTCTGATAAGGATTCTATGGTACATAACATTTTATGGCAGAAATTCCTGAATATATCACCTGTGTAATGAAGAAGAAGTATAATCTTTCCAAAGAAATTGTCCTTTTTTCAAGCAGAGAACTGACATTCCCTTCCATAACTGACATGGATTGTCCTGCATATTGTACCTGGCTAGCCCCTCCTGAAAGCAAATTTAACAGCACAGTTTCAGGATGAAGTGAACTGTATCTAGGAAAACTTGGTCATTTTCTATAGCAATCTATAAACAAATAAATACAATCTATGAAGTCATAATATTAAGATTTACAACTGATATAAAGCACTTCATTGTCCACTGCTTCTTTAATTAATTTATAGTATATTTAATCCTAGCTATATCTTTGTGTGGCACAGAATGGTAGGTGGCAGTATTGCAACCAAAAACTCTCCCCACAACCCAGGTTTGATCCCAGCAGAAGCTGGATTCTCAGGTAGCCGGCTCAGGTCAACTCAGCCTTTCATCTGAACGGTCAGTAAAATGAATACCCAGCTCACTGGGGAAGGTGACAACTGGCGAAGGCAATGGCAAACCACCCCACTATAGTCTGCCAAAAACATCACAAAAGCAGCATCCCTCCAAAGGGTCACACATGACTTGGTGCTTGCACAGGGGTCCTTTCACCATTCATATCTTAGGGTTGGGAAGAAGAAAGCTAGATAATTCCAACTAGGCTATTGCAGAAGCATAGTATTTTGGAAATGTGACAAATATTCCCCTTAAACGCGAAATCTACAACACTTGTGATGTCATCTCTTCCCATTGATGCTTGTACAATTTGCGTGAACTGATATTTACCTCTTATATTCTCTAGTCATGTTTATTCCAGATCTCTAGATGCTGTGGGAGATTCTGCAATCAAGGGTTTTAATTTGACCAAATGCTACTCAACTCTGCACACAGCATCTTAGGCATGATTATGCTGGGCTAATGCTATTTTTTTTTATCATCTCTTTGAAATTTTAATCAAAATGACTCACCTCTTTTCGGTGCTACGTTATGTTACATACTCCTAACTAATTTGCTTTCCATTACCATCTCTATGGCTCTTTAAGTTTTATTGCTTTTCAGGTTTCAGTCCTGCACTGAATAGATCTGTTTTGGATTTCCCCTATGATATTATCATATTGCTATGTTCCAAAGATAATCTCACTTTATTATTAAGATCATATTTCCAATATTTTCAGCTTCTTTATATTATTTTCATGCCCTGACTGATTTTTGCAATGCCTCCCAATTCTGTATAATACGTGAATGCATTAACTTATTTACTTCCCTTTCCAGATCATTAATGAAGATGTCAAATAAATATGAAAGTAACACCAGTTTCTTTAATTCCCACTAGACATTTTCCCACAACTAGATACTTTGATGTGTATCATTATCTTTTGTTAATGGTCGCTCAATCATGTTTCAGTTCCCATGATAAGATTCCAAGACTATTTTAATCAATTTTGTAAAAAGGATTTTCATGACAATGTTGAATAGGCTGGAATTTGTAGTAAAAGGTAGAGTCAGAATCTCATTTCCTTCAGTCCTGTTATGAACAGCTTCCTAGCTGTGATCACCACTTCCAAGTTCAGTGTCATTACATGGAGCCCATGGCAAGCTGTCAAGACCCCAAACCCCACCAGGTTCTAGGATTGACATTTGGCATGCCTCAAACACTTAAAAACTGTGACAGACGGCTATTAGCCATTATTTGATTCTCCCACACTGCTTTCCTATAATATCACTCTGCAGATTTGAAGGAAATTAAAATGTTACTTCCAGGCTGCCACATTCTCATCTACTGTCTTAATGCTCACCAAATCCAAGGCTAAACAATTTGGGAGGACTCAACTAAAGCCTTGTTTAATAGGGACATTTTACACATCCCATAACAATCCCACAGAATGCATTTGTTCAGTCTAATTGGTATTATGCATGTATTTTCAAACAGCCCTTTATTATATTCATTTACTTCTTAGATTAAAATACAATATTTTTAAAGGTGCTTATAAATATCCTAGATAAAATAAAAGATAGATACAGACAGACAGATAGATAGATTTTGCTTACCTATCCAAGTGGAAATTGATTGATGGATTACATGCCATCAAGTTGTTGTCAACACTTTATCACCCACATAGGTAGATTTTCTCCATGACAATCTGTCCCTAACCTTGTCTTTCAGGTCTTCCAATGGTGCACTCATCACCATTGTAACTGAGTCATCCACCTTGCTGTTAGTCATCTTCTTCTTTTCTTTCTTCCACCTTTCCCAGTATAGGTCAAGGTAAAGTGAATGACAAGTCTAATAAAGAAATAAAAATCTAACGTGTGAAAAGACCTGGAGATCTCGCCTCATTTTATCCCCACAAAAACAACTCTGCAAAACACACTGGGCTAAGACATTTTGATTAGCGCAAAGTTGCTCAGTGAGTTTCCATGACTAAGGATGGACACGAACTTGGGTTTCCCCACTTCTAATCCAAAACTTTAATCAGTATAGCCACACTGGTATAGAACTGGATCATATAAAGACACTATTAATATTATTGCAAGTGGAAATTTTGATGACCACCAATACTCTCAAAGAAACTTGCATTTGAAATTTTCAAATAAACTTTGATCATTTATTCATATAGGTTGATTCACTGCCTGAACTGATAACACCCAGAGATGGTTATATGTATATAGTCCATTACTATATTGCTTCAGCCAGGACCAAGTTTTGTTTTTTGTTTTTGTATTTTGTCTCTCCATCTGATAGGGGATAACTTGTACCAAGAAACCCAGTATATTATTATTTAATTGATAATTATGCAAGGAAAAATGAGCTCAGTTTAATGCACACTTGCACATCAGTGCAGAAAGATCATGTTACTTCCCTTTGAGTTTTTTTTCTTCATTACCTTCTAAGTAATATACAGTAAGTTTCCTTCCAACACTTAGCCCATTAGATAGTAGTTCAGATATACAGCATAAATTATAGGTTTAAGATTTCCTGATGGAAATTGAATTCCTCAACATCAAATCCCTCAAGCATTCAATTGCCAACATGTAAAAGCCTATTAAAAACTACAGAGAGAGCAAGAAACTCTTTTTAACTCTGATGAGGATATAGTTAAAAGAGAATAAATAATAAAATAATGGAGTGAACAATGCTTTTTGCAAAGGATTGCTGTTTTTTTTTCTGCTATCATTTATACTTTAATTGTAAGAAAAATATTTATTTTTGGATCAATACATTGGCCAAATAACTTCATATTTAAAGGCCCTACTCTTCTAGGGAAAACTGATTTTAGAATCAGTTGTTCTTCCTTAATCCACTTAATTTAGATGAAATGAACTTTTTTAAATTACTGGGGTTTCTTCTGCCTTGAAAAAAATAGCTATTTATCATTCTGCCACTTCTGTTTATCATTTAGCATCATAGGTGTGCCAGACATTAAAATATGTCATAGAATGTATGACACAGTAAAACCAGCCATGAATTGAAAAATGGGTGGTAGTAAGAGAAAACAAGCAAAAAGCAGTATACTTTAGTTACCTTTAACAGACAACTGCCCCAGTTCAGTTAAGATGACAAAAAAAAATAGGGAAAGCCTTCATCCCAATAGCTATCTATTCCCATCCCATCTCCTAAACCTGGTTGTCTATTGGGAAGTAATTAAGTCAAAGAAGCTTTCTATAAATCAAAATATTGTTGTCTCCTTATAGAGACACCAAGAACTTTAACAGTTGATAATAGCCACATAGTCATTGTGGTATAGTGCTTAAGATGTTGGATTAGGATTGGGGGAGCACAAATTAAAGTTTACCCTCAACCATAGAAGCTCTCTGGCACATTATCTCTGCCCAATCTACCTCACTGGTTTTTGTTTGGGGAAAAATGGAGGAAAGAATGTTACACAGTATACTGTATGTTCCTTGAGCTACTAAAGGAAAAGTAGAATATAAATCTATTAAATAAATAAAGAGCAATTATATTAGGGTTGCAGCATGGGTTCTGAATTAAGTACATTTTGTTCTCTTACTGCCTGCTTTTAAATTAAATTTTAAGTCCTGTTTTAATTTTTCTTGGAATCCTTAGTCAAACTTCAAACTGCCATTGCTCTCCATTTAAAATTATGAATCACATCAAAAATGGCTTTATTCTGCTACTTACACTGTTACTGCTACTTTATACTGTTAATGGTCTTAAATGGATTGTTGAGCTTATTAAGCTGCTACGCAAAAAAAAATGAAAATGACAAATCAGCTTTTATAAATGAACAGATATATAAGAAACAGATACCTCTCTTCTTTTTCCACTGGAGCAGTTTATATAAAAAGGAAGAGGCTTGTGGGGCCTTTACTCCTCAGTAAAGCCACAGTGATAGATGCTTTGCAACCTTCAGCACAGCATGATCAGGCGGTTTAATGAACCAATCAGACTTCACCTAACTCTGTGTTTTTGGCTTCTCATTTTTAGTCATTGATTGAGGTTTTATGCTTCTTGAACATGAGTGAGGCTGTCTGCACGTCTATCTAGATGCCTGTAAACTTATTCTGACTCTTAGGTTTCTTTTTTTTTTTAAAGACTGGGGAGATGGGGACTGAGCTATAATGATTGTTCGACAAATTGCCTTTTTGTCTTGAAATTGGTTAGAATAAAAGGATGCAAAATGAAGCAGTTTGCTGTTGATTCTAAAAACAGAGTAATATGTTTCCAAAGGTAAATCACATGTTCTGAAAGTAAGAATAGTTTTATGATATGCAATAATAAAAGAGTGGACCTTCAGAGTCTTATTTATGACATGAGGACTAACCACAGTTCCCCTAAAAAGAAGCCTGTTAGAAGTAAAGATGCATTGCCTCTGTATTTCACATTGTTGTTATAAACATAAGCATCAAGCCTTAGGGAGACCAAGGAATTGTTTTGCTTCTTCTCTGTCTCACAGTAGTTACAGTCTGTTAAAACTCACAGAATCGTTGCACTGTGCTGATCATGGATTGAAAACTCTTAATTTAACATAACAAATTATTGCTTAATGGTGAGATGAGATGAAAATAATGAGATACATGATTAAATTTCTGAAGCAGTGCTAGATCTTGTTCTGGATCCTAAACTGCATTTTTATCAGCAGTTTGTGCAGTGGCTGTGGTGCTACATTATAAAATCTGCACATCATGTCCTGAAAACAGCACCATAAAAGAGATTCACTACTATTCTTATTGTGGCTTCCTGCCAACACTTAGGCACTATGCTTTCTGCTTTCTTTTTACTTGGTATAATCATTAAACTTAAGTTCCACATATATGACAAATATGTTTTTCTTACTTAAACAGATGTCACTTATGGTTTATTCAGTTCATGAGGTGGAGAGCATATGCCTATTCCTACATGTCCTATGACTATAAGTTCTTTAAAGAGAAGCATATTTGAAGTTAAAATGTATCATAACAGGTTTAAAAAGGACGCTGCATGAAGATACTTTATGACAATTTTGCACAATCATCAGGATCACAGAACAATTTGCTTTGTGACTTCCCACAGCAGCTTTGTGGGGCTGATACAAAAAAGCTCCATATGAGCTGAGATTATGCCCCTGTGGACAAGGAGCTATTGAGACTACAATTCATGCCCTGCTATACTGTACCTTCTGTAAGGACCCATGGGCCCATTTTATAACTCCCTATTTGATAAAATACCTGGGAAATTCTTTTTTATGTACAGTTGTTGCTACCTGCTCAGTATGATTCAGTTTCTTTGAACGTAGCAAAATTTTGTTATACCATCTGAAAAATTAGGCAGACTTTGATTGCCCACTAATGATCCCACCATTAATCTTATCATGTTTTGTTTTATTTTATTTTAATGCATTTTACTTGTATTTGTACAAATTGTATTTTATTTATAATTCTGCTCTGTAACTGTAATAAAATATTGATTGATTGCTTTGTGACTTTTTTCTCTCTCCAAAGTAGTTCTATTCCAGAAAGAAGTGTCTATCATGCCATCCAAGTTCAAAAAAAAGGAGCCAGAAAAAAAGTAGACAAGTGTCCTGGAAATTTATGACCAAATCTCCAGCATTTGAGCATAAATTCTGACAGTTTCTCTCTTCCCTTAAGCACTCTCTGAAAAAGAACTTTCAACAATTCCTCCCTGGTCTCAGCATAGTCACAGAGGAAGTACTGAATTAAAGAGTTTGAAGGGTTTAATAATGAGATAGTGGACTCATCTTGCCCAATGGCATGACCAACTAACCACTTGCTGCATGCATAATTCTTCTCTGTGCCTGGCAGCTGGAGTATTAGAATCAGTAATCCAACCCATCGCTTACTGCCTGTTTTTTTCCTTGCCGAACAGTTGCTTGGGCAGTTATATCTTTTGAAGAAAAATCTGTAGTTGCAGCCTGGATAGCATCAAATCCTACTGGAGACAGTGGCTGAAATACAAAGCTTTATGTAATCAGGAGATTTAGTATGTACTCGTGATAGGAATGCTCTTGAAGAGTAATAAAGATGAGAATATTACAAGTGACAAAGTAAATTTTAAAAATAACCAAGTGAACTCCTGAACAGAATGAATGGAACAGCTTTTCTAAGTTGCAAAGCTCTATATGCATGATGAAATGCCTAGCTATAAACTGCAACCAATGCAGGACCAAAATATTTACTGCCCAGAGTTGTTGCAATATGAGATGGGCGGTGAAGAAATATGATAAATAAATAAATATTTAGGACGAGGACATCCTAGCTCAAATCCCTGTGTTTATTTTACATGTAGATATCGATAACATATTTTCTCATTGGATATAATGTTACAAGGTGATTGAATTCAGGTTGGCATGGACGTATATTTAACAAAAACGAATATACAGATTTTAAAATGGAGACATAGAAACATGACCTCATTTTGCTGTTACTGCCTTCAAATTTCTCTTGTCTTGGCTCCTGGAGCCAGCAAGACTCATACATTTGGCCCAGAATAATTTTATTCAATTGGATAGAATTCAGTCTGTATTTAAAAACAGAAAATGGCTTCAAATCATTACTGGGCAAGTCTGCCAACATTAACTCTAGGAAAGTCTTTGATAAAGAGGCTTTACTAAAATAAATATTCTTTTATCAAATTGCTTATAAGATATAAAGGCTATTATAACTATAATGGAGAGAGTTGGCCAGATGCCAAGAAGCAATTAAGGAAACACAGCATACACTACCAATGTGATTGAATTTAATCAAAGTAGTGATAAAATAAATTGGTTAAAATGCTTCATCTTTGAGAAAAATCATGTTTCTGTTGTGAACTGGGAATAAGCATTAAAAGAAGAAAGCACTTTTTTAAAAAAAAAATGTACCTTCTCTTTCCTCACAAATCATCTAGTTGGAAAAATAGAATATTTGTGTTGATATTCTGTGATAAAATTATACATGCCTATCTATTTTGATTCTTGCAGAAAGCAGGGTGAGCTGTATATATGACAGTATAGTAGGTAGGACAGCTTCATAGAATCACAGAGTTGAAAGGAGCCAATTATACTAGTATAGGAACCCAAATTAAAGTAACTCTGACAGAAGGTTGTCCAGCCTCTGCTTGAATATGGCTGATATAGAGGAACCCACCACCTCTCTGGGTAATTGGTTCCATTGTCAAGAGAGTCTTACTGTTGCAGGTTTTGTGTAACATTCAGTCAGAATCTTTCTTCCTTTAAATGAATCTATTATTCCATGTCCTGCACTCTGAAAGGAAACAGAACAGGCTTTAGCTTCTGTGTGACATTATTTCAGGTATTTGTAGAATGTTTTTATATCCCCCCATTCTCTAGTATCCTTAAGGCTAATTCCTTCCATTTCTCTTAATAGGACTTAGTTTTAGTCTCATTGCTCTCCTTTGAACCTGTTCCAGCTTGATTTTTTTTTAAAAAAATGTGTTGAAATGTTTCTTTCTAAAAATGTTTCAAACATTACACAAGTTACCTGAGATGGAATCTGAAAGATGCAGAATATAGTGAGAGAGAGAGAGAATGGCTACATCATCTACTGTATATAAAGAAGCATGGCTAACTGCCTTTTGTTAAGTATAGATGGATGGAATTCCTCTTTAGTTAAAATGGTGACCACAAAGTTCATATATGTTAAAAAGAGTGGGGAGAGTTACACTGTTTCACTCCTTTCTGGATGGAAATATATGCAAAAAACTGCCCTTTACTGCTGCATCTAACTTGTGTGATAGTATTATCATGCAGTATTCTAAATAGGCAGAGGAACCTCTATTCCATAGATGATTGCAACAGCTTCCACCAGAGTATTTATCTAGATATAAATCAAATGCTGATTTTAGATAAATAAAAGTGACACATAGGTAGAATATGTGTGTGCACACTTATATTCCTCTGCCAAAAACTGCAGGATAGCACATTGATCCATGGTTGATCTGCCCTCCCTAAAGCCTGCTTGTTCATTAGCAAGAAATTCCTGCAGTTATAACCACTCAAGAAGTGTGTATATAGTTTACTGGGCATATTGAGGACACTAATCTGGCTATAACTGGATGAGTCTATGCTGTTACTCTTCTTAAAGAGTGAAATAGGAGAGACAGGTTCCAGTTGTTAGGTGTATGAAAATTATTACTGATGTGGGTGAGTAAGGAGGTGAGAAGAGAGGCCCACCAATCAAGGATGCTTATTAGCAGGTATGAAATCACTAACAGGGGTCTTATTGTTTTTTAATTGACTGATTAATTTGACAATTTCTGGCTGGGAGATTATTGTCAATTTACCAGGTAGACCAGACCAAGAATCAACTCTATAAACTACTTTTACTGATATTGGTTATAATAACAGTATTTTGCAAGTCCGATTGTGCTGTACCTCCACCCCTTCTCATACTCGTGGATTAGGAAAGTGTCTGTCTGAGCCTCTTCCACATATTTTCTGCTTATTTTGGACTTAAGATATGTTTTTCCCCTTGTCACTTTGGTAACAGATCTCACATATTTTTGTCAAGGTCATCTTCCTTACTTTCTATATTTGGTGGCCAAGGAGTGATACCATTTGTGGGAGAGGTTGAGATGAAAGACTGGTGGGGAAGAGAATAGTGTAGAGTTTTGTTTCCTGTGGTCTGGAAGAGGTGTTCCCAGATACAGTATTTGGTGTGTATATTTGTTTCTACTTTTAAGTGTTAATAGCTTTTTTTAAGATCTAGAAGCTGATTCCTAGTGACAGAACTGTTACTGGATTTATAAATTTGAAGGCTACCACTAAATCTGCTCTGACTTGTACACAGTCCTGATCAAAGCAATTTTTTTGCTCTTAATTAGGAAATTATGGAGCTCTAGGGTCAGATATGAGGCAAGAAGTAGTTGTCCTGCTCTTGCCATTTTGTCTGATCCTTGGGATGTCTGAGCCTGTATCATTTTCCTAGCCTAGGCATGACTGTCCCAAAAAGTCAGGTATGAGCAAAGGCCCAGATGAAGCAATAGCAAAAAGTGGTTTAAATGAGACTACCAAATGAAAAAAAAAATCATAATAAATTAGAACATAGCTAAGTGAACTGGACTGTCAGGACACCATTAGGTGTATTTACCATCTACTACCCTGAACATGGCCTTGAATGTTGGCATGACCCAGTGTTTGGTTAGATTCACTTCTTGTCTTTCTCCACTGGTGCTCTAGGCATCATTTCACTTATGAAATAAGGATAACAATTTATTTATTTATTTCTATCCCACCTTTACTGTTTTTATAAATAACTCAAAGCAGTGAACATACCTAACACTCTTCCTCCTCCTGCTTTCCCCACAACAACCACCCTGTGAGGTGAGTTGGTCTGAGAGAGAGGGACTGGCCCAAGGTCACCCAGCTGGCTTTCATGCCTAAGGCAGGATTAGAACTCTTAGTCTCCTGGTTTTGTAGCCCATTGCCTTAACCACTAGACCAAACTGGATGATAAAGGATAAAGGATATGGGTAAAGATGGATAGAGTAATACACATACAAAAAAAAAAAAAGAGCAAAAACAGCTTTTGGAAAGGTAGAGCAGAATACACAAGAATCTCTATTTCTTGTCCTTCAAACAAACAAGCCTTAACAAATTGGACCCAAAGGGTAAGACACAAACAGCAGAGCAGCAACTGACATCATTTATTTTCCTTTCCCAAGCTCAGGTAGGCAAAGCTTGCCTAGCTAGTAACATTCTTTTTCAGTTATTCATGTCAATATAGAGAGCTCATTATACCATTTATCCTCCCTATAGAAGGAAAACAAACAATAATTGAAATTCTTGAAAATCCAGAAACACCAGTAAATCCAATGAATTTTCAATTTGCCTCTTAATTTTTTCAAAGTAATCTGAAAGCTCCTGGTTTGGTTCAAAACCTTGACTCACATCAGAGATATAATTCAAAAATTCAATTTGAAAGGGAGGTTTAATCTCCTTTGAATCAAATTATTCCTCTGAAATATTACATAACAATAATAAACACACATAAACCTACACATGTACAAAGACACTTAAGAATGGTAACAATAATGTACAGCATCCAGTAATAAACTTCAATAAATCAATAAGAATCAATCAAACCAACAACAAGAAAAACAAACCAGAGCTTTTGCTTCATTCGTTTTAGTGGCCACTAACCATACATAAATTCTCAATGGAACAGATGGGCCTTAGTAATCTGCTGGAAGTGAGCATCTAACACATTTCTGGAAAAAAAACATTCCATATTTGTGATGCTACCAGAGCAAAAACTTATGAGAAGAGTCCTTGTTTGCTTATACACTGTAGAATCTCTTCAGACCTTTCCTCAATGAAGAGATGAGCAAGTTTTGGCAACCAGAAATTAAGTATAAACATTTCAAACTAATTATAAAACATGACTGGTATTTTTATTTATCCTGTTTGATGCTGTGTTTTATAAAGTGATGTGAACTACTGTTCTTCTGAGAAACAGATAAGCCTATTTACATAGGCTTGGTTTTAAATCTGCTATTACATAGTATCAGTTTTGGCTTGGATACTGCCAGATAGTCCAGACAAGAAGCACACCCAGAACTACTAGCTCTACTTTATTGTAACAGAATCTTGCAAGTACATTTCTCCCCCATCACCTTTACAGCCCAAGAAACTAGGGAGGGTCCCTTCTGAGACTTTGCCATGCCAACATTCCTTCTGTGGGCTAAGTTACCCTTTATGTGACCATTGCCCTGGCTGCATCTTTCCCCCTGTCTCCCAAGATCATTCACAGACACTGATCGCTTAAAGCTGTCTCCTGACCTCTTATTTCCATTGTTTCTTCTTTGTTTAAATTAATCCTGTGCAAAACATCTGCAGTAGCAAACTTCCAAATCCTGCAGCAGATAGTTGAAGCCTACCTACTTGCTGACCTTTGACATATTGGTATTTTAATCCTGCACTTCAAAATTACCCTTCAAAAGACTTGAACTCAAATTGCTGACAAGCTGTCTCTTGTAATATGATGTGACTGGAATGTTAAAATTTGTTTTGATATATAATGTAATCCAGTGTGACTGATCAGATGCAACCTTCCATAAAACAGCATAGGGCAGTGCATCACAGTAGAAAATTAAAATCAAAATGGTGAAATTACTTCCGGGTAATGATGTGTAAGCCAATGAATATGTGCTAATGCTTCATGGGCCATTCTGCTAGCTTCTTCAGAGCAGATCAAAAACTGGATTCAGCAAGGGATACCATAACCTTCTATACTGCCTGTATTCAGTGGAGTGGAGTGGAGTGTCCACAGCCACTTTCTAACCACACAAATGTCTGTTGATAAGGCTTTCCCTAGAAATTGAAATTATAAATGACTACTGATTCTTTCTTATTTTTCAGGAAATATCTGTTAGATTGTGTCAGATTGCTGACATTCCCCAGGCTCTTGTGATCTTTGTTCAGCCTAGACCAGTTTTTTCCCAATCTTGGACTTGACGTTCACATATCTGGAAGCTGTCCATTTTAAGAAACACTGGCTTACACCCTATGATTAAAATCAAGTTATTTGTGAGAATCCACAGTAAAGAACACATACCTCATTAAAACAAATAATAAAATATTCCATTTGTACATATTGCAGGTTTAAATTAACAACAACAAAAACAAAATAATAGCATTTGGGTAGTCAGAAAGAATAAATAAATTTAAACACATAATCTGACTGGACAGCCAGTTTGGTTAACTACTTAACCTAGTAGTTAAGGATCAAGCTAGAAATCAGGAGACTGTGAGTTCTGGTCCTGCCTTAGGGACAAAAGCCATCTGGGTGACCTTGGGCCAGTTCTTTTCTGTCAGCCCTGGGAAGAGAGCCAGTTTGGTCTAGTGATTAAGGTTCTGGGCTTGAAACCAGGAATCTGTGAGTTCTAGTCTTGCCTTAGGCATGAAAGCCAGTTGGGTGACCTTGGGCCAGTCACTCTCTCTCAGCCCAACTCAGTGCAATGTAGACTAGCCTCCTCGTGGTGCACCCCATGCAACATGGCTAAATAGTCTACACATCTGGCTGCTGGACCTCACAAGGATTTCCCAGCAAGAAAAGGCAGCAAGAAAACCAAACTGCTATGCCATACAATAAAAAAAAAAAAAAAAGCCCTGGGAAAGAGGCAATGGCAAACCACTTTTGAAATCTTGCCAAGAAAACTGCAGGGACTTGAAGGCAGCAAAAAAAAAAAAAAAATCTGACTACCTGATTTTTTTTTTAAAAAATAGATATTATTGAAGCTGAAATCATTTGCATGCAATATACAGTATATAATCTGTTACTAAAATTTAGCTTCTCCCTATTCATCCTATTTTGACACCTTATATAATTGAATTATTTGACCTCAGCAAAGCTAAGAAAGTATAATTTCTCTCTCAGGGAATTAAAAATTGTATGAGATATTATCATAGCCTATTCATTCTACTATCATTACTATAAAAATGTTCATATCTCTACAAAAAAACAAATATTTCAAAAATCCTTTTGGTTCTATAATTGAATATGAGCTGTTTTCCCAGTGAGTGATTCTTACCTACTAAATGGGTGGAACTATTGATTTCTCTTCATAATTAACGTTCAACCTACTTCAGCTAAAGCTTAATGATCATTTATGTCCATATCTGTGTTCAGCCAAGTGACCAGGCTTTACATGTTTCCTTTCAGATAGTAACACTTCAGTCTGTATGAGTGAAATAGTCTGTTTCAGATTCATAGCAGATATTTTCACATTTGGCAGCTCTCAACCTTGGGATTGGGTAACTTTTTTGGTTACGAGTCACAACTTAAGACTAGTATCAGTAGAACATGTATGATGTTGATTGGAAGGGTAAGCCACAAGATAATTTATATATTCATGGGTACATAGTCATTCATTCATTCACACATACATACATACATAGAGACACCACACACTTAGAGTTACTGTGTGTGTGTGTGTGTAATCACTCACTCACTCACTTGCTCACTCAATGAGAGAAAGCTAAAGCCACTCTCCCTCTTAGCAATATGAACAGCATAAAAATAGCAATCTCACTAGGAATGTGTAATCCCTACACACACACGCACACACACACACACACACAAACACACCAGTAATCCTTATCAATATTGCTGTTTCCTGCAGAGGGAAGAGAGAAATATATTGCATATTTTTCAGCTGATTCCTCATCAGAAAGACAGAAGGAAAGTGGCAAGAAGGCTGTCATGAATCATACAAGCTTCAGATTGTCTGTCACTGATGTACACCATGCCAACTTTCTCCAGTTCAAATTAGAGGTTGAAGATGTAGGAATAGGAAAGTAGCAATAGCATGTTTTCAGAAATAGGCAAATTATACTGAAAGCTGGGGATGGTTATCCATTGCATTCTTTATCTTAAATATGCTTGTTATGTATTTGTCCTAAAATTATATTCTTCATTATAGCTAGCCTTGTGTGAGGAAAGTACTTCTGTCACACACACGATGACTAATTAAGAGTTACAGTTAACTAAATAAGAGTCACAGGTAACCTGGAAACTATACCTTCCAATGATGTCTTAGCCTTCACTTCTTTTGATTTTCTCTTCTTAACATTGCAAGATGATATGCCATTTTCTAATATGATATGACTGGATTGATAGCATTCATTCTTCTGATGTACAATCAAACCAACTCATAGCACAAGGTAATGTATCACGGGAGAAATGTCAACAGAACTGCATTATATATATATATATATATATAAAACTAGTAAAGGTGTGTGTGTGTGTGTTTGAATCTGACAATATTCCAGCTCAGCTAGTTGATCAAGCCTCCTTCTCCCCACCATTTCCCCCCTAAGTTTGCTTGTAAACGTAGTAAGTCTGAAAAACAGAGTTACTCACATTTCTACAGTTCTTTTCTCAGTATGTATTTTCACATGTATAGCTTCACGATAAAGAATATAGAGGGAGGTTTTTATGGAGCTGATCGATTGTCATATTATCTTTGATTACATTACATACTTAATAGTCCAGAAAGTAAACATGGTTTGGGTTGAACTGCCTTCTGGCTACCTCTAAATAGATCCAATCACATCAGACACTGCCAAGATAATAATAGGACTGTGACTTTGAAAGACCAATTGGACAAAATCCTGAGACATTCAATGATTTATTATGAAATTGCTGCTTACTGAGAGAATGATGTTGTTTTACAGGCTGCTTCAAAACCCAAACTGAATTAGAGAACGTGAATGCTTATATTAAGTAACACTGATTTAATTGTTTCTCAATTGATACAACCTCAGATATTATTTTGGACACGTGCCTTAGGATAGAAAGCCTATGGATTTTGGATCTGACAATACTAGGCATGGTGTATTTTGGGGTCTCATTCTGTTGTTTTTTACAGTAGACACACTGAGAGAGCAAACAATTAAAAAATCAGATAGCCTACTCGAATTCACTTAAAACCATCTGATCTAGAAGCAGCTGCAGGAAGGGAACTTCATCTACCTGTGGCCATCTTGTAACTAAGGTAATAGCTGAAGTCCCAAATCCTCTTCATTAAAAGAAAAAAAAAAACCTAATTATTTCTTCTCCTTTGCAGCAAACTTTTGCATGTAATTTTACTTCCATCAAAATGTATGATAATGTTAAAATAATTTCCAGATAGCATTTTTTTAAAAAAATGTTAGGATTATCATCGCTAGCCAAATGGTAGAAATACACAGATAGTCCTTGTTTAGTGACCAGATGCTAAGGAAAAAAAACTGAAAGTTCTGAAATAAAAGCTTCTGCTTATTAGGTTGGTTGGCTAAGGTTTCAATCAATCAATTTATTATGGTCATACACCAGTACAAGCGGAGTACTTAATGAATATGTATAAATCTGTATTAATAGACAATAAATGAAATAAAATTTAAGACAAAGTTAAAATACATTTATAAAACATATTTAAATTATAAAATAGACACTAAAATGATATAAGTATAACAACATCTAAAATTACAAAGAAGTGATAATATCTAAAGTTTAAATGAATTATAGTTACAAAAATGTATTTGGCTAAAGGAAAACTGTCCCATCAGGGTCTGACAGATCTTCTGTGCTGCTGCACAAAACCTAGCCACGTGTGCTGGAGCAAAAGACAGTTCATCTACTAGCAGCATCTGGGCATAGGCTGAGTCTGAGTGACCAGGATGTCTACTAATCAGAGATAGGATTAATCCATTTTGGATGTCTCCATAAAAGGGCCAACAAAGAACATGTTTTGTAGTTTCCACCTCTCCAGAATCACAGGGGCAAAGCCTTTCAGCCAATGGTACTTCTTTATATTAACGATCCAATACTGCAGAGGGGAGTGCATGACATCGGGCAAGAAAGAAAGCTTTCCGGTGGCTGGGTGTTTCTAGCTGTGTAAGGTAGCTGGCAGCAATGACAACCTATTTGTTGTGTACTGGTGTCAGGAAGATGGAGGTCTCCCCCAGATCTGTTTGCCGCTCTGGATCCTTTATCCTTTGCTTCAGAATTTTTTTCGCCTGATGATAGTTCATCTTAAGAACCAAGGAGGGAAAGTAGCCTAATTTGAAAAATTCTACAGCCATAATCCATGTGGATTGGAAATTGTTCTAGAGAATTAATGGTGCTAGGCCTTGAAGATAAAAGTTAAGCTTTAACCAAGCTTTATGGAAGTTAGACACACTCTTGACTCAACTTTTATCATGCCTGTCTCCGATTGTAAGTGTGCATTAGAAACACAGCGAAGTATCTGGAAAGCTGCTCTGATGAATTTAGATTGTACTATCTCCAAAGAGGTGAAACAAGGAGCTGGGGGGCCAACCAGAGTCCCATAAAGGAGCTGGACTAGTGGCTTCACCTGAAAGGGCTTAAGTCTGGCTGGAACATAGTATCCTCCCTTGGAGCAGAAGAATTTGAGGATGGCATTAGCAGATCTTTGTCCAGTAGCAGCAGCAAATTCACAGTGGGCTCTCCTTGAGCCAGTGGCATGCATGATTACTCCTAAGTACTTAAAGGAAGCCACTTCTTCTATTCTATGGCCCTTAATGCTCCATGAATGTGTAGTGTCATACACACAAACACACACTCACACACATGACAAAACAACTTGAAGGAAAATAACATCCCTTTAGGTTGTTTAGGTTCTGAATCTTACACAAAACTCAAATTCACATTCTGATTTCGGCAACTACATGTTTTAGTGACACTTGTAGCACCTTATGTTTTTGCAAGATGGTCACATAAAGGGGGATGCCAGAAAAAGTTCTGCAGTGCTTTTATAACATATGTCCAAGTAAAGCCTGCATTAACTGACATAAGGAACTATTTTATTCTACTGTTACTTTCAAATGATGTAAAAATAACTCAAAAAAGAGAGGATACCTAACTGATTTCATTAGGAGTGGCACATACTAATCTTTTAGTGACAGAACACTAAATATTCAGGAGAGTTAGGATCAAGGTACACTGATGAACTAACATTGGTGGTAGCAATAATAATAGAGAGTTAAATAAGTCTCTTGAAATAACCTAGTGATTTAACTTTATCTTATTTTCTAGTCAGATCTTCCTCCCATCTTGAGGCTGGAATTATCAATCTACATAGGCCCACCTCCTCCAGATCCTGTGAATTTGTGACTTTATTTTTAAATTTTCTGCATATGTCTCTGATACTATTTTTTGTTGCTTTTAAGATACCAAGTAGAATGTATGCCCTTTAACTGATCTTCTGGTAATTGATAGTGTTAGATCATATTGTTTTAGTGTTATTTAACTACATATTTATTTATTTGTAAAATGTGCCCTTTCTCTCTCCTTCCAGATGCTTTTAACTGTTCCTTTTCTAAATTGTTTTGAATGGCATGACTTCCAGAAGAATATTTTGTTGTTTATTCGTTTAGTCGCTTCCGACTCTTTGTGACTTCATGGACCAGCCCACACTAGAGCTTCCTGTCAGTCGTCAGCACCCCCAGCTCCCCCAGGGACGAGTCCGTCACCTCTAGAATATCATTCATCCACCTTGCCTTTGGTCGGCCCCTCTTCCTTTTGCCCTCCACTCTCCCTAGCATCAGCATCTTCTCCAGGGTGTCCCGTCTTCTCATGATGTGGCCAAAGTATTTCAGTTTTGCCTTTAATATCATTCCCTCAAGTGAGCAGTCTGGCTTTATTTCCTGGAGGATGGACTGGTTTGATCTTCTTGCAGTCCAAGGCACTCTCAGAATTTTCCTCCAACACCACAGTTCAAAAGAATCAATCTTCCTTCTCTCAGCCTTCCTTATGGTCCAGCTCTCGCAGCCATATGTTACTACTGGGAACACCATTGCTTTAACTATGTGGACCTTTGTTGTCAGTGTGATGTCTCTGCTCTTAACTTTGCCTTCTTGGTTTTCTCTTTCTTTGGGATGTATTTTGTTGCCGCCTCCTGAACAATGTTGCGAACTTCTGTCCAGAGTTCTTCCGGGACCCTATCTACTAAGTCCAGTCCCTTAAATCTATTCTTCACCTCCACTGCATATTCCTTAGGAATATTAGTAAGCTCATATCTAGCTGATCTGTGGATCTTCCCTAATCTCTTTAGTCTGATTCTAAATTGTGAAATAAGAAGTCATGATCTGAACTACAGTCAGCTCCAGGTCTTCTTTTTACCGACTGCATAGATGTCCACCACCTTTGGCTGCAAAGGATGTAGTCAATCTGATTTCGGTGTTGACCATCTGGTGAAGTCCATGTATAAAGCCGTCTTTTAGGTTGTTGGAAGAGAGTGTTTGTTATGCAGAGTGAGTTGTCTTGGCAAAATTCTATCAGCCTATGTCCTGCTTCATTTTGTTCTCCCAGGCCATGCTTACCTGTAATTCCAGGTGTCATTTGACTGCCCACTTTAGCATTCCAGTCTCCTGTGATGAAAATAACATCTCTTTTAGGCGTGTTGTCCAGTAGGTGCTGCAGATCCTCATAGAACTGCTCTACTTCAGCTTCTTCAGCATCTGTGGTTGGGGCGTATATTTGGATCACTGTGATGTTAGATGGCTTGCCCTGAATTCAAATTGAGATCATTCTATCATTTTTTGGCTTGTATCCAAGCACTGCTTTAGCCACCTTACTATTAATTATGAAGGCTACTCCATTTCTTCTGTGGTCCTCTTGTCCACAGTAGTAGATCTGGTGGTCATTTGATGTGAAGTGGCCCATTCCAGTCCATTTCAGTTCACTGATGCCCAAAATGTCTATCTTTAATCTTGACATCTCACCAATAACCACATCCAATTTGTCCTGGCTCATAGATCTTACATTCCAGTTTCCAATGGTGTGTTGATCCTTAGAACATTGGATTTGCCATTCACCACCAGCACTGTCGGCCGCTAGCCATCCTTTTGGCTTTGAGCTAGCTGTGTCATCACATCTGGGGCTAGTTGAACTCATCCTCTGTTCCTCCCCAGTAGCATTTTGACCATCTTCCGACCTGGGGGTCTCATCTTCTGGTGGTATACCGACATATCTCTGGTTGTACTGATCCATTTAGTTTTCACGGCAAGAATACTGGGGTGGGTTGCCATTACCTTCCCCAGGGATTGCATTTAGTCTGACCTCTCTGTCATGACTTTCCCGTCTTGGGTGGCCCTTCACGGTTTAGCTCATGGCATCATTGAGGTGCTCAAGCTCCAGCACCACAACAAGGTAACGATCCTTTGTGGAAGCCAGAAAAATATAGTTAAGTGTTGTTGTTGTTTTTAATTAAAATGATAAAATTAATATTGTGAAGAAGCTATAGGGAAATCTTTTAAATCCAGGGCTCATCAGTTGTGTTTATACTACAACTCCCAGCCTAGGATTCTCAGATTTGTACTCTTAATACATTGGGAGACCATCAGTTTGATGAATTCTTGTTTAAGCAACCAGGATACATCATGAAGAACATCTATATCTGATGAGTTGCTGTGATGTTTGCAAGCCAACCTCACATTACAGTAAATGCCTGACATCAGAGAAATATGTACCTGCAGAAGGATCATGCTATGCAGTGTTCAAATACTAATGGAAGTATCATTCTGCTCTAAGCACATTATATATACAAGTTAAATATTTCTGAGACCCCTGGCCAGAAATTAGGTGGATTCAGTCATTTTTATAGTCACCTGATCTCAGCAGCATTTTTTTAAAAATCTCAACAACAATTTGTTTAAAAAAACATATCCTTTCCCATAATAATTTAAAAAGCCCTAATACTTTCTGCCCCTTTTGGAATGTTACTTATTTTAAACTTCTTCCATATGTTCTTCAGTCAGTGAAGACATATGGTTCATATAACAATACCATATGTTTAGTAAATGTTGTTGAGTATATTGCTGTTAAAATCAACTATTTTAAATGGATAAAGAAACCCCATTTGAATTGTTTTTCTCTTCATTCCTTGACTTTTGGAAGCATTTTCAGTGAAGTGAAAAAAACTTTTAAGGCCAGAAAATAACTTATTTCAGAATCAGACTTTAGAACATAATATCTAACAGAGAAAAAAGTAGAGTGTGAAGCATACTTCAAAAATATGCCAATTTGCATGTATCATGGCATCTTTCAGGATAAGAGGAATGCATACTGTAAGTAATATTGTATATAAAGCAACAGAATTAGTTGAAAATAACTGTTTTTGCATTGTGTATCATTCCCTATGTGGTTTGCACTGGCAACTTTTGTAGCACTGCTACAACTTTTGTAGACTAAACAGAGAGACCCTTTGCTTGAGGATTTTTAAATTATGAATACCTGCAGGAAATGGCTTGCTCTGAATCTATTGGATTAAAGGACTAATGCAGCAAATCAAAATTCTTGCTAGAATGCTCTAATGTCAGAGTGCTTTGACATATCCAATACTTGCTACCTAAAATTAGCAGGTTAGAAGTGAAGAGGAGAAGGAAGAATTTGGGGAGATTGTTCACTCAGTTTCTTTTTCCACACATTTCACAATTAATTTCAAAAAGTCATTTTTGTCCAGCTGTAGTTCACTTCCCTCAGTCTCTTCTTTTCTCTTCCCTTCCAGGGCCTGCATGGAAAGAATATATTTCTTTCTTTTAAAATTTGATATATTGTATTAATATATAGAATCAAGAATGAAAAAGAAATATCAGAAAACATAGCATATTATAATACATCTAAGAAAAATCACCTCAGTTTTTAAATATAACATTAAATCATGAGACCCAGTTTGGTCCAGTGGTTAAGGCATCAGGATAGAAACTGGGAGACTGTGAGTTCTAGTCCAGTCTTAGACACAAAGCCAGCTAGGTGACCATGAGACAGTCCCTCTCTCTCAGCCCTAGGAAGGAGGCAATGGCAAACCACTTCTGAAAAACTTTGCCAACATAACAGCAGGGACAGGTCCAGGAGGTGTCAGGAGTCAAAACTTAATCAAAAGCACACAACACACAAACACACACACAAATCCAACTACCTGATTTGTCTTTAAAAAATCTAGATATTATTGAAGCTGAAATCATTTGCATGCAATATATATAATCTGTTACTATAGTTTCTCCCTATTCATCCTATTTTGACACCTTACAACATAGAATATAATTTAATTATTTAACCTCAGCAAGGTTAAGAAAGTATAACTTATGTTCATTCTCTTTTTATAAAAAAATCTCTTTTTTATAAAAAAGAGAATGAACGTAAATTTTCAGTCACAATGGCAATCTCAGTGACATTTTCTTTCCATTTTAAAAGACTATTTTTTTTCACTAAACTCAATGCTCAATAGATCTGTAATTATACTGATACATTCCACATTTCAGGAATATAATTCAAAATTACATTCACATCTTTAAATTTTCTTTTTATACCTTAGAACAGTGTTTCTCAACCTTAGCAACATTAAGATATATGGATTTCAACTCCCAGAATTGCTGGCTGGGGAATTCTGGGAGTTGAAGTCCACACATCTTAAAATTGCTGAGGGTGAGAAACACTGCCTTAGAAGGATAGCCAAAGAAGAACATGGCCACCATATGCTATTGTTGACTTTTTTTGTGATATGTATTGTCATATTTCATTATTTTCACTGGGCTACTTTTTCTGTTTCCTGGTAGTAACTTGAGTTTTTAATTGGGTTTTTAATGGGGTTATTGTATTTTACTGATCTTTGGATTTTGTTTATTGGTTGTGTTATTTGGTTGCATTTAATTATGTCAATTAAATTGATCCAGATTCAAAATTTCACTAAGATGCATTAGTATAGCAAACTATAACTCTATTTGTGGACAAGCTTCACTGAGCTCATGGAATTGTAATTTTGAGAAGAGAAGCAATGAATAGCAAAGTATGAATTCACAGAACTTTTAAAATCTCTTCTATACAAGAGAAGGAACCAGAACAAGATTGTTATTGGAATGAATATATTTATTTATTTTACATGTAATATTCTGCTTTTAAAATATGATATCCATAATTACAGATAATTATGATGTAAATTATTAATATTATTTAATCTTATCCATAAAATATGTATGTGAAGGAAAGATTGGACTTAAAGAATATATATATATTTGGCAATTGCTGAATTGCCACTCAGTTTATCTCAGCCCTAGGAAGAAGCGAAAGGCAAACCACTTCTGGAAAAACTCTTGTGAAGCAAACTGCAGGAAATTGTCCAGGCAGTCTCTGAGAATCAGACATGATTGAATGAATTAAAAAAAAAAATGCTTACAGGTAATTGAAATGATATAAAAGAAATGGACTAAGAATAATGGAAGGATAAGATTGTGCTATTTAGAATGTTTGGATGTCCATTTAAAACAAGGAAATAAAACTGTATAGCAAGGATATTTGATGGAAGGACAGTATTTAATTGGTTATATATTTATGATTTTATGCAGTTCATCTACCCAATCAAATCTCATGGATTCTAGGCAGCTTATAGTTTACGGTTTGGCTCATACAACTTGTATTATAGGCTCTTGGTTTTCCCTGAACAAAATCATACTGCTAGTTACAATACCCCGCTGGCTTTGGTTACACAGCATTTGTATTCACTTCAGTGATTTATCCTCCAGTAATAACATCAAAAAAGATTGTTCCATGTCATTAAAAATGGCAGGTCACAGGAGCAGTAGACCATTGAATCATGCAATGATTAATTAGCAACAGTATTTTTATTGTTAGCACTCTACTCCTATGCAACTGTAAACTTAGAAGGCTGACTTCTAAATGTCCACTAATAGATTCCTCCCAATTTTTCAACTGTAGCCTCAGTCTTAGGACTGATTCAGGTATTCCTTCCTTTCTTCTCTCTCCCAAACCAATTTTGCATACTTGTTAATGTGAGCTCTTTGTTCTGTAAATCTATTTTGTACAGAAAAAATACTATTAACCAAGGCTCTGAACCGAAACACCTGAATCTGTGTCCTACAGTATTTAAATCATGCATTAAAAATGCAGAATTAGGGGATTCACATTTCTTCAGCTCTCTGGCAGATTTCTGTAGTTTTAGCAACATTGTTTTACATACTCAAACATATAGTCAAAACTTCTTCTAATGGAAATTACAATTTTTATTTCAGCCCCTAACAATCAGCCCCATCTCCCTTTCTCTTTACATAACCCACCCCCCACCAATCTCCCCATAATAAGTTACAGATAACCATGATATGATCCACTTTCACTGCTATATTTCTTGGCATTCTGGGTCAAACAAGGCATCTTATTTTCAATTATTATAGTTTGAAAACCCCTGAACCAGTCTCAGAACCAACGAAGTTGCCTTTCAAAATTCTCCACCAAATCTGTGGTTAGATTAAATGAATAGATAATTTCTCCAATTTTTCCCAGAAAATTTCCCAGAAGAAATATAGATATTTAGATGTACGCATACTCATATGTATATGTACTGTATATGTATATGTATGTATATATATTGCAAGTTTTCAAGTGCAGGATTTTTTAGAGATGTCAGCAACATTTCTTATTGTGGGATTTATCTGAAATGTATAAAGCCAAGAAACCAGATTTACCAGTGAAAGGATATTAGCATATACTGTCTGGATACCTCACAAGTAAATAAAATACAATAAAATGCCATAGTTTATCCATAAGAATTTCCAGAGCAAACTTCATTGTCCAAAATGTTCTTTTCCTCTGAAAGAAATTCTAAATCAAGTTCCCTTGCATCAAACCTGACAGGGGGGATAAATTAAAAAAAAAAAAATATTTGCCCACACTAATTTCTATTCAGTTGCATGCATCATCTCTTACTAAAGATTTAGATTTCTTGTACATTTCACCTCACTTCATAAATAACAAATGAAAAAAAAATACCAGCCATTTTAAAAAAGAACAGACTCTCAAGTTATGTTTCTCAAAATCCACTGAACTGATTTCCATCTAATTTGGCAAATTATTTCTGTTTATGTATCTACCTTTCCTGAAAATTTAATTTCATTCTGTTTCTTTTTAAATGATATTTGTAAATGTTTTTACCATATTAGAAAATGGAAAAGTAGGAGTCTGTTTATTTCTAATACAGTCATGCTGGGTCACCCACAGGATCTCCCCAAAGCAGACTATGCTGCTTTCAGAGCTAAGGATCAAGGTGTGAATCATGCTGGACAGACCTTCTTAGTTTCATAACATACTCTGAGTTGTCATTCAACTGTGGGCCTCAAGACCTTGGGAGATAGATCCCAGGAAAAAAAATGGATAAAAAGAATCCCACATTATCCCGTTCATACAGATCCAAACACATCTATTTATTTGTTTGTTTATTTTTGCATCACTTTTATCCTAATTCAACAGATTCCTAGCAGTTTATGTTTAAAATCCCAAAAACAAGAAACAGCAAGAAACCAAGATCAATATAATTAAAATAGTTAACACAAATACAATTAAATTTATCATTTTAAACAGTAGGTGAAACATTTAATCACCAAACATTCCGTGAAAATGCTTTCCTAAAATCTATAAGATACTGTATGTACTGTACATATTCATGCATGTACAGTACATATTCATAGTCATCCATACACATGCACATAAATTCATCCATAAGCCACACCTCTATTGTTAGAGTTACTTTTTTGTGAGATAGGTGGTCATATAAATATGATGAATAAATATATAAATAAATAAAATATAAAACCTACCGCCCAGAAAGATACAAAACCTCTTAGACAACACTTGTTGTCTAAGTCATTGTTTGGCACTAATTGAATGTTATTTCCCAATATAAGCTTGGTTTAAGAGTTATGGAGAGGTGATATTTAACATATTTCTTGTTAAATATGTGTGATGTTAATGTAAAGGTGGGAAGTCAACTTAGACTTTACCCTTTTTCTCCATTTACATGGTGTCACAACAGGTGTTAGGAACTAGCCATTTCACTGATTTCAAAAAACTAAGCAGGGTCAAATTAGGTTAGTACTTGGAGTTATATTCCCGCTTTAGGCATGAAAACCGGCTGGGTGAACAGTTCCTCTCTCTCAGCCCAACTCACCTCACAGGGTTGTTGTTCTGGGGAAGATAGGAGAAGGAAGGAGTATTAGGTATGTTTGCCACCTTGAGTTATTTATTTTAAAAAAGCGGGATAGAAAATAAATACAATATGAAATCAGCATGAAATTACAGGATTGTCAAGCTCAGCTTGAGAGTCTTCAGTTTTAATATTAATATAAGAGAATGTATTTCCATAGGTTCTATAACACCAATAGCTCTACATTCTATCTCACACAATTTCCAATGAACTCCAATTTCTAAAATGAGACTTGAGGGAATACGGCATGGGTATGTGGGAGAGGTTGAAGAAAATAGATAATGACAAAAAGCTTTCTATGAATATGGATAGTCATGGATTCTATTTCATCCTAGAAGGCAGGCAGTTATATTAATGAGTCTGTTAATTACTCAATTCATTTAGTTCTTTTATGCATGCAGATACTTATAAAATGAGTAGTGAGGGTGAAAAAAGTTTATACTAGCAGCACATTATGTTCTGCCCTCATAAACATCTCTGTTTTAACAGCTTTGTTTATTCTTTTTCAAGATAACTGTTGTTTGCAGTATTGGCATTAAATTAATAGGTAGAAATTCCATGATCTGCTGATAGACTGTTTTCATGAGGCTGAAAAAACACCATTGTTTGAAATGATTAATGGGAAACCATGTGAAGTGTTCTGCAGAGCAAAGTTTTCTAAAGCCAAGTTGCTGCAGTGATAGCAGCACAATTGATGCAAAGGCTGGCCTGCCGGCTGTTCAGACAGTGCAGTGCCAGTTTTTCTGAAAGAGCATCTTGCTTGCTGTGACAGCTCTTTTGCTTGACGAGTTGAACTTCTTAACTGATCAAATTTATTGTGTGTTTTGCTACATGGAAGCTGCCTTAGCTTCAACCAAAGGGTGCCTGATTTGTGAAGAATGTTCCTTTCTGTTTGAATGATGATTACAGGTCACATTGTTAACTGTAATCATGAAAAGCCAGGTTATAATTTTAAGCAGGTTTTTTTTTTTTCTTTTTTGCTCCTTTGTAGGAATCTGTGCACTTTTATATTACCATACTGGATAAAGACAAAGGGACAAAGTTTCTTTAGTTTTTCTACAGAATGTATGGAACAAATCATTCTTCTATCCATTAAATTTATTATTTATATATTTCTTTTAGTTAATTTCTGCTTTCCCTCCAAGAGTTCTGGATGGTGGTAAACCAAATTGTCTTCCTTCCCCTACAGTTGTTATTCTTGCTAGATTACGAACTAGTGATTGACCCCAAGTCCCCAGTGAGTTTTCAGATGAAGTGACATTTTAAAGCTGAGTTTCCTCAATCCACTCTAACTACCTCACCACACGAGCTTTAAATTGCATCTTGATCATGCCTCACTTCCTAATCTATGAACAAAGTTTATTCTCACTGAATAAACTGAAAAACTGAAAAACTGAAATGGAGCACATAAATTCTGAAAGGTAGGTAATCAGATACCCACCAACCAGTAGGTGCAATAGAAAATTATTATAGAAGAATTAGGCCAAAACTTCTGGAGAGGGCCTCTATTCTAGTTCGACTGTGTCATGACAAAATTATTTTATAATAAGCTGCTCAAAAGATTACTCTCTTATTTACTAGATTTATTTATTTATTTGCTAGATTGATAAGGCCACCCAACTCAAATAATGTGACTCTGGGAGGTATACAACAACAAAAAATAAGCAATAAACCAAAAAAGAACAAGGTAACATAAAAAACATTCCCAATGTATAAATATGAATGTGAAATTCAGAATATGCCCAAGCACCATAATAGAAACAACCAAAAGGAGACTCTGCTCAACTAGCCCCAGATGTCTGTGGGAAAAGCCAGGTCTTAATGGATTTCTTAAAGGCGGGCAGGATTAGGGCCTATTATATATCGGGCGAAAATCATTCCAGAAAATGGGCAGCCATGGAAAAGCCACTTTTATAATTGTAATGCTACTATTAAAAGTATATTTACTGTATAGATTATTTTCTTACAGTCTTACATTTTAATTCATATTTTTGTACTTTCGATATTCCAATAATGTTTGAGACCATCTGAAGTCATGAACTTAATTTATAGAGAACCAGGAGAACTGTGGAATGGACTTAAAGAAATTGTTAAAGAAATTGTTAATTGGTATACTAAAGGATCCCAATGGATAGACAGTAACTGATTCAAAGAAGATAAAAGAATTATGGAAGCACTGTACTGAAACCCTGTACAGTAAAGATGTCAATCTTCTTAGAAAATATTCCCTACATACAAGAACCTCTAGTACTGGAAGATAAAGCTAGGTCAGTACTCTGCTCCTTACCAAGTCAGAAGACTACAGGAACTGATAGAATACCCACAGATATATGGCAAGCAACAGAAGAAGAATCAGTCAAGGTTCTAACCAAGCTATGCAAACAAATCTAGAGAACAACTCGGTGGTCAACAGATTGGAAGAGGTCAATCTACATTCCAATACCAGAAAAAAGGAGACTTAACAGAGTGTGCAAACTATCATACAATATCGTTAATTCCACATGCTAGCAAAATAATGCTTAAGATCATCCAATGCAGAATAGAGCCCTACATAGAAAAAGAGATGGCAAAGTTCAAGATGGTTTTAGAAAAGACTCAGGAACGTGAAACATTATTGCTGACACATGTTGGATATTTAAGAAAGTCAAGGAAAACTTCATTGATTATAGAAAGGCCTTTGATTGTATCAATCACATCAAACTGTGCAATATGCTTAGAAAAAGACACCTAGAATATTTCTTTGTCCTCATGAGAAACTTACAATATATAGAGTTCAGGAAGCCACAGTCTGGAAAGAACATGGTAAAACAGACTGGCTCCAGGTTGGCAAAGGAGTGAGACAAGGCTGTATACTGTCCTCTTATTTATTCAACCTACAGTATATACTGAATATATATTAAGGGAAGATGAAGAAGATGAGTGTTTCAGGATTGCTGGGGTGTGTGTGTGTGTGTGTGTATGATCTGGCCACATTTCTCTAGTCTGAATGACATCCCAATGTCCTTACCGTAGATCTGTGTCAGGTGGATCAGCAAGTCAACTCATTCACTCTTAGCATACAGCTTGATGTCATCCAGGTAGAAGAGGTGGCTGATGGTAGTTCCACTCTTCAACTTGTATCTATATCAGTTCTTGTAATTATCTGGCTGAGGGGGTTCAAGCCTATGGGGACAGTGCATCACCTTGGTATGTGCTGTACTTGATGGTCACTTTTGTGAGCTGTTTTGAGTTGACTTCCAGTGTTGTGTTCCACAGTCTCACTGAGTTCTTGAGGAAGGTCCTTAGTGTCCTGTTGACTTTGTATAGCACCAGGCATTCACAGATCCATGTGTGGGGCATTGAGTCATAGGCGTTCCTGTAGTCAATGCAGGCTGTGCTTAGATTGGTCTGCCTAGACCTTGAGTCTTGGGTGACTGCTCTATCTATGAGCAACTGGTGTTTGGAGCCAATGCCCTTCTGAGCTGTGCTCATATACTGGTCCATATGGTTCTGCAGCTTGGCAGCTATGATGCCTGAGAAGACTTTCCATGTTGTGGGGAAGAAGGTTATTGGCCGGTAGGATGGTGCTGTTCCCTTGTCCCTTGTCTTTCATGATCAACACTGTCCTACCTTGTGTTAGCCAGTCTAGTTGGGAGCCTGCTGCTAGCAGGTGTTTCATCTGTGCTGCTAGGTGTTCATGCACTGCTTTTAGTTTCTTCAGCCAGTAGGTGTGGATCATGTCCAGTGTGGATCATGTACATATTTCTAGTTTTACCTTGATTTTATCCATTTTATCTCTATTCAGGATTAATTTGTGTAATACATATTGCTATAGTTTTGAATTTTTATTATTTTTGTTATTAATACATACAATAGTAGTTTTAACTATACCCTGATTAGTTTTATATATTTCCCACTCTTCATCATGCATTTTTAACTATATATTGTATTGTTCTATGCTTATCTTTGGCCATAATAAAATTTAAGTCTCATCTCATTAACAAGACCTATTGCAAAATGGTGACTCACCTATCATTGTCATTTGCAGCATTTAATTATATATTAACTAGACAGTTTAACATCTGTAACACACATCATTCTACATTCATTTTTTAAAGGCAAAAAATAGATTTAATTCATAAATAAATAGATTTAAAGCAATGGATCTATAAAAGTGCAATTAGTCTGCGAAATATGCTTGATATATTTCATCTAACTAGCTGTCTCATCTTTTGATAGTACTGTAAAGTGTTTAACCTCTGGTTGATTATGAATGCAATGGAGATTATTGTGATTCTGCACAAGTTCCACCCAATTTGCCATTTGGTTAAATTCATTCATGCATGCATGCATTCTTAGATTTATACCTTGCTTATCTATGTATCTGACAATCAGACTAGCTTAAAGCAGTGAAGTAAATATTAAATGTAAATAAAACAGTGTTTCTAATGTTATCTGCTAAAATCCAGATCAAGTTCATATACTGAGATAAGTTAATTAAGAATTCAAAGTCTGGCAGAAAATATGTGTCTTTATTAATTTCCTATTTACAAGAGAGTGGTAGTGAAGTGCATCTCTCAGGAGTACATTCCACATCCTGGCAACTGCACAGAAGGACTTTTCCAACATATCAGATAATGAAACCTCTGGCAGTGGGGACATCTCCAGAAAGGTTCTCCTTTATATAGTCACACCCTAAATCTTTTAGAGTTTAAAGGTTAATATCATCTACGTAAGTTGTACCACCTGGTAGGCAACAGATCTTTCAATACAGGCATTATGTGATCACTGTACCTTGCATAGTAATTATGTGTACTAGTTAAATATCTTATGTCTCCAACATATTGGCTTACAATTAATCTTGAAGAGTTCATATGCATTTGTCAGTATTTCATTCATTTATTGATTACACTGAATTGTACACCCTGAGCAGATTATAGTATAGGATTAAAATCATGAATTGTATTGTACACATTTTGTTATATTCCAATATATACTGCTACTGGTATATAGGCACTTCTACATTGTCTCATTTTTTCATTGGCTCTTTACATGTAGCTTGGGAATTGATGATTGCTATATGTTTTCCAATAGGAAAATGGATCTACAGCTTCATAAAGGAGAAGCTGTAGATAAAGGAGAAAAAATCCCAGCAACTCTAGTTTTGTACTGGGTTCAACAACAGAGCTGGACCAGAAATATATCTGTTCAGCTCTCCAATATCAGAAGTTTGGAACTGCTTTGAATTATGCACCTGATTTTGGCACATGGATGGATTAATAGCAATGTAATAGCAAGTATGTTCCATTTTGTAACAGTAATCATGAGATTAGGGCCAATGCACTGGGCTTCACTCATGTAACAAATCTAAAAATATTAGCATAGGAAATGTTTGACATATGAGATGTAGAACTAAAGCAGGGACTCTACATAGCACAGTCTTGTTTTCTTAAAGGCACCTAAACCAGCTATTAGTCAACTATTCACAGATAGGCCCCATACATGCAAAATGTACATTGTTGCAAATTCAGAATTGAGAGCCAGAGCTAATTCATTTAATTTAGATTTTCTAGGCTGTTTACTCCTTTCAAAAGTAGTACAATACTCAATATTGACACCACTGGGTTAAGCAAAGAACCCAGTGCTGCCAATATTGAGCACTGTTCCAATTATTACATCTCTGACAATTAATTCAAAGTTAATTCTTGTTTGTTTGTGTGTTGTGCTAATAAAGTTCTATACTACTAATGGAAAACAATGAAATTATTTCAGTAGTTCTGTCATGTTATTATTATTATTTTTTTACCACTGAAAGTTGATCTGAGATCCACAACTTCACAACTTCCTTCCAGGAAAACCACCTTTCAAAAGTGGCAAAGAAATGGGGATGAAATAAGTTCCTGCAAATTAATAACAGCAGAGAGAGAGCACTAGTAATTCTCAGAGAAACCCTGAAACCAGTCCTCTGGGGCAGAGTAATTGTCTTCACTTTAGACAATAGAAAACATTGGTCACAGGAAGCTTGATTCCTTAGAGACCTGTTCTGCAGACGTTGGAAGTAAAGGGCAGAGCGACTGAGGCAGAGGAATGTGTCGTTAAAATGTTCCAAACCCAACAGGACAGAATCAATTCAAACATTAAATGAAAATCTTAACCACTACAAAGAGATAGAAAAATAAAACTATTATAAATGCAAGCTTAAAGTAAATAACTAGCTGCTTTCCAGCTGAGTAGGTAGCAATTCAAGAGAGTAATAGCCCACATTTCCAAGCCATGATTCTAAACAGCAAACCACATCCTTTGCTATTATTGCCAACATCCTTACTACGGCAAAATAATTTTAGAACTGCCACAATCTACTGAAGAAATTTATACCAGTATTACAGATAAGCAAAGTACTGTGCTAGAAGGGGCTACATTGTCCAAGCAGTCTTGTCAAAAACAAGGCAACACACCTTTGCATGGCTTATGAGCTCTGCAGTTTCTAACTTCCAAATAGGCCTGATGAAGTGCTTTTGGCTGGAAATCTCTATTGATGGAGATAGAAAGGTAACAGCGATATCAGCATAAGAGCATTGCAAGCTTTGTTTAGCAGGTTAAGTAACTTAATGAAGTGGTTACTTAGACTGTTCATATTCCATTTCATAGGAACTTCCAAACATAGGAAGTAGAAGGAAGATCAAATCTGACTCTACCTTCAGGGTAAATATGCCAGTCATTATCACTAATTTTGCTGGAAAAGAATAGGAATTTTTCTTCCTAGCAGATCCATGGTGGGATGAATACTAGCAGGGATAGTATTCTTTCCTTACAAATCTGAGACACTTTTGAAGATTTATGAGATGGCTAGGTGTCTTGGTTTTTCTTTTTCCTTGCAGCAAAAATTCTCCTTGTCAAATCTCTCCACCAAAGCTGCTTCTCTGTAGCACTTCCTATAATGCCCATGTGACCACACAACTTGCGTGATTTACATGTTTGTGCCAGAGAATACTTCAGCGAAGCAGCAATGGGTCCTATACTGCTTTAAATGTATGAAGCAGTTTTGCTCTACAAAACAAAAAGCAAAATCCTTTGACCACCTCATACATTTTCAACAGTCCCCTCTCACTTCAGTCATAAACAGACCAGTGAATATATCTAAGGTTTTTCATTAAAAATATGGACATAAAACTGCTGGATGGGAACATCTGTTCTGAAGTAGGCAGTAAGACACATTGAATTTATACCAACTCAAATATTCCTACAACCTCAACCTTTGTGGCTTCTCCTGGATGTTGAATGGGCAGCTTTCAGTGCAGAACTTTCAGTGCAACATATAGAAGTAGAAAGTGGTGCTGTCAGACATATGTGTTAATGTTTTCTACTACAGATTAAGGTTACTGTGGTAACTAATCATTTTGGCTGGGTGAAGAGGTTGAATTTAATTGTCTCCTTTTCAGTTGTTAATTTTTGCACCTGGGGGAAAGAACTTGCCTGGACTTGTTTTAGTTTCAGTTTCCCTTCTGTGTAGCCATGTAGAGAGTTAAGCAGCTCTCACTGAGAGCCTGTAAGAATGCAGAAGCTTTTAAATATGTTTTGCTTTCTGTAAATAAAATTATTTTTATAGAAATGCCTGATGTGTGACTTTTCTGATCTCTCCTGGACCAAAGGCTTTCCTAGCAAGCTGCCAACAATATTAATATTGGGAATGGGACACCTTACTCTGCCCATTCAAGGAACATTTAGAAGAATATCTGGAGTATGGCGGCAGGACGAGCAATGTGAGAGCCGAGAATATTCTCATCTACAACGCAGGACGAAAGTGGCTTTGCGGAGTCGGAGAGACAGGCAAACCACGGAGGCAGCACTGGAAGAAGAGCTCTGCCGATGAAGAGCTTCAGCAGCTTTGGAGCGGCAGGCGAAAGCTTTAACTTTCTTCTTGTCACTTTCACTTTCTCCGTAAAAGAGCAGCCGGGAAGCCAGGAAGGAAGAACGGTAGAGCCTGCGTGAGTAGCCTAGCTTTCTAGGCAATTCTGCTGCCCCCTTCACTTCGATAAAAGGAACAATAATTACTGACTAAATAAAGAAAAATGAAGAAACTTCCTAAGTAGGGGGGAAAAAAAACTTTATGATTGGGGGGAAAAATCTTTATTATAAATCCTTGCTGCGATAAGGGGAAAACTGATTTATTTAATTAATTCATCATGCCAAATTGTAATATACTATAGCTTTATATAAATACTTAAGCATATTTTGTACTGTATAAGTAGAAATAGATACTGTATATTGTATATTGTAACATATAAACAAATAGTGTATTAGGATTAATAGTTAAGATAAGCTAAAAAATTAAGAAGGATATTTACAAAACAAAATGAATACAAGAAGACAGATTAGGATAGGGTCAGAAGCGGGGGAAGGTGAATGGTTGAAAGCCATGTTTGAAGACTTTACACAGAAAACAATTCAAAACATCACTCAAAATTTAACTCATTTATTGGAAGAGAAAATTGAGGCTTTGAGAAAAGATTAGACTATAAGTTAGAGACAATGGACAAAATAATAAAAGCAGATATCCAAGAAGTAAGAGAAAGAGTGGAGAAATTAGAATGGGAAAAGGACACTGAATTAGACCGTTTAACTGTGTTAGAGTTAAAAGAAAAAGAATACTGTATTAGGCTTAGAGGAGTACCAGAAAAAAAAGAGCCAGAAATTAGAGAAATAGTGATTCAAATGCTTGCCAATTTAATTGACTGGGATGAAGAAAAATTAGAAGAAAATACAGAAAAAATATATAGAGTTAACTCAAAATATGCAAAGGTTTATAGGAAACCAAGAGACATAATAATTGAATTTGCAAGAAAGAGGACAAAAGAATTGATAATACAGGCCTCTTATGATAAAAAAATTAACATTGAAGGAGAGGAAATCATGATACTGAAGGACATACCACTGAAAATACTTAAAAAGAGAAGAGGATACTTTTTTCTTACTGATGTCTTAAAAAGAAATAAAATCCCCTTCAGATGGGAAATTCTGGAGGGAGTTAATGTTATGTTTAAACAACGAAGATACAAATTGAATACTATCTCAAAAGCGCAGGAATTTCTTATAAAACATAAGAAAGATCTGGAAACAGATGCAGAGGGGAGTGACAGATTTAAAAGTAAAGAAAGTAAAGGAAAGTGTCTAGATTCTGAAGACCCCAGTGTAGAAGAATTAGCTTCTAGCTCTAAAGAGTTTACAATACTTCTCTCAAATGAATGAACTAAAATGCTTCTCCTGGAACATAAATGGAGTCAAAAGGAAAAAAGCATTTCATTATTTATATAAATTGAAACAAGATATTATATGTCTTCAGGAAACGCACATTGCTAAAAAAGTTGATGAATATTTGATAAACAAGAAATTAGGAAATGAATTTATAGCAGCAAGTGAAAAAAAAACAAATGGAATTGTAATATATGCAAAGTCTCATTTAAACTCTAAATTGATAAGTGCTGACAAAAATGGAAGATATACAATAATAGAAGTGGAACTGCCAAGCCTTAAAGTATTAGTGGTTGGAGTATATGCCCCGAATGATAATCAGAAAAAAAAATTATCAAAATTTACTTAATGTACTTTCTGAACTACCTTATAATAATTGGATTATGATGGGAGATTGGAATGGGTTACTTTACCTATCATCGATAGAAAGTCTGAACAACAAATTAAAAAAAAAATCAAGGAAAATTACCTCAGTCTTTTTTTGATATGACCGAAAATTTGGCTATTGTAGATGCCTGGAGACATAAAAATGGCTTGGCCAGAGATTATACCTTCTACTCAGATAGATTCAAATCGTTCTCCAGGATTGATATGATATGGTTATCTAAAAATCTGGCAAATAAAATCCTGATGTAACAACCCTCCCCAGATCCTTCACAGACCATAACCCGATTCAATTGAGCATAAAACTCCACCCAAAAAATTATAGGTAGAGATTAAATGAAATTTTGCTGAGAAATAAATAATTTGTAGAAGATTGCAAAAAGAAACTAAAGGAATTCTTTGAATGGAATCTAAATAAAGAAGTAAGTATTGGTACTGTTTGGGATACTAGTAAGGCCTATATGAGAGGGTTCTTTATGTATCAAAATAGGTGTTTGAAAAGGAAAGCACAACAAAAAACTCAAATAATTTTAGATCAAATTAAGTTAAAAGAAAAAGAGCTCCAATTAAAGCCATCTGATGAGGAAACAAATTGCCAAATAAAAATTTTGCAACAACAATTACAAATACTTACAACAGATGAAATTGAAAGGAAACTGAGATATATCAAACAAAGAAACTTTGAACATGCTAATAAAGCGGGTAAATGGTTGGCATATAAATTAAGAAAAGATAAGAAAAAAAAAATTACCAACATTCGAGAAAATGGGGAAGAATTAGTTGACAATGAAAAAATTAAGAAGGCATTTTATAACTTTTTTACAAATTTATATAAGAAACAAGAAATATCAATTGACAAAATTGAAAACTATTTGCTTAAACACAATTTAAAGAAACTAACTAAAGATCAAAAAGCAACAATTAACAACCCAATTACAACACAGGAAAATATAGATTCTATTAGAAAACTGAAAACAGGCAAAGCCCCAGGACCAGATGGTTTTTCTGCAGGATACTATAAATATTTCCAAGATCAACTACTACTACCATTTAAAGATTTATTGAATATGATTGTATCAGGAAATCCAATACCTCTAATAGACTCAGACTCACAAGCAGGAACCTAATGATATCTGATTTATTAAAGAATAGTATGCAGATACAGAGAAAGCTGAGAATGAGCAAAAGCGCGCCAAATACAAACTAAAAACCCTCGGTGCAAACGTAATCCCTCCCCTCTCCCAACCATTTCAAATTCCCCACCGCAGGTGCTGTTAACAATTTCTGCTGATGTCCTGGGAAGAAAACCTTGAACACATGAAATAACCCAAACACATTCCATTCAGCCGAATACAGATAACAAACCCAGGAGAAGAAACCTCCTCCCCTCCCAACCGAAACACGCATCAGCAAGTTGACATGCAAAACGTTACGATGTACCATGCACATTGCAACGGGGAACATGACACTCAGTCTTGGTCTGAGGCGAATATTATATTAATTCCAAAAGAGAAACAGAATCCGACACTATGTAGAAATTATAGGCCTATTTCGCTACTGAACAATGACTACAAAATATTTACATGAATTCCAACTGAAAGATTAAAAATTATATTACAAGAAATAATTTATCATGACCAAAGTGGATTCCTACCCCGAAGACACATAAAAGATAACATAAGGACTATCATAAATATAATAGAGTATGCCCAAATTCATAATGAAAAACAGTTTATGCTAGTCTTTTTAGATGCAGAAAAAGCCTTTGACAATTTAAACTGGAATTTTATGCTTAAAACCTTGGAATTTATGGATTTTGGTGACACATTTATACAGGCAGTCAAAGCAATCTATACATTCCAAAAAGCCATTGTGATAAACGAAGATACAACACAAGAATGCGTAATAGAAAAAGGTACCAGGCATGGTTGTCCACTCTCCCCCTTACTATTCATATTGGTTTTGGAAGTCTTAACAGAGAATATTAGAAAGGAAAATCAGATTGAGGGAATAAAGGTAAAACAAGAAATATATAAATTCACAGATGATTTAGTTATTACCCTACAAAATCCACTAACATTTCTTGACTACTTATTAAAAATGCTACAAGAATATGGAGAATTAGCTGGTTTCAAAATAAATAAACAAAAAACAAAAATGATAAACTTAAATACGTCACAAAATATTCAGAATATATTAGAAAATAAATCAGGATTCTCTAGTGTTAAAAAAGTCAGATATTTAGGGATAGAGATTACAGCTAAAACTAACGATCTATACCAAAACAACTATGCAAAAATATGGAAGGAAATTCAACAAGACTTAGGGAAGTGGGAAAAACTAAATTTATCACTTATGGGGTGAATCTCTGTAATCAAAATGAATATCTTGCCAAGGATGTTATTTTTATTTCAAAATATTCCAATATTATTAACTGACAAAACTTTTAAATTATGGCAAAAAGACCTATCAAAGTTCATTTGGCAAAGGAAAAGACCAAGGATTAGACTTAAATTAATGCAGGATGCTAAAGAACGAGGAGGCTGGGGTCTTCCAGATTTTAAATTATATTATGAAGTATGTGAATTATTATGGGTAAAAGAGTGGAATACTTATAGTATTAAAATTATAGATTATTAAATCTAGAAGGCCACGACCTGAAATTTGGTTGGCATGGATTCCTATGGTATAACAGACTGAAAGTAAATAAAGTATTTAATAATCATTGTATTACAAAGTCCCTTCTTAGAATTTGGGAAAAAATATAAATCTACTCTAACACCCACTCTACCATTATGGATTTCCCTGCAAGAAGCCTACAGTAGGAGAGAAAAAACAGGAATTTGCAAATGGCTGATATTTGGACCTAATAAAATTTGAAGGGGCTATATATAAAATGAAAAGAAGAGATGAATTGGAAAATGAAGGAGATCCATGCCAATGGTTTTTGTATTTTCAATTAAAGGAACAATTTAAAATTGATGCCCAAAGTTACAAATTCACAAAAGATTTAACCTGGTGGGATAATTTAGTTTATGCCAACAATGACCACATGATTTCCAAAATATATAAATTGTTATTACAAATAAAAATGGCAAATGTACAAATTAAACAATGTATGATTAAATGGGAGAGAAATCTTGGACATCACATTGACTATGATGTTTGGGAAAGAATGTGGACCAAAGGGCTGAAATTTACTTTAAATTATAATTTAAAAGAAAATGTTTACAAAATGATGTACATGTGGTACATTACTCTGGACAAAATATCCAAAATGTTTCAGAATACTTCAAATGTCTGCTGGAAGTGTAAAAAAGAAACAGGAACATTTTATCATATGTGGTGGACTTGTAAGAAGGCGAAAAAAAATTGGACATCTATACACAATATATTTGTAAAATGTTGACTAAAGAAATTAATAGAACACCAGAACTCTATTTATTGGGCATCATGGACAAGGATTTGGAACATGAACATGGAAAACTTTTACGATATTTGATCACCGCAGCTAGAATTATGTATGCATCAAAGTGAAAGGAAGAACTGACCCTGTCAATGGAAGAATGGACATTTAAATCCCTGGATCTGGCGCAGATGGCAAAACTTACAGACCAGCTAAATGATAAAAATGTGGAAGATTTTCAAAATGACTGGACCCCCTTCTTCAACTATGTAAAATTGATCCAAAAATTAACTTGAATGTGTAAAACATATGAATATAATACAAGATGTAAATATTATGTATTTGACTTATATAATCTCAATAGAACTGTAGAATTATTGTAACCAAATTAGTGAATTGTGAAAAGAAATTATTTAGTTAAGGTATAAAATTGTATTACTTAGGGAGTTGGAAATCAATTTCCTTTCTTTTAAACCTCTTCTTCTCTTTCTTCTTTCTCCTTTCCTTTCTCCTTTCTCTTGTTTTTGCATTTTATGTTTATTGTTGATTTGTCATTTTATGTTTGTATTATTTGTGTAAATAATTTAATAAAGACTATTTAAAAAAGTATATAAAAAGGAACCTTTAGAAGAATATCTGTTAAGAAGGCTTATACTTATACCAGCTTTAACTTACCTGACATCTTTGGATCCATATGAATGAACTGCAGTACTAATCACAAAAGAAATATTTATTTTTGCTTCTTTCCCACTTAACTTACTACTTCACTTTCTTTTCTTTTGTTTCAGTAATGAGTTCTGAACATTTGCTGATGCTCATTAAGGGGATCATTATATAACAGTTATTTTATTTATTTATTATTCAAATTTTGTTACCGCCCATCTCCCCCAAAAGGGACTCTGGGCAGTTTACAATAAAATTCAAACCACAACGATAAACATTAAAATCCGATAAAATAAACAATTTACCAATATAAAATACAATGTAGATAAATGTAAGATCCAAGTGGCTCTAGGATGCCAATCCAGTGGGAGGGGCTCTAAGGGACAATCCACCCCCAAGAATGGCTATCCACCTTCCCACCCCAATTGAGACGGCAGAGCCAAGTCTTCAGGTCCTTCCTGAAGGTCAGGAGCAATGGGGCCTGCCTCACCTCCGGGGGCAAGATGTTCCAAAGGGTGGGGGCCACTGCAGAGAAGGCTCACTTCCTGGACCCTGCCAGATGAAATTCTCTTACGGACAGGGTCCATAACATACCCTCTCTACATAATCGTGTGGGGCGGGCTGATGTTATGGGGATGAGATGGCCCCTCAGATAGCCTGGCCCCATGCCATGTAGGGCTTTAAAGGTCATAACCAAAGCTTGAATTGGACCTGGAAGCAAACTGGCACCCAGTGCAGCTCGCACAGCAAAGGTGTTATATGTGCCAATCTAGGGGTACCAAGAATAGCCCGCACGGCTGCATTCTGGACCAGCTGAAGCTTCTGGATAGTCTTCAAGGTTAGTCCCACGTAGAGCGCATTACAGTAGTCTATATGGGAGATGACCAGGGCATGAGTGACTGTTAGGAGGGCTTCTCGCTCCAAGAATGGGCATAACTGGCGCACATCCTGAAGTTGAGCAAAGGCCCTCCTGGCCATGTCTTTCACTTGCTCTTTGAGCAGGAGTCGTGAGTCCAGGAGAACCCCCAAGTTATGCATTGGATCTGTCTGGGGCAGTGCAACCCCATCCAGAACTAAAGATGACAATTTCCCGGAAGCCGAGGAGCCGTCAATCCACAGCCACTCCGTCTTACCAGGGTTCATCTGAAGCCTGTTGTTCCCCATCCAGACCCCCACAGCCCCAAGGCACTGAGAAAGAGCAGTCACTGCATCACTTACCTTACCTGGGATGGAGACGTATAATTGGATATCATCAGCATACTGATGATGCTTCATCCTGTGGTGACAGATGATCTCACCCAGTGGTTTCATGTAGATGTTAAATAAGAGAGGAGAGAGAACTGAACCCTGTGGCACCCCACAACGGAGGGGTCAAGGGTCAGATCTCTCACTCCCTATCACCACTGATTGGGACCAGCCCTGGAGGAAGGAGGTGAACCAGCACAAAACCACACCGCCCACCCCAACTCCCTGAACCAACCCAAAAGGATACTATGGTCAATGTATTGAAAGATGCTGAGAGGTCAAGAAGAGCAAGGATTATAATTATAACTGTTAATTATTTAACTATTGGGTAGTGCCAATTTGAATATGATGGTAGGAAGAATTAACTGAAAGTTGCCTGGAAGACAGCAAAGAGGAATCTGTAAGAACAAAAATATAATTTAATGTTATTTCGTGTTCTAGCCATCTGCTTCATGTTCTGGCATATATCAAATCCAGATGATATAGTAGCAGCAATACCCAGGTGACTTGGACAAAAACTTAGGCCTGAGTTACTTTTTCACATATATCTATATTTTTGTCTATATCATTTAATTTATTAGGAAGAATATACATACATTTCAATACATCTTTTGGAAACAAACTTTTTATAGATGAACTAAGTTATCAAATCTACAATATTAACCCCTGCCTGTTGCGGTTTTTTGGACAGATTACTGAACTAAATAACAGTTCACGAAAACTTATTTCTAATTGGTATTTTTAAAAAATGTTCACTGATGCTTTATTACAATTTATTAAATGGTGCCTTGGCTAAATAATAGATAATCTGAGAAGCCTATTTCTACAATAGAGCCCCCCCACCCCCTTGCAGGTAGCATGAGCTACTGACATGCAGAGAATACAAATTTAAACCAATACTTCTAGCTTTTTTCACATATTTGTACTGGAGTATTGCAGTGTTAAGTCTAATACTTATTTTTTGTTTATAAGTACAATTTATGAATCATAACCATGGCATAATCTGAAAAAGAGGGAAAACTCCAATATGCAAAATGATATAGCAGAAAATGGCACACATTTGTCATTGTACTATCAAGACAAGCCTGGGTATTTTTGAGCTATAACCTCTATTATTTGTCACTATTGGCCATACTGGCTTGAACTACTGGTAGATGTCTTTCAGCAACATTTGGAGGATGACAGATTTTGCACCTGTGGCAAATAGTACAATAATATACAAGTCACATCAAGGTTCTGTGCTTCCAAGCAATTCATATATTCATATTTATTTTCTGAATTTTTAACATCCTCAGGTACACAAATGTCAGGTCAACTAATAACCTTGCTGATGTTTATGATCTTTTCCATATTCCACTCAAACTCTACCCCCACAGATAAGCAGAGAATGAGATGAGACTTCAGCAGAAGGGGACTTTTTTCAACCTATGCCATTTAATTATTCCTTTGCTATTGCTGATGGCACAGAACGTACATCCAGCAGAAGGAGGTTGCTCACATCTACTCTGAATCAGCTCCATAGTCCCAAAAGAACTTGGTGAGGCTTTCTGATTACACCAATGTAATTTAGCAGTACTCGCTGAGTGTCAGGATTATACCAAAGCCTTGAAAGGTTCATGTAATTTATGTCCTGGGGATATATGCTTTTTTTTTTTTTAATCCGTTCAATTGTGTCTGATTCTCGGAGATTGCCTGGACAAGCCTCTGCAGTTTTCTTGGCCAGGTTTTTCAGAAGAATATGCTTAAGGGAGGGGAAAAAAAGAAAGAGAAACTAGAAATCAGGACAAGAGACCCCTTGTGCACTTCATATTGACATAATGTGCAGTTTCAGTTTGAGTATGAATAGATAGTATGGTTCTCAGCAAAAGCAACACTGATCTTGGAAAGAGTTTAGGAAGGCAGTTGAATTATTATACAGTATATACAATTTAGGAAGGTTTTCTTTATATAAACTTCAGAGACTTCAAAATCTCACTACATGGCAGAAATAAAATAACAAGCTAAACTAATTTATCTAGTCATAAACTAATATGACTAGATGTCCTCTAAATATGTATTGGCTGGATTTGCAATGGTATGTTTTAACTGACATGCTTGTTAACAAGTTATAAGGGCCTGGTCCATACATCATTCTAATCCATTATGTTTTGTGAACTATAACACCTGGATTCAGTCTTCACTCTAAGCTAAAGCCTAAGAAACACAACAATATTGGAAGATCCAGTCATTTAATTGTAGTCATAGTTAATAATTGATATTCAGATAACTACTACATGGCACAAAGAGATAGAAACAAGTTAATCTTTGCTGCCATCTGAATTTTTGCTTCCCAGGAATACCTCTAGTAATTAGCATTCATTTTTCTATCAGGAATCCAAAAAAGATTGGATTCCTGATATTTCTCATATGATATTCCTCATATTAAAACAACTTTGAGAAGCTATTCTCATCTTTTTTTAAAAAATCGTAAATATGTACATTTCTGCATTTTTCATTTGTTCTCTTTCCCAGGGACTTTTTGTGATTGTCAAACCATGGTTATGATAATTAACAAAGAGATCATTGTCCTTGATTACATATAGTTATTTTTATTTATTTATTAATCAAATTTATATGGCCACCCATCTTACTGAAGGTGAGTCTGGGTGGCTTACAATAATCCAATAAAACAACACATATTTATTTATTTATTTATATTGTCCCTGCCAATCTCCTCCCATTGGGAACTCTTGGCAGTTTACAATAATTGATTAAAACAATTATATAAAAACAATCATATAAATATACAGTATACAAAATCAGTGTTAAAATTAAATATTATTAAAATTAAAGTTAAAAAACCCAGGCATGGAGAGAGTGAGAATATCCACTTCAGTAATAGAGCCATGTAATGGGCTGATGTAATCAGGGAGAGGTGGTCCCTCAAGTAACTCAGTCCCATGCCATGAAGGGCTTTAAAGGGTAACCCAGCACCTTGAATTGGACCGAGAAGCAATCTGGCAGCCAATGCAGCTCACGGAGCAGAGGTGTGACATGGAATGTTCTGGGAGCACACATAACTGCCTGCACCACTGCATTCTGTACTGGTTGGAGCTTCCATATACTCTTCAAGGGTAGCCCCATATAGATAAGTCCTGTCTGAATATTTTTTAACCCCTCATCTTACTGAGAGTTTTTGTTTATGATTTTTTTTGTTTCTGCTTTCTTCAAAGCTATTTAGTGATAAACTGTATAAATGAATATTTTCATGAAAATACCTCACTGTGATTTAATAGTCTCACACTACTCCCTGTGTCTATGTAGTTATTGTATCTTTCTACTGATTGAAGTATGGATGCTTTGTTTGAAACAATTGCATGGTCAGTTCTGAGGTTAAAATGACATTGCCTTAACCTAGTATTTAAAGCAGACTCAACAATCTTAGCTGTTAACTTTTGCTACACCATCTTCAGTTGCTTTCCAGCTTGTCAGAACATGATGTGCTAACTGAACATGCATCAGAATGTGAAATGTTTTTAAAGAGCCTGCTTTGTTGGGAAAGGAATATCTAGCATTTTGGACACACCAAAATATCCAACCAGTGTTAATATGCAATTATTAATTTTATAAGGTAGATACATTTGGTAGAATTCTTTGTTAAATCAAGGTTTTAGTTTTTTGGTTTGTTTTTTTTCCCCATATATGTAACTGAAAATTAATATACTGAAGACCTAGGTACTTGTATATGACAGGGAAAATGGAGTCAACAATCCCAAGATATTCATAAATGCTAAAACAAGAATAGAGGAGTTTGTGCAACTTGCTAGAATGCTTAGATATTGCTTAGATATTGTAAGTTATATGAACATTGGTAGAAGGTTAGTCTGGAATACTAATGGCCTATTGGAGGACTGAATGTTTGTTAAAAGGAGGAAAATGGTTGTGTATAAGAGCATGCTTCTGCCCAATGTGTTATGGGGAAATAAGAATTGGGTGTCAGGAAAAACATAAAAGCAAATTGAATGCAATGGGATTGGGGACTTAAGAAGCATGAGTGGTAAAACTAGAAGAGATGGAGTGAAGTCTATTGAAGTGGTGGTATCATCTGCCATAGAAATGAAATCATTATTCTACTAGGTGAAATCAGATTAGTGCTTCTTTGGTATAATGAGTAAATGCTGATCATATAGCAGTCTTCCCTATGTTGGTGCCATGTATATGCATTGGTATTAGATATTCTCTGATACTCAGGTACTCTGATACTAGATACTCAAGAGTTGCTCTCTGAGTGAGATGGGTGGGGAATAAATTTGATATATAAATAAATAAATATTCCATTTTTCTTCATGCTTTGTTATAAAAAATGAGTTCTCTTTGTTATTCCTCTGCATAACATGGCCAAGTAAATCCTTAGGTTTTTAAAAGAAAGCCCTTATACTTCTCCCCCCACACACTTGCTTCCCATGATTGTTTTCTTATGCAGTTTAACTCAATAGTGCTACTCTTATCTTTAGACATATTTTGTCAAAGCTAACCACCTGTGTAAGGAGGTGGTGATAGATGAGTTGATACTATCTCATGTAACTTTTGATAACTACTAGGCAAGAAATAAACAGTAAGTGTGCCTAAATAGAAGCTGAATGATTACAATGGGATATTATGTTAGTTGGGAAATCCCTCATAGGAATCAGCTTCAGCACAAACCTGATACATGGGAAACATGCTATGAATTAGCCAGAATAATATGGGGAAACACTGCTGTTATCTCTGAAAAGCTGGAGCAACCAGAAGCTGAGGCACTTGAGAATATGTCCTGTACTTACACACTTCTATGGAAACTGTCATGTCTGTTTTAATGTCTTGCCTGTGGATAATTCCTATCTTATATTTTGTAGTTAAAAATACTATTTTGCTTTGTTTGGCTCAATCCTTCAGCTTTTATCTCATCTGAGTGTTCATTGCATTGAATCCACAAACCTCCTGCCTATATTTTATTATGGCAAAACACCTGTTATGATTAGAGTTGTTGGGAGAGATATTACAAGCCACAGTATATCTTTGGAGAGCAAGTTTAATACAGAGTTGAATGAAGAACTGAATAACCTGTTTTTATTCCTTGTTTTTATACTGTTCATCAGAACAAAGGATTCTGACCAGTAATTCTCAATTAGTCTAAACCTGGACATCATTACATTTTTGTTCCTTATTTGGAAGGGAAATTTGAGACAAATTGCTTTCTTCTGATCTCAGAATGTTATATTCAGATAATAGTATTCCATAATATATTCATCCATCAGAATGAGTGTTTTGGCTTGAACACGGAGTCTCATTTCTCATATCCTCTCAGCTATTCTCTGTCCATCTTTGACACAATAGTGCTAGTTTGGAATGGAATGTTTCCCTCTTCATTCTGGCATAACTTCTATCATCAATCATATCTGCAAATGAAGAGATCATTCTAGGCCATATTTTTCATTAAGTTGTTAGACAAGTAGTAAACAGTTATTGAATATGTTCATAAATGTTACTTTATTTTTCAATTTTATTAGTTTTATTACAATTTTTAAAAAAGAATACACAAAAAACAAAAAAGCTGAACCAGTAAACAATAATAAGTAAAAGAAAAATGGGAAAAACCAAAATAAAATTATATACAAAATATTAAACATTGTATGAAATTTTCTAATAAAAAAGAAAAAAATAAGTCTCTGTTGTTATAACATTCATTAAATCTATGCCAGAGGGAAACATTTGGTATCATTTTTTGGCTGGCAGAAAAGACTGCCTTTTCAAAAATTGATAAAATACGTATCTCCTAAATCAAATCCTTAATATATAGAATAACATTATATTTTTCCAATTTCTTAAAAGATAATTATCTTGGTGATCCCTTATGTCCAATATAGCCTCAAAAACAATTAAATCCCATGTTTTGGAACATAATTCAACATAACATTAACATTCAACATAACATTAACAGAGTCCCCCATTGGGGGAGAGAGGCAGTAATATAAACCTCATAAATAAATAAATAAATTTTTGAGATCCCCCAATATCTATTTATATATATTAAAATATTATTCTAAAAAGATGCCAATAACTCACAAGACCAAATCATGTGAGTCAATGACCTCTCAATTTTTTTTTACATCTTCAAGAAAATCTGACATCCATTGTTTCAAATAAATTCTTTGGGGCATCCAATATACTCAAAATAAAATCTTTTGATATATCAATTTCAATCATAAGTCTAATTAGATCAATTTAACATTCTTTAAAACATGCAACCAATTGATGTCCCATTATTGGATATACTAGTTCTTTAGTTCATAGATTATAAATATCATTCATAACAACTATATTTTAAAAAAAAATGATACAAATACAATGTAGATTTAATTTCAGACATTGATTCTATCAAAGGAAAAGGCACTTACTTTTTCTTTAAAGTAGCCAGGGCATATTTTCCATATTAAGCCATTAAAATGTGCTTAAATTGAGTACATTGACACTGTTGTGAATTAGGCAAGCAAAATTCCCTCTGAAATTGAGAAAAATCCTTAAAATAATCATTACAAAGTAATTGATTTAAAGTAATGTTCAATGTTCCACCCAAACTTTCCAATAAAATGTTTTGCCCCCTAGTTTTATAATTTTTCCATAAAGTTAAACATTCATGAGCATCAACATCAATATCCAGTCTACACTCCAACAGGGCCCACACATGTCTAGCTGCTCTCAGTCCCAGCAAAGAAAGGGCCTTTTTATTATATGTTGACCCTAGCAATTGCCAAATCCTTAACAGAGACAAAACTTTTTCAATTAGGCCCACAAAGGTAAATAATCTACTAATCATCATTCCACATAAATATGACTAGTAGAATTTTTTTTTTTTTAATCTGCTCAGTTATGTCCAATTCTCAGAGACTCCCTGGACAAGTCCCTGCAGTTTTATAGGCAAGGCTTTTCAGAAGTGGTTTGCCATTGCCTCCTTCCTAAGGCTGAAAGGGAGTAAGGGAGTAGCTGGCCCAAGGTTGCTCAACTGGCTTTGTGCCTAAAGTGGTACTAGAACTCACAGTCTCCTGGTTTCTAGCCTGATGCCTTAACCACTACACCAAACTGGGTCTCATAATAGAATATAATCCCAGTGATATTTTTGAAAATCTGGTAAATTAAAACCACCATCTTCAAAAGATAATCTCAGTTTATCTAAATAAATCCTTAGTGGCCTGTTTTCCCATATAAATTCCCTCAATAATTTATCTATCTGAAGAAAATTTCAGATAATTCCCAGGCCTGGAATTAATATGGTTGTTATCTGTTGGTGGGACCTCTTTCATATTTTTGCGTTGTTGTTCTAGTTGTTTTAGTCAGGGCTGGCTTTTATGTGGGTTTTAACTGTTTTAATTATTTTACTTTTACTTGGGGACTTTGTGAGCCACCCAGAGCCTTTTGGAATGGATAGCCATACAAAATCTAATAAATTGAATAAATTAAATTAATATTGAAAATACCTCTTAAAACATAAATTAATCATGGAACAATGAGTTAATATATTAACTGAGCATATTTCTGTAATAGCTAAAAGAAGTTTTATTTGAATTCTGTATACTGCTTGCTGTCAGGAGTTTGGCAATCCAGGCTATTGAAGACACACTTATCAGTGAGGTAATGTAAATCCCTGGCTTTCCATCCAGGAGGTATTCACCATTAGATAGGTCAGCTTTCAATCAGTATTTGTGTCTCCAAAAGGCACACTAATCTCAGGGGTCAATAGGATGTGGTCAGAAACTATTACATAGGTAGTGATTCCAGGTTACAATATATCTGCTTCTTTATGCACGCTTCAGTTCCAGCACAAACTGCCCAGGGATATCTGCAATCAATCACACTGCTTCCTTGATGGGAGAGACATAGAGGCATGTGTCCTAATTAGGCAAAAATATTACGCATATTTTCCCGTTCTAGGGACTGTTTACTCAGATTTGTGTAGATTAGTGCAGGAAACTACAAGCACAAACAGCTCAGTTAAAGCATACAATTCTTCAGTCAGTCTTCATTTGTCATACCATTTTCATGTGCATTTCTGCTTTTGAGTTGGGAAATATAATTTGCCACTGGGAGGGACAGGTTACAAACCATCCCTAACTTTAACATATAGGGGTTTGGTTCCCTTCACTAATTCTCACTCATGCATCATACCCAATGCACACAGCAGCAAGAACATATATTCCTCATGATAGTTATTTTTCATTTACTGGCATTTACAAGATATACATGTATCATAATAATCACTCTTACAATTCTAAAGCCTCTGTCCAATTATCCTTCTTCAGAAAGTTGCAAGGATTATCCCAGGTGCAAATAGAGGAAAAGCTGGTGCTCAGCTTGCTTCTTCATTCAACAAAGTAATAGTGGATTAGATGTTGGAAGGTAATCAGCTAAACACATCAGGATTCTTCTTACTCTCCTGCTTGCAGATTTTTCAGCACTTTTTTATTTCCTCAAAATTCCAAGCAGAATTTGAAGGACCCTTCCTTCCTAGCTTCTGACTAATTTCTCTGCTCTCTTTCAGGACTGAATCACCTAAACAAACTTCTGAGCCTTTAGGATTGGTTCAGAAGAGACCTACCTGCTGACAAAGACGGTTTTTTTCAGCACAGAAACAACCCATGCCATTACTTATTATGATCTGTTGACATTTTCCATATTCCTAAGACTTATGTACTATTTATGTTCTCCATGTTCCTAGCTTCATAATTTCCCTTTTTCCTACACCATCAGGAATTCTGGTACAGACAGTAAAAGGTAAGTGAGCAAATGTAATGTAATATTTGCAAGATCGAAGCACAGTATGTAGTATCAGGAAAGGGGGAAAAAAATCTGGTATTAGGTTCATGACATTATTACTATTGCTACCAATGAGCATAAGCTAAAACTTTTCGATACTGATATACATACGTGACTGAAGAACAATACTGATCACCCTGTTTAAAAATAGATCTCTCTAATTTGGTCAGACATTCAGACACTCTTATGCAGGCACCATCACAACATTCACACATACAAGATATAAAAGATATGAAAACAACTCTGTTAGGCCAATCTAGCAGGGAACAGTAAAGGAGTTAAAATTCAGACCTGAAAGACTTCCCCAAAATTCATAACTGGTACAACATCAGCAGTTCTCTTGCTTTTTAAAGTATGGGGAAGGGCAAGTTTTTTGGTTACTGGGAGCTGCATTTAATATTTTGCAGGAGCAAGGGCCTCAGAAGGCAGAGCCATGACAAGCAGATGAAACTGCATCACATTTGTAAGGAGGGGCAGAAGTCAGGGCGGGAGAAAATTTCTTCGTTTTCTGGAAATAGTATTAAGACTATTTTAGACCTTACACTTTTATTCTCCTGTGTTTGTCATAAATTTTTGACAACTAATATAGGGGCAGGCTTAATAACTAGGTTCAGAATAGGCATGGACTCTTGGGCTCAAACTGTCCAGCTTCATCTCTATTATTTCCTCTTATCCTTTTCAACTGTGTGTGGGGAAGTCCTGACAATATGTCACTCCAACAAAAATAGATTTATAAGTTGGAGGAGTGAAAGTACAAGGAATGACCAAGGATCTCCATTACTCACTATAATGTGGAGCCCTGTAAGAATAATAGGAAAGGGCTTTGTGAAAAAAAAAAATGTATTTCATATACAGTAGTGCTATTTCACATTAATATTTAAAGACACTTCATGCTGGCATTTCATGTACCTCACACCTAATGAAAGGTTATATATTATCATACTAACCTATAGCATGTCTTGTTAAGTTTTGGTTTACTGTGTGGTACAAAGCCAGACAATTGTAACTTAATTTTAAAAACCACAGTTACACAAATTGTAGCATAACATTCTGTGTGAAACCATTCACCAAGGTGGCTTTTTTTTTTTTTTTTGGTGCCTTCAAGTCAGTGTTGACTCCTGTGACTACCTGGAAAGTCCCTGCAGTTTTCTTGGCAAGATTTCTGAAGTGGTTTGCCATTGCCTCCTTCCCAGGGCTGAGAAAGAGCAACTGGCCCAAGGTCACCCAGTTCACTTTGTGCCTAACGTGAGTCTAGAACTCATGGTCTTCTAGTTTCTAGACTGATGCCTTAACCATTACACTAAACTGGCTCTCACCAAGAGACTGACAAATATTAAAATCCCAATTTGGAGTACTGATTTTGGGAAGTCTCTGGTATATGCTCAATAAGTTCACTTAACTGTATAATGACACATGCTACACATGAAACAATGAACATAATATGTCCATTCTAGTATAAATTATGTTCCCACTAACAAATGGCAATGGATATTATGTAACAGAAGTTAAGCAGAGCTAAATTCTATTAATTTCAATAACAAAAATTAATCTTCCTATCAGTGAAAGAAATCAATTAGATTTTAAAATATGATTTTGATCATACATTTATGTGATACCTCCCTTGATGATTTGCAACTGTCCCTGTTGATAAATGTTGCATTAGAGATGACATCAATTATTCAACTGTCATGTCTGAACTGCAAAAATTCATAGAACTACTAAATGGCAGCAAAGAGATCCAGAAAACTGAATTTTCTAGTTCAGATATGGTAGCCCTAAGCAATCAGCTTAGAACTCCGATGAATGATTATTTATTTGATTTCTATAGCCGCCTATCTCAACAAGTGACTCTGGGTGGTGTACAATCATAAAAACATAAAACAATTAAAATATTAGAAATAAATATATATGGTCACTGAGTAAAACTATTGCCCTTGATGTTAATATAGCCAAGAAATGGGGCCCTTAAGACACTTGTTTCCAATGGTTACTAGAAACAAGCCTCTAATTATGACACTAGCCTGAAGTGCTGAACTTTCTCCAGACCAAATGAAATATCCTTTAGAACAGTTATTGATCACTTAAACTTTCCATGGATATTATGGGCTATTCAGCACAAACCTTGTCCATGTGCTCTTTAATCATTTCACCCATTTCTTCAAGAGCTTTCTCCTGAATTCATCTCATTTTTTTCCTACTTTTGAAATCCTAAAGTTTTTATTTGCATTAATGCTTCTGAGCCAATGAAATTAGCTTATAGCAAGACTTTTATTATAATGTAATTTCCATTTATGTCAGTCTTTTCATTATTGCAACTCTTTAAATGAATTTGATTATGAATGGCATGCTGTTTAATTGGTTCATTATTCAATTGATGATTTTCATTAATACATTCTTTGGGAAAAATTATTAATAAACTGATCAACAGGATGGGAAATAAAGCTTTAATTATATTAATGACATAATGTTCATTTCTTAACATTTTGTTCTATTGTTCTTATTAATTAAAAAATGTAAGAGAAAATCTATGATACAGAAAAAAAGACTAAATTTGCTGGGGGGGGGGTTGGACAGAATATAAAGAAATATTTATATGTGTAGCAGAGAACCTTGTGGACAGAGAGGAGGGGAGCTAACTAACAAGTAACAGAAAGCAAACACTATACTCTCCAAAACGTTTATTCTCCCGAGCCCCTTGAGCATTCAGGGACAGGGCTTGACAATGAAAACAGACTCTTGGAGCCTCAGGGGTCCAACCTAGAACTCAAAGTAAATGTCAAAATAAAACATGTAACCAAGGAAGTAAATGGATCTGTTAGCAGCAGTTTGAGGCTTGTTCTCCTGCTCCTCAATAAGCCTTCCAGCCTCAGCTGTGAGCAAAGAGGCAATTCCTTACTTGAGTAGTCTCTGGCCCTTCTTTCCCTCTGAGTAAGACTTTCCAATGTGAGGAACCAGCTCTCTTCTCTGCCTAGGCAATGAGCTGAGTCTCAGCTAGGTGGCATAGAGGAGTCTGATTAGGCTCCAAGGGTAATCCAGCCAGTGCTTTCTTCACAGACTTCTTTTTGTTATCATCATTATCTGGCATCTGCCATTCTCCCCCAACCTTCTTCTCCAAACCACCACATCTGCCTTTTCTTCAGAGCAGCCTTTAAGCTTAGCAAACATTGAATCTGCAGGCATTCATAGTCTGAGTCTGGGACTTACTCATAAGGAGGCTGGTGTTTTCCCCTTCACTCCAATATGAGATATTAAAAAGCCCGAGAAATTAGCTTTGCTCTTTTGTCATAAAAAAAATACCTTTCCTTGATTCATATACATTGAAAAACTCTGATATCAAATGCCTTTGGAATAGCAGAAAAAAGTGGACAGCTATTGATATGCTTACATACATGTACAAAAATAATGTATGTCCAGCATCAAATCTACCCTCCAAGTGCCAGCTTCAATGCTCTTTCTCACAGAAAAGTCATCCATCTAGTCTGACATCTGAGGTACAGTGAGCAAAGTTCAATACACTTCAGATTCAAAAGGGAATGTGGAAAAGTGTAAGGACAAATGAAAACACCAGAATGTAAGATAAATATTGCTACGAGTCACTGAACAAAGCAGCAAATATACAATAGGAGATTTATAGTATCAGCCCTGGAAAAGAAAGAATTTATAGTTTTGACCAGAAATATATCATTTAAACAATATGAAAGGGAAAAAAAATGAAGAAAGCAAGAGCAAAGACAATCAAACAACAATATAAGATCAGCTATCCTAATGTCTAGGAACTTAATTCTTTCAGAATCCCCATAACAGCCAGAACAGGTAGGGTTAACAAATCCACTCTTCTAGCTTCAATTTCAAATGGACTTTGCTAGATTAATTAAGGAAGAACAGGAGCCACAATCAAAACCCTTTTCTAGGCTAAATTACTGCTGAAAACTCACAAAAGTGCCCAGCATCACTCTTGTGTTCAACCAATAGTGGGCTTAGATAAGTTAGATTTAAATAAGATCTTGGTTCTGTCTCACAAGAATATAAGCAAATAAGCAATGGCTGGCACCTCTATTCAGTTGTGCCTAATTTACCCTACCATCCAGTCTAAATACTAGTGATTGGGTAATAGCACAAAAAACAAACAAACAAAAACATTATTAAGTGCCTGTTTGTTCCTTTTCAAAATGAACTTAAAAAAAAAATCCCTTATAGAAATGTTGGAAGGGACCCATGGAGGTTGACTTATCTAAAACTGTGATGAATGTCTCTGTCTGGTCACTTACCATAAGTAACAAAGTTTTATAAAAGGTAAATAAAAGTTACATCCAAACCTTCAAATTAAAATAGAACCCAAGCTGGGCTTTAAGAAAGCTGCTATACTTCCAGGAAAATGGCCAAGAGAAACATTCCACTACCACCCCTGTCATTCTATGACTATATTACTGTCTTGAGGGACTACACAATACTGCCAATGTCTTGCTTTGTTTATGATTCAAGATTGTCAATGTTTCTAAATAAAATAATTCTGATCATTGAAGTTTATATAGGTGTGGAATTCATAGAACAACCTTCTGGTTTAAGGGCCAACATTAATTTAGAATCCAGTGTTTCTGACAGATCCTTATTAATGATATCCCCTTTCATCTGAAATGCATTTCAAACTGAGGAAAGGTTGTGCACATAGTGCTATATCTATTCTCATAAGTGGCTGCCAAACCTTTGCTGGAAAACCTCCAGTAATGGAGCACCCATAGTTCCAGGAGACAGGCTGTTCCACTACTTAACAGTTCTTACAGGAAATTTGTCTTTATTTTAAGTTTGAATCTCTCTCTGTAGAGCTTTAGCTCCATTCTCTGATAATTTTCAACTTCTCCTACATTCAGGCAAATGTTTGAAGAGGTATTCTGGCTTTATATGCATTGAACACCGACATGGAGATTTAATTGACTGTGGTCCCTCGCCCACATGAAAGAACCCAATAGTTCATGGAACAAATCAGATAAGCACTTTTTCACAAAATATTTTCCAGTGCCAATTCTCTATTTTTGGAGGATTTTCTTACAAAACAATGGGGAATATGTATATCAAGACACCTATTTGTCCATCGAATCAAGAACTGTACAACAGTTTCCATGTTTTCAGGAAGAAATTGTTCCATTACTTGCTTTCCAATTATTTCCACTGGAGAGGGCAAGAACTGATCTTGAGACTTTCTGCATGAAACTGTTTCTCTTTCCTCAATATTTAGTCACAAAAGTATAGAACAAGGGCTAAGGTGTAACTATAACTATAACTGAAAAACAAGAACACAGTTTTAAAAGTTATGTTTAGTAAAACAGAGTTTCTTCATAATCTGTATGAAAATATGCCGCCAGAGTTTGGAGAAGCTTTTAGTCCAATGGTGTATCTAAATTGGTTCTTAAGTCAAAAGAGCCCATACATTATTTAAACAATGACTCATAGAGAGGTCAAAAGGCAAGCCATTGGTTCTTGCAACATGTCTTTACAGGTTGGCAGAGAAACAGTGTTGTTGTTTTTTTAAATAGCCTAGATTCATGCACTAAAAAATGGGGCAATTATTTAATTTTATTATTTAATTAACCTCTAAAAAGAGTAAAGTATTATTTGCCTATGAACAGGCAGATCCTAAATAGTAGAGAGTTCTGCATTTTCAATTGCATTTTAAGCTATAGTATTTACTTTGGGGTTTTCTGGTTCTCAGAAGAGCTTGCTTGTACTGAGAGGCCAATATGCCTAAGAAATTTCTATAGAGACTCCCCTTAACCCCAAAAATGTAGCAGCAAGGCTTTAGTGTGACTGGTCTATTTGGTGTGGTGTCAGTGTTACAATTATCTTACAATCAGAGAATGACATTAAGAGGTTGAGTAGATGAAGTCTCTCATACCTTAATGAATTCTTATTTCACTTGTTTTTGGCTATTTACAGCAACCTGATGACTTTGTCCCCTTTTGCTAGTTCACCTTATCATCCCAAATGCTTCAGTTAAAAGGCATTTTTCTCTGTAGAGTTCAGTTATGGAGTGTACTTGTGCCTTAACTAGGTCAAATGAAAACAGTGAAGACAAATTAGCTTGTTTTAGCTTGTAACTCTGAATGGTTGTTTGATTGTGTTAATATGAATGACTGTGCTTTGTGGCGTTGACCTGTTTTTCACTGCCTTTTACTGTTGAGTTCTTTATCACATAGGATCAAGCAAAGACAGGATTCCCCCCCCCCCCCACAAACTAAACTAGATGTATGGGAATCCTCAACCTTGTTTTTTATGGTTACACTTTTTTCATGTCGGTCAGGCATTTTTTATTACTATTTTATGTTTGTGCTAGGCAGGTTCATAAGCCAAATAGTTCTACATCCTAGAGAAAGTATTAGAGGATGAAGACAGAGTTCAAATATCAGTATCTGGGCAACAAATAGTTAGCAGGATGATCTGCTGTGGGTCAAGGCACAAATGTAGTCCCCTGCCCAGTCTCACAGACAAATATTGCTTCTAGCAGGGAGCAACTGACAAACATGGGGTTTTATGCAAATGTCTGTAGCTACCAGGGCTGTGCAAAACATTCCAAAATTTATTTTCATATGCCTAACTGGAAAGCCTTTAAATCAGCATGCTGACCTTGCCAGGGACAGTGACTGCTTTAAGGAGGGATATAACCTTCTTCTAAGGATTCCTCTCCAATGTCTTGATTGTTCTACCCTGATTCAGCATATACTCCATAAACTTGGCATGGTTATAAGATTATCCAGATGTATTGATTTAAGGTTATTAACTCAAATGATGCTCACCAACCTAATATGGCTACAGAATCACCCAGGCATGCTATCCAACTCTTAAATAAAAAATTATTTATGCTGCCCTAGATACTCCTCAGCAACTTTGAAAAGCCTTTCTGCCTTCTCTTAGGCATTCTAGTGCCAGCTCAGTTTTCAAGACCAGGAGGCTACACCAGCTAGTCTGAATCAGTGCCCTCGGCTTTGAGAGAATGTAAGGAATTGCAATGGGAGTAACTTTTTTTTAGTTTCCCTTGTTTTAAGAGGAGGAATCATTTTAAATTAAAGTAAGCCTATTATGTGCCCAACTAGGTGATAGCAGCTTGTCAACTCACTACCTTTAGAAAGGTAAGCAGGACTGTACTTAGTACTTGGACCGGGACCACCACAAAATTTGAAGACTGCAGGTTAGATTGGGAAGATGGCAATGGCCAATGCCATAATGTTTCAAAGAAAGCTACAAGTATGTGTTCACGTGGTCACCAGAAACTAAACTTGATTTAAACGAAACTTTACTCATGCCTATCCTAGGGTGGATACTAGTATTTGCATTGTTCTGGCTCAAAATGGTAAGTAATTATTCCACTGATTTCCAACAGTATGAAAAATCAAAGGAAATATAAGAAAAAGAAAAGAAAAAATATATATAGAATTATGACTTCTGCCCTTCTTTCCATCAAGTAGTTATCATCTTAGTCTTTCTTCTCCCTCTTCCATTATAATGCCCTTCCCCATCCTTGTAACTCTTTTTAATCCCCAAATCCATAAATAATCAATTCCGTCTTTTCTTCTTTCAGCAAAATATCTGTATAAGGTTTGTTGTAACCTTAAGCTTAAGTTTTCCAAAATGAGAAATACAAGTCATTTTTCCCCCACTGATGTTCTGGTATTTGTGAATGTATATGTGCATTTCTTTATTCTGCAAAGACCTTAAAAAAATAATTTCCCTGTCCCAATAATAACAATTTAAAAAATACTTCATCTGCAGTAGCTGTCACAGCTTGACAGTCCTGATGATGTGGTACCCTGTTTCTTGCAATGGTGGGTTACAACATGCTACAAAGTCACTTTAGCAAAGTGCAGCCATTTGCCTTATAAGTAAAGGTCAATTAGCAAGGAATCTTTGGGTTGCTAGACCTAAAATGGCTGTCCTTGGAGAATATTACCCTGCAATTCTTTGAAGTTCTTGGAATCTCTGATTGGTGAGGGAGTATTTTCCAGGGTTTTTTTCCCCTTTAATTCCCTGCTTTCTAATTTACTGTATTGATTTACATCTTGTAGTATGAACAAACAAATTAAAAGGCATGATTTTCTGAATTATTTGCAATGAAGATGTTGAAAAACAAAATAGGTTATTTCTTTGGCAAAGCTTATTTTGTTCATGTGTGCCCTTAGTGACTTTTTGTATGAGAGTAAATTTCTATTTCTTATGGAAGAGGTATGGCTACTGAATAACAATCAGCAACAACAAAAGTGCATCATGCTTCACAATAAGAGTGGAAAAAATACAAGGCAATTTAAAATTGTGCTGGACAGGACAAAATTAAAGCATTGCTGAGCCTCTGAAAATATCCCTGATCACCAATAGAGTTAGGCCATCCTCAGTAGCTATTATCTGAAGCCAGCTCTTAGCTGAAGTACATATATAACAAGTGCAAGAAAGGTTATTTTGATAAGCAAAATAAAATTTAAACCTAGTAAATCTTAGAAATCTGCTAGAGGTACAATGCAATAATTGACAATTTGTTTCAGAAAAGCCTGTAAAAGGATCATTGCTTCAATGCTTGAAAAACAGATGAGACACATTTGTGCTTAATATATGATAATCTATTAATAATTAAAACTAAATGAAAAGTTCTTGCTCTTTGTCAGTATAATTCTGATTAACAGATGCTTGGGGCAAACAAGGAGATGGCATGTTCAGACTGCAGATAGGCAAGATTGGAAGAATGATTTCCAAAAGAGAATCACATGTTCTACATCTCTTGAATAATGTTAATATCTATAGGGTCCCATAATGAGTTGGTCTACCCGCAATATTTCTGTCTCCCCCTCAGGAATAGCATGTCCTGTTGCAGAATATTGAATATACAGGTTAATCCATTTTAATTGGTAGAAAATGACAGATCTAGGATGACCTGGAATATTTTAAAGGAGAAACATTCAAACAGAGGATTGCCAAGTGCATAGAGAAGTGAAAGTTTGGCCACTTTTATGCTCTCCTTCTTTAGTGTTGTACAAATTACAGCTACTGTTTGCCTATAGAAGTTTTTTCCTGAGCACTAATTGCTGGGCATATTTTCCATAGATTCCAGCTAAGCTAGAAATGGTTAGCAGAATCTAAAACAGTTTTAGTATATGTTCTGCCAAAGTGAACACTGTACCAATTGCTTCATTTTACTTATTTACAAAATGGCATAGTTGATAAAGAGGATTCTGCTAATAATCATATAATACAGACTGATAGTATATATTTTCATTTCTCCTGACATTACTTTTGTACCTGAAGCACATGGAATTTTGAGACAATTATTCTTCTATGTCTCCAGGAGGTAAATAGACAGACAGAATGAAATATTGTAGAACACTTTTATTCTGAAATGTACTGAGATCTATTATCATTTTTCACCCCTACCTTTAGAGATGTACCTTGAAGAAACATACCCCAAAATACCGAATTATAGTTAAAAGATTAGTCAGTCATATAATTATATATCTAGATTTGTTTGCTGTTCAGGAGTGATCTGTTTTCATTCCTGGTATGTAGCTTCTCCCACCTCACACCTAGCCATCCAAAAATTTCTTTAACTTCTTCTGTTTTCAGCATATCTTGCCTTACATCTCTTTCTGCTCTCCCTTTATTTCAACATTTATCAACAAGCTTCCTCTTGGTGGCTAGATAACTGCCTTCTTCCCTATATACTTAGGCAAATGGTACCAAAAAAAAAAAAAAAAAATCACACAAGGACTACATACAACCTGCCAATCAACCTTTGCATTTTTTGCATATTTTTTAGTTTTGTGGAGGATAAAGACATAACAATACTGTTTTAAGATTGCAAAGATTTAAAGTGTTAGACAAGAAGAAGACTGTACAACCAAATACAGACTTTCAACATCAAGCAAGAAAGGACAGTGATAGATATTCAAGAATATCAACAAATACCAAAAAAAAAAAAAAGGAAAAGGAAAAGGAAAATAAGAGATCAGAAAAATCACAAGAAAATTTACAGCTGCAAAGTAATTATAGAAAAGGTCTAATAGAGGCAAATTACACTGAATGTCATGAGTGCCGTTGAGCTGAAGTCATCAGCGCAATGGCACACATGACAATAGCAAGGAAATAGGAGAAGGGGCTCAAGATAAGTAGCCATCAACTCACAACGACTAACGGCCAACAAACAATAACTAAACGGATCACGGAGCACACCCAAGCCATCAGCGCCAATACAACGGAGATCGCCCAGCTGACAGCAATCACCGGATGAATAGAAAACCCGATGATGGGCGATCCCGGAACGCCAGTGGGGCCTCACAACCCCTCACCCACCGGCAGGGCAACGTATTGGACAAAGGGGGGTGACGTGACTGCGAGTGAGGGGGCGCTGAGCGGCGCGGGGTATTTAAACCCCGCACCGGCGCGCTCCTGTCACTCTCAGTTTTTTCTTCTGATGCTGTAACTGCGCTGTGAATAAACCAGAGCCTGATCCATCGAACCAGTGTCTGTGCATTATTCAGAGGCAGGCAGCGCATGACACTGAAAGAATGTGGAAAGATAAACTGAAATTCTTAAAAAATGGATTATGACAAAAATATTTATAAAAAATGTATCTGATTACTTCAGAAGATAGTTAGGTACAACATGCAGTAAATGAGCTGTCAAACAGCATCAAGCAAAGATGAAATATTCATTGAAATATGCAGGACATGAGGCAGTAAGAGTGCTAAAAGTTCTATGTCAACAAATTGGAATAAGACCACGTGATGTATAGATTGGAAAAGATGTACTGTATACAGTGTAGATAGATAGGTAGATGTCTGAAATAAGCAAATTACTGAACCATTGTACTAATTCTTCATACAAAACCAAATTGTCCTTAAGAATTTACAAAGTAGAAAAGAACCATACATGAAAAATACTGTCAATTGCGGATTTCAGAAAATATGACATAAGATCAGATAGCTAACACATAAATGATAATGACAAAAAGAGGAAATGGCCCACACTTCCACCGTTTTGGTTTTTGAGCTCAGTTTAACTTTAACAGTCAGTGTGGGGAAGTTTCCACTCACCGAATCATGGTTACGCCCGGTTTCTTCCACCTGCCCTAGGGCGCCCTTCAGGGCAGGTGGTAGGCTTTTCCCGCCGGCTGCTCGAATTGTAACTCTTCCTCCTCTTCTCCGAAGGGAAGGTCTGGGGGGTCCAGTTCCGCGAGGGCTGCCTTCAGTTTTCGCGGTGGAGCAGGAGCAGGCGTCTTTACCGTGGGTTTCGTCTGTCGTTCCTCTGGACGGCGTCTTGGGCACGACGTGGCTCGATGTCCTTCTTTCCCACATCTGAGGCACTGACCCTTGGAGAACCGTTGCTCCCTCTCTTCTTCCCAGGTTTTTGGTTTGGGGCGGCTGGCAAGTCCAGATGTGCGCGCTCCTCTAGCGAGACGTGTTTGTCTAAGCTCTTTGGTATGGGCATAGGTTCGTAGGGCATTTTCTGCGCTGCCCGCCAACTGAATCCACCCATATAGCGTTTTAGGATCATCTCTGCCTAGAGCCCATCGAAGGATTTCGGGTTCAAGCCCCTGCTTGAACAATTCGATGATTGTTGGCTCAGACCAGTCTTCCACTTTTCCTGCCAAAGCTTTAAACTCCAACGCATATTTGGCAACTGAGAGGGACCCTTGGTAGAGTTTCCGCAGGTCATTTTTTGCCGTTTCTTGAGCTAGGGGGTCTTCGAAATGCTCTTTAAGTGCCCACAAAAATTCATCGAAGTCCTCTAACTCAGTTGCCTCAGCTTGGCATAGTTGCACATACCAATCCGCTGCCTTTCCTCTCAGCTTGTTGGCAATGAAATTGACCTTGCCATGTTCAGACCGAAAATTTCGACCCCAATCTTCTATATAGTGCTTGGCATTAGTAATAAAGAAGGAGAGCGTTGTGGGATCCCCATCGAACTTCACTCCAAAGGGTGGGAAGGTTCTTGCCGGCTCAGCTGGCTGTGGCGGTGCCGCGAATGTCAGCGTGCGCCGAGCCCCCATGGGTGGTCGATCCCTAGGAGGTCTTGCCTCTCGCTCCCCCCCTTGACGGGCTGATCGAGACTTGCTTCTCCCCCGGGTCGACATGGTACTATGCCTGGGGTACTGTGACGGCTCTTCCTCCCAATCCTCCAGGAGGGGCTCTGCCTCTCTGGGTAGATCCTCTTTGGGTAGATCCTTAAGGATCGTCACTATTAACTCCATTTTATCCTCTAATGCCCTCATTCGGGCCGGAGTGACTGGCTCCTCCGAGGGTTGGTTGGTTACCACCACCCTCGGTGACAAGGGGACTTCGTGCTCCCAGGTCAATTGTGGAGACCCCCTCCCCTGTGTTCTTTCCATAACGGTTCTATGATCACTCCTGAGACTCTCCTGCATGGATATCAGCAGCTCGTCCAATTGGATATCTCGCAACTCCCGACGTGCTGCTCTTTGCGCTCTCGAAGTTAGCACTGGCCGGCTTTTGGCCGCCTCCCGCTCTTCTTCGCTTCCCTCACTTGTGCGAAGTTGAGGTTCTGTCATCGCTAGCGTTCCCTCTTATCCAATGATTGGATGGGGCTAGCGGAATATGGATGAAATGATTCTCAGCTTTATGTAATGATTGCCTAAACCCAAATACTCAGTCTCACAAGCTCGGGCTTAAAGATAACTGATTTATTAAAGGAATAGTATGCAAATACAGAGAAAGCTGAGAATGAGCAAAAGCGCGCCAAATACAAACTTAAAAGCCTTGCTTGTAAGCAGGTCCCGCCCCGTCGCCCGTCAGGACGCTCCCCCTCCCAGGTGCTGGAAGCCGTCAGACGCGCCTGGGAAAGTAACCTTGAACAGGAGCGCAAACCCAAACATGCATTCCAAGCCCTCAAAACAATGGAGGGCGAAAGAATGGAAAAACCCCGGGTGAAGGAACACGGAACAGAGAATGACATGTGAAACGTTACAATGTTAACCAGACATTAGAATGAGAACATGACACCAAGTTTATAACTTTCCATGAAGAACATATGTCTTTCCATATCTGAGTATAAACAAGCAGACAGTTCTTTGTGATATTTTTTTGGTTTGCAAGGGTGGGTAATACTGATGTAAAGTATCAAGTCCTGCCATATCTCAAAAAAGAATATGGTTTGGCTTGTCCTGTTTGAAAGTATAAAAAATGGGTTAATTTTTCAGTTATTGCAATATACCAAAGCTTATTGTACCATTCATCTACGGATGAAATGTATTATCACCATTCTTGCCACTATCAGCAAATAAATCACCAGCTTTTTAGGTTTTATTTTCTTATTGTTTGCAATCAATATAAATAAAAAATGTTCAGTTATGAATTTTACTTGGCTTAATTTTATAAATGTATTCCTTTTTCTCCTCCCAAAATAATATCCAAGCTGTTAAAAGGCAGTTCATTTAGTTCAACGAGTTAAGTCAAGATATCTGCAAGTCCACAAAAAGGTTAACATCCAAACTTTAGACTATTTTATTGAATTACAAGATTTTGCCATTAGAGAAATTAAAATCAGTTTGGGAAAATAACCTACAAATGGTAATTAAGGAACAGGATTTGAATAAGAATTGGATGTCCAAATCTTTATTGTCATCCTTTGCCCAAATTAGAGAAAACTATATCAAAATAGTTTTGGTATAAATGGTAAAAGATTCATTCTAAAAAACAATGAAAAGTTCAAAAAATGTTAATATTAAGAAGACAAAGATTATGTCAACCATCATGCTTACATACAGTTGATGGTGAAGAAATGAAAGTGGTAGCTAGTTAGTTCTGCTGGCCAATAAATAAAAAAAAATATAGACACTGTGCTGAAATAAGATTAATTGTAGAGAGGACGATAACGATAAACTAGAATATCCATACCTTCATGACAACAAACATCAGAATAGTTAAAATGGGGGTGGGGATAGTGGTAATATATGAAAGCTGATATTGAGAAAAAAATAGGAAGCCTTCATAATATGGATTTCAGTCACTAGTATACTCTGGATTGAGAAAACAGCAAATAAAGCAATACTGAACAAAATAAAAAGTCACCTGTCCCTTGAAGTAATGATCAGGAAGCAGAAATTCACATGTGAAAAACATATGGGCATGTGATGACAACATATGGGGCAGGAAGGGGGGTAACCATTCTTGAGGGTGGCTCGAGCCTTAGAGCCCCTCCAACTGGATTGAAATTTTATAGCCACTTGGATTTTATATTTATTTATATTGCATTTTATATTTGTAATGTGCTTTATTTTATGGGATTTTATGGGTTTATTGTGGTAGCATTGATTTTACTGTAAGCTGCCCAGAGTCCCTCTTTTGGGGGAGAAGGGTGATAATAAAATTTGAATAATAATAATAATAATAATAATAATAGTAATAATAAAAATGCAAAACTGACTATGATCAGCAAAGAAGGAGGGGAAAACAACTGGTAAGGTGGATGAATAGGATCAAGAAATTATTGGAATATCTTGGAAGACATACAGGTTAAAAGTAGAATCATGTCAAAAAGATGGAATCTATCCATAAAGCAACCAATCATCTTACTGAACTATTCTAACTAACTAAACCTTACAGAGATTTAAGGCGCATTTAAAACTTTCAGCTTCCACCCCAGATTTGTCCTGGTTCTGGTCCCACCCACTTTGGCAGTGAAATTCTTGATATGCTGCCTAAATTCTGATCTTGTCTCAAGGTACTGGGTCACAAACTCCAGACTAGAATTTTCTTGCCAGTTATAATGATTTTAATTATTTTTATTAATACTAGGCTATTTTAAATAATTAATAATGGCTTTATTAATTCATTAATTTGAAGGAAATATATAATATCTTTAAATAAATAAAATAATTAAGGAAGGTGATGTGGCAAAAATGAAGATACAAAAGAAAATGAAAGATAGTTCTTTTACTGCAGAAGTTATTTCACAAAGTCTGCTACTTATTGCAAATATGTGTCCTTCCTTCTGAGTTGTAAATATTATGATCTCACAGGCAATCTGACTAGGAAGAAATAAATATCACATCTGTGTTTCAATAAATCACAAATTGAGATTTATAGAGGAATGGAACAATCATTTATATCACAGTTAGCCATTACAGATAAATCTCTACATCAGTTAGTGGAGTTTTGTGGGAAAAGGGGTCATTATAGCAATTTGGTGCTGAGAAAAACATGCTACTTGGAAAGTGATGACAGTAGATAAGTTATACTGTTTACTAACTTATAATGGGAGTTTCTCAGTATTTTAATCAGTGATATCACCATAGCAAACAATCAAAACCCATGTGGTGCAAATGTCACCAGTTCATGAATGTTACCACTTACTTCCTTATTTATTTACTGTATGTAGCTTCCCAATTCAAAATGATTCTGGTTATGAAACTGAATATTCAGGTTCTAGCTATGATGTGTTACCTAATCCCATCATGAAAGTCTGCTTGCTAACCCTAAAATTAATTATTAACATAACCCTCCACTTGACTGCTTTGGTCTCTAGTAACCCTAAGGCTTGACTACATTGAAAACCTGTATTTTGAAGCAAATTCTATTTTGATTGCTTTATGGCTGTAATTGTGTTAGGGAGAAAGTGATGAAAATGACACAAGTTCTTCACAGAAACAGAGGGCGATACTGCTGAAGAAACTGAGATTTGATGTACTGAACCCTTCCAGTATGTTACCTCTGAATACAATCACATTAGTGCCTTTAGACAGCTACCACTGGATACAGAAAAAAAGTATTCCACACCCTCCATACAGTGGTTAATGTATGTAGCACATGGCAAGAACCTGATTATTCAGCAATTATTGCAAGGGACTGAGAAGAAAGTATATTATTATTATTATTATTATTATTATTATTATTATTATTATTATTATTATTATTATTTTGGGGGTGGCTTTGCTGTCATCAATGGCACCTCAACCTTTGTATTAACAGTTGCTTTTTTCACTAGTGCCTTTCTGTTACTGTGCAAACGACTTCAAGGCATCCTTGATCCACCCAATGAGACTGTACTGTTGGTATTTGTTTGTTCTGCTTGGGAGCAAGTCACAGAAACCCAGGTATCCATGGTAACAAATTGTTTTCTTAAGTGTTTGGCTGAGTCAAAAGGTCAGGCCTCAAGTGGTCAATAAGGTTTAAGTGTCCAAATGACCTTATATGGAAAACTGAAACCATCCTCCCCTTCCTTGCCTGATTTGCATTTAAATAAACCAGCTCTGCCAGCTCCTTGCTTCTTCTCTTGCTTGCTTCTCCTGTTTTTGCAGCCTCTCTTTTGCTCAGCACATGTGCATGTGTGTGTGAGCTTGTAAATATGCTTTTTTGTATTTGAGGATTTTGCCCATCCAGGGCTCTGGATGAGGAAACTGTTTATGTTCTATGCTTTGTCTGAATACAGTTATTTTTGTTGAAATGCCTGGTGTCTTCTTTCTGATCTCTTGGGCCAAATGCTTTCCAGCACTCTCTGCACAAACTCCAACATGAACAACCACACTAGGTTTAAAAAATACCTCAGGAGACAGGGTTATGCTGTAGGTAACATCTCGGAACAGAAACAGGATGCTATATTGGCAACTGCTTCTTCCTTGAAGCAACTGTCATTGAGAAGAAGCTCCCAATTCCTTGAACCTGTGAGATAATCTTTTTTTTTTTTTTTTTGTGGCAGAATGGATACTACATGCCTGTAGCACAAGCTAAAATCCAGTGAACAAATCTTATATTACAGTTTTACCAGTTTGTATCCATTTGTGGGGGGGGGGAGGAGTACCCAATAGGTCATCTGCAAATAATCTATCAAAATCTGGGTGACATACAACAGTATTTCGGACTCCTAAGTTAAAGTGTACCTGCCAAGGAGTCTGTATTTTCCAGTCTTACCCTACAAATTAGGGATAAGTTAATGTTTACTTTGTGTGCAAGCTGCACAAAACACAACAGTGAAGACAGGGTTCTGATTGGGACATAGTATAGTATAGGTAATGGTTTCCCTTGCACAGTCATGTCTGACTCTAGGGGTGAATATTGTGTTAAAGAAAGTATACAGAAGTACTGAAATCTGTGAGGTCTGACATTTGGAAGGAAAGACTCAAACACATACAGTACATCTCAGACAAAAGCAGGAAGCCAGTGATTACCCATACTAGTGCAAGATAGAACAGAATAAACACCAACACATTCAGGATTATGAAGAAGGAAGGGATCTGCTTTTGACATGAGTCTATCAAGGTTAATCCTGCCAAAAGCCAGATTGTTATGTATTCTAAAAATACTTAAAATATGGGGTAAGTTTGGGTGGAGCACAAAGCATCCAACCACATTTATAGGGCATACACAGAGGAATTGTTCAAATGTCTTTTTGTGCCCTCCTACGAAGTTTCTTCCTGTGAATTTATTGACACAGAGACAGCCATCATGACCTGGAAAACCGCCCAACACTACCCCACCAAGTCTCTAATGTACTCCTTTGCCGGTTTTTACTATAGTTTATGCACAGTTGGAATTGTATAGACTCCTGGAAGGCTTGAAGAAGAGGTGTCTGTATCATGACACTGATCCAGTCATCTTTATCAGTACAGAAGTGACATGGACACTGCCATTAGGCAAGTACTGATGGTCACTGATAAGCAAAAACCTGTTAAACACTGTGATCACTGAGGTTGTATCAGCAGGGCAAAAACATAAAGGTAAACTTTATTGAATGGCAAGTACTGTTGAGGATGAAGGGGCTTATACTGAACAGGGTCAATTGTGATAAAATTAACTTGGAGAGATTTGGTAGATGCTTACTGCTTGTCTGAAGAGGCAAGTAAGAAAGAAAGAGCAGGATTATTGGGATTAAAAAAGTAGAAACACAGCTCCTGAAAAACATTAAAATATACAATAAAAAGGCACTAAAGGACAAGGAGTTGCATTTTGTAATTCTCATTGGCATTCTTCATCAGACACTATTCATTTCTGCTCTGTGTGAGTTTGACTTTCACATCAATCCCAGCAGCTTGCCTGGAAAAAACAAAGGGCCTAGCAGATCCCATTTACAACTACCAACTGTGTGTCTCACTCTATCCCTGAAGCCGGGGCTTCCTGCAGGCATTACCGTCCATGCAACGTCACCTTTAGAAAATCCTCTGACTGTAAATGGGGTCCCCAGTGTGTCACTGGCAAAGTTCAGAATCAGTGCAATCAGAGCCTGGTAAGAATAGCAATGGTAGCTCTTTGTAATCAGATGATCTCCCACAGTAACATGCAGCTGGTAGTTGGTCAGGGCCACCTGCATGCCATCATCAATATTTGTACCATTAGCCTTCACAATCTTGCAATACGTGTGCAGCAGGGAATTGTTACAGCTTTGTAATGTTTGCCATAGTCTGTGTTAAAGGGCATTTTGTAGTAGAATATATCCTGCTTGTCACCCGGTTCCCTCTGCTATGAATGCCTCCTCTTTGTATGATAGGTTCTTTTGTGACCTTCCTCTTTTAACCGGGTCAGGCGAACCTAGTGCATAACTCTTCCTGACCACTACCGTGCCCAGCTGAAAATGCCTGCTCTTGTTCATGAAATGGACAGCTAGATCTACTGTCAGATGACCTGGATGAAGGCTTCATGTACAGCTTAATAATTTCTAGGCCTTCCTTCAGAAAAGGTATTGTTTCACGAACAACCCTTCTACATGAAGGGGCATCCTTGGAAGCCTGTGAAACTGTCTGGACTTGCCTGGACTGGTGATAAACCTCCTCTTACAGGACATGTTTGCACATCTTTACAGTCATTTTGAGGGTGTCTTTCTGCATATCATAAAGACACACCTGTAGTTAAGCCTTTTGCACAGAGAGATTTAAGGTATTTTACTAGCTTTTGTTTTCCTTCAGAAAGTTTTTGTTTGCTGGCGGGTTGGAGGGGTACATTTGTGTGTGTGTGTTTCCAGTTAAACTTTACAAAAGTATACATTATGTGGTATTCAACTTTCAGAAAAGGCAAAAATTCAGGCTATAGCTTTGAAAAATGCAGGCTATATCCCCTCCCCCTCCATTTAAGATGGCCCGTGTGTTTGTTTCAAATTAAACTCTGCAAAAAAGGTGGCTTTTAATTCTCAAAAAAAGACTGAGAAGAGGACTGCAGCTTAAAACATTTCTTCTTTCCTCTTTTAAAGGTGCTGATTTAAAAAAAAACTCAAGAAAAATGAAACTTTATTAGGGGTTTATTTATTTCAAAATCAATCAAAATAAGGTTTGTTTCAAAATATGGGTTTTAATATAGCCAAGCTCTAGAGTTACTAGAGACTAATGTAATCAAGTGGAGGGTTATGTTAATCATGAACTTTAGGACTGGCAGGCAACCTTTCTAATGGAATTTGGAAATATGTCATCTCTAGTAGGGTTCCTGGCCTGCTGGCATCTGTACCATGTGGGTTTTGACTGTTTACTTTGAAGATGTCCCTGATTAAAACTACTAATGAACTCCCATTTCAATTCAGTATACGCTTTCACTGCTGATGACTTATAAACAAAATAATAATACATAATAAAGGAATATTTAATATCTGTATAATGTAGAGAATTAGATTTAAAGCTAGTAAAATCTGGATTTAAATCCTTGCTGTATTGTGAATTTTACTCTCCTTGAAGAACCCTCAGGTTTGCATTTACATCAAACATTCCCAGTTTTGCACGTGTTCATTCATTAGCCCATTATACTATTTCCACATCAATCTGTGGAATTATTTTAAGTTTAAATCATATTTAAATCCTTAGTTAAATATTTAGTATGGCACTTTTAGTGCATCTTATCCTAAAATACTATACATATTTTAGAAGGGGAAAAAAAAGTATGTATACTTTGAAAGAAAAAAAGTGAGCAAAAGACTCTTGTAATCTTAGTAGTAGTTGAATTCTTTGTATTGAAAATCTGGCTCAGGTCAAGTTTGCTTAAACATGAGAAGTAATCAATCATTAAATATCTACATCTAGGTTATGTTTAACAGGTGTTGTAGCAAACCACGAGATAAGCAACCCTTTGGAGCTACAAAAGATCCGATCTGCCAACAATTTCTTGTGCCTTGGTTACAATAGGTAGACTGCTGTTAAGTGCTCTACACAGGGCTACTTTGAAGAGTGTTGTGAAAAAGACACTCTGCTGGGTACTGTGGAAAGCCATAATGGTTGCAGGGGATCTTGGAAGCAGATTTGCTGTGAGTGGAAATTTCCCTTTTATGGGGTAACATTTTTGCATTTGGCTTTTCTTCTGGCATGAAATTTATTGTGATAGTTGATTGATTTTTTTCCTGCTTGCAATTTATTGTTGTTGCTATGATTTACTGTTTCAACCTTCTTACTGTAGAGGAATATGTAAACCACTCGGAGCCTTTACTTATTGAAGAAGCGTATAAACTCTAGTAGCAGCTAACCAAGTAATCAGTACACAACACTGGAATCATACCCATGCTAAAAGTCTCATTCCTGCTGCTGCTTGTTTTCCAGGTACAGTTCAGAAAGTGATTTAATATTTCAGGGTCTCAGGTATTTCGGGCCTGGTTATCTGAAGGGCTGCGTCTCTCATTAAGATAATATCTAGCCATTAATAGCTGCCAAGGACAAGATTAGTATCAGTAGCTGCACTTTCGTTTTATGCAGCTGTCAACATTCTTCACACGCTCTGACACACACAAGGTAAAAAGCTGCATCCCTTTCTCTTCATCTGTAGGAAATGAATCAAAGCCTTTCTTTTCAACTAGACCTTTTAAACTATATTCATAATTGCTTCTGCTGATGTTTTCATCTGAGCTTAACTTTTTAAAGTACTATTGTGGCCATAATATCTAGGTTGCCCAGATATATATGACTATTAAATGGCAAAAAGAGTTTTCTTTATCTCTTAGCAGCCATCTAGCAGTTGTTAGGCTTTTTGCAACCCAAATATGGTATTCTTCACTATACAATGCTCTAAATTTTATTTAAATCTTTATACAGTCTAGAATGTGGTGTTGGAGGAAAATTCTGAGAGTGCCTTGGACTGCAAGAAGATCAAACCAGTCCATCCTCCAGGAAATAAAGCCAGACTGCTCACTTGAGGGAATGATACTAAAGGCAAAACTGAAATACTTTGGCCACATAATGAGAAGACAGGACAGCCTGGAGAAGATGCTGATGCTAGGGAGAGTGGACGGCAAAAGGAAGAGGGGCCGACCAAGGCCAAGGTGGATGGATGATATTCTAGAGGTGACGGACTCGTCCCTGGGGGAGCAGGGGGTGTTGACGACTGACAGGAAGCTTTGGCATGGGCTGGTCCATGAAGTCACGAAGAGTCAGAAATGACTGAACAAATAAACAACAATCTAGAAATAATCTAATCAACTTGAATTCTAATAACCTGAAATCCGTATCCCACAACTCCACAAGATCAGGCCGGTATCACTGAACAGAACAGATGTATCTTCTTCATCAGGCTGCTCTTTTCCATAAGAGAATTCTATTTTCCTCCTTTAAAAAAAATAAACAAAAAAACTCTCTTGCAGTTCCTTGCACCTGAAAATACTGGTAATGATTGCTTTAGATCTATTTTCTTGGGTTTAATTCAAAGGCTATCATGGCTTTCTTTTCAACAGTCAATATTTTTGCTTTTGTCAGTAGGCTGAAGCTGTTTCTTGGATCTCTGCACATCTTTGCAAATATCAAGCATCTGCCACTGAGTTCATTCATCCTTAGAAATTAACTATTTTTTTTCTAGGTATCACAAAACACAGATTAAAATTTAGAGTTAAACGTTCCAAAATCATTTAGATGATATGCTATAACTGAACGTATTCAAAATACCTTTTAACAAACCAAGATTTCTGATTAAGTATTTTTTAAATGTTTCAGGGAAGTGTTTCATCCAAATGATAGCAAAGAAACCATTGAAATAACTGGGAAGCCAAAGAGAGAGGAAGGGAGAGGGAAGAGTTCCAAATAAATGCATGTCTCTTGGGTGTGGTGAGTATCAGTATAGATCTCAAGTGCTTGTATGATACAAAGTAGTTTTGAAGAAACAGATTGGGATTTAAAGTCCTGAATATACTGTAATTTAAAGGACTGAATGGGAAGGCACTGAAGTTGCCTTGAGTTACAAGTTAACTTAAAGCAACTGCATGACCATTCTGTTGTAAGTTAACAGCTCACTGCAAAGTTTACATAAGATTTCTATTCTTTATTTCTTTAACTGCATCAAAGGTTGCCTAAGTTTTGTTCAAAGTACTATTTTATGTTTTTTGTAAGCATAGGACAATGAAGCAAATATGGCCATGGAAGACATGAATAAAATGTGGTACACTGAGTCAAAGTAGCAAATAGTACTCAAATCAAGATACATTCATTTTAAAGATATTTTGATACCTGAAAGCACCTAATCCACCTTGTAGTGTGTTGTTGTTGTTGTTGTTGTTGTTGTTGTTGTTGTTAGGCTTCTCTGTGCATGACATCCAAAATTATCTACCTCATTCTACCTAATGGTGAGGCCAGCCCTGGGTCAGATGATTAAATAGAAGTTTGAGCTTGATTGAAATGTTACTGTTTTAAACATACTGATTAATTCATTGTGTATTTTATAAATGTAATATTCCCTCCTCCTTGTTTAAGTAATTTTATGCAGAAGCGTATATTTGTTTCCTATATAAATAAATGAACAGTCCAAGCTGTGGTTTTTTTAAAAAAAAATCAACAGCAAAAAGATTACATATGTGCCCAGAAGACAAGAATGAAAGTTTACTTGGGAACACAGAACAAAACCTTCTGTGATGTTAACCACTTAGAACAAGAGTGGAAAACTAAATATAATCCAGGGACCAGATTTTTAAAATGTATTTATTTAGATCTAATCTCCAATCAGGCTTGATAAGGCCAGTCAGGTTAAGAAATGCCCTTCCCCCATCACTAATTGATATTTTGTTCCCTGGGTAGGAAGAGAGATGGAGCTTATCTCCACCTACACAGGGAAGAGATTTATGTGTGCTAGAGAGCCAGGATTCTTGGCACTGCTCTCTATGGAGTATTTTGTCAAAATGGGTTTTGGGTTTAAAGAGAGGCCTTGCTCAAGACCCTCTGGGTCAAATGGACAGTCCATATCAAAACTATGGACCAGAGTTTCCAACATTATGGCTTATACAACTGAGTATAAATTGTCAGTCTGGACTAGATGAACATATGGAAAGTGACTTGCTGATTCCATTCATGGATGCCATGCAGTATTGCTATGCTTCTCCCAGCAGGCCAGAATTGAAACAATTAAATATGTACACTGGAAACCAGGAGCTTCTGTTAAGTAGATTATATTCTAGAAAACATAAGAAGCCATTACAAAAGAATTCCACTTTCTGGAATATCAAATGTGAGCTCTATTTATAATAATCAGTGTCCAATTTTTTTTACAACTTTGATTCCTCTACCCTGTTCAAAGGCTGGAAGTGATTTTCTTTTGGATGGGAGGTCTGTTTGAATCTATTCCTTGTTTTGGTAATGGACTTTTGTAATATCAAATTATTCACTTTTGACCATGAAAGAACTTCACAATTATGTAAAAAACCTGAAAATGTATCCTTCAAATATGCATAAATATGTGCATGAATTATGATTATGTATACTGAAAAGCAGAAATTTAAAGATTACTTATTCTGGAACCTATCAATATGAACTTTATGAACAATGTCTGATCAGTATATAAGGCTTGGAATAGGAGCCTCTCATAAAATTCTACTAATCCTGCCATACGTTAGAATGTGTTGCAGAAATACAATTCAGAATAATAAGGTTACTATGGCAGGAATAAGTTTCTGCCTGGTTTACCTTAAAAATATAAATTCTAGCTTTTCTCTTCCTTCCCACACCATTGCTTAAGTTTTTGAGGGTAAAACCAACAAGATGCAAGGTGGTGGATTTGAACATGTTCCTACAAAATTAAGGTAAGGCTGAAAAAATGTATAGCAAGCAAAATGAGTGAATGTAATGTGCTAAGACTTCCAGGATTTGCAAGCATGCAAATCCTGCAGTTCATAGTCAGCATTATTTAGAGAGATTAATTTCCAAAAGCATACATTTTCCTCTTAAACAAATGGATTAATAATAAAGTAATCATCCTTGTTCAAACAAGGCTGAATAGCACAAAAGAAACCTCTTAAGGGACTTGTAAAACATACTGAGACATTTTTTTTTTCCTTAGACTGAGACAGGCTCATCCAACATTTTATTTTATTTTATTTTATTTTATTTATTATTTTGAAATACACAGAAAATGCCATTATGCTTAGCATATCTTTCTCTGCTATAATATCCCTTAGTAACATTCCAAGTTGGAAGGGAGAAGAGTTAAATTTTCTATAAATACTTAAATGTCTGCCAATCAAAACAATACAAAAAACAACTTGTACCTGACAAAATAGCTAGTCCCTAAATAACAACAGCATATAAATTACAGTAAACAAAAAACAAAAATAAAAACAGTTATAGTATATAGTTTCTATCTTTCCGAAGCTTCCCTTCTTAGTCTGCAGTATTGAAAGAAAACCCTATATTTAAGGAGAATGGACATCATTCATTTTTGAAGCACTTTATGTTGTAATCCAATATACTGTATCTGTTGGATCCCAGGTTGGGGAAAGTTTTATAATGGGCAAATTTGGGCTCAGCTTTGAGGTTCAGCCTTCTTTGTTGCAGTGCCTGCACTCTGGAATAACATCCCCCAGAGATCCCGATGGCTCCCATCCTGATGTCATTTCAGAAGCTATGAATAGCTATTAAAGCTATTAAAGACCTGGCTATTCTTTTGGGGCAGGGTAATGGTTGAACCCTTGTTTAATAGGTTTGTTGCTATTGCTTATATGCTAGCCTTTGGATCATTCATTTTAATTCTGTTTTTGTTTTTTTTTAATTGTTCCTACTTCTTAAATTGTAACCCACCCAGAATCTGCGGGAGCTGGGCAGCCTGATTGATAGATAGATAGATAGATAGATAGATAGATAGACAGACAGACAGACAGACAGACAGACAGACAGACAGACAGACAGACATTCCCTCCTGTTCTTATCCTTCTAGAAAGGAGCCAGAAGTATTACAATAAAAAGATAATATGTTTCACTTGCTTGACAGCATGAGAGCCCAACTATGGAACAAAGCATGATATGCAACTATCATAATCATAATAAACTCTAGCATTTTCCATTGAAAATTTCTCCTGAACCATTTGACTCAAAATATGTAATTATGTCAAATAGTACCATAAGGGGTAAATAGTATTTAGGAGGACAGCATATGAGAAAATTACATGGCGAAAAAGGATGATCCCTTTAAAGGCTTCATGGAAAAAATATCGTATGAGCTACTGTATATATCATCTATTCAAGGTAAAACCAGGTTGAATTGGGGTCCTGAGATTCTGTGACTTCAGTACTAAGGAAAAGACAGTTTCACAATGAGCAAATAATTCCAGAACAGAACTGGTACTGCCAAAAAAAAAGAGGTTATCTTCTCCTAACTTCCAAATTTAAAAGCTACTATGTACATAACAAGCATGAACAAAAGATCTCCAGTGCCATCATTCATGGATCCTCTATTTTCTTCAAATATAGTGAGATGAATTTGCTTTGTCATCATTCATAAAATGGAGCATAGTCACCATGGTGACAAACATGGTCACCATGGTGATGACACACTCATGATTAAAAAAAAAAAAGATGAGAATGCTTGAAGGAAGGTACCAGAGATGTTTTGTTTCTGCTTGAAGCATATGCATAGAATTTTTAAAGATGAGGAAAAAGTAAGCTTTCTTCCATTTTTTCTGATGCCCAAATTACAGTTTGAAATTGGCTCCCAAGCCATAGAAAATTGTTCTTTACGGTTTCTATCATATTCCTTGATTAATGGGCTGAAATCTAACAGGAGGCAATGTTTTCACCCAGCACTAATACAAGAACTAGAAAGAGAAGGTGAACAGTTTTTGAAATACAATATGTGAATCAGCGTTATAGGTTATTTGCAGTGAAATGAGATGAAGCCAAGCATTAACGGTTGTAACATCAGAGGATAAGGGGGGGAAAAAGAAGATAGAAGGCAACCTGAGAGAAGCAAATTGAAAACATTTGTACAACAATGAGGCACACTTTAACTACAATTGGAGATATAGTTAAGGATTTTTTTTAATTGTATGTACTGTTATGGAATTGTTTGTGATGAACAAAATGCCAATCGAGTTAGCGTTATATTTGTAAATTTTGAATTAATAGTTTGCAGAGGTATCTGTCAACTAGGCATGATTTCTCACATCCTTATTTATGAATGTAAAGTCACATCATTGTTGTTGGTCAACAAGGTGACATGTTACATTTGCTATAAGTGTGGAACTTGTCTGCTTCAATTTAGTAAAAGATGCCAAAGTAAATTAAACCAAGTCCCTTTCCTTGAAGGTACTAGCAATGAAACAATCAGTTGGCAGGCAGAAATAAGGAGAGTGCAATGTAGTTTTTCTCTAAATTTCAGACTTGGAACATTCCACAGTTAAATTTAAAGTGGATGTTACATACGGTATTCTGGGATGCTGTCATTATTAGTTCCATTAGGGGTCAGTCTCTGTTGAGATATTGTAAGCAAACTGAGATTATCAGAGAATTTAGCAGCAAATTTCAGCAGTACTATTCAGGCCAGACAGGCAGACATGTTATGACTATCAGTTAACATTTGAGATTGTCATGACTTATAGGGCCCTGGGATATGGCTAGACAATCATCCTGGAAACTCATCCTGGTATTTCAGCTGTGAGAAAAGTGATAATCTTTGATCAATTAATAATGTTTGAAAATGTTATGATGGCTATAATGTTATCATTTTTTTAAAGATTTGGGGCCTTTACATTTCCAGACATATTATATTGCTGATCACAAGTCACCAAACTGTCATATAAATTAATCTGGTTCTTTTCCCCTTTCCACTGCTGAAGAAAGAAATCTATGAAGGACAGAAAAGTGTTTAGTGTATTGAAAAAATGAGATTTACAAAGCCATAAATATTCAAATATAATGATAAAATTTATATCTCTCTGTGTGTCCACAGAGTAGAATGTAAGTTAGCAGAAAGGGTCAATAGTCATCGGCAGTTTGGAAATAAGGAGAGGTCCCTGGAGGAGAAGAAACTATCTTCTTATCCACCAAATTCCATCTTCCTTCCTGACTATAGAAAGAGGAGCAGACATGTTCACTTCTAGAGCCTCAGGCACTACCTCTCTGTACTGTGGAAAAAATAGATCCTTCACCCTTTGGCCCAGTCTCGTTTCACCTTTCTTCAAAAGAAGTATGCATGATTTGGTTATGATGTAGAAAATTTTCAGTACTGTATATTTTGAGAACTGTTTAGTTATGAAGCACACATACTTGTGGAATGCAGGTAAATTATTCTAAAACTAAGATCCTGGTGTTTTCTAAACACCCTAGAGTACACGTTTGTCAGCTGAATGGTCATCCAATTAAGCAAGTTAAAATCTTTTGGTGAGTCAAGGGCGCATTGGGATTATTTTGTTCACAATGTATATGGCTGTGTGATTACTATTTTATACATATACTGTAAATATACTGCCTTCAAATCAGTCTTGACTCCTGGAGACTGCCTGGACAAGTCTCTGCAGTTTTGGGCAAGATTTCAGAAGTGATTTGCCATTGCCTCCTTCCTAAGGCTGAGAGAGAATGACTGGCCCAGGTCACCCAGCTTCTTGCCTAAAGCTGGATTGAATTCACGGGCTCCTAATTTCTAGCCTAGTGCCTTAACCACTACACCAAACTGGCTTTTTATATTTATATTTATAAATATATTTATATATATGTACACTGATTATCACTAATGTTCTTCCCTGTGGGTCTGAGTCTCCCAAGTCTTGTGGATAATTTTGAATTAGCTTGGAAAAGATCAGTTCACCAAAAAAAGACAGAGTTACAGCCTCCCATAGCACTTACTTACTTACTTACTTACTTACTTACTTACTTACTTATTTATTTATTACATTCCTTTGCCGCCCATCTTGCGTATAACAACTCCAGGTGCTTACAAATAATAAAAATAGTAAATCACTAAAACAGTTCAATATAAATACATAAAAATACAAATACAAATTATAAAATGTAAAATATAAAATATAAAATTCCAGATGGGAAGATCTTAAACCTTGGCACCCTCATGGGGCCAACCACCCCCATGAATAACTGTCCCCCCTCCTATACCAGGCCAGGTGGCATAACCAAGTTTTTACTCCCTTCCGAAAGGCCAGGAGAGTGGGGGCCTGTCTTATCCCTGGGGGTAGCTTGTTCCAAAGGGCGAGTGCCATGACAGAGAAGGCCCTCCTCCTGGACCCTGCCAATTGGCAATATCTCATGGACAGGGTCCGTAACATGCTTCCTCTGCCTGACCGGATGGGACGAGTTGACGTAACAGGGGTAAGGTGGTCCCTCAGGTAACCTGGACCCATAACCAACACCTTGAATTGGGCACAGAAAGAGACTGTAATTCAGTGCAGCTGGTGCAGCAACGGTGTTATATGTGCCCTTCTAGGGGCTCCTTAAACTCCCCACGTGACCGCATTTTGCACCAGCTGTAGCTTCCAGATACTCTTCAAGGGTAGCCCTATGTAGACTGCATTGCTGTTGTCTATGTGGGAGATGACCAGGGCCTGAGTGACCATTTGGAGGGACTCCCAATCCAGGAAAGTGCATAGCTGGCATACAACATAAAGTAATATATTGGTAATGGGTTACAAAAGGTGGTGGATACCTTAAAACAATGTGTAATGGACGTAAAGAGGCAATTATATTTGTGGACTCTTCGCAGAGATATCTTTTTGAGTAGTTTTTAAGATCTTATTTTAGACAGCAAGTTATCTAAATCATAAAACTATTCCCAGATTTAGGAGGGCATTAACTTTAGCTTGTTTTAATGTATTTACAACAGTTGTGCTTGATAGAAAGTTTTTGTTGTTGTTGTTTATTCGTTTAGTCGCTTTTGACTCTTCGTGGCTTCATGGACCAGCCCACGCCAAAGCTTCCTGTCGGTCATCAACACCCCCAGCTCCCCCAGGGATGAATCCATCACATCGAAAATATCATCTATCCATCTTGCCCTTGGTTGGCCCCTCTTCCTTTTGCCTTCCACTCTCCCTAGCATCAGCATCTTCTCCAGGGTGTCCTGTCTTCTCATTATGTGGCCAAAGTATTTCAGTTTTGCCTTTAATATCATTCCCTCAAGTGAGCAGTTTGCCTTTATTTCCTGGAGGATGGGCTGGTTTGATCTTCTTGCAGTCCAAGGCACTCTCAGAATTTTCCTCCAACACCACAGTTCAAAAACATCGATCTTCCTTCTCTCAGCCTTCCTTATGGTCCAGCTCTCGCAGCCATATGTTACTACGGGGAACACCATTGCTTTAACTATGCGGACCTTTGTTGTCAGTGTGATGTCTCTGCTCTTAACTATTTTATCGAGATTTGTCATTGCTCTTCTCCCAAGGATTAAGCGTCTTCTGATTTCCTGACTGCAGTCAGCATCTGCAGTAATCTTTGCACCTAGAAATACAAAGTCTTTCACTGCTTCTACATTTTCTCCCTCTATTTGCCAGTTATCAAGCAAGCTGGTTACCATAATCTTGGTTTTTTTGAGGTTTAGCTGTAAGCCAGCTTTTGCACTTTCTTCTTTCACTTTCAGCATAAGGCTCCTCAGTTCCTCTTCGCTTTCAGCCATCAAAGTGGTATCATCTGCATATCTGAGATTGTTAATGTTTCTTCCAGCAATTTTAACTCCAGCCTTGGATTCCTCAAGCCCAGCATGTTGCATGATGTGTTCTGCGTACAAGTTGAATAGGTAGGGTGAGAGTATACAGCCCTGCCATACTCCTTTCCCAATCTTAAACCAGCCCGTTGTTCCGTGGTCTGTTCTTACTGTTGCTACTTGGTCGTTATACAGATTCTTCAGGAGGCAGACAAGATATATTGGTATCCCCATACCGCTAAGAACTTGCCACAATTTGTTATGGTCCACAGAGTCAAAGGCTTTAGAATAGTCAATAAAACAGAAATAGATGTTTTTCTGAAGCTCCCTGGCTTTTTCCATTATCCAGCGGACATTGGCAATCTGGTCCCTAGTTCCTCTGCCTTTTCTAAACCCAGCTTGTACATCTGGCAATTCTCGCTCCATGAATTGCTGAAGTCTACCTTGCAGGATCTTGAGCATTACCTTACTGGCATGTGAAATGAGTGCCACTGTTCAATAGTTTGAACATTCTTTAGTGTTCCCCTTTTTTGGTATGGGGATGTAAGTTGATTTTTTCCAATCTGATGGCCATTCTTGTGTTTTCCATATTTGCTGGCATATAGCATGCATTACCTTGACAGCATCATCTCGCAAGATTTTGAACAGTTCATCTGGGATGCCGTCGTCTCCTGCTGCCTTGTTATTAGCAATGCTTCTTAAGGCCCATTCAACTTCACTCTTCAGGATTTCTGGCTCTAACTCACTGACCACACCGTCAAAGTGATCCCCATTATTGTTATCCTTCCTATACAGGTCTTCCATATATTCTTGCCACCTTTTCTTGATCTCCTCTTCTTCTGTTAGGTCGCCATCTTTGTTTTTCATCATGCCCATTTTTGCCTGGAATCTACCTCCGATGTTTCTAATTTTCTGGAAGAGGTCTCTTGTTCTTCCTATTCTATTGTCTTCTTCCACTTTTGTGCATTGCTTGTTTAAAAATAATCCGTTATCTCTTCTGGCTAACCTCTGGAATTTTGCATTTAATTGGGCATATCTCCCCCTATCACTGTTGCCTTTTGCTTTCTTTCTTTCTTGGGCTACTTCTAGTGTCTCAGCAGACAGCCATTTTGCCTTCTTGGTTTTCTCTTTCTTTGGGATGTATTTTGTTGCCACCTCCTGAACAATGTTGCAAACTTCTGTCCATAGTTCTTCTGTGACCCTATCTACTAAGTCCAATCCCTTAAATCTATTCTTCACCTCTACTGCATATTCGTTAGGAATATTAGTGAGCTCATATCTATCTGATCTGTGGATCTTCCCTAATCTCTTTAGTCTGATCCTAAATTGTGCAAGAAGAAGTTCGTGATCTGAAGTACAGTCAGATCCAGGTCTTGTTTTTACCGAATGTATAGATATACGCCACCTTTGGCTGCAAAGGATGTAGTCAATCTGATTTCGGTGTTGTCCGTCTGGTGAAGTCCATGTATAAAGCCATCTCTTAGGTTGTTGTAAGAGAGTGTTTGTTCTGCAGAGTGAGTTGCCTTGGCAAAATTCTATCAGCCTATGTCCTGCTTCATTTTGTTCTCCCAGGCCATGCTTACCTGTAATTCCAGGTGTCATTTGACTGCCCACCTTAGCATTCCAGTCTCCTGTAATGAAAATAACATCTCTTTTAGGCATGTTGTCCAGTAGGTGCTGCAGATCCTCATAGAACTGCTCTACTTCAATTTCTTCAGCATCTGTGGTTGGGGCGTATATTTGGATCACTGTGATGTTAGATGGCTTGCCCTGAATTCAAATTGAGATCATTCTATCATTTTTTGGATTGTATCCAAGCACTGCTTTAGCCACTTTACTATTAATTATTAAGGCTACTCCATTTCTTCTGTGGTCCTCTTGTCCACAGTAGTAGATCTGGTGGTCATTTGATGTGAAGTGGCCCATTCCAGTCCATTTCAGTTCACTGACACCCAAAATGTCTATCTTTAATCTTGACATCTCACCAGTAACCACATCCAATTTGCCCTGGCTCATAGATCTTACATTCCAGTTTCCAATGGTGTGTTGATCCTTAGAACATTGGATTCGCCGTTCACCACCAGCACCATTGGCCGCTAGCCATCCTTTCGGGTTTGAGCTAGCTGCGTCATCACGTCTGGGGCTAGTTGAACTCATCCTCTGTTCCTCTGCAGTAGCATTTTGACCAACCTCTGACCTGTGGGTCTCATCTTCCGAAGGTATACCAACATAGCTCTGGTTGTACTGATCCATTTAGTTTTCATGGCAAGAATACTGGGGTAGGTTGCCATTACCTTCCCCAGGGATCGCATTTAATTTTTATCTCCCTGTCATGACCTTCCCGTCTTGGGTGGCCCTTCATGGTTTAGCTCATGGCATCATTGAGGTGCTCAAGCTCCAGCACCACGACAAGGTAATGATCCTTTGCTTAAGGATAGAAAGTTTAGGAATCCCCTATTCTTCCAGATTTTGCCCACTGTGATGAAGGTGTGGTAGGAGGATGGGGTGGTAGGAGGATATGACATATGCAGTACTTTACTGATCATCATATAAAGATGCATTTTATAACCCCTTAATTAAGTTTAATTTACAGGTCATACAGATTTATTTTATGTTCAGTTTTTATTATTGTACTGATCAGTACAATTCAGTTTCTTTGATGTGGACAAATTTTGTTTTATTGTCTGTAAAATTTATTGCCATCAATTACATTGATCATTTAGACACGGCTGTTTATTTTATTGTTATTTTATTTTTACCAAATTTTATTTTATATTTTGTTTTATTTTATCTGGTATGTTTTAATTTTATGTTCCTCTAAATGTAATACTGGCTATTGACTGTAGTAAAAGACTGACTGAGAATTCAGATAAGACTATGTTCCTGATTGTGTTTTGTTCAGTTCTACTTTTTTTTTTCCTAAAAAAAGAAGGCACACTGATTGTTGTTTAGAACACTAAAAACTGAATACCCAAAGATATATTAAAAATCACAAGGTGCCTATGGCATCATACTTCTTCAGAATAAAGTACGGAACAGATATTTAGAAGCTTTCCAATATTTGTGTACAGGGAGGTCTGCAGGGGGACAACAGCTTTAAAATGGAAGGCTCGCCTGAGGTGCTTGAAGTCCCAAACCCTTGTTTACATACATGTAATATATGCAATATATATTAAAAGGGGCATCAGTTTGTTTATGTAACCACTTGCCATTTTGGCTGTGTTGACCCTCCTGTGAATGCCCCCATTTGTATGATTCTTTTTAGAAAAATCCTTGCACAAATATAGCTAGGAGGACAGACTCAAATAAATGGTTACCCCTGATATGCTTCCTTTCTATTTATGTGGGTGCTGTGGCATTTATCTATGTGTTTAATATTTAAAAAAAAAACAAAATTGGCCTTTCATATGCATTCTGAAGTCACAAAGTCAAGGAAGGCCTATACAATGTGTTGTTTCTGAAAAGAGAAAAACACACATTTTTTCTTTCATTAAATCATTTTCTTTTGAAAAACTTACTCTGTGTTATACATATTTCCTATTAATTTTCTCCTCCCTGCATTTTAAATAATTTGTTTCTAAATTTCTGTAGGCAGGGAAAAGGTCTTTAAACATGAACTCTTCTCTTCAATATTAAATACCTTCTATCCATCCAAAACTGGTAGCTAAGGAGCTAAGCTCTTCTTGTATCCGAGCAGTGAAAGTATCGATGAAAACCTGTCATTTCTTAGGAGTTTCCTGTATGGATTTTCCTTTTACAATAGCTCATTTAATTATTTTTATGTTAATTTCAGCAATCATTCTCTGTACTTTCCTTAGCTTCAGTTTCCCTAGCTACTGTATACTACTATGATTGTCACCAACAACAGGGACCTTCCCAAACTGCAGGCATGGCAGAAATAAATTGTTTTAGCACATTTTAAAATGTTCTTTCAAATCCCTCAGAGTTAGGAGGAAAAAAAAATGGTAGCAAGAAGAGTTCTACTTCAGAACATAATGGTTTTCCAATCCCTTCCATAAACCCCCAGATATTCATTTCTATTCTCATATGAAGAGGGAAAAATGCATTCATTCTTTATAGAACTTTTCATACAGCCTTTTTATCAACTTTTTCCCTTTGCTTTTTTTTCCACAATGGATTGATTTTTCAGGCTCAGGATTTTAAGGAGTTGCTTGACATTATTTTAGCCCACAATTCATTCTAGTATAGCCCTCTCCTTAACTTTCTTCCTTCCCTAATAGATAACATTTTTTTTTAAATGTAGGAGACTCATTATGTTCTTGATGGGGGGATATATGCACATCTGACTTCTCAAAGAGACATAGCAAAGAGACTACTTTTGAAAAATGAGGTCGCAAATTCTATTGCCAGTACCTTTTCTCAATTTTGTAGTACTCTGGTTACATGAACAATGGAAAAAATTGTTTGGACTAAAATAAATTCAGTTACAACATTCTGAGGACTAGAACAAGTAAATCATTTTTATCTTTCTTCTTTTTTCTTTTTTCCTCCCTCTTTGTCTGTCTCTCTATCTTTTACTCAGTTTTGTTCTCTGTCATGGAAAATCTTTGCTACACTATTATCTGATTCAGTTCAGATCTGCTAAGCACCTGTTTGGAAAAGTGAAACTGTGTCTATTCCCATTCCCATTTCTTGTGTACTAACCTATCAGCCATTTCATACATTGCATCCTTCCAGAAGAGGTAAATGTCCTGCTTTATTCACCAAACTTTATGAGGGCCCTGATGCCAGCATTTTTGTCTATCATTCTTTAACGTTTTTCTACTTTTCAATCCCAGAGAAAAATCTTTTTTAAGGAGCAGAAAACAGAAGAGTTGCACAAAGCCTTTTGATTGGTAGTACTCCAAAACTCAGTTTAAGCATCCTAAACATTTGCATAAAAAGTAAATGTTTGTAATAGCTTGCAGACCCTAAATAGCCCAACGCAATTGAAGCATTGGTGAGTTATGTTTCAAACATATTGCCTTAAGACAGAGTTTAGTACAATAACGGAAATATAGTTGCAGATTATTTAGTTATAAGCATCTATCCTGCCTTTCCCCATGACAAAATATACAAATCTAATATAACAATTAAGAAAACCTAGTATGCAGCTACGTATGTAAGTTCAAATGTCAAAAACAAAAAATTCTTTTCGGCCAAGAATAATTTCCCAGAGAATTGTAACTTTATCTTTCTTCCTCAGATTATTGTCACTTCAACTTCTTACCATTTTTATTAACTTGCTTTTATCTTGAAAGGAGGGGAATAAAGATAACCTCTGCTTCTTGTATAATTTTAGAAAGTTACATGCTTCATCTTTCTTCTCTCTTTTCAACCTTTGTCTACAACTAGCTCTCATAATTTGACATCTAATTCATTTCCAAAGTCCAAAAAAGTGTGAGACCCTGGGTCTTTTGCAAGGTTTTTCTTCAGTTTTTTAGTCTTCCTCCTTTCAATTATAGCATCTTCAGATATGCTTTCTCAGATGTCTACATGTGGGGGCAGAACTAAAGAGGGCAATTTAAAAAGAAAACAAGCAAACACATAACACTAACCTAATGCAAGGATCAAATAAACAACTATAAACAAAGCCATACGCTAAAATATATGACTATAAACCTTACTGAATGAAGCTGTGTGATTAATGGAGAAAAATGACACCACTGAGTGCCCATTTTTTTAAAAAAAGACAATTGTATAAAAAAGACAAAACAGAATTTTTATTTAACAAATGAAACTACTGTTAAATGTGCCATCACAAGTTTTGCCACCTAGTTTTGGCAACTGGTCATCAGGATTTGTTTAAAAATCTATGGAAAATATCAATGGCAGTTACCATGGTTTACTTAAAAAAGAAATGTTCAATTTTCGTTATCAGAACCAAAAAGCAGCCCATTGGAAATTCATATATTAAAAAAGATGTCTTCTTTATAATTGTAATTATATGCCAATTTCTACTTCTACAAATCCTCTTCATTATGTTTTGGAGACATTTAATCTTAAAAAAAATATTTAACAAGATTTATTTAACTAGCTAAATATAGCTAGCCCTATATTATGACCTATTAAGAAGCTTTGCCATAATCATACATTCAGCCAATAATAATTCTCAGAAGCTAACACAGTTAATATAATAGATTTAACAAAAAACATTTTCAGATTCCTTGTACATTTTGCAGGGCAGCATTTCATTAAGTTTGAAAACAAGTTAAGCTCTGTATTGCAATGAGGTTTGTCTTCCAAGCATTCTTTCCTTCAGTTTGGGCCAGATGCACATGTGTATAAATAATATTTCCTACACCTCTTTTCCTAGCACACTGGAGAACAATGACTAAATACAATCTATCATCTTTAAGGAATGGCATAGCTTTGCTATCATTCTGACCATGTGGAATCTCAGAGAGTTTTAGAAGTTCAAAAACTATTCTGTTTGCAGAATGTGAAAACGGTATATGGAATTCAAATGCTGTGGGTTGATTAGATCTTATAAAAGTACAAGTTGTAGAAAACAGACACTGGCAACTCTGTATCCGATTATGATATTTTTATCATTTTGCTAGTTGGAAGCATAGTATTTTCACAAGCTCTTGCACACTTATAACTCAGAATGTTGCTATCAGACAACATCAGAAGGTAGTGTGCAGGTAGCCTATTAATCCTCACATACAATGTAATTAGCTGCAAGATGGCATCTTTACTTAAAGTTTTGTTGTTTATTCGTTCAGTCGCTTCTGACTCTTCGTGACTTCATGGACCAGCCCACGCCAGAGCTTCCTGTCGGTCATCGACACCTCCAGCTCCCCCAGGGACGAGTCCATCACCTCTAGAATATCATCCATCCACCTTGCCCTTGGTCGGCCCCCCTTCCTTTTGCCCTCCACTCTTCCTAGCATCAGCATCTTCTCCAGGGTGTCCTGTCTTCCCATTATGTGGCCAAAGTATTCAGTATCATTCCCTCAAGTGAGCGGTTTGGCTTTATTTCATGGAGGATGGACTGGTTTGATCTTCTTGCAGTCCAAGGCACTCTCAGAATTTTCCTCCAACACCACAGTTCAAAAGCATCGATCTTCCTTCTCTCAGCCTTCCTTATGGTCTAGCTCTCACAGCCATATGTTACTACAGGGAACACCATTGCTTTGACTATGCGGACCTTTGTTGTCAGTGTGATGTCTCTGCTCTTAACTATTTTATCGAGATTTGTCATTGCTCTTCTCCCAAGGATTAAGCATCTTCTCATTTCCTGACTGCAGTCAGCATCTGCAGTAATCTTCACACCTAGAAATACAAAGTCTTTCATTGCTTCTACATTTTCTCCCCTATTTGCCAGTTATCAATCAAGCTGGTTGCCATAATCTTGGGTTTTTTGAGGTGTAGCTGCAAGCCAGCTTTTGCACTTTCTTCTTTCACCTTCAGCATAAGGCTGCTCAGTTCCTCCTTGCTTTCAGCCATTAAAGTGGTATCATTTGCATATCTGAGATTGTTAATGTTCCTTCCAGCAATTTTAACTCCAGCCTTGGATTCCTCAAGCCCAGCATGTCACATGATGTGTTCTGTGTACAAGTTGAATAGGTAGGGTGAGAGTATACAGCCCTGCCATATTCCTTTCCCAATCTTAAACCAGTCCATTGTTCCGTGGTCTGTTCTTACTGTTGCTACTTGGTTGTTATACAGATTCTTCAGGAGGCAGACAAGATGACTTGGTATCCCCATACCACTAAGAACTTGCCACAATTTGTTATGGTCCACACAGTCAAAGGCTTTAGAAGAGTCAATAAAACAGAAATAGATGTTTTTCTGAAACTCCCTGGCTTTTTCCATTATCCAGCGGATATTGGCAATTTGGACTCTAGTTCCTCTGCCTTTTCTAAACCCAGCTTGTACATCTGGCAATTCTCGCTCCATGAACTGCTGAAGTCTACCTTTCAGGATCTTAAGCATTACCTTACTGGCATGTGAAATGAGTGCCACTGTTCGATAGTTTGAACATTCTTTAGTGTTTCCCTTTTTTGGTATGGGGATATAAGTTGATTTTTTCCAATCTGATGGCCATTCTTGTGTTTTCCAAATTTGCTGGCATATAGCATGCATTACCTTGACAGCATCATCTTGCAAGATTTTGAACAGTTCAGCTGGGATGCCGTCATCTCCTGCTGCCTTGTTATTAGTGATGCTTCTTAAGGCCATTCAACCTCACTCTTCAGGATGTCTGGCTCTAGCTCCCTGACCACACCATCAAAGCTATCCCCGATATTGTTATCCTTCCTATACACGTCTTCCGTATATTCTTGCAACCTTTTCTTGATCTCTTCTTCTTCTGTTAGGTCCTTGCCATCTTTGTTTTTGATCATACCCATTTTGGCCTGGAATTTACCTCCGATGTTTCTAATTTTCTGGAAGAGGCCTCTTGTCCTTCCTATTCTACTGTCTTCTTCCACTTCTGTGCATTGCTTGTTTAAAAATAATTCGTTATCTCTTCTGGCTAACCTCTGGAATTTTGCATTTAATTGGGCATATCTCCCCCTATCACTGTTGCCTTTTGCTTTCCTTCTTTCTTGGGCTACTTCTAGTGTCACAGGAGAGAGCCATTTTGCCTTCTTGGTTTTCTCTTTCTTTGGGATGTATTTTGTTGCCACCTCCTGAACAATGTTGCAAACTTCTGTCCATAGTTCTTCTGGGTTCCTATCTACTAAGTCCAGTCCCTTAAATCTGCTGTAGCCACTTTACTATTAATTATAAAGGGTACTCAATTTCTTCTGTGGTCCTCTTGTCTACAGTGGTATATCTGGTGGTCATTTGATGTGAAGTGGCCCATTCCAGTCCATTTCAGTTCACTGACGCCCAAAATGTCTATCTTTAATCTTGACATCTCACCAATAACCACATCCAATTTGCCCTGGCTCATAGATCTTACATTCCAGGTTCCAATGGTGTGTTGATCCTTAGAACTTTGGATTCGCCGTTCAACACCAGTACCGTCGGCTGCTAGCTGTCCTTTTGGGTTTGAGCTAGCTGCGTCATCATGTCTGGGGCTAGTTGAACTCATCCTCTGTTCCTCCCCAGTAGCATTTTGACCATCTTCCGAACTGGGGGTCTCATCTTCCGAAGGTATACCGACATATCTCTGGTTGTACTGATCCATTTAGTTTTCACGGCAAGAATACTGGAGTGGGTTGCCATTACCTTCCCCAGGGATCACATTTAGTCTGACCTCTCTGTCATGACCTTCCCGTCTTGGGTGGCCCCTCACGGTTTAGCTCATGGCATCATGGAGGTGCTCAAGCTCCAGCACCATGACATGGTAATGATAAGCCACTTGAAATACAGCACAGTGATTCATTTCTCCTTATCATCACCAAGAAGCAAGAACAAGAACACATTTATAAAGTCAGTAGCAGTTTGTGAAGTTCTAATCCTTCTTGTAATGTTTATATCATTCATTTCATAAATTGAATAAATCCATTCATAAATCAAATAAATAAATATTGCAGTTATGAAAATAAATGTGTAAATTCAAGAAGTCTCAGTTCTATCTGTGCAAATCCCACATACTTTTAGCTACAGTGACAGAATTTATATAGAGATAAAGTTAAGTTAGTAACGGTTGATAAAATCTAGAGGCATAAACCACAGATAATTAAATTTCATGCAATACTTTAACAAGTCTTGCAATGGTCTTTCCCTCTGTATTTAAAAAGCAACAGCTGCTAGTGTTAATACATGGTTAACATAGGCTACATAAAGCTATAATATATCCAGAATGACTTTCCCTTTTCCTCTTTGGTGACCTTTTTGCTTCGTAAGTCAATGGAAACTTTTTCTTCCTATTTATAGAAATTTCTATGTGGAAAATGTATGAATCTTTTAAGGCCTAAGAGATTTCAACTTAAAGGCAAAGGAGAGAAAATGTATGTGAAAATAAGTTACAAGGAGGAGAAATTAATTATCTCTAAACTGAGAGTCATATCTGAAGGTACTATTGTGTATAAAAGTACAGCCAGGGTTAAGTACTTCAAAATCACATTGATTTCAGAAAGTTCTGCTGTGTCCTAATCATACTTTTTAGCTCAAGATTTCTTTTCTTTCCCCATCAGACCATCAGATCCTCCCTTTCTAGCATGGACAGATGTACATACACATACACACAGAATTTGATTTATACAAAATCAGCCAGAGGTAAAATATTAAAAAAAAAAAAAAAACTGACTTGAAACAGGGTGTTCTATGGAAAGGAGCAAGCACCCATTTCTGACTGCAAGAGCACAATATTTCCGGAGTCTCTTTGATCATGGAATTAATGGTGTCTTTCTCTATTATACAGTACCAGGTACAATCAACAACTGCCTAGAATTTTTTTTTTTAAGTCTATCATACATATACCTATTCAGAAGCACATTTTATTTTAAACTACACAGCTCAAAATTGGCTTGAAAGCTCTTTTATATCAGTAAGTGTTTTGAGTAGCCTTAGAAATGAAGGTTGCAAAATTCTACTAAGACGGCTTGTTAAATTAGCTTCAAAACTATTTTAGTTCACTGTCTTACCATTATTTATTTATTCACAAGAGTGTTAAAAAGTCAGTTAAAGAACTAAATATAAGAATATACAATCTGCAGGTAAACTTCTAATTCAGATATTGCCATAGAAGCATTAAGAGAATTATCAAGTTAAATTTTCTATTGAGAAAACATCCTACTCTGTAATTTTTTTCAAAATTCATCTGGCTTCCTTTATTTATTTTTTTTTCCTTTCCTCAGATCCTTTTCTTCTTTAATTCAAATTGTGTTCACTAGTACATAGTTTATTCCAGATTTAATTGAATTTAATATTATCACAGGGATGGAGCCAATCTGGTATAGTGGTTAAGGCACCAGGAGACTGTGATTTCTAGTGCCACCTTAGGAACAAAGCCAGCTGGGTGACCTTGACCCAGTCATTCTTTCCCATCCCTAGGAAGGAGACAATGGCAAACCAATTCTGAAATCTTGCCAAGAAAACTTGCGAGCCAGTTTGGTCTAGTGTTTAAGACTCCAGGCTAGAAACCAGAAGACTGGGAGTTCTAGTTTTGCCTTAGGCACAAAGCCAGCTACAGTAGGTGACCTTGGGCCAGGCAATGGCAAACCACTTCTGAAAAACCTTGCCAGGAAAACTGCAGGAACTAGTCCAGGAAGTTGCCAGGAGTCAAGACTGATTCAAAGGCACCCCCCCAAAAAAAATCACTGTAGTTTATTTTGCAGGGAGGAAAACCTTGTACATTACTTATATGAAGTCCTCCCTTAAACTCAGGAATTCATCATTATACATCTGGCAGGAAAAGTATAGTAGACAATATAAAGGCCTGAAACTTATGCTTTTCCGAAGCAATAGAGTGATTTACTTGGTCATTAAGTGAGGCAGTCACTAAGTGAAATTGCAACTGTGCTTATGATCTTATCTTCAGCTTTCCTTTGCTTTACAGACCTGTGAAGGTTGTAAATGCGAGGATTGGTCATAAAGTTACTTTTTCATCACTATCATAACTGGGAACAGTCATTCAAAGAGGCAGTTGCTAAATGAAGACGACGTGTATGGTCAGTGCCTTTCACATAGAGTGTCTTACAAATCTTTCAGGCATGATATTCTTTTGATTCTGGCATCTATAATCTTCATTATTATTTGTAACTGTATACAGTCATACGTTCAGTCTCTCTATTGCATATATATTGCTATCAACTTGCAGCTCCAGTCCAAGCTGAAGAAGCAAATGCTTTATTAGACAGGCAATTACCCTGTTTTCTTATTATTCAGATAAAAGGCACCTATTAGTCTTGTCTCAAATAAATTACAGCAATTGAGATACTATCCTCTGCAATCAGATATTAATATCAGAAAACACTGATTCAGCAAATTGAATGGCATTTTCTTTTTGCTTTTTTCTAAGAAGAATTGATAACAAACTTACTACAAGTATTCCTAACCTCTATTTAGCATCATTTGACTTCTTCTGATCTTTTAACCCAAATATAATTCCATGTAAAAAATTTACTAGTACCCAACAACAGCAGGTACAATGGGATTAGGAGCAGCAAGACACCTTTAAAATCCCAATGAGCCACCATTATCATATAGGGGCTTCCATTTACATATTCTTAAGGACTAGGGAGATCCTATAAAGCTTATTTTCACTCTATAGCCAACATGTCTGGGTTCAGGGAATATGAATTGGAAGTTCATTCCTTGACTGGTAGATGTCCAGTTGGGCAGAAACTTGGATACAAGGTCTGTGCCCAGGGCAAGTTTAATCAACTTTAATAAATAATGCCAGTAAGGACAAGCTGCAAGCAACTCGTTGTCAGTTACTGTTTTACTATTAAACTTGTTCTTGGAGTTACTGTAACAATTTAATAAAAGTTGTGACCTTAGCTAACTGCCAGAAACAGTTAAAGAGAACAGAGTCAGTTTCTCAGTGAAGTATATTCTAGGTAAAAAATGTATGGACATTTTTAATTAATTGTTGTGACCTTAGAAAGAAGTAAGTTTTTAAGAAGTACCCCTAAATGCACACATGCAGACTCATTTCTTACAAATATCTATCTCAGTATTGGAGACTGTTCTCAAGTTAATAATTATTGTATCAGAAAGGACATTTTTATTTACAGGTTCAGTGAAAGGCAGCTTTATTTAATTAATTAATTGATTGATTGATTGATTCCTCTGCTGCTCATCTCATACACAATGACTCTGGGTGGCTTACAAAGAATAAAAATAAATATAAAAGCATACAGTATAAATACAAATTTAAATATTGAATATAAAACCAAAAATTCAAATTGGGAAATAAGATCTTATCCTGGCACCGTCATGGGGCCAACCACTCCCATGAATAGCTGTCACCCCTCCCATCCCAGGCCAGATGGCATGACCAAGTTTTTACTCCTTTTTGGAAAGCCAGGAGAGTGGGGGGCCTGCTCACCTCTGGGGTAATGTGTTCCACGGGGCAGGGGCCATAGCGGAAAAGGCCATCCTCCTGGACCCTGCCAATTGGTAATTCCTCATGGACAGGGTCCGTAACATGCCTTCTCTGCATGACCGGGTGGGACAGGTCGATGAAACGGGGGTGAGGTGGTCCCTCAGGTAACCTGGACTCATACCATGTAGGGCTTTAAAGGTGATAACCAACACCTTGAATTGGACCCAGAAGGAAACTGGCATCCAATGCAGCTCGTGAAGCAATGGTGTTATATGTGCCCTCCTAGGGGCTCCTAAGACTGCTCATGTGGTCGCATTTTGCACCAGCTATAGTTTCCAGATACTCTTCAAGGGTAGCCCCATGTAGACCTCATTGCAGTAGTCTATGTGGGAGATGACCAGGGCCTGAGTGACTGTTTGGAGGGACTCCTAATCCAGGAAAGGGCATAGCTGGCACACAACGCGAAGTTGCGCAAAGGCTCCCCTGGCCACAACTGCCACCTGCTCTTCGAGCAGGAGTTGTGAGTCCAGAACACCCAAGTTCTGCACAGTGTCTGTCTGAGGCAGTGCAATCCCATCCAGAGCCAAAGATGGCAAATTCCCGGATTCTCAGGAACCCCCAACCCACAGCCACTCCATCTTACCAGGGTTCAGCTGAAGCCTGTTGTTAGGTGACACATATGATCAGTTTAATTTAAGTATCAATTAGAGAAAGATTATGCTTAGTCATTTATACATTATACAAAAACATAAATTAATTGAACTGAAAGAATTACATATTTTTTATCCAGTGGGAAGATGCCCTACAAAACAAAGACTGAGTGAGCACTGATACTTGATTGTCTTAAAAGGTTAATAAGAGCCAATAATCAGCTACTTCAAAAGTTAGTTCACGGAAAAATAGATTATAACAAAGTTGTAGATTGGAAGAAAGGTGTCAAACCCCTTAACAGCACAGCATGATCAAGTAAAACAGACTCAAACTGATTTTATATGAGTTTTAATGCCAAGAATTAAGGGTTAAACCAAAAGCTTGAGACCTGATATAGGAATCCAGTCCTTTGCTTTTTACTGAGTTCAATAAGATAGGATCCCTTTGAAGTTTCTGAATTTCTTTCTTCCAGCTGCTTGTACTGACAGCGTAAGAATCTGTTTCTTTGATAAACCAACAACAGCCTCTCCCTGATTATTTGGCCTAGTGATACTCCTCTTTCTTTCTCAGTCCCAGCATAATCTCTCATATACTGTAAGTAAACATTCATATACCTGAGAAAAAAGAAGTGCAGAAATAGGAAAGTAGCAGACAGAATAATTGCTGAATGCATTGACAGCAGCAGGAAGCAGTATAATTTGGGTACACCTTATTTATGTATTTATTTTCATCATATTTGCTCCCGTCATAATCAGAGCACTGGTAATCAGTGAGTTCTCTTGCACTGCCTCTTGCCACAGGGAGGCTGGACCCTTTGATCAGTCCTCCCCAGGTGACTAATGGACTGTGATGTGTTCAGAGGGAGTTTGGGGATGTACCTGATTGTCTGCTGCACAGTCTAACCAGGGCCTTGGTTGCCACCTGGAACTAGAGGGGGGAGGCATTGGATCAGATTGCACCCATGCAGCCCCTCTCCTCCCATGGATCTCATCACTCCCCATGGTTTATGGAAGGAGTGATGGAGATGAAACATGAGAAGAGGCACCTAGAGCACTGCTGGAGGACTACAAGTAGTGAAACCAACCAAACGTGAGTTGGAACTGCTATTAAGGCCTACACTGTGGTAATAAGAGCAAAGAAACATCAATATTTCTCTGCTCTTGTTGCGTCCAGTGGCCTTGTTTAAGGTGAGTAGGGCTCTCTTGGGTACAGCAGGCTTAGAAGTTCACCTGCAAGGCCATTCAAAAGAATGTAGGGCATCTGTCAGACAAAATCTCTTAGATCTGCTCCCAATTAGACTCCAGCCTTGAGACAGATCCTGGGCAATGTCTGGGGTACTGTTTTGCTCAGTTACCTGGAAAGAGTTTGAACCTGTTTTACCTGATGAAGTGGACAGGGTTCTCCTAACTGTGAGCTCAGCCACCTGTGTATTAGACCCATGTCCCTCCTGGTTGGCTTAGGCTTGTTAGATATGGTTGGGTTTTGCCAGTGGTGAATTCTTCCTTGAGAGAGGGGGTTGTTCCTCTGTCATTTAAAGAGGCGGTGCTTCACCCCCTCCTCAAGAAGCCATTGCTAGACCCAACCATATTGGAAAATATTTGTCTAGTCTTCAACTTCTCTTTTTAGGGAAGACTGTTGGTAAGGTAATCATACAACAGCTTCAGAGTATCCTGGATGAAGCAGATTATTTGGATCTTTTTCAGGCTGGTTTCAGGCTCAGGTATGGAACCAAAATGACATTGGTTGTGCTTTTGGATGACCTCTGGCGGGAGCAGAATTGGGATAGTGCATCCATCCTTGCTTTTCTTGACCTCTCCGTTGCTTTTGGTACCATTGACAGTCATTTTGGATTGGCTTCAAGGGTTGGATATAGACAGCACTGTATTGTGTTGGTTCCTCCAGGGCAATTTCCAGTGTTGATTTGAGGGAAGAGGTCCTATCCTCCACCCCTGCTTTGCAGGGTCCTGCAGGGTCTCTGTGTTATATCCCCTCCTGTTTAACATTTACATGAAGCCTCTGGTAAGGTAGTTCAATGTCATGGGGTGAAGTATCATCAGTATGACATGCTGATGATACCCAGCTTTATATCTCAGCTCCAGGCTGATTAAGTGATGCGGTGGAAGTCCTATCTTAGTGTTTGGAGGCTGTGGGGGTCTGAATGGGGAAGAACAGACTTTAGCTCAACCCTAGCAAGACTGAGTGGCTTTGAGTTTTGGGACCTCCTGGATCCTAGGACTTACCATTGCTTGTTCTGGATAGGGTTGCACTACCCAAAACAGAACTGTGTGCAATTTGGGGGTTCTTCTGGACTCATGGCTACTGTCCAAAGAACAGGTGGCAGCTGTGGCCAGGAGGGTCTTTGTACAGCTTTGTCTTGTGTACCAGCTGTGTCTGTTCCTGGACTGGCAGACAAGTGCCCCACAGTCACTCGTGCCTTGGTCATCTCCTATATGGACTACTGCAGTATACATGAGGCTGCCCTCAAAGACCATATAGAAGCTTCAACTGGTACAGAATGCAGCTGCATGGGCAGTTACAGGCATTCCCCATGGGGCTCATGTTATATCTTTGTTCTGTGAACTACATCAGTTGCCAGTATGTGCCTAGGTTCAATTAATAGTGCTGGGGATGACCTATAAACCCCTTCACCAGAGAGACTGCTTTTGCCTGATTACATCTACTGTATCTGTCCCATTAGGTCTGGCAGGAGAGGCACACTTCAGGTACCATCTGCTAGAGAATGCCATCTAGCAGGACCCAGGAGAGCCTTTTCTGTCATGGCACCCATCCTGTGGAACATGCCCTGGAGTTCATGTTTGCCCCAACCCTACTAGCTCTTTGCAAGGCCATAAAAATGTGGCTGTGCCACCAGGCATGGGTATCTGGAAGTGGAGTGGAGCCCATACAGTGGTTATGCTGAGCATAGATTATTTTTAACCCTGGCTGTGGATTTTGTTAATTTAATTATATTGGTTTTATACTTTTTAAAAATATGGTTTGATTGTTTTGCAATTTTTAAATTGTTGTATGCCACCCAGAGTCGGCTATATGAATCAAACAAATAAATAAATAAAGCAGGTCTTACATGCCTACATTATCATTACTGTGAAAACGACAAATAATACACCAAAAATCAGCATATTTTCACTCATTTTATGAGCATAGATGATATCCTTGGTGTGTGAGAACAGACTAGAAGGAAACAAGCTCTGGGAAATAATTTGTTGGAAAAAAACATAGAGAGTTAAAGAAAGGAAACTGGTCCCTTTTTTAAGTGTGGGTTATAACATGTCTTACCAACCCTACACACTTTCTGAACTCCAACATAAAATTTTGCAACAATAATTAAATAAACATACACAACCATCATTTGTTTTCTCTGTTTTGTTACAAATACAGTTACGTTTTATTGAACCTTTTTTGTGCTGTTTCTGTTTGTTCCATCCCTAGTCCTATAACCAGTGACATACAGCTTAGGGTTAGAAAATATAAACATAAGATTTTTTTTTTTCTTTCCTGAGGCTAAAAGTAGTAGCAGCAAATATTAAAGTGATTTGTGTTTTTTTCCAGGATACATAAAAAGGAAAAGGAGCCTGGGGCCTAGATAAGAAATCACCTAGCAATCTCCAGAAATTTTTTACTCCAGAAACTTCTTTAACAAAAGACTTGCAAGAATTGTTTAGCAGCTAAACTTACATGCATTGCAGCTTTTATCTATAAGAATATGCTGGATGCCCTACATTGTTTCTTGCTGACTATAGCACTGATAATTAAAAACAACTTGAAATATCATGACATTCAGTCAGCATTACAGTGTATATACAGCTTGTCAGAATATCTTATTAGAACGTGTCATTTTGATAAAATAACATTAACAAAAAAACAGGAACATCTTGATAGATAAATGGTGTTTCCTAGTCAGCTCTAGTAGAATTACATTATAGCTGGATACTGCCTGCAAGGGAAACTAGAGATTAAAGATGGTCTAGTTCTATATACCAGGAAAACTATGGTGGGAATCTGACTATTACTAAATCAATCCCATATCACAACTTTTGTAATTTTCCATTATTCCTGAAATAATTACTGGATTTGTTGGACAATCATAAGCTAAATAAATTGTGACCAAGCTCCTTAAGGTAAATACAGAATAGCTATACAAAAGCTAACAATGTATCCATTCTTCAATCATAGTATGTTTTGGGGCGGGAGGGGTTTGTAGGAATGTCAGATGGACACTTTGCACAGTGGCAGTATCGTAGCCAATGAGGTTTATCTGAGGCACGATTATTGCTAATTGAAACACTGGTCCATCTTATCTGTCATTCCCAGACTATTAAATAATCTGCTCATTCATTCATTCATTCATTCATTCAATTTATACAGCTGCTCATCTCACATATGTGACTGTGGGTGGCTTACAAAGTTAAAAACACAAAAACAATACAAAAAATTAGAATAAAACCCATAACCAAAAAAGATTAAAAACATTAAAACCATAAAAACTATTAAAAACTATACAAATATAATTATGCAAGCATAATTTGTATAAAAACCTTGCAAATATAATCAGTGTAATACTTATCAGCAGGGTTTGACTAAAGTGATCAAGATTTTTCTCAGACTGGCTTCAGTAATCATCCAGGAGGTAAAAAAAACCCCAAATCAGTTAAAGTCTGATGAGCTGCTTAGATACAGGGAGATCAGCCAGCTCCCAACCAGGGAATGTTAGCTAGGAATACCCATACTTTTCCCAGGTCTGTGGCCTTCACAGGGATGGGGTTAAATGCTTTCAGTCTGATGAAAGTAATGTTGTGTCAAGTGATGCAAGCCTCATCCCTTTGTACACGCACTGTGACGTTGCACAGACATCCAAAACAAGCAGAACTTATGATACAGCATCACAATGCTGATTTTGTCATTTTGATGAAAGAAGTAGGAGCCTGCAGACACCATGTCCCAGGCTATTATTTGCTGCAAATTATCATGGTTATTTATAAAGTTGTGACTCCTAATCCAAAGAATTGCCTCACCTCTGCACTGTAGTGGGTAGGTAATGCGTATGAATGAGAGTTGTTGTTCTTCATATTTAGTTCCATAAATCTTTTTTATTTTTTACCTTGAGGTAACAGCATCATTCTATGTATATTCAGGTATTTGTTCTTAATTACTTTCAATCCTTAACTATTTTTCAATAGTGAAGGATTGAAAGCCTTGAATAGGCACTTAACTATTTTTCAATTCTAAAATTCACATTTGTCTACTTGCAATCTATGTAGTGGAACTTCTGCTTCATTAATATTTGCAAAGTGACCTGGGATCTTGGCATCTTAGTTGTTAATTAAGTGTGGAGTAGTCGTATTATTAAATTTGCATCAGTGTAATGCATTCATGCTATTGCACATTTCATGATGATGAATAGATTTGAGTTGCTCAGAAGAGAGTTACTGGGGTAGAAACTCTTTAATGTGCAGTAATGGTTAGAGATGAGGTATAACACAATACTTACTACAATTATATCACTGTTATTGCATCCGTTGTAAATAGCATAAAAATATTATAGGGTTTATTGTTAATCATTTGTTTCTAATTTTCTTATTCAGCTGTTTTCCATAATTAGCCAGTCTGACTCTAATCCTATCGTCCTAGTGTAAGAAAATCCTAGAACTTGAAATTTTTCCTAAGCAAAATAATGTTTAGATAAGGGGATACATTTTTCTTAAGAAACTACATTTTAAAAATAATGGAAATAGATAGTATGTTCTACTATGCAAATAATCAACGCACACACACAAAAAATCATAGGTTATATCACAGAAGTCCACTTGTGAATACAAGAGTGGAAGTTATTACCTGAAATACCTTTTCCCTAAAAATATTTTGCCACATGCAGAAAACTATCTTGTCTGGAATTCAGATCATTTTTTCCCTTATGCTACTTTTTAAAAGTTCAGTATTGGTGCTGTAGATGCTGTTGGTAAATGCTAGGTTAAACAATAATAATGTTTTCCTCATCCATGCTCTTCTCCAATATTCTCTCTGCATGAACACAGACAAATTTTAAGACTTATCTCTGGATTTGGAACTGCAAACCTCCAGAATGATAGCTTTAGGGAATTTCAGTATTCATGATAAAGCATGCTGGAGTACATAAGCACATGACAACTTCATGATCACTGTAGCAATTAAGGGCTGTTATAACCATAGATGAAGAGAACAAACTAGGTTCACTCTTTGGAAAAGATTTCAAGTCTAGCAAGGGCTCATAATTTTTAAAAATATTTTTTTTAAAAAAATCAGATTAAATATAATTCTGATTTATATTTAAAAAATCAGCTTTAAAAAAATCATCAGCTTAAAAAATATATTTTTAAATTATCAGATTAGTTTTCAGGTATACTATACAAGATAGTTAAAATTATCTTCCATCTTTCTTTAGCTTAAAAAAAATCCTGGTGAATTTACAGCTACACTAAGCTCTTTGAAGAAAAATGCTTCCTGAAATGGACATAGTAATCACCTATAGTAGAAGAACTGAAGTGAAGTATACAGTTTAAGTTTAAATTCATATGTGGAAAAAACACTTTTCTTTGTTCCAGACAAAGTAAAGTGAAGTAAGGAATAAAATAAAAGCTGTAGGAGAGGTGAATTAAAAATTGGCAAGGGCATTTAATTTTGTGACTTCAAGACTCCAGTTTAAAAAAATGCATAAAATATTCAAAAATATGCATGTGTGTGCATATGTGCATATATATTTATATGTGCCTTTGTATACTCATATCACATATCAATATATGCATATACAAACATCAAATTAAAAAAAACCCTAAAGGTTTCATGAAAAATAGCATTCATAAATTCCAAGATGTTGCATTGTGAATAGATATGCATCAGATTACTCAGCCTCAAACAGCAAAAAAAAAAAGAGGTTTTAAATGCAAACATATTTAGATTAGTAGACATTTAAACATTGTATATATTTTCCTTGAAATAAATATTTTGTATGCATTCCCTCAAATATGCATGTTTATGATTTTTCGAAGTCCTACAGTTTAGAGAAAAATCTTATGAAATGTGTTCTATCATGACATCAAGGGTGATGAAATGTAACTAATTTTACACCTTGAGTTTGCCACTGAATAATGTCAAAATAAAAATGAAAACACTAAATGAGGCTTAAGCCTGTCTCAATCCTGGGCTGAGGACAAAATTAAGTTAACCTCAAGGGAAGACATTGCTGTTGCCAAGGAATGTTGGCATCATGGTTATGTGCAACACAGTGTTAGTGTTAGAGCTAAAACACTGTCTAGCCACTTTAAAATAAAAAGAGCTCCTTCATTGTCACTACATTTTTCTAGTACAACCTTTGGCAGAGATATTGTCCTTCATGTTTGTATTTCTACTGTTCTGCTAATGTCAGTTAATATAATTGTAATTGATTATTTATAATTAATTAATTACAACTTGGTCCTGTTCAGTCTTTGTTTTGATTAATAGGAAGGAGCTATATGCAAAATGTCTCATTGGACTGCAGTCTTTGACATGTCCTAAAACTGAGAAATGAGAAAAGCAGTATCATGGAAATAACGGACTCTAACTGGTACATGATTATACTTAGCATCAGCAGTTCACTGGCCATGTCTTTCTCAGGTTCTTTGGAAATATGCACCTGCTTTCTTAAAGTGCATGGCTTTTCAGTATAAAGATATATTAATGCCAGAGGCAAAGATGCTCTAGAGTACACCCTTTAACTTTGCTTGCCATGGTCAGCTGAAACTAAAAATTGCAAAAAGAAAAAAATACTTCATAAAATCATGATTGTATTATCTAAGTGCCCTTATGAAACTGATTGACTAGATAATGGCATTGTGTCAGACCAAGGCTTACAGTGTTACGATGAGTAGACATATTTTAGTTGATTTAAAATGAAATGTAAGTGATTTAAATACTAATGAACAAGTCTTCTTTGCATCAATCATTAAGTAGGATTAAGATAATGGTGCCAGATTTTAACATATCAGTGATCACATGCATAATGCCAAATAGTTTCAGACACAGATTTCTTAAACTAGGGAAAGGGTGGAGAGAGAGAGAGATTCTTTTGGCTACATAATAAAGTGATAAAGTAAGTCTTATCTTGCACATACCTATAAGCTCTTAAACTCTATTGACATGTTACTGGAAGGTTGTGGGTCTTCATTAGTTTGGTATCCATAATTCAGGCCCTGGTTTACTTCAGGATCAAATTATTGTTGTTTTTGTTGTTGTTCTTGTTGCTATCTGAGAGAAGCATGAAGAAAATGACCTAAATGATAATACAGAAATGGAGTTTTGAGTCTATCCTCTCATTTGTTGGAGTGGGGGAGATAGTTTGTTTTCTTTTAATTTTCTAGTGAAGAGTTTATAAGCCTGAGGTTTACATCCTAGTACAGTAATTCATTGCTTTACTTTTGTTTCCTACCAAAAACCAAGAAGAAATTGCAACACTCTAATTTGCTGTTTTGTTGTCAAATTTCAGAGTGTTTTCCATAGCTTAAGGCCACATTGAGAAGGTTCCTTCATATGATCCCAAGAAACTGGTTTCTGAAAGAAGGCACACCTCTAAGAGGCCTCCTCTTACATATTTTCAAATCCAGTCAGGTTCATCAGGAACAATCCAGGCAGACAGACTGTATTTATGTGAGAAAGTCTCTGCATCATCTAACACAGATAGTCTCAAACTGTGAGTCACACCTCCCTGGAGGCTGTGAAAAACTCAGTAAGGGCTACAAGAATGTTTTGGCTCAGGAATTGTAGCCAACCTCAGACTTCTGAGTGTTACTGGGACACTAAGAGTGCTGTGAACCAAAAATGCTTAGGCACCTCTGTCATAGACTGTTACTGTATATCAGGGTCTGAAATTTGCATTTGACCATTCAGAAGTATGGCATGGCATGTAGTATTATGTCCATAGTTCTGAGAATATTTATACAATTTGTGTTACAGAAGTTCTTTTTTTTCTCATTATTTTTAATTTCTAGCCTTTCAAAATGGAACGGTTTCTGTTTGGTCATCTTTAGCTTTGTGTTACCATCAAAGTACTAGTAGTACTAATAAAAGTGAGTCTAAGCCAACAAAGCATGATGAAAGCAGTTTCATGACTTTATTGGAGAAGACAGCTTCAATGTCATATTCATAAAAAAAATCCTGTCAACTGAGTGTGAAGCCAAACATAGTGAAATGACATCTGGAAACAAGTCATGAAACACAGTTATAAAGTTATAGTCATTGTTTTATTTGATTCATAGATTAAATGTTAATTATTAAAAGTAAGTAATATATTTATTTCTTGCCAACACTGCCCAATTAAATAATTATTTTTATTCTGGAAGGGAAGGAGGCAGAGTTAACAAGTTTATTTATTTTAGGAACTTGTGGAATTACAAGTTGGAGAACTCTTGTTGCAACAAATTTGTGTTCCTAACCTGACAGGTATATGAGCTTCTTGCTTTTTATAACTGTTGCAGTTTCTAAGATAATCCCATGTTCTGTCTTCTTCCAAAGGATGTGGCACCGACCTCTGTCAGAACTCACTGTTGTTAGAATGTAGTCAGCTTTCTAACGAATGAAACCCTGATACTTGATAAGTACCAAATCCCATTGTACTGGGGGTGGGGTGGCATGGGGAGAAGACAACTACCCTTCCTTATATAAAATGAAAACAGCATGCACACACCACTGAAGTTGCAGTAACAAACCTAGGTGTCAGGAAATTAAATAAAAATAATCATTTTATAAGCTAGCATCTATGAAATCTTTCCTTTTTAAGATCTGAAAATTGCTATTGATTCAAGTCTGTATGTAATTAGGTAATTGCAGTCTTGGAAATACACATTTTAAATTAAAATTTTAAAAAAATCAGAACCAATTACTATACTAAAGAATGCATAAAGCTGCAATTTTTAAAGCTGCTCACCAGTCTCTCATACACAATAATTAAAACGGCTGGTTTCCAAAACTTCCATATAATTGTATTAACTTCATAAAATCTGTTTAAATGAGAAGTTGTCATGTTCGCCGTTTCAATGTCTTTGATGCATCGTAACGTTTCGCATGTCATTAATTGGATGCGTGTTTCATCTTTCTCGGGAGGATGGGAACGGTTATCTTTTGGCTTTGCTTTGGAATGTATTTGTATTATCTACTGCGCTCAAGGTTACTTTCCCAGGCTAGCAACTCTGACGATTGCTAGCACCTGTGTCGGGCGGGGCTGTTACGAGGGAGGCGGGATACGTTTGCACCAAGGGTTTAAGTTTGTATTTGGCGCGCTTTTGCTCATTCTCAGCTTTCTCTGTATCTGTCTTTAGTACTCTAAATAAATCAGATTTCATTTAGCAGCCTCTTGTGAGTCTGAGTATTTGGGGCTAGGGCAACCATTACATAAAGCTGAGAATCTAAGTTCCTAACTCCGCTGGCCCCTGTCCAGGAAAGACAAGCGTCGAACCCTGTGAGGGAGAGAGCCCGCGATGACTGAACCCGACATCATGATGATGGAGGAAGGGGAACCGGACTCGACCGTGAGGCAGTCCGGCCGACCGTCCCAAGGTGGGGAGCTGTCAGCCATCCGAGAGGAGGCGAGCTCCGAGTCGGAGAGTGAAGCCGGGGGGCTGAAAACGGCCCCAGAGACCACCGTAAATTCTCCGGGCGAGCTGCTCACCTGGGATACGACCCAAGGAGATGCCACGGCAGCGGGGGGTCCCTCCTGGAGGCAGAGATACCCATTGTCCCCCAACGTGGTGCAGGTGCAGCCAACGGAGGGCTCACCCACTCCGGATCGGATCCGAGTGTTGGAGTCCAAAATGGATTCGTTGGAGGCTATATTGAAACAGCTGAGCTTGGATGTGACCTCGTTGCGAGAGGTCCGGGAAGAATCAAGCCAAAGGCATTCAACCCCCTCTTCCCAGGGGCTGTCCCCGGAACGGCGACGGGTGGTGCGGAGGCGCGAAGGGGACCAGTCGGTCTGGATGGAAATCGCAGCATCGCCAGGGCGATCGCCCCGGGGCCCCGTGCCGCCCCAAGCCAGGGGAACACAAGCCGCGGCAGCACCGGTGGTGGGGCGCAGCGCGGCGGGAGGCGGCATGCGTGACTTCCCTGTCAAGTTTGATGGGGACCCGACCAAACTCTCGTTCTTCCTGACGAACGCGAAAGCCTATATGGAAGAATGGGGGGCGTTTTTCCAATCGGAAAAGGCAAGGATTATCACCATTGCCACCAAACTGAAGGGGAGGGCGGCAGACTGGTATGTCCAGATGTGCCAGTCGGAGGCGCCTGAACTGGAAAGTCTCGAGGAGTTCCTCTGGGCGTTGAAGCAACACTTCGAGGACCCCTTAGCAAAGGAGAGAGCAAAGCGAGCCCTGAAGGAACTCAAGCAGGGGTTCAGATCAGTGGCCGATTATGCTTTGGAGTTTAAAGCGCTAGCTGGGAAGGTGGATGACTGGTCCCAAGCCACCATTATCGAGCTCTTCAAGGATGGCTTGAATACAGAGGTGCTGCGCTGGTCCCTGGGGAGGGACGACCCATACACGCTGTATGAGTGGATCCTGCTGGCGGGGAGGGCTGAACATGCACAGGAGATCTTTGCCCAGCGGAGGACCGCCAAGTCGGGGCGGGAGGTGAAGCCCAGCCGCCCATCGACCACCGGGGGGAAACCGGGACAACGACCCTGGGACGAGGAGCGGGAGAAGCGGTACGCAAAAGGCTTGTGCCTGAGATGTGGTAAGGAGGGGCATAGAGTGGCAGCATGCCCGAAGGCAAAGGTGGAGGAACGGCCCGGAAAACCGCCAGCAAAGTCCCCTGCATTGCCGAGGAAGCAAAAAGCTGCGGTGGCTGAAACCGAGGGAGACGATGTAATGTTCTTCGAAATTGAGGGGGAGACCGAAATCCCGCAGCCGGCGGGAAACGCCAGCCACCTGCTCTAAAGGGCGCCGCTGGGCAGGTGGTAGAGGATGGGCGCGAGCCTCCATCGGTGAGTGGCACTTACCGCATACTCATGGTGAAATTGAAATTGGGCTCCCAATCCAAGACTGTGGAAGTATGGGCCATGATTGATTCGGGGTGTTCCCGCTGTCTTATGCACCCCGACGTGGTGGCGGCTTTGGAGCTCCCCACGTTCCCTTTACAGCGACCCATCGCTTTTACTCAGCTGGATGGGTCCGTGGCAGGGGGCCAACCGGTCACCCATTTTACAGGGCGTGTAGCCTTGCAACTGGGCAGTCACCAGGAAGGGCTGTCTTTTGTGGTGGCTCCGGTTGGGGGGCCATTGGTGGTGTTGGGGGTACCCTGGTTGGTGCAGCAAAACCCCCACATAAACTGGGTCTACCGAACTATCACGTTTAGGGATGGGTTTTATCAAGCGGCCGAGGGTAAGGGTGCCCCAGAGGAGATGGTGGGGGTTGCGGCAGCTGCGACTCCGCCTTACCCGGCCTCTCCTCTGGAAGGCTTGCCGGCCGAGTACTGGATGTTTGCTGATGTATTCGGTGAAAAGGAAGCCGATCAGTTGCCCCCCCATCGAAAGACGGACTGTGCCATAGAACTGTTGCCCAACACCCAATTGCCTAAACCAAAAATTTATTCCATGACGCAGAAGGAACTGACTCTGTTGAGGGAATTTGTGGACAAAAATCTGGCGCGCGGATTTATTGAGCCGGCAAATTCACCCGTGGGGGCGCCGGTTCTTTTTCGCCCAAAAAAGGACGGGACATTGAGACTTTGTACGGATTTCCGCGGATTAAATGCCGTCTCAATTTCCAACAAATATCCCTTGCCATTGATAAAGGACATGTTGTCACATCTGGCCAAGGGCAAGATCTTCTCTAAGCTTGATTTAAGAGAAGCCTACTATCGTGTACGGATCAAGGAGGGGGATGAGTGGAAAACCGCATTCAATTGCCCGTTGGGAGCTTTCCAGTATAAGGTGTTGCCGTTTGGGTTGGCTGGGGCCCCTGGGGTATTTATGCAATTAATCAATGAGGTTTTGCATGAACATCTGTTCAAAGGTGTACTTGTGTATTTGGATGATGTATTGATTTATACTGAAACCATGAAAGAGCATGTAGCTCTGGTAAAGCAGGTATTGTGTAAACTCAGGTCAGCTGAATTGTATGCTAAGCTGTCGAAATGTGCCTTTCATCAGACCCAAATCGACTACTTGGGGTATAGAATTTCAGATAAAGGCATAGAAATGGACCCTGCCAAGGTGCAGGCTATCATGGACTGGGAGAGTCCCCGCACCCGCAGGCAACTTCAAAGTTTCTTGGGGTTCAGCAACTATTACAGATTGTTCATAAGGGGATTCGCTGAGATTGCCTTGCCCCTAACTGAGCTGCTGCGAACCAAAGGGGTGGGAGATACTAGGAGAGTCAAGAATCCCGGAGCGCTGTTGAGGTGGACGCCTGCTTGTCAAACGGCGTTTGAGCGCCTGAAAGCAGCTTTTGTCAAAGAGCCAATTTTACAGCATCCTGATCCCTCCAAGCCGTTTGTTGTACAGGCAGATGCTTCCGATTATTCTATTGGGGCATTGTTGATGCAGAAGGATGAGGCAGGATGCCTCAAGCCCTGTGCCTACTTATCCCGCAAATTCTCTGAGACTGAAAGGCGTTGGCATGTTTGGGAGAAGGAGGCATTTGCAGTAAAAGCTGCATTAGAAGCTTGGCGGCATCTGTTGGAAGGGGCAAATCATCCCTTTGAAGTATGGACTGACCATAAAAACTTGGAGGCTCTTAGTACCCCTCGAAAACTGAGCCCCAAACAAGTTCGTTGGGCTCAATTTTTCAACCGATTCAATTTTCAGTTTAAATTTATTCCAGGGAAAAAGAACTTCTTGGCTGATGCCTTGTCAAGGCAACCTCAGGACTCTGGGGCAGCGCCAGATGTGGTAAGCACCCTATGGACGGCGCCCCAATTGGGCATGCAGGCTGTGACGCGAAGCCAAACGCGCGCGCAGCAGCCGCCCACTACAAGCGCTGTTCAGCCAAGTCCTTTGTCAATTCCCTCCCAGTTGCAACAAAAGTTTCTAAAAGAACTAAAAACGGATACTTGGTTGCTTGCAAATAAAGACAATGTTACTTTTGACAGAGGCTTTGCTTGGAAATCCGACCGCCTCTACGTCCCTGAAAGCCTCAGAAAAGATGTGTTACTACGTTCACACGATGACAAACTTGCAGGTCACTTCGGGTTTGTAAAAACCTTGCACCTCGTTCGGAGGCAATTCTGGTGGCCCACATTACGTAAAGATGTCAAAGACTACATTGCCTCCTGCACTGTTTGTGCAATGTCCAAGCGCAAGGTGGGCAAGCCCCAAGGACTGCTGCAACCGGTGGCAGCCCCTTCTTCCCCTTGGGAGGAAATCTCCATGGACTTTATTGTCGAGCTCCCGCCCAGCCAACGCAAAACGGTCATTTGGGTGGTCAAAGACTATTTCTCCAAACAGGCTCACTTCATCCCTTGCGTGTCCATTCCGTCGGCCCGTCAATTGGCTCGCCTATTCCTTGTACACGTGTACAGGTTGCACGGATGTCCCTCCCGCTTGATTTCGGACAGAGGTACACAATTTACCTCGCAATTTTGGCGGGCGTTTCTCAAGCTGTTAGGCACGAAACAAGCCCTGTCCACGGCTTGGCATCCTCAGACGGACGGGGCCACTGAGGCGCTTAACTCGACTCTAGAACAGTACCTTCGAGCTTTTGTGAATTACCAGCAGGACAATTGGGTAGACCTCCTACCATTTGCTGAAGTGGCTTACAACAATGCAGTGCATCAAAGCACTGGCCAAACCCCCTTTCGGGTAGCCCTGGGTAAGGACTTTGTACCTATCTCTGATCTACCACAACCTCCGGCTGGTGCAGTCACTCCAGATGATTGGACAACACAACTGGCTGACTCCTGGCCAATGATTCAAAAGGCATTGGCGGATGCACAAGCGGATTATAAACTGTATGCTGATCGGAAGCGGGCCCCCCAACCGGCATTCCAAGTGGGGGACTCTGTGTACCTTTCAACAAAGTTTATCAAGTCATCCCAATCTTCAAAGAAACTTGCGCCTAAGTTTGTGGGTCCTTTCCCGATTATCGCTCAGATTAACCCTGTGACTTTTAAACTTGACTTGCCTCATAACCTTAAACGCTTACACCCTGTTTTTCATTGCAGCTTACTCAAACCGACTATTCCTTCTGACCGCTGGCATCGTCAACCTCCACCTCCCACCCCCATCATGATTGATGGTCAGCAACACTTCGAAGTTAAAGAAATTCTGGACTCTAGACGCCTTCGCAATTCTTTGCAATACTTAGTTCGTTGGAAACATTTCCCTCATCCTGAGTGGGTCGCTGCACCAGATGTAGCTTCCCCTGTTTTGGTGGCCCGCTTCCACTCTGCTTATCCCACAAAACCGGGTCCCTAAGTGTATTTTTAGGAGGGCGGTATGTCATGTTCGCCGTTTCAATGTCTTTGATGCATCGTAACGTTTCGCATGTCATTAATTGGATGCGTGTTTCATCTTTCTCGGGAGGATGGGAACGGTTATCTTTTGGCTTTGCTTTGGAATGTATTTGTATTATCTACTGCGCTCAAGGTTACTTTCCCAGGCTAGCAACTCTGACGATTGCTAGCACCTGTGTCGGGCGGGGCTGTTACGAGGGAGGCGGGATACGTTTGCACCAAGGGTTTAAGTTTGTATTTGGCGCGCTTTTGCTCATTCTCAGCTTTCTCTGTATCTGTCTTTAGTACTCTAAATAAATCAGATTTCATTTAGCAGCCTCTTGTGAGTCTGAGTATTTGGGGCTAGGGCAACCATTACAGAAGTATTTTCAGTCTAAGCAATACTTAAAAAAAAAAAAACAGTTTCACATTGAGTAAGCCTGTGTCTCCAGAGAAAGTTTATAATTGTTTGATGGTGGCTATTTATTTGATTAAGGGATTTTTTAAAGGTTTAAAAAAAAAAAACATTTTTGAGTCTGCTTTTTCATTTTAAGGTAATTAAGATGAATTCCCATGTGACAGTATTCATTTAATGATAAATATATTTCATAATTTCATAATATTATATTCACTAAAAGCAATACATTTTCAGGAATTAGCTATAGGAGGCTTATCAATTTTTAACAGTTTCACCAACTTTTTAAGTTTGCATTTCTACAACTTGAGTCTTATACTATGACTTTATTTGAAGTATACTAAATGCTCTGGATATGTTAAACAACTTTTTCACCAAGACAAAATATATAGTCTAAATTTCTCCATTACTGTTTTTTCATATGGTACTGAAATGAGTAGAGCAGTTAACCCCATATCAACGGCGTGGATTTTCAATGCAACCAAGGCAGGTTTACCTTGGTTGATTTTGCTAAATGTTCAATCCAAATTATTATAGAACTTGTATTTTAAACTATAGGACAGCATTTGTCCTTGCCATTTTCAGTAGGTGATATGCACAAGCAGTTTCAAAATCTTCTACTCACAACCCAAATGGGAAAAAAAATCAGATCTTTGAATGAGAAAGAGCTTTTAAAAGGAAAAGGTAAACACACACGCATACAGAGAGAGAGAATATTGTTGCTCCTTCTTCAATGCTTTTCTTTGTTGCCAGCAGGGCTTTGAGTAGGCCACTTGAGCTTCCCTGAGTAGAAAAGCAAGACATACATCAAATTAAGGTATCTTCAATACTATAGATATTTGTAATGTATATCCTTGAACTATATGTCAGTGCTGTTTAGAATGCTGCTCTTTTTCCCAGGTTAACCAGCTTGGGACAATTGATAATAAATGGGACCCAACAAAACACATTTAAGCTGTGAGTTCTTTAAATCTGGAACCAATGATGGCTAAATATTACAACTTTCTGTATTTGAAAAATAACAACAGATTCATTAACTTGTCTTCTGTTCATATATTCTGAAGAAGTCTATTGTGAAATGGTATCCTATATCTGCAAGTTCATACATGTATCCTTAAAAAAAAAACTATAATCCTTTTTTAAAACAAATATTCCAGTTGGGTGTGTCTGTATATGGCAGACATATAGATTTCAACATTTCTGTCATACAATTTTGAAGCATTAACAAATGCTGTTATCCTAAGAGGCTAATTCAAGATTTCCTTTCTTTCCGACTTGGATATATGTTTTCTCAGCAGCTGAAAGATATTGAGTGGCCAATGCTGCTGATCAAAGCCAGAGTATTTTTGGATTTATTTCTTTGTGAATTCCAGGATGAACTCTATAGAAGTTAATCTCAGTGTAGATTCAGTCTTAATTATCCAACAGATTTTCCACACAGATATTCTGGCACACAAAAGAATAGGTGTATCAACATGTTTTTAAATTAAGAAATTGCATATTAAATTAAGAAATTACATAATAAAATAACATTTAAAATATATTTAATATTTTAGTATAAAATTACTTAACGTTTAATATTTTGTTCTCATCCAGATCAAATTAATGAGAAAGTGACATGGAGCAAAAATGTATTCATTTTACTTAAAATATTATTTATAAATATTATTTATTTATTTATTTATTTAACCAAATTTACGTGGCTACCCATCTCACACAAGGTGACTCTGGGTCATATATAACAAAACCAACCATTAAAATTAAATGTAAAAACCAATTAAAAAAATTAAATAATCACCATAAGTAAAGCCAAGATTGTAAGAGGCTTAATTGAGATGTCATATATGGTGCAACCAATGTGCAGGCTCTCTGTTGTCAAGGGATGAAAACAACATGTTTTGAGGGCTTTCTGAAAGGCCATAATGTTGGAGCTAATTGCACCTCATGGGGGATAATGTTCCAGAGGGCGGGCACCATAGCAGAAAAGGCTCATCTCCTGGGCCCCGTCAGATGGAACTCCTTAGTGGACAGGACCTGCAACATGCCTCTCCTGCTGGAGCTAATGAGACAAGTAGAAGTAATTGGGAAGAGACGGTCCCTCAGATGACCTGGCCCCATTCCATGTAGGGCTTTAAAGGTCAAAGCCAGATATTTTTTTTAAAAAAAAATGAGTTTTATTTATAACATTCACAGAATTTCATTTTTAAAGCATCATGATGCATGCACTTCATAAAATTACTCTTTCTTTGAATTGTTATGATCTGAAAAATCATAACATATATAGTTAGCAATATTGCCTGTTGTCTACATGGCTTTAGATTTTTCATGTAGTCAACCTGTGTGTCTGTGTCTATGAATCTGAAATGAATTAGGGCTCTGACCAAGTCCATTTCCTGCTTCATCTGTCTCTCCTTCCTTGTTAATGGAGGATGCAGCTGTTTCCAAAAATTCAAAACCATATAGATCTGTGCTCTCCATTAATATGCAAGGGAAAATCTTTGTAAGCAGGTTCTCCTGTGTACTGAATGATGCTCTAAATTTAACTGTAAATGTTTCAGCACTTCCCTTATTTTGGAAATATTTCAATGGCACTGAATAGTTAGAGTTATTCTAGCCTACCACACAATTAAGCTTTAAATGTCAATGGCTACACAATTTGGTGGTCCTTCTGGAGATCCCAGATGACCAGTCAGCTAGGAGAGGAGTGTTCTCTTCCTCTGAGTTACCTTAAGTTGTTATCAATGGAGACATTATTAGGTCAGCTCACCAAGCCAGTGAGCCTAAAAAGGGCAATGCTAAAGCATATGAAAATTGTCTATATTTCCCCCAGTGGATGGGGCAACTTGGCTCTTGTGGTGCAACTTTTCTTCAAGCAGTGAAAGCTGCCAAATCAGCTGCTTTCCTATGAGCTGGGCCTAAGTTCTTATGGCAAAATTTATCCCCTTTCATTGCATTTATCTTTTCTCCATTCCCAGGTATGTAGTTTAGAAAGCCCTACCAAACTGAGGGTACCATGCGTATACACAGGTTTGTGGCCATCTATCAAAATTTGTATATCCTGCCTTTTAGGGAATTTTTTTCCATAGTAGCTTACCAAAGATGATAATTGTAATCAAAACTACAAAATAAGTTTTAAAATGCAAATTAGATAATCTCAATGATATATCTGTTAATGTCTGAAAATAGCAAATGAATAAATGGAACAAATGGAACTATGCTGCATTCTACATTTTTGTTTTTTGGTGCCTTCGAGTCAGTGTTGACTCTTGGCAACTGTCTGGACAAGCCCCGGTAGTTTTCTTGGCAAGATTTCAGAAGTGGTTTATCATTGCCTCCTTTGTAGGGTTGAGAGAATGTGACTGGCCCAAAGTCACCCAGCTGGCTTTGTGCCTAAGGTGGGACTAGAAGTCACACTTTCCTGGTTTCTAGCCTGATGTCTTAACCACTTGACCATACTGGCTCCATACCATGTCCCATTTCAATTAACAGCTTTTTTTTTTGTCAGTATAGCATTTCAAACTCGTTTATTTCTTAGTTTATTTTTTCTTGCCAAGATTTGGACAAACTTTTTCAAGCCATTTCTACTTTGCTGCTGTTCAGTTTTTATAGATGCCCTGCAGATTATAACATTCTGTCCTAACTTGAAACATTTGAGTCAGGAAGGTATAATTATTTCTTTTCTTTTTTTATTTCTTTTTGTATATTTATGCACATTCCTATACAAGTTTAGACTAACATACATAGGTGTATATAAGCATGTTCATCTTGTTTTTAAGATCATATTTATGATCTTAAAATATTGATATGGTTCTAGAAGGTAATATGAATTCTCTTAGCCGATTCATTCATAGTCCTTCTCTAGCAATAACACTAGGACCTCAAGTCAGAATGGTTGGGGCACAAACAATGAAAGCAGAGGCAGGCTGATATGACACAAGCTCCGTCCCTTTGTACGTATGTCATGATTTCACACACACATATAAAAGTGGCAGGGGTTGCAGCACGAGAGAATTGTTATGACATAAGTGCTGATCCTGCAAACTCCTCTGCTTCAGAGGTCTCTTTCAATCCTGGTGGCTCAGTTGAAGGTCCCGCTTCTTATCTTTTAAATTACTGGATGTGATGGCTTCAATAGTGAATGTAAACTAAATTCAGAGTTTCTACTCCTTCTCCAATTCCACTTTCAATCAGATTAAAATTTAGCATCAATACATCTATTTAAAAACAGAGTCATAGTGTCCAAGCTTTCATCAATGCATATAAATAATTTTAAACATTGCAAAAGTCAAGGGAACTAGTTGAAGGTCCTTGTTCTTCTTCTTAGAAGGTTTTGAATTGGTTTGGCCTGGTAATATCATGGTTTATTCATTTGGAAGCCTTGCTGCATTTGTGTGAAAAGTGTTCAACTCAGTTGAATTCATGATGGTTTTAATGATGGTAGTTCAGAGAAACAAAGCTTATTATACGCTGTTCTTTCCTGTACTATCAGAACTATTTCCCCAGTTGATGCAAGTCATATTTCTTACACTTTTAACAAATATACGCATATTTCTTATCTTATGAAAGGATTTTTAAGCTACCTATTTCTTTTATGGTTTGAAGTTTGTTCACCAGTGTGCCTAGTAAAACCCTGGAGGTCCTCAACAAAACAAACTACAGCACTATGGAGATGTGGGATCTGAAGAATTTGGAGATTTATTTATCCTCATTTCTTTGACTTTCTGTGAACTTTTAAAAAGTGGATTTGTTCAAAAAGCCTTTCATGAAACTGGATGTTTCAATAGACCCCTGCTAGGATATAATAGCTTTTATAAGTTCCAAGATGCTGACTCGATGACACACTCTAATGTGCCCCAGTTCCATCAACTTATTTAACCTTGTTTAAAATGTGAATGTTTTATAAGTGACAAGCAACTTGACTTGTGACTTCTGAAAAGGGTACTTTTAGCAGTTGATACAGGATTTATTTCTTATTTGATTTTGATATGTGGAATGTTAATGTTTTGTACTCTTATGACTGCCACATATAGCGAAGACAAAATGGATGAATCCTTTAATTTTCTGGTCACTGCTCTACCATACAGAGCTCCAACAGTTATGAGGCTATTCTTTCTCAGATAAACCTTTTCTAAATGGATATGTTCCCATTCTTATCTGCTGATTTTTTTATTGTCTGAACATTCGTATTTTATACTGAAAACTGGTCTTTTCTGAGGCATAAGCATTGTTTTATAATCTCTGGAGTTCTTATAATCCTAATGAAACTGAAATTTATGATGCCCATGTGAGACACTCTTGGTTTCAGTTCTAAAATGTTACTATGGGGACAGAATTGATATCCATGCATTCCACCAGAAATTTATTATGAAGTACAAACTGTCCAGGAACAGAAAAACCACCATGAAGAAGGATAAGAAACTACCAGTGTATTTCCTATGATTTAATAGTGATTTATGACTGCTTTGAAATTACAACTTGTTTGTATGAGACAACTTTCAATGACCAAGTACGCTAATCAAAATCAAACTCTCCTGTTCATCTTATGCTCTGTTTCCAAAGAAAATTAAAAAAAAAAAAACTTTCCAGGATTTCATGTTCTGTCTTGTAAAAGAGAACTGCCTTTTTATTTTAAAAATAAAATATGCTCATAAACTACATTTTGCTTTATTTCTTCTCACTAATATAAGCAAAAGAACAAGAACAAGTTGCCAAATTGCTCTTTTTGGAGTAGTCACACACCATTCAACAGAGCTGTTCTTGGGAAGTGATGTGAAATACCAGAATAACATGTTCAGTGATTTCTCACTGGTATGATACTGTGTGGTTTATCTCCGGTTGCCAAGTTAGCTTCAGAGTAAACATAAAAAGTCTGATCAATAATATTGTTTGGGATACACTCCATTATAAGGCTACATAATTGGATCATTCTGTCCTCCTCTAAGGCTTCAGTATGGAGTATCTGAATTGCTGTACCAATGGGCACTCAACAGCAACAACACTGAAAAACAGCAACAACAAATAAAGGCCAACTTGATGCTCCAACTGGCAAATGCGGAAGACAAACAACACGCTCTGGCTTTAACAGAGAAGCCTGGTGGGCTTCAACAGCAATGGCAATGTTGGCCATTTTGTCACCTGAGTGTAACATTTAGGAGAGATTCGGAATGCAATGAAAATGGCAGAAATCACAAACAGATGGAGCATTCTTATGAGACTGTTCAGCAAGTCTGGCTAATGACACATAAAGCCAATCTTATGTGAGAGGCTTACCTGAAGACAAGATTAACTAGCAAGACAGGGATGATACAATATTCTAGGTAGATGTTCTCATTCATTGTTTGGCCTTTAAATGAAATAATTTGTTTTTAAGCAAGCAAGCAAAAACAATTCTCCAAAATGTAATAAGGAAAAAAAAAAGTGCTATTTCATAGCTGCTTTATGAAAAGTAAAAAATGTTCAGTTTATTGAGAACTATAGTAAGTATTGGCTTATTGGAAATAACAGCCACATGGGATATTAAGAAATACTAGCTCAATCAAGATTAAGTCAGTTATGCTTTACACCACTCACATCCATGTTTCTGTTAGTTACAACTGACCAGGCTTATTAATTTCAGTTGGAACCATGATTTAACTTGGTTAGGATCTAATTCACAGTGCAGTTTAATTGTCATGGGGCTATTTATTAATTATTCATCTATTTGGTTTATCTTCCATATTTTCATGCAGTCAGGATGATCAGGGTTGGGACAGTAAAGAAAAGTTAATGTTACAGCATGTGAAGTCATGGGTTCAAACAGTGGGAGTAGAAATGAATCAGTCCCACTTCTAAAGATATTAGAAGACAGGAAGCTAAACAAAAGGTAAGGTAAATGAATGGTATACCCTATACAAAAAACTCAGAATTAAGCATTTGCATAGCCATTTGATTTCTTAGCAAATATATAGACTGCACAAGTCACTATATTTTTCTACAGAAAAGACTTACCTGATCAAAAATAGCAATTTTTTCAAGGTAAAAATAAACATTGGCAAAGATGTATCTTGAGCCTTTTAAAAATATTTTCTGTATGGTGGCATTGTTATTGTTTTTGCATAGGAACTGCTCTTTTGAATGCATATTTTGTACAGAGAAAATTGAGACTTCCCACATGAACATCCAACTTTGCTATTAATGGAGTGATAGGATACATAAATTAGGTGTGACAACAACTGAGTTCATATATTACTTTAAGTTATGGTTTGTGTAGCTATTGTGGCTCATTTAAACCAACTCAAAGTAAACTATAAACTGTGATTACAAATCACAGTTACCTAGACCATACAACATATTAAATCAAAATCAAAGGAATCACTTTGTGGCTTGACAAAAAATAATGTTTAAAGGAAGAAAATAAACATGCAATTATATCCTATATTATTATCTTGGAAAGTGGGGCAGGGAGAATGGATATAATCTAATGTTAATGGAGCCACATTCTTATTTTGAGGGACAGAATGTAGATAAAGAAGATTCTGTGTTTGGTGTCCACAAGAAGGAGGGATATAAATGTGTATCATGATGCAGTACTGCCATGTATGTAGTTGCATCAGATCTTGAGGCACAAGTATGTAAGTATAGGATTTGCATCATGATATTGCCATATATATATCTGCTGTCATTTTTGTATCATTATGTCTTGATGCAGTAGGATACTTAGGAAGCTCCTGTAGTATATTTTTAAATGCTGGAGTTTTGCTAAATCTTGAGCAAACATGTTTATAGGCTGAATTTATCTGCATGATCGTCATCTATTTAGTCTGTAGTCAAATCATTAATATTTGTGTCATGTGCAGATGACATAAAGATGGACAGGATGGCTAACACTTTAGGTGAAAAAGAGAAGATTCAGAAAGATCTAGACTAGCTTGAGCAATGGGCTGAAGTGAATAGGATGGAATGGAGAAATGTCACATTCTGCATCTGAGTAGGAAAAAATATGCACAAGTATAAGATGGGGGAGACCCTGTGCAAAGATCCAGGAAATCTTGTTAACCATGGTAAATATGAGCCAGCTGTGTAATGCAGCTGCTAAAAAGGCAAATGCTTCTTGGCATGCATTAACAGGAGTGCAGAAATCACAGAAAGTAATTGTTCCATTCTACTCTGCCCTGGTCAGGTCCCACGTCATACACCACTATCAGAAATGCTCTAGTAGATCTGCACTGAGCAGGAGGTTGGACTAGATGACTTCTAATATCTCTTCCAACTCTATGATTCTATGATAAAGGAAGCTTAGAAGCCATCATGGTAGGCCAGTCCAAGAATTTCATTTATGGTTCATTGTTTCCAAGGACTTCATGTATGCACTGTGTCCCTGCATTAAATTGCTTCATAGCAGAGATATGGAAGGAGATAAATTGAGGCTAAATGGTGTAACACACACTATCTATACATTAGTGACTCAGTTTTTTGTTTGTTTTGCTTTTGTAATGGTAATGATTTTGTATTCCAACATAATTTTCTGGCAATAAATGTCATATATACCAACCTTGTAAATAAAGTTGCCTTCAAGTCAGGCTTGACATACTGACATGACTATATCAAACTATATGGATGTGCCTATGAAATCATAAGGACTCAACCTCACTGTAAGGGAGTCCTTACATTATACCAAGCATGTGACTGTCAACAAAAGAAATAAATCAGGTCAGCACTGTGGTGTTGGTTGTTCTGGAAATTAGCTTAAGACAGCTGTTTAATGCTCACTGCCATGCTAATTTCTATCCTTTATGCAGTTTCTCAACCTGTTAGGTTTTGTTTTGTTTCTCTAGTTGGTGGAGTGCATTGAACATCTTGTGCACATGTTGGTGCTGTTGTGTGTACCTGTGAGTGTTAACAAAAGAAAAAGAAACAAATTCACAGAACTAGTTATATGACAGCAGAATGATTTTTTTTTTTTCTGCTGATGTTGTGCCTTTCAGTGAAACAGCACAAAAACAGAAGGCTCACCAAAATGTAAATGATCCCCTTGCCCCTTTGGGGCATTGTACAGAAATGCATTTAAGAAATTTAACAGACAAAACAGAATTATTGGCACTGAAAGCGGTAATAAAGTGCTTTTACTCCATGTTCCCAATCCAATATATCAGTTACCTTTGTTAAACCAATTCATAGAAATGGAATGTAAGATATACCTATGTAATCAAGCATGTAAACAGGGCAAGCCATCTAACATCACAGTGATCCAAATATACGCCCCAAGCACAAATGCTGAAGAAACTGAAGTAGAACAGTTCTATGAGGATCTGCAGCACCTACTGGACAACACGCCTAAAAGAGATGTTATTTTCATCACAGGAGACTGGAATGCTAAGGTGGGCAGTCAAATGACACCTGGAATTACAGGTAAGCATGGCCTGGGAGAACAAAACGAAGCAGGACATAGACTGATAGAATTTTGCCAAGACGACTCACTCTGCATAACAAACACTCTCTTACAACAACCTAAGAGATGGCTTTATACATGGACTTCACCAGATGGACAACACCGAAATCAGATTGACTACATCCTTTGCAGCCAAAGGTGGTGGACATCTATACAGTTGGTAAAAACAAGACCTGGAGCTGACTGTAGTTCAGATCATGAACTTCTTCTTGCACAATTTAGGATCAGACTAAAGAGATTAGGGAAGACCCACAGATCAGCTAGATATGAGCTCACTAATATTGCTAAGGAATATGCAGTGAAGGTGAAGAATAGATTTAAGGGACTGGACGTAGTAGATAGGGTCCCGGAAGAACTATGGACAGAAGTTTGCAACATTGTTCAGGAGGCGGCAACAAAATACATCCCAAAGAAAGAGAAAACCAAGAAGGCAAAATGGCTGTCTGCTGTGACACTAGAAGTAGCCCAAGAAAGAAGGAAAGCAAAAGGCAACAGTGATAGGGGGAGATATGCCCAATTGAATGGAAAATTCCAGAGGTTAGCCAGAAGAGATAAGGAATTATTTTTAAACAAGCAATGCACAGAAGTGGAAGAAGACAGTAGAATAGGAAGGACAAGAGACCTCTTCCAGAAAATTGGAAACATCGGAGGTAAATTCCAGGCCAAAATGGGTATGATCAAGAACAAAGATGGCAAGGACCTAAGAGAAGAGGAAGAGATCAAGAAAAGGTGGCAAGAATATACAGAAGACCGGTATAGGAAGGATAACAATATTGGGGATAGCTTTGATGGTGTGGTCAGTGAGCTAGAGCCAGACACCCTGAAGGATGAGGTTGAATGGGCCTTAAGAAGCATTGCTAATAACAAGGCAGCAGGAGTCAATGGCATCCCAGCTGAACTGTTCAAAATCTTGCGAGATGATGCTGTCAAGGTAATGCATGCTATACGCCAGCAAATATGGAAAACACAAGAATGGCCATCAGATTGGAAAAAATCAACTTATTGATTTCCACACCAAAAAAAGGAAAACACTAAAGAATGTTCAAACTATCGAACAGTGGCACTCATTTCACATGCCAGTAATGTAATGCTTAAGATCCTGAAAGGTAGACTTCAGCAATTCATGGAGCAAGAATTGCCAGGTATACCAGCTGGATGTCCTAACAGTCAGGAATCACACTGAGATGAGGAGTAGGTCTCTAGTGTTTATTACTTCTACATTAGACAGAATCCTAACAAACTGAACAAGCGTGGGAAAACCCAGACAGATAAACCCCAAAAGTTAAGGCGGGCCTGATCTGTGTCTCTTGGAATGGCTGCTTAATTCCTCAGTACTACGCATGCGTTTTCCCCCCTGGATAGAGGCCCCCTCCTGCTCACCATCAGTACTCATGACACTGGGTTTAGAAAAGGCAGAGGAACTAGGGACCAAATTGCCAATGTCTGCTGGATAATGGAAAAAGCCAGGGAGTTTCAGAAAAACATCTATTTCTGTTTTATTGACTATTCTAAAGCCTTTGACTGCATGGATCATAACAAATTGTGGCAAGTTCTTAGTGGTATGGGGATACCAAGTCATCTTGTCTGCCTCCTGAGGAATCTGTATAATGACCAAGTAGCAACAGTAAGAACAGACCATGGAACAACGGACTGGTTTAAGATCGGGAAAGGAGTACAGCAGGGCTGTATACTCTCACCCTACCTATTCAACTTGTACGCAGAACACATCATGCGACATGCTGGGCTTGAGGAATCCAAGACTGGAGTTAAAATTGCTGGAAGAAACATTAACAATCTCATATATGCAGATGATGCCACTTTGATGGCTGAAAGCAAAGAGGAACTGAAGAGCCTTATGATGAAGGTGAAAGAAGAAAGTGCAAAAGTTGGCTTGCAGCTAAACCTCAAAAAAAACAAGATTATGGCAACCAGCTTGATTGATAACTGGCAAATAGAGGGAGAAAATGTAGAAGCAGTGAAAGACTTTGTATTTCTAGGTGCGAAGATTACTGCAGATGCTGACTGCAGTCAGGAAATCAGAAGATGCTTAATCCTTGGGAGAAGAGCAATGACAAATCTCGATAAAATAGTTAAGAGCAGAGACATCACACTGGCAACAAAGGTCCACATAGTTAAAGCAGTAGTAATATATGGCTGCGAGAGCTGGACCATAAGGAAGGCTGAGAGAAGGAAGATCGATGCTTTTGAACTGTGGTGTTGGAGGAAAATTCTGAGAGTGCCTTGGACTGCAAGAAGATCAAACCAGTCCATCCTCCAGGAAATAAAGCCAGACTGCTCACTTGAGGGAATGATACTGAATACTTTGGCCACATCATGAGAAGACAGGACACCCTGGAGAAGATGCTGATGCTAGGGAGAGTGGAAGGCAGAAGGAAGAGGGGCCGACCAAGGGCAAGATGGATGGATGATATTCTAGAGGTGATGGATTCGTCCCTGGGGGAGCTGGGGGTGTTGACAAAAGACAGGAAGCTCTGGCATGGGCTGGTCCATGAAGTCACGAAGAGTCAGAAGCGACTGAACGAATAAACAACAACAACAACAACAACAACAATCAAGCAAAGGAAATATTTTTATCAAGCCCCCAAAGTGCTAGCAATGAACATTCTGACATCATACTTCCTACAGTGAATGGCTTATACACTCAAGAGCCCAGTATGGGATGAATGAGTGTAGATTGGACATCCTGTCCTACATTTCAACCTTCAGAACAGTTGCAGGTATTTTTAGCAAATAGCAAAGCTGTTTAATTGGCTAAATTGTTTGCTATTACTTGTTGGAATCCCTTGAAAATAATATGTTTTATAATGCTTCCTAAATCTCAAATCAGCTATTTCAAATATGGAACATTAATCAATAGTGGATGATATATAAATCTGATATAATAGCTGAAATGCATTTTTTTACTTCAGGAATCAAATTCGGTAATTACTGTTACGAAATTATAAGTTGCTACTGGTCCCATACAGTTTGATATGAATATGTAAAAGTCTTACTGCTTTATTTGTGTGAGTACAAAAGTTCCTTTGCTTAGAAATAACAGCTTAAACCTATTGTTATTGTTCACATTTTCATTGACCCTAACATATGTATATATAATGAACTAGATTGTAGTCTACTGGAATGAATACACCACACACAGAGAGTATCTTCCACTAGGTTGAAATCTAGTTCATTGACAAATAAAAATATGCCTATATACTTCTCATTCTGTTTATGTATTCTTTCATCACTGACTTAGTGCAACTATTTATATTTTATATATCCAACTTACTCTGGAATTCATGTTTATTAAGTGACTATAACATTGACATTTGCTCTATAAACCTGCAGTAAACATTAGAACTGAGAATGTGGCTAGGCTCTGATGTCATGACACTACAAATGAGTCCATGATTGAAAGCAAATAATATTATTATTTGGGTAAATAAAGTTAGAGTGGAGTGTCCTGTTCAGACTTAGAGGCAGCCACGCAGATTAAATATCAAAAATATTCTTTATTAAATAACGATTTACAATAAATAAGTCCTTAGAATGAAGAAAGAACTGAGTTCAATCAAGACCAACTGGGCAGCAACAAGGAAACTGGCAAGATTGCAGGAGGAGACAGCAGCAAGGCAGCAGAGCAGGACTCTTTAACAGAGACCGGAATGCTGGGAGAAGCTGGAGTGTGGGACACTACTGAAGCTGAAGTCAAATGATCTCGAACTGGAATACCACTCAATATAGGCTGGCACCAGAACACTGGGTGCGACTGACCGGAGCCCCTGGATACTTCTGGGATCTAAGGAGTGGACTGGACAGGACTCGATGACTCGGTCTGGACTGGATACTGGAGACTGAAGACTCGGAGCAAGGCTGAAAACTCAGAGCAAGGCTGGACTCAACTGGAAGCCCTGGACTAAGCTGACTACTCTGGACTAGGGACTCGGAGCAAGGCTGAGAACTCGGAGCAACTCGTCTGAGAGCCCTGGACCAGGTAGCAATTCAGGTTCACATCTAGATAGGTGTGAAACTCCTGAACAAGGTCAAGCATCTGAAGTGTGGCTAAACTGGATTGGACAGCCTCAATGGGACTGGAGGTCAGAAGCACCCTGAATCTGTACTGAAGACCTGGAACTAAGCTGCGAGCTAGGAATGTTGAAAGGCTGCACTGAAGGCTTGGGGCGAGGCTGTGGACTTGAGACATGACATGGATGGACTGGAGACTCTGGGCACAGCTGAAATTTTGAAACAGGGCGAGAAGCACACCTGGAATGCACATGAGGTGACCGCGGGGATCTGAGGCTGGATGCGAGTCTGAGGTTGCTGGGTTCAGCGAGGAGAAGATCCTCGATGGCAGCAGAAGCAGAATTTAAGTCCCTTTCAGTGGAGAATGCTGGCACTGATTCCTCTTTGGTAACAGACGCTGTTTCCGACACTGGTAAGGACTCTTCTGCAGAAGCTGCAGGCTTGTAGGATCAGTTGTCTCCGGCAGCTTGCTCCTTGAGCATCTGCCTTTTATGCCGATCCTTCACACACCTATTCCCTTCCACAGCCAATCGGGGTGCCTTCTTCATGCATTTTTCTACCCAGTATTGGTGCGCACTGATTGGAGGATTCAAATCCTCCTCCGAATATTGACCAATCAGCACCTTTGACTCTTCCCACACTGCTGACTCATCTCTGGGTTTCACTTTCCCGGTTTCAGCCTGGTAAGTTTCTATTTCCTCCTCAGACTCAGAAAGAGTTTCGTTTTCTGAGTCAGAGGCAGGCTGGATTCTCACATGGTGTGAGATTGTGCTTCTTGCATTTATTATTAATTATTATGTTAATAATCACAGAAAATCAGATAACTGATGGTCATTCTGCATGTGTGAACATTTCTTTTTCTTTTGGTGGGGGTACCAAAAGAATTGCCAAGTTGTGGAAGGAGCTGAAAATATCTGTTCGAAAAAGTGGGTGATATGCCAGTTGGAAAGGCAGAGTAACAGCAACTGGTGAGTATATTTCTCTTCTGACTTTACATTCCATGGTATTTCCCCCAGATGCCTCTTTCTTTGTATACTTTCATCATTCTTTATTAGCAGCCACTATTAACAAATATCAAATACATTGCATATATAACTACTGGAATCCTGTCACTCATAGGCAAATAGAAATATTGAAATCAAATATAATTGGACTTCAGGTAAGATCTCAAATATTTGTAAAATAACTATTGAGAGACAATCTAAGAATATTTGACGTATGAATTAGCCTGTTGAACCTCACCATTTATGTTTTAGTAGTGTGAGCTAGTGGAAATAACAATGGAGTTTATTGTCATGAGTAAGGATGGCGAGCAGGGGGCTCCCATTCAGACTGTTAAGCGCATGCGTAGCACCAGTTCCCTGTCTCAGAGTGTTTCCTGGGAGTCAGGACATCTATGAATTGTTTAAGAATGCCATTAAAATAAATTCCATCAATCAATCATATATTGAGGTTTGTGTAAAAGTTGCTATTATGTAGCTCCTGGCAGAAAATTCATCTCTGAGGCTTTTTCTACTAAAGGTCCTATATCCATCCATCCATCCATCCATCCATCCAATCCATTTGTATGGCTGCCCATCTCAAGTATATGACTCTGGGTGACTGACAACATTAAAGCACTGTTTATTTCCCCAAAACAGTATATGTTACCTTTTGTTTATCTCAAATTTATATTACTATGCCCCATAGAAAACAATGTCAGTTGCACAGACTTGTAGAAATGTGAAACATTGTCATATAATATTATACCAAATGGATAGGGTAATACCTAAAATGTCTTTTAAAATAAACCACGGTAATACATATTCCAGAACTTTTAAGAAAGAGTAAAGGGAACTGTGAATCTATTTCTGCATGTCATTTAGTTTGTGTGGTAAAAGAAACCAAATGGTTTGCTGAAAAAAATGGATGAATTCCAGATGAAAGCCACTATTCAAATTAATAGTGACAGCTCATCCTGAAAAATGTGGTTATTTTCAAATGATTGATATGAACTCAAAGGGGTGTGAAGAACTACAGCATTCATATTGCTCAGGAACTATTGACAATTTTGCATTTCCCTAAAACAGATTAGAAACAAGCCAGGACACTGCATTTTGCATTCCCATTAAGCAGAAGTGCCTTATTAAATGATTGCTATTCACACATACATTCACTGCCAAAAATATCAAAATCAAAGAGTCAGGCTTCTGTTACATCAGGCATGGGCAATATGCAGTCCTCCAGACATTGTAAGATCCAATTTCCATCAGTCCCAGACATTACAGGCAAAGAGTTACAGTTCAATAACATCTGGATGGCCACAATTTTAGATTTCCACCTACTATTAGTCGAACAGCCTTATACAAGTTCAAATTACTGCAACAGAAAAGCTGTGATATAAATCCCTTTAAGTTCTTTCACACAGTGGTTAAGACTAACTTTTAGCAGCACTATTGAACTGAAGGGATGAATCACTTTCTGTCTCTAAAAAAGAGCTGTAGATTGTTCAAACTGGCAACCAGTCCCTGTCCCCATGCACACATTTGCCCACCACAACCATCAGCTTCTGTAACAGGATTCTGGGATGGCAACAGCCCAGGCAGAACACAGAACTCTTAATGTAAACAATTGTGTATATTAGTAATGTACACTATAAAAAATAGTTTAAGTGAACAGTAAAGAGCTTTGTTATTTATTGTACATTTTCTGTTTATTATATGCTTATTCTCATTATCCCAACTTACTCCTTGATCTTATTCCTATATAATATATATGATCTTTACTCTATTTCACAAGGTCTTGGTACATTCCTGCTGGATCTTTGTTACATTCTGTTGTTAATCATTCTGAGTTACCTACTTTATATTCCTTACACCTTCAGCTGTCTCTAACTAGTTGGCTCATCTTAATCACTTCAGCCTTAACTTTACTTTTTTATTCTTCTTTGTTATTTGTCTGACAGCAACTTTACTCACTGCTTGTTGTCTAGCTCCTTAGCTCACCAATCCATTCTATGTTTTACCTATGAATTTTCTACCTTAGCTTAATCCTTATCCATCTGTTCCTGTTATATTAACAATGTCTAGATCCCAGACCCATTCAACCAGTCTCTCTTGATGTGGCTTTCCCCACTACACCCCTCAACCAGGGCTGATCACTGTTGAACAGGGAGAGGTATCCCTGTTGAGCAAACTTCGTAGCATTTTGGATTGAAACCTTTTTAAAATTGGGACTACAAAGGCTCTCTCCCTTCTTGATACAAACCAGGCGAGTATGTTGGAATGCCATTTATTTAGAAAGCAAAACCACACTGACTAATGCAATCTTATCACTGTGACCCCAAATAATATATGTGAAGAGGATGAATAGCTTAAAATAACAGGCCCTATTTTGGGGAAGGGGGGCTTAGATATGTGAACTAATATCTAAGGAATGTTTTGAAGCATGCTTTTCAGTTTGCTCTGATAAGGAAATTAGCAGCGCTTGCAGAAAGGGCAAAAGGTAATCATACTTTATCTAACATTATGGAATTGGGAGAAGATAGCAGAGGCATCTCTGTTTTTACCTTGTTTGACCTTCCTCTTTGATACAGGTTTTTGGACATTTCTTGCATAGATAAGCCTTATAGACAATAGGACAATGCAAGCAGAGAAGAAGAAAAAATCACAGAAACAATGAAAGAGGGAACATCATGATAAGCTTTAGTGGTCAAGAAGTTGAGCTATTAATGGCAATTAAGAATAGTGCTAGACTATTCTTAATTGTGGTTAATAGCTCAACCTCTTGACCACTAAAACTCATCATGATGTTCCCTCTGTGCTAGACACAAGGATTCACAGTATTTATAGAGTCCTAAGCACTTAGCAAAAGTCTTAAAGAGGGTAAACAAGACGAATTTTAAAACATGCATATTGTGGTCAGGTAAAGACCAGTTTTAGTTGAGCTCATCTGAGAGACTTAATCTCTTCAGTGGTGGGTAAAGTTCCAGTAATGCTAAAGATCCATTGGAATAATAATAGAAAAGCAAGGAGGGAAATTCAGTGGTGGAGGAAGAAGAAGGAACAAAATATAGAGGTAAGCTTTTCTTTTTCTAAAACACAAGATGGCCATGAGGAAAGCAAAAGGAAATGAGAAGATATAGTAACATAAAATGTAACAGAGAAAAGGTAAAATAATATAAAATTTCCATAACAAATCCTTTCTATATTTTAGTTTATTCCAAAATAATGTTTGTTTGTTTGTTTTTTTCTTTTTCTCCCTGAGGCAAGAAGGAAAAAAGCTCATTCCTCCTCCCTGGACTTTGCTTATAAACTCCCCCCCCCCCCCTGAAATTCCCTTTCATCCACTTTTTCCTTGTAATGGCACCTTTTGCCTGCCTTTCAAAATTTCTTCTCTAAGTTCTACCACTCCTACCTAGACTCTCTAGCTCTCTCCCCCATGCTGTTCTCTATGACCATGTACCTGCTCACCCCTTTTATACTGTCTTTACTTTTTTATTCCTCTGGACCTCATTTCTGCATGTTCTGCATTCCTTGGATCATCAAACAAATTAACCTGGATGGATGGATGGATGGATGGATAGATTCTGATAGATCATCAAACAGATGAACCCAGAGTTCTCACTTGAGGCCCAAATGACCGGGCTCAAATTATTCTACTTCAGACACATTATGTGAAGACCTAGCTTTCTGAAGAAAGTTCTAATGCTGGGACAGGTAGAAGGAAAGTCAAGAAGAGGATGACCGTCAGCAAGGTAGATAGACTCAATTAAAGTGGTGATGAGTATACTATTGGAACACCTGAAAGACTGGGTTAGGGACAGATGGTCATGGAGAAAATCTATCTATGTGGTCTCTAGGAGTCAAAAATGACTTGATGGTACACAATCAATCAATCAATTCCTTGGGAAAAAAAGCCTGTCCCATCTTGGTTTTCCTTGGCTTTTTTATTTGTTTATTTCACTTCACCTTGGGTTCCATCATCTCTCTGCCACCCCTTTATCTATAATAAACTTTCACTTCCAGTTTATTGTGCCCATCTCTGAAAATCTTATTTCCCCTGACTTTTTAACAAATGCAATAATTCTGGAAAGCTCTTTTTTAGAGATTCTTTGCACCAAACTTTAGCTCTGTTAATTACTTAACTCAGATCAGAAGTTATTAAAAAAAATGTGCACCTGCTTTGTTATGGTTACATTTGGAAAGGACATTTCCTCTTTCTCCACCACCCTGTTCTATATTTCTGCAAACCTGAGTTTCCAAGTAATGCTTTCTCCTTTTCAACAGCAGCCTTGTTTCAGCTACAGTTTTACCATCCCTTACTGAGTTCACTGTTAGAAGAGTGAGTTGTTTATAAAATTAACACAAAGAAAAAATGTGTCTATCAAAAAGTACCTGAGGAAAGGAATGTTCAAAAGATGGCATATTTACAAGGACAAATCTGAAGTGGAAACCTTAGTTCAGCCTCCATTCCTAAAAGGTAGCATTGAAAGACAGTTTAATTGGATGGAATAATTGGATCTCTTGTTGAATAATTTGTATCTCTAAAATATATAGCAAATGACATGGTAAAAAACGGTCAAGTATTGACAGGAGCAAGCTGAAAAAACATTTTTTTTAGTGAAATGGTAAATCTGTATTCATGGGTTTAGACACAACCATCTATTATCCAGTGGTCATAAGATCATTTTATTCTGAGTGAGGGGGAAAAAATATGTTTACATTCCTACTTATAGAAATTTATAAGCACTGCCAAGGACACTGAACTTTTTTTATGAATCCAAACAAATATTTTATTTGTTCCCATCAAAGCACAGCTGATTATCGGATTTTTTGCCTAATCCTCTGGAATGTATTCTACACAAAGGCACTTGTGAATAGATGGAATAAAGTCATACTGCCATCACAAGGTATATAGGTGAAACATTGTTCCAGTCCATTACACTTCGGAAATGCAGCATCTGCTTTATCAAGAACTCCATTAAGCTCACTGAAAACTGGAACATTATGAAACCATAGTTTTCTAACTGAACTCAAGTGTTGAATTTTATCATCCAACACAACTGTAAACGTAGAGTCTAATACATACTGCAATGTGCTAAAATGTATCTTACATAAATTATGTTGAGTAATATAAAATCAAAATTTCAGACAGATTTTCCTTCTATTCCTTCCTATTATTTTTCAAAATAGTCTTATTTTAATTGTGCTAAAGTCTTTAGGCAAAGAGAGTTAATTTAAATTGACTCTCATTATAAAATGTCTAGCCACTTTAGACACTTTGTTAAAAACAAGCTAAAACAAGAAGTGATATTTGCAACCTGTTATATCTGGTTAGAGAATAGAAGTATGTCATTATTTTCCTAAATTGCCATTGCCAAAAGTCATTATTTTTGGACTTTATCATCATTAACAATAACTTCTTTCAGTTTATCTATTTAGAGTACTTCTATACTACTGATTTTCCATTCACACAAAGTGAGTGAGATGCACTGAGCCCAATGGTGTTTGATACCTTACCTCATGGTTCTAATAACTGGGTGGAAACCCCTCCCATATAATTGTAAAGGTGTCTCAGTGCTCATCTGTCTACCATTGTGAGTTAGTAAACTTAAAAGAGTTTACTATCCTCTATATATAAATTGTTTCACCTCATCACATGAATAGTATATAGTAGGAAAATAGTTTATGAATAAGAAACAAGAAAAAAAAAACCACCCTAATCAATCCACAAGTGAATTAATCCTGACCCATAAGTGAGCTAATCCATAAGGTTGATAGGTGGGATATCAAGATTTCAGTACCAGAAGATAAGCTAGTATGGAGAGAAGTTAAACATTTAAAAAAAAAATATGACAGGTAATTCAGCCCCTTTTATCATGGCCACAAGCTTCCCTCCCTGTACCCTTCAGATCAGTCAAGCTAATGGTTTTCCCTTTCTGTTCAGTAGCAACTGCCTAAACTGTTCAAAAGGTGAGCACACATTTATGGGTCAGCCATACTGTGTTTCATGTTAAAAGAATAATAATTTCAACAGTGACGACTGTGAAGTTGTGCATAAGAAATGTACATCAGTAACCTGACATGATTGCAGCAGTTCTCAGAGTTAAGTAATTCTATGGCTCACACATTCAAATGATATAATATAATTATACACTATAAGTGAAATATGCTGATTGAATTTATTTATTCTGCAGCCATCATAATCAATTAGTCTTCCATGATAATTACTCACTAGTTATCTCCTGCAATTATCATCCTTGGAGTACTAATTGGGCAAAATGAATACATCCACTACACTAAATTAAAAGAATGAGATACTTAGATTGTAAGGATGTCATTTTCAGACTTCCATGCTTTAATATTTTGATAGGTGTCATCTGGAATCCTTTAAATAAGTATTAATTATTGAATGAAAGGGTGAACTGTATTTTCATGCACATCCCCACAATGGAAGGAGTGTAGCAATATCCCTTCTAGGGAGAGAAGTTCGAATTAGGATGGTAGCCCAGTCTTAATTTACAATTCTATATTCCTTGGTGAACTGTTGTTTAAGGTCTATGGTATGGCTAAGAAGCATTAGGGCTTCATTTGTGTAACCATCATGACAATCCAATTAACCAATTAAGTGAAACAATGGCTGAAGGAAAAGATCTGAAATAAATTGCCAGATAGAAACAGCCTGCAATTAATTAAAAGATGAGAATCTGAGTAAATTTGAAGCTTGTTGCTGTTACTGTTTTTTTTAAGAACTTGCAATACACTCATATTGTAGATGCTCTTATGTCTTAGAAATAATTCAGTGAAACTGTTCCCTAAAGATTTTTATGACTCTCCCTTACAAATGGGCACTGATCCATCATTTGATCTGTACTTACTTTTTTGTGATGTATTTTATCACATTTTATAGATACTTTATTATAGGTAGAAAATAATCACTGTGGACATGTTAACATAGAAAGATGCAATGTGAATGTTAAAAATAAAATGAAACTCAGCAAACTATTAACATGAGTTAAGGCAATTATTCCAATGAAATGTATTCTGGAAATTTCATTCTCAGGCGAGAATGAGAAAGACCATGTTGGTCACAAAAGTTGCCTTTTTAGCTCATATGTTACCTTCTGTAGTCATTTGTGATAGCATGACTGTTTGCATGCAGCCCATTATGCTCTGATAGGAAAGTCTTAATGCAATCCATATCCCTGCTTATTGTTCCAAACCACCTCTTGCCATTTAAATTGGGAAGATTAATGACCTCTTCCTTCCCATTTGAATTTTCTTTCCTTAAGTAGGCATCTCAATGTGCACCAGTGCAATTAATTCTTTTTCTATGAAACATTCCAAAAGGTTGTTATTTTCTGGGATTAGTCTCCCTTCTTTTCTGTGTGCATTTTCTGACAAAGGTAGTTCCACAGCTGAGTTTGGTGCTGAACCTTCATAGATTAGCTGTTGGATAATATATATTTTAGGTCACTTGACCAAGTTAAAATGCTTTATTATATCCTCTGCAAATTAAAGGAACTAGGTAATTTGCAATTATGTAGTATTTTAAAGCAGCAAAACAAGCGTCTAATTCAAAGCCCATTAGTCTGTAGGCTTGCCTTTTATATACCATTTTAAAAAGAAATCCAATTCACACAAACTTCTCAACAGAGCACAGTGATAGACAAAGATGTCACAAGGAATGTATTATTAATTCAGATGAATATTGCTCATTACCTCTGCAGGGGAATTGGTGTCTAGAGATGAGACTTATATCCTATCTTCTCTTACAGTATTTTCTTTTCCTTTCTACTCCAAGCATCTTTTTTCCAGATAGTAGAGTGAGTTAAGAGCTGTGAGAGTTGTGAATTAAATGCCATCTAAATCAAAATGCCAAGCAGTGGAGGCAGGGAATCTATTCTCCTTTTTCCTCAGAGATTCACAACATGCCAGCCAATGTAGTGGGTACCTCATGCCTTTTGGGTTTCTTCTTTTTCTCTCCTTCTTCACTCTACTACGCATCAGTAGTAGTATGCATCAGTAAGCTGGACAAACCACGGTATATAAACAGAGAGCAAGTCCCACTTCCTCTTCCCACTGAAGATGTTGCCTAGTCTGGCAATGAAACATCTGCAAGAAAACAACAAGGCTCTGAAAGCACCAAGGACTCCACAACCCGAATATATTTCTGTCTTAAAACAAAATATCTAATGTAATATCACAAGCATGGGGGCATGAAAGTGGGCATCTACAGAAATAATGCAACATCTATTGCTATAGGCTTGCAGGAGTTATGGGCAGTCATTCAAGTCTCTTAAACAAAGAAAATAAATGGTTATACTCTGCACATAATTTATAGGGGATTCTTACAGATTGTCCCTGCCTCTTCATAACTGTTACATGTTTAACACATAAGATCAGGGAAAGGATTGCAGGTCTGAAACAGTGGAGACATCAGGGTGAAGAAATATATATTGCCTTGTACTTTCAACCCACTCTTTGTACTCATAGAACTCCTGAATGGAATTAATGTTCATCACAATAATTGAGGAAGGAAACAATGTGGTCTTTGAAACATGCTGTAGGGACTGATTTTAAATGTTTTGGATAATCTGATAGAACAAGGTTCCAAGGAAGGAGAATTCCAAGTATGGAGGTAAAGTTGATTCTAGGATTGGACAAAATTTTGATTTCATTCAGTTTCTTTATGAGTATTTTAAAACTCTTTTTGAATCAGACTGGAAATTCAGCGGAAAGGGAAAAAAGGCTGCAGAAACATTTATATCCATTTTACACCATTTTCCTTCTAAAATATGTATCTAAACATTTTTTCCTAATATAGAAACTTTTTCAAATGATATATTCTAATCATAGAATAATAATTGGAATAAAATTGAAATTTAGGCTATTGAGTTCAGTGCCTCAAACCATGAAGGAATCCAAATCCAATGAAAGGAAAAATACTATTCCTCTAAATAATTAGTGTCACCATTAAACTAATTTTATTGTTAAGACATTCAACTGGAATTTGCCTTTATAACTTTATTCCATTATTATGCATCCCAAGGTCTGGAATTACAAATTAAGAATGTAATCTTAATGAATTATGAATTAATTCTTAATTACTTAAGAATGTCTTCTTAATATTTCTTAAGAAGTCTTAAGAATGCTATCATATACCTCCCTCTCAACATTTTCTTCTTATGCTAAACTTTATCAAAGTCTGTAATCTCTTTTCATAGGATCTGGTTTGTACTCCACAGATCATCCTTGGTTCCCTTCTCTAAATTTCTCCAATTAAAATCTTTTTTTAAAAGTCTGATGCCTAGACAGAGTTCTTAAAGTTGGATCTGACCACTACAGAATAAAATGTAATAATTAATTCCCATGATTTATTTTTTTCATTTTATATTGTAGTATAAAATTCAATATCACACTGCTGATTCAAATTCAATTTGTGATCAACTGCAATCCCAATGTTTTTCATAAGTATTATTGCCAAGACAGATGCACACCATGCTCTAACTGTGTTGAATTTTTTTCTTTTCTAAGTGAATTATTCTGATTTCCCCCATATTAAATTCCATTTGTAATTTTCAACTCATTTCTTTAACCGATCAAGAGTGGTTTCAGTTTTATTTCTGACAACTAGCATATTGGTTATCTCACTGAGTTCTGAGACATCTATAATTCTTGCCACTTCCCCATCTGAGTCATTAATAATAATATTGTAGAGAGCCAGAACTCAATCTTGTGGTATCCTACTCAATACATCATTCCAGTTTGTTGACAAATCATTTATGATCATTTATTAAGTATGAATTTCAAGTTGGTTATATACTGTATCTATATAATCATCATGCCATCCAGCCCACTTTTAGGTGGCTTACTAATTAGAATGTCAGAAGGTACTTTGAAATGCTTTGCTACAGCCACAACAGAGAAAATCATGAAGTACAGCTGAATGTTGGTCCATTTGTATATAAATTTGTATATAAAGCCCAGACCTGCATGCTCCATTGATAGCAGACATATGGCTACTAGACTTACATTATGCAGATGCTGCTGCAATGTTGTCCCTGACCCAGGTTGGCCTTAGAACAACATTGGGAGCCTTGCCTCATCACTGTAAGGAGAATAACTTGACCATGCACTATCAGGAGACAAAAGTCATTATATTTTTATGTAGCAATGAAACCTATAACTGGCAGATATATACTCGTCAAATCAAACATGTTTACTCTTCTAATATTTAGGCATAGTGTTTCAAGCCTCCAGAAACTTCCTTATTCATTAGTGACCCTCTTTCTAGTCCTATATTGTGAAGTTTTCAGAACTTCACTATATCAGCATTAGTTTCTTCTGCTGTCTTTTAATCCTTGTTATAATACTTTACATTGCAGTCATACTTTTAATATCTCCTTTAAAAAAAAAAAACTGCAACCCATTTGTATCTACTTTTCCCATTCAATTCTTCTGCTACATACTATATTCAGCTTTAGTTTCCTTTAAAATCAAGAACTATACCATTATAGTCACTTTGCTGTTCCTTCTACTTCATCAGATAAGTTTTCCCTATAGGTTAGTATCAATTCAAGGATAGTTGATCCTCTGAGGCCTTCCTCCACTTTGTAAAGGAGAAGTAATTGACAAGTCGAATCAAGAATTTCCTAGAGAGACCATGCTTGGCAATGTTTGTCTCCCAAAAGATATCAAAGTAATTTAAGTCTGTGCAGTTTTTTACAATAGCATTTTTGTACACATACTTTGAGTTAAAATGGCTTCCCCCTTTTCTCAGCAAGCTTGCTTCAGATTGCTGAGCTCATGGCTGCTTCATAGTGTTATATTTCCACTGCCATATCTCAGAAAGAAAACAGCTCTCTATTTTCCACCAGGCAGCTAATCAGAAGGATCAGATGAGTGGTGGAAATACAGATATAGCTCCAAATGACTCCTAGGATGCACATTTTATAATATTTGTCATACTGGTTACCACTGTGGTAAGCTTGCATAAAATAACAGGCTGAAAAATGAAATCTAAATCCCTTTGGTTTTTAATAATATTTCCAGGTTTTGATCTTTTGTCTCCTACAAAAGGAAATATCTCAAGTGATGGCAAGCAAAGTGTAAGACCCCAAATACCGGTATCTAGAGACCTAGCCCCTCCATATTGATAGATTAAACTAATACTATAATTATACTACTGCAACATGTGTATTTTAATTTTCAATATTTTTTTTCACCTCTCAATAGAGACTTCTGGGTTTTGATTTGTTGTTTTGTTGTTGTTGTTGTTTTTAATTATTATTAGGATGCCTTAACATGAATTTGTATTGCTTTTGGTAGATTTTCTGAGCTTCCTTTATATTGTGAAGTGATGTTAAGACATGCTGTTGCTATTGCTTTTTGTTGTTGTTGTTATATCTAACTCTACTGTTTCCTTGATTGTTCTTACTTCCTGATCTGAAATAGTTCTAAAGGAAGACTTTCCTTATGTTGACTTCCCTTGAGATTTGTTTGAAGTATAGGAAGCATGCTTACCAAGTTGGCTAAAGTGCAAAACACTGGAGAGATTATTGTAGAATGAAAAGAACTCACACATATACACACACACTGTCATCTCAAAGCTAAATTAAATATCAAAATCCCACAACACTGCCATGAATTGAGCAAAAATTGTCTTCTCCTTTGGAAAAAGATGAAAGGCATGAAATTGAGAGAGAAATGTCAAAATGCAAGAGACATTTCCTGCACAGCCCTAGATTAAAAAATCAATCAATAATAATTACTAATTTCTTGACTGGGGCCATCTTTAGGACAGTCCCTTTTTATTCCTCCAAACTACTGTATGCAAAGATAGGGGTTCTGCAGGTCAATCAATCCTCCTCTGTATCATTTGCACATTGGAATAGAAATATCATTTAATCTGCTTGGAGAATGTCCATATGCATAGATATCTGTTGGAGCCAGAAAAGATTTTCATGAATGTAAATGTGTTTCATGGATGCTGTATAATACAGTGGACTGCATGATTATCTTGCCAGTGCTTAATCCACACAATCACTTTGCATACCTCATATATTATTTCCAGAGCACATGTCCATAAAATGCTGCATCCAGCCCCAGAGCAACCCAGAACAGCATACCTCCCCAGGTTCCAAGATGAGTTCTTGTTATCTGCAGTCAAAGTGGTTTTGCCTTCCCATTCTGATTTCAAGGAATCTTTGTATTGGACTGCTTGATATTTGTCAGTAAACCCCTTGTAAATCAAGCTGGTGTGTCTGTGCTCAGTGTGAAACAGGACACCCATCCTGCTTCAAGTCACAGACTGTAGGCAATATATGGCATGCTAATCCACATTAGGAAAGAACCTGAACAGTATGTATGCCCTTCAATCTCTTCTGATACTGCTCCTCCACCTGGACCTTTCTTCTCAGCTTGTCCCTCAGAGTTCCTGCAGTTTCATGACTGACCACACCACCTTTTTTTCTACAGTGTCTGAGGTTCATAATGGGAACAGTAACTTTGGGGACACACATTGTCTGGCTCCCTATTTCCCCCTTTTTTTGGGGGGGATGGGTGGTCTTTGGGTTAACTATTGGGTTAATATATAGCCTAAGTATTCACCCTACACTTTCCCTTTATTAATTACTTTGGTGCTTTTTTCACATTCCGCCTTCCAATTTTCCCTTCTACATTCTCCTTTTAATGGGGAGAGGAAGTTACCAAGGTATATACTGTAAGCATTGGTCAACCACACAAGGAGATTGATATAAGGGGAGGAAAAGGCTTCAGTGTATTGATTGAATAGTGAGAAGTACTAACCATGATGCCTAGGGTGTCCCTTGCATCTCAGGTACATAACTGGAGATATGAAGGTTGATCACAGAATAAAACTGTTTTTTTTAAAAAAAAAGGCTGTGGCATGCTGATTGCCCAGTGGTTGGAGGTGCTAGCTATATGGCAGCCTTTGAGCAGAGATAATCATAAATGGCGACCAATCAAGCTAGTTACAGCACTGTGGTATATGAGAGAAAGGGCAAAAGCAGATAATAGAGTCTGAGTGAGTGCTCAGTAAGTGTTGGAAGACTGGGAATGTGGTATGGATTACCATCAGTCCCAGCATACAAGAAAAGCACAGAGACACTTTTTGAGGGATTTGTCTCACATCTGAAGGCTCTATTACCTTGAAGGATTGAATGCATTGAATTCAAGAAAAGAGTAAGTAAAGAATATGTGACAGGACAGACAGAATACTTGGCATATATACTATGCTAGCCTTTTAACCTGTGTACTACACAAGAAAGTGATTCATCTACATTTTAGTGGTATCTAAAGGCAGTGATTGTGGATTATTCATTTTAAGCATTTGCTGTGAGCATGCATACTTATGTAGCACATCTCTGTTCATAAAGCATTACACATGAATTGCCAAGTTTGTTGGGCATGACTAAAATAAAAAAAATGAATTTTAGAAGAGGCCAGTACACAATCCAGTTGGGGAAAATGTAGTCCTCTGAAAAGCTGTTGTCATTATGATATTTTAACACATCTCGTTTTAACTCATTCAGTGGGCATTAAAATGGATTTTATCAGGCTGTTCTACTTCCTTTAACAATAATATTTGTGATATTTCATATACTGAAAAATGGAAAATAACTCCAAGCATTTCTATAAACATAGCCAACTTTTAATAGCACCTTCTGTGGACTATGACCTAAAGTTTCATGCATTATTATTTATAAAAGTGTTGGGTCATTACAATACACAGATTTTTATAACCTATGAAAATTTTAAACATAAAACATCAAACTCTGATCCAAAATAGTTCACTGGATGTGTACCAATCCTAGTGGTCATTTAAAGTTCTGTAAAAAAAATCATTTCACATTCTCCTAACCTTTTGCAGTTCTACTATAAGCCAACTGACTCTAAGATGTGAGGATTTATCACTGTTTCTGAACAGTGCACTAGAGGCAGATATAATGACTTACTGAATATTAATCTTGATTCATATCCATTTCTTGCCTTCTCCTTTATCATTTATTTGCCCACGCTGCACAAAACATAATGATTGTTTAGATACAAAGAGTTAGAAAAAGAGAGATTTCTTTCAAATATGTAGAAAGGCTTTTCACTTTTTTTGGTAGCTGTCCCTTCCAACAAACTACTCTGAGGTGCAACCTATGTTGTGTTTGGTGGGTAGTACCCCATATGTAACCACATTTTTTTCTTAATCTAAACAATTACATGTTTGATTAAGTAAGGTTCTACAGGAAACCAAACCCCATGTAATAAATTACCTCCAAATTTCATTTTGGAGATAGAAAGAAAAAAAGAAAAAAGGGGTGGCACATGGTCTTATTAAACAAATTAAACAAATTAAAAGTGAAATGCTAACTTTGCTCAAGTTCCTAGGACTATTTTGCAAAAGAAGAAGAAAAAAACATGGAGGAGGACAAGGAGGAGGAAGAGGAGGAAAGGAGGGAGGGAAGGCAGGCAATATTATTCCCCCATCCATTCATCTTCACAGTTCTTCCTGACAATTTACTTCTGCCCATTTAGATGAAGGATAGTCATCTGATTGTCCACTGACCACACACTATCATGGAAATGCAATTTTCATCATTTTCCCTTGGAGGGGGGAAACCTCTGTTAATGATGGACACTTTTTGCTGGTCTCTAGTATTGGAACTGCCCCAATCCATCTCACAAGATGCTTGTTCTCCAACGGTGCATGTGATGCCACAATCCAAAGTCAGTCCAGTGGTAACTTAATACTGGGAATACACTTCCCACTTGCCATGTCCTTGGTGAGGATAAACAGACATCTATAAAGTTGAAACAAAACAAAACAAAACAAAATTCAAAATCTATTGCTGCACTCCCAACTCCCACACAGATTTTCTTTGAGCCCATTATAATAAATTGTAAATACTTTTATTGCAGCAACACAAGGAACATACTGTATACAAAATAGTTATATGATTCAACTAAATAGAGTTTTGTTGGAGGAAAATTCTGAGAGTGCCTTGGACTGCAAGAAGATCAAACCAGTCCATCCTCCAGGAAATAAAGCCAGACTGCTCACTTGAGGGAATGATATTAAAGGCAAAACTGAAATACTTTGGCCACATAATGAGAAGACAGGACACCCTGGAGAAGATGCTGATGCTAGGGAGAGCGGAGGGCAAAAGGAAGAGGGGCCGACCAAGGGCAAGGTGGATGGATCATATTCTAGAGGTGACGGACTCATCCCTGGGGGAGCTGGGGGTGTTGACGACCGACAGGAAGCTCTGGCGTGGGCTGGTCCATGAAGTCACGAAGAGTCGGAAGCGACTAAATGAATAAGCAACAAATAGAGTTTAAATGATGCTTGAATCATATAACTATTTTGTATACAGTATGTTCCTTTCATATAACAGACCTACAGGAATCACAACACCTTCAGTCCTGATACATGCTGACAAACACTATACTCTTGACTTTTGGGGGACTTCAGATAATAAGACTTTCATTTTTCCAAATATTTTAATTTCTCTTTTTTAAATGGACCAGAAATTGAGTGTGTTGTTTTCATATTAAAGTTATCAGGGCTGTATGAGTATCTATGGCTGTGAGTCTGCAGTGCTTGCGCTGTACATATCAACATACAACATATTGGTCCTTCTGGGCTATTGACCAGTAACTAAGATCAGAGTAAATCCAGATGCTTCTTGTTACTTGCAATTAGAAATTCCATAAACAGGAAGAAGCTATAAGGTGATAAAAACACATGTGCTCTGAGAGATGATAAATGGTGAAATGGTTTATCTGTCACATAAGCAGATTGGAACCTCAGTCATGGAAACATCATAGAGTCAGCTAACTTTTCTGTGTAGAAGTAAGTGTGGGTTTTTGGTCTGTTTTGTTTCTTTTTAAAATAAATAATGTATTTGTCACAATCCTGAAAAAAGTGACTGAGGAAGCATTATATCTACCATTTTATTTAGATAAAAATACTAAGAAATCAAATGTAGAAAATTTCCAGGAAAAAGCATCTGGTCACATACAGTAGATCAGTAAAACAAAAAGTTGATGGGGAAAAAAACTGGCAAACTAATTTGAGAAAAAACAACTTACAGTGACAGAAAATATAAAACAAAATATAAAAATATATCAAACATACTATGCAGGTATTCCCTATACTGGAAGTATCATTTTACCTATATAAACACATGTATTTACAAATATATTTGATGCAAGTGTATTCATGATTTGGGGGAAAGGATGGTATTATCTTGTTAACGTACATCAACATGCAGATATAAACTATTAAATAAATATGAGTTTGGGAAGAATATAAACTAGACTCTGAAATGGACAGCTTACCTGTTTCTGATTATGATGTGGTTCAGATAGACCTCTTAAGAATTGCTTTACAAGTAATTGATGTAGAACTCATTAGTGATTTGATTGTGTAAATGATATGCCATACTAAATTAATTATGTAATTTTTAAATACATTTTCCTTGTTTTAACATGCATTAGATTTGAAAGACTCTTTTTACCTAAGAGAATGATTTAAAGATGAAAACTGTGTGTTTTAGAATCCAGACATAAATACATCTTCATGGAAGTTTGATAGTGTCTAAGTATATCCTATAATGGTTAAGTACTATTTGAATATAGAGCAATCATTCACAGAAATGATTCCTTTAAATTTCTGCTATGCCAGTAAATCAGCTTGGGACCTTTCTTTCCTGTTGTGATAAAGTGCTCTCCATTGATCTTTGAATCTGCAGAGAACAATACTATTATGACATTTTCTGCCCCATTGTCAATTCCTATCCTGCTTTTATTGCATCACTTTCAAGTTACTAACTTTTCTCCAAGGCTATAGATGACAACATGTAGCAGATTATACGCATCTTGAGTCTGCCCTTGGATGGCTTCAGAGTAAGTGGAAGAAGGACCACTTTAATATCAGTCCAGCTACAGTAAGGATGATTTAAGGTGGTCTCACTTGTGGACTGAGAACAAGTTTGGTCTAATGGTTAAGGTGCTGGACTAGAAACCAGGAGGCTATGAGTTCTAGTGCCACCTTAGGCATGAAAGCTGGCTGGGTGACTTTGGGCCAGTCACTAGCTCAGCCCAACTCACTTCACAGGGTTGTTGTTGTGGGGGAAATAGAAGGAAGGAGTATTAGGTATGTTCGCCACCTTGAGTTATTTATAAAAATAATAAAGGCAGGATAAAAATAAAAAAATACTGTAAATAAAAAATAAATATGATCAAGAGAACGTAGTAGAAAAGAGATGTTACAAAGAGATGTTAGTGCCATAGCTAGGTACCAGCAGGAAAACTATTCTGTATCCCATTTCTTCTTCCAGAAACTTATCCTCCAATAGCAGCAATTGCTTTATCTGAGGCTGATCCTCAGAACTTTATCAACAAAATGTTCCCAATGCAATGAGCATAGGGAAATGTAATTTGCCAGGGCTTCCAAAATGCTTCACATTATACTTCTCAAATAGCTTTGTGGCTGGTAACTTCCTTTTCCTAAGGGATTCAGACCTGGTGGAGAGTAGCCCTCTCTGTTCCAAGCCATTGTTACTAAAGATAATTGTTTAGAAAATGATACGCAAGAGCTTTCAAGGTGAAAATCAGAAAACCAGTTCATTGATGGTTTGGGATGGTGGAAGCTGGCAGGGAAATATATTGGAATGAATCTACTGTCCAAGGGTTTTTGTTTTGTTTTGTTTGTAATCTAAACAACTCTCCCTGCTTTTTGTCAGAATACAGTATATAATAAAAGCTTGACTGGAACAAGCACACAACAAATCAAAAGAAGATATTTTCACCAGTCTGTGTATAACAGGTGATAGTCCACAGACAGGAAAGTGCCAGACTGGAACAAGAAACATCCATTTTACAATGTAACTATAAATGCAGTGAGTGCTTGCCAGACTGCTAGTGTGCATTGAAGCAGAAACCTATAGAATCTACTATAGAACAAGGAGTTTCTCATGAAGGTTTTCTGTAATGAAAGGCAATCTACTCTAATAAATGCAGGTATCAGACTTCAAATGATCCTTTCAAAGCATACCAATAGGTTTGCTAGATTTATTCAAGTTCCATCTGGTGCAGCATTTTTCAATAGTGACCAAACAGATGTCTCGGAGTAATTCAAAGTTGTTTGTCCCCAGTGTCTGGTATATAAAGGTGATATACTGCCTCTGAAATCAAGATGCCTTTTAGTTATCGTGGGTAAGGGCATTGAAAGACTTGCCCAATTTTCTGTGTATGTGGAAACATGACAAATAAATCTTTGGAGGGAGGAGAATCTTTCTAAGGAAAAAATTAGTCCAAATCCATCTGTAATTAGTCCAAATCCATATATATCGTTTGTAGCCAAAGCCACAGCTTGTGACAATGAATTTCACCAGTTAAAACTTTTGTATCTCTATATTAATGCACTGCTAATAAATTTCACACAACTCTAGAAACACAAATGATATCTAAAAGTCTTGTTGAACAGAGAAATCACTACAGCTTCACATGTGAGACAAATAATAAAGTGGTCTTAGTTAAACCTTATTAGCCAAAGAATATGGAACTCATATTCATATCCAGCAGGAAGCCTGGCTCATTTCTTACTTCCTTTCCCATTAATACATAGCCATGAAAATGTACAATATAGCGTCCTCACATTGTGCATTTCCATAAATGACGTATTGCGACTTCCTGTTAATATGCATTATTAAGGAGCAAGTGGAATTTGGCGTAGAATAGCTATCTGTCTATAATATATTTAATATTAGAGAAGAATTACTTTGAAAGTAGTATCTCAATCAGATTGATGCTCTTCTTTAAGCTTATAATGGTCAGAGCCCAGGATAAGCTGACATCTTCAAAATCTGAGCATAATTTTTTTCTGATCATCTTGTTAAAGATTTTTGGCAATCACTGAACAATCCCTTTCAATGGTGGCTCCTCTCTTATTCTATGAGTTACCCATTACTATGAGAGAAATCTAAAAGTTTGCTGCTCTAAGCAAGTCATTTATTTGTACCTATTGATATCTGTTTCTAATTTTCAAATCCTTGGGTAATCCAGTAAAACTGAAAGAGAGTTAAAATTGACCTAAATTAGTAAATATAAGCAAATATTACACTAAAGTCATTGCTATTGCTGTAGTTAACATTTTATTCTGCTGGTGTGAAAGCAGTTAATACTAGAATTATGACATGTGCATTTATTCATTTATCATCATTGGGAAATGATTTTGTAGAAAATGTATTTTAGGGAAATTGCAGCAATTTTCTCATCCTTTAAACAAAGTCTAAAGACAGAATCCTGAACAAATATATCTGCTGTATAAAATATAAATACTATAACTGCAGCATAGACTGCTACATCTTTCTTAAAATGGTAAGCTATGACATAAAAAAGATTGAAAAATATGTTACATTTATAAAAGCCTAAATTGGAGGAAAAATGGAAGCATATAAGCATTTATTGGAATAAGAAGAATTCTTGTGTCAATCGTTATTAGTTAAGAATTTAATTTGGTAAACTGTAAATGGAATATTCTAGATTATTAAAAATAACATATATATTTGTGAATGTATATAGTTTTGAAATAACTTTATTCATGGGTACATCAGAACTTCTAGTTGGAAATAAAGCCAGCATTATATAGGATTTTCAGAAATCAAAGAAATAAAGACTTGCTATATTCTGCAAGGCAAGGAGCATTCCTTCTGTTGCAGCACCTGCTCTCTGGAACATTAGAGATGGAACATGCTTTCCCCCTAAGGTTTGGATGGCTCTAACCCTTCGGTCTTTCCACAAGACCTTAAAGACCTGCTTTTCCCCATGAGCCTTGGGCCAATCTATGGGATGAGCCCATATAAAATCTAAGATCCTTGGATGAAAGGTGTGTTGGTTAGCATTGGTTGCTCTGTTAGTATTGTTAATTCTGTAATTCCATTATCTGGGGGGGGGGGGTTATGTTCTGAAGGTTTATTATTTTATTTTCTGGTTTCTTTTTAATTTCTTGTTTTCAGGTTCATTCAAATTGTAAGTCACTCTTGCAAAGTCACTCTTGCAAAGTGGGCAACCATATAAATCTAATAAATAACAAGGGGGAAAGGAACTGAACACATCTGATGCTAATCCAGGTACTGTAGGGTAGCAATTGTAGAAAATTAAATGCAAACATATTTCCTTTGTCAGACTCTCTCATCTACTTTATCTCAGTGTCCTCAGCCTATTGCCAAAATCAAAACTAATTTGTCCTTAACTCTGCTTTTAGACAATGCTTTCGTTTGACTAGTTTAGTTTTATAATTACTGCCCTGCCTCACATTTGAAAGGTAGAACATGGGACATAGGGAACTACTATGTTCAGTAAAAAAGCTCTGCATTTGGAAGAGAAACTGTACTATTACAGCTGTACTCCTTCACACCAAATTTTATGGCCCATTTAGATGCCCCAAAAGTTATCTAGTCAAACAACTTCATCACTTTGATAAATACAAATCAGATAGATAGATAGATATAGATATAGCCTAAATAAAACAAGAAGAGGAAAGGAGGCAAAGAATTAATACTTGATGCCATCTATCAGTGACCCTAATTGATCCTAAGTTTTGCCCTAAGAAATGCTACAGGTGATAAATGTGAAATTTATTATAAGAGTGATAGTCACTGCACCTTGATCTATGGCTGTGTGACTCTTCTGAGACTTGGAGAAGCTGTTTAAAAGCAGGTTGATGCAGGATATTAAGGAACAGTCAGCAAATTACGTCCTTACATGCAGAATTTCTTAAAGTCCCTTTAATTTATTTTTTAAAAAAATAAAAGGGAAGGGGAAGATGAGGATTTCTTTTAAAAGCAATATGTCAGGTGGTTTAGAAAAACTTCCATTAGGCAGCTTAATGGGAGGCTGTGATTTACTATCTGTGTGGAATACTTACATATTAAAAGAATCTGAATTATTGTGATACAAAGGTTCAGAAGATATTGAACTGTACAGACATAATTAGACTTAATTTGACTATTCCTGTTACTAAACTCATATTCTGTTATTCTAGAGCTTTAGCATTTTCAGTTATAGATTTTTTAAAATGTAATTTTTAAAAACTAAAATTTAAACCATTGATTGATTGACTGATTTCACTTATAACTGGCAAAAACAAAAAAATTACCCACAGCAGAAAGATGCTCCTTGCACTACAATTTTGATTGTTTCCTGTGTGCATAAGTATCATATCAGGTGCAAGGCTTTTTCATAGAAAATAGGTCCTGCATAATTCAAATGGTGATCACTACTGATAGCTTTAACATCAATAAAATGAAGTGAGAGGTTTTTTTTTTTTTTTTCCAGATAGGGCTTGATAATTAGAATACTGGAGACAGTATCATGGCACAGGAATTGATTGTGCCAACATTGACCCTTTCCCTTACTTCTACCTCTTACGCTTAGAGATGATTAACCAAATATCCCAATAGTGTGGGATGCTGAACAGTTTTGGGGGAATGTCATTTATTGCATATATTTTGTTCTTAATTTTCATTTTGAAACAGACATTTTTGTTTTTGGTATATATTTCTTAACAAAAGTGATAAACAATTGAATTCGTTATCCTAAGTTTAGGGTAATGATTACAAGCTTGGCTCTTTGGAGCTTTTAAAATATTGTTTGGACTTATTTGGTTATTGGCACTTAATTAGAGATAGATCTAACTAAGCATACAAGACATTGGGATTATTGCAATGATTACAATATATGCTGATGGTAGGATGCCTATTGCTGCAGACAGAAAACTAGAATAAAGTTTAGAATTATTCTATTCATATGAGGAAATGTTTGAGCCTTAATAGTATTTTAATGATAAATAAATCTTTTAAGAAGTGTCGGTACTGTGTCTCTTCAAATGTTCATGAACTGAAGTACGTAGCAGGCCCCACTAGCCCCAACTTTCCTGTAAAAATCAGGAAACTATTAGAAAAGGATGGCTATTACTTCTTCTTTTAAAAAGAGATACTTTTAATAACAGTTTTGTACAAGTGTCAAAACTCAGCTGTAGTTTATCTCATTCTGTGAGTCTCTATGTGGTTTTTTAAGATGTATTACACACGTTTATCCAAAGAATATGTTTTGTAACATGCAACCATGCACAGACTAGATCTATGGAAGTAGTCATGGAAGACTAGAAAAAGATTATTTAACAATTTAAAAGGACAGTTATAGCCCTAGTGTTAAACATATTTAAACTTAGTTTTCAGTTTACATACTGCATATAATTTGCTCTCTTAAAATGTGTATTTAAATGCACCTTAATATGGCTTTTTTTAAAAAATAGCAAATTAATGTGAAAATGGCCTGGGACATATACAAAGGTGATGTGGGCTTGGGGAAATATATATATATATATATATGTATGTATGTATGTGTGTGTGTGTGTGTGTGTATACATGCATACACACACACACACATATATACATATACATACATACATACATACACACACACACTTTTTTTTTGTATTATTTTTCAGTTACTTATGTGGGTTGGACAACAGTCTGTACAAAAATAAGGCTCTATATATTCAATCCATGATCTGCTAGTAAATTTGCAGATTAGTGTTTCAGTTCAGTGAGAAGCTTTTCACAATACCTGAGCCTGATGTACTGCAAGAAATGTAGTGTCCAGAACATGAAATCAATAGATTTGGTGTCTCATCCAAAGAAAATCATGTTTCTCTGAGGCTAGGCCCACACAGATACTTCATCTCTCTCTCTTTCTCATTACTTTTCTGATGGACTAAGAGTTGACATGTTAACTAATGCATTATTAATGTGGAATGCTTACAAAAGGAAGGAAGGTGCAAGGTTTATTTAATGAAATGGGTCATGTTGGAAACACATTTCCTTACTAAAAATATGAACTAGATGATAAATAAACTTCTTTGTATGTTTGTGTGTCTGATTCTGTGTGTGGAAAAGAAAAAAGAAAAACTGGAAAGTCTAGAGTTTATAACAGATAATATTTCAAGGAATCATATTTTAATCTGAAGATATGAAAGACAGTTAAACATATGTAGACTAGAGGGGAGAAAGCTTTTTTTTTTAAAGATAATTCTATATACTGTATATCTTCTATTTACATATCTGGAAGTAAGTACCATCGAACTAATGGATATAATGTATATGATTGTTAATGGTGCAGTAACAATGAACTTAGTCCCAATCATTTGTATATTGGTATTAAGGTTGATAGCATGATGAAGATTCGGCTGAAAAGTTAAATATAAGAATGAGTGAATAACAATCTAAAATAGTTCAAAAAGTTCCTTCAAAATATTTCTCCAAGATTAAGGTAAATTTCATCACAACCACCATCTCTATTGAATATTTAAAGTTGGCTCTGATTTCAATGTTGACAAAAGTTTAAAAACACATATGAAATGTTGTGATATACCATATCTGTGAGAGTTACTATCTTACAGAGATGTTACCAAGGATGTGACAAATTTGAGATCAGTTTTTTGTTATGTAATTTGAATATCTTGCTCCGCTTTATTTGATATTGTCTCTTCACATTTATTTCTTGTCAAAATAAGCCAATAATAGCCAGTTTGGGTTTAGGCGCGCTTTTCTCATTCTCAGCTTTTTACCTGTTTGCACTCTATTCTAAATAAACCCAGAACCTGAATTGTGATTTTGAGTCCGAGAGTTTTATTTGGATTAAGGCAATCATCACAGGCAGTGGCTGTAGATGTAAAGAAATGTATGATAAAGAGGTCAAATTGGAAGCTGTTGATGCACTAGAAATGTTGGAGCTATCAGCAAATCAGCATGCCACATTAGTTTTAGGATGCAAATTCTCCATGTGCCTCTGGAGGAAGCTGTTTGTTGCCCCTCCCACATTCCTCACTTCCTCTTCCTCCTCCTTCACTGTCTGGGAAGGAAGGAACCATGTGGCTGTGTGTTCCTTCCATCTTGGGTCACATGCTTGGTCCTAGAGTCAGGAGGTTCCTCCTTTCTGCAAGCAGCCTTCAGCAGCAACAAGGGCTGAAGGTCAATTCAGTTTAGGGAAAATAAAGAAGAAAAAAAGATCATTTTTCTGAATGGATGTAACTGGACCAAATAAATCAGTAAGATTCTTTTTACTTACTTTTGAACCTACTTTGTTTAAGTGTGTAATTCTGTATGCTTGGGTGGGCTAAGTGTGTAAGATCAATAACTGATATTTCTCTACCATGCTCATTAATGCTATTTAAGATAGTATTCTTTTTCTGTGCACATCTTTTTCTGTATTAAGCTCTGCTCCATTCAGTGGTCCTAGCTGTCCACTAATGGCTTCAGAAGCTCATACTGAAATCATCAAAAGAGTTTCTAACAATTATGTGTTATCACTTTGGCAAATCTAGTGAGCTGATTCTCCATGATTCTTCTGCGTCTCATCATTTTTCCAGAATAATAATTTAAAGTTATCTTACCTGAAAAGCCTGCAAGCCATTTGTCTGCAATTTGGTTATCTTCTCATAAGAAATTAGCATTACTGTAGATATCATACAAGTCTGTTATACAGTAAAATAAGAGCCTTGTATTAAGTCAATGACATGCACATTCTACCTGTGATTCAGACTTATGATTCTGAATCATAAAGATGGAAAGGCCACTGAATCCAACCTATCAGAGAGAAAAAAAAAGGACAATCATTAGATAGCTGCAGAGAGACTTAGAAAACTCACTCTTTGCTGACATTTAGTGGTTGTCCAGATTTTTGCAGCCCAGATATAGCAACACTAATTTAATCAGTTTGCTCATCACCAGAGAAGAGGAGAGAAAGCCTATATCTAAATTCAGGTTTTATAAATTTTGTTCCTGAAATATTTGGTCTTCTTCTAGTCTCCATACTTATTCTTTTCTTCAGGATGGATTTTTTATTAGACATCATTACTAGATTCCCAATCAAACATAGTCAGTCTTCCAATAAATCCCTAACTAAAATAAGGTTTTCCAAAGTACATTTAAAAGTCAAACTAAAATGTTTCCCAGTAAATTAGTTTGTTGAAAAATACTAATTTCCTTGTTTATTGTATAGTCAATACATTAATTTCATTTTCTACCCAAAAATGTATTTCCAAATATGTTTATGATCAGCTCTGAAACCATCTTATAAAATATGCTCAGGTAAACTTCAGCCATTTGAATTAATTAATTAATAATGTCAGTTGTGCTGGAAAGGTGATCATGTTATTACCATATTTAATACTTAATAACATCATTGCATAAAATATAGGCATTTCAGGCCTAGTAGTAGGAAGCAGAGTTACTGCACTTTGCTTTGCAAGATATTAAGTAGGCCCAGCTGTTTAATTTGTTTCATAATGTATTAACATGGTTTATTGCTGGTTTTGCAACATATATCTTTCTGGTGCAGACATGGCTGTTAATTGAGAAGTTTGTAATAAGAAGAAATGTATGTTAAACTTTCTTCTGTTTTTTATTTTTTTATTTTTATGTCAACAAAAGCTGGAATAGAAAGTAAAGTAAATGTGCAGATTTCATATATATCAAGTTCTTTAGCTCATGTTAAATACTGCACAGGTATAAGAATTTTTGTTCTCCTTGCTGTTTTACCTATGTTTTACTCCAATTTTTTTTCAAAAGCAGATCTGTGCATGGTATGAGTGGTTTTAAAAGATCATATTCATAAACATAATTTTACAAATGTGGTCACTGATTTCTCTACATGCTTGTGTCAGTATGGATTACATAGGCCAATGTTTATCTCTCCACCAAATTTCTCTGCTCCCAACAGCCTTCCAAGAAACTAGCTCCTAGATTTGTTGGACCTTTCCCCATTACCAAAATCATTAATCCGGTGACTGTACAATTGCAATTGCCTCCCACTCTTAAGCGACTTCACCCTGTTTTTCACTGCAGCTTGCTTAAACCTGCCCCGGAACATTCTAAGTGGCACCAGCCTGCAGCAACCCCTCCACCCATTATGGTTGATGGCCATCAAGACTTTGAAGTTAAAGACATTCTGGACTCTCGATTTTATCGTAAATCTCTACAGTATTTGATTCAATGGAAACATTTTCCTGATCCTGAGTGGGTTGATGCATGTCATGTTAATGCTCCTATTCTAACAAGAAAATTTCATTCAAAATATCCTTCCAAGCCTTCACCCTACTAACCCTCTTTTGCATTCTTATTGTTTTACATTGTTTTATCTTTAATCTTCTTGGGGGGCAGTGTGTCAGATTCTCCCCCCCCCCCGATCAAAGGATTCACAGAACCCCTTATCAGAGCATCTGCCATCGTTTCCTTCTCAATGGGTGTAGACTCTGTGTCGCCAGATGGGAGGGGGTGTGAGGAGACATCAAGGACAATGAATTGAGATACACCAGAAACACCACCTGGATGGAAGGGGGCGGGGTGACATACTTTCATGGGAAAGAGAACCAGTTAAGGGAATGTAGTTTTAAACCTAGGTTTAAACGGGAACTCTCCATTCACAGCTTGACCTCTGTAACACTCATTTTGCTTCATTAAAACAGTTAAAGGAACACAGCCTCCTGATTGTTATTGTGTGAATGGTCAAATGACCAGGCACTGACACACAGATTTTCCAGCAGCATAGGAATAGAAAGAAGCTGATAGAGTCTCCTTCTTTTACAGTAGCTATTTGTTCCCCTCATTGTTTCCATTACTCATTCATAGAAATAAATTTTCTTTATGTCTTACCTACCTGACTGCCTTAAGAACTATAGCTTTTTAAGGAAACTCTGAATGATTTTTTTATATATACTGCTGCACTTAACTCACACAGGTAGACCCACTGCTTATAAAAAGTGGCATCATTATTATTCATTGCTGCCACTTTGAAAGCCCTTGTACTAATTATTTGATACAGTTATAACTTACTAATTTCCTGCAAATTCCATCCTTTTTGGATAAATAATACTTATATTTTTTCCCATGTTATATAATTGGAAGGCAGACTTCTGGATTTTTCTTTTCTTCCTAAGTTGGACAAGTTGGATTGAGTTACCATAGGACAGAAACAAAATGAGGGGGATTTTTTTACCTCTTTTCAGAAGTAGAGGCTCTGGTTACAGAGCAGATTGCACTATCCATATCGAATCCTAATTTACCAACTATCTAAAATAAATAATATTTTATTCATTATTGTAATACACAAGATAACCAGCACAGTGGTAGTACTATATTAAAAAAGGTATTGGTAAAAGTAAAGAAACATAAAGTACATTTTTATAAACTATGATATCAACATATGTATTTTAAAGATAAGCCTAATTTAGTGTATTTTATTTCTTCTTTTTATATATCTATATATAGTGCGTGTGTGTGTATTATATTGTTGTGAAGCATACATAATAACATGATCTTAATTTGATACAGTTAACAATTACAATGACTAACAATTATTAACACTCTAATGTTTAGATACCTTAGAACATTGAAGATAAAAATATGATAGAAATATTATTTCAATATTAATTATGATTTAAAGTGTCAATGTTAATGAGCATAAGATTATTTAGCTTTTTCATCCACAATTGAATACAATGTTTAAAAAGCTGCTACAAATCGTTTCAAAGTATTTGTTGCCCAGTAAAGGTTTTTCTTCAGTTCATATGAATCTTTTGTCTTTTACTTTTTACTTATTCTTGATTCAATGGATCATGGAAATGAACTGCACATATTTCATGTGCTCAGGATAGATAATTAGGCCAATATGCATTCTATATAGGATCAATCTGTCAAGTGGCTTTTATATTTAACAATCTTGCAAGGACTTTGTATTAAAGAGTGGGGCAGAATTGTTCGAAATGGACATCAGCATTTTATTTAAGACCATATTTTCTCAGAGGAATCTGTTGAACCCTGTATGGTGGATAAGGCTGAAATAAGAAATTAGTAGAAATAGAATGTACTCTTTTTTTTTTCTTCTTTCAAACATTAACTGGCGGAAAGGCAGTAGCTCCTACCAGAAGTCCAAATTGATGTCCTGGAGCGGGCTTTTGAATGTAGGCTGTGGCCATATGGGATTAAGCTAAAGGCCATATGTAGCATGATATCCTCATCTGTTTTAAATTAAAAAAAGTAACTGCACAAAGCTAGTCGGATAGTATTTATTTATTTTTGTTTGTTTATAATTTAGATTTATAAAGGTCACCCCACTCTGTAACCCACTCTGGACAGCCTTTATACATCTAGATAGATTTTAAATATCAGTGAAATATTTCTTAGTGCTTATATAAAAACTATCTACCTTTTTTCGGCTAAAGCTGCTGTCGTATACTCAATTAACATTTATAATGCAATAAGGGTTATGTCTGAGGGTTGCATTGGTACTGTAACAAAGCAAATATCTTAATACTCTACATTGATGCAATGTTTGTTCACTCCAAAGGCTTCTTTCTATGAAAGGAATGTTCAGGTTCAAGGCAATGTTCTGTTCCATTTCTGAGTCTTGCTATCATTATGTAACTCATCCTGGAGTTTAATGGAGTTCTTAATACAAAGAATCTACTACAACATATTTCCTATTAAAATTATCTTCTTTGTAAAAGTACATACTTAATTCTTATATATATATATATATATATATATATATGTATAAATATATAAATATATAAATATATAAATATATATATATCACTTAGCTCAAAGCAAAGTGTGTAGGAACAATTCCTGCAGAGAAGAGTAAATAAGATACTTTGGGCTTTGCCTACCACAGCATGGCATTAAAGTTTCAGCACACTCTGACAGTTTTTGTTTTATTTATATAAAATATTTCTGTGGTTTAAATTATTTAAAGCAATAGAAACAAATACAGAGGTATTTCCTTTTGACACTTGGAGGCAGAGAAACATTCTTTAGATTTAAAAGTTATACACTGCATAACTTCTATTGTAATACTCCTGCTCCTTAATGCAATCCATGGGGGAAATGACTTCAGAGTTACTGTAATGACTGTACTGTACCACTTTCTTGTTGTAGGAAGTGTATGTGTATATAAGACAATCTGAGCTAAAATCTTTAAGCAAGATATTTTTTGTATCCATTTTTCAGACAATTTTATTGGTGATAAAATTAACAAATGAAAATATATTTGTAATGGTTGCCTCTCTCAAAATATTCTCAGACTCACAAGCAAGAACTTGAACAAAATCTGGTTTATTTAAGAATAGTATGCAAGTACAAAGAAAGCTGAGAATGAGCAAAAGCGCGCCAAATACAAACTAAAAACCCTCGGTGCGAATGTAATCCCTCCCCCCTCATACAACTGTTTCAAATTCCCCATCCCAGGTGCTCCTAACAAGTTCTGCTAATCAACGGGTGAAAAGGATCTTGAACACAAACGATAACCCAAACACATTCCATCCCAATGAAGAGAGATAGAAAGCCTGGTACAAGGTCTCCCAGCAGCTCCCTCCCAACGTGCGTCAGCACCATGGCATGCGAACCGTTACGATGTACATTGAACATTGCAACAACGAACATGACAATATTGATGTAGATTAGCATCTACAGTGATGATCTATCTTGCAATGTGTTCTAAAGGGCTGGCTTCCAAAGAATCCCAATCCCAAACACACAGAAGCAGAATTCCGGGAATGCTGTAACTATTCCAAATAGCAAGCAGTTAACTAGAGAAGAGAAGAAATTAACCTTATTGCAGCAAATTGATAAAGCAGCACAGAACTGTTTTCTCCAACATAATGTAAATCGTTTGGAACATAACTACCTCTGAATTAAATATTGTGACCAATGCTCCAAAGAATACTCTGTAATAATGACATAGATTATTTCGCCTTGGCAACTGTGCAACAAATTTCACATAATACAGGCACTGTTGCCTCTTTTTTGGCCAAGGGTAGTTCACTGTAACCTTGGAATTAATTTCAAAAAAATGCTGTAAGCAATCAATCAAGACTTCTACAAAAACAGTCTATCACAGGTTATTGCATAAAGATGAAGAGAAAGAGAGGGAGAAAGAAAGAAAGAAAGAAAGAAAGAAAGAAAGAAAGAAAGAAAGAAAGAAAGAAAGAAAGAAAGAAAAAGAAAAAGAAAATGAAAAAAAAATAGTTGTAAGAAGGAGAAAAAATGTGTGCTGCTTTCTTGCATCATGTCCACCAATAACATCCTTATTACAAACATCCTTACAGTTCAGTTCCAAGCAAATCTGACCTTCAACAGAAAAACAGATGCTATTCTAGCCAAATATGCATGAGCCTAGAAATTACCCTTAAAACAATGTTTTCAGAATTTCCTCTATATTCCTCCAGTCTTAATTTCTGTCCAACACTCCAAGTCTGTGCATATGGTCTTAGAGCAACTCAACTTGTGGGTTAATGTAGGTCAGTTACCCACAGGCTATGTCACATTAGCTATGGATGATATGTAGATTATTTACTCTCATGCATCACCATGACTTAGATTCAGTTACATAATGCATTCAACTAAATAAATTATATAGATAATACTGTATACGGAATTAAAAAGTGATTGGTTTAAAAAGCAATGTAATTTGACACCTACATTCTTAAGTCTTTTAATAAAATACAATATTTTAAAAGCAGCAAAGTCATTATAGTTCTAACTCCCCAATATCCAATATCTTATTTAAAATGTAATTTCTGAATACTCCACGAATACAAGTTCATAGCCTTTTGATTAGAAGCAGCCAAATTTCAACTACTGTAGCTTTAGAATGGAAATAACCCAAGGTCCTACAACTTATTAAAAGTGAATTGAGAAAATAAAATAGCTATAAAAATTAGACCCTTCTTTTCTTCTAATTTTAAGGAAGATTTTCCATGACAAAATGCTTTTTGTCCCTATAATGTATAAAAGAGGCTTTCCAAATACACACACATTGTGTTTAAAATAGACTGTTTAATATACTTGCACACATTTAATTTAGCAGTGAAAATTGATATTTTTGGTTACTTTTTCTTTTTTCTATATATTTCTTGATAAGTATAACAACCAGAAAATATGCTAAAGTACTACCACAAATATAGCAGTTCTAGTAAAATCAGAAAAATATATATATACTGTAGGATAACAAATAAATGAGTAACATTTGTAGAAACTAAAAGTTAATATAAAACTAGCTCAATCCTTTAACATATTATTAAATCTAGCCATATACAGGTAGTCCTCAAGTAACAACCATTCATTCAGCATCCATTCAAAGTTATGACAGCGCTGAACGAATAGTACTTACAACGGGTCCTTATAGTTCTGGTCACCACAGCATCCCCACGGTCACGTGATTTAAGTACAATATATTGTTTCAGTACAATGATATTTATGTAATATACTTAAATTCCTTATATTCTATTATATAAATGGTTTAGAATATTAAATGTAAATAAATGAAAACAAAAGAAGAAAAATGGATATTCTGTCAATATTAATTATAATTTTGAATGTTAATGTTCTAAGCATTATAATTATTTGACTTTTTTTCAAAATATAATTAATATATAATAAAATGAAAAAGAGAAAGAGAAGTGCATACATCAAGTCATTTGCTGTACAATAATCATTTTGTTCTTAAGACATATTACTTTTTATTAAAATGTTCTTGCATGGTATATGTGTATATGAGTGTATATAGGTGTATATGGATGAATAGATTTTTGTACCTGTTAAAAGAAAGATAAATTTAAAAAAAACCATACATTTTTACTTGTGTTTTTTTCAAAAGAAGAACCTTAAAACAAAATTTAAAATTTAATTAAAATGTATTAATGTAACATGTTCTTTTTATTGTGTGTATATCCAGCAACAGAGAATATTGTTGACTTCAAAAAGTTTGACTCTAGTGTCAGGCTATATAATGCATGGATTCAGAGAGTGAAGCTAAACTGAGATTACTCTGCAAAGTCTGAAGCCAAAAGCTTGTAGAGACATAGAGCTCAAAGTCAACTATTTTTGAAACAAAATCTTTTGTTATTTCTTTCATGCTCTAACTAGATCACTCTTACTTGACCCTTGCACCAAATCTGAAAACTTCTCTTTTTGTTTTGTCATCTCATCTGTGCTCTGCTGCATAACATATTTCCTAAAACAAAAATACATGGCTGAAATAGAAAAACATTTCTTCAGCTATTCTGAGCAAGAACTAGAAATTTCTGCAGCATCGCTTTTGATTTCAGCATGTTCATGATTCTCATAAATAAACAATAGACCTGTTGGGTAGTCCAATATGTATTACATTTAATTTTGTTCATGAAAAATACCTACATACATTTCTGTGTACAATGACCATCTGATTCTACACTCATTAGTAAAGAGCCAGTATAATTTTGCTAAGTGGTATTTCCATGTTTGAATATATTTTCTCATGGACATAATTAATTGTCAGACTTTAAGAACTATATTACCCTCTTTGTTTTCATTCATTCATTCATTCATTCATTCATTCATTCATTCATTCATTCAAAGAAATATGGAAGGAGTATTTATTTATTTGTTATTCAAATTTCTATTACTCAGTATACTGAAATTCTGTTTCTGCTCATTGCCTTTATTTAAAATTTGCTGAACTTTCAAAACTGTTTCCCCCCCCTCTTTTTGGCACTATTTTCTCAATGACTTCCCAGCAAAATAAAATAGAGTTGAATTATCTGCATCTAAAAACTAGTATTATATTTTGAATGGTAGGGACCATAAAAGGGTCTATACAGAATGACATTATACTATTAACAAATTGCATTTGTTTCTTGGAACATTGACATTATCATGGAAATTATATGTGATAGTCCTTATATAAACATAGCCAGATTTGATTCTATAAAAAGTAGGTGTATCGTAGAGATAGAAGATATTGGGCAATGATAATTTTCTGAAATCTTGACAGGGAGTTTGTAAGTGATTTGGAATTAAAACCAAAGACTTTCAATATATGACATAAGACAAGAGATACCAGTTTTATACCTAGCCAAGTTAGGAATCAGCTGTTTCAGTAGAACATCCCAGTCTGAACTTTGTTAGAACTACTGATAATTAACTGTTACAATGCTAATGAATGGATCATGGACAAACCATTGATGATGTATTCAACCTGGACTGGTTTAAGAATTATCACACTTCTTCCACCATTAGCTGAATTCTGCCTCTTTCTATCATAACTTCCACAGTTCTAAGCGTCCATCCATTTGTGATGGACAATGGATCAGGACAATGCATAGCTCAAATAATAACACAAAGACATCAGTCTTTTCTACTTTGTCCTTACTGCCTTTTCTTTTACTGCTACTTTTTCAACCCAGATGAAAGCAATAGTAGGAAATAGGTAAGCATTTGGAAGAAGAGGGAAAAAATAGCTATATTGAAAAAAAAATTGAAATTGCAATTGATTTATTAGTATGCAAATTTTACACAGATAATAAAAACAGTGGGAAAAGATTGCTGGGAGCTTCCTTCAATCAGAGAGGAAAATACCAAACTGGATAATGGGAAAAGCTGAATATTACAGCTATTGGGGGAACAGCACAAATCTTGCTGCACCTACTGTGAGTTGGGCAGCATATAAATTTATTAAATAAATATATAATTATAATGTTAAAAGTGGATTTCTGAACCACCAGACTGCTGGTGGGCTTAATCTTATCAAATAACAAACTGAATTAACCTTACTTTAGAATATGATCCATATTTAAATGTTTGTGAAATAGGCTTTAGTCTAAGGATATGCTACTGCATGTTCTAAAAATACTATTTGCCTTATAGCAGCCCCAGGGTGCTCCTGGATGGGGAGGGGCTATGAGCTATGTCAAAATAAGTTGGCACAACTAGGCAAAGCCCTGCTTCTTTATAATGTGTGTTTGCATGATGTAAAATGGGATGGGGATACAATTGCATGGTCACCCCATCCTGGGGATGGTTAGTTTCTTAGAAGGACCCTGCTCAGCTTTCAAATCATAGAGAACTTCCAGCCATTGGGGCTTTTATCATATTTATTTCATTGTGTATTATAGTGTTTTACATTATTATATTTTTCTATTTATGTTTTATTGTAAACCGCACAGAGTCCCTTTTGGGAGATGGGCAGTGATAAATTTGATTAATAACTAAATAAAAATAAAAAAATAAATTTTGACTTTATTGACCCTCCACAGATGACTCTGAGTGTCACCACCTATACTCATGCCAAAGGTTTGACTGTATTTTTGAATCCCTTTAGAGGTATGACCCAGTCTACTATAAGCTTCTTTGTGAAAACATTATAATGATGTAGCTATATCATCAGGAACAACCCACAAATGTAGGGATTTCCCCCTCCAGATCCAGGGAAAGGCAGAAGCTATCATTCATACAAACTGGGTTGGATTCTTTGAATCCTTTTCAGTGGAATGGCAACTATTCATAATTATTAATATCTCCATATAGTTAAAAGAATGTATGAATATACACTAAGAATTTCTTGAACATAGGTGTAACCAGAGGCATCAACCTGTAAGAGTTCCCCTTTCTGAGATGTGGCCAGCTGGTTTCTGAGTGTGGCATCAGTCGAGATCCTAGGGTAGGAGCGGTGGGGTGGCAGTGGTCATCTGAGACACTTGGGAGGCATCCAGGTGTGCTGCACCTCAGATTGCCAGGTGCGATACCCTGTTTGTTAATTTGGGCTGTAGGGATCAATTGGGACTGTTGCTATTGTACCAGCCTCCCTGCTGTGTAGCAAACTCCCTGCCTGAGCTCCTTGACTCTGTAGCCAGGCTGGCGGTGGAGTTCCCCAGGCTTATGGTCTTGGGGGATTTCAACTTGCCTTCCTTGGGGGCGGGGGCAGAGGTAGCTCAGGAGTTCATGTTTAGCATGACAGCCTTGGGCCTGTCCCAAGTAATCCAGGGCCTGACGCATAATGGTGGTCATTCGCCTGACCTGGTTTTTCTGTCGGAACAATGGCAGAGTGCTCTGAAATTGGGGGAGGTTTTGGTTTCTCCCTTGTCATGGTCACACCACTTCCTGGTGAGCCTCCAGTTCTCTGGTGCTACCCCCCTCCACAGGGAGGCTGGGCCTGTTAGATCAGCCCACCCTAGGTGACCGATGGACATAGTTGGGTTTCAGAGGGAGCTTGGGGTTGTTCCAGGAAGTCTGCTGCACAGTCCAACTGAAGCTTTGGTGGCTGCATGGAATGAGAGAGCAGTCATGGCTTTGGATGGGATTGCACCTGAGTGGTCTCTCTGTGCCCATGGCTCCCGCAGCTCCCCGTAGTTTACAGAGGGGCTGAGGAAGCTTAAGAGGGCTAAGAGATGCCTAAAGTGCCACTGGCAGAAGACGGGAAGTGAAGATGATCGAACACGAGCTAGAGCCACTGTTAGAGCCTACCTCATGGTGTTAAGGGTGGCAAAACGTGGTTATTTCTCTGCCCTTACTGAATCTGCAGATAGCTGCCCAGCAGTCCTGTTTTGGGTGATCTGGACTCTCCTTGGAGGGAGTGATTTGCGAGTCTACCTTCAGGGCCATTGTGAGGAATATGCTGAGCATCTGGCAGTCCCATAACCTGGTCCAAACCCTGACTGAAAAGGGTCCAGATAATCTGCTTCTTCCGGGGTCCTCTGCAGCTGTCATGCAACCACTCTCTCCACAACCTTCCCTAGAAAGGAGAGATTGGAGATTCAAGCGTGGTAATAGTCCCGTTTCTTGGTTGTATTAACTGTCCTAACAGTCAGAAATCACACTGAGACGAGGAGTAGGTCTCTAGTGTTTATTACTGCTACATTAAACAGAATCCTAACAAACTGAAGAAGCATGGGAAAAACCCAGACAGATAAACCCCGAAAGTTAAGGTGGGTCTGATCTGTGTCTCTTTGAATGGCTGCTTACTACACATGCGTTTTCCCCCCTGGATAGAGGCCCCCTCCTGCTCGCCATCAGTACTCATGACATCAACATCTTATATTGTTTACTTGGCAGCCATGCATATTTATTTTTTATTGTAATTGTTTTTATTGTAATTGTTTTATTGTTTTATGGTTTTTATTGTTTTATGGTTTTTATTGTTGTAAGCTGCCCAGAGTCACTGGTTGAGATGGGAGGCTATAGAAATTGAATAAATACATAAATAAATAAATCAGATTTCTAGTATATATGTATATGTATTTATATGAGGTGGTACTGCCTCAGACAGACTCAGTGCATAATCTGGGGGTCCTCCTGGATCCACAGCTCCTGCTCAAAGGGCAGGTGGCAGCCATGGCTAGGAAGGCCTTTGCACACCTTCAGGTTGTATGCCAGCTGCACCCATTCCCGGACTGGGAGCCCTGCTCACTGTCACTCATGCCCTTGTGACCTCTTGTCTGGATTACTGAAATGAGCTCTACATGGGGCTGCCCTTGAAGAGCATTTAGAAGCTTCAGTGTAGGTGCAGAATGTGGCAGCATGGGTAGAAAATGGTTGTTGTTACTTGGTGCATGTAACACCATTACTCCATGAGCTGCATTGGTTGCCAGAGCTGCAATTCAAGATATTGGTTGTCATCTTTAAAGTCCTTCATGGCTTAGGACCTGGTTATTTCTGGAACTGTCCCTCTCCAGTTGTTTCTACCCATTTGATCTGGTCAGGCAAAAGAATGCCAGTTGGTGGGGCCTAGAAGACATGCCTTTTCTGATGTAGCACCCACCTTATGGAACATTCTCCCTCCAGATTTCAGCATGGCCCTGACTCTGCTGGGCTTTTATAAGGATCTAAAGACCTGATTCTGTGCCCAGGCCTGGGGTCCCAAGTGTATGTAGGGACCTGCTTCTTGGTTGTATTACTGATTTGGATTGCTGTTTCTTGGCTGCCTGTATTTTTAATTTTTATCATGTTTTTGTTTTTATTGTATTTTAATTCTGTGTGCCACCCAGAGTAGCTTGTTGAAATGGGTGGCCATATAACTTGGATAAATAAATAAATATTTAATTTACTGGATTTATAGGTTCCAATCAAAGTCGATTCTAAGCATTGTATGTACAAAATATGGCAATTCGATTAAACAGAACAAAAAAAAAATGATACAAAATATCCAAGATACTGTTAGCAAGTAAAGGATATTGTGCAGTTACAGACTGAACAAATTCCTTTGGGAAGAACACAAGAAGAAAATGTTATACACATACAGACAGACAGAGAGAAAAGAGTGAAAATGTTTTATTTATTTGTTTGTTTATTTATTTATTGGCCACCCAACTCCCAAACAACTTTGGGTAGTGTACAACTAAGATCCTTTATAGAGAGAATAGCATAGAAAAGATACAGCTAACTGGAAGAACAAGATATTCAAAAGAAAGCAAAACAAAACAAAACAAAAAACAAAATGAAATGAACAGGCCCAGCCTTCTTTTGCAAAATGAATGTAAAGGAATATGTTATGGTACAGTTAATGAGATTATTTGATATTAGGCTATTTGGCAGTATTATAAGAAGGTTCTTTGAGATAGTATTATTAATAGTTAATTAATAACAAATGTTCATATCTCAACAAAGGACCCTTCATAGTCAATTTGGAGTAGCAAATATGGACTGGGATTGGTGAGAATAAAGATTAGACAAAAAGGAGAAGGGCTTGATAGAATTGAAATAGTATTAGCTGCAAGCTGTTTCAGAGGAGTTTGTAGATGCATGAAAATGTTATATCTTTCCCACAAAAACCTTCCCCCATTTTTTTTCTTTGCTTTAAATAGTTTAGTCAAGAACTAAGAATAGCAGAGATTATAAGGAAATGACAAGCCAAAGCTAAGAAAAAAAAGATTAAGAGGCAGCACTATATTTTCAAAATCCCTTTCACCAAATATATCACACTAAGCTAAAAATGTAGCACTTCAGTTTTCTTTCAAAAACAAGATGCCAGCCTATTTCATGTAAATTATTCTTAAACATTAGCTACGGTGGCTTTCCCATACTTCACCAAGAACCGTTCTACCTCTAAAATAATAACTTCGTATCTTTTAATCAACATGGTTTGTTCATTGGTTGCCAATGTATCTTCTGTTAAATAATAAAGAGTGAGGTCAAGTATAAAGAAATGGGAATTTCATATGGCAGCAATGTTTTTGTACAAGCAGTAGAAAGATTTGTATAAGCTATTAATCACATTCCTAATACTACAGTTCAGTCATAGAAAGTTTAAGTTGGCAGTATCTTCTAGTTCCACCTGCAGATGCTGGATTTAGCTCAGGGGAATCCACAAGAGGGGAAGGAGGTTAACAACATAAAAATGGCAGGCACGATCAGGCAATCCAAGTGCTACCCCCTTTTTAATGTAAATTGCACACATCACACACACGAAAAAAGGAACAGGGCTTTGATCATCCTGGTTGCACCTGCCATTTTTATGCTGTTGACCTGCCTAACATATGCTCCAGTTGAGCTTTCTGCATACACATGCTTTGTCTAATAGTACACTTAAATAATGTAGATGGACTGAATAATAGTACACTTTATTTCAGTTGTACTCAAGATCTTAGGTAGCATCTTCCTAGGATGGAAAAAAAAATGTTAATAAAAGCTATACAGCACATTTCTGCACATAAAAAAATCTATTTTAGAGTAATGCTATATAATTGTTGTTTGACCGAGTAAACCTTTGCATGTTTTTCTTATACAATAGAATTTAAATTATGCTATTTTGAAGCCTGGGATGAAGAATAAAACTAAAGGAAAAGTGGTATGCTAAGGGCAGAAACAATGGAACACCTATATTCTATACATGTTTTCAAATACATTAAATAATTCAGTCCATCTACATTATTTGCAGCTGTATTCATATAAAAACACACCCATACATAGTTGTGTATTGAAATAGTCAATTTATGCAGCATCATTAAGTTAGAGAAAACAAATGATTCAAGCAAAACACATTTGTAGTACCTTCCAAATAAGAAGGCTTTTTAAAGTTGTATTGATTTGTCTAAAGTGTTAAATGACATAATGGCCATACACTATAGTATTGAATAATTTAGGTAGATCAATCTTTTCTGAATTCTGAAGGTGTACAAACTATCTTGGGTGGTACAGAGAATCAATGTAATAAAATAAAAATGAAGTGGTTTATAATGATGAATGTTTGGGCTGATAATAACCAAAGGAGGATGGGGGGAGAAATCACTATTGCATCATTTAATCACCAGTCATATTTTCTGCACTATTCCCATCCAATAACATAGTATTGCATGTTTAGTTGATTTCAGCAATTAAATAACTTTACATGACACATGCAAAGAACAATTTCTTTATTTTTAGACTTGTTCTGATCCTACAATATTGTTTTATTGTCATCAAAATTCTCTGTATATTTGCTGGTCTTTATGTTGAATGTAAAATAATTAAATTCATTTTAAAATGTTAAAATCAGCTCAGAACAACTGTAGAAAGAACAATACAAAGTTTCCTTTGTAGCATTCCAAACGTGGAGATGTCTGAGAAGTGCAAAGCCAGGTAGAAATCATACTGAAATATTAGAATGAACTAACAGTTACTTCCCTTCATTATCCTCTAGAATAATTTTATTTATTTATTTAATTTGTCCCCGCCCATCTGTTCCCATCGAGGGACTCTGGGCAGTTTATAATAAATAATCAGTTAAAACAAGAAACTTAAAATATAAAATACAATATATAAATATATCATTACTCTTAATAAATAGATATAAAAATAAGAGTAAAAATACAAATCAGAGTAAAATCCAAGTGGCAGAAGAATCCGATACAGTCTTTACATGGGAGGAGTGGTCTAAGATACAAACCATCCCCATGTGGAACCACTTCCCTCTCTGCCCGAAGCGAGGTGGCAGTCAGGTCTTCAGGCTTCTCCAGAAGGCCAGGAGATGGGGCTAATCTCACCTCCAAGGGCAGCATGTTCCACAAGGTGGGAGCTACTGCATAGAAGGCCCACTTCCTGGACCCCACTAAACAAAGTTCTCTTACAGACAGGGTCCGTAACATGCCCTCTCTGCATGATTGGGTGGGGTGGGCTGATGTAATGGGGAAGAGACAGTCCCTCAGGTAACCTGGTCCCATGCCATGTAGGGTTTTAAAGGTGATAACCAACACCTTGAATTGGCCCAAAAGCAGACTGGTACCCAATGCAGTTCACGCAGCAGAGGTGTTATATGCGCCCTTTTAGGGGCACTAAAAACAGCCCACATGGCTGCATTCTGGACCAGCTGAAGCTTCTAGATACTCTTCAAGGGTAGCCCCATGTAGAGCGCATTGCAATAGTCTATGCAGGAGATAATGAGGGTATGAGTGACTGTTTGAAGGGCCTCCCAATCCAGGAAAGGGCATAACTGGTGCACAACGTGAAGTTGCACAAAGGCTTTCCTGGCCACGGCTGCCACCTGCTCTTTGAGCAGGAGTTGTGAGTCCAGGAGGAACACCAGATTATGTACCAGGTCTGTCTGGGGCAGTGCAACCCCATCCAGAACCAAAGATGACAAAGTCCCAGATATGGAAGAGTCGTTAACCCACAGCCACTCTGTCTTATTTCTCTCCACTGCAAGCAGCAGGACATTAAAAAAAACAAAAAAAAACTTTTCAAGTTGTTTGAAATCTGGTGGACTCTAAAGCTAAATAAATAAGTAAGCAAGCAGGCCATGGTTGCATGGCCCAAGCAGTATTTAAAACCTATTCCTAGAATTACACTGAAATAAGACTTTAAGATGGTGCCTGGACAACATGCTTTTCCTGGATTAGAAATTGTTAGGGAAAGTTATTATGAAAGTTACATTATTTTGTTTTGCTAGGTTACTTTATTGGTACATTTCCTTGGTCATTTATTTTGCATTGGGCTACAACTGTGATATAGTTTCAGTTAGATTTCTTGAAGATGGGGGCTGAATTTTTCTCACTGGAGAGAAAGAACAAGTTGTGCAGTCATGGCAGAGATAGATGGAAGATAGTGTTGATGGTGAACTGGATTGTAAACCTTAAAAAAAAACAAAAAGGTTCAACTGGACTTGTGGAAATGATCCCTGAACAGGAAGTTTGTGTGTTCAGAGTGGGGTGGTAAGCTCAGGAGAAAGGAATTAGATGGTAGTGGTGAAAGAAGCAAACATAAAATAGCAATTTGGAGATCTAAGAAACATGAAGTAGGAAGGATGGTGGAATGAAGATGGAGAAAAGGAGTGAATGGAATATTGGGTAATGGCTGAGTCCAACCAAATGGAGTGCATTATTGAGAATAAGGTCTAGTGCCATGTGAAGTGACAAGTGGCAGGGGACAGCTGGGGATAGAAGTTGACATGTCTCTCCTTGTGATTGTGGTAATAGGATATGCCATTATGAGAACTGACAGTAAGTCTAGCAGCACGCAGAGTTTCAGAGGCTGGGTTGTTGGGCCAGAGTTTTGTCAGCAAAAAACTGATATTGCTTGTGGAGAGCCTAGGGATACCAGCAGTCATAAGATGCCTAAGCCAGGAAACAAAGGTGACATGAAATTATCTCTGCTGGGGCACAGTCAGGTGCTATTTGTTATCTTCCATAGTTGCTATCATGTTGGAAGAACTAAGATGTTTGCTATGACTTGCTCCTTGAGTGAGAGGCAGGTAAATAGAGGGGATTCAGGTAATGATCTCTTTGCTTGAAAAGGCCTAAGTGAGGGGTGGTGGTCATAATGCAAGGTGTTTCTTTTACTGATAAAGTTCTTCAAAATTCACCAGAATATTGACTTCTCCTGGACAGGTGCTAGTAGAGCCTGGGACAATGTCTTGTACCATCATCTGGGATTCATTTCAGCTTATGGACACTGAGGGACTTTCTAGCACAAGCTCTGTCACCTATGGGCTGGATCCTAAGTTCTGCAGATGAATGGAGGATTATAAATACTGTAGCTGTATCTGGAAGGTAACTAATGCCTGTTTAGAGAATGAGATTGAATCAGATGCCAGGAAGTATTTTTCAGTCCTAATTTAACTAGTTTTTCAGCTGTTCTAAATCAATGTTATTGCCAAGTTCTGAAATTATTATTTCTTTTACTTATAATTCTTTTCTTTTTTTGTGTTCAAGGTCAAAAACTGCACAGTTCAGTCTCCAAAGCGACAATTTCTTTATTCTTTTATGGCTGACAGGATAATTCAGAATTTTTAGTTATTCCTTTAGGGATATTGCATTCATCTTGAATCCCATCAACGCACTATACATATCAGATTGCCTAAAAGATCTTCTATAAAGCTCATGTTATATTGTTTTTTGGCAAGGACAGGAAAAAAGAAAGAAAGAAAGAAAGAAAGAAAGAAAGAAAGAAAGAAAGAAAGAAAGAAAGAAAGACAGCCATGCTTCTAAGAAGTCATGGCATTTAGATCGTAGGTTAAAGGTATGTTATATTTCATTCTTCCAAATATTAAAAATGACTTTCCCTTAAATAACTAAAAATCACTTTTTCACATTTTGAATATTGAACATAAACAATTCAGTTCCAGAGATGCTGTTCAACTATGGACTAAACAATTTTGCTTAACAGGATACATGTCAACAAAATGCTTGCACTCCTAAGAATAACTGCATGCCATACAAACCTGCCTAAGGAAAGGTAAGCATCTGATTTCCCTGTAGAAGGAGGACATGACTAGCAATGGATTAAAAATAATGGTCTCAGTGAAGGCATTTATTTTATTAGTACTATTCAGCTTACTTTGAAGAACTCACCTATGCTGCGGATAAAGATTTTCTGCACATCATTTAAATGGAATATTTTCACATGATTTTAAATAAATTTGGATTATTTCTTTATGGCCAATATGTATAAAAAACATTAAGAGTTGTGTCTCAAAATGTTTCCCATTTTTTAAATAGAAAAATATCAAAGAAAATATATCAGACAAAATTATACCAACATACTTGCATCAGAAAGATACATAACAATAATTGACTGACAAAACATACATTTGCATTAGCTAGAAATACAATAAGGATTTTGCTTATTATAATAATATAAATTTATAAACTATGATAAATTTTTGGTCCATATTGGAATGTAGATTGGGTTTTGATAATGAGATACATGAATATTTAACTCTTTGGAAAAATTCTACACTAAAATAGGTTGTAAAATGTTCTTTTGGAAAGTCTGGGAAACTCTCTAAATCAGTTCTCATGTAATGACTGTTTTTAAGGATTTCCGCCAACTTCAAATTGAATTTGGTCTTTCCTGTTCACAACAGGGGTAGGATTTTCAACTTAAGTATGTTTTAAGCTGGCTCAATATGGACCAGATGTTATGGCTGCTTCAGAGAAACCCGAAATAGTCCCGCCTTAGGCATGAAAGATGGCTGGGTAACTTTGGGCCAGTCACCCTCTCTCAGTCCAACTCACCTCACAGGGTTCCTGTTGTGGGGAACATAGGAGGAGGAAGGAGTATTAGGTATGGTCGCTGCCTTGAGTTATTTATAAAAATAATAAAGGCGAGATAAAAATTAAACAAACAAGCAAATAAATAAATTTGATGGACTTGGTGACAGAAGAAAAACCCTGTATCTATCAATAGCACAACAATATGTTTAAAATGAACATTTCTAGTTCCAAATATGGAATAAAGAACTGGAATCTCCAATAAAGTCCCATTAATGGATTCATGACCTTAAAAATGTTAAAATGGTATCAACAGATCTGAAATTACAGGTGATTCATAAAAAAAATGTTTTTAGAGTGTACTGGGTTCCAGAAAAAATGTACCTGAAAGGATGGACATCAGATTTTATTTGTTGGAGGTGTAAAAAATTTGAGGGTTCATTGACCCCTATGATATGTTCATGGAATGATCATGTGATCTTATCCCTGTAGATTTACAGGGAAATATCTAAATGTTAAAAATGTTAATGTGATGTTGAAATACATACCAAAGCTTTGGAATCTGGCTATTTATCAGGAATTATGACTGAATCAGGCATGAGAGGTTACTACAAGAATTATATTGAGAAATTGGAAAAGTGATATTATTCCAGATATTAAAGAATGGCTTTTTGGAAATGTGTGATATATCCATATTGGAAAAGGCAATATTTTCTACTAATCAGTTCAGTTCAGTTCAATTTTATTACGGTCACTGACTAGTACAAGATACAGTTCTATAAAGATATACACATTAGCCTTAGCCTTAAAATATGAGCCATCTGATTTAAAATAATTTTAATTTCAATTTACAAGTTCCAATTAAATGTTAAAATACATTTAGATCACAACGTAAATGAGCCCCTTAATCAAATTTAAAAACAATCTTATTAATTTGCATTATCATGACTAATATTCTATCAAATATAAGTGTCTATAAAAATATATGTAAAATATTAAAAACAGTAATAAAAAGAGTAGAATATCATATATAAAATGTTATATATAGACCACAGAATTATTAAGGTAAAGGTAAAGGTTTCCCTTGACGTAAAGTCCAGTCGAGTCCGACTCTAGCGGGCGGTGCTCATCTCCGTTTCTAAGCCTTGGAGCCGGCGTTGTCATAGACACTTCCGGGTCATGTGGCCAGCATGATGACTCGGAACGCCGTTACCTTCCCGCCGAAGCGGTACTTATTGATCTACTCACATTTGCATGTTTTTGAACTGCTAGGTGAGCAGGAGCTGGGACGAGCAACGGGAGCTCACCCCGCCGCGCGGTTTCGAACCGCCGACCTTCCGATCGGCAGCTCAGCGGTTTAACCCGCAGCGCCACCGCGTCCCACTAACAGAATTATTACAAGGGGTATATTACTACATTTTTCCAATCATAATCTGACGAATCTTCATAGCAGCTGTGCAGAATCTGGCTACTTGTGCCATGACAGTAGGATGTTTGTCTATAAGTAACATTTTCATATAATCTATATCTTTCCATCTAGGGTATTTATTGATCAAAGGTAATATTAATTTACTCCTGAGCTCTTTATAAAAAGGACAATGGAGAAGCACGTGGTCTGTGGTTCCTATCTCTCCCTTGTTACAAGGGCACCGCCTTGCAGCTATTGGGATTTTTTTGTATCTGCCTTCCAAGACAGCAGAAGGGAGTACATGGCTTTGAGCTAGGGAGAAAGCTTTCCGCTGGCTAGGAATTTCGAGTTGAGAAAGGTAGTTAGCGATATTCACAATATATACTACAAAGGACGAAGCAATATGTACTACTTTGGCAGAGATTTTGTGGCCTTTTACATTAAAATTATGTACTGATTATACTACAGCACCATATGGCATTTATTATTAAACCAACGACTATTGGTAAGTTTAATTGTACCACACTCTCTTAACCTTCCAGAAAGCTGTAAAGCACTGGGATAGGATGAAGTTGGAGCTTGGGAGATAGTGCTCTTGGTTGCATGAGGCAGATTGTTGTAGTTCCAGTGTTCTTTGTTTCTGCATTTATTTATTTCTTTGATTGTTTATTTATCTATCTTTGATCTTTTTTGTTTGGTTTTAGGTAACTGTTGTGAGCTGCCCAGAGTTGTGGTTCTTACATGGGCTATATAATTTTTTAAAATAAATAAATAGCTTTTTTATTTTATTTTCTTAGCTTTTTAAAAATATTTTTTTCTTTTTGGTTTCCATTGTTTTAAAGTTTAAGGAATTTTTCATTTAATTGTGTGCTTTTAGTGTATTTTGATGTTTTGTCAATGTTTTGTCAATGTTTTGTATTTTGAAAAACAGAAAAAAAGAAAAAAATTAAAAGAAAAATAGGGAATTTTTCCAGATGTTTTAAAAAAGCCGTAGTAAAAAAAAATCTAATTGAAAAGAATGCTATTCTACTAACATAGATAGCATGACAAACCAGATTTATACTGTTCCATACAACATACTGATATAAATCTGTAATTTTATTTGTTTGATGTACTTCGATTTGATAGACGATCTACTTTAGGTTTTCCAATTACAAATGATTCCATTTTGCTGTGTTTTACTGTGATTTTTCTTTCTCTTTTTCCAAGAAAACTTAGGAACTTGAAATTTGGGGAACTTTCCACCAGCATTTCCTGACAGACTGTGCCCCAGGGAGGTATAAAACGTTTCATTCTGGAGACTGTTCTTAGCCTTTGGTGTCAGAACAAAAGATTAAATATGATTTAATATACATTTGAAATTAAATTACATTCATACAATTTATTATTTTTATTTTCATACAATTCATAGAAGTTTACATAGAGTATCCCATTGTGTTCCATCCTGTATATTCTCAGTTATGCACAAAAATAATATTCTCAATGTACCATACCGTTTACCATAAAGTGTAAACTATTGTTGGGTACTAAGAAGATATCCAGTTGAAACAATTACATTGTAAAGAGAACAGATAAAAGACTCTACAAACAGTAATGGTAAGCAAATATAAATATGCTAGTCTCAAAAAAAGACTATGCTGGATTTTGTTTTGCATATGTAGTTTAATGTAAATTAAGCATCAAGAGTAATAATTCTAACTTCTTAAGAACTACATAATACACTATGAGAAGACAAACAACATTGGTAGCAGCTCTCCTGTGGAGAACAGTTCCTACAGACTAAGATTTTCGAGATGATTATTTGAAGCCAAGTTCTTGGCTAAGGAATTTAAAGTATAGATCATCAAGACACACTTAGTAATCAGAAAGCAATAACCCAATTGCCACAGAGTCATATGTATTTTTCAGCTGTGGTTGCTGGTGAAGAACAGAAACCATGCAGATAGTTTTTGTATGTGCGATAAACCCATCTGTTACTCCGTCTGGCAAAAAAGATAGTGCTTTACAGACTCTTCTTACCAATATACAATTGTTAGCTTCCTGCTGATAGCACTTTAGTAGGCTTCATTGTACAATTATTTCAAACAGGAAACAAACAGCCCACAGTTTCAACAGTAATTACTGGTTCAATTAACTAACCAGAAACAACAGGTGGGGTTCGGGTGTTTTTTCTTTTTCTTTAAGTATCTTGAAAGGTTGCCTTGCAATATCTGTGTGCCTAGACATACATAAAGCGTATTCACAGATCCAGTAACAAGAGTAGGCAGGACTGTCTTGATGCAGCACAATTTGGAAACTATTTCTTTAGCAAAATCAGTTGTTAGGCTGTCTGAAGACCAATTTGCTAATTGCCCATTATGCAATCAAACATGGGTGACCATGGACTGCATGATTTTCCTTGCTTGTAAGCTTCTGAATTTGAATCATCTTTTGATGGCAAGATAACAAACATAATGTTTTGGATGCAACCAAGAACCATAATGCCTAGGGGTACATCATACACATAGAAAGGGTAGCATTGTTGGACAGCATTGGAAATGCTTCACTTTTTAACTATATTGCATATATCTCAGAACTACTACATGCCCCAAATGGTTAAAAGCCAGTCACCCATTATCAGCATCACAGTCAGAGAGGTCTGAGGATCTGCACTATATGATTGGAAATACAATTAAACAATTTATGCAGAGAAGTTTACTGGTCTTAATGAAGAAGCAAGTAGTCTACCTCTACAGAAATTGCTGCTGAAGACAGCAAGATTTGGAATTAAACTGGTGGAATGAGCATATGCATTTCTCTTTATACAAATTTAAATAGCCTATTTGGGCTTAATGAAAAGTGTCCTTTCACCTATGAATTAATTGGTTATTTTAAAACTCTTTAAACTTGGGAATTGCTTCTTGACCAACACCAATGTGCTATTGCTAAATGTCCCAGAATGAACCTTAGTTCTAGATATACTACTCTTATCAATGCAGTTTTTTAAAAAATAAAAGAACCCCAGCAAAACATGTTTTGGAATCAAGATCTCTCATCAAGCTTTACATCTTTGAACAATCAAAAATAATATCTAAATATGTATTGTTTGTAGGATTCCAATCCTCTCTCCCACATGTATTTCTTCCTATACATACAAGTCCTAGGGACTTTATTTTGGTTCTTGATTTAAATCAAAAAAGGATCAAGGAAACATTTTTAAAAGAGGATGGTTCAATGTTTCAGAACAAAGTTTACAAATCATGCACAAATTCAGTGGCTACTTAGTATTTAATTAGGCACATCCCATCTACAGTGTGGAAAGAATGGTATTGTTGTTTTCTAGAGATAAATACCAAGTATCTATTCACTCACACAAAAAAGATTTGGGATTCCATTACACATCCAGGGGCTGATTTTTTAAAAAAATAACTGCCAGAATTGAATGAGAAGCAACATCAAAATTCCTTCTATGTGCTAGACATCTAGTAAGTACTTCTCATTTCTGAAAGGTAAGAAATAATTGTCAGGACAGTAATACTTTGTTTTTTGCTATTTTTTTTTTCTTCTAAACCAATGTCATCATCTATTCTTTAGGTTTCTATCTACAAAGTGTATGCAAGGTTTCACTGCTGTTCTGCTTTTTACTAAGGTAAAAAAAGCCCTTCTGCATTTTCTCTTCCATTGCTTTTATAAGAATCAGTGAAATTCTAATGGCAGTTTGTCAATAATGACAATGCAGATCCAGCATGGATCAGTTACCATTTGATTCTTCATTGGAACTTCTGAAAATTCTGCAGACTCATTTGTTATCTTTCTGCTATATTGCATTTGGATATCTAGTTACAAGTATATTTGAGGAATTGCAAGAAATTTACAGCAACCTTTTATGTTGATTTTAAATATTTTAATAGCAAGCAGGACAATTATTACAGCCTCATTTGAGATGTGCTGAGGCTATAGAACCTCTTCTACTCATACTTTTATTATGTTTCATCAATTCTAGCAGAGTTTCAGCTTTGATTAAATATTAACCTTATCTATTACATAACTCATATTTGCAAATATTGTACAAAGATAGAATGTTGCAGCATTCCTGATACTAAACTACATTCAAAATATTTATAATATCTAATACTCCAACACTTGAAGCAGCCTATATAATTATATACTGCAACTGATTTTTATCAGGCTCTAAATCCATACAATAGATGTTTACTTTAGATGTTTTCGCAAGCCACATGGAATGAATAGCATCGTGGTTAATGCCACTTGGCTGCTCCTGCTAGATTTGTCTTGCAGTAGAGGCAATTACAGCAATGATCTATTAACCATGATGTCCAAACATGGCTATTAAGACCTTCAGCACCGTTATAATACCAACACTATTATCCTCCATATTTGTTATTGTTATTGTTATTGTTATTGTTATTGTTATTGTTATTGTTATTGTTATTTCTGTAGGACTATAATATAAACACAGAAAATGATAGAAATCAATGGGAAAATATTCAGTATACTTGAACACTAACTTGCAATTATTTTAAAATAAAAAGAAATAAAAATAAAATAAAATAAAATAAAATAAAATAAAAAATAATTTTCATTTAACAAACTAGGACAGAGAGTGCAGACACAGAAATGAAGGCTTTAATTCCTTTCTTCCTGCTTATTCTGGACATTCCAGAAGATAATACTGCCTAAACACACAGCCTTTGAAGGATTTAATAGGATCAACATGTATTAGATACGCTAAATGCTATATGTAGTTCTGTGAATCCAACCCTTTTTTTTTTTTTCCAATTCAAACATATCCATCAGGTTATTTATTTTTAGGAAAAGCAAGGTTACACAAAACACAGTAAGAAATAATAAAATGTAGGCCAAAGAAATTAAATAAATGAGCTAAAAAAAAAGGAAAGGATGTGTAGCTAAATTTAGTTTATACCAACAATATACCTTTCTATATTTTTCTCGCCTTGAAACCATCCTTGCATCGACCACATCTATATATTAGTTTGGGAAAGGGATGCAAGAGTTGAACCAGGGAACATGAACAGAAGACAGTTAACATACATAACTGTTCTAACAACATTCCACAAATGTACCTACACTCAGGAGTAGTGCAACTTCCCATCCCATCCGTCAAGGCCTTTGGAATAATCAGGTTTTCAAATCTCTACATAAATTTTGTAGATGGGGACAGTTTATATATCTGGGTTGTTCCAGAAGAGGGAGTCCATTACCAAGAAGGTTCAATAGAGGAGGTCCTTGAAGATGACAAGACTTTGCCAATAGCACCCTTAACAAGCCTTCTCTCCCTGATTTCACCAGTTGGGCAGATTTCCCTGGAGCAAGATATACCTGAGGTACCCAGACTCTTAGCCATGGTTGTTAATGGTAACCTTTTCTAACAATGTAAATTTGATGTCATTCTTTATTAAGTAAATTTTCCTGATCCAGTTTTTACATATAGTTTCCCAATACTTTTGCATCTGAATTTCTGAATCTTTACATTTTTCAGATGCCTCTTTTGCAAAGAAATTCACGGTATAGAAGTCCTTTACAGTTCTCAAATCAGATTGTTACACCACCCATTGTAGTACCTGTAGTGTCTGGTACTCCTGAACTTTCTGATCAAGAAATTACTGTACAATCTTCAAGACCTAACTTGGATAACCATAGTAAAGGTTTCTAAGTTCCTAACAATAGTTATGACTTGCAGAAACTGGGCAATATCCTTTTCTCATTGTTAATTTTTCAGGATTTTTTCCCTAAATTTTAAATTTGGTATTTGTGTTTTATTGGTCAAGAAGGAAGGAAGATAGCAAGGAAAGAAGAGAAATGTTGTTGCCTAGTAGAACTACATTTAAACAATTTTTGATGGAATTTTATGCACACAAGATTTAAAAAGCATGTTGGATATTGTTAACTTAATCTACAGCATATAATATTTGGAAGATTTCATTAATTGCTTCCTGTTGCTGGAAAGTCAGTTCTATACTGATAAGGATCTGAAATAAGGCTCTTCCACAAATAATTGATCTTTCATTGTAATTTTTAAACTACTCTTCCAGGCTGGAAATTACAGGATCATTTCCTTGGCTTCAGTCCCTTCAGATAATTTTGTTTCACTTCATTCCCATTTCTTGGAGCTTCTTTCTTTCAGGGAAAACCACAGCTTGTTTAATAGAATCCAGCCACAGTTATATGTACTACCGTATGCAATTCAAGTTAACTTCTGAGAAAGGAAACTTTCTAAAGTTTTTCCCATCATAACAAAACAATTGACTAATGGGACCAGGAGGTCCCATATTGCTGCAATAGGAACGCTACATATCATTGTCATAACTTTATGCTGATTTTTAATAAAAAAAAAGTAGTCTCATCTCTCATTTTCAGTCAGTGATAATGAAAGCAAGTGAGACAGAGTTATGAATTGCTGAATAAAACTGTTGGTATCAGCACAAACATTTGTTCCCTAAATAAAATGTTATGGTTGCCTCCATAATAGTTTTTTTTTTTTTTTTAACTTCTCCCTGATATTCAGTTAAGAGTTTATTCTCTAGCTGTATTTGAAAGACTGGAAGAATGGGCATGCTATTAAACATATGATCAGAAGTTCTAACTTATTTTACTTCATTCATATTTAATCTGCCTGTTAAAATAATAATTTATAGAAATCTGGTCCAAAATTTGTTATATGTTTACACCATGTTAAATTGTTTCATTTCATTGTCTGAACTAATCTGAAATATGTAAAGTATTCCAGTTAACAGTAAGGTGGACAATATATTGAATACATTAAGACTGTCCTATTCTATTTAAAACCTAAACACGCACCCAACTGTCAAATACATTTGTAAAAGCTTTTCAGCTACATTTGTGTTATTCAATATTAAACTGCCAAAAAACACTTACTTGCCTTTATAATTTTAGTGATAAAGTGTTTGAAATTAAAACATTTAAATGTGCAAATTGCAAATTGTCAACAACTGATATTTCAGTAAAAGTTATAAAATATGACAAACACTACAAAAAGAAGACAGCAAAGCTTATTTGGAGCTTCTAAATGGCTACGTTTGACTGCCATTTGAACTTTGAGAGGTGATTCATAATGTGTTCTTAATTAGTAGGACTGGCTTTCAAAATAATTAAGAGAAAAACAGCCTATCTCATCAAGATACATTGCTCATTACAATTATTTACTTCTGTACTTTTAACTTTTATAACAGTCTGGAGTAAACTTTTAGAAAAGGATTTATTGACTTTTGAATTTACATTCATTATAGTTTTTGAATATATGCTAATAAATACAATATACTTGAACTAATTATAGTAATGATGTTTAAATAATACTGTATACATAAAATAATAATACTATTATAATTCAACATACAACTTTCTCTTTGAAAATAATTAGAAATTCTTATGTGAGATTTCTTAAAAATACTTTTAAACTGGCTCAAAGTTAGCTGGTTGTTATTTGAGAATGAAGTGAGTATTCAGGGTTTTCATGGTAACATACTTTCATGGTAATACATTCTGGTATAAATATATATTTTAGAGTTACTGACGTCAACTGACCAAATTAGAGGATGGTAGAAGATCTAAAATATAGTGCTGTCCTCTGATTTGGTCAGTTGAGGTTAGCACAGAAAGGTAATGAGAACAAAGAGATGGCAGACAGACAGATAGACAGACATAGAACAATAGAAAGAACTATGTTACAGATGTGAAGTGACCATAGAACTGCAATCTTGTCCTTGTTTACATTATAGTACTTATCCCACTGAAATCAACTGGGTTTATTTCTAAGTAGACAAGTATTAGACTAAATCTGGAAATTAATTCTGCATGATAAGATTACATGCAATCTTATGGCTGTCATTTCATCTTTTGCCCCAAACTTTAAATCATATGGCATATCTTCTATATTTCTTATGCAAATAAATGGATTATTTTCTTATATATACTACCACTGCATATATACTGCAAAATGGAAACAACAGTGGAAAAAAATTCCAGATTAATTTAGAAGAATAATAAAGGAAAACTCTGACACACTTTCTTATTATGTTTGCGGCTGATGAATCTATTCTTGTCTATATCCAAACTTACTTGAAAGTTTCTTCCATTTCATCCTGATTCTTCCTATTCAGAAGACACCAGAATATTGTCTTTGTATCGATTTGACTTCAAGTGAGGACAGTTTTGAAATAAGGCTTCTTATAGGCAACAGAAAAAAGGGAATATGTAGGAATTTATGGAGGAGAGGGAAACCTCACTCATTTCTTTTCAGTTTACCTCATCACATTGCCTGAAAATAAATGCCTTCCTTTTGAAAAATAAAATCAGTTAAATACTTTAAAAAAAAATAACTTAATACAAATAAACTATGTTATTACTAACTGTGTTAGTGACATAAATGTATTATATTAACCACTTCTTGAACTTTTTGCTAAGATCAGCTTTACTATTAATATAAATATTTGATTTATTTTATTTTAAAATTTTGGACTCTTGTTAAACAAATGTCCTTATCTGTTAGTAAGTATCTCTAAACTTCTTCACCCAACCTTGCTTCACACTTCAATATCCAGTTAAAATTCTAGAGGTCTTTTTAATTGAAATGAGAAACAAAATTGAAAAAATTAGCAGCTTATGTGAATTATGTGTTATCTGTGAGGACTTAGTTTCTTCTTCAGTCACAATTCCACTGCTGATTTCAGTGAAAAGTAAGCGTCAAGACATAGAGATATAATGCATTTATCTATAGGAAGATTACATTTCCTGGACTTCCGGTGAGGCTCCATGGTGTCAGGGCCAGCCTCGCTCCGCAATAAGACACAGACTCACTTAATGGGTATTAAGGATTTCTGGTTTATTGGAATGATAGCTGACAGAACGAAAAACGGGAACGGGGTAGGTAGTGTGGGGGTGCCCCTTTTATACCCTCCTGTATTGCCCCGGGCTTCCCCACCCCTCAATGCCCCGATCCCTCTTGATGGGATCCTTGATGGCTGCATGGGCGTTTTCCCCGGTGTCCTCTTTGTCTTCCTGCAACGGTTGAGTTCTCCGGGGCACCATGTGCTCCTTATCTTCACTCCTCTGACGTCTCTCTTTTCAGTTGTTGATGGGATCATGGGTGTGGGTGTCTTTGGGTGCTTGTTTTAATCCCTGATTGGATTATCTTCTTCCCCCTTTTCCTTAATGATCATGATCCACGTTGTGAGGCTCTTTGTGCCTTGCAACGAGGTCATGACACATGGCGAATGAGATGTTTCAGAGATAGCATTATGGTGAGATCGGCAGCCAGGAGGCATATTCTGGACAGCCAAGCCCCTCAGGATAAGGAAGAGATTGTGAGATCACCCACTTGAACTCCAGATAGCTGCTTCTCATGAGTAAACTGCACGAACTGAGGTCTCTTTGGTCAGCTCATGAGTGGAGCAGCTGGGAATTGAGGAATTTCCTCCAAGCTCACAATTGCAATCTAACCTTATGGACACAAAGTTCTGCAAAACCTCTTTTTTTAATCAGTTTTGGAAATTACTTTTTAACTGATTTTCATCAATTAAGAACCAATAGACAAGCCTGATAACACACACTGGGTGAGTTCACTTTAATCCTTGGTGAAAGAACTTCTAAAGTTTAAGGACATAAAAAAACCCTCTCCTTTTTTGGGAATAAACAGCAAAATGGTGATTATAACATTGATTTGGGAAAGTTATAAGTGGAATAACATTGGACACTAGAGGGAACCAGAATCAACTAAAGATTACAATTAAAGGAGAAGAACACTTATTTCTGTAACCATTAATGGACTTTTGCTGATCATGATTGAATGATCAAGTTTTAAGGATCTATTTATAGGTAAGGCATGAGATATGGGATGAAGAGCTTGTTGTATCTTAAGAGAAGGTGATAAGTTCTTAACATTGTTATACTTGTGGCAAAAGGAGAAGTTACTTCTTTATGTAGTTCTTTTGTTTTTCTTTGCTATAATCCGATTTCTATATTATTATTTTTCTTTTTTCTTTTTTCCTTTCCACTTTCTATTTTTCTATTTTTCTATTTTTCTTTTTATTCTTTGTTTTGTAGTTTGTATAAGTTTTTATCTGTTTAACTACTGTATAATGTTTAATAAAATTATTATAAAAAAAAGAAAAGAATTTATGTAGACAAGCTATGTTAGCCTGAACTTTAGTTGTCGCTTTGTGAGTAAATTGTGCTTATACAAACCAAAATTTGATGAACATAATAAGCCTCAACCCTCTTATAGTAAATAAAATAATATAAAATGAGCATCTGCAACCCTAATAATTATTAGTGAATTTTTATATTGATACACTTCAGCAAAGGATCGTTACCTTGTCGTGGTGCTGGAGCTTGAGCACCTCAATGATGCCATGAGCTAAACCGTGAAGGGCCACCCAAGACGGGAAGGTCATGACAGAGAGGTCAGACTAAATGCGATCCCTGGGGAAGGTAATGGCAACCCACCCCAGTATTCTTGCCGTGAAAACTAAATGGATCAGTACAACCAGAGATATGTCGGTATACCATCGGAAGATGAGACCCCCAGGTCGGAAGATGGTCAAAATGCTACTGGGGAGGAACAGAGGATGAGCTCAACTAGCCCCAGACGTGATGACGCAGCTAGCTCAAAGCCGAAAGGACGGCTAGCGGCCGACGGTGCTGGTGGTGAACGGCGAATCCGATGTTCTAAGGATCAACACACCATTGGAACCTGGAATGTAAGATCTATGAGCCAGGGCAAATTGGATGTGGTTATTAGTGAGATGTCAAGATTAAAGATAGACATCCTGGGCGTCAGTGAACTGAAATGGACTGGAATGGGCCACTTCACATCAAATGACCACCAGATCTACTACTGTGGACAAGAGGACCACAGAAGAAATGGAGTAGCCTTCATAATTAATAGTAAAGTGGCTAAAGCAGTGCTTGGATACAACCCAAAAAACGACAGAATGATCTCAATTCGAATTCAGGGCAAGCCATCTAACATCACAGTGATCCAAATATACGCCCCAACCACAAATGCTGAAGAAGCTGAAGTAGAGCAGTTCTATGAGGATCTGCAGCACCTACTGGACAACACGCCTAAAAGAGATGTTATTTTCATCACGGGAGACTGGAATGCTAAGGTGGGCAGTCAAATGACACCTCGAATTACAGGTAAGTATGGCCTGGGAGAACAAAATGAAGCAGGACATAGGCTGATAGAATTTTGCCAAGACAATTCGCTCTGCATAACAAACACTCTCTTCCAACAACCTAAGAGACGGCTTTATACATGGACTTCACCAGATGGACAACACCGAAATCAGATTGATTACATCCTTTGCAGCCAAAGGTGGCGGACATCTGTACAGTCGGTAAAAACAAGGCCTGGAGCTGACTGTAGTTCAGATCACGAACTTCTTCTTGCACAATTTAGGATCAGACTCAAGAGATTACGGAAGACCCACAGATCAGCTAGATTTGAGCTCACTAATATTCCTAAGGAATATGCAGTGGAGGTGAGGAATCGATTTAAGGGACTGGACTTAGTAGATAGGGTCCCGGAAGAATTATGGACAGAAGTTGGCAGCATTGTTCAGGAGGCGGCAACAAAATACATCCCAAAGAAAGAGAAAACCAAGAAGGCAAAATGGCTGTCTGCTGAGACACTAGAAGTAGCCCAAGAAAGAAGGAAAGCAAAAGGCAACAGTGATAGGGGGAGATATGCCCAATTAAATGCAAAATTCCAGAGGTTAGCCAGAAGAGATAAGGAATTATTTTTAAACAAGCAATGCGCGGAAGTGGAAGATGACAATAGAATAGGAAGGACAAGAGACCTCTTCCAGAAAATTAGAAACATTGGAGGTAAATTCCAGGCAAAAATGGGTATGATCAAAAACAAAGATGGCAAGGACCTAACAGAAGAAGAAGAGATCAAGAAAAGGTGGCAAGAATATACAGAAGACCTGTATAGGAAGGATAACAATATCGGGGATAGCTTTGACGGTGTGGTCAGTGAGCTAGAGCCAGACATCCTGAAGAGTGAGGTTGAGTGGGCCTTAAGAAGCATTGCTAATAACAAGGCAGCAGGAGACGACGGCATCCCAGCTGAACTGTTCAAAATCTTGCAAGATGATGCTGTCAAGGTAATGCATGCTATATGCCAGCAAATTTGGAAAACACAAGAATGGCCATCAGATTGGAAAAAATCAACTTATATCCCCATACCAAAAAAGGGAAACACTAAAGAATGTTCAAACTATCGAACAGTGGCACTCATTTCACATGCCAGTAAGGTAATGCTCAAGATCCTGCAAGGTAGACTTCAGCAATTCATGGAGCGAGAATTGCCAGATGTACAAGCTGGGTTTAGAAAAGGCAGAGGAACTAGAGACCAAATTGCCAATATCCGCTGGATAATGGAAAAAGCCAGGGAGTTTCAGAAAAACATCTATTTCTGTTTTATTGACTATTCTAAAGCCTTTGACTGTGTGGACCATAACAAATTGTGGCAAGTTCTTAGCGGTATGGGGATACCAAGTCATCTTGTCTGCCTCCTGAAGAATCTGTATAACGACCAAGTAGCAACAGTAAGAACAGACCACGGAACAACGGACTGGTTTAAGATTGGGAAAGGAGTACGGCAGGGCTGTATACTCTCACCCTACCTATTCAACTTGTATGCAGAACACATCATGCGACAAGCTGGGCTTGAGGAATCCAAGGCTGGAGTTAAAATCTCTGGAAGAAACATTAACAATCTCAGATATGCAGATGATACCACTTTGATGGCTGAAAGCGAAGAGGAACTGAGGAGCCTTATGATGAAGGTGAAAGAAGAAAGTGCAAAAGCTGGCTTGCAGCTAAACCTCAAAAAAACCAAGATTATGGCAACCAGCTTGATTGATAACTGGCAAATAGAGGGAGAAAATGTAGAAGCAGTGAAAGACTTTGTATTCCTAGGTGCAAAGATTACTGCAGATGCTGATTGCAGTCAGGAAATCAGAAGACGCTTAATCCTTGGGAGAAGAGCAATGACAAATCTCGATAAAATAGTTAAGAGCAGAGACATCACACGGACAACAAAGGCCCGCATAGTTAAAGCAATGGTGTTCCCTGTAGTAACATATGGCTGTGAGAGCTGGACCATAAGGAAGGCTGAGCGAAGGAAGATCGATGCTTTTGAACTGTGGTGTTGGAGGAAAATTCTGAGAGTGCCCTGGACTGCAAGAAGATCCAACCAGTCCATCCTCCAGGAAATAAAGCCAGACTGCTCACTTGAGGGAATGATATTAAAGGCAAAACTGAAATACTTTGGCCACATAATGAGAAGACAGGACACCCTGGAGAAGATGCTGATGCTAGGGAGAGTGGAGGGCAAAAGGAAGAGGGGCCGACCAAGGGCAAGGTGGGTGGATGATATTCTAGAGGTGACGGACTCGTCCCTGGGGGAGCTGGGGGTGTTGACGACCGACAGGAAGCTCTGGCGTGGGCTGGTCCATGAAGTCACGAAGAGTCGGAAGCGACTAAACGAATAAACAACAACAAATATTGATACAATATAATTTATATATTCCACTCTTCTAAAGCATACATGCATTATTAAAATTAAAAAATAAAATAAAATAAAAAAGGAAGATTACATTTCTTCACCCCATATAATTGCCGTAATTGTGGGGAGAGACAAGGATCCAATGTTTTCATTAAAACAATGAAAACATCATTGTATTATTATGATGGAAGTGCTACCCTTCTCATGATTCATGTACAAAAGGGTAGTGTCATGAGTAAGGATGGCGAGCAGGGGGCTCCCATCCAGACTGTCAAGTGCATGCGTAGCACTGAGGAATTGGTCAGCCATTCAAAGAGACACAGATCGGGACCGCCTTAACCTTTGGGGTTTATATGTCTGGGTTTTCCCATGCTTCTTCAGTTTGTTAGGATTCCTGTTAAGTACTAGCAATAAATATTAGAGACCAGTTCCTTGTCTCAGCGTGTTTCCTGGCTGTTAGGACAGGTAGAGTGTCCAGCATGACAGCACTTCAATTCTGCTGGATGTTGAGAGCAGGATTTAAAATGAAGCACGTTGTCATGTTCCCTGTTTCAATGTTGCTGAACATCATAACGGTTCGCATGCCAGAGTGTTGACGCGTGTTCCTGGCTGGGAGGGTGCTGCTGATAAACCTTGTATAGAAAGTTCTGTTTGCCTTAGCCGTGGAGGAATGTGTTTGGGTTATGTCTTTAATGTCAAGGTCTTTCTGCCTGTTGATTAGCAGAGCTCGTTAGGAGCACCTGGGAATGTGGGATTGTAATGAATGAAGGGGGGGAGTGGGACGTTGTTTGAAGCGGGGCTATTTAGTTTGACTTTGGGCGTGCTTTTCTCATTCTCAGCTTTCTTTCTGTTTGCACCCTATTCTAAATAAAATCAGAACCTAAACTTTGATTTGGAGTCTGAGCATTTTATTTGGGTTCAGGCAATCATCACACACGTATCCAACTAGGGCCACATCTTGTTAGTACTTGGATAGGCAACCAATAAATATCCTGGGCAACAGGCTAATCTGGAAAGTAAGCAAAAGTAAACAAAAAAAAGCAGTGACAAACCCCTTCCATATTGCTAAGAAACCCATAAGGACTTAACTATGTATTCACCAACTCACCAGCAACTTCAAATTAAGTGAGTCTTTTTTTCCTGGTCATTGATCCAAACTCTTAAGTGCATCTAGCAGCAGCTGCATGGCCATAGATGACAAAATTTACAAACAAATCCAGTGAAGACATTTCAGGAATTGATACAATACACTCCATTATGTCATTGTCATGTCTGTTTGCAATTGTTTCCCAAGCACTTTGCAAATAACTCAAAATGGAATCTGGGCAGATGAGATGGTTTGATAAAACCACAGGAAATTGCTATTCTTTTGAGCAGCACAGAACATGATCAAAATTGCAGGAGGAATATTCAGCATTCTAAGGGATTACTACTGGAGAATTAGTATTAGTGAAATCGATAGGAAGCCAAATAACCAAATAACAATGGAAAATGGCATAACAGTTATATAATTTCCATTAATGTCAATAATAATTAGGTTCCAATATCAAAAAATGACTATTTCAAACTTTAAATTTAGCAAATCATTCTTCAAATTGATAATCTCTTTCTAAAAATACCTGGATCGATGTAGCTACTTTGTAACATTTTTATTTGGAATTTTTTTCATTCTTTTTGTTTGATAGGATTTCTAATTGCATCTATTCTTGGCCCTGTATATGCACACCCTGAAAATTTCAATATATAGCTGTATAAGTTAAAAAAAACTTACTATATTCATTTGGGGGATTGCCTGTTGTTTCTGAGATGTAATTAACTCTAATAACTGTTACATTATATTATACCATGTATGTTTTCATCTTCTCAGTCTGAAATATAATTCTTCTACTTGTAATTACTTCTATTCAGATGCTTTACTTCTATGTAATCTTCTATACAGATGAATATTTTTCTCCCAGCTTTGTAACTTTCATCTCAGAGTCCACCTCTATAGATAGAAAGACATCTAGAATAGACTTTTTTATGAGGAATCATTCTCAATATTATATTAATAAAGGCTTGATTTCAAGGCAACTTTTGATAATATCTCAAAGGGGATATTTTGGGACATTCTGAGCTGATCCTCTATAGACAAAAGACTCTTGCTCCAAATTCATAAGCTATATGACAAAACCACATTTAGACTAAGATGTACGTGGGGAGGAGACCTTTCTGATTTTATACAGATTGTTAAGGGGGTGAAACGAGGCATTTTAGCTCCATTGTTTTTTAGCATTTGTATCAAGTCTGATTAAAACTCTTCAGAGAGTTGATATCCATGTTCCTAAATTGGCCGATAGACATCTCCCAATTCTCCTATATGCAGATGATGCAGTTCTTCTTTCCTTGTTTTCCATAGGCCTGAAGTGGGCACTAAGAAGCCTGCATCCTACTGTAATAAGGACCAATTAATAATTAATTATGACCAATCTAAAGTCCTAGTTTTCTCTAATGAAAGACACAAGCAAAGGTGGACAATTGACTCCCATGAACTAGAACAAGTTAAATGTTTTAAATACCTGGGCATAGTATTTCAAGCCTCTATGAAATTAACAGCCCAGGTAAGCTATGCTACTACTACTGCCCAGAAGAGCTCAGAAGCAATAATAAAATTTTAGAGGCAACAGGGGGCAAATTATATCCCAGCAGCAATTAAACTGTTTATTGCCAAAATGGTTGCCCAGCTATTATACGGGATACAACTTGGCCCATACACAAACCTAAGGGCTTATGAAGCCATTCAATCAAATTTCCTTAGGTCTTTGTTTGGTACCCCAAATTGCACCCCCAATGCAGTTCTGAGCTTGAAGCTAACATGCCAAGTATTAAGGCTCAGGCCTGGATCAGGATTTTAACTTCAGGTCTCAAAATTATGTTTGATCCTACAGGCCTGATGCCTTTGCTGTTATCAGACAGCTACAGTCTCATAGGCACTGTACTTGTACAAAAGAACTTTGCAGTCTTGGCCTCTCTCCTGAATATTTAGGCCAACTAACTCTGGAGAAGGCCAGAGTAAAAGAAAGAATTAGGAACATTGATCTCCAGAATGATATTATCAGTGCTCCCAAATTCTACCACCAAATTCTAGATAGCTGCAAACCCTCTACTTCAGGATATCTATACAATTAAGCAAATACAGATGTGCCTTTTCCAGAGACCTCTTTAATGCCCTCCCTTCAGCACTGCTGGCTGGAAAATTTCATGGGGTTCCTTATTCACAGAGACTTTGCCCTTGTGGATCCAGGGAGGTAGAATGTTACACACACAACTCCCAGGTTCGGCTTATGGTCATTCACTCACAGACTAACAGCCTGTTGAGGCACGCAGATCTTGTCAGCCCCTTTGCTTTCTACCTGGGTTTTCCAGATAGGTGCGGCTTGAGCAGACAAGACACACAGCCCTGGTCAACAGCCGGGAAGTAATTAGGGGCACACACGAATAACTTTCAACTGAACACTGAGGCACAACTGGTTCTTTGAAATACATGGAGACCCAGTAAATTTAAAGTAACAGCAAAACTTTACTGGTTACAAGGTGCATTGCTCTTTCTCACATGCACACACACACACATGCTCATCCACACTTACCCATGTCCAACTAAGCTGCCAGGCACTAGCTAGAGGGACGGAAGCTGCCAAGTCTGGATCCAAAGACAACTCAAGGAGTGGGCAGACTTCAGGACCCCTTTTATCCCCAAAAGTCCTTGCTTTGTTGATTCACAAGTTTGGTAGCCATAAATGAGATGGTGGTGGTGGGGGTTCTCCATGTGCTCAGGCCCAACTTCCTTTGTCTGGTGCAGGTGACATTTTTCCTTTGTTTCCTTAATGACTTGCTTCCTTTCTGTCTACCTCCCTGGAGGGATCTTTTAGACAAGATTATTCCTGGCTTTTGTCCTCTCTGCATACGTGTCTGCTCCATCTTTAGGTAATGGCAGCTTCAGCCTAGTCTCACAAGAAACTCTTGCCCCTGTCCTCATACGGTGTCCTCTCTATGATGCCCCAAGACGTGCTCTGATCTCCCAATTATTTCTAAATTTGTGGATCATACTGATAGATTTTGAGTTTATTTCTTTTTATGGGATGCTGATTCTAAGCTCACATACCCGGTGGCCAAATATTTTTATCAAGCTATACAATTACGCAAATTTTTAAATTAGATATATTATTTTACTATTTTATTGTTTTCCTTTTTCCTGACAATGAATTGTTGAATTAAACTATTTTCTTTTATTGTAAAGGCTGGTCAAAAACCATAATAAAGCTATTCATTCTTATATCAATAAAGGCTTTGACAGCCAGAAACAACCCAGTGGTGATGAGTTTTGGGGGTAATATGCCATGTTCTGATTATTTGGTCTCCTGATGTTTTGCAAGCAACTGTGGTGGCATCTTCAAAGGTGTCAAGAGGTATGCTACATTGATTATATTAATCCCTTCAATTTAGTTCAAAACAGTGCAGAGATTTAACAAAAACTATCTGTAGCAAATATGTACTAAAAGAGCTTCAAAAACTGCACCAATATTCACTTAGTCTTGCCTTTTAAATGTTAAAATCCTAAACAGATTAAGATTATCTTGCTATCTAATGGAATACCTTCCTATGCACAATTTTCTACCCAAATGTGGGGAACCAATTAAACAAGCACCTTTAAATTGTTTGTTATAAACGGATACTTTCCCTTGTCCTAAGAATTAATTTTTTCAGTCAGCATTATCCCATACTTAACCTTTGCAATTAGAAAAACAGTTCTCTCAGTGGTTTCAGTATCATCACCACAATGTAAGACTTGCATTTTCAAGTCTTTGCATTTGAAAAGACTGAATGGTATTAGAAGATCCTGTATATAATTAATGTAATAGTCGCAATTCTTTATCTGATTAATAGGGAACTTTCAGAGATGATATACTGTAAGTAGAAAAAAACATGGAGATAACTAAAATTACCTAACTCAACCTATTCATTAACCATTAAAATCAGGGTTTCTTTCAGAAATAACGGTGTCTTCTCCAAGAATGTTAGAGTTAGTAGGAAATGTATGCAGTATAAAAGAAATATATAGGTAGTCATTCTTTCCAGAGATTGTTTAAACTTGGGAAGCTCAACCATGAAAGTATTTGGTACGTACATTTTTTGAATTAGCTTTGGCATAAACAGCAAGATAGGCCATTATAGAACTTTGAATGTATTAACTGATAGCTCATATATTGAAAAAAAAAAACTGCAGCTCATTGTGCCATTATAAGTGAAAGAACAAAATATAGGTGATAAATAATAGACTCTGTTCTTTTAATTTTCCCTCTTCATTTTTCCTTTTCCTTTTTGACTAGGTATAATATGTAACTGAGAGCTGGTTTTTGATAATAAAGTATCTCTCACTCTAACATTTGAAGCATTAGAATCTCTATATAATACTAAAGCATAGCCTGTTCTTTAAAATCTATAACTGTAAGGAAAGGAATTTGAAGATATTTTTTTGTTTTTACTGATTTAATTTTATTGCTTATTGATTTAGAGACAATTTTAAGATCATATGTATTAGACTAAATAGCTCTATTAGAAATAGCTTTAGAGATATACTGAAGAAATATATATCAACAAGTGAAAAGTGATTATCCTAGAAAGAGATTTAAAAACCAAAATCTAGAAAGAAATTCTTTTGGGAAATTAAGACAGTGATGGGCTAGGAGCAAAATTCCATTAAAGCTGTTTTCCCCCCACCCCCCATTCTGTCAGTAATTGTGAATTGTAGTACTATCAGCAAATATCCTAAGTGCTTTATGTTGCTTTATGTATGGCCATCTCTGTTTCTAGATAGATAATAGAAGCCTCCCATTAGGTTCAGAAAGCACTTCTTGCTGGTCTTGTCACTAAGATTTCTCAAGAACAATTCTAATCAATCCAGGACATTGTGTGATCTATAGTTCCATGTAATCTGCAATAATAAGAAACCCAATTGTCAAATAAGAAAGAGAAGTGAAGAAAATTTGTAGGATGAAATGCAATCATTTGATCTCATGGGACATGAGTTTAGATTCTGTTAAATTACTGTATCAAAAAATAAACAAAATCTTTTGCTATATTATTAAAGTATTATATAAATACTCTTTTGCTTGCCTTGTATTTGATTACCTCATAAGTTTTGTGTCAAATAGAAGGTTTGTCCTATAGACAGAGTATGGTCACACAGATCATAGCAGTCTGCTTTTTAAAGCTTAAACTTCAAATGTTAAAAGCAGAAAAGTGTAGCTCTATTGTGGATTCCCTCATTATAAAATAAAAAATAAAAGTCCATATTTCTACCTAAAATGCAGTATTTCCACTTATCAGGTGAGTAATTCAATACACAACTGAAATCTGAATAATTTCAGTGGAATATTTCAGAGAATATTCATATTTTTCATAAATTTCATATCATTCTGTATTTCTAGGCTTGTTATTTGTTTTTTACTAACTGCTTCATAAAGGAGTTCAAAACAAAATAATAATAATAATGTCTATAAAAGGAAAAACAACTATATATATATATATATATATATATATATATATATATATATACACACACAGTATATATCAGTTTAACCAGCAATATTCATTGGAAGTTGAAAAACATTCAATAGAAAACATACATTTTCAAATACAGAATTCCAATTATAAAATGAATATATAGAATTGTAGAAAGGCTAACTATATAGAGGCATATAATTGTATCCCTTGGACAAATAAGGTTTCGTAATATGTTGCCTGGTTAACCTATTTGTCTTGTTACACAGCCAGTCAAGTTCATAGCCCAAAGTCCACCACACAATGTTCATTCATTCATTCAATTTAAAAGCCACCTCAAATTTCCAAATGTCAAATCAAATCTTCATTTAACTGATTGACCAGCATAATTATAAAATCAACCCAACAATTTGATTGGAACAGAGTAGCCAAAACTTGGCTTCAATATGAATTCAGTAAAACGATAGAATAAAGCAAAATCTTTCCTCTAATACTATAACTCTTAAGACTAAAATCACTATTATTTTTGTACTAATACTATAATTCTGTAATTCCCATTAAATCTATATTTCCAAACCTATGGCTATGAACTAGTGGTTAGACCTAATAATAAGGTGGGAAGAAAACTTCAAGATACAATTTCCATTTTGATGAAGCTGGAGGAGCAGTCACCTTGTCTGATTTTACTAGCGGAATAAAGAAATTTGACAATGTCCAGAGACATAGACTTTATCTGGTCAAATAAGACGAATTGCATGTAAAATAGAAAAGTACAATTTGGGTATTTAGCAAATAAGGAGAAATAAAATAGACTCTAATGTCCCTATAAAACCAGCAATACAATAATACATGGGCAGTAGATTATACTACATCACTTGTATCAAATGGATATAATTGAAGGACATATGGCACATCCTTGTATCTTCCTTCCAGAGCAGCTAATGTTACTGCTATTCTAGTCTTTCCTAACCCCCACCCCCACCCCCAGACAGGCCCATTTTATTCAACAGCCTTTAAGTTTTAAGGCTTAAAGCTTAAAAAAACTTGGAAAAACCTTATATGAAGCTCAACTTGGGTCATGCTCCAATTTACTTTTGTTTGGAATTAATCCAATCAGAATTCTTAGGCAATCATTCAAGTTCAGGACTGCATTTCCAATGTCATTCTGTGACTCAAGGCTGGACATTTGAAGATAGAGGCAAGGATATGGATTGTTATCCTTAACTATTGACTGGTATAAAACTTAACCTTTTGCAGTTGGATCCTTTTATTTTGATAAACTCCAAATGTATACTTTTTTCCACAGACACTCTTGGCATTAGTTTTAGACATGCTGGAGCCAATATGAAGAAAAAAAAATTAAAGAATATGGATTACCAAGCTCTGCATTCTATAAAGATAGCAGAGAACAAGTGTATGATCCCTCAAATGTTACTCTCATGTGTCACAATCCAGTATTTTGCTTACCAATTGAGATGCAGAGAGGTTCATACGGAATACCAAATTTTATATAGTGGCTTGGCATATTAGATAATAAAATATATATTTCTGTCCCTTAATTAGCACAAGATAGATACCTAATTCTTTTTAATTGTGTATGTGAGATAAATTTGTTTTATAATTTTAGATTTGGAATTTTTTGGCTAATTTACACCATCTTGCTTATCTGTTTATATGATCTGGGGACTGACCAAATAAAGTGATTTAGGTACCATTTGGGCCAGGTTATTTGCAGGACCTTCTTTCTCCAGTTACATCCACCTGGCCCTCAAGAGCAGGGAGGTAGGGTATGTTGTGGGAGTTAGGGAGGTACATCTAGTGGCCAAGGAAAAGGGTCTTCTCCATAGTGGCTCCCTCCCTTTGGAACATCATTCCCCAAGATATAAGATTGGTCCCTTCTTTACTCCGTTTCCAGAAGGCCTGAAGACGTGGTTCTGTCAATGGACCTGGGGACCTCAGGCTGCTTCAGAGCCAATCAAGTAGCTGATATGAATGTGTTTGCTTCTGCCACTGGGTGTCTATTGTGTCTTTATGTTTTTTAATTCTGTAAGCTGCCCGGAGTCACTGTGTGTGGGTTGGGCAGCCTTATAAATCTGTTTAATAAATAAATAAACAAAAATATGACAACTTACTTGATGCTTAAAAGGAAAATGAAAACAAGCATATTCATTTCATTTGTTTTAAATGTTAGCTTAATATATTGCCAGTTTTCATGTGATAGAGTGATTTCTGCAATAGTTTAGTACATCCAACAATTTGGAATTTTCAGATCAGAGTAGCACTCTATTTTTCTCTGTTGTTTTTGGTAACATTCTACTAATAAGAGTTTGCCAAAATGAAATATCAGTTTGTGGTTCTGCCTTCATCTTTCTGATGGAATAGATGGTTACTTCCTTTCATTAAATGTTTTTAATCAACAGCCATAGCAAAAGACTGTGATACATTTTAAATAAAGTACTTTTTTATATTCTATTCATTTCAGTGATCCCCTTATTAAGTGTTTGTCAAGTTTCTTATAGCAGTTCTAATAAAACAGAAAAAATTAAAAAATAAAATGCACTTTTCACTAACTAAAAATTAATATCCATAGTAAGTACCACAATAGTTACATTACACAATAATGTCTGCAATGCATAATTAACCATCATCTAGAGACAAAACATTAGAAGTTAAGCATTTTTGAGACTATGGGGTATATGTAAATGTATATGTATATTATATGTATATATAATCTTCTGAAAATAGCTTAACAATAAGAATTGCTTCTGAATATTAAGCTCTGCCTGTTTTGTTTGTTCTCTCTCTCTCTCTCTCTCAAATATGGGTCAGATTAACAGGTGCATGTTTCTGAACTTTTCCCGGCAGCTAATATAAACTGTCCAATTGATTAGAAATAATTGAGATAATATCACAATTAGGCAAGAACCAAGGGTAAAGAAATAGTTAGCAATGTTTTATCTACTTTTTCTAAATGTGTCAATTTTCACCTGTATTTGTATAGGAAAAATCAAAGGCATGAGTGCAGGATGGAGGGATCACACTGGATTAAAAGAATGTGGGTGTCATAAGTTTAACATAAATCAGCAATAGGGTTCAGCTGCAAAAAAAGAGACAACAACAGAACTGTTCAGGTGGTCCTTGTTTGACAACCACTCGTTCAGTGACTGTTCAGATTTACAACTGCGCTGAATGTGGTTGTTATGATTGGACCACTTACTTATGGTTGTTGTAGCATCCCGCGGTCAAGTGATTGCAATTTGCGACCTTCTCTGCCAGCATTCCACAAGCAAAGTCATTGGGGAAGCTGGCAGGAAGTCAGAGTCACATGAGGTCCTCACTTAATGACCCATGTGGTCCTCATTTTATGATGGAAACCAGGACTGCTGGAACTGGTAGCTAAGTGGCGAAGTCACATGGTTTTTGACTTACAACTGTGTTGCTTAATGATGGACTTTCTAGTCCCAATTAGCATAGTTAAACTACCTGTATTGTCAATATTAGAGAAGTCATAATTTCTCACTATTTTGCATTGGTTAGACAACACCTAGAAAGTCTAATTCTGGATAATGCATTTCATGCAGGACATTGACAAATTATATTACGTCCAGAGGAAAGCAATCAAAGTAATAAATGGCCTGGAAGGAAACACTTATGAGGAACAATTGGGTACATTTAGTTTGGAAAATGGTGGGAAGATTTGATTGCTGTCTTCATGTAACTGAAGGTCTATGATGGGGTAGAATTGTTCAGAGTTGTTCCAAGATTATAAACAGTGGGTTTAAATTACAAAGAAGCATCAGAAAGATCAAATCTGAAAAATAAAATCCTAACATTAAGAGCTGTTCAAAAAGCTAGTGCTTAAGGAAGTGATCACTTTCCTTAACTGTAGGTGTTTTAGACAGAGTCTGGAAAGCCATCTGTTGATGTTCATGAACTGGACAGGGGCTTGGTTTAGATAAATTACAAGCTCATTCTTTAAATCCTTACATGATATGTTTTTATGATTCCATGTTCCTAGTTAGCTAGCTATGAGGCAAAAAAAAATGTTCTAGTCTGTTGCTGCTCTTCCTATCACAATACATTGGGATCATAGCTACTTTTTAGAATTTAGAATTTAGAAAGATGCCTATAAAGTCAAGTAAAGCAAAGCATGAAGGACCCTTAATTAGCTTCAGTTTGTTTTGAAACAAAACATTATATATAAAACTGTTAAAACAACCTCACTTCTAGAAATGAATAGGGAAAAATCACCAGAGTCATTTTCCAGAAGCTGGGTCTATGTGTATGGTGTTTGAGGTATTTGAGTCCTAGTGACATAGCAATATGCAAGACTGTATCACATTACATCAGTCTCAGTCCATGTATACAGCTGCATGCTTTGATTATGACCTTCATTTCATATACAACGTGGAGAAGGACCTTTAGCAAACATTGGACTTCAACAAATACAGTGTAAGAATATTAAATGAAAACTAATATCTACTTAATTTAAAATTCTGTATTTAGTGATCTTATATGGTTAAAGAAAGGAAACTGTACATTTATGTTAACCATCTATATTAGCTTGTTTTTCCTATAACTAGAAAAAGAGTGCTGTTCACAAAATCCATTTTAATAGGAGCATGGAGAGATGAGTGAAGTGCTTGAAATAAAGTCAAAATCAAAGCAAGACAGAGAACATATTCTCAGAAATAGCTGGAACACCTGCTATGAATAAAAAAAGTAAATTGAATTCAACACAAGAACCAAATAAATGGAAAGCAGGAAAAAAGAACCACATAGAATAACAATAATCATATATATTGTCTCAGTTTGCTGTGAGAACTTGGATCCATCTTGAACGGGCAAAGGGCCCTTGTGAGCAAGATAGCAATATTACCATAACAAAACCTAGTCATCTTCTTCAAGTGGAAACAGCATTTGTAAAAGAAAGTGTGCATAAACAAAAGGGACCAATCAGAAATAAGAGAACCTGCATAATTTCTGTGACGTAGGGTAGAAGGCATTTAAGAGGCAGGTGTACAAAGCTACCGAGGACTATTGTATAAGAAGTAATGCCTGGGAACCTATTCCATTAGCTAAGTGTTGTTTTCCCTCATTGGTCTTTTTCCAATGAGAGATTAACAGATTATTTTTTCTCATCCATCTCTTACACCTTATATCTTTTATGTACTGTATATTGCATGCAATTGCTTTACACATGGGTCAAAGCTGGAAAGTAGAATGTAAACATCCTATGTAGTAAGGAGGCAAAAAGACAGGCACCACTGATGCTTTTTCAAGCCCCAGTGTCTGCAAGGCCTCACTTAGTGACTGGAAAATTGGTGGAGTTACCTGAACAAGAGAGAAGAAATGTTGAGTGTTTAGATTAGCATGTGTCATAAACAGACATTTATAGGGCTAGAAATAGAATCCAACTCTCTTGATGCTGGTGCTGTAAGAGAGTGTTAAGGTTTCGATATCAGATTGGTATTGATTCTGAACTATCATTCCAGCACTACCAGAAATTGTCAACTATCAAAACAATGTATGCTTCAGTGAAGTCCAGCTTTTGAATCAAAAAGCGGCATTGTGCTTGTGTGTAAGAAGCACCAGGAAAAGAATTGAGTAATTTTCTATCTGCAACCATAAAATAGTGTTGTGTTGTAAAGCAACATCTGATGGGTCAGGGGCCATGTTACAGCATCCAATCTAGAAGGCTGAAAGATAGCATTCTGAAGCATAAACACCTAAGCAGAAGGAAGATGGAATATTTTTATCTCTTTTTTAGACTGGGAAAGAATGGAAACAGGAAGCCACCACACAGCATTACTAACTTTAAACTCCTGAAAAATATCCTGAAGCAGTGCCACCAAATGTAATCATCTGCTGCTGAATTTCAGCCATGTGATCTTGAAGTCTTGGGGGCCATAAATCACTGTTAAGACTTGCATCAAGCCCCTAGCTCACCAATATCCTACCTCTGCTTTAAACCATGGCTTACAAACCACAGTGGCTTAATTCACACATCACATCAAGAGAGAAATAAATATACCACATTACAGATTTGTTTGATACATGCATCTGACCACACTATTCTTGGAAGAAGAGAAAAGTGTCTCTGAGAATGTAAAGATGTTGTGACATTAAAAGATAGGCACCATTGCCAGATCTATAGTTCATAACCAAACATACTTAACTGAATGAGACACAGTCACAAAGAAATATGAATACAATTGTAGTCCTGCAACTCAATCCTATTTCATGTTTTCTTAATATTGATTCATAATAAATTAAGTTGACTGGTTGCAAAGGAAGGAGGAAACATCTTTGGTACCAAAAGACAGACTGCCCTTTAGGTCTTGATAGTCTGCTTGCTTCTTCAAGGTAAGAATTATTGTTTTGTGCCACCATTGGCTGTACATATCTACTTACTTGGGAGTAAGCATTGTACATAGTGGAGCTGATTATTCAATAAACATGTGCAGCATGGAACTCGTCTGAAATATTTATGTGGTAAATTTATATAGCTGCCCATCTCACATACATGAGTCTGATCAGCCTACAAAATTAAAAGCACAAGAAAATACAACCAAATAAGCAAAAAAAAAAAAAAAAACCCAACAAATTATAACAACATATAGAAAATCTGTACTCATAAATACTAATGTTATCAAAGAAAACATGGACAAATGTATTCATCTCGCTGCTGATGGGGTGAATGTAAGAAAGACTGGGAAAAAAATCTTTCTCTCTTGCCTGAATAAGGAACCTGCAAGCCACTGCCATAAAATTTTAGTTTCCTGCAAAGCATGCATTCTGATTGAGATAATTCTGTGAGCAGCAATAACCGCTCATTAGAGCTAAGAAACAAATTTGGGGCAAAACAGCAAAGCTGAGGGAATTTCATGGAGGAAGCAAAATTAGGAGCACTTCATTCTTTCTTCACAGAAATGAGCAGCAACTGATTTCAATAAACGAGTAAGTAGTCAGGAAAAGCGTAGTTTTAATCACATACTCTTTTCTTGAAGTATACCCATGTAGTTTCAGTCCCTCCATTTTCTTTGAGAAAAGGTACCCAGGAGTCTGCTTTCTTGTTTATTGCTCTTTTCTTATGGTGCTTGGGAAATTTTAATGTCTGTAATCTAGTGACCCATCTCATTTGTTGCTACTGCTATCTACTAGCATCCACAATTCTGTGGTTTTTCATTTGGGAGTCCTAGACTTGGGTCTCCAAATCCATAATGGTGCCTTGAACCCTCAAAAAGTATCTTCTTTAGTTCTCCAATTGAAATGGTGTGTGCTGTTAGGAATATGTAGCTCTTGCCTCTCCTTTGCTGAAATCAGGGTGTTCATAACTTGTATGTCTGTGCCTGGTGGTACAGGATTGGGTCTGGACAAAATTAAATGAGATTTCTTTTAATTTTAATGTCAGTTAATAAATACAGTTATGTGACAAAGCTCCTACATTAATAATTTATGCTCACACATAAAAATTACAAGTTGGCAGTAACTTTGAGGGGGCACTGCATAGAAAGTTTTAGGTGCCACAGTTTGAGGACTTCTCTAAAAACGTCACCATTCCTCTGACTTGGTCTCTTAACACTGCATTTTTGGTAAAATGAGCACAGCAATGTCTGCATTTTTTGCATCAGATGAGGAAAGTGCATCTTCCATCTCCCAGCCTCCTTACTTTCTACAGAGGCACTATCAAAAGTGTATTGACCAATTGTATTTCCATCTGGTTTGGAGGCTGGACTGCCTCGGATAGGAAGTCTGTGCAGAGAGTGGTAAAGGCAGCAGAGAAGATAATTGGAATCTCACTGCACTCATGCAGGATATAGCAAATACACGCTGTCTGTCCAGAGCTCAAAATGTTGTCAGTGACTCATCCCATCCTCATCATGGCCTGTTTTCTTTGTTACCATCTAGGAAAAGTTTCCATTGCATCCGATGTAGAACAGTCAGATTGGGTAATAGCTTTGTCCCCCGGCTATTAGACTCCTGAATACTCAATAAGTTTTTTTTTAGTGGAATGTGGAATGTGGAAAGAATGTATATTTTATAGTAATTATGGTATTTTTATGTTAGTGTCTGTGTTTGTGTTTGTGAGCCAACTGCAATGAAATTTCATTTTATTATGCACTTGTTGTATAGTGTATAGTGGAATGACAATAAAGTTATTCTATTCTATTCTATTCTATTCTATTCTATTCTATTCTATTCTATTCTATTCTATTCTATTCTATTCTATTCTATTCTATTCTATATGCAACTGGAACATAAAAGGAAAAAAGTCCTATTGGCACCAATGGGAACAATAAGCTTTCTGTGAGAGTAGGACATCTGGAGTCTCTAATGGTGCTGAAGAGTTATCTCCCCCTTCAGAGGAAGTATTTCTGATATAATCCCCCTTCTCAACTCTATAATTAACTAGATAAGTAGCAGCATACTATGAACTTACTGTGTACTTGTTTAAGCAGTAGGAGATAGGTCTGTATTTTTAAAAAATTAAATTAAATTAAACTTCCAAATACCCATATATCATCCTGGAAGTCACATTTCTAAATGAAGGTAGAAATATGCTCAATTGCTAACAACTGCTCAATGAAATCAGGTTTTGCATATTTTTTCCAACTTAGTTTTAATAAATAAATAAATAAATAAATGCAGTTAGAAAAAAGTTTGTCACTCACTTCAATATATTAATTTATTCTCCTGGAAATTAAACTGAATCAGAAAGGGAGGCATTATAAAAACACAATCCATGACAATGATTAATCAAGGGATCTTTCTAATCCTATACTCAGTAATAACTGATCTATTTTATTATTCTCATGCCTCAGTGAGGGCCCTGACATCACTGGGAGGTGACATCGTAAAAAAATTAGGCAATTGTACAATTCAAGTAATGTAATGTTTGACTAACATATTAATTTTCTCCTATTAAAATATATGCAAGCAAATAAAAGGAAAAATCATTCAATAACATATAATGGTGTTTTGATAAAATAGACAGTTTCAGGCAATGTTCTGTGACTTTTGATACCTATCTACCTACCTACCTACCTACCTACCTACCTAAATAAAAATAATCCATAATTCCATGGAAGGAAAAACTCATAACCAAAACCATCAGTTAATGTCTGTGGGATGCAATAGTTTCATTATTGGTGCCTCTAGAAAAATGTAGTCTTTGTACAATTCACTTGTTTTCATTATACTTTTTTATGAGAAAATCATTATTTTTAGCAATTGTACTACGTATAGTGAAAAGTAATGTTAACATGTTTAAAAATTTCTCTTGTCATAAAGCAGCTAAGTTTTATTCCCATTTTATGGATAAAGAACTATATTGAAACAGAATAATTTGTCCATAATCACTTACCCTGCAATACATTTTGCTTTAATGGGACATAGGTGTCTGTGTGTGTTTGTGTGTTTGTGTGTGTGTGTGTGTATTTGCAGCCTATGCTGTTTTTAGATTTTCCAAGTAGTACAGAATATTTTAAGATATTGGATTAATCATACAGACCTTCTTAGTGACAGTTAATAGAATATTTAATAATGTTATATTTCTGGATTAGTTATAGCCACTTAAATCCATCAGTTCCTTGCATTCATAAGACTGATAATATATTCTATTTTTTCCTATTATTTCAGGGACAACGCTCATTGTATGCCTAGGGCCATAAATAGAACTGGAACAAAAGTTGCTCATTCAGTGTCCCTGAAACTTTTTTGGTCAGATATTTAATCATCATCCAAAGCACACAAATTGTATTTATTTGATTTAAATAAATGAATGAAATATAATTAATATTCCATCTCATCCACCTATCTGAGGATGGTCTTTCTGAATATTGGAGTCTAATTTCCATCAGCCTTAGTCCATGCAGTGGACCGATAGTTAAGATGTTGGAAATTGCAGTTCAAGATCAGGAGGACCATGGATTGCTCTTATTTCCTAGCATGCCATTGTGTTACGAAGTCCCCTACTAAATATAAAAGTACCCAATATTAACCCCCCCCCCAAAAAAAAGAATTTGTGCAGAGTTTCCATCATCATCTTACATCAGGGATTAATGTAATTTATGAGTAAGAAAAAAAGATGATAAAGAATTTATCTGTGGTAAATACTAAGTTAATATGGAAACTATCCCACAGTTTTAGGTATCTACTGTTAATCCTAAATGGTGGGGATTATTTTTACAATGCATATAAAATGTCACTAACACTGTAATTCTTTTTTATTTACCCTGAAGATAAACCTTTTTACAGTTTATATCACAGTCAAAATCTCTAACTATGAAAATGTAAGCTATTGCTATTTAATTATCCTTTATGAAGGGGAAAATTTAATAGGCATTTTGACTTCAATGTAGACCAAGAATCAAAGAAATAGAGTTGAACAATTTTTCAGTCATGGAATTAATATTCATTAAGCTATAAGCTTCCTATAAAACTGATTTAAACCCAAAATTTGATCCAGAAATTAAGACAGAAAATAGTCCCAATAGCAAATGTTTTAATAAAATTAGCAATACTGCGTTCATCAGCAGCACAGTAGCACAGTGTTTGTTAGCTGTTTCATGGAATGGAATCTTAAAACATCTTTAATAGATTTCAAGGGATTATATGTACAAGATTAATGATTTCCCAATGGACTTCAAAGTCCATTTGTTTGGGTTGCCCACAATCATCAAAGCTCTCTAAAAAAACGCCTTAAGAACCTTTCAGAATTCATTATGTGCTTGAGTCCTGTCTGGAACTCCCACTTTAAGGTGCATGAATTCCCTCCAATGACAATTTGGAGTATAAATGGGAACTCCTTTGGGGAGGAAGTCAAAAGTGTCTTTAAAGTTCCAGGTGGCTAATAGTACTTCTCATATACTGTACATCTTATTCTTTGAGTTTTACTATAAATTATATTTCTAGGGTGGGTGAAAAAAAATTAGCAATCATCTAATAATTTTTTTTTTCCCAACGTCCCCCACCCCATGCCCCAGCAAAATTCAGGAATGAACAAATTTTAGACCTAGATTAGCTACAGCATTATCTGAAATAAAATTTCATTCATTATCAGTTCAATGATTTGATTGAAGTTCAAATCATACTTGAACTTTAAAAGATAAATCATTGATAAATCATGGTGTGAGTTCATAAAAATGCAAAAGTTCTAGCTGTATCGAAGTAGAGAAATATTCCCTTGCTTTTAAAATTCAATTCTTCTTTGAAGTTATCATTCCACCCCTGGTTCAGAGATATTTTTGCAGGCATTTCTATCAGTGAGTTCCATATAAGCATCTGTTTGGCCATTTTGATATTACTGGATGAGCCATATTTCTAGTGTAATCTAGGAAATTTTCTTCTACATTCTTATCTCTGACAAAAAGAAAACTTTCATTCCTTTAAAACTATATTCCCAATCAGTGCTTTGAGTCTTTTGTTATAGCACGCCCAAAGAGATGAAAACAAAGCATTACTGTCACTTTTACAAATATTGTTCTGTCTGAACCATAGAAGAAATATGTATGTATGTATATATGTACTGTATGTATGTTTGTATGTATATAAATTTGTGAAATGCATATATCAGTCAAAGATATAGGCCAGGCTTTTAGACATTTTACCTTCCACCTCATCACATTTATCATTTAAGAATCTTACTTATTTCTTCCCGGAATATCTATTTTCAAATAATTATTTGAATACTATGGAAAGACACTACAATAAAAGGGCAAGAGCTACTGACATAAAAAAGCTACTGTCAAGCTACTTAAAGGTTCCATCAACTATAAGGCTGGTCTGAAAATGACTAATAGGCTGGAGGTTTTTTTTTTGTTTGTTTTTTTTCCTTCAAAGATGATATGGTAATTGTCTTTTTTTATTAGGAAAATCAGCTTCAGACCATTTGAAGGAAACATTTTTTTCTGATACTTTGTTTTATGAGCACTGCATGATAGAAATGGGGGAACAAAATTGCTTTTCCAAGCACTTTACTGAAAATAATGCAATATTGTATGCTGAAAAAAAAAATAAAGATGAAATATTAAACTTTTATTTGAGTATTCATAGAATCCTGAACAGTGTTGAAGCTGATAGATGACTGCCATTCAGTCACCTACCATGATACTTTTGATGTCAATACAAAATGCTGTTCTGTCTGGAGATAGACTGCATACACAGAATGGCCAATTCAGAGTAGAGATGTCTCAGTTACAAAGGGTCAAATAGACATAGCATTAACAACAGATGGATAATAGAACTAATTTTATAGATGACAGTAGACTTCCCCTCACTGGGAATCTTCAAAAGCCACACAACTATCTGTTGGAAATGGTTTAGTTTTGGATGTGTCTTGTGCTGAGCAGGGGTTTGAATATAGTCTATAAAGCCCCTTTCAACCCTGTTGTTCAGCTAATTCCATGATGAGGTGTCTCTACTTTTTTTTTTCTCACTGAAAATACAAAGGCCTTTAGTTGTACCAGAACTGCAGAATAGCGGATTTTTAGTATTTTTACCAGTCCTATCCTTCATCAGCCTGAAGTCCCTTCACATAGGACTATAACACTATAATTGACAGCCAGACTTGTCAATGGCTAATGAGTGGATTCTGAAAATCTCTTCAAATCTTAATTTATAATAAAGGTAGGGCAAAGCATGCAGAGCATAGCCTTTGGAATTTTTGCTACAATTTTACCAGCAGTGGTCATATAAGGCATCTGCATTTTCTTCTGTGAAATGAAGTTCCATGTAATATCTATGTGTGCGTAACATCTATATATCTGCACACTCTTTCCACCTTCCCACGGATTAATCAGAGTGTGTGAATATGTGTCGCCTGTTGTGGAGAGGGAGTGCTGTGGGGGTCTAATATGAGTGGATATGTATGTAGCTACCCTTTTTGAAAGCAAGATATATAAATTTGGTCAATTTGGTCTAGGGGTTAAGGTGCTGGGCTAGAAACCAGTAAACTGTGAGTTCTAGTCCTGTCTTAGGCATGAAAACCGGCTGGGTGACCTTGGGCCAGTCACTCTCTCTCAGCTGAACCCACCTCACAGGGTTGTTGTTGTGGGGAAAAGAGGAGGAGGAAGGAGTATTAGGTATGTTCCCTGCCTTGAGTTATTTATAAAAATAATAAAGGCAGGATAAAATAAAATAAATAAAATAAAATAAAATAAAATAAAATAAAAAAATAAAATAAAATAGGTAAATCCAGCATGTATTAACAGGTTACTTGACTGTTCTCTGAGGATCTGGAAATACTGGGGGGAAAAAATAATTCTACCTTCTTCCCCATTAAAGCCAATTATGGGTCATGGCTCTTTCGCATAAAATCTAGCAGGGCTATCCAATAATGTGTGGAGACAGCAAAACTTGTTTAGGCTAAGGGGTTATTTCATAAACAATCAATTCTAGAAGGTATTTTAAAGCAGAAAATGGCATGTATTAACCTTAATTGGCTGCTAATTAATGAAATGAATTTTTCTTGTTAAAAATATAATGTGTAAGAAGATAACTCTGTAACTGTTAACAATTTTTATAAATCTTATGTTAGAACCTTCAGAGTCCTTTAAAGGTATATATCCAAAATATATAAAATCCTGTTAGAAATTATTGGAGTGGGATCAACATCTCTCAAAGAAACATGGGAATTAGATTTAAGAATCAATATCTCAGACACACAATGGGCTACACTTTGGAAGAACTCCATATTACGACCTATATCAGCAAAGATCAGAGAAAACTATTTAAAAGTTATTCATAGACAGTATTATACCCCCATACAAGTTGCTGAAATTACTGGGAGATACCCCCCAAAATACTGGAAATTTGGTGAAACAAAAGGCACCTACATGCATATGTGTGTGTGTGTGTGTGTGTATCATGCATGCATGCATGCACGCATATATGGTGATCCTGTGAGGTTGTACAAAGATTCTGGACAGAAGTGATTAGAGAGATTAATAGCGTGGATATCTGAAAATTTATTTACTGTCCTAAGTGAGACAACTCGAAGAACTGAAAACTTAACTGTTCAATACATGATGGTTGCTGCGAGGTTGACTGTAGCATAATACTGGAAAAATTCAGATCCTCCATCATTAGTTGGCTGGTATGAAAAATATGGAACATATTTTTATATGTTTTATATGTATATATAGGCTGGTTATGGAAAAATGGACATATAAAGATGGGAGTTGTTGAGATATACTAGAAAAGTTACCTTCGATTCAATTCGGAAAAAGTTATCCTTTCTACAAAACATAATAGGCCAAATTCTTATTTTTGTTTACCCCAGTATATACAAAAATTGTTGTTAGAGTATTGATTTGTTCTTAGATTTTTAATAAGTTTGTTAATTCTGCTGTGATATTTAAAAAAAATAATTGCTGTCTTTTACTGTCTGTTATTACTGTATATTTTATTATCGATTGGCAAGTCACCCAATATCCCTCACCCTGTATCTGTGGTTTGATCTGTTTTCTAAGCAAAATAAAGTTATAATTTAAAAAAAATGGAATTGGTAAAATCTCAGCCTCTAACATTATTTCCAAGAACTATAAGTATAGCAAGTAACATATAGTAGATTTTTGTTAATGTTTTCATAGTTCTGTCCTTCTTTATGCAGGCTACTCCCTCATTGTTAACATGAAAGGATGAGTCATGAGCCAAAGTCTGTCATCATCTGAATGTAAGCCTGGAGTAATTTCACTGAAACAGATGACAGATTCACAGCATTAAGAGATGGGAATCTTGCTCATAATTTCACTTATGACAATATGTCTTTTTATCCATCAGGAAACTTTAGTTCCATTGTCAGATTTCTACCTCTTTCTCTGGCAGAACGCACAGTTCTGTATCACTGCAACTGCAAGCTACAAGCTAACTTGAAGGGTGTGACCAGGGTGAGAAGCTACGTGAGTAGCTTCTCATGGGAACAATTGTAATATAAAGCTCAGGGATAAGGGATGTACTGTATAAGACATGAGTTTTGTAAAATGGCCTTTTTCAAAATGTTGTATTCACATTATAAACTATGCCTGACCAGAGGCATCTGCAGAGTCTGATGATTTTGTAAAAATGACAAAACAACATTGTACATATCCAGTTCAGGTTCTTCCTTTTGTATATGTATGTGATATCATGACACATGTTCAAAAAGGGTAGAACATGCATTACAATAGCACAGTGCTGCTTTCATCATTTGCCTCTTGATCCCTCTTGCCAACACCTCTGTCTTCAGACATCCAAGCTGGAAATGTGGAGATGGGAAAGAGAAAAGAAGGGGGCTACTGTTCATGCCCCATCCTTTGTTTGAGCCCTTGATGAGTTAGTTGAAAACCTGAACAGGGTTTATATTTAGCCTTCAAATATTGAGTAGTCACTCTACAGATAGTCGAGGATAATGCAAGAAGGTGGAAATAATATGCTTTCCGTATTCATCCAAACACCAGTAGTTTGTTGCTGCTTTGCATAATGTGAAGAAATCTTTGTACAACTATGAAGATGATGGGCTATCAATCATAGGTCACTTATTGTACACTTTACATCCTAGATAAGCTAATCAGTCAAACATTTTGTTTGCAACAAACATAGGTAGTAACAATTTTGAAATAACATGTTTTTTTTAATGAAAGGATTAGAATATATCTGATAAATACTATAAATGTTTTCTATTTAATGGAAAACATGCTAATAATTGTAACTATGAATGTCAGGAAAAATAAAAGAATGTAAAAATAATTTAATTCAGTTTAAATAACTATATTCATTTAACAGCAAACCATGTCATACCTACTGATTGTCAGTTTAGTATGTGCAGGACTGCAGTCTAGGGCAGCAATTCTGTGCAGATCTAGTTAGGAATCAATCCTGTAGAATTCACTAGACAGTATTTTTAAATAAACATCCCCATATATGTAATTTCTCCACTTGAAATTCTAACTGTTGCCATTTCTTCCTGATGTCTAAACCAGCTCATCGTTTTCACCCACAATTCTTGGCTTCTCAGAATCTTCCTTCTCATGTTATTATTCGTAATGCATTCCTTGACATTTGCCACCTGAATAACTACCCAACATTGCCTAACAGGAGGCCTGGCCTTGCTAAAAGCATTTTGTAGACTCTTGTTTGTTAGTCAGCTAGCAGGAATCATACAATTAAAAACAAAACAAAAACAAAAACACACCCAAAATGTTTTTTTATCAACTAGCAGAGAAAATGATACCACAGATTAGTAGAGATTCCAGCAGCTGATCCACCTGGTGGAGAGAATATGCCCTTCCAGATTAAACCTAGAATACTTACAGGTTTTCTATAAGTATAAAGAAAATCAGTTTTCCTTTCCTTTCCTTTCCTTTTTTTGGTTTTAAATTTTACAACTGTTTATCTAGTAATAGCTTGGGATGGTTGCTGTGTTTCAAAAACTTTTCTTAAAATACATACATTATAATAATCATGTAAGCATGATTTGTTGTAGAGGTGTTGATGACATTTATTTACCAAATATTTCAGTAGTCTTGGTAAAGCTTCTATACATCCAAACATCAGAAGAATGGTATTTGCAAAACTTAAATTAAAAATGTATATTATTTGAGAAACACAACACTACGATTTTCAATGGAATTAAATTCGTGGAAGCAAGATGAATTCTCAGAAGTTTTGTTCACAGAGTCTTGACCTTATTACCTCCTTTAAAAAGAAAGGGGCAGTTTGTTAAGAATGGGAACAAACTGTATTTTGGGTACAATAATGCCTATGGTTTAGATACTGTATAATAGGAATAGCATGCAAAGGTAATTTCATAACAACGAGAAGAAGTCTATAGAGAGGAAACAGCATTTTCTTCAGTCCCTATATTTTATATGAATGTTTTCTGATCAGAAAGTTCATTATAGAAAAATCTAATCAGAAGTTCATTAGAGTAATGCAGAAGATAGCTAAAACTTCAGAGAGTCAGCAGATGTGATCAATGGCAGCCAGCGGGACTAGGGATTGTTATATCTCACTGAGCCAGATGTTCAAATGCCTAAACCTGAAACATCATTTTCTTCTCAGGGAAAAGAAAGGTAGTGGGTAGATAACATAGAAAAATGTTTTGCACTGAAAATATAATGGCATTTGAGAAAAAGAGAAAAGTACCAGATATCAATATTGTTTTTACTTTAATTATGATGCACAGAGTTTTAAGGCAACACAAAAGATTATTTAGTGGCTTCTGCCACTTTACAAGTTGCCGTTGTCAAAATCCTGCCTATTGACAGTAGTGTAGCTACAGATTCAGGCAAACAGTATGAATATCAAGCAAGCCTACCTTTGATAAATTGTTATCCTGTATTGCATTAGCAAAGCTTTGTATGGGACAAAGCTATGTATAAATATATCTTAAATTGTCCTTGAAGTACTGGAGTAAATTCTATCAAATAGGCAGGTGATATGATCAGTGTGTGCTTTAGCAATGTGTATGTCTTGCCTAAACAGGAGATAACAAGCTTCCGAGAAAGTAAAGCAGGTCACAAAACTTATGAAGTTGAATGTCGGAGACAATCACAAGCCATGCTAGGTTTCAATTCTGTTTGGAAGACTTCACAGAGATTTCTTATTTTTAGGACCAAAAGGTAGTCACCCTGTCTATATGGAGAGATTGCAGTGGGAAGAATGTTAATATGGAATGGTTTTCTCTTGTTGAAGGTCAGTTCACCCACCATTGCCTTGTCTGCAGTTTACATCAAAAGTGCACAGTTGAAACAATTCCAAAAACCATTTCTGTAGTTCACTTCTGCAGCCAATATTAATGCATTACTTGAGCAGATTAAAAATAAATATATTTATAAGACCAGAAACCAGATCAGAAGCTAGCACACCATGAGTTAATTTTTCACGGGTACTTTCCCCCACTTAACACTCTGCACCTATGGCCTATCAGTTGGGCTACTAGGCATGGAAGAAGTGTGCAGGGTTAATGGGGAGGGAGTTTTCCCAGGACATCATACCTATGATCGTCACTCTGGCTCCCATTCTTACATTATGTATCTCGTTCTTTCTCACACTCTTACTCTTATTTGCTCACTTGGTCTCTCACTGTATTTCTGGGGTTCTGCCTCTGTATTCTCTGTCTCTCTGTGTTTCAGTATCTCTCTCTCTCATCACTCAAGTGCTAATTTTATGTTTAAAAATGGATCTAGTGATCCCTCAAAGGATATATGTCAGACCTAGTAAGTGCTTGGGAAATAGCCAATCTGGTATTTGGAAGTCTGATCTCTCCAACAGTCCAAGCCAGAATAACCATGGAGAAGATTTACCGGTGATAGAATGTGACTACAGTAGCCTAAAGTGGCCAATAGGACTTGGGCATATCACTGATCATGTCATCAACCACAGCACTGGCAAAGTCACCTAGATTATGTCCACAGGGGATGAAACGTGTTGCAAAAAGAGGGAAAACATTCCTTTAAAACTGGAACAGCTACAGATCATTTATGCTGCATTCTCTGTGAGTTGGGGATGAGATGATGTCATCATCATGATCACATGTCATCTTAAGTTGGCTAGTGGAATATGTCCTTGCTGTGGTTAAAAGGATATAACAATGAGCCCTGAAATTTAAACCTGAATCTTTTGAGTTCTGTGGCTACCACCAGGTAAGTGGAGCCTTACTGGAAAATGTTCTTTGGAAAGCTTGATGTTCCTTTTAAGTTATGCCATTCAAAACTATTCCATCACTAATACTTTTTAAACATACAGTATACTGTGGTGGCATTCATAGTTCTGGAATTTATTTATTTTACTGTCTGGCTACATTTTAATTGTTGTGCTACAGGGTTTATTGTTTATTTCCTTCTGTTTGAAAAAATGTTTTTAAATGGAAAGCTGAATGCTTTTGCTGAATCTTAAACAAATTGCATAGTAATTACATTTTGGGGAAAAAAAATCTTTGCTATGCTATTAAAGAAAACTTTCTTTACACATACAGACTTTTTAAAAATGTGCAGATATATATTAAATTAATATGAAAATTAAATGAATAGAATAGAATAGAATAGAATAGAATAGAATAGAATAGAATAGAATAGAATAGAATAGAATCACACTCGCTTTTCTGTCTTCCCTGCAACAAGTGTTTTACCCATCTTTTGGTTCCCCATTCTTTCACATTTTAGGGACACACACATGCCAGTGTAGGATGGAGAGAGCAGGTCAGCATGATTGGCCCTATTTCTTACCCATTTTCAGTCCCAGAGAGTCAGGTGAATACAGTATATAAAAACATTCTTTAATGCATTATCACCATTCTAAGAACTCAGGATGAGTCAAGCTAGAAAGGTAAATAAATTGGTCCTTAGTCTATTAAAAAAAAGCCTTGGAATTATCAACCAACCAGATAAAAACAGTTGGAGATAATCAGAAATTCTCTTGAGTAAAAAAGCAGTTTCCTTCTTTGATTATTAAAAAGAAAATGCCTCTTGGCTCAGTAAATCCTAAAAGTAATTTTGTTAAAAGCTTACTCATTTTATTACCAAAACAGTAAAAAATTGTATTACAGATCTGCATGTTTTATTACTCTAGTTAACAAATAAAATATTATACTGAAACAATAAAGTTCTCAAAACCTTTTACTTGACTGAACTTTTGAATTATTTCTGTGTTTATGTAGTTTTGTCTCCATGTCTCCAGATTCTTTATTCCATACATTTTGTCTATCAATGATCCTCTGAAAAAAGAAACAAAGTATTTTATTATAATGTTTTAAAAGATTTTACTAGCTCAGTTCTGATTATACCATTGTCATTAAAATAAGTATAGTGCCATTTAAGCAATATTTTAAAACATGAATGTTTGATAAACAAACTTAATGTTATTAAAGGTTGATAGTAAGGAAAGTAATAGCAAATCATCTAAAATTAACACTTTACACAACATGACTATAGAGTTCGCAACACATACTGTATGTCCAAACAAACTATATGAAAATGAGTAAAAATTCTGCTCTACTTAAATTGCATATGTTCAGAAATTATTAGATAATTTCTATAATTTAGAAATAATTTAGAATTAGTTATAAGAACTTATAGAGACTATTTTAAATAAGCAACCATGTATTAATTATATTTATTTCAATATTTATTTTATTTTGATCACTTGGTTGTTTCTTTTTTTAGTCTTTTGCCATTTCCTCTTCCCTCTTTCCCTGTCTTACTCAGGCTTTGCTTGGATATTATGTCTGGTTCTGGGCACTGCATTCTAAAAGAATATTGACAAACTGGAGCAAGTTCAGAAGAGAGCTAGTCAAGTTGGGGAGAAGCAGAAAACCATGAGGAAACTATGAAGAAAAGTTGAAGGAACTAAATACATTTAGCATGCAGAAGATTGAGGAGAGATAGCAGTCTTTAGACACTACAGAGATGTTGTATATAGGAAGAAATGAATGTCTTCTGTATCACTCTGGAGGGCAGGACTAGAATCAATGGGTGGACACTAGAGAGAGGTAGATTCAGTTTAGGTATAAGAGGAAAATCCTGAGCTCTGAACAAGTGCAATAGGTTGCCTCATTTAGAAGATCATTGCCCTTCACTGATGGTCCTCAAACAGAAGCTGAATAGCCATCAATCCAAAATGGTTTGCAGATCTTGCACCAAACAGAAGGTTAGCCCAGATGACATCTGAGATGTCTTCCACCACTAGGAGGCTACTATGAGGCTACTTATAACAGCACTATGAGACTACAATATTTGGTATGGTTAGTTTGGTATGATAAGGAGGCACACTGATACAAAAATGTAAAAGAATAATGCAACGTATATAGTTATTGTCAGTTGTGTAGAATTGCTGCTTACCCATAATTACAGTTAAAACCTTGATTTAATGGAGCAAATGTTGGAAGAGATGTCCATTAAACAGAATTAGAGCAAACTTCAAATTTATGTCATTTACATTAATTTATTACATTTGCATAATTACTGAATTGACTTTTTATGACATCTGCACCAACTTATAGCATTTAGGTAGTTACAGCTCTTTACCCATGGTCCAATCCTACATGGCTATGACACGGTCCAAACAGATAAACCATTTTCTGAAGTGAATGAAGTGGCCAGCTGGAATCAAAACAGTGCAACTGATCACAAGAGCATTTCACAAACTCAGCATAAACCTTGTTCCATATGTCACAAATTGACAAATAAAATCACAAATAGTGGAAAATTCAGTTCCTGGGCATGTATTTGAGCCATGCTGCTCTAACTGCTGTTACATCTTCCAATCTGCTAATACATTTTTCTCCCTTTAAAATGCAGTGAAATTGTTTTAACCAATTGACAAAAGTGACAAAGTAGAACACTTTTTTATAATATTGCAGTTTAAATTTCAATTAGCCTAAATATTTTGTGGCTCACAGTGTGTGTGGGTGTGTAATATATCCACACAACAACCATCCTCCTTTCTCATGCACAGAGAACTTAATATCTTAAATGTATGCTTATGGCCAATTCACTATATACGAACTGCTGGAAAAAGCACAGCCAACGTAAGTTCATCCTACCTCCCAAGTATACTAATTTGATCATGTAAATTCAGTGTCTACAACTTTCTACACCTATATATTCTTAAGAAAGGATGACAGTTAACTAGGCCTTCAGATCGCAACCCATTCCAATCATTCAGCTGATTGACTAAACACTAAGTAACTCAGCAAAATAACTGACAGACCAGTCAGTAGAAACAGGAAAGTGCATGTTTAAATGTCCTATAAACCTCTCAGACGTATTTGGCCATTAAAATATATATAGAGTAAAACATGCACTAGGTTAAAACTAAATAGGATCAACAAGTATGCACTAAGACATATTCTTACAGGATGCAGGATTCAAGCTTAGGACCACAGACAGCTTTTCAGTTTACAAAAAGTTACTCCTGAACTAAGAAGTCAATGGTTGCCAGTAAAATTACAACAAAACAACTAAAAATGCCTTATTTGTTTAAGGATGCATTACTAAGCAGTATTAGATAGATAATAAACCCAGGCAATATTTGCAGTGTGAAGCCCACATGTTGTATGCTATATTAACATGGATGCTGTTGCTTGTACAAATTGCTTCCATATTGGCTTGGGTGCATATGAACGCTTCTAGCCAGCCACTGCTGTTTCCCTCAACTATATGTAACAAATTATCATCAAGAAGTTAAGGAGGATTGATATCCCTTGTGGATGGGAAGGATATATTCCTTGTACGTGTTCCTCCTTAACCATTGGATTATATACATACTTGTCTAACTTCATACATCATATAAAACTGTGGCTTATTAAATAAAGCTCAATTACCTATGTTGGCATAACATATTAAGCAATAAGCCACGATGTACACAACATTATGGCTTGCTTCACACAACATAGAAAGACAAAACCAATCAAGTTATGTTATGTCTTAGCATGTTATGTGTACCAATCATTCAAAGAGATTTATTAATTGGCTATTTATTTTTTCCAGTGAACTGTTAAGACAGGCATGTTTTAAAAATACCTGAGTTTACACAATACTCTGATATTACTCATGGTCACCCAGAAAAGAAAAAAAAAAACTTGTATATGAATTTATCCTTAGCTCTCATGAACAATATAGTAAGCAAACCTTTATTACTACCATAATTCCAGCAGTCAGTCAAAGAATAAAACAAATAAAAATGAATAGTCACAAGGAGAGATGGATGGTGCGTATAAAGGCACAAATTTAAGCAAGTAGGAGGACACACCCAAACAATGGCCAGCCAATAAAAAGTGACAAATAGAAGTCATGCTCTCTGCAAGGAAATTTCTTCAGGATATTATGGTTTAAAGTAATCTGTTATTCCATGTAGACAGAATGATAAAGAACCATATGGCTCAAGGACTCTGCTGAGTATCCTATAAGGACATATACTCTGTTGTGGGGAAACATTTTTGTAATGCTCCCAGCAAAGTAACAGAAGGCAACGCATCCAGTGTAGCCAAGGCAAAGACCCAATGAAATTTCAGAACTGTGATGGAGGAAACACACATATTGGAAAGATCCAATATGCTGTGAGGCTAAAAACCAGACTTAAGTTAATTTGAAGATCAATGTTCCAAATACACTGTTAAAGAATATTTTGGCATTTTCACAGCCTAATGAGCAGAGGGTCTCTAGCAAGAGACCTATAGAGTAAAGCTTGCCAATAACTTAAAACTGGTTTCACTTAAGGCAATCTCTAATAACCACACCTACTGAGAAGAAAATCAACTTTAGCCAAATGTTAAAAACATAATACAAAACTCTAGCATCCATGGAGGCCCAGCCATCTCTACTGTAAAGATATACTGGCATTCTTAATACATCTTGGAAAGTCAAGGATAGCTCTTATAAACTTAGAGGGGACATCTTCAGTAATATAAAGCTACTACAAGTACAGACTTCAGCAAAGGATCGTTACCTTGTCGTGGTGCTGGAGCTTGAGCACCTCAATGATGCCATGAGCTAAACCGTGAAGGGCCACCCAAGACGGGAAGGTCATGACAGAGAGGTCAGACTAAATGCGATCCCTGGGGAAGGTAATGGCAACCCACCTCAGTATTCTTGCCGTGAAAACTAAATGGATCAGTACAACCAGAGATATGTCGGTATACCATCGGAAGATGAGACCCCCAGGTCGGAAGATGGTCAAAATGCTACTGGGGAGGAACAGAGGATGAGCTCAACTAGCCCCAGACGTGATGACGCAGCTAGCTCAAAGCCGAAAGGACGGCTAGCGGCCGACGGTGCTGGTGGTGAACGGCGAATCCGATGTTCTAAGGATCAACACACCATCGGAACCTGGAATGTAAGATCTATGAGCCAGGGCAAATTGGATGTGGTTATTGGTGAGATGTCAAGATTAAAGATAGACATTCTGGGCGTCAGTGAACTGAAATGGACTGGAATGGGCCACTTCACATCAAATGACCACCAGATCTACTACTGCGGACAAGAAGACCACAGAAGAAATGGAGTAGCCTTCATAATTAATAGTAAAGTGGCTAAAGCAGTGCTTGGATACAACCCAAAAAACGACAGAATGATCTCAATTCGAATTCAGGGCAAGCCATCGAACATCACAGTGATCCAAATATACGCCCCAACCACAAATGCTGAAGAAGCTGAATTAGAGCAGTTCTATGAGGATCTGCAGCACCTACTGGACAACACGCCTAAAAGAGATGTTATTTTCATCACAGGAGACTGGAATGCTAAGGTGGGCAGTCAAATGACACCTCGAATTACAGGTAAGTATGGCCTGGGAGAACAAAACGAAGCAGGACACAGGCTGATAGAATTTTGCCAAGACAATTCACTCTGCATAACAAACACTCTCTTCCAACAACCTAAGAGACGGCTTTATACATGGACTTCACCAGATGGACAACACCGAAATCAGATTGATTACATCCTTTGCAGCCAAAGGTGGCGGACATCTGTACAGTCGGTAAAAACAAGGCCTGGAGCTGACTGTAGTTCAGATCACGAACTTCTTCTTGCACAATTTAGGATCAGACTCAAGAGATTAGGGAAGACCCACAGATCAGCTAGATATGAGCTCACTAATATTCCTAAGGAATATGCAGTGGAGGTGAAGAATAGATTTAAGGGACTGGACTTAGTAGATAGGGTCCCGGAAGAACTCTGGACAGAAGTTGGCAGCATTGTTCAGGAGGCGGCAACAAAATACATCCCAAAGAAAGAGAAAACCAAGAAGGCAAAATGGCTGTCTGCTGAGACACTAGAAGTAGCCCAAGAAAGAAGGAAAGCAAAAGGCAACAGTGATAGGGGGAGATATGCCCAATTAAATGCAAAATTCCAGAGGTTAGCCAGAAGAGATAAGGAATTATTTTTAAACAAGCAATGCGCGGAAGTGGAAGAAGACAATAGAATAGGAAGGACAAGAGACCTCTTCCAGAAAATTAGAAACATTGGAGGTAAATTCCAGGCCAAAATGGGTATGATCAAAAACAAAGATGGCAAGGACCTAACAGAAGAAGAAGAGATCAAGAAAAGGTGGCAAGAATATACAGAAGACCTGTATAGGAAGGATAACAATATCGGGGATAGCTTTGACAGTGTGGTCGGTGAGCTAGAGCCAGACATCCTGAAGAGTGAGGTTGAGTGGGCCTTAAGAAGCATTGCTAATAACAAGGCAACAGGAGACGACGGCATCCCAGCTGAACTGTTCAAAATCTTGCAAGATGATGCTGTCAAGGTAATGCATGCTATATGCCAGCAAATTTGGAAAACACAAGAATGGCCATCAGACTGGAAAAAATCAACTTATATCCCCATACCAAAAAAGGGAAACACTAAAGAATGTTCAAACTATCGAACAGTGGCACTCATTTCACATGCCAGTAAGGTAATGCTCAAGATCCTGCAAGGTAGACTTCAGCAGTTCATGGAGCGAGAATTGCCAGACGTACAAGCTGGGTTTAGAAAAGGCAGAGGAACTAGAGACCAAATTGCCAATATCCGCTGGATAATGGAAAAAGCCAGGGAGTTTCAGAAAAACATCTATTTCTGTTTTATTGACTATTCTAAAGCCTTTGACTGTGTGGACCATAACAAATTGTGGCAAGTTCTTAGTGGTATGGGGATACCAAGTCATCTTGTATGCCTCCTGAAGAATCTGTATAACGACCAAGTAGCAACAGTAAGAACAGACCACGGAACAACAGACTGGTTTAAGATTGGGAAAGGAGTACGGCAGGGCTGTATACTCTCACCCTACCTATTCAACTTGTATGCAGAACACATCATGCGACAAGCTGGCCTTGAGGAATCCAAGGCTGGAGTCAAAATCTCTGGAAGAAACATTAACAATCTCAGATATGCAGATGATACCACTTTGATGGCTGAAAGTGAAGAGGAACTGAGGAGCCTTATGATGAAGGTGAAAGAAGAAAGTGCAAAAGCTGGTTTGCAGCTAAACCTCAAAAAAACCAAGATGATGGCAACCAGCTTGATTGATAACTGGCAAATAGAGGGAGAAAATGTAGAAGCAGTGAAAGACTTTGTATTCCTAGGTGCAAAGATTACTGCAGATGCTGACTGCAGTCAGGAAATCAGAAGACGCTTAATCCTTGGAAGAAGAGCAATGACAAATCTCGATAAAATAGTTAAGAGCAGAGACATCACACTGACAACAAAGGCCCGCATAGTTAAAGCAATGGTGTTCCCTGTAGTAACATATGGCTGCGAGAGCTGGACCATAAGGAAGGCTGAGCGAAGGAAGATCGATGCTTTTGAACTGTGGTGTTGGAGGAAAATTCTGAGAGTGCCTTGGACTGCAAGAAGATCCAACCAGTCCATCCTCCAGGAAATAAAGCCAGACTGCTCACTTGAGGGAATGATATTAAAGGCAAAACTGAAATACTTTGGCCACATCATGAGAAGACAGGACACCCTGGAGAAGATGCTGATGCTAGGGAGAGTGGAAGGCAAAAGGAAGAGGGGCCGACCAAGGGCAAGATGGATGGATGATATTCTAGAGGTGACGGACTCGTCCCTGGGGGAGCTGGGGGTGTTGACAACCGACAGGAAGCTCTGGCGTGGGCTGGTCCATGAAGTCACGAAGAGTCGGAAGCGACTAAACGAATAAACAACAACAACACAAGTACAGACTTGGACACTGTAGAGAAGCTGAGAAATTATCTTGGCTAGAAAGACCTTGCAGATTGAGCTCTCTTGGCAATATATACAGTAGATCAACCTTATTCACTCTGGATTGCAATTCCCTTAATTCCTAGCTATGCTGGCTAGTGATGATCCAACATACTGGAAAGGCACCAGTGAGTGGAAGATTTGTGTAGATTATCCAGGCAATAGAGAGCTTCCCCGATACCATATATAATACAACAGGGTTCCATACTTGGCTTTGCAAATGTATATACTTCAAAGCAGGCAACAAGCATAATATTTCAGAGAATATATCACAAACCTATGATTTGCTTTTATATCCATCTTGCAGACAATGAATGTAAGCACATTAGTTATGCATGAATAAGATCTATACTTTCAAGTAAATATGCAAAGGAATGTAGCCTTGGTTTTTTAAAATTTGCTTCTGCTTTATAAATATTTTCAGATTTATTATGAAGCTTATTAAAGACAACCCATTACTGTGAAACGTGTTTGTCTTTGAAGCTATGAAGCTTGATGCTTTGCATTTTTCTGCTTGAGCCACTTTTACCCAACTCCACACTTTGCAGGGATGAAAGACACTTTTAGACGACTCAGCAGGAATTAAGGCAATTTTTTATTCCAGAGAGGTAAAGAAAGAGACAGCGGCAAGCTGAGTGAGTAGGAAGGACTGCAGCATCAGGCATATGGTGCTGTTTGTCACTGTGTAAACTCATCTGCAATAGTTTATCAACAGACTCCTATGAAAGCATCTTTACAAGTGGCACTTTTGTTGGCAGACTCAGCAAAGAAACTTATTATTTTAAAGAAAAAGAATAATCAACTTTTTTCCTTTTTTTCTTTTTTTTTTGTCACAGGAATCTGGAAATTCACACAGAGGGACAAAAGCCTGAGAACAGGGTAGGATCTCTCATGCTGATTTAGACCAAAGCTAGCATTCTTTTCCTGCACTGGCCAACCAATGCACACAAAAGCTCACGAGCAAGACATTTGCTTCTTATGTTGCTTAGCAACCGCTCTCCAGAGGTATATATATTGTCTCTAACACTTGGAACAAATATATGGCAATCTTGACTGATGCCATCAGTAGCTGCATACCTTTCTCTAATAGGTCTGGAAGCTGCCCACCATAATGGCTGTCACTGCATCTTAAAGTAGCAAATTCTATAATTCACTATGGCCAATGTAAAAAAAGTAATTCAGAGAAAAATTACAGAATTGACCCTGTCGAGAACCCTCCAGTTCATTGGGACTGCAGTTAGAGACAGAACTGTAAGTACAAGCAAGCTCATTAAGAATACCTAGACCAGTAAGCTTTATTCAGAAAGTTACATGCTATTAAAGAAAACTTTCTGTCATCATGGTAGAGGAAAGGAGACAGAATTTAAAAAAATGAGTCTTCCCAGCAAGCTGAGATTTGTCAAAATGAAATCTCCTCTGAGCCTATTTTAAAGCTGAATTTCAGTGGAATCATTTCAGGAAGCTGAAGGGCTGAAAATAAAGTGCTGGCACCCTGAACATAGCCTCCAGCCATCACTCCTGCTTTATAATCTTTTGAGAGCATATTTCAGTTGGTGCTGATTTGTTGCTCTTCTCATGTAGTAAGGAGTCACCAGTATAATTAGGGAACAATATTTAGTGTGGTTGGGAAATAATGTCAAGACCTCTGAAAAAAGAAGGCATCATACCTACACATGTATTACTGATGTTCTGAAATGTATCTTCACTTTCTGTTTTCTCTGTTTTCTCTTTTGCTTACTTTAAAAATCTTTACTAAGAAATTATGATAGCACTGGAGTTTCTTCATAAGTTCTCATTTATATTTAAATTTGAGAACTGTGATCACTGTGTCTATTTATTTCAATATCATTTACATTTTGTATTTGGTCTTAGCTACCACTTAGGATAAATTCCATGGTCATCTCCTCTCTGGTCAGTTCTATATGTAGTAGTTCGAAGTTTTATATAGTTCTATATCAAGTAAAAGGTAAAGGTAAAGGTTTCCCTTGACGTAAAGTCCAGTCGAGTCCGACTCTAGGGGGCGGTGCTCATCTCCGTTTCTAAGCCTTGGAGCCGGCGTTGTCATAGACACTTCCGGGTCATGTGGCCAGCATGACGACTCGGAACGCCGTTACCTTCCCGCCGAAGCGGTACCTATTAATCTACTCACATTTGCATGTTTTCGAACTGCTAGGTGGGCAGGAGCTGGGATTAACAACGGGAGCTCACCCCGCTGCGCGGTTTCGAACCGCCGACCTTCCGATCAACAGCTCAGCGGTTTAACCCGCAGCGCCACCGCGTCCCTTGCTCTATATCAAGTAGTTCAGTTTAAATAGAAATTACACTTAGATCATTCTTACATACATTGAAATACTACTCTTTTAAAAAGATTCATTTGTATGATTATTTTCTATTTATACCCATCATGCTTTGTAGAGGAAATCATTTTCATTAATTATCTCATTAATTTATACTGTTTTCTCACACTTAGTATATATTAATAGATTCTTTCATACATGGACTTTTGCTAGTTATGCTGCATTTACTCACTTTGGTTAATATAATATGAAAATATTACGCAACCTGAAAAAGTTGATCAGTCTGAGAAAAGGTTAGTTATAAAAACTTACCGAAAGCAATGAGGTATAATACTAATTTATTAATACCTATTTCAGTTTGTGGCTTTAGAAGAGTTTATCCAAATAAACAATTACATCAATATATGTCCAGGTGAAACTAAATACTACTTCAAAAATGTGACAATTACAAATATATACAATAAATAAGTCTGTATCTGATTTGTACCACTATGACTAATTTGGTTACCACATCCACATTCTTTATAGTTCTGTATTAAAATAAAACTGCATTAAAATTTCACTTGTTTCCAACATACACCATTCTTACATATCTTGCATGTATACCTATTTTTATACAAAACTCCTTTTACACATAATTTTGGGTACAACTTTTCCAAAAATATTACAGTTTATACCCAAAGATTTCCTATATGCAAAATTACAAGCACAACTAGGGATGCCAAGAAATCCTAGTGTATGCTGCTTGAATAAAGAATAGCCATGCTAAAATTCTACAAGCAAAAGCACTGAAGTATGGCTTAGTGAATCTGGGTTTTGATTCTTTGTGAGGGTCAAGGAGTGGGGCAATTCATATAAATTTCCCTAATGCAAGCTTACTTTTTTTTTTCATTTGAAGTGTTGCAGTTAGCAACTTCGAATGACATACCTTTTTTCTGAGATTAGGCTGGGGGTGGGGGTGGGGGGTCAGACTGTTGATTGCTGGTAAAGAAGCCTAGCCAAATGTTCTCTGATGCTAGAGCTCATTTCTCTACAAATACCAATGGAAGTGAAATCCCAAATACGTTCCAGTGAAATAACTTTTCATCTTGCCTTTTGTTGTGTTTTTATTCTTGATCAGACAAGAAACACTAAAATCATCAGTAAGTGTTCCTGCTGCTTTCTTTTCTGAGATTTCTAGAAGAACTAATTCTAATGGATCTACAAGAATTACAACATATACAAGCTGTACAAGTCACCAGACTGCTTAATCAACTAATAACAACAGTAACCCAGGTCACGGTATCTTTGAATTGCTAATTCCTTATTTTGTCTCTTGGTTTTTTAAGTTTCAAGCAAAGATAAAAGCTACAGAAAAACAAAACTACAAAGAAAAAAAAAGAAAAAACTAAAAAAGTGTAGAAACACAATTTTTTTTTTTTTTTCAAAATTACAAGAAGAGGTGACTTCCGACTTTTAACAACAAGGATATACAAAAAATTTCCATCATCAGTCCCTTACTCTATATGAAACCAAAGTCACATTATTTCTACAAATTATTCCACTGGCACATTATAAAAATCATTAAATACAGTTACTCCCTCCCTTTTATATATATAAACTACCTAATCAACTTCCCCTCCAAAGATAACATTTATTTCCTTCCTACTACTATTCTATACATTCCTGTCTACTATAATAAAGATCAAACTAAAAAACATATAAATTGTCTGCCATTGTACTTGATAATACAACAATTTTGATAATCTTAATCATATTAAACCCAAAACCATCCAAATAGACATTTTTTATACCTTAATAATCTTAATCCAAATTGTTAAAGATAAATGAAATCAGCCATGCCCTAAAAGCAATCCAGATAAATATTCTTAAACCCTTATCCCACTTCAAGATAAACCAGAACATTTACATATGCCTACAATGTACACAGAGTTTTTTTCTTTACAAAATTGAACAGCCCAACTGAAACTCTGACTTCTCTTCAGGAGACCTTCCATACATAATAACCCCTTCTTTTCCATGGCATTCCATCAGAAGATCAATTTCCCTTATGGCTTGCAACTCGATCTCTCCCTTTAATTTCTCCAACTGGACTATCCGAACTTCATCCAGCATTTCATCAGAAGTCCTGATCTCACTCTTAGAAGAGACATCTCTGTCACTGTTAAATTCCTCAGTTTCATCCACAACATCCACAACCAGATGACACATTTTAGACCTCATATTTTCCACAATGTCCTGAATGCCTTGCATAAAAACTTGGTAGGAATCAGAAATAATCTGTTTAAAATCTTGGTGGAAGTCAAAGAAAGTCTGTTTGAAATTCCCCATGTCTCATGCAGTAGATTATGGCACCCCTTGGGAGCTTAACCAGCAAAAGTTGAAGATATGAAAGGATTCCAAAATGTGTTTACATAAGCAAAAGTGAGATACACAGACAGTTCCTCAGGGAAAGTAGACACAGAAAACTGAAAGTTCAAAACCATCAATTCAACAAGTATGAAAATGCTATCATCTTCAAATTTAGTACAAAAATAATAACGGAGACAATTATGTACTTGCAATCCTCCTTAATATTTGGATGGAAAACAAGCCAAAACTTAAAAAGAATTTTTTTAAAAAAACCCAAAATAACAATAAGCACCAAGAGAACCCACTTCTCCTTGTTGTAGAAAGCCTCTCTTAGGGTACGCATACTTAAAAGAAATATAAATTGGGGTATTTAGAAATGGGTTGGCTGGTCTTAGTGTCCCTTTAAGGCTACAGCGCAGCTTGGAAGTGATGAAATCCCAGCCTCCCAACTAACCCTTACCAGTCAAACGTGAACGCTGTTTGTGATCTTCTGGCTGCAAGCAGCTGTCTGGAGGACAGTTGGGATGATTCCATGTGTTCCTTTTTCTGGAAAAACACTCCTGGGCTTCAGGAAAAACCTGTCTGAGCCAGAAAAACTGCCACATTGTTGGTTCTGCCCACTGAGCCCGTTGGCACAGCTGGTCAGTCTGCTATGTCCCCACTGGAAGTCTCTCTCTTGGTTTTTATATTCCTGTGGTATTTCTGTGAGCAATTGTGTTCAGGTAAGTCTCTCATTTTTCACTTAAATGTTTGTTTATCCATTTCAATCGCTGAGACCTCTCTCTTTCCTTTCCAGTGTACTAGTATCTGTTCCTTTCAGCTACACTCTGTAGTATTAATGCAACTGCAGTCAACATGAACAATAAATTATTAAAATTTTATTCAAGTAATTGGAAGGAAAAAAGATAACATTTGAATTTCTCCCTCTCTCCCTCTCTCCATAAAGCAATTCAATAAAGTTTGAAGCCTGGAACAAATTCTACTTCATACTGTACATTTTTTCTTTTACTACTGAACTCAAAATGGCTGCTCAGAATTCCTCTAGAAATCCATGGATGGAATAATATTTTCCAACTATTATTTCATCTGTAGACAGATACAAGTATGCAATTAAATACATCTAGTTTACCAGAGAATCATTCTGTTTTGACCATTTTTTCTGCTCATAATATAATACATATGTTATGTTGGTTGATTGATTGATTTGAAAGTTTGACATTAGTAAAACATTCTTTCTGTTTTATCATAGCAGAAATCCATTTTATCTTAACTAGGCTATTTAGCTATTTTTAGTGTCCTTTTATTGCAAATAAAATATGTATTTTTAGTTGCTAAAAATGGGTCCCATTTTTCTACGTGCTCAATTTTTTCCTATGCATATTTTCAAAAAGCACAAATTTATTCTGTCATTTCTCTCTTAATTTAGTTCTGCTTTCATAATTTACAGTACTATGATTTTCAAAGCATCCATTCACAGAGTGCTTTGATTCCTATTTACTCTCAGTGCAGTAATCTGAACAAATATGTAGGTTGGGTATATCAGATAATTAGCACTTAAAACATAGGTCAAGATCTCAGCACAGAATCAAAATCCATTCATTAGTTTGTCTATTTGTTTATGCATGTATCTCTTTCTCTATATCCCTTACAAAGATTAGCATCCGACTGCTGGCCACAGCTGTTAAAACGTTCTGTTGCTAACTGAATTGGTGGATTGAATAAAACTACCTTTTCAAATTTTGTTATATAGTTAAAACCAAGCTGATTGATTTTCCTTCCTGCTACTTTTCATATTGCTCAGGCCAAGGAAGTGTTGGGCAGGGATTTATTTCCTGTAAGCTTCTGCCATATTCTGAGTTGGCAGAGGGCACGAGGGATATGGGTGGGGGTGAATGCTTCTGATGACAAATTGCCTGCAGGTCATGCCAAAGGTATGTGTCCAGCCAGCTGGATAATGAGGGTGACTGGTAGAGGGGCAAAGAAAGACAGATGCCACATTGGGTAAGAAACAGAAAGGAGGAATGAAAAATGGCTAAAGACAGGTAAAAGCTAAATATTCAGGAAAAGAGAAGAATGAAAAACAGAGGATGCATGAATCCTATCCCCTTGGATCAAAGAGGATGAGAAAGCACAACTTAGAAAACAAATTGTTAGACTACTCCTGAAGGACAGGGCCTATAAACATGTAGGTTATATAAGCAAAACAACTTTTCCATAGAAGACCCAACAAATTAGTGATTGTTAATTCCCATTTTATGTTTCCTCATCACTGTCCTGTTTCAAGTTGCCAACTCACACACAAACAGTTACTAGGTGATAACAGTAATTTAGTCAAAGCAGAATAGATAACCAGCAGATGAAGAAAGGAATGTAAATCAAAACAGAGTCTCTGAGAAAGAAAGCTTGCCTGGGTAGTTTCTCTTTCAATAGGAACACACAGAAGAATAGGCAAAATCCAGTCCATAGTTCAGAGAGCCAAGTCAGATTTGTCAGCCAGTCAAAAGGTCAGAGTTTCAGGGTTTTTACACAAGCACAATTCACAGGAACAACATACCAGAGCAGTAGATCAGACGGTTCTTCCTAACAGAGAAACTTGGGTCAGGGCTGTCTTTTAAATCAGGCTGCAGCCAGCTATCTTTAATTAGGATAGTTACTCCCTTGCTTAGCAAGGAGCCTCTTCAAGCATCATTGCTCTGCTGTCTGCTCTACTTACTGAGTCCAAGGGCTTGGATATCTCATCATTTGACTGCCCCAGCTGTTCTGATGGTCCCTGTGTTTGATCAGCCTCATATGATTTCTGGCTTGATGTCTCCTGAGACTGACATTCTACAGATTCAGCTGGAGCAGCTTCTTCAGTGTCTGAGTCCTGGGCCATGACAATCATCCATTAATAAAAGGATACACCCTACCAACCTGCCCCAGATATTACATGTTGCCATTGGATTTGTTACAACATGTATTGTTACATGAAATAGTGTTCTTTCGTATCTAAGTATTCTTTTCAGATGGTAATGAGGTGGAAACAACAAAGAACTAAGCCCTTTCATCAGGCAATTATCTGTTGCAAGTAAGCTATCTGTTGCAAGTATGGTATGTGGGGAAGAGCCGGACGGGCAGATAAGAAACAGGAATGCATGTGTATTCTGTAGCAGCTAAATGAGCAAAGATAAGGAACGGGAAGGAAGCCCACCAGCTCCCTCCAGGCTTGTTTCACCTGGTTTGCCTTTTAAGTTGTATCATATATCTCGAAGTTGACACTTAGTCTAGGCTGTATAATCATTAAGGAGGGGGTATAAAAGAAGTAGGACCCCGAACCTTCGGGGTTCAGAATTTGAAGCATGAGCTTGTCTGAACCTATGCGCATATTAAACTCTTTTCCTGAATGAAGACCCGAGCATCCTAGTCTTCATTTCTACAACAGTAAGGCAAAATTCAAATTTAATAAATGATAAATAAAATTCCACAACAAAGGATACAATTCCACTCTGGCTAACTTTTGCATGAAGTATATATAACTTTGATTACCTATCAATGTAATAAAATCTCTCTCTCTCTTTCTCTGTCTCTCTGTATGTATGTATGTGTGTGTGTGTGTGTATGTAATATGCAGTATCAGAGCTTAAGGCAATTTCCAACATTCAGTTGAGAGTAGTTTCACTAGCACAAAGAAATTTCCAATCTCTATCTCTGACAAAAAAAAAATGCTTTGGACCTTATTTGGGGATTATGGATTATTAGAGTGATAGATATATGCATACCTATCCTTTGCACTATTCACTTTGAGGATGAGTAACATTATGAAGAATGCTGAAAAAGGGTAAGAAATAGTAAATAAAGGAAATTGAAGAGACAGCATAAGAAAAAGGAGGCATGACTAAATCTAGTTTAAACAACTCCATTTACTATATCTCTTCATACTTTTAATTCTTACAGATACTGTAATCCTTGCTGCCATCATATCCATACACTGCTTCATACATTGTCTTTTAAAAAAAAAAATAAGTCATGGATCTTTCCCTAAAGGGTAGTGCCTCCCCTTTGGATGACAGTACCAGAGTGGCTAAGAATCTAAAAGAACAAACAGCAACTCTGCCTTATCTGAGTTCAACTTCAATCTATTTTGTCCCATTCAAATGCTGAAAGCCTCCAGGCATCACAAGATTTTCACAGTATTAACACTTCAACCAAGAATATAAAGCATATTGATCATACTGCATTCCAAACCAGTGGGTGTCTTCCTGCAGCTTTATGAAGAGCTTAAATACTGGTCACAACCATACAGGATATCTATTTGCCTATTCCTCTTTAACAGGAGATTCAGAACCCCAAACAAGACCACTTGCCAACAGCCCATTGATGTGATAATGGAGAAGTACAAACGTTTTTCCTCCATTACTGCCATCCTGTAGGCTCAAATTTGGAGTCATACCCATGCTAAATCAGATTCACATTTCATCTTGTACCACCAGAGCTACAGGTGTCTCTTCTACTATTTCATCTCCCAGAGTTTCACCAGTAACTCAGCAAGTCAAACTAGGATAGGCAACCAGAGAGAGGCCACTGAGGAAAAATCACATCAAGATGTCAGGTTGCTTCCTATTGTCCATTCTTGCTGTCATGCAATCAATGGAACTGCCTATCAAATCACTGTGAAATCCCACAAATACTATCTGGAATCCACCTGGATCTATAGGGCTTCTAGGCTGGACCATCCCAATTGCTCACCCCACAGTGGTCCTGAACCAGATGTTCTGACCATGTTGAAGATCTCCTACAGCCAGAACACCCAACAACTGTTTCAAGACTATATAAAGTGGAATGTAAGGCCTGAGATTATCTGGGACAGGCCCATGATTGTCATGCAGTCCATGAAATCCAGTTTTCCAAGATCCATCTCCTAGGACATAGAGTTTGAAGTCACTCAACACCAAAATGCAAGAAGATTCCTTCATTAGTCCTGAGCTCAGATTCATGAGTTTGGACAAGAACTTACCAGGTAGCAGGGTGGTTGGTAAACAAGTAGGACTCTCAACTTGTCCCTGTGACTCAACTTGACACACAGGCATTCACACAGATACCTAGGGTCACTAGCAAGCTCTCTCTGTACATCAGTATGCCACTATCCCCATCCCCCACCAGTCTTGGCACTGAGGCTGTTTTAGGACCCCAAACTCAAGAGGGCAGTGTCACCTTCATTTAACCAAATTGTAGTAATAAATGTCAAGTCTTTCTGCTCATCTGCTATTAGATCATAGATAAGCAAGACCATATTCAAAATGGATGTTGTGTTTATTATCAGCAGCTTTGGGCCAAGGTTCCCAGCTATCTGGCCACTAGGGTGCAGGACTGGATCTGCATCCCATCCTGCATCCAATCCTGCATCCACTGACAATCCCTCTTCTCTTGGAACAACATCCCTTATCGCCCTCCCCCATATCCTCAGTGGTCCATCACTACCAGGCTTAGTTGTGAATTCTGCAGAGTATACAAACAAAACTTCATTTGGAGACCATTTTCTTAAGAATGGTGAAGACCCAAACTAGTATGAGAGAAAAGGCTCGATGGGAATGTTTTTCAAACTGCTTATTATATGAGAAGATATTTTAAAATAATAGTTTCAGCAATGTAAGTAATCAGAAAATTAATAGCTCCGGAACATATAAAACGTTTGCAAAGGAAGGAATATCAGCTTACGTCTTTATATATTATATTGTACTTGTAAAACTATTGACAACCAATAGCTTTATCTCTTTAGTATCTTCTGTATTAACTAATGGTTACTAGGGGTGCTTACTACCTGGATAAAGTAGGCCCTGTGAATCTTCCTGCATCCACATATTCAACTCCTTGAATTGATTCAAAGGGCTAATATATCTATAATGTATGTGTACAAAGGGAGAAGAAGGAGAGAGTTGTATGTACATTTCACCATTAAATTCAGTTTCTTCTTTTAGACTTACTAACAAATCTTGTCTTGCTATATTTATACCATTTGTATAGATCTTATTTAGCAAGACTGATTTCTTTCTTGGCCTTTAAGAACTTTATTTTGCATATACAACCCGTGAAACTGGTAATTTTGAATCCTTTATGTTAACAGATGCAGTTTATTATGTGTTATTGTTGTTTTTAAACTTGGGTTTGGTGAAGATGATATACTATTTAACATTTAATTTATAACATCTACAGGGGATGACCCATTTCTAATTTGCATATAAACTGTTTTTTGTTTTCAGAAAAAACAAAACAAAAAATCCTGTATTCTGCCTTCTGTTTTGCCAATGTTAATTAAAACAGCTGGTCAATCTCTGGAGTCACTTTCCAGTTTTCTGAGCTGAAGAAGAGATGACAATGGCACCAGAATGTATTTCACAGTCTTGGGACCAGCTAAGATTGTCTAACACTAGAGCTAACCACTGTAGCAGATCAAGTAATCCCAGGTATAATAATTTTCACATTCATAGCATCTGTTTGACATTTGTGGAGGTTGACAACTATGATCTTTATCCATCAGATAACCACCACTTCAAAAGTGTGGTTTAGAGTATATTTAAAGTTTGCCCTATTCCAATCAAAATACCCATGATTTCCTTTTAATTTCATTTAGCTATGTTAGATGTTAAAAATATAATGATACCGATTATGTATCTCTAAAAGAGGACACGCATTATCTAAGTGTTGTGGAGCCATGTGGGCTAAGGTTAGGAATAATGTACCATGCATTACTAGCAGATTTCCCTACCAAATGCTCATATGGAATTCTTTGCACATGTATATGTACACATGGAAAATTGTTACAGACAGAAGGATCTTCATTTGCCAGTTTCTCTGTCCATATATAGTTTTCCTTCATGTGTACATTTGTATATGAATGGAACTCCTTATGACAACCAATAAATTACAATAAGTCTTACATAAATGATTTCAAAATTATGTAAGAGATAAAAACATCTAAGGTATATAGTAAATTTAAAAATTAAAATAAACCTTTCTGAAAAAAATGATAATTTTACCAATTCAAAAATTATGAATGATGCAAGCAAAGTAGAACTCTCTTTAATGTGAATTCCAGAGCCTCAGTACTGACATGATGAAAAAAGGTTTGACATGAGCATGTATAATTAACATGTGTAATGTTGGCAGAAGCATTTTCTTTTTTAAAAAAATCAGGGTATGGGGAAATAGCTTGGAATTACATATTATGGAACTTCATTTTCATTTTTTTTTTAAATATAGTCTAGCATCAGCTCATAGTGGCCTTTAAATTTTTCCTCTAGCCGTTTTTTCTTCAGAAAAAATTCAGCCCTCCCTCCCTGAGTTTGTTTGTTTTTTTAAAAAACTCTTCTAATCAGCCAATAATAATAATAATAATAAAAATCTACTTACCTAATTGAATTAATTCAGTTAGTTAATTGTCTAAATAAATTTTATTTACATAACCTACATATTAAAACTGAGGAAAAGGAAGTCAAGGATAAGCCATATTATGAGAAAAATACAGGGGGGATCCCAGGGTATATAGGATACCTCCAAATCTCTCTTCTGAAATTAGGAATTGATGTATGACCTTATAAAGATAAATCTAACCTTAGATTCCAGTCTATCATTCCTATCAGTCTCCTAAGATAGTTCTTCTCATTTTGAAAAAAAACCTGAAAGAGAATGTGAAACTTTTCAACCTAACCTTTCTTGGCCCTCTGCCAGATTCACAAATCAAGAGTTGGCCTAAATACAAGTCCTTAAGATATTAAAATATTATTATCACCTGCCAGGAAGATTTTGTCTTCTTTCACCTCCACCTTTCAACTGTTTGCCTGGCAGGGCACTGAGATTTGTGCAGGCTCTGATTTAGAAATTCTAGAAGAGGAGATACAATTGTTCTATATGACTGCTTCCACTGGGGGGAAAAATACAGAAACAAAGGTACTTCACCTTGTTTGCAATCTGTCCTTTACTTTCTGCTAGCTTCATTCATATTCTATCTTTGATGATTTAAAAATTGGGTTGGACAAATCCATGGATGATAGGAAAATGAATGACAGCTAATCATAGTATTTTCATGTGCATATGAGATAATATGCCTCACAGTAGTAATTTCTGGGGAACACAAGTAGGTACTATCCTGTCATATACTCCTTGAGAAATGCTCTGAGGCCTCTGCTCATGCATAGTGTCACTAATATGCTGTTCTTGATTGGTTTGGTGTCTGATCACATGACTTTTCTACACAGACTTGAAAAATGCAGGCCTTCTAATTGACCATGATCTCAAAATTAGAAATATACTCCTAATTTTAAAGTAGAAATAAAACAAAATTCTTATGATGTTGATTGTTTTGCGACAGAAACCACTATCAAGTCACCCCAGTGTTCTCTTACATGCTTGACTCATTACTTAGCTTACTCATTACTTACATGCTTGACTCATTACTTAGCACATTCATCCTTAAAATAGATTTAGGCTTTTTCAATGTGTTTTATAAATCAAAAGAAGTACACTGAAAGAAAAACACTTTACACACTTACTATGCTAAAAGATGACACATTTCTGAGGCTGTACATTTACTTTCTCTATTTGTTCCAAAGTAAAATGCCACTTTAATGAAGAAAGCTGCCAGACTAAATTATACTTATTTCCATATTTCTGCTTTTGTGGGTTAGTAGTTTTTTTTTTAAGCATAAAATAATAAAATGACAATAAATCTCAATCAGAAATTTCAAAAAACCTTCTCCTGTTTCAAGCAGACAATCATGTATTGAATAAAAGCACAGATTCTCCATTCACTGGCTGAAGATACAGCTTTTTGATGAAGGAATTCAGAAAGCATTCTTGTCAGCATACATATTCTAGTTTTACAATGTAGGCTCACTGCTTCTCAGCAAAAGTATAAACAAACAAGCATTTGGGTGTCACTCAAGGCATTACTGACATTCAGACTATGAAGAAGCAAATCTATCCATTTTTCTTTGCCTAGTCTCATTTTCCATGCCACAAGTTCTATTAAGTTTTGTTTCTAGATGAGCTTTACAAAATCAGCCAAAAGCAAGTCTTGTGTGCATATGTACTTGGAAGCACCTTGGCATACGGTGGACTCTAAGATAAACATCCTTAATGCATTCTCTAATACATACATCTTTATGTATATTTTTGTTCCAAATCACATATCAATATAATAGCTAGATAGCTGTTATAATGATAAGATAGGAAATCAAAAGTTTATAATGCAGTTGTTATTGGTAAGTGTAGCAGATATTATGATAAATGATGGGAGAGCGAAGGTTTCTTGAATGTTTATACAATTAACCAAGATATCCATTTAACTGAGCATCTTGTTTTCCACAAAGATCAGGTACCTATAACGTATCCACAAAATATCATCAATTGTTTCTTAGAGACACAGTGCATCTCAGCCTAGGCATAGCATGTAGTCATCATGGCTTACAATCATACAATCATGCATGCACACACTGGAGGAGGTTTTTGGAATTCTGGGGCCCTTCAGAATTGAGCCTCTACAAAATTGAAACTTAAAAGTTTCTTCACAGAAGGAATTTTCTTCCTTGGGCCCATTGCAGAAACATAGCATATTAGGAAACAGATCAAAAGAGCAAATTCTCACAATAATGCAAATAAAACTTTTGACAGTCAGTATGATTTAGCGGTTAAGATACCGAATTAGAAATGGGGAAATTTGGCTTCAAATCTCCCCTGACCATGGAGCTCACTGGTTGACTTTGAGCCTTTCACTGTCTTTCAGTCCAACATACCTCACATGATTGTTGTGGGGATAAAATTGGAGATTGGAGTGCTACATATACCACATAGTAGTCCTAGGCAAAAGTAACATAGCCTAATCAATAATAATAGCAACACAGGTAAACTTCCACAGCTTTTAAAAATGATTTTTATCAAATACACATTAGTAAATACTAAGAATGTACTTAAGCCACAGGATTAAACAAGGAGTCTGATTCAGCAATTCAGAAATAGCTCAGTTCAGTTCAAATTGGAGGTCATTTAGTTAGACTTGAAATTGCATATAAGTGTGATTCAGTAACTCAGGGCTTTGCATCTCCCATTGATGAGCATAGAAAATCAACAAATGCCAGTAATGTCTTTACTTTTATCTGAATTGGATGTAATTTAAAAGTACACTAGACTTTGCTGAGAGAATGAAATTAGAATGATTTTTGTGTCAGGCTTCTTTAATGTTGATCTTTTAAAAAAAAGAATGTGAGTATAATGTTTTGGGTTGGCTTGGTTTTTGATAGAATTAGATAACATTTTCAACCACAATTGCTATTTCTGTGGAAATAAAGCCTGCACAGGACAGAAGGGTATCTAATAATAGTCTCTAAACCTCCCTAGATGAAAAAGAATCTAATCTATCAAATCCCATTGAGAATAGGAAGAAAAGGAAAATTGAGGAAGAGACACAAGAAATATTAAAAGGGCAAGAGTGATCCATCTCTTCTGGATAGATCATTTCCTGGTTTACATTGAGAAATTACTCTTAAATGTGGCCTGGGGATAAATGGAATCAATGGCAAAATCCAAGATTTTAACATAGAAATCGCCAGGTATTAGTGCCAAAAAGCATGGCAAAGGACAATATGGCAAAGAGGAAGGAGTTCCTATCTTTCTAATTCATATCTGAATTACTGAAGTATCCTTCACATACTGGAAATGTTTCACATACCAGTTCCACCAAAATTAAAGTTTACAAAGCAGTTGAGGACCTGCAGCATTCTATTTCCAATGTAAGCTGAATGTTGGACTGATGGTGACAGAATCCTGAAGGATTGCTCACTGCTGTCATCTCCATATTAATGCTGGGCAAAGAAATTAACTAAAGGCAGATGCACATTTTCTACCTCACTCATCACTAGTACATGCCACTCACTGCTTCCTGAGTGCAGGGACAGATGACACTATCCTCCCCCCACTCCAAAACCATTGCAAATGCAATCTGTACCTGTGTTTTCCAACTTTGATTCAAAGCTGCTATTTTCCAACCTCAGCACTCTTAAGCCCTTCAGAGTTGATGGTCTCCAATATTTGTTCTACACTAGTAGTAGCCCCAAGTACAATTGATTGCAGTACCTTCCAGTCCCCACCCCACCCAGCTTCCCTATGCAGCCAATATGTGTTAGGTGGCTGGACTGCTATGTTCTCCACTAAAGAGCAGCTTGCAGTCCACCAATGGCCCCTTAGGTCAGTGAACTATCCTCAGCCCTTGAAGGTGATGCTCCATTCAGTCTTCAATCTCCCAGGGCTAGCTTTTGGTTTCTTCTAGGGCTGGGTGAAGCATGCCCCCCCTCATGCTTTCCTACCTTCTGCCCACAGCTTCCTTTCTCCCAATTGCCAAAGGAGTAACAATTGTCTGACACCAGTACTGTAATGGAAACCATTACATTATGAAGAAACCCTATAATTTAGAAGCTAAGCAGCAAAGCAGCCACTACCAGTGGTATATTCCTGCAGGTAACCTGGAGATTATCAAGTAGTTTTCTGTGGATAACAGTGACTATTTGGTGTTGGGACATTGCAGACCAATGAATCCATACTAATGGGTGATTCATTTGAGGCATCATCATACAGTATATGGAATCCCTTGGAATGAGACCCATTTCTAGTGACTTGGTGATTATTTTGAACAGTTCTCACTTTGAACAATTCTTAAGAACATTGAAACGTTCTTAAAATAGTTATTAAGAAACTCTTTAAGAAATTTGAATAGTTCTTGCTGCAAAATGGCACTTTCCACTATGGCAATTTAAGAAACCTTTTAGAGTGTATGCATAAATCTTTCAGCTTCCTCGCAGGGCTCTGCCAATGACAAATGAGATTTGTATGGTAAAAAAAAGAATAACATTAAAACTGAACAAATTCCTGACTCTGAAACAGTGGTCAGTTTTCACTTTTGAAAAGAGTAGATATGCCATACACAGAGAAAATGTTCTCTAGCGTCAGAATTACTGGCTCGATACATATAGCAGTGAGCAATTCTACTATGGAACACCAACTGTAACCTTCAGGAATAACCAAAAAAATAGCTGCCATTAAGGAGATTACAATCAACTACACTGACTACAGACATGGTCATGATGTCCATGAAGTGGTAGAGAACTAAAGTATGAGTCTACCACTTGAAGTAAAAGCAAGTCTTGATGATCCATTGAACAAATATATAGAGAAATCAAGTATTTTCTCATAGGAATGCTCTAGTATTTACTACCATTTGATGACTTTAGTGGATCAGCTAACTGCATGATGCCATAGAGATCACTAAAGAATAACTAAATGAGTTCCAGGAAGAGAAATTTTGCCTCAGTGACCATACTGAGAATAGGCATTGGCCAAAGAGTGAATAATGGCTTGTGTTTTAGGAATCATGTGGGAAATATTGTTCATAAGTATTTTCGGTTGATCACTGGGAATAGTCATGGTCACTTGTAAGCATGAATGTTATCTCTGAAAGTGATTAAGCTTTGAGAACATTATAGGACAAAATAAAATTTACATGTTCTTCAGTGAAAAAATTAAATGGATGTCTGAGAAATAATCAAATGGATTATATGCATCTAAGCAACAAAGGACTCATATCCTTCCAAATTGAGCATCCAGCATTCAGTGCAGAGAAGCTGAAAATTTGGGTTGTTGAACATCCGTTCAAGAGGGCTGTGATCAATTAGGGTCATGAAAGAAAAAGAAAATCTATGTGTAAATGAAAATAGGAACATGGTCAGACAACAGCATGAACTTTTCTTTCCATTTGAGAATATCTCTGTTCCACACTGATGGAATCCACAATGGTGTAGATTTTGCTTTGTGTTAAGATTTGCATGAGGACTGCACCAAAACTCACAGGACTAGCATCCACTACTACCCTTCTGTCCTAAAACTATGAAATGACAACTTCAGTGGCAAGAGCATGCTGTAGTTGTTTTAAAGCAGTGTGATTATCTTTTTAATCAGATATCTGAGAGGCGAAATAAGGTTACAAGTTGAAGAATGATATGGCTGCAAAATGTTATCAATCCCAGCAGACTGCAGTTAGTGCCATAGCTTCCTTAAGGCCCTGTATCTTGTGGGGATCTGCTGAGACATCATCTGACAAAAACATGTAGCCGAAGAACTCCGACTCCAACTTGTTAAAGTCTCACTTGCCCTATTTAAACATCATATTAACATCATACAAGGACAGCAAGGTAAAAAGCTACACCAAACACCAAGATGTCATCATTTGCATTAAGGGATCTTTGTACTGCAGCTAATACCTCACAAATTACATTCTGGAATATTTAGTGGACAGAATTCCAAAATTTAGACTCTGGTTATGGCAAAGACCAACATGTGTGAAAGACATGGTTAGATATCAGGAATCTGTATGGAGTTACAACTGACGGTAGCCACTAGTAAGATCAAATTTGGAGAATAATGTAGCACTATTTGCATGAGCAATAATATCATACATTGTAGGAGAAATGTGTCTATCATGCCAAACAATTTTATTGGAAAGTCTCCTGTCCACATAGATTCAAATTTTAGCTGGTGGTTTAGATCTATGGGAGATAGCTAATGAGGAGAACCATTATGACCAACTATATGCTCTGTGTGTCAGACTATTCTAAGCATCACAATTCTTCCTCCACCAGTTGTCAAAACTGAAATAGAATGCACCTCCATGGAAAAGCAACCGGCCAAATGGTTTTGTCAATGTGAAGTTTTATCCCTTCTTCACTTGATTTGCCAGTGCTGTGAAATAACTGATTCTAATGCTGAACACTTGGAGAATAAACATTTGGCATAATAATGTGAAGCAGAGTGATCAGACCCAGAGCATTATCTGTCTCATAATTTATCAACATATCACAACTTTTACTGGACAGATGACCAATTTGTCTTGAAAGGTGAAGCAAGCTTGAAAAACTCCTATATACTTGTAGCATACATAGTGGTGGTTTGTCAGGTTATATAGTCTTGAAGACATGGCATTTATGATTGCACCAGAATCAGGTAATACATTCCCTCTGAGATCATCTATAAAAATATGATGCTGGCAAACCATGCTGAGTTGAGGAACTGTACAGAGCTGAGCTTTCAGAATATATGCAAGATATAAGTATCATCAATACTGTTCATGTGAAAATGTTTGTTTGTTCCTGACATTGTGAGAAAGCATGTGAGGTGTCTCAGGACAAACAGAAGACTTGCGCATAATGATTTAAATTTCCGCAGATATTGCAGTTGGTACCTCAAATACCCTGTGTGGTACAAAGACTTGTATGAAGGTATACTCTGCCTCAATTGTAGCAAGTCTGCTGGCTGCACTCTTCTGGCTGCTTACTTACTGTAAAGGATATACTGTATATCTTTTACATTCAGTCTGAGCCATAAGGCCATTAATTTATTGTCTGCTCCAAGCTTGGCCTGGGTGGAGGCCATAGCAATATAAAGAGTTTTCTATCCTCTATCAGCAAAGAAATTCAAATCCTTGAGAGGCAGTATGCCAGCTTTTTTCCCTTTAAAATTTCATAAATTTGAAGTTTAGAAACTATTAAATAGAGGAAGATCATGAAAACCCACACCTTCCTTGGAAACACATATTATGTATGCTATATATTCTATTCCAATATTTGGAAGTGAGCCACTACTTTGCAGCAGACAGAAAAAGCAATAGAAAAAAAAGTGCCTCCTTCCACATCCCAAAATAACTGAAATAAATTATTCAAATAATTTAGCAACAACAATAATAACTGGTCCTTCCACCACATTCTATCTCACCCCTTGGCTGTGAAGTATAAAAAAGTATATTGGGGAGTCTGAGAGATTATAATTCTGAAAGCAAGTCTGGTTTCAGTTAATTCTGCTCACTAATTCCAGTTGGAATGGAATGTGGTTTATAGAAGCTCCTGCTGTGGTAAATCTATCAGTATTTAAGATATCCCATATTATCTGCTATGTTTGCTGCAAAGTATCTACCCTTCTAGAAGATCTTGTGTGACATCTAATTGACCAGCAACTGCCTCTTTCTATATTGAATTGAGCAATAGGAAAATAGGCAAACCAGAACCATAAACAATATCAATACCAGATAGACTTTTTATTGTTTATTGTTGTTGTGATACCAATGGGGTTTTGGAAATTTCTTCTGCTATGGCTAATGGGTGGGATTTTATTACACATATGTCATGCAGTAATAGCAGTCACCTATCAGCCATTACAACAAGAGAACTATAGAAGCCTGAAAGGTACAGAAGGAGCTAACTGGAATCAATATAGTTAATAATCCACATATTTTCACAGCATCGTATAAATGGAATAGCCAATTAAAAAAAAAAACAGATGCCAAGAAGAAGCTGTTAAAAAGCACCTATATTTTATATATAAAAAAAATTCATTGCCAATCTCTGAGGGCATTTTAGTAGATTCAGACAAGTCTCTAAATCTCATCTTCTTAAAGTCAGTTACTAGTTTCTGGTTCTGGACTCATTAAATCCAAAGTAAGTGAACAGTATGGCTCTCATATTTAGACTGCAAAAATCCAGAAGATTACTAAACATCAGAGACTTTGTTTTCTGTATCTCTTTGATGTCATGTAATGGTCCAGATATGTACACCAAATATTATATGGTATGCCTAGAAAAAAACAGAAGAATATATTCTTTTGGTCACTCCACTTCACATGGACAGAGATATTGCTAAATGATCTTCAGAAATTACTGAAAGAATCTAAACTATATGCATCAGCATAGAACGTGCATATTTTAGAACATTAATGGAAAATTTAAAGGTCCAACCTGGCCATATCCAATGTCAATGTGGTATTTGGTATACTCTAACATTTGTGAGAACGTTGGAAAGAGGAGAGACATGTATTTGGAACTGGCTATTGTATTCTGTATCAACCAGAAACATTTTGCCCTTTGTCTGTAAACTCATTCATTCACAGTCATGAAAAGTGCTTTGTTAGAGGCAGCATTTCAAGTAGGAAGAATGTAAGGAAAAAAATCAAGGAGCATGAAAACAGTATCCAAGAATGTAAGTGAAGTATACAATGAATTTTTCAGAAGGACAAGGCAAATACAACAGATGAACAGTTCAAGAGTCAAATATGAAATAAATAAGATATTGGGAAGACATATTTCCATTATGAAATATTTTGCAGAAAGAGGATTTCCATTCCGTGGTGAGAAACAGACTTTGGGAGCCTAAAGTCTTGAGCAGCACTGGAAAGAACATGAAAACAAAGACTGGACTACATTTTGTATATTTCTTCACAAACTGTGGTGACTTAATTTAGCTAATAGGGAGTGAAATTTGGATGGAAATAAATTCAGAAAATTAAAAATCCAAACTATTTTTCTCTTACTGATAACTTTATGCTAAAGATGCCTCACATAGATTGTACTATTTTCAGTACTTCTTCAGTGAAAAAGCAAGGAGCAAGATTTGTTTCTGTGCCAATTGACAACCATATTGGATAAAATGTGTGTCATCAGGATCCTGAAGTATGACCTTGATATTACGATTTGCAGAAACCAGACATGATGACACATGGAATGTGATAATCAGCTCACATGAAAATTATGAATAAACATATTGTGCTAAGCCTTTTCTGAGTCTCAGTGCAGCTGCATACATGGCAACACTCTTAAACTAGCCCTGTCAGAAAAGATTGCACAGAAACATCAGGGTAATATTATGACTCCATTTTGTCAGCACTGGTGGCAAAGTGGTGAAACTAGAAACAAATGCTTTCATTTAAAAAACTGAAGATATTTGAAATAGCTTTTATGGCAATATTCTAATATAAAGATCTTTAGAGTTTGCTATTAGCAGAACTCTACAATAATCAGGCTTTGAGGCTGACTTAAGAAAAGAATTGTTTTCTTCCTAAAGGATCTCCAAATCTCTCTTCCCTCAGTCCATTCTCTTCTCTTCTCTAGATCATTCAGATGACGGGGATGATTCTAAGACTACACATAATTTTCTGAAGACAGTTAACAAGAAGGAACTTGCTGAAACTTTTCCAAAATGTTAATATAGATTTCTAACTTATCTACTTCTGCCCATTTCAAACTGTGAAAGAGAGGGTTTTTTTTTCCTAAATTGTCCCTTTATATAAAAATAAATTGTGATCTACAATACTTCAGTCAAGACTGTCATCATTATCTGTTCTCACTAAAGAACGGATCTTTTTAGAGAAATGTTTGATAATCTATCTGAATTTTCTGTCAAAAAAGTAGGAGAAAGAAAGATACAACTTTTAAAATAACCTGAATAAAACAAAATTGGAACAGTACATTTATGAGATGTACTAACAAGTCACAGAATAATATGCACATTTTTTTTTCCAATTCTAGAGTTCTAGGAACATCTTACTCAGAAGTACGTTAAAAAGGAAGAGAGGAGAGGATGACAGAATTTAGGGTCAGTGTAAAACAACTCTCCTTTGAATCAGCAGAGACTGCACTTTCATTATGTCTAAACTTCTTTTACATTAGATTGTGAAATAAGATGAATTTAGTTTGCAAGAATCTCACATTTCACAAGCGAAACCAATAGAATACTTTTTGCTTTCATTCTGACAGTTTACAATTTCATATACAGTTCTTTAATTCTGCTGACAAAGTAGATGGTTTTTTGAGATTATATATGTATGTTAGTATTTTTAAAAAAGAGAGAGAGAAAATTACACTGACAGAGGATGCAAGGAGAAGCAGATTGCAGGATGGTGTCAGGGCAGCCTTGCTCCAAATAACACGCGGACTCACTTAAAGGGTTTAAGGATTTCTGGGTTTATTGAAACAGAATGCATGCGGAGAAAAAGACGGGAATGCGGGTGTGGTGTCAGGGTCTCCCATTTATACCCCGGTGGCAGACCTTGTTCTCCTCCACCCCCTATTGTCCCCCAAGCCAGGTCCGGATGGGTGATTAGCGTTGGTATGGGTCCGACGATGGGTGATTTGAGCGATCTCCGACGTTCCCCTTTGTCTCCTTGTCTTCGTCCGGTGCAGGTGCGTCCCCCGGGGTAATGGGTGGGAGTTCTTCTGATCTGTTAATGGTTTCCAGATCCTGTCCTAGGTGCGGTTCATTTGTCCTGTTGATTTATTTATGGGTTTGGGTGCTTAAAGGATGATGTGTGTGTTTAAACGATAATGGTTATCCCTTCCTCTTTCCTGATGTGCATGTTCCCTGTTGTGATGCACTTATGCTTTGCAACAGGGAACATGACATGCTGCCCCCCTAAGAGAATTCTAAGGTGCCGGTTTGTCCGGGTATGCTTCGTGGAAGCTTTTGACCACCCGTTTTGCTGAAACGTTTTGCGCTTGGACCCACTCTGGGTGTGGAAAATGTCGCCATTTGATGAGGTACTGTAGGGTGCCCCTTAGTTTCCTGGAGTCTAGTACCTCCTTAATTTCAAAGTGTTGATGCCCGTCTATCATGATGGGTGGGGGCAGGGGGGTTTCCTTGTGCCATCTTGAAGGGGTGGCCAGTTTCAGTAGGGCACAGTGGAATACTGGGTGTATGCGCTGCAAATTGTGGGGTAGGTCCAGCTTGAAGGTCACTGGATTAATAATTTCTATGATTTGGAACGGTCCAATGAATTTGGGTGCCAATTTCTTTGAGGGCTGTGGGGATTTGATGAACTTAGTGGAGAGGTAGACCCTATCTCCCACTTTGTAGTTTGGTTGTGCCGCCCTGTGATTGTCTGCAAACTTTTTGTATGTAGCTTGCACGTCTGTGAGGGCCAGCTGGATGACAGGCCAAACCGTGGCCAGTTGTGCCACCCAGTCATCTGGGAACAGGGCAGGGTGTCTGGTTGGGGCAGTTCCAGGATTGGCACGAAGTCTCTGCCATAAACCACTTTGAGTGGGGTGTGACCTGTGCTCTGGTGCACTGCGTTGTTGTAGACTACCTCTGCAAAAGGTAGCAGGTCCACCTAATTGTCCTGTTGATAGTTAATGAAGGATTGGAGGAATCCTTCCTCCAATCCTTCATTGTTCCAGGGTGCAGTTGAGAATCTCCGTAGAGCCATCTGTGTGGGGGTGCCAGGCCGTGGACAGTGCCTGCTTGGTCCCAATAAGTTTTAAAAATTCTTTCCAGAACCTAGATGTAAATTGTGTGCCCCTATCGGTCACCAAATGGGAGGGGGTGCCATGGAGTTTATAGATATGGGTAAGGAATAGGTGTGACAGCTGTTGCACGGAGGGAATGGATGCGCAGGGTATGAAGTGTGCCTGCTTGGAAAAATAGTCTTTTACCACCCAATTGACCGTTTTTCTTTGGCTGGGTGGTAGGTCTACAATGAAGTCCATGGAAATTTCCTCCCAGGGGTGGGAGGGGCTTGCTACTTGCTGCAGCAGTCCCTGGGGCTTCCCCACCTTTCGTTTTGACCTTGCACATGTGGGGCAAGCAGCGACATATTCTTTAACGTCCTTTCTGAGAGTAGGCCACCAGAATTGTTGCCTGATTAAATGTAATGTTTTGACGAACCCAAAGTGTCCGGCCGTCTTGTCATCATGGGAGCGGTTTAAAACATCTGCTCGCAATGTCTCTGGCACGTACAGGTTCTTCTGTCTCCAGGCTAGACCGTTCATAACAGATACATGGTGTTTGTTGGCTTGCAACCATGTATCTGTCTCGAGGGCTTGAACGAGTCGTTGTTGCCAGTTTGGTGAAATTGACCTGCGGCTCCCTCTGTTCGCGGGTGTTCATGCTGGGGTGCGTTGGGTTCTTGTTTGGTTGCGCGTAACCTCAGGGCAGCCCAGCTGTGTGTCGGTCCACACAGTACCCACAATGTCCGATGCCTGGCTGGCATCCTGAGGCCGTTGGGAAAGAGCAACTGCTAGGAAATTCTTCCTCCCCGGTATGAACTTTATTTTAAAGTTAAACCAGCTGAAGAATTGCACCCAGCGTACTTGCTTTGGGCTGAGGCGTTTTGGAGTGCTGAGAGCCTCTAGGTTCTTGTGGTCAGTCCAGACCTCGAAGGGGCAGGAGGCCCCTTCTAGGAGGTGCCTCCATGTCTCTAGGGCTGCCTTGACTGCAAACGCCTCCTTTTCCCACATGTGCCATCTCCGTTCCGTTTCGGAGAACTTGCGGGAAAGGTACGCGCAGGGCTTCAGCTGATTGTCAAAATCTCACTGAAGCAGGAGTGCTCCGATGGAGAAGTCGGATGCGTCGACTTGCACGATGAAGGGTCTGGTGGGGTCGGGGTGTTGCAGTACTGGCTCCACTGTAAAGAGGCTTTTGAGGCATTCGAAAGCCCTTTGACAATCAGCTGTCCAGTTCAGGAGCGCCCCTGGGTTCCTTGATTTACGTGTGTCTCCCAGGCCCTTTGTCCGGAGTAGGTCAGTTAGAGGCAGCACAATTTCTGCCAGCCCCTGGATAAAACCCCTATAGAAATTTGTGAAACCGAGGAAACTTTGGAGTTGCCTCCTCGTGCATGGGTGCTCCCACGCCAGTATGGCTTGGACCTTGCTTGGATCCATTTCGATTCCCCTTGCCGAGATTCTATAGCCCAGGTAGTCAATTTGGTCCTTGTGAAACTCACACTTGGAGAGCTTGGCGTATAGCTCTGCCTTTCGGAGTTTCCTGAGCACTTGCTTTACTAAGCGTTCGTGCTCTTTTTCAATCTCTGAATATATTAAAACATTGTCGAGATACACAAGCACCCCCTTAAATAAGTGGTCATGCAGGACCTCATTAATTAGCTGCATAAACACTCCTGGTGCCCCCGCCAACCCAAATGGTAAAACTTTATATTGAAAAGACCCCAGCGGGCAGTTGAACACTGTCTTCCATTCGTCCCCCTCCCATATTCATATTCGGACGTAGGCTTCCCTCAGGTCAAGTTTTGAGAATATCTTGCCCTTTGCCAGGTGGGCAAGAATGTCCTTTATTATGGGCAGGGGGTATTTATTTGATATTGATGCGGCGTTCAACCCGCGGTAGTCGGTACAGAGCCGCAGTGACCCGTCCTTCTTTTCCCGAAAGAGGACGGGGGCTCCGACTGGTGAGTTTGCAGGCTGAATAAAACCCCGCACTAATTTTTTATCGACGAACTCCCTTAATGCTGCCAGCTCCTGCTGGGTCATCGCATATATTTTGGGCTTTGGTAGGGGTGCGCCAGGGACCAGCTCTATGCTGCAGTCTGTTTTTCTATGGGGTGGGAGTTTGTCAGCCTCCTTTTCGCCAAACACATCAGCAAACTCTGCATATCTGGCTGGCAGACCCTCCAGGTTCGCTGCCTCCAGACGCATCGAGGTAGTCGCCGCCATCCCCATTGCAGCACGGGGAACCCGATCCCCTGTGGGTGCTTGATAGCACCCATCCGAAAACTTGATTTCCCTGGTTGCCCAGTTTATTCGTGGGTTGTGTTGCACTAGCCACAGGATCCCTAGGATGATTAGGGGATGGCCTACTGGTGCCACAATGAAGGGCAGTTTTTCCTTGTGGCTGCTGAGCCACAGCGCGAATTTGTCTGTGTATTGGGTGACCGCCCCCCCCCTCCGCTGCTGAACCATCCAACTGTGTAAAAACAATATGGTTCTGAAGTGGATAGCAGCGGAGCTTTAGTGCGGCCACCAGGTCCAGGTGCATAAGGCACTTCGAGCAGCCAGAGTCAATTAGTGCCCAAACTTTTTCTGTCTTTTCACCGTGGGTTAGGGCGACTTTCACATATAGGGTGGGACAATTATCACTCACCCTGAAGTCGTTGAGCCTCTTGTTTTCTTCCACCTGTCCTCTGGCGCTCCTTAGGGCAGGTGGCTGGCGTTTTCCGCCAGCTCATCGGTGTCGCTTTCTTCGCCTTCGGTGCAGTAGGGGAAGTCCTTTGCCGTGGTTTTGTCCATCGCAACTGGCTTTTTCCTGGGTGCTGGGGTTGGTTTGGTTGGTGCCCTCCCCAAGCTGTCCCTCGCCTTCGTTTTCAGGCAAGCCGCCGCCTTGTGATCCTCCTTCCCGCACCTGAGGCACTGACCCTTTGCGAACCATCGGTCTCTTTCTTCTTTCCAAGGTTGGGGTCTTGGTTTCGCCAGTCCTGCAGCTGTGCGGGATCCTCTTGCCGCCTCTGCCTGCTGCGCTTCCCTTTTTGCTTGGAGGAAAGTGTCCTGGGCGTCCTCTGCCTCTCCTGCCAGCCGGATCCACTCCACCAGGGTGTCGGGGTTATTTCTGCACAGTGCCCACCTGAGCACATTCAGGTTGAGACCCTCCTTGAACCGCTCAATGAGGGTGGACTGGGACCATATTTCGACCTTACCGGCCAGGGCTTGGAACTCCATGGCATAATCTGCCATGGAGCGCTGTCCTTGTTTGAGGGTTTTCAGGGCTCTTTTTGCCCTCTCCCTTTCCAGGGGGTCCCTGAAGTGCAGTTCCACTGCCCAGAGGAATTTGTTGCAGTCCTCTAGTTCCGGGGCACCTGCCTGGCACAACTGGACATACCAGTCGGCGGCCCGTCCTTTTAATTTAATTGCTAAGGCATTTACCTTGCCTTTCTCTGTTTGGAAGTAGGGGCCCCATTCCTCCATATAGTTCCTCGCATTGGTGAGGAAAAAGGAGAGTTTTGTGGGGTCCCCATCGAACTTAACGCCGAAGTCCTCGATCACTGCTCTCGGTGGGCTCCAAGCCGCATCTGGGCATTGAGGTGTGCTTCAGACAGTTGGGGCTCCGTGGTCTTGCCATGGGAATTCCGTCCATCAGGCGTTGGGTGGTGTTGGTGCCATCTCTTGCCGGCTCCCGCTTCATTCTGGTCATCTCGCCATCGGGGTGGGAGGGTGGGGTGCAGTCCATCTGGCAGGTTCCTGGAAGTGGACTCTGCCTGGCACTGCGTCATCCTCTGGACCTCTCCTCCATCTATCTGGCTGGTGCGTCTCCAAGGGGGGGGTGAGGGGTGTCGGGCATTTGGTGCCTGGTCCTTCCGCACCCCGGCTGTGGCATTCGTACGCCTCTGCTAACCTCTGGAGCAGATGCTGCATCGCCTCCAGCTTTTCCTCGACCACGCTCAGCCTTGCCACCATTTGCGAGCCCTTCTTGGTGCAGTCGCCCCTCTGCTCTCCTTCGGTTCCTGACGCCGTGGATGATGGGACGTCCCGTGATTCCTCCGGGTTTCTGGGTGATCTGGGTGAGGATCCCCCCATCTCGTCGATGGTGGCCCACATGCCACGGGACTCACGGGTGGCATTCATCATTGCTTCCCCCTCCGAACTCGATCCCGAGCTCACCTGGTCCTCGCGCCGTCGGGGCCTCGGGCACCTTCCGTTCGTGGGGATGGGTGTTCCGTTGCCAGTCACCGGGTAGCCACCTCGCCGTGAGATGCAATCTTCCATGACTAGCTTGGTTCCCTCACAGATTGGATCTGGACTGGTGCTAGTGGAAATTTTTTTTTTTTCGATTCCCGTCTTTATGTCAGGGCAGCCTTGCTCCAAATAACACACAGACTCACTTAAAGGGTTTAAGGATTTCTGGGTTTATTGAAACAGAATGCATGCGGAGAAAAAGACGGGAATGCGGGTGTGGTGTCGGGGTCTCCCATTTATACCCTGGTGGCAGACCTTGTCCCCCTCCATCCCCTATTGTCCCCCAAGCCAGGTCCGGATGGGTGATTAGCGTTGGTATGGGTCCGACGATGGGCGATTTGGGTGATCTCCGACGTTCCCCTTTGTCTCCTTGTCTTCATCCGGTGCAGGTGCATCACCCGGGGTAATGGGTGGGAGTTCTTCCGATCTGTTAATGGTTTCCAGATCCTGTCCTAGGTGCGGTTCATTTGTCCTGTTGATTTATTTATGGGTTTGGGTGCTTAAGGGATGATGTGTGTGTTTAAAGGATAATGGTTATCCCTTCCTCTTTCCTGATGTGCATGTTCCCTGTTGTGATGCACTTATGCCTTGCAACGGGGAACATGACAGATGGGGTATCAAATGAACATTCTGTCCCTGGGCATCTCAGTCTTTAAAAAGCCCTGACTCTAAAAATGAAACAGAAAAAAAAAGCAGCACACAGGGGGAAAAATAACTTTAGTGAAATTGGGACATTGGTTTTGACAGAATCCTGAAACAAGAAAATACAATGTTGTTATGGAACCTCAATGGTCTTCCACCTAATATTGTACAGCTACATTATTTTAGTCCCCATTATATCAGCAGACCGCTTCCGCTTCTTTTTTCTCCCTCTCTTTCCCTTGGCATCCCAGTTTAATTGCAGTCTCTCTAGCAGTGCTGCATTAATAGCCTTTCACTCCCTCCTGGCCACTCAATAGGGAGATAATGGCTGTGGGACCCATTAACCTTGCCCTAGAGCCTCAGCTTATGCATCCTCCTGACTCTCAGCCTGATGCATTCTGATGCATTCTGCCGTTTTGTCTAAAGATGCACCCTGCCACTTTGGTAGACTAAACACTTTGTGTCTATGAGTTACCAGTAAATGAATCAAATTAACTACCCATGTACAGAAACATACTTCAGTTTGCATTTATTTACACCAAGAAAAAAATATGTGTTCCAGGTGTTAGTCATTAACAGAACAAGAGGTCAGGCACTGAGTTATTTATAAGGTCATAGCATTTACCCCAAAGAGTCTTCTTAGCTGAACAATGAGCTATAAAAAGAACAGTTAGGGAAAGCAATATTAAGAAGCAGTAGCACGGAACCTACCAAAGCCAGGGTTAATATTATGACTCATATTAACATTGACTATTATGTAGAAACTAGTTCCCTTAGCATTATGCTTCAGGGGTATGCATAGACCCCAATATAAAGGTATTTCATGCAAATCAAGTATCAGGAAGGTCCCTAAGATAGAGACTGGCTGGTTTTACATAAAAATCAGGGAAAAGGGGTAAGCAACAGAGCTTATATACTGTAATTTTTTTTATAAAATGTATTGATTAGGAAACAAAAGACTCTTAGAATGAAATGGAGGGAAAGGGATGGTCCTTGGAAATGAATAGCTCAATAAATGCTATATTTTTAGTATCCTAATGCTCCTTCCTGTAAAAATTTACATAAGTGATGAATACTAAATATATAAGTTTGCATTTAACCTTATGAAAATAAACTGCCAGGCCCATAATAAATAGATAGGAAATCATTAATACTTATAATATACTTGATTCATAAAATTTAAATCATGACATTTATGTGATGATACCAAAAGCTGAACTGCAAACAATTCTGGTTTGTGTGTGTGTGTGTGTGTGTAGACAAGAAAGCAATAAAGCCGTATGAAATATCTAGTGAAAAACTGAAAATCAGGAAGGACATGCATGGGAGGTGAAAAGAAAGAAAACACACAAACACAAAAATGCAGGTACTCCAGGTTTATAGAGGTGGTGTCAGGAAAGCTAAAACTCAGAATGAGCCAAGTTTTTAGAAAAGAATGTTAAAAACAACCAAAAGAACTTTTCCTGAAGTGTTTAAAAAAAAGGGGGTAGCAAAAGGGTAAGAGGTAATACAGACAAGAAAACTACTCAACTCCTGTTTTGGTTCCACCTTCTCTAAACAGAATCTATGTTTTCCACCTTTGAATTGTGAAGAACAAATTGAAGGCCTGAACTTGACAGAAATATAATCATACATGCTGACTTTGAATAAGTTCAGATTTTCAGACCACACAGATTGCAGTACAGAAGTAACTTACTGACTGGATTATGAAGAAAAGGTGAAGTATCTGATGAATGGAAAAGGACAAATGATGGCACTGACTTCAGAAAAGGAAGATTCAAAGATCTATAGACTAATCATTTTGTCCTCAATACATGGGAAGATTTCAAAGTAGGCCATGGAGTGATAAATATATGAACATTTTGAAAATGATGCAGAAATCAGCATGAAACAAGTCTTATTAATAATTTCAGTTTTTCATTAGGTAAGCGCCTTAGTAGCTTGCAGTTCTGCTTTGGTCCTAATAGAAATGTGCAGATTGGCTCTGATTCAAAAACTGTGATTGGAAAGCTCTATATCCAGTTTGAAGAGTCATTTCAATTCAGGTATTTGATGAAATTGCAATTGAATCAAATTTAAAAATTGAAGCTTTTCATAGCTCTAGGTATTTGATTAGAGCAAATCTTTGACAAAGTATCTCATTACATTTTGATTAGCAAGTTAATTAGACAACTATGGATTCAGACCTGACTTGAAAACTCTGTTTAAGGAATGACAATTCACAGTTCCTCACCAAACAAGTGTGAACTACTTAGTGGGGTGTCAGATGTTCTTGGGATTGGTACTTATCAACAATTTTATTTGTTTGTTTTTCAAATTTATATAGCCGCCCCTCTCACAAACAAGTGACTCTGGGCAGTGTACAAGATCTAAAAACAATCAATACATATATTAAAAAACATTAAAAATCAACTAAAAGAATAAAAGACAAAGGGATGTTAAAAATAAGGGAGCCATCTCCTGGTTTACCTGTCCCTTGGGGTTCCCAGGCCTGATGGCATAACCATGTCTTGAGGGACCTCTGAGAGCTTAACAGTGATGAGGCCATCCTCACCTTACGGGGGAGAAGATTCCACAACACAGGGGCCACAGCTGAAAAGGCCCATTGCCTAGGACCTGCCAAATGTAGCTCCCTAGGCAATGGATCCCGTAACAAAGCCTCTCTGCTGATCTGGTAGGATGGACAGATGAAATCAAGGAGAGGCGGTCCCTCAAATAATTTCATTAACAAATGACAAATAATTTCATTTATTAATGACTTAAATTAAAAAGTAAACTGCACATAACATTTGCATATGATACAAGATAGATGAGGTAGCCAATTCTAGAAGACAGAAAAGATCTAACTTTTTATTCTAAAGTTCTCTTTTTTTTCTAAATGAGTTACTTGAATTCTTACTTACATATAATAAGTACTTGAAGTCTTACTTGAAATATATTTTACATACATATAGACTGAGTATAACTGTTGACTCAGGTCATAGTGTAACAGTGAATGCCATGAAAATATAATTATGATAAATTAGGAAGAAAAAAATTTTTTTTTTAAATTAGCACAACCCTTTTTATCTTGCAGCTTCCAAATATGCTGGAATAGTGTTTGTATCATATCCAACCAAGAGGCTCTATGGATGGGAATAATGGAGTTGAATTCCAATATATCTGAGTGGTGCTACTTGGAGAAAGTTTAACATATTTACAGTTGTTGTTGTTTATTCGTTTAGTCGCTTCCGACTCTTCGTGACTTCATGGACCAGCCCACGCCAGAGCTTCCTGTCGGTCGTCAACATCCCCAGCTCCCCCAGGGACGCGTCCGTCACCTCTAGAATATAACATATTTACAGTAGCTGTCTTAAAATTAATAACTGACTTCAACAGTGCAAGGCTGCTATAGTTATTGTTTGTCATTAGGCCCATTACTTCCTTAGCTATAAAAATTGCAGAGTGAAAATAGGCAATTCAGAAGTATACTGTTGTTATCTATTTTCCATGTTGAAGGATCCAAAAATAAATGAGAAGTACATCGATATTATCTATTTCGCATCTTGAAGGATCAAAAAAAAAATCCAAAAACCAAATCTGTAGCCCTCATCTATATACTGAGGAACACGAAACTGAGGTACCTTGGTTGCCTGTATACTCCTGTACAGTTTTCACATTTTCTTCTATGAAATCAAATGTTTCCATATTGGTAGCCTGTTTGGGGAGTCAGGAAAAAAGCAGAAGTATTTCCTGTTTCTGTTGCATTTTATAACAGTGAAAATTACTCATAGAAACTTAAAGGGGATGTAAAGTTCTTGTTGAAAAAAACGACTCCAAAACATCTTTCAGATTTTGCAAGCAGCTATATAATGCAGAAGTTCAGTCATTCAGTTCATTGTTACTTTTACCATAACTATTTTCTCCACTACAAAATCAAAAAAGAGAGAAGGATTTTCTACACATTTTACCTGATTGCTAAAAAAATGCTATACTTTCATTCAACATTTTCTTTTAAACTTGACCACTTTTTTATCCTCTCCAAACTTCATAGCAAATAGTCCTATAGATCTTGCAGTTCCAACAACTGTCAAATATGTTGAGTCTGTAGAGGGAAAAGTATGCTCTGCTAGATTATAGATAGTTTGTTCTTGCATTCTTTGATGCCATATAAAACCCTATTCAGGTAATGGGCAGCAGCTTTCCAGGCAATACCCCTTAAAGTCCTTTTTCTTTAGTGTGCTTGAATCAAGAAGCTACTCTCTATACTCATTGTGAGGTTTTCCCATTCCCCCAAATAATTACCTGTGAACTGGGTAGAATTCCCATGAAATTGGTGGGGTCATTGCATTGAGTAATAACAAACTGTTGAAAATGAAGGGATGGAGAGAAGTATAAATGATTGATGTATTGATGAGAAAGAAGGGTATCTTTGAAGGTCAGCCCACAAATTACCCATTGCTTCAAGGAGCTGTTTACTGGCTGAATGTAACTTTTTCTTCTAACCCTCAAGCAGGGTTTTTCTTTCCGTTGTTCCTTTATCTGTTCAGTTATTTCTCTCCCTTTCTCTTCTCTATCCAGTTTTGCCTGGTTATTTGTTTCCAGATGCTGTTTCTGATAGGAGAAGAAAGATTATTTGAACTGTTTCTGTAGTTCTGAAGGGGAATCAATTGTTTTTATTAATTTTATGGGATGTCTTATATCTAGTTAATTTTAATTAGTCACTAACTGAATTATTTGTGAATATGTTCTTGTAGGCCTCTGTGTGAGAGAATGATGGCATGTCTGCAATAGAGCAATTGGTATGTACAGGTGGGGATCAAATATTTTAATTATAGGGTACCTTATTTGATTTTAATTGGTTTTAATTTATGGAGGTAGGCTTTTGGCTTGCAGGTATACCCATACACAAAGATAGACAGATAGACAGACAGACAGATGATAGATTACATGTCAAATATATACATTTTTGGGGGTGGGTATAGGAAGGGCTATATTTGTAAATTTACTTTTATATATTTTTGTATATTATTATTATATTTAAATTACTGAACTTACCAGTAATGCTGAAGTTTATGCTTGTGTTAGCCTTACTAACAAAGGCTTCAGTTAAGACGATAAACTAAATACTTCCAAAATCAATTGTTAATGGTGAATACCCCCCTATATATATATATATATATATATATATATATATATATATATATATATTTCCTTGCAAGATATGTTTTTGCCAGTGTCAACAAGGACAGTGCTGGGTGCTATGGCTCCTGGATTGTAGGACTATAGTGGGCTATAGGACTCAGTCCCTTCTCCTAGGTCACCAGGGCATCAGTCTGTAATGTGACTGAAAGGCAAGAAAAAAAAATTAAATGGAAAAAAGTGGAAATTTATTTATCATGGAATGTAAATGCCCATAGTAATTGTGGGATTTTAAAATTGAGATACCTGAAACACAACATTAATATTACTGGAAAAAAAAAAAAAGTGTTGTTCAAATATGTAACTGTACCAGTAGCTCATGTAAGTGTTGAGAAACAAATAGAAGAAGTAACAAAACTTCAGGATTAGCAAATTGAAACTGAATGACTTTCCAAGAAAATGTCAACTGTAATAACAATGACAATAGTAATTGGAATCATATCAAAAAGATTTATGAAATGTTTTGAAGTTTAAATTTACCAGATTTTCCTTTCTTACTTTCCTGTTGGTCTCCAATGTCTCCTAGTGCTACTTTAACAAGGAATAATTAAATGTAGACAGATATAGAAATAGAAATATATTACAGTGATTGTAACACATTTTGCTAATAGAAGACTGCTGGTTCACCTGATTTTTTTTTTTTAATTATTATTCTTCTTTCCCTGAGTTATCAACTATTACCTGGGCTTTTAAAAATCATCCTCATCCTCATCATCATCCCCCCAGCAGTACACTACTTCATTATTTTCCAGTGACTTGAAGTTCTATTTTTTTTAAAAAGCCCAAGGAAAAGTAGTTAGCTCATTAAAAACACATGTTTTTTTTTAAAAAAAATCTTGTTACAAGGCAATTATTATAACCATAGTTTTATTATAGCATTCCTGCTAAGGCTAGTTAGAGAAGACCATGGTAATCATTGATTCAACTGAGTAATATTTCTGACTCTGTGAAGCAGCCAGTGAACTTCTAGAGTTAGCCTGTAACTAAATAAAGTACACCAGCCAAATGGACAGGAGTGCTCAGGTTGTCATAAGTGGGGAGAAGATACTTTAAAACTGCAAAAGGAAAATGCGCCCAAATGTGTGATGAGAGGGATGAGTATAGAACAACATTGTCTGTTCCTGCCCTCCAAAAATGATTGCTGGTCTGTCCTGATAATAGGGCAACTAGGTAGTGCGGATAATTCCTCAATATGCAATAGGACATAGAAATAAAGAATGAGGAATAGAAATAACATTATTATCTAACAAGTAAACATATATAGATTACTAGTTTCTCAGAATGCATGGCTAGAAATTTAATTATTTTTGCTATGGGATTATATCATTAGAAAAGTATGTGAATATTACTGCAATATTTGCTATTTTTTCCTGGTTCTATCCATTTCAACATGACTACTCATATTTTTTTCCCTTTTTTGTTCCTTACAGAGAAGAACAAAATATTCAAAGTAGTATATATCCAGTAGAAAGACTTTTGTTAACATGCATTCCCAGAAGGAATTTAATATAGCAGTAATAAAAAGTACTTTATGCACTGTGTTAATTTTGTATTTTTTCTACCAAACTGTTTGCGATCATGCTTAGCTTTTAATTGTCTCTTTAATTCTTAGACACTGCTGAGTTTAAAGGAAGAGAATTTGTGATTATACCTTTAAAAAAATCATTGTAGTACTATTGCTTTAAAATGTCTATAGTCTCAACTATCCAGCATTTTCTTAGGGTATTTTCTCTGTTTGTACTTAAAATGCAGACTATTACCATCAGTATAGAGTGAACTCATATTCACAGGAATGAACTAATTTAGAACTAATTTTATGACCATGAAATGCAATTCTTCCTGTAAAGAACTATGATTTTTCCTGTACAGACTTTTAATGTCATTAACTTTGTTTCTTCTTCAGTTATTTAAATTACTTTATGGCATATCATATGTAAAATATATTGGCATATAGTAATATATAATAGAATCATATGTAAAATATATCAGTATATAGTAATAGATAATAGATAATAAATTGTAATAGATACATTGCTCTAGAAATATTATCAATGACTGAATAGGGAAATTAATCTGAATTATGTACAACTGCTACTCAGGAATTGCCCTTTGGGAGCTCACCTTATTGCCTGAATATGTCCAAGCTAAATAGATATTTATACAGTGTTTCCTCAGGTCATATTAATATTGATATAAAAACTTTATACCAATGTTCTAAATCAGGTCCCCCCCCCAATAAATGAGTGATATCACTTACAATGACATGCTTATTTAGTTAAAACTACCAGATCCAGCTGTACCTGAATTCTATAACTGACTGTCATTGTGAACTTAATAGTACATGTAGGTTTAGAGCAGTTAGTAACACCTAGCAGGAAGCACTTAAGTGACATTGATTCCAGTAGAGGATAATTCCAAGTGCTTAACATTGTTTTCTGGGATGCCAACCCTAAACCCATTTGGCCATAATCCAAAAAAAGCTAATGAAGAATGTAAAGGGATCATTGCATAAACTCAATGATTTCTTTTTAATTTCATAGTAAATTAAAGCTCAAAACACTCCAAATTAGATTACCATGTGGTTTGGCCTTTAGTAATGTAAGCTACTGATGCAGAAGTCAACAGTAAAAACAAAGTACATAATCTATCCTTGCACATATTTTCTTGTCTCGTCCTGGATGACAGTTCTTTTGTGAGGAGGACTACTATACTTAGGCATTTCTCACATCTCCAAAATGTATGCAATTTCTGCTATATGTCCAAGTGCACATCTGATTCAAAGATGTAATAATGACACACAATACTATCTAAAAGTAGTTTGAGAAGCATATTATATCAAATAGGATAGGAAATCTATATATATATTTATATATGTAATTGGGACAGAAATCCAGCTTTTACATATATGGAATATTGGCTAGAACTGTATTCAAGTATTTTTTCATCTGGAAGAAGTTATAGAAGCAAATGAGTTGTCTCATAATTACGTGAAAAACAATGCCTAGCTAATTTTGGGCCTAATTTTTTTTCTACAATGGCAACTGACTCAGTGTCTTCAAGACACTGCTAAATCAGTTGGGTATGTTACCTCATAAAAATGTTCCACATATTTATTATATGGTAAGTTACTGTTTATCTAGTTGCTGTCATGTTCACAGTTTCAATGTGCACTGTACATCGTAACATTTCATATGCCATGGTGCTGACGCATGTTTCTGTTGGGAGGGAGCTGCTGTGAAGCCTTGTGCCAAGCTCTGTATCTAGGTTCATTTCAATGGAATGTGTTTGGGTTATGTGCTCTGCTCAAGGACTTTTCCCGCGGACCATCAGAAGCCATTAGGAGCACCTGGGATTGTGAGCCTGGGAAGATTCTATGGGGGGAGGGATCTTGTTTGTACTGTGGCTTTTTTAGTTTGCATTTGGCACACTTTTCCCATTCTTAGCTTTCTTTGTGATCCTGCATACTATTTTTTAATAAATCAGATATCTTTATGAACCTGTTCATGAGTCTGATGGTGTTTTAGGATAGGCAATCATTACAGTTGCTCCTGAAGAAAAGTCATTGTTCAGCCAAGTGTCCAAGCAGTGATCAGGTGCTTCAGACAATTGGTTCTTTTAGATCCAGAGATAACAAGCATGCCAGTGGATAAATAAACTTTAAACTTTATTATACGCTTAAGCAAACAAAGTTAAATAGAAACACAGTTTAAACCAGAAACACAGTTTAGGCCGATTATACAAAAGCATAAAAAGCATAGCATAAAGAAAGAAATCATAACATACCTAAGCAAGGTGATACCCTATCTCCCATATGCTGCTAGGAGCCCTTTAATAAGGACCGCAGAGATATCCCAGTGCTCAGGTTTGTGCACAGGCTCCCAAAACTCCAAAACAATTCTAAGGGTTTTATCCAAGTCTGGCCCTCAAACCTTGTGACCAGGTTTCCATGGTTGTAGGCTATGAGACCTGACCTTGACTAGGAAGCTTCCCAAGGCCAAAAACACCTGTCTATGGCATCATCCAAAAGTCAGGGAAGTTTTACAGATAAGCTAGTGCTTAACAAAACAATCTGGGAGTTTTCTCTTATCTCACCCCTCACTCCAAACAAAAATATGTTCTGGAGGGCTGTTGGAGGAGTGGGCTTGTGCTCAAACTAACAATCTTGGGGTTTTCTCTCCCCCCTCCTCATGCCAGGCAGAAATAAAAACAAGCCAATTAAACATCAGCATAACTCAAAATAAACTCTAATCTTATTTGTGTGAGGGAGAAAATCAACATATGTCACTTAACTCCACAAAATTACAAAGGTCTTCTGCCTTTGTAGTTTTTTCATATGACTCAAAATGTGAAGACTTCAGTTCACCGTTCTCAGTGCAAGTTGGATTACAAGTACGCTAACTCTAATAAAATCAATGGATTTGAAATTAATTTTAACTCTGGCTGCACTTGTATGCTTGAGAGAAAACTCCACTGAATTCAGGGGACTTATTCCTGAATAAACATGCACTCCCTTTCCATTAACTTGAGAGTCAGTGTGATGTAACAGTTAGGGGTTTGGACTGGTATGGCCTAAGTTCAAAAGTCCAGATAATCACATTTTTCAATGGTTGTTTTAGTTGTCTTAGTTGAACCTACCTCCCAAGGTTGTTGTAAGGATAAAGTTTTGAAAAAAACCATGTATAAGCCTTGATTCCCTGGAGGAAAGGTGGGATATAAATGTGAAAAAATAAGTTTTCAATAAGACAATGTGCTACTCCAAATATGTTCACTATTAGTATTGATAGAACCATAGTATTATGTTAATATCACGCCAAACAGTGCTTTTTGATGGTTTCAGGTTTGTGGTACCAAATATCAGAAGTTCAGAAATCGAATAGTGAATATCTATATATGTACTTAGTAACACCTCATACCATGCTTTCATTTTACTGAGGCTGCGCATCACTGTCTCAAAACAGTGAAGTTATTCTGCCTCTTACTTCAATAAACTTGGGAGATAACCAAATGAAGAGTGACTTTGGGCTTCACCTCTCCTCTCTGATCATAGTCTGAAATGGTGCCTTTGCCAATATTTCTGAAACATTCTTACCTGCTATGGCTTCTGCATTTCCTCATTAGTATTTTGTTGTTGTCTTTTACACTTCACATGAAGTGAAGTTGTGGTAATATATCAGACATGATAAAACTGTGCAGAAAAAACGTATTTGAAAGTTTGTTCTCTAGAGCTTACATTGTTTATATGTACAGACAGTTTATATATTGCTTGTTATTAATATCTAAGAGTGCTGAATAGCAAAGAAGAAAACTTTTCTCTTATAGAAGCCTTTTATCTTGACTCAGCTGAAAGTTAATATACTATAGTCTCAGTTAATAGATGATCAAAGACATAACCTAGTGTGAAGATTAAAGAGAGTTCTTCTGCGGCCATCCTCAAATATTCTGTGCAGTGAGATATTATAAAAGCATATCTAAACTCCCCAAAGCAATATTGATTTCTAAAACCATATCATCTTTTAATCTTAAAACAGATAGTGATGATAAAATGTCATCTTATAATTTCAAAACAACAGTGAAGAGCAAGAGCAGAAAATTAATTAGATTATATTAAAAGGGATTAAATATTATTATATATATTAAATTGGGCTTCAACAAATCAGTGCTATTTTTGCAGAGCACTTTATAATGTGTCCAATATTACTCCAACAGACGAATGCCTTCAATAGGAATGCATGATTAAAGTTAACTGTATTGATCACAATCTGGAAAACTCACTCAGGTATACCCAAGGGCTTCCAGACATATAGCTGGACTTCGTCTTTGAACACCATGTTCTCAGGATGCTTCATAAGCTATTTTGAAGTTACCAAGAGTTTGCATTCATAACCTAGATGCCTGATTATTATATAACATTAATTCCAAAAGTTTGCAGTATTGGATCCAGAGGTTCCATACTTCTAATTTCTCCTTATGTAAAAGCAAAGAGACTTTTGGATCCAGTGAACCTAGACTTCTGAAGACTATGCATATTTTTGAAAATAATTCAGAAGAACTACTTTAAACCTCATGCAAGCATAGCACCTCTTTACTTTACAGCAGAACAATCTTTTTCAGTTTTCCAGGGGAACTTGAAAAAACAGATGCTTCTGATTTAAGAAATCTGTTCATTAAACTTAATGTGACTCATAAAGCAACAACTCCTAAAAGAATTTGAGCTGCTTTAATGAATAAGAGAGAGTCCTGCACTCATGCAAAGTCCAGAACACTGTCTTCAAATCATTTTTGCACCATTTTATTGTGATTCTCCTAATAAAAAATCAGGATTGAAGATAAAACAGTTCATTTTTAAAAAAAAAAGTTCAGAGAATTGTATCAACACATATTTTGAACTGAATCTAAAGGGACAATCCTTTTTCCTCCAAAGGAACAAATTACTATAAAGTCAAGAATAATATGATACCATGGAATGATTATTGTCAATTGAAAAAGAATAGAAGAAGAAAGCAGTCTATGGGCTTCACTTTCTTACTGAAACTGTAATGTAATTTGTTCACTGTGGTTTAGCATGAGGTATGAATCCATTCATTGTGGCTTAGTTTTAGGTGAAAAGGTGATTATGGCTAAAAAAAAGGTTATAAATCCTGAAATAGCATGTGAATGCAGTCTGTATACAAAGTTTCTTCTTCTTCTTTTTAAACAGCATCAGTAACATTAACATAAATCCAAGATACATATACTGTAGAGAAAAAAGGAAAAGGAAAAAAAATGAAAATACAAAAGAGATCTTCTGAAATTAAAATAAAGGTACATATGAAAATTTGCCATATACTGTATATAAAGTATACCAGTTTATAGTCTATTGCTATTGAGATAAACCATAAAATCCATCCAAATTTGATAAAATTGTGGTTCCTGCCACTGATGTCTCCTTAATTCAACTTTGTGATTTTTTTTCTAATGTAGCAGTTGAAGAGGACTTGTTAATCCACAACTTAATTGTTGTATTACGTAGAGTTTTCCAGTGTTGCACAATTATCATTTTGGCTGCTAAGATTAAATAAGTAATAATTTCTTTATTTTTAAGCTTATGGTTTGGTCCTGTAAATAAATGCAGTAAGCCTAGCTTTGGGGGGTATTCAATTCTTTGATTAGTGATAGTACTTATCTCCCCAAAGATTTTACACCAAAAAGGTATAACTATTGCATGACCACCTCAAATGAAAAAAATTACTCTTTTTTTGACAACCTCTCCAACATTTGAAAGAATAATTTTGATATATATGTTTCAATTTAACAGAAGTCAAGTGCCAATGATGTATAATCTTCCACTGTAGTTCTTCCATTGAAGCTGAAGTGAATGCACCCAGTTTCCATAACTTCTGCCAATTTGTCTCCTGTATGAGACTACTAAGATCACTATCTAAACCTTCTTTTAAATCATACAGTACGTGGATCTCCTATTACTGATTATAATAACAACCTATAAATTTTTGAAATTGTTCCTGTTGGTTGTTTTAAATAATGAAGAATTAAATTCTCAAAATTGGCATAGGGCCATGTTCCTGAAGCTCTAATATTTCTATTGTCCCAAAGAGATTTGAGTTGATACCAAAGCAGCAATGGTAGCTTATCACCTATTCATTGCTCAATCTGATCTTTATTCAAAGGTCCTCTACTGCTATAAAAAATCTTTTAGTCTATAAAGATTATATTCTCTCGATTTCATTTTAGCAAAACCATAATAATTATCCTGATCAATATATGTTATTAGAGGAGTTAAAGGGGAAGTATCCTTTGTCAAAACTGTATATTTACTCTTCCAAATTTGAAGCATTGTTTTAGTAAAAAAAACATTTTCAATCTGTTTTATTCTAGATAAATATTTTGGGTGAAAAAACTATTGATTTATAAGCTTATCTGGCTTTAGCATAGTTTTAATTTGAATCCATTGTTTAGAAGAGTCTTCCATAATAAATGGAATCTTATGCCCTAACTGTGCTGCTTGATAGTATATTAACAAATTGGGCATGCCCCAGCCTCCCTGTTTCTGCGGCCCATATAAAATCCTTTTATTTACTCTCAGTTTTTGTGCATGATAGCAGAAGCTTTCTTTCTTTTTCTTTTTTCTTTTTGCCAATGTCTTAAAGCCTGTTCTGTGATTATCACTGGGAGGCATTAAAAGTCTGTATGCAAAGTTGAGTTAGGTTGGGGACTGTAAACCCTTAAAATCTTATTAAGATGTGGTAAAAAGTTATGTTCGCCAATTCTCTTGTTATGGAGAAAAGCAACACAATTCATTTGGATATAGCAGGTAGTTCTCGGGTTATGACCACTCATTCAGCAACCAAGTGATGACAGCACTGAACAAGGGGGACTTACGACTGGTCCTCAAGATTCTGACCATCACAGGGTCCCTGTGTCATGTGATCATGATCCAGGTGCTCGGTGATTACATCACGGCAAACTGTGGTCATGTGATTACAATTTCTGATGTTTCCTGCTGGCTTCCCACAAGTCAGAAGTTGTTCCCACTTGTACTACTTTTTTGTCTGCCTGTGCTCCATAAAGCCTGCCCATGGCATGCCCAGCTACTCTGTGACACCCACGCATCTGCCAGTACTCCAGTCCCTGCCTGCGGCACCCCTTGCTCACCCAGTTCTCATCTGCAGCTCTCACTCATTGCCCTGTTTGCCCGGGACTCCTGACTCTTCCCACTTAGCAACCTGCACAGTCCTGGGGTTACGATGGCAACCAAGGCTTCCAGGATTGCCATCACTAAGTGATGCAGTCACGCAAAATCAGGCTTTATGACTGCATCGCTTAGCAATGGAAATTCCAGTCCGAATTGCCATCATAACCCAAGGAATATCTGTATTTTATTGCAATGCTATTGTAATGTGTGAGAAGCCAAGCCCCACTCCCAATCTGCCTGTTAAAGGAAATATTCAGGAGGGACATTTGTCCCAATAATCTCACACTTTGAAAAATGTATCATTTTTCTAAAAGGGATATCAATTTGTTATACAGCCTGAGATCAATTTTAAAAAAAATAGTTCTGAGCCCCCAGACCAAGGCACAATGTGGAATAGAAAAGAGGCTGCTAAGAAACATAGCACTTGGTCATTACCTATCTAAAAGAAAGAAAACAATATGAAGGTTGAAAGGAAAAGTTCAATTCAAACCCTTCTACAGTTTTGCATTCTTCTTATTCATTCATTATGGATTCCTATCTTTCAGGATTGCTGCAAGTCAGAAAAGGCTGCAGTGAATGCCACTTGCAGTAAAGAAGATGCTGAAATTCTGCCAGTAAAACAGATCTGCTTTTTATGGGGAAAAAAAGGATATATTTCCTAATAAAAAATCATCCAGGTGGGAGAAAGACCATAAAAAAAAAAAAAAAATCAGTGCATAGAACACAGTTACCTTTTGTAGAGCAGTAGGAAATACAGTATTTTCTCTATGTGGCAAATGTTCCTACAGCTTTTGGGTATTACATAAGCATCCTAGTTCAGGATTTATTTTAAGGAATTAACATCCAGTCAATCAGCTACAATTCTCAATTATCTATTGCTGAAAGTGTATTTCAATTTTTATATGTTCATGTTTCCTCTGTTTCTCTTGATTTCTTTTTCTCTTGGGGTTTTTTTCCCCTTCCCTATTCTCCTTATATGCAGTACTCATATACTGATTTGGGGTTCTGTTTTCTTTTCTTTTCTTTTCTTTTTGTTATTGTTGCTTGGGCTTTTTGGAATTGTTTTGTTGATTTGTTTTTGTTTTATAGAATATTACTCTGAATTCTAAACTTGCGTCTGCCAGTAAACTTGCTTTCTGATCAGATTGAAACAGCTAATTGAACATGAATGAGCAGATTAATTAAGAACTTGGTGAACCTTACATAATTTAGAAATAAAACAGGCTTAACAGAACTAAAATAATGGAAAAAACTGTATTTTCAGACAGGAGAGATACACAGTAGACACAGTGTAATATACACCATTCACACAAGGAACCTATCTGTCTTACTTGGTTCCACCTAGTTGTTAAGGAGCATCCAAGCAGAACTCTAATTAGGTTTGTGTCCTGGGTGACCTGGGTGCTTAAATTTAGAAAGCTCTAAAAAGAATGCTAAATGTTCAGTTCAACTCTGTAATGTGTTCCTCTGGCATTATTTCTATAAAATTTGATGAGTGAGAATCATCAGTAGTTATCCCACAACAAGGGAAATTTACTCTGTAACAAATAAACTATCAGATAAACCCAGAAAATCCAGGAACACAAAAGCTGTGATTTCCCATTTTCTGTACTATGGTCATGATTAAATTAAATGTAATTAGCTGTAAATAAAGGTAGACAGACAAACAGACAGACAGACAGAACACATACAAACACATACACAGATACTCTCCAAATCAGCACTTCCCTAGTAAAATGAAGATTTAGGACACAGGACAGGGTTAAACTGACATGTAACTGATGAGGTGGAAGTGTGATTGTGAGGGCCATTGAATATCATGGATTTTTACCATATATCATAATTACAGAAACACCTGTGCTGGATCACTTTATGCTGATCTGCAGGAAGTATTCATACTGTGTTCAATGGATAGCAAAAATTTTATGGCATACCTGAGAAAAAGAGAACAACATGAAGAGCAGTTTTAGTTGTCCAAACTGGTATTTATGAGACTTATTTGATTCTTGCATTCATGTATTTCCTTTCTCAAAAATATATTTACTAGAAAAATAAAGTCCTGGAGATATTGAAGAACCTGTATAGGTAAATATATTGACACTGAACTTCAAAACCCTGCATGGAATGGAAATGGTAGATTAAAATATGCTAGTTAATATACTGTGACAATCAAACACTCATAATGCATACTTACTTCAATAATATTAAACTTATATTGTGGTCACAGAGTTATGGGCTTATGGACAAGGCAAAGTATCATGATACATGAGTACATACAATTAACTGGACATTATGAAGCATATTTGTGTTATTGTAAAGTTCTGGGTACATTTCTTGAAAAGAAAACCATTACAAGAGTCATGTTAGTGAAATTCTGGTCAGAGGCAGCTTTAATTTGTTTTAAAATGTAGAGTTAATCACATCTGGAGTAACTATTTTTTGTAGAAAACCATGCCGATTGATACTTGCCTGATTGTAATTTCACAATTTAAACACCTAATTCACTCAAACTGAGCTTACAGCCTTAAGTTAAATTACTTTCTTCTCCTCTTCCTTGTGGCAGAAATCCAGCATGTTTTGTAGTTGAGTCTCAATAAAAACTCATCCATATGGCACATTTCACACAGTGTTAACCTTATTAGTAGCAGAGAAAAAAGTGTATGAGCCAACCACTTTCAATGCTCCAGTTTCAGTTATTTTACTCAAATAAACTGGTCCAACAGAATGAATACACATTCACAACCAGCTATGTACTTTTATTAGGGCTACTGAACTTGGCCTGAAAATTCCAGTCCATGACATAGTAGTAAAGATTTGCCACATAGTGATTCTTCAGGATTTTTGCAGATCTGATAGACCTACCTATATTGCATCCCTCCACTTTTTTATTTATTAGCCATTGTTAAAGGATTTAGCCTGTAATAATGTGCATGAATACTTGTGAGAAACTCCCATGGGACTCAGTGGATCTAACATCTGAATAAGACGTTCATTTATTCAAAAACAGTGCTCAACTTTATTGCTCATCTCATTCCTATACTTGCCATGTAGATCTAACTGATGAAGCTTTTTCTAGTGTGGACCAAATGTAAAAGGTGAGGTTTCTGCATGCCTGGCTGCTCTTTATAGCTGTAGCTCCAAGAAGTGTGACTAAGAAAAGAATGAGGGGAGGGGAGGGGAGGAAAAAGAGGAATAATGAGAGAAATAAAAAGAAAGAGAAAAAAGAACTACTTTTGCTCTTTCTCCTTTTTTACTCTGGTTAAGGTTAGTATGGGAAGCTTGATGGATCCTCTTTCCTAAATGTAGAAGAGAAGACACACAACACCATCAACAAAGTGGCAAGTTTTTGTTTTGTTTTGCTTCTTTAAATTGTATATTAAATTGTATATTTATTTAGTTGATTCTTTCCTCTCTTTGAACTGAATTTTCCCAATGAATCCTATAATTGCATCTACGCTTGAAGGACAAATACCTCTCCCCACTCAGACACAAAAATGCTAATGGACTAGGTCAAATCTGCTCCATGGTCCAGGCAAATATTGTCTAAGCCACAATTCAAAGAATTCTGCCACAGTGCAGGACATGGATGGGCATAACTGTTCCAATTATATATCCAATATAGCAACAATTATTTGGAACAGATTGGCTTTTGTTATGCCAATTTGCATTATAGTAATATTGCTGATTAGTTTAAATGAGGACCATCTCAAAATGAAAGATGCTTGTTTTTTTTCCTGCCTAAACTTTTTACTGCCATGTCTCTGAACTCTTGGGTATCTGTTATCACAGAATTATTTTTCAAAGATTTAGCTTGCTCAAAATTCAAGTACTTTAACCTTTTATTCATCACTAGAAATGAGTGAACTTCCCTGCCTCACCTGATAATTAGTTCAGTTTTACCAAGGTTTTTTCAGGAATCTCAGAAAAATCTAGGAAGAGTGCTTATTAACAACCCTCCCTGCAAATTGTGCACTTAATTATCCATGTTAATGAGAATATCAGTAGTGGGGAGGTATAGCTGTTGACATTAAAGTCCAGATACATTTCAGCATCCTAAGAGGTAATAATATTACTCCTGTCAAGAATAGGAACTACAGCTTCCAATTCCTCCTAATTCACTACCCAAGAAAAAATTGGAAATCACAATCCTTATGCATCTGACAAACAAATGGTACTCAGGAGAAAGCTTGGAAGTCTTTAGGCCCGAAGAAGGAGGTCTAATAAATCTCCATGTCTACCAGTTCATCTCTTGTCAAGGGTATGTTTGCTTTAAAAGTTGGAGAGTTTAGGAGGAAATTGCGACCAATTGCAGAAATCAGGATTACTGAGTTATTTTGGAATCAGGAATTCTGAACTGAAGCTTAGATAGATAGATAGATAGATAGATAGATAGATAGATAGATAGATAGATAGATAGATAGATAGATGGATGGATGGATGGATGGATGGATGGATGGATGGATGGATGGATGGATGGACGGACGGATATAGATAGCTTCTGAACTGAAGCGCGTGCACACACACACACACACACACCAACATGGAGGCTGCTGATGTGAATACCTGGAAGCTCCTTACAGTGTACAGAGGTTTCCACCCCAAGTCCAATACCCAGAGACTGTACCAGCTGAAAAGAGTGTGGGTGGGGTTTGGTGAGTGTCAAAGCCATAGCTGTTGAGAGAATGCCTGAGGCAGCAGCAGACATGGAAGGAAGATCAAGCAGAGGAAGTGCCATGGCAAGACAAGATCCTGCATGGGATGTACCATCAACAGATAGCTGAGGTAGCTGACCTTGGGTTAGAAAGGGCTGGACTAAAAGACAGCACTGAGGCACTGATCATAGCAGCACAAGAACAGGCACTAAGCACTGGATCCATAGAATCAGGGGTCTACCACACTAGACAGGACCCAAGGTGCAGACTGTGCAGAGGGGCCTCAGAGACAGTCCAACACTTAGTGGCAGGGTGTAAGATGCAGGCAGGAACAGCATACACTGATCGGCACAACCAGGTAGCTGGCATTGTGCACAGGAACATCTGCACAGCGTATGGGCTAGACGCTCAAAAGTCCAGAAGGGAAATTCCACAGAAGGTCATGGAGAATGACAGGGCTAAGATCCTGTGGGACTTCCAGATCCAGACAGACAGGCAGGTACTGGCCAATGAACCAGACATCATGGGAGTAGACAAGGACCAGAAGACAGCAGTGGTGATAGATGTAGCTGTACCAAGTGACAGTAACATAAGGCAGAAGGAGTATGAGAAGCTGGAGAAGTACCAGGGCCTGAAGGAGGAACTGAAGAAGTTGTGGAAAGTGAAGGCTAAGCTGGTCCCAGTGGTGGTAGGGGCACTTGGGGCTGTGACTCCCAAGCTGGGAGAGTGGCTCCAACAGATCCCAGGAACAACACCAGAGCTCTTTGTCCAGAATAGTGCAGTGGTGGGAACAGCTAAGATACTGCACAGAACCCTCAAACTCCCAGGCCTCTGGTAGAGGACCCAAGATTGAGGAAGGCACATACCACCCATATGGGTGAGAAGGGATTTTTTAAAATATATAATCATGTCATGTCTACTCCAATTTTTCCTTCCCAAATGAAGGTCATTTGAATACTATTTTTCAAAAGTAAGCTTAAAGTAGCAGCAAAAAAGCACAAAATACAAAGAAGGGATTGCCAGTGGATGTTAGTGCAAAACAAGGGACCTTACTATCATTAAACATGTAGGAAAAAAACTTGCAACACAGAGGTAAAGAAGGGTGAGTGATACTTTAGTGGCTGGCAAAATGAACATAGCCCCAAGTCCTAACTCATACTGGGTTTGCTCATGTCAAAATAAGCGGAAATCTTTTTCAGCATAATGCATCCTGACTCTCCCTTGGGATGTATTCATATGATGCATTATAATGAGTTCCTTAGATCTTATTTTGATACAATCATAGCTTCTCAGCTGTAATTTTCACAATGATCGAATCCATTTTTCCTTCCTTCCTTTTACATCTGAATGACACGTAACTCCCCCATTCTCTTCAGCTGTTACAATTATGGAGTATTTGTAATTGTATTTTTATGTAAACACAAATTCTTGTTGGGAACAGGTTGTAGCTTTCATCTTACAATGCTAAGACAGTGATCTTAGGGAAGCCAAACTAAGTCCCCTGAATATTTAAGTTTAAAAAAAAAAAAAAACAATCTGGTAATCAGTTCAGAAAGCATTAATATTTGTTTAATATAATAAGACATTCAGTACATATATTTAAAGATAGAACTTCTGTTTTTCCTTGCTTTGGTCCCTTGATGAGATGAAAATATGGCAGCTCCCTCATATAAACAATTATACTTTTTGATATTCAGTTGTCTTACAATGATGCAAACCATTTGTCTGAATAAAGCTACTCCATATTTCCCAATATCTTCCTGATGTTGGCAATCTGGGTAGGTGTTAGAAGATTTTTTTTAAAAGGAATCAAGCTAGAAAAGAAGTCTGATGAATAGTGTGGTCCCAAAGAAAAAAATTGTCCTAGTTCTTCTATAGTGTTTCCCTGCAACTAAATCTGAGATAATGTAAATAGAGAGTGCCAGTTTGGTCTAGTGGCTAAAGCAATGGGCTAGAATCCAGGAGACTGTGAGTCATGAGAGTCCTGCCTTAGTCATGAAAGCCGGCTGGGTAACTTTGGGCCAGTTGCTCTATCTGAGCCCAACTCATCTCACAGCATTGTTGTTGTGAGGAAAATAGGAGGAGGAAGGAGTATTAGGTATGTTTACCACCTTCAGGTATTTATAAAAAAAATAAATAAAGGTGGGATAGAAAATAAATAAATAAACTAATAAATATGCTGTCCCACTGAGTTCATTTGTCCTTGCATTTGGTAAGGAATATGAGCATTGCTGTTTTTAAAGGCTAGAATACTATCTAGCAAGGAGAATAGAAATGATGCTTCTGTTCCTACTGATTAGGTTTGCACATGGTGCTAAATCTAAGTTGTGAGTAACTTAACTATGGTTTATTACGTAAACCACAATTGGCTTACTTACTAAGTTCCAACAGTTCGTTAGGCCAGAAAATTCAGTGCCTGAATTCAACTCGTGCCCTCAGCGGAACCAAACAAACTACATACTGCTTAACACAATGTTTTGAACCAAGCCACTGGTTTTTTTCCCCCCAGTATCCCATGGGAAAATGCAGCAACTTGTTATTGCATCTTCCAGCAAAAAATTTACACAAAAATTATTACCAGTAAAGTATACACACTGGAATCTTATGCACAAATCTCTAGAGAATCATAGTAGGTACAGTGTTCTAAAAACAAGAATGGTTCATGCGTTATTTGGGGTTGAATCAGATATTCACACTATTTCCTAAGGGAACACCACTAATTTAAAATCCGGAGGTCCCTAAATTTCTACTACTTGTCTTTATCAAAAATATTATATTCACTTTCCTAAGTGAAATGTATTAAGTGACTATTAAATCCTGAACATGTAATATGCCTCTAGGGAATAGAAAACTATTTAAAGAAGCCAGGGTTAATGCTTGTCTCAACCAACTTAATTGTCTAGTGGAAATGACTAGAAAGGGAGGACTAGCAAGAAGAAAAGGGAGATGGAGTACACCACAGCCTGTTCACTCTGTCTCTATCAGAGAATGTGACTGTGCCATGTTATTGGAATTTCACCGAGACAGAATTCAGATGAGGATTTTCTTATGATCAATAAAAAGTTATTAATGGTTTCTGAATCATGGCTTTATTACAGACAAGAATTCTCCTGTGGATTGTATAGATATAATTACCCTTTGGAGAGTTATGAGTCCATGGCAGCTTCATCAAACCAAAGACAGCCTCTACAGCTTCTTTCTTACTCTTTCTCTCTCTCTCTCTCTCTCTCTCTCCCCCTCCCCCTCTCCCTCTCCCTCTCTCTCTCTGGGTCCAGTGGGTGAAACACAAGAGTCTTTTGCTGTAATAGTCTTATTAGGTAAAGTCCACTGGCATTTCAGTAAATCAGTCTCATAACAGATTAGCTGGAATATTTGCAAGCCTCTTGCTGCATAGATGTTTTCATCTGAGGCAAAAAGTTTGATAGCAATACGTTAAGGAAGGGGGGGGGGAATTGATCCGCAGTCTATTTTGCCATCTTAATTGAGCTTCTAATAGGCCTGTTTTAACATTCAGTCAACCCACCTGAATGTTAACCCCCATTCAGTCATTGCCAAGCAAATAGATAAATAACTAAAACATTTAAAATCTTTGAAAGAGATATCAGTTAACTATTGCAAGCCTAGCTCAGGGGCTGCCTGTGCTTTCTGAGGATGGCCCCATGTTCACCTCCTGGTTTCCTTCATTCATTGCCATTTCCAAGGTATGAAGCCTTCTCAAATGTCCAAACTAAAGAAGATTGAATAAGTGTAATGGTTGCCTAATCCCAAATACTCAGTCTCACAAGCTCGGGCTTAAAGATAACTGATTTATTAAAGGAATAGTATGCAAATACAGAGAAAGCTGAGAATGAGCAAAAGCGCGCCAAATACAAACTTTAAAAGCATTGCCTGTGAGCAAGTTCCGCCCCCATCCCTTGTCAGTGCCTACCTCCTCCCAGGTGCTAGGAACCGTTAGACGCGCCTGGGAAAGTAACCTTGAGCAGGAGCGCAAACCCAAACATACATTCCAAACCTTCAAAACAACGGAGGGCAGAGGAATAGAAAAAGCCTGCATGGGCGAAGTAACACGGAACAGAAGATGACATGTGAAACGTTACAATGTTAACAGAACACTGAAATGGGTAACATGACATATCGCCCCCTCTCCAAAAGAATGCTATGGAGCAGGTTTGTCAGGATAGGTAGAGTGAAATTGGGCTACGAGGCGAGGTGAGAGTACGTCAGGAGCAGCGACCCATTCAGGATGAGGGAAATGTTTCCAACGAACGAGGTACTGCAAAGTGGAGCGCTGGTGGTGAGAGTCTAGGATAGATGTCACCTCGAAATGTTGCTGGTTATCAATCATGAGAGGAGGTGGTGGAACGGGTTGAGGATGCCAGCGGTCCGACGGCAGGTAAGGCTCGAGTAAACTACAATGGAAAACAGGATGTAAACGTCTGAGGATGTGAGGCAAAGCAAGTTTAAAAGTAACAGGGTTAATTTGTGCCACAATTGGAAAAGGACCCACGAACTTAGGGCCAAGTTTTTTAGAAGGTTGTGGGGACTTGAGAAATTTGGTTGATAAGTAGACTTTATCCCCGACAGTAAACGATGGTTCAGGTGAGCGCTTGGCATCGGCATGGCGTTTGTAAGTAGTCTGGGCATGGAGGAGAGCTTGTTGAATGTTAAGCCATGAGTGTTTGAGAGAGTCGGCCCAGTCAGTGAGGGAAGCTGGCAGAGGTTGTGGATGGGGAAGGTCAGGAATAGGAACGAAATCGCGGCCGAAAACTGTTTTAAAAGGAACTTGACCAGTGCTTTGATGAACCGCATTGTTATAGGCGACTTCTGCAAAGGGGAGTAAGTCGACCCAATTGTCTTGCTGGTAATTAACAAAAGCTCGGAGATATTGTTCCAGTGTAGAGTTAACCGCCTCTGTAGAGCCGTCCGTCTCCGGATGCCACGCGGTGGATAGGGCTTGCTTGGTGCCTAGAAGTTTCAAAAATGCCCGCCAGAACTGTGATGTAAATTGTGTGCCCCTGTCACTCACCAAACGGGCGGGGATACTGTGGAGGCGGTACACGTGAACGAGGAAGAGGCATGCCAGCTGTTGTGCGGTGGGGATAGAAGCGCATGGGATTAAATGGGCTTGCTTCGAAAAAAAATCTTTGACCACCCAAATGACTGTTTTTCGTTGACTAGGGGGTAGATCAACGATAAAGTCCATGGATATGTCCTGCCAGGGGACAGATGGGGTGGTGACGGGTTGAAGGAGACCCTGAGGTTTGCCCGTTTTGCGCTTTGTTGCTGCACAAACAGGGCATGATGTGACATAAGTTTTAATGTCTTTAAGCAATGTTGGCCACCAGAATTGCCGGCGAACAAGGTGAAGGGTTTTTAAGTAGCCAAAATGTCCAGCCAGCTTGTCATCGTGGCAGCGCTGGAGTATTGTTTTTCGCAAAGCACCGGGTACATAGAGACGATCGTTGTGCCAGGCAAGATCGTCGGTGAAAGTTAGAGTGTTTCGATTAGCTTGTAACCAAATATCTGTTTTAAGGTGGAGAAGCAACTGTTGTTGCAAATCTGAGGGAATTGACAAGCCTGGCGAGCGGCTGGGGGGTGGAGCGGCTGGAGGTTGTGTTTGCTGCGCTTGCGTCTGACTGTGCGTCACCGCTGCCAAACTTAATTGTTTTTCGGTCCAGACGGTTCCTTGGACCGTTGGCCCTGGGCCAGCATCTTGGGGTCAGCGGGAGAGCGCATCAGCTAAAAAGTTTTTCTTGCCTGGTATGAATTTAAGGGTGAAGTCAAAGCGGCTGAAAAACTCAGCCCAGCGAAGCTGTTTGGGGCTAAGTTTGTGACTGGTGCTTAGAGCTTCCAGGTTTTTGTGGTTAGTCCAGACTTCAAAAGGGTTGGAAGCCCCTTCTAATAAGTGTCGCCACGTTTCTAAAGCAGTTTTTACAGCAAAAGCCTCTTTTTCCCAAACATGCCATCTCCTCTCGGTTTCGGTGAATTTGCGGGAGAGGTAAGCACAGGGTTTTAAGGCGCCAGAGTGGTCAGATTGTAGCAAGAGTGCTCCAATGGAAAAATCAGAAGCATCCACTTGTACCACGAATGGTTTAGAGGGTCTGGATGCTGTAAAATTGGCTCTGTGGTGAAGATTTGTTTGAGTGCTTCGAACGCCTGGTGACAGGTCCATTTAAGGAGCGCTCCTGGGTTCTTTGAACGTTGCGTATCCCCCTGTCCTTTGGTTTTTAACAGTTCAGTAAGGGGGAGGGCGATTTCCGCGAAATTTTGGGCAAATGCCCGATAAAAATTGGCGAATCCGAGGAAACTTTGTAATTGTCTCCTGGTACGGGGAGGCTCCCATGCCACAATAGCTTCCACTTTTGCAGGGTCCATTTCAATGCCCTTAGCGGAAATTTGATAGCCCAGATAATCAATTTGTGACTGATGGAAGGCACATTTTGATAGTTTAGCATACAACTCTGCTTTTTTCAATTTAGCCAGCACCTGACGCACCAAGTGGATATGTTCTGACATGGTTTCAGTATAAATTAATACATCATCCAAATATACCAGTACCCCCTTAAATAGGTGGTCGTGCAAGACCTCATTGATAAGTTGCATAAAAGCCCCAGGTGCCCCCGATAAACCAAAGGGTAAGACTTTGTATTGGAAAGCCCCGAGAGGACAGTTAAACGCTGTTTTCCACTCATCCCCTTCCCTTATACGAATACGAAAATAGGCTTCTCTCAAATCCAGTTTTGAGAAGATTTTGCCTCTGGCCAGATGTGACAACATATCTTTGATCAGGGGCAAAGGATATTTATTTAATATTGAGACCGCATTGAGCCCGCGAAAATCGGTACAAAGCCTTAATGACCCATCCTTTTTTGGCCTGAATAGGACAGGGGCTCCTACCGGGGAGTTAGCAGGCTCAATGAAACCCCTAGCCAGGTTTTTGTCAATGAACTCCCTTAGCGTAGTGAGCTCTTTGGGAGACATGGGGTATATTTTTGGGTGAGGTAACTTTACATTTGGTAAGAATTCAATGGCACAGTCCGTTTTTCGGTGGGGTGGCAAGCGATCTGCTTCCTTTTCCCCAAATACCTCAGCAAGATCCTGATACTGATTGGGTAGTCCCTCAAGCGGTTGAAGCGTTTGTACAGTAGTATACGCTACCCCTCCACCCTCCATGTCTTCCAGTAGATCTTTTTCGGGTACCTTGTAAAATCCATCCGCAAAAGTCACAGTTCTATGTAGCCAGTTGATAAAAGGATTTTGTTGTACAAACCAAGGCATACCTAATATAACCAGAGGACCCCCCACTGGAGCTACAACAAAGGGCAGTTTTTCCTGATGGGATCCCATCTGCAAGGCGACTAGCCCCATGGAATGAATGACTGCTTTCCCTCCCGCCGTAGTTCCATCCAATTGGGTGAAGATCATAGGTCTTGGCAAAGGAAACGTGGGCAGTTCCAGAGCCGCTACGACATCAGGGTGCATAAGGGAATGGGAGCAGCCTGAGTCGAGCATGGCCCAAACTTCCACAGTTTTGGTTTTGGATCCCAGTTTAACCTTTACAGTCAGTGTAGGGAAGTTTCCACTCACCGAATCGTGGTTACGCCCGGTTTCTTCCACCTGCCCTAGGGCGCCCTTCAGGGCAGGTGGTAGGCTTTTCCCACTGGCTGTTCAAATTGCAACTCTTCTTCCCCTTCTCCGAAGGGTAGTTCTGGTGGGTCCAGTTCTGCGACGGCAGCTTTCAGTTTCCGCGGTAGAGCAGGCGACTTTACTGCAGGTTTCATCTGTCGTTCTTCTGGACGGCATCTGGGGCATGACGTGGCTCGATGCCCTTCTTTCCCACATCTCAGGCATTGACCTTTGGAGAACCGTCATCCCCTTTCCTCTTCCCAGGCTTTTGGTTTGGGGCGGCTGGCAAGTCCAGTCGTGCGCGCTCCTCTGGCAAGTCGGGATTGTCTAAGCTCTTTGGTATGGGCATAGGTTTGCAGGGCATTTTCTGCGCTGCCCGCCAACTGAATCCACCCGTATAGCATTTTAGGGTCGTCTCTTCCTAGTGCCCAATGAAGGATTTCTGGTTCTAGCCCCTGCTTAAACATTTCAATTAAAGTTGGCTCAGACCAGTCTTCTACTTTCCCTGATAAAGCTTTAAATTCCAGTGCATAATTGGCAACTGAGAGGGACCCTTGGTAGAGCTTCCTCAGGGCGTTTTTAGCTGTTTCTTGGGCTAGAGGGTCTTCGAAATGCTGTTTAAGTGCCCACAAAAAGTCATCGAAGTCCTCTAACTCTGTTGCCTCGGTCTGGCACAGTTGCACATACCAATCAGCTGCCCTCCCTCTCAGTTTGTTGGCAATAAAATTGATTTTGCCATGTTCTGACCGAAAGTTCCGGCCCCAATCCTCCATATAATGCTTAGCATTAGTGATAAAGAAGGAGAGTGTAGTGGGATCCCCATCGAACTTCACTCCAAACGGTGGGAAGTTTCTTACCGGCTCAGCTGGCTGTGGCGGTTCTGTGAATGTCAGCGTATGCCGAGCCCCCATGGGTGGCCGATCCCTAGGAGGTCTTGCCTCTCGCCCCCCCACCTGACGGGCTGATCGAGTCTTGCTTCTCCCCCTGGGTGGCAGGGTACTATGCCTTGGGTACTGTGATGGCTCTTCCTCCCAATCTTCCGGGGTGGGCTCTGCACCCCTGGGGAGATCCTTAAGGATTGTCACTATTAGATCCATTTTGTCCTCTAATGCTCTCATACGAGCAGGAGTGACCGGCTCTTCCAGGGGTTGGTTGGTTACCACCACCCTCGCTGACAAGGGAATTTCAGGCTCCCAGGATAGTTGTGGAGACCCCCTCCCAGGTGCTCTTTCCATTACAGTTTTGTGTTCACTCCTGAGGCTCTCCTGCATGGATATCAGCAACTCATCTAATTGGACATCCCGCATCTCCTGACGTGCCGCTCTTTGCGCTCTCGAGGTTAGAGCTGGCCAGATCCTTGCCGCCTCCTGCTCTTCCTCGGTCCCTTCACTTGCGCAAAGCTGATGTTCGGTCATCGCTAGCGTTCCCTCCTATCCAACGATTGGATGGGGCTAGCGGAAGATGGTTGAAATGATTCTCAGCTTTATGTAATGGTTGCCTAATCCCAAATACTCAGTCTCACAAGCTCGGGCTTAAAGATAACTGATTTATTAAAGGAATAGTATGCAAATACAGAGAAAGCTGAGAATGAGCAAAAGTGCGCCAAATACAAACTTTAAAAGCATTGCCTGTGAGCAAGTTCCGCCCCCATCCCTTGTCAGTGCCTACCCCCTCCCAGGTGCTAGGAACCGTTAGACGCGCCTGGGAAAGTAACCTTGAGCAGGAGCGCAAACCCAAACATACATTCCAAACCTTCAAAACAACGGAGGGCAGAGGAATAGAAAAAGCCTGCATGGGCGAAGTAACACGGAACAGAAGATGACATGTGAAATGTTACAATGTTAACAGAACACTGAAATGGGTAACATGACAATAAGGGATCTAGCTGCTGATTGCATTACCAGGCTAGAGGTAGGATAAGCTTCAAAGGGACACCTCATCAAATATCCAAATGAAACACTCCTTAAAGTACCTCCTTAAAGTACCTCTACAAAGAGCATGGCCCCCTGCCTCTATTAAGTTCAAGGTGGTCCCACACCCTCCATTTTGCTTGGCAATCGTGGCTTCTGCTTTTCTTGAGCCAGATCTGATCATGCAGTTAATACAAATGTATCCATTTACACTTCCCAAATGATGGGAACGCTGTTGTGCATCAAAATTATTGATTACTTTACAGAGCTACAGGCTTGCACAGTACTCCACTTCAGTCCTCAAATATAAGAACAATGGCTAGTGGTGCTGTTCTTACCGTTCTAATGCAGCACAAATTAAGGAATGCAAATGGAAGGTTACCCCTAATTCATTTGCCCTCCCTTTGGGTGTCATCTTCCAGTGATATAAATAACGACCAATCATGTTCCATAACATTGGCCAGGACTTAGGTTGGAAGAGGAAGTGAGTATTGACAGATGGCTAGACCCATGTGTCTAGCCATCTGTCAAAACCTGTTATGAGATGGGCACTGGTGTAGAAGATGGCTGCCTGTGTCTAGCCATCTGTCAAAACCTGGTATGAGATGGGCACTGGTTTAGAAGATGGCTACCTGTGTCTAATCATCTGTCAAAACCTGGTATGAGATGGGCACTGGTGTAGAAGATGGCTGCCTGTGACTAGCCATCTGTCAAAACCTGGTATGAGATGGGCACTGGTGTAGAAGATGGCTGCCTGTGTCTAGCCATCTGTCAAAACCTGGTATGAGATGGGCACTGGTGTAGAAGATGTCTGCCTGTGTGTAGCTATCTGTCAAAACCTGTTATGAGATGGGCACTGGTGTCGAAGATGGCTGCCTGCTAAACCAGAAGAGGCTTTCTTACTTTACTGGAGAAATAGTCCTTACTCCACAGAACAGGTTCTGGGCTTGCCATTTCCAAGGTATGAAGCTTTCTCAAATGTCCAAACTAAAGAATATTGAATAAGGAATCTAGCTGCTGATTACATTTCCATGTTAGAGGCATGATATCGGATCCATGGGATTGCAGAAGCTGCTATTGAAGCAGGAAAGGATGGCTCTTTACCTCCCAGGCTTTATATCTCATAGATCAATCTCATAGATCTGTTAGGTAAAGACTATTAAGTTCCAGATTCAGTTACTAAGTGTGTGTCATAATTTAACCTTTGGAAAAATAGTTTCAGAGATTAAACTATTCAAAATTCATATTTCCCCATGATCAGTGCCTAAGTATATGTTTAGAGAATATACTTAATGGATATTGGGAAGTATGGGGTGTCAGGGAGGGCTAGCACTTTTGGCAGGGGAACATGTCACATTCTTTCCAGGCAGTTCGCCCACCTTTGGTCCCCACCTGGCATCAGCTCTCACCTGTGGCTCCCAGTAGCTATTTACATGTGACATTGTCCACATCCCAGGCAATGGCTTCAACAACCAGCTAAATCAGGTGAGAGTAGCTGGATCTTAAACCCTCAGTGAGACAGGGAGCTGCCTATCCCAGCATGTGAAAGAGCACATTGAGTGGATGAGACCATTGGAAGGCCCAATGGTCATGAAGGCAGTCTCTGCAAGTGTTGTGGAACACAAAGAGCATGACAAGGCACAGAAGATGTCCTGGTCATCAACTGCAATTAGCCCCATCTCTAGTTGTCTCAACTCTGTCTTGCCACTGGACTCAGATGGGAATTGGGAAGAGAACAGAGGCTGATGCTGCGCAATACTCCCTCACTTAAGTCCAAATTACATGCTAGTCTTGACACCACCATTATCACTCTTAAAAAGAAAAGAATTTTAAAAAGTCCTGTGGCAATTGGTGAGTGATGAAGCAGCAGATGTGGATACACTGGGAGATGTCACTGACCTGCACAGAGGCGGCTCAGGTCTAATGGTCATTTTTTTTCCGACCGAAGCAGCAGTGAAATTTGGTGTCTACCTGGGTGACTTAGCAGCCCTCTTGAGGAATGCACTGCTCACCTCCATAGTATAAGGAAGGGACTAGAAAAGTTGCCCTACACTGCCTGCCTCACTAAACCCTGGACAGTTTACCATGGTTGCCGGGGATCCCATCTTGGTGGTTGAACATACACAGAAAAATGCAAGGTGATACTGCTCACCATTGGCACTTGGAACATGTGCATACTTTTGGAAAACCCTACAGCAGATAGGCCAGACAGAAGAACAGCTTTAGTTGCCAGAAAGCATTGGCATACAACATTGACACTGCAGCCCTCGTCTTGCCATTGAAGGTCAGCTGACTGAAATTGGAGTGGATGCATATTTTTCTGGAGTGGTTGTGGCAGCGATGAGTGTCATGATGCTGGAGTTGGATTTGCCATAATGAGTCACCTTGTTTGGAAACTTGTTAGTCTCCCCAAGTGTGTGAATGACTGGTTCATGACACTGCAGCTTCCACTACAGAATAGAAGTCAAGCCACCCTGATCAGCACCTATGCTCCCACAATGACCAACTCAGAAGAGATGAAAGACAGATTCTATGAAGAACTAGATGCCCTACTATCAGCAGTGAGCAGCGCAAACAAGCTGATCTTGCTCTGCAACTTTAAAGCAAGAGTAGATGTGATTCTGCAGCCTGGCAGTGTCCTGTCCTCGGAAACCACATCAGGCCAAGAGGTGACCATAAGGAAGCAAGGCCATGAAAAGAATTAATGTGGCCAGGCTGAAGAACCCCAGCATGGCTTCAGCACTGGCTGAAGACTTGGCAGTGCTGAGGACAACTGGGAATGCTTCAGGGATGTTGTCCATTCATCTGCACTGAAGATGCTAGGGCCCTTTACTCACAAGCAGCATGGCTGGTTTGATGAGAATAATGAAGAGATAAGGCATTACTTGTTGAAAAGCATCACCATCATTATGTCCATCAAAATGACTTATCAGCTGCAAGAAAAATGCCTTTACTCATAGGATAGTCCAGAATAAACTGCGTAAAATGCAAGATGCCTGGCTGAGTGCCAAGGCAGGTGAAATATAGGGAAATGCTGATAGAAACTACTTGAAATGGTTTTATGAAGCCCTTAACACTCTATATGGACCTCAGTCACTCAGGAGTTCCCCCCTCCTGAGTATACATGGTACAACTCTCATTACAAAGAAGGCTCAGATCCTGCAGATATGGGCTGAACACTTTGAAGCTGTCTTCAATTGACCATCATCTATTAACAATGAGGCAATAGACAAGATTCCCCAGGTCAACATCAACAGCATCATGGATGACCCACTGGTAATAGCTGAAGTCACAGAAGCTGTCAGCCAGCTATCCAATGGGAAAGCCCCGGGGACAGATGCAATACCTGCAGAGATATTCAAAGTTGGTGGTTCTGTATTTATATAGAAACTCACCAAGTTATTTCAGTCTTTTTGGAAACAAGGACACATTCCTCAGGAACTTAAAGATGCATCCATTGTACAGCTCTACAAGAGGAAGGACAAGCAACAAGCTAAATTGTCTGATCAGTCATCTGGAGCTGGGCTTGCTGCCAAAGTCCCAGTGTGGCTTCCACAGAGGTCATGAGACTATTTCTGTGATTTCTGCCATGCACCAACTTCAGGAGGAGTGTCAGGAGCAGAATCGTGAATGCTATACAACCTTTGTTGATGTCACAAAAGCCTTTGATACTGTTATCCGACAAGGCCTGTGGAGGATCCTGTCAAAGTTCAGTGGCCCTGCCAAATTCATTCAGATAGTGCACGAGTTTCATGATGGCATGGTGGCCAGAGTGCTGGACGGCGGAGAATCCTCTAAGGTATTTCCAGTCACCAATGGTGTTAAACAAGGCTGTGTGCTTGCACCCACACTGTTCAGCATGATGCTTTCTGCCATGCTGAATGATGCCTTTAGGACAAAGATGCTGGAATCAGCCTCAGGTACAGAGTGGATTGGAAGCTCTTCAACCTGAGGAGACTTCAAGCTATTACCAAAGTGAAGGAAACTGTTCTGAGAGATTTCCTCTTTGCTGATGACTGCACGCTGAATGCTGGCTCAGAGCCAGAGATGCAAGTCAGTATGGACAAATTCTCTATGGCTTGTGACAACTTTGGATTCACCATCAATATTCAAAAGACTGAAATCGTATACCAGCCTTCTCCTCATACACCATACACAGAATCCAAAATCATAATCAAAGGGCAGAAACTACAGGCAGTGGACCAGTTCAATTACCTTGACAGCACCCTCTCCCAAATAGTGACCATTGTTAAAGAAGTTAACCGCAGAATAGCAAAGACAAGTTCTGATTTTGGTAGACTGTGCTCCACTACGTAGGAATGTCGAGGAATTAGTCTAGCAACAAAATTGAAGGTCTACAGAGCCATGGTACTCATTACCCTTCTGTATGCCTGTGAAACATGGACAAACTTATCAAAGGCATGCAAGACAGCTCAACCATTTCCACATGACTTGTCTTCACAGAATAGTAGGCATCAGATGGCTAGATAAAGTACCAGAAACTGAAGTTCTCTCTAGAGCAAGTCTACCATCAGCCCACATGCTGGTGATGGGAGCACAGACCTGGTGGGCATCTGTATGCTGGACAAGCACATACCCAAGCAGCTCCATTTTGGGGAACTCTCTTCTGGAAAATATTCACATGGAGGGCAGAATAAATATTACAAATATTCATTAAAGGCCTCCCTGAAGTCACTTGACATAGACATGACCACATGGGAAATGCTGGCACAAAATCATTCTACCTGGTGTGGCCTCATCCATAAGGGGTGTCAAGCTTATGAAGTAAGGTGCACTGCAGTAGCACAAATAACATAGCTGCACAAATCTAGAGTCATCAGTGCAACAACTGCAGTATCTGCACAGGTTTGCCCAACATGTACAAGGACATTCTGTGCCTGAATTGACCTAACCAGTCACCTTCGGACACACCACATTTAGCTTTAATGTGACTAATGGTGTTAAAGTCTTCATTGACGATGCTGGACAAACAACAATAATGCATATAATGATTAAAAATGCTTTGGAAATAGTATCTGAGTCTCTGACACAGATTCCTCTAGTAGTACTATCATTTAGTTATAGTAGCTTTAGGTATTAGATATCAGAGAAGCTTCTATAAACAGTCTCACATTTTATTCACAGGTATTTTAGTCAACTGAAATATTCTTTCAGTTTAAGCTATCACCTTTATATATTTCAGCATCTTAAGAAAGAGTAGATTATTTTCATTTTGCCTGACTACTTCTATCAAAGCTGTAAAGTACATATTGTTTAATTGTTGCAGGACTGAAGCTGTCTGAGTGTAATATATATCTTTAGTGAACTACTGAAAGTATCTATGCCCAAGCCTCTTTGAGAACATTTAAAAACTCCCTTAAAGCTAAAGTACAGAAACATTTACATAATCAAAGGGTAGCAAACAACAGGCAATTTTTCTCCACCTGAGCAAATCCTGCCAATGTCAAGAATTCTGTCATAATATTTAAATTCATTTATTTAGAAGTGTGGATTAGTTTCAGAGAATTTCTGAACTGAATCAGGTCAGTCAAAGAGATTCATTAGGTGAATCTCCATTTGTTTTTCCAAACCAGTCAGAATCCAAGGTGACATCCTTCTAAGACTTTGTCAGTGTTTTTACAACTCATGAGAACACAGAAACACAATATGGCTTCAACTACAGATTTCTTCAAATCTTCTATATAAGGGTGAAGAAAAGGAAGGGAGACAATATGTGTAGGGATGATTAGATTTTGCTCATTGTGATTTATTTCAGCAGTGCTCTCCATACACACTGCTTTAAATAAGGCATCTTTATGTAGTGTAACAAAGGACTGTTCTAGAATTCAGTAAATGTTGCTAGTTTTCTCTCCTAAAATCATGGATGTTGGAAACTTCATAGAGTTTGTGAGATCATTTGTTTGGAAATGTAAGAAATTCATGTCATTCTTGCCTCTGCAACTGTATTTTTCTCTGCTTCTATCTTCCAGTGGTGTCCTAGTATACTGTTGTTTTTTTTAAATAATACTGTAATATGATGAAATTCTACCAAAATCCATGTAGTGCTCTTAATTGAATTATATAGGGTTAAAAGTTCACCTGGAAGTTAACTTACATCCATTATTGGAAGGAAGAAATATACTAAAATTTGGAGTGAGTGATTGGGAACAGTCTATTCAAACAGCTGCAGCATAAACAATGAATGGCTATCACTGAATTTACAGGCAATAATGTTTGCTAAATACTGACTGTAAGACTAAGACAGAAGCATGGTGTTGGATCACATAGTTTTAATATGTTTAACCTAAAAAATTCTATTCAAATTTTATAGGTAAAACATACAGGCACTGACACTCACCTATGGGCTCTAATGTGGAATGCCATGGCCAAGTAGCATCCTTGACAAGTAAACTGAATATTGCTTGCTGGCTAAAAGAGGTGAGAATCTTATATGCATTCTACTTCTTCTTTAATTTATGTGGGTCTGTAGTCTTAGATTCATTTGAACTTCGTGGAAAGGGCTTCTTTTCCATGGCTCATTACAAATACCAATTAAGCAGAGGAGAAAAAAGCTTTACATTCATTATAGCATACTATCTTCTGCATCTATTCTTCTAAAAATATGTTTCTTTCCTAGAGACCACCACTGTGCCATATTTGTATGTACCTTCTCCAAAGTACACAGGAACAGGGAAGAAAATTATTCCCCTCCACCAAAATGGAAGATTCCCCAAGAATCACTGCTGCTTTCTGATTATTTTGCAAGCATATGACCTAAGGACACTTCTGTGCTGTTATTTATAACTATTACCCAGAAAATATGAGCAAAAACAGCTGTGCATCCTTTTCTTATAAATACATTCACAAACACACACATACTAATGCTATTAATTTGAAATCTGCAGAATTGCCACTTTCGCCTTCACAGACAACCGTTAACACTTCCTGAATTTTTATATAGTTTTGGAATTTTAGAAAAAAGTAGTAGTTCCTCTGTAAGGGAAAAAACCCAATCATAATAAAATTAAATAAATCCAGAACACACAGACATGTGCCTATTTGAAATATGTCTCACTTTATCCATTCATTGCAACTTCTAAAAAAAATGTTGTTAGCAAAAATCAGTCTGTTGTTCTTTGGCTAAGAATCTGTGGTTTTCCAGAAGCATTTCCCTGAGTATGTCAGTTTTGCAAAGATGCTATGTGTGCAAGAAAATAACACAGCTGGGAAGAAAAAAATGGTAAGGGTTAATTTCAAGTGTTAGTCACTGAGAGATTCAAATTTCCTAAACAACATTTAGATTCAACTGACTCACATTGGGATGTGGGGATCATAATCATCCTAAGTCAAAATGACCTGTTTTCCAAATCACCAAGTTGTGATCCAAGCTGAACTATGTTAACTGTGTACATCTCTGTTCAAATATTTTTATAGCTCGTGTGCAGTATAAATAACCTCAGAATCTCACACTAGATGTATACTACTTTCTCTTCAGAAAGGCAACCTTTCCCACTTCGTACATTAGGTATCCCTAGTGAAATGTAAGTCTTTGTTGACCATCTCTTATTCTAAATGTGTTTCTGCTAAATGACAATTTCATGCATGCAGCTCCCACACTATTGGATTCACTTCAAATCCAAGCTGGATCTTTTCATTCTCCAATATTTTTAAGAAGGAAGGGAGGGAGGGAGGATCATTCCAATTTAGGTAAGACATTGCCACCAAGCCAATGTTCCTATAGGAACTTTTGACCATTATAGAGTTTTTGACTTCAGCCCTGCAATACAGCTCTGTTTGTAAACACATGGATCACCTTAATCATACAGTATGAATAAATGGATATTCCTTTTCCTGAGCAACAAACAGCTTGTATAATAAGCTATTTTATTTTTAACAGTCACTATTTCTGCCAAAAGTAATGAAAATAGCTGTAAAGAGAGGAAAGATTTGTACACCACTTACACTCATTGTTTTTGTACACCATTTACAGTCATTGATTGAAGTTATTTAAAATTCATACATAAATAAATTTTGTGTGTGTGTAATCTGAGGCAGTTGACCCAATCTAATGCTAAAAGTGAAGGTACAAAGGACCATTTAGTACAATGCAAAGTGGTTTTATGGATAACTATATATTCAGTGAGGATATTTCAGTATAATCTAGCATGGGTAGTTAAATGATCAAGCACATAGCTTTGACAAGAAAAGCCCCAGCACTTTTGAAACACATCAATAGTTTCACAGTTAATGTACTTAAGTCTGTCTTAAGTGGTGTTTATTACAAACTAAAATGGTTCCTTCACTAAACATTTCAGAAATATGTACAGTACACTGGTCTTTTCTACATGTTTACTTCTGTTTCTTGGGCTTATTACTTTTAGCTTTTAGCCATTCAAGGCATTCTCAGCTGATTCACTTCTTTCTTAATTTCTTTACTTCTCCCTCTCTGTTCTCACCTCTGCTTTTATCTTGCATCTCTGCATTTTGTTCATTCCCTACAGTGTTTTGTTATCCACTATAACTACTTCTTATTTTTTATGAATCCTACAGCCAACCCTCAGGCATAAACATCCCAAGCTCCCTTATTTTCATGCATAATTTGTACTTTACAAATAGTCAACTTCTCATGTTCCCCCTCACGAATAAATGTCTAACTGTTTTGATAAATACAAAGTGTATCTCTTTGCTTGTCAGATGCCTTGAAAATAATGACTATTGTCCCCTAGAACTCTGATCAATGTCAAGGAGAGTAACGTTCTTGCGGAAAAGAAGAATATACCCCCCACATACACACATGCTGTTATTCCTATTTTAATATTTCATGTGTCATACTAAATTTTGCCTTGCTAACTACCATAAAAACATTACCTCATCCTCTTGTTGAAAAGGGAATGGTCCATGATGGCTATGTTGTCCCTAATAGAAACAGAAGTAATGAGAATGGAAACCTTTTTTTTGTTGACCTAAATACCATTACTAATATTTATATCAACGAAGGCAAACATTGCATTTTATTATGGAGAAATATATTTGCAAATGTTTCAGGCAAGATGGCAAAATAAACTCCTATAGCTTTAAACCATTTTGTATTACTGCCAGTTCCTTCCCACCATGGTTAAAGATGGCCAGTCTTGGATGACTGCCTAGTTTATGAGAAAAGCTGTGTGTATAAAACTGATTCCCAAGGGGAGAAAATATACAGAAAATGCTTAGAACAAAAGGTGTGGTATTTCAGGGGAGAAAATATAGCTCAAGGAGATAAAAGCAGTGTGGGTAGCCTTTTACCAGCCAAGAGTATTACATACTCAAAGGAGACTAAGTCTTCTATTCAAATGCTTGATAACTTTGCCAAGAAGCCATATGTTACTTCTGGAAGAATATTTACACAGCTTGGCATCTGGATCCTAATGTTGTTGTACATCTGAGAGTGAGAAGGATGAATAAATCACTGGAATAAAATGGTTTATGCATAAATAAGACCACATTAGCTTTAAAGAGGCAGCTTGCTGAAGTATATCCATATCTGCAATATCTTTTATTTCCTTTCCTCCTCTCCCATTTTTGTGTTTATAGTCTAAATCAGAATAATACACACCAATAATCTGAAAAGAAAAGTGTAAAGCAAAATTACAACTCTACATATTTCAGTGTTAAGGACAAGCCCCACTGACTTCAGTAGCTGGTTACTGAAAATGAACACACAGTTGCAAGCTAAGGATAGAAAGGATAATAAAAGGTGACATAAAGTAGCCAAACACATGTCCGGATATTTTTAAACAAACCTTTGGCTTAGGTTCAAAAATGCTGAATCTGATAATTTTGCATATGGTGAAGAGAGCTGCTCTTCACTTATTTGACATTTTCTATTTTTCTTATTCTCTCCCCCTGCCCCCCCTCCACCTATAAACTAATATTAAGAAAAAAACAGCATGTTCATGAATGTGGGGTGAATCTACAGTATCTTTTTTCCATCCATCCATATTAAAGCATTTTGTTCACTCTCCCTACATCCATATTACATACAGTATATGGCCTCCCAGAGTTTCTTGGATAGATGAGCAACCATAGAAGTTGGATTAACAAATAAATAAAATAAATGAACATTACAGCATTTAGTTCATTTACACCATACTTTACCCACTTCTGCCACCAAAGACTAACATGTAAATGGCTGAAAAAATGTACTCTTGACCCCACAGTACCAGTGCATTTGATGCAAGCCTTTCACTCATTAGGGCATTTCTCTAAATGTGCAATGAATGTCTGGAGAGTGGGCAAGAGCAATCTCTTCTATATGCATAGAGAAATGCATGACCATGATGTTCTTCCTTCTATGTAAATGCATATATGGCAGCAGGGCTTTAAAAAAAAAGTTTAAAAACATAAAAAGACAACAATTCTGAATACATCAAATTCTGCCACCACACTCAAGTTTGTAAATGGAGAAGCTCTTTGCAGTCAAACATTCAACACAGTGGAGAGTGAGGGTAGAGGATGCCAATGTCTCAACCACACATTCACTGGACATGTGGTGAAGAATCCAGAAAGGTGAGAAGGGCGATGTTGTCAAATGAATGTGCAATCAAATTTCAAGTTCTACTGTAATTTAGATAAAGAATAGTTATCTGCCACAAATCCAACCTATGTTACAGTGGGGTGGAGAAGAGATCTTAAAATAAATTATATTTTATTTTCAGTTTTAGATAATTAGACACATTTTCAAAGAAGTACCTGAAAAGTTAGAGGGCACAGTGATGCAACAAGTCAGGCATAATGGAACAATGTCAGTATCTCAGCGCCAAAACCATAACATAAAGAAGCACAAATAATTAAGATTCTGGACAGTTACCAATAACAGGCAGGAAGAGATCTCCATATGAATACTAAGATTTGGGACAGCAGTACACTTAAAAGTACACATCTGCTCCAGTCTGGTTTCAGGTTTTGTGAATGACTATCCAAACACATTACTAAGGAATGAACTCTGTTTAAACTTAATTATTTTCCTACATATTTATTCCTGATTGGATTGTTAGAAAGTGAACAGCAAAGAAAAAGAGGGATACACTTCTTTCATAATCTTCAGTGGCTCCCACCCTTTGGAACATTCTTCCCCTGGAGGTAAGACAAGCCCCATCTTTCCTGATCTTCCAGAAAAAGCTGAAGACCTGGCTCTGCCATCTCTCTTGGGGCGGGAAGGGGAGTAGTCATTCCTGGGGATAGCTGGCACCTTAAAGTGGTCCTCATATATACACGAATTGGATTACAACTTTCATTGCCATCTGGATTCTATTTTATACTTTTATCTTGTATTTATATTTTAGGTATTATTTATGGTTTTAAATATTTTAGCTTTATGGTAAACCACCCAGAGTCCCTCTTCTGAGGGGAGATGGGCAGTGGCAAAATTTGATTGATAGATAAATCAATCAATCAATCTTTGGAAGTTCATGTGGCTACAAAGGGGTTTTATTTTTTTCAGTGATGCTTCAAAAGATGCTTCACAAAGCAACATGGCTCCCTGATCCTGAAGGGTACAGCAGCCTCATTTCTTTGCATCCATATGTCTGTTCCATCACATCTAGTATTGAGAAGATATGCACAAAAGGCTCTTCCAGCTACTGGGCATGATGGAAGGAACAACTGGAGGGGTCTGAAGTGCTTCGGTAAAGAAAGTTATGGAACTTCTGCATGAAGCTGGTAGCACTGAATTCTAGTGTAGCCATGCTGTGAAGGAAAAACAGTGTTTGTGAGACAAACATTTTGAAAAGGCTGGTTCTCAGCCTTCAAAATACCCTTTGTAAGGTCAGAAATAAGAGTTCAGATGGCAAAACAAGGTTAAGGGCTAGGATGAAGGATCAAATTGAACAGTTGTGCAGAGTAAGAAAAAAGAAGAGAAGCTCTCTACACAATTAATAGACTTCCTGGGATGTAGCATGTACTGTTGCTTTAGAAAAACAACTGAACTCTGACCTCTGGTTTCTTCCAAGGGGCAAATATTTCATCCAATTATTTTGTAAAAGTAAGAGGTTATGATATACCTTGATAATAAAGCACTATCTTGAGAAATGCAAGGACTTCTGCCAAACAGCTAGAAGAGAACATGGATTCTTGAGATTACAGCAGCTGGCCCGTATAGTGCACAGAAATCCAGATACTAGAAATGCACACTGGAGCATTAGCACATTCATTCCAACATAAAGAGGTTCTGCACAATTATTGACATTCTCAAAAAAATTATTCATATTCTGATGTTATTTGAAAGACAGACTAGAAACTCCTAAGCACCATGTACCCTTTTGGAAATTCTTTTGGAATTTCTGCTAGGTAAGATTCATGCCATGTTTCGAAGAGATCTAAACTGATCTCTTATTGAGGGTTCTGAAATTATTTTATTTTATTTAATTCAATCTACTTTATTACATGATTTATATTCTATCAACATCAAGGTGACCCTTAGCATAAAAATACAAATAAAATAGCAACATCATCAAATCATTACAAGCATTACCAAACAGAAATAAAGTAGAATGAATTTAAAGTATGTCTGAAATGACACACCCAGAGAAAATGAAACAGACTTGTATATTCATCCATAGAAAATGCAGTTTCTAAGGTCTGTATTTATATTCCCTGCTAAAATGGGACTAGACTGGACTAGAATACACTAGACTAAGCTAGTTTAGATTACACTAAATGTGGCAGACTTTTTGGTGGTGCCCAGAATCAGGACAAACTGCTTTCAGTGCAAATCTGTGAGAATAGTATCTAAATAAACAGCAGATATAATCTTGAATAACTACACAATTTGTTCCAAATTCTTAAGAGAGATTTGAATATTTCTTTCAAATAGCAGTCTTGCACATAATAGTTATAATAATAATAATAATAATAATAATAATAATAATAATAATAATAATAATAAATAGCAGTTTGTTCTGTGGAATTGATGTTGGTGATGTGAGAAAGAATGGGGGAGAAGGAGAGAATCTTTAAATGGATAAACATTTTAAAAACTATTAGAAAAGTTCAGGTTTGTGAGCATATTAAAAGAAACTCTTTGGATTTCAGTCCTGGAAAGATAAAGAAGGATCACATTTTCTGGCTATCTACCTGCTTCCTAGACTAACATTAGTCTTGGTCTTACTGCAGGCAATTGAAGTAAAACCCAAAATTTACTGACTTCTCTACCACTGTATTCAGGTCATAGTTCACTTTTTGTGCAATAAATGTCAAGTTCTAACTCATTTATTAGAATGAGTCCACACTATTTCCTGGATATTATGCCACTGTTCTAGAGATGTCACATTTTAACAAGCACTTGGTATGTGTTATATTGTATTGAGAAATCTAGGGCTTCCCTTGCTACTTTGAATGTAATGTGGCACATAACAAAAACTTCAGCCTTTATGGTTAGGCATGTACCATATCTGCATGAGGAAACAAATGCACCTCTGCCTTCATTGTCCAAACACTTGGACTATGGAGAATAAAAAGAAGCTTGAACTTTAGTGCAGGAAATACTAATTTAATAGGTATAATACAGCCGTACTGGAATGATTCCCATTATCAGCATATAACAACCAAAGGATAAAGTTTTCAAAAACAAAAAACAAAACAGATGCAGTGGAAGAGAGGAGGAATTGCAGTGTATATTAGAAGTATCTACATCTGCACAGAAGTGAATGAATGTGGTGGCACTATAAAAGATTATTTACATGCTGAATTTATAGAACTTGGACTATCTTTGCTTATCAGTCATGTAATCTTACTTTCTCTAGGCTAACTGACAAAGATACTGCCCTGAAACTGAAGATCCCTGAGGAAGAATTCATATTTTGACTCAATATAATTGCATAGAGGAAAGACTAAGATTTGACTTAATTTACAAAACTCATTATGATCCCTGAATGGACACTTTCACAAGTTGATTGGCTCCACCACCCAAAGATAGCTCATTGGAGACATCCTCCACAGATTTGTCCTCTCAAGTTAAAGACATGAATTTTAAGAAGAAGTTCCCTGAGGTGTTAGGAGAAATTAGGGAGCTACAGCTGGAAGGCAAAAAGTGAATGTCCTAAGACCTAACACAATTCCTCTTCTTTAGCCCCCTGGGACCTAAAATCAAGAGATCTCCAAAACTCAAAATATGTAAGCACAACACCCAAGCAGATAACTTGTCACTTAAGCAGAAAACATTCCACTGGAGGAGGGAAGGGGATCTAGCAAGTGGAGGACTGACATTTATTTATACCTCCCCAGTTGATATTGCTATCATAGAATACAGCAGGTTGGAGGTCCAAAATTAAAGACACAGAATGTACTAAGTTTATTTTCAAATTCTATTTGTCCTTTTGCGGGAAACTTAGATGAAATAAATCCTTCTAACTGGATACCATTCATTCTCACTAATAAAATTATTGTCCAGGTAGGGATAAACAGTAGGGGAGGGGTGTTGTTAAGGATACTCATTTCTACCAATATGCACTAATGTATCACCTTTTGGCAAATAGCAATGGTAGTATTTATTACTATCCATGAATACAATTATTGCTGTTAATGTCTACCTACCCTCTAAAAGGATTCATTCAAAAATTAAGGAAAATTGTCAAGTTTGGAAGGATATATTATTCCTTGATAGATAGACATCTCAAAAGTGCAGCAGATTTCAGGTGGAATTTCAACACCAGCCTGAGCCCATGTGGAAGGTCTGTATACACAATTTCATCAGTACTCACCAGACAGACATATGATTCCACCCCTTCAAACTCAGCACTCAAAAGAGTATAAAATTAATTATGCCAGCTTATGCCTGGCTCTGTGTACCAATATGACTGACCTCTTCATACTGAATGGAGCTATTGTTGGGGACAGACACAGGGAATTCTCTTTTGCACCAGATTCAACCTGAGTAAACATTGCAGTTTTGAGAAACATAACACACTTTAATATAATGGACTCCCCCGACAATAACCTTTTAACTTAGTGCTATATTTATACCTTCCTGTTGAACAAGAATTTGTAGAAAATTTCTCCCCAACAGTGGCTGATACAGATAGCAGGCCTTCAATTATAATATGATCATTTAAAGTGAGCCTAGCTCTGGCCTAACTTTTAAATTCCCATCAGCTTACTCAGACTTGTTCAAAAATTATAATTTTCAGTACATTACTGTTCAGTAACTATCAGAATTTAATCTATACTGTATTTGTGTCCTAAATTCATGACATAAACCCCCCTCCAAACTAAGTTGCATAGATCAAAACAATGGTTTGACCAAGACTGCATTAGAAGTAGGAGACAGCTGATTGCCAGTTACCAGGCCTACAGATGAGATTCAACTCACATCCCATATTTTGAGATAATTGCCAAAAAGAAATATTATAAATATATAATATGCCTTAAAAAGAGAGGATTTACTCATTTAATCTGGCAACAACCAATGAAAGCAGCCACAGACTAAGATTCATCCAAATTCTGGTGTTTAGTTATGCCAGAAATAAATGTACAGCATTCCTGTCTGGATTGCCATTTTCCAGTAAAACCCTAGAAGGTTCACGTCTGCTAGCTCTATGCAGTAAAACCTCCCTCCCTTTTCAACTCAGATTTCAGCAAGGCCCCATTCCCCAAGTGGCCCCAAGTCACAATCTTGGAAGTTCACAATCTAATTAAACAACTGAAACCAGGAAAATCTTTCCCTGAACTATACATATAAACCTTAAATTTCCCTAAACTATACATATCCCTCCCTGACCGGTAGGTCAATTTTGGCCTCTCTTTTCACATACATAGATAGAACTGCTCAGGTCCCAAAAGAATGGGGGTGGTGGCTATAATTGTCCCTATTATATTCCTATCCCTAGGAAACTACATGAATTTGACCAAATTCGTGAGGTATCTAGACCAACTAATGATTGCTAAATATCGAAGGGCCTTTTTTTTCTCTCTCTCTGATTTAATATCTCTTTTCTTGCTCTGATTTCCATCAGTAGTTCTCAAAGACAAATACAAGAAGATCCCCTATGCAGAAAGACTGAAAATACAGTATTCCCTGCAGAATTTTATGCTTGATATCTTCTATTCAATAAAGACCCCCCCCCCCAAATAATATACTCAGTTGTTAAATTTCCTTTAATGTCACTTAAAACATGGGCCCATTTAATTGAGACACAGGTAAGCTAAGGAATGACATATATCTGTACAACAGTACAATTTTTCTCCTCTTATTCTTTCCCTCTTATTCTGGATAATTGAAGATCTGAGCTAAGTAGATTAGACAAAGGCTATATTCGTGCACCCATGTTACCATTAACATCACTTTTCTCTATACTGAATCAGACTACGTAAAACTTTAATGAAACCCTACTTTAAAAGTGGATTAACACTATATTATTCTATGTATGGTCCTGATATTCATGAAATTAATTCTAATTAATAGTTTTTAATTTGGATTTTAGTATTACTATTTCTTATCTCATTTAAAATCTTCTCAAGCTGGCCAAAACTTGAGACTTACAATAAAGACTTACTTACCTATTAGAAAAAGATATGGGTTAAAATAAGTGAAGGAATGAATAAAAACAGTTATGTTATTGGAATAGATGTGGATTATAATGTCCAAAAGCAAATTGTAAAGAGGTGTAAACTAGTAGTGATGGAGGGCTTTTAATTATCCTGACATCTGTTGAAAGTCAAACTCCAAAGCATAGTCCTTCCAGGAAATTCCTGCCTTGTCTTGTGACAATTTTCTCCTTTAAAGAATGGTAGAACGAGCAGCTGTCCTTGACTTAATACTAATAAATTGGTAATTAATCTGTAATTCTTTACTTTAAGCTGAATTAAAACTGTGTGTATATTTTAAATAAAGTTGATTTTAATACACTTATTTAACCTCTTAAAGAATAAGAACTAAGTTTCTGTGGAAGGAGTGCCTACTGAGAAACACATAGTTGCAAACAATTCTAATAAAGACAAATGATGATTAACAGGAGAAGTAGAAGGGAACAAAAAGGATTAATATAGGAGTTGAAAAGCAGAATGAGTCACCAAGGAAGAGTATATACAGGAAGCCTAGAACTGTAGAGGTGGTGTCAGGAAAACCAAATATGCCAAATGTGCTGAAATTGATGAACTCTGCTGAAAAGAATAAAAAGAGTTTCTTAAGATAAGTTCAAAATGAAAAGAATCAATATACCTGCTGACCAATGAAGATGGAAATATGCTAATAAGCAACAAAGAAAATACAGAAGGATGCCTATTTTGCTTATGAAGAGCCGCATGAAGGGGCAGGATTAAAGCTTGTGGTTGACAAAAATTAATTTATAATGAATTGCCAGGCCTAGATTGCATCCTTGGGGACTGAAGGAACTTGTTGATGATATGACTTGGTGCCTAATCTTTGAGAAATCCTGGGGAATGAGTGAAGTGACTCATTGACTAAGAGGACAAATATCCTTATTTTCTGGAAGGAAAAAAGGGGGAATCCCAAGAATTATAAACCAACTGATTTGACTTCTGGTAAGCACTATAAGGTTTCACATATTGATCTCTAAAAAAATCTTTTCTAAAATCTTCCCATAAATCAATACATGAGTATTTATTGTTATTACCAGAAGACAAGAAGGAACTGTAAAGGACAAATCTTGCTAGATAAATTTTACCTCATTTTTCAAATTGAAAAAAGTTCCATGATAGATGTGGGAATGGGGTAGATGTATTTGATTTCAGCAAAACATGTTATGAAATACCTATGACATTCTGATTAGTAAGCTAGTGAAGTGTGACCTGGATGGCAAAATTAAACAAGTATAAAGGTGACTTGAAAATGACACTGAAAGAGTAATGATCAATGGTCCCTAATCAAACTGTTGTTTAGAGGGATGCCACAGGATTTATTCCAGGGTACTATACTTTTCAACAATTGTATTAATAACTTGGTTGAAGAAGTAGAAGGCATAATTATCAGATCTGCAGGTGACATAAAATTAGATGGGACAGCAAATTCAAATTTATATTTGTAAGTTAGAGAAATGAATGAAATTTAAAGAAATATATAAAATATTATTCTTATATGCCAGAAATTAAATGCAGAGCTAAAGAATGGAGGATACTGGCTTCATAATAATAGTTGTGAAAAGGTGGTTGATTACAAACTAACTATATTTATTAGCTTCAGAAATAACATTATCTCCTGCTCTGTATTTGATCAACCAGGTGTCTTTTGACATTCTTAGGTCCCATTTGGTTTCATGGCCTTATTTCTTGGGGATGGGGACCTATTCTTAGGAGGAAATCATTACTATTCACAGTGAAATACTGGCTTCTCACACTGCAGCTAAGGTCTTCCCTGCCTATTTTATTATTTGGAGGATTGTCTACCAGATGCTTTGCAGATTTGCTGGTGGGATTGTCTGCTGCACTGCTTGCTGGATTGTCAGGATCTCAGTCTGCCCTGTTTTGGGGGAGACTGAGTGAAGTCCAGATTGTGACAGCTACTGGTCTTGTTACAGACTAACAAGGGAAATGTTGAATGGCTGTAGAGGGAGGTAGTTGTGGTAGGCTGCTACAGTAAGACATGTTCTACAGTTGTTGAGCATGGTAAGCAGAAGTACTGCTTGTTGACCATTGGGATGAGATGTATGGTTATTAAGTAATTGGGTAGTTGGCTAGTTAGATCTTGGGAGAAGGATGGTGGGGAGTGGTGGGTGTGGACCAATGGTCGAGGAAGGGCAAGCAGTAACATCCCAATTGTTATAGGGAAGGGGGGATGTGGTGGGAATTATACTGGCTCTTCATGGGGAAAGTAGGGTCAAGGCTTGAAATCAATTCTGTCTTCTGACCCCCAGTATTCAACCCCAATTCCAGATCTCTAGATCCTTGGTGGTCTTGGTCTCTTTTGCCAGGTGCTAAATGCAAGTTTGGTCTGTAATAAAGCTGTTCTTATCCATGATCTTATTCTGGATAGGGCAGCTGACTTAACATGTATAACTGAGATTTGGATAGGTCCAGAGAGAGTGATCTATCTCAGAGATGAGTCTGCCTGGGCAGGGGAATGGAGTGGTTGTGAGCAGGAGGTCTAACAGCTTTCAGAAACACTAAATCACAGATAGCCAAATGTAAGAGCTTGTGGTTGAACGTGGGTTCTAGAATGCAGTTGGGTTTGTTGCTGCTGTTCTGGCCTCCCTGCTGCTGGTTTGGCAGTGGAATCTACTTTTTGGAAACTCTAACATACCTTCATGTGCTATTGAATCTGGAGCAATTGAGGAATTCATGGCCATCATGGCAAACATGAACTGTCCCAGATCACTGAAGGTCATTTGTTAGATCTCCTTTTTGTCTCAGGGTAATTGTGACATGATATCAAGGTGGAGAAAATTACCATCAGCACTGTATCATGGTCAGATCAATCTCTGATTTCTTTTCAAAGCTGGGATGGAGGTGGTGTGATAGTCCTGGTTCTTCTTGATCTCTTAGCAGCCTTCAGTACCATTAGTCATGGTATTTCAAGGATTAGGAGGAACAGTTTTGTGAAGGTTCTCCTCACTGATGTTGGGGGCAGAAGTCAAGGCTGAGGCCCCTGGCTCATGGGGCGCTACAGGGTTCAGTGTTCTTGCCTCTCCTGCTTAACATCTACAGTACATGAAGCTGATGAGTGAGGTAGTTACTACATTGATGATACCCAGTTGTGTACCTTGAATCTGGGTTAATGAAGTGATGCTGTCAAAGTCTTGTCCCAGTGCCTGGAAGCTGTTGGAATCTGAAAGGGAAGGAACAGACTTAAATTCAAAGCTGAAGACCAAATAGCCACATGTTCTTGGTTCTTCCAGTATCATGGATTTTCCACCTTCAGTTCTGAGCAGGGTTGCACTTCCCCAAAGAGAATGGGTATAGAGATTGGGGATACTCCTGGGGTTATAGCTCATGCACAAAAAGCAGGTGGCAGCTAAGGCCAGGAAGATTCATCTGGTACAGTAATTGTACCCCTTCTCACAGTTACTTACAGTATGCTGTAGTCACTTTCTGTGTGGACTATTGTCCTTGAAGACCACTCAGAAATTGTAACTGGTCCAGAAAGCAGCAGCATGGGCAGTTATGGGCATGCCTTGTACACTCATATACTGTGTGAGCTGCACTGTTTATCAGTAAGCTTCTGAGTGCAATTCAAGGTGCTGGTTATTACCAATAAAATCATTAATTGTGTAGGGCCTTGTTATCAAGGGTCCACCTTTCTCCCATTGTTTCTGACCATCTAGTGGATCCAGCAGAGTGGCCATATTCAGATCCATCTTTAAAACAGCATCACCTGATGGGATCCAGGATAAGTGCCTTCTCTGCTGTGGCATCTACCCTCTGGAATAGTGTCCTTCCAGAGGTTTGAGTATCCCCAATTCAACTGTCCTTTTATTTTCCCATAGGTGGAGTGTGTATACCGTGAGCGTGATTCTGATATTCTATTATGGTATATTGGTTCCCTCATTATTGCTTTCTATTATCGGTTGTATTATGTTGGGTTACGTTTTCATCTTGCATGCCATCCAATTCACTGTGACTTGGGTGGTTATATAAATTTCCAAAATATATAAACAAACAAATAAATACTATCACCAGCTACTAGTACAGTTTGGGAGACAACAGATTTTATCGTTCATTCTGGAAATGTTCTCTCTCTCTTGCCTTGCTCTCAGCCTGCTTTCCATATATTTTGTAGTTTCTCAGTACAAATAACAAAGATAGGAATTGAGGGCCAATATGTTAAAATACATATTGATAAAGAAAGTGAAAATTGAACTTCTGGCTCCTATTGTTGTCCTTTTATTAAACTGATGTTGAAACTTGAGTTATGTTTTCTTCCCTTCTTCAGTGCAGTTCCACTGCACTACTAATCAGTAGATTAGTTTAGGGGTAATCCACAACTCACCTCCACTTTAGGCCCCCACAATCTACAACCTAACACAGCTGCTTTATTCTGCCTACTAGTAAAGTCAGCCCTAAATATTTTCCACCTTGGCTAAACTACATTTTTGCCTGCATTGTATCATATACTGTATTGTTGTCTCCCAGAGTATTACAGTACTACAAAACACCCATTTACCTGTGACCTCTTGACTTCAGATGGAAAATAGAACAAAACAATGAGTTGATGTAATGGTTGCCTATTCTAAAACACTATCAGACTCATGAGCAGGAATTCAAAGATATCTAATTTATTAAAGAATAGTATGCAGGATCACAGAGAAAGCTGAGAATGATGAAAGCATGCCAAATTCAAACTAAAAACCCTCGGTGCAAATGAAATCCCTCCCCCCCCCATAGAATCTTCTCAAGTTCACAATCCCAGGTGCTCCTAACGGTTTCTGATGGTCTGCAAGAAAAGGCCTTGAACAGATAACATAACCCAGTACATTCCATTGTACTGATTTCACATACAGAGCTTGGTACAAGGTTTCACAGCAGCTCCCTCCCAAACAGAAACGCGCTTCAGCACCATGGCATGTGAAATGTTACAATGTATAAACTACATTGAATCAATGAACATGACATACTGCCTCCCCAAAGAAAGATTACATTAAGCAGCAGGCTTTAAAGGATAAGCAAGGTGGAAACGGTTAACTAAATCAGGAGCATTAACATGGTGAGCAGACACCCATTCAGGATGAGGAAAATGTTTCCATCTGACGAGATACTGCAGGGTGCCTCGAAGTTTGTGGGAATCAATGATGTCCTTGACTTCAAAGTGTTGTTGGCCGTCAATCATGATTGGAGCAGGAGGAGGAGGTTGAGAGTGCCAGCATGAGGAATGGTACATAGGCTTAAGCAAGCTGCAATGGAAAACAGGGTGCAAGCATTTCAAATTGTGAGGCAGGTCCAATTTAACGGTAACTGGATTGATAAGCTGAACAATAGGAAAGGGACCAATGAATTTGGGAGCAAGTTTTTTAGAGGGTTGAGGTGATTTGATAAATTTAGTAGATAGATACACCTGATCCCCAACTTTGAAGTTGTGTTGTAAGGAACGATGCTTATCAGCTTGCAACTTGTAAGCAGCCTGGGCATCAGCCAAAGCTTGTTGAATTACCGGCCAGGAATCAGACAGTTTAACAGCCCAGTCAGATGCAGAACATGTTTGGGAAGGGGGCTGTGGCAGTTCAGGGATGGGAACAAAGTCATGACCAGAAACCACACGAAAAGGGGTTTGTCTGGTACTTTGATGGACAGCATTGTTGTAAGCAACTTCAGCAAAAGGCAATAAGTCCACCCAATTGTCCTGATGGTAGTTAATGTATGCTCTAAGAAACTGTTCAAGAGTGGAGTTCATAATCTCAGTAGAACCATCAGTCTGAGGATGGGACGATGTGGACATCGCCTTTATGTGCCTGAAACGTTAAGGGCTGCTAATTTGCAGCATTCCCATGATGATAAACTTGCTGGACACTTTGGTTTTGTCAAAACCTTGCATTTGGTTTGCCACCAATTTTGGTGGCCAACCTTGAGACGTGACGTAAAAGACTATGTTGCTTCCTGTCCTGTTTGTGCCATGTCAAAACGGAAAGGAGGGAAACCACAGGGGCTTTTACAGCCAGTAGCCAGTCCTACCCATCCTTGGGATGAGATTTCTATGGATTTTATTGTGGATCTTCCTCCCAGTCAGAAAAAAAACTGTTATTTGGGTTGTAAAAGATTTTTTCTCCAAGCAAGCGCATTTTATTCCATGTGCATCCATCCCGTCAGCCCCACAACTGGCACGCCTATTTCTCCTCCATATCTACCACCTCCCCAGTAGCCCCTCCCATTTGGTCAGTGATCACGGAACGCAGTTTACTTCCCAGTTTTGGAAATCATTTTTAAAACTGATTGGCACCAAACAAGCTTTATGTAACAGTTGCCTATTCTAAAACACTATCAGACTCATGAACAGGAATTCAAAGATATCTAATTTATTAAAGAATAGTATGCAGGATCACAGAGAAAGCTGAGAATGATGAAAGCACGCCAAATTCAAACTAAAAACCCTTGGTGCAAATGAAATCCCTCCCCCCCGTAGAATCTTCTCAAGTTCACAATTCCAGGTGCTCCTAACGGTTTCTGATGGTCTGCGGGAAAAGGCCTTGAACAGATAACATAACCCAAACACATTCCATTGTCCTGATTTCACATACAGAGCTTGATACAAGGTTTCACAGCAGCTCCCTCCCAAACAGAAACATGTGTCAGCGCCATGGCATGTGAAACATTACAGTGTATAAACTATATTGAATCAGTGAACATGACAGTTGAATCCATTTCCTTTTTTCTTTCTTGTGAAACTGTCAACAGGAAAAGCCAATACTATGCCTCAGGGAAATGGATGATATGAATGCCTTAAACTTAAAAAACTCAAATGCACACTTTGGTAAGCTGCTGAAAATTGGGTTGGGTGACTATACATGGCCAAGTGGCATAGGTTGTACATCCTTAACCTAGAGTTTTCAAATTGCAGGAACGAATTAATTAACCAGATGCCTTCACGTTGACTTGGAGTTTTGATGGACTTTTGCATATATAAGCATGCACATTTATTAAATTAAATATCAGATCAAATCACATATTTCAAATATTTAGTGCAGATCAAATTGGTTCAACTTTTGGAATCAATTCACAATTCTAAATCAAATGAACTTGTGGTGGATTTCGGTAGTGCCACTGGTTCTCTGGAAGGAGGGAGGAGGTTAGGAGATAAGAGGAAACATAGTCTAGGGAGCAGTTGTGGGAAGACCAAGAGATTCAGACCTAGATTCAGACCTAGAGCTTTCCCAGGTTATTTCTGCTTAGATTAGGTAGAGTTGCTTTAGTCTGACAAGATTCTGTCTATACAGCGTTAGCAAATAAAGATTTGAAGTCTGGCTGGACTGGTTCTTGGACATTCTTGGGTTGGGCCTGTTTGAAATTATCTCTTACCTAATTCATGCTGATATTCATTCCTCCGATAAGTAAGGTTGTTGTAGCTGAAAAACCAATAAAGCACTTTCTGGAATGGCAGTGAAGTAATAGAAGTTTTGCTTAATAAATTTCTTGTACTATGAACACCTTAAATTCACAGAACTAGTGTCAGAAAAATAAGTTATAAATCTCACATAAACTTTCTCTCAGAAGAGCAACCAAATTTTACTTTAACTAGTTCATGTTCCTGGTTGGCTTCACCTGGTCCTAATTAGTAGCATTAATATTCATTAACAGATATGGGGCTAAATCAATCTGCATATTTTTTTGTCTGAGTGTATATCCACCCCATGCTAATTAACACATGTGTGTAACATGTTTTTTTTTATTATTTAATGACTTGCAATGATCTGATATTTAGGAAGCTTTTATTATTATTATTATTATTATTATTATTATTATTATTATTATTATATTAGTTAACAAATGGGTGATTGTTTTAATTTGAAGCTTTCAATGGATAAATGTGATTTTTTAAATACTATTTTATTGTAAATTGCCTTAAGTCCTGTGATTGCATGGTGTACAAATCTGTGTAATAAGATATAGATAGATAGGTAGATAGATAGATAAATATTAATATTTATTAGAGTATCCAATCTTTATATTAACATATATATCAACTGAACATTGACATAGGTTCACATTGATTATTCCTTTTTTTTTTTTTTTACATATTGTTTCTGTGGTCATGACCAAGTTGAGATTGCCACACCTGAATTTCAGAATTGGATGAGCTATCATTTCAATGATTGGCCATTCTTACTCTATATTGACTATTTAGAGGCTGCAGAACTTTGCACTGAAATCCTTTTGATTAATGAAAGACATTTAGGCAATGCTAATGCTTCATAGACTACCATTCTTTTTGCAATGTTAATCAGTGTTTTTAAAATGTTATCTTATTACAGCATAATCAGATTTGACCACTTGGGCTCAATTCCCTTGAATTGGCTCACACAGGCATGGTTTCATGCATGTAGCATTTTCTCAATTCTCAGAAATATTATTATTGTATATCATTTCAAATCATCCTCATATTGATGTATACTCTGTCTCTTTAATCAATCTGTGAAATCTTTCCCACATTTTTCAACTTAAAAAGAAAATAAACAAGAGATCCTTTAATATACATTGAAACAGTCCCTTCTACAATAATGGAACCCAAATCCAATTTAAAAAAGATGGGGGAACAAAACATATTTGCTAATGCACTAAACAGATAAAAATGGAGAAAATGAGTTTATTTTTCAGTTAATGTACATTTAGATTATAATGTACCTTCCATTATAACCTTAATGGAGCTGCTGTGCAGGATCTGAAATGAATTGCGTAAATGAAGCCAAATCAAAATTTAGTCTTTCATTCTGTGTAAGTCTATCCCACTGGCCAATACATAAATATTTTAATTCAGTCATGTGTTAGCTAGATTACTGCAGTGTTTGAGAGACACTGGCATGACAGCTTCATAAATCTTCTTTTCATAATTCATCAATATCACATCTTTAAAGGACAGTTTAGCAGCAACCTACAAAGCCAGAAATTCAGCCATCCTTTCACCCTTGACATTCAACCATCCTAATAATCTTTTTTTTTAAGTGTCAGAATTCAGGTATCATTGATTAATTCCAAAGCAGAATGAAACAGGTTTTGCTTACAGACCATGCTTGGGCTACTGTGGCCTACTACACTTGTTTTTTTTAAGTGCAGAGGTGGAGCATGACAGTAGAACAACACAGCACTATTAGGCAGAGCATATTTTGAGAATATTTGGCCAAGGAATTTGAGAGAGATCCTTTCATTGATGTTGCATAGATGGTTACTTATTGGGCTAAGCTACAATGTCACTGGTTTGCTTTGGGTTTACTCTGAAGTGTGAACTCATCCATTAAGGCAAGGTTAGGCAGCCTGAGACCTAGAGGTAAGTGCATCCCCCAATCTCTGCTTTGCAACCCCCAGAACCCTCCAGAGTATGCCACTGAAGAATACTTTCAGTAACACATTGTTGACTATTTATCTACAAGGCTTAATAAATCCATTTTGCCTCTTTATATTAAGACTGGTAGGAATTATAAGAAATGATGGAGTTTATAAAGAGCCTTTTAAATAAAAATCATGAGAAGAACATTGTTACAGACATATTCACCATTAACCTGACCAATTCTACCGTCTGTCCATCCTTCCTGTAGAAGCCAGGAAGAGTAAATATCAAGTACCCATTTGGTAGATGACACCTCTCCAGAGATTCTGACTGTGCTATCAGGCTGCACAGAATGGATAACATTCATTATAATAGGATACATCAATTAAACTTGTATCACGCATTGCATCTAAATCAGCATGACTCAGTGAGTTTATCTTAATTTTACTTTATATAAGGATTGAAAAGAACGAATACAAAGAAATGTCATAGGGGTGATTATCTAGCACAATATTTTACCCAACTTATTTGTCTGGTGTGGCACAATCTTCTATAACTTATAGTGATTCTATGGTCTTAGGCAATGAATTTTCATATCACCCACTAGCTGCTAGATGACCCTTTTACCTGGAGATGATAGGGGTTGAATAGGGACATTCTGATAGAAATATGACCTTACTACTGAGCTGATATCATTGCTAGGTCAGATAATAACACTCAGTGTGTTTCACTCTAGAAATTACTTCCCTGCTCTTTTCATACATGATGAAGATATTCTGTTCGGTTTTCATTCCCTGTAGCCTGATATTGCTTGGAATCCAGTTGTTTTCTCATATATCTATAAATGATACATCACTGTTGTTTTGACAATGTGCTAGATTTAGAACTGGAGGATAAGTGCCACTATCACCCCACTGTTTGACTCATTGTTAAAGAGAATAAACAATAGCCTTGAGTATAATGCAAAGTCAGCCACAGATCAGATCATACATTTCCAGAGTGCTCAGATAAATCATTTATTAGCTGTATCACCCTAAGGGCGATTTCTCTATTATCCAGAGGTGGAGAAACAATTGTAAAATGTCAATATAGCATATTACAAAATATGAAATATCAAACTCCACATATTTGAAGCAAACCCAGAAGTTTGGTTCATCTCAATTGTCTGCAGCAAATTATACGAAGCTAGGTCTGAACATTACTAAGTCATTAATGCATACATTTAATATATTGACAATTGCAGCTTTGGTTCAAACTGCTATTTCTTAAAGTGTTGTTTACCAATGCAGGAGCTGGCAGAAAAGTATGCTGGCTTGAAAAAGTGTGGACTGTGCTTCCTACCCCAACAAGCAGGATAAGGGTTTTGTCCTCATAAGAAGTAGGGAGATGAGGTGTCAGTTTTTTGATCCCACAGAGTGAGCAGTCTGTGAGTTTGGAGAACTGGAGCCAATGTAACCATTTTCTCTTGCTTTTCTTTCCTTTGCATACCCAAGGCAAAAGGAGCAAACCAGAGAACTTTGGTGCTTAGTCACTCTCAGGGATTGAAATAGACAGCATAAAACCTGCCACCTTTTTTCCCCTCCAATAAAGATGCTTGCTCCCAGTTTCCAGATTAGACATGCAGCACCTGGCTGGGTTGGTACAGTTTTGAAATGTGCCCAATGGTCTTCCATAAAACCACTGGATATATTTCAATATATGTTCTATAGTCTTCAGTAAAGCCCCAGGACACGGGTCAAAAATGCCTTCATGGAGTTGGTGCTGCAATGCCTAATCCACAGGCGTGACACATTGCTGTTGAGGGTGACAGCTGAAAAGCTGCTTCTACCATTTTTCCCTTTTCCTTTGGAAAGGGGAGTCAGCTAAACAGCTGCCAATCCATGAGAAGAGAGTTTCTGTGATGCAAAGTGAACAGTTACTAAGGTACACTCTCTTCATACCTGTTTCTCCAGATGTGGAGGGGAGAACAGTTCCTTCAATATCAGTTCTCCAAGTTCACAGATGAATCACTCAGTGGGATCAAAGAAAAGGACTTACACCTTTTCTTCCCTCCATAAAGCTGTCTCCTCCCCCTGCACAGATTAGGTTCTGTAGCTTCTAATCTCCAGGTGGGAGTGTGTTGTTGACAAATGTACAGTGATCTTAAGGACACTCATTGAAACATATGTCCAGATGGCTCAAAAACTGCATCTGCAAAGCCCTGGTGATCAGATGCTGCTGTGCCTGATCACCCAGGTCTGGGAAGGCAGGGCTGATTAAATGGTTTTATCTGAATTTTTGCAGCTAAAGAAATACTTTTCCCCACTTCCCTTTCCCTATAGTTCTCCAATCCCAAGGTACACCTCTGTGGGATAGAAACAGCAGCTAAAGAGCTATTCAGAACCTCACATATGTGCATACTTCTGTTGCCATCCATCCAAGCCACTGCAACATCAACTCCGTGGAGGTATTCTTTACCCATGTTCCGTGGCTTTACTGGGCTTTACCTTTTCCAAAAGGCAAATAGCCCTGAAAATCAGTGACATGCCCCACCCCCCCAGGTGTGTATGCACAGAACAGCCTCAAGTAGTCATGGGAGATTCCCACCTCTAAACTCACAAGGTGCTCCCAATGAACTGCATGGCACAGTTTGTGCCAGAAGACCCTAGATAATGCCTAGTGGGACAGAAAGGCAGAGGTATAGCTTTTTCTGTGGTGGGTGAGGGACAAGATGTCATCTGTTTATGTCCTCTAAATATGGTTGCTGAGATATTTCCAATCAGGTAGTTAGTTACAGTAATTGTGTAGAAGAACCTATATAGAAACCTCTTCTGCTTCTGCTTCTGCTTCTGCTTCTCCTTCTCCTTCTCCTTCTGCTTCTGCTTCTCCTGTCCAGCAGGATAGTGCAGTGCTTTGGATTTGATTCTAGAAAGCTGTTTCAGAGTGCACAGAAGAACAAACATAGCATGTGTCTGTAAGTCTTCACAGTAGCTGTGTCTTTTCACAGGATAGCACAGTTGCTGTTTCATAGTGCATAGGAAAAGGTGTGCTCCCAGGCATCTCTTAGGAATCAAATCTGAAATGCTGCACAGTCCTGGTATCTAGATCCAGGTCACAAACAAGGATCTTCATTTTTCAAAGCAAATAAAAGAACTGTGTTCCAATTAATATGAAATTGACTGTCCTTGAATTAGTATCATCTTGTGAATTTATGTTAAGCTTTAAATTGAACAGGAGGAAAACAGCCTCCTGTACCTACAGATCTTGGGCATGAACCAATGAAATAAGTAAAAGAAAATGAGACTAAATATATCCCAGGTGCCTTTGCAGATAGAAAAAGGAAGACTTATAGTATACTGTATATGGTTCCAGGACTGAAGCTGGGATTATGAGAAAAAAGGTGTGCTGAGTCTTCTTCCCAGCTATTGCCTTGTTCCAGATCACATATTCTGACCAGGCAATCTGCATAACTCTGTGCTGCTACTTGATCCAGAGAGTCTTTTATCACTCAACCAGATTTGTGCACTCAAGCTGCCATGCCTTACATTTGCTTGGGGATGCAGTTCTGTGGATTAAATTGTCTGTGTGATGTGGCTTCACAGAAAACCCACAATGCCACTGGGAGTTGTTTTACACAAATGGCTTGCCACACAGCTGTGCCTCTATCTTCTTACATTTTAAGCAAGAACTGTCCTACAGTTGAACGAGCACATGAATTGAACTCCAGTGTACAAGCGAGTGATTTACGTACTTGCAGGTGTTATTTTTTTTATTCTTCTTGCAGTCAGGGCTCTGTGAACATGTTCTGTGACTAGCAAAAGATCTTCCTTTTGTTAACCACCTATAAAAATAATACCTTCCCTGCTGATTCAGGCACCACAATCAAGCAAGTGGGGGTGGGGTAGGGGGTGAGAATAAAACTTTCCCCTTCTTATACAATGTTTAAAAATGGGACAGGTATTCTATTAATTGTCATTACTGGGTCAAAGGATCATCTCTGAAAGGATGACACCTCTTTAAATAGGCCTGTGTTTTTCATTGAAGTAAGTCTGAAGTAGATAGTTCAAGATGGAGCATAGGAATGCACTTGCTGGTGACAACATATCCCAGGATTAGGCTTATTTTGACATAGTCTTGATAATAGAGGCCAGAAACTTAGTCATTACAATATTTTGAACTTTCCCACAAAATATTTGATACTGTAGCATTTAATATATTGATGTAAAGTGAAACAGCTATAGCTAACTCTATATAGCTGGGATTTCATAAAAGGTTATAAAGAGAAGATGGTGACATTATCACACAATGGTAAATACATGACACATTCTGCTGACATTTAAAAAGGCTTCTTTTGTCAAAGAACTTCTTCTGCAGTAACTACCCTCATTACTATGAAGATTGCATTAATTAGATGAAAATGTCTGTAAGTAATGGAAACTTTTGCTACTGAGTCCTCATTTATATAGCTGAGATGGCCTAGCATATAAATGCTTTTTTGTGCCAGCTGGATTCATTTGAGGCAGAATACCTTTACAGGATGAGTGAAAATTTTTACACCTGTTATTCTGGACCATATAATTGTCATTTTAGACTATTCAAGTGTTTACTGCCTCTTTTATAACAGGGAAAACTTTTACATTTTAGCAGGAATTGTTCAACAGCCTGCAATAGACTGACTTGGATTTTTATACCATATTTATTTATTATTCATTTCTATTAAGCGCTGCAGAAATTCAGGAAAGCAATCTCTCACACAAAATACCACAAGATGAATATTTTAAATTATCAGTTTGTGAACAGGAGCACAAGCTGGAACTTACTCACATTAGGTCCTCAGCAAATGCACAAACACCCCAAACACACTAACAGAGAGAGATGTAAAACACAATCACATTTTTAGACACATGCTAAGCACATCTATTTTGGGGGAAACCTTATAGGACACAGATGCTTATTTGAGAAAGCATTATTAAGCATCTTCTGACTGACTGATTACAACACTTTCCAAACAAGTATTGCAATACTGATTTGTATTTTTAAGAGTTCAGAGTTTAATTGTTCTTTTGTTGACCAGATTTTCTACTGCCTTCAAATGGAATTTGCTGATTATGGAAGTTTTCCACATTGTGAATAGATAACATTTTTATGGGGAAAATGTTGTGGGTTTTCATTCTTTCCCTGTAGCATCCACATGCTTGCATGTTTTTCCTCACTCAAATTGCTTTTAAAGCAGGACTTGCTATTGCACAATGGCTTTTATTAATTTCACAGCAGGGTTAATCATGGCGCAGCAAGGTCAAGTATCTTTTCAATCCTCACATAGCGGTTTACACTAATTAGAGCTGATTCTGTACTGTACAGCTTATCCCTTAAATATCAAACATCCTGATATTTGGAAAAGAACAGCCAATATATAGAGTCTAATAAGAGAAGCTGACACCGGCTAGCGGACATTGCTATACAATAAACTGTTTATCTAGTTTGTTCTTCTCTCTCTGAGCAGTTAACCCCAAGGAGTAGGCCACAGTTCTATATACTGTAACATATCATTGAACCTAAAGTTTAACTTTACAAGAAAGAAATCAAAATAAGATGAAATAAGAAATAGATGAAGTAATTAAAAAAAAACCAACCTGAAGCATGATTTATTTTAATGATTTGTTGTCTTTTCTAAATAAACATTTTTTCCTAGAAATGCTAATGCCTTATTCCACAAGTATTCAAAAAGCTAATCAAATATTCTAAGTATAAACACTTCCATCTTTGTTCTATCAATATTTATAACTGGAAAGCACATCATTGCTACAAATACCTCAAGTCAATGGAAAATACCACTTACAACAGAATACATAAAAAAACAGTTGAACATTATAATTTATTTCTGTCCTGAGTATCCCATAGGCAATGAGAACAGAACTCCAAGTAAATTATGAAGGTCATATCTTCCTGTTTAAAAATACAAAATGCTTTTATAAGCCTGTCTCCTGGCAAAAGTAAGCTACCTTTTGGAATGATGCCTTGGTATTTAAATATAACAAACAGAATTTGCTTGCCAATCTGCTGATAAAGGGACAGATTATATAAATATTCTGTGAAACATTTATTCTGACCACACTGTCTATTCAACATCAAATGGAACAGACTTTTTTAAAATGGAAAGTCTGAGCAATTTTGTTAGTCATATATAAGTAAAATTTAAAGCATGAAAATACAAAGTGTGTAACTTATCAAGTGATAAATAAATATATACATGAAATTCTCATGATCTACCAGATGAGCATAATTAATAGCTACTGATATAGTGAATCTATATTCAATATTATATGGCTCTAATCAATGATGATGGTATAAATTGCATCAAGCAGCAACTCAAGGAATTTAGTATGTATCATATATATATATATATATATGTGTGTGTGTGTTTTAAATTAAATTCTTTTTAAAAAATATGCAATTCAAACATATACCAAATTCTCAAAGCAACCTGCAGAAGTCAGTGAGAATTATGTGAAAAGTTTTCAACTTTGAGCCATATTTTAAATCTGTAAATATGAAGTATGTTCTCAGTTCTTACCTGTATATCCAAAGAGGATTAGGCACAGCCCTCCCTTAAGAGAACGTCATAACTGCTTCTCATCTCTGCCAGATGGTTATTTTTTTGCATGAGAGACTCACAATGCAACCTCAAGCTCAAAAATAGAGGAATATGGACCAGGAATTAGAATTGAGCCTCACAGAATCCTGGAATATGTTGACATTCATGTTCAGATGTTGGAAATTATTTACAACACATTTATTATCTTTACCAATCTGCAAATTTTTAATGATTTGGGGTGAGCAGTCTATATATTTAACACAAAAATAGTTTTGATGCAGGAGACACTAAGGAAATAAAAAGGGAATTACCAATAACAAATGAATAAGCAAAAAGCAGTTACTGAGATCAGACAGGCCATTGCATATTTAAACAAATATGATACAACATACTAGCTATCTGGAGCAGTACAGAGCAGAAAGTTACAAGCATTTTGCTTTGGTAAGGAGAGATGCTCCCCTTACATACAACACATCTCAGACTGGAGTCAATAACTGGGAAAGTTGTTATCTTGAGAAAGAAGAAATAGCAATGTTTTAGGTCCCCCACTAGAGATTCCTGCAACCCCTGATTCTTGCAGTGTATCATTACAGGGGACAGTCTTCCTTGCAAATATCTTCCTTCATCAGAACAGCACTTATAGGCATCATATTATTTTTCTCTCATTCTTTCCCACCTCTAAATTTGCTTCTTTCATTATAATGTTAAGACAACAAATTACCCAGTTAGAAAGGCAAAAGGCTGAATAGCCATGAAGAAAATAAACTTTCTACCCCATGGCCAAACCATGAGTTTCCTAAAACATTAGACAGTTCTTTCTATGTGAGTCCTTAACAAGCTCCATCTTTAGGGATCTCCCTGTGGAGTAACCAAGCTCTGCTGAGCAGGATGTTTTTTTTTTTTTTTTTCTCCAAAATGTCCCAAAAATAATATTTTGAGATATCTGGAATAGCAGCCACAATCACCAGCCTAAAGGTGGATTGAACAGTTCCAGTAAGATTAATCATATCCTGAAAGTAATTTTCCCATCTATGCAAATTCAGACTAGAAGAGATCTTTCTCCAAAAAAAAAAAAAAAATGGCCAAGACAGAATGTTCTGCCTCTTGAACAATTAAGTCACATTTCTATAAAATTTACACTGTACAGAAAATATGAAGTCAGAATATAAGATTTCTGGGTGCATATTTTGTAAATGACAGCACTGACATTCCTTATTTAAAAGATCAAGATTTTATTATCAAATTAACATTGTAATGTATACAAAATTACCATTTTTCTTTCCATGTAATTGTTTCTAGGACTCGTTTTCTAATCTTCATCCAATTAAGGGAGCCTCAATCAGTGGCATAAACATAATGAAGGCAGCTGCCTTGGGGAACAGGGAGCCTGCCCGCTCTTTGTTGCATTTGTTCAATAGACCAGATCATGTAGGTGAGCCAACAATATCTGTGCTGGAAAAACCCAGTCATTAGATTGCATACCTCATAGATGGCCACTGGATGGTAGCACAGAGTTAGAGTTTGATGTCTTTCTTTTCTGCCATATAATGCTCATCATTTTTGTAGCCTAAGTCTGGAATGCCTATTCTTTCTTCTCTTTTTTTATAGTCCAAGCACAGAGCTCCAGTAGGAGTTGCAGTAGAAGAGTACAAAAGGAAGGCTGTGAGAGAGGGAGAAGACACTGCTTTTTCCAAGTCAGCTGTGAAGAGAAGTTCTCTGGCAGTTTTTTCCAGAATCGCAGCTGGATACTCTTTTATTCATCTCGCCCTCCTCCCTCTTGGTCAGCCTTTTGAGGTCGTCCAGTTAGAGATCAGATTCTACAAAACGACTAGAACTATATTAGTAAAAGAGATAGACTATAGCCACAGAATCTTGCAAGTCTGACTGTCCTTTCCCTTCCCTCTCTTATCCCCGGGGAGTCAGATGTGGTAGGGAGCCAGTCTTGAGCCTTTTTCTAATATTTCCCTTCATCCTGGGCTCAAAGCATGCTTATGCACCTATTGTGCATGGTTTATGTGTTAATGGTTTCTGAATAGTTTCTCCAAGATCATCTCCATGGCTCCCTATGCTGGTAGAAAATAAGGACCTTGTCAGAGGCCAAATCTGTTACCACAGCAATGAGGAGAAAAACATGGCTAAAGTCCAAAACCAACAAAAAGTATGGATAAGTGGCTCAGGCAGACATCTCCCTAATTCACATAACTATAAGAAGGCAAGGGGGTACAGCACAATCAGACTTGCAGGATTCCCTTAGTATAGCCACTCAATAAAGCAGCCTTAACCTTCCTGTGGAATTTATTCATGGTCTACTTGATAGGGCCAACAATGCTCTTCCTACTGTGAAAGAATGGGGTGGCGGGGGTGGTGGGGGAAATAGGCATACTAGCTCCAGGCAGCATAAACAGAAATTATTACCAGATGACAGCAAAGAGTAGTCCAACACTTTGCTACCATCAAATGGCTTTCCCTATGTAGTATGCCTAAAAATAAAAGGCTTTCAGGTGCCTGAGTGGAAAGCCTTCTGAGTGCAGGAGTGCAGGAGGTCAAAACAGAGAGGGGAATGGCAGGGATACTTTGGGTGACCAAGGAGAAAAGGAAGACCATCAGGGGGCTCAGGCCCACTGTTGCTGTAGCATCTGGGAAGAATTTGCCAGGTGAATTTTCTCTTCCCTTTTTCTCATCCTCATTTGCCAAGCCTGGAAGTGCCTCAAGGCCTGAGCTTTCTCATCTTTGAAGGCCGCATTTGTGTAGTTCACCCTGGGAATCAGAGAATACTACTTCTGGCCATGGAATAAATTTGAAACCTTGGAAAATCCAAAAACTAACATCCTTCAGTTATCAGATGGCTTATCCTTCAAGAAAAGTAGCCTTTCATGTATGTTGTGTCTGTGTGAATTTCTTAACTCTTCTGCCAATGAAAGCCTTTGCTGCCACATGAAAGAGCAGCTTGATTATCTCTAGTAGCCTAATTGCATTGTTTTATATTTTTTATTATTATTAATCATTTTGATTATTATTTATACTAAAAAAAATCCAGTGTGAAGGGAAGGAAGTAAAATATGGCTATTCATGATGAATTCTTCCCTCCCCTTCCATTAATCCAGTGTTTGGCATATGCATTCTCATACATCTAAACTGGCATAGAAACCATGTGTTTATGCTGTAAGTATATTTGTTAAAAAATCTGCATCTTATCCAGCAACTCCACATGCTTCTTGGATTAAAATCTAACAGTTTTTTAAACAATAAACAAAAAACCTGCATCTCATAGGGAACTACAAATAAATATTTTCAGCTAGTGAGACAATAGAATTACAAAATGGCAATGCACAGGACTTGACTGCTTACTCTATCAGTTCTTAGAACTTTCGTAGGCTTGAATATTTAATAGGCAATTAACATGCACTATCCATTGGTCTCAGATTTAAGGGTTTTTAAGGCTGTCAGTGGTTTTCCACCAGGAAAAAGTATGAATTTTGCCCTAAGCAAAAGTGATTTGCCCAACCTGTCATTCAATTTATATAACAGATATACTTAAGCTACTTAACAGGATTCATAAATTCATTAGGAAATGTATTGGTATTAATGGGAATACAGGTGAGTATGGATTTCATTTATAAATTAAATGTTGAGTTCTCCTTTGCTTTTGATCAAATGCCATCAGTCTAATACATCAATCCTGAGCAACAAACTGAAGCTCACTCCAAACAAGATAAGAAGTTATTACTGATTATTTTTATGTCCAAATCAGTGACGTTCAGCCTGTACTGAAAGAGGCTAGGTTTCCCCTAAATAATCACATTCATCACTTTGGTTCCCTAAATGATGACATTCTAGATCTATACAAGGCACAAATATTTCTGTGGTACAAGCAGCTTTTACTGATGCTTGGTCTTAGACTGGTGCATGAGTTAGAGTCCTGCCCACACTGAGAAAGCCTCAGAGATGGGAATCCATGGCCTGATAACTTCTTATTTAGATTGCTGAAATGTGTAATGGGATTTTTCTTGAAGATGATATAGAAATTTAAATTAGTGTAATAAAAACTGCAGCAAGAATGCTGATTTGAACTAGACAGTTGGATGTCTATTTCCATTCTGGTATCAGTAAAAGTGTAATACACTGACAATAATTTGTGCTACCACCATCAGAGTTAGTATTTCTTTAAAAAGTAGCCTTATGCCCTTAGGATGGCTGGAGAATACACAGTCCCTTGCCGTTGGCCATTCTGCCCATGGGAGTTGAAGTCAGAACATTTGTTTTGGGGAAAGAATTGGATTACAGTGAAAATAGCTGTAACAATTACTCTATATATAGAAGTTGACAATCAATATTGGAATAAAACTGGATAGATCCAAATTCAATTCTCCTCTCTAATGATCTTCATTAGCTAACTTTTTGCTATAAACAGTCTCTCTAATTCAAAGATATTTGTCTGGTGTGCATATAAAATCTTGGATGCTGTTTTGTTACCCTTCAGAGAAGGTAGGATATAAGTATGCTAAATAATATATAGAAGATAGCAAAACCACAAAACAATAACAAAAGAGGGACAAAATGGTTCCAAACAGTCTCTGAAATTAAAGAACTTCTGACTATGTATAAAGGTTACTTGTGTCTTGGGCCAATTAATGTTCACCTAGGCTACCTGGTGAGGGACGCGGTGGCGCTGCGGGTTAAACCGCTGAGCTGTCGATCGGAAGGTCGGCGGTTCGAAACCGCGCGGCGGGGTGAGCTCCCGTTGCTCGTCCCAGCTTCTGCACACCAAGCAGTTCGAAAACATGCAAATGTGAGTAGATTAATTGGTACCGCTTCGGCGGGAAGGTAACGGCGTTCCGTGAGTCATGCTGGCCACATGACCCGGAAGTGTCCTATGGACAACGCCGGCTCCAAGGCTTTGAAACGGAGATGAGCACCGCCCCCTAGAGTCGGACATGACTGGACTTTACGTCAGGCTACCTGGTAACAATGCTGGGAGGATAAAAATGCGTGAAAGGAGGCAGCTCTTTACACTGCCCTAGAAGTAGGATGGGATACTTTACATGTGAAGCCATTATGTGGTTTGGTGTTGGAACCTAGCTTCCTATAGATTTGTAAATCATGGGTTAAGCTTAACATGCAAACTCAAGCAATAGTGATTTATTCAAATATGTTTAGGAAATCATGGCTTAGAACAAAGCCTTTATTACTTGGTGTTGAATATGTATATTTAAGATTGCACTGAGCAATATGTCTCAAAGAAAACATTACATTACATTGTATAAAGGACATAACTGCATCTTATACTTTATACTGTCTGTATGGCAGAGATCATATACTGTGCCAATACTGTGCTAAACATTTTTTGTAATGTGTTTGTTTTTATGAAGAGAACAGACAAAATTAAGCAAAAAAACAAAGCTAAGGTCACTCAGAACAGAGAACTACCTTTTTCACTCATGCCATGTCATTCATAGAAAATATGTGAGGCTAATACTTATGTGGGATAAAATCAGAAAAATAAAATCTTTCTCTTAATATGTCAGAAAGAGGTGAAGAGGGCAAATATTCAGAACACTGTGCAAAATGATAGCATTCATACCAACAGTATTTTAATGGGCTGAGAGAGATCTTCACATCTCTTTAAAAAGTGAAGATCTCAATGACAAAAATTCATTTCAAATTTGGGGTAGAGATTTTAGAATTTAGGCTTGTTACCTAAAGAGATTATGGAAGAAGCATCTTAATTTAAAACATTAGCTCTCTTTTGTACTCCATAACAACAATAGCAATATGATTAGCATAAAGCAAGAAAGTATCCTTCATGTTCAAATGAATTTCTGACTTCAGATGCTCAGTATTGAGCTTATGGAATTGTTGTTACATTATAAAACCTGATGTGGAAAGTACCCTGGTGTTTTCTGTGGCTGTTGTAGCATGCACTGACTAATGAGCTAGCCAGATATAAAAAAAAATCCCATGTCATATAAATATAACGGGATCAGTTCATTCAGAATGGTTCTCTGGAAAAGAACAAATTCTGCTTCTTTACTTGCCTGCTCTTTGATCTTCTTGAATAGATCTTTCCTCCCTAAGATCAAAGCTAACTATTCAGAAACAAATTAAACTGATGTGTTCTGATTAGGCATCCTCTAGATTGCTAAACCCTCTGGTGAGTTAATGTAGCTTTGGTTCAGGGTGAGATGGTTTTCAGCATTTCATGTTCACAGAAAGGACCATCACAAAAAGGATGGGTGTTTAGGGAGGAAAAATGGTGGTGATGTGTAACATCCTGAGGCACCCGTGTATAATTAATCTTAAGAAAACATTATTATTGGTCTCATATTACAGGAAGGCAGATTCTAGTTGAATTGTCAGCCCTTAAAGTAGGCTGGTCAAGAAACAGACACCACAAGAAATACTGGAACTTAGTTTATTGATGTTGTTGTTTATTCGTTTAGTCGCTTCCGACTCTTCATGACTTCATGGACCAGCCCATGCCAGAGCTTCCTGTTGGTCGTCAACACCCCCAGCTCCCCCAGGGACGAGTCCGTCACCTCTAGAATATCATCCATCCACCTTGCCCTTGGTCAGCCCCTCTTCCTTTTGCCCTCCACTCTCCCTAGCATCAGCATCTTCTCCAGGGTGTCCTGTCTTCTCATGATGTGGCCAAAGTATTTCAGTTTTGCTTTTAGTATCATTCCCTCAAGTGAGCAGTCTGGCTTTATTTCCTGGAGGATGGACTGGTTTGATCTTCTTGCAGTCCAAGGCACTCTCAGAATTTTCCTCCAACACCACAGTTCAAAAGCATCGATCTTCCTTCTCTCAGCCTTCCTTATGGTTCAGCTCTCGCAGCCATATGTTACTACAGGGAACACCATTGCTTTAACTATGCGGGCCTTTGTTGTCAGTGTGATGTCTCTGCTCTTAACTATTTTATCGAGATTTGTCATTGCTCTTCTCCCAAGGATTAAGCGTCTTCTGATTTCCTGACTGCAGTCAGCATCTGCAGTAATCTTTGCACCTAGGAATACAACGTCTTTCACTGCTTCTACATTTTCTCCCTCTATTTGCCAGTTATCAGTCAAGCTGGTTGCCATAATCTTGGTTTTTTTGAGGTTTAGCTGCAAGCCAGCTTTTGCACTTTCTTCTTTCACCTTCATCATAAGGCTCCTCAGTTCCTCTTCGCTTTCAGCCATCAAAGTGGTATCATCTGCATATCTGAGATTGTTAATGTTTCTTCCAGAGATTTTAACTCCAGCCTTGGATTCCCCAAGCCCAGCTTGTTGCATGATGTGTTCTGCATACAAGTTGAATAGGTAGGGTGAGAGTATACAACCCTGCCATACTCCTTTCCCAATCTTAAACCAGTCTGTTGTTCCGTGGTCTGTTCTTACTGTTGCTACTTGGTCATTATACAGATTCTTCAGGAGGCATACAAGATAACTTGGTATCCCCATACCACTAAGTACTTGCCACAGTTTGTTATGGTCCACACAGTCAAAGGTTTTAGAATAGTCAATAAAACAGAAATAGATGTTTTTCTGAAACTCCCTGGCTTTTTCCATTATCCAACGGATATTGGCAATTTGGTCTCTAGTTCCTCTGCCTTTTCTAAACCCAGCTTGTACATCTGGCAATTCTCGCTCCATGAACTGCTGAAGTCTACCTTGCAGGATCTTGAGCATTACCTTACTGGCATGTGAAATGAGTGCCACTGTTCAATAGTTTGAACATTCTTTAGTGTTTCCCTTTTTTGGTATGGGGATGTAAGTTGATTTTTTCCAATCTGATGGCCATTCTTGTGTTTTCCAAATTTGCTGGCATATAGCATGCATTACCTTGACAGCATCATCTCGCAAGATTTTGAACAGTTCAGCTGGGATGCCGTCGTCTCCTGCTGCCTTGTTATTAGCAATGCTTCTTAAGGCCCATTCAACCTCACTCTTCAGGATCTCTGGCTCTAGCTCACTGACCACACCATCAAAGCTATCCCCGATATTGTTATCCTTCCTATACAGATCTTCCGTATATTCTTGCCACCTTTTCTTGATCTCTTCTTCTTCTGTTAGGTCCTTGCCATCTTTGTTTTTGATCATACCCATTTTTGCCTGGAATTTACCTCCAATGTTTCTAATTTTCTGGAAGAGGTCTCTTGTCCTTCCTATTCTATTGTCTTCTTCCACTTCTGCACATTGCTTGTTTAAAAATAATTCCTTATCTCTTCTGGCTAACCTCTGGAATTTTGCATTTAATTGGGCATATCCCCCCCTATCACTGTTGCCTTTTGCTTTCCTTCTTTCTTGGGCTACTTCTAGTGTCTCAGCAGACAGCCATTTTGCCTTTTTGGTTTTCTCTTTCTTTGGGATGTATTTTGTTGCTGCCTCCTGAACAATGCTGCGAACTTCTGTCCAGAGTTCTTCCGGGACCCTATCTACTAAGTCCAGTCCCTTAAATCTATTCTTCACCTCCACTGCATATTCCTTAGGAATATTAGTGAGCTGGGGGTGTTGACGACCGACAGGAAGCTCTGGCATGGGCTGGTCCATGAAGTCACAAAGAGTCGGAAGCGACTAAACGAATAAACAACAACATATCTAGCTGATCAGTGGGTCTTCCCTAATCTCTTTAGTCTGATCCTAAATTGTGCAAGAAGTTCATGATCTGAACTACAGTCAGCTCCAGGCCTTGTTTTTACCGACTGTACAGATGTCCGCCACCTTTGGCTGCAAAGGATGTAGTCAATCTGATTTCGGTGTTGTCCATCTGGGGAAGTCCATGTATAAAGCCATCTCTTAGGTTGTTGGAAGAGAGTGTTTGTTATGCAGAGTGAGTTGTCTTGGCAAAATTCTATTAGCCTATGTCCTGCTTCGTTTTGTTCTCCCAGGCCATACTTACCTGTAATTCCAGGTGTCATTTGACTGCCCACCTTAGCATTCCAGTCTCCTGTGATGAAAATAACATCTCTTTTAGGCGTGTTGTCCAGTAGGTGCTGCAGATCCTCATAGAACTGCTCTACTTCAGCTTCTTCAGCATCTGTGGTTGGGGCATATATTTGGATCACTGTGATGTTAGATGGCTTGCCCTGAATTCGAATTGAGATCATTCTGTCATTTTTTAGATTGTATCCAAGCACTGCTTTAGCCACTTTACTATTAATTATGAAGGCTACTCCATTTCTTCTGTGGTCCTCTTGTCCACAGTAGTAGACCTGGTGGTCATTTGATGTGAAGTGGCCGATTCCAGTCCATTTCAGTTCACTGATGCCCAAAATGTCTATCTTTAATCTTGACATCTCACCAATAACCACATCCAATTTGCCCTGGCTCATAGATCTTACATTCCAGGTTCCAGTGGTGTGTTGATCCTTAGAACATCGGATTCGCCGTTCACCACCAGCACCGTCGGCTGCTAACCGTCCTTTCAGCTTTGAGCTAGCTGCATCATCACGTCTGGGGCTAGTTGAACTCATCCTCTGCTCCTCCCCAGTAGCATTTTGACCATCTTCCGACCTGGGGGTCTCTTCTTCCGATGGTATACCAGCATATCTCTGGTTGTACTGATCCATTTAGTTTTCACGGGAAGAATACTGGGGTGGGTTGCCATTACCTTCCCCAGGGATTGCATTTAGTCTGACCTGTCTGTCATGACCTTCCTGTCTTGGGTGGCCCTTAATGGTTTAGCTCATGGCATCATTGAGGTGCTCAAGCTTCAGCACCATGACAAGGTAACAATCCTTTGCTGAAGTAGTTTATTGATACAGGCTATAATAACAGAATCTTGAAAAACTGACAGTATTTCCACTGCCCTCCCTTTTATACCAAAGGCCAATTTGTTGCAGCCATTTGTTTTTCCAGGCTAAGCTAACATGTTATTAATGGTCACCACATATTTTCTCCAAGGTCATCTCTGTACTTATCCATATGAATGTTAGGAAAAATGTTCTAATGGAAACAGGAATTTGACAGTGGAATTATTGCCAAGAAAAGTGATGAGCAGAAGCTGGATGGTGTTTTATTGGGGATGTTTAATCTGATTTATTATAGGAAGGCTTGAGTTAATGAGAAGAGAAAAATGCATATAATAGCTATATGGAAGGTACAGATTAGGCACTTAATAATTAGGGTCAGAGCACCTGTTTGTATACATAAAGTCCCAATCCCTGTCACCATTTTTTAAAAAATGTAGAAATTGTGAAAGACTTCTGCCTAAGATCCTGGAATCTTGATGACAAACACACAATAGTGGATGAAGTGAGCCTATAGTCAGGTGTAGAACACCTTCCTATGTTTCCACAAGAATTGGCATCATAAATTCATAAAAACCTTTGCTAAGCATTGTTTCATATCAATTAAGTTGGAAGGTATGGAGACTACTGGTATTGACTATGTTCAGCAGAAAGGTTAAAATGTAAACTATGAGGAGAAAAACAAAGAAGCTCATTAACAGAAAAGTGGAGCAAGCAAGGGTGTAGCTTCTTGCTGCAATGTCAGTAGAACTTCCATAATTAGTCATATATTTGTTCTAAATTTAATGTGAATCACAGTAGAAAAAACAATTACATTTCTTGGATTTATGAGGGTTGAAGTGTAATGTCTCCACTTTGATAACCTTAGTTTAAGTACTATTTTCTAAAAATAGATGAAACATGAAAACAATTCTTGAAACAAGCTCTTTTGTTATTTGTATTTACGTCACATATAGTAACCAGCACCATTTACTACACACTTCTGCCCACAAGGCACAAGCTTGTTCATCATGAAATAACTCAGCACTTTGTTTCTTCAACCATATCCTGACAGTCCTTTCCATTTCTTTTGAGTCAAATAGATGCCCATGAAGGTATTCCTTGAATTTTGGGAAAAGGTAGAAGTTGAATGGCACCAAGTCTGTCTGTATGGCAGATAGGATATGACAGTGAGATCCAACTTTCAATTGCCTTCTGACAGAGGCCTAGCTTTGTCATGCTGCATCAAAATTTCCTTTTTGTGCTTCCAAGCAATGCTTAATTTTTTGTTTCAAAGTTTAGAATGTTGCAATATAGTGCTCTGAGTGGACAGTGGAAATCCATATGTAATTCTATCCAGGTTAAAAAAAATGGTAATCATGAGTTTTCCTGCTGAAGCCTGGGTTTTGATTTTTTCCCATTGCAGGTGAAGTTTTATATTCCATGGGCCAATGCTTCATTTATTAATTATAATGAGGAAATGTGTCATCAGCTATCATGATGCTGTGAAGAAATTCTTCATCTTCTTTCTTGTAACGTGACAATTGCTGGCAATTTTCAAGTTTTTATCTCTGCCATCAGCTTGTGAGGATCCCATCTTACACAAACCTTCCAATATTGAAGAACATCAATAATGTGATCCAAATGTTCCTCTGAAATGCCACATTGACAGTAATTTCCCTTTGAATGATCTGCTGATTTTTCTTAATCAGTCCATCAACTTTTCTCACATGAAAGTTGTCAGTTGCTGTCACAGGTCATCCACTTCATTCCAATCAGCTCTTCCTGGTCTACTATCTTTACATTTTTTGGCCCAGTGATACACAGTACTCATGTCAACACAGACATCATCATAAATGACCTGCAACCCAGTGAATTTTGATTAGAAGAATATACATTCTTTCATTGTTCAGCAGTCAAAATTCTACACTAATGAGTACTACACTAATGAGTACTCAGTGCAGGCTTTGATTTCATGAATAATGGCAACATAACCTTTTCTTACAGCAACTTTCTGTCAACTGAGTAAAAGAACAGATGCTAAAGAATACATCAGAGTGTCTAGCACATCAGTACTGCCATCTGTTGTTGACTTATAACAGGCATTACTTTTCATTCATCCAACATACAAACACAGTGTTGCTCTCTCCGTGCTATATTCACGTCAGCCAGTTTTTCCCTATTTGTATATTTTGTCTTTTTCATGGCTTATGAAACTTAGAAAGATAATATAGCAACTACATCTTTCCAGTGCTAAAGTAAGGTAAGAATAATCAAATAACTAAATATCCATTCAAATTTGATGATAACCAGAGGAATATCTTGAGAAAATGTAAATATAAAAAAACAGTGGGGAAGCTGCCTCTGATTATGCTTGGGTTTTTAAAATTTTATTTTCTACCTATTTAATCCATTACTTGCTAAAATTTGGATGTCTCAGTAATATTTAATTTAAAGAACTAGTTAAAATCAAATCTGTATAACTTTGGTCAACTCAAAGCATTTAAAAATGGGTGGTTAAGAACATGAGCATTTGGAGATTGGGGTTCAGTCAATTTTAGGAGTTAAGTGGATGCTTTAAGCAAATGCTAGGCTTAGGATTGTTTCTTAACATTTCTAAACATCCCCAAGTGCAAAAAAAAAAAAAGTTATTGAATATTTTGGCCCCATCCTCTCTTGGGACCATTAAAAAAATATCAGGGAGCAGCATGTAGTCTCCGACCCACTCTTTTTCTACCTCTGGATTCAACATGGTCCTACTTCACATTTTGAAAATATTACTGCAGAAATAATCAATGATTAATGCACATAACACAAAGTCCAGTTAATATCAACCCTTATAAAATAGTCCAGACTAAGAAACAGACACTGTTTAGTGTTTGAAACTACCCAAAGTTACTTTTATTAGACCAGCTATAGTAACAGAATTTTGCAGATCTGAATGTGCTTCCCTTCTTTCCTCTTTTATCTTCATGTGAATTAAGAAGGGGCTTCCCTGAAGTGTTTTTGTAAACCATTTTTCTGTCCTGTGCTCAAGCCTTGTTTAACTAACCATTGCCTTGGTAATGAATGTTCCCTCTCTTCTTCAAGGCCATCCCCCATATGACTACAGGTAATACAGGTCCAATTAAGTTAAGACTCAATGATTCACGAATTGTCATCTACTTGGGTTTGCCACAAAACCACTTATATACAGCAGTGTAGCTATAGCAGTTAAATGTAGTGTCCTAAAGTATTATGTTGTTATTCTAATTTTTGAAGCCTTCCTAATGTTAATTTAGGAATGCATTTTTAAAATATACTTTGCTGTACCACCACAAGGTACATAAGTATTTTATACCTTTGAAACTGAAGTTAAGAGACAATACATGGAAAACACATTTTAAATCAAAATTCCTGGTAGGCTTTCATTTGAAAAAAAATATGGCAAATTAAAAAATTAAAAGCAATTTGAAGATGAATTGGATGCAACTCAAGGATATGCCACCTTTATACCAATACTATGTATATGACATCTTTCTCATCAATAAAATTTATGTACAGCAAACCATGAAGTTCCCTAGTGAACAATTCACCAACATCACCTTTGTCACATATCTATGGATTTATTACTTGAATGTTAAGTTTTATGAACAATATCAATACACTAGCAACTGCACAATATGAATAATACATTGCTTAAGATGCTTACTTGAATGCTTTTTCAGTTTAATGTTCAGGAATTAATTGCTTGATTTTTATTTCTATTAATATAATTTGCATAGCAGTTTCCCAAAGAAAGTACTGTAATACGTTAGCCTTTACTTTTTTTCACTTTTACATACAATATACTTGTTATATAGAATTTAGCTACTGGACTAATTACAGTGCCCTATAAATCCTATCAAACAGATTTTACAAGACATATAATCTGAATATGCATTGTGAACTATACCGATTACAGTTGGAAAAATATATTAACAGAGCTAATAACTGTACCATAAAACTGTGATTTTAAGTAAAATATAAAAATGTCTACAGTTTTTTTGAATGGAAATGATTAGTGATTCTATCTTAGGGTATTAGCAATGAATAATAATATAACCGTAACTGAAACAGAATAAATTGTAAGATATATGAAAATGTACACTACCTTATAAAAGCTAAGTTCATAGGAAATATTTGATATTAGAGAACAGTTCCATATCAATGAATTGGAAGAATGTGACTCTGAAATTAATAGATTCTATTTGTAACCAAGGTTTCCTTAAGCAATCAGACATCGCACCTATGAACTCTTATGGCTGAGAATGGATATATGGCAAAGCTTCTGGATCATGTTCTGTATAAGGGAAGTAGCAGTTTCCTCCCCTTTCAACCTGGTCAAGTCAAATATTAGGCATGGTCTGGTAGCAAAAGTGGAGGTCCAAAAAACACTTCTCCCAGAAGCTGCCTAGGTCTTCACACCCTGGTCTAGTTCATGCTTCTACCATCTGTCTTCCAAGGGGCACAATATCCCAAATCCATTTTCTTATGGTCTTTCCAGCATCTGAAATAGGATGGCTTAGTAGGAAAAAGAAGCCATTGCATTTGTGATATTTGACAATCCTGCATATCTGGCCCTTCTAGCCAAGACAAAGACTATTATTTTCAATTTTCTTTTATATGGATTTTTTTATGAACAAAAATTTGATTGTTACTATTGAATTAAATTTTGATTTTTTTATGATGCTAATTTGATGTTTTGGATAGGTGTTTTGTATATTTTGTATATCTCTTTGCTGCCTTGAATATCTTTATAGAAATATTGTATTAAAATGTTGAAAAGGGACTGCCTCTTCCCCATTACATCAGCCCGTCCCACCCGATAGTGCAGAGAGGGCATGCTGCGGACGCCGTCCGTAAGAGAATTCCATCTGGCAGGGTCCAGGAAGTGGGCCTTCTCTGCAGTAGCTCCTGCCCTGTGGAACATGCTGCCCCCAGAGGTGAGATTGGCCCCATCGCTCCTGGCCTTTCAGAGGAATCTGAAGACCTGGTTCTGCCGTGCCGCTTGGCGCAGAGAGGGGCGAAGACAGAATCTACATGAAGATGGTTGCTATAGACCGCTCCTCCCACACTTGGACTGTTTTGGATCCTTTTGCCACTTGGACTTTTCATCTTTACTTTTATTTACATTATTTATTGTTGTGTTTTTATACTGTGTATTTTATGATTGTTGTTTTTAATTGATTGTTGTAAACCACCCAGAGTCCCCCGATGGGAGGAGATGGGCGGGGACAAATTAGATAAATAAATAAATAAATAAATAAATAAATAAATAAATAAATAAATTAAAATAAAATAAGAAATGACTGAAGAAATTCACTGGGTTCCTGACATGGTTAGAGATTGCTGCAAGCATGCATGACAGCATCTATATTTTATCAGAAGTTTCTTCACGGGGCTCACAGCAAGCCTTCCACATCACTACATATAAACATCAAAATACAAGAAAAGGAAGAAAGAGATAACTGGACATTGCCAAAGTAAATTTTAAGAAAGTACCAAAAAGCTTCTATCTAATCTGAGACCCCATAGAGTAATTCATAGTCCAGTTTTATCCAAAATTCCTCAGAAGTGCTTCCTAATAGGTGTGTGTACAATTACAGTCTCAGTAATATTTTAAATATTTATCTAATTAGTTCACCCATCTCTCTGCTTCCAAAAGGGTTGCTGAGCTCTGAACTTCACAGCTCTGAGATCCAGAGAAAACAAATGATATATAGAATTTATTACTGTCACAGACCAGTCTTCAAAATAAAATACTTTAAAAAAAGAATAAAAACACAAAGCAGGATTGGAATGTTACAACCTCCACAGATCCAATTTTGGTAGCTCATAGTGTACCTTCCAAATGATATTGTTGAAAATACACAGATTAAGAAATGACCTAAAATAAGCTTAGCTACATATACATATGTATACATATGCATATACATTTGTTTTTATCAACATTTATATCTATTAATATATACCAACACTGGGCAGCTTACAGAAGGGTAAAACAAGTAATAACTATCAATTAAAGCAATATTAAAAAAAAAAACATGCTGGGAATAGAGAAACCATAACAATCAAGCAAGTCAAATTGTGGATTCAGACAACTTTCTGGCCTAATATCTGTGGGAAGACCCAGATCTTCAAGCCTTTCTTCAACAACAGTCCCATGTAGAGTACATTATAATAATCCATGTGCAATGTGATTAAGATGTAAGTGATCATGATTCCTTTCTTAAAGATAATATGATTGGGAGCATATGAACCTCAGGGGAAATGCCATTCTCAAGAGCACACACATTGACAAAGAAGGCTCATCTCCTGGATCGCATAAGATGACATTTTTTGATAGATGGGACCCAAAGTATGCCAAACCTGTAGAATCTTTTGGGATGGGAAGAGACAATTAAAGACAGTTCCACAAATACCCAGATACTATGCCATGTAGGTTTTTATGGGCAATGACTAGCACTTTGAATTGCATCTAGAAGTCCACTGGTAACCACTGAAATTCACATAATGGAGATGTGACATGAGCTATAGCTTCTGAGAGATCTTCAACAACAGTCCCATGTAGAGCACATTATAGTAATCCATGTGCAATGTGATTAAGATGTAAGTGATCATGATTCCTTGTGATCCAGGATAGGGCAAGACATGTCTGTACAAAGGCTATCGTGAACACAGTTGCCAACTGCTGCTTGTCTACCTAGCATAACTCCCATTTTAGGCACCAGTTCTGTCTGGGGAACTGCAACCCCATCCAAAACTAAGATTGGTAAATGCTCAAAGCCTCTTGGTCCATGAATTCACAGGCAGCTAGGGAGAAACCTGTTCATTTCCATCCCGATCCAAAGAACACAATTTAACAGCATTGCAAGGTTGACTGAGGAACAAGATACACAGTTGGGTATTATCAATGTACTAGTAATGGACCCTGTGCCATCATATAACCTCACCCATTCGCTTCATGTTGATTTTATATAGGAGAGAGAAGACTGGGACTCCACAGAACATGGGCCTTGGGCTCATTCTCCCTCTCTATCCCTAATACTGACTGACTGGAACTGACCACAGAGAAAGGCAGAGTATCATTGCAACACCATAGTACCTACCCCTAATTATCATAGCCAGTTCAGGAGAATATCATGATTGATGGTATTGAAAGCCACTGTGAGATCAAGAAGAACCAGGGTAGGTGCACCACCCTCATCCTGACTCTGCTTGTTGATGATCAGTGCAGTCTATATACTTTGCCCAGGTTTGAACACTGACTAAGAAGGATTTAGATAATCTGCCTCCTCCAGGCCCTTCAGAATTCCCTGATAGCCTCCACTATAAAACTGAGAAGAAAATAATCATGTCATTGTGTGACAGCCTTGACCACTGTGGCCCTTGAATATCCTCCTGAAAGATAAGAGCAGGCACTAACCCACATTTCTGTTATGAAGAGGGGGAAGGTTACACAAAGATAGCTAGCTCCAGTCTTTTCAGCAAAGTTTTCTTTCAATAGAAGAAAATATCTACAATATATGTCAGGGTTGAACTGTGGAGCTCTTGGCACTCTCTGAGCTTGGTTATTTGTTTGCAGATTTTCATTACCCAACTAGGTAACATCATCAGTGCAAGTGAGTGTGGGGTTTGCTGCCTGTATATATACAGTAGCTTGCACTGTCAGTTTTGGTGGGGGTGTGGTTTCCCCCTTGGTGGTTGCTTAACTATAGTATTGTTTTTTGCCTGATTATTTATCTGGTGTTGATTCCTGGTTATTTGAATGTTGGCTGCTGGGTGCAGGGGATGTGTTGTAATCTTTTTGTTACCCTCATAGGATTTTTATTGTCTATTTTGAATGTCTGTATAAATGTGGTTTATTGTCTATTGATGGCTGATTTGTCTGAATACCAAGCTTCCAGGAGTTCCCTAGCATTTTTGGATTTGGCTTGATCTAAAATGCTAATAGTTTTCCAGTTAAACTGTGATTGAGTCTGTCCATGTGTTGTAAGATTAAGAAGTTTTTGTCATGTCTTCTGACTGCTAGTTGGTGTTCATAGATGCACTGTGCTAGTCTTCTGACTGTCTGTCCTACACAGTGGCTGCTACAGTCCTTGCATTGTATGTTGTAGATGACTCCTGTTTTTTATTCTTGGGCTACTAGGTCTTTTGGTGGTGCTTAAGATTTTTGGAGGGCTTTAGTTGGTTTGTGTGCTACAATGATGTCGTGTGGTTGTAATAGTCTGTTGGTTATTTCTGAGATGTTTTTCATATATGGGAGTTCAATTCTTTTCATAGGTTGTACTGGTTATGCTGTAGTGGGTTGTGTGGTCAGGCACTTTTTGATAAAGTTATGTGGGTATCCATTTTGTTGGCAGATGTTGTATTGGTCAATCACTGTAGATGGGTAGTGAAACATCTGCAAACAAACAAACAAGCTCAGAGAACCAAACTACTGTCTTAAATAAGACTGGACCTACTCTCTTCCCTTTACAGTTCTCCCCCACCCCACATAAAATTTGGCAGAGAATACTCTTTCCACAGTAACTTGCTGCCATCTCCTCTGTAGTGGTGATGACTTATAAGGATATCTGGCAACTTAATGTTAATTGGTTAAAAGTGGTTATTTTAAATCGAAATGATCAATATGTGTTTTATTTTTCTCCATTCTGTATGTAGTAAGTTACTTTTGCATCTTTATACTACGGTATTTCTTTGAACCCAGACAAGGAATTTCTGGACAGCTGGAGAAGCATTTATCCTGAAATGCCAGAATGTGGACAACTAAAAGATGATGATTTGGTTTGCTCTATGTCCAAGTGAATCCAACAGTGTAACAGTTCTTCAGAGCAATATTTAAGACCTCTATTATATTATCTCCTTGTGTGGCTTTATAAAGTCTTTCTTTCCTCCTCTCTGGCTTCTTCCTTGCTAAGTTCCCTTTTGAATAATGCTTGACTGAAGACCCATTCCTTTTGTAAAGATTGGGATTGAGCCTGGGGCACCGAGGAAATGAAGCACACCTTAAAACAGATTGAACCATATGCATTATTAATTTCAGTGTTTTCAAGCATATTAAATCATGTTTTACCTGCAACAAATAGCTGCACTCTAATAAGAACTGAATAAACAAAGAAGAAGGCTGAGGCATGCTTCTGATTAATGAAGAAGATAGCATGATGCCTCCTGAGCTTTGATGCAGTGCTATAAATCTTTTTGGAAGAGCTTCATTCACTAAAAGGACCGTGACCTCTTTAGATTTTATTATTCACTCTCAATTAAGCTATTTCAGCTTCCAACAATTTGCATCAGGTATGGACAACTTTTCATTTGGTTACAATAATCAGAAGTGCTAAGCTAAATGTCAGAGATAAGATGTTTGTATTAACCAAGGGAAGCCCAATTCTTAGCAAATAATTTATCAGCCAAACTGCTTTCTTGAGTTTGTAATAACCTGAAAACCTGAAAACAGAACAAGGTGCCCCAGGAAGAGTTTGCAGCTTCAACACAGAGAAAGATAAATTTTCATCACTGCTCCACCTTAGCTGACAATTTTCATTTGCAACCTATGAAACTTATAATTTGTTAATAGTAATTTAATGTGTGACTTATTACTGGTTATATTGTGTAGAGTACTAGAGTATATTTTTCTCATCTCATCTCATTTATTGTATTTTATTTTATTTTTTTAAAAAAATATATATGCCTGGTAGGTTGGTGAACTATAATAACATTTATTCATTCAATTCTCAGTAAAGGCAGAGAAATAAACTGGTGATCTCTAGTTCCATTGATTTCAAGAGGACATTCAACCAACTTCATTGAGTCTGACTTAGTTTGTTTATAAGTTTTGGCACATGATTTACTAAGACTGAAGGATAGTAGGCCATATCCAATAAGAAGGCTAGACCAGGCAGTCAAGGAAAAGGACTCCAATCATTGTGTGGGGAAACAGGTAAGAAATAAAGATCACAGGGATTCCAAAGTCAGGCCTGAAATGGTAAATTTCTAGCTATAATGATTATGGCTGAAGATGTACACGAAACAGTCAAGCGTGCTTCAACATCTTCGGGCAACTTTCTGTTACAGAATAAAATGTGATTCAAGAGTCAAAATTATAGATAAACATTTTCATTTAAAATTTGGGACTTTTTAATTACTTAATTGAAATGAATGGCTATCATGATGTCTCAGTTCTTCATACAAATACCAGCATGTGACTGATTCGTCATTAAGAAATATTGTGAAGCCTGAAAATACAGTGAAGCCCTTGATACTGACTGAAATCTTTCATGCATTTGTCTCAAGTGCAAATTAAATTTGAACCTCCTCCTTTGAAGTTTAGCACTGAGTGGAGAGTACTGATGTAAATACTAAATTGAAATTAAACATCACATAAATTACATTACTATGATTCTGCTTCTTATCCTGTTAAATGAAGACTGAGCACTGAAATGCTAATAAGTTCAAGGAACATGACATTTGGTAGCTGTATTTTAGAATGAGAAATGTCTTATTTTCAAAGAATGATCTCTAGCTTTTCACTTTGTTACTCCTCTTTGATACCTATCTGCAATAAATACAAATTTTAATGGCTTTTCTTTTCCAGGAGAAGAAGAAACGTTAATAGATACAGACTAATACAGAGCTGCAAATTCTGAGATTACTGATACTACAAAGATATAATTATAACTAACAAGAGAAGGTGACATAATGAAAAATGCACAAAATCCTATAAAACAATAATGGGTCATTTTCATACTGATTTTGCCATAATGCTTCCCATTTACACTAGTGCAAATGGAAGTAAAAAAACACACAAGGTCTGTTTGTGAATGAATTATGGATAAACCATTCTATTATTCATTACTTTCTTAGTAAAATAAGTGTCTCAGACATCCTTTATACAAGATCTTTAATCTTTACCCTCTGAATCATTGCCAAAACATACTGCTTTCACCATAAGTTTTAACACTCAGTTTGTTCATAAATTACATATTCATGCAAATTTGATATGGTAAGGAGACTTTATTTTTAACACTTCAGATATTTATGCTGACATGTTCTTTACAGCAACAGTTCTTAATCTGAAGAGTAGTTACAAGTGGACTTTAGGATAGGCAGCTTTGAGGGTGCTTTCATTAGAACCATTTAGCAATGTGAAGTACTGCTTTTTCTGAATTCACCAGAGGCATAATTAAAATAGGGCTTCCACACAGCATTTAATATAGAACTATATTAACTTCCAATGTCTTTCCTTCATAATCAAAATCTCTCTGTAATGTCTACAAGTCACAAGTAAATTCTATTCAGCAAAGGTCCCTGGTGCCTTCAAATAAAAGTTTATTGCTTGCATATTCTGGTTGTTTTATTGCTTCATATTGATTGTAGCTGGAAGATTAACAAGTAGCTTCTCCTTAAATAGCCTTTTTGTGAAATGCCCCAGCATAGTTGCTTTATGTGTATTGGTTACTGTGCCTTTTACTATTTTAAAAATTAAAAGAAAAAAGAGAGAAGACCTTCTGCCTCAATTTTATAGGAAATTTATCTGGGCCATTTAACAAAATCTCAGTTCAAGTAGAGATGACACTTTAATTTGAATGAGAACATATGCAAAATTAACCAGACCTGCAAGAATTTGGAAAACCTACTAGCTCTTTGCTTGTTATACTGGACAGTCTCCATTTTATTCAGAAAAAAAAGGTCACACATTAGGTCAGAAAATGTATTGAAGAAGAATTCTGAAAACACACCTAGATGTTCCATAATGATTATGCTGATGGGACCATGGTTAAGGTTCTTTCCTTGATCCTATTAGTGAGATTCTGCCCCCCCCCGGCCCCCCTTAAGTCTTATCAGGGAATGGAAAGAGATAGATAGTAGAATGCAGAACGGTGCTCAGTAAGCAGGGGATGAAAATAGTATGGGATATAGAACTGAAAGCATGTTGTTCCAGTCAACTTTTATTTTTCCCAAGCCAGGACTGATGCTGCTGTTCTTTTCTTTCTTCCGTTCAAGTGCATTAAGATCTTCCCTGCCTTAAAATATTGGGATTGAGCCACAAAAGGGATCAGGAAGTTGATGGGAGCAGCAGTGTGGATCTTTTTCGTAACAGTGCTTCATTTACTCATTAGAAAAAAATTGTGGAGAGGCTAGTATCAATCCTAGTATTAGCTTTCTATGTCAGGACCTGATGCCAGACCTACTTCTATAAGTCCCTAGTGATTCAAGAACATGGAATAATCTAAACCATAGCTTTCTACTATTGGGAGGCAGGAGAAAAGCTAGAGCAAATCACAAAAAGAGTGTTAAAGCAATCCCCACAGCTATAACTGCCACGTTTTATTGCTTTCCTACCCCCCATGGCATTTCTTTGAGTTCAGTAGAGGCTATTCAGAGCAGCATCAGAACATTTCCACTTGTTTGTCTATCACAAAGGATTATGGAACACCTTTTCTAAGAATAAACATGAGAGTATGAGAGAAAACATATATCTTCTAAATTAAGCTGCTGAGACTAATTTTGATTGTGGTGACATAGAAATATGTTAATTAATAAATAAATGCATAAGTGCAGTTCTGTGGTATTTCCCAGTGAGCCTGAAATCAAAGAACATATTGTTGCTGCTGTTATTAGAATCTGGGGGTGGGGGGGAGGAATCAATGACCATTTCAGAGACTCATTTTGGTGAACAAATGAGAAAGAAGAGATGCAAGGGAAGGCAAAGAAGACATTTTTGTTCCTCTTACCTTCCATTTCCACATCCTGAGCCCATGCTTCCTCACTTTTCTGCTTGACCTGGGAAGCAGCCAGACTCAGAGTAAAACATAATGCCTCCCATTTCAGTTCAGATGAAACTCTATGTTAAGAGAGAAACTATGTTGTCTAGATGAAATTCCTTCCTGAAGCAGGCAGTCATGCTCAGGAACTATAGTAGGGGCACACCAAAATTGCCTTTCTAGCATTTCAGTAGGCATAGGAAAGTACCCAATGGAGAAAGTAGGAATCTGTTGTTGCAGGGTAGAGAAAGAAGGACAAATGGATTTGTTTGAGCATGCAGTCTTTACTATATCCTCTGGTCTAGTCTGTTCCCTCAGGCACAGCCATAGGGTTGCAGTAAGGTTGAATGGCAGCCTGATTGGATTTGGTATTTATTTAAACGAGTTCCCGTTCTCTTCAATGGCAAGGCACCATTTCCTTGGCATTATTGACAACCCTGCAGAAAATACATATACTTCTCAAGATGCTGCCTGACATAATGTTAAGCAGCTACGAGGTGTGTCTTCCTGAAAAAAGAGCCACAGAAAAATAGATAAAAGTTTCCAACACCTTGTAACATTGGATAGGTCAGATCATATTTGGGGATAGCATGTGTCCTATATGTCAATATGAATGCTCCTGATATCCTTCTACATATTAGGAATATCTTTTGTTCCAACTTTGTAGTTTGAAAATGACTGCACACCTATCCATCCATACAACTTCATTTTCACCATATATTTGTCTCAACTGTTGGAATAAAGCCAGGAAAAGTTTTAGTAAACATCAGCTTACTGAAAGAGATGATAGCTTTTTACGTAGTAATGTTAAGGTAATTATTAAATATCAGTGAAGGAAAGAATGTATTACTTGTTATGGCAGAAATGGCGAGGAGAACCATCTCGTCTCTGCTCATTGCAGCCTAATGTGTAAGGCTAGTCTTGTAGTAAGTTCTAGTATGACAAGTCACTCTTCGTCATTTTAACCACCTACTCCTTCTGAGATTAAACTAACACATAGCAACCAGCTAAAGGCCATTCAGTGAGCAATGTTTTGAACCCAGTTAAAATAAGTGCCACCCTCTCTGACCTTCCAATTTCATATCAGCCAACATCACTGCCAGTTTTTCATCATGGGTTTATGTTCTTTTGGTGTTTGTTAGCATGCATTATGAAAACAGAATACATTAAGTCATTATTATTATGAACTAATAAAATTAATTGAGGACAGACTAAACCTTTTTAGGCATCTTACATTAGATGGCTCATTCCCATAGTTAACCTTATGCGTGAATACTCTTGCATGTTAATTGCTATTTTTCTAGTTCACTTTGTCAGCCTAAAATTAATTAAAACACGGAGCTGCTTATCATTTAGCTTTATTTACACACACCGAATAATGTGCAATAAAATTAATGTCTGCTGTGCAGGAGACCTTGCTGGAAAGTATTTTTAGTTTCTCAACTCTCCCTCCATTGATCTGCAGCTGTTATATGTAGGTGTTTCAGCATCTCAGCCCAACCCATCTCACAGGGTTGTTGTGGGGAAAATGGCAGGCAGGAGTATTAGGTATGTTCACCACCTTGAGTTAACCAAAAATATATAAGAACAGGTGGGATAACAACAACAACAACAACAATAAATTTCTTATGTATATTGTTTTAATTGAAATATTGTACAGAATATGCATGCACTCAGGGTCTCTTATAACTGAAACAATATATACGGCCATTAAAAATAGACTAAATTAAACAATAGGTTTGGACAAAAAAAAAAGCCTTGGTGAGCAAAAGCATTCCAACCTGGCTAAAACAAAGCAGACTAGACTTTTATTCTTGGTCTAATCAGGATACATAAATGTATTCTCAGAATAGTTTTAATTGGATTCCAAACCAGTCATACTATGCAGCATAGAACAAATATAATAGAGAAGAAGCCAGGATCTGAAATGAATTTTAGCACTGTGGTATTCAAGATGGAATGACATTCAATATTGGGCCAAGCCAATCAGTCAAGTTCAAATGTTTTGTTGCTTTTTGCAATCCTATATAGCCTTGGCAAAACTTGAAACACTGAATATTACCTATGCTACCCTACTTGAATTTCCACGTATCTACTGTGTAATGCCCTTTATGGTGCTGTAGTATGTCAAATTTTATGTTGCAGTTTTCCCTTACTTGTTGCAGCTTGTAATAGATTGATTTATGCTTAAGGATTATATTTTCTTAAACAAGCATGTACATCTATTTCGGTTGGGATTATTATTATTGTTGTTATTATTATTATTATTATTATTATTATTGGACAATTCACAGCATGGGATTTGCTTGGCTTTAAATTTCTGAATGTTGAAATACAAAACATGCTTTTTAAAACAAGTTCTTTTTTTAAAGATTAAGTATGATTTCCATTAGTTTAATAAAATCAGTCTAGATCCTGCAAAGGTACATCCTGCCTTACTAATCTTCTAGAGTTCTTTATCAAAGGCCTTAGAGTATACTTAGTAGTCATGAGACTACTGTTATTGTGTGGATTGATAATTGGTTAAAAAACAAAAAAGCAAAAGGTAAACTTTGGGAATAAAAGACAATTTTCTCCGTTGGAGGTAAGTAAGAAGTGGAATCTCTCAAGGATTTGTGCTGGGATCAGGGCTTTATACCATGTTGACATTTTTACTTAGGGATAAACACAGAACTGGCCAAGCTGGCAGATAACAGTGAACTGTACAGGGTACTGAAAAACAGATGTGGTTTTTTAAGTATTTCAGAAGCATGGCTTGAAACTGTATAATGAATAGAACCAAATAGCATGTATAATTGTAAAGTGAAGCACATTGGGGCAAAAACACCCCAGCTTCACATACACACTGACGGGGTCCAAGCTTCTATAACACTGGGGTCAGAGTGGATAGCTCCCTGAAGATGTCAATGTATGGCAAGCTGTGAAAAATGTAAATACCATGGCAGGTATGCCTAGGAAAGGAATAAAAATAAATTGCCAACATTGTAATGCCCATATACACATCCACATCTGAAATACCATATACCATTCTGATTGCTACGTTTGAAAAGGGTATATTAAAGCTGGAAAAAGAACTGTGGAAGAAGCTCAATTCAAACTATCTAGAACAAGGGAATCATCTAATGAAGGTGATAGGAAGATTTAGAATAGATAAAAGAAAGTTCTTCAAACATAATTAACCTATGAAATTCATTATCATGGAATTCAGTGGTGGCTACTCAAATGGCTTTAAAAGAGGACTGGGTGAATTCACAGACAACCATCTATCAAGAGTTATCAGCTCTTAATAGACCCATTGTTAACCCTGGTTTGAAGGAACATGTGTCCAGATACCAGCTGCAGGAAAACTGCAACTTGTGAGCATCCCAGAAGTAGCGGTAGGCCACTGTTAGGAGGAAGGTACTGGCCTAAGATGAGCTGTGTGTCATGATCACCGTTGCGATGTTTGCGACATCGTAACGGCTCGCATGACAAAGCGCGGATGCGTGTCAATGACTGGAGAGGTGCGGGCGATAAACCAGACAAAGAAGGTAATGGGTTTGGGAGATCTATTGAACAACAAGGTCTCATCGCCCGGTAATCGACCATTGACACCATTGTCAAAGAAATGATCAGGGTGAGGTTCGGAAGGGCGCGTCCGGGCTTTCGAGGATTATCGAGGTCTAATCGTCTGGTAACGGACCATTACCTTGCAGGAAGATAAACAGGGTGATGCCCGGGGCAAATGGGGCTGGACAACCTCTCACCTATCAAGTCTTGATGGACTGTCACTCCGTGGAACTCGTGGGGCACACCCGGGGAGTGTGGGGGTGGAGCGCTGTTTGGCGTGAGACTATTTAATTCAACTTTTGGCGCACTTCCCTCACTCTCAGCTTTTTACTGGTGTGCATTCTATTCTAAATAAAAGCCAGAGCTTAAACTTGATTTAGAGTCTGAGTCTTTTATTTGGTCTTAGGCATTCCTTACATAAAGCTGAGAGTCTTTTAAGAACGAACCTCGCTAGCCTCTACCAGGAATTTTTTTTGTGTGAGAGAAGCAACTAGCGATGACTGAACCGGGGACGATCCTGGAGTCGGAGTTTCAGAGTGGAGATGCGGACTCAACGCGAGTGGGGGAGGCGACCAGACAGCTTCTGGAATCGGCGCTCCTGAGATGGGACACGAGCCCCCTCCCTACCCACACCACACCCCAGTTGGGAGCCTGGAGCCCCAGCCCAGAGTGGAGGGCCCCAATGGAAGAGGGAGTCATGAGTCAACAACACTTCATGTGGGACGGCATAGCGGAACCCTGGCCGGGGACATCCCACACCACTTGGAGATTCCAATACCCCCAGATGCCCGAGAGGGAATTCGCAGGACTGCCGATCAGGCAACAACCGGCAGCACCGAGGATGGACGATCCCATCACACCGGAAAGGATCAGGGCTCTGGAGTCCAAGGTGCAATCATTGGAACACATGCTGTAATCCATGTCAACTGTGAGTGAGCTCACAAAGAGTGCTGCTGCGCAGGGCGCAGGGAGGGGTCTCGGCATCCCACCCACCCTATCGCTGGCCCCGAGAGGAAGGGGCCAGGCGCGGGACTTTTTCCCAGGGCCCCGTGGTTTTATTCCGGTGGGGGTTACCCCTACTCACTCACAGGTTGGGGTTTCTCCAGTTGGTGGGATCGCTAAAGACTTTCCAGGAAAATTTGATGGCAACCCCACGAACCTGTCATTTTTTTTAACCAACGCAAGAAATTACGTACAGCAATATGGACATTGTTTTGCATCGGAAGGGGCTAAAATCTTGGCTATTGCCACAACACTTAAGGGCAGAGCCACGGACTGGTATGTACAAATGTCAGAGTCCGGAGCCCTAGCCCTGGCTACCTTCCACACCTTCCTGGCCACCTTGAAGCGGCACTTTGAAGACCCCCTGGCGAAGGAGAGGGCTAAAGGTGCTCTTAAAGAACTCAATCAGGGGCAGAAATCGGTCGCAGATTACGCCCTAGAATTTAAGGTCTTGGCAGGGAAGGTCCCTGAATGGTCGGAGGCCACCCTGATCGATATGTTCAAGGATGCCCTCAATCAAGAGGTGTTGCAATGGGCGCTGTACAGAGACGATCCAGACTCACTGCATGACTGGATCTGTCTTGCCGGGAAGGCTGAACATGCCCAGTGCACTTTCAAGCTGGCGGCTAAGAGAGACAGGCTTCCTCCCAGCAGGAAAGGGCCAGTGCCACAATCGGGCCCGACATGGGACACCGAAAGACAACGTCGCTTTGCCCGTGGGCAATGCATCAAGTGCGGTAAGGCAGGTCACCATGCGGCAGAATGCCACAAGGCTAGGACAGCGGATCGCCCAACTAGACCGATGCAGAAGGCTCCACAGAAACCACCCAACCCTCCCCGACAGCTGACAGGGGCACTAGCGACCCCGGATGAAGAAGAGGACATCTACTTCGTGGGGGACGGGTTGGCCGCCCTGGAGCAGCTGGCAGGAAACACCTTCCACCTGTCCTAAACAGCGCCGCTGGGCAGGTGGTGGAGAATGGGCGTGATACCACCAGGGTGAGTGCAGACTGTCCCATCCTGGCCGTAAAAATTGAACTGAGCTACTGCTCCAAGACCATTGAAGTCAGGGCTTTGGTGGACTCCGGGTGTTCCAGATGCCTGATCCACCCCAACCTAGTCGCTGCGCTAAATTTACCCTGTTTCCCTCTCCTGAAGCCGCTGATCTTCCAGCAACTCGATGGTTCCACGGCGGGGGGGGGGGGGTGGCCACCCAGGGTACAGGGAATGTTATCCTACAAATAGGCACGCACAGGGAAACCATGGAATTCATGGTCACCCTGGTGGGCAAGCCTATAGTGGTTCTGGGAATCCCCTGGCTAACTCACCACAATCCCTACATTAACTGGAGGACCCGTACGATAACGTTTGAGGATGGGTTCTACCAGGCACCTGCTAAGGGGAAATCCCTCACTTTGACTGTAGGGAGGGCTGAGATTGTCGACCCTCAAGTTCACGCTTCCCCCATGGAGGGGTCACCAGAACAATACGCGGACTTCGCGGACGTCTTCGGGGAGGAGGAGGCGGACCAGTTACCCCCCCCATCGCAAGACGGACTGTGTCATTGAACTGCTCCCTCATGTCCCATTGCCTAAGCCAAAAATTTACCCAATGACACAAAAGGAATTGGCGGTGTTGTGGGACTTCCTCGATAAAAACCTTGCTCGGGGCTTCATCGAACTGGCAAACTCACCGGTTGGAGTGCCCGTTCTGTTCCACGAGAAGAAGGACAGTACACTAAGACTGTGTACAGACTATCGCGGGTTAAATTCAGCCTCCTTGTCAAACAAGTACCCCCTCCCCCTCATCAAAGATATGTTGGCACACGTGTCAACTGGAAAGGTTTTTTTCCAAACTTGACCTCCGCGAGGCGTATTACCGAATTTGCATCAGGGAGGGGGACGAATGGAAAACAGCTTTTAACTGTCCCTTGGGCTCCTTCCAGTATAAGGTACTGCCTTTTGGTCTTGCAGGGGCACCAGGGGTTTTCATGCAACTAATTAATGAGGTTCTGCATGACCATTTGTTTAAAGGAGTACTGGTTTATCTGGACGATGTCCTGATATACTCCAAAACTGAGAGAGAACACGAAAGATTGGTAAGACAGGTTCTCACCAAGCTCCGGCACGCTAAACTTTATGCTAAGCTGTCCAAGTGCGAATTCCACAAGTCGTGCCTGGATTACTTAGGCTACAGGATTTCAGATAAGGGCATCGAAATGGATCCTGCAAAGGTTCAGGCTGTTTTGAGCTGGGAGCACCCGCGCACCCGGCGCCAGCTCCAAAATTTCCTGGGATTCGCAAATTTCTACAGATCCTTTGCAAAAGGGTTCACGGAGATTGCTCTGCCCTTGACTGATTTGTTGCGGACCAAAGGCGTCGGGGAGACGCGCAAGGTAAAAAACCCAGGGGCTGTGCTCAATTGGACTCCCACCTGTCAGGCTGCTTTTGACCGGTTGAAAGCTCTCTTTACAGCGGAGCCAATTTTATCCCATCCCAACCCCGAACAGCCTTTTGTCATTCAGGCTGATGCCTCTGATTTTTCAATTGGGGCTATCCTATTACAAAAGTATTCTGCCGGACTCTTGAAGCCCTGTGCCTATCTCTCCCGGAAATTTTCCGAGACGGAAAAGCGCTGGCATGTCTGGGAAAAAAGGCATTTGCAGTAAAAGCGGCACTGGAGCTTGGTGTCATCTTTTAGAAGGGGCGACTTGCCCTTTTGAGGTCTGGACAGACCACTGCAACCTCGAGGCGCTCCACATGCCCAGGCACCTCAGCCCTAAGCAGATTCGCTGGGCTCAATTTTTCAGCCGTTTTAACTTTCAGCTGAAGTTTATTCCGGGGAAGAATAATTTTTTGGCAGATGCACTTTCCTGACTGCCCCAGGATGCAGAGCCTGTCTCCGACATCATGGGGACTGTGCTCTCTGAGTCTCAATTGGGTTTGGCCACTGTCACCCGGAACCACGCTCGGTAACAGCCTCCCCCCCCCCTGCAAACGACTCCAGCACAGCCCGCTCCGGGCCGCAGGCAACCACAGATGCTGGGTGGGTTGCGTGCAGATTTTGCCCTCGCATTAAAGTCTGATCCCTGGCTCCTTGCTAACCCTGACAAGGTTTCCATGGAACAAGACCTCGCCTGGGTGGAGGGTCGTTTATATGTCCCTGACTCGCAATGATCAACTATCCTCAGCCGGTCTCATGACAGCAAACAGGCTGGTCATTTTGGGTTCCTCAAATCCCTCCACTTGACCCGATGCCAATTTTGGTGGCCCTCACTGAGGAAGGATGTCAAAACATATGTGGCATCCTGCCCTGTTTGCGCAATGTCTAAGCAACTGTCCAGTAAACCCCAGGGGCTGCTGCAGCCCATGGCTAACCCTTCACACCCTTGGGATGAAATCTCTATGGATTTCATTGTGAATTTACCGCCCAGTGAAAAGAAAACAGTCATTTGGGTAGTCAAAGACTACTTTTCCAAACAAGCTCATTTTGTCCTGTGCCTCTATCCCATCGGCGCAACAGCTGGCGAAGCTCTTTTTGGTGCACATGTACCGCCTTCACGGCTGCCCCTCTCACTTGGTGACTGATAGGGGCACACAATTTACCTCATGGTTTTGGCGGGCTTTTTTGAAATTAATTGGCACTGAGCAAGCATTGTCAACCTCCTGGCATCCCCAGACTGACGGATCTACTGAGATCCTCAATGCCACCCTTGAACAATTCCTCCACTCCTACATCAACTACCACCAGGACGACTGGGTGGATTTGCTTCCTTTCATGGAGGTTGCATACAATAACACTGTGCATCAAAGCATGGGACAAACCCCCTTTGAGGTGGTGTCAGGTCGGGACTTCGTCCCCATTCCCGAGCTCCCACAGCCCCCGTCTCCAGTAGTGGCAGCCTGTGATTGGGGTTCTAAACTTGCAGACTCCCGGCCTGTCATTAAGGATGCTCTCAATGAGGCTCAAACCTCATACAAACTTCAGGCTGACAAGCACAGGTGCTAACAGCCACCTTTTCGAGTAGGGGACCTGGTTTATCTCTCCACTAAATTTATCAAGTTACCTCAGCCTTCCAAGAAACTGGCCCCCAAATTTATTGGCCCCTTTCAGGTTACACAAATTGTGAACTCAGTCACGGTGCATTTGGATCTACCTCATAATTTGAAGCGGCTGAACCCTGTGTTCCACTGCAGCTTACTCAAGCCGGCCAGTGACCCCTCCCGGTGGCATCCATGCACTCCCTGCCCTCCACCTGTCATGATCGACGGACAGCAGCACTTTGAAGTCAAGGAGGTTCTCGACTCCCACAAGCTTCATGGCTCTCTCCAATACTTAGTGTGCTGGAAACACTTTCCCCACCCTGAGTGGGTCGCTGCCAGCGACATTCAGGCCCCCAAGCTAGTCCGCAACTTCCATGTTGCATATCCCTCCAAGCCCTCGGCTTGATTTTCTTCAGGGGGGCGGTATGTCATGATCACCGTTGCGATGTTTGCAACATCGTAATGACTCGCATGACAAAGCGCGGATGTGTGTCAATGACTGGAGAGGTGCGGACGATAAACCAGACAAAGAAGGTAATGGGTTTGGGAGATCTATTGAACAACAAGGTCTCATTGCCCGGTAATCGACCATTGACACCATTGTCAAAGAAATGATCAGGGCGAGGTTCGGAAGGGTGCGTCTGGGCTTTCGAGGAATATCGAGGTCTAATCGCCCAGTAATGGACCATTACCTCGCAGGAAGATAAACAGGGTGATGCCCGGGGCAAATGGGGCTGGATGACCTCTCACCTATCAAGTCTTGATGGCCTGTCACTTCGTGGAACTTGTGGGGCACACCTGGGGAGTGTGGGGGTGGAGCGCTGTTTGGCGCGAGACTATTTAATTCAACTTTTGGCGTGCTTCCCTCACTCTCAGCTTTTTACTGGTGTGCATTCTATTCTAAATAAAAGCCAGAGCTTAAACTTGATTTAGAGTCTGAGTCTTTTATTTGGTCTTAGGCATTCCTTACACTGTGGGTCTTATATTCTATGAACTTCTGCCAGAATAACTTTTGGTAGGGATGACAAGAGTTGTTATTTGATAGCATCCATTTTTCTTATAGACAGTACATTTTGTGATTTGTTGTGGATGAAAGCTGAAACAAGTATATCGGTCAGTAGGATCTGATATTTCATGCTGTTCATATATTCATTATAAAATTTCAGTGTGCTTCAGTAATTCTTCAACAACTCATGTAGAATCAGTTCAATTCAATCAATTTATTGTTTTGACTACTGGTCATAACAAACAAGATAAAACCTGCACAAAAGTGGCCAGACATTAATAAAATAAACTGTACAAAAGTCAGTAAAGACATTAAAATAGTGTTATTACAATGAATAAAATATTAGAAAACATTAAGAACTTTTGATAAAATATTCCTTTGTTTAGCAGCAGCCGATGCAAAGCTTGCTAATTTCCATAACAATGTCTCCTTATCTAAATTCATTAGATATAAAATTTTATATGAATCAGGCCAAAATGATTTTTTTTACCAAGAGGGGCTCCAGAAATTTTCCATGTGCTGAAGCAGAAATAGGACAGTACAATAAATAATGGATAAAATCTTCTATAGTTTCCTTGGAGAAAGGGCAGAAGCACATATTATATGGGATAGTGTGAAACTGGCCCTGTCTAGTTGCTGATGCCATTTGCCTTGTAACTGCCTCATGGAGGGATGGAACTGTAATGCACCTTAAATAATGTTCACATTCAATTTTGGTTTTATTAAGTGCATACTAAGGGGCAATTTTATCATGTAGAATCATGCAAATTAATCCTCATTGAAATATTGGTTTGTTATTTATTTTAAAAATACCAGTGCCCACAGAACTCTCAACTAACTGGGTTGTACACTGTTGCAAATTTAAATAATCCTTTTTAGTAGGACAATTTTACATATATATTTATATTTATATATACATATACACATACACACACACTGTATATTTACAGTATATTGAAGTCCTTCATTGTTATCTTCTTACTATTCTCCTTCCTTCCTGTTTTTTTTTTTTCCCTAGATTGGGGGAAGGTTTAAAATGGAAAAGAGTCAGTGCATCATTATCTGACAGTGAGTTCATTTTTATTCTTTTCTTCACCTCCTGCAATCTAGTGATTACATGGCTGTTACATTTAGTTTTGTCAGTGTATTCTAAGTGAACAAGGATAGAAAGCTAAAGAAAAAGGAAACAGAGGAACTCAATAGGGAAGGAATTTGTTATTACTTGTTCATTAAAAGAAAGAGCTTGAAATTTATCTGTTTCATTTATTGTGATGGAGTTTCTGTTCCAAAGGATTGGGATGTCATTAACAGCCTGAACACCAGGTCAATTTTATGAACCTTAACTCAGGTGAAGGGGTGGGTGGGAATAGAAAAAGAATTAAAGTGTTGTATAAACACTAACTAAACTAAATGTATTATTAAACTTAGTACCATGTAGTGACAACTCAAGGTATTTTATGTCTTGACATGCCTATTGATATTCCAAAGTAATTGCTGACTGTTGACTTGCTGTAACTTAATTCAAGGCTATGTTTGGTAAAAGAATAATACAGCAAGTTCATTTCACCCCCAGAGTTCCTGAGTAATATATATCTCAGTATTTTTTATAGACCAACAAAGGAAATTCAGAAAATATTAAGAGATGATTTATCTATTAGGATAACTTTTTAAGAGTCTGCAAAGAAAGTTTAGCCAGCAACATTTCTTGCAAATTACTATCTAGATCTTCTGCATTACCTAGAGGAGAATTGCCATGAGAAATTGTTTGCTACAAGAATGTGATGATTTTTTTTTTTAAGATAAGAAAAAATATGGTAGATGTGTGGCCCTGAACCATGGCATTCTTCAGACAGTTCAGAAAATTTATGTGGTAAGGCACATGGATTATCTGATGCAGTATGATATGATTTTTTATATCTGTTCAATTGTGTCCAATTCAATATGATGTATGATGCGATAAAATATCTGCAAATTGCAGTTCTATATTCAATCTTTCCCACACAAAGAATGACCAAATCAAAGTCGAGAGTGAATTGTTTATTTCAAAATTACCACTGAAAATATTTTCATATCATTAAAATAACTAATTTTGCTGAAATGGGGAAACATATATATGGTACTAAATTAAATTTAAAAATAAGAGATTTACTATACAGAAGTGTATAAAAAAACAACTTTCAGCATTCTAGATTTTTATATTAAATATAAGCTTAGAAAATCTGAATACAAAAAGGCTGAAAAGATTAATGTACTTTTCAACAATTCAAGACCTTGGAAATTTTTAGTTCAAGAACAGCATTTACTGGTTGTCACAAATCTCAGCTTGAAAAAAAAAAATTCTTCAGTAAAGAAAAATACAAAAGTAGGTCACCCATATGGAAGTTAACATCTTATGCTAGAAAAAAAGATGCAGTTTTTAAAAAGAAATTATGCGAAGTATAGACAGAAATTTGTTGACACTTCTGCAAAGGCAGGTTGAAAAATACTTCTGCAATAGGAAGTCCAACACTGAAAAGGTTCCAGGACAGTAATAATAAGCTTCCATTTGAAACTATATAAAATATAACATAACTTATTTATAGCACACATAGCTTTTTGATTAAATGACTTAATTAAATTTATTTCATCATCCATTTTTTAAACGTACCTGCTTATTTTTAAGACTTTCTTTTTTGGTCAAATGAGGTAGAGTTGGATTTACAGTTTTTCCTTGAAGAAATGCTATAGTAAATTAAAATGTCCAGAATATTTGGAAATTATTTAGCTCTACTATAACAAAAACCTGCTACAAGTGTTTATCTTTTACAAAGGATACTATTTGGAAAAATGAAGGCTTCCTTCAGAAAACTGAAATCAATCTAGTAGTCAAATGGTAACAGTAGAAATTGTATTATTTTTTGGTAACTTCTTAAAGTTCAGAAAACAGAGATTAGAATAAGCAAAGAATTCTCTCAACAGAATGATGCAATTTTCCTGTCAATATCACATTATTAACAGTTATTACAACAACAAAATGGAATATGCATAGATCAAATTAAGAAATTAGCTTTTACATTTCACAGGTAATACAATGCAAAGAAGTCTAAAGAGACAGATACACATTGAGATTCAAAGATCCTAATTTTGCACATATATTATTGGTGTGTGATCTACTAATGACCAGACAGAAAACAGATCTTGAGGTCATGATGGTTAGGTCCATGAAAATGTTATCTAATGTGAAGCTGCTGTGTAATAAACCAATTCTATGTTGGGAAATTATTAGGAAAATATTTGAAAATGGAAATTGTCAATAATAAAAGGAATTATCATATAATAGATTTAGATCACCATATACCCTATTAAGTCACTGCACTTCAAAAAGATTAAATCAAAGGTTGAAAGGTTTCCTCAGTGTGGAGATATTATAAAGTCTGGAGAGTTTTAGCTTAGAAAAAAAGATGGCATAAAGTAACATGGTAGAGATGATGAACATGTTAAATGTGGGTAAAAAGTTTTTCTTCTCTCATAAACTAGAATGTTGGGTTAATCAATGAAAGTAAGCAATCAGAATTCAGGACAAACAAGAGTATGTTGTATCTGCACACAGCCATAGCTAAACTGTATTTTTTATTACAAAATGTAGCAATAACTGCTGAATTGAAAAGTTCTATGGGGCTTAAGCAGAATTTGTAGATGATAAAGCAATCATTGGCTAGCAGTTATAATGTCTACTGTATATACTATCTCTAGTACCAGAGATAGGATGCCTAATATTTCCAAATGACAGGGACACATAAGATATGCTATCTCACTTCTGTCCTGATTGTCCTGTTTCCCAAAAGTACTTCATGAGCCACTAGAGAAAGAGAAGTGTGCATGATGGATTAGTTATTTTGATGATATAGCAGGGCATGTCTTGTGTTCTAATGGCATCATAAACAAACAAACTGTTCAAAAACAGAGTTTCTATATGCAATAGAACTTGCTAGGTAATTATAAATTATTGCTTGACAAGTACACATGACATGCTTCTAATTCAATAATAGATATTTGGTTTGCAAATGCTTTATTTTAATTTTAGTTTCTAAGCTCTCTTTAGAGAAAAGAGCTTCTGATGCCAGTATCTAACAATAGCACTATCGTTATCTAGAACAATAAATTGACAGTCAGAAATGGCATCAGAAGGTTTGAAACAAAAAGAGAAAGCAATTCATCACTTTGGGTAAAGCTGAGACTGCTGCCTCCTCTGCATTGTGCATCTATAAAGAGTTCAAGGTCAATTCATTACTAAAAAGAGCCCTGATCCATGTAAATATTTTCCCCAGGTACTCTTTCCTTCATCCAAGCCTAAAAACAAACAAACAGCAAAGACTTCCATTGTTAAATTAAGCTAAATGTTAATCTACAGTATATTCATGAGTATGTTTGCTTTTTCATACTCCACTGCCTGTGCCAAAAAGTCCATCTCCATGTCCTTTAAATGAAATTAGAAGAGGAAGAAGCTTCCTTTGATAAACAGCTATTTTTCTTCTTTAAGATTTCCCATGCTTATAAGTTGAAACTATTTATTCGGACAGAAGAATTCACCGTTTCCTGTCCATTCTTGCCAGGATGCATGATGGAACATAAATTCTGTGCATTATGTGACAGTGATGAAGGAAGAGTGACTAAATAGAATGCTAAATATACCATCATCATTATCAATACAAAAAAAAAAAAAAAAGATAATGAGTGGAAGGTACATTATGAGTAATATCTCAACCCCCCCCCCCCAAAATAACCATACTTATTCAATATTAGCATTTAAGTCACTGTAAAGTCCACTGGCAGTGAAACATCCATATTTATATTAATCTGATCTTACAGAAGAATTATTTTTCATCTTTAATTTTTATACTACGGTTTCTTTCTAAGCTGCATTGCCAGGATAGGATGGAAATTACTTGCAATAACTCCAATATTTTCAGGCAGATAGGTTTCAGAAGATAATGTTGGTGGTGTACAATCAATTGAAATTGACATAATCCACTACTTTCGGACCAGCCACTAGTCAGGGGCAGTAGTGGGAAGGCAAGAAAGAGATAACAAGGAGATAAATCTATAACTGATTGTGAGCAATCAATTGATTGTTTTTAATTAGGTTTTGTGCAGCAGTGCTTAAAATCCATCGGATGATGACCTGTACCACAAACTAGACTTAATGAGCATCTAGTTTGCCATACAAGAGTACTCTGTAATTTGATAGACATAGTTTTCCACACACTAACCTTTATGCTTTTCTACACCCATCTAATGCTCCTATCCCTCCTTTTAGATTCTTTTAGACTCTTGTTTTTTATATTTACTTTCTGTTTTAATACATTTTTAATATCTTCTAGCTTTTTATATTTTTAAAAAACTCTTATGTATCTTATATGCTTTTTAATTGACTGTACCCGACCCTCCTTATGCTGATCTATCACTGTAATGAAGATTGGTGGACCTGTGCTCAAATATTGATTCCATAATGGATTTATCACAGAAAATGTAGTTAGATGGTACGATTTTTATATAGAGAGATAATCTGGGGCCCACTTTGAACTTTCAGCACAACTATATATCCCAGACTAAGAAAGGCATTTAACTTTAAATATGTGAAAGGAAATTTTAAAAGAAATAGTTAAAACCACCCAGAGTCAATGGGAGTTGGGCAGCATATAAATGTAATAAATCATTATTGTTGTTATTATTAATAATTAATTAAAAATAGGACTGTGCAAAGTTTTGATTTGAATGTTTGATTCAAGGTAATATAAACAATAATCTAACTGACATTTTTATCTTGACAACTCAGTTCAACACATGAGATTGAACTGAATTAATTGTCCAAATTGTATTATTAATTCAGTAAGAATCAACTCATTAAACATCCAAATTAAATGTATTATTAAACTTGGGTTTTAGTTTTAGTCAGTTAGAAAGCTCTCAGAACATTCCAACTTTCTGTATGATTACATTTGAAAGTATTCAATTCTTATATTAAAAATAATATAGTGGAGTTCCCCAGGCTTATGGTTCTGGGGGACTTCAATCTGCCATCCCTGGGACGTGCCTCGGAGATGGCCCGGGAGTTCATGGCTACCATGGCAGCCACGGGTCTGTCCCAGATTATCCGGGACCCGACTCGAGACAGTGGTCACACCCCAGACTTAGTTTTCTTGTCGGAGCAGTGGCAATGTGATCTGAGGGAAGAGTTAGATCTGTCCCCATTGTCATGGTCAGACCACACCCTGGTGACCCTGAGATTTTATTGTGTGACCCCGCTCCACAGGGAGGCTGGACCCATTCGATTGGTCCGCCCCCGGCAACTGATGGACCAGGTTGGGTTTCAGAGGGAGCTGGGAGTTATTCCCGAGGGCCTGCTGCACGGTCCAGCAGAGGTCCTGGCCACAGCCTGGAATAGGGCCGTGGCCGTGGCCTTGGACAGGATCGTGCCTGTGCGTCCTCTCTTGCCTCGCTTGACCTGTCACTCCCTGTGGTTTATGGAAGAGTTGAGGGTTTTGAAGAGGGTTAAGAGATGTCTGGAGCATCACTGGAGGAAGACAAAGACTGAATCTGACCAAACACAAGCTAGAGCCGCTATTAAGGCCTACCTTGTGGCGGTAAGAGCGGTGAAACGTGAATATTGCTCCGCTCTTATTGCATCCGCAGAATTCCATCCAACAGCCTTGTTTAAGATCACTCAATCTCTTCTGGGTCAGGTAGATCCAGGGACCCACCTACAAGGCCGTTCGGAAGAGTTTTCACAGCATCTGCAAGATAAAATCACTCAGATTCATTCTAAGTTGGACTCTAAGTGTGAAGTGGAGTCTGGGGAGATGCCAGGGGAATGTACTTACCCTCTTATCTGGGAACGGTTTGATCCTGTTGGGCCTGAGGAAGTGGACAGGATTCTCTGGACTGTGAATGCAACCACATGTCAGCTTGACCCATGCCCTTCCTGGCTGATAAAATCAGCCTGGGAAGTGACTTGTGGTTGGGTCCAGGCGATGGTTAATGCATCCTTGAGGGAGGGGGTGTTTCCGGCTGCCTTTAAGGAGGTGCTGGTATACTCCCTCCTCAAGAAGCCATCCTTGAACCCTACTATACTGGGCAATATTTGCCCTGTCTCCCACCTTCCCTTTTGGGAAAGGTGGTTGAGAAAGTGGTTGCGTTGCAGCTCCAGAGAATTTTGGAGGAAACGGATTATCTGGACCCCAGTCAGTCAGGTTTCAGGCCAGGATATGGTATGGAGACTGCATTGGTCGCACTTATGGATGATCTCTGGCGGGAGCGGGATGGAGGGAGTGCATCCATCCTGGCTCTCTTGGACCTCTCAGCGGCTTTTGATACCGTTGACCATGGTATCCTTCTGGGGCAGCTCAGGGGGTTGGGGGTGGGCAGGGTAGTTTTGCATTGGTTCACCTCCTTCCTCCAGGGCTGTTCCCAATTGGTGGTGATAGGAGAGGAGAGATCTGGCCCTCGACCCCTCCTTTGTGGGGTGCTGCAGGGTTCGGTACTCTCTCCTCTCCTATTTAACATCTACATGAAACCGCTGGGTGAGATCATCCATCACCATGGGATAAGGTATCATCAATATGCTGATGATACCCAGTTATATATCTCCATCCCAGGTGAAGTAAGTGATGCGGTCTCCACCCTTTCCAGGTGCCTGGGGGCTGTGGGGGCCTGGATGGGGAACAAGAGGCTTCAACTGAACCCTAGTAAGACAGAGTGGCTGTGGACTGATGGCTCCTCGGGTTCCAGGAAGTTGTCATCTTTGGTTCCGGATGGGGTGGCACTGCCCCATTCGGAACCAGTGCGGAACCTGGGGGTCCTCCTGGACTCGCAACTCCTGCTCGAAGAACAGGTGGCAGTCATGGCCAGGAGGGCCTTTGCACATCTTCAGGTGGTGCGCCAGCTATGCCCATTCCTGGACCGAGATGCCCTCCAAACAGTCACTCATGCCCTTGTCATCTCCCATATAGACTACTGCAATGCGCTGTACATGGGGCTACCCTTGAAAAGTATTCGGAAGCTTCAGCTGCTCCAGAATGCAGCTGCATGGACAGTTATTGCGGCTGTAAGATCAGCCCATGTGACACCACTGTTATGCAAGCTGCATTGGATACCAGTTTGCTTCCGCGTCCAATTCAAGGTGTTGGTTATCAACTTTAAAGCCCTACATGGCATGGACTAGGGTACCTGAGGGACCGTCTCGTCCCCATAACATCAACCCATCCCACCCGGTTAGGCAGGGAGGGCATGCTACGGACCCCATCAGCAAAGGAATTTCATCTAGTGGGGTCCAGGAGGTGAACCTTCTCTGCAGTGGCACCCGCCCTTTGGAACATCTTGCCCCCAGAGTTGAGACAGATTTCCTCACTCTTGGACTTCCAGAAGAAACTTAAGACCTGGTTCTGCTGCCTTGCTTGGGAGGGGGAGAGAGATAGCTCCACCTGGGTATGGCTGGCGCCATAGTACCCCTTAGTGATCCATCTCCACTTGGATTTCATGTCTGCTTTTATGTATATTTTAATGTAATTTTTATCTGGCTATGTTTTAATGCTATTTATTGTAAACCGCCCAGAGTCCCCCATTGGGGGAGATGGGTGGTGATATAAATTTAATAAATAAATAAATAAACAAGGAATTGAATTCATGAAGCATAATGAATTTGTTGAGTATGGTATTTTTTTAATTTGTTGAATGCAGTGAATTATGTGTAGTTTAAGCATAAAGGGGAAATTATTGATTCAACATGACATCTGCAATCTGAAGTCTTATATCCCAGGAACAACAACAAATTTCCTGCTGTTTGTCTGAACTAAGCCTGAGTTTTAAATTGAATTTGTGCTCACAGACCCATAATAAATGTGAAGCTTTGGACAAATCCACCAGCTTGAGAATATTTGTGAGACGTGTGGTTAATAACGTCACCTTTATATCTTTAGTAGTTTCTGGTCAGGGTCCCGTAAATATACACAGCCTTACAAATGTCAGTCACTTATTATAACTACCATGTATTTAATCTCATTGAACTTCCCTTCTAAAGTATTCAACAGAATATTAAAGTCATGGTATTGTTGCTTTTAAATAGCAGGAATACTTGTCATTTGCACACATAATAATTTTACTTTGATTATGCTAGAGGGTTTAAGCATAGACTTCCTTTGAGGAATTGTACAGGACTTTGTAATCAGATACATTATTTTATTAGAATACATTTTCACACTGACAACATGTATCTGTCTCTTGGTGTCTTTCATTTTAAAAGACAAATTCTGAGGAACAAATTATAATTCTCAGCTAGTGTAAAACATGAATAGAACAACAAGTATGATGGAGGGTTTAATAAAAATAATGCAAATTAATTTCATGTGCATATGAAAAAAAAAGAAACACGAATTCTTAGAGTGTTTTTAAGCAATTTAGTATTTGTTAAAAGTTAATAATTTAAATAAATAAATGTGCATGCTTCGTAATATGTTATAGCAGAAATTCTTAATGTATAAAATAATGACATTAATGATAAAACATGGGACATGACCTAGCTAAAGCTCAACACTTTAGGTCCCTAAAGTGTTTATCAAATAAAAGTTGAAAACCATTATAAAAAAGTGTAGTTTTTCCGTAAAAGACACCACTTCCAGCTCTTGATGATGATAAGTAACTTAGTGTTACTAAGTGAAATAAATTGCTAACAAATTCTGCTATATTCAGAAAAGCATTTGATGATTATACTGGCATACAAGGACCAAATAAAAATATAACAACCTTCAAGAATTCTAGATTCTATTACTACTGAAATTTAGATTTAGATACTTCATTTGATGTTCTGTGATATGCCTGGTCTCTAGAAGCAGTAGGTGGCATTCTTTTTACAAAAGCATGGAGTGGAATTTGACTGTATTCTGTATACTGAGAAAATCAAATGGTAGCAGATGAAAGGAAACATATATCCTTAATAAGCTACACTTGTGGATAAGCCTCACTGCTTGATAAAAGCCAATGATAGGAAAATAAAAGAAATCTAAGAGGAAAAATATGTGCATGTAACATGGAACACAGAGTGAGAGATGAAGAGAGAAATTCAAACCCAAATAAAAAAAGAAACCAATGTACAAACTGCAAATAAAATGATTGACTAATAACCCACAATTATGAAAATACCAACTGAAGTGAATATTTGTAGCTCAGGGTTGAACTGTGGAGTCTTTGGTGCTCTCTCAGCTCAGAGAGCACCAAAGGCTCCACAATTATGAAAATAATTATTTCTAATGGATAAAATTAAAACAATTATTGACTGTGATTAACATTAAAATTCATTCTCTTCCATGTGTGGAGCAAATACTCATTCTTAATTAGGAACAACCTTAGCTTGTTAACTTCCCATACATTTCATAGACAAAGAGGTAACATTATTTATTATAGAATACTTAAACCAAAATTGTTTTAAATCCATGGTTTAAAAAATAATTCACTCATGCACATACCAAAACTGAAGCCATATTTTATTAAAAACAATGCAGTGTCCTCACTAATAGAACCAACTCTCCCTAGAGAAGAAATATGAATGGCTTACTATCATAGAAATAAAATATTTACAAAAACTTAGGATAGGAAGAACTAACATCTCCACACCATGGCAGCCCTGGTCTGTACATGCAACTATCTAGTGTTCTAAAATGTTGTCTTGTCCTAAAGGGAAACAGTATTTATCACATCTATACTTTGTGATCAAGGTATCTCCCCTGCCAGCTAAGTATATATTTCTGCACTGAAGTTAGTTATTATCACCACAATACTTACACCTTTGAATGCCTTTTTATTTCATTCTCCATCTCAAAATCACTCTGTACAATTTCACCAGAAAAGATATAGCATTTATTTTCTCAAAAAAAAATCTTCCCATGGGAGGTGATTATAGTGTTTCTGTCACAACACCTTCCCTCAAAGGAATTTAATTGGCTCCCCACCCCACCCTGACCAGGAGAGCTTTTAAAAGAGCTCCAAGTCTTCCCCTAGGCTTTGGACCATAGTGGATGGCAGGGCCTTTGTATGTTATATGACTCTTTTTAGAGATTGGCTTCGGGATTTTTTCCCCCCAGACTCCCATTGTTCTTTTATTTGCATTTTAAACATTTTAATATTGTTTGCCATCATAATAATAATAATAATAATAATAATAATAATAATAATACATTCTAGAAATCCAGATATCCATAAAAGTGGTTATGAGGGACCCATACTCTGTGTATTAAAAGAGAGAGAGAGAGAGAGAGAGAGAGCAGTTTGTAACATAACTCTGTCCTTAGTTTTAAAATGGGTGATTCCTCTGAGTTTGTAAGCATTTTTAAAATTTGATCTAAAAGATACATAAACATCAAATTCATCATATTATATCGTATTGCAAGAAGTGGGGTGGTGACTAAGAAACTGAGTTTTGCTAGCCCAGCAGGGCTACCCCATATTGTTATGTCTGGGGGAAGGGGAATGTGATATATAACAACCTTGAGGGTAATCCAATTGTTATCCAATGTAAGGCATGAAATTAATTGTAGTAATAATGCAATTTATTCAAAACTGGATGAGTTAAACATGTAGCTCATGTTATGTATCATGTTACAAATTTTCTTTATTTCCTCTTGATGGGGCCTTACCTTCTCCCATAGAGCAGGCCTTAATACTAAGACAGCATTGTATATAATTGCTTGAGATTAATTTTTTCTTATACTGTATATTGGGAAAAACACTACTACTAATGTAGTTTCTTAAGTCTCTTGGTGTATGTTCCTAGATGGTACAGCAAAGAGATGAGCTGAAGCTAGATCAAGAAGCATTATATGACTGAAGGGAATCAGAAAACCTCTTTAGATTTCTATCCTATCATTTTCTCAAAAAGGTGTGTCTAGTTCCTTGACTTGCTTTTGACTTAGCATTAATATGTTTTCCTTTATCCAGTCAATGATTGATGTCAAACTGTTATTGGATATAAACAGCTTCTGTTAGGATTTTAACTATACAGTAGGTAGAAACATATTGTCTGAAGACCAGATTTATTCACAGAAAGAGAAGGGACAGTCCTGAAGTACCAATTTCTTAAGGTTAGATCTACCATGCAGGCTGATCATTTCAAACGTTTCGCTGCTTGTCCAAGCAGCTTCTTCGGCCTGGGCAACCTTTGCCCAGACTGAAGAAGTTGAGCAGCAAAATGTTTCAACCAAAAAGAAGGAAATCCAGTTGCCATGACTCAACCTACAGACAATGTATAATCATACACAAAATGTGTAATTTTAGAAACAGTCAGCGCTAAATAATTTTTACATGCACTAAAAATTACTGTGGTTCCTTTCCTTTCTAAATGGATGTTCCATGGGGGATGTCCAAGATTACTCCAATGTAGGGGTCTCTCCTTCATGTTTATTTAACATCTACAAGGTTTGGGGTAAGGTACCATCACTGTGCTGACAGTGCCCAATTGTTTTACATTGCTATTCCAGGACAGACTAAACCACAATTTTTTCCATAAATAAATTAAATCAATAAAAATTAAATGATGTTAGAATCATAAATTCCTTGTTATATTTTAGATAGGTAGGCCTCTTGAAAGTGATAGTAAAATAGTCAAAGAAGACACTGCACAGATATCACATATTTTGGGAGTATGATTTTACTAATGTATTTCTCTGTCAGGAATTGATGTTTGACACATGAATATTTTATGATCTGGGAGAGAAAATCTCAGGTTATCTGTGCATAAATACATGTCAAGTATTTCATAGGTACAGGTAAGTAAATATTAGAGGAGAAGTGATGCTAAAGCTAGTTTAGCTATCTAAATGACAGCTTAGTGAGCTCTTTCTTTTATATGGTTCAGATGGGCCTGTTAAGCAAATTCTGTATGAACTGTAATATAGGAATATATTTTTATTTACTTGGGTTAATGCCATCTATCCAAAACTAACTTAATAAACACAATTTATTGCAGATTTCCCTATTTTAAAGAAAAAAATTATGTTAAATAATTATATATTTAATGGTATTATTTATGATTTTATTGAATTTTAAATTGTTTTTATTGTGAACCACCCAGGGTCCTCCGTGTGGGGAAGATGGTTGGTTATAGATATATGATAAATAAATAAAATAAATAAAATATAAAAATAAGTACTATATGTTTAATTCAGATTAAGAAATTAATCTCAAAAAACATTGACAGTATCTTTCAAAAACGTCTATACCCTGTACCTGTTAATGAATGTCTTATAAAGAAGGCAAACATATAAGTACATTTTTAATGTAAAGCTACCAGGGAAAAAAAGGACATTAAAGAAAAGTTGAATCAGCTGAAATTAATGCTTGGTATGATATAATTCAGGCCACCTCAGTTCACAGACAGCTATAATCAACACTTTTTGAGATGTTTCAGCCTTAAGGATGTAGCCTAACCATTAAGTGATGCTCAGAAGATGATCCTTCCATAGCTTCTCCATTTCTACAGGAAACTAAAGCTTCATAAAATATTTCAAACTCTTAAAGTGAAAAAACAGTAATTAACAAGAGTATAGCTAAAGAATCTTTTAGTTTTGCTGATCTTCTGAAATCATCAATTGACCCAAAGCAGATACTGGAGCCACAGCAATTTTATTAAGAATTAATTTGGTCTCCAGCAGTGAGGTCTCTAGATCTTGACACTGCACTGTTCTGCCAAAATTTAGGCCTGTTTATGTTTTTTCTATCCTCTTCAAATATCAGTCTTTGGTCACCTGCCTTGGGCTCTTCACCAGGCCAGGAAATATGAGTTTATTTTTTCTCTGACAAATCATATAGAGTTGTTAAATAATTTGATTTTACTAGCAAAATGCAATAAATCCCTACTATTTTGTACCGTATTTTCTTCACACCAAGGAGCAAAGTTTACATATAAGACAAATGGCCACTTGGCACACAAATGATGATCACATCTTATACTGTGCTGTTCTTCCTCACATCATGGAAGAATTCCTGTAGAGATATTTTATGGTACCATCAATAAAGACATAAACTTCCTTCTCTACAACTTAGAGCAGCTTTGGTGATTTATCTTAGCAACATGTATCTTAAAATCATTTTGAAAACTCACTATTTGGATATGAAAGAAAAGGATATCAGAGACTTGGAAATGTTACAGAGTTTATTCCAGAAAGAACAGCTTGGGGTATCTGATGTACTCTATCCTTCTATCAGAAGAAAAAGGAAAACAACTATCAACACATTTACCTGACATAATATAAACTTGCAGCCATGGTTTATAAGAATATAGTTAAACTACAGTGTATATTATTTAGCTATGTAAATGTGTGGTCCCTGTAATTTCCTTTCCATGGGTTACTTGTCTCAAAGAATTATCCTTTCACTCTTTTCAATATTTACTTTTTACAAGACCCAAAAATGTGCAATAAGCATGCTAAATTACCATTCAATTTAATTGGCAGTTGTTCAGGTACAGTTAGATCTCAAAGAACACCTTTTATCTTGCTATACTACTTTGTGTAAAAGTGTAAATTATTTTGTTTTTCAGAGAACAATTGAATAATCAACTTTAAATAACAAAATTTCAGGCCAAAAAGGAAAAAAAAATAAATTCCTTGCTGGAGGCAGTTGCATTCCTCATATTTATATAAACTTGAATCCTTCTAAAATATATTATTTCTCCATTGTCCAGTGGAATAAAGTCAAATTTTCCTTTCCTCTTAATCCTTTCAGTCATTCATGATATATCACAAGAAATAACATTCCATGGGCCCAAGATTTTTGAATATTAAATTAGTATGTATTGGTATGTTGCCAAAATGATAAATTATAGTTATTTTTTTCCAAAAACTGAGCATAGGCTGTATTATTCAGGATGACTCAAAACATCCAGAACAGAATTATGCAGTAATCTTATAAAAGTTGTTCCAGCCTGGTAGCTTTGATATAGGTTGGAACTGAAACTCTTACTGTTGAGCACCTGACATAATAGGAAAACTTCAGGAATGTTGGTAGAATTATTTTTTTATTTAAATAAAAGGTCACTTTTTTTCACTATAAGCTTGTAAATTTAAATCAAGGTAGCAATAACCATAGTATACAAAATATATCAGTACTAGTCACTATTGGAAGCAAACAGAGGGAAGGAAAATTCCTACCCTAATCAGTTCGATCCTATTCATATTTTAAGAGCTTTTCAGAAGTTTTTCTCATGTGTTCACCAATTAAGACAGAGCTGGTTAGCAAACACAAGAGAAAGGGTACTTTCAATTGTGACCCCATAGCTGTAGAACTTGAAACTGACCTTTATTTCACACCTCTAATACAGAGAGATCCACCACCTATCTGTCAGTTTGTCATACTGTGGTGGCTTGTGTACTGCTATGATGCTGGAAGCTATACCACCAGTAGTTCTACTACCAAAAGTCTACCCATGGTAGACAGGTTTCAGCAGAGCTTCCAGACAAAGAACAGACTAGGGAGCAAGTCCTAGCAGTCTACTCCCAAAAATGTGCCAATGAAAACCCTATGGATTACAACAGAACGTTCTGCAATATAGTGCTGGAAGATGAGCCCCTCAGGTTGGAAGGCAATATGCTGCTGGGAAAGAGCTGCCTTCTCAAAATAGAGCCAAGTTTTTTGATGCAGATAGAGTAAAGCTTCCAGGACCTTCATTTGCTAATGTGGCACGACTCAAATGAGAAGTAACAGCTACAAATATCCATTAATAATTGGGACATGGAATGTACAAAGTATGAATCAAGGAAAATTGGAAGTTGTCAAGAATGAAATGGAACATCTAAAGATCGACATCTTAGGCATTAGTGAGCTGATGTAGATTGGCATTGGTCACTTTGAATCTGACAGTCATATGGTATACTATGCTGGGAATAAAAAATGGAAGAGGAACGACATGGCATTCATCATTAAGAAGAATATTTCAAGATCAATTCTAAAGTACAATGCCACCAGTGATAGACTAATATCTATACGCCTACAAGGAAGACCAGTTAATACTACTACTATTCCAATTTATGCATCAACCATGGATGCTGAAGATGAGGAAATTGAAAACTTTTATGAAATGCTGCAATCTGAAATTGATCAAACATGCAATCAAGATGCTTTGTTAATTATTGGTGACCAGAATGCAAAAGTTGGAAATAAAGAAGGATAAGCAGTTGGAAAATATGGCCTTGGTGACAGAAACAACACTGGAGATCACATGATAGAAATCTGTAAGAACAATGATTTATTTATTTGCAACAGTTTTTTCCAACAACACAGTCGACGACTATATACATGGACCTTGCCAGATGGATTACACAGAAATTAAATTGACTATGTTTGGGGAAGGAGTCGATGGAGAAGCTCAATACTATCAGTTAAGACAAAGCCAGGAGCTGACTGCAGAACAGATCATCAATTGCTCATATGCAAGTCCAAGCTGAAGCTGAAGAAAATTAAAGCAAGTCCAAGAGTGCCAAAGTTATCATCTAGAAAACATCCCACCTGAATTTAGAGATCACCTCAAAAATAGATTGGATGCACTAAACACTGATGACCAAAGACTAGAAGAGTTGTGGAAAGACATTAGGAACATAATACATGAAGAAAGTGAAAGGTCATTAAAAAGGCAGGAAAAGAAGGAAAAGATTCAAATGGATGTCAGATGAGACTCTGGAACTTATTTATTTATTTATTTATTTATTTATTTATCTATCTATCTATCTATCTATCTATTTATTTATTTATTTATTACTCAAATTTAGCCACCGCCCATCTCCCCCAGAAGAGGGACTCTGAGCAGTTTACAATAAAATCCCACATAAAACATAAACATTAAAATCACATAAAACAATTATGATAAAACACAATAAATAAATAAAATCCAAGAGAGAGGTAAAATTCAGGCTGGTGGGAGGGACTCTAGGGTGCAAGTCATCCCCAAGAATGGTTATTCACTTTCTGGCCCCAGGCGAGATGGCAAAACCAGGTCTTCATGTCCTAACTACCAGGAAACACACTGAGACAATGACTTGGTCTCTAATATTTATTACTAGTACTTAACAAGAATCCTAACAAACTGAGGAAGCGTGGGAAAAACCCAGCCATATAAACCCCAAAGGTTAAGGCGGTCCCGATCTGTGTCTCTTTGAATGGCTGAACAGTTCCTCAGTGCTACACATGCGCTTGACAGTCTGGGTGGGAGCCCCCTGCTCGCCATCCTTACTCATGACATCACCCTCCCCTCCAGATTGATATTCCATTTCAGCCCCCTCCCCTCCAGAGTCTTGATAAGATATGTTGTCTGCTTGTAAAGTCCCATGGGAACTGGGCAAAGAAGGCAATTCTTCAAAGGATAACTCCTCCACGGACGAATCAGTGCTGCCCTCCCAATCCGATAACGCCTCCGAGCCAGGTGGCTGCTGCTGAAAAACATCTAGAGAGTTAGCAGGGTCAGCCCCCCTCCCCCCTGGGAAATGCAAGCCCGAGGTTGAGGGCTGTGGTTCACCCGGCTCCTCTGTAACTGGAGTCGAGGCTTCAGGCGGGGGCGGGGGGAAATACACACTCACAAACTCCTCAGCTTGGGCTTCTTCGGCCTGCTCAGGTGAAAGAGGAATCTCGGGTAAAATGCGAGGCTTGGGTTTGTGAGGGAAAAGCTGATGGAATCGATGAACCAGTGCTGGAGCATGTACATCTCTGGCATTCTCCCACGTGCGCTCCTCCTCAGGGTACCCTTTCCAGTGTATAAAATATTGGATGCCCCTTCCCCTCCTCCTAGAGTCCAGAATTTCCTCCACTTCGTACTCTTCCTCTCCCTCCACAATTACTGGAGGTGGGGGGGGGGGTAGTTGCGATCGCAAGTTATTTGGGGGAGGGTCTTTGGCTAGCAAGGCTCTGTGAAACACTGGATGGACCTTCATGGATGGTGGGAGCTGTAAACGATAAGCTACTGGATTTATCTGCTGCACCACAGTGAAAGGGCCGACAAACTTAGAGTCCAATTTCTTGGAGGGTCTGGCAGAGATCAAAAACTTGGTAGAGAGCCACACTTTGTCTCCTACTGCAATCGCTGGCCCCTCCTGCCTGTGAGCGTCTGCCGCCCTTTTGTAAGCACTCTTTGCCCTGTTCAGCTGCTCCTTTAACAACTCCTGTGCGGCTTGTTGCTCTTTAAGAAAATCAGCTGTGGCTGGAACAGTTCCCTGCTGGGAGGAGGTGGGCAACACCCCAGGGTTAACCCCGTAGAGCGCTTGGAATGGAGACATCTGGGTAGATGACTGCACAGAGTTGTTATAAGTAAATTCTGCCATGGGCAACAGGGCTGGCCAATTGTCTTGCCGATAAGTGGTGTAACACCTGAGATACTGCTGTAACCACTGGTTAATTTTTTCGGCCTGCCCATTACTGGCAGGGTGATGCGCTGATGACAGGTGGATCTGGACCCCTAATGACTGGAAAAGGGCCCTCCAGAACCTGGAAGTGAACTGTGGGCCTCTGTCACTCACCAAGTGATTCACCATGCCTCTATACCTAAAAACGTGGTCTATGAACAACTGCGCTGTGGCTGGTGCAGATGGGAGGCCCTTGCAAGGGATAAAATGTGCCATCTTTGTGAAAAGGTCCACCACCACCAGTATGGAAGTCAGGCCCTGGACCGGGGGTAAATCAGTGATGAAATCCATGGAGATCGTATCCCAAGGCCTACTGGGGGTGGGTAGGGGCTGCAAGAGTCCTGTGGGCTTCCCTGGGAGAGGCTTGGCTCGTCTGCAGGTATGACAAGAAGCAACGTACCCCTTAATGTCTGCAACCATCTTAGGCCACCAGTAGTCTCTCAGAGCTCTATGGAGAGTTTTGAAAACGCCTCCGTGGCCTGCCGTTTGGTGGTCATGACACAGTCTCAGTACTTCTTCCCTCAATGAAGGGGGAATATACAATCGCCCACTATGCCAGAGGATTCCTGCCTCCACATCGAATGGGGAGGCAGTGTCTTGCGGGGCCCTCTGGAGGTCATCCATCCTGGCCCTGGCATACGGGTCCTGTTGCTGCTGAGCTCTGGCTCTTGAAAATAGGTCCTCTGCTTGTCTGCCTGCTGCTAAACTCTCTGTTTGGCTCCCCCTCATTGGCTGATCAAAGTTGTGAGGTTGTAATATAGCAGTCTGTACTTCCTGGTGAGTGGGGGGTTTTGCCTGAAAGGATCGAGACAGGGCGTCTGCCAAGCAGTTTTGCGCCCCGGGCACATAAGAAATAACAAAATTGAAACGGGAGAAAAACTGGCTCCATCTGATCTGGCGTGGGGTGAGGGATCTGGTGTTCTGTAGAAGCTGTAAATTCTTGTGATCGGTGCAAACTTTCACAGGAAAGGCCGCCCCTTCTAGCCAGTGCCTCCACTCTTGGAATGCTGCTTTAATTGCCAGCAACTCTCTGTTAAAAACATCATAGTTTCTCTCTGCTGGTGAGAGCAGGCGTGAAAAAAAGGCACAAGGAAGCAATGTATTCTCTGCCTTGTTTGTATATTGCAATAACACTGCCCCAATGGCAACATCTGAAGCATCTGAATACATTATGAATGGCTTCGTGGGGTCAGGGTGCCTTAAGAGCGGTTGGGAAGCAAAAAGCTGCTTCAATTCCTGGAACGCTGCTTGCTCCCTCTCCCCCCATATGAATTTTGAGCCTTTCTTCAAGAGCTGTGTAAATGGTCTGGTCCGTTCACTGTAATTTTTTACGAAACGCCGATAAAAATTGGAGAATCCTAACCATTTTTTGTATATCTTTAACATTTCGGGGGGGTGGCCAAGAGAGAATTGCCTGGACCTTAGCAGGATCCATGGATATGCCTTCTGTGGATACTATATAGCCCAGGAAATGTACTTCAGTTAAATCAAAGGCACACTTCTCTAGCTTGGCGAACAGCCTGTTCTCTCTTAGTCTTTGCAAAACATTACGTACATGGGTTACGTGAGTTGTGGCATCCTCAGAGAAAATTAATATGTCATCTAGATAAACGACCATGTACTTGTCTCGTAAATCAGCAAAAACGTGATTCATAAATCTGGAAAATATGGCTCCTGCATTAGACAAGCCAAAGGGCAAAACAAGGTACTCAAATTTTCCAAACCTGGTGTCGAAGGCAGTCAGGTATTCGTGCCCCTCTTTCACCCGGATCAGATTGTACGCGCTCCTGAGATCCAACCTGGTAAACATGCGTGCCTTCTGTAAGCGATCTAGCAGCTCCGAGATTAAGGGCAGAGGATAGGATTCTCTCTTTGTTTGTTTATTTAAAAAACTGAAGTCGTGGACCACTCTCATGGGTGTCTCCTGGGTTGCAGGTGCCAACGGGTCGGGCTTCTTTGGTACGAAGAAGGTAGGAGCAGACGCTGGGGACGTAGATGGTCGGATGAACCCCTTTTGGAGATTGGAGTCCAAGTAATCCTTTAAGGTGGCTAACTCCTTGGGGGACATGGGATATTGTTTCCTTGCTGGAATCTTGGCTCCTGGTAACAACTCAATGGTGCAATCACAGTCCCTATGGGGGGGTAGTGCTGTGGCCTCTTGCTCGCTGAAAACGTCTGCAAAATCTGCATACTTGGCTGGCAAGTGGACCCCCCCTGCTACTGTGACTGCGTTGGTTGCTGGAGAGTGTGGCGCGGCTTGACTCTTGTGGTGCTGGCATTCCTTAGCTGGGAAGGAGATTGCTCCTGTAGTCCAGTTCATCAACGGGTTGTGGATCCTCAGCCAAGGCATGCCTAGGATTACTGGCACATTTAGCGCTGCAGTAACATAAAGACCACTCAGTGTGGTCTTCCACTGTCAGCTGCACCGGTTCTGTGAGCCTTCTAATCGGCCCTGCCTTGAGGGGCTGGCCATCAATGGTCTCCACTTCTATGGGGCATGGTAATTCTCTGGTTGGGATGTTGCAGTCTTGTACAGTCTGCGCATCAATAAAATTAGTTGAAGCTCCAGAATCCATGAGGGCCTCTAGCTTGACCTGGTGCTCTGGGTTGACATGGACTTTTACGGGTAAGTAGTAAAAGTCTTGCCTGGAATCTTCGGAATGAGCCCTCCTTAATTGATTTACGGTCTCCCTGCTGAGCTCTTGGGAGGGAGACCAACGGAGTTTCCCTGATTGGAAACAGAGGCGGGGATGGGTCTTGTTTCAGCTGCTTGCCCTGGGGGTCTTACTGGAGCTGCTTGGCCTCTCGCTGGGCAAGCTCTCACCATGTGCCCCTGGGCTCCGCAGTAGAAACAGAGGGCTCTCTCTCTCCTTCTCTGCCTCTCAGTCTCGGAAATCAGTCTCCTGCTTGCCCCAATCTGCATTGGCTCCTCTTGTGCTGAGTGAGAGGCTGCTACAGAGGGAGCTGGAAATCCTGAAAACGCTCGGAGGGTCTTGCTTCTCCCTGGCTGCATCTGCCTAAGCTCCTCTAGCCCGGCATCTATGATCACCGATAGCTGATATAGGGCTTCTAACGTAGCTGGTGTTCCCTGGCACACCAATTCATTCTTAATTTCCTCATCCAGCCCCTGTTTGAATTGGTCTTTTAATGCACTCTCATTCCAGTCCAGATCTCCTGCTAACAACTTGAAATCAGCAATGTAGAGTCCCACCCTCTTGTTACCTTGCTTGAGCCTCCGAATCTCCCGGCTGGCCATGGCCTCTCTGATGGGGTCGTCAAAGTGTGCTCGGAACCCTGCCAAAAAGTTCTGGTAGTCGTTGAGAATCGGGTCGTTGTTCTCCACCATGGGAATAGCCCATTTGGCAGCTGGTCCCTTCAGCAGGCCTAGGATGAAGGTGACTCTGGTTCTGTCTGTGGGAAACTCTGCGGGTCTGCTGTCGAAGAACATAGTACACTGTGTGAGAAAGATTCTCAGCTGTCCTGCTTCCCCTCCAAATTTCTCTGGTAGACTGCCCTGGGATCTCAACATTACTGGTGGGGCTGCTGCTGCTGCTGCTGCTGCTGGTTGTGGGTTAATCGGAGCTGGTTGTTGTAACTGCTGTAGCATGGCAGCTTGTAATGTGTTGATCTGGAGATCTACTTGTTGCTGGTGTTGTTGTAGGGCTGCTGCCAATTGCTGGATGGTGAGCCGCATTTCTTGGTTTTCTGAAGACATTTCTAAACGTATCTGCTTAATTGCTTGTTCCTCCCTCTTTCGATGGGAGTAGGAGTTTGTTAGGATTGATGTCCTAACTACCAGGAAACACACTGAGACAATGACTTGGTCTCTAATATTTATTACTAGTACTTAACAAGAATCCTAACAAACTGAGGAAGCGTGGGAAAAACCCAGCCATATAAACCCCAAAGGTTAAGGCGGTCCCGATCTGTGTCTCTTTGAATGGCTGAACAGTTCCTCAGTGCTACGCATGCACTTGACAGTCTGGGTGGGAGCCCCCTGCTCACCATCCTTACTCATGACACTTCAGGCCTTCCGGAAGGCCAGGAGTGAAGGGGCCTGCCTCACCTCCGGGGGCAAGATATTCCAGAGAGCGGGGGCCAGCCACAGAGGAGGCCCTCTTCCTGGACCCCGCCAGATGAAATTCTCTTATGGACGGGGTCCATAACATGCCCTCTCTGGATGATTGGGTGGGGCGGGCCGATGTAATGGGGATGAGAAGGTCCCTCAGGTAACCTGGCCCCATGCCATGTAGGGCTTTAAAGGTAATAACCAACACCTTGAATTGGACCCGGAAGCAAACTGGCACCCAGTGCAGCTCGCGCAGCAAAGGTGTTATATGTGCCCACCTAGGTGCACCAAAAATAGCCCATGCGGCTGCATTTTGGACCAGCTGAAGCTTCCAGAAACTTGCTTTTAAACACCGAGTAGCTAAAGCTAATGGAGGAAAGAATGAAGTAAGATTGCTAAATAGAAATTTTCAAAGGGCAGCTCAAAAAGATAAGGAAAAATATTTGACAAAATATGTAAAGACCTAGAGCTAGGAAATCAAACAAGAAGAACACGATCAGCATTTCTCAAGCTGAAAGAGCTGAAGAGAAAATTCAAGCCCCGAATTGCTATCCTTAAAGATTCTATGGGCAATACATTAAATGACGTAGGTAGTATTAAGAGAAGATGGAAGGAATATACAGAATCACTATATAAAAAAAGCGTTAGTCGATGTTCAGCTATATAAGGAGATAGAATATGAACAAGAACCATCAGTACTGAAGGAAGAAGTTCAAGCTGCACTGAAGGCATTGGCGAAAAACAAGACTCCAGGAATTGATGGATTGCCAGTTAAGATATTTCTACAATCAGATGCAACAGTGAAAGCACTTACTCTTCTATGTCAAGAAGTTTGGAAGACAACAACCTGGCCAACTGACTGGAAGAGATCCGTATTCATACCCATTCCAAAGAAAGGAGATCAAGCAGAGTGTGGAAATTATCGAACAATTTCATTAATTTCACTTGCTAGCAAAACTTTGCTGAATTTTTTTATTTATTTTATTTATCAAATTTGTCATTGCCCATCTCCTCCCACTGGAGGGACTCTGGATGGTTTACAACAAAATACTCACCAAAACAATAAATATATAAAAATGAAAATACTTCAACAATGTTTGCAGCTTTAGATTGATAGACAACTACCAGAAGCCCAGGCTGGATTTAGAAGAGGATGTGGTACAAGAGATATCATTGCTGATGTCAGATGGATCTTGGCTCAATGTAAAGAATACCAGAAAGATGTTTGCCTCTGTTTCATTGATTATGCAAAGGCATTTGACTGTTTGGACCATAACAAATTATGGCTAATATTGCAAAGAATGGGAATTCCAGAGCACTTAATTGTACTCATGCAGAACCTGTACACAGATCAAGAGGCAGTCATTAGAAAGAAAACGGTGATACCAAGTGGTTCAAAATTGGAGAAGGTGTGCTGCAAGGTTGTATACTTACACCCTACTTATTCAATGTGTATGCTGAACAAATAATTCAAGAAGCAGGAATGTACAAAGAACGGGGTATCAGGATTGGTAGAAGACTCATTTACACCTGTGATATGCAGATGATACAACTTTGCTTGCTGGAAATGAAGAAGACTTGAAGTACTTGCTGATGAAGATCAAAGATTGTAGTCAGCAATACGGACTATGCCTAAATGTGAAGAAGATGAAGATTCTCGCAAATGGACCAATAAGGAATGTCACAATAAATGGAGAAGAAATTGAAGTTGTCAATATTTTATTCTACTCAGATCAATGATCAATGCCAAGGGAAGTAGTAATCAAGAAATCAAATGACATATCATGCTGAGAAAGTCTGCCATCAAAGACCTATCTAAAGTTTTCAGAAGTAAAGACATCAGTTTAAAAACAATATGTGTCTGACTCACACCATGGTCTTCTCAATTGCCACATATGCCTGTGAAAGTTGTACATTAAAAAAGGAAGATAAAAGAAGAATTGATGCATTTGAATTGTGGTGTTGGCAAAGATTATTGAAAATACCATGGACTGCCAAAAGAACAAACAAATCAGAACTTTCCCTAGAGGTGAAAAAAACTAGACTTAGACTCTCATATTTTGGACACATCATCATGAAAGGCAGATCACTTGAAAAGGACATCATGTCTGGTAAAGTCGAGGGCCAGAGGAAAAGAGGAAGACCTTCAAAGCGATGGATTGATACAATTACAGCAACAATGGATGCAAACATTGGAACAGTCAGGCACAAGGTGCAAGACCAAACGCATTTCATTCGGTTATACATAGGGTCACCATGAGTAATAAATGATTTGACAGCAACTAAAAACAACAGCAACAACAATACAGAGAGATATGAAAGCTCTGGACACCTATCTTTTCCCAGCCTTTAACACCAGCTCTAATTACTTATTCCGAAGAACTTTTGCTTACATATCTATTGAGGTATATCATTTCATTTCAGTTATGAGTATTGTTTGGAAAAGGTACTTGAAGAATAAACAAGCATACTCTGTCTACCAACTAACAGAGTCTGCTTAACAATTATTTAAGGAAGAATGATACTTTAATTGTATAAGTTTATGAGCCTTGCTTAGCTCAGACCAGTTTTATGTAAAGAGAAAGTAACTTTTTGAAAAGTACTCAGCCAACAGTATAAGAAATTTTCTTCCTATTTTAGGGAAAGTTTTTTTAGAGGGTAACAAAAGTTAGAAGTGTCTATATTTATTGAGATACTATATAAACAGTGAAAAACAAACATACTTTCTGTGTATTTTTATCTGCAAAATGAAGAACATGATCAGAAGAATCAGGAGGTACAGCTCTTACTCTTGACACATTAGCACTACATTTATGAAAAATAAGAACACAGAAAAACAGTGAGTTTCAATTGGCTATGATTCATACACACTACAGAGTCCCACAGGAATGCCAACAACTGCAAAAGTAAGCCACTGTACTGTATGTCCAATAATAAGATATTTCCTATTATACAGTATTTGCAGAATCCATTCATTGGATCACAGCCATGATTCTCTCTATCTTTCCCTCTAAATTCATGGGCAACCCTCAAGTCTGTGCAGTCATGGCAGGGTTCTTTCTATTTATAAATCCTACCTACAAAAATTACTTTTTGATATTGATTCTAAAAGCTATGGCTGCAATCCAGAAAGGTTCTTTAGCTATACAGAAAGCTTATATGCAACTTTCAATGTTTCGTTGGAAGTTCTATTTGTATTAAACATATCTGAATGAGGTATAGCTGGGATGAGAAAGATAAAAGCCCTGTTGGAGGCAGAGAATTGGTCACATAGTTCTCACCAGTTTGTGACCATTTAATGTGTTTTCCCCACATATATCATTATGTTCCAAATATAAAAATCTGCAGAGCAGGCTACTCTTTTTGCAGCTGTGATGAGATAAAAGATGAATGTGGAATTTAAAATCATCTGTTCAGTGAACTATTTGAAAAGAGGCTATATTTCCAAAAGTTTAGTGGTCGACCCCACTATGTTACTCAGATTCTTTTTAATTGACTTTAATTACCCATTCACATCAACAAGGACAAGCAGACCTTGCATTTCAAATGAAACTCGGCAAGCATTACGAAAGACTGGGATAAAAGCTTCCAATGCTTTCACATGGCGTAAGTACAGAAACAATAGCTCAAAGTTGTCAGTGCTGAATAGCTTTAGTGAAAGCAGAAGACATTATGTTTTATCTATCTAGTGCAAGAAACAATGGGATGTAAAGTATCTTTCAAATGTATCAGGGGGAATAGAAATCCTGGAACTCTACAATCAGCTCACCATGGGGAATACTATTATATAAGCCTCAAAGGTACATTATTGCCAATAAACCAGTTAATTCCCTGCCAGGAAAAAAGGTTCTTGCAATGAGATCAGAAAGGCAGGAAAACTGCCCTTTTGCAACTATAAAAATTATATTAATAACCTCTGTTTGTTTCGTTAAGGCCCAACTATTGAAATGATATAATTATTCAAAAAACTTAACATTTTAAAGGGGAGGGAACTACCATCTGTTTTTAGTTTAGTGTTGTTTGTTTTTACATTTTGTTTGCTACCCCTCAAAATATTTATGCTTAGAATGAACCAAAATCAGACTTCGGGGTATGTATGGCAAACTGAAGATGGCTTTGCAAAAGCGGAGCTGACGATCACTGCAAAGACCAAGGAACCAGTGAATAGACCAGTCCCCTGGAACCTCTCTGGACAAGAAGAGGCTGGGAGATTGCCCACATATGCTCTGGACAGCTGCTCTTCATGAGAAGACTGCAGGATGGCAGTTTTCAGTGGGTTTGAGTGCCGAGAAAAGAAGGGATTAGTCAACTTGCTTGCAAACGTGGCAGAGCCTTTTAAAGAACACTAAGTTCCCAAACCTCACTTTCTAACCACTTTCAGAAATTGCCTATTAACCACCTTAAAGCTATTAGACACCTTCAGAATGACAAGTTTGAAAAGTCTTTATTGGGTGAGTTTATCTTCAACTTTGAACAAAAGAAAAATTAATTATAAGCTTAAGAATTTAAAGCACCTGAAATAAACAGCAAAAAGCTAAATAAGATTTTGATCTTGGAAAGTTATGAATGGACTAAGGATCCAGATAGATTTGGAATATTAAAAGTTTTACAGTAAGACTTTGGAATTAATTATCAAGAACAAACAGCTTCTTGTGGGAAATAGATCTGTTTTGTGTTTTGGAATATATAATAAAGATTAGCAATTTCATGATTTAAAAAATGGACACTAGAGGGGACTAAAGATTTTATGTAGAGGAGAAAAATGCAAGCCTATAAAATGCAAACTGTTATAACAATGAAAATACTGAAGGAGACTTTTGAAAAATGGAATCAGAAATTAGTGGTCACAATATCAACATGTCAGTAATGATGTCTGCTTCTTTGGATAGATTATGTCCAAAAGATGTTATTGAAGAAATGAGATACACAAAACAAATTTTATCTGATAAGATAGATATAGTATCTAAAGTAGATTTACAACTGGCAGGTCAAGAGAATGACTTGGAAAAGGATGTTTTATTGGATCTACAAAAGAAATTGGTTGATGTTTTAAAATTCAAAAGACAAATACAAATGATAAACCAAGAGAGTGACTTGGACAATTTTTTTTCCTATTGGATTTACAAAAGAGACTTGTTAAATCCCTGAAGAACTCTATGAGATGGGACAAAGAAGAAATGAAGAGAAATCAAACCTTATGACAATATTTGAATGAAGTAGAGATTAAGACTCATAGAAGTAAAAGAAAGGAATATAAAGTTGGTTTATTTGATCAAGATTAAAATATGTTACTTCTGGCTACCCTTTATGGACTTTCTGCTGACACCAGAACTGAAATATGTTTTATGGATTTGTTTATAGATAAGAGATGGGATATGGGATGAAAGATAATTGAGGGGGTGAAGAAACACTACATTTCTTTATACTTGTGATTAAAGTTTGAAGTCACTTCTTTGTATATTTCTTTTCTCTTTCTTTATTATATTCTTACTTTTTTCTTTATTCTCTTTCTTTTTTTCTTTTTTCTCACAATCTTTATCCTTTCTATTCTCCTTTTTCTTAAGTTTAGTTTCTTTAGATTTTACTATTATAATCAAAATTCTTAATAAAATTATATGTATATGTACTGTATATGTATATGCATAAAACCAAAATCAACAAAATTCCAAAACAATTAAAATATACCAAAATATAACCAACAATAAAGTACATACCCATTAATACTAAAAGGAGCAGCCTGAATAAATCAGTTCTTAAATGGCAGAATTTTAAAAATCAACAGAGTGTTGTGGAGTGTGTGTGTGTGTGAGGGGGAGGCTATCTTTGCCTGGTGCCAAAATAAATCATGATCTTAGTGGATATTCCACAGTTAGAAAGCAGTCACTGAAAAGATCTTCCATATCTCAGCTTGGGAAGGTATATGCTGCAGGGTCTGTGAAGATAATCTTGGGACAGGTAGAACAGACAGAAAGAGGTTTCCTTCAGGTGCTGCAGTCTTAAACAACAACCAAAAAAAAAAAAAGCCTTAAAAAACCAACATTTGCTGTGTAATGATGAAAAATGGTGATGACAATTTCTCCACTCCCCACCAAGCACCACATTTCTTTCAGAACAAATATGTAATTTATTCTTCTATAGTTCATAGTATCTTTGAACAATTAAATCACAAGGAACTTTCTTTAGTGCAGGATCTGCTAAAAACATTTTGGTCAGATATTTCAACCTCTGTTTGAAGACTTCCAGTGAGGGGTTGCATTTAACATGTCATGAAGCAAATTATTCCATTTGTTGACTACTCGTGCAGTTACAAAATTCATCCTAATACCTAGCCTGAGTCTACTCTCCTCCAGTTTCAACACATTGGTTCTGGTCTTTCTCTGTAGGGCAACAAATAACAAGTCTACTTCCTCCTCTTTCCTGTATAACAACCGTTTTAAGATCTGAAGATATGCTAACATATCTTCCTTCAATCTTCTATTCTGCATGTTAAACATAGCCAGTTCCTTTAACTATTCCTCACAGAACTTAATTTCTGGTTGCCATCCTTTGAGCTTGCTCCAGTTTGCCAGTGTTTTTTGGACAGCAATGCACAAAACAGGATACAGTATTACAAGTAATCCCTGACCAAGGAAGACCAGAGTACAGTAATGATTTCCTTTGATTTGGACTATGTGAGTCTGTTAATACATCCCAAAATAGCATTTGCCTTTTTAACTGTTGTACTGTTGACTCATTTTCAGTTGTCATCTACTAGTACACCCAGATCCTTTCCATATATTCTAAGGCCAAGCCAGGTCTCCCCATCCTCAACTTGCTACTTTTATTTTTTTGTCCCTAGGTAAAATCTTCAAATAAAGTTTCAAAATTACTTTTCACATACTGTACATACTTTTCATAGCACAAAAAGAAGTCCTACACCAAGACACATATCTATACATAAAACTCAGTACTGCCTACTCTGATAGATGCTGACTCTTTAAATCCCTACCAGAGGTCTTTTCTGAACCATGCTTTCTGATCCTTTTTCAGGCAGAAATCCTAAGAATTGTATCTGCTTCTCCTGCAAACAATATTTCCTGTGCTGAAATAGAGATCAGATGTCACCGTATTTCTTCTATGACTTGTATCATCTGTTACAGGTACAAATTTAATTTACGTATTTATATACATATTTGCAAAATTCTTTACAAACAAGACTGAAAGAACTTGAGATTTTGAGATTTACATTACAGTAAATGTGGGAAAATCCCAAACTGGCAAAATTTATATACAGTATGTATGTATGTATGTATGTATGTATGTATGTATGTGGCTAGGCAAGAGAGTTTTGAAATGCCTGTGAATGAATCCCTTTGTATTCTGTTAATATTTGTGGTTCTTGGTTGCTACCTCTTTTGTTTAGCAGTATATGACAGGCAATTACATTTTTTAAAATATCTGGAATAGCTCTATATGAAATAAGTTTGGCTGATACATATATTTTATTATTGATAAGAAGATACTAAAGACTGAAGAAATTCTTATACAGGACAGGATGAACTTGCAACTGAAAAAAATCAGTTGTGTAAAAAAGTAAAACTGATAAATATGAGCAACTCTCATATTTTACTAGGTATGTTTGCAACATCTCAAGATCATAGTATTTTCAGTAAAATCTATGAAGCAGAATTAAGATGGATGGTGCCTGTTTTGGAAAATTCAGCCTTCAGTGTTGCTTTGACCCAAGTATTTCAGCTTACCTGTGCTGTGATTGATCTTGTCTGATTTGATGGAAAAGTGTAAATTCTAAATATATCTCAGCAATTAAGTAGAAACCTATAAGGAAAAATAAAGGCTATTACTTTATGAGCATACAAAAAAATAAAAGTAAGGAAAATCTTATAAAAGAGACTACCCACTAATACAGGAATAGATGCTTTGTCCCTGAAAATAGCCTTGACCAACTAGCAGGGAGAGGAAGTTCTTCTTCATGGTTACATTCAGCAAGTGATAGCAAGATTTAATTCAAAACTCAGTGAAAAATAATACCTAAGCAAATATTTAGACATGGAGGGAAATGATAATGGTGACAGAAACTCTCTTTGGTACCACCAGCACAGTTGATTGTGGTGGTTGTATTAAAATATATCAAGGGGGAAAAAAGTTCCCTTTTAGGATAGCATATACAGCTCTAACTATTGGGTTGAGCTATATTTTTACCATTTTTAATGAACTGGATCACTGAATTCTATTAAAATATGATCATAATTTATTTCTTTGGAAATCTCATCCCTTAAGTATCACAGAAGGATGTGTGTTCCATAAAGCATCCAGTGAAAAAGACCATCTTTGGGTTATGTCAACTGAGAACAGGGCCAGTTTAAGAGGTCTACAGCATATGCAGCTTCACTGAACCGCAGAAAAGTATAGCCCCCCCCCCCCAAACAAAGCAGCAGACTGAAAAAAGCTAAGGATGAATGAAGGCTCAAAAAAGTAAATAGGATATGGCTACATGTCTCTGTTGCACCAATCCTGAGATAACACCTTGTATTCACCTCAGGCTCGTGGAGTGTTCAGGTGGACACAGCTGTCTATATAATTGGAATATCAGGTTGAGGAAACATTCAAGAGGCCAGGCCTATCTAAAGGCTAACACATTTTCATATTACTCAATAGATAGATTAGCAAATGGGCTAGTGTGTGGTAACATTTGTAGGATCTCTCCCTCTCTCTCTCCTTCAAAAATCCTTTGTTGGAGAACCTGGTAGAGAAAATCTTTCTATCTGGTTGCTAAAGGTTGACACCAGCTTGATGGTACATCATCATCATCATACAGCTTTAATTTTTAGTTCAGTTCCCATGGATAGTTCATTTTGAAAGCATAGTTTCAATAACTTATTTTCAGAATCAATCTGCAATGTTAATCTAGGGCTGGATGTAAAAGGAGTCCTCCAACCACTGGGCTCAAAATTCCTTAAACTGGCTTTGACCAGAGAATACAATTGCAGAAGTAATAACACTTGTCTGCAATTGTGAAACTTCTAGGTGGCTTTTAGAACCAAAGAGAAGATCATGCAGCAGATGTAAACATCAATGTAAGACATTATGTAACTCTGCAGTTCAAATCCAATATACAAAATGACCAGAAGCTTCTCAGTTATTTTTACCAAGCTTGCCTCATCTCAGTATATTGATGGATTTATATAGTATTTAAGTGATGCTTAAAGTAATGTCCAGAATGTAACTCACACAACTTGTTTGTTGAAAGATGCCCTGATCTGCCACTGCTAATACTGACCTTTGTCTGAGATTGTGCCAAGACAACCCAACGTCCTGACATATGGAACATGTACTGAGTACAAATATATCTGCTGAACTTATATAGAAGCAGCCACTTGTATGTTATAGCTCCAAGCAGATGAGATACTAACACATTAGAGAGAGTCCTTAGATGTGTGTGTGAATGTATGAACTATGCGTGTATAATCACACAGACATATATATATGTATACATACATGTGTGTGTGTGTGTGTGTGTTTACACACACAGAGAGAAAGAGATAGTTTTATTTTCATATGATCACCCTCTGGGCATTTTGGATATTTGTATGAATCAATAATCCAGAGTTTTAAAAATCCTGGAAATAACATTGCAACATTTGCTTTTGGATCATGAAACCAACAGTGTCTGGGAGGGGTTGAGGAGTCAGATGACAAAAGCAGCATTGTAGTGTCACAGTGCAAGCCTCACCCCACTTCTATATGCTGCACATATACTCCCCAAAGAAGGCAGTTTGCATTGTGACACTGCTTTTGCTATTCTGACGATAGCAGCAAAACCCCAAGGACACCACTGCATGCACCTGGAAAAGCTTGGCATAAATGGAGATGGTAGGCTGCAGGGAAACTGGACCAGCAAGAATGACAGCTACTGAAAATAACTAACTGTTAACAGGCCTTAGCTTGCTTAGCTCACTCTAGATCAGACAAGCCTGGCAGATGTTGACACCTAGTTGGGCATATGTTACCTATTGGTGTATTTATTGGTTAATATATGTATTTTTAGTGGAGAACCACTTTATGAGGGAAGAATTTATAGAAAGAATGAGCTGGAGAGGGAGTGGATTGTTCACTCCAAATTATCCTCATGTGATTTTTCTTGCTTAGTGTGAGTGGACTGTTGGCTTAGAAAAGAAAAACTTATTATGAAAAAACCTGTAGCTTACAATTAAATTAAAATTAAATTAATACATTTAATTTGAATTGTTTTATTATAAATGCCTTCTTAAATAAGGTTTGCTTTCATGTCCATAAAACCCCTACATTATAAACAACAGTTGCAATTATGATTGTTATTATTATTCCTCCAGAGTCTATTAGTATTCTAACATAATGCTTACCTAACATGCTGCTCAATAAGATTACCCATGAAGAAATATAAGAAGCTTTGGGTATTAATTATTTATTAGGCAAAACAAAAGGAAAGTTCCTATGAGTCTTAAGAACATGCATGCTACAATACATCTATAAATCAGGCTTTATTAACAATTACCTCAAGGTATTTTCTCCCTATTATGTTTACCCTCATTATCTTTAAAACCCACTGAAAATTACAATAATATTGATTCTATATGATGTATGCAATCCACACAAAATACACTGGCCATCAGATATAAGGCTTGGGTTTTTTTAAAAAAAAATATTATTTAGATTTAATTTTTCATGTCATCAACGTTTTCAAAATGTCTTTGATGCATGTGTTCCCTGATTCTGAAGCATACCTGCTGCTGGGCTCTCCTACTAGTGTCTATTATGAATATAGCATTTTTACCCTGGTAATTCTCAGAAAGTATAAATAAAAATCCAGGCATTATGTGCCCAGTACATCATAGTTAGTACAGCTATCCAGTCTTTATACTTAAGTATACTTTATACTTAAAGGCAAAAAGGTGTTTTGGAGGTTGAAGAGGTATAAAAGAAACATCTATCTGCAACTTCTTAAAATAGGCAGTTTTGTTCCCAGAATCATGCAGTTGCCTTACACAGCTGCCATGTGATATTATGAGTTGAATTTTAAATCTTTTAGCTTTATTGTAAACTGCCCAGAGTCCCTCTTCTTGGGGGAGGTGGGCGGTGGCAACATTTGATAAATAAATAAACAAACAAACAAACACATTTAGTTTCAGAAGTCAAGACAGGTGATATATTCATGTTATCATGCTACAAAGCACATTTTCTCCTCTAAATCTAAAATTGTCTTGCTTTCAATCTTATTCCTGTCCTTTCTTGATCTCTCAACCCTTCTGACATCCTCAGAGACTACATATGGACAAAATATACCATATAGATATCCACTCCAGGAATAAAATATTTTCCACTGGCTTTGGATTCCACTGGCTTTTACTTTGCCCATATTGGTTGATGATTGGCAGTAGGAAATTGACTGGATGACATCAGGAGATAATCTCTCTTTAAGATGAGTCATCAGTTTTCTGAAACAAGGTGGCTGTGTAATTATGTTTTAGAAATCTTACCTTGGCCATTCAGCTGTAGAATCTAGATTGAGTTTGAGGATACCATACTTGTGTGTTCCACTGTTTCATGAAATGTATCATGCATGAAACTGATCCGTGGTGTTGCTTAGGAAATAAAGTGGGATGTTATAATTACAATAATATATAAGAGAAAAATGATTCCCTGTTGGCTACCATGTATAGAAACTAACTATAGGTTACTTTACCACTGCTGAAACCCATGGTTCTTGCCTCCTAAACAATATGAACATTTTTAATGAAGTACACTTTTATATTACTGAATAACAGGAAATTAACATTGGCATTAGAAATTAGCATAGCATTGACATCAACACTGGAAGCAACCTTTCTAGACAAATAAAACAACACTACTTATTCTAGAATCAGTTGCTGAAGATAATAAAACTGCTTTCAATAGAGAAAGGAAAAGTGTTATAATCTAGGCAATAAAGACCAAGTGTGATTTGATCAAGAATGTGAGTAGCTTAAATGAAAAATTAGGGCTGCACACACAGTCTACAAACAATGCCTTGAAGGCCCAGTTCCAGGCCCTGTGAAATTACAATTAAAGGAAAAGAAAAGCAAGGCCACCAAGGTAGTATGGCGGAAGCTGATCCATTCAGTTAATATGGGGAACTCCTCTGTCTCTACTGGCAAATTACTGCTGAGAAATTGGGTAAATCCCAGTGAATACGGTCAATCAGGTTCCAAGCCAAGGATAAGAAACATATTTTAGAGTTTGTGTGCAGATCCCAATAACAATTTCAACAGAAACAATAGACAGCCTGAGCAAGTGGACAGCTGGGCTCTAGCCTCCTAAACAGTAGTAGTTAAATTAATAGAATCCTGGAAGGTAGGAAAAGTCTCCATGTTTATGTATTACCTGAATTAATTAAAATGAATTCTAACTGGATGCCCTTGTTAGCATCCCCATTTGCATTCATTGATCAACCAGGCCTTATTCCAAAGGTCTGGGGATTAGCAATAATAGTACCAATAAAGGATAATAAGAAAGTTCTGGATGATTATAGGACCATTTGTCTTTTGAGTTTCATTAGCCAATTATATTCAAAACATGTAAAACATAAACTCCAAGACTGGATGGAGATGAACGGCATAACTGGCAACAAGCAAGTAGAATTCAGTGAAGGACAGTCAATGTTAAATTATATTCTGGTGCTGTACCATCTTATAAAGAAGTATGATCAGAAAATGAAATCCTCTCTGTGCATAGGTTGCTAAACTTCACATTTGCCTTTAACTCATTATCTAGAACCATTTTATAGGCAAAACTAAAAATAAATCAATTGATAGATGCATTCTTTCTTTTTTTTAATTCAGAACTTATACTAACACCTCTTTAAGAGTGAGTTGTAAGCAAGGGACCTTCTCTGACAATATGTATACAGAAAATAATCCACCAAGGATGTATTCTCACTCCATCCCTGCCCAACCTGTATATCAACTGTACAATAGAAATCCTAAATAATACAGACTCTCATACACCTAAAATAGCAGAGCATATTCCTTTATGTAGATGATTCAGCTGTCTTATTGTGAAGCCCTATTGGGCTTAATTGGGCAATAAACTCTATACTTCACTACAGCAAATAAAATGTTTTATGGTGGTACTCAATCCTGAAAAATAAAAAATACTAGCTTTTGCTAAAAAGTCTCACATGAAGGCTGGATTATAGAGGTGAACAGGATAGAACAGGTTAACACTTTCAAGTATCTTGAAATGCTTTTAATTCCAAAGGGATCTAGAATGTACATCATGACTATGTCTCCCATGATTATCTCTCAAGAACATCCACTTTTAGTAAGAGTTAACTTTTTTTACTATTGTTATTAAAAGCATGGCTTTAATCCCTGCAGCAAAAACCCAGCCTCAATCCTTTTTGGTGCACAATGGAATCTATGTTAAGAAGGATGTATTTGAATCAGTACAAATCACATTTTTGTGATTTGCAAATGCCCTGATCAAACTGGAAAAAAGAATGATTAAAACTGAAGTAAAAGCCTGGAGACTAACAGTTAATTACTGGCTGAAGATCCAGTCGAATAGCTACATTTTTTGTTGCCACAATGAGAATAAGGCAACAGCTGATGCAAGGATGAACACCATTGGAGGGATTTTTCCTCCTTTTATTTATGTTTTTATGTAAATTGCTGATCACTGACTGAAATAAATTATATAGGTTTCATTTTTTTCCAGATAGAATGTTGAAATATTTAATTGTTCTTGGCTATCATTATTACAATTTAACAAAATCTTTCTGGGCTAATTAGCTCTCATCTCATGCTAGATTCCATACAACCATAGATGATGTAATTCTTTGACTGATGACTGGTTTTATTTTTATGCATTCTATGGATGGTCCTCAATCAGGACCAATATATAATTAAGAAAGTAAAACTATATAAAAATGAAAATAGCATTAAAATAAAAATCATATAGAGAGAAACACATTTAATAAAATAAAAATTAGGAGCAACAGTAAGAATGGCAATCAATGCAGCATGACATCACAGTAAAGAAAGAGTAACCTGTTAAAGTACTAAAACACCAAAATGATTCTTTAAGTATCTGACAAAATTAAAATATTGTAACGTAAGTGTAAGGCAATCCTCTCTGGGTGCAGCATTTCACATAAGGGACACGATGTTTTCTTGCAGCTGTCTTCCCAGCCGCCTTGTTAAGGGCAACTGCAGAACAGCCTTAGGTAAAGATCTGAGACATACTGTACAAATGGGACAAGGCCTTTCAGATAGCCTGGACACAAATAATTTAAGACATTATAAATTGAGAACAATATTTTGAATTTGGCCTGGAACTATATCAGCTATCAGTATAGATGGCAAATACAGGCATAAAACTATACTATTGGCCAGCCCTAGTAAGCAGTCTTAGCTACTCTGTTTTTAACTGTTTGAAGTTTCTGGACTATTTTCAAAGCATCCCTGTTTAATAATGTTTTGCAATAATCAGAATGGGGAGTTAACAGAGCCTACATAACTGTTGCAATGCCATTTTTAGTTGGATAGCAGCCAAAGTTGGTAAAAGGCCCTCTAAACCTCTGGGGTCACTTGATTCTCTATGGGCAGTGCTGGGTCCAAGACTATTCCCAAATTATAAAAAAATATAATACTCCCTATTCTTTAGGGAGAGTTCAGTGCTACTCAGAACAGGATGAATGTCACTTAATTACTTAGTAGATGAACTACTCACAAACAATATTTGTGTTGCATGGACTGAGTCTCAGTTTATTAGACCTCATCCAGTTCATTATTTCATTTTGTACTGCTATACAGCAGTTTTTTGGCCCCTGAATCCCAGCATGATTCAATTTCTCGGTCTCTTTTTGCTGGTGCTCCTTAAAAGGTCAGAAACATGCATGTCTGCTGAAGCTTCATCATAATAAAGCTTCCTCTCCCTTCAGCTATCAGCCTTTAGATGTTCTAGGATGAATCTGTGAGATCAGCCCCCTTCAGATATAAACTAAATCCCAATTACTCTGCCATTTCCAACTGATCTGTTATTTATCAGTTGACATAATTACATTTATCTCTCTTTAAGAGGCCTTGTCATTGCATCATATTTCTTGTCTGAAATAAGGAAAAAAATATCCAAATGCACAACTATTAGAGCATAAGCAATTCAGTTTAATGCATACGCATTAGAAGGTTGGTGTAGAAATATTTACTTATATATATATATAAGTAAAATAAAAAAATATGCTAAATGTTGACCCCAGTTTTTGAGAAATTATTTTCTCCTTATGAAGGAGGCATTTTTTTCCTTGTTTTTAACAAAGAGTGGATTTTTTTTTTTAACATTCATAGGAGAGGTGGATAGGAAAGCTTCTACTTGTTAACTGTGCACAAGGTGGCAAAGTATATCTTTCTCATTACTTTAAACAGAATAAAAGTAGTAAGAACAGATTTTAAAAACAAGACTTTAAAATATTAAGAAAAGTTAATTGCCTAAAAATACTAAGTTTTTAAAAGATGTCTAAAACACTTCAGGACTGAGAAGACTGTATACTCTTTAGTTGTTTATTTATCCTATAAGATGAGTATATATTGAGGGAGCTGAATGGGAAGAAGAGGGTGGTTATAAAACTCGATGAAGAAACATCAGGACTGTGCTGATGTACTCTAATAGCTGAAAATGCAAGCAGTCTGAAAACTCTAGTAATGAAAGCCGAGGAGCACAGTTAAAATTTGGACTAAGATTAAATAGGAAGAAGACCAAACTAACGACAAGTATGGCAACCAACCATAGAAGTGACATTAAAGATACTGAAGCGGTGTATGGCTTCTGCCTTTTAGGATTGACTATCAACAATAAAGAAACAATCAAGAAATAACCTGCAGATCAAGCATGGAAGAGCAGCAGTGAAGACCTTGGAAAAGACATTAAGGTGTTACAACTTGTCTATATTGCAAAGATCAGAATAGTGCAGGCAGTGGTTTTCATGCAATACTCCATGAAAGTGAAAGTTAAACTTTGTAGAAGCAGGATAGAAAGAGTCACAGAACAAATAAATTCAGAATTTTCACTTGAGATACAAAGTACCAGCGTCAAATTGTCATACTTTGCACACATCACAGTATGTGGACTTCTAGCTTTCTTGAAGTATATAATGTTGCAGGTCAAAAAGAAGAAAAGATGACTAGCAGCAAGGTGCATGATGTCCATTACAGCAGTGTTAGATGCATCGCTGGAAGACCTGAAAGGACAGGCTGGGGACAGTAAATCATTCTTGATAAAGGCTAGGTTTGGATTTCCTTTGGAATTTATAAAATGGATCAAGGTAAAGTTTGTTATTATTTCTGCTACTTTCCCATTATTTAGAGGAACTAGACAAGGATGTCCACTTTTACTCTTGCTTTTTAATATCTGTGTGGAACCCTTGGCCTGTGCTAATAGACGCACAGGAAGATTCAGTTGAATATAAATCGGTTTTATTTGCAGATGATATTCTTTTGTTTATTACTAAACCTCACACAACTGATCCAGTGCTGATGCAAATGTTAGATGATTTTAGTAAAATAGCAGGATATTCTATTAACTGGTCCAAATCACCATTAATGCCAGTAGGTGAAGATTTGGTTACCCATCCATTTAAAGAGTATCAATTCCATATTTGTACTGAATCCATTAAATATTTGGGTATGTGCATACCAAAGGATATAACTCAGCTAGTAACATCTAATATAAATAAAATATATGAAGAGTTTCCTTCAGATGGGAGTCATTAAATCTCACCCTTTGGGAAAAGGTGAATGCTCTCCAAATGAACATTATTCCCAGATTAATTTTTACTCTGAGAGAATTCCTGCTCAAATATCTGGAAAATATTTTCAAAAATTAAATTCTTTGTTTAGAAAAAAATTATGGGGTTCTATGATTCTGAAAATATATTTACAGAAAATGCAATTACAAATTAATGAAGGGGGATTCAGTTTTCTGAATCTGGAGATATATCATCAAGCTTACTGTATCTACTGTCAAGTATTAAATACTGGACGTCAACAACTGGTGCTAGTTTTCTGGTTTGGGTAATATTGGAATATACATATATAGCACCTTTGGTTGGGTGGACAGTATTAGGATTGAAATAAACAGAACTTTAGTATCTCCGGCAACAGTTATGTCAGTCAGAAAGCAATGGAATGTATTATACTTTACTTTAATAATAAAAGTACTTTATTTACTTTAATAATAATAAAAAAATCAATACTTTTCCCCATGCTAAATTGACTTTATGGGAAAACCCAATATTAAAAATTGGAAAAAAAGATGGTGATATGGAAAAATTGAAGCAGGGATATTGACTTTGGAATAATTAATAGATGATGAAGATTAATTTTTATCATATGCTGTGTTAAGAGATAAATATCATCTACCAGATGTATCCCAATGGCAATATTTACAACTACAACATTTGTTAACAACATTGTTTGGACCAGCAGCATTTTCAGGTTCTGAGACACCTGAGATATTAAAACAATTTGTTAAATAATTTAAAACTAAAAAAACCAACAACCTTCTATTAGCTTTTATAGATATTTGTTATCAAAAAATTAATTTGACATGCAGATGTTAAGAGATGAGTGGAATAAATAGAGGTTTCTTTATGCCTAGACAATGGGAAAGTGTCTTAACTTCTATATCAAGAGTGTCATTGGACCTTAAATTACAACTTATACAACAAGAAATAATATTTAGAATTTATTGGACTCAATTATGTTTGCACAGAATAGGACTAAGACAGCATTGTGTTGGAGATGTAATAAGGACAATGCCTCTTTAAAACATACGCTCTTACAATGCACTATACTTACTAAGTTTTGGGAGAAAGTAATGGGTTATATAAATGTGACTGTGTGACAAAAGCTAAAATTTTCCAAAGACAATATTTTCCTGAATTACCTACCAAGTACATGGAATTTGACAACTGGGCAATGTACTATAAATGGATTCTCCGTGCCCTTATTATGGCTAAAAGACTGATATTGTAGGATTAGAAAAATAAATGTATGGCCCCATTTACTCAATGGACTGAAGACTTGGTTACACTTGCCACCTATGAGAGGATGAAAATTTTGTCTGGATAAGTACAATGATATATGGGAGTCATTTATACAAAATTCAGTAGGGAAAAGCATGATGGTTATATAATTGTATTACGAGATGATAGACCAATAGATAGATAGATAGATAGATAGATAGATAGATAGATAGATAGATAGATAGATAGATATAGATAGATGCATCATATATGCATTAGATAAATATATATATAGACTTGCAACTGTATACTATTGTAATAACATTATATTTCATATTTTTATTATTTATGGTTATATTTCTCACTTTTTAAGTACTTGTTATGTATTTCTTTTTTATATGATGTATATATCTTTGTGCATTGCTTATTTTTGTTTATTTTCTGTTATTTTTTAAAGCAATAAATAAATAAATAGGTTGGCTATCGGTGTGGTTATAGGGACGCGGTGGCGCTGCGGGTTAAACCGCTGAGCTGTCGATCGGAAGGTCGGCGGTTCGAAACCGCGCGGCGGGGTGAGCTCCCGTTGTTAATCCCAGCTCCTGCACACCAAGCAGTTCGAAAACATGCAAATGTGAGTAGATTAATTGGTACCGCTTCGGCGGGAAGGTAACGGCGTTCCGTGAGTCATGCTGGCCACATGACCCGGAAGTGTCCTATGGACAGCGCCGGCTCCAAGGCTTGGAAACGGAGATGAGCACCGCCCCCTAGAGTCGGACTCGACTGGACTTTACGTCAAGGGAAACCTTTACCTTTACCTATCGGTGTGGTTGCAAGTGTCAACATTGACGTGGTGACACAATTTTATATGTGTGCATGTGTGCCCTCATGCACACACACACACTCATGCACACAAACACAAACACACACTCATGCACACAAACACACACACAGAGAGACAGAAAGCCCCCAAAAGAAACTGAACGGAAGTATTCAGGAAGGACTATTCCTGGATACTGCATTTTCAAAGATCCCTCCAACTGGATCTCTAGAGATCAGGTTACACAGAAGTGTGACTCTTATGTTCATCTCTTCCTCTCTGCAGAAATTGAAAACCAGGCTAAAAAAACTACCTAAAAACATAAACCGGTACACTTATAAATCTTGTTTTCTAGCACCCACATAATTTGTTGGAGTCAAACTGTTTGGAGTAAAAATGAATTATTCAGTCATAAATAGTTTATCTTTTGCTGAAGTTCAATTCATATTAATATAATAATCTGACTACTAAAATTCTAGCCCTTAATCTGGCTACTAAAACTCAAATTGATATCTCTTGTGGGGGAAGAGTTTAAACCACATGTTAACTTTAAGTCAATATAAAACCATTCAAAAATAAGGTCACTCACTGAGTTCTCTCCCTCCCTCCCTCTCTCCCCCCATTTGGCTGTTTGAGGACTTTTACCCTTTTTTGTTTGTTTAAGTCACATTACCTTCCTTCAGTGCATACTGATTTATATTACACCCATCAGCCTAGCAGATTACTGAAAATTAAATTTCACACTAACCTGCATAAGACTGTGATGACTCCACTAGGCTTAGGTGGCTCAAATAATTATAATAAAATATTTCTATATTAATTGCATAAATGTATGACTATAGTGGTGTCATTTTTCTCATGAGTAGTATTAGAATAGTTAACAAATGCAGCATATGGGGCATAATGAAAAATGAAATTATCTGCTATGACATTTGAAAAATGCATAAAGGGAAAGGATGCTTCCCAGATATCATTCAGTGCTAACAGCAATTATATCTTAGAGATAAATAGATTAAACTCAAAAATACTGTATTTCCTGTTTACAAGATTTGCACCAAATTTTCTTTGATGTCTATTTGTATCCTTTCTCCTTTGTATTCTTCTGCTACTATTTTGCTTCCATTTAGTTGCAATGCATAATCTTCTTACTGGAAATTTTCTTAAATAGTTACATATAATCAGAATATGATCTAAAGGAGTGAGTTGATATAAATTATAGCTTTAAAATTTGTCTCTAGATTTTCATTAGTGGTCTTAAAGACCACCGATTGCCTTCGTAAATGCAGAATAATTTAGCTTAGTAAGCAAAAGTATGAACAACATTTCAGCACAGATATCACTATAGCATTCTTCTTCTTTTTCATCATCATCATCATCATCATCATCATCAACATATACATTACAAAAAATCACTTACTGTTTGAATCTATGTATAACAAATAAAGCTACATACTGTATATCAAAATATATATAGTTAGACAGTACTAGATGACAGTGTCAATAACTTGGACTTCCACACATAGGATACTCTTGAAAAAGTATCAGAATTGATATTCATTTGCACATGGTTTGATATGTATTGGCACATGGTAAACTTAAAAGATGGGACCCAGTTTGGTATAGTAGTTAAGGCACAAGGCGAGAAACAGCGAAACTGCAATTCTAGTCTTCCTTTCAGCACGAAGCCAGTCATTCTCTTTCAGCCCTAAGAAGCCAGCAGTGACAAACCACTTCTGAAAATCTTGCCAAAACTAACTCAAAAGCGGACAGACAGACAAACAGACAGACAGACGGGACTAGCATTATTTATCATAGCAGTGTTCAGCATGAGATAGTGAAAAGTCTACTTTTTAAATGTTATAATATTTCAAATGACATACCAACAGCTTCCAAGGATGACCATATGGATAAGAATATACAGGGTATACCAAAAGTCAGGCCCTATAGGCCAATCACAATATCTTTATTTTTTTTTTCCAAAGAAAATATTACTGTATTTAGGAATGTTCAAAGGTCATGTGCCAAACAAATAAGGAAGTTATTTGAGAATAAAATGGCAGCCAATTCAAGCATTTAATGTAATTTACACAATAACTTGTCTATGGACTTTTGGTCTGTTGTTTATTCATTCATTTGCTTCCGACTCTTCGTGACTTCATGGACCAGCCCATGCCAGAGCTCCCTGTCAGTCGTCAACACCCCCAGCTCCCCCAGGGACGAGTCCGTCACCTCTAGAATACCATCTATCCATCTTGCCCTTGGTCGGCCCCTCTTCCTTTTGCCCTCCACTCTCCCTAGCATCAGCATCTTCTCCAGGGTGTCCTGTCTTCTCATTATGTGGCCAAAGTACTTCAGTTTTGCCTTTAATATCATTCCCTCAAGTGAGCAGTTTGGCTTTATTTCCTGGAGGATGGACTGGTTTGATCTTCTTGCAGTCCAAGGCACTCTCAGAATTTTCCTCCAACACCACAGTTCAAAAGCATTGATCTTCCTTCTCTCAGCCTTCCTTATGGTCCAGCTCTCGCAGTCATATGCTACTACGGGGAACACCATTGCTTTAACTATGCGGACCTTTGTTGTCAGTGTGATGTCTCTGCTCTTAACTATTTTATCGAGATTTGTCATTGCTCTTCTCCCAAGGATTAAGCGTGTTCTGATTTCCTGACTGCGGTCAGCATCTGCAGTAATCTTCACACCTAGAAATACAAAGTCTTTCAGTGCCTCTACATTTTCTCCCTCTATCTGCCAGTTATCAATCAAGCTGGTTGCCATAATCTTGGTTTTTTTTTTTTTGAGGTTTAGCTGCAAGCCAGCTTTTGCACTTTCTTCTTTCACCTTCATCATAAGGCTCCTCAGTTCCTCATCGCTTTCAGCTATCAAAGTGGTATCATCTGCATATTCCTCAGGAGGCATACAAGATGACTTGATAGGACTTTTGGTACACCCTGTATATAGAAAACTGACTCAGAACGAAGCCCTGTCTCATCCAGTCTTGTTTTCCCATGTGCTTTTGGAAAGCCCAGCAGATAGAAATGTAGTAACAAAATTCCACATATGATTCAGTGGTACTGGAAATCATACTGTCTCTGATACTGATGGTAAACAGTAATAACAATTACTGTAATAATTATACAATAATACTCTATATTAGTCTAATCCCTTAAGTCTGCTAGGTTGAGTGCACTTCCAATTCAGGTATGAGCAATCCTGGCACTTAGGATTCCAATATATTTGTTTGTTTATTTATTCATTCATTATTTCATCATATTTATATAGCCCCCATCTCACAAAATGTGACTCTGGGCAGCACACAATAAAGAATTTAAAAACAATCAACAATTAAAAATTAATATTACATTTTTTTAAAAAGGCAAGGACACAGTGACCAATATTAACAACAGTGGAGCCAACTCAACAAGCCATCATTCCCATGGGGCCCCCAACCCTGATGACATAGCCAAGTCTTGAGAGACTGCAAAAAGTTTACAGGATTGGAGCTAGCCTGACCTCTGGGGGGATGATGTTCCATAAGACAAGCACCACAGCAGAAATGGCCCATCTCTGGTATACTGCCAGATGCAGCTCTTAAGCAGACAAGACCTGCAACATACTGTACTTCTTCTGCTGGATCTGATGGGACAGGCAGAGGTAATCAGGAAGAACCTTTCCCTCAAATAACCCAGCCTCATGCCATGAATGGCTTTAAAGGTCAAAACCAACACCTTGAATTGGACCTGGAAGAAAACCAGCAACCAATTGTCATGTTCCCCCTTTCAATGTTCTGTTAACATTGTAACGTTTCACATGTCAAGTCGTTTTCCGTGTATACCCGCTTGGCTCGTTCGGGGTTTTTCCATTCCTGAGCTCTCCTTTGTTTTGGATCTTTGGAATGTATGTTTGGGTTTGCAATCCTGTTCAAGGTTACTTTCCCAGGCGCGTGTAACGGTTCCTAGCACCTGGGAGGGGGTGCGTGCTGACGGGCGCTTGGGGCGGGACTGGATTGAAGGCAAGGCTTTTAAGTTTGTATTTGGCGCACTTTTGCTCATTCTCAGCTTTCTCTGTATTTGCATACTATTCCTTTAATAAATCAGTTATCGTTAAGCTTGGGCTTGTGAGACTGAGTGTTTGGGATTAGGCAACCATTACATAAAGCTGAGAATCATTCAATTACTTTCCACTAGCCCCATCCAAAGTTGGGTAGAGAGGAGCGCTAGCGATGATCGAACCTCCGCTTCGCGAGAGTGAGGGGAGCGAAGAAGAGCCGGACTCGACGAAGACTCTGATAGCTCCAACTTCGAGAGTGCAAAGAGCAGCACGTCGGGAGAGGCGAGATGTTCAACTGGATGAGCTATTGTTAGCGGTGCAGGGTGCCACAGGGGGTGTACTCCAACCCTAGCCTGAGGTGGGAGCAGCACAGGGAAGGGGATCTCCACAGCCATCCTGGGAACCCGAAATCCCCTTATCACTGAGGGTGGTGGTAACCAATAGACCCTTAGAAGAGCCTGTCACCCCTGCCCGCATGAAAGCAATAGAGGACAAGATGGAAATGATAGTGACCCTCATCAAAGATGCCACCAAAAGCTCGGGGTCCCTACAGGAAGACTGGGAAGAGGAACCCTCTCAGCTGCTTCCCCCCCCCCGACGGAGTTCCCTGTCATTCAGAGGAAGAAGCAAGACTCGAGCTCCCCGGCCCGTGGGGGGAAGGGAGTCAAGGGCGTCCCGAGATCGGCCACCACTGGCGGCACGACGCACGTTGTTGTTTGCGGAGCCACCCCAGCCGGTGGAGCTGGTAAGGACCTTCCCACCCTTTGGGGTGAAGTTTGATGGGGACCCTACCATGCTTTCCTTCTTCATTACCAATGCTAGACATTATATGGAAGATTGGGGTCGGAATTTCCGCTCTGAACAAGGCAAGATTAATTTCATTGCCAATAAGCTGAAGGGGAGGGCAGCTGATTGGTACGTAACACTGTGCCAAGCTGAGGCCACAGAGTTAGAGGACTTTGATGAGTTTCTGTGGGTGCTGAAACAGCACTTTGAAGACCCATTAGCCCAAGAGAGAGCGAAGAACACCCTAAGAAAACTCTACTAGGGGACCCTCTCTGTCGCAGACTACGCTTTAGAATTTAAAGCCCTGGCGGGGAAGGTGGAAGACTGGTCCCAGTCGACTTTGGTGGAGATGTTCAAGCAAGGGCTGGAGATGGAAATCTTCCATTGGACTTTGGGCAGGGACGATCCCAAAACGTTATACGGCTGGATACAGTTGGCAGGCAGTGCGGAAAACGCCCTACAAATGTATGCCCAGAGTAAGGAGCTGAGACAGACCCAAGCTGCGAAGGGGGCTCGTGCTGCTGGATTTTTGAGTCGCCCTAAACCAAAAACCTGGGAGGAAGAAAGGGAACAGCGATTGGCGAAAGGGCAGTGTTTAAGATGCGGGAAAGAGGGGCATCGTGCTACTTCGTGCCCGAGGCGCCGACCAGAAGAGCGGCCCGGGAAAGCGCCGGGAAAATCGCCCTCCCTGCCGCGCAAGATGAAGGCTGCCTGTGCTGAGCTCGACCCTCCAGACCTCCCATTCGGGGATGAGGACGAGGAATTACAATTTGACCAACCGGCGGGAAACGCCTTCCACCTGTCCTGAAGGGCGCCCTTGGACAGGTGGAAGAAACCGGGCGCGACCACGATTCGGTGAGTGGGAACTTCCCTACAATGACTGTCAAAGTAAAATTGGGCTCTAGAACTAAGACTGTCGAAGTCTGGGCCATGCTGGACTTGGGTTGTTCTCGTTCGCTGATGCATCCTGATGTCGTAGCTCCCCTAGAACTGCCCACGTTCCCTCTGCCACGGCCCATGATCTTCACACAATTGGATGGGACAATGGCGGGGGGGAAGGCAGTCACTCACTCTACAGGACTGGTGGCTTTGCAAATGGGCACCCATTGGGAGAAATTGCCTTTTGTCATAGCTCCGGTGGGGGGCCCTTTGGTGATTCTGGGAATGCCTTGGTTTCTGCAACAAAACCCTTTTATCAATTGGCTACATAGAACTGTAATGTTTGCTGATGGATTTTATAAAGTACCTGAAAAGGACTTGTTAGAGGACATGGAGGGAGGTCGGGTGGCTAACACTACAGTACAAACTCTTTCACCACTAGAAGGGCTGCCCAGCCAATACCAGGATCTGGCTGATGTGTTTGGGGAGAAGGAAGCAGATCGCTTGCCACCTCACCGAAAAACAGACTGTGCCATTGAGTTCTTACCTAATGTAAAGTTACCTCACCCAAAGATTTACCCCATGTCTCCCAAAGAGCTAACTACATTGAGGGAGTTCATTGACAAAAACCTGGCTAGGGGTTTCATTGAGCCGGCGAACTCCCCAGTGGGGGCCCCTGTCCTCTTTAGACCAAAAAAGGATGGCTCACTGAGGCTCTGTACCGATTTCCGCGGGCTTAATGCAGTCTCAATATTAAATAAATATCCTTTACCCCTTATCAAAGATATGTTATCACATCTGGCCAGAGGCAAAATCTTTTCAAAATTGGATCTGAGAGAAGCCTATTTTCGCATTCGCATAAGGGAAGGGGATGAGTGGAAAACAGCGTTTAACTGTCCTCTTGGGGCTTTCCAATACAAGGTCTTACCCTTTGGTTTATCGGGTGCACCTGGGGTTTTTATGCAACTTATCAATGAGGTCTTGCACGACCACCTGTTTAAAGGGGTACTGGTGTATTTGGATGATGTATTGATTTATACTGAAACCATGTCAGAACATATTCACTTGGTGCGTCAAGTGCTTGCTAAATTGAGAAAAGCGGAGTTGTATGCTAAACTGTCCAAGTGTGCTTTCCATCAATCACAAATCGATTATCTGGGATATAGGATTTCTGCTAAGGGCATCGAAATGGACCCTGCCAAAGTGGAAGCTATTGTAGCATGGGAGCCTCCACGTACCAGGAGACAATTACAAAGTTTCCTTGGATTCACCAATTTCTATTGGGCATTTGCCCAAAATTTTGCCGAAATCGCCCTCCCCCTTACTGAACTGTTGAAAACTAAAGCGCAAGGGGATACGCGGCGCTCAAAAAACCCAGGAGTGCTCCTTAAATGGACTCCAACCTGTCAACAGGCATTCGAAGCGCTCAAACAAATCTTCACTACCGAACCAATTTTGCAGCATCCAGACCCCACCAAACCTTTCATAGTACAGGTGGATGCTTCCGATTTCTCCGTCGGGGCGCTACTGCTCCAGTCAGACCAGTCTGGCACCTTAAAACCCTGTGCTTACCTCTCTCGCAAATTCACTGAAACAGAGAGACGGTGGCATGTTTGGGAAAAGGAGGCTTTTGCTGTAAAAACGGCTTTAGAAACTTGGCGCCACTTACTAGAAGGGGCTTCAAACCCTTTTGAAGTATGGACTGACCATAAGAACCTGGAAGCTTTAAGCACCAGCCAGAAACTCAGCCCCAAACAACTTCGCTGGGCTGAGTTTTTCAGCCGTTTTGACTTCACCCTCAAATTCATACCAGGCAAGAAAAACTTTTTAGCCGATGCGCTCTCCCGCAGACCCCAAGATGCTGGCCCAGGGCCAACAGTTCAAGGTACGGTCTGGACTGAAAAACAATTGAGTTTGGCAGCGGTGACACACAGCCAAGCGCGAGCGCATCAAATGCAGCCTTAAGCCGCTCTGCCTCCCTCCCGGTCACCGCGCTTGCCAATTCCATCAGATTTGCAACAACAGTTGCTGCTCCACCTTAAAAATGATACTTGGTTACAAACAAATCTACACACTGTAACTTTCACTGACAATTTTGCCTGGCGCAACGATCGTCTCTATGTGCCTGACGCTTTGTGGAAAACAATCCTTCAGTGCTGCCACGATGACAAGTTAGCTGGGCATTTTGGATATCTAAAAACACTTCACCTAGTTCGGCATCAATTCTGGTGGCCAACTTTGCTAAAAGACCTTAAAGCATATGTCACGGCATGCCCTGTCTGTGCAGCTACAAAGCGCAAGACAGGCAAGCCTCAAGGTCTCCTCCAACCAGTTGCCACCCCATCCTTCCCATGGCAAGACATCTCCATGGACTTTATCGTTGACCTACCCCCCAGTCAACGAAAAACCGTCATTTGGGTGGTCAAAGATTTTTTTTCCAAACAAGCCCATTTCATCCCATGCGCCTCTATCCCCACCGCGCAACAGCTGGCACGCCTTTTCCTCGTTCACGTGTACCGCCTTCATGGTATCCCCACCCGTTTGGTGAGTGACAGAGGCACACAATTTACGTCACAATTTTGGCGGGCATTTTTAAAACTACTGGGCACCAAGCAAGCCCTGTCCACCACTTGGCATCCAGAGACGGACGGATCTACTGAGGCAGTTAATTCTACTCTTGAGCAATATCTGCGAGCTTTTGTCAATTACCAACAGGACAACTGGGTCGACTTGCTCCCTTTTGCTGAAGTCGCTTATAACAACGCCGTGCATCAGAGCACTGGTCAAGTTCCCTTTAAGGCTGTCTTCGGGCGGGAGTTCATTCCGATCCCTGAACTCCTGCACCCGCAGCCCCTACCAGCCTCTCTCACTGACTGGGCTGACACTCTCAAAGACTCGTGGCTAAACATTCAGCAAGCTCTCCTCCATGCCCAAACCACTTACAAATGACATGCTGATGCTAAACGCTCCCGCAAACCTACTTTTGCTGTGGGGGATAAAGTCTACTTGTCCACCAAATTCATCAAATCACCACAACCCTCAAAGAAACTTGGCCCTAAATTTGTGGGTCCTTTTCCTATTGTAGCACAAATTAACCCTGTTACCTTTAAACTCGATTTGCCCCATAACCTCAAACGTTTACATCCTGTTTTCCATTGCAGTTTGCTCAAGCCCTACCTGCAGTCAGACCGCTGGCATCCCCAACCAGTTCCACCACCTCCTCTCATGATTGATAACCAGCAACACTTCGAGGTTTTGGAAATCCTGGACTCCCGCCGCCAGCGTTCCACTTTGCAGTACCTCGTTCGCTGGAAACATTTCCCTCATCCTGAATGGGTTACTGCTCCTGATGTACACTCGCCCCGTCTGGTTGCTTGTTTTCACTCTGCCTACCCTGACAAACCCGTTCCTTGGCATTCTTTTTGGGGGGGGCGATATGTCATGTTTCCCCTTTCAATGTTCAGTTAACATTGTAACGTTTCACATGTCAAGTCGTTTTCCGTGTATACCCGCTTGGCTCGTTCGGGGTTTTTCCATTCCTGCGCTCTCCTTTGTTTTGGATCTTTGGAATGTATGTTTGGGTTTGCAATCCTGTTCAAGGTTACTTTCCCAGGCGCGTGTAACGGTTCCTAGCACCTGGGAGGGGGTGCGTGCTGACGGGCGCTTAGGGCGGGACTGGATTGAAGGCAAGGCTTTTAAGTTTGTATTTGGCGCGCTTTTGCTCATTCTCAGCTTTCTCTGTATTTGCATACTATTCCTTTAATAAATCAGTTATCGTTAAGCTCGGGCTTGTGAGACTGAGTGTTTGGGATTAGGCAACCATTACACCAATGCAGCTCTCAGAGCAGAGGTATAACATGTGCCGTTCTAGGGGCATACATAACTGCCCAGGCCACTGCATTCTGCACCAGCTGAAGCTTCTGGATACTCTTCAACGGCAGCCCCATGTAGCGAGCATTACAATAGTCCATCCAGGAAGTAACCAGGGCATGAGTGACCATGAGCAGAGCCTCCCAAACTAGGAATGGGCACAACTAACACACAACATGAAGCTGTGAGAAGACCCTCCTAGCCACGACTGCCACTTGCTCCTTAAGCAAGAGTCACAAGTCTAGAAGAACTCCCACATTGCACACCAGGTCTGTTTGTGGCAGTGCAACAACACCCAAAGCCAAAGATGGCACACTCCCAGAAATGGAAGGCCCCAAAACTCACAGCCATTCAGTCTTGCCAGGGTTCAGTTGAAGCCTGCTGTTCCCCATCCAGACCACCACAGCCTCCAGGCCCTGAGATAAGACAATAATGGCATTTCTTAATTTGCCAGGGGCAGAGATATATAATTGGGTATCATGAGCATACTGATGATACCTCTTCCCATGGCAGCAGATGAACTCAACCAGCAGCTTCATGTAGATGTTGAATAAGAGAGAAAAGTGCACCAAACCCTGTGGCACCCTACATAGTAGGGGCTGAGGGTAGGAGCTCTCCCCCCAGTCACCACTGACTGGTAATACCCCAACAAAAGGAGGCAAACCAGCACAATACAGTGCTGCCCACCCCCAATCCTCAGAGCCAATCCAGAAGGATACCATGGTTAATGGTATCAAAAGCTGCTGAGAGATCAAGCATAGCAACGATTGTTGTGCAACCCCATCCCACTCCTGCCAAAGATCATCTAAAAGCACAACCAATGCAATTTTTGTCCTGTACTGGGGCCTGAATCCTGACTAAAAGGGATCCAGATAATCATCTTTATCCAGGGTCCTCTGAAGCTATTGACTGACCACCTTCTCAACCACATTCTCCATTAATTTTGTCTTGCAACAAAAGGGATTCCCACACAACTCTATCCAAAAGTGCCTTGACTTCCAGAGTGAATATGGTGATCTGAACAGCTGTGCTCACAGGCTCTGCAGGCAGAACTGACAATACAGCAGTTTTTTGTGGGATCAGGCAGCCCTGGAGTGTTTTCATGGATAGAAATCACTTGGAATCATCCCATCTGTCCTCCAGAATGGCATCTTGCAGCCAGAGGATCACAAATAGCATTCACACTAATCTGGTAAGAGATGCCGGGAGGCTGGGATGTCAGCATTTCCAAGCTGTGCTGTAGCCTTAAAGGGACACTAAGATTGGCCATCCCATTTCTAAATCACTCAATTTATATCTTTTTAAGTTTATGTACCCTAGGAGAGGCTTTCTACAGCAAGGAGAAGCATTTTTTCTTGGTTATTTTTGGGATTGATTTTTTAAAATCTTTTTAAGTTTTGGCTTGTTTCCAATCCAAATACTAAGGAAGATTGAGAATAAATAATTGCCTCCCTGCTATTATTTCTGTAATGAATTTGAAGAATTTAATAACTTCCTACACATTGAACCTGCTGTTTTAAATCTTCACCTTTCTGTTGCCACCTTCCCTTGGAGCTGCCTGCAAGCATACTTTCACTTGTGTCAACATCTTTCAGAAATTTTCCATTAATTCATTAACTCCTACTTTTGCTAATCAAGTATCTATGGGACATCATAATATACTTCCTGCAACATGGAGGATCTCAAGCAGACTTTCTCAGAGTTCTGTTTTGAGCTTTGTTGTAATTTAAACAGATTTTTTACAATTCCTGTCAAGCTATTTTGCAAGATATTTGGGACATTGCAGAAAATATCAGCTTTAAAATGTGTCATCTGGCTGGAGATGTCATGGAACAAGTTGACAATCCCAACAATGATAGAAATGTTTCTACTGACAGCAAGACCGAGGCATTTGTTGATGACCAGATTGTGGAACTGAAGGAATTAAAGGGACAGATCGAATTGCAAATCACAAATGGAATTGTTTCTCTGATGGAAAGTTATGGGAAAGAAGAGGCTTTTTTCTATGGGAGGTTTTCTGCTGAGAAGTCAGAGTTTTTAAGAGGGGAAGTTCGGTTGTTTGATTTTTTTATGAAAAATGCCTTGGGTGTAATGTGGAGATATGTAAATGCTTTGGTATATTTTGAAGTGATGTCCTGATTACCAGGAAACACACTGAGACAATGACTTGGTCTCTAATATTTATTAGTAGTACTTAACAAGAATCCTAACAAACTGAGGAAGCGTGGGAAAACCCAGCCATATAAACCCCAAAGGTTAAGGCGGTCCCGATCTGTGTCTCTTTGAATGGCTGAACAGTTCCTCAGTGCTACGCATGCGCTTGACAGTCTGGGTGGGAGCCCCCTGCTCGCCATCCTTACTCATGACAAGTGGGGTAAGATTTAAGAATGTTTATTGGGATTGCTTTCAGGGCTTGTTTGACTTCATACTTTTTTTAATGATTTGGATTAAGATTAATAAGGTATAAACAATAAATGCTTGGTTTTCGGTTTAATAGAATTAAGATCGTTATAATCATGTTTGTTGTTGTTGTTTATTTGTTTAGTCGCTTCCGACTCTTCGTGACTTCATGGACCAGCCCACGCCAGAGCTTCCTGTTGGTCGTCAACACCCCCAGCTCCCCCAGGGACGAGTCCGTCACCTCTAGAATATCATCCATCCATCTTGCCCTTGGTTGGCCCCTCTTCCTTTTGCCCTCCACTCTCCCTAGCATCAGCATCTTCTCCAGGGTGTCCTGTCTTCTCATTATGTGGCCTAAGTATTTCAGTTTTGCCTTTAATATCATTCCCTCAAGTGAGCAGTCTGGCTTGATTTCCTGGAGGATGGACTGGTTTGATCTTCTTGCAGTCCAAGGCACTCTCAGAATTTTCCTCCAACACCACAGTTCAAAAGCATCGATCTTCCTTCGCTCAGCCTTTCTTATGGTCCAGCTCTTGCAGCCATATGTTACTACAGGGAACACCATTGCTTTAACTATGCGGGCCTTTGTTGTCAGTGTGATGTCTCTGCTCTTAACTATTTTATCGAGATTTGTCATTGCTCTTCTTCCAAGGATTAAGCGTCTTCTGATTTCCTGACTGCAGTCAGTATCTGCAGTAATCTTTGCACCTAGGAATACAAAGTCTTTCACTGCTTCTACATTTTCTCCCTCTATTTGCCAGTTATCAATCAAGCTGGTTGCCATAATCTTGCTTTTTTTGAGGTTTAGCTGCAAACAAGCTTTTGCACTTTCTTCTTTCACCTTCATCATAAGGCTCCTCAGTTCCTCTTCGCTTTCAACCATCAAAGTGGTATCATCTGCATATCTGAGATTGTTAATGTTTCTTCCAGAGATTTTAACTCCAGCCTTGGATTCCTCAAGGCCAGCTTGTCGCATGATGTGTTCTGCATACAAGTTGAATAGGTAGGGTGAGAATATACAGCCCTGCCGTACTCCTTTCCCAATCTTAAACCAGTCCGTTGTTCCGTGGTCTGTTCTTACTGTTGCTACTTGGTTGTTATACAGATTCTTCAGGAGGCAGACAAGATGACTTGGTATCCCCATACCACTAAGAACTTGCCACAATTTGTTATGGTCCACACAGTCAAAGGCTTTAGAATAGTCAATAAAACAGAAATAGATGTTTTTCTGAAACTCCCTGACTTTTTCCATTATCCAGCAGATATTGGCAATTTGGTCTCTAGTTCCTCTGCCTTTTCTAAACCCAGCTTGTACATCTGGCAATTCTCGCTCCATGAACTGCTGAAGTCTACCTTGCAGAATCTTGAGCATTACCTTACTGGCGTGTGAAATGAGTGCCACTGTTCGATAGTTTGAACATTCTTTAGTGTTTCCCTTTTTTGGTATGGGGATATAAGTTGATTTTTTCCAATCTGATGGCCATTCTTGTGTTTTCCAAATTTGCTGGCATATAGCATGCATTACCTTGACAGCATCATCTTGCAAGATTTTGAACAGTTCAGCTGGGATGCCGTCATCTCCTGCTGCCTTGTTATTAGCAATGCTTCTTAAGGCCCACTCAACCTCACTCTTCAGGATGTCTGGTTCTAGCTCACTGACCACACCGTCAAAGCTATCCCCGATATTGTTATCCTTCCTATACAGGTCTTCTGTATATTCTTGCCACCTTTTCTTGATCTCTTCTTCTTCTGTTAGGTCCTTGCCATCTTTGTTTTTGATCATACCCATTTTGGCCTGGAATTTACCTCCAATGTTTCTAATTTTCTGGAAGAGGTCTTTTGTCCTTCCTATTCTATTGTCTTCTTCCACTTCCGCGCATTGCTTGTTTAAAAATAATTCCTTATCTCTTCTGGCTAACCTCTGGAATTTTGCATTTAATTGGGCATATCTCCCCCTATCACTCTTGCCTTTTGCTTTCCTTCTTTCTTGGGCTACTTCTAGTGTCTCAGCAGACAGCCATTTTGCCTTCTTGGTTTTCTCTTTCTTTGGGATGTATTTTGTTGCCGCCTCCTGAACAATGCTGCCAACTTCTGTCCAGAGTTCTTCCGGGACCCTATCTATTAAGTCCAGTCCCTTAAATCTATTCTTCACCTCCACTGCATATTCCTTAGGAATATTAGTGAGCTCATATCTAGCTGATCTGTGGGTCTTCCCTAATCTCTTTAGTCGGATCCTAAATTGTGCAAGAAGAAGTTCGTGATCTGAACTACAGTCAGCTCCAGGCCTTGTTTTTACCGACTGTACAGATGTCCGCCACCTTTGGCTGCAAAGGATGTAATCAATCTGATTTCGGTGTTGTCCATCTGGTGAAGTCCATGTATAAAGCCGTCTCTTAGGTTGTTGGAACAGAGTGTTTGTTATGCAGAGTGAATTGTCTTGGCAAAATTCTATCAGCCTATGTCCTGCTTCGTTTTGTTCTCCCAGGCCATACTTACCTGTAATTCCAGGTGTCATTTGACTGCCCACCTTAGCATTCCAGTCTCCTGTGATGAAAATAACATCTCTTTTAGGCGTGTTGTCCAGTAGGTGCTGCAGATCCTCGTAGAACTGCTCTACTTCAGCTTCTTCAGCATCCGTGGTTGGGGCGTATATTTGGATCACTGTGATGTTAGATGGCTTGCCCTGAATTCGAATTGAGATAATTCTATCGTTTTTTCGATTGTATCCAAGCACTGCTTTAGCCACTTTACGATTAATTATGAAGGCTACTCCATTTCTTCTGTGGTCCTCTTGTCCACAGTAGTAGATCTGGTGGTCATTTGATGTGAAGTGGCCCATTCCAGTCCATTTCAGTTCACTGACGCCCAGAATGTCTATCTTTAATCTTGACATCTCACCAATAACCACATCCAATTTGCCCTGGCTCATAGATCTTACATTCCAGGTTCCAATGGTGTGTTGATCCTTAGAACATCGGATTTGCCGTTCACCACCAGCACCATCGGCCGCTAGCTGTCCTTTCGGCTTTGAGCTAGCTGCATCATCATGTCTGGGGCTAGTTGAGCTCATCCTCTGTTTCTCCCCAATAGCATTTTGACCATCTTCCGACCTGGGGGTCTCATCTTCCGATGGTATACCGACATATCTCTGGTTGTACTGATCCATTTAGTTTTCATGGCAAGAATACTGGGGTGGGTTGCCATTACCTTCCCCAGGGATCGCATTTAGTCTGACCTCTCTGTCATGACCTTCCCATCTTGGGTGGCCCTTCACGGTTTAGCTCATGGCATCATTGAGGTGCTCAAGCTCCAGCACCACGGCAAGGTAACGATCCTTTGCTGAAGGTTATAATCATAGTATTATTAATTATAAGAGCAGACAATTTACAGTATATATATTTTTAGTTTGATTTTTATTATAGTGGACAGTAATCTATAGAATAGTGGTAGGGAAGAAATAATTAAATAAATGTTGTTTTGCAGGGGAAGTTGATTAGGAGATTTATATATTTCTTTTTCTTTTAATATAAGGAGAAGGAAAATTGTATTTAGTGATTTCTATAATGTGCTAATGGAATGATTTATAGAAATAAAGTGATTTTGGTTTAACAGAGTAAGGGATTGTTTATGGAAATTGTTGTATATTCTTGCTGTTAAAAGTGAGAAGTCACCTCTTTATGTAATCTTTAAAATTCTTTTTTCTTGTGTTTTCACACCTTTTTTCACAGTTTTTTTTTCTTTTTCTTTTTGTAGTTTTTTTCTTTTTTTCTTTTTTGTAGTTTTTATCTTTGCCTTAAATCTAATAAAATTCTTATTAAAAAAAAGTGCCTGACCATGCAACCCACTATAGCACAACCAACACAAGCTATGAAACAGATAACACTGCCATTCCTCAGAAATATCTCAGAAACAACCAATAGACTATTACAACCACACAGCATCACTGTAGCACACAAACCAACTAAAGCCCTCCAAAACGTCTTAAGCAAACCAAAAGACCCAGTAGCCCAAGAAGAAAAAGCAGGAGTTGTCTAAAACATATAGTGTAAGGACTTAGCAGCCACTATGTAGGAAAGGCAGGCAGAAGACTAGCAGAGCACAGCCACGAACACCAACTAGCAGTCAGAAGACACAATGAAAGCTGCTTAATCTCACAACACATGGACAGACTCAAGCATATTAATAGACACATAGAAATAAAGCATATTTACACACCATTCAAAAGAGACAATAATAAAGCTTAGAAAGAAACAAAAAGACCAGAACACATCCTCTCCAGCAGCCAACACACAGATAGGCAGAGATTGACACCAGGCAAACAATCAAGAAGAAAACAATACCCTAATGAAGGAACTACCAAGCAGAAAACTACATCCCCACCAACACAGGCAGGGCAAGCTACTGAATATAAAATGGGCAAGCTACTATATATAAAATATAAAACCCACACTCACTTGCACTGAGGATGTTACCTAGTTGGCTAATAAAATGTCTGCAAGGAAACAACCAAGCTCAGAGAGCACCAAGGACTCCACAATTCAGTTTTGAATAAGAAGCCTATAGGGAACCAGGAGGAGGAGGAGGAGGAATGGATTTTTGAGTCAAGAAGAACAGGGAATCTCCTCATAGAAACTGATTGGGTAATGCTGATATATACTAATAGCACCTTCAACTTTGTTGGGAATTTTAATAAGTCCTAATGAAGGCAAACTCAGAAAAAAAATCCACTCTATTTACAACCAAACAAACCAAAACACTGAACACCTCTGGACTACCTTATAATTGCTATAAATGAAATGCAATCCCCTGACCCACTGATAGATTGGTTTGTTTTATTTTAATTAGGAAATATGAGCTCAAGCTGATTTTTTAATCAGAGAACTTTTCTTAATTTGTCTTGCTGTGAAGTCTGATAGGAGATGGAAACTCAAAGCTGCTTCTACCTATGGTGAAATACTTTTACAATCCTACATGGTCATCTTTGAGCAGGTGGGTTTGCATTTATTGTGCAAAAATTGCACTAGCTATAATTTCCAGATCTAATTCAAGTAATGGTTTTTTAGGACCCTTCAACATAGGTATCTGAGCTACTTCAAAAGCAACTATAGACCTCTGTGATCCCATTACATTGGCTGAGTTCAGCAGTTGAGCCAATTAATTTCCAGTTCAGCTACAGAACAAGGCAAAAAAAGAGTGCAGTCTTTCTTTTGGTAACAATGAAACTCTGAAGAGACTGTGGGGAGTCCTTTTCCCCTTTGGAAAAATGTTATCCAAGCAAGTCCTTTAAAGGGAATACTTACAGTAGATGAGATGCTGTCTCCTTTTCCATTCTCCATCATTGCTTGCTTGATTAAACAGGGCTGAAAATTACACAAGTTCTGTCTGTTTCTGTTTTCTCTTTGGCAAGAGACAATGGGTATGCAAATGGCTGGGCTGTATTTTAAAATTCTTTGCTTTCCCTCTGTATGGGATTTGAAGTCAGGAGATCTTGGTTGCTCCAGTGGAATGGAAATACTGGGAGTATGGAAATGTCCTTTCAGTTCCTGTGGATAATCAGATGTGGGCTGCAAAATCCAGATGACCATTGGGTAGCATCTGTTAGAATTTTGTGAATCACCTTGCTGCCATATGAATTGTCTGGATTATTGCAATCATATTTCTTCAAGTAATCATGGCATCTTTATAGCAATCAATGGGATTTTTAGTAGAGGAAGAATGATAACTTTGGCAGTCTTTGAACTTCTTTAGGTTCATCTCACAGCAACTCTTGTTCTCTATCAATGATGTTTAAATTACTTCAAAACTTCCAGATGTTCTTCTTGAAAATGTTGGGTATATGCTGAATATTATATTATGTAAATTGGGTTGACTTTCTTCTGCTTTAGCTTGATTTGCAACTTGCACATGAGCAGTTCATGATCTCTTGTACTGTCAGCCCCTGACCACACTTTTGCTGTTATAACTAAGTTCTTCCCTCTCCTTGTACCAATAATATAGTCAATTTAATCTCTGTGTACTCCATCTGGTGATGACCAGCTATATAGACATTATTTTGGTTGTTTTAAGACTGTTTAACAATGAAGACATCATTGGATTGGCAGAAATAATAGGGTGTTTGCCTACTTCATTTTCGTTCCTTAGGACATTTCGGCATTTCCGCAATTTCCATTATGTTCTCATATTTCAAATTCTGTCATTTTTCTTCGAAGCCGTTCCTCATTTTTGAGGTCAGTTTTTATCCTTTCAACAATTTGTAAGTACATTAACCATGGCATACTCCAAACATCACCAAATAGTTCTTGCTGTGTCTTTAGTCTGTTCGTGGAATCTGAATTGACCATATTTGCATATGTAATTGCACTTTTCTTACTCTAGGTATCTCCAGCATAAAAAGATATAAGGGAGAAGGTAATGGTGAAATTGCTGCGCTTAATATTTTTTTCTCATAAAGTCCTATACTTTTATCAAACTTTGTCTTATAATATGAACTTTAATTTTCTTCCCTCTTTCATGTCTCTATACCGTCATGTCTCTATATCTATGAAACTCATTAGCTAGGCCAGCTCCTTCCAATATTGACATTCTGTTGTTTGGGGATTTTATCCATTCTGTTAGCCATGTCAGACAACCTGGTCTGTAATCTAATTTGTAGTTAGGAAGAGCAAGATCAGCTTTGTCTTTTGAGTTTTGTAAAATTTTAAATTTTACTCTAGGTCCCCCCCCCCCCATTCCATACAAAGTTATAACAGGATTTTTTTTTTTTCCATTCTTGTAAAAAAAATTTCTGGGATCGGTATTGGCACCATTTGAAACAAGTAGTTTATCTTGGATAATACCTGCATCCTAATAGTCACAATTGATCCTAACCAAGAAAGCTTTAAGTTTTTCTACCTTTCAAGGTATCTTTTAATTTTATTCCATTGTTTTGATATATTTCTTGAATTTTGCCTGAGACAAACCAAGATATTTCACTGAATCTATTACCTGGTAGCTAGATTCCTTATGCAGGAACACTTCATCTTCTTGCATTAAGTATCTTGTAATTATTTTTGTTTTTTGAACATTGATTTTCTATCCAGAGAATTTTCCAAAGCCTTGGATTATTTTCATCAACTGTCTTATTACACTTGTGTAATGGTTAGTATACATCATCTGCATAACATTTAAACTTAAATTCGTCTCTGTGAATCTTGAGACTGGGTATTTGTTTGTCACCTCAATTTTTTTTTCTGCCAGAAAGTTTCTTGCAGAAATATTCTGCATTTCCAAGGCAATGATAAATAATAGGGGAGAAAGTGGGTAGCCTTGCCTGATACCTTTGCTTATTTGAAAATCTGCAGAAACTGTTCAGTTGGCTGTGATCTTAGCCGTTTGGTGTTGATATATAGTTTTGACCCAGACTCTTGCAAAAGCATTTTAATTTTTTTCACATATTTAGATTCCTCTTTTCTTGAAATCAGTCCATCATGTCAAGCTAATAACTATGATATATAGAGACATTCAATATCATCCACAACTCAGCTTGCCTGATCCCATGAATCCAATTTATAGCATTTAAACATTGCCTTTGTAAGATGAAAGAGTTTGTTGATCTGATACCAGTTTCCCATATTCTCTCCTGCCTGAAAGCTCCTCTATTAAAATTTTGTTATGGATGGTCAAAAGGAAACAAATACGCTATGAAATAGAGCTCAATATGTTTTTTGTTTTTTAAATCAGGCTCAAGTTTTATCAGTTCAGCTTATAACTTCACCTTCAATACTGATGACAAATCATCATTCAAGACAGCTGACTTGATGAGTTATATTTTAGTTTTACTATATAAATATGTATTTTCCTATGCTTAGAATGTCTCATTTCACCTGTATAATCGTTATATAATTTGGGATTGCATCCAGGGTTCTGATATTTAGATACATACTGTAAGATTCCTACAACAAGGTCTATCCACACTGTCATTTTGTTATGACAAAGAAATCCCTAACAATAGTCTAAATAAAAAAGGAACAATATGAAGACTGATCTGGGTCTCCTGTTGAGAAAGATTTTATGTATTTTGAAAACTTAGATCATGGAACACTGGAGATAAATTTTTATTCCTTCCAGGTCATTACTATTGTAGGCAAATGCAGAGTCCCTGCCCAGTCCTCTTCTAAATATGAAATACAGCCAGTACATTCCTCAATTGTTGTGCATTAACACTATTCAAACACTGCAATTATTATTATTATTATTATTATTATTATTATTATTATTATTATTATTGCCTTCAAGTCAATGTTGACTCCTGAAGGCTGCCTGGACTAGTCCCTGCAGTTTTCTTGCAACATTTCAGAAGTGGTTTGAATTGTCTTCTTCCAAGGGTGAGAGACACTGAGTGGCCCAAAGTCACCCAGATGGCTTTGTGCCAAAGCAGGACAAGAATTCGTGGTCTCCCAGTTTCTAGACTGGTGCCTTAATTACTACACCAAATGGCTTTCAATTCAAGTTAATATTAATATCAAATGAAGATGTGCACTTCATTTATCCTGTATGTGACTGGATAAAAGCAATACTTTTACTTGTTGTAGGATACTTCAGATAGCTTGTTATCATACACTTTATAAGGAACCATACACATGTACACACACAAACACACATATACAAACAGTACATATACAATATACATATACATATATATTATGTGAAGCCTGACTTTATTTTTTAGCCATCAGATACATTTCACAGCTCAGAACCTAGTGAGTTTTTTTACACTTTACATAAAGGGTTGCAATACGTAGGTTGTGAAAGACCCTCTTCAACAGAGCCATAAACAAGCACTTAGAAGTCCATAAAAGATCATATAATTTCCTAGTGGACAGAGTGCTTAAGTGCATTAGTGCCATGGTCTGATTAAATCACACTGCATCACATTTTAAAAGTGTTTCAAACAATTAAGTCTGTCCCACAGCACTCAATTCATGTTTGCTTTTTCAAGGGTTGTAAAGGTGCTGGAAATAAATTTATGATCTGGTCCATAAGTAACATGACTTATATATAAAACATATATAGTTAAAGAAAGTTTATGAAAATAAAAAGGGATAGTATTATCTATAACAGAATTTTTTGGGAGTGGTGTCTGAGTCTATGCTTTTTCTAAATAATAGCCACTGTCATGTCCCCCGTTGCAATGTATACATACATCACAATGGGGAACATGCCTTTCCGGATAAGGGAAGGAAGGAGAAAAGAATCAGTGCTAATCCTTTAAGCACTGGAAGACAAATACAAATAAAGGACAAAGGAAGCCATACCTTTGCCCTGACCAGAGAAGCCATCATCCTATCTCCCTGACATCTCTGAATTACCCCAGGGGACAAACCTGCGCCGGACACAGGAAGAGGACAGAGGTAATCAGCACTAATCCCCCTGATCGCCCATCGAGACTCCGGAATCGCACCCTGATCGCCCATCAAGACTCCAGATCAGGACAATGGGGGGTGGAGAAGGATCAGGTCTGCACCGCAGGTATTTACCGGCTACCTCGCACGCCATGTGCTGATTCCCGTCTTTCTTAGTGTATGCATTCTATTCCCAATAAACCAGAAATCCTTAGCCTGGCTAGTGAGTTTGTGTTTTATTGGAGTAAGGTCAACCATCACAGCCACTGACTCAGAAAATCTTTAATTGCTGCCTTCAGAAAAATCTCAATGCCTCAAGAAGTCAGAGACCTGAAGAAATCAACTCCCTGAAACACATTAAAGAGTGAGGGAAAAATAAGCTAAATTCATTTTCAGTCAGATGTCCCTCATCACAATGAAGTCTCCTTGTAGCAATAATAGATCACCCAACTAATAACACCACCAACTAGTAGAGGAATTAATAAATATGGTACGTGATGTAAAATCCATCTACTTCCATCTTGCTAGCACATTTCAAAAAGCATTTCAGATGATTAGGTTCTTCCATTCATTGCCACATATCTGACAGCAGACAAATGTTAGAAAAGGTACCAGGGAGAGTGCTGAAGGCTTTTAGTAATATCTGTATGATTCATCACGTGAAGCTTTGCAGCAGAAAAAGTGTTATTTATCAACACATCCCTGACTGAAATGAAATATAGGGTCACTTTTATTCAACATCTAATGAAAAGGTTTTTTCCCCTTCTTCTGAACAAAGTTTACATTTTCTAGTGTCAATATCTAATAGCAACAGTGTGCATTACTTGAAGCAAAAATCTCTGACTTACATGAAGTTGGGCATCTCTGTGATCAAAATGTGGACTAGCTATTGTTTCAGCTTAAGAGACTATTTTAGTGGCTCAAAACTGAGGTTTTGCTACTGCACTGAAGCAGCAAAGACAACAACTGACAGGAACATAGTTAATGAGCTGAGTTGTATTGTTGATACTACTTTAGAATGTGTATTGAGCAATTTAAAATTACTACAGGTAGGCCCCACTTACTGAGTGCCTTGTTCAGCTACCGTTTGAAGTTACAGCAGTATAAAAAAAAGAGCTTTGTGACTAATCCTTGCATTTGTGACTGTCACAGCAACCCATGGTCAAATGCATGCCAGTTGTGAAGTGCCTGAATTGCCATTCAGGCACTTCACAACCGGCACACAGTTATGACCATTGCAGTGTCTGTGTCCTAATAGCCAGGAACCACGCTGAGACAAGGAATAGGTCTCTTGTCAGGGTCAGCCTTGCTCTGAATAAGTCACGGACTCACTTAATAGGCATTAAGGATTTCCGGTTTATTGGAACAGAATGCTTGACAGAAAGAAAAACGGGAATGGAGGCGTGGTGGCATGGTGTCCTGTTTATACCCCCTTGCCGGACCCTATGCTCCTCCACCCTCCATTGTCCCCATTCCCCTGACCGGACGGGAGATTTAGATGTTGATGGAATTTGTGATGGTTGTTTGGGCGTTTTCCCGGCTGCCGTCTTTGTCCTGTTGGTGCAGGTGCGTCCTCCGGGGCACAAGGCATGAGTCCTTCTGTGTCATCAATGCTTACCTGAATTACCTTGTGATGTCCTTCTATGAAGCTGTAGATCAGTTCATGGGTGTGGGTGCTTGGGTGATTAGTTGAGCATTGATTTGATTATATCCTTCCTCTTTTGCCTGATGATCATGATCCACGTTGTGAGGCTCTTGTGTGCCTTGCAACGGGGTCATGACATCTCTAGTGTTTTATTACTGCTACATAACAGAGAATCCTAACAAACTGAAGAAGCGTGGGAAAACCCAGACATATAAACCCCAAAGACTAAGGCGGGCCCGATCTGTGTCTCTTTGAATGGCCACCTAATTCCTCAGTACTACGCATGTGCTTTACAGCCTCGATGGGAGCCCCCTGCTCGCCATCCTCACTCATGACATCAACCTCCCCTCCAGATTTGCATTCCATTTCAGGCCCCTCCCTTCCAGAGTTCCTTCCTCCCTCCAGAGTCTCATGAGAGTCCATCTCCCCCTCCAAGCTCCCATGGGAACTGGGCAACGATGGAAAGTCTTCAAAGGAAAACTCCTCCAGGGACGAATCAGTGCTGCTCTCCAGGTCTGATAACGCGTCTAGCCCAGGTGGCCACTGCTGGAAAATAGCTAGATAATTAGAAGAGTTGTCCCCCCTCCCCCCTGGGAAATGCAAGCCCGAGGTGGAGGGCTGCACCCCCCCACCCTTTCTGTAACTGGAGTCAAGGCTTCAGGCGGGGGTGGAAGGTGCAAACTTACGGATTCCTCTGCCTGCTCAGCCAAGTGAGGAATCTCTGGTAGAGTGCAAGGCTTGGGTTTGTGAGGGAAAAGCTGATGGAATCGATGAACCAGTGCTGGAGCATGTACATCTCTGGCATTCTCCCACGTGCGCTCTTCCTCAGAGTACCCTTTCAGTGTATGAAATATTGGATGCCCCTTCCCCTCCTCCTAGAGTCCAGAATTTCCTCAACTTCGTATTCCTCCTCCCCCTCCACAATTACTGGAGGTGGGGGGGCAGTTGCAATCGTAAGGCACTTGGGGGAGGGTCTTTGGCTAGCAATGATCTGTGAAACACTGGATGGACTTTCATGGATGCTGGTAGCTACAAACGATAAGCCACTGGATTTATCTGCTGTATCACAATGAAAGGGCCCACAAACTTAGAGTCCAATTTCTTGGAGGGTCTGGTAGAGTTCAAAAACTTGGTAGAGAGCCACACTCTGTCTCCTACTGCAATCGCTGGCCCCTCTTGTCTGTGAGCATCTGCAGCTCTCTTGTAAGCACTCTTTGCCCTGTTCAGCTGCTCCTTTAACAACTCCTGTGCGGCTTGTTGCTCTTTAAGAAAATCAGCCATGGCTGGAACAGTTCCCTGCTGGGAGGAGGTGGGCAACACCCCAGGGTTAACCCCGTAGAGTGCCTGGAAAGGGGACATCTTGGTAGAGGACTGTACAGAATTATTATATGTAAATTCTGCCATGGGGAGTAGGGCTGGCCAATTGTCTTGCTGATAAGTGGTGTAACACCTGAGATACTGCTGTAACCATTGGTTAATTTTCTCGGCTTGCCCATTACTAGCAGGATGATGCGCTGATGACAGGTGGATCTGGACCCCTAATGACTGGAAAAGGGCCCTCCAGAACCTGGAAGTGAACTGTGGGCCTCTGTCACTCACCAAGTGATTCACCATGCCTCTATACCTAAAAACATGGTCCATGAACAACTGCGCTGTGGCTGGTGCAGATGGGAGGCCCTTGCAAGAAATAAAAAGCACCATTTTTGTGAAAAGATCCACCACCACTAGTATGGAAGTCAGCCCCTGGACCGGGGGTAAATCAGTGATGAAATCCATGGAGGTTGTATCCCAAGGCCTACTGGGGGTGGTTAGGGGTTGCAAGAGTCCTGTGGGCTTCCCTGGGAAAGGCTTGGCTCATCTGCAGGTGTGACAAGAAGCAATGTAACCCTTTATGTCTGCAGTCATCTTAGGCCACCAGTAGTCTCTCAGAGCTCTATGGAGAGTTTTGAAAACACCTCCGTGGCCTGCCATTTGGTGGTCATGGCAAAGTCTCAGTACTTCTTCCCTCAATGAAGGGGGAATATATAATCACCCACTATGCCAGAGGATTCCTGCCTCCACATTGAATGGGGGGGGAGTGTCTTGCAGGCCCCTCTGGAGGTCATCCATCCTGGCCCTGGCATATGGGTCCTGTTGCTGCTGAGCTCTGACTCTTGTAAATAGGTCCTCTGCTTGTCTGCCTGCTGCTAAAATCTCTGTTTGGTTCCCCCTCATAGACTGATCAAAGTTGTGAGGTTGTAATATAGTAGCCTGTACTTCCTGGTGAGTGGCAGGGGTTGCCTGAAAGGATCCAGACAGGGCATCTGCCAAGCAGTTTTGCACCCCGGGCACATAAGAAATAACAAAATTGAAACGGGAGAAAAACTGGCTCCATCTGATTTGGTGTGGGGTGAGGGATCTGGTGTTTTGTAGAAGCTGTAAATTCTTGTGATCGGTGCAAACTTTCACAGGAAAGGTTGCACCTTCTAGCCAGTGCCTCCACTCTTGGAATGCTGCTTTAATTGCCAGCAACTCCTTGTTAAAAACATCATAGTTTCTCTCTGCTGGTGAGAGCATGCATGAAAAAAAGGCACACAGAAGCAATGTATTCTCGGTTTTGTTTGTATATTGCAATAACACCGCCCCAATGGCAATATCGGAAGCATCTGAATGCATTATGAATTGCTTCGTGGGATCAGGGTGTCTTAACAGCGGCTGGGATGCAAAGCGTTGCTTAAATTCTTGGAAGGCTGCTTGCTCTCTCTCCCCCCAAATGAATTTTGATCCTTTCTTCAAAAGCTGTGTGAGGGGTCTAGCCCTGTCACTAAAGTTTTTTATGAACCGCCTGTAGAAATTGCAAAATCCTAGATATCTTTGTACTTCTTTAACATTTTGGGGAGGTGGCCAAGAGAGAATTGCCTGGACCTTAGAAGGATCCATGGATATGCCTTCTGTTGATACCTTATAGCCCAGGAAATGTAATTCAGTTAAATCAAAGGCACACTTCTCTAGTTTGGCGAATAGCTTGTTCTCTCTCACTCTTTGTAAGACATTACGTACATGGGTTACATGAGTTGTAGCATCCTCAGAGAAAATTAATATGTCATCTAGATAAATGACCAGATACTTATCTAGTAAATCTGAGAAAATTTGATTCATAAATCGGGAAAATATGGCTCCTGCATTAGACAAGCCAAAGGGCAAAACAAGCTACTCAAATTTACCAAACCTGGTGTCGAAGGCAGTTAGATATTTGTGCCCCTCTTTCAACCGGATCAGATTGTACGCATTCCTGAGATCCAACCTGGTAAAAATGCGTGCTTTCTGTAAGCGATCCAGCAGATCAGAGATTAGAGGCAGCGGGTAAGTTTCTTTTTCTGTGAGTTTATTTAAAAAACTGAAATCATGGACCACTCTCATGGGTGTCTGCTGGTTTGCAGGTGCCAACCGGTCAGGCTTCTTTGGTACGAAGAAGGTAGGAGCAGACGCTGGGGAAGTAGGTGGTCAGATGAACCCCTTTTGGAGATTAGAGTCCAAGTAATCCTTTAAGGTGGCTAGTTCCTTGGGAGACATGGGATATTGTTTCCTTGCTGGAATCCTGGCTCCTGGTATCAACTCAATGGTGCAATCACAGTCCCTATGGGGGGGGTAGTGCTGTGGCCTCTTGTTCGCTGAAAACGTCTGCAAAATCTGCATACTTGGCTGGCGACTGGACTCCCCCTGCTTCTGTGACTGCGTTGGTTGCTGGAGAGCGGAGAGCGGCTTGAATCTTGTGCTGCTGGCATTCCTTAGCTGGGAAGGAGATTGCTCCCATAGTCCAGTTCAGCAATGGGTTGTGGATCCTCAGCCAAGGCATGCCTAGGATTATAGGCACATTTAGCAATGCAGTAACATAAAGCTGGATCCACTCAGTGTGGTCTCCCATTGTCAGTTGCACCGGTTCTGTGAACCTTCTAATCGGCCCTGCCTTGAGGGGCTGGCCGTCAATGGTCTCCACTTCTATGGGACATGGTAATTCTATGGTTGGGATGTTGAAGTCTTGTACGGTCTGCACATCAATAAAATTGGTTGAAGCTCCGGAATCCACGATGGCCTGTAGCTTGACCTGGTGCTCTGGGTTGACGTGTATTATTACTGGTAAATAGTAAAAGGATTGCCTGGAATCCTCGGAATGAGCCCTCCATAATTGATTGATGGTCTCCCTGCTGAGCTCTGTGGAGGGAGACCGATGGAGTTTCCCTGGTTGGAAGCAGAGGTGGAGATGGCTCTTGTTTCAGCTGCTTGCCCTGGGGGTCTTACTGAAGTTGCTTGGCTTCTCACTGGGCAAGCTCTCACCATGTTTCCCTGGGCTCCGCAGTAAAAACAGAGGGCTCTCTCTCTCCTTCTCTGCCTCTCAGCCTCGGAAATAAGCCTCCTGCTCGCTCTGATCTGCATCAGCTCCTCTGGTCCTGAGTGAGTGTATGCCACAGAGAGATCTGGAAATCCTGGAAGCGCTCTGAGGGCCCTGTTTCTCCCTGGCTGCATCTGTCTGAGCTCTTCTAGCCTGGCATCTATGACCACAGACAACTGATATAAGGCTTCTAGGTTAGCTAGTGTTCCCTGGCACACTAATTCATTCTTAATTTCTTCATCCAGCCCCTGTTTGAATTGGTCTTTTAATGCACTCTCATTCCAGTCCAGATCTCCTGCTAACAACTTGAAATCAGCAATGTAGTTTCCCACCCTCTTGTTACCTTTCTTGAGCTTCCGAATTTCCCGGCTGGCAGTGACCTCTCTGATCGGGTCGTCAAGGTGTGCTCAGAAACTTGCCAAAAGGTTCTGGTAGTCGTTGAGAATCGGGTCGTTGTTCTCTACCATGGGAATAGCCCATTTGGCTGCTGGTCCCTTTAGCAGACTTAGGATGAAGGTGACTCTGGTTCTGTCTGTGGGAAACTCTGCCGGTCTGCTGTCGAAAAACATAGTGCACTGTGTGAGGAAGGTTCTCAACTGTCCTGCTTCTCTTCCAAACTTCTCTGGTAGACTGCCCTGGGATCTCAAGACTACTGGCGGAGCTGCTGCTGCTGCTGCTGGTGCCGGTTGTGGGTTAATCGGAGCTGGTTGTTGTAACTGCTGTAGCATGGCAGCTTGTAATGTGTTGACCTGTAGATCTACCTGTTGTTGGTGTTGCTGCAGAGCTGCTGCCAATTGTTGGATGGCGAGCCAAATTTCTTGGTTTTCTGAAGACATTTCCAAATGTCTCCCCTTTAAATTCTTTGTTCCTCCCTCTTTCGATGGGAGTAGGAGTTTGATAGGATTGATGTCCTAACAGCCAGGAACCATGCTGAGACAAGGAATAGGTCTCTAGTGTTTTATTACTGCTACATAACAGAGAATCCTAACAAACTGAAGAAGCGTGGGAAAACCCAGACTTATAAATCCCAAAGACTAAGGTGGGCCCGATCTGTGTCTCTTTGAATGGCCACCTAATTCCTCAGTACTACGCATGCGCTTTACAACCTGGATGGGAGCCCCCTGCTCGCCATCCTCACTCATGACAGTCTGGCAGTCTCATGACCACCATTTGCATTCTTCCCAACCAGCTTGCAATAAGCAGAGTTAATGGAGAACATGGAAATAAAATCATAAGTCACAGTCATATGATGTATCACTTAATGATGGAATTACTCACTTAATGACCAAATGGGAAGTGATGTCATAAGCCTGTCATGGTCACATGATTTTCTCTTTAGCAACAACAGCATTTAGCAACAGACTTGCCAGTCCCAATTGTGGTTGCTAAGCGAGGACTACCTGTACACAGCTTTCTTAGCTAAGATCTATAGTTTTATTTCATAATATATTTAAATTCTTTTTAAAAGTATTTTTTTCTATTGAAAAGCACCCCAGATACTAGATAAACATAAGCCCCCAGAAACATAGGAATAATTGTATGTTTCAGTGATTCAGCTGCTATAGTATAAAATGAGGGGGGAGAGAGAGAAGTTCAAAGGGTATGCCAATATCCCCTCCATATTCCAATGCCACACATTTCAAGCACTTCATAATCAGCATCAGCTTGAAAAGATCCTTCAGATATACAGCTGCATGCAGAGAGGATTCCTTCCACAGGAAGGAACATCTGAGTAATCAGGAGGAAGCTATACAGGCTACCACCAACTGCATAAAGGTTGTAGGCCATGTGTATAGATGATGCATCATATCTATATTCCTGAAGATCACTAACTTGTTTTACATTTAATCACAATATTCATTTATTTAATCAGTATTTACAATTCTGACTGACAGAATCCTTCTCTGTCCTACTGTCAGGTTATAGAGTGAAGAACCATGCTGAGACAGGAATTGAACTCTTAGGCTGACCATATTTCCTTGAGACAAAAACAGGACATTGTGATGGCAAGATGGGATGGGGTTAAAAACAAGATATTGGGATGGCAAAATGGGGCAGGGCTGGGTGATGGGCTGGATCAGCAGGCAGGAATTTCTGCGGTTTTCTCAGGATGGGAATCTTTGGATTCCTTCATTTGCAAGAGGCAAGGCTGGGCTGGAGAGTCTAATGAATGGTTGTCCCCAACAAGCCATTCCTCCTCTGGCTGTGTTTTTACATTCTTTTCTTCCTGCCCTTTCAAGGCAGGAGCCAATCTGCTTACCCTTTGATCACTGCCTATCAGCTGATCCTGTTTTTTTTTTCTTTTTAGGTTTCCCACTGGGTTGAGCTCTGCAGCTTTTTTCCCATTTCTGCTCAGCTCCCCCTCCTTCCACTCAAAGTCAGACTGCATTCTGACAGGTTAAGAAAATGGGACAAAATGGACATTTATATTAAAACGATGGGACGGTCTGGAAATATTTAAAAAATGGGACTGTCCCATTCAAAATTGGACGTATGGTCAGCCTATGAACTCTAGTATTTATTGTCCTACTCTAATAGACAGAATTCTGCTGAAACAGAACTAGCAAACTCTCATGGGAAAACTCCAGAATGTTAAGGAAGTTCCTTTCTGATTTTCTTGGCTGGGAGCCCAAGGTTTTCTACACTTCCTGTGCGCTTTTCCCCCTGGAAAGGGCCCCCTCCTTCTTTGCCAGCAACCTCCATAACATCTACTTGGGAAATGCCAGCCATATTGCAGTAATGGCTACAACAAATATACAAAGGAAGATGGATACTGACTTTGTAGCTGGACGTTTCATACCTTATGTATATAATTTATATGAATTATAGTAGAATGTACTTTTTGTTTTTATGCTATTGCTGTGGCCAATGATTGGTTCAACTAATAACAGTTCCCCATGACATTTTAATATGCAAATTATTAAGGATAAGCTGAATGGCATGTCTGTTAAAGGAATCTGCAGCTGCCCTGAAACCATAGTCAATGAAAGCTTATCAATGTTCTGTCATCAATTTGGATTAAGATATAAAGAGGGATTCCATGGCGTTTAGTCCTGGGCTACATACTGTTGGATGAAGAAATGTAGAGATGACAAGAACATAATCCCTACAGACAAGTAGAGGGAACTGGGTATGTTTATATTGAGAAAGTTATCAAAGAAAAAAATGACTAAAATGAAATAGAATAGCACATTTCAAATACTTTAATATAATTTTTATTAATTTTTTTTTTAAAAAGGAAGATAAAAACTAATACAAACTAATATAAAGGTAGAAAAAGGAAGAAATCAAAGAGTAAGTTAAAAGTGCAAGAAAGGGGGGAAAAGTAAAAGAAAAATAGAAAAGTTAGAAAAATACAAAGTAGCTTCTCAGCTTCTTTACAGTAGTTATAAGTACAATTATAAATTTACCTCTTACTCTATGGTTACAACATATCTCTCTTCTTTCTATAACCTATTCTGTCTAATCATCAAAACCATAAATCTTAGGTTCATTTTTTTATGTTTTATGCAAAAAGTTCATAATGGGGTTCCATTATGTCAGCAATAAATGTAGATACTGTCTTTTCTCTGATCAAAGAAGTCAATTTATTTATTTTTATTTATTTTACTTATTTATTTTCTATCCTGCCTTTATTATTTTTCTTTTAATAACTCAAGGCGGTGAACATACCTAATACTCCTTCCTTCTCCTATTTTCCCCACAACAGCAACCCTGTGAGGTGAGCTGGGCTGAGAGAGAGTGGCTGGCCCAAGGTCACCCAGCCGGCTTTCATGCCTAAGGTGGGACTAGAACTCTCAGTCTCCTGGTTTCTAGCCTGTTGCCTTAACCACTAGACCAAATTGGCTCTATTTAGTCATCTTAGCAAGTTCCATCATCTTCACCAACCATTCCTCCATTGTGGATAGTGTCGAATCTTTCCATCTTTGTGCATACAAGTCTTGCTTCAGTTATCAAGTACAAAAACAAAGTTCCATGATTTTTTTTCAACTGTTGTCCATCAATCCCAAAAGAAAAATCTCTGGTCTCATTGTATATTAATCTTTAAAATCGTCTGAATCAGTGTGTGTATTTGAATCCAGAATTTTGTAGCATTTTTACACATGATAAATGATAAAATGTCCCTTCATGTTGTTCACATTTCCAACATAAATTTGAAGTGTCATTATACATTTAGACAATTTCTCTGCTGACATATACCAACAGTACATCATTTTATAAAAATTCTCTTTATAACATAGTGTAAAGTTCAATGCTTTTAACCACATACTTTCCCATTGTTCCATCTGTATATTATAACCAAAAATTTTAGCCCACTTTCACTTCTTCTTCTGTTTCAAATTTCAATAAAAGTTTATACATTTAGTAATTACATGTTCATCATTTGTACACAATTCTATTTCCAACTCAGTCTTACAATGTTCAAAACCATAAATTCTTTTGTCTACTTTGAACCTTTCTAATAATTGTAAATAAGAGAACCATTGACAACTATATCCCTCTGCCACCAGTTCTTCTCTTGATTTTATTTTATATTCTCCTTGACAAAATTCTAAGATCTCACAATAGGTTAGCCATTTGTGTTTGCTATTATTTCTCATCTATAAAATGCTCCTTGTGCTGATGGCCACAAAGGGGTTTTCAGGCACAACCTGGGTTTGTATCTATTTCATACTCTCAATATGGCACGTCTAGCATAATAATTTTTAAAATCCACATTAACTTTAACTTTGTCATACCACAAATAACCATTCTACCCAAATCTCAGGTTGTGTCTAACTTTCTAACTTCAAGGGCTGTATTGGAGAGAAATAGAAATAAATAGTGTTTTGTTTCTCAGCAGCACCCACCCTTTCATCCAAACCCAACAGCAAGCTGTAAAGAACAGTTTCATATTTAGTAAACCTAATCCTCCTCTTTCTTTTGCATCTTGTAATACCTTATATTTATTTCATGTTTTTTCCCTGCCACACAAATTTAGATTATATCCTTCTTCCACTGTTTAAATGGTGCAACAGTTGTGAAAACAGGTATTGTCTGAAACAAAAACATTCTAGGCAAGACATATTCATTTTTATCACAGAAGTTCTCCACAGCAATGATAGTTGTTTTTCCCATCTTAACATGTTTTAAAACCTCATTCCATATCTTAACATAGTTATTTTGAAATACATAAAATTCATACCTGTCATAGTGATACCCAGATATTTTACCTTCTTCTCAATCTTAAAATCCATTTTATTCATCAATTCTGTTTGATCTTTTATTTTCATATTTTTGTAAACATCTTTGTCTTCTGTTTATTAACTGTGAAACCTGCCAATGCATCACATTCTTTTAATTTGCCCATTAATATTCCAATTCCCTTTAAAGGATCTTCCAGATCTAACTTCAAGTCATCTGCAAAATCCCTTAATTTATAAGTTTTTTTTTTCTTTTTTAATCTTTACTCCCACAATCCTCTCATCTTGTCTTCTATCTCTATTCAGTATTTCAAGAACCAAAATAAACAAGAGAGGAGACAGAGGGCATCCCTGTCTTGTTCCTTTTTGTATCTCACAGGGTTTTGTTAGATTTCCATTAACAATTATCTGTGCTTTCTGGTATAAGTATAAATCAATCTTACTATTTTATAAAGTTCTCTCCAAAATTCATATCTTCCAAAGCCTTCAATGAGAAAGCCCAGTTCAAACTGTCAAAGGCCTTCTCTGCACCTAAGAAAATCAATGTAGCTTGTTTTTCATTATGTTGCTCCAAATCTTCCAAAATGTCCAACACATTTCTAACATTGTCTTTTAACTGTATTTTAGGCAAAAACCCACATTGATCCTCATGAATAAATTCTTGCAAAATTATTTCAGTCTGTCAGCTAGAATTGTTGTGAACAGCTTGTAGTCATTATTCAATAATGATATCAGCCTATAGCTCCTTGTTAAAGTCAAATCTTTTCCTTCTTTGGGTATAAATGCTGTATTGGCCTCTTTCCAATTCTCTGGCATCTTTCTTCCCTCTAGGATAGAGTTCATCATGTGTTGTAAAGGTTGTAAAAGTTCATCCTCAAAACATTTATAATAAGAACCTGATAATCCATCTGGTTCAGGCACCTTTCCTAGTTAAATCTTTTCTATAGCTTCAGAAACTTATCTTATTGTTATAGGTCCATTCATAATCTGTCTCTGTTCTTCTGTAATCCTTAGTACATTTTGTTTCTATAGATACTCATCTATTTTCTCTAGAGAGATGCTACCTCCTTTATACAAAGCTGAATAACATTTATGATATGCTTTTTGTATGGTCACATTGTTCATTAATACAGTATCTCCCTCTTGTAATTTCACTATCATTTTCTTTCCTTTTCCTTTTTTTAATTTATATGCTAGTCGCTTCCCTGGTTTATTTGCAAACTCATTTTTTTTTTTTTTGCATTCATTTTTATTTCCATTTCTCTTACTGTTAACATAGATAATTGTCATTGTAAAAGCTTAATTTGTTGAGAAATACTTATGTTCTCTGGAAATTTCTTTAATCCTTTTTTTCTCTTTATTTTATCCAGAATAGCTCGAAAGCTTCCAGTGAGGATTCATGGCAAACTAGACAGCCCTGAGGGGTTTGCAGTAGAGATCAGTGGCCAGACGGTGAATTCTGGCTGGTGAAGTCTTTCTGGAAAAAGGAAAGATTGTGAAATCCCACTTGTATTCTGGACAGCTGCTCCTCATGAGTAGACTGCAGGAACTGAAGTTTTTGTGGTCTGCTTGTGAGTTGAGCAGCTGGGAGTCGAGGGATTTCAATCAAGCTCACAGCCTTAAATGCAGCCTATATGGACATAAGGTTCACAGGAGTCTCATTTCTTGACCACTTTCACATGTAACTAATCTACAGCTAAAGAGAGATTTTCTAAGTGGCAGGATAAAAATTCTACTTGGTGAGTGATTATTCTTTCTTGATTAAAGGTAAAGGTAAAGGTTTCCCTTGACGTAAAGTCCAGTCGAATCCGACTCTAGGGGGCGGTGCTCATCTCCGTTTCTAAGCCTTGGAGCCGGCGTTGTCATAGACACTTCCGGGTCATGTGGCCAGCATGACGACTCGGAACGCCGTTACCTTCCCGCCGAAGCGGTACCTATTGATCTACTCACATTTGCATGTTTTCGAACTGCTAGGTGAGCAGGAGCTGGGATTAACAATGGGAGCTCACCCCGCCGCGCGGTTTCGAACCGCCGACCTTCCGATCGACAGCTCAGCGGTTTAACCCGCAGCGCCACCGCGTCCCTCTCTTTCTTGATTACGAAGTAATAATAATAAAAAAAGAAAAGGTTTTAAAGATTTAAAAACTTTTGACAAAAACTTCACAAGGAGTTCATCTAAGAAAGTTTAAAATGGATAAAGCAGATAGTTATTTTGAAAAATGATTTTTTGGTAAAAGTGCTTTTGAATAAATTGGAATTAAATCAGACAAATGAACTGTACCTTTATGGGAATGTTTTTTGTTTACTATTAAAGAGTGCAGACAATTGGTAGATTTTACAAAACAAAAGATAAAGGTAATATGAGCCAGACTGTGATGCTGTCACTATGGAGAAGTTGATTGTGATGCTGACTCTAACCATGGAGTGCCACTTGAGACAAAAGTATTAAGGGCACAGCAAGACAAAATAGGAAAAAGGGGGGTTCCCTCATTTGAGACATTTTCATTTTTTAATTATAATATCAAAATGGCAACCACCAGAAAAGTGGTAAAATTGGAGGAGATGACAGGAGCCCTAGAGCAAACTGAAGAGAGACAAATTACACCAGGTTTACTTCAGAAATGCTTGAGGAATTAGGCAATAAGTTAGCTGAATCACTTGATACTAAATTGACAGCTTTTGAAAAAAGAATGGATCAAAGACTTGTAAAGATGAAAGAGGAGATGAAAGAAGACATTAAGTAGATGGAAAACTCTGTAAAACAAGTGAAGGACATATAAAAAATCAATGGCAAAGTGGAAATTCTGGAGCGTAAGGCAGAAGTTATAGACAGAGAGTTGGAAAGAGAATAGATAATCTGGCTCTATTGGAATTAAGACAGAGGGAATTTTGTTTGAGATTTAGAGCAATCCCAGAGGATTCTGGTGAAGATATTAGAGAAAAGATTATTAAAGTTTTAGCAATGTTTTGGATTAGGATGAGGAGGAAACAGAGGCAGAAATTGATAAAGTATATAGAATAAATGCAAGATTTGCAAGAATAAGAGATGTTCCAAGGGATGTCTTGGTGCACTTTGTCAGGAAGAAGACAAGGGATCAGGTTTTGCAGCAGCATTGTAGTACAAGACTGAAGATGTAGTTATTCTTAAAGAAATTCTTATTAGAATTTTGCATAAAAGAAAAGAGTATTCTTTTTTGACTGATAGAGTAATGCAGAAAAAGATCCCATTTTGATGGGACAATTGGAAGATGGGATTTATACATTTAAACAGCAGAGGTTTTGATTGAATTCTGTCCAGAAGGCTAGGGAATTTTTAGAAAAATTCAAAGAGGAATTGGAGGTGATTCAAATGGAGCTGTCAGAGAAGACTATTCAAAAACTCCAACATGTGCAACAGGGTACTGAAAGGGATGATACTGAACTAGGTGCTACAGGTATTTATTTTTATAAATGATTGGCTTGATTATGGATGTGGAATATAAATTTATATTAATGTGGAATATAAATGGAGCAAATATTCCTCAAAAAAGAAAAAATAATAATTATTTGAAAAAAATTAAAACAAGATATAATTTGCCTACAAGACATACATATTAGAAAAAGGTGCATACAATATTTGATTTTGGGTAAAGACTTTATTTCAGCAAAAAAAGAAAAAAGAAAAAATAAAGAAATTGAATTGTTTTGTATATAAATCCCCAACTAAAATCAGATCTTGTACTGACTGATGAGCATGGTAGATTTGTTGGACTGGAAGTTAATTTGCATGGGACTAAGACTTTGATACTGGGAACTTATGCCCCAGATGAGGACAAAGTATTGTTTTATAAAGGACTTATGGAGAGATTAATAGGTTTATCTTATGAAAATTGGTATTTGATGGCAGATTGAAATGGAGTGATCTCCCCACAACTGGACAGAACTTCTGAGAAAAATATTAAAATTACTCAAGGCAAATTACCAAAAAATTTCTTTGATTTGATGGACAGTTTAGGGACGATTGATATATGGAGACAGAAAAATGGCAATTCAAGAGTGTATACCTACTTTCCTGAGAAACATAGATCCCTTTCAAGAATAGATGTAATTTGGATTTCAAAGAACTTGGCTACTAAGATTTCTAAAGTACAGATATTCCCCAAAGACTTTTTTGGATCATAATCCTGTCAGTTTGGTTAAAAAAGAAAATCTAGTTCTATTACAGTAGATGGAGACTAAACAAAATGTTGCTACAGAAAGAAGCAACAGTGCAGGGTTGTAAAAAGAAATTAAAAGAATTATTTGAAAGTATTTTAGGTAAAGGAACTGATTTAAGAATGGTTTGGATGCAAGTAAAGCTTTTATTAAAGGTTATATTTACAACATAATAGTGAACTTAAAAAGAAGAATCAAGAGAGACCACATTTCAAATGCTTAAAGGAATATTGCTCAAAGGAAAGTCAAGACATGTTGTTTATTGAGCCAGAGTAATATGTGAATGAAGTATCTTAAAACATAGTAAGGCATCTTTTGGTTGCAGACTAGGATAAAACTTACTAAGTTTTATTTTAAGAGCTTTTCAAATAAAACCAGTTACTAAAGGTGGTAGTAATTTGTTTCAAACAAAGAAGGCACAGGAATCTCTTAGAAATTACTTTATTTGGGTTCCTACATGGAGTAAGGGTTTGTATCTGATAATCTCATGTCCCTTTTTACCTCCAGGATGCTATATATTTTTCATTTCCACTTCCATGTGACATAACTGAATTGGTTCAAGTATTCATTAAAAGATTTTGCTTTCTACCAAAGAAAGTCTTTCCCTTCCATTAGATCATCCTTAGGTGTGAACAACACTTCTATCTACCCCTATAAATACCTTATATCTCCCATTTCCATTCTGTACCCCCTCCTTGCCCTATAGTGTAGAAATAATGTGAACCTCATAGAGCATATGGGGGGGGGCGGGGGGGGGGGTGTAACTACATGGAAGAAGGAAAGGACTTATGCAGTATTCCATCATGCTATTTGAGTGATGCCTTGAGTTGAATATGTAGAGAGTGTAACAGGTGCCTCGTTTTCCAATAAGGCATGGACTCACTTAGACGGGGCTAAGGATTTCCGTTTATTGAGTACAGAGTGCACGCACGCAAAAAGACGGGAATGCGGGCGTGGTTGCAGGATACCCCGTATATACCCGCGTGGCGGACCTTGTCCACCTCCACCCCCCATTGTCCCACAAGCTGGATCCGGATCCTCGATGGGCGATCTGGAAACGATACCGGTCTGTTGATGGGCGATTAGGGTGATCACTGCCGGTCTCTTCTGTCTTCTCTCCTTGTCCGGTGCAGGTGCGTCCCCCAGGGTAATGTGTGGAAGTTCCGCCGATCTGTTGATGGGTCTTCCGGTCCAGGCAAAGGTGTGCTTCGTTTGTCCTTGTAATCACTTTTAGTGTTTGAGTGCTTAAGGGATTAGGGTTATCCCTTCCTCCTTCCTGAAAGGCCTGTTCCCCGTTGTGATGCATGGATGCCTTGCAATGGGGAACATGACATACTGCCCCTCCAAGAAAACTCTAAGGTGTGTTGTGCCTCCCAGTCATCTGGGGAACAGGGCGGGGTGTCTGGCTGGGGCAGTTCCGGGATCGGAACAAAGTCTCTACCATATACTACCTTGAATGAGGTGTGACCCGTGCTCTGGTGCACTGCATTGTTGTAGGCCACCTCGGCAAAGGGTAGCAGGTCTACCCAGTCGTCCTGTTGATAATTTATAAATGAGCGTAGGAATTGCTCCAGGGTGGAGTTAAGAATCTCCGTAGAGCCATCTGTGTGGGGGTGCCAAACCGTGGACAGTGCTTGCTTGGTTCCAATTAATTTTAAAAATGCCTTCCAGAATTTGGAAGTAAATTGTGTGCCCCTATCCATCACCAAACGGGAGGGGGCGCCGTGAAATTTATAGATGTGGTTTAAAAAGAGGCGTGCCAGCTGTTGCACAGAGGGAATGGAGGCGCAGGGTATGAAGTGTGCCTGTTTGGAGAAATAGTCTTTTACCACCCAGATAACCGTTTTTCTCTGACTGGGTGGCAAGTCCACAATAAAGTCCATTGAGATTTCTTCCCAGGGGCAGGAGGGGCTCGCTACCGGCTGCAACAGTCCCTGGGGCTTCCCCACTTTTCGTTTGGCCATGGCACATGTGGGGCAAGCAGCAACATATTCCTTTACATCCCTTCTAAGAGTGGGCCACCAGAATTGACTAGATACAGTGTTTTTACAAACCTGAAGTGCCCAGCTGTTTTGTCGTCGTGTGAGCGGCTTAAAACTTCCGCTCGCAATTTCTCTGGCACGTACAAGTTATTCTGTTTCCAAGCCAGACCTTTTGTGAAAGATACATTGTGTTGGTTGGTTTGCAACCATGTATCCGTTTTGAGGGCTTGAGCAAACTGTTGTTGCAAGCTAGGTGAAATTGACCTGCGTTTCCCTCCCTCTGCGGGTGGCTGTGCTGGGGTGCGCTGTGTCCTGGTTTGGCTGCGCGTAACAGTTTGGCAACCCAGCTATGTGTCGGTCCACACAGTGCCTACAATGTCGGATGCCTGGCTGGCATCCTGGGGCCGCCTGGAGAGAGTGCTGGCTAGGAAATTCTTCCTCCCTGGTATGAATTTCAGCTTAAAGTCAAATCGGCTGAAAAACTGCGCCCAGTGAACCTGTTTGGGGCTGAGGCGTTTTGGCGTGCTGAGAGCTTCTAGGTTTTTGTGGTCTGTCCAGATCTCAAAGGGGCAGGTGGCCCCTTCCAGGAGGTGCCGCCATGCCTCTAGGGTGGCTTTGACGGCAAACACCTCCTTTTCCCACACGTGCCATCTCCATTCCATTTCTGAGAACTTGCGGGAAAGGTACGCGCAGGGTTTCAGCTGATTGTCAGAATCCCGCTGAAGCAGGAGTGCCCCAATGTAAAAATCAGAAGCGTCTACTTGTACCACGAAAGGCTTGGTGGGGTCGGGGTGTTGTAGTACTGGCTCTGCTGTAAAGAGGCTTTTGAGGTGCTCAAAAGCCTTTTGACAGTCAGCCGTCCAGTTCAGGAGCGCTCCCAGGTTCCGTGACTTTCGCGTGTCCCCTAAGCCCTTTGTACGGAGTAGGATGGTTAGAGGTAGCACAATTTCTGCCAGTCCCTGGATAAAACCCCTGTAAAAATTCGTAAAACTGAGGAAACTTTGTAGTTGCCTCGTCGTGCGTGGGTGCTCCCATGCCAGGATGGCTTGGACCTTACTTGGGCCCATCTCGATGCCCCTCACCGAGATTCTGTAACCCAGGTAGTCAATTTGTGATTTATGAAACTCGCACTTAGAGAGCTTGGCAAATAGCTCTGCTTTGTGGAATTTCCTGAGCACTTGCTTAACCAAGCGTTCGTGCTCCTCTTCCATTTCTGAGTATATTAGCACATTGTCTAAGTAGACGAGGACCCCCTTGAACAAGTGGTTGTGCAAGACCTCGTTAATAAGTTGCATAAGTACTCCTGGTGCCCCCGCCAGACCAAATGGTAATACCTTATATTGAAACGACCCCAGGGGGCAATTAAAAGCCGTCTTCCATTCGTTCCCCTCCCGTATCCGTATACGGAAATAAGCCTCCCACAAGTCCAGTTTGGAAAATATTTTGCCTTTAGAGAGGTGTGCTAGGATGTCCTTGATGAGGGGTAAGGGGTATTTGTTTGATATGGACATGGCATTCAAGCCGCGGTAGTCTGTACAAAGCCTCAATGTCCCATCCTTTTTTTCCCTGAAAAGGACTGGGGCTCCGACTGGTGAGTCAGTGGGTTCAATGAAGCCGCGTGCTAGGTTTTTGTCCATGAATTCCCGCAATGCTGCCAGCTCCTTCTGGGTCATTGCATAGATTTTGGGCTTCGGTAAGGGTGTATTGGGAACCAGTTCTATTGTGCAGTCTGTTTTTCTGTGGGGGGGGGGGGTTTGTCCGCCTCTTTCTCCCCGAACACATCCGCGAACTCCGCGTACCTGTCTGGCAAACCTCTCAGGCCCGCTGCTTCCAGATGCATTGTTGTGGATGCTGCCCTCCCCACCGCAGCACGGGGGACCTCATCCCCTGTAGGCGCTTGGTAGGAGCCGTCTGGGAAGGTGATTGTCCTGGTCTGCCAATTGATGTGTGGGTTCCGTCACACCAACCACAGGATACCCAGGATTATTAAGGGTTGGTCCATTGGTGCCAGGATAAATTGCAGGCTTTCCCGGTGGCTGCCGAGCTGCAGCGCCACTTCATCGGTATATTGGGTGACCGGGCCCCCTCCCACCGCTGATCCATCCAATTGGGTGAATACTATATGGTGCTGAAGTGGATAGTGGCAGAGCTTTAAATCAGCTGCCAGGTCCGGGTGCATTAAGCACCTGGAGCAGCCCGAGTCAATCAGGGCCCAAATTTTGATGGACTTCAGCTGTGATTTCAGTTCAGCCTTGACATACAAGGTGGGGCAGTTTTCACTCACCCAGCTGTTGCTGCACCCTTCTTGATCCTTCACCTGCCCCCTGGCACTTCTTAGGGCAGGTGGTTGGCATTTCCCGCTGGCTCGTCGTCGTCACTCTCTGACTCTTCAATGGGGTAGGGTAAAGATTTCAGTCCGACCTCCCCAGTAGCCGCTGGCATCTTTTTGGGTGGTGTTGGTGGTTTACCCGGTGGTTTCCTTGGTCTGCTGTCATTTGTTTTAGCATTTGGGCAGGATGTGGCTTTGTGCCTTTCCTTCCCGCAACGGAGGCACTGCCCCTTGGCAAATCGCCTCTCCCTCTCCTCCTTCCAGGATTGGGGTGCTGGTCTCACCAGTCCGGCCGCGGCTTGGGGTCCCCATGTCGTCATTTGCATGGCTGTCTGCATTGCTTGCAGGAACGTTTCTTGGGCATTTTCCGCCCTGCCAGCTAGCCGTATCCACTCAATGAGAGTGTTAGGGTTGTCCCTGCATAACACCCACTTCAAGACGTTCAGGTCCAGACCTTATTTGAAACGTTCGATCAGGATTGATTGTGACCAGTCCTCCACCTTTCCAGCCAGGGCTTGGAATTCCATGGCATAGTCTGCCACAGAACATTGCCCCTGGCTAATTCCCCTTAGGGCTCTTTTTGCTCTGTCCTGTTCAAGGGGATCTCTAAAATGTAGGCCGCGCACCCATATGAACTCGTCAACGTGATCGAGTTCTGGAGCCCCTGCTTGGCACAGCTGTACGTACCAATCAGCTGCCCTCCCTCTTAGTTTGTTTGCTATGGCGTTGATTTTGCCTTTTTCGGTCCGGAAATATTGTCCATATTCCTCTATGTAATTTTTTGTGTTTGTGATGAAGAAAGACAGTGTGGTCGGGTCTCCGTCGAACTTGACCCCGAGGTCTTTGACACCCGCTCCCAGTGGGTTCCACCTGACCTCTGGGCATCTTGGCACCTCCCGGGTTGCTGGGGTTCTCCATTCTCTCGGTGGGGATTCCCTCAGCTGGGTTCCGGGTGGTGTTGCTCCCGTCTTGTGCCTGCTCCAACCTCGACCCTGACGTCGCATTTCTAGGATGGGGAGGGGGGGAGACGTCCCCCTGTTTGGCTCGCCATGAAAGCCTCTGCCTAGTTCTGCATCCTCTTCTTGCCACCTCTGTCCCTGCCCCAGATGTCTCATCTCGGAGGTTGGGGGGGGTGACGTGCCTCTGGAGCCTGGTCCCGGCTCCCCTCTCCCTCGGGCTTCCCACCTGATTGCCAACCTGAGGAGCAGCTGCTCTATCGACTCCAGCCTCGATTCCACCATGCTGAGCCACTCATCAGCTTGGGAGCCGTCTGCGGGCCATCCACTCCGCCACCTTCCCTCAGCTACTGGGGTTGTCATGAGCCGGTGCTCTCTCGCCTCTTTCGACAGCCTGAACACTCTGGGCAGGGATCCCGCCATCTCATCCAGGGTGACCCACTCGCCTTGCAACTCTCTCGTGGCTTCGAGAGTCCCGCTCCTCCCGGTCTCCTCCTCCGAGCTCGATCCCGAACCTACCTGGACTTCGTGGTGTCAGGGTGTATGGGTCCTTCCGATCGCTCGTTCTGTGGAGCCAGGTGACCTGTCACCAGTCCTTGGGTCGCCGCCGCTCTGTCGGTTGATTCTGTTCATCGCCAACTCAGGTCCCTCACAGATCAGATCTGGATTAGTGCTGGCAGAAGAAAAAAAAATTTGATTCCCATCTTTATGTAATAGATGCCTCGTTTCCCAATAAGGTGTGGACTCACTTAGATGGGGCTAAGGATTTCCGTTTATTGAGTACAAAGTGCATGCACGCAAAAAGACGGGAATGCAGGCATGGTTGTGGGGTACCCCATATATACCTGCGTGGCAGACCTTGTCCACCTCCACCCCCATTGTCCCACAAGCTGGATCCGGATCCTCGATGGGCGATCTGGAAACTATACCGGTCTGTTGATGGGCGATTAGGGTGATCACTGCCGGTCTCTTCTGTCTTCTCTCCTTGTCCGGTGCAGGTGTGTCCCCCGGGGTAATGTGTGGAAGTTCCGCCGATCTGTTGATGGGTCCTCCGGTCCGGGCAAAGGTGTGCTTCCTTTGTCCTTGTAATCACTTTTAGTGTTTGAGTGCTTAAGGGATTAGGGTTATCCCTTCCTCCTTCCTGAAAGGCATGTTCCCCATTGTGATGCATGGATGCCTTGCAATGGGGAACATGACAGAGAGCCATTGATGTTTAATAATTTTAAATTGAAGTTGCTGAATGTATATTATAAGCATGGGTTATAATATGCTAGGCAGGAATACTTGGTGAGAGATGTCAAGTCATTACTCAACATCAAAAGAGCCAAATAGTTTCTAGTGCAAAATTAAGTATGTGGAAGGCTAAATATATGCATTTGCTAAGCAGAAGAGTAAATTTTTATGTTATTTCGTTCTTTTGGTTTATTATGTTTTTCTGTTGTATGCTGGCAGAATCACTTTGTTTGAGTTGGGTAGCCTTATAAATTCAATCAATCAGTGCATACAGAGAGGTGTAACTATATGCATTGACAGCTAAGCAATGAGAAAATCAAAGAACTGTGGCTAAGGAAAGCTATTTTTACCAGCTCTCAAAGAGTAACATATAGAACATATATATCTCACTATACCTATTTTGTAAGACAGCTAATTTGGCACAGTGGTTAAGGACCTTAGGCATAAAGACAGCTTTGTGACCTTGGGCCAGTCACTGTGTCTCACCCCTAGGAAGAAGGCAATGGCAAGCCACTTCTGTAAATCTTGCCAAGAAAAGTGCAGGGACTAGGCCAGGCAGTTTTCAAATCAATATACTTGAAGGCATGGGCGCGCACGCACACACACTCACACACCATTTTGTGGACTGTTTTTTTTTCTGTTTTTCCATATCAGCAACCTTATGGATGATGTCTGTGTCTATGCCTGATGCATATATATCGCAGATTAACACTATCAGTTACTGTCAATTGCTTCAATTAGTTTTCTTTTAAAATTTCCTTAAATATCTCTGCCATAATAAAGTCACAAACCTGCATGTATCTCATTGACTTGAGCTGCTTTAAAATAACAGAGCCAAGAGCATAAGACCCTTATGCAAAAATATTTTATCAATCAGTTCTAGAAGTGCACACTTACCTTATAATTGCCTGTTCATAAACCCCTGTAATACTGGCTTTTACTTAACTGCTATAATTAACAAATGCACATACTTTTCATTTGCTTTGCTCTAAGCCACCAAAATCTTTGTCCCTGACAAAGATAGTTTATACTCATAGGCAATATTGTAAATAACATAAAACTATCAGTTAAAGTGAGGTGCCTGGGGCACTAGCACATTTATATTTTATCTTGTCACTGTTTTTATTAGATGTTTACATGAGTTTCTGCAGTAATCTTGATATTTTGTAATTCTAAATACACATGTTTCAGCATACCACCTTTGTTGCATGAATATTTTATATATTATACCAATACGTTTCTTTTCTAGTTGGTAGCGAATTTCATATTTTTAAAAGCAGTTGGATAATTCATTTCCTACCTACATTTAAATAACATAGTCTTCCCAAGTCACCTTATAATATAAAACAATTCCAACCTATTAAAATCACCCATTACAAAAAATGAACAATTTTTTAATTCTTTCAAAAAGTAAAAACACCAAATCTCCATCAATCTGTACACTATGTAATATCATGTACAATGTTTACATTTTCATCATTTGTTTCAAGTTGCCAATGTCGTCCCCAATTTTGGATTCATGAACATTTAAAATCTTATGCCAACCAATACAGAAAGAAGGATTATAGTCATTTATTTTTTGATAGAATTGTGCAAATGGCATTCATGGTTAAAGTGGCATCCAACTGAGATGAACAGAATTGCCAACAGGTAGGCCACAAGCAGAAGCTGGGAAAAGTATCCTGGTCATGGCTTCCACATGCTTTTCTAGCAGGACCCATGAGTACAGAAGAACCCACAAGTCATTGAGAAAGAGTAACTCCATCTTACTAGGATTTTATATTTGATATCTATGTGGCTGAGTTGTGGATTGATTACAACCAGTAAATCTATTCTTAGCAAGACAGGTTGAAGGATCTGACTTACATGTGGACTAATAGGTGACTAGGAAAGACCAGGCTGGAAAACTTAAATGATACATAGCTGGCTCAAAAACCATACCTAAAGAGTGATTATCACTGACTCCCAATCAAAGTGGAGTGCAGTATTAAGTGAGATGTCTGGGTTTTGTCCTGGGTCAGGTTAGCTATATTAATTATTTGGATAGAGTGATGTAGTGAGTGCTTACCAATTTGCTTTTAAAAGGTTGATACAAAACTGTGATAGCAAATATTCAGAAAACAGAAAAAATAGAGAAATGAAGTCAGCTGAGTTTTTCATTTAAGAAAAAAAGGATGTGATGGAATGTGTTCCTGAAGGATGGCGCGATGTGGTGGATTCTGGCGCTGATGCTGGTTCTCAGGTGGAGAAGGCATTCCAGACTGATAAAAGACATTGCAGCCCAGACTCTGCTGCTGGGAAGGTTAAGCAGCTCAAGGCAGCCCCTCCCTTTTGAGTTATTTTCCTCAGAGGGAGAAATTTGTTAGTAATAATATGCATGAAAAGAATCTTGAAATTGCAATTGATACTAGCTGAATATGAGTCAGCAAAGTGATGCTGCTGCAAAAAATGGCAAACACAATTTTAAGCTGTACGAAGAGTATACTTTTCAAATTATGGGAAATAATAGTTCCATTTCAGATCCTACTTCAAGTACTGTATCCAACTCTGGGCATCTTAAGATGGGATCAGAGAAGCTGACATAAATACACAGAGAGTAATGAGATAGCTAGAGGATGAAATCCTAGGAAGGAAGTTTGAGGGAACTGGTTAGGTTTAGCCTTGACTAGGGAGAAATACAATATTATTCTTCAAGAATCAGAAGAGTGCCATACAGATGAAGGCCATGATTTGCTGTCTTTCATCAGGTCAGTACAGCACAAAATAGTGATCCTTAGTTAGAGACAGTAGATTTCATGGATTAAAAAAAACTGCCTAAGAATAAAATGAGTTGTATAGTAGAATGAAGTACCAAGGAGATACTGGTTCCTGTTCTCTAAATGAGTGTTTCTCAACCTCAGCAACTTAGCTGGTGAATTCTGAGGGTTGTCATCCATGTATCTTAAAGTTGCTGAGATTATTATTTTTTTAAAGAAAACTTTATTAAAGCATTTTCAAAAGATACATAAAAACTGAAAAGATTGAAACAAAGAAGCCTAAAAAGAAAAAGAAACAGAACTAAAAAGGTGTGAAAAAACACAAAACAAACTACTACAAAGTAACTTCTGACTTTCTAAAACAAAGATATACATAAATCAGTATCAATCTCTTATGCCAATTCATATTACAGTAAACATTATTTCTATAAAGCATTTAAATTCTCATCGTTGCATTCCCTTCTAAAACAAAATTACCTTCCAAATAAAAGAAAAAAAAAACATATAAAACCCTTCAAACATAATTTGGAACCTTACATAGTAACAAACACTACCCTTCTTCACTATAATTTGCTCCTATCTGCCAACTAAACTAACATTAACCAAAAACATAAGAATTATCCAAAGAGCATAAACATTTATCTAAACCTTGAAAAACCATCCTGATAACCACATTTAAACAATAACCTAGGCATTTACCAAAAATGTAAGAATTTTCAAAACAGCATAACCATTTATCCAAACCTTTAAGAAACCATCCTGATAAACACATTTAGACAATTATTCCACTTCAAAGTAGACCAAGGCATTTACATGTCTCAGTATTATGTATAGAGCTTTCTTCTTGTCAATTTCAAATTCTACAACCTGCTTTAAAAAGCCCAAATATTTGTCCAAAATCTTCCAGTCTCTAGTGTTTAATTCTCTTTCTTGATCATGGAGTGGTGGCAACACTGTCTTCTTTTGACAACTCAATTTTCCTTTGACTATTTAAATGTAAGTCACCAATTCTCATCTTTTTCTTTGGAGAAACCACTTTACTCCAGTGGTTAGTTTTCAGCCTGATCAGTTTCTCTAGATTCTTCTGACAATTTGAACTCCACAAATTCTGAGAAATGCTCCAAGACTTGAATAACAGCATTGTATAGATCTTTAAATATCAAATTCAGTTCCTCCATATTTCTTAACAGTAAGATGGATTATGGTGCCCTCTAGTGCCTCAGGAAGGTAAAGTCATTAACACTATAACTGAACATTCTCTCCAGTCTTTTTATCTCTGGGTGTGGCCAATCAGGAAAATAAAAATTAATAACAAACAGCATTCCCATGGGAAAGTGAAAGCAAATAGATCAGAACTCCAATCTCAGATTCAATAAAGAAAAGTTTTATATTCCTCAAAAATCACTTCAATAAAAAAGCAATAAAAAAACCAAAATTCTTTAAATCTCAATTTAACAGTAATTACTGTTTTACTAAGTTTACTAAGTAACAGTAATTACTAAGTTAATAATTTTCAAAAATAATGAGAGTCACCAAGGGATTCCACATTTCTTTGTTGCAGAAAGCCTCTATTTGGTAAAATTCAAATAAAAAAGAAATCTTAGTGTTGTAGAAATGGGGTGGGCAGCTTTAAGATCTGTTTTGGCTTCAGAGCGGTTTGGGAAGAAGATGATGGCCCTGCCTCCCAGCTGATCGCGAAACGCTGTTTTGTAGTCTTCAGGCTGTGACCAGCCATCTGGAGAACACTTGGGATGATTCCTGGGGTTCTCCTTAATCCAAAGAATGCTTCTGGGCTCCAAGGCAGCCTGCCCGAGCCCAAGAAAAAGTCCCCTTTGACAGGTCAGTCTGCAGACAACAGAAAAAAAACAGCTCAGGCCGCCGTTGTCTGCACTGGAAGCCCAAAGTTGTCGAGATTATTGAGAAACACTGCTCTAAATGCAGTAAGCAGAGGATAGATACACAAACATCCTACGCAGAGCAGAAGGTTGGACTTGATAGCCAAAATTCATAGTCTGTGATTCTGTGAAAGGGAGAAATAAGCTCCCAGAAAAGCAAAATAACATGTGGGAAATGAAAAAGAAAGACAAGCAACTGTCTACCAGGATGGAAGAATATCCAGAAAATACTTTTGTTGGTCCTTAGACACAAGATACTCTAGAAATAGGTACATGGCTTTTCCAGGACTTTCTGCATTAGCTGATTGTATTGATCCCAGATATGATTGTCACAAACCTTTTCTCTTCCTCACATAATGTTGGATTTACAACCTTAAAATGTCTGAAGTTATTGACACATCTGGAAACATATACTGAAGTAATAAATCTCATCTGCCAGGGAAAAGGCTGGTTTCCTTTCTTCTGATGCTAATGCATACAGAAAGATTTTCAGAAATGAAGCTAAAATGCATCATGATCATAATTTTATAATAAATAGGATCTTTATTGGTTATAAATCTGATTTTTTATATTGTCAGGTAAATTGTTGAATATACTGTAATTTAGAAAAGCTTCTCAGATTTAGCCAAAATATCTAAATATTGTTCTTATCAAGTCAGGTCTGAGATCTGTGTTTAGCCTTCTCAGTCAATATTAAGAAGAATATTTCACTCAGCAGTACATTTAACATTTAACTTGTCTTTAAATATTTTATATTAAAAATAATGAGCTAATTTTTAATATAAAATATTTAAAGACAAGTTAAATGTTAAATGTACTGCTGAGTAAAATATTCTTCTTAATTTAAATCTACTTTAAGAAAACTTTCACATACTGTACATCAGAACATTATAATTATACCTTGATTTTCTTGATTATGATTAAGCATTATTCATTCAAGGATTATTGAAAATTTAAATTCTTACTGAAGTGCCTAAGTGTATCAACCAGGTCATTCTTTATAGTCATATAAAAATTAGTGGTAATAGATAATATCTGCTAGCTTTGAATTTTATGATCATCAGTACAGTAATAATACTTGACTAATGATTTGGAAAAAAACAGGGAGTGAGGAAAAAATCTGTTTATTTTCAATATAGTTAACCTAAAATAACATTTTGAAAAAGTTATCTCCATGATTCACTATGTCTCTAGAAGACAAGTACCTAGCAATAGGAAGCTGAATTGTTCAGCTGTTTCAACAAATGCAGATTTGAAATTTAACTAAGGAAGAAAAGTCAAGCAAGCATAAATGAGTGAGAGAATAGTAACAATCCTCTGAATATTTGTGAGCTGGGACTAAATATAAAGAATTTAGCCATGCATAATCTATTGAGACTGAGGACTAATTTTATACTGTACTTGACTTCTATATCAAGATATATACTGTAAAAGAATGCCACTTCCAGTGGGGGATTGACAACTTGAGATGTGTCTCTGCGAGCACCACAGTTGACCTGGCAATACGAACTTTTCTGAGCTCAGGCAGGATTTTCTAGAGCACAGAAGTGTTCTCCAGATTAAGGAGAAGGATTAAGGAGAATTACCCCATTTGTCCTCTGGATGGCTGGAAGCAGCCAGAAGACCACAAAACAGCATTTTGCAATCGACTGGTAAGCTAGCAGCTGGGAAGCAGGGATTGCTATCATTTCCTAAGCCATGCTGAAGCCTTAAACACACTCAAAAGCTGCCTACCCAATTTCTAAAACACTTTTTTTTTTTTAATCATTATTAAGGAGAGGCTCTTTGCAACAAAGAAATGTAGAATCTCTTGTGGTTTTCATTACTTCTGGAAGTTATTAATTTGTTAATTTGGATATATATATATATATGTATATATATATATATATATATATATATAATTAAATTTTATTGTTGGATTTAAAGACTTTCACCTGTTTACTGTTACTTTTTTCAAAGTCTGAAGGATTACAAAAGAATTACCTATGTTGAATTTGAGGAGCTGAGCTTTGATCTATCTGTTTTCCCATGAGAAATGGCTTTGTTTACCTTAATTTTTTCACCCCCACTGATTAACACTTTCTTTCTGAAAGACAGCCTTTTGTCCAATATCCTGAGGCACTAAAGGGTGCCATAACGTTCTGTGGATGGATATGGAAAAATTTAAAGATATTTTTAAGGAGTTGTACCTTAAGGTCACTTATGTTTTAGACCATCTGTTAGAAAGTTATTTGTATAATAAGGTCCCGGCCTCAAAGGAAAAAATGAATAACGTCCCAAAGCCAAAAAGTGAAGGGAAGAAGATTCACCTCTGGAATGTTAATTTTGAAGAAGGAAAAGCTTTGGGTTTAAAAGGAATGGAAATGGCTGCATTTTTTGGAATATCAAGATCAAAGACAAGGTTTAAGCCTCAAGGGATGGAACGTCCTTGAAGATGAGTTGGACTTTACAAGGCAAGTCAAAGATTGCAAGGAGAAAGCCTTGTGTGTAACAGTGAAATATACAGTATAAATGCCTTAGTTTACTTTGAAGTGGGTTAACTGTTTAACTGTGTTTATTAGGTTGGTCTTTTAAAGTTGTAGACAGATGTTTTTGCTTTTGAGATGATGAATTTAACTTGGGTAAAAGGATATTAATAAGGTTATTGTTTAAATATGTAATGGTGGAGATATAATGTTTAACTATATAAATGCTTTGGTTAGGAGTAAAATTGTAATGAGGAACAATAATATTTGTTTACCTGTCTATTAAGGGGGAAATTTTTTAATGTTATAAAAATGTTTTTTCATATATATATTATATAGACAGTATATACAGTATATACAGTATATACATATATATATATATATATATATATATATATATATATATGTGTGTGTGTGTGTGTGTGTGTACATACACACACACACACACACACACACACATACACACATACATATACATACTACACACACACATCCATCCATCCATTTCAAGGGAAAATAGTGTTTTAGAGGAAATACTATATTGAGAATGGAAATGTTCTAAAGAAGTAATGCTCATTCCAGTTTGAACTAGAGTAAGAGACTGATATTGACCTATTTATATCTTTGTTGTAGAAAGTCGGAAGTTAGTATGTATGTTTTATGTAGTATGCAGTAGTCTTTTTTTGTATTTTCACACTGTTTTGTTCCTCTTTTCTCTTGTAGCTTCATTTCAGTTCTTGTAGTTTTACAGGTATTTGTTGAAAAACTTAATAAAGCTTTATTAAAAAAGATATATAAAAGAACTTTGTTTGTAAAAAAAGTGCATATACATAGCTAACATGATATACTGATCATAGTACTAGTCTTGAATATACATGGCCATATACAGTATAAATCCTTTAAAAAGAAACTGCAGTTCTTTTTAAATAGCATAATTTGAATATGGCAAAAGAGGCAAAGTGCTGTTACAGATTTAATAATAAAAAATGAGTTGGGGTCCAAGTATTCTCGTCTTATCTTCTATTTCTCTCTTACTGCACAACATTTCAAATTTAACATATTGATCTAAACACACACACACACACACACACACAACAAAGAAGAAGCTTTCAGAAGTGTTTTAGGAAGATAACAGTTATAGCATAGCTTTACTTTTCTATCACCTTATCCCATTTTTTATTTGCACCATCCAATCATCTTCTCTATTTAATTCATGTTAAGAGACAGAATGTCACATTCAATGACATTAGAAGATGCTTAACAAAGAAATTACATAATACAGCTCTTTTGTGAATGTCTCCCTGCTTTTGTGCATGTCTGAGCTAAGCAAGATAAGTTCAACCTGAATTTATAGTTCAAAACCTACAGCGCTGAGGACCCTTTTCAGTACTGGACAATGAGGTTCAATCAGATGCTCTTTCAGCTGCTGAATTCCATGGCCTTGATGACAAAATACTTATGCATTTGGCAAACTTCCAGAATACCCAGTGCTATTTATGGTATCCAGTTCAAAGCACTGCAATATATGTTTTGATGGAGAGAAAGATTATTTTTCCTTCTAAGGGATTTTGTTTTTCTACAACAGTCTTTGGTTAGCTCTACTCAGATGAGTTTTAACATTTAGTGGTCAGTACTGATAGTCACTTTGTCCTTGGATATAAATATTCAATACATGCATAGCCTCATAACTGATGTGAAGGATACAAACATGTACAGGTCATCCTCATTTAATGATGCTAATTGGGAGAGGAAACTCTGTCATTATGTGATGCAATCATAAGTAAAAAAAACAACACATGAAGGTGCTGCTTAGGGATGGCAATTCCAGCAGACCCAGTGGCCATAATTAAGTGAGGACTGTGTGGGTTATTAAAGGAGGACCTCATGTGACCATGACTTCCGACATTCTGATGGCTTTCTCATTGACTTTGCATGTGGCAGCTGGCAGGGAAGGTAGCAAATTGTAATCACGTGACTGTGGGGACGTTGTGACGGCTGTAAGTATGAGGTCCAGTCATAACTACCACTCATTCAGCACCATCATAAGTTCAAACAGACACTGAATGAGTGGCTCTTAAACAAGGACCCCATGTATTTCATAAATAGTTACAGGTAGTCCTCAGGTTACGACCGCTCGTTCAGTGACCAAAGTTACGACAGTCACTCAATCACAATCTGGCACTCGATGCCCAGCTCATTACGACATTGCAGTGAGCTGCAGTCATGTGATCACAATTTCCGATGTTCCCTGCTGGCTTCCCATGAGCAAACCCCATTGGGAAACCAGCAGGAAGTCAGAAGTTGCTCCTACTCGGGCCTCTTTTTTGCCCACCTGTGCTCCGTAATCCCTGCCTGCAGCATCCCCCACTGCTCTGTGATACATGTGCACCTGCCTGTGCTCCAGACCGTTTATCCATGGCACCTCCCCCCCCCCCTCCAAGAACCTGTGCAACCACCATCCTGCTTGCCTGGGACTTCTGCCTCTTCCTGCTTAATGACCCATGCAGTCCTGGGGTTACGATGGCAACCAGGACTGCCAGGATTGCCATTGCTAAGCAGTGCAATCACGTGATGTCACACTTTACAACCACATCACTGATCAATGGAAATTCCAGTTCCAATTGCCATCATAACCAGAGGACTACCTGTATCCTTTTAAATTAGATATGAGCTTTTAAAATGGTCCTTTCCAAAGGCTGTGCATTTTCTTTGAAAGGGGACATATTTAAAGATATATGAAGCAAATGTCATACTTGCATTGTGCAAAAATCTTCTATGCTTATTAGGAGCACTTAAGTGCTATTTCTTTTACAGTGGTGTCAGTTTGGGCAGGAGGGGTCAAACCATCAGTCTGATGAAAGCAGCATTGCATTGTCATGACACAAGCCATGCCCGTTTGATATAACCAGAAGCTGTTGCTCTTATGACACAACACTACAAAAAAATTCTGAATTGAATTCTGAATTGATTCATTCCTACTTCGTATTTCCAAATTACTTCCTGCTAAAGTTCTTTTATACATATGGAGGAGTTCATAGAGGGCACTAATTAATTTATTGCTATTAAGAATAAACACTCTTTACAATTGAGGATAGTTTGGATTAGGCCTTGACAGTGCAAGAATCACTACTAAAGAGACAAAAAACAAATGGATCACAGGACAAATCAATCCATAATTCTCACCTGAAGCACATATGACAAGGCTCAAATTATCATATTTTGGACACATTGTATGAAAAGTCTGTAATGCTGGGAAAGATGTAAGGAAAGAGAAGAAGTGGATAACCAGTGGCAAGGTAGATGGTCTTGGTTACAGCAGCTATGGGTATGTTATTGGAAGAATAAAGGGCCAGATGGGGACAGATTATTCTAGAGCAGATGTATTTTTGTGGCCACTAACAGTCAAAATCAACTTGATGGCACATAAACAACAATCAATTTAAAAGATAAAACAAATAGTTTAATATTAAACATAATTTTCAAACAAAAATATATATTTTTCTGGAAATAGTGATGACAGGGAAATCAGACCAAGACTGAGACAAAGTAAGCTTCATTCTTTAGATCCTTTAATCTGTAAAACAAATGCATTAGCAATGACTGAATATTGCCTAACAAGCAAGTAGAAAGCAGGAAACTTGGTAGAGTTCCTATGTAAATTGTTTAATATACTTTTTAAAAATATATTCCTGTATGTTGCCAAACAACTATTTTGAAGAATCCGTACAGCCCTACTTTTTTTTAGTGATTGTTTGCAACATACACATATATATATATATATATATATATAAAGTGCACTTCCAGATGGAGAAAATGGTGGACTAACACACTAAGACAAGAAGACACAAAAGATTTTAATGGAGATAAAGTTGAAAGAGGAAGAGGAAGAATTAAGGAGATCTCCAGGAAGGAAAAATGTCTCACAACAGATTAAACTTCTACAATGCCAGCTTTCTATGTTAGCAATAAGAGAAATGGAAACAAAAATTAACTTTGCAAAACAGAAGAATTTTGAGTTTGCAAATAAGCCGGGGATATGGTTCGCATATAAATAAAGTGAGAAAAAAATTATACTAAAATTACAAAATGGGAAACCTATGTAGCAGATAAAGCAAGTATGCAAAGAATATTATATAATACAATATAATACAAAATTATATAAAGGAAAATAAATTTTCCTGGCAAAAGTGGATAAATATTTAAAGAAACAAAATTTACCAAAGATAATGGATAAACAAAAGAAGATGATGAATGGACCTATAATAATAAGGGAAGTTTCAGAGGCTATAAAAAAGACTAAAATAGGGAAAGCTCCTTGTCCAGATGGATTGCCGGCTTCCTATTACAAATACTTTGAAGATGAATTGTCACAACCTCTTCAAAAAAGGATGAATTCTATTGTAGATAATGGAAGGATATCAGATGGCTGGACAGGTACAAACATAGCACTAATTCCAAAAGAAGGACAAGACTAGACTTTACCAAAAAATTATCAACCAATATCTTTACTGAATAATGATTATAATACAGTTATGATGATCTTAACTGAAGGGATGAAAAGTGTCTTGCAAGACTTTATTCATGAAGATGAATGTGGCTTTTTTCCCAAAAGACAATTAAGAGACCATACTAGAAATATTCTGAGTATATTAAAATACTTGGAGCTGCATAATAAACAAGCTGTGCTGATCTTCCTTCATGCAGAAAAAGTGTTTGATAATTTGAACTGGACTTTTCTGTATAAAATCTTGGAAGATAGGGACTTTTGAGATAATTTTATTAAATGGATGAAATCAATATATACTTCACAAAAGGCACAAAATGTAGTTAATGGGGAACTGACAAAATACTGTGAGATATAGAAAGGGACAAGACAAGGATGCCTGCTTCTAGCTCTTGAAGTTTTGAATAGAGATATAAGACATGATGAGAGAATCACTGTCATAAAGAAATATATAAACTAAGGGCATTATCCTATGGATGGAATAGAGACATTAATGAAAAAAAAATAAAGGAATTTGGTGCATTAACTGGATTGAAAATTAACAATAAAAAACAAGGATATTAACAAAAAATATGAAGATAGTAGATGATCAAGAAGAATTCATTGCAAAACCTGGTTTTCAGATTGAAAAAAACTAAAAATATCTGGGTATTGCCATAACTAATATGAATTGTATATTATTTCAAAATGATGTTAAGATATGGAATGAAATTAAGAAGGATGTGTTACAATGGGAAAAGTTACAATTATCACTGTTGGGAAGAATATCTGTGGTAAAAATGGATTTATTTCTTAGAATGATGTTTTTATTTCAAACAATACCTGTCTTTACAAATGATACACTGTTTAAGCAATGGCAAAAAGATAGACAGGTAGTCCTTGATTTATGATCATAATAGGGACCAGAAAAAATATTGTTAAGCAGTATAGTTATTAAGTGACGCATCATGTGACCGCAGCCAATTTTATGGCTGTGCAAGATTCTGTGCAAGGATAGCCAATTAGAAAAGACTTATGGAAGATTGGTTTTATACATGGTAAAGACATGGTGGCTTTAATGTTTCAAAGGGAGGTGCTTTGCGTATTCTCCTGGAGAAGCAGCTCTTTTGAAAGACAAAGAAACAAAAAACCAAATACACATTTTATTAAACATACTTACTGTACTTGATAGGAGAAAATCATTTATGGTTTTATTTATTTTAAATATTTATATCTTACTTTTTAGTCAAAAGGCTCTCAAGGTGGTTGTTGTTGTTTATTCGTTTAGTCGCTTCCGACTCTTCGTGACTTCATGGACCAGCCCACGCCAGAGCTTCCTGTAGGTCGTCAACACCCCCAGCTCTCCCAGGGACGAGTCTGTCACCTCTAGAATATCATCCATCCATCTTGCCCTTGGTCGGCCCCTCTTCCTTTTGCCTTCCACTCTCCCTAGCATCAGCATCTTCTCCAGGGTGTCCTGTCTTCTCATTATGTGGCCAAAGTATTTCAGTTTGGCCTTTAATATCATTCCCTCAAGTTTGGACTGGTTTGATCTTCTTACAGTCCAAGGCACTCTCAGAATTTTCCTCCAACACCACAGTTCAAAAGCATCGATCTTCCTTCGCTCAGCCTTCCTTATGGTCCAGCTCTCGCAGCCATATGTTACTACAGGGAACACCATTGCTTTAACTATGCGGGCCTTTGTTGTCAGTGTGATGTCTCTGCTCTTAACTATTTTATCGAGATTTGTCATTGCTCTTCTTCCAAGGATTAAGCGTCTTCTGATTTCCTGACTGCAGTCAGCATCTGCAGTAATCTTTGCACCTAGGAATACAAAATCTTTCACTCCTTCTACATTTTCTCCCTCTATTTGCCAGTTATCAATCAAGCTGGTTGCCATAATCTTGGTTTTTTTGAGGTTTAGCTGCAAGCCAGCTTTTGCAGTTTCTTCTTTCACCTTCATCATAAGGCTCCTCAGTTCCTCTTCGCTTTCAGCCATCAAAGTGGTATCATCTGCATATCTGAGATTGTTAATGTTTCTTCCAGAGATTTTAACTCCAGCCTTGGATTCCTCAAGCCCAGCTTGTCGCATGATTCAACTACATACAAGTTGAATAGGTAGGGTGAGAATATACAGCCCTGCCGTACTCCTTTCCCAATCTTAAACCAGTCCGTTGTTCCGTGGTCTGTTCTTACTGTTGCTACTTGGTTGTTATACAGATTCTTCAGGAGGCAGACAAGATGACTTGGTATCCCCATACCACTAAGAACTTGCCACAATTTGTTATGGTCCACACAGTCAAAGGCTTTAGAATAGTCAATAAAACAGAAATAGATCTTTTTCTGAAACTCCCTGGCTTTTTCCATTATCCAGCGGATATTGGCAATTTGGTCTCTAGTTCCTCTGCCTTTTCTAAACCCAGCTTGTACATCTGGCAATTCTCGCTCCATGAACTGCTGAAGTCTACCTTGCAGGATCTTGAGCATTACCTTACTGGCGTGTGAAATGAGTGCCACTGTTCGATAGTTTGAACATTCTTTAGTGTTTCCCTTTTTTGGTATGGGGATATAAGTTGATTTTTTCCAATCTGATGGCCATTCTTGTGTTTTCCAAATTTGCTGGCATATAGCATGCATTACCTTGACAGCATCATCTTGCAAGATTTTGAACAGTTCAGCTGGGATGCCGTCGTCTCCTGCTGCCTTGTTATTAGCAATGCTTCTTAAGGCCCACTCAACCTCACTCTTCAGGATGTCTGGTTCTAGCTCACCGACCACACTGTCAAAGCTATCCCCGATATTGTTATCCTTCCTATACAGGTCTTCTGTATATTCTTGCCACCTTTTCTTGATCTCTTCTTCTTCTGTTAGGTCCTTGCCATCTTTGTTTTTGATCATACCCATTTTGGCCTGGAATTTACCTCCAATGTTTCTAATTTTCTGGAAGAGGTCTCTTGTCCTTCCTATTGTATTGTCTTCTTCCACTTCCATGCATTGCTTGTTTAAAAATAATTCCTTATCTCTTCTGGCTAACCTCTGGAATTTTGCATTTAATTGGTCATATCTCCCCCTATCACTGTTGCCTTTTGCTTTCCTTCTTTCTTGGGTTACTTCTAGTGTCTCAGCAGACAGCCATTTTGCCTTCTTGGTTTTCTCTTTCTTTGGGATGTATTTTGTTGCCGCCTCCTGAACAATGCTGCCAACTTCTGTCCAGAATTCTTCCGGGACCCTATCTACTAAGTCCAGTCCCTTAAATCTATTCTTCACCTCCACTGCATATTCCTTAGGAATATTAGTGAGCTCATATCTAGCTGATCTGTGGGTCTTCCCTAATCTCTTTAGTCTGTTCCTAAATTGTGCAATAAGAACTTCATGATCTGAACTACAGTCAGCTCCAGGCCTTGTTTTTACTGACTGTACAGATGTCCGCCACCTTTGGCTGCAAAGGATGTAATCAATCTGATTTTGGTGTTGTCCATCTGGTGAAGTCCATGTATAAAGCTGTCTCTTAGGTTGTTGGAAGAGAGTGTTTGTTATGCAGAGTGAATTGTCTTGGCAAAATTCTATCAGCCTATGTCCTGCTTCGTTTTGTTCTCCCAGGCCATACTTACCTGTAATTCCAGGTGTCATTTGACTGCCCACCTTAGCATTCCAGTCTCCTGTGATGAAAATAACATCTCTTTTAGGCGTGTTGTCCAGTAGGTGCTGCAGATCTTCATAGAACTGCTCTACTTCAGCTTCTTCAGCATTTGTGGTTGGGGCGTATATTTGGATCACTGTGATGTTAGATGGCTTGCCCTGAATTCGAATTGAGATCATTCTGTCGTTTTTTGGATTGTATCCAAGCGCTGCGTTAGCCACTTTACGATTAATTATGAAGGCTACTCCATTTCTTCTGTGGTCCTCTTGTCCACAGTAGTAGATCTGGTGGTCATTTGATGTGAAGTGGCCCATTCCAGTCCATTTCAGTTCACTGACGCCAAGAATGTCTATCTTTAATCTTGACATCTCACCAATAACCACATCCAATTTGCCCTGGCTCATAGATCTTACATTCCAGGTTCCAATGGTGTGTTGATCCTTAGAACATCGGATTCACCGTTCACCACCAGCACTGTCGGCCGCTAGCCATCCTTTCGGCTTTGAGCTAGCTGCGTCATCACGTCTGGGGCTAGTTGAGCTCATCCTCTGTTCCTCCCCAGTAGCATTTTGACCATCTTCCGACCTGGGGGTCTCATCTTCCGATGGTATACCGACATATCTCTGGTTGTACTGATCCATTTAGTTTTCATGGCAAGAATACTGGGGTGAGTTGCCATTACCTTCCCCAGGGATCGCATTTAGTCTGACCTCTCTGTCATGACCTTCCCGTCTTGGGTGGCCCTTCATGGTTTAGCTCATGGCATCATTGAGGTGCTCAAGCTCCAGCACCACGACAAGGTAACGATCCTTTGCTGAAGGCCCTCAAGGTAGCCTATAATAAAAGAATAGAATCGTACAGACACTCACACAGAACAAAAAATAAATAAATGAAAAAAAATGTGTGTGGGAGAGGACTCTTATTATTGGGCTGATTAAAACATAGTAGACTAAGTTAATAAACCATCTGATAAAAAATTTATTTTGGAAATAGTGAAATAATAATTAAGAAAGAAATGCATTTATCTTACCTGGTAGCAGAATATTTCTCAAAATGTTGAAATCAGATTTCAACAATACATAAAACAAGAACTGTCAGATGTACACACTGGACTCAGAAAAGGCTAAGTTCACATTACTAAAACCTGATGGATAACCAAAAAGGCAAGGAAGTTCTAAGTTGGTTTCATTTTTGCTTTATTCATAATACTAAAGCTTTGACTCCACAGACCACCATAAATTGTGAATAATCCTTAAAACCTGGCCATACAGGACCACCTTATGTACTATTTAAGAATTTATATGATGGCCAGAAAGCAATGGAGTATTTGTATGATGGCCAGAAAGCAATGATGTATTAAGTAAGTCAATGGTTCAGAACTGAAGAAGGATGTCAGTGATACATACTAATACCTATATATTTCACCTACAGCAATCAAACCATTTATGGCTAAAACAGTTGTCCAATTATTATATGGGATATAACTTGGCCAATATACAAACCTAAGGGCTTATGAAGCCATTCAATCAAATTTCCTTAGGACTTTGTTTGGTGCCCCAAAATGCTCCCTTAATGCAGTCTTGAGGCTTGAAGCTTGAAGCTAACATGCCACGTATCAAGGCTCAGGCCTGGAGCAGGATTCTAATCTCAGGACTCAGAATCATGTTTGACCCTACAGGCCTGATCCCTCTGCTGTTGTCAGACAGCTACCAATCTCATTGGCACCCTACCTCAATAGAAGAACTTTGCAAACTTGGCCTCTTTCCTGAATATTTAGGCCAATTAACCCTGGAGAAGGCCAGATCAATAGTAAAAGAAAGAATTAGGACATTGATCATCAAAATGATCAATGTCCCTAAGAATTAGGGACATTGATCACCAGTGCTCCTGAATTCTATTGCCAAATGTTAGATAGCTACAAGCCCTCTACTGCAGGGTATCTATATGCCTAAACAACTATAGGTGGGCCTTTTCCAGAGCCCGCTTTGATGCCCTCCTTTCAGCACTGCTGGTGGGATTATTTCATGAGACACTTTATTTACAGAGACTTTGCCCTTGTGGATACAGGGAGCTAGAAACCCTTGCTCATGTCCTCATATGGTGTCCTTTTCATGATATCCCAAGATGTACTCTGATCTCCCCAATCATCTCTAAATTTGAGGGTCATACTAATAAATGTTAAGTTTATTACTTTTTAAGGGATCCTAACTCTACACTTACATACCAGGTGGCTGAATATCTTCATCATGTCATACAATTGCACAAAGCTTTTAATTAGATATGTCATTTTATTATCTTATTGTTTTCTTTATTGTCCCTGATAATAAATTGTTGTGCTAAAGTATTTCTCTTTTTCTACTGTAAAGGCTGGTCAAAGACTGTAATAATGATATTTGGTTTGATTTGATCTTACCATAGTAATTGTATTTTAATGTTTTATTATTTTTATATACAATTTAACTTCCATGGTTTATATTCTTTTCTAAAATTTTCAGTGATAAAAGATGACTTAACAAACAAACAAAAAATAATACCTTTCACGTGTGGTGCTGGATAATGTTTCTGAGGAAAACATGGTCCACCAGAAAAACAAATACTAGATAAAGTAAAACCAGATTGCTCACTGACACACTCAAAATGAAGCTAAAGCTTAAATAAATACTGTGGACATAAAATGCAAAAGCAACAGCCAGAAGATCCTGGTATCTGGGAAAAATAAGAGGAAAACAGAAGATAAGGTGGATAGATACTAGCACTGACAACACAAACTTGTGCTGACAAGAATTCAAGAAGTAGCAATGATAGCAGAAAAATGTCTATTGAGTCATGAAAAATCAGGAATGAATGACTGAATAAACTCCAGTGAACCTTCTAGTTACTATATTCTGAATCAATCATCTATCCAACATTTTTTTTCAAAACCAATGTCATATAAGAGCATTTGATGGTAAACTAGAAATGGATGTCGCAAACATATAAATTATCATGGCCCAGGAGCATCTTATTCAGAAATATATCAGTTGACAAATCAGGTCAACATAAAGAAAATCAACAATACCACTTCCTATAAGCAACATTAGATTATGGTAAAAGTAGCAATTCAATTCTTTGCTGAGATACAGTACTAGAGCTTATAAATGTCTTAATATTAACATTAGAGGAAATTAAATTACTGAATGGGCATCGAGGATTTTAAATATGAAAGCTACATATCCATAAGTAATAGCTTTCTGTCAGTTTCACTATATAGTAAAATAAAACAGCTGATATAGATTATTTATTTATTGTTTGTTTTATTTACCAAAATGTATTGCTGCCTACTCTTCCAGTTCTAGAATGCTTACAACACATGCAATTAAAAAAATCATACAATCATAAAATTCATTAATAAAACCCATAAATAATAAACAAACTTTTAAAAACGATAAATAACACCAAAGCTGATATCAAATGGGTCTGAATGTTCTCTTAAAGAGGACTCTTTTTATAATTTCATCATCAGAATAGGATCATACCAGGGGAAGGAGGATGAGCTGTTTCAGACAGAGGGGACTACTATTGAGAAAGTCAGTTTCTAAGTTCCAGCTGTCTGATTTCTCTCACGGTGAATAACTGGATCATCATCTTCCTTTTAGATAATGCAAACTAAGAAGAGTCTACATGAAAAAGATGGTCCAAAAGATAACAGAGATCTAAGTCATACATTGGATTAAACTGGGCCCAGAAGCCTATTGGCAATTATTGATGTGCTAGTTAGGGACAGAAAAAAATATTTGACTTTTCTTACATGTTTTTAGATATTAAATATTAATATTCACAATTTGCAAGCAGTTTGCCCTATTAATGTTGATTCATCCATAATAAAACATAAACCAAAAATATTTCTCCCCCATCTCTGCATATCATTATCTATATACTACTAAAACTCTTGTGTCTGTTTGTAACCTTCAATAGGGCAACAGTTTTTGAACCAAGGTATCTCTAATGGCCTAACTTACAGAATGCATCCAAAATCTGGGACCCATTACTCCCATGGGATTGAACTTTGGCAAAGTTGTGGCTGCTTTGGCGCCACCGTGCCTTTCAACTACACTTCCCAAAAACCTATAGGTTGTGTGGTGCAAGGGAAAATGGGAGGGGCATATCCCTGCCCTCTTTCCCACTTCCCTCTGGCCCCTTCATCCAATCAGCTGGTAGCAAGTCTCAATGGGCAAGCAACGATTGACTGCTTTGGAACTGAGGCCAAACTTTAAAATCTCTTAACAGTGGTGGGTGGCAAAGGAAGGAGTCTGTGGCTCCCTTTGTCCCCTCTCCTCCAAGCAAAGTGGCAGGCAGTTCCGCGGATCAACCAAGGAGGAGGAGGAATGATTTCCAATGATCCCTGCCAGCTTCCTACAAGCAAAATCAATGGGGAAGCTGCCAGGAAGTTGGAAGTCACTTCTGCTCCCACTGCTTTTTTGCCTGCCTGTGGTCATCTTGTTTTTTTGTTTAGGTAAGGAAATATCTCTGAAAGGATGACCCGATAGGTCATGGCTTGTCTAGTAGGATGCTAAATTCCTCAAGTTTTTTCCTTTCTATAACAGAACATCTCTTTATTCTTACCTATGATCCAAGGTAGAGTTATGTTCTATTATTCTGAGGGAATTAAGTATACTTAAGCCTTCTTATTCTCAGCTTTGCTGTAAAATTAATTCTGTAGCACTATTCTGCCATTATTCACTGAAACAATCAAGATTCTTAGAGTTATGTGTAGAATGTGTAATTAACCAACTAGCAAGGTTACACAGCTCCTCCAAACCCCATAAACTCTTAGGGTGAAATTCTGTAGTACAAATCTTTAGTACTCTAACAGGCATTCAACAGAAGATGCTTCCCATCCAACATGAGGAGGGATTCCTCTGGGCAGCTGGAGTCTAGAGGGACTGCTCTGATAAAAGATCAAAATATAACCACATTGTCATGTTCATCGTTCCAATGGTTTGAATACATCGTAACGTTTCACATGTCACTCTCCTGTTCCGTGTCTGTCATTTGCGGGGAGGGGAATTTCAGCCGTGCCAGGCTGTAATCTCCTTGCTGTTCTGCAGGAATGTATGTTTGGGTTATGACATGTCTTCAAGGTTACTTTCCCAGGCCGATGTGTGACGGTTGCCAACACCTGGGAGGGGGTGGTTGCTATGGTGGGGCGAGGGGCGGGATTGGGTTTGAAGCGAGGGTATTTAGTTTGTATTTGGCGCGCTTTTGCTCATTCTCAGCTTTCTCTGTATTTGCATACTATTCCTTTAATAAATCAGTTATCTTTAAGCCCGAGCTTGTGAGACTGAGTATTTGGGTTTAGGCAATCGTTACATAAAGCTGAGAATCATAATGAAATTTTCCGCTAGCCCCCATCCAAGCCTTTGGTGAAGGGGAGAGCTAGCGATGACTTTAACAATGGATGGACGAATCGGGGCGCAACAGCGCTCCAGCGGGGACAGCGTGGCGGAAGCTCGGTCGGGGCTAGCTCATGCCACCTGGAGACCCCAATACCCCACGTTTCCGGAGGTGGAATTCGCTGATCGGCGGGTCAGGCCGCAACGGGCAGAGTCGCGGGGGAGCGACCTCAGCGCGGTGGCCGGTAGCGATGTTCCGGAGTCGGGGATGGGTTTGGAGGTGGAGAGCGGCGCCCCGGTGTGGTCCCCGGAGTGGCTGGCATCCTTGATGGCCCAGGCTGGGACGCGGCGTGGCTGCATGGTTCCGGCGAAGGAGGGCGGCACATCGGCATTTTCGTTGGAGTGGTGGGTGTTCCTGCTGACCGAAACCGAGCTGCGGTGCGAGCGCTCGGAGGCGCAGCGGGACTGGATGAGGAACTTCCTGTGGCTGGAGATGGCGCTGCTCCACGGGATGCAAGCGCGGCAGGAGAGAGCCATCGTTCCTGCCTGTGTCAGCGCCAAGAAGGGTGCGGCCTCGAGGGGCCTGGGCTGCGTGGAGAGCGGCGGCGGTCGGGCGGGATGCAGCGGAGAGGCCGAGGTGAGACAGCCCGCCTTGGGGCCCGAGGAAGAAGGCGACGCATTCATCGCACTGAGGGCGGAGGAGGTGGACCCACCGAGCGAGGCTGGCGATCAGCGAGAAATCCTGGATTTCGGGCGAGATAGGGGTGGGTTTCAGGGCTTTGTTTGCTGGAAGCATGTCCCTCCGGACTGAGTGGAGGGGCGGGGCTCTGTGGTTTGCTTTAGCATTCTCATGCTGTTTAGCCTTTTGCATTTATATGCTGTTTAACCACTGTAACCTGTTCCTTGCGTTTTGTCATGATCGCAATGTTCAATGCTAATATCTGCATCGTGAAAATTTTCATGCCAATGCTTAGATCTTGTGTAGAGATGAATGGGAGCGTTTCACATGTGGATTCTTTGATGCGTGTCTTCCTATGTATAGGTGCTGATGCGTGTCCCACACTGTAAAATCACTTAGCCCGTCTTTATTCTGCCTAGCCGCATGAACTTGCTGCTTAGTTTAGTTTCTTTAAGGGGGGCGATATGTCATGTTCATCGTTCCAATGGTTTGAATACATCGTAACGTTTCACATGTCACTCTCCTGTTCCGTGTCTGTCATTTGCGGGGAGGGGAATTTCAGCCGTGCCAGGCTGTAATCTCCTTGCTGTTCTGCAGGAATGTATGTTTGGGTTATGACATGTCTTCAAGGTTACTTTCCCAGGCCGATGTGTGACGGTTGCCAACACCTGGGAGGGGGTGGTTGCTATGGTGGGGCGAGGGGCGGGATTGGGTTTGAAGCGAGGGTATTTAGTTTGTATTTGGCGCGCTTTTGCTCATTCTCAGCTTTCTCTGTATTTGCATACTATTCCTTTAATAAATCAGTTATCTTTAAGCCCGAGCTTGTGAGACTGAGTATTTGGGTTTAGGCAATCGTTACACACATGCTTTGTCTGTTACCATGGTAGGAATTTTTATGGGAAGTGGCCTAAGAATGCATCACACTACTCAACTGTAACCATAGTGGCCATGCCAATAAGTAGCACAAATACTATCTTTGTGATGGACATCAGTTCTTTCACATGCTATGTCTGTTCTTCAAGGATATAGAAAGTCTGGGCCTTCAGAGTGTTAGATTACCAAGATGCATTTGCAGGACCAAATCTTTTCTTTCATCTTATGTTAGTCTTCATAAAGTATTACTTCGATGTAGTAAATACTTCCTGAGGTCACAAAGTATACTGTGCTATATCTGAGTGCAAATACAGCTTCCAACTCTTCGTGACTTCATGGACCAGCCCACGCCAGAGCTTCCTGTCGGTCGTCAACACCCCCAGCTCCCCCAGGGATGAGTCCATCACCTCTAGAATATCATCCATCCAGCTTGCCCTTGGTCGGCCCCTCTTCCTTTTGCCCTCCACTCTCCCTAGCATCAGCATCTTCTCCAGGGTGTCCTGTCTTCTCATTATGTGGCCAAAGTATTTCAGTTTGGCCTTTAACATCATTCCCTCAAGTGAGCAGTCTGGCTTTATTTCCTGGAGGATGGACTGGTTTGATCTTCTTGCAGTCCAAGGCACTCTCAGAATTTTCCTCCAACACCACAGTTCAAGAGCATCTATCTTCCTTCGCTCAGCCTTCCTTATGGTCCAGCTCTCACAGCCATATGTTACTACAGGGAACACCATTGCTTTAACTATGTGGGCCTTTGTTGCCAGTGTGATGTCTCTGCTCTTAACTATTTTATCGAGATTTGTCATTGCTCTTCTCCCAAGGATTAAGCGTCTTCTGATTTCCTGACTGCAGTCAGCATCTGCAGTAATCTTTGCACCTAGAAATACAAAGTCTTTCACTGCTTCTACATTTTCTCCCTCTATTTGCCAGTTATCAATCAAGCTGGTTGCCATAATCTTGGTTTTTTTGAGGTTTAGCTGCAAGCCAGCTTTTGCAGTTTCTTCTTTCACCTTCATCATAAGGCTCCTCAGTTCCTCTTCGCTTTCAGCCATCAAAGTGGTATCATCTGCATATCTGAGATTGTTAATGTTTCTTCCAGAGATTTTAACTCCAGCCTTGGATTCCTCAAGCCCAGCATGTTGCATGATGTGTTCTGCATACAAGTTGATTAGGTAGGGTGAGAGTATACAGCCCTGCCATACTCCTTTCCAATCTTAAACCAGTCCGTTGTTCCATGGTCTGTTCTTACTGTTGCTACTTGGTCGTTATACAGATTCTTCAGGAGGCAGACAAGATGAACAGTTCAGCTGGGATGCTGTCATCTCCTGCTGCATTGTTATTAGCAATGCTTCTTAAGGCCCATTCAACCTCACTCTTCAGGATGTCTGGCTCTAGCTCACTGACCACACCGTCAAAGCTATCCCCAATATTGTTATCCTTCCTATACAGGTCTTCTGTATATTCTTGCCACCTTTTCTTGATCTCTTCTTCTTCTGTTAGGTCCTTGCCATCTTTGTTTTTGATCATACCCATATTTGCCTGGAATTTACCTCCGATGTTTCTAATTTTCTGGAAGAGGTCTCTTGTCCTTCCTGTTCTGTTGTCTTCTTCCACTTCCACGCATTGTTTGTTTAAAAAGAATTCCTTATTTCTTCTGGCTAACCTCTGGAATTTTGCATTTAATTGGGCATATCTCCCCCTATCACTGTTGCCTTTTGCACCAAAAAGATGTAAACCAAGTTTTTATTTCTACTTTTTTTACAGTGATAAATGGTAAGAGTGAAACAGGGTGCAGGCTTAATTGAAACTACAAATAGATAGCAACCAGGTCAAGGAAGAATCTTTGCTGAATTTCTTGTGTATTGTAAGGTATCTATATATGCACTGGATATACATATTAAGCCATTGAGGGATTAGTTTGGTTTGGTGTTGAATTTGCAGAATCCAGCAGTTATGTTTTAAACTCAGGATTCATGGTTTGCAGTGTTGTGTAAACCCAAAGCCATTTGTGCCATGTTCAATAAACAGCATTATAAAAATGGCTTAGTGTGATCCATGAACCCATTTGCTCTCAAACCTATCCTGAATTTTTTTTTTGCTTTGGATTTGCTGAACCTTTTCTGTTACTAAAACAGAAAAAAATAGTGATATCTTAATTCAGCAGTTTGAATCTGCTTATTCAGACATGCTGCTTATACTGATCTTAAATATATACAGTTAGTCCTTGTTTAGTAACTGCCTCATTTAGCAACCATTTGCAGTTATGATGGTAATGAAAAAGTAACTTTACAACCAGTCCTTGCATTTACAACCTCACAGGTCGGTAAAGCAAAGGAAAGTTGAAGTAAGATTGTAAGCGTAGTTGCAGTTTCTCTTAGTGACTGCTTTGTTTAACAACCAAGTTGCTGATCCCAGTTGTGGTAACTAAACAAGGGCTACCTGTATATATACTAGCATATTACAAGAAAAGTCCTCTCCCAGCCTTGCTGTGCCAGTTTTGTTCTTTGGTTCTGTATTTTTCTGCAGACCATATTGTTCTCTATGGGAATCATTCACATCCATCCCATTTTTCTACATTTGCAGACTAGGCTATAAATGAATCAGATCAAATACAATCATTTATATCTCAAGAGAACTATAGGCACATGATGTATAAAATGTCTTTTCCCTTCCAAATGAATATTGGATTCATTTATTATTAACTATATTTCTAAACCATTTCCTTTTACCTAATATAAAGAAAGATCAAAGGTGCTTCCTACGCTTCCAATGTAGTTCAGGAAAGGAGATCAGTTTTCTTTAGATCTAAGTAAATTGTAAAGTTATCCACATTGTAGGCAAGTAATGGGAAGCAATCACAGTTATCTCTGTTTTATAACAAAGCAATGAACCTGATTTCTCTGATGTTTTGAAGCTAAAACTGAATGCTGAAATTTCATTGCAGGCAAGATTGCTCAACATATTAGACAGATTATACAGTAAGTCATCAATACACTTATGGAAACTACATCAGGTATATTTAACCTGACATTTTAATTGTTGGGTTAAAGTAGTGTTCCATTAATATTTAATACTACATTTACATTTCTGAATTAATACAATTGCTCAGATAAAAGATCAAAATATAAGCACATGTTTTGTATTGTTCACAGTATTATGGTAATGAAACACACACACACACACACACCTGTGTGTATTATTGCCTCTGTGTGTGTGTATACATATACGTACATACACTTACAGTACACATACACAGATAAACACACATGTTATTCTTTGGAAATATATTTCTATAGCTAATTTCAGTGAGATCAGATTTTTGCAAAACAGTTTTGAAGTAGATTGTTGTAGCTAATTTCAACAGAAACATTTTGCCAAGTTGATTATAAATATTCCACTCCTGCCTTGGGTCCATGCAAATTTTATGTATTTTTATTGTCTTTTTATTTATTTTATCAATGATAATTATGAATAGGTGATTTAACAGCAACTGAGCCATATCCTAGTATTTAAATGTTTGTAAAATGCTTTGCTTTAATATTAAGATTATCCAAGTCAGCCTTGAGTTATTCAAACTGGAGATTTGAGATTTGAAGAGGACATGATTTTAGTTTGTGATTTGACATTTGTGGGTAAACAGAATCAGTTCAAGCCACTTCAAGATATGAGATTTCATTTGAAAATATTTGTCCATAGGCTACAGTGGAGAAGCATCAAAATGCCTGCAGCTGCTCCATGTTTTTGGCAGAATGGATTGAATGTTGAAGGTATCTAGACTCATTATATGACATTAACATTGCCAAGTTTCAGCTGGATATCTTCAAAGGTTTCAGTGCAAAGAGTTCAGAAGCAATTTTTTAACTACTCCTTCCTGTATCTCTTTTAAGGCAGAAATAACAAGGATGAGGAAAGAACAGATTCCAAAGTGTCCGGCAAAAAGCCTAAGCTTACAAAACTGAACCAGCAAATATCATATCCCAAATTAAAATTAAAAATGTCAAGAGTTGTTTAAAATATAAGCTCTTACTTTTCAAGTTGCTCTTCTGGAATATCAGACTTGGCATGATGCTGCAAAATGAGCACTGACTTGCCCTTGTGAGATGATGCCTCTGATCACTGAGTCTTCTGGAATGTCAGAGGGTTCCTGCAGCTGGATGACAAGATGGGTCCTCTTGGAAATAGCCATCTCATCCCAGTCTTTGTGGATTGGATAAAGCTTGACCTTATGAAGTAATATAACTTTAGTTCCTGTTATCACTGGATTGCCAGGAGGGTTAGCAAAACTCATTAACAAGCTGGACTACCCTAAAAAGGACTTATCACTAGTAGGAATTTGTTGTGCAGGGTTGTGGCATGCTGGACATATATGTCTTACAAATAAATAAATAAATAAATACATACATACATACATACATACATACATACATACATACTTCTCAAGTATTCTCCCCATCCACCCCAGCATTCTCCAATATGGAAATAAAGTTCAGCAACTGTCTCTGGGGCTTATATTTCCCCATTTCTTTGGGGGAGATATTCTTAACATACAAGTCTTGATTAATCTGGAGTTCTGAGCTTTCTTGAGACATGGGGTTCAGCATATCATGTGATTCAGCATATCATGTGAACACAACCACTTGTCTCAAAATTGGGTAATGCAATTATGATATACTTTGTTCCAAGCTGAATTTTCTGCACATTTAAATACCGTGTATAATATACTAAACTTTGTGCACAGGCCCTGTGCAAGTATAGGCTATATGCACTATCTGTGATCTTTGAAAAAACTAAACAGAATTTTAAGGCTGGAATCTAAAATACATGAAATTGTGTGCCCCACTGACATATAATAAGGCAAATTAATTTACATGTTGTTAAGTATACTGAGTTTTTTTTTTTAATATCCAAAAATCCCCACCTCCATTTACTACTTTTCTAACATTAGAGTAACATTAATACCTTTTGTTTTACTTTAGGCTTTAGAAAATATTTATAGTGCCTTTGGTTTTGCATCCATACACAATGAACCATGCTGTAATTTCCCCAAAGTAACTATCATAGACACAATTTGTCTAGGCTCATGATTTTATTAGATTAAATATTTAAATCTTACAATGTGGTATTGTTGGTGATCCCCAAGATAACCAAGTTTTATATTATAGCTTATATTGCTTAGGCTTCTGCTTCTCAACCTGAGCCTTCCTGATGGCATTGCCAACTGTATAGCAGCTGCATCTTTCTGAGCGCCTTTAGCAAATATATTATCATCAGAAATTGCTTGCAGCTCACATCTGAGATTCAGTGCAGGTTTTGATAGGAAGAGGAAATCTTCCTCCCCCTTTTATCATCCCACAGGCTATATATCCATAGCTATAGTGATCTTCATTCTAAGTGGTAGTGCTCCCCACAGAAATTCAGCATAAAGACTGCTTTGGAGTTATTTGGAAATGGTTGAAATATCTCATAAGAGAAGTCAGAACTGGGGAAGTTGAGGCCAGGGGCAGTTTCTTTTTAGTACAAGAGGAGGTATTCTCTGCTCAATAAATGAATAAATGTCAAGAATAGATTTGAATGCAACATTTCTATATAACTAATGTTTTCATTCCTCTGCCGTCCCTGCAAAAATTTCTGGCAAGTCAAATAATGAATGAAAGAACGTCAATGGACATGATTTTACTTTTGGCAATTGCATGATCTTTTCTTTCTCTGATTCTTTTTAAAAAATAAATCCCAGATGAGACAATTAAGGCAAAGAGAACTTATATATACTTTACCTAAGTACTGCACTGTTGCAAAAGTGTTTTCGATATTTCTAAGCGGTGTGGTACATTTCAGTTTCGATCCTAACAAAAAGTTGTAACTGCTTTCAGGAGAACCAGGATTACATTTGTGTCCCCATGTGCTCTGAAACACATTTTTGAAATTAAATCCTAAGAGCTGGCCAGCCCTGTTACTTTTCTGTAAGTTGATATTAGGCAGTGCTTATTCTAACCCAATACTAATCCTAATATCCCAAGCCAAGATAAACAATTCTTGAACATGGCAAATGACAAATGACTTAACTGCTAGGTAAGGGAGAAGGAGAGAAGACAGGATTACAGCTTTGGGGTCAACATCATCTGATGATACAGGTACAGAGGGAGCTGACAAAATGTAATGTGAAGAATGTTCAACTGGCCCTACAAACTTAGCAAAGGATGATTGGATAGTGATTTTCTTTTCTACATCTTCCTCATTTATCATTTATTTAGGCCAGCATGGTATGGGGGTCCATCTTCTCAAAATGTGCCACTAGTAATACACTTTCACAAAATACAATTGCTATCTCCTTGGAGATGAAATTTCATGGCACTTCAGTTAGTTGATCTTGAGCTTCAACTGCAATTACCTCTGCTATCTTCACTGCTTCTAACTCCACACATCATCATTGATCATTCATTTTATGGTATTTGATTAGCTCTTTACCATCATTAGAGTTAACTCCAGATCAACCTACTCCACAAGCCTCACAATTTCATCTGTTATTTCTCTATATGCTTCTCTCTTATGGCCTTTAAAGCTATGTACCAACTGGGGCAATTATTTTTCTTTGCCCTATTCAAAGGTTTGGGAAACCTCTACCCAGGCCTTTGCACTGTTGGCTTGCTAAATGTTGTACAATGCCAATCTCTCTGTTGTAGCTAATGACTAAACAAATGCTGTGTGCAGTTAATATAGGCCTTAAAACTGAAATGATACCCAATCCACGGGCTGGAGGAGTGACATCATATATGGCAGCAGAAACACAACTTTAACATTTGAATGATAATTATCTAAATGTATAGGAAGCCCAGGGACATTATCAATGAAAGGAAAATCTTGAATGGAGTCTTCTCTCTGTGGTGTTTTTCTACCTTAAGAATAACACAATTGATAAACTAGCATTAAAAGGGTACTATTGTCATCCATGTGTTTAGATTTGAATTGTAAGGCTACTGCCTTACTGATGCCTATAAATGGACAGGGATTTTCCAAATGAGAAACTAGCAGTGGTTTCAGTCTGTAATATCTCACTGAATTAGCACCAGGCTAATTCAAGACAAGATAATCTCTGAGAGCCTTAAAACCTGACCTTTTTTTCACTTTAAAAATGTATGTTCTTTCTGTCACTTTCTTCTAGAAGAATCCTTTCCCATTAAAAATTGGCTGTGCCATATAGCCATCTCCACTGTTTTATTTTTTATTTATTTTTATATATCAGGATATACCTGAGCTGCTCTCATATCAACCCTAGCAGACTCACCACCCACTTTCACATTATGAAAATCAGAATTGTCTATATTTATTAAACCAGGTATAGCTAGTCACAGAGTTTGTGTTATGATCATCCTATTCTCTTTACATCTTTGGAAAAAAATATAGCTTTAGCTTGTATCTCTGTTAGGCTAATCAGCATATGGTGTTCAGTTTGGTCTTCCACCTACAATATTAGCAAGTTTTTCATCTTATATATAGCACCTGAATGCTACTTTGTTATCACAGTTGATTTTAATGGCACTGAACCTTTCATGTGCTCTTTTATGCATTCACTCTCCTTCAAAATTGTATTCACTACTGAAAAAGGAAGACCTAGTTCACCTCTTATGGAAGAAAGCCTTTGTCCTCCCTTATACTTTTTTATTATTTTTTGCTCCTGCTCTAAATCTAGCACTTAGGCTTATGAGCTTGTCCTGCACTTTTGCTATTATTGGATTGCTTTCTACTCATGTAATGCAATGCAATTATGAGTTAAAATTACTCATAAAATTGGGAGAGAAGGCAGCAGCAATTCATGCTTGTGAGAGGAAAACTTGCACACACCAGACTACTCTATGTTGCATGTACTGTACAGTGAAAATATTTACACATGTTGAAACAGTTAGATATTTGCTAAAATCAAGTTTAAGTCAGGCTTTACATAACCTGGAGACATTTGTACTCAGCTAACAAAAAGTAGGGTCCAATAAAATCTAAGTGCTGGGAATGTTTTTGTACTGCAAGTCCTGTGTACAACATTTAATGGATTAACTTTTCAATACACCAGAATAAATAAAATAATTAGTGATAAGCCACCATTCAGCTTCTGGTGAGTGTATGGGGAAAAGCTTGTCATCTTGACCTGTCTCTGTTAATAACTTATAGGTTTTCCAGATACATTCCAGTAACTGATTTAATCCCATCCATCCACTTTATCCATTGTTTTTTTTTCTTTTTCTATTTTGCTCAACTTTTGCTCAATAATAATAGTTTTTTTTTCCCACAGTGTCATGTTCCCCGTTGCAAGGCATATGTGCATCACAATGGGGAACATGCACATTAGGTAAGAGGAAGGGATAAGCATAATCCCTAAATCACTCAAGCACACATATCCAGAAGGGAACCCCCAACACAATAGATAAACCCTTCAGACCAAACTTAGCACCCATCAAGAGGAAAGGGGAATGACTTCCCATTTCCCCTGGGGATGCATTCACACCTCCCTCAGGCACGCATGTCCACAGAGTAATGCCCAACATAATGGGAGCACCCATCAGGCAGTAATTAACGCCTATCAGAAGATTGGGGAAACACCTTCAGGGGACGCACCCGGTCTGGACGAAGATGGGGAGACAAAGGAGATTGCCGGGATCACCCATCAGCTGATGCATCGAGGCCTCAAGCACCCATCCGGTCCTGGCCCGAGGGTGGAGAAGCGCAACGTCCGCCAGCAAAGTATAAACAGGGCACCCTGTCACCACATAAGGATTTCCGTCTTTCTGTTTGCACGCACACCATTCAAATAAAACCAGAAATCCTTAGACCTTCTAAGTGAGTCTGAGTCTTATTCTGAGTGTGGCTGCCTTGACATAAAGACGGGAATCCCCAAATTTGTTTTCGCTAGCACCTTTCCAGACTTGTCTGTGAGGGACCAACGCAGTGATGAAGCAGCACCCGGGAACCGGCGACAGCACCTGCAACCTCGCGGTAAGGACCAGCGGATGCCCAGCAGGGGAGAAACCCAGCCACAACGTGACCAGGGTGACCACCAGTGAGTCGCAGGCGGAATGGGTCACCCTCGATGCAACAGGGGAATCCCTACCCGTGATGGTCGAAGCGGCATGGGAGCAATGGAACGCACCCACAGAGAGAGGCGGAGAGTGCCGGCGGACTGGGCAAGCCACGGGAGGCGCCACAGAGAACTCGTGCTGCAGAGCCACGGAAGCACGCCTGGCATGGATCGAGTGGCTCCTTACAGAACTAGTGCTGGAGCGCGGAGGCAGCGACTGGGGTGAGTGCGAACGGAGTGCCAGAGGCTTGTCCCCACCCCTGCTTGACCCTGAAGCATGGCAGCTGCAGCAGCAGGGTGCAGCACAGGAGGAGGGAGCTGACCACGCCGGAGCACACCATACTGGGTTGCCTGGGAGAGGGTTCCCCCCCCTTCTTCTGCAGGGCGTCAGCTGGGAAGAGGCTGGAGGCGAGTGGATGCTGAGCCGACACTACCTGGAGCCTGGTTGAGGGAATCCCCACATTGGGACGACAGCTTCCTACCGGAGGGGAGAAGGACCACGCATCCGGAGGTGCCCTGGAGCCCACCCATGATGGGAGTGAGAGACCTCATGGCAAGATTCAATGGCGACCCAGCCACGTTGTCGTTCTTCCTCATCAATGCGAGAAACTACATGGCTGAATATGGACCCTGCTTCCGTACAGAACAGGGAAAGATCAACACCATTGCCAACAGACTCAGGGGGAGGACGGCTGACTGGTACGTCCATCTATGCCAGGCAGATGCCCCAGAGCGCAAACATGTGGACGCGTTCCTGGTTGCTCTGGACTCCCACTTCAGAGACCCCCTCGAGACCGAAATGATGAAGAGAGCACTACGGCAAATCAGGCAAGGACAGCGCTCCATGGTGGCTTACGCAAGTGAGTTCCAAGCGCTTGCGGGTAAAGTGCGGGACTGGTCGCAATCCACCCTCATGGAAAAATTCAAGGAGGGGCTTAATTTAAATGTCTTAAGATGGGCGCTAAACCGGGATGACCCCACCACCCTCCGCGAATGGATTTGGCTGGCGGGAAAGGCGGAGAATGCTCAAGAAACATTTCGGCATGTCCAGAGGTCCCTACAAACCACAGCAACAGCAAGAGGACCCCGATATGGCGGTGCTCCAGCGACACCGGCGCCCCGACCCTGGGGTGAGGAAGGAGAGCACAGGTTTGCCCAGGGGCAGTGCTTCAAGTGTGGAGAGGTAAACCACAAGGCAGCGGCTTGCCTGAAAGCAAAGACAAGAGACAGCCAGGGAAAGGTTCCCAACAAACCAGTCCTAATGCCAAAGAAAAGGCCAGCCGTGAAGGGGGAAACCTTGGCAAGGGAATTCCCTGACATCACCGATGACGAGGAAAGCGGAAGCGACGAACCGGTGGGAAACGCCAGCCACCTGCCTTGAAGAGCGCCAAAAGACAGGTGGACAATAACAAAGGGCGCAACAACTTTGGGGTGAGTGACAACTGTCCTACCCTATATGTGAGAGTCACCCTGGCCCACGGGGGGAAAACAGAGAAGGTTTTGGCGCTGATTGACTCGGGTTGTTCGAAATGCCTCATGCACCCAGACCTGGTGGCCGCGCTTAACCTCCACTGCTATCCACTTCAGCACCAACTGGTGTTCACGCAGTTGGATGGATCAGCAGCAGGAGGGGGCCCGCTCACCCAATACACAGAGAGAGTTGCGATGAGGCTCGGCAACCATGAGGAAAGCCTCCCCTTCATCGTGGCACCGGTGGGCCAACCTCTACTCATACTAGGGATCCTGTGGCTGGGGCATCACAACCCCCAAATCAATTGGGCGACAAGAGAGATCACCTTTTCGGATGGGTGTTACAAAGCACCCACAGGAGATCGGGTTCCCTGCACTGCAATGGGGAGGGCGACAACGACCTCAATGCACCTGGAGGCAGAAACCCCGGAGGGCCTGCCTGCCATATACAAAGACTTTGTCGACGTTTTCGGGGAAAAGGAGGCTGACAAACTCCCCCCCCCCCCCCATAGAAAAACAGACTGCACCATTGAACTGATCCCGGGGGCAACCTTACCAAAGCCAAAAATATATGCCATGACACAAAGGGAGTTGGCGGCATTAAGGGACTTTATTGACAAGAATTTGGCATGGGGGTTTATCGAACTGGCTAACTTGCCAGTTGGAGCCCCGGTCCTTTTTCAGGAAAAGAAGGACGGGTCCCTCTGGCTCTGCACAGATTACCGCGGGCTCAATGCCATGTCCGTTTCAAATAAATATCCCATGCCCATAATAAAGGACATTCTAGCCCACCTCGCAAAGGGCAAAATATTCACAAATTAGACCTCAGGGAAGCCTACTTCTGGATTCAAATAAAGGAGGGGGACGAATGGAAAACGGCTTTCAATTGCCCGCTGGGGTCGTTCCAATACCGGGTTCTACCGTTTGGGTTAGCTGGGGCACCGGGCGTGTTCATGCAGCTAATCAATGAGGTCTTGCACGACCACTTGTTTAAGGGAGTGCTTGTCTACCTGGACAATGTTTTAATTTATTCTGAGAACGAAGCCAAGCACGAACGCCTTGTAAAGTCAGCCCTGGAAATGTGAGGGCACCTCCTAGAAGGGGCCTCCTGCCCTTTCGAGGTCTGGACTGACCACAAAAACCTGGAGGCTTTCAGCACCCCGAAATGCCTCAGTCCAAAGCAAGTACGCTGGGCGCAATTCTTCAGCAGATTCAATTTTAAACTTAAGGTCATCCCAAGGAGAAAAAACTTCCTGGCGGATGCCCTTTCCCAACGATCTCAAGATGCTGGCCAAGCACCGGACATTGTGGGGACTGTATGGACAGACACACAGCTGGGCTGCCCTGCTGTCACACGCAGCCAGACTAAAACCCGACACGCCTCAGAGCAACCACCGGCAAATGGGGGAAAGTGCAGGTCAATTTCACAGGACTGGTAACAAAGACTCGCCCAAGCCCTCGGAAAAGATACATGGTTGCAAAACAGCCAACACCATGTATCTATTATGCATGGGCTTGCATGGAAACAAAAAGCCCTATACGTACCAGAACCATTGAGAGTGGAGGTGTTAAACTGCTCCCACGATGATAAAATGGCTGGACATTTTGGGTTCATAAAAACTTTACACTTAATCAGGAGGCAATTCTGGTGGCCCACCCTAAGAAAAGATGTCAAGGACTACGTAACATCCTGCCCCACATGTGCAAGGTCTAAACGGAAGGTGGGGAAACCCCAAGGACTGCTGCAGAAAGTAGCAAGCCCCTCCCGTCCCTGGGAGGAGATTTCCATGGACTTCATAGTCGACCTGCCACCCAGCCAAAGGAAAACCATAATCTGGGTGGTAAAAGACTATTTTTCCAAGCAGGCACACTTCATACCCTGTGCATCCATCCCCTCTGCACAGCAACTGGCACGCCTGTTCCTCACCCATATCTACAAAATCCACGGCGCCCCCTACCATTTGGTGACAGATAGGGGCACACAATTTACCTCCAGGTTCTGGAAAGAGTTCCTAAACCTCATTGGCACAAAGCAAGCACTGTCAACGGCTTGGCACCCCCACACAGACGGCTCTACAGAGATCCTCAACTCTACCCTGGAGCAGTTCCTGTGGGCATTTATTAACTACCAACAGGACAATTGGGTGGACCTGCTTCCTTCTGCAGAGGTGGCCTACAACAACACGGTACACCAAAGCACAGGTCACACCCCCTTCAAGGTGGTTTATGGCAGAGACTTTGTGCCAATCCCGGAACTGCCCCAACCAGACACCCCACCCTGTTCTCCAGATGACTGGGCAGCTCAACTGGGTACGGTTTGGGCCATCATCCAGCTAGCCCTGGCCGATGCACAAGCTACATAAAAGAAGTTTGCAGACAATCACAGGGCGGTGCAACCAAACTACAAAGTGGGAGATAGGGTCTGTCTCTCCACTAAGTTCATCAAATCCCCACAGCCCTCCAAGAAATTGGCACCCAAATTTATCGGACCATTCCCCATCACAGAAATTATTAACCCAGTCACTTTCAAACTGGACTTACCCCACAATCTAAGGTGCATACACCCAGTTTTCCACTGCGCCCTCCTGAAACCAGCCACCCCTTCGAAATGGCACACAGAAAACCCCCCGCCTCCACCCATCATGATAGATGGGCAACAACATTTTGAAATCCAAGAAATACTTGACTCCAGGAGGCAAAGGGGCACACTTCAATACCTTGTCAAATGGAGGCATTTCCCACACCCAGAGTGGGTCCAAGCTCAACATGTCTCAGCTAAAAGGTTGGTAAAGAACTTCCATGAAGCATACCCATCCAAACCAGCACCCTAAGATCTTCTTTGGGGGGCAGCATGTCATGTTCCCCATTGCAAGGCATATGTGCATCACAACGGGGAACATGCACATTAGGTAAGAGGAAGGGATAAGCATAATCCCTAAATCACTCAAGCACACATATTCAGAAGGGAACCCCCAACACAATAGATAAGCCCTTCATACCAAACTTGGCACCCATCAAGAGGAAAGGGGAACAACTTCCCATTTCCCCTGGGGATGCATTCACACCTCCCTCAGGCACGCATGTCCACAGAGTAATGCCCAACATAATGGGAGCACCCATCAGGCAGTAATTAAAACCTATCAGAAGATTGGGGAAACACCTTCAGGGGACGCACCCGGTCTGGACGAAGACGGGGAGACAAAGGAGATTGCTGGGATCGCCCATCAGCTGATGCATCGAGGCCTCAAGCATCCATCCGGTCCTGGCCCAAGGGTGGAGAAGCACAACGTCTGCCAGCAAAGTATAAACAGGGCACCCTGACACCACATAAGGATTCCCGTCTTTCTGTTTGCATGCACACCGTTCAAATAAAACCAGAAATCCTTAGACCTTCTAAGTGAGTCTGAGTCTTATTCTGAGAGTGGCTGCCTTGACACCCAGCATCATTTGCTGACATTACATGCTTGCTGAATATCTTCTCAAAGGTAATCAGTCTTTTTCTCATCCTCTGGGACTTATTGGTTAATTCTGCCTGGAAATTTTTTAACTGTCTCCAAATCCATAACGAAAAAGCCTCTATCTTTCATCTCTTACTTTCTCAGCATCCAGATTCTACAGGTGTACATTATAACTGGAAATACTATTGGTTTCAGTATTTTGATCTTCATTGTCACTGAAACATCATTCTTCCTGATCTTGTCTAAATTTGTCATTGCCCTCCTCTTGAAGGGTTCTTTTCCACAGCTCAGTTAAACTGGACTTCTCTCATCTGTCATTAAAAAAAGAATTAAATCAGCATAAACTAGATTCTGTCTTTCTTTTAGAGATAATGTGCCCTCCATTATTGTTCAGCTGCTATTCAGGCTGATTTGGGTCATTAAGCTGGGGATAATCTTAAAGACCTGGGATGTACAAAGGAAGGACCTAGAACCAAAGTCTCCTACCTAGAAGAATAGCTATGGTGGCCAGTGGCCAGGGACAAGAGGTGAAGTTTTGACTGCATCAGACTAAATTGGCCAATAGGTACCAGGTTGATGCCACTCCAAGTTCACCTGGCAATTCCACTGACAAAGTAGTGGGTGAAATGCTTCACAGTATATCTGCTGCAAAAATGCTGCAATGGGGAGAACACCACTTCAACACTTCATCAGCTAAGGATGATTTTAAGCTTCTTCAGGATTGGGCTGGGCACAAGATAATGGCAATGTCATGGGGATATGGCAGAAAAAAAGGCCTGTTTGCGTTGTGGTTAATCCAAATGCAGAAAGACTCTAAGATTAATCTTTCCAGTATACTATCCATCCTTGTCTATTCTTGAGCACAAGCGTACAAAACTATATACCACCTTCATTTTTTTCACCAGAAGTCATAAGTTCATTAAGCATGCAGGTTGAAATTACCTTGGTCTTCTTAATATTTTACACTAATACATTTCCATTTTTATTTTAATAAGTTCTTCTAAGTCTTATTTTATTTTTGCCTAACAAAATAGTGTGCTGACTTCTTATCTCTGCATTGCTAATGTTTTGAATTTTGGTTTTGATTCTGGCTGTCATCTCTTCCAGGCCTGCTATTCTTATAATATATTCATAATTTAATTCATAAATGAATTAAACAGATATGGAGATAATATGTATCTTTCTCTTTACTCCCTTTTCTCTTCTGAGCCATTCGGTATTTCCAAATTTAGTTCTTACAGTAACTTTTGGTTCATTGTAAAGATTCCTCAAAAAAATAATCAGTGTTCTACATTCTCATTAACTTTAATATGTTCCATATTCTGACATGATCTACAGTCAAAGGCCTTGCTGTAATCAATGAAGCAAAGGTAACCCTCCTTCTTTTATTCTCTTGCTCTCTCCATTATCAATCTATAGCTATTTGATTTCGTGTCCATCTGCCTTTTCTGAAACATGCCTGTTCATTTAGTATTTCTTTTTCCATGTGTGACTCTATTTTTCTTTGGAAGATCTTAAATAAAACCCTGCTTGCTTGAAGAATTAGTGCAATTCTTTGGTAATTTGCATATTCTCTTGCATTGGTATAATTACATACACTGATCTTCTCCATTCTCTAGGACACATAGTCTTGTCCCATATTTGTTAACACAGAACTGTCAGTATTTTGTTTTGTCTCCTGAAGCTTTAAACATTTCAGTGAGTCTTTCCAATTTAACAGTTAATGTACTATCAGTCATATCTCACTTTCTAATGACATTAGTGCCTGAATATATTTTCTCTATAATTTCGTCAGTCATTATACATCCCATTTTTTAAGGGGTTCAGTCTTTCCATCTTTCTTTACCCTTGTTCAGATCACTTTACATCATGGATGTAAATTTTCAGGGATATCTTTGATCTTCTTCAAAAAAGTCCTTTCCTTCCCCTTTTCTGGTTATACTTCCCAATATGTTCACACCCCTGACTAATGTATGTTTCCTTGTCATTTGTTGCTTGATTCTGGAAGTCTATGTTTAATGCATATATTTCTTGATGCCCAAGGATTTTCTGGTGATACCCCAATGAAGTACTAACCAGGTCTAAAGTTGCTTTACTTTTTTAAGATCAGCCAGATTTGTCTAGGAGCTGCCACAAGGTGTGATGCTGATACACTTAATCATTTTTAATTCTCTGAGCATAACTTGTATATTTGATACCAATAATTCATGGTTTGTTTGACAAAATGGCTGACCAGATTATACCTCTCTACCTTCTATTTCTTATCATGCAACCTATTTGATCCTGACTGTGACAGGTGAATGGTGAAAGGTCTGTGAAAGCACCAAGTCATGCCTGACACTTTGGGGGGACGCTGCTTTCACGACATTTTCTTGGCAGACTATAGCAGGGTGGTTTGCCATTGCCTTCCCCAGTCACCTTCCCCAGCAAGCTGGGCACTCATTTTACCGACCTTGGAAGGATGGAAGGCTGAGTCGACCTGAACCGGCTACCCAAGAATCCAGCTTCTGCTGGGATTGAACTCGGGTCATGGGGAGAGTTTCAGTTGCAATACTGCCACCTACCACTCTGCGCCACATGAGACTATAATTGTGACAGATGGTGTAACTATTGTCCATCTAGTGATGTCCTTATCAACAGTGGCTTAATCTATGTTTGCATTTATATTGCTGTTGTTAACAATAAACCAAGAATTGTCTTCATAAAACCTATTAACCTATTTCCTGCATTACTATGTTTACCCACCCCACATTTTCTTGTGGCTATAAGTTGCTCATTTTCTCCAACTTTTGAATTAATATCACCCAATATTTTCCTCCACTGCACTATTCCAAGTAACTTTTGTTTGGAGAGGAGGGGTGCCTCTTCACCTGGCACCCAAACTCATATAAACGTTATATATGAATTTCATCTTCATACAGTAATCTTGGCAACAGTACAGAAGTGGTTTGCCATTGCCTTCTTCTGGATTTGATTTCTTTGAATTCCTTCTCCTAGGTGGGTCGGGTTCCCACACAAGGTACTGCAGAGGCCTACATACCCTTATCACCTATGATTTGCTTCCTCCCTTCCCCTGTCATACTGGGAAAGGTGACCCTGTCAGATCATGCTTGTCAGAATCATCCTGTCAGGACAGTTCTCAGACTTATTGGAGCTATTCAGTCCTCCCATCTCATCAAACTCATAATTCTCCTGAAGGGAATGGATTTTATGGTGGAGCTTAAATATTATTCAGACAAAGGTGGGAAACCCAATTATAACCCAAACTATAACTCCCAGAAACTCTAACAACATTATTAATTGTGACAGCTGTGATTTAGCAACTTGTGTAGGGCTGCAGGGTCCCAGCTCTGCATAAGATTAAGAATAGATCAGAACCATACCTTATTATTATTTCTTATCCATATATAAACATATAAAAGGAAGGAAGGAAGAACTATACACTTTAACAGGATGAATAGATTCATTTCAGTTTTGCTTTTTAAAATTCTATTATGTGATTTGATCCTCTTTGAAAGTTATGGAATGATCCATATGTCAAGGAAAATAATGGGCAAAATCCAGTGTGATGTAGTAGCCCTCTACCAGCACAATAAAATTTTCCCCTCCTGTTCCTCATCAGTTGTCACAGAATCAATTTTGGCAAGTCTCCCAATCCTTAAGAGGAAATTATCCTTCCTTTATTCTACTGACAACAACGTTTCTGTGAATAAATTGGATACAACTTGGTGTTTATTAAAGTTTTTTTTTAAAAAATCAAAACTATCCTTAGGTATTTCTATAGCATTTATATTCCAAATATTTTACTTCATGTGGAATTATTTAATATATTATTTATAGTTTATGTATTTTGTACTTTCTCACAATACATTTTGCAGATTCTTAAACTATTTTTTTCTTTCTTGCTTATTCCTTTAAAATTCTCCTTGGAATTTTCTACACAGTGATCCAGATGAAACTGCAGCAGATTGAAAATATCAACCAAGATCCTTCTAAGCATTCTATCACAACTAAGTATGTGCAATATGAGAAGTAAGAATCTATTGATTAATCCATTGACTAATCCCTTTTCACCCCATATCTACAAAACATTCTTGGCAATCCCATTTTTCCAATTAAAAAGGAAGTTTATGAAACAGTTGTATGTCATAATCATGTGAAATCATGTGATAGCCAGAGAATGATCATCTTGGCTGGGCAAGCATTTGACATTTGTAATATAAGAATGCTTGAGAAATTCAATGTTTGCAAATGCATAAGAATGTAACAAAATCCAGAGGGGTTTGGTCAAGGATATGTGTAATTTAGCATCCATTTTCCCTCATAGGCCTTCTAGAAATATATGTGGGAAGCTTTTAGGGTATCAAATAAGATTATTATTCTGAACCTTTTCAACTAATATGCAGAATGTAACTATCCACCCCTTTTCTGAATGTGATTAAACAATTCCTGGCAATTTAACCATGTAAATATTTTCAAAGAAGGTATATATTCAAAACATTACATGCACATTTTAATTTATAGATTAAGTTAGAAATGAAATGTATTTTTCAATAAAAACACATTAAAGTGATGCAGACCAAATATAGGTATATTTATCCATCACTACTGCCTTCTTCAGGCATATATTTATTTTATGAATAATACAATATTTCAGGAATGTAAATAGACTGGAATGTGATAAAATTTCCCATAATAGGGGCTTATATGGGGAACACCTGCCAAATTTCAAACAAACAAGTGAGGAAGAACCTGTGACCCATTCTTAATGCAGTACAGTTTATTTTATTTATGTATTTATTAAATTTATGTCACCGCCCATCTCCCCCAATGGAGGACTCTGGGCGGTTTACAATATTTTTTTCTTGGAAACTATGGCAAATGAATAAGGGATAAATTAACTTGCTTTATTTTTTTGTCTTACCTACTTTAGTGGAATATAATACTGTGAAATTGATGGAAAGTTTCTGAACTAGACATTACTATTGCTGAACATTGTTGGTCAACCAAAGCTATACGTATGCTATATGACCATACAAAGTAAGTGCCAGACTCATACACATAGCATTGTTTGGGTTAACCTTAAAGTTGTTCGAGTATCTTCTGAATCCACGTATAACAAATCAGTCTCTTAAGAAAATAGGTTGTTTCAGCAACCACAAAACCAAGCACATAAATATCAGAATGTTCAAACAAATGATGCAATAGGCAGAAATGTGTATGACAGTTCTTATCTGCTTGATCATCATTCATTGTCCCCTGCAGTACAGAAACTCAGTCTTTCTAAACTTTCTAAACTTTTCTAAAATGCATGGGAATCCTCTAAAGAAAATACTAATGAACTCAACTTCTTCTCAGTGTATAGTAATCTGAGATAGAATGAGCAAACAATGATGGTAATGGGCAGCCTATGAAGATCAGTTTGCCTATGGATAGCTCCTTTGACATGCAATAGACTCCCTACTGCATTTGACTTAGTTTTATTTTGATTCTTTTAAATAAGCCTGATGAATTGTTCTGGAGAACATACAAGCTTGCATATGGTTTTGCAAATTCTTTTTGGTTCTTGCTAGCAGTAAGTCTTTATTACATATGTGCTACTTCTAAAACTCAGTATAAAAAATAACCCACTTTTGGAAATAGTGCAACAAATCTTTTGGGTTTTCTATGCTTTAAAAATAAATCACAATTCCATATTTATTACCATAGAGATTTCAGGACCTGCTTATAAATGATGATTCATTCTATCAAGATGCTTCTCACAATGTTACATTCTTTTGATGATTTGGCTCACAAGTGAATAGTACACAATCCTAAATAAATATATACAGAACAGATAGCTTGAGTCAGGGATGTTATCTAACCAGTTTGCTCCAGTTTGTACAAACCAGTTGATAAAGACTTCCTGGACTTCTTCCTGAGGGGCATCATACTGGATGCTGATGCTTGGTTTGTAGGTAACCTGAGCACTGCATTTCTTGCACTTCATCTAGCTTTTGCAGTGCTTGCAGGTACAGTGCTTAGGCAAAATATTATAGGCCTACTGCTAATAAGTGGGGAAGGGGAAGAGGAGGAACTATGTTTTGATGGCACCACTTTAAGTTGACGGCTTCCCTCATCTTTAACCTCGGTTAGGAGCTTCCCACTTGGAGCATTATTTCACTCTGTGTTAATCTCTCCCTGTCCCCCCTCCCACACTCTGCATTTATAAAATATGCATGTCAGCCCCTTTAGTCCTCTTCACTGAAAGTTCCATCTTGTAAGAGCTGGTTGTCACATTGATAACAGTTGAATAGCCATTTCTAAAACAAGCAACAGGTGCAGTCTGCTCCTCCTTCACAAAAGAGACAAGGTTCTTTTCCCTTTACATTGAAAGAGAATAAGAAAAAGAACCAGAACTTTCCTATCCTAATTGTCCAAGTATAGATTTCTCATTCAAAAGTAGAGTACTTGCCAAAATTCTTCTATTGATACTTTAACTTTTTTCTTAATAATTTTTACTAATCTGATCTCTGACTTGTTTGGGAGATTAACCACTTCCACTCCAGGCTGCTATCAATGACACTGACATATCCAACCATTTTAATCTACCCCTCATTTCCATATGCAATGATGTCATTATTCAAATCCCACTCTTATCTATATTTAACATGATGACTGATGTAAGTATATAAGTCATTACGTCATGACACACATTTCATCATCTGCCCCTTTGAGCCCCCTGCAAAAGTTTGTGCTGACTGAGCTTGTGAGGAAGAAAGTTAATTTTTAAGTAACGCAATGCCAACTAGAAATTCAACATCTTAAAAGTGATACCTTAGAAATTATAAATTTGAAGTTACAGCTGTTATCCTTAACAAAGCTCACTCACCATTGCTGTTTCATGGCCTCCAAACACACAGTGATAAATTCTAATGAAGTGAAGAATAATCAAAATCACCATTAAAAACTGTAGTTTAACCATGTTTTAGATGCCAAGATAAAAACTGATGCCATGTTATTACACAGCCTTTATAAAAAGTTATATTAGTATTGAAATGTGGTAGGCTAAAAGTTGTTTATTCATCCAGTTCACTGTATGTCATGTTCATCATTCCAATATTTCCGCTGCATCGTAACGTTTCGCATGTCATTTGGCTGATGCGTGTTTCATTTGGGAAGGGAGGAGGATTCTATCTCGTGGGATTGTTATATGTTGGCAGCTGGATTGGAATGTGTTTGGGTTATCTCGTGTGTTCAAGGTTTCTTTCCCAGGACATCAGCAGAAACGGTTACCTGCACCTGGTGGGGGGAGTTTGTGACGGCCGGGCAAGGGGAGGGATTACGTTTGTGCCGAGGGTTTTTAGTTTGTATTTGGTGTGATTTTGCTCATTCTCAGCTTTCTCTGTATTTACATACTATTATTTAATAAATCAGATATCATTAAGTTCCTGCTTGTGAGTCTGAGTCTATTAGGGTAGGCAATCCTTACACTGTATAATTGATAAAGTAGTAGTTATAAACAAACTACCTTGAATTTAGTTTGATTTCCTCTCTCCCAACCCTGGCTAGCCTTCATTCTGGGTTAAACACAATAGTTTCTAAGGCAAACACTCATTTTTTAAAAAATAGATATTTACTTCTCAGAAGCATCCATCACATAGAGCTTAGCAACCAGAAAAATACGTCTCCCCATGTAAAATACAATAATACAAACAACTGTACAGACTCATTTTGTTCACACCTGGAGAAGAATTTCTACTTTGACCTGAATCAAAAATAAAACATTGACTTCTGAAAATGTACAAATTAAAATTACTAGAACTGACTAGTCATTGTTTCAGTGTAAACCTACATAAATACATGCATACATTTGATTAATATATTTGGTACAGCAATCTGTTCATTCCTTCTTTCATACTGATTCCTTCTTTCATATTGATTCTGATCCATTCAGGTTTTCAGAATATTTTGTTTTAGCTAATATATATTAGGAAAGAGATAATTTTAATTAAGAATTAAAATAAAATATTGATGAGATGCAAATCTGGATTTAAGACTACTGTTCTATATCATATATTAAGAAGTAATGCAGAAAGAAAGGGCTTCCCTGGATGCATGAATAACTTGGAAATTATTCTGTTGAGAAACAATTTTAAGCTTACTGTACAATGTTATTCTGTTATGTCCGCTATCTAAAATCAATATACTGCAGACATTAATCAACATTTGAACATATGCCCTAGTGTTCCATATGGAACAATGACTACTGAAAGATTATGGTGAAGTAAGAGCTGTAATAACATTTCCAGACCACTCCCTGAGTTCATACTGTTACAGACAGAAAGACCCATTATCATATTATTAATTTCTCCATGGATTAAAAAGAGTAGATGTCTTCTTAAAAAAAAGGTTTTGCTTGTGCATCCCTATTTCTACTCTGTGTGCCAACAATTTATTGTAAACAATCAGACAAATTAATTAGGCATGCACTTTGATGGTGTTCATTATAATAAAATCAATTGGTAGTTATAATTACTTCAGAAGATGTTCTCCTGTAATTCAAAATTCATGAAGTTTAAAGAGGAAGCTGCTTCAGACTCAGATTCTCCCCCTACTGTTAAATAAGATTTATGAAGTTATAACGTAGGTTGCTGTTGTTGTTTTGCAGCATTTTTTTCCACATGGTTGCACAGTCTGCTTGTTTTTGCACTGCACTCATCTGGTTCTTTTAGCAAAGCTATCAGTACAATTATGATTTATAAGTTATGGAGTTATAGGTTAGTAATTGTGTTAACATGCAACATTATTCTTAGATATTGAGAAGAAGTGTATATGCACTGACAGTTTATGTAGCACTTAAATAATTATTGTAAGGAAAAGTCGTTCTGTAACCTATGTATTTGTGCATTATTGGCTACAGTCTCTTGGAAGTAGAATTTTGAGTTTTCCCAGAGAAAGCTGTTCACTTGGGCATATGGGACTCATGCACAAACAGGTTTCTCTCTCCTTTCAATAGAATTGCATAGAAAAATTACTTAAAACCACAGATCAATCCAGTAGAAGGGTTACGTGCATGTCATAGCCCTTATATTTACAGAAGACAGCTGGATCACAGTTAGTGTCTATGATCCTGAGAATTATCATATGCTGTACTTAAAGAATGTTTAGTTACATATTCCTTTTTTAGGAGAATAAAACATGTTTGGTACTCTTTTAGGGATTGTAATATAATCCTTCATTTGCACTATAGTACTTCAGATATGGAGCATCCAATGACACAGACACCCATCAATGTTATGGAGACATGTAAAATGAAAGAATTTTGTCTTCTGTTGTTGCTTTTTTAAACTTAAGATGACTTTCTCACCTCCCATCTTCAACTGATGACATGTAATCATGTTTTCACAACATAGATTAAGCATGTTTAGTTTCAACTCCCGCTTCAAAAACTTGGATGTTCTCTTCTTCATACAAGAGTGGACTTCTACACCAAGGAGACATATTAATACCTTGGAACTTGAATTAGGATGAGCTGAATAACCTCAACATTTAGATTCAATTCATAGCTCCTCAGTTCCCTATGTCCATGTTCCTGTATTGGTATATAATGCATGAATAAGGCTATAATTCTTTTTGACTCCTTGGGTTTAAATATGTAGGATGGCGCTATTTATACCCAACTCCCTGTTGAAAGTACTAGCTAAGCTCTCATTCTTGCACTCCATTACTCTGTATTCCTTATCAATGAATATTCTACTATTGACTGGAATGCCTGATCTCTCATTTTTATTTGATTTATTAAGGTTAGATAACAAATCCCTTTCTCTCACTATCTCCTTCTGTTTCCATTGCTCATTCTCTGTTTCTATCTCTCTGTTTATGTCTCCTTTCTTAATTTTCTACTTCTACTTTTGAAATAATCTTCAAATTAACACCATGTAACTCCTGTTGGGATAGTTACCAACCTTTAAATTGGTACCAAACTCATAAACTGGTGTCTCTTTTGTTTTCCATTTCATAGATGGCATGATGCTATTTATTTCTGTGCATGAAAATATTGCCACACAATTATATTTCTCAAAATAAATAAATAAACAAATAAATAAATAAAGACTATGTTGATAAAAGGAGTAGTAAGGGATGGAAAGTACACTAAGGATGTACCAAGTTTAGCTTTAAATAAATTAGACACATGTAATGCACTGTGAACATAACTGTTTCAGCAAATGTCATAAAGATGCCTACTTATCAAATTAAAAGTGCCTGAAGGCATTGGTCAGTTCACATACACTCTCATGTGCATAACATTCAACACAAGAGATGAAAATTGTGTATGTTTTAAACCTCTACTGAAGTGATGAGAGAACTGGTAATTTTTTACCACAAACCTCCCATACCTTTGCTTTAGAGACTGAAGTGTACAAATGTCAGTTCCCCACTTCTGCATTATCATGATGTCTAGTAATTACCCTCTTGTCACTGGCTCTACAATTATTTGTTTCTTTTAATCATCTCCTGAGAGCCAATGGAAACAACTTGGTTACACTGAATTTGACTGTGGAGATGTACCCCACGAAGTTACACTGTCTTCAGAAAATACTGAAGATAATTAACAACCAAATAGAACCATTTGTTTTTCTTTTTAAAAACTCTGTAGCTTAACAATATAGAGAAAGTTGATGATAAACCTTCATTTTCAGTGCAAAGTCTATAGTGTAAGGGCAGTAAACAAAATCATCTCATGGAAACAACACATTGTTCAAAAGGTAAACAGACACATGCTTGTATATTTACTCAGTCATTACAAAGACCAGTGATAAACTGAACTAAATGTGTGGATGGGTCATTATAGATCAAAACACTCAAGAGCTTCTGTATCAACTTTGATATACAACACTTTCATGACATTTCTGAAAGGTTATTTTGTGCTTTTAGCTGACAATTTAAAAATATAATTAAGAATGTTGAGAGCCTGTGGGATGCATTGATACTGTAAATGTGCCATATTTAAGATACCAGGAGCATGCACAAGTTATTGCTTCTACAGCAGATCAATTACAGATATGAAAGTGCAGAAAACATTGACCAACAGAGTTATAGAAACTCTGTTCCACATAGGAAATTTCGAAAAAGTTTTAATTTGAACTTCATGTGACAAATGTTGTCAAGGTCCAAACATCTTTGGCATTAAAATATATTTTCCTATTTAATGTTTTTCTTAACATTAATGCTCTATATATTTCAAAGGCTAAAATTTTTGTAGTCAGGCTAGACCTATGCAAAGCTTCAAGGAGTGTCATTTTGATGAAAGTTTGTGCTGAACACCCCTTTGAAGCTAAATGGATACACACAGATGTGCACACACACAACCTGTAAAAATGAAACAAAGCAAAACAGCTGTATTGTGTCACTTCACATTGTCCTGATTGCCTCCTCCTAAACTTCCAGTATATGGACTTCATACTGCATATTTGCTGAAATGTGCTTCAGGAAGTACTGCAATTGCTAGAAGAAGCTTCTGTGCATGCAGAGCAGAGCTGAACAAAGCATGCAAAGTGATGCTTTGCAAAGGACAGTTTGCACAATGAAATTGTCCATCCTTGAAGCATTGAGCAGCAAGTCCTCAGAAGAGTTGTGCAACTGCTTCAGAGACTTTCCAAGTGATCTCTAGATGCCTGTGCAAGAATTGCTTTACTAGAAGTCCCAGCAATAGTTTTGTTTGTATGTGCATGCCCTGCCTATCCATCCAGGGGACATGGCAGCCTCAGTGCTTTGAGGGGAGGCACCCTGGTTTGCAGAGCTCTTATGTATAATGCCAGCACATAAGACTCTTCAGGCTAGAAGAACTGCTGGATGATGCCTCAAAGTCATGCAAAGTTCCTCTACAATGCACACTGCTAAGCCTCTGGGTCTCAGTGAAGCAAATTGTATCTCTTCTGTATAGGTAGTCTTCACTTAACAACCATTTGTTCAGCAACTGTTTGAAATTACGATGGTGCTGAAAAAATGGACTTATGACCTCTGCCAGCTCCAGCCATGTGAAGCCAGCCCAGCAAACTCCAGCCTCCCCAGCCTGCATTCATTCATTCATCCAGCTGCCTCCTCTCCAAGTTCCCCACACCAACCTTTCACCTTTTTCACCCAGCTGCTGCTGGTGAAGCAGAAGCACCTTGCTGCCTTTGCTGACCCCTTTTCAGACCAAGTTTCTCTGGCGAACATTTCCTCCACATGGCTCCTTTTGGAACCCTGTCTTTGGAAGTTTATGTTATCTTCTCAGAGCCTCTGGAAATACAGAACAGCTCTCTGCAGACAGCACTATCTTCCAAAGCTTATGCTCTCTTCTCAGAGCCTTTGAAGAGCTGTACACTCTTTCCAAAGGCTCTGAGAGATAGTTATAAAGACAGAGTTCCAAGGGAAGCCACATGGAGGAAATGTTTGCCAGAGAAGCTGTGGCTAAAAAGGAGTCAGTAAAGGCATCAAGGAGCTTTGCAACTGGGCAAAAAAGGTGAAAGGTCAGTGCAGGGAACTGGGAGAGGAAGCAGCTGGGTGAATGAATGTGGAATGGGAAGGCTGGAGTTTGCTGGGGTGGCTTCGCATGGCTGGGCTGTCTTGTGCTGTGGCTCCGGGGCTTCTTGCAGCCCCAGAGCTGCGTGGTTCTAGGTCTGCTTGCTGCCCCACTAAAGGACAGAGATATGGGGGAGATAGGTGGATGGGTGGAGTTGAAGGCAGTTGCTTACCTGACTGAGATTTGGGACTGGGAGGGACCATGCCTGGAATGTCTTGAATTGGAGTGAGTGCTTGGCTAACAACTGGTAAAATTCACTTAACGACAGCAAGGGGAATTGCCAGGGTTGCTGTTGCTAAGTGATTCCATCTTGCTTAGTGATGGAAATTCCAGGCCCAATTACCGTTGTTAAATGAGGACTACCTGTAGTGCAAAGTAACTTGTCCAGATGAAGTACAGCTTCCTCGTATACCCTTACTTGTACCCTTACTTGTACCTTTGTACTATCTATATGACTTGATTTCCAAAATGGCAGTGATCCTTTTTTCCTTTGTCTCTGTATCCAATACCACACAATTCTGCCTGATTCTATCAGTAAAGTTTAGATTTCAAAACAAACCTATTACTTCTTTGCTGATTCCCTACCTCCACCCCATAACTCTCAGATTCCCTTGAATTCCTGGAGAATTTTACCCTCAAGATATTCAGTGAAATGTTGACCTTAGTATCAGTGACAAACTGAATGTAGAATATAACTGTAATATTGTTAAATATTATTTTACTATTATTGAAAGAAATCATGGATTAGGCTCCTGTTCTTCTTTCTTTCTTGGATATTGCATCATTCATCTGTCAGTAGCTAATACTGTGCCAAAATGTGTCCTCCAATTTCTAAAAAGCTTTGATTTAGTTTTGATGTTTTTTGTGTGTTTAGATTATTGTTATCAGTTTACTATTATTTTTGTTCGATTGTTTGTTTTATTATATATTTTTACAATCTATCCAGCTTCCTTGTTTCCTTGTTGCTCAATATGGAAGACCTCTATGAGAAAGTTTCAGTTTTGGGTTGAATATATTCATATGTCTAGTGAGTGTATAAATGGTTTGCCTAAATTTGGTATACCAGTAGCTGTTAGAATTCCCGCACACGTGCTCACATACACTCTCTTTAACATCAATATACTAAAGAAGTTTTGTTCAATGAATTTATTCCAGATTACATGATTCTGTGATTGCAAAATGATGTGAAACTCATGAATCAATTATTAGTCATTGCTGGAGGCAGGATACTGATGGTCTAATTAGGTAGAAATTGGTTTCCATATGGAGAATAAGCCTGCTGATTTTAAAAATAAACCTGGTGGTACAGAAAAGGTCACAAAGGCACTATCAGAATCAATTAGATCAGAATGAATATCTTAGAAGCCAATGCACTGAATAACCAAAGAAATTGTTATTTAAAAATTCTGTTTAGTTTGCAAAGGATTCTCAAGATTTTGTTCTTTCCATTTGTTACACTGATCACATGCAACAGAACTGCTTGCTGCATTTTATTCTGCAGTTCATGTACAGAATATAAAATAGTAAAAACAAAACAAAACTGTAGTTATGCAGAAATACAGTGCCTTGTTATCAGAACTTCTCCTTCATCCTTGACTCCTTCCTACCACTACTTGGATCTCTGCTCAAAATATTAGCAGTGTTATGAACTGATATTTTTACTACACATAGAGTCAAAATGTAACATGATAACTGATTATTTTTTTGATTATGGATTTGTACCCTGACATAGCTGCAGGGCATTAGCAATTGGCATCACCTGGGTGACCTTGCCTAAGCTTTGAATTTAACTAGGGCCATACATAATTATTTCTTAGATAGAAGGTTTCCAAGGAATATCTGGCAGTCAGCTCGATTGGAGAACTTTTTTTAAAAAATCATTCTGGAAGAACCCTCAGGCAAATAACTTCAGAATTGCTGTCAAAAAGCTACACGGATATGTCTATGATTACATCAGATGTCAAGCTCAACTGGAAGGAGACCTGCCTTATAGGAGGATTTGCACCCTGTTCTTTGCACCAAACTAGATTTACAGTGAGAGTAGAATTCCTATTTATTCTAATGGAAATTTATTTTCATCTAGTGAAAGTTTCATTTGCAGGAGGTTGATCTAGACTGGGCTACAGCTAAGATAAAATATTAAACTCTCTAACTCTCACTCCATAGTCCCTATCCACATCACCGGGGGAAGGAAGAAAACAACTTTGATAATTAATGGCAGTTTGATCCTTACCATTAAAGCTATCCAATTACATTTTAAATATAACCAAATGCCTGCATTACTCTTAGGAACACAACCATGCTGGCATTTCCAATATTCTCCTATGGCTAGATTTCACAGTTTGAAATATGCATATAAATCAATAGTGGGATTTAAAAGTGATGGAAAGCAAGTGTGCAAGAGAAGTACACTGTATAAAGAGATAGAATTAGTGCTAATTTAGAAGTTTATTTATTTATTCTTCTATCTAATAGAGCCCAGGGTAGTCTACAAATAATGAAACAGCAGTCATTTAAAAACGAACAAGCGAAACTAATAAACAAATCAAATCAAAATAAACTGAGCTGAACTCAGCAGTAACCAAAGTCTCTTCCAAATGGTGCTGAGAGTAAGACAGTGCCAATGCCAGCCAAAGTATTAAAGATAATGCATTCATTATTCAGGAACTCCCTACAGCGAATTTTTTCCCACTCACCCAACTCTGTATGGTGGAATGCAGAGTACAGCTTTCTTGGTAAAGCATAATACTTGGGAAAGTACATATCAGAAGATACATTCCCACAGAAATTAAGATTCCAAACTGTGAAGAGCTCTAAACGTTATCACTAATACCTTGAACGTATACCAGAAGAACATTGACAGCCATAGTTTAACTGTTGCTTTCTGTATTGATTAAAACACTGGTCAAAAACATCCTAGCCAGCAAGATTACTTTAGCTTCTGGTGATAACTATTAATAAAAGAGCACCCAAAATTATGTACTTGCCTTGCAAGGAGGATGCAGCCTCATCCATTTATCCAATTCCTTGACCAAGAGTCCACAAAGCTGCCAATGTATTGGGTTAAATGTACATGTCATCATCCATCCCTTTGCATCATCTAGATGCTCATCCTGAACCTGCACAACTGTGTCTGATTCTAATAACACAAAGAAACAGAAGTATTATCAGCGTACTGACCACACTCAGCTTCATTTCCCCCATTCCTCAAGGATCTTGTCCATTTAACAATGTGAGATGAACAAAATGGAACTCTATGGTCTCTGCCACAGCTTAATAAACAAGGAACCAACTGGAAGTCCACAATTTATACTCTTGGATCTATACTAGCATTTAGGAACAGAGTCACCACAATATTGCCTCAAACTTCAAACTACTAAGTATGTACAGGAATATACTATGATTAATGGGTCAATTTAATATTTTATCTCTAAGAATACCTGAAGCTAGCAAACTACCATTCTTTCAAGCAACTTACACAAAACTGGATATTAGCAGCTTGGCAACTGCTGGATCCAGAGAGAAAAGACTGTATTATTGCCTTTTGAAGCCATAATTCCCTGGTATAATAAGAAATATATATATCTTCCTCAAGCTGCAAGAAACGTTATATTTATATCTTCACGGGTATGTGCACACTTCTTTTTCCTGGTGCAAACCTATGGCTACCCAGGAACAATGAAATTTTGCTGAGGGGAATAAAGCACTCTCAGAGATCCACAAAGATCAATCCAAAACAGGGGAAAAAATCAGAATGTAAAGAAACTAGAGAAACCATATTAAAAAATAAAAATGAAGATGAAAGCAGGGCACTTTCAAGAAATGGACATCTAACTTGTCTGAATGTATTTTTTTGTTTTGTTTTGGCCTTTTTTGGCCTTTAAAAGATACCCAAAATTACAACTCTCTTAGTAATACAAAGGACATGGAGAATCCATTTCTATTGTCTGTTTTCATGAAAGGTGTATATAGTTCAGAGGAATATGGCAATCTGAAATCTCGTCTCAAATTAATATATGCAATAATATATACTTTTTTTTTAACATAATGTTCTTAAAATCACAAAACGTATTTAATGAAGAATATGTATTCTCATTCCATCTCCAACAAGGCAATGATTTTCTCTTTCCTTTTCTTTTAAAACACAATGGGGTCCAATAAGTCAGAAATATCATTTTTTGTTAAATAAGCCATCATCTAGAATGTACTGAAATTTTTGATAGTATAATTAAGATAGTATCCCATTGTTCAGACAAAATGAGATTCTCCAATTCTTTATTTCATTCATTTAAATTCATCTTTAAAATCTGCATATCACATTGATTTATTGATAACCAATATCTCCAATTGTGAGGAATTGGGTCTTGTAGGATTTAGTGATAAGTTCTATTAAAGTAAGTATATCTGAAGCTGAAAATTTGCCTGGTCCAAACTGAAATGTCAGTAAAAAATGCCACTGACAAATGGCGTTATATTATCTTTTAACATAGAAAATGATAAAGACTCATCATTGTCACCCAATACGCAGTCTAAAATGAAAATCCTAACACCCATCCAAATCTTGCATACAGATATTTTTTCAATCCCTGTTTAAAGTCTGGATGGTCCCATAGTGTCAATTGGGTGTGAGATAAATGATCAAAATCCAATTTTCTAGAAATAATATACCACAATTTCTAAACTGACAAGATAGTGGAAGTTTATCTAATTATACAGTATTTAGAAGCCAAACCAGTCCAATTAACAAAAGGTGCTGTATATGAATACTCCAAAAGAACCAAAGAGGGAGAATTGGGGGGCGCTCAAAATTTGATACTTGTCAAAAGGTACTCATAATGGGAACCCAAAGTTTCTGTCTTTATTGGCCTAAACAACCCTACATGTACAGGGAAGGCATAATTGTAGTAGCATGTATGTATGTATGTTAGATGGTCCCTTGGTGGTTGAGATTCTGGAAGATTTCCTTAACCTTACCCTGCTGTTGTTCCTTTTTACTGATTCTTTCTCTTTTATGGTATGATTACATAGAATAATGTATTTTCTCCTACCTCCTTGTGAACACCAATATTGAACAGTAAGTGAAGTACATGTTTTTTTTTAATATGAAGGTGGTGTAATTCTTTAACAAGAGCAATTGGCTGAAGAAAGGAGAGAGAAAGAAGAGGAGAGAAGTGAAGATAAAAAGCAGAACTAAGACCAATTGAAGTAGTAATTACCAGATTTTCCAATAATTTATATCCTTTTCCATACCTTTTGCTGCACTGAATAACTCATATCAAGCAACAGTCTTTAACTGACAAGCATCTTTTTAATATATCTTCAAAATTGAACAACCTCCTAAAAGTTTAAGGAATTGTGTACTTATTTTTTTTAAATGTCTTCTGAATACATGTGTAGGAATTCCCCTCAAAATATAAAGTATTCTGAAAATCACATTTCATATGATCTCATCAAATGATGACTTATGTATAGTAACTTCAGGTAAATGCTACAATTATTTATACTTATACTTATACTTATACTTATACTTATACTTATACTTATACTTATACTTATACTTATTTATAACAAGCACCATGAATTGTACTCATAAACAAAATGGTAGAAATGCTATTCCCACAACAATAGAGTTACATGGCAATATTGAAACTGTCTAGTGAGTTCATGAGCTACTACACTTTGTACCAACTGAAGTTCCTGGGTGGCCTTCTGACATCTGGCATGCTACATAAATCATACTATTTGCATGGTAACAACACCACACATATTTTGTCTTTTATTCCCCTTGCCTTCCCATGAATACCCATGTAGATATTGTTATCAGATTAAGCAATCAAATTGATCAACACTTAGCCAGGAATATTTTATTTGGTGACAAAAACTTCTCTCTATATATATATATCAAAACTATAATTTATTTTATAATTTAAAATAGTTGTGATTACAATTTGATAGTTTGGTAAATAGTAATAATAAATAGCTGTAATTTACCCCTCTGCTTGGAACAGGTTTCTATGGCTATGATATGTTAATGTTTAACCTCCAAAGCTACAAAACTTTAATAATTTGCTATAATTCAGAAACCTGAAGTGAACTGAAAATTTCTGCCAGAGATATTACTTCTGCAAAAATAAAGTCCTATAAAGAGGCCAGCATCAACCAGAGAATAAAAGGTAAGATCAAAATCAAATCAAATACCTTTATTACTGCCATAAGGCCAGAAAAAAAGGCAAGGTCAGAATTTTGCTGTTGCCCATGTTGCCTAATCAAATGCTCCACACTGAGGCAGTATCAGGAAAAGACAAGTTTCTTCTGATGAAGGCATTATGAGAAGCATTATTGGCCTTTCTCATTCCCTGTCCTTTCTTGGCTCCTTAAAAGGAACCCAACTATTGAGAAAAGAAGGTCCTCAGTGGAATCCTATGCAACCTAAGACAAAATGCTGTTTTCCACTGCACTACTCTTCTTTAAAAAGAAATGGATCCTCAACTTCCTGAGCATGCATAACAATATTTTTGAAAGTACAGTATAACAGTTCAGCTTTTAGAAATCAGGTTTTAGAGATATACCAGGAATGAAAACTTGATTGTTGTATTACAGTATACCTCTTTTTTATGCACACTCAATTCATGTCAGATTTTGTTCTCAGAAGTTCATTATTCTTGTTTACAAGATTCTGATGTCTAGTGAGATGCACCCCCACTAAGGATTTTTTTTTTAAAAAAAGCATTCTTTCTTTTCCCCTATTCATTCCAAAAACATTCCTCCAGTTTTGAGGGAAACAAATTAAACTGTCAATAGTCACACACCCTAAACCACTAGGGTGTGTTTCTCCATCTCTGTATTGTACATATGAATGTGTCATAACCATTTGTAAGCATTATGCATATTTTACAGTTATGAATAATTTCTTTTAAAAAGCTGTAGTTCTACAGCAGTGGGTCAAGAAGTTAATATTTCAGTGTTTATTTACATTCTTCATTATTCTTGTAAATAAAAAGCACGCCTGAAATGGATACACTATGAAAAATTATAAGAAACAGTGTTAAGACCAAATATATTCCGAGAGAATGAAACTCTGACTTGTTTTATATGTCTCACTACTGGATTTCAATTTACCTAAATTCAAGGACCAGTGAGTAAAAAAATAATACAAAATAATACAATTTGCATCCTGAATGATACTAGAAATCATATTCTCCCATACTGGAGAATGAAGAAAAAGAATCAATAGGTATAGAACATCAATAAATAATAGATATATGGTTACTTATTTGAATATAGTATCTTACAGCCAGAAGAAGCAAATGAGTGCCATGCCACAGGATTCAGAGAGATTGGCTGGCATTGGCAGTAGTAATAATGGGCTTGGTTTAAGTGTAATATATTTAGAAATAAAAATAATCAGTTAAAACTGTGTAGGACTTCAACATTCAAGCTGTTAAATATGATTAAACACAGTGCAGCAATTGCTATAGGGCACACAGAGAGTATAAACAGATGAAAGTGGCACAGAGAGATCACCCAACAGTGTATCATCAGCAACAGCAAAAAAAGTTATATGCAGTAGTCTGCATAGTCTTCATGGTATTCCCTTGTTGCCTGAACTTTCTCTCTTGCAAAGTAGATTAATCAAACAAGAAAAACTTTATAAGAGTTGCTCTTGGCTGTTAAAATGTTAGCAGCTATCTAATCTCCCTGTGACACTAATGTTACCTTTTCAAACTGTACACTCTCTCTATCATTTTCTGTGTACCCAGAGGCTTTGATTGCTATAAATTATTTGCTTTGTGTAAGTAGTAATTTCATTCAGCCTTAGCTATTTCATTCAACTATTTTGATTGAAAAAGGAATTGCAAGGCATATTTTGTCAAATATGAACATGTTTTTCCCATATCCCACCCAGAAATCACTCACCCTACTAAGCAGCCATGTCAATTTCAAGTAGTTTCCATATTGCAGTAGACAAAACCCAAAAAACTTCATCTTGAAATATATTGTTGTTTTGATATATAATTCTAGATCCATTTTTCCCTATAGCAAAACATTCTTATACATCTGTAAATTATATTTTGAACATCAACAACCTATGTATCAAGATTTTCTTAACATGAAGCTTGCTTTGAGGTTAAACCAAAATTCTTCTAGATTTTTCTACAGCATGTAAGATACAGTGGAATCCTGGACATTTGATTTGATTATGGCAAGATTAATCAAAAATTTAAACATAGAGGTGAAATATTGGCTAAAATTGTTTTCAAGACTTAATCAACCATACATATAAATTTTAAGAAGTGGCTTGCTTTTATTGTGCCATTGCACTACCTCATTTCTGGGGATATGTCTGGACCTCAAAAGAAATAGTTCTTCATTTGCAAGCTTCCAATTTATCCTGTTATTTTTGTTGTTATTTCCAGAGAAAAACATATAAAGAGGAAAAAACTGTTCAGTGCATTCTTTTAGCTGCATTAGATACTCTTTAATATGGGCCCAGTCATAGTCAAATATTTTAGGTCTGGGCTCAATTTGAAAATGGTTCATAAAAATACTTTATATCTTTTATGAGCAGAGTACCTCCCTTCTATTAATTAAAGCAATGTCCTTTTTTTCATGCCTCCAGTAAACCTGAAAAGAAGTTTTAAGAATCACAATACCTTAATGAATCAAGTCCTTAAAGCATTCATAGTTGATTTTGTAACTCTAATTTTATTTATAATCTTAATAGCATTGGTATTATGTGTTTATATTTGTGCTAGCACCTTAAATTTTAGTTATTCTTAGAGTATGTAGATTAATTCATTTCCACTTGGGGTTGAGGCTGATCCCCTACCTGAAACTCAAGTTGCCACTTCTCCATTATTACCCATTCAGGTTTCAATACTGTTAGTCCTTGCTTAACAACAGTAATTGGGACTGGAATTTCCATCACTAAGAGATGTGGTCGTAAAACACAATGTCACATGACCGCATTACTTAGCGATGGCAATTCTGGCAGTCCCCATTGCTATCCTCAAGCAAGGATCACGGGTGATTAAGCGAGGACCTCACATGACCTTACATGACCCTGACTTGCAACCTCCTGCTGAATCCAACAAGCAAAGTCAGTGACAAAGCCATCAAGAAGTCATAAGTCCCAGGCAGCTTGCAAACAGGCTGGCGGGTGGTTGAATGCTATGGAGTGTGGGCAGGTGGGAGAGGGATGCTGTGATGTTGTGTGAATGTGGCCAGGCAAGGAAGGGGGTGCTGTTGCACTGTGCAAGTGTGACCAGGCAGGGGAGGGGTGCTGTGGCAGTGTGCAAGTGAGGCCAGGCAGGGAAGGGGATGCTGCAGTGCCACATGAGTACAGACAGGAGGGCAGGTGTGCACTATGGAGTGTGGGTGCAGGGGTGTTGCGGCCCCATGCTATGGAGAATGAAATCTCATACTGGGACCTCATACTCTGTAGTGGGGTCCTCAGGAGAAAAAGCGGTGGGAACAACTTGTGACCTTCCCTGCCAGCTTCCCCATTGATTTTGCATGTGGGAAGCCAGCAGGGAAGGTTGCAAATAGTGATCACGTGACTATGGCATGCTGCAATTGTCGTAAGTGTGAGCTGGTTGCTGAACACCTGGATCTTGATTACATGACCTCAGGAGTGCTGTGATGGCCAGAACTTTGAGCATAGGTCAAAAGTACCACTCATTCAGCACCATCACAATTTCCAACTATCATTGAACAAGTGGTTGTTAACCAAGAATTACCTATAATATAAGACAGATCTACCTTTCCATCCATAATTAAGTCATGAATCAGGTTAGCTTTATTTATGGATAGATCCAGCATTTTGATACTTCAAATAAAGATCTGATTGTTACACATATTCTCACTTGGTCATAAATTTTGCCAAAAATAATAAGAGACAAGTTTTAGAAATGGTATGTGTTCACTTGGTGCCTTTGCAGGAAAATGTTTCTTCAGTAGCATGCAAAGGTTGGATTGTGTATTAAGGGACAGGGTATCACAGATATTAAATAATAATGGTGTGTTTGTTTATTAGTTTTAGCTTTTTTATGAGAAATGCTGATTTGAGCAACACAGAGATCTGTGTTTACCTGAACTGACAAAAGAGCTTTATTACAATGCAAGAAGCAGACCGTTGTTGCTGCCACTTCAGAAGAGAAAATTAAAATGCCATGAAATGTAAAGAATTTGAGGAATAAGTGCTCCAGTGTCATTTGACAAGGGAGATTTGTTAAGCTGTCAATTATGCTGATTAACCAAATGACCACACATTATCACTTTTAATCTTGCTTGCTGCATAATTTATGTGCTTAGGCAATAACCACTGTTCACACTGTTTCTTGTGGCAGTAACAAATAAAATACTCCAGCCCTGCTTGCCATGAGCTTTGTTGATATCATTGTGTCTTTTTCTTAAAGAGAAAGAGACAAATTCAGAAGATCTCCTTGAATGAATATGCACTTAGGCAGACAAAAGTGCACTCAATTTTGTGTACAATGCAATTAAAAGACAAGGTATAGAAATGCTAATGAAAACAGGTGGCACTTTCAAACAGGCAAACACTACTGAGCTCATTTATATTAGGTAATTATACTTCTCATTAACTCTTTTCCATTGGTGCCAGATTGGTTGTTACTTTGCAGGGAATATGTCTATCTGGAAGCTGTATTTTTCTTTAAATTACCCAATATTAAATTGTTAATTCAAATCCAATAATTTTGACGGAGCTGGAATCAGGGTGTTGGAATTGTGCTGGAAACTTCTTTATGCTTCTTTCAGACTTTTTTTTTAAAAACCTGTAATTTATCCTCCCAATGAAGTATGGCAGGGGCAGATTCATCCAAATTATACTCAAAACTACCATTCTCAAAAGGATAAAAAAAAACTAAGCCATGAAATGCCCTTGTTCTAATGCTATGCTAATACAAAGTGCCTTGTTATACCTGGCTTAGTCATTCTAAATCACATTCACGTGCTGATACTCTAAATTTGTAATGCTTGATTCTGGGCTTGGTAAAGCAACTACAGGCAATAGAACTAAACTCTGAATAGAAATTTGAAAATTGCTGGAAAGGACTTTGAGTCAGAAAGAGATGTATTTTCTTCTTCTTGCTCCTTTCTTTGGAGACTCTCTGTGGACCTGTTCACAGAGGTCTGTCAATGGTTAGTGGTTAAATGGAATCTTGAGGTTCAGTGAAGCCATTTCACAAAAACAACAGTAAGGCAGAGCTAATGCTTTCAAGCTGCACTTCTAGCCTTCCCAAAAGCACATGATTGGGAAAGAAGATGCTTGACTAGATGGACCTTTGGTCTGACTCTGCCAAGTTCTTTTTATATGATTCCATTCCCAGTTCTCAGATGTTTGATCATTTTGAAAAATGCTTTTGGCACAACAACCTGTCAGTAGTGCAGGTAGGAACAATTACAGAGTAGAAGGCTTGCTCTGAGCCTTGTTGTTGTTCTACCTCAGACTGAAGTGGAACACTGCAGTGAGGTATATGCCTGTTGTTAACAACAGCACAGTTTGTGCTATTCTTTTTCATTTCTACAGAGATAGGGAGCAGCATAGCTGACAGGGGTGAACTGCCTCACAATGAACGTGTTTATTCTGCTAAAAATTTTACTTCAATTTTAATACTGGAGAAATGACAGTTTTCATTTGAAGAATGAAAATTTACGTTCTAAGCAATAAACAGAAGAAAATAAACACATCATGCTCAAAATTATACCTAAATCAGGCTAGCTTTTTCAAGATCATTATTATACTTTTGATCCTCAAAACATAAAGATACGTTTTTTTCCAAATGTAAGCAAGGAAAAAGTTTATTTATTTGCTTTATTTTATTTCTTTCTAATATTTATATTCTGTCCCAGCCCTAATACTGTAGTTCCTAACAGGAAACATCAAAATAAACATGCAAAGAATAATAATAAAAAGAATAAAGTAAAACACATAAAAGGTGCCTAGAAATGACTAAGGGACAAAAGCATGCTTAAACACCATGATTTTAACTTGCTTGCAAAATACAGACAGGCTCGGGGCCATTTGTACTTCCACAGGAGAGTATTCCAGAAAAGTGGGGGATACCACTGAGAAGGCCTGTCATTGGTCCATACTCTATGAGCCTCATAGAATGGAAGACCATAGGCAGGCTCTTTCTAGATGTCCTGACTGAATAAGCAGATTCTATCTGGTTCAAGGTAACAGAATAACTTAATATTAAAGGGAAGCATAACTTAAAGCAGAGAAAACCTCCAGTGTAGGTATTGTATAACCCAACCTATCAACAACAACCTGTAAGGAAAAATAGCAGCTTTTTCTTTCAGTTTCAAATTAAACCAGAATGCAGTCAGGGGAAAAAAAAACTAACAGCTCTCAAAATGAGTGGTCCACGGCTGATCTGAACTAGGTTCTGAACTGGTGTAGAATCCTCACATGGAAGTTTTCTTTAGACTTTACAAGGTAATAGTAAAGGAAAAAAATATATAGAGCAAAAAATTAAAAATAAAAATAGTTTTAATTAAAATTAATTTAAAAAAAAACAATAGCCCTCTTCTGGTTGGTGTAATGATTATTTAAGTCAGCTCAGCCCTATTAACATTGTTGATTTAATTTGGATTGTTGAATTGTTTCATTTTGAAAAAATGTATTCAATTCAGAAAACTGTCTATTTAATTTCAAAAATAGATTGAATTCAAACTGATTTAAAGCATTCTGATTTAATTCAACAATACATACCAAACTGCCAATACAGAATTGTGCCAGATTGAAATTTTGTAGCCCTAATTATTAGTCCTCAAAGATGGTGACAATCTCTGCTTAACGTATGCATTTGTTAAATCAACTGAAAAAATCATGTACTAAAAAGGTAAATACTTATCTGAGACAAGTTTTATTCTTTGTGACTGCATCCATGGACATAAAATTAAAGATATACTATCACAGATAGATATATACAGATATATATCCAAAATCATTCATCCCACCTGCCAGTCTAAATGCCAGACAATGTCTGAGTTTGAATATATACCTTTCAACCCTTCCCCTCTGAGGCAGTGTTGTTCTTTTAAAAGACAAAGCCACAACTCTTGGAAAATAGAGCAAGAACTCACTGTACATCAGCTGAGAAAACAAGTACTATTCCCATAACAACTGTGATAAATAGCAGAATTACTCCAAGGGCTTGAGGAAGGTCCAGGAAAAAGAAATAAAGAACTTTACCACAGAATTTAGGTTATCTCCAAGAAATAGTTGATAGTATTAATCAGAAGCTGCCTTAAGTTTTATAGTCTTTTGACTGTCTGGGTAGTTATGCTTTATTGTGTCTTATTTCTATTACTCCATACAAAAATAACATTCAGTACTATTTATTTATTTAATTTTTATCCCTTTGTTATTTTTATAAATAACTCAAGGTGGCAAACATACCTAACACTCCTTCCTCCTCCGATTTTCCCCACACCAATAACCCTGTGAGGTGAGTTGGGCTGAGAGAGAGTGACTGGCCCAAGGTCACCCTGTTTTCTAGTTTGCCATTTTCATGTGAGCTGCAATCTACAGTAATTTGCAAATTAAAGATCCTTCCCTAGCTTACTAATGATAATAAACTATTAATGTCTTGTATCTGCTGAGAATGCTGCATATATTTTTGAAAATTGGGTACCATATATCATATATTTGAATGTCTTCTTTAAAAAAAAGTTTTATTTTGTTTATCTCTTTTGAGATAGCCATATTTCTCAAAGGGTGAAAGAAGGGCTGAAACATGTAGCCACACAATTCTGTGCTAGAGGCCACAAGATTGCTTTTATTATTTGATGTAAAATCCACCTTCATTTTTAAAATCTCAAGACAGTGTACATAGCATTCCCTATAGTTTTCTTTTATTAAAAGACTGTGTAGATTTTTATGTGCATAGAACAATGCTAATGATGTGGTGTAAAATGATTTTAATTAAAAGAAAAAGAGGAAAAAAGTAGGGAGAAACTGGAAATTTAATTCATAAATCAAATGAATCAGAGAAAGAGAGAGAGAGAGGGATCAAACTGCTTAAAAATCCTGTTACTTTTTCCCTCCAACAGTGAAACACTTATGAAAATATGTATTAGTAATTCACTCTGAAAATCAGAGGTAAATTTGTTCTTACATTGTATGCTAATTCTTTTGAGAATTCTTTATATGCTGAGTTCACGATTTAAATTCCTTGATAGATTCAAACTATTGGGAATATATCCAAGGAGAACATATATATTGGTGACAAGCAGTGATTGCTTTAAAGTCATGTTGATGATCCTGTGGATTTCAGTTGAAAACATGATAATAATAGAACAAGTTCAAACTATATTGGTTAATATATGAGTTACTAAATTGCATTAATAACTTTGCAAATGTATTATGATGTGTTCAATAAACAAAAACATTTTCTTCCTGTTATATTAGTTTCTCTTTAGGTTAAAAAGAGGAGGAAACTAATTTTATATTTTTTTAAAGCAACTGCCCACTGATTTACAAGAAATGTATTCTGGTTCATATTATTCATAAGTAGGTAGTATTAATTTCATCAACTTCTAACAACTTCTCCTAAGATAGCTTACTCCCTTATGAGTCTTAGTTACTTCTTCTAGAATTAGATAGAAAAGCATAAATTACAGGTGTTTCGCTGAATAAACTGTCAAGAAATGCTTTTAAGTAAATAAAAATCTACAAAGATTAAAAACTTCTTTATCAAAACTAAGGAGGTAATATTATGATATGTCTAGTTTGTCCCCCCAAAATGGAATCAGTGTTGTATTTTCAGTGTATGTTTATGTAATATTTTCCTAGGTAACAAAATTAGAATTATCCTTGCAAGTGTGAATTACAAAAATGTACTTAGAGTAGGGAATTGGAATTTACACAGTGATGATCACAAAAGCTGGGGAAATGTATTTAATAGTATATCAATTCATTTTAAATGATGTGAAAAGATAAACATAGGGATACTTCTTAAAATATAAATCAACCCTGGAGTTAAATTGATCTTTAAATTAAAATTAATTTAAGATCTTAAATTGATCTTAAAGTTTCTCCCAATAATCAAAAGAACTTTAGGTCATCTCTGTACTTATTTATGCTAAAGCATAGTTTCTTGGACAGATTTATATATTGCATCAAGTGATGTCATTCCACTGGAGGAAGTGGATTTGTTAGTGAATACTTCAGAACAGATTTGGAGCAAAAAAGAAGGAGGTGAATGAAGGAAAGCCCCAGTTGGAAATAGTGTGATAATTAAGTATTATACCACCATGTATAATACAATTATAATACTGACAAGCTTCTCTGTTTATGCATGGATGCCTGCATGTTCCTGTCTGTCAGTAAGCACCTTCACACTACTGGACTATGAACTATAGTAGCCTTTCCTGGTATGGTGCCTCCAGAAGGCTTTAGTGGAGATGATACAGTTAAAAGCCCAAGGCATCTGAAAGACAATAAATTGGAAAAAGTTGTTCTCCAGGATATTTGCTTTATATTGACTGATATTTCAGGCCTTTAATAAGGCTGAAAGAGTTGAAATACCCTTTCTGTAGTCATAGTTGCAATTTAACCATGGATATTATGTGCTGGTGTTATGATCTCAAACTAATCTATGAACTCTAAAGTGGAAATCATTTTCCATCATCTCTGAAATACTAAAATTATATTCCCAAATAGATGATTTGTTCTAAACACAAACATATAATCTTAAATAGGATTCTATAAATATTTGGCTAAGTTGAACTATTAAGTGAATGCTATGTGGAATAGGTTTCACAGTGTTCTCCAGAAACAATATGTTCACTCAGAGCATGTACTATGGTTTTATCTTACTTGTCACAATGAAAAAGCTGCCTTATGTCCTCTTCAGACTATGAGATGGCCAGGCAGAATACTAATAAAATTCCTTATTGAACAAACTATTTACAATAGTAAAAGTTCTGCAATAGATTAGAATGTGTGGTTCAATTCAAGTCCAACCAGGTGGCAGAGGGCATGCAGGCAACACTGCAGGGTTAGGCTCGGACAAGGTGGCAAGGCAGAACTTGGCCACTTCTCTGATGGAGGCTGCAAGATTGGAAGGAGCTAGAGTGCATGGCAAAGAAGGGGCTGGACCTTTAGGTTGGTATTCTGGCACACAGGCTGGATCAAGCGAACACCCAGAGGCTAGGCTAGGCTTGCTGAAGTATCAAAGCAGGGCTTGGTTCTATAAACGAGATGACTTGGCTGGAGTGTCTAGGCGAGGCTTGGTTCTGAAGGCAATGCTGGACTTGGCTGAAACACCTAGGCAAGACTCAGACCTGGAGGCAAGGCTGGACTGGACTAGAGTGTTTACACAAGGCTCAGATCTAGAGGCAGAACTGGACTGGACTGGATCATCTAGGCAAGGTTTGAATCTGGAAACAAGTCTAGATTGGACTGGAGCACTGAGGCAAGGCTTGGATCTGGAGACCAGGCTAGACTGGGCTGGAGCACTTGGGCAAGCCTGGGGTCTGGCGGCAAGGCTGGACTGGACTGGAACATTTAAACATGCCTGAGAGCTGGATGCAGGGCGGGGCTGGACTGGAGCGTTCAGGCAAGGCTGAGAGCTAGAGGTCTTCCCAGATCACACTGAAGCACAGCGACGAGGCTTGGAGCTTCTCAGCTCTCCTTTCTTGAGCACTGATTGGAGGCTTCAAATCTCCCTCCGGAGTTTGTCTAATCATCTCCTGCAATTTCTTCCACTCTGCTGAGTCATTTCCTGGTTTAGATTTTTCAAAACCTTGCTGATAGGTTTTGTTTTCCCCTTCTGTCTCCAAATAAGTTTTGTTTTCAGAGTCAGAAGCAGGCTCAAATCTCACACCTTAATTCCACAATATGGAACATAATTCTCCTGGTCATTTTTCTGTCACTAAAACAAAAAAAGTTTTCATTTTTCTTACTTTGTTGTCTTACACTGTGAAAATAACAAATTATTCCTCAGTGATCCTTTTCTTATTCTCAAACAACTTCTTAACTAAAGGGCCAGCTTTTAACACTTCCTTGTTTCTCCAGTAATAGTGTAGCCTTAGGCTGAAGATTGAAAAAGACACCCAAGGCAGCTTCATTTCTTCTGATGTAGCAATTGACACTGTGACATTGTTTCTCACCAATTTTCGCTACAAGTCACACTTCCTGCACGTGAAAGAACATGTATACACACAAACTATATACACCTCTTTGTGGATTTATTTTTATTCTTTTAAAAATGTCTGGCAATAACATATATCAGAAGTATTTTTAACAGGAAAACAACCTAAAATCCATATATAGGAACAACTGCCTATAATGGAAAAGCAGAAAGGGACAATCTATGCTACTAAAAAAAGCAACATGGAAAGGAAAAGGTCTTCAGATGGGAAGAACAAGTTTCACGCAAAAACATACAACTTGTTGTGAAATGAAGATGCAAGGAGGGAGATATGATAATGGCAGAGACAATCCAGTAGCAAAATGACAATTTCAGCATGCCTGTGCAAGATCTTTGCTTTATTGTAGGGAGCTTCCTTTGGGGCAAGTAGATAACAGGTGTCTGTTTTTTTTCTAATTCATGAAGACGTTATCCTAAAACTTAGAGCTGGATGGGAGCTGTTTTGTCAGCAGTTATACAGTTCAAACTAAGGACTTAAATGGAAGATGGAAGCGTTGATCTTAGCTAGACAAAAGGTGCTTACAGGCACTATCCCTGCTCCTTAATAGGCTAATACACTGCCAGCCAAATACATTGCTGGCAGCCCTGAAATACCTGCCCAGCAGCCATAATCTCTAATTGTGCAATCCTAAATATGATGAGAGAGTTAAAAAGCTACCCAAAAAGAACTCCAACCCAGTCTAGATGTTCCTGCTTCTGTCTTTGAAGTTTGCTCAAGACCTGTGGATTGATGTGAAGCCTAGTTTGGATAGTACTTTCCAGAAGAGCAAGTATGCAGTCTCATTCAACCTTAGCTGTCACTGGATTTGCAGGAAATTACAACTGGTGCTAAATTTAGTGACTAGGCTGCTAAGGTCCAAGGATCACATGATGCTTACCCTAAAAAAAAAATCTGTACTGGTTGCCAGTTGGCTACCAATCATCATTTGGACTGCTGGTTTTGACCTCTAGAGACCTAAACAACTTAAGGCCTATCTATTTAGAGGATTGATTCTACAGACTTGCCCATTTACTTAGACAGAAAATGCTGTTTTGAAGATTCCCTTACTGTCATAATGTTGCCTGTCAGGTATGCAGGAGAGAGGCTTTTCGTGTATAGCCTGGAAAGACTATGGAATACACTCCACATGGAGTTATATTTGGCCTCCATTTTCTTAGGAAAATCGTCTCTTTCACCAAGCTTTTAAAATTTTTATTTATTTGTCATATTTGTATAGCCACCCATCCCATAAACGAGTGACTTTTTTAATGGATTTGATTTGATCTTAACCAATTTTGATTTTACTATTGCTTTGATATTAATTCTATTATATCGCCTCCTTGGACTCTAGGTAACTCACAGTAATACAAAGACCACAAACAACCACAAAATATACATATTAAAGCAAAAACAAAAACTGTATAAAATGCTTCCTCCCTAGTTTGGATGCTTCCAACTAACATGTATCCTCTTCCCTGAGTCTAAGGTAGAAAAGACCCTGATTCCCAATCCTTTGAAATACTACAGAACCTCTCATAGTTTTGTTAGAATGAATTCTTACCAGGGTAAGAACAGAGGTGGAAGGTTTATTTCTTAAGAGTATGTACATAGTACAGAGTATGCTGGTTGGAAGGTGGCCACACCTGTATCTCCCCCACAAGCCCTATATATAGGAGAGCTTGGCTGTTGCTATGCAAAGGCGTTTCCGCCCCCTAGGAACTTGAGAAAAGTACAGTTTACCCAATTTCAGAGAGGAGGCACTCTGTGGTCAGGCCCCCTGCTGTTGGTGTTTCCTGTCCTGGTTGTCTGGGTTCCCTGCAGGGCTGTGGCTTTGTCTACTAGCTTGGAATGTTCACCTTGGAAGGAATCTTTTGTGATTGGATTATGGAGAACTGTTTGGCTGGGGAAGAACATTTACCTGAATCGGCTCTGCTAAAGTCTGTGAATGAGCGGCCTTTTGTGTTCCAAGGTTTCTGACTGAATCAGAAGGGAGTCCTTTTTTTGAACAGTTGGGCTTCCTTTTACAAATTAATCTCTGGCATCTCCTTTTTGTATCAAACTGATTCTATTTTGTAACCTTTAACCTTTTACCTTACTCAAGGAAAAGGCAATATTGCAGGGAGACAGTGTTCTGGAGGAAGATAACATGGAGGGCAGGGAGCAATCTTAATTTCTTCCAACCAATGAAGCCATCCAAAGTGGCCCCTGAACTGGGACTAAAATGCTGCCTTCCTCCTGACCTGACACAAATTGCAGATGCATCACAGAACAGGAATGTCCTGCTGCTCAGCTGAGAACTTGCTGACACCCTGCTACTTTATGAAGAGACCATGATTGACAAGGCAGCTTTTGCAAGGAAAGACCAGATCACCAAAACTAACCATACTAGCCCCCAAAAGGAGCCATTTGGAACGGACAAGCTACTTGAAGGAACTACCAACCTCTTTCCTACCATGGTTTGCCTGATCACATGACTAATGAAATTTAAGTTTCAAGTATTTTGTTTAAGAAGGAAAGGCTAACAATTCAGGAATGTTGAAAGCACAATTGTGTGTGTGTGTTGTGTTTTAGTATATTTTAATATTTCTAAATAATTTATTTGTCTGTGATTATAGAAAAGTAGAATACTATATTACTCCAGAAAACCAATACTATATAGAAAAGTTATGGTAGACAGAAACTCACCATAACAATGTCTAATAATACTTACACTACATAGTGGACAGTAAAATACTCAATATATTATGAATAGTAGATAGTGTAATATATAATATATTAGGATAAGCATGACTGAATTATGCTTGTTTCTGATCTATAAAGCATATTGGGATTTAGTAAACATCTCTTAAAGCAGCTGAAATGCAATATTAAGCATTTTGCTATAATTGTAATCAATCTTGTAAACTGTTAATACTTAAAGTACTAAATGAAAATAGGATCTCCGTCAAGAAAAAGTAAGAAATATCCAGCCTCTTCTAATTGTTTTCTTAAATATTTGACTTATTATATGCAAATATGTCACAAGTTCAGTAGAACTCAAAAGCTTTATTATGACCCCAGTCACTAGCCATAGCAAAGAGGGCCATGAGTTACCAAGCGTTCTAACAAATGTTGCAATTGTATCTGCTCTGGAAAATAAAGTCCCACCTCCTCATTCAGCCCTCAAGTGAATGGCCATAATAAACAGAAAACACAATTTAAAAAACCTGTTATAAGAAATGAAGCAATAAAAGCAATTATACAAATCTAAATGTGCTATGGATCACTGATTCATAACAGATTCAATTGATCTGTTCCCCATTATGAAAATTCACTCGGTTTGCATGCTTAGAACTGCACTGGTATAGATGAGCAACCTTTTTCAACATGTCTGGAGCCACATTTCCCAAATTGTATAGCAAATATGGCTGTTGATTGGCTGTTAAATTCTGGATGTTTTCACTTCAGTATAAATTACCAAGCTGTGAAAATATAAAGTACCAAGCTTGTCATGTTTTTCCTTTTTTTTTTTTTCTGATCAAGAAAAGGATTCAGATCATCACCCAATTTGCAAAATTGCCCTGTTCAAGAAAAAAATGATAAACAAGAATGCATAGGAGGAAATAAGAAATAGGAGCAAATGAACAATAGGGCAAGAAAATAAAGAGAACTCATACCTACGTATGGTAAGAGATGGTTTATCCACTGGATGTGAAAGAGTTCTCTTTATAAACTACCATAGTAAAAAGACATGAGGTGGCTTTCTTGAGAGAAAATTAGAAATGTCATTCTTGAACTGATGAAAAAGCATTCATTACATCCAAATCAGCTGCATTCTTATAGCTACCACTACATATGCTTCTGCACTGCTTTTATAATTAACTACATAAGCTATTTTTTCAACAATTAAAACAATGGAGGTTATGAACCTCTTCAAGTGTAATCAGCCTCTTGAAGGGATTTTAAACAGCATGCATTGTGTAAACTAGAAACATTCTTTTTCATGTAGCAGACAGTGATGTGCTGACAAAGTTTAAAGGGCATCCACAAAAACTTTTCTTTCCAGTCAGCAAATGTGATATTCTCCTCTCTCTCCCTCCCTCCCTCTCTCCCTCTCTCTCTCTCTTCTTCCTTATATTAACATTCATATTTCCCTGGAAAACTTTTCTTATTCCATTCCCAACTCTATCATTTCACTTCAGTGAAGATGAATGGCATGCATTGGCTCCTTTTGGATGGAGACAGCAGTAGAGCACCAGGTAGGGCAGCAGAAAGTAGAATAGGAACCATGGCATATCCCTACACCTTAGAATGATGCATGGGACATAACCAATGATTTCCACAGGTCCAAATGAATGGTAGTGGCCCTACTTGATAAATACACACCTGCATATTTTTCAAAATTAAAGTATAAAAGCAGCAACCACGATATCCCAGAACTATTGAAATTGGTAGCCTGTGCTTAGTTGTTTGGCAACATCAGAAGTGCCTATTTCAAATCTTATCTTTGCCTCACATTTACTCTGTGGCCTGGTCTGGTACCAAATGACTTTTTGAATTATTAAAATTCCAAAATATTTACATGGCAAATACTGATTATTTTTATATTTGTGTGTGTTGGTAAAGCCTTTCATGTTTTGACTATAAAGTCTATTTTTTAAAAAAATGGAAAGATTTTGAGTTTTTCTCACAAGAAACTTTTTATTTATTTATCCTGCCTTTATTATTTTTATAAATAACTCAAGGTGGTGAACATACCTAATACTCCTTCCTCCTCCTCTTTTCCCCACAACAACAACCCTGTGAGGTGAGTTGGGCTGAGAAAGAGCGACTGGCCCAAGGTCACCCAGCCGGCTTTCATGCCTAAGGCAGGACTAGAACTCGGACTCTTCTAAGCCCAGCACCTGAACCACTGGACCAAACTGGCTTTTATCTAAAACTACTAGAATCCTTCCAGACTATGGTATTATCTAACAAATTACTGTATATTTCTGAATTTTCATTATCATGCAGCATATAAACAAAAGGCTATACCAAATAACCAAAAGATCAGAACTGATTGTTAGGAAGGAAGGAAGGAAGGAAGGAAGGAAGGAAGGAAGGAAGGAAGGAAGGAAGGAAGGAAGGAAGGAAGGAAGGAAGGAAGGAAGGAAGGAAGGAAGGAAGGAAGAAGCCTACTCTGTTTAATGCTAAGTTAATTCTTAACTTAGATATGCCTGCCAGACTCCTTGTAGTGCATAAGAGCACTAGAACATATATCTTTATAAGAGAACTACATTACTGTAAAGTAGGCAACTATTCGATAGTTCTGCTTTCTTGTTTGAAGAAAAGCTATTATTTCTGATGTTGGCTTTAGATTCAACCCCATTGAACTTAAGATCCATTAAGTTCTAAGTAACATATTGATTGATTGATTGGTTGGTTGGTTGATTTAAAACATCACACTTCTTTGTGCTTAGAGCATAATTCTATATATGTTTTGGCAAATAGCTATATTCTTGATATGTACAAGGGATAAAAAACAGTTGACAAAATAGGAGACTGCAAATGGCGAAAGAATAAGACTGTTCTTTAGGCATGGGCTGTACACACTGAATACAAAATTGTTTTCTGAGCTTTAACTCACTGTTACATGATTTGCTCCCCACCTCACCCCCTTGGCTCAAGGTTTGCCCAAATGTAATACTATGATCAAGCCAAGGGGATAAAAACACTGACTGCAGGGATCAATTCCCCTTTTCAGTCAAAAATGATACTCTTATGTACTAGAAAGAATCTGGCTGGTGTATCTAGTGAGAAAAAGATCCCAGCTTGAAGAAAAGTGCAGTGACTTCAATAGTCCCCTCTATCTCAGGCATAAGAAATTCAAAGAAAAATGTATTACAAAAGTTCCAAAGATGACCTTACTAAACATCCCAACCGACTTCACAAGGTTATTCTTGAGGGGAAAAAAAGAGGAAGGAGTGTTATGTACACAGCCTTGAACAAAGGTGGGACATAAATCAAATAAATAAATACAGAGATGTCTGAATAGTGCAGCAAGGCTATATAAATATGTCCAATAGTGCAAACAAGGGGAATTGTCCTAACAGTGAGAATCACACTGAGACGAGGAGTAGTTCTCTAGTGTTTATTACTGCTACATAAACAGAATCCTAACAAACTGAATAAGTCTGGGAAAAACCCAGACATATAAACCCCAAAAGCTAAGGCGGGCCTGATCTGTGTCTCTTTGAATGGCTGCTTAATTCCACAGTACTACGCATGTATTTTCCACCCTGGATAGGAGCCCCTTCCTGCTCACCATCATTACTCATGACAGGAATATAGTCTCTACTTCAGGGAGAAAAATGCCCCTAGTTTGTACTGTTGACACCTAACTTGTTGTAGGAAAAAAAAAATCTTTCAGGGATAATTTTCCTTTAGATTTCTTTTCTAAACAGCACACCTGGGGAGGGGTGGACTTAGTATCACTTGTAGAGTTATCCCTAGTAGTGCAAAGTTACCTAGCTTTGAAGTTGGTCTTTCTAAACTGTGTGTTAATTACTACAGGTACATGAAGCATGAAGAAAATAACAGCCAACAAAGAAATATCCTCTTACTATTTCAGTAACGGCGTTCCGTGAGTCATGCCGGCCACATGACCCGGAAGTGTCTATGACAACGCCGGCTCCAAGGCTTAGAAACGGAGATGAGCACCGCCCCCTAGAGTCGGATTCGACTGGACTTTACGTCAAGGGAAACCTTTACCTTTACTATTTCATTTAAAGGGCATCTTGTGGTTGGTGAACCATGTTCTATATTTGAAGAGAGAGTTGGGATAAGGCAGCCTGGCAATTGCCTGCTGTGGTGAGAATAATAGGACAAAGGGTTAATTCATAGAGATATGAGATAACAAAGATACCCAAAAGTAGGAAACACAGGAAGCATTTCCTTTTGGTGGAATCTCCTTTTTGCATTAGAGATCTGGCACTATAACCACTGAGTACTGTATAACTCTTACACCACATCACCTAATGGAGGTGGGTGAATCTTTAAGTTTTACTTTGTGTCATATATATAAAACAAGATCATTCCATACCATTTGGGGATCAATTTACAAGCTTGTTTAAAAAAAAAAAACAGGCAAAAGATATGAATTTTTAGTAGACATTTCTCCCCATACATTTTTAAATGCAATTTCATCTAATATGTGGATTTGGAAGTACTTTTCCCCTTAATATGTTAATTGTTTGTATTTGTTATACACAATCTTAAAAACAGAGGATTGCACTATAAAATTCTAGGAGTGCTAAACACAATATACAAGTTTCTTTTTCCTTTCCCAGTTACATTTTGCAGCTTAGAAAAACAGTTGCCTTGGTACCTAGTGTACAATATTCAGCAATCATCAATAGACTGAGCACACAGATACACTTTCATTGTTTTCAACTAATGAACAGGCCTCTTGCCACTGAGCACAGTTATGTGCTAAGCAGAAATGCAAAAATGAATTGGAAAGGCTTTTACTTATCAGATATGTATCCTAGAATTCTTTCTTTAGTCAACTCATAGCTGACCATCTCACTGTTATCTCTGATTATGTAGATATTGAGCAAAAAGGCACAAAATTCCTCACTTTCAGTGTTGTGGAACTGAAGTGTGGTAGGATATAAACAATTGAATTTCTAGAACTTTAGTTTCTATCAGTTTGTAAACAGAAGTATTGTTGAGAAATATGAAGTTCTGAATTTAATGGAATTCTGCCGAATGTTCATTCTTTTGGCAAGACCTGAAATTTCTGTCCACAAATCCAGCCATAGTAACACTATTTTAACCAAGTATTCTTTGTTTATCTAGATATTTCTCCAGTATTTGACAAAGACTTATGCTAATATCTCTGCCAGCCCACAGCTCCATTTATTCATATCAATGATGGTTTAATACTAAATCAGACACACTTATTTGTTTCACATCCTCTCTTATTAGTGAAAGATAAGCAATTTATACTTACAAAAACCTGATGCAAATCTTCTTATGCTTGTAAACAAAACAAAGAACAGTAAGCAGAACAATTTTGTGAGAAAAAAACCATAACAAGAAGAACATCCCAGAAGAGACAAAACTCAGCCTCTTCATATGTTCATTTAGCAACTGTAATAATGCCCTTGTTGTTCAGATTGTTACCACAGCAAAGGTATCAGTACCAATGCTTTATGTATACTGAAAGCTGTAATAATAATTGTATCATGCCAATTGTTATTATTTGCAATATTAACTTAATCATCCTACTTGAGAAATATACATATACATATATATTCTATATACACACGCACGCATACATGCACACTGCTACAAAGCTAACTTCTGTAATATTTTCAGTGTCTATATGTCTATATTGCCTGAGCTTCAAATGTTTGTTTTGTACATACAGTTTCAGGCATCATAAAAATATGCACACAAGTAGAGCACCCCCAAGTAAATGAAAGAACTATCCTGTGATTCCCTGGAAGATTTTTTTTTTTAAACAGGTTTGATTGGGTTTTAAAGATTGGCGTTCACTATGGGACAAACCAGCCAGTATTTTCTGAGGGCAATGGTGCCACTTTAATGCAACAAGAATCTCAAAATGACACTGTGGCATTCCATCACGTTTTAATTTATCCCCTCTCCAGCGTTCATGGATATATTTATGCTAAGGGATTTATGGTAATAATCATGTAAGAAACTAGAATCTTAGGTAGGTGATAGCAGAACTAAAATCTTTGGGAACCGTTGCAGAATTGCTGTTCCCTTCTCTTTGTCATGGGCAGATAGCAGATTGGAGAGATGTCAGAATACTACTAGGTCCTAACAAAAAATCTAACTACTTCCTACCAACAGCTATAAGGAAATCAAATTTAATTGGTTTTCCCTGCAGCTCTCAGACATTAACTACAAGATATATTAGTAGCAAGATCACCTACCTGAATGAATTATAAATAAATACTTCGATAATAAGGCAGAAAATTCTCCTGGTTTCTGCATTTGTTTGATAATACAAGAATATGGAATGTGTGAAAAAAAATACTGCTAGCAATTTCTAATTATTCTGAGGTGGCAGTTGTGATATAATATCACAAAAAAGGAGAGTATTGCATAGGTATATAGGACCCAATCATTTTAGTGTAATAATACTGAAAATGTGAGCTATAGTTAATTGGAAAATGGAATTTATGGGCATTTGTGTTATAATATCACCATATTTTAGTCTACTGTCTCCCTACAATATGACATTGCAGTCATATGTGCACCCACAGACACTTGCAGTAAGTCCCATCCATATTAGGATGCAGATGCATATTTGATAGTCACTGAATATAGGCTTCTGCTGGGAAAGGAGAAGTTAAAACATGTAGCCCTGTCAGAATAGATCTTTGATTCTACTTACATATCACATGCAAAAGAGAAACTAATTTGCTTTATTGAAGTAAATCTTTGAGCAACTTGTTATAATTGTTATAACTTAATGATAACAAGTTAAGATATAATTTGTTGTTTATATCTTAACAAATGCATCTTTTGCAGTTAACTAATGTATAGTCACTAAAGCAGTGGTGTTCTGAAATAGCTAATGTTTATTTCTTCTTTTTTTTTTCATTTCAAGATCTCATGGCAGTCCATACAAAATAGGTCTGGATTTAGGTGATTTCATCATGTATATAGATTTATGTTACAGATTTGAGGGAAACACATAACCTTCACTAAGGTATCTTGAAAACAAACAAGAAATGACCACGGATAGAATATCCGGTAACTAAGTTACTTGGATTACTTAAAGAAAAATATTCTCTACTTTTAAAATTGATTTGCTTGGATTTGTCTTTCCAGTCCTGCAGGACTCTGAGAAGCTTATAGGGATTCTCAGTTTCTTTCAAAAGTATGTTGTCTCAAAATGGAAATTATTCATTTTCCATAAATCTATAAGACTTGCTTCTGGCCAAATGGTACGTTTCTCACAAAATAAGTGTGTGGAATTTTCCCAAACTGATCTCTATGCATTCAGTAGAAAATAACAAAACTTTTTGCCTGACACTGGACAGCTGAATTATTGTAAACAAAATTAATGTATGACCCCAAGGTACAGTATATCAAGGTATAGTGGAGCAATGATCTACACTGAAAGAGTGAAAAAAGAGGCATCTGATAACCACAAAGAAGGATATAAAATATGCATGAAAAAAGGAAAGTTGTAATGAGTTAGAGAAGAGTAAGAATAAGCAAGATGATATCAAGGTAATAATCAGAAAACTAAAGGAAGGCTTGAAGTGACTAACCTATGTCTGCTTGTTTCACCAATAACTTAATTGTTTTCAGATAACTAGAAATGTTTATATTTTTCTTTCTAAATGAAGTCTGGAAGATTGGTCACCCTTCAAAAAGAAGACATTGTTAGATTGCATCAAGCTATTAGCAGAGAACCTATGAAACTACAGACTTGTCAACTTGTATCCATACTGGATTGTCCTCAGATAGATAATTAAATAGTGTATTTGTCAGCATTTGGATAGGCACGCTGTAAATAATTAGAGCCATCACGGCTTTGTCATCAATAAATCATGCCACAGTAATCTTACCACCTTCTTGGATAGAGTTACTAAGCGTAGTAGATCAAGGAAATGTCATGGACACAGTTTATCTGGATCTCAGAAAAGCTTCAGTAAAGTTTCTCATGATTTAAATGATAAAATATGGGCTAGATAATATTACTCTTAGGCTTACAGTTGGCTGAATTACCACATTCAAATGTTCTTTTAATGGCTCCACTTCACCTGGGAGGTGGGAGGATGAAGTGAAAGATTCACAAAACTTGGGCCCAATGCTGTGCAACATTTTTATCAATGTCTTGTATGAAGGAGTTGTGGGGACACTTGCCAAGTTTGCAGATGACATAAAACTGATAGGAGTGGCCAATATCTTTGAGAAAGAAGATTCAAAAAGATCTAGATAGGCTTGAGCAAAGAGTTGAAATGACTAGGATAGAATTTAACAGAGAGAGATGTAAAATTTTGCATCTATGTGAGAAAACAAAAAGCACCAATATACAGTAGTGTATGGGATTTACATATACATGTGGCTTCACGGTGAAGAGGATCTGCATGTCTTTGTTGACCACAAATCAAGCATGAACTGGTAGTGTGTGATACAGTTGGTAAAATGGGAAATGCTATGTTTGGTACATAAACAAGAACACAAAGCCTAGAACATGGGAAGTAATATTTCCACTCTTCTCTGCCCTGGTCAGACCCCACATGGAATACTGCATCCAATTCTGGGATGATTTTAGCTTGTTGAGTTTGACTCAGTAATAATTAAAGTGTTCCATATAACCAATTTTTGAGTAATATTGATGTTTGAATATTATGTAAATCCATTTGATTGGGGATTCAAGTTTCTTATGTACTGATTAACTGAGTTTCCATAATTTTCTAAAGGCTTTTATACAATGAATTTTGTCCTTTACATTTATGTGTATCTTTTTCCCCCAAATTCTGCTTACATTTATGTTTAAATTTCCCCCTGTATCAAGTTCTCTATGCCAAATCTATTAAAACCTTTTTATTACTTTCTAGTAGAAACATATTTGTCCCTGATTAAGAGAGTGTATTGAAGCAAGTATTAATACCATAGATAGAGCAAAATCTATGTTCATGAATGCTCATGAAACTATTTTACATTGGTCACTAATCAGGTTTGTCTCTTCTTGCTAATATTAACTTACTTTTCATATAATTTAGATTGTCATTTTGGAAACAAGATGTTGGAAACCCTCTGGAATTTATCCCAGTAACAATTTTAATATGATTTAAGAAAAGTATTTTATACTGTATATTTTTCACCACTGTATATTTTTCTGTATATTATACTGTATATTTTTCACCATCCATGATTTTTTTCCCTAAAAGTTCCCTGTGAGCCCCTACTTGATCTAAAGAGGGAATATTGTGCTGAACTCCTCCCTTCTCCCTCCCAGCCAATCATACTCATTCATTCATTTACATTCAACTTCTTTTTTCCCCCTTTCCCCTAAGGTTGATATTAAATCATGATATAATTCATAGAGTTCATAGTACTAATTGTTTTGCTATCTTCTGTCTTAATTTCTCTTTATTGTAACTACATATATCCTTTAGAAGCTTCAAGCCCATCTTTGCACTTACAGTGGAGGCGGTTTTATTAAGGTCACTTAAACCTCTGGCCATTCCTTGAGGAGCAGAAATAATTTTCCTTTGCTAAGGCTTGAATATCATTAATTTGAAAGGAAACCCCTCCTTATATCTTATTCCTCATTTAGTCAGTTGCTCAGTTCTTTTTTCCTGTAAAATTTATTTCTGCTAGGTGCTTTTGGAATGATTTCTCTTTTGTGCGAGTGTTGATAAATTTCATTAAGTTTCTCAGTCTTTGTATCTCAGTGAGCCGAAGAGTAAACATTCTATGGGCATATATCCTTATCCAGTAGTTTTATATTAGGAAACAAATTGTTAAATTTTGTTGCCAGGTAACAAATTATATCAATATTCTCAGTATTCTTTAAGATTTCTGATCCTTAGGTTATTTCTTCTGCTCTGATCTTGCAAACCTGCCAAGCTTATCTTTTTGAATTTATTCTATGCAATAAGTTATGCAATAACTTTTTGAATGTATTCTATGTTTGATGCATTCTTAAGGCTAGAACCATATGCTTCGCTGACTGAGCTATGCTTCACTTCATACATTTCCTTAAATTGCTCATTAATTTGTTCAGACATACCTGCTGTGCCCTCTCTTATCACTGATATGGACTTCTACCATTCCAGTTTTAGTTCTTGCTTGAGTTGTCTGATCAAGTACTTGTAGTAGATTTCAGTGGTGCTGCTGGTTCTCAGGAAGGAGGGAGCATATTCCAAGGAGCTGGAAGAGATAAGAGGAGGCACAGTCCATGCAGCAATGGTGGGAAAATAAAGAGGTTTAAAATAGCTCCTCCCTAGAGCTCTCCCAGGTTATTTCCCTTTAGGTTAGGTAGAGTAATTTTAGTCTGGCAAGATTCTGTCTATATGGTGTGAGCAAATAAAGAACTGAAGTTTGAATGGACTGATTCTCCGTTGTTCTTGGGCTGGGTCTGACAATACTTGATCAAGTGAGTCCGAATGTTGTTTACCATGATGACTAACCTTAAGTGGTTCACTCTTGATATCTTATTGCTGGAGGAGTGCTGAGGTTCACATATTCATGATTTTGTCAGAGAGGCTGTACTTCTTTTGCCTTTTATGTGTAATGGCATGTGGGAATGACCTTGGGAAACAGGCGATGTGCTACCTAGGGGATGGTCAGATAAGAGAGGGCATAGCCTGCCACTGCAAAGCAGGAGAGGCAAGAGGCTCAGAAGGGAAGATTCTGTCAGTGTAGCATTGCAATAAAGTAAAATTAGCTTATCTGGTTGTGTTTCCTGTCTGGTCTGCCTGGTATGGCTGACATTATGTGAAGCCCCTTTCCTGAACTTTTCCCTTCTCTTTGATGTTTCAAAACAGTTCATCTAAGTTAGAAGGCTGAAATCTGCCACACAGCTGGGGCAAGAGGAGAGTGAGGGGTTCAGAATACCATCTTTTGCATATGCAGACTGTGTGTGCTTTAGGCCCCCTTTATTAAATGTTGTCATCTTTTGGAACTGAGGAAGCATGCCTTCTCTGTTGTGGCCCACCCTCTGGAACAGCATCCCCTAGAGATAAGGACAGTACCTCCTCTCTAGGAAAGCTCTTAATCAGTCTTCTGTTTCCAATTCAAACAGAGTTAAGACATTAGTAAATATAATAAGCTGAATTTCATAATTGGATAATTTATTTACATTCACTCATTTTATTCAAATTAAATTGTCAGTATTTAAGAAGGGAAAAGAATAAAGCAGCCTTATATCTAGCTAACTTTGTGTTAACTTATTGAGAACTTATTTTGATGTCGCAATAATTTAAGGTGATACAAAATCTTTGTTGTTTGTTGTTTATTCGTTTAGTCGCTTCCGACTCTTCGTGACTTCATGGACCAGCCCACGCCAGAGCTTCCTGTCAGTCGTCAACACCCCCAGCTCCCCCAGGGACGAGTCCGTCACCTCTAGAATATCATCCATCCATCTTGCCCTTGGTCGGCCCCTCTTCCTTTTGCCCTCCACTCTCCCTAGCATCAGCATCTTCTCCAGGGTGTCCTGTCTTCTCATTATGTGGCCAAAGTATTTCAGTTTTGCCTTTAATATCATTCCCTCAAGTGAGCAGTCTGGCTTTATTTCCTGGAGGATGGACTGGTTTGATCTTCTTGCAGTCCAAGGCACTCTCAGAATTTTCCTCCAACACCACAGTTCAAAAGCATCGATCTTCCTTCGCTCAGCCTTCCTTATGGTCCAGCTCTCGCAGCCATATGTTACTACAGGGAACACCATTGCTTTAACTATGCGGGCCTTTGTTGTCAGTGTGATGTCTCTGCTCTTCACTATTTTATCGAGATTTGTAATTGCTCTTCTTCCAAGGATTAAGCGTCTTCTGATTTCCTGACTGCAGTCAGCATCTGCAGTAATCTTTGCACCTAGGAATACAAAGTCTTTCACTGCTTCTACATTTTCTCCCTCTATTTGCCAGTTATCAATCAAGCTGGTTGCCATAATCTTGGTTTTTTTGAGGTTTAGCTGCAAACCAGCTTTTGCACTTTCTTCTTTCACCTTCATCATAAGGCTCCTCAGTTCCTCTTCACTTTCAGCCATCAAAGTGGTATCATCTGCATATCTGAGATTGTTAATGTTTCTTCCAGAGATTTTAACTCCAGCCTTGGATTCCTCAAGGCCAGCTTGTCGCATAATGTGTTCTGCATACAAGTTGAATAGGTAGGGTGAGAGTATACAGCCCTGCCGTACTCCTTTCCCAATCTTAAACCAGTCCGTTGTTCCGTGGTCTGTTCTTACTGTTGCTACTTGGTCGTTATACAGATTCTTCAGGAGGCATACAAGATGACTTGGTATCCCCATACCACTAAGAACTTGCCACAATTTGTTATGGTCCACACAGTCAAAGGCTTTAGAATAGTCAATAAAACAGAAATAGATGTTTTTCTGAAACTCCCTGGCTTTTTCCATTATCCAGCGGATATTGGCAATTTGGTCTCTAGTTCCTCTGCCTTTTCTAAACCCAGCTTGTACATCTGGCAATTCTCGCTCCATGAATTGCTGAAGTCTACCTTGCAGGATCTTGAGCATTACCTTACTGGCATGTGAAATGAGTGCCACTGTTCGATAGTTTGAACATTCTTTAGTGTTTCCCTTTTTTGGTATGGGGATATAAGTTGATTTTTTCCAGTCTGATGGCCATTCTTGTGTTTTCCAAATTTGCTGGCATATAGCATGCATTACCTTGACAGCATCATCTTGCAAGATTTTGAACAGTTCAGCTGGGATGCCGTCGTCTCCTGTTGCCTTGTTATTAGCAATGCTTCTTAAGGCCCACTCAACCTCACTCTTCAGGATGTCTGGCTCTAGCTCACCGACCACACCGTCAAAGCTATCCCCGATATTGTTATCCTTCCTATACAGGTCTTCTGTATATTCTTGCCACCTTTTCTTGATCTCTTCTTCTTCTGTTAGGTCCTTGCCATCTTTGTTTTTGATCATACCCATTTTTGCCTGGAATTTACCTCCAATGTTTCTAATTTTCTGGAAGAGGTCTCTTGTCCTTCCTATTCTATTGTCTTCTTCCACTTCCGCGCATTGCTTGTTTAAAAATAATTCCTTATCTCTTCTGGCTAACCTCTGGAATTTTGCATTTAATTGGGCATATCTCCCCCTATCACTGTTGCCTTTTGCTTTCCTTCTTTCTTGGGCTACTTCTAGTGTCTCAGCAGACAGCCATTTTGCCTTCTTGGTTTTCTCTTTCTTTGGGATGTATTTTGTTGCCGCCTCCTGAACAATGCTGCCAACTTCTGTCCAGAGTTCTTCCGGGACCCTATCTACTAAGTCCAGTCCCTTAAATCGATTCTTCACCTCCACTGCATATTCCTTAGGAATATTAGTGAGCTCATATCTAGCTGATCTGTGGGTCTTCCCTAATCTCTTTAGTCTGATCCTAAATTGTGCAAGAAGAAGTTCGTGATCTGAACTACAGTCAGCTCCAGGCCTTGTTTTTACCGACTGTACAGATGTCCGCCACCTTTGGCTGCAAAGGATGTAATCAATCTGATTTCGGTGTTGTCCATCTGGTGAAGTCCATGTATAAAGCCGTCTCTTAGGTTGTTGGAAGAGAGTGTTTGTTATGCAGAGTGAATTGTCTTGGCAAAATTCTATCAGCCTGTGTCCTGCTTCGTTTTGTTCTCCCAGGCCATACTTACCTGTAATTTGAGGTGTCATTTGACTGCCCACCTTAGCATTCCAGTCTCCTGTGATGAAAATAACATCTCTTTTAGGCGTGTTGTCCAGTAGTTGCTGCAGATTCTCATAGAACTGCTCTACTTCAGCTTCTTCAGCATTTGTGGTTGGGGCGTATATTTGGATCACTGTGATGTTAGATGGCTTGCCCTGAATTCGAATTGAGATCATTCTGTCGTTTTTTGGGTTGTATCCAAGCACTGCTTTAGCCACTTTACTATTAATTATGAAGGCTACTCCATTTCTTCTGTGGTCCTCTTGTCCGCAGTAGTAGATCTGGTGGTAATTTGATGTGAAGTGGCCCATTCCAGTCCATTTCAGTTCACTGACGCCCAGAATGTCTATCTTTAATCTTGACATCTCACCAATAACCACGTCCAATTTGCCCTGGCTCATAGATCTTACATTCCAGGTTCCAATGGTGTGTTGATCCTTAGAACATCGGATTCGCCGTTCACCACCAGCACCGTCGGCCGCTAGCCGTCCTTTCAGCTTTGAGCTAGCTGCGTCATCACGTCTGGGGCTAGTTGAGCTCATCCTCTGTTCCTCCCCAGTAGCATTTTGACCATCTTCCGACCTGGGGGTCTCATCTTCCGATGGTATACCGACATATCTCTGGTTGTACTGATCCATTTAGTTTTCACGGCAAGAATACTGAGGTGGGTTGCCATTACCTTCCCCAGGGATCGCATTTAGTCTGACCTCTCTGTCATGACCTTCCCGTCTTGGGTGGCCCTTCACGGTTTAGCTCATGGCATCATTGAGGTGCTCAAGCTCCAGCACCACGACAAGGTAACGATCCTTTGCTGAAGTACAAAATCTTACTCCCATTAATTTTGGGGATGTTGTCACAGTGAAATAAAACAATACACTTCTACATTTAAATTCCCATTAATTTTAATGAAAGTTATTTTGAAGTATGGATGCTAAAGATACTTTAAAATGGTACTAGTCACAACTAGGAATAAATATTATTTAATGTTCTGTTTGTCAAGACTTAAATAAATAAAATGCTTTGTGAACCACAGCATTGCTTCACCTGTATGCCATTTAAATCAAAATTGTCATTGCTTAAGGTCATTAAATAACTGATACACCCCTACTGGATATCTGAAGGATACTCTTGTCTCCAATCGTTTCTGCCCACCCAATACGTTTTGGCAGACTGACTGCATTCCAGGTCCTCTTTATTAAACATTGTCATCTTGTGGGACTGAGGAAGCATGCTTTTTCTGCCATGGCCCCCACCCTTTGGAACAGAAATCCACAGAGATAAGAACAGTGGCCTCACTCCTAGGAAAGCTCTTAAAACCTATCATGTATTATTGTATTTTGGGTCACCCTTTTCTGTTTGATTCATGTCACTTTTAAGATTGGTATACTCTGGGTTGTCTGTGTGGTTTTATCTGTTTTTATGGATATTTTTTAGGTTTGGGAGACTAGTAAATTTAAATAAATAAATACAGGCAATCTTCAATTAATGACCACAACTGAGACTGGAATCTTGGTTGTTGAGTGAATTTGTTGTTAAGAGAGATGCCCACGTGACTACTTTGCTCAATTATTGCAATCCCAGCTGTCCCAGTTGCAGTCATTAAACAATCTCCTGGGTTGTTAAGCAGACAGATCTGCCTGAAAGAGCTGCCTGCTGAAGGGCTTCCCCTCCCCTCCTGCACAACAGGTTGAAGGGAAATGCTTCAGTAGGCTGAAGGAACGAAACTCATCTCTGCTTCATTCCTTCAGCCGGATGAAGGGTTTCCCCTTCCCTCTTACACAGGAGGAAATTCTTGTTGGGGCTGGAGGAATGAAGGAGATGTCTTCAGGATCTGAGCTTCATTCTTGTGCCTCCATGAAGGGTTTCCCCTCCCCTCCATCCCCTCCCCCCACTTGCAACCTTCCCTGCTGACTTCCCCATCGACTTTCTGGGCAAGCCAGCAGACAAGATTGCAAACGGTGATCACATGATCAAGGGGCACTTGGCAACTGGTCATGAATGCGAACTGGTTTCTGAGCACCTGAAATATGGTCATGTGATCATGGGGGGGTTGGTGCAATGTTTCCAGTGGCTGGAAGTGCTTTATGAATTGTAAACCACCCTTTCCAAGGCTGTTGTTGTTTTGAACTGTTGTTAAGTGACCATTCATTAAGTGAGGACTATTGTCAGCACCTGCTCATTCAAGCATTCACACACACAGTCAAGAAACTGGATTTCTTTGAACTGTTTATTTGAAGTGTAATGAATGGTACAGAAGGCAAGCTGCGAATAAAAACTTCCAGTCAAAACCTACTTTAAACTACATTCCCTTAGCTACTCCCCTTTCCCACAAAGCATGTCACTCCCCATCCCATCCAGATGGTATTCCTGTCATATCTCAACCTGATGTCTTTGATGTGCTCATAGTCAAAACAACCCCTTACGTTCCAACTTCACACACACCCTCCCATCTTCTTCCCATCCTGCAACTTGTGAGAATGACACGATGGGAGATGCCCTGATAAGAGTTTCTGTGAAACCTTTGATCAGGGAATCTGACAACTATCTGTAAATAACTATTATTCATAATAGCCAGTTCTGGACTTAAAAATGGGAGAATGTTTTTGCAGTATAAATCTATATGGGAACTCAGTGATAATGCCCCCTCCCTCAAAAATCTCATTTTCCCTCAAAAACTTTTTCTTCAACATGTTTTAAGGGCAAAAACACATTGTGTTGTTCTAAGATAATGAAGAGGTTTTTAGGGAAAAAAAGACAAAAAAGATCATTATTCCATATTTAATGGCAATGTGAATAGTTCAGCAATTTGGGAATATTTATTTTTATTTTTATTTATTTATTTATTTATCATGTTTTTAATAGAAGGAAACAAATTCTAAAAGTTGAATTCCATTTTTAACCTACCATTTTTCTATTAAATATTACTTAACTTTCTAATTCTACATAGTATATTGAACTAAATTTGTACATGCTAACAGCTGCTAAAATACCTATGCTTCACATTGGAAAGTACATAACTTTTTTTCAGTAAAAAAATCACAAGTTAAGCTGTGAGAATTTGCCTTAATGTCTAAAATAACCATATTTGGAAAATAAATCTGATACAGAATTTATTTTAAGATGGAAACCATTTTTGGATTATATTCTACTTGCAAGTTTGTACCGTATCCAAAATTTGAATTTGGATTAATTAGTTTTAACAGTTAAGCTATGAATGATTTATTAAACCAGAATATATTTCTTATTGACTAGATAAAATTTTGATTTTTAACTGTTACTTTTATTTCATACTGTACTGATTACTTTCATAATATTCATACCTTAACTGTAATGACTTATAGTTTTTAAATAATAATAATAATAATAATAAGCAAAAATGAAAGAATTTGGTCAAAGAAAGAAAACTACTCAGTTATGGAATGTTTCTAGCAATTGGAGCCATCGAAACAAAACACAGATTTCAAAAACGAATGTACCAGCTTTGGAAAGAGGTGCATCTGGATTTAGAGGTTAATGAGCAGAAATGTATGGACCAAAGGCATAAAATTTTGAAACACAAGTTCTTTACCAATGCTGAATTGGAAGCAATTGAAAAACAAGCAACTCAAAATTCAGGTTTATTCATAACTACCAATAATAATACCAATTTGCAGAGTAAGCAACAAACAGTAGAAAGTGAAGGGACTATTGATGTTAATGAAGAGCAACAAGGAGAAGAAACTGAAGTTTCTGAAGAACTGCAAGTACTATTGGTTAATGAAGAACCGGTTGGGAAAATCAAGAAGTGAATGAAAGAAGCCAGAATACATTTGCCAAAATTGAATCAAAGTAACAAAAAGACTTTGGCTAAAACAGTGAAGAATATTAACGAAGCCATTAAAATTATTCCAAATGAAACATTGACCCAACCCAGCCAGCTGATGGATGCCGTAGCCTATATAACCACTGAAGAATTGGGGCTTAAAATATGAAGGAATGAAGTCATCAAAGAAAAGAAAACCTAAATGGAAAATGCACATGGAATTGAAGATAAAGAATATTTGCATAGATTTGAGCAATTTGAAGAATTTGAGGGAAGGAAACTTGAAGAATAAGAAAATCAAAACTAGTCTCTGTGTGAAGTACAGCCGGGAGAGTAAAAGAATTACAGAGCCTGTTCAACAGTTGAAACAAAGAGTCATGGCTATTGCAGAGAAGATCAAACAATATGACAATTGAATAATTCAATTCCAGCAGAATTCTCAATTTAGAGTAAATCAGCATCAATTCTACAAAACCCTTGAAAATGTGAAAGGATCAACCACAAATAATGAAAAGCCTGACAAGAGACCCTAAAATTTTGGAAAAGTTTGTGGGAAAATAACAGGCATCACAATAGGAATGCAACATGGATCAAGGAAGTTGAAAATGCAGTGAAAGTACTCAGTATGGAAGACAGGATAACTGAGGAAATGGTATGAAAGCAGTCAGAGAAGGTCAAATCCTGGAGTGCTCCTGGACCGGATAAGCTCCATGGATTCTGGCTAAAATAATTGACAAGTCTACACTTGATGTTGGCAGACCAGATGAATAGGCTTTTGGAAGCACCAGAAGATGAAGAATGGTTAACAACTGGAAGGACATTCCTAATTCAGAATGATAACGAGAAGGAAAATGAGCCTGGAAACTACAGAGCCATAACCTGTTTGCCAGCTACGTATAAGCTATTTACAGGCATAATTTCAAACAAAATCTACAGCTATTTGGAAAAAAAAAATGATTAATCCCTATAGTTCAAAAAGGGTGCTGCAAAAAGTCAAGAGGAATAAAGGACCAGTTATTGATTGACAAGTTGGTTTTGAAGAATTTGAAAAAAAGAAGAACAAATTTGTTTATGGCTTGGATAGACTATAAAAAGGCATTTGATTCTGTTTCATGCAACTGGTTAGAGAAATGTCTTGAAATTTTTGAAATCACCAGAAACATTTGGCAATTTATGAATACTTAATTGAAGTTTTGGCAAACAAAGCTGATGGCCAATGGGGAAAAGTTGAAATCAAATATGGAATTTTCCAAGGTAACTCATTATCACCTTTACTCTTTATACTATCAATGGCCCCATTGACAACAATTGTGGGAAAATAACAGGCATCACAATAGGAATGCAACATGGATCAAGGAAGTTGAAAATGCAGTGAAAGTACTCAGTATGGAACTGAGTATGAACAAGACAAATTGTGGATATGAGTTGGTCAAAAAGGGAGTAAAAATTTCACATCTACTATATATGGATGATTTAAAATTATTTGGAAAAATGAAGGCTGAACTAGATTTCTCATTAAAAAGCACAAAAGAATTCAGTAAAGATATTTGAATGCAATTTGGCATTGACAAGTGTGCAACCATAGCCATAAAGGCAGGCCACATTGTTGAAGATGATGGAATACAGCTTAACAATGAAGATTTGATAAAGACAGTAGCACCAGAAGAAAGCTACACATGTTTGGGAGTTTAGGAAGCTTCCAATTTATTACAGAATCAGGTCAAAGAAAATACTTCTACCAGATGTATCAACGAGTTTGGAAAATTTTGAAATCAAAGCTAAATGGTGGAAACATCATTAAAGCAATTAATACCTGGGCAGTCCTTGTTATTCGTTTTACAGCAGGAATAGTTGACTGGACCAGATGGAAGTTGATAACTTGGATAGGAAGACAAGAAAGCTAATAACAATGCACTGTGCTTTGCATCCAAAAGTGATATTGATCAGCTGTATTTGACAAGAGCCAAAGGGGGTAGAGGACTCCTAAACATGAAACAAACTGTGGAGGAAGAGAAGCATGGCCTGAATGACTACATTAAGAAATGCCAAGAACCCTTGCTGAAGGAAGTCAATCAAGGAAAGCTTTTGAAAACCACAAAGCTGAAGGCTGAGTATAGAAAAGAAACAATTGAAAACTGATTTGTTAATAGGAAGAACAAGCCAACGCATAGTCAATACTTGAAGGATATAGAAGAAAAAGCTCGTATAAACCCACATGGAGTTGGTTAAGGTCAGGAGTGTTAAAGAAACAGAAGGTGGCTCAAGAACAAGCTTTCCAACTAATTGCATGAAGATGAAAATTCAACATGTAGCAAACAACAGCAAATGTCGCCTTTGTAGTGAGAAGGAAGAAATAATTGATCATTGGCTACAGCAAAATTTCACAAACTGACTACAATCAGCATCATAACCAAGTTGCCAAAATTATTGATTGGAAACTTTGCCAGCACTTTGGATTTGAATGTAGTAAACACTACTGGGACCATCAAGCTGAGAAGTTTTTGGAAAATGAGCAGGTTAAGATTTTATGGGACTCTTAAGATCCAAACAGACAGGCATCTTGTTCATATATCATTCCTGATATAACAGTTATTGAAAAGAAGAAAGTCTGGTTCATTGATGTTGCTATACCAGATGAGGCTAGGATTGAGGAAAAACTATTGGAAAAAATTACAAAATACCGGGACTTGCAGATTGGAGTTGAGCATCTATGGAAAAACAAATCTGTGGTTATACCAATTGTGACTGGAGCCCTTGGAGCAATACCTAAAGGAGTCCCTCAATATCTGAAAATATTGAATTTATCGGACCTGAACACTGATTTTACAAAAAAACCACTCTGCTTGGAACTGCTTATATTCTTAGACACTACCTTAATAATTCTTAGGCCCATGGTTAGGACTTGAATTTTTAAGTTTCCACCAGTCTTAGAGTGTGAATCTAACTGTAGATTACCACACGTAATAGTAATCATTTATTAAATTTACATTCCACCCAAACCCCAGCAACTCTGGACAGTTATAAGGTCTTTAAATATACGGGACTAAATTAATGTTCTTCTGAGAATCTGTACTTAACTACTTATCTGTACTTGCCCAATCTTATAAAGTTTGTAAATGTTTTATCTATTTACTTTGTGCTTTTATTCTTTTTTCTTTTCTTTTTTTTTCTTTTAAAACGTTCAATGAAAAATTTTAAAATGCATTTTGTATGTCAGACAGTGGGAAATGGGACTGGAACTTCACATATACACAAACACTGCATGCTGTTCTTCTCTAATAGAGAAAAGGGGATGTACTGAAGACCTAAAATATGATAGTATGCATATCAATACAGAATAAACTCAATTAAGCTGAATAAATAGATTCTTGGAAAAAACATGCTTAGGATTGTAAACAGAAATCATATATTTATTGATTATTTAGGGATAATTTTAAAAGAGCTTATGTTTTTAGGATCTCATTCACATTAAACCTTTGGTTGAGGCTGAATGGAAATTGTTGCTTGGGCTCTACAAACATCATTTAAATCGTTCTTTCAGGTTTCAAATGCTTATTTCAGTTTTTAGACATACCATATCACCAGAAAGTCTTACTGGTGCTTACAATGTTATCTTTGGATGCCAGATAATAATCTTTTTATTTTCTAAGGCATTTAAGGAAAAACAAAAGTTTGTCATTGTATTAAGAAATTGGCAATGTATGTTCTTCTGCACATTGTACTGGGATTTTATGTACCTGTATTGTTGTTGTTGTTATTATTATTATTATTATTATTATTATTTTATGTTGGTTTAGTAATGAAGTATTTCACTCTGATTTATTTTGCATTTTAAGTCTTTAATTGATCTGTATAGCTGTTAAAGATAGTTTAAAGGGAAGAGAGAGAGAAATGGTGTACCTCACATGAAACATGGGATACATCCATTTCTGTAATTCTGGTAGTCACTGGTATCACGTTCTGCAGAGTCTGGTCCAATTCTGAAGTTTTAATCAAAAAGAGAATCCCAGGAAGTCTAATGAGCCATATCTGACTAATGCAATTTTTCTCCCATTTTCATTTGATGCTATTAGCAAACTCTTTGGAATTTGTGCTCTCTCTCTCTCTGTCTGTCTTTCTCTCCATATCTGGAGTTCAGACAGCAAATTCTCACAGATATCTAAGGACATTGTCAAGTAATATATTCTCTATATTCTTATCTCTCTCACACTGTCCAGAAAACTCTGACATCCATCATAGAATTCAGTTAATATTCTCCTTAATATTGTGCTTTATTCCATTGACAGAAAGCAAAAAACAAAAATAGATGGATGCCCTGGAAACCAGTTCCCTAATGTGGCATAGACAGGACTGCTGTGTAAACTGACTTTACCTGAGTAAAGAAAACTTTTTTCCATTAACTATACTGAAAGTAAAGAACTTGTGGTGTGGCTACCAGGAAGCTAATAAGCTTTACATCAAATCTATGCACATCAAATAATAGAAATCCACAAAACTATAATCTTTATGTAATGCTAATAGGGCCTGAGTGTATGCAAACATAAAAGATTTGATCTGATGCTTGCAAAATAAACATTTTTATAAGCTTTTGGTCTATACCATTTCTGTAGAATTCATTTCTGTTACAAGTGGAATATCAAAGCATATCTCATAAATATCTTTCCTATCTACAAGGAATAGCTTTGCCATGAGTTCAGTGGAACCTCTACATTTATACCACATTACCTGGAATCTATATGGAAAGGCCATATAGTTTAGGCAACAAAGAAATGGCTAAAATATCCAATCATGGTAGCTTTCCTGCGCTCTGTACCAGAGAGAGAGTTATGACCTCCAGAAATCAACAAAAGGCCATCTGATGCCACAATTATATTAAGGGATTGATTTTTCCCCCCATTTATTTTGGGGTGGGGAAAATAGGGTGGAAATGGGAATAACAGATTTACATTCTGCTGCCCCCATTCTTCCTTTACCCTCTACACACAAAAGAAATAAGATTTCTTTCTTATACTGTTGATATTTGTGCTTTTGATAGGATGATATCGCCTAGGAGTTTCAAATGGGATTGAAGGGCACATGCTGTCATGGACTGCTCATTTTGCCAGTTCAGGTTTGGTCTGAAATTGATTCAATCCAATCACCATATCAAGTCAACTTTCCCAATTGAACCAGAAAGTCAAATCACACTGTAAGACCAAATAAGAAGGCTTCAAACTGAATCAACAATTTATCAGCTAGCAAAACCGTTTATTATGAACAGATTTGGAAAACTGAATATTTTAAACTGAAATACCAAATTAAATCAATTTTCTGACTCAAGTCTAATAATTAATTCATATGAAGCCATGATGCAAATTGAATTAATTATTGAAGTTTGCAGCCCATCCTCACAAACAAATACCAATGCTCAAGACCTTCTGTAGTGTCAGTAGTAAACCATTTGTGTCCCATAAATCAACCACGCCAATCCAGAATCTCGAGGTACATTTCTATTTTTCAGTCTTTTTCTTGAAATAACAAAGTTTTCTTGTCTCTCTTCACCCTAACTTGCTAAGCCATTGGTATCTTCTTCCCAGCCACACCATGATGAACTTACTGGTCTTTACATCCACCAGAGTTTTGTCCCCTTGCTGAGAGAAAGTTGGGGTACCAATGTGGCAAATTTCCCCAGCCTTCACCTGATTGCTTTGCTTCTGAAAATACATTAAGATCCCAATATACTGTGAATTCCACAGATGAATGATATGATGTGCAAAATAGTAATTTATTGTTTATTATGTATTAATGGAATTTATATTCCTCCTTACCAGTAACAGATGGCACTCAAGTTGGCCAGCAAATCATTGAAACACAATTAAAGATCATTAAAATTGTGCCACTAAAAAAACAAAAACACCCCATGGGCTCAGAACTTCAACAAATTTCCCTTTGTTTTCCTGCATCTGCTACCTATCTAATTCATTTGAGCTTTAATTTTATGATACAATAAAAGAACATGCATATAAATTGAAAGATTTGGGAAACTGAAAAAACAGTTACGTGCAGAGTCACCATACACAGCTGACTCAATAGTGTTATCATCATTTAGCTGTCTTAATGAAGTGTGCATTTTTGTTTGGAAAAGTATTTATTATATCTATTGATCTCTTGGTGGGTAATTAATACTGGTGTACTGAGACCATTCAGACTGCTTCATGAAAAGGATATGTAGGATCTGCAGAAAAAGAATGAAATGCTTGTAAGAACTGAGGAGAAAACATTAGGGAGTGATTGTAGGGATTGAATAGAAAAATTAAGAGATTAATTGTTACACAAAATAGATCAGCTAGCTAATGCAGTTCAAAAGGATTGCTAAATAAGAATTCACAAGTGGTAGCCATAGTATAGAAGAAACCAAAGCTCTTTCCTAAATAGCTAGTGGATAGAGTGCCAAAGCACCAGGGAGAAAAAACATAAATGAAAATTCTTCCTACAAAATATAATGTTATGAAGAAACCTGTTAGGTCCCAAATTGTGCTAAGACCCAGAAATGGATCAGAGCAGACTGAGACTGTTTGTTCTGCCCTAGAGAAATGAAAATAAATTTGAATGACCTTGCTACACTTGGAGATCTGAAGATTGGTTAAATTCAATGCACTCTCTTAGTAATTTATCCTGCCCCTGAATAGCAGAATTACAGTTATCCAGTACCAAAAGTGAACTGAATGTATTATTTGTTGGAAATTATTTTTGTTCTGCTATATACTGTGTCACAAAATGGTAATGATTCATTTGAATTTGTGATGTCTTTTATTGGCAAACATATGTATTAGTTTTTTACTTTGTGCTATTACTCTTTTCATAATGATGAACATTAGAGTCTGGAACTATAAAGTGTGTCTAATAACTGGAGTATTGCAAGTTCTTTTAATGACAAGCAAGTTTGGAGCAAGTCTGCATATTATACATTATATATAAAAAAACCTCTTCCCTACTGTACTGATATTTCATTAGTTTCTAGACCTAAGGCCCTCCAGGTATTGCCACTCACAAGTCTGCCTAATGTTTATGAGAACTAGATTTTTCATTTCAATCTGTAATGTAATCAACAGATGTAGAGGAATCTTATGTGTACAAGAACTCCCTGGTGACTACAAGGTTGTAGTTGCTAAAGGAATAGGAAAAAGTGACATATGACAACACTAAACAATATTAAAATGCATTAGATAGAAAAGCACTGGTTTGATGGGGAGGTTGCTGAAATACAGAATACATATATAACTGCAAGTCTGAGCATTAATTTGACTGAAAATCTTTCTTTCCAATTAGGATTTCTTTGAGAACTGTGAAACTTTTCACAGTTCTTATCTAGTGATGTCCTTCCGTGAAAGAAAAAGTGATTGTATCCATATTGAAAAGATTTACTGAGTTAAAAACAGTGGTTTATTTTCTGAAATAATTACAAGCTGCAAGATTTACTTGGTCACTATTATTAACTACCTCATTAAATTATAGCAAAGGTCAGGTCTGAACAGAAGTCTGTGCTGAATTATTACACTGAGTAATATTCTGTGTCAACTAGAAATGGGTGAACTGTCCTTACTTGGCAGTTATGAACAAATGCACAAATTCACACAGATTTACATTCACTAAACCCCTGCTCTGGTATTTGCCTGAGTGGGCATAGAGCATAATGTGGACAGTGAAAGGGACATGCACATGCCTCTTACTAGCCTTCAAACATTCAGGCAAGTGGTCTTATAAGAAGCTATACTTTGTTCCACTTGACTGTGAGTAGAGCTGCAACAACAATCTAGATATTTTGGATACAGGATCACTCGATACCTGTACAATGCATTCAAGCCAGCGTTGAGTGTGCTTCTTATTCAGACTTTAAATTCGAAATGTGAAAGCTTGGGGGAAGTGGTGTCCAAGTTAAGTCCCTCACATTTTTAAGTAAACAGGGATAAAAGCCTACTTTTTTGTGTGTTTGTTTAAAATTAAATTAATTAAATGTTCTGCAGCCATTTTGAGATGCAGTCTTACAATGCTGTGGAAATAAGGTTGCCAAGTAACTGCAGCTCAAAGCAGGAAACTGCCTGCTAACATGTAAGTTAAATATTGATGTATAAAATGGATCCATGTTCCTGAACGCTCAGAAACTGAAAAATATTGTCATGTATTTTAGCAGAAATATGTGAAAAAGGATTACGTTTGGCTGAATGCACTTTTGTTTCTATCTGAGAACAGGAACCTAAACTTCCCTTCCCTAGACCTGCAAAGTAAGTGATAGTTATTTTCTGTCCTTGCTCATTAATGATTTCTGTTCCATGTTTAAAAATTTGGAGAGTGTGCAGGAGGATGTGGCTGATTACATCAATAGTAAAGAATACATTGAAGAGGCATCAGCTTCTATTACTTATATTTTTTTCAGTTTCGGCTCAGTCCCTTCCAGATGCAAGTGACTGTGGATTTCCAGTATCTGAGGAGAATACTAAGATTTGGAGACTAAAAATGAAAGAACTCTGGGCTCTGAAATGTGTAAGAGTAGAACTTTTCTAAATACAAAAGAAGAATCGTGGACTAGATTGCTGCACTGTGACAAACTATTATCTGTAACAACCCCTGCCCCTGCAGAAAGACATGGGGGGGGGGGGTGTCAAATAACAAAATCAGCATCAGCTTACTTTAAAAAAAAAGCATCTTATTCTGCATATGCCTCTGCTCCTGCATGAGCAGTTTTGGACTATAAGCCTGACAGGTTGTATGACAGAGTTGCAAGTTTTGTAAGCCATTTTCTGGAAACCAACACATTTCTCCACAATCAATTTAAACAGAATGCAGGAGACTGAATGTCTAGTCCAAGGAATGCAGATTTCAAAAATGTAAAAGTGGTTCATAAATTAAAATGTTAACCTTCTTAATTAAGAAACAAAGGAACTATTTTTGGGGTCAAATGTGTATTCTGAACTCCTTTAAAAAAATCAGGTGCATCATTAATCACAAAAGTTTGTTACAAATCATTAAGCTGAAAGGAACCATAACAACATTTTTTTTCACTCCTGATTAAGCAGGAAGCACACATTACATTCAAATATCTCCACTACAGTTTATTGTCAGATAAATAAAATTGTGGATGAACCCACAAATGTATCCTTATCTGTATATTTAAATATAAACCAGAGATGCTGGTTAAAAGGTTGTAAGGCACCAGGGCATTTTTGAACTAGCAGTCAGTGTCCCTATCTATTACAATAGAAAAACAAAGATATTCATTGGAATAGCTGAACATGAGGCTTTAACCTATATCACCCACCCAATCGGTTTGATAATGACAGCTGTTTTCTCTCTGCTATGAGCAATAGAGAAACATCAAACTTCCAAAGCTTCTGGAAGGGAAGAAATATTAATTTCCCTGTAAAGATAAAGTCTCCGTCAAGTCAAGCTGGATGACTTCATGGATACAACCATGTCATTTTCTTGGCAGCTATATGAAAGTGGTTAGTTACCGTCTTCTTCCATGTTTTCCAAATCTAGCTGGCAAATCATTAAGAATAAAGAACTTCTATGCAAGTGCTAATCAGGCCCTGACCCTATTTATCCTCCAAGTCCAGGCAGGTCCAGATAGGTGCTGGTATCTACTGAAACTAACTTCTCTGGATAAGATCATGGGTATTATTATAAGCATAGAACAGGTTGATAAAACTGTGATAGAGATCTTCTGGAAAAGAAGAAGCTGTGCGAAGTGTTCTGGTCTATATCCAACTACCCCTTAAGTGAGTGTATGGCTTCCCCTACAGAAAATATTCTTCTTGTATATAAACCTGTCCTTTTAAAAATGATTTTATTTAACACATCCACAAAGAGACTACTTACCTGAAAGAGGAGTAATTATAACCTTGCATGTTAAAGTTCCTACATAAGGTCATTTTGCAAAAGCGAATTACAGTTATTTATTTTAGGTGATGCATTTATTTTAAAAAATAAACCTTTAAGAAACTTACCTCCCCTTTCCCCACAGATATTAATTGGTTTTCTAGCTAGTGTTCAGTAAAATACATATGTTTCACAGGTTTTACAACACAGCAGAAATGTTAATGTCAGCACCCATCTATATGAAACTATCATACACAATGATCATGTTATAGCAAAACAGAGGAAAATGCCAACTTGATCGTAATTAGCAATGTTATTGCACTAATGAAATATTCTTATAGTTGTTAACAAAATTATGCACCCTTAATAAAGCAATTAATTAAAATCCAATCACAAGGGTTAGGTAAATCAGTATTTTAAATGTATTCCTGTTAAGACTGAGTAGCATTAACAGCCTTCAGTTCTCTATCAAAAATAAAAGGAAAAGATTTTCCACTAGACTTTATTTTATACTAATGCTCTGTGGTATTTTGGGGATTATATATATGTGTGTGTGTATGTGCACGCACACGTGTGTGTATAATTTCTTTCTGTATTGAGGCAATGGCTTCTGACACCCATTGGAAGTGAATATTGTGTGCTGAATAAAGTCACCAGCCAACATAAATAAATGTTGTGTCTTGAAAGTTCTCTCTTTAATCTCACAAGCACCTCAAATTTAAAATAGTTCTCTCTAAAGACTTTGTGAATGCCACCAAATCATAATATAGCAAACATATCCCTAAGACTTCCAGAGGAAAGAATGTAATTGGGACAATAGGGAATATTTATTGATCCCTTGTTTTTTTGCTCCAAACACTCTGTAATTCATAATAAAGGTATTAGTACACAGCAACAGCAAGTTTTAAGTGTATGCTTATTAAGAGGCTCTTAAACATCTGCTTCAGCAAAGGATTGTTACCTTGTTGTGGTGTGGGAGCTTGAGCACCTCAATGATGCCATGAGCTAAACCATGAAGGGCCACCCAAGACGGGAAGGTCATGACAGAGAGGTCAGACTAAATGCGATCCCTGGGGAAGGTAGTGGCAATCCACCCCAGTATTCTTGCCGTGAAAACTAAATGGATCAGTACAACCAGAGATATGTCGGTATACCATCGGAAGATGAGACCCCCAGGTCGGAAGATGGTCAAAATGCTACTGGGGAGGAACAGAGGATGAGTTCAACTAGCCCCGGACATGATGATGCAGCTAGCTCAAAGCCGAAAGGATGGCTAGCGGCCGATGGTGCTGGTGGTGAACGACGAATCCGATGTTCTAAGGATCAACACACCATTGGAACCTGGAATGTAAGATCTATGAGCCAGGGCAAATTGGATGTGGTTATTGGTGAGATGTCAAGATTAAAGATAGACATTTTAGGCGTCAGTGAACTGAAATAGACTTGAATGGACCACTTCACATCAAATGACCACCAGATCTACTACTGTGGACAAGAGGACCACAGAAGATATGGAGTAGCCTTCATAATTAATAGTAAAGTGGCTAAAGCAATGCTTGGATACTGTCATGAGTACTGATGGTGAGCAGGAAAGGGCCTCTATCCAGGGGGGAAAATGCAGGCGTAGTACTGAGGAATTAAGCAGCCATTCAAAGAGACACAGATCAGACCCGCCTTAACTTTTGGGGTTTATCTGTCTGGGTTTTCCCACGCTTCTTCAGTTTGTTAGGATTTTCTGTCTTATGTAGCAGTAATAAATACTAGAGACCTACTCCTCGTCTCAGTGTGATTCCTGGCTGTTAGGACAGATACAATCCAAAAAAACGATAGAATGATCTCAATTCAAATTCAGGGCAAGCCATCTAACATCACAGGGATCCAAATATACGCCCCAACCACAGATGCTGAAGAAGCTGAAGTAGAGCAGTTCTATGAGGATCTGGATAATATTCTAGAGGTGACGGACTCATCCCTGGGGGAGCTGGGGGTGTTGACGACCGACAGGAAGCTCTGGCATGGGCTGGTCCATGAAGTCAAGAAGAGTCGGAAGCGACTAAACGAATAAACAGCAACAAACAGCTGCTGCTTCCTTGCATATTTATCTTGTTGCTGCCAGCACTAACACTGTTATATATCCTACACATGGCTCATATTTAGTTGCTACTCATCAAATAAGTATGTATGATTAATGCTAATCAAACACTTAGAACTCATGCTGTGCAAAAAAAAATCCTCCTTTTCTTATTCAAACTAATGAAAGAAAAAATATTTTCCAATTCTATTTTAAAGGATGAGAGAACTTCAATGTAATTCTCATGGATGGAAGGGAGTATTTTTGCATTTATGAGGTACAAGCTAAGAGGTGGCCAAAGGAGTGTGTGGGACTACTGGACAATCGCCTGTCTTCTGCACTCAGCCTGCCTTCTCACATTTAGTTACATCCGCTGTGAAACCATGTTGAGGAAGGTCCAAAACTGGGCTTCTTTAGGAACAGGGAAACTTTAGAATATTGGAAAGATGTATAAAAACAACAGCAATACAAGGAGGCCTATTCTGTTTCCTTCAACAATAAAGTGAGCTGAAAAACTCTGTCAAGAGACAAATTCTCAAATGCCCTAACAGTAAGATAGAAAAGAAGAAGAAGAGAGCCTCTTTCCATGCAGAAAAAAACTTATGAAAAATCATTAGGCACACTTCAACATTTTTTTATCTGTTAAATCGTGTCCAATTCTAGCATTACTTTAAAAAAGTATCTTCACATTTGACATATAAAACTATGTTTTACCATAGAGAAGAAGAATGAAGAGAATCAGAAACTTGGTGGCTGAATGTGGAGCCATTTATTAAAACCCAGTGAATGGCAAGTTGGATGATTATTTTCAGGGGCAACTCAAGTCTTTATCTGCTGTAGGAAAGGACCACGCAGAATTCATGAAGCTGGTTAATTACCACTGAAAAAGAATCAACCTTTAATTTTGAAATGGGTTGTATCTTAATAAACACTTTCAAGTGCTCTTTTCTTTTTGTTCAGATATTACCATAGTAACAAACTTCTGCATATCATAGGAAAAAAGAGACCCAGGCGGTTTTCTCTTGTACAGTATCAAAATTCTCACTGCTTACAGCAAGGCACAATAAGAATGTGAAAGAATTGCCCAAAGTAAAGAAGAAACTATACATTTTAAAAAGCTGTTCAGAATTTTTTGATTGAAGGAATACAAAGGAAAGGAATGCAGAGAAATGAAGAGATGTTTCAAAATGTACACTATGACATGTAAAAAAGGAAATATTTTTTCAAGTTCTCTTATAGCATCTTGAGTTAAATGATGGTAAAAAGAATAAAAATGTATAAACGATACATTACTATATATGTCTATCCAGAAAAGTTCTTCCATGAATTGCTGGTTGATACTAAAGATCAACATTCACTGAAAGTCTTATTTAGGTCAGGTCCACTTTGAACATAACCAACCATCAAGATTGAGAGTATCCTTGAAATTCTTATCCACTCCTAGGTAGTAACTATTCACAGCAAATTTAACTGTTTCCAAGTTTCTTCCAGTTCATATGAATTAGCATGTTGTAATATGCCTATTTTGTTTCTGGACTTATACTTAATTTCCTCTTTTTGATTATGCATATGTGGCAACCCAAGGCCTATTTTCTTTTTGTCTTTGAATGTCAGCCTTTTATCATTTCAGTTTTTTTCAAAGTAAATGTTAATCTTCTTACATTTTACCATATGCCCATTTTCTAGGAACCGTGTTATCCTAGTGGAGAGGTAAACTTTATTTACTAAAATATTTACATGAGTCCTATTTTTCCATTAAAAGATCAAAGAAAAGCAGGAAAACAGTAAGGCTGTAGTGTAAAATGGTGTAAAATCTGGAATCAGCTTCTGAAGCAGTCACACAAGTCTCGCAAAGGAGAGAACAGTTTTAACAATTCAAAAAGATGTGTTTGGTATTGCACCCTGCAAGTTGTGAAGCACTTCTTTCAGTTGCTTTGCACAGCCCTACACTGCAGACAATATAAAAAGAAAAAGAAACAAGAGAAAGCAGAAACTTAATAAAAACCCACATTCTAGGGAATAATGGCAGTTTTAAAACTAAAACCTTCATAACATCATAGGAAATATTCAAGAAAGGATATGCCAACTTATCAAGGCAGAAATTTCAAATATTCATGTCCCTTTATCCTCATCAACTACTCTTCGTATTGTGGTAATATGTTCAGCAGAATCCCTGCTAGATCTAGTCCAGCATTTTATTCCACTAAGAATGGTTTGACTTCAGTAGCAACCTCCTTCTTGAGTTGTTCAATAAGTGGTGTTTTGAGACATACCTGCCTCCAGTACTAAAATTCAGAAATAGACAATAGAACAATAGCTGTAATAGCCTTAAAAGATGTTAATAAATGTATAGCTTCTGAAAATATTGCCAAGAAAGCCCAGGGTTTACTTTAATCAGTTGCCAGGAGTCAACACTGACTTGAAGGAACCCTCCCGCTCCCACAAAAAAAGACAACCATAACAAGCTTGAATCTCCTTCAGCTTAAATGAGCATCAACTATATATTGGCTGCTTTAATACTGTTGTGATTTTAATTTTTCAAACTACTTAAATATTGCTGGATATAAAGAAGTGGATACCATTTTTTAACTTATGGTTCTATATACAATCCTACAAGTTTCAATACAGAAACGTTCTCTTAAATGTAACACCTTTCTCCTAATTTCCATGCCTTTCCTCCCTTTTTTAGATATAATTGCCTTCTTCAGAATTTTGCTTTATGAGCCTTTCTGTTTCATACTAAAAATAAAACTGAAACAATTAATCAAATTAATTAGGGGCTTAATTGTCATTCATTAATCATAGATTTTTAAATATAGGGATTTTTTTAAAACCACTGATTTTGGTTAGATGTAATTTCATAGACAGGATGAACTGTACACCTGATGCCACTGTTCTTTTATTTTCCAGTTCTAACATTTTGAATGGAGAATAAGCAACCAGGGTTCGTGACCAAAGCAACGTTAACTGACTTTGGGGCAGTTACTAACTCTCAACCCAATTTATCACACAAAACATGCATATCTTGCAGAACTGTTACATCAAATTGGAAGACAGTGTGCTATGCATGCTACTTGGAGCTTCTCAAGTCTGTCTTTGGCTATCTGCACTTGTCTGTGTATGCACAGATGTTTTCATTTGCTGTCAGTTACAGCATCAATGTTTTCTGTGCGCACATGCAAGGACAGATTATCAGGATAGTCCTCAACGGGAGCCTTCCAAAATATCTGATTTGAGAGGAATATGCTTTGCTCATGCTGACACTCTTTGTGAAGAACATACACAGCTTCATTAATCAGCCCCAACTCTATGGCTTTTTTTCCCCAGGATTGTCTAAGGTCAGCTAGGTGCTGTCACTTACCTCAGTGTAATAAGCATTATTTATCTGAGGTAGACATGACCCACATTCAGATAACTACATAAATGTCTTCTGTACCTGATTAGGAGTGTCCTGAGCTGCTTGTCATCATAACAGAGAAATCCTATACTGTATATATCTACTCAGAAACAAGATCCAGTAAAATAAATGGTACTCGGTGTTGTATACATACAGGCTTGGGGCCTAATTCCCCACTCTTATTGTTGATCAGCATATCATCTCACCAGTATTGAGATGTAAGAATTATCTTAAACTACCCATGCTGTATGATTACACCCAGAGCTACTAAAGCAACTGTGGAACTTTATCCTCTATCACAGTTTGAAGAGCAAAAGAATATAGACTAAAATTAAATACTTAAAAATAGAATAAGCTTAATGTACCTTTGTAGTTCACATTATAAGGAAAGAGCAAAGACAGTAAATATATGAGTGGTTGGTTGACTGGCTGTTTATTATACATATTTTTAGTGCAAATGTTGCAAGAAAACCCATATACAAAAATCTGGCTGAGTGCAATTACTGTAGGATTTTTTTTTTTTTTGGCTGAATTTATCCTGTTCCAAATATTCTTTTTACTGGGTATATTTTTTCAGTGGTATTATTAAAAAAAAACTTAAATGAGCATATTTAGTCAAAATAAATGTATTTTTAATTTTTTTAAATTTTCTCAGTGTATATCTAATGATGTAGTACATGGTTTAATTGGTCATTCTACATGGAAGGATTCCCAAAATTAGAGGCTAAAATAAGTGAAGTCAGCACAAAACATCTTGTGATTTAAATTAAATTAAAATATAGTTAGAATAAATTAAAACCACTTGATATGATTACTTCCCATGTTGCCTGTCAGTTTAAAATGCATATGCAACCTTTCCCAGGGTTCTGGAGGGTATGCCCAAGCTTATTGGGATCAAATATAGTTCTGAAGCTTCATGGTTTGAATTCCTATCGTAGACAAATGACTTCTAATTCTGCTTATTATCTAACATTATGCAGCTATTCCCTCTTTTCATCCTTTATGTATTTTTTCCAGTTTTGTTTTTTAATGGAGCAGGGGGAGGGCTGAAATAGAAAATAGAAAATAATATCTTGATCTTGACCTCTACAGAATTCTGTAAATGAAGAGAATTTACAGCACAGCAAAAACCTTACCTTGAGGCACCCTAAAAATGAGAATAGTAGTTATACTGTTTTTGAATGCTAACAGTGCAATCCTATAAATATGTATTTAAAAACTATCTCTCCTGGGTTTGATGGGACTTACTATTAAGTAAGTGTACCTAAGATGGCATCCTTAGGCTAAATTTCTATTCTGTTTTCTGGAGTGAGCCCCATCAAACTAAACAAAATTTACTTCTGAGTTGACACATATGCAGAAATGAATAGTTAAAATTTACTGCAGGCTAAAACTAAGCTTTTGTTATTGATGCACCCTAAACAAAATCCAAGAATGCAAATATTCTGATTCCCCCAGAAATCTATTTATTCTTTCCAAGACGTTGAGTGCATCATAAACCTTTTGCATATTTATGTAGCTGTTCCACATAAGGGGTAATGGGTAAAATTCAATGGATATACAGTAACTATGTTGGGAGAGAGTGGAAGAGAAAAGCAGAGAATATAATTGGGAAGGGTAACACAAATCTTGGTAATAATAACACAAAAGGGAATATCAGAAGCGTGCACTCAGTTTTAATTTTCAAACAGTCAAGAGAAAAGTAATCCAGATCCATCAGGCATATGATTAGAATGGCATGAGCAGAAAAGCAGCTGCAATGCATTCAATTGTTAGTAAACTACTAAGTATTCTCTATTATCTTAATCACATTGTCACTGAAAAAGGTCTTCTGAACTGTTCTATAGAATATCAGTAAAACTAAGAAAAATATTCTGTAAATTTGTCTAATGCTCTGGACCATATTAATTCATGAAATAGCCTCATGTCAAAGAAGTTTCTATGAAAATGTGTTTTGCTACATTGAGTTGACAAATGGCAATGATTACCAACCAACAAGGCAGTGGGATTTTTACTAGTAATTTTAGTATTTGCAAAACAAATCTCTTTGGGTTACCCTTGACAACTGTTATATAGATTTTTTTTTTTAATCTATACTCATGCATAGATAGGATTTTTATGTTTTATGTTTCATGTATTTTGAGATAGAGTCCAGACAGAGTTTCAAATACCTTCATGGTGTTTTTTTGGCTTTTTGTCACAGATATTTTTCTAACTCCAGCATTTGCTGAATGGTACCAGTAACTTCCACATAGAACAAAATGTGAGGCTCTTTCTTGTGTAAAACATCCATGCAATTTCAAGGAAAAACAAATGTTTTAATAAGAGCAAACTTTGTAAAGAGGATGGAAGTGGACAGACAATAGAGCCACTTGAAGTAGAATTCTACACATCAGTGAGTATGTTTATGCAGAAGTAAGTCCTATTATAACTGACAATATTCTTTCTCAAATAAGCTTGCAATTCCACTCTGTGTGACATTCTGTTAAGAAATAGGTATTATGCTTTTAAGTTCACGTTACCATCTGTATTATGAACTTCTTGTCTTATAGATTAGTAAACCCTTCTGATTTGGGTAGCAACTATCTGTTACAACAGATACTAATGAATGATACTGTTTCATTTTGTTACTCAGCCAAACACACTACCCTATTTAGACATTATGCTTGTATATACTAAAAAGCAACACAGGTAAGCTACACAAGGCTGTGACTGCTACTCCTATCGCCAGTGCTACTTTTTCCATAATGTGCATGGCTGACCGTTATTAAATGGCACCCTATATATGACTGAAATATACAGGAATAATGTATGAGAATAGCTTGTACAACGATAGCCCATGTTTTGTAGATATCCAGTTGTGTTCATAAACATGTATGTGTTCCTGTCCCTTTCAGGCATAATGCCAAATTAAGGTAATTGTTCAGGACTAATCAGCATGTTTAGAAATTTATGGGAAAGAGCTATATGTACAAAGACAGATTAATTAAGTACGGTTTAATTTACCTGACTTTTCACATAGCTGTTGCTGAAAATTAATTACTGCCTATATAGTTCTATAGCTTTTGGTATTGAAATTGTTCAGCTTGCCTCATCTGTTCTCATTACTGAAATATTTTATAGGTTAAGCTACTTAGGAAAGCTGCTGTGGTTTCTGATCAAAGTGGAATTGATGTCAGGTTATAATAAGCAATTTAATTTTTAATGAGCTTTATGCAAGCCCAAACTTATAAGAAAGGTTATAAGGTGCAAAATAAACTAAACAAAAACCACATCTTCTCTCATAAAACTAGTAGCTATGCCCAAAAATGAGCAGGGAATGTCAGAGTGTGCTGGAAAGCATTTTGCCCAAGAGATCAGAAAAAAACGCACACCAGGCATTTCTATACAAATAAATGTATTTACAGAAAGCACAAAAAGATATTTACAAGCTCAGACTGGATGGAGAGCCTACAAAAAGAAAACTGAAACTAGTCCACGCAAGTTTCCTCTAGGCAAATCAGGAGATTTACCTTATATGGTCATGCCTTTTCACCTCCAAAACTGAGGATACTTAAGTTTGACCTGTTCACCCTGCCAGAGTGATTTGTTACCATAGTAACCTTAATTTCTCTACAGCCAAATTTCTGGCAGAAAAAAAAAAAATACCAACAGGGAGAACTAATATTTAATTGAAAATATTTAATATCCCAGAGCTATATTTTGTTTTAGAACTTTGACTAATACCATTTGCCTCCTCAGAGCATTACTCTGCCATCATTATGGAGATATAAAGTCTGTCTTTTTTACTGTTATCGGCATAATGCTGGTTGGATTACTTGAGAAGTCTCTTAAAGTCATTAGTGGGGATATGATGTAGGAATAAGCATGACAAAACATATTAAAGTATATAAGGATAGATAAAAATGGGTGAAATTATTTTGTTAAAGGAAGTCAATTGACCAAATGATTGAATTTCAGTTTACAAAGACATGTCCAAAGGTTATACTGTACATTTTTAAACATGCATTATCTTTCAATATTTAAGACAAAACAGACTCCTGTAGGGTAGTCCAGAGCTAAATTCTGGAAAAATTATGTTATAAGCAGAGAAAATACAGCTTTTTATTATCATATATAATATTACAGTAATAGAAAACAGAAATTTGTTCAGGTTAAAAGAATTAGACCAATATAGTTGATCTATCAAATTGTCAGGTAAAGCTATTATTACTACCTAGTTCATGTTCTACTTTCTATGCACTTTCTAGTTTTATACTGAAGCTGTGTTAACAAAATATGAGAAGAGAAGAAAGAAGTAGCTCTATTTCTTAAATGCCAGACAGTACAAGGAGATCGTCTTTCTGAGTTTTCACGTTATGATCAGTACTTGCTATTTAATGCTACTGCTGTGATTCATGGTAAGCAATTAACAAGCGGGATGACTAAAAGCTGGGATTTTCCTAAGGCCTCTTCCTTCAGTAGGTACAGGATCTCAAAGCAAGACTAGAGTCAATTGAGCTGATTGACATCCCCTTGCCAAAAATTAATGTCTCAGACCAGCACTTTTGAGCAATATGTATACTTATATCAAACAAGGGAGAATAAAAAAAAAAAAAAGAATAAATCAATACATGGAAAGAGAAATGTCATATTAGCAGACAGGTTTCAGTAAAGGCAAGAGAAAACAAGATTGCATAACAAGCTAGCATAAGATGGATAATAGAAAGGAGGAGAATTGCAGAAGCAGGTTTACTTTTGCTTTACTGAGTAGAGCAAGGCCTATAATTCTGCAGATCATCATACCAGGACATGGAATATATTAAGGATAATATGTGTGCCAGAACACTGCTTATTCTTCTGAGAAACTTTTACAAAGAATAAGATCCTGCAACAATTGAATTCAGAGAAGCAGAATGGTTCGGTATATGAAAAGAATGAGACAAGGATGTACATTGCCTCCATATCTGTTTAAGCACCAAAATATAAGAGGAACAGATTTGGAAGAGATGACAACTGGAATTAAAATTAGAGGCAGAACCACTAACAGTGTTGGATATGCACATGTCATTATATTGTTAGTTGAAATTAAGAAGATTTGGAAAAGTTCATTATAAAAATAAATGAAAAAAATGAAAAACATCTGGAATAATGTTAAACTTTAAGAAGACACATGTACAGTAATCTCATGCTTAGTGATTTACAGCTGATTGTTGAAAACGTGAAGGTAGGAAATAGCTTTGTATTATTGGGGTCAAGTATAGATAAAGATAGATGATGTGCTGGACAGGCAAAGGAATTAATTGTAGATAGGAACAGCAAATTAAGACAAAATTGTGGAGGATAAGTCTATTTCTATAATAACAAACAATGGTCCTTCTAGTGGCAAAACTACGGATAGCTGAACAGTGAGGAAGACAAAGAAGATAGAAACCTTCAATAAGGATCTACTGAAGGTACCATGTCCTGCAGGAAGAATCAGTCAAATAGAAACTAAATGGACCCTTGAGGTGATGCCGCTTTAAACTTTTATCAAATTATGTTACAGTGCATAGTAGGGGTAGATATAAATTTATTCAGTTCGTACTTACTATAAATATGAACTTGTTTAATTTTATGTTTTCAAACTAATATATGAATAAAATTGCAGTTACCATAATATGTATATACTTGGAAAAAGTATATACAATACATATATGTGTGCTTGCAACAGTAAGAGAAACCACTTGACAAAGTTCATATACTGAAAATTTGCATATTAAGAAAAAGCAGAAAAGTGCATGCACTATTATATGTACATTTTAAATAGTATACATTATTTAAGATTGGAAAATGAGAAAATAATACTAATAAAAGTTACTAACAAATGCAATGTCTCTTGTGACATGGATCCTTTTCTTCATAGCTGTGCAAACACCTAATGCTGTAATGTCAATCTGCATGCAATCTGCATGTTGGGGTATTATTGCAGTTTAAAAAAGGAATAATTACATAAGCTATGATGTTAGTGCACTTAACTTACAGATTTGGACCATTAGGCAAAGTCATTAAGGAAATCTGCTCGTAATGTCCTTTGAAATAATTGAAATTAAGTTCAAACATACACATCTATCACAATCCTTCATTATGAGATTGTTCAGCATTTGGTCCATAGAGAAATATATTACTTGTCTTTATGTAAAGACACTAGGATGGATCTGAAATTGCCCTTTTGTAAGCAAGTCTTCCGGCAATTTTCACCAATTTTCTTTCCATTCCTCAGTCCCTTGTGCTATTTTGTATGCTTTTTCAGGAAGGTTCCCCAAATCCTAAAATCAGTTTATTTTAGGAGCAGCAGAAGCTGCAGTAAAGTATTTGGTGAAAAATATTATCCTATTTCTTTTCTCTAATATGAGTGAAACTGTACAGATCATGTTTGCTTCAAGCCCATTATATCTGCAGTGATCTTAGGAGAGTAATTTATGGTTACTCTCCTAAGTATTATATTAATTTATAATATCTTACAAAATCTTCCAGAGAAGTATGCTAGGAATATACCTACAAGAATTATTTTGAAATATATTTTACAGTCTTATTTTTTTAAAAGAGATTGGTAGACAAATTATAAAATCAAGATGGACATCTTCATCTGCTTTAGAAAGCCACAACAAATTTGTGGTTAAGATTCTTGGCATTATGTTAAATGTCATTCCCAAAATATTGGTCAGTGCAAGTTATATATTAAACTATTTGATTTAATCTCTTATCAGATAGTAGCATGGGTATCTTCTTATGAGATGTTGATTTGTATCCCTTCAGCAGTTCTACAAACCTATCCTTACTCTTCCCTTCCCTTCCCTTCCCTTCCCTTCCCTTCCCTTCCCTTTTCCCTTCCCTTCCCTTCCCTTCCCTTAACTCCTAGTTAAATCAATCAGTCCAATCAATGCAATTTTCTTGGCAACATTTTCAGAAGTGGTTTGCAATTGCCTTCTTCTTAGGGCTAAGAGAGAGTGAGTGACCCAAAGTCACCCAGCTGGCTTTGTGCCAATCAATCAAAATTTATTTATGGTCCAAGACTAAACACAATAAAAGAGCAGTATATAATACAATAACTATAAAAGGACATTTTAAAATTGCAAGAAAATCCTAAAGCAGTTAGCAGCTAACAGTTAATAGCATGAAGGAGGAACCAGACACTTTCAAACATCTATAGCAATTGATAAGAATTTTGCAACATCCTTAGAGGTTTCTGAAGAGTGATCACCCGGGAAAAGGGTAACAGCCTCCTGGTCACAGTGGCAATTAGAGTTATTAACTATCAGAAGTATTAAACTTGATCACCACTGGGGATACAATGGACATTATAATAGCACATGTGCGACAGGTTCTACCTCCAAGTATGAACAGAAACAAGTTCAGCTTTCATATGGGATGCTTATATATCTGCCAGTTGTTGCCCTAATAGGTAGCAAACAATTCATGCCAAAGTAAATAGTCTCCTATGTGGAACATACAAGATAGTATAGAAATATCTTGGGACAGACCAGGGAGGAGGAGTGATTTTGCTATAAAAGGGATGGGAGACTTTGGCTCTGTCATTTTGGATATCTATATTCCAGATCCACTGCTTTAGTTCAGCCAGGGTTTTATCAAATCCCAAAGCAGGTAATGCTGAGAAGGTAAGACTGCAATATGCCAAATTGTCATTAATTTGCCTTTTTAGATTCATGCTTAAGGTGGGACTAAAATTCACATTCTCTCAATTTTTAGTCCAGTGCCTTTAACTACTACATCAAATTGGCCCTCATTCTTATATTAGTTGTCATTAAATGTATTGTATTTTTGTACTTGTATGGGGTTTCCTTCATGAAACTAGAGAATTTGCTTACCTGTTTTGATTTTTATTGCTTCCTTCACATTTGAAATATCTATTTTCCTTATCACAATGGTTGCTGTAGAAAGAACTTTGGATGATGTAGGTGAAGGACTTTGACTTCAGGTAAAATAGGTTGAAAAGAGAACCAGTTAAGACGGTATTATCTGAAAGAAGTTAAGCTAAGAAAAATAAATAAAATGTCTGACAGGAAATATGAAGAAAATCAATTCTATTGGACTTTCTTTGGATTCCACATCCAAAATTTTAGTAGCCATATAATAACAGATCTAGACTAGATGCTAGTGAAGCGATTTGTGCTAGGCATTTCTATATTAAATAACAACAACAACAAAACCTGCAAATAAGTTTTTTTTTTTAATTTCATACCAGAATTAGCTAAAGTTAGTGTACAGTATGTGTTTGCATCTTCTGATGGGATCAAGCCTGACAGCATCAAATTAATCCACAAAACTCACATGTGATTTGCAACACTCCAAGATTATGCTGTCAAAATTCAGCAGCAAAATGGACATATTTCGGCAAAGCCAAATATTCTCCCTTCCAGAATTAAGCATAATTACAGGAGACCTCCTATAGCTACCCCAAAACTGTAACAACTCACCCAAAGTCCTGAATAGTTTTTTGGATTGAGTTTAGCCTAGATTTTTACATTTTAGGAAGTTTTAAGGATGGGAGTAAGCTTGAAGCTTCTGAAAGACAAACTGCTTTTATTCCACTCTGCTTTTTATTCATATCCCTGAAAAATGTTCCAGATAGCCCTCAAATTAGCAATTATAGGGCCTGCCTGCCTGCCTGCCTGCCTGCCTGCCTGCTTGTGACTTTGGGTTAAGGTTCCTGTTTCTATTCCTATCCTTAACTCCAAATGAAAGAAAAAAACATTTTGAAAATTTGCAGCCCTGCCATTCTGGTCACATCACCAGATCACTGGCAACATCTGTCATATTTTAGAAGAACAGGAGACTGAGTTGTACGCTTGAATCCCTAAAATCGTGCTCTTACCAGTAGTATAGAAAGGAGACTTTAAGATTGTCCAAACAAAGCAAAACAAATACTACAGGGCTATACCTGCCAATAACCTCTCCCTGAACTTCTTGGAAGCTTTCAGTGCCATAATCTTTTCTGGATCACATAGTCAGATTGGATTTTGAAGCATAATTCAGCAGCAAAATGGTCATATTGAAAGCTTGTGCTGGAGTACTGTTCAAAAGATAGACGGCTGATCTGTGCTGTCCCACATGATTCTAACTTGTCTCCATGCTATCTAACATTTACATGAAACTAGTGGAGGGAGTCTGAGACAATCCAGAATTTTATTGCTTCTTACCATCCAAGGAAGCAAGTACTACCCTGAATGTCTAACTGCATTTCTTATATGATATTCCATCTTAACTCCAACAACTTAAGAATTTAATGACAGGAACAACTTAACAACAGCAACCCTATGAGATACATTGGGCTTAGAGAAAATGATTAGCCCAAAGTTGTCAAAGGGTGTTTGGTATCTAAGGTTGACTAGCCCTAGTTCAAAATCATAACCACTATACCACACTGACCTAAATGAGGGAAAACAAGCTGTGATTAATGGAGATTCTATTGTAAATAAGACACTGAATTCAGGGATTGAAGTTTGGCCATATTGATGTTATGCCTGGTGCACCAATTGTGATTTTTTTCTGAGCTGACTGGATATGGCAAGAGTTATACATTTGGTGATATTCCATCTGACTACAATAACCTCTATATAGGGGTACATCTGAAGTTATTATTACAAAATGTGACAGCTAGATTACTCATGGTTGGAAGAAATCATGCAATGGCTATATTGAAAGAGCTACAGCATTTAAATTATTGGTATTGACTTTTAAATCCCAGAACTGCTTAGAGCTTGGCTAACTATGAACCTGCCTGTTTGTTAGGATATGTAGGAAAGGTCCTTTTGAAGATGCACCTGTTATCAGGCATTTATTTTGCATTCAGTTCCTCTCTTTCAACATTAGAAGCATGTCTCTTTCACCAGGCTTTTAATTGCCAATTGACTTTAGTATTAAATTCAGTGTTAATTTTGAATTTTAAAGTTTTTTTTAACGTGCGTTCTTAAATTTTGTTAAGGTCCTTGAATAATTACCAGGGGAAAAAGGCAAAAATCAAATTAGCCATAAACAATAAAGCCTTTTTGATTTTTTTCCCCTTGCTTCTGAATTCTGCAATAGACAGTTCAACATAAACTTTCTTTTTTTGTGAAATAAAAATTGCTGCTCTCTATGGTAATTAAAATAAAGAAGTGCCCTCTTGTAACAGGCAGCATCCATACACATCCATATCCATATCCATACCCATAAAGCTGCAATAGATTGCCCATCCCCCCAAAATGGAGAAAGCAGCCCAGGATGAATAAGAGACCTTAAGTGTTGGGATACTGAGCCTCCACTTAAGGCAGCCTTCCTCAACCTTTTGACCCTGGAGCAACTCTTGAAATATTTTTCAGGCCTCAGGGAACCCCTGTACATTCAGGCTCAAATATACTCCAGAAGTTACAAAATCATTATATTTGTTTCATGTGTAGGCCTGTACATATGCATTAACAGTCTTCTTGAACTAAAAATAAAGAATGAAAGTTATCTTTTTAATGTGAAGCTGCCTGATTTTGATTTTTTTTTAAATAAATCTCCCAGGGAGCCCCTAGTGACCTCTTGTGGAACCCCAGGGTTCCATGGAACCCTGGTTGAGAAACCCTGACTTAAGGTGTCCTAGGTTGCAATCTTGTGTGATGAAATTACATGCATGTCTATTTTGATGGAAAATAAATCTAACCTTCAGATAATACAGTGAAGAAGAACTAAGTGAGCTTTTATAAACTGTTTCAGCGGTGCTGGATTCACTACCATTTTTCCATTCTCTTCAGTCTTATAATTCACAGTATCCACCACCAACAAAGTAGATGGCTGACCAAGAACCCCAAGCAGTTTCAGTCTGTCAATTCTGTGCTGGTATAGCTTCTCACTTTGGCTACAAGCGCTGCACACCACTGCTGAATGTTCCTGACCTTAGTTTAATGACCTAGCATATGGCACTACTTACTTACACATCAAAACAAGTAGCTACTGTACATGGACTGAATGTTATGCTCATGTTGTGAGTTTCAGCAATTGGCAATGGATGTGCTAGCTTCCTTTCCACATACTTATTTTCCAATTTTTGTACTAAGGAATTTTTTAATTTGTACTTTTCTGATGTATAAAAGGAACACTTGTAAGGAGATAAAGAAGAATGGTAAAGTATAATATGCCAACATGGCTCAATCATTAAGAAAATATTAAGAAAAATTTCTGGATCAGTTTATAAGGAGTCTTGACAAAGTAACTGAGAATATATTAAATATAATTGCAATTTTGCCTGACATTTTGAAGGGCTTTTTTAAAATGATATTTGTTTAGTGGTGTTTTTTTAATGGTCAGATCATGTAGTTACCAGTAATCAACATGAATTCAAAATGACCAGATAATGGCAATCAGTAATAAGTTTAAGGTATTATGTTAATACAAAGTAGAAGTAAGTAGCCTTTTTGGCTTAAAAACTGGAATCAATTCATCCCCATCCCCCCACCCCCCACCTGAAGTAGGCAAGAATTAAATGAATAAAAACAGTTAATAGTTGTCAGACTACAGGTCAGTTTTATTATCATGACAATCATATAAGTAACAATGCTGCCAGATAGTGACAGAATTAATTGCGTAGTTATATAATGCTAACGAGCCTTTTGTGGTTATGTATAGAAAATGAAAAGCATCCTTTTTCTTGATAGAATTCACCATTATATAGTTCCATTATTCTTTTCTTCCAGTAACTGCCTACTAAAACTTTGTTCTATGTAAACACTGCTCTGTGAATTCTCAAACACAACCTACCACACCTTATATTTCAAGAAAGTAGAATAGCAAAGTCGAAGAATGATAGGTTGTATTAGTTTCATAGCATAATTATTTTCATTTGACTTTCTTATATAGAAAGATATAAATATGCTAACATTCTTTTGAAATGGATCTGAAAATCCCATAGATGTGTGGGACCTCTTATTCCAGAAACATCTCAACTAGATGATTCTAAATATCAGACCTGCCTTGAAAGTAGAGGTTTTTGGTCGTCTCTCTGCCACTATTAATACTTTCTTGTTCCTAGTATATTTCCCCTTAAATCCCAGACAGACTAAGCTGATGTGATTTCTGACTGATGAATCTAATTTCCAGCCATGGGATGATTTTTGCATATAGCTCTCAGTTCAGACAAAGGCTAGATAGTCATCTAATAGATCCTGCAACAAGCATAGCGTTGGACAAAATGTATTCTAAGATCCCTTCCAACATTATAATTCTATTATTTTACTTTCAGTTACAGCAGATTATTTTAAGGGAAGTACAGTGATGGTTTGGAGGTAGATAATATGGAATTATAAGCAATTTCAAGTAGCACACTTGTAGTCTCCAGCAAATTCCCAATTATACAAGACTGTATTTCACCACTTCTTCTGCAGCCTGGCTGAGCAGAAAGGACATTTGGCTAACAGGAGTGCACATTTCTTTCCAAACTTCTGGTGTAGCGGTGACACCTCAAAAAACACATAATGGACTTGGGAAAGGTGCAGAAAATGGAACAAAATTAGAAACTAGAGCAATTTTCCTATGAGGTAACATTCTAGTATTTAGGACTTTTTAACTTGCAAAGGGGATGAAGAAAAAAGGGACAGAGATGTATAAATTATGCATGGTATAAGAATATAGATAGGAAAAATGGTCTGTCCCTTAATATTAGAACTTTGGATAATCCACTGGAACCAAATGTGGGAAAAGTCAGAAGACATAGTAATAAAAAATAATGCAGAGATAAACTATAGCAGGGAATATGATTGCAATCAGTGTGAATTGTCTAAAGCTGAAATATAATTTATTATTTCAACTGTCCATCATGTGACTCTGCTTTACCTTGATTATTCACCTAATAATAATAATAATAATAATAATAATAATAATAATATGCAAAGCCTGGTTTAAATTTTATCTTTTATAATTTGATGTACAGTTTGAGATTCTATACAACAGACATTATGCTAGCTTATAAATTCTCAGCATTGCTGGTTTTTGCTCCAGAAAATGGTCCTAGAGGGGGAAAAAAAAACAGTTTTCATGTTGTTGCTAGTAAATTAATAAAGCTTCTAAACCTGATGGTAATTTATTGATTCTTTTAGATTATTTCTGAAATAACTCAATTTGATATTCAGACACAGGGAATAGAACAAGTAGACAGAAGAATGGGATACACATTCTGGTTCTATGCCTTCCATCTCTAACCATATCTTGTTAAGTTCCCTTAAACAGCTAATTTAAAACCATTTTACTGCTACAATTACATAATTATTGCCATTATGGCTTGCACATTTAATGACCATAATGGAAGCTTTTTTGTGCTCATGCTGTCATTTTGCTAGTTAGGTAAATCCACAAAGATGCTTTTAATGCGAATAATTCAAACTCACCTAAGATACAAGTCACATATTTTTATTATACATTTTGCACAACAACCACTGGAGAAAGCCCAGGTCCTAAGCTCTGACCATTTGTATGATTGTCCCCCAGTCTCAAACTTGGACACACTTAAAGTAATTGCTCAACTGAAAAATGGCAGAGTGGCAAGAGAGGACTTTCTTCTCCCAGAAACCTTGGAAATGAAACCAGGCTGCTGAACTTCCATACCAGACCTTCCTGTTTATTAGTCTGGATAATTCCCTTATAAAGTTACAATTCAGAAAGCTATTTGATGTTTAACATTAAGGCAATGTTGTAATTCTAATATACAATTATTAATATCCAAAGAAAATAACAGCTGAAAAATTGAATGGAATGATAGTAGAATGATACCAGCAATTCAAAAAGCAATTCAGAGTATTTTCAGAATAACAGAGCTTTACTTAGTCTTTCACTCTTGCTATCTTTTCTTTGGTTATATTTAACTTTCAGTTATTTGCACTATCTCTCATTTTGCCTTGCTTTAGCCATCAGTTTTCTCTCAGATCTTTCTGTTCTTAATACCAGTCCCTAAACTGTTTGCAGGGAAAAAAAGTATTTGCTTTACTTAAAACAATGGACCACAGAATTCAGAGACAGTTTTAGATTATTAACAAGAATAATATTTGACTAGTCAGATAATCATTCATAGCCAAAAGATGATTAATTGCTAAATGTATGATTAAACAGGACGGTAAAAATTGTTACTATTATTGCTTTAATATAAACTGGCCATTTGTACTTGTAGTCTCTGAGGATCAATTTTATTTTAAAAATGAGATGGTACTTTTTAATGATGCATATTTCTGTCTTTCTAGTGCCAGATTTACATTTTTTCAGAAGGTTTGTAGTTTGTAGTTAATCCAAACTGAAAGATTTAACCAGCCTCTAGATGTTACTCACTTTTTTCCAGAGAATTTTATTTCATTTTGAAACAATAAAATAAAATCAGGCAACAAAGATAAATATACATAAAACTGTGAGGATGCTAAAGAAAAGAAGATATTCACAAATTTGAATCTAATTAATCAATCAATATTTTATTACCATCACAGACCAGAAGTACAAATAAAATACTGATTTGTACAAATACAGAAAAAATGCATTGAAATAAAATAAAGCAAGACATTATAATATTAATGGTGAGATCATCAGTGGGCAATCAGAGTCTGCTTAATTTTACACAGTATAACAAAATTTACATTCAAAGAAACTGAATCATACTGATCAGATAGCAACAAATGTACATAAAAAAGATCAGATTTCCCAGGCATTTTATCAAATAGGGAGTTTTAAAATGTGTCCATGAATCCTTATAGAAGGTACAGTATAGCAGGACATGAGCTGTAGTTTCAATAGCTCCTTGTCCACAGGGGCACAATGTCAGCTCACATGGAACTTTGTTGTATCAGCCCCACAAAGCTGCTGTGGGAAGAGCATTGCAACATGCTAGAGTTTAATGCCTTCGGAATTTGGAGACAGTTATTTAATGTAAATACTCTGGTTTCTCTTCAGATCATATAAATCTTTCGCCTTTTACTAAAGAATCTAATTACTAATACTGATTTGTACTTCATGGGTATGTTTGTGGGATAAATAGAACAACCTATACAGAGACTCACAATTTGATATAAAATTGGATATACAAGCAGGATACTCATAAATATTTATGAGTACGGTCGTATGTGGCCATGCTTTCCAAATTTTATCAAATTGCTGCAAGTCAGATGGTGATTTTGGAGTCTTCCTATGTGTACAATTTTTTTCAAGACACTTTTGTATAACAATCCAGTATTACATCAAAAAAAATGTGAAGCACAGCTTTTATAGTATTCAGTGGTACAATATGGAAAAATCCTTCTGGCATAAGGTATCTCCTTTGGCAAAAAGAAAAATATCAAAGTTCCAGTTGTGAACAAATAAGAACACTTTTGCTACTTGCAAGGAAACAACAAATATACAAATATACAGGGAGGATAGTATGGGTACAATGATAACTAAGCAAAACTAAGCCATTGAAATAAATGGGAGTCCTGAAGAGATGAAATGCTGAGAAACTACATATCTTTTTCTCTCATACGCATACATGCAACAGACAAAGCAGTATCCCTTAAAGTGCAGAATATTTCAAAGGATTGATTGATTGATTGAATGATTATGTGCCACCAAGTCAGCAATCCCATAGTAGATTTCTCCATAACGATCTGTACCTACCATGGTCCTTCTAGTCTTCCAACAGTGCACCCACTGCCACTGTAACTGATTCTATCCATCTTGCTGTTGGTCTTCCTCTTCTTGTCTTTCCTTCTACCTTTCTCAGTATTAGTATTATATCTTCACATAATGTGAAGTAGGATAATGAGTTGCTACTCTGGGGGGAAGGATCCTGGTCTCCTAAACCCTGATCCCCAGCCCTCCTCTTTGTCAGTTGGGGGTTTTGGGGGAGAGTTTTTTGGGTTAATTCTACGGGTTCCCTGGCCTCAAACTTCAGGGGCTGATGTTGGAGATGGTTGGAGACCCCTGAGTGGAGCGGCAGATTGACTGAGCACAGCAGACCTTACACTAGTGGCAGACTCTGGTGGATCTCCTGTGGGTTTGGGAGAGCTTGCATGAGATTTTGCAGACCATGGCGGACACTGGTGGGGCCCTGTAGACCCTGACGGACCCTGGTGGCCTTGACGAGATGGCAGAGTGTGACAGGCTTTGTGGGCAAGGCCTCCAAGCGGAGCAGTGGATTGGCGGAGCGTGGTGGAGCACGGTGGGCCTGGTGGCAGCAGTGGACATCCTGCAGGCCTCAGTAGACCTGGTGGCTTGGGAAGGTGTCTGCGAACCCCTTCTAGGGGACTGGGCACTGACAGAGTAGCAGACTCCTGGCAAGGGGGTTTGGCAGAGTGGAGAGTTCCGACATGGAAGATCGGCTTTGTGGAGGCAGGGAGTCCAGGTGCTGAGGAGTGGGGCTTGGTGGCGCGGTGGACTTTGGTGATGCAGGAAGGCCAGCACAAGGGACTAGGGTGGTGGAGTGGTCTTGGCATGACACCCCATGGATTTCAATAATACAAGGATTCAACAGGTATGGCAGACTCCAGCAGAGAGGAGAAGGGAGTGTTGGAGTGGAAGACTGGTTGCTCCCCCTAATTTACCTAGAAGTGGCAGAGAGTTATTAGGGTCCCCTCAGTGGGGGTGTGGTACTCCCCCTCAGCTGTGAGAGATGCAGGGGGAGTCTAGGATTGTATGATGGTATGTAAGAGTATCCACCCCTAAGTGAGACATAGAGGTGGGTAGGAGTGGGTGCTGGTGCCCCCCTGTGACCAGTGAGAGAGGCTGTGGGGGGCACAGTGAGTGTGTGGGTAGTGGTTAGGCCCTAACAGTGCTGAGAATGGGAGCTGGTGCACCAAGGGGGCTGCCATCACCTTAGGCTGATTGAATGTGGCAGGATGTGTGCTGGGGGAGAGGGCCCTTGTTTCAACCCAGGGTTTCTGAAGGTCTGGGATCGGAGGCAACTGGGTCTGGAAACTCTGGGGGCCGCAGGGCAGGTTACCCCATTGAGGTGGTGATGGGCCAGGGATGCTATGATGGGAACTGGAGAGCAGGCCATCTTCAGGAAAGACATCACTGGTGTTTGTTACCGATGGCATGTTCTGGCCCTCCAGGTTCAGACCCCGGCCCTGGAGAGCAGTTCTTGAGGGCCCCGTCTCTGGCTGCTGCTTCTTAACATCAGGTCAGTTAACAAGGCCCCCCTCATATGTGATTTGATCATGGAGGAGGGGATGCATCTGGCATGAACACTGAGACCTGGCTGGGCCCTGAAGTGGGGGATAGCCCTTTCAGAAATGTGCCCAGCTGGGTTTCAGGTGTGGCACCAGCCAAGACACCAGGGAAGGGGAAGAGGGCTGGTGGTTGTCATCTGAGAGTCTCTAGTGGCCTTCAGGGGCCCTGTTCCACAAGTGGCCGGTTGTGAGATCCTATTCTTCAAGTTGGGTTCCCAAGAATAGTTGGGAGTGTCAGGCAGGGAGGCTGCTACGAAACAGGGATGTTGGTACAAGGATCAGAACTATACAGATAAGTTAGTGCTTAACAAAAACAATCTTGGGGGTTTCTCTTCTCCCCCATTTCAAACAGAAGTAAAAAACAAGCCAGCTAAACATTAGTATAACTCAAACTGTAAGCTTCTCTGTGTGAAGGAGAAAAATCAAAATATGTCACTTAAACTCCTTGAAATAACAATGGTCTTCCACATTGCCACTACAGTCATGCCACATGTATGGGGTTTTACACAAGGGTTTGGTTCTCGTAGAATAACATCTAGCTACCTGTATCTAACAAGTCCTAAATAGGATGACTCCAATCATGCAGTGCTTGCCTCCTGGTGGTCAAAGTAACTAAACTCTATGAAGTAGTGTATCCCACATCTTCTGTAATACTGTACAAGCATTTTAATTTGTGCTATTGTTCATTAATCATTATTTTCATAATTCTAATTTCATATTAGAATCTAGTTATAAATAAAGCTTTATCTACGGTATCCATCCTGTATTCCCTATCTCATGGCTAACTCTCAATGTTCCCTTAAAAATCCTCATCCTTGCTTACAGCAAGAAAACTAAATTAATTAGGAGTTACAGCAGTATTAAAATCAACTATATTTCAGCTCTAGTAGAAACAGATTTTGATCCTCTTTAGTAAAATATACTTCCTAGCTTAAGCCTGATTTCCTCTGTTATGACAATATTATCCCAATGTGGTAATATTTGGGCATAACAATTATTATAGGGGCAGATCAGAAACCTTTGGTCTGATGGATCAACAACAAAGGGAATTGTCAGGAAGTTTTAACACATATTGCCTGCAGCTGGAAAGAGAAACCCCATTTCAGTTTGGTAAAAACATAGGATAATGTTTATTATTATTATTATTATTATTATTATTATTATTATTATTATTGAAACTCAGACAAAACACTCCTAAGACGCAAGTGAGTATCTGCAAGCATTCTCAGCACTCATGAATTCACTTAATGTGCTGTCTCTCTGTCCACATATATATACACACACACACCATATAATTTTCTGATGTTGAATGTGAAGGAATTCTTGACACATTGGATAATTGAAAATTCTAGTGTTCAAGTCTGTCATGTCCTACAGCAGTAGGTTATCATTGTCAATATCCTGTCTACCCAATCGTTATTCTAAAGAATATCTGTCTTTTCCCCTCCCTTTAATTCAGGAAACAGAAGGAAAAACCATGGTCTTCTTTCTAATTGACACCTTACTGACAATTTGAATTTGATTGCTTTTAATTTGTTTTCTAAATGTTTCATGAAAAATATAAAAATGGTCCTTCGACAGAAGGAGAGAGGAGAGTAAAGCAGCAGTTTTTGCTAAATAGACCATCTTCCATCTTCCTTCCTCACACTCTTTTCATTCAGAAGAAGCTGAGTGATCTTCCAAGTCAGCAAAATTAGCCCAGAACTGCAAAGAGAAAAAGAAAAAGGAAAAGGGTTTTTTTTCTGTTTCTTGCCTCCTACACCATAAATCCTTTTTCCTTTTTTTATCAAGAAGGCAACTTCTTTCTTTGCTAAGCTGCACCTTAAAATGTATTTAATATTCCCTCCCAAATGCACATTTGTATACATGTATGAAAGTTGCATCTACATCTCTTTCACCATTTGCTGTAGCAAGAAACTTTAAAATTGCTTCTTTATTTTTCTACTTTTTTTGTGTATAGCTGAACGCTGTGTATGCTCCATTAAAGTGAATTATTTTTGAAATCTCCTGATTCCACACCTTTCTTTGAACTATCTGCCTTTCTTTCATTTTATTGAATATGTTTTCCACAGATTTTTTTAAAAATTTGATAGCCTCAAATAGTCTTTATTTTCCACTCCCCATAGATTATGAGCTGCTTTTTGATTACCATGTATATCACTGATCTCAAATATTTTTCAGAAAGTGTTGTTAATCATAGTTTCATTGCCAGGCATCTGAAATGCATAAACCTCCTTAATAGCCTATAAAGTTAGGTATTGACAGAATCTGTGCTGGAGAGTTCATACTAATATATTCAATCATGATACCTTTTTTACATTATATTCCATGATAACTTACAGCTTTAAAAATCTAAGACTAGAAGTTTATATACATTTATTGGGTCACTAAATTCAACAGGACATATACCTAAATAGTAATAACAGGATAAATGTCAGCTTTTGAGATAGGACAGGCCAGGAAATAGACACATTAAAAGAATTGTACAGTACAATTACAGAATCTTGAAAGCCTGCCAGGGTTTCCCATTGACACCTCTCATACCAAACACAATCAAGGTAGGGTTTTTTGAGTTTCTTTCTCACACTTCCTTCTTTCCCACAACTAAGGTTTTCTTTTTTCACCTTTATTGTCTCCTCATGAAGGTTATCTTCATGTTACTCTACAATTAATGCTTCCAGCTTCCAGGGTAGAGTGGCAATCCAGGGAATAGTGTCAGAAACTAACCATAGTTTATCTAAGGATTAAAGCTCCACTGTCTGTGGTAGCATCATACATCAAGCTGCCCTCATATAGCTGGATGACATGCTGTACATTTCTCATCCTAAATGTGTATATTGTCACATTCAATAGATAATTCTATAAGAGACCCAAAACCTACAGGAATGGGGCATTAATAAATTGCAGCTTATAAAAAAGACTAAAAGGGTTCATTGACAAATAAGGCAGTTTAAGCCACATGGGGAGGAGGGGGGAGAGATAAGGGAGAGTATAGGACAAGGCTAGTTTAGTTCCAAACTGCTAGCTTAATAAAGCTCGTTTACTCAAATACCTATCCTCAATTTTCTATGTGTGTGCCTTAATATTTATCAAACTTGTTACACTGCTGAGTAACAAAGTCTCTAGGAGGTTTATTAAGGTTACAGGAATATTTTCACTAGCAAGAATGTCTAAATTCTTTAGAACTTTTTTTTTTTTTTTTTGCTGCTTATACCAGCTCACTGATGTTGCAGGCCAGGTTACATAATCCTCCAGAGATGCTTATAATCTCAGAGTGCACGTTGTCATCATTGGTCTATTGTTGTTGATGTTCTCTTCCATCTCTAAGCTATTCTGTATTGGTCCAGTGTTAAAGCTGCTGATTTTTATTCTCTCCTGGTAGCTTTAACATAAGTTTAAAAATGGGCTTTCCTCATAAATCATTATTAGCCTGCTAACTAACGCAGTTGGCTATTCTTTCCCCTTTGTCCAGTTTCCATATGCTTTATGAAAGCTTGTCTTCTTCTTATGCAGCTGTGAAACAAAACCAACCCATAATAATCAAATTTAGAAGCAAATATGATTTTCACTGAGCTTTGGGCTTTTTTTGCACTCAGTCTCTAGCTCCATGTGTAAAGCACCAGAAAAAGAAGCCAGCTTAGGAAATCCCTTTCAGTCCCTTTCTCTGCTTGGGCCACAGTGATGCCTGGGATTCTGTCTGGAGTATGTTTACCACACCTTCCTACTAGTGGATTCCTCTGCATGTTACCCTCTCATCCATGTGGGAAAGCAAACACCAAGAAGCAATAGTTTCCACTGAAAGACCATTTTATGCATCTGCTGAAGCTGGTTAATATCCATTGTTTCACCATTCCATCAGTAAACTTGCAAATAAACAAATGCCGATCCTTTCATCACTCAGCAGTCCAGGATGCAATAGTTATGGAGGGAAGAATTAGTGACTAGGGAAGACATTTATTCCAGAGCTTGCAGTAGTCAACCAGAGTGGAGGGGGCTGCCTACAATGAAGAAGTGAGGCACTGCTTGACCTGACACTAGTCAGAAAACACTATTTCCGACATGTAGCTGGAAAAGACAAGTGCTGGTTGGTCTCTCTGTGGGCTGGGAACATGTGAAAGATGAAGTTGAACATCCCTGCCTTAAAAAAAAATAGAGGCTCCAACTGAATTGGATGGCCTGGTTGTGCAGATCGGCCTTTAGTCTAAGTAATTGCTCAGAGTTGCAATTGGTGGCTTGGGTGCCATAGATGTTGATTAAATAATAAACAAACAAATTACTTCCAGGCTTAAATTGAAATAGCAAAGAGCAGAGGTCCTGTCCGCATGGCGTTCTAAACAACTTCCTTTCATATTACTGGCAAATCCATTTTGAAATAGTAATGATTTTAGCGTTCCTGTACATTGCTAACTACCTTTGACTTGCTGTGAGCTGAAAATGGTTTCCTTAATAAGAAAAAGGTAAATCAGTGCTTATATTGACCACAGTGGTGTTGGTGGGAAGCCAAGGTAGAGGGTGGGCAAGTGTCAAGCTGACTAGAACAGCATTGTAATGCAAACACCGTCCCTTTTCTACAAGCCTCGCAATATTGCAAACATGCTGCAAAGGGAGGCCAAGGTAGGGGGTGGGGGGCATCAAGCTGACTAAAACAGCATTTGTAATACAAACACTGTCCCTTTTCTACAAGCCTTGCAATGTTGCAAGCATGCTGCAAAGGGGTGGAGTTTGTAGCCCACTGCTGCTTTCATCAGTGTGATGAAAAAGCAGGATCCCTCAGATGCCACTGATTGACTGCCTTTCACTGGAAAATGAAAGGAATTCCTGTAAGCATATGTGCAAAGGCAGATTTCAGGATAAACTGCAATAAGCAGAATTATAATTATACTAATAAAAATATTAACACTTATTTAGTACAGTGTTATATTTCCTGTTTAACTTCTGATAAAACATTCCAATTTCTATTAACATGAGAGGTGAAATTGCATCTATTTAAATCAGTTACTTTTTTAAGTGTATGATTTTTTTTATAACATACAGTTCCATCGTATTTCCGCAAATAATATAAACTGGCTGAACCCAAAGGAGTTTCCATAATTCAATTTAATGCTTTCCATTAAGTAGCAATGACCAGTCAAATTGACAAGTACAGCTAACTCCTTTGAGAAGTGTTTTCTAAGTATGCTAAGATCATGAACCTTTCTTTTTGAATACCTTCGTAAAAAAAGAAGTGTCAAAAAGTCAACCAATGATCTTTTCTTTAGATAAAAGATTTTTTTTGCATTTGACAATGTGCTTTATTACTGAGAAAAAATGCATTTATCTTTTTTTTTAGTTCGTTATTTGACTACAGTGAGAGATACGCAGTTATTATGCTTGAACCATTTGTTCTCTGTTCAAAGAAGTACATCTATGTAAACTCATTGACTGTTAGAATGATAAAAGAACCCTTTGGATTACTCATGCAGTGTTTTTTTGAAAAGATACAGGAATGTTATGATCCAATTAAATAACCTATACAAATCTTGGGGAAAAGTATGATCAGAACTGCTGATTTACTGGTGTGGACCAGAGAACAAGTGTGACATAAATGTTTAGAATTACCTTCTATTAACCTTGTAGAACACTGTCCCAATGGGAAGATGTTTCTTTTTGTCATCTCAATTAAAAGTCAGTTTGCCCCAGCAAAAGCAATTAGATATAGAGTATTTAATACAATGAGAGCCAGTTTGGTATAGTGCTTAAGGCATCAGGCTAGAAAGTGGGAGACCATGAGTTCTAGTCCTGACTTAGGCACAAAGCCAGCTGGTGACCTTGGGCCAGTCACTCTCTCTCTACCCTAAGAAGGAGGCAATGGCAAGCCACTTCTGAAAAACCTTATCAAGAAAACTGCAGGGACTTGTCCGGCAGTCTCTGAGAATTGGACATGGTTGAATGGATTAAAAAAATAATAATAAAAGGAAAAGTAAAGGGCTGAACTGTTGCTTAATTCTCAACTATTATTAGCGTCACCAAACAATCCCACCCCTATCCCTGTCAGTATTTTGAGATAAGAGAAGTGTATCAACACTAAGAAATAGCTAGGTAAGACTTACAGTGATTTCTGCAGTTGGCTTTTGCTATGCATAAAATATCCAGTTAATTGATCCCAGACCATTTTCATATTTTGTAAATCAGAAATGAAATAAAGCTCTTTGAATAAAGCCTTCACACATGGTTCACTGCCACAAATTTCCCTTGACTCAATTTGCAAATAAAATAGATATTTATATAGCATGATCCTTCAGCAAAGGATCGTTACCTTGTCGTGGTGCTGGAGCTTGAGCACCTCAATGATGCCATGAGCTAAACCGTGAAGGGCCACCCAAGACGGGAAGGTCATGACAGAGAGGTCAGACTAAATGCGATCCCTGGGGAAGGTAATGGCAACCCACCTCAGTATTCTTGCCATGAAAACTAAATGGATCAGTACAACCAGAGATATGTCGGTATACCATCGGAAGATGAGACCCCCAGGTCGGAAGATGGTCAAAATGCTACTGGGGAGGAACAGAGGATGAGCTCAACTAGCCCCAGACGTGATGACGCAGCTAGCTCAAAGCCGAAAGGACGGCTAGCAGCCGACGGTGCTGGTGGTGAACGGCGAATCCGATGTTCTAAGGATCAACACACCATCGGAACCTGGAATGTAAGATCTATGAGCCAGGGCAAATTGGATGTGGTTATTGGTGAGATGTCAAGATTAAAGATAGACATTCTGGGCGTCAGTGAACTGAAATGGACTGGAATGGGCCACTTCACATCAAATTACCACCAGATCTACTACTGCGGACAAGAGGACCACAGAAGAAATGGAGTAGCCTTCATAATTAATAGTAAAGTGGCGAAAGCAGTGCTTGGATACAACCCAAAAAATGACAGAATGATCTCAATTCGAATTCAGGGCAAGCCATCTAACATCACAGTGATCCAAATATACGCCCCAACCACAAATGCTGAAGAAGCTGAAGTAGAGCAGTTCTATGAGGATCTGCAGCACCTACTGGACAACACGCCTAAAAGAGATGTTATTTTCATCACAGGAGACTGGAATGCTAAGGTGGGCAGTCAAATGACACCTCGAATTACAGGTAAGTATGGCCTGGGAGAACAAAACGAAGCAGGACACAGGCTGATAGAATTTTGCCAAGACAATTCACTCTGCATAACAAACACTCTCTTCCAACAACCTAAGAGACGGCTTTATACATGGACTTCACCAGATGGACAACACCGAAATCAGATTGATTACATCCTTTGCAGCCAAAGGTGGCGGACATCTGTACAGTCGGTAAAAACAAGGCCTGGAGCTGACTGTAGTTCAGATCACGAACTTCTTCTTGCACAATTTAGGATCAGACTAAAGAGATTAGGGAAGACCCACAGATCAGCTAGATATGAGCTCACTAATATTCCTAAGGAATATGCAGTGGAGGTGAAGAATAGATTTAAGGGACTGGACTTAGTAGATAGGGTCCCGGAAGAACTCTGGACAGAAGTTGGCAGCATTGTTCAGGAGGCGGCAACAAAATACATCCCAAAGAAAGAGAAAACCAAGAAGGCAAAATGGCTGTCTGCTGAGACACTAGAAGTAGCCCAAGAAAGAAGGAAAGCAAAAGGCAACAGTGATAGGGGGAGATACGCCCAATTAAATGCAAAATTCCAGAGGTTAGCCAGAAGAGATAAGGAATTATTTTTAAACAAGCAATGCGTGGAAGTGGAAGAAGACAATAGAATAGGAAGGACAAGAGACCTCTTCCAGAAAATTAGAAACATTGGAGGTAAATTCCAGGCCAAAATGGGTATGATCAAAAACAAAGATGGCAAGGACCTAACAGAAGAAGAAGAGATCAAGAAAAGGTGGCAAGAATATACAGAAGACCTGTATAGGAAGGATAACAATATCGGGGATAGCTTTGACAGTGTGGTCGGTGAGCTAGAGCCAGACATCCTGAAGAGTGAGGTTGAGTGGGCCTTAAGAAGCATTGCTAATAACAAGGCAACAGGAGACGACGGCATCCCAGCTGAACTGTTCAAAATCTTGCAAGATGATGCTGTCAAGGTAATGCATGCTATATGCCAGCAAATTTGGGAAACACAAGAATGGCCATCAGACTGGAAAAAATCAACTTATATCCCCATACCAAAAAAGGGAAACACTAAAGAATGTTCAAACTATCGAACAGTGGCACTCATTTCACATGCCAGTAAGGTAATGCTCAAGATCCTGCAAGGTAGACTTCAGCAGTTCATGGAGCGAGAATTGCCAGACGTACAAGCTGGGTTTAGAAAAGGCAGAGGAACTAGAGACCAAATTGCCAATATCCGCTGGATAATGGAAAAAGCCAGGGAGTTTCAGAAAAACATCTATTTCTGTTTTATTGACTATTCTAAAGCCTTTGACTGTGTGGACCATAACAAATTGTGGCAAGTTCTTAGTGGTATGGGGATACCAAGTCATCTTGTATGCCTCCTGAAGAATCTGTATAACGACCAAGTAGCAACAGTAAGAACAGACCATGGAACAACAGACTGGTTTAAGATTGGGAAAGGAGTACGGCAGGGCTCTATACTCTCACCCTACCTATTCAACTTGTATGCAGAACACATCATGCGACAAGCTGGCCTTGAGGAATCCAAGGCTGGAGTTAAAATCTCTGGAAGAAACATTAACAATATCAGATATGCAGATGATACCACTTTGATGGCTGAAAGTGAAGAGGAACTGAGGAGCCTTATGATGAAGGTGAAAGAAGAAAGTGCAAAAGCTGGCTTGCAGCTAAACCTCAAAAAAACCAAGATTATGGCAACCAGCTTGATTGATAACTGGCAAATAGAGGGAGAAAATGTAGAGGCAGTGAAAGACTTTGTATTCCTAGGTGCAAAGATTACTGCAGATGCTGACTGCAGTCAGGAAATCAGAAGACGCTTAATCCTTGGAAGAAGAGCAATGACAAATCTCGATAAAATAGTTAAGAGCAGAGACATCACACTGACAACAAAGACCCGCATAGTTAAAGCAATGGTGTTCCCTGTAGTAACATATGGATGCGAGAGCTGGACCATAAGGAAGGCTGAGCGAAGGAAGATCGATGCTTTTGAACTGTGGTGCTGGAGGAAAATTCTGAGAGTGCCTTGGACTGCAAGAAGATCCAACCAGTCCATCCTCCAGGAAATAAAGCCAGACTGCTCACTTGAGGGAATGATATTAAAGGCAAAACTGAAATACTTTGGCCACATAATGAGAAGACAGGACACCCTGGAGAAGATGCTGATGCTAGGGAGAGTGGAAGGCAAAAGGAAGAGGGGCCGACCAAGGGCAAGATGGATGGATGATATTCTAGAGGTGACGGACTCGTCCCTGGGGGAGCTGGGGGTGTTGACGACCGACAGGAAGCTCTGGCGTGGGCTGGTCCATGAAGTCACGAAGAGTCGGAAGCGACTAAACGAATAAACAACAACATAGCATGATCCAGAATTTACACAGGAGATAACAGATATGAATTAAATGAATATGCTGACATGTATGTCTGTGTTTATACACACATAATTTAAAAGAGATTTTTTTCTTATTTTTAAAGTCATTAATACAGAACAATGTAAAATGCATGAAATCACTAATTTTAGTCAGATTTATTTTAATCCAAGTTTATTTATAAGGTACATTTAAAAATATACCTTCCTTTGAAATTTGCTAAAGGTGAAAATAAATAGTTGAAGATGTTTGTCAACTTTCTCTATGTATAATATTTGTAAATGCCAGCTTGTTCACTGTTTACTGTCTTGTCGTAAATCTTAGAAATCTATTGGCCAAAACTAGCACATGTGGTAAAAAAAAAAAAACAGAAGCGATGAGATCAGTAAGTTGTGATACTCCTATAAAATAGTCAAATGTATATTTGTATGTGACAAGGTGACATTTGTATACACTTGAGCTTGGAAAAGAATGTTGGAGGCTTATTTAATTTTTACATTTCATAGCCTTTTGCCCTTTTTGTACTCATAGGCAATTTTCTCTGTCCCTAAGGATTCATGTCATTTATTCAGTGATGTTGACGTGAAGCTCTATTTCATGGAAGCTTATAAATATATTTCTTATAATGCAATCCCATGCATATTTGTTCAAGAATAAATCCAATTATATCACAACAGGCTAGTTAAGTATATTTAGAATTGCTGCCTTAATTTGTTCCTCTAATTTTCCTCTGTGAAAGCTGGTTGACATATCCTAGAAATGAAAACGGTTTGTTATTATTTTGTAAGAGGTGACCTCTATTACAGAATGTTAGTTGCAGGTCGGTTAATACACATACAATCACATCCTTTATGTGGGATCTCATATTTTTTAGCCATCACTTGATATGTTTTGTTTCTACACTTACTCTTCTGCAAAATAGCCTATGCTTAATAATAGAATAATTTCATAACAATGCCTTGGTATTCCATATTTTTATGTTATCATGTTATCATGTTACCACTTATTCATGTGGTTATAAAACTGGCACTATTATATACACTATGTTCATTCTCTCAGCCAGGTGGACAACCTCCATGTTATAGATCTCTTCCCACAGAGTTTTCTAACCTTGCAAAATCAAGACAATTGTAATGTTTTCCTTCCTCTCATTAGGCAGTATATAGAAAGTCACCCTTCCCCATACACTTTTATTTGTATTTCACTCATATTTCTTACTTTTCATTGGTTCTCTCTAAACATCCCACTTATTCATTATTGCCCATTCAGATCATACCACCTGACTATACCAGCTTCTTCATTATTACTCTGGACTGTCAGATACCTTTTTTGTTACATAAAACTTGTCATTCTCTGACCTTCTATGCCTATTTATTACTTCTACCTAATCATTTGCTATTTTTATTTTGATATAAAGCAACCAACTGGTGAGGACAAAAAAAAATCAAGTAATTACGAGTAAGCAGCAATCTTTCTTCCTCAGGCTTGTAGCAAAGGATGGAGATGGACTCTCACTGCTGGAATCTCCATTTAGGATTGCTTTCTCTCACTTATGTTTCTTCTATGGGATGAAAAGAAACATTCACGGGACCGTTACGGATACTCCAATTTGCTAGTCACTCTCTCTGGAATCTGCAGCAAAGATGATTAGGCATACAGCACAACTAAGAGGCAGATTAAGAACAACCACTTCTGTTGGATGACTGAACAGTGCTGCATAAAGTATTGATCACCTAAATAGCACCAAACGGATCTTTTCACTTGCTTAACTGTGCTGAATAGTGTGATGATGATTACTCAATTATATCTGTCATCTATATTATCCAGTGTAAGAAGTGAGCAAGTAAAATGGTGCAACAAACACAGACACCATCCCTGCCAATCACAACATTTGAAAGGTTGAGTGAGCAACTCATTATCTTCTGTTGTTTATTCCCCTCCCTCTGGATAAGCTATTAAACTCAATACTTCCTTCTGTTTTCAGCAGAGAACATGAATGGATTCATACATTACATAATGCACTAAGCTACAACCAAGCAAATTGCTGTATGGTTTAAGATGATGTATGAACCCACAAATGAGTAATAAGCAAGTGCAAAGAGTATCTGCTAAGACTTACAACAAACATAATCTTCCTCCTGTCATTTATGATGGGCAGAGATTTGGTCTACCAGGTAGAACCTTTATTATTCTGCTGCCTAGACAAATAACTTCACAAGAGAGAGATATCTGCTCTTTTACTGGCCAACAGGCATGCCTCACCATGAAAGTGGATAACTATATGTGTTCAGCATGCCCATGATTTATTTAGTCTACTGGATTTGTGCACCTTGAGCCATGAACTCACCTTTTAGATCAGTTGTGCCATAGCACACTGAGCCACAAAGTAGTCAACCACGTTTTAAATTACATTTTACTTTAGAATATTGTGTGGCAATCTGTACAGAGGCAACTGTTCTCTCCAGACGAGTTTAGTGAACTATATTCTGTTGAATAAAACACAATTAAGTTGGCTCCACAACATAAATCATAGTTCACAAGCAACCATAGTTGGGTTCACTCAACTTTTAAGCCAAGGCCAAATAAAACATAGAACAGTATTTAAAATCATTGATCATTCAGTCCTTCATTTTACCAGAAGTTTGGACTAACAGTGGTAGTAATTTCTTCCAGTTGCTCAATTACTCCATCCCTCTAAATTCTTTGTTATTTGCTTGTGTATTCTGTCTGGGATACAACAAGCTAAAGTAGACAGTCACTCAGAGAAATGAGGAGTACTCTCCATTTTTGCCTTTTCAGTGAGTGTCTCACATGACTTGTGAAGCTTGTTTAATCATTATTTATTGACTAAACCACAGTATCTTGATTCACAAAAAATACCAGTGTAGTGGTTAAGGTGTTAGACCAGACCTGGGAGATTCAGGTTTAAGTCTACCTTCCATCCCGGAAACTCATTAGGTACTTTTGGCCAGTCACTATCTGTTAGCTCAACCTATCTTGTAGGACTGTTGTTTGAGAAAAATCAAAGGACAGAATGACAGAAAAGGTGGCTATAAAGCTAACAAAAGAAAGAAAGAAAGAAAAAAGAAACCAGAGTTTGCAGACCAGAGTTCATACAAACAAACCACTTTTGGATTCAGCTCTCTGTATGAAACCAGCCACTGTATATTAAATTAGTTGGATCAATTCTTGCCGCATAAACCTTACAGGTAGGGCAAATGGTGGTTGATCCTTCAGTGATCAACCTTCTTCAGTGTTTGAAAGAGGATGCACACAGATAAGAGAGTTTCCTCTTTCAGTAGCTCTATAATTCCAGTCTTTCATATTCTGAAGTGCATAGCTGGCAAGCAGTATGAAGAACATCTTATCCATCCCCAAAAGTGACAAACGAAGAGGGAATATGAGAAGTGAGGAGTCTTATTGAGTTCGGCTAGGGAATCAGCCTCTCGCCACCCCCGTGTCTTTCACAGCTTCCGCTGAAGAAAAAAAAAAAAGGGGGGGGGGAATGAAGCGCGCGCCTGTACAGACTATTTACCAGTTGATTCAAAAAATTCAACAAGTGTTCCCCTCCTGTCAAAATCAAAGCGGCAACCTATATAACATCTGCAGTTAGACCCTCAGCGAGCCTGCTCTTTGTGAAGGTCCAACTTCTTGTTTCGCTCGGCTTCGAGGACGACACCTGCGCTCTTCTCCATCACCTCCTCAAAACGCGATTCACCTTTCCCCCGGGCTCCTGTGGGTAACCCCGCCCCGTCTTTGCTCTTCCAGCAGCACCCCCCGCGCGGCAAAGGGGAATGCGCCCACTCCTATCGTCACGTGCTCCCGGTGTCCTCTCTGAAAGGGTTTATGTAGCCCATTCACAAACGTAAGCGCCACACTGAGAAGCCAAGTCGTGATATACCTTTAAGGCACGTGAGCGGGAGGGCGCGAGAGAAGCCCTGCCGGCGCGTCGCTAAAATCCTTTCATTAACAATGGCAAACTCGCCTCCGTGACTAAGGGGCATTCTGGCGGGAGCGCTGCTCCAGAGGAGGTTAATGAGGGAAACCGCAAACACGAGCTGCAGCCGAGAGCTCGCCGGCTAAGAGGAAGCTGCCACCAGCAGCAGTCCTTGAACGCTCGTAGGTTGCAGGAGCTGCTTGCTGCACGCCAGTGCCCTCCGCAGACCGTGCGCGTATCTTGCCTTGCCCGCTCAGCCCTTGGGTGCTGGGAAAGCAGCTCGCCTCGCCAGCACCTGGAAGAAGCTGCTGCAGCCCCAGAGGCACCGCGCTCTTTCCCTTCTGCCGCTGGCCGAGCTCCTAGGCTTCTTCGCCGCCGTTAGCACAGTCCGTTTTTGCCCCCTCGTTTCCCCACCTCATTCGCGCCCGGAATCAACTGGAGCTGCTGCTGGCCGCCGAGCTGCCGGAGCTGCAAGAGAGCAAGGAGCGAACGGGTGGGACTGACTGAGGTGGGCGGGAGAGCTGGGGGAAGGGGAACCTGTCTGCGGACATCCAACCTCGTCGCCGATAAGAGGTTGGGGGACCCGTCCTCTTCTGCGAAGGTAGCGCTTTCGCGCAAGCGACAGGATCGGACTGCGAGGGTCCCCTCCCGTGACTGACGCGGCGAAGTTCTCCGCAAACGTGTTGCACGTCGCCGGCAGCTCCTACCTGCGCCTTTGAACCGCGGCCCCCGCACAACTGCCTTGCGGGAGTACAGGCTGCGGCTGTTTCTCGGATGGGCACCTTGTTTTGCCTGCCCTAAGGCTGGCGCAGAACCAGAGCCAGGTACGTTCGTCTGTGGCTTCGCTGCGGGGGAAGGTGATGGGGCGGGGTGATGTAAAGACATTTCCCCCCGGGTTAAGAGAGAGGATTATGTGTCAAACTTTGCCTCTGCCTTGCACATGGTGTTGGCAGCGTCTCCCCTGCCTCTCGCTTCTCTTCCTCTGTTTCCCATTTGGGCGAGTCTGATCGGCGTGAAAGCGTTTGCGCTTCAGGAGAAGCCAAGACCCTCCTCCGCCGTAGGAGCCGCTCGCGCTTGCTATTACATAGACGCCTTTGATGATTGAGATTTTTTCTTTCTACTCTGCTTGTTGCTCCTTCGTAACACTTCAGTTACCTTGGTTAGGCAGCCAAGTTTTGAAGCTGCTAGAGTGGCGAAGTTTGTCCTCCCTGCTAGCTGCTTCCTTTAAGAAAGTGGGGAAGGAGGGGTTGTGCATTGTTTCCCCTCCCATTTTAAGGTGTAAATTGTCTGAATCCTGAACTGCAATAAAGGCAATCTTAACTATATGCTCCCTTTCATCTTTGCACTGATCCAAAGTCGGAAGCCAATATCTTTAGGTAATGTCATCTTCATTCTGATGAAATTATCTAAAAGCATGCAGAATTTGAAGCCAGGCAGATGTCTCCCTAGTAGATTTACGTTTTGTAAAACTGTTTTTGGCCTGCTTTAAAGAGTATATTTCTCTTGGTTATACTGGTTTGATGTGGATCATACCCATTAAAATACAAAATAAAACGTTTCTTTAGAAAAGAGCAAGTCCTTTAAAAAAAAATACAACACTGTGTGAATTTTGAGTAATAAGGCAGATGACAAGTACCCCCAAAAAATTCCTGTAGCCACCTGCTGAATTGTTTGATGGTACTTGCCTCCCAACCCCCTTTTAAAAAGAGAGTTAGTATTGTAAAGACATCCAGCAGATGGAGCAATGAAAAACACAGTTCAACAAAATGTGATACTTTTTTTTAAAAAAAAAGGGTTACTATGCTGCTTCCCCAAAGAGAACATGTCTGTCTGCTGTTAACATCTATGGTTAAGCATATCTGGATTTGTTTTTAAAATTTGGGTTGGTAAAGTGCAGTTTGTAGCACTGGTTGTTTATCTGTCTCAGGTATATTTCTTTGGTATTAAGAATCGCCTGTGGTGCATATGACAGAGAGCACATTTGCAAATAGGCGCTGTCCTTTGCTCTTACGAAGGTGGCTCTTTTCTGGCTACTAACTACAAAAGTGTAACTGTTGAATCAGATAAGGTGAGCCTCAAATTTAGGCAGGTATAATTGGAAAGCATGCTAGTTAGCTCCAGTTAGTTTTAAGTGATTATACTCACTAACTGTTTAATTCACTATCACAATTAAACTTATCCTGTGCTCTGAAAATGAATCATTAGGTTGGTTGCTATGTTACAACAATAAAAACTTTTAAAACAAAAGGCGACCAAAATCTTGAAAATGGCTGAAGATTAGTTTTTGTTGTTCTGCTTCTCAATAAAGCCATCAGAAGGTGATATTCAGAAGGTTATCATTTGATATCTATATTGCAAACTGTGTGCAGCTTAGAATATATATTTTTTTTCCTCCTGCAACTTTTTTTAAATTACATCCACTATTAAAGGTATGTCTAGTTGAAGTTTTTACAGTTGGTCTGCAATGGAATGTGAATGGTACTAGCCTAAGCTAATTGTATCAATTATCTTTTTTTTTTCTGGTAGTGTATTACTCAAATTTCTTAAGTGTGATACAGCTAAGTACACTTGGTACACTTCATATAATTGATTTATTACAGGCTTTATTCCTCACCTCAACAGATGTAACTCCATGTTTGACAGAATTGTGCCTTTTAATAACTGCAGCAATAATCTATGAGTTTTTACTGTCCTTTTAAGTTTTACAGGTAGTACTTGATAAAATGTTGGTTCAGTGATTTTGAAGTGGTAAGTTGATAAATCTAGCATCAGCAATGGGATTTTTGTTGTTTGTTGTTTTACTTGTATTCATCTTCTATGGTTCCTAAAACTCAGTTTGTTATCTGAAACTGTGGTGTTACTAAATTCATTGTTCAAAAGTTATATGGGATTTTAAAAGCTGAGCTTTAAATGGGTATACAAAAGTTAATGTGCTAGTTTGTGAAGCACAAGCTGATAAACTAATGTATTACAGTATTAAATATATACATAGATAGATACTTTCTAACGTATCTCCAGAAAGTATCTTTGCATATTTCACATTGGGTGTGGTCAGACCCACATTTCAGCTATGCTTAAGTATGTAAGACTACATTCTTTTCAAAAGTTTTAAATTATTAATTGGCTTGAACACAGATATGGTAGTGGAGCTGTGATTCATTAGTTGAGATGGACTTCTGTCAAAGTGTTTTTAAAAATGTGAATTGATTTAATTCCATTGCAATTAATGAAATAAAATTATTATTCAAAATAATACACTCATTCTAGAATACCTATCAACTTAAATTCTTAAGATAACTGGTTGTTCTGATTGGTATGTACTATTTTCTTGTAACTAATATAGCCTTGTAACTTTTTATTCTCAATGTATTCTTATGACCACTGGAACTCTAATTGTTAAGGCTTTTCTTCAGCCACTTTATTTCACATGCTATATACAGAATTCCTTTGGAAGATAGTGGAATGTATGGATCCCTGTTTGTTTTGTGTTTCTTTGCTGGTGTGAATAATAAAAAATAGTTTTCCACAGAGTTTTATATGTATTGTAATATTGTGCCGTACCTGAGTGGTGCCATATATAACACTGATAGATGGTTAGAATATGCACAGGTTTTACCAAAAGTGAAAAGTTCTTTAGAGATAGTAAAAGTTAGTCTTGTTAAGAAAAAAGATGAAATTAACAATATTAACTTTTGTCAAAGGATTTTAAAATGTGGGTTGGATCCAGACTAGAAATACTGTTACATATATGTTTCATCAGCAGTAACTCTAGCTTTAGAGCTCAGGTTAATCATAATTTAGGCCAATTGCTTTCAGTGAAATCATGTAAATAACTAAGAGTCAGTTTGGTCTAGCGGTTAAGGTTCTGGGCTAGAAACCAGGAGTCTGTGAGTTGCAGTCCCTCCTTAGGCATGAAAGCCGGCTGGGTAACCTTGGGCCAGTCACTTTCTCTCAGCCCAGCTCAGTGCGATGAAGACTAGCCTCCTCGTGGTGCACCCAGGCAATGTGACTTGTCATGGCTAAATAGTCAACACATCTGGCTGCTGGACTTCACAAGAATTTCCCAACAAGAAAAAGCAGCATGAACACTGTATGCTATGCCATACGATAAAAAAAAAATGTAAATAACTTGTGATTCTGCCCTATGCATGTTAACTCAAGAGCTCAGTAAGTTTTATTTTGAGGTAATTGTGTATAGGGTTGCAGCCTGTATTGATCTAGAGATGTTCTGTGCTTTCAGTTGTGAAATATCTGTATTCAGGACTCCTGTGACTAATAGTGCTTTGTTTCATTTCCCATGTTAAGACATTTATTTGATTATGTAGTCCTGTAAGCAGGTTTTCAAAACAAAAGCTATTATTGATATATGGTAGTTTTATCAAGGGTACATTGATTTTCTGAAAAGGTAATTTGCTTTTTAGTATATGGTGGTTTTTATCTTAAACACAATTATTTCGAAAAAAGTTTCACTGATTTTTAGCCTGTAAGACTTCTGATTAGACATGCATTAGATATTGTTCAGTATGTACACTAAGTGTTAAATAATTTTTTTTTTCTTTGAAGAATGGGGTTTTAATAGTTCCATTGGGATAAATTTATGCCACTTGTCTTTAATCTGATCTCCATTTAATGAAGTATCCATTCAATTCAACAAGATTTATTTCTGACTATATACAAAAAGGATTGTTCTTTGATAAAGTAGAATTCATAATTACTGTGAAAGTTTCAGCCACTAAATATTTTGACAAATATTTAAAAGATTGAATATGGGTTATTCCAGCTGAAAAAGCTAGAGGTCTTTCGTTGTAATTCTCAATTGCCTTATTCTAGAGAAAGTTATGAACAACCTACTTCAGACTGTCTGGGATCAAATTCTGAATACCTACAAAAGCTGGAATGGAGGATATTCAAAAGATGAATAATCTGGAACTAGGCTTCATTGAACACAGGTTTCTTTAAGTACAGTAGACAGGATGTATTGCAAGAAATATACATGGTTTGTAGATCTATAGTTTTTATAATAAAAATGCCTGATCTGTAAAATATGTAAATCTGATAATATGGTATGATTTCTTGCAGCATGTATCCTGGATTAGAATTCACTGATGGTTGAATTGAATCACCTTTTTTTTTCCCTGAAAGACTCTATTTTTCTGTTGATTTCTATGGTTTGTTGGGAAGGAATCCATTAGGGAAAATTGGTAGAGGTAAGGAGAACCACATTTACATCCAAGTTCACTTGAAGAAGGAGTGTTATTGACAGAAAGTGGAGTCTTCACCATTCTGCTCTTTTTTGTCAATATACCCTGTTCCCAATGAAATTAATACAATCTCCAAAAAAAAAAAAGGAAAAGGATATTCAGGAAAATTAGTGGGCAAAAGGTAGTTTTGTAAAGAGAAAATAAAAAGGAGGATATATATATGAAAATAGCTAATGCATCTTGGGTAAATTCAATAGTGCTATTAACAAGGAATGGGATTTTTCCTTCTTTCAGCCATTTTTATCTCTCCTGTCTCCCACCTGTTACCTTTTGCAATAAAGATGACTATTGATGACCGTTGAGTTTTTAACTCATTTACAGTGAAATCAGAAAACACAGCTTCAGTTTTGTCAACTGATAGAACAAGGAAATTCCTATTTCTAAAATGGGAAGTGTATTTAAAAAATTCAATGTAAAACCTTTTCATTACAAATTAATTCAGATGAATCTTAACTTGAGTTTATTACTAGTGAAACAAATATGGAAAGAGATTTATTCCTGTTTTTTATTAAGACTTCCTGACTGCACATCTTTACAATAAATATGGTTTTCAAGAATAGGTACAAGTACAAAATCTTGATTTTGCTTAAAGTTTGGAATAAGATACAGGAGGTGAGATACAGTACACCCAGCTGATACTCTTTTCCTTTCAATGGGGAAATGGAGGGTAACGGTATAGGTAACAGAATAAGGATGTGAATTGTGTGACAATGTTACTAGAACATAGGACTGGAGTGTAAAATTAGAACCCTGGATTTAATTTGCAATAAACTGAAGAACATGCATTTTTTATCTGATCAATTATTTTTATGCACATAAAGGTTGTTTAAGTACTTGACCATTACTGTTCTGCTGTGTGAAAGTAATTAAACTTCACATCATGGTACAGTAACCTGCAAATCTTACTCCAGTAAAACATCAGGATAGTTTTCAGCATTGGGGCAAATCCTCCAATTCTTTTATAGAAATTGTACAGTTTTTCTTTTGATATATAGTAGTAAACAAATGTAACTGTGAAGACTCTTAATTGAAGAGTATGGGCAATACAAATTTAATTCAAAATTAGTTAAAGTGGTAACATAAATAGAAATATACTTGCTATAATGTCACTCTGAGGTTAAATGATACAATGATAAAAATGAGTCCATTGCAGTTGGGTGGCCAATAAATTTAAATAAATAAACAATAATGAAATAATTTGAATTATTTTATTATTAAAGGAGAAGAAATAATTAGAGATTGTGTGGGAGACAGGTATGCAGAGGATATGTAGTAGGTTCCTCATAAAACATTAAAGCTGTTCAAAGATGTAGCATACATTTAAACATCTATAATGGTAAATCAAATCTGTTTTGTAGAAACTTGTAACTCTAGTTAGTGTGCCAGTTGTAGTTCATTGACTTTTCTGTGAGGTTGCACAGATGTTGCATTTGTAACATACGCATTACCAATTTTAAGGGTGCATGTTATATTTAATTTCAGAATGTGTTTGTGATGCTTAATCTACTCTACACCATTCTTCTAAATAATATGCATGTACTTTAAATTCTATAATATATGGATAATACTGAAATTCTAAGGAGTATATGTTGACAAAGACTGAGAATCAGTGTCTTATACATTTGGAATATATATATGTGTGTATGTGTCTGTGTTAAAGCCAACACAGATGTGTTCTGTCTAAAACAGCTGGGTTTGAACTTTTACAATCTAGATGTTGAGGATGGATTCTAATGGCTTTTAAATGTTTCAGTGTTAATTAAGAGATAATGGGAATAGAATAGTCTGTTATGACAGTATAATGATTTCCCACACTATGTAAATTACCCAGCTTAATTTTTTTTTAAAAAATGCTGTAAAACTAAAACTAAAATATGAACTGTTGCTTCTGTTTCTGCTTGTTTCTAGATTACTAATTTATATATTCTGGTGCTTTAGCATATTTTCATAGAAAATAGAAGAAAGAACTCATGGTAACTCAAATAAAATGTGTTAATATTGTGTGGCTTCAGACTACATCTAGACTGCCAAATAGTGCACAATTGTTTGATTGCTTCCTAATAAGTAAAATATTCCTTAATATGTATTACATGAAAACAACAATATATAGTTAGGGTTAGGGTTACTTATCTGTAGCTGGAGTGAAGAACAGAAGGAGCTTGCTTTTCCTAACAAAGGAACCTTTAAGTGTTAGCAAATTGCAGGTCACCAGAACATTTATTTAAGAAGAACGTAAACAGTTTTGTATATAGCCAAAATGTGTCTTCTTTGGTTTTGGCTCAGTGCTGTGTAAGTCCAACTACCACAGTTATTTATTTAATCATTGTAAGGGGCCACTGTCACCTACCACCACAGAGTCTGCCCATTCAACCTAGTTTGAGGTAGGTGCATTGTCCTCTTCTGAAGAGAAGAACTTGAAAAAAGATTCTGAAAAGCAGGAGCAAGGTTAGAAGAAGGATTATTCCTTTCCATTTCTACTGGTAAAAGAAAATACAAGGGCAGTTTAAGCTGAGCAAGTGGTAATTAGTACGCAAATGCTTGATGTGATTACAGATTGCTATAACCAAGACACAGACTGGTAGCAGTATCCTAACCCTAACTCTGCCATTTTTAAACAGGACAAATCTTAGAATTTTATGGCACAACTGAAGCCCAAAAGCTTTAGGTTACAATTCAATACCCTCTAATTTCGCTAACTAGGGCTTGCCTTAATAAGTAAATATTCCTGCTACTAGATGATGATGATGATGATGATGATGATGTGATCTGCTTGTTCAAAGAATTCATTTAAAACACTTATAGGCCCACTTTCCCTAAAAGTTCATGGGCAGTTTACTCAGTATGTTAAACCATCAATAAAAACGTTTATTAAAAGCTGAAACAACTAAACTATTAAGCAACAACTGTATTACTGTAATTAGAAGACAGTGACAGCTTTAACTCCAGTGGCAATCATTCTTCAACACAGATGCTGCAACAAAAGGATGGAATTCATTGATCATAAATACATTACTGCTAAAATGAATTTAAGTGATGATCTGAGAATCCCAAGAACTTTCTGGGAATAGGCTCTCCTAGACATAGTCATATTGCAATTTGTATTTTTATCCAAATGAGAGGAGAGAATCCAGTACTGTAAGGTTCTCCCCTCACCCTCTTATTAAGTACACTTGATATGTATTTTATCTAAATTAGTAGCTATAGTTTCAATACTGCTGTCTCTGTAAATTCATTGTGAGGGATACATTGTAAGCTGTTCTGCTTTAAAGCAACAGGATATGAACAACTACGTAAACAGATGCATTGGCAATTAGGGTATCTTTTGTAGTTTATGAAAGCAAAATCTATTCTTATAAACTAATAATTGCATGATTTTCACTGCGATCGATAGTTGGCAATAAGTCAGACTTCATATAAAGTACAGTATATAGTCTCATCTCAACTATATAAGCAGCTCTTGAAAATAGTTTAACATATAATTTCATGTTGGAAACAAATAGTATCCTCTCTAGCAAGCTATTTTGCATATATGTGTTCACATAATGAAGTAAGTAGACATTAAAAATAAATTAAGGTTTTAAGCAGGTGCATAAAAGCAAATTAAAACAAAAAAAAATAGTTGTAAGTAGTTAGAAGTTCAGTAGTGTGTTAAGATGAAAAATTACTTTTTGACATAATAAAGTGTACATGCCCAACTTCCCAGAAAAAAGGCTGAAGATTACACATTGTCATAAACAAGATTATGCCACCTAAAGCTAATCAAGCCAACATTAATATAGATTATTTTATTTTTTGCATTTGTCATGCACTGTTTTCAGAACAAGAACTTGATTATTTGAATCTCATCCTCAGTATGTTGGAAAACCCATCCTGTTATATTTTTTAATCTTAAACCCGCCTGTTTCCAATTATTCTTGACTCCTTGAACTAAATTTATTTCTATGTTCTCTTCTTAAAATAATGGAATATTTTAATGTTATGTTGCTGCATTGTCCTCTGTACCTGACCCAAAGACAAAGTCATGGAGTTATAGATAGGGTAAAAACATTATAGGAGTATAATATGGAAGGAAGTTGCACTATTTTTAATGAAGCTTAGTCCTATGAAATAATCATTATATGTAGTAGTAATGATTTTGTGCATAAATATTGAGCATCATTGTTTAGCAATATTTTAATTGTGCTACACTTATTGCATTTAGCTTTATTGAATATTCTTTTATGTTTTGATGGGAAGGTACAAATATAATGAATGTTCAAGTTAAGCCAAAGATAATGGGCAAGAGATAGGAAAGTACAGTACTATATTTCATCCATGGTTGTTTTCTCCCTTGTTCCTTCATTTCTTTTTCTTTTCTACTTCATAAAATACAATGGAAAGAAACAATTAAGATACCAAAAAATGAAAACTAAGTTGAGAAGAGAAGCTTCTCTAGCGAATGAAGAAGTGGTTGAGTAGGTAGTGGCAACCACAGCTGGATAAAAGCAATTTGATTGAATGACTGGGATGTGATTCTGTTTAACTTCTATGCCAGTCCATAAACAGTTGTTAAAATGATTTCTCCAATCTAAGGCTACTTGCTAGTTGTTTTGGCTTCCTGCATTCATTGATTTTGTTTTTAAATAACTGAATTGATTATTCCTTCCTCTGTATAGTCTCTCATTATTTCATTAAATCTTTCTTGGTTGAAGATAAGAGTTTTATGATTGTTGGCAATCTTAAAACCAACCTTGACTATTAGAAAGAGACACATATATATCTAGCACTTTGAATACCTAGGTAAAGGTAAAGGTTTCCCTTGACGTAAAGTCCAGTCGTGTCCGACTCTAGGGGGCGGTGCTTATCTCCGTTTCTAAGCCTTAGAGCCGGCGTTGTCATAGACACTTCCGGGTCATGTGGCCAGCATGACGACTCGGAACGCCGTTACCTTCCCACCGAAGCGGTACCTATTGATCTACTCACATTTGCATGTTTTCGAACTGCTAGGTGAGCAGTTGAATACCTAATATGGAAATATTTAACCCCCAGAAAGCTGTCAGGAGTGTTATTTTATTACCTCCAACTACTGTATCTGTTAAATCTTAATTCAGTCTTTAATTTCCCACTGTATTTAGCCTTTGTTACTGTGCTCCATCCTGGTGGTGCTTGTTATGTCCTCTTTTCTATGTTTATCAGTGAATGAGAAGGTCTTCAAGTAATATAATATAATCACAATTTCTTTTTGCACCTCTACATAACAATATGGTTAAGAGGTCTAGAATGAGAAAGAATATTAAATCATAATATCTGATTTGTTTTTGAATAGTTGGTTTACCATATAAAGAAACTATTGTTCATATATATGCAACAGTTAATTGAAGATTTATAGAACTGTACTAAAATAAAAGCCAGAGAAAGGCAGGTAAAAAGCTCATTCATATTCCAGCACACTAAACAAATCATAGTTGTCTGGCTACATTTGCAGTGATACAGCACAATGCATCCCTAATATATTATTTCACTGTTTAAAAAGCAGGGTATATATGTATGATAAATAATAACTTACCAAATTAAATTATGACTAAGGATCTCAGTCTATTTTACCATGGTAAACAGTAAACAACACAATAATCTCTTGATTATAAAATATATTAATTTATATTGCCTGTCAGTGGCTAACAAATGTGTAGAAAGTTTAATGATAGCCATATTGAATAAGCTATTACTATCCCTCACAATTTATTAGAAAGTTCGGTCAGTTCAGAAGTATTAATTTAACCCAAGGAACAGACACAAAAGGGAGCTTGCTTTCCAAAATGTACTTGGCAGCAATGAAACATATTATTTTATGTCTTATGTAAATACATAGAGCAGATCTTTAAATTAAACCTGACAAAAACAAATAAAATAATTAATGAAAAGTTGAAATAAATACTAATTTAATAAAAAAAAACAATACAAAATATTCAGTTGTATTACTCTATGAGTTATAGGAAGCTTTCAATGTATTTGAAAATAAATATAGGAAGTATGGTTTCTATATGAGGACAACATATTAAACATTGCAGATATTTTTTTTTCCTCTCTCTCTCTCTCTATGTATCTCTTCAAATTAGCGTCTCATATCATCAGTGATTTTATAGGGATGGAATATATTTTCAATATTAGATATGCCTTAGCATAATAAAACTGATATATTAGCATTTTTAACAAGAACTACGTAGTAAGAAATTAAGTTAGTTTTAGATTCTCTGCCAGTATGGAACACCTCTTCTACTTTTGTTAATTATAAGTAATTTTTGTGGATAGGACTTTTGTTCATGTACAAGTCATGGTCAGCCTTTAATACCAGGTGTTTTCTGCACCTAAAGTTACAGATGACCTTTGTGTCATTTCTTGAGATCACACCCAAAAGTAAAGGATGGAAAAGAAGAAAAAAAAAAGTTAAATTTCTGAATTTCATTACAATTAAATTAAATGAAAATTAAATACAGTTTAATGTGATCACCTTTCAGTAATGGATCTAATATCTTTATAGGGATGGGCCTATTTCACTGTTTAGTATGGGAAATACATCCAGGAAATTCCAGAGCTGTGCCTATCCTGGAATGTTAAATGAAAAAATACCTGGAAGATGATGTCTGTATTGTTGCCAAGAAAATGACATAAATGTGTCCATGAAGTTACCAAGAGTTATGTAAAAGTCAAGAGATTATTTTTATTTCTGTAACATTATCATTAGGGAAGGTCTCTGGAGGCTGTACTGCAGATTTGTTGGAGGCTGTTGTAGCATGAGGCTGAAGGTTGTTATCTGATAATTAGCCTGTCTTTCCACTGTAGACCATCTGAAAATTCCATAAGAATTTCCCAGTCCACGGTAATAACATTAAACATAGAGATGGCAGAAAGCCCTTCTTAATTTACTGTCACTTAATTCTGTTCATTTAAATATATTTAAATAAACCTAAATAAAGTAGAATATAGAGAACATGGAAAAAGCTTTATTAAATTTTATTTGAAACTCATATGAACTAGCATATATATATATAATTATTGTATGCATACTTATATTAATTTATTATGCATGAACTTGGATTCTAAATATTTCATTGTGTTTAGCAAGTAGGAGAGTCTAGGATAGCATTCTTAGAGCTGTGCAGTGAAGTAATAATGTTTAAACTTGTTGAATCTTGACTTTTTCTCAGTTTTGTAGCAAATACCTTCTTGGAGATATTAGGAAAGGATATAGAATGAGGTATTAGATGTTGACTTATCCAACTTTCTTTGGTGTGATCATTTTATATAAATGAGGTTGTTGGAAGTTCCATTTCCTTCACTATATATTAAAGGTGCTGAATGTAACCTTTGTTACTGCCTTTTGAGAACTCTTACACAAAACCATTTTCAACTAAATTGAAAGCTTCTCATAGCCAATAATCACTTTATAGAGACGCCGTGTATCTTATTTAGTGGTTCAGCTATCACATTAAAGTGTTTTATTATGAAGAATTCTTTAAATAATCTGCTCGATCTTGTTTGGTTGTAATCCAGCAACATAGCGAATCAGCCACTTAATACCTGCATAAACAGGTGCAATTATATCTTTAAATTTTATAGCCGCACATGCTGTTCAATAGAAAAGAAGTGTGGTACTAAGAGTGCAACAAATATATGTTTCTTGTAGTCCTTTTTGCCAATTTTGAAAAATGTTGAATAAAATGGTTCCTTTTTGCTATCAAAAGCACAGACTGTTTGTGGAGAAATATTCAGTAACATATTTTGAAACATTGCTGCGGACAGGTAATTATGACAATGATTTAATATATATTAAGCTGCCTGACTCTGACCATGCGGAACAGGTGCTATAGAATTCATTGCCCACGGCTTACCATACTGCAGATTTTATACAGTCTAGAGCCCACTTTACCTCTCCTCACATAGTAAAATAGCCAGGGCATACTGATTCTTTCTCTCTGACCAGTTGGACTCCTTTGGATGTTGCCAGGTATTGTTATGTCACCTCCAGAATTAGGTAGGAGCTGATACCCTTTGACTGTTGTCACTTACTGACCAAAACTAAGACACCAAAAGATGGTGTCTTAGAGGATCCTATTCCTGTATATATAGTGTTAGGGGGGGTTCCCCTTGCCACATGCAGTAGTTTTAAATTCAGAATTTTAGTGTCACTAATATAATGTTTTCCCAGGTTCCAATTTTTAGCTTTGGTTAGGGTCATCATTTTAGTTTTAAACAGTATTTACATTTTAGCTTTAGGGTTACAGTTTAGGATTAATATTATTTTCTTATAATATATATTTTTTTCTAGGAGGTCACCTAATTTATGTTCTGTGACATGTTTTTTTTTTTAAACTTGTTGCTTGTTTGACTGTTCTATGCTGCTTATTGACCAAAATAAAGATTGACTGATTTAATATGGTGCCAGTCTGTATTGTTCTTTTTATCAATTTTTAAATTGACTTGGTTTTGTGAAATCTGGCTGTACTTTGAATAATCAAACAGGATGTGTTTGATTGCTTATGTTTTTGTAGTAAGAAAACAAAACCTTCTGCAAAGCTTTTGAAAAGGTGTTTCATAAAACCTTAAGGAGGTGCAAGCAAATCTTCCCTCTTGGAGTGTTGGGATAATTACATCCAGAAGTCTCAGAACAGTGGCTTCAATGTGTTTTCCTAACTGCCTTTGTGTGAATGGACAGACAGTTTTCTGCTGGGACTACCAGGGGCTTTGTATGTGGAGGTAACAAGAGAAAGTTGCTGTGCCAAGTCTTCTGGGGAAGCAGCTGACTGCTTCAGTCCCATGTGCTTTGCTATTCAAAGTTCCCCTTTGAATAAATACATTTTGGGAGGTCTGTCCTGAAATTGAGCCAAAACAAGACATGTTGGTTTGAAAGTCTTGTGGATAGCTTGGTTATTTAAGCCACAGAAACTTGGAGATTGCAAAAGTCAATAGACCAGCAAGTACACTTTGGTGCTGTCTGTCTCTGCTAGAAATATTTGAAGGGAAGAAAAATCAATTACGTGCATGTTCATGTATTAAGAATAATGTTTGATGTAAGAAAAAGACTACTTTTATATTATCAGGTTGTGTTTTATAATGGGGATGCGACCACAGTTCTCACAGGTTGAATTTGAATTTTATATATCAACATGTATTTAATTGTTTAATCTGCATGCCATGTTGTCTTTCTATTGAATGCCCTTCCATACTAGCTTTTTGTTATCTGCTTATGCAGTAGAGATACTTAGCTTTGGGTTTGCCTTGAAGACAAAGCACATAGATCTTCAAAGACAAAGTCAATATTTTGTATATTATTGTACCTTGACAGATCTTTTTGGAGAAAGGGTATTGAAGGTATTTGTTTCCTTTGAAACAATGTATATGGTCGTCCCTATAAGTTGTTTAACTTGAATAGAATGAGATGCTGATTTATAAACAATTTTTTCAATAGAACAAAAGTGAGATACAAATTTGGACATCAAAGAATGTTCTATAAATGGTACTAATATAATAATTTTCTGTTTTGTCCTTTCATTCTTGCAAATTTCCATTGCTGATTAATCTTGTAATAGGAATAAACAGTAAGATAAACATAAAAGTAAGCTTATAAACATTCACTTTAATATTAATATCACTGTATTGCTTTGGATTTTGATAAGTAAGCTTATAAACGTTCACTTTAATATGAATATCACTGTATTGCTTTGGATTTTGAATAACTTGTCAATAAAACATTAAATTTAAGGTAAATGATGCTTAGAATTAAACAATAGACACCTTTTCAGCAAACCAGCCTCAATGTGGTTTTTAAAAGTTAATACAATTTAAAAACTCAAATCAACATTATTAAAACTGTAGTAAAAACACAATTAAAATAGGCAGACTGGTAAAAAACAAAATAAAATTAATTTAATTCCAAGTTTTACTGTTTTTCTACATTAAAAATAATTTTGTTTATGCAGTGGCAAAGGGTGAGCTACTAAACAATCCTTTGCCACTGCATAAATTACAATTGTTACATATTGTTACATATTTTCTGTGATAAAGAATGTAAGAACCCTTTGGGCTCAACATAGCAGGCAGAGGGATCTTTATATGTGGGACATTGGTTTTAGTGTCTGCATTCCAACCTTGAAAGATAAATAGGAAAAATACTGGGTCATGTGCATACTTCACCCATACAACGAGATTATATTGTAGGATAATCTGGATTTAAGATTAACTGGTAAATTTTGGAGACAGATTGGGCTTTCCACATTTTCTTGATAAATTTAGTTCTGTTCAACAATTTTTAATACTACAATTTATCTCTGATTTACTCCATTGGCACTTTATTCAACTTAAGCATTTGCTATTTAAATGTCTTTATCATTATGTCTTTGCTTTCTGAGAAATTGTTAAAAGTCTTGAAATAATTAGCTTAGGGTTAGAGATGGACTAGAAATGTAGCCTTTCAAGAGTTGAAGGAAATTCTCATGGAGTAAGAAAAGAGGTATACAACTGTATTAAATTAATATTACTTCTTCCAAAATGCAAGATGATCAGATCTGATTGGCAGGATCTATTAAGGGGCATACTGAGATACTAAGGAATGTTAGAATAACATTCAAATAAGATACAGAACTGTTTTATTGTTCCAGCATATACATACATAAAGCATAGATGGATCAGATAATATAAAATATTAAGCATGAACAAAGTTTATTTAATTATTTAATCAAATTGTGTGCCACCTCAATCACAGAGGTAATTCTAGGCAGTTTATATATTAGGATTAAGCTAAAAGATAATGAAAATAAATAGGCAAACAAGAAACAGTAGTATCCAGTTCATTCAGATTAATGGAATATGTCACTATCAGTGCCAGCTTTGTCTATGATTTTAGAATAGTCATTGCTTAAAAAAAATGTATATGTTCTTGTTTATCTCGCTAGTATGGAATTTACAAAAATATCAGGAGTTATGATTCTTTCCTATCCTTATTGTGATAGCTAAAATATTTACTATATAACACTGATTATTTCTGCAGGATTTTGATACATACCAATTGTTATCCTTGAATTAATCCTTTTATAACAATGGCTTCTGAGTATTCTGGTCAAATTACCTAGAGTTGCTTAGTATATGATAGCTATTTGGGGGGGGGGGGCAGGGGGCAGTTGATGCTAACTTTCATATACTGTCTAGGTATTTTCTTATCAATACTGAATTATTTGGGTGTATGTGTGTGTACTGTATAGATAGAAGGATATACTGTAGTTAGGTCATATTATTAATATTCGTGATATTGTTAAGTAAAATGAAATGTCTGGCCATGCATACTCATGTAGAGACTGTTCGAACAGTTTACACAGCAGCTCCATGGGCCTGGAAAAAAACAACAATAACAACTCAGTTGCTTTAATGCTTTGAAGAAACATTTCTTTCAAAAGGTTTGCATGCTATGTCACAGTATTTATTTTAAAAATAAGCAATAAGCACTTTTGAAATAACTTGTTGAGACGGGTAGAGTTAAAATATTTCTGGAAGTACATTATGTATGACATAACACTTCAGTATGGTGTATTTAAGTTGCTATGAGAACTGGTGGTTGCTTTTGAAGCAAAAAGGACTTACAAGGGGAAAAAAATAAGTAGAAGTTTGAAATTTGGTCAAGGTCCTTCTCATGACCAATCCCTGTGAAAAGTAGGGGGAAAGTAGGTTATTAATATGATGAATTGGCAAAGCTAAATATTACAGAACTATTTTAAATAAATAAATATACACAAAATTAAGAATTAAGAATGGATTACAATAGAATTTAAATATAACATTTCTGTTTACTTTCTGTAATTATAATACTCTTACACATTTTAACTGTATAATCATTTTAAGTGTTCCTCTATAGATATCAAATAGTTAACATTAATATTTCAAATAAAGAGGTTTTGTAAGTTGCAATGGTTAAAGAGGTAGTTTCAAGAAAAAAAAATAACAATTCCTCTTGCTATCTTGGGTTTTTGTGTGAAGTTCCACATGACTAAACCACATTGATCTCAACTCTGAATAACAACCAGCTTCGTGTCGGTTGGCCCATCCAATATGTAGTTACTGGATTGGCACCATTTGTACATGTATTTCTCTGTGTTTGTACATATTCATTTTCTGGCTAAGCAGTACTCTTTCTCAGTTGGCAGTATCGCAGTCTCTGATGTAATCTGAACACTGCTTAAGTCCATTGGGTTTAGGCAGATATTGTATAAAGAGCGTGTCAAATTCAGTTTGATTGTATATATGCCTACTTTCATATATAATTCTTATTTTCTCTTCTATTTTCATTTTTGTGTCCTCTGAAATCTTTTGGGGAGAGCATATTCTGACCTGTTCCTCTTTTTAACACTTATACTCAATTTCATTTTAACTTGCACTCGTGTTTCTTCCTTATAGATCAAACATGCCATTATAAGTCATTTCAAATCTTATTTGACATCTTTATCTCTTTTATAATTCAACATCTTTCATTCCTGTTGTCCCAAAATGAATGAATATGCCTTACCATGGGATCTGCTGATACATTTTTCCCCCTTTCAGTACTTCCTAAATTGTTCTATCTGGTTAATTTGGTTTTCTTTCTATTGACAGTAGTCTCAGAAAAAAATCAAAATGATCTTCTAGCTGATAAATATAGAAATCTGTATCTGACTTTATTCTGGAGAGTTGCTAAAACATTACAGAGTAGGAAATAAATTATGTGGATTGTTGAATAATTAGTAGGTGGAAAGTATTTTAAAGGATGGTGGTAAAATTCAGAAAATCTGAGTGTTCATCCTCAGTGAAGAAACTGTGGGAGAGAGATTTGGGTATGAATAGAAATGGAAGTATAACATTCTTTTGGGCAAATTGTTTAGGAGTCTTTGGTAGCAAGATGTAATGTCCATAATTCGTTTCTACGGATGTATTCACATGTTTGTGTGTGCGCGGGCATTTACAGATATAGATCTAATTATCCAAACTTAACTTATAGAGAGCCATGGTCTTAGCCACTACTCTTTATACTATAATTTTTGCAACTCTATATGATACAACATTTAAAAATAATAATTTTAAATATATTTAAAAATATATTTTGGCCTAAAATAAAATGCTAGAGTTAGTGTTTCCAAAAACAAGCCACATGATGCTCCATATGCTGTGGAGTGTGTGTTTTATTTTTATGGATTTTAATCCTGTAAGCTGCCCAAAGTCATGGTGTGTGAGTTGTATGGCCATATAAATTTATTTTAAAAATAAAATAAAAAAAATAAAATATGATTAGCTACTTTTGAATCTACATAGTACGTTCTTTAAAAAAGGAACTAGAAAATGTTCCCCCACCACATGAAAATCTGTAATATGTCTGAAAAAAAATTGAAAACCTAAATCTGAACAAGTATTAGAATGGATTTACATGAATATGTCTAATTATTAATGCATAAACATTATTTTGTGTTTCACTGAATAATCATGTAGCAGTTACTATTGGTACAAAATTATACAATGAGTGATTTAATGTTTTAAGATATAAATCTTACTAGGAATTTCTTACTGTTTAAACTGAACAGTTGTGTTAACAGGTAAGTGACATGGTACTATGTACAATAATTAGAATATTTCCCTTATGAATGCTGTGATTTTTTTTTTTCTCTTTGTGCCTCTTTGGTCAGTTGTGTGGACTGAGTGTATAGTACTAAATGGCCAACCATGCTACTTTTCTTAGACATAAAAGGCACAAAAATGCATGTATTGCTTTTTTGAATAACCTCTTAGAATAAGTAGTCATAACTCGGTGGAGTTAACATTTGGGTTTGTGAGATGCCCAGAGTTTGATTCAAAATGGGCAGCTATATAAATGTTTTAAATAAATAAACAATTAAAAAATAGGCCTTCCCTGAACTGGTAGATTAGTTTTGAAATCAAGATGCGACAACAAGATGTAAACTTTTTCCATTTAGAAATTAACATGAGACATGTTGGCAAAGTAGTAAAAATCTGGTATAACTATCTGTACTAATGAGTGAGCAACTTTTTATAAGAGTTTAAATGAACTTTAGAAAGGACAGAATTCTTTATTAGTGGAATAGGTTAACAGCAGGCAAAAGGGCAAAAGTAAAAAAATGCTCATAAAGGAGGCCTTGAGGCTATTTGAAGCACTCTGCTAAAGGCACAGCTGGTAAAGAAACCCTAAGGATAAAAGTTAAAGAGAGGATAGAGATAAGAGATCTACCTGTTAAACAAAAGTGTGTCCAATTTTATGTTAGCATTTTATGACCTACTTAAATAATTTGGATTATATATTCTATGTGGTGGCAAAATGTTCTTTAAAGAACAGTAAATACTTGCATGGGTTAATCATAGTCATTAGAATTAATTTGTTTGGATTATTGTCATGCTATACGTTTTAAATGTTTCTATGAAAACATCCTGGAAGAATAAGAAATGTGATAAAAAAAGTACTGAAATAATATAGAATTCTCATGCTAATGAGAAAGGAGATTGCCCATTAAATAGTTGCGAACAATATTAAAGAAGTTGTAATTAAGTCAAATCTATAGCACATTAATTGTCACAAATGACTGATGCAAAGACATTGATGAAAGACCCACATGAAAAAATTGTGAAAGAGCAAGTTATTGGAAATTCCCTAATTGTAATTTATATGTTGGGTGTATGGCTAGGAAAGAATCTAGATCTTCCCATATGACAGGTGTACCAGCACACCTGATTGTGTTGTATATTCAAGACATCTTCAGTTGCATCAATACCGCAGATAAGATATTTCACCCCTATAAATTAAATGTGGCATTTGCTTTGTTGTATCTTGTTACATGAATCCCCAGCTTGCCTGTTATTCTGGACTGAAACCTTAAGGTTAACACTACTATAACAAATCTGATAAACAGTCCAAGAAAAATGGAGCTGATTGCTTTTTGCAAAGCACAACATTTACATTTGAAAGGGAAGAGAAGCAGATACTGAAATCATATCTACTACTATAAACAGCTTTAGGCTTCATTAATATATCAGTTTTGATTAATGAAAAGTGATAAAACATTTTAAAATTAGAGACAAGAAGTTAAAGGCAAGCATCGTAGAGAAAACAAGGATAGTTATAAATTATATAATTATATTATATTATATTATATTAGATAATTAAAGATTATGAAACATAGAATAAAACATAGCAAGGAAAAGAGCAGTTGTCTGCCTTAGGAGATGGTTGTAATTATTACAATTTTTGTTTGTACAATTTTGTAAAGTGTAAATTTGGTGAAATTTCTAAAGGTCAAAAAACAAAGTTTCAACATTTGTTTGAAAGTTTAACGTTAGGTATGCTATCTTAAAATGCATGTTTTTCAGTGCACAGTTGGTAAATGGCTGAGAATTACATGTATTACTGGAGAGGCTGCTACACCTAGCCATTAAATAATGACTTTAATGCTTTTACTATATGAAATTACTTTTCAAAATCCCTGAGATTTGTGTGCATCAGGTTTGGTGGGTGTAGGGATGGTAGTGATGGTATTTCGCTGAATCTAACCAGGAAGAAGAGAGATTCCCAGAGGCTGTTTTGGAGTAGTAGCAATTGCACAGCAGCTTTTTATTTTATTTTATTATTTATTTTTGGTGCATCCTGCATAGTACCTCTGATCTAGTGATAGTCTTGGAGAAATGCAAGTGGGTATGAAGTCAGAGGGAGAAAAAAAAGAGAATACATGGATACAGCTCTAGAGAGTGTTTAAAGATGTGAATGAAGACTGTTAATGTCTTAGCAGTAGGAGAGTATGATTGTACTAGAAAATAACAGTGACTGTTAACCACCTTAAACGCTGACATATTTATTACAACATAAGCTTCCATAGACCATTTGATGATAATGTGGAGCCCACAAAACCCATGCTATAAAAAGTTACCTTTTAAGATAATACCCTATTTTTCTTAATTTGGTGAAATTTCTTAATTTCAAATAATTTCATCATAAAATGGGAAAGTGAAGTGAATATAGGTAATAAAACATCATTTTTAAGAGCCAAATGACCCCTTCATCTTCTCCAAAGATAATAGACCTAATTTGCAAATTGAATTATCAGCTCTCCTGAACTATCAGATCACACTGTCTAGATAATCAACCTGGATAATCAAAGTAATTTCTCTTCCAAAAACTGGGTTAAATACTAGATTGAATGTAACCCAAATTAATTTGTTTTTATAAATACGGCACTCTTTGCTACTGTTTCATTTATATTGTATATTCATTAAAAATGATGAAAAATAGTTAGGAGAGGGCTTCTTAAATAAAGATCTTGCAAATGTATCTATTTTATTTTTTTATTTATTTATTAATCAAATTTATCACCACCCATCTCCCAAAAGGGACTCTGGGCAGTTTACAATAAGACATACATAAAAATATAAAACTGTAAAACACTATAATACACAATAAAATAAATACGATAAAAACCCTGATGGCTGGAAGTTCTCTATGATTTGCAAGCAGAGCAGGGTCCTTCTAAGAAATTAGCCATACCCAGGAATGGCTACTTTCTCTCCCACCCAGGCATAATTACAGAACCAGGTCTTTAGTTGTTTCCTAAAGTCCAGGAGGGAGAGAGCCAATCTCACTTCCAAGGGAAGGATATTCCAAAGGGCAGGAGCTGTTGCAGAGAAGGTGCACCTCCTGGACCCTGCCAGATGGAATTCTCTTGCAGACGGGGTCCATAGCATGCCCTCTTTGCATGACTGGGTGGAACAGGTTGATGTGATGGGGAGGAGACGGTCCCTTAGGTAACCTGGACACTTGCCATGTAGGGCTTTAAAGGTGATAACCAACACCTTGAATTGGACCTGGAAACATACTGGCAACCAATGCAGCTCGTGGAGCAAAAGGGTGACGTGCTGATCTTGGGAAACCCAAGATCGCCCACACGGCTGCATGTTGCACCAGCTGTAACTTCCGGATACTTTTCAAGGGTAGCCCCATGTAGAGTGCATTGCGGTAGTCTATATGGGAGATAACCAGGGCATGAGTGACCGTTCGAAGGGCCTCTCACTCCAGGAAGGGGCTTAACTGGCACACAACATGAAGTTGAGTATAGGCCCTCCTAGCCACGGCTGCCACCTGCTCTTCAAGCAGGAGCTGTGAGTCCAGGAGGACCCCCAAGTTACACACCAGGTCTGAATGGGGCAGTGCAACCCCATCCAGAACTAAAGATGAGAATTTCCCAGAGATCGAGGAGCCATTAATCCACAGCCACTCCATCTTCCCTGGGTTCAGCCGCAACCAGTTGTCCCCCATCCAGGCCCACACAGCCCCCAGGCACTCAGAAAGGGTGGCCACTTCACCCAGGATGGAGATGTATAATTGGTATCATCTGCATATTGATGATACCTCACCCAGTAGTGACAGAAGATCTCACCCAGCGGTTTCATGTGGATATTAAAAAAGAGCGGAGAGAGTACTGAACCCTGCAGCACCCCACAAAGTAGGGGCCATGGGCCAGATCTCTTGCTCCCTATCAATACCAACTGGGACCGATCCTGGAGGAAGGAGGTGAACCAGTGCAGAACCATGTTGCCCACCCCCAACTCCCTAAGTTGGTCCAGAAGGATACCATGGTCAATGGTATTGAAAGCCACTGAGAGGTCAAGAAGAGCAAGGATTGATGCATTGTCTCTGTTCCGCTCCCACCAAAGATCATCCATAAGTGCGACCAATGCTGTTTCCATCCTGTAACCGGGCCTGAAACCTGACTGAAAGTGGTCTATATAATCTGTTTCATCCAGAATCCTCTGGAGCTGCAAAGCCACCACTTTCTCAACCACCTTCCCCAAAAAGGGGAGGTGGGAGACTGGGTGAAAATTGTCCAGTATAGTAGGGTCCAGCAATGGTTTCTTGAGGAGGGGGTGCACCAGCACTTCCTTAAAGACTGCTGGGAACACCCCTTCTCTCAAGGATGTATTTACCATCGCCTGGACCCAGCACATGTCACCTCCCACACTGCTTTCACCAGCCAGGAGGGGCATGGATCTAATTAGCAAGTGGTAGCATTTACAGTCTGGAAGATCCTGCCTACTTCCTCAGGTTCAACAGGATTGAACTGATCCCAGATAATCTGGTATGTTCCCATGGTATCTACTCCAACTCTGTCTCACGCTTGGAGTCCAACTCAGTCCAGATCCGAGCGATTTTATCCTGCAGGTGCCCCGAAAATTCCTCAGCATGGCCCAGTAGATGGATTTCTGACTCCCCTTTCCCCAAAAGGGATTGGGTAATCTTAAACAGGGCCGCTGGGCAGCATTCTGCAGACACAATAAGAGCGGAGAAGTACTGGCGCTTCGCCACTCTAATCACCACAAGGTAGGCCTTAATAGTGGCTGTAACCTGTGTTCGGTTGGGTTTGGATTTTGTCTTCCTCCAGCAGCGCTCGAGGCATCTCTTAACCCTCTTCAAAACCCTCAGCTCCTCCGTAAACCATGGGGAGTGCCAGGTTTGGGTGGGCAACATAGGCTGCACAGGCGCGATCCTGTCCAAGGCTCCATCCATCTCCCTATTCCAGGCAGCAGCCAGGGCCTCCACTGGACCATGCAGGAGAAACTCGGGTATAACCCCCAGCTCCCTCTGAAACTCAGTAGGGTCCATCAGTCACCGGGGGTGGACCAATCAAATGGGTCCTGCCTCCCTGCAGAGAGGGGTGGCATGAGAGAATCTCAAGGCCACCAGGGCATGATCTGACCATGACAAAGGGGAAAGATGTAATTCTCCCCTCAGATCACCTTGCCACTGCTCTAACAAGAAAACTAGGTCCAGGGTCAGGCCACTGTCTAGAGTCGGGTCCTGAATAATCTGCAACAGGCCCATGGCTGGCATGGTAGCTATGAACTCCCAGGCTGCTTCTGAGGTCTGCCCCAGGGAAGGCAGATTGATTTCCCCCAACACCATAAGCCTGGGGAACTCCACTGCCAAACCTGAGACGGCCTTCAGCAGCTCAGGCAGGGAGGTTGCTATGAAGCAGGGAGGCTGGTACAATAGCAACACTCCCAACTTTTCTTGGGAACCCAGCTCGAAGAACAGGGTCTCACACCCGGCCACTTGTGGAGCAGGACCCCTGATGGCCACTAGGGATTCTCGGATGACAACAGCCACCCCTCCCCTCCTGCCCTGAGGTCACAGCTGATGCCAGACTTGAAACGCAGCCGGGCACATCTCTGACAGAGCCACTCCTCCTTCCATGCCCAGCCAGGTTTCAGTAATACACACCAGGTCTGCCCCTTCTTCTGTGATTGGGTCACATATGAGGGGGGCCTTGTTTATTGACCTGGTGTTACAGAGCAGCAGCCAAAAGTCACGGCAACCACAAGTCTGCTGTCCAGGACCAGGGTTCGAGCACAGAGGGCCAGAACAAGCCATAGGTAACAAGCACCGGGGGCGTCTCTTCTTCTATGATGACCTGCCCTCTGGCTCTCGTCATATTGTCCCTTACCTGTCACCATCTCAATCACCTGCCCTGCCCTACAACCCCCAGAATCTCGAGATCCATTCGCCCCCACTCCTGGACTCCTGAGAACACTGGTTAAGGATAGGGACCCCTCCATTCGTTCACACAACCACACTTCAACTCAATCACAGGGCTATGGCGCCCCACCCCCAGTGCACCAGCTCATGCTCTCGGCACTAGTAGAGCCCAACCACTGCCCATGCTCACACACTGTGACCCCCCTCAGCTTCTCTCATTAATCAGCAGGGGGGCAACCCAACCACTATTCCTCACCTCCTGTCTCTCACTCAGGAGGTGAGTGTTCTCACACTACCCATCTAAACCTGGGCACCCTCTCATGTCTCTCACACCTGAGGGGGCCCACCATTCACCATTTATGGATCCCTAATAGCCTAATTATATCTTGGGACGGTTAGGAAGGGATGCTCAGTTAATTTGCTATGGTTTCTATCTCAATGTTCTCAAATCCAGTTGTTCTCAAATCCAGTTGTTCTAAAATCAGCCAAAGCAATATTAGAAGCCTTAGGCTGTGCCCACATCTAAGTCCCCTAACAGAACTCCAGAGTCTGCTGTGCCACTCAGACCACCACTCCCCTAAAGTCCCGTCTTTAAGTCTCCACCAAATCCACTTTCCAAATCCATCTCCACCAAATCCACCTTCCTTAGATGGAGTCTCACCTTCTTCCCAGGGAATATTAACAACAAATGTCCTCTTACCCAGTTTTTAGTAATGAAATGTAATAGTGTAGCTGAGTAAACACTTCAAACATGCTTTTCACATCCTGAGATTTCATAGATTGAAAAATGCATATTCTTTTTACCAAAGAATATAGAGGGCAAGTCAGGTCAAACAATTTTATCTCCAAACTATTGTGTAAATAAATTACTGAAGACTGTCAAGGGGCCCTGAGGATATGAAGATAACTTGATGAAGCATCTTTCAGAATAGTGTCATTTGGAATGTAGCAATGGCATAAAACAAAAAAAAAATCTTCATTTTCATTGGTATTTTGCTATAAGTCACTGATTTGTGTGTAATCTACCCAGACCAATTTTGGAATCAGTAGGATATAAACCTGTAACATAAACATTTGTTAATCTTCTGATTGTTTAGAAAAACATTTTAGAAACAACAAGAACAATAGCAACATCAGCATCTAAATAAAGAGTCCAAATTATATGACTGCTAATTTGCATAATTTCTAATAAACAGTTCACTAACCTTTTGCTGTTGAGTCTTCTGTTGAAACCCACCTTCTAAATTTATAGTTATATTTAACTAAATCAGCACATTAGAAATCAATTATCTAGTATCCTTGATCTTGAGAAATAATTATCCGTTAAAAAAAGTAACATATAATCGGGACTAAAGTAAACATTATATAAGCACCTTCACAGAAAATATATCAAATGTAGATTTCTTGCTAAATGAACATGAATCAAGGTATCATGATTTCCCAATAATTCTTGTGGTTCATTTTTTAAAAAAGCAAAGATGTTATAAACCATATTTTTAGTTTCAGGCATTCTCCTTACATTTCAGAATGACTTAATTTCTAGTTCATTATGAATGGACTGAGAGCCAGTTTGGTCTAGTGGTTAAGGCAACAGGCTAGAAACTGGGAGACCATAAGTTCTAGTCCTGCCTTAGGCACAAAGGAACCTGAGTGACCTTGGGCCAGTCACACACTCTCTCAGCCCTAGGAAGAAGGCAATGTCAAACTACTTCTGAAATCTTGCCAAGGAAACTGCAGGGACTAGTCCAGGCAGTCACTGAGAATTGGACATGACTGAACAGCAAATCAATCAATCAATCAATCAATAAAAAATGAATGGACTAGAGTTTGCAATAAAAAAGGTGGATTATCTCAAGCAAATAACATTTGTTTTTATGGATCACATTGCTGAAAAGATTTGAAGTAAACAAAAACTTGTTATTTAAACATCATATGACATGCAGTACTTTTTACCTTAGAGCCTCTAGAAAAAGCTCTTAAAGGGGAAGTTTTGTGCTTTTGACCACGATCTATATGTATATGGATGTGTGGTGTATTGCTTTTATTTTCCTAGATAATCTATTTACTTCCCTCATTCCATTAAGGTTCTTTCATATCCAATGAAAGAGATAATACTATTTGACAGAAAAATATTTGCATTAAGTGCTCTTGCTGGGAAGCATTATTGCTTCTGGAGAAAATTAACTGTCCATATTATACAGCAGTATAGAGTTAGCTTCTTGTGGATATGTGAGGGTGTAAACTAATAAGCATCTCTGTGTCCATGGCATCTTTCATGAATTTTGGCCTTGCTTGTTATCTATGATTTTGATGTGTATGCTAAGCACTGTAATAAACATTATCTATGATAGCCCATCAGACATCTTCGGTTGGTTTAGAACGAAGTATGTAGGTTGTTTGCTGAGACATTGCACTAGAGCTTGAAAAGATCTGACTATCTTTCAGGTGCAGTTGGGCTGGTACTCATCGTTAAACTGTTGCATACCAGTAAATAGGAACTATCACTTTTTCCAACATGAATTTGTTCATGTGCTAAGAATATCATGTTAGGCTTTGGGAATAAAAGATGTGACAGATTTTTCTTAGTAACATGCAAAGTTTGGCTTTTTCTGTACATTTATTGGCACTGATATTTCTTTTTGCACTAAATCATACCAGTGTTACTTGATTGGGCATTTGAGTTAATAAAATAGAAAGTTGTTGTTTTTTTCTAGCAAAAGGTTCAAAGGAAACATCAGTTTCATATCTTCTAGTATGAACATTATTTAGATTTCCAATAGCTTTGTGCTATTCAAAGTCACATTTATTTAATGGAAATACATTATGGCTCAAATGTGTATTCTCATTATGCCAAATACTTGTTCCTGTTGAATGACACTTACTTCTGTCTTTCTTATGCAACTGATTTTGAAAAGTCTATTTGTGGAGGAAAACAACCACCTCATGTTCAAAACATATTTATGTATCCTGTGTGGGGAGTTGCTGTTCAGGAAGATACCACTGGCTGTTTCAAAATAAATTATGCAGTATCTATATCAGTCAGTGGCAGAATACATGTTTTGCATGTCTAAAATACAGTTTGGTCCCTGGCAAGTTAAAGGACACTTGTGTCTGTACAGAGTGCGTACTAATCAGTATAGATGATACTGAGTGGTCCAGAAATCTGAGTAAGTTCCTTGATTCAGATCATACACTTAATCTCTTTTGTATATTATTATTTTATTATTATTTATTTAAATTTGTTGTAGACTTCCATTCCAATAGACTCTGGACAACTTAAAACATCCAAAAAACAATAAAAAACAGTTAAAACCAACACAGACAGCCTGGACTAAAACAACCATGACAATAACAAGAAACTACAGCAAGGACTCTGAAAACAAACTAACCCCAGGCCTAGGACCAGAGTCAGGTCTTAAGGGCTTTCCAAAACCCCAGGAAAGAGGGCACTATCCCTGTCTCTGGAGGTTATGGTGTTCCAAGATGTTGTTGCATTTTATTTTATAAAAACAAAAACAGTTGTTACTTCAAATTTAAATAAATATTATAAACTAAATTTGCCTTAGCACCTTTCTAGACTCTCAGGGATTTTTCACATTTCTCCAAAAGCAATCAGCTAGTGAAGCTACGGAAGCTACTGAAAAAATATTTCAAAAGCAGTATCTCACCTACTGTACAGTAGAACAATAATATTATTTGTACATTCCCAATTATTCTAGACTCTGTTGTATATATTAAATGAAATCATCTTGTTGTTTATACAGTTTTGACAATAGTATTAAAATAGTGTTTTAGTAGGGTCAAAACAGCGGGACAAAATTCTGAAGTGTTTCCTAGAACAAAATGATACATAAGATATAGGGCTCAGCACTGATTAGAGAACAAGCATGTAGAAAATGCAGTAGATATACTGTAGGTTCAATTGTAATAGTCTATTCAATGTGTTCCACAAAAGACAGGATCACTGAGATATTTTTTTTAACAAGATGATCAAGACCTTGAAAATTTTATATTTTTTATTGTTAAGCTGGTGATTGCTTTGTTAAAAGTTTGCATGCGAAAGGCAAAGTTTTAACACAACTTTCTAGGATGAACTAAAGCCAGTAATTCCAAACAGTTATTTCTTACAGATTCTTTATATTGATAATCTTGAAATTAAATAAATATCAGTGATACAACTAGTTTGAGTAATATTATTAATCTCATAAGAAGAGAATAAAAAATATTTTTCTGCAGCACTTTTCTTGATTTAGATCTTATTTGGTGCTGCAGAGTTCAATGAAATGTCAGTACAAAAAGGCTAGTGGCCCAAATGATGTCAGTTGAATGTTTCTATAGGAATGAAAATAACTAAAGCAAAAGAATCACCTCTTCTAAAGAGATGTTACAATAATGAGAAGAAAATCAGCGTAATTATTAGACATTTGTAATCTAATTAATGGAACATTGTTTTCAGCCTACAATATTTTATTATTTTAATCTGCATAACATACAAAGTATCAGTTGAACAGAAGTAACTATTTTTAATCTCTGAAAGAGCTGTTTAGCCTGAAAAGTGTAATGCTAATTGTAATGCTTGTGAGTTAGTATTTATTTGTTTATTTATGATCTAAGACCAAATTACAAAATTTAAAATACAGCACACCATTAATATATACATATCTAACAATACATATATACTGTAAGAGGTAGAAATCTTATTTAATTAACAATTCATTAGAGGCACCAAATCGTTTCTATAAGCTAAGACTATAAATAAAAGTTTTGCTACTGCCTTCGAAACCTGGGTATTAACTGTTTAGTAAGAATACCTCAATCTCCTCATCTTGAGTGGAGTTTATCAGATTCAAGAGTGGGTGAATAGCTCTGATCACCAATGAGAACATAATGGACACTTTAAAAGAATGCATGAAACAGGCGTATAACATAAATGTAAAGGTTATGTTTAAGCAAATACATACTGAATCTTCATATGGAAGGTCGGCATATCAACCAGCTGTCATCCTAGTAGGGAGAACATCTAAATGGGCTAGAGAGAAGACCCTTACAGAATCTTATAGAAGTAATTGAGGAGTGTCCAGGAGGAAAGAGCAATTCATCTGTATGAGATGGAAAAGTTTGGCTCTGCCTAACTGAAAGTCTAAGTCCCATATCCTCTGCTTAGGTTCTTCCAATCCACACTGTCAGATTGGTGTGTTTCTGGTGAGTTAGTATAACCTGGGATTTCAAAGAAAAATAATAGCTTTTTTCATACATAAACTTTGGTAACTTTAAAACAATAATGTCACCACTTAAGACAAAATAATTGATCATGAGATTCTTAAACATAGGAAATGGCAAACCATTTTCTATTGTTGCCAGGTAAATTGCATGGTTAAAATTGCATGGAATTATTTTTAAACAAGCAATGCACGGAAGTGGAAGAAGACAATAGAATAGGAAGATAAGAGACCTCTTCCAGAAAATTAGAAACATCAGAGGTAAATTCCAGGCAAAAATCGGTATGATCAAAAACAAAGATGGCAAGGACCTAACAGAAGAAGAAGAGATCAAGAAAAGGTGGCAAGAATATACAAAAGACCGGTATAGGAAGGATAATAATATTGGGGTTACCTTTGACGGTGTGGTCAGTGAGCTAGAGCCAGACATCCTGAAGAGTGAGGTTGATTGGGCCTTAAGAAGCATTGCTAATAGCAAGGCAGCAGGAGAATATGGCATCCCAGCTGAACTGTACAAAATCTTGCAAGATGATGCTGTCATGGTAATGCATGCTATCTGCCAGCAGATTTGGAAAACACAAGAATGGCCATCAGATTGGAAAAATTCAGCTTATATCCCCATACCAAAAAAGAGAAACACAAAAGAATGTTCAAACTATCGAACGGTGGCACTCATTTCACCTGTCAGTAAGGCAATGGTCAAGATCCTGCAAGGTAGACTTCAGCAATTCATGGAGCAAGAATTGCCAGATGTACAAGCTGGGTTTAGAAAAGGCAGAGGAACTAGGGATCAAATTGCCAATATCCTCTGGAGGGAATGATATTAAAGGCAAAACTGAAGTACTTTGGCCATATAATGAGAAGACAGGATACCCTGAAGAAGATGCTGATGCTAGGGAGAGTGGAAGGCAAAAGGAAGAGGGGCTGACCAAGGGCAAGGTGGATGGATGATATTCTAGAGGTGACGGACTTGACCTTGGGGGAGCTGGGGGTGGTGTCACCTGACAGGAAGCTCTGGCGTGGGCTGGTCCATGAAGTCATGAAGAGTTGGAAGCAACTGAACAAATAAACAACAACAACAACAACAAATGTAATCAGGAGCTTAGCTCAAGCGCTCATTTACCTTTTTCCAGCTAATAGCCATCTAATATCACCTTCCTAGGTTAGATGCAAGATTAAACTTGAAAGAAACTGATTTCCTAAAACCCTTTCAATTTTAATTTGCGTAGCAGCCAGCCCTAATCATTACCTTACACTTTTCAGCTATCTTCTGATATTGTTAGGCCATACTGGCTACAGATCTGAGGAATTGTGGCTTAACAAAATCTGCAGGACCATAGATTCATAATCCATGGACCAATATTATCTCTCCAGTGAGTTCATCTCCTTTTAAATAGCACTGTACTCTAGCATTTCTGCTCATACAGTACCTATATAATTATATTTTATTTTTGAAAAAATGAAAAAAAAAAACTGTATTAACAACTCAGATTCTACAGCATCCAGATGAATGGAGGAGAAAATGATCAGGCCCAGGGTCAAATGGAATTCCAAAGACTGGGTGTTTTCAGTACTCACTTTACCATCTCATGCATTCCAATTTTGGGATGAGCAGCTGAAACAGCAATGGCTAAAATTATACCAGAGAGATTTACAGTACTTTGTTCCCTGCTGCAAAATAAATCTGCTAAAAATTTTCATGGAATCGTGTCATAACAGACGTGGCCTTGAATGGAGTTTATTAATAATCTTCTTTCTTAGGTCCAAAATCCTCAGAAATCCCTACTTATTTATGGGAGATGCATATGAAATAAAGCATTATCTTTCTGAAAATTGTATATGAACATTGAGGGAGACCCAGGAGGGAAAAAGGAAAAATGGTGGGGTAAAATTATTGAGAGAAAATTGAATCATACAGTGCAAGCTTTTCCTTGTAACAAAGTAAAATATCAGGTTTTTTTAAGTATGTCTCTGGGAATCTATGGAAATAACCACATATGATGGAAAAATAACATACAAAGTTCCATATACGAGCTTTTGTGAAATACAGGATGTACATTTTTTGCAGTATTTTTAAAAATATGTTTTTTAAAAACAAAACCAAGATACTGAAATATTGCCCTAAGAGTTCAGATGGTAACATCAGTTAAATGTATGCTGATCTGTACATCCCTGTGTTGCAGCCATGATAGAGGTGCAATCAAAAACAAATCAGGATGGGACAGAATGGATGATTTAGATGACTGAGTCTGATATTAACTCAGTGATGGAATCTAAATGAAAGCATCCTTGAAAGATAGCTTCTCGGCCTCTGCTTGAACATACTCATTGAAAAGGAGTCTGCCATCTCTCTGGGTAATTATTTATTAATTATTAATTATTTCCACTTAAGACTTTTTTAATGGGATATCCTGTAGGGATATCTTCTCAGATTCTGATCTGGTTGTGCATTTTTACTGCTTGCAACTTCCTAATGGATAAGTCATCTTAATTAATATTAACATTTGGTGTTTTTGTTCTTATTGAACCATACCAGGTGGTTCTAACGATGTTCTTGCATTACTTATTTGGTCAATGAGAGAATATTAATAACTATGCTGGCTATTTAGCTGAACTTGCTATCCTTGTCCTGAGCTTCAGTTTGAAGTATAAAATATACTTTGCCAAGAATAAATTCAGTTGAAGGAAAATTATAATTAGTGTCCTTAAGATAATTTATTGCTGTGCTACACTGGTGAGATCTGTCATTATGAGGTCTAATGCATGTAATTGGCAAATGTGTTTGCATCACATACTTCATATCAATTGACACCCACAATGTTGCTACTGACAGCTTTTCAGGCAAGATAAATATGCATTCTGCCAAGAGCTATTACTACTTTTCTGAATTGGAGGTGAGTGACGATATCAGGCAAATATGTAAAATAAATTTACCATAACTTTATAGCTCTTATGTCAAGATCTCAGAATATTGGTAGCAGCCATTCTGATATATTCAGATTCTTGGTATTGATGCTATGACTCATGACAAGTATGACCACTGTGCTGTATGAATTTATTTTGTGGTAACTTAAAGTTTATAAGATCCTTAGATGAAAATGCATACAAACAGATGAAACAATAAATTGCAATACCTTTTTAAAGAATAGTGTTACCAGGCAATTTATTCTGTTCTGAACCTTCTCAGCTATCCTGCTTTGGACACAATGTAGCTTTAATTTTATGAGCTTACAAAGACCATTACAAACTACAGAGGCATAAAACTGCCTAGCAGGATTACTGCAATGGCACATTGTCAAGATACAAATAGTGGCCTTTCACAGTTGGTGAACTAAGCTATAATGTATTGTTTCAAGTGTGAGGGGGTCTCTGGTAATAAAGATGAAATAATTGTAGCTATAATGAAATACTGCTTCCATCATAATATTTTATTTGGTATCAAGCCTACAATTAATTTGTGTACAGAAGCAAACATGGAAAGAACCATAATTGAAAGCATCGTTATAAGCAGTGTTGATAATTTAAACAGTGATGTACTGTGTTAAACTATTAGGCAGTAAAGCAGAGTTGATATTGTGTATCATTAGAATTTATGTGAAACTGAAAAATATAAATAAAATGTACTTCAGTGTCACAATAAAATAGAAATATAGAACATTATACTTCTCAGCCCTCTTTTTTTACTTACGCAGTTTCACTAAATTCCTATTAGTGTTGTTGAGATAACATTTCTGTATGTCATTGTGGTTCTATTTTTGAAATGCAGAAATAAAACTATTGCAGGATCTTTATTTATAGATAGCAGAAGTTGTATTATACAACTTAATTTTAAATAGTAATTTTAAGCATGTTCCATGTCTTTTTAAAGTTTGGCATGTCTTAATACTCTATGTGTACAAACTCTGGTTCTGGAAGATCATGGAAGTTGCCCCAGAACATGCCAGTTAAATTTGCACAGATGTTCTGCATGGAAACAGATCCCTCATTTGTCCAATTTGTTTCTACTGCCTACCTTGCTACCCCTTGACCTATTCAAGAATCATTTCGGTCCAAGCAGGAATTCAAGTGGAACAGTCATGACCATAGATTAAACAATTTCTTGCATTTCAATCCTTTCCTACAGTATACTTCTCTTTTGATGCCATCTTTTTTTCCCCTAATCATTAACATACAAATTTGCAGTCTGCTGGCTGGAAGGAGAAAGGTATTGAAATAGTTCATATCTATTCCTAAATAGTATTCCCATGAATGAGAGGGCAGTAGCATCTGAAAGTTATTTCAGACCCATGTGTTGTTGTACTGTGACACAGAAGATTATCCAACTGTGATACCAAAAAAAAAATGGGGGGGAGGGGATTGCTTGTATCCTTTAAGCTGTTTTGTCTATTTGGAAAAAAATATATAGCAGCATAGTTAAACAAATTTATCAACTGATATTTTCAAGAAAAACATGTGATTGGATTGCTTAAATTGCCAAATTACCACATTCAGCTGATCCAGAATACGGCTGCGTGGACAGTTATTGGTGCTGTAAAAATGGCACATGTGACTCCGCTGTTGCGTGAGCTGCACTGGATACCAGTTTGCTTCTGGGTGCAATTCAAGGTGTTGGTTGTTACCTTTAAAGCCCTACATGGCATGGGACGAGGTTACCTGAGGGACCGTCTCATCCCCATAACATCGACCTGCCCCACCCGGTTGGGCAGAGAGGGCATGCTATGGACCCCATCAGCAAAGGAATTCCATCTAGCGGGGTCCAGGAGGTGTGCCTTCTCTGCAGTGGCGCCTGCCCTTTGGAACTTCTTGCCCCCGGAATTGAGATGGGTTTCCTCGTTCCTGGCCTTCTGGAAGAATTTGAAGACCTGGTTCTGCCGCCTTGCTTGGGATGGGAAAGGTAACAGCTCCACCTGGGGATGGTTGGCACCATAGCACCCCCTACTGATTAGAATTCCAGCTCCTCTTGGGTTTTATATCTATTTATTCTATTTATATTCTTAGATTGTAATTTTAAGTTTATACGTTTTTATTATTTTTTATTGTAAACCACCCAGAGTCCCCCGTCGGGTAAGATGGGTGGTGATATAAATAAATAAATAAATAAAATCAATTACACACAATCAGGTTAGATATGATCAGCACCTCCACACACACCATTGTAAGTAGCATTTCTGCACAAACTTAAGAAAAAGACTTTGAAATATTTCCAGGGTGTCATATATCACCACATCTAAAAGAGCTATAAAATTAATTTTGTCTCCTGAGTGTTGGGAGAGTTATGGCACTTGGTGTACATGTGTGATATAAGGTTGTAGTGAGTTCAGAAAGTAAAAACTTAAAGCTTTTATTATTGAAATATCATGATGCATTTTCTATGCTTTGCTCAGTTTATATTTTCCCTCCATCCTCCTGTTCCCCTTTTCTGTTTGCTGATGCCAGCTGGATAATTGAAAATGCCAAAAAATACGAAAAGAAATCATTATGTGCTTCATTGATTATGGAAAGGCCGATTGTATTGAAACCAGTTCTGAGAATGTATGATTGTTTCACTACTGCTTCTTATTTAAAATTTAATAAAATTTTAAATAAAATTTAATAAATTATTTTGCAACTCCATTTGGTTTACAGTTTGTAAGATAAATGTAGCTAGTCTGCAGTAATTTTCTATAATAACTAAACAGATTTAATTCAGGTTTTGTGCAGATGAAAACTTGTGAATTATCTGTAATAAATTGAAGCTTTCAATATGTATACTTTTAAGCAATATTTCAATTTCAATTAATAATTATGTTACATATATTTTAAAGAATGTAACTATTGGAAAAATGCCTCACTACATAGTCAAATTGTTGGGCTTTATATTACCAAATGCCTACAGGTATGTTTCTGGGTCAGATTATGCTCCTTTGTGTTCTATGCTTGTCAAGAAGCAGTGCAACATTCCATTTATTCTACAGTACTTTACATATCTTGCTAGGGCAAGTTGGTATTCAGCAATACTTGTAGTAACAGTGTTGGTAAAGATGACAGGGACATATGTGCATGATAAATTAAGGTATTTGGTGTTATGACATCAATGGTTTGATTATTTTGAACTGGCCAATAGCTGAATAATCAACATAACTGAACTGAGGTGGGAGAGTAGTTAGAAATGAACAAACCCAACCAGAGAAAGTATCCATATTGATCCTAGGGAAGCTAAATTTGCAGCCTGGGTTTAAACACTGTGCTAAATCATTATCTTTTGTTTGTTTGTTTGTTTGTTTGAAACTAAGTTACAATTGGTTGGATTCATGGCTGAGTTTACCTAGCAGTTAATAGTTAAAACAGTTAACACAATGTGGATTAGCACAGAATTGAACCCAGTCATAGTGTCCTGCTGCTCAGTGAAAGGGACGAAGTGAGAGTGCATTTATAGTCTGGACTCAAATGAAGAAGAGACAGATCTAGCTGCTTCAATCCAGATACTGGTGACTATTATGTTGGTTGACCTAACCTCATAGTGAAACTAGAAACAAGGATATATGACTGTCACCTTGCCATCTCACTTTTCCCCTTTCTGCTGCTATTCATCCATTTTAAGTACTGAAAGTAGGTAAATATGTGTTTGTGTATGTGTGAGAGAGACCTGTTAGTTTATCATGAACTGAAATAATATTGTATTCCTTGAAGCTCATTAGACAATATTAGGCATTGGTATAGTAAAGCTGTCAGTAAAATTGAATAATGATTATTTAAAATATGTATGAAAATATGAGAAAAAAATAATAATGTTATAGGGAGAATGACAGTGTGTCACTTCTCTGTAGGTGCTACATTCTGATGCAAATGGCAGGTGTTAAATGTAAACTTTTTCAACAACATCCACATACTAACACTGAGTAGTTTAAAGAAAAGGCAATGAATGGCAATAGAATTACAATATTATTTTAAAATTTTTGTACCCGAAAAGTTATTTATTTTTATTTAGTGAGTTAGAAGTTTTTAAATAGCAAAAGTGATAGATATTGAGTATATAGCCTGGAAGACATATTAATACTTGACAAAAAGAGTCTGGTGGCACCTTTTCTGACTAACAAATTTCATTTTATTTCAGTAATTATACTAAAATCATATTGAAAAGCATATATATTTCAGGCTAAAATATTGTAATAGAACAAGACTGGATCATATGAATTAATGTTTTACCTCTTCCAACACATCTTTATTACTCTTTATCTGAATTGTCCAATACTCTATAATGTGAAACCCAATTTCTGTAGTAGTAACACTTTAAGATAAAATATGTTCATTTATAAAACAATCCACTTTATTTCCAAAATTGTTCTGGAAAATAGTTTTCAAAACATTTTTTTCTAAGGTCACAAAGCTATGTTGAAAAGCAGATCTGTTTTTTTTTTCCCCCTCATTTTGAATATAGGTATTTTGAATGCTACTCTCTGGTGCTGTTTGTGATTGGATTGTGTGTTTTTTGTTTTTGCTTTGCTTTGCTTTATATATCAATTACCCTCATTTGTCTGAATTAAATTTAATTAACCAACTTACATGATTTTACCATCAGCATAACATTTATGTTCAACTGACATTTTGGATTTGTAAATGATATCATGTGTTTTTAATAGCAGATGAAATAAACTATATGGTCAGATTAAATTGCACATTACTTTAAAAACACAGCTAGCAGCTGTGTCTGTTTTCCTCACTCAAGATTAAGCAACAGTAAACATGATTCAGAGATTCAAGGGGTATACTTGCCTGTCAATATGTTCCAGATCCATATAACATTGCTGCAAAGAATCCATTCTTCGTTCAGTTTTAAAAACTTGCAATTCTGATTGATTGTTTTTCAGGAATACCGAATGTGTCATAGACATGGTATGCACAAATTACAGCTTTTGGTAATTATTTTTATGACTAAGCTACTGCAGAACTTAGTGCTAATGTCAGAAGCAAAAATAAAAATTACATATATAAGAAGCAAATTATTTACAGCATCTAAAAATGATGTTTTTAAAGCATCTGCATTATGTGGTAGCTGAAACCTTTTCCCTGTGCTAGTGTCAGATGAAAACACTTGTTTGTGTAACTTTTTATGCATGCCTACAAACTAGAAAATTCATGCCATCTGATTGAACAGATTCCTATCTCTGAGAGCATAAATAAACTAATTCAAGTATGCTTACAAATCCGCCAGATGGCCCTCCCAGATTCTACATGAGAAATACTCTGCTCCACATAAGTCATTTTTAAAATTCAGATGTTTTATTTTTTTCTGTATATCACATTATAGCTCATGTTTTGTGTGGATGAAAGTAAGCATACTTAGCCATACTAAAGATTACATTGTTGTAGATCAGCTCATGTAACCTTTTTTCCCACATGTCCACTGTTCTCACATGCTTTGAAGGGGAAGTAATATGACATTCATGTATTTTATTATGCTATTTTATCTATATTTGTGAAAATAATCGTAACTGAATATCGTGCTTAACCTTGAGTCAGCACAGTGCTACTCCAGATGGGAATATATGATAACTGTACATAAGCAATCAGTAATGCATACTTGAAAGAAAAATGCGTAGTAATATTTAGTTTTATCACTATTTTAAAACTTATAACCTTGTTGTGCTTATTATTCTTTACATAAAATTCCCTTAAATGCAGGTATTGTCCATACACACAGCTTTACATTAGTAAAATGGAGGGTTTCAATTTAGTGTTAACTGTAGCTTACTTTGGAATTCTCTACTTAAGTATTTCTTTAAATATTTCATTGACATAATTGTGACACTCCCATATATATATGATTAAGTATCCTTTCTAAGTATGTGGCATACGCACACAATGTATTTTTCAACAGATGGGCAATAGTTGGGCAATAGATGGGGACTGTATCTTAGCTAAGCTAATTAATTATTATTAATCAATAATTATAAAATAGCTAACTTGTTCAAGATTGTCTGAATCCTTCCTAGAATCGGTGTCCAGAAATGAACAATACTTGAGATGGTGTATAGCCAACACTGAATAAAGTGGAACTAATATTTCCTATGATTTGGAAACGTTGCTTCTTCTGATCCAGCTTTAAATTATATTTGCATTGTTTTGCAGGAACTTCACACTGCTGACTCATACCTACTCTGCAGTCAACTAGTACTTTCATGATCTTTTTCACTATCCTTGCATTCTTCATTCCTCATTTATGTATTGTTACTCTATACATACAAATTTGATTCCTTTTTCCCTAAATGTTTAACTTTTTAATTGTGGTCTTGTGCTTGCACAGAACCCAACTGAAATATTCTATATCTTATAAATTTCTTGGCAAAATCCTTCCCTTGGTACCACACATGAGTAGACAAAGCTCATACTGATTTTTCATGTGTTTTTGATAAACAGCAAGCGTGTTTATTTTCTGATCTAGAGTATTATTTTTTCCTTTTTATCTATTTTCCTTTGATCAATTTTCCTTTAATATTTTATTTAGTTTATCTTAATCTTTTAACATCAATATCCTTACCTGAAGAATTTTGGACAAGATTATTATTCCTCTTTGTCTTTTAGCCTTGTCTTAATGTAAAGCATTAAGCCCCAGTATACAGGTGCTAATGTCCCAATCCCAGGAAGGAAGTTCACTTCCATAATATTCATTTCTAATGTTTTTGGGGAGCAACCCATTATAGAGTCTTATAAGCACTGCCATGCGTTCACAGTATGGACTTATTAATTGTTCCTACCATTTGCAGGGCACTTTTAGAAGCAAGCCCTTCAAATAGCAAACACCAAACTATTGTAACTCCTTTATTTTGTTCCAAAGTTCCTAACATGTTCCAGAGGTTGCACAGGACCCTCTCATCTTTTCCCTATATTTTAGGACCAGAAAAATTGTTCAGTGAACATTCAAGTCCTTTGAAAAGGTTTAACCTACTCAATCTCAAACAGGGCAAACAGAAGGGACTCTAACTTTGTTGTTTTCAGAAGAATCCCATAACTAATAAGTCCTGATGATTTTGATTTTGCATCCAGAAGACTTTTCTATTCTTCATGATGCCCCTTTGTGACAGACATCACATTTGACCTCTAGCTGTACCTGGCCACTCATTCAGAAATCCCACTCTTTTTCTACCAACAGAGGTTCCGTGTGTCTAGATGCTGTATAGATATAGGCATAGATACTACAACTGCTATTGATCCTAGAGATCTGCCTTATTCACCATACCAAAATTTTCAAGCTAATCTTTTGGAAGGGGATAACTATATCACTGATTGCTCCTCATTCTAATTGGCTTTTCTGTTGATCTTAACTCTTCATTCAAGCTGTTTACTAGACACCTAATTTAACTTCAGAATGGTTCCATTTCTACAATGAGCGTATTTCTTATATATGGTATGGTACAATCTTTTAGTGTGGAAGTTCAACAACTGCCTGAGACTATGGAAGTCAGAATTTACCAGTTTTGCTGGGCACTGTTCTCCAATCCTAATTCCCGTTTTCTCAGTCTTGAAGATAGTGAGACTCACTTTTAGAAGCAAGCCCTTCAAATAGCAAACTCCAAACTATTTAACTCCTTTATTTTGTTCCAAAGTTCCTAACATGTTCCAGAAGTTGCACAGGACCCTCTCATCTTTTCCCTATATTTTAGGGAACCATTCTGCCATAAACTTCTCATCAAATGGAATACCTTTATAGAATGAAAGAAGGATGATGCTGGTTTTATTTAAACATCCATCTCCCAACTCCATTATAGTTGAAGTATCTCATTTGGGTTCCCACTGTCAGCAACATTTTTCCCTTGTCTAAGTCATTTATAAAAAGGTTGAAGAGCAGTGGGCCCAAGCCAGAACCCTGAGGTACCCAACTGCATACTTTTCTCCATGTTGATCTCCATGTAGATCAATTGAGGAATACACATTGGTTAAGGTTGTTGAATTAGCTTGTGATCCAAAAATGGTAGTGGGACAATACATCATGCATTGTTCCATTTCATCAAGAAGGAAACTTTAACAAATACCTTACTGAAGTCTTCATGCACTACTTCCACAGCATTCCTTTATTCTAATAATCTAGTCATTTTTAAAAAAAAAAACAGTAACATTAGACTGGCACAACCTATTTTTAACAAACTCACGTTGGATTCTACTAATTATCTTGTTCCATTCTCGATGAACGTTTCTAAGATTTTCCCAACTTATGTCAAGTTGATTGATCTTTAGTTTTATGGACCCACTTTCCCCCCTCTTTAAGGATTGGAACAACAATACCTCTTCTTCATTTTGGTATTACCCCTATACTCCACAAGATTACAGTTAGTAATCATTTACTGTCATGAGTAAGGATGGCGAGCAGGGGGCTCCCACCCAGACTGTCAAGCGCATGCGTAGCACTGAGAAACTGTTCAGCCATTCAAAGAGACACAGATCGGGACCGCCTTAACCTTTGGGGTTTATATGGCTGGGTTTTCCCACGCTTCCTCAGTTTGTTAGGATTCTTGTTAAGTACTACTAATAAATATTAGAGACCAAGTCATTGTCTCAGTGTGTTTCCTGGTAATCAGGACATTTACTGTAGTAATTAGTGTTCTGAGATCACACCTATCAGTTTCTTAAGCATGCTGGATGTAATCCATCTGGCTACTGTTTACTTAGAATCATTGAATCATATGGTTGGAAGGGACCTTGGAGGTCTTTTAGTCAAACCCCCTGCCCAAGGCAGGAATCCTCATACCATCTTGGACAAATGGTTGTCCAGTCTTTTCTTGAAAACCTCCAATGATGGAGCACCCACAACTCTGGGAGGCAAGTTTTTCCACTGCTTAATAGTTCTCACTGTCAGGAAATTCCTCTTTATTTCCAAGTGGAAACTCCCTCTGACGAGCTTCCACCCATTACTTTTTGTCCTACACTCAGGTGCTATGGAGAATAAATCAACACCCTCTTCCTTGTGACAGCCCTTCAAGTATTGGAACACTGCTATCATGTTTCCCCTCAGTCTTCTCTTCTCTTCGCTAAGCTAAACATATCTAGTTCCTTTAGCCATTCTTCATAGGATTTAGCCTCCAGGCCCCTTATCATCTTTGTTGCTTTTCCCTGCAAATTTTCTAGGGCCTCAGCATCTTTTTTGCATTGTGTACTGCATTGTGACTTAAATTCCTTCAAACCAGCTAGGTGTTCTCTCACCACTTCCTTGCGTATTTTGACCTCCATTCTCTTCTGCCATGCACGATACATTTTTTGACAGTTGGACCACTTTTTCCTTTGTTGAAAGACAGTTGCAAAATATAAATTATTTTTTTTCCTGTTGTCCATCACCATCTTGACATCTTCTCCAACCAGCAGACCAATTGTTTTCTTGTGAATTAGCAATTACTTGGTTAACTTTCAAGATTATGTGAACTACCAGGGGTTTGTTTAATAACTCTCAAGATTGCCACTTAACTTCTGATTTAACTCCATGCCAAATAACTCTTTTGGTAGTTCCATAATGATTTCAGGAATTGATTTCCTTCTATAAAATGGGGCAATTAAGAATGTTCCCTGGCTGGACTGCACTTCCTTTTTCTATTCTGTTCAAATATTTGACCATTCCCAATGTGAGTCCTTACGATCAATACATTTATTGGGTAGAGGCACACTTTCAGCCTCTTTGCTTCTGGTGTGCTTGGCCTGCATTAGAGGTATCTCAGTATATCAGCAGTCTGGAACTATTAGCCATTGGAAGGTGCTTTTACCATTTGAAGGGTTTCACTAAGATCGAACTGTCCAAATTGTATCATTTGCATGGTACATAAACAAGGTGGCATAATATCTGTCCAACTTCTGTACTTTCTACTTCTTTAATATTCTAGCTATAAGTGAGTTGGTTAAGACAGTTAAACACAAGTCCTTTACTATTCATGCTTCTAATGAAAAATATATTGATCTGGGTTCTGTTTTAAATAATATAACATATTCTGCAATTATCCATTCCATGTGCATCTTATGATGAAAAGAGAATTTTAATTTTATTTCTTAAAAACGAAATTGCTTTATATTTTAAAATAAAAGTGTAGTCATTTTACATTGAAAATCTAGAAAATGTACCTTGTTTGTCACATGCACAGTATCTGAAAAGCAAGCATATAGACATATAATATCTTCATATCCTGGTAATGAGTCCTTTCATTAAAGAGACATACCTGGAAGTAGAGTATCATATTCTGTATATCCAAGTGAAAATTATTCATACATTATTCAGAGGTAGAATGTCTGTATTTGAAACATGCTGAGAGGTACGATAGCAAAATGTATTTCATTTGAAATCTGACCAGCAGCTCCTAAGAGGCTGATAGCAAAGTATATCTATCTTGCTCTTAACTCCAGTAGTTCAGGCTGATTATGTTATGTGCCTAGGAAGTATTTATGAATCTGTACATGATCTTCATATACACATCATAATTTTGTGAATATCCCCATTTAAAAATATAGGGCTATATTTAAAACATACATACATTATATTCTCTTCTCTTTCTGTTGCATACCCACCTCTGCAACCAGTCTCACACCAACACAGTCTGCCAAATTCAGACGCTATCTGCTAGTGGTCTTAATGATCCACCCTCCCAATGAGAGTGTTATATTCCAGCAGCCATTTGGGAATCCCATTTCTGAGGTCTGTACAGAGGGAAGAGTTTGCAAACCTCTGAGCTGACCCTAAAGGTAAGCTTTTGCATGAGTGGCTCCCAGTTTTGGTTTCAGAAGTCAACAAAATATTTGGTCAACTATATCTGGAAAGTGGTCTTGATCTCTCCTTAGCTATATGGAATCATGCTGACTGGTAGGCTTCTGTGTTGACTTTTTTCTACTTATATTGAAAAATCAGGCTTTGTCCCTGCTGATGGGTTGGCTATTACTGTTCCTGTATTTAAGAAAGCAAAGAAAAAAAAAACCCAGCTAATTAGCACCTAATGAGTCTCCTTAGTATACTTAGGAATATCTATGCCCAAAGTATTTACTGGAAACTTTTGGATTGGCTGAAAGACACAAATCTTATAGCCAATGAAAAGGGAAGATTTAGAATGGTTTGCTCCATGCTAACCAGAGTTTGATACTATTTTCTCTGATTGAAAAAATATACTCAGTGTCTTAAATCAACTTTATTCACTTTGTAAATGTCAAGTATGCCTTTGATTCAGTCTCCAGGGAAGCCATGTAGCACAAACTTAAATCTTCTACAATTAATAGATGGCATCACACCCTCTTATATACACTTCACATGAAAACCAGACTGAGGCTGAGATGCAATGTGGCAGGTCATCTCTCAGATGTAGTGCCAGCTAGCAAGGGATTTAAGCTATGTATGTACTGTATATATTGAGTACATTGTTATTCAATTATTACATCAATGCAATCCCTCAATATCTGCAAACAGGCCCATATCTATTCTGCTTTATGCAGATAATGCAAAGAAAGACCATGAAAGCACTATCCCACTTTTGCAAGGATCACTTACTGCAAATCAGTCATGATAAAACTAAGACCATGTGCTTTGCAAGGGGTGATAAAAAAAAGTCCTCAGGAGACCTAATGGGGAACTCATCAAAGAGGTGATTTGCTTTTTGTGTTTGGGATTTGTGCTACCATGCATGGGAAAATGAAATGCTCATATTGCCCAGATTTTAATGAATTCCAAGAGAAGCTCAGTAGCAGTTCTTTCTTTTTTCTGCTTCCTATACAGCATAGTTCAGTTGCTTTGTGACTATGTGAAACGGAATAATTGGCCCAGCTCTTATATGGGGCTCAGTTAAATCCATGTATCAATTTTATCACATTGAAAAGAGTTTAAATTAATTTCTCAGGAAAGTTGTTTCAGGTAGCAAGATGCATCCTTAATGCAGCCCTAAGGCTGGAGGCAGAACTGCTGAGGGATGAGACAAGGCATGGCTAAGTATTTTCAAATATTAGCTAAAGTTTAATTTCACACACAAATTCCAATTCTCATGGAAACAGCAAATTGGAGACAAACTTCAGAAACTGGGTTTTGCATCAGAGGCACTACTAAGACTGGGACAAGAACAGGCTATGGAAGCTCTTAAACCAAGAATCCTAGATACACAATTGCAACATAGCAAAAATACTGCAAAATACCAGGTGGAATACAATTGCAGCACAGTAAGATCTGTTTCAAACTAGCCCAGTGTCTTGATCAGCTCACAGTTAATAAATTCTGTATAGCCATTACACCACTGCTTTTTGATTTCTTGCCATCAGTTATACTGGAGGGCAAGTTTCAGAAAATTCCCTGTGCATAAAAGACCTGCCCTATCATGCTGTGAACATTGATTCATTGGCCTATGTGGTACTTTATTGTAACTTCTATAGATACTCATAATAAGCTCCTAATATCCCTCACTAGGGCATTTCTCAGACAACCAGATGAATTCTATGTAAAATTCCCTCTGGCAGACAAAGACTTTAAAACAACACAATGTTTACATTTGTACCCTGCAGATCGTGCTAATGACAAATTAATTTGGGATTGATTACTGGCTATATTGTGTAGAGTATTACAGTGGTGTGTTGTTCTTATCTCGTATTACTGTATTTTATCTTATATTGTTTTATTTTGATATGATTGATGAGCCTGATTTCTGTAATAAAGTTATTCATTCACTCACTCACTCACAGACACCCATGCACACCTTTAGCTCTTCTTCCCTGCTAATCTAAAGGATGAACTAGAACTAAATTAAAACTATCTGATTCAATCAAGCCCCTTCATTATTTAAATAAAAAAGCTAATTTTAATTATTTTTTAAAAAAAATTATTAAATTTCAGAAAAAGATAAAAGATACAGAAAAAGAAAAAAAAACTACAAAAAAAAGAACTAAAAAAGTGTGAAAACACAAGAGAAAAATTTTAAATAGATTACAAAAAAAATATATAGGACTTCCGGTGGGAACATGGCAGACTGAACAGCTATGCCCACAAGCTCCGTGGGCAGAACTGGCATCGTGGCCGAAATATTAAAGCAGATATTAAGCAGATTTTTTCTGATTCTTACAAAGTTATTATGCAAGACATTCAGAGCATTGTGGAAAATATGTGGTCTAAAATGTGCCATCTGGTTGGGGATGTTGTGGATGGAACTGAAGAATCTAACAGCAATGGAAATGTCTCTCCCAAGAGTGAGATTCGGGCTGGTTCCTCCTGAAGCCCAGGAGCATTTTTTCTGGACTAAGGAAAATGCTCGGAATCAAACCATTTGTCTCTGGACTGGGAGTTGCAACCAGGAGATCGTAAACAGCATCTGCACTCAATGGGTTAGACTTCACCAGGAGGCTGGGATATCACCATTTCAAAGCCCTGATGCAGCCTTAAAGGGTCATTAAGTCCAGCCACCCCATTTCTAAACCACCCAATTTTTTTTTTTTTTAAGTATTTCTACCCTAAGAGAGGCTTTCTACATTAAGGAGAAACTATCACTCTTGGTACTTACTGTTATTTTGTTGATTTTTTTTTAATTTTAAAGCTTTGGATTTTGCTTTCCATTCAATACTAAGGAGGGTTGAAAGTATGTTATCTCCCTGTTATTTTTTTTTGCTAATTTTGAAGATTTTTGTATTTTTCCTACACTTTGAATCTGCCATTCTGAACTTTTACTTTCCTGCCACCACTTTCTCTGGAAACTGTTATCTTATCTTAACTCAATTTTCCATTACTTTTCACTTCTGCCGGTTAAGTATCTAGAAGGTGCCATAACTTACTGCCTCAGACATGGAAGATTTTAACCAGGCTTTCTCTGACTTTCACCGTGATATTAAAGCAGATTTTTTTTCTGATTTCTGCCAAGTTATTATGCAAGACATTCGGAGCATTGTGGAAAATATGTGGTCTAAAATGTGCCATCTGGTTGGGGATGTTGAAAAATCTAACAGCCAAGAGTGAGACTGGGGCTTCTGTTGAAATCCTGGATGAAATTGACAGTGCTGAGCTGAAGTACTTATATGGAGAAATTGAGGTGCAAGACATGAGTGAGTTTGACTTTCTGATGGAATGTTATGGAAAAGAAGGGGTTACTATGTATGGGAGGGTTTTTTTTTTTAAGAGAAATCTGTGTTGGTGAGGGGAGCAGTTGGGCTGTTTGATTTCTTTAAGAAAATAGCTCTGTGTTTATTATGGGGATATGTAAATGTCTTGGTCTATTTTGAAGTGGGTTAAGGGACCAAAAATATTTATTTGGATAGTCTTTTGGCTTTGGATGCCTTTACTTATCGTTAATGACTGGGATTATGATTATTAAGTTTTTTAATTAATATTAATTCATGTTCCTTGTATTAATTATAATGGCAGACAATTTACATGCTTGTTATTTTTGATCCTTATTATAGTAGACAAGAATGTATAGAATAGTAGTAGGAAGGGAATAATTAAGTAATTGTTATGTCGGGGGGGAGTTGATTAGGTGATTTATTATTTATATATATATATTCTTTTAATATAAAGGGAGGGAGCAATGGTATTTAGTGATTTTTATAACATGCTAAGGGGTTGACTGTAGAAATAATGTGACTTTGGTTTAATTTAGAGTAAAGGATTGATTATAGAAAATTGCTGAATACCCTTGATGTTTAAAGTTGAAAGTCACTTCTAATTTTAATTGTTTATTTTGTGAATAGGTTGGCATTCTGAAGATAGCATGTAAAAACTAAATATTGTTATCTGGGTTTATAAAACTGGGCTTAACAGCTTACTTTATATTATCAAATCAGTTCTCATTTGGAAGCTCAACAATATTATATTCATTAACTAATTTTCTGTTCACCTGTGTACATAAAAGTAGGCTTTACACATAAAGGATTTCTAACTCTCAAACTTCTCTTTCATTCACACATTTATTATCTATAACATAGTATTTATATAACTATAAATATAAAGTATTTACTTTATTACCTTCTGATATTTTTATATCCAACAATGACGGCAATGTGCAGAAGACATTGGATGCATTCTTGTGACACATTAAACATAGCTTAATGTTAATTATCATAAAGGTGTCTACTAGGTCTATACAAACTCTTTGAAGAAGTACTGCCATGATGAAAGTTTCTATCCTCGGTGCACTGAGGTGGTGGCATTCTCTTGGGCTTAGCATGGCTGCTTGAGAATTTAGTGAGATCACTAACTGTCAGATGGTTTGGACAGCCCTAAGGCTTACTTAGTGAATACATGGCCAGGGTGGTTTTCAAGACCCCATTCCTCTTCAACCAATATCTAAGACAACTTTTTGCATGGTAGCAAAGCTGGTGCCTGATGCACCAGGGCTTGGACAGCTCACCATCATAGAATTCACTAGGAATTCTTCATTGTACCATAGATTGTTTGAAGATAATGTGAGACCATCTGTCAGAAGATTGAAGCTCAACAAAGACTGAACCTTGCAACATGACAATGTCCCTAAACATTCCAATATATCTAAAATGGAATGTCTGGAAACAAGAAATGGAGGATTCTGGAATGGCCAAGTCAAACCCTAGCTCTAAATCCCATTGAAATGCTGTGGGGTGATTTGACATGGGTTGTGCATGCAAGAAACCCCTTAATATGATTTAAGATATTACAAGAATATGTTAAGCCAGACATCAAAAGCAAAGTGTCTGCTCTATGGACTGTGGAATGAGAAATGTTTGATCCATTTACTTGTGTCAGTTTCAACTTATTTCATGGCAAATTGGGATTCTGGGGGACAAAGTGGAGGGAGATACCAGTACTTTTGGCCATGTCTACATTGAGCTTAAACAGATAATCTTTGGTTATTTGAAAGTCACAGTCTTTAACTTGTATATTAGCAATTTCCAAGAAATGTTACTAATTGAACATTGAGCTTTGCAGACAAATCACATCAAAAGTAGAGGCAAATAGTAACCTCTAATCTCTACATAATATTTTCCTCATTCACTGATTGTTTGGGCGTGTTCAGCATTTACTATAATATTCTGCTTTGTCATTTCTCAGAGTGCAGAGGTGGCAGATCAGAAGAAAGAATTAAACTCTACCGTCTCTCTCTCTCTCTCTCTCACACACACACACACACACACAAGGACACTCTGTCACACACTCAGAGAGCTTGGGATCTGTTTATTCTAATTAGCATAGATAATTGAACAAGCATTTTTTTCTGCAGACTAATTGATTCAATTTTTGTATCTGACTTTTTCAATTTGAGCTAATCTGTCACAGACAATATTGATGTGTTCTAAATCATTATGTCCTAATTCACTCTTCGTAGTAAAAAAAGTGGATGAAAGTCTCACCCGGTCTTCAGCAGTTCCTTTAGTATTTTATAGCATATTTTTAAGGACCTGGGAATTTGAAGGCATTGAGATTAGGTAGAAGGTCCTTTACCATATTCTTCATGAATGCTACTCAGATCACCATTCCCTTTGGATACAAAGACAGAAGAAAAATTGAATTGCTTTTTCTTCATCATATGTTATTTTTTTTAATATTTGAAATAAGTGATTCATTTTTCTTCCTTCCTTGCAACCCATATTTCTCCATTTGTTCACATGTAGCTGGCCTGGCAAATGATCAAATCTTTACAGGGGAGCAGGGGGAATGATAAAATGAATTTCAAGATGTAAACTGTGCTCTGTACTTATACTCTGATGTCTCACGTACATCAAGGCTTGCTTTGTGGTGTCACCATGCACATTTTATTATTTTGGAAAAATATCCACTAAGACATCACTATCTTCTTTCTACCTATTCTGCTTTTCTGTCATGTGTAGCTGATAATTTTTTTTTTCTTTTTTTCTATGTTCCTCCCTCTGCCCACATGCAGATGACCAGTGTCTGGCCAGTTCCTTGGCCAGACAGGTGATCAATTTCCCCCCTTCTTTTTTTCACCTCAACTCCAAATTTTGGCTACATTAAGATCTTTTATTTGTCTCCACACTGCTATTTAATTATTTTCTTAACAAGTACAGAGCTTCTGTTTTCTCCTTTTCTGACTCAATCTGTCTATTTTTTCAAAACTGTATGCTGGCTGATATGAAGAGATGAAATTAATATACCAACTATCTCATTGAAGGAGAAACATTTTGTTAAGAAAAAAGTCTAAAGACATATCGAGAAGGATTGTGTAAAAGAACATCATATATTGCTACTCACATGCCAGGAAAAGGCTTCTTAAGTGCACAGGTATTTATTGACATCCATGGGTGTCACATTGCTGATTCCTGTTGCTGTTTACAGATTTGTTTTGGAAATACAATACAGGAATGTTGTACTTTTTGTCACTGTAGTTACAATCTTGAATAATTGGTATCCCCCTTCCCCCAAAACCAATAAAGTCACTATAACAATGTTACAGGTAGTCTTTGTTTAGGACAACATTAGGACTGGCAACTTGGTCATTAAGCAAAACAGTCACTAAGTGAAACACAACTGCGTATAATCTTACTTCAGCTTTCCTTTGCTTTACAGACCTGTGAAGCTCATAAATATGAGGCGTGGTCTTAAATTACTTTTTCATCACTATTGTAGCTGTGAACGGTTGCTAAATGAGGCAGTCGCTAAATTAGGACTACTTGTACTTCTGTTTCACAGCTTATTGACATATTTTTTTAGAGCTTCTTTGCTATATATTGATATAAGAAAAAGAGTAAGAACCCCTTTTTCATGTATGGAAATCTCAGATGAATAAAGCCTGCCTTTTGATATTGGTAACTGTTTTGCTCAGTTTATATTCCTAACATAACTAATCTAATCTGCTTAATTGCTGTAAGCAGATGAAAACATCCAAACAGATTCAACACTGTGAATGAGATTAATTTTTAAATGCCCATTAAAATACAAAGCCTAGGCTGTATACTTTTCAGGTTCCTCATTAACATTTTAGATTATAAAACATAATAGGTAGCACATCAGACAGAATACAAGGCTCTGTAGAACTGCATTAGAAAAGACACTTGGTGGCTCTTTATGTGGCATTGTTGAATTGTTATACTGTGGACCATACAGATGGAACATTGTGAAAGAGATTGAGTAAATACGTTCTCTTCTTTGACTATGAATGTGCATACTTTTCAAATTTCTAATTATGATTCCAGATGAGATTTAGGTGCCACTGTCCATCTCTTACTGCTGTATGTGACCAATTCCTGAGAAACTCGTCAGTGCTTGGTTCTGAAAATACTTGGAAGTGATCTAGTTGAGATGCCCCAAAAGTTCCTTGTTTTAAGAAAAATACGTAAGTGGGTTGAATTTAGTTGTTGTTGTTGTTTATTCATTCAGTCGCTTCCGACTGTTTGTGACTTCATGGAACAGCCCACGCCAGAGCTTCCTGTCAGTTGTCAACACCCCCAGCTCCCCCAGGGACGAATCCATCACCTCTAGATAATCATCTATCCATCTTGCCCTTGGTCGGCCTCTCTTCCTTTTGCCTTCCACTCTCCCTAGCATCAGCATCTTCTCCAGGGTGTCCTGTCTTCTCATTATGTGGCCAAAGTGTTTCAGTTTTGCCTTTAATATCATTCCCTCAAGTGAGCAGTCTGGCTTTATTTCCTGGAGGATGGACTGGTTTGATCTTCTTGCAGGCCAAGGCACTCTCAGAATTTTTCTCCAGCACCACAGTTCCAAAGCATCTATCTTCCTTCTCTCAGCCTTCCTTATGGTCCAGCTCTCGCAGCCATATGTTACTATGGCGAACACCATTGCTTTAACTATGTGGACCTTTGTTGTCAGTGTGATGACTCTGCTCTCAACTATTTTATCGAGATTTGTCATTGCTCTTCTCCCAAGGATTAAGCGTCTTCTGATTTCCTGACTGCAGTCAGCATCTGCAGTAATCTTTGCACCTAGAAATACAAAGTCTTTCACTGCTTCTACATTTTCTCCCTCTATTTGCCAGTTATCAATCAAGCTGGTTGCCATAATCTTGGTTTTTTTGAGGTTTAGCTGCAAGCCAGCTTTTGCACTTTCTTCTTTCACCTTCATCATAAGGCTCCTCAGTTCCTCTTCACTTTCAGCCATCAAAGTGGTATCATCTGCATATCTGAGATTGTTAATGTTTCTTCCAGCGATTTTAACTCCAGCCTTGGATTCCTCAAGCCCAGACTGTTGCATGATGTGTTCTGCGTACAAGTTGAATAGGTAGGGTGAGAGTATACAGCCCTGCCATACTCCTTTCCCAATCTTAAACCAGTCCGTTGTTCCATGGTCTGTATATTCTTCTGTATATTCTTGCCACCTTTTCTTGATCTCTTCTTTTTCTGTTAGGTCCTTGCCATCTTTGTTTTTGATCATACCCATTTTTGCCTGGAATTTACCTCTGATGTTTCTAATTTTCTGGAAGAGGTCTCTTGTCCTTCCTATTCTATTGTCTTCTTCCACTTCTGCGCATTGCTTGTTTAAAAATAATTCCTTATCTCTTCTGGCTAACCTCTGGTATTTTGCATTTAATTGGGCATATCTCCCCCTATCACTGTTGCCTTTTGCTTTCCTTCTTTCTTGGGCTACTTCTAGTGTCTCAGCAGACAGCCATTTTGCCTTCTTGGTTTTCTCTTTCTTTGAGATGTATTTTGTTGCCGTCTCCTGGACAATGTTGCGAACTTCTGTCCATAGTTCTTCTGGGACCCTATCTACTAAGTCCAGTCCCTTAAATCTATTCTTCACCTCCACTGCATATTCCTTAGAAATATTAGTGAGCTCATATCTAGCTGATCTGTGGGTCTTCCCTAATCTCTTTAGTCTGATCCTAAATTGTGCAAGAAGAAGTCGTGATGTGAACTACAGTCAGCTCCAGGCCTTGTTTTTACTGACTGTACAGATGTCCGCCACCTTTGGCTGCAAAGGATGTAGTCAATCTGATTTCGGTGTTGTCCATCTGGTGAAGTCCATGTATAAAGCCGTCTCTTAGGTTGTTGGAAGAGAGTGTTTGTTTTACAGAGTGAGTTGTCTTGGCAAAATTCTATCAGCCTATGTCCTGCTTTGTTTTGTTCTCCCAGGCCATGCTTACCTTTAATTCCAGGTGTCATTTGACTGCCCACCTTAGCATTCCAGTCTCCCATGATGAAAATAACATCTCTTTTAGGCGTGTTGTCCAGTAGGTGCTGCAGATCCTCATAGAACTGCTCTACTTCAGCTTCTTCAGCATCTGTGGTTGGGGCATATATTTGGATCACTGTGATGTTAGATGGCTTGCCCTGAATTCGAATTGAGATCTTTCTATCATTTTTTGGATTGTATCCAAGCACTGCTTTAGCCACTTTACTATTAATTATGAAGGCTACTCCATTTCTTCTGTGGTCCTCTTGTCCACAGTAGTAGACCTGGTGGTCATTTGATGTGAAGTGGCCCATTCCAGTCCATTTCAGTTCACTGATGCCCAAAATGTCTATCTTTAATCTGGACATCTCACCAATAACCACATCCAATTTGCCTTGGCTCATAGATCTTACATTCCAGGTTCCAATGGTGTGTTGATCCTTAGAACATCAGATTCGCCATTCACCACCAGCACCGTCAGCTGCTAGCTGTCGTTTCGGCTTTGAGCTAGCTGCGTCATCACGTCTGGGGCTAGTTGAATTCATCCTCTGTTCCTCCCCAGTAGTATTTTGACCATCTTCCAACCTGGGGGTCTCATCTTCCGATGGTATACCGACATATCTCTGGTTGTACTGATCCATTTAGTTTTCACGGCAAGAATACTGGGGTGGGTTGCCATTACCTTCCCCAGGGATCGCATTTAGTCTGACCTCTCTGTCATGACCTTCCCGTCTTGGGTGGCCCTTTACGGTTTAGGTCATGGCATCATTGAGGTGCTCAAGCTCCAGCACCACGACAAGGTAACGATCCTTTGCTGAAGTGAATTTACTTACATTAGAGTTAATCTACTGAAAGAAATGGAAATGAATTAAATAATGATTAATATCAGAGTAATCTGTTTTAGTGTGAATAAATCTACTTCTAATCCAGTGCTTTAAGATGTAAGTTTTAAAAATATATTTTACTGCAACTTTTTGGCTTGTATTTATATCTACAGTTGAATCATGATTCTTTGTATGTTTCCTTGTACTATTCAATAAGTGTTTATAGGATTGTAACCTCATGATTGGCCAATTATTAAGATTAAAGGTGCAGTTTATTTATTTAATTAATTTGTATGACCGCCCATTTAACCAAGTGTCTCTGAGCAGTGAACAAAATTTTAAAAATAAAAACAACTAAAATAATACAGGCATTAAAATACATAGCTGAGAATAAGCATCTAGCATGATGACTAAATTAATCATGAAATGGGTTCCTGCACACACTTGGGACCCCAGGCCTGGGCACAGAACTAGGTCTTTAAGGACTTATGAAAAATCAGGGTCAGAGCCTTCTTGAGCTTTGGAAGGAGAATGTTCCGTAAGGCAGGCAGAAAAGGCACATCTTCTAGTCCCCACCAACCGACATTCCTTAGCCAACAGGACCCAAAGCATGCCCATTCTGCCTGACCAGATTGGACGGGTAGAAACAACTAGAGAAAGATGGTTCCTCAACTAACCCAGTCCCAAGCCATGAATGGTTTTAAAGGTGATAACCAGCACCTTAGACTGCATGCAGAAGTGCACTGGCAACCAATGCAGCTCACAGAGTAGAAGTGTTACATGTGCTGAACAACTGGCACCATTTACTATCCATGCTATTGCATTCTGCACCAGTTTAAGCTTCTGAATGCTCTTCAAGGGCAGCCCCATGTAGAGTGTATTGCAGTGGTCAAGATGGGAGGTCATGAGGTCATGAGTGACAGCAGGCCCTCCCAGTTCAGGAACAGGTAGAACTGATGCACAACCCAGAAGTGTGCAAAGGCCTTCCTAGCCAAGGCTGCCAACTGCTCTTTGAGCAGGAGCTGTGAGTCCAGGAGCACACCCAGATTGTGCACTGGATCTGTCTGAGGCAGTGCCACCTCATCCAAGACCAATGACAGAAAGTGTCTGGCACCAGAAGGTCCAAACACCCAAAGCCACTCAGTCTTGCTGTGGTTGAGCTGAAGCCTGTTGCACCTCATCCAGGTCCCCACAGCCTCCAGACACTGGGACAGGACATCCACAGCATCACTCAAGCAGCTTGGAGTAGAGATATAAAGCTAGGTATCATCAGCATACTGGAGATAACTCATCCCAAACTGTCAGATGACCTCACACAGCTGCCTCATGTAGATGTTAAACAAAGGGGATAAAGAAACAAGCCCTGCAGCACCTCACATAGTAGAGGGCATGGACTGGACTTCTCCCCTCCTATTAATACCAACTGGAACCAGCCCTGGAGGAAGGACGGAAACCAACACAGCACCATGCCACCCACCCTGAACTCCTGGAGCTGGTCCAGAAGGATACCATGATAGTATTGAAAGCTGCTGAGAGGTCAAGAGCTAGGATGGATGCACTACCCCCATCCCATTCCTGCCAGGGGTCATCCAAGAGAGTGATCAGTACCATCTCCATCCCATACCCTGGCCTGAATCCTGACTGAAAAGGGTCCAGATAATCTGTTTCATCCAGAGTTCTTTGAAACTGCAGCAAGAGCACCTTCTCCACAATTTTTCCTAGAAAGGAAAGGTTGGAAACTGGACAAAAACTGTCTAGGCTGGTTTGGTCAAGTGATGGCCCTTTGAGAAGGGGGCACACTACTGTCACCTTAATTGCTGACAGAACCACTCCTCCCTCTAGGAAGAATTAACCACTGCCCAGACCTAATCATACATCTCCTCCCAGGCAGCCTTGACCAGCCAGGAGGGCATGGATCTAATATAGAAGTGGCTAAACTAACAGCAACAAGAACCCTGTTTACTTCCTCAGGCTCAACAGGATCGAACTCTTCCTAAATAATCTTGCAAGACTTAGCCCCTGTAGCCTCCACTGGCACTGCTTCAAGGCTGGTATCCAATGCAGAGTGATCTGAACAACTTTCTCCATCAGTTGCTTAGCATATTCCTCACAGTGACCCTGTATGCAAACCTTAGAATTGCTTTCTCCAAGGAGGTTCCAGGTTACCCAAAATAGGGTCACTGGGTGGGTCTTTGCGGATGGAATAAGGACAGAGAAGTAATTATATTTCGCCACCCTTACTGCCATGAGGTAGGCTCTAATAGTGTCTCTAGCCCATGTTCAGTGGGATTCGCTCCTTGTCATCTGCCAGAGCTTGGTAAAAACATAATAATTTGGAGTAGTATACTGCAGTAGGAAGAAATAACAGTCACTAAAATTAATAATTATAATCTAGTGAAGTCTAATATATTGAGATTAATGAAATTTAGTTATCTCTGCCTCTCATGATTTGATTATATGGTCTAATGTTACAGTGCTAATCCATATACACAAATTAAAGATTATTGGTCTCACTTTGTTTTATATTACTATTTTAGCACAGATAATATATATATATATATATATATATATATATATATATATATATATATGTGTGTGTGTGTGTGTGTGTGTGTGTGTGTGTGTGTGTGTGTGTGTATGTATATATATATGTATGTATGTATGTATATATATCAGATATCTGTCATTCCAGTTGAAATGCTTAAGACATTCTGGCAAGATTTCCAGATCCATCTATGTATCCATTTATAAAATAATTTTAAATTGTTTGGTAATGACAGAGTTATTAGTCTTTGTAGCCTATAGCCTGCCATATGCTATTTTTACCCCCCACCCATAGTGGAGATACATTTCTTGCTTAATTTAGGAACAGGTTTTAGGTAAGTGTTAATTGTTACAATGTGTGTCTCAATGTGTTTAACATATGGCAATAGATTGTTGAATGCAGACTTAACTTTTCAAACAGATTGCTTTTCTATCCATATTTGTGTGGATTTTTTTCCAGTTAAAACTGAAATTTTTTATTTACTATAATGGTTTGCAAAAATGATTTATCTTTGGTGACTGAAAGCCACATTTTTGGGTGCATCAAGTTCTTGGCTGTTGTAAGAGGGGAAATTGATTAGGGTCACATATATGTGGAAAACAGATATCTTTATGGGAGACAAGGTTGCACCAATTTCATAGCTTACAGCAGTTTCAGACAATGGGAAACTATGCTGTGAATGTGTGTCAATTCTGCATGTAGTCATAGGACCTCAAATTGCTCACTTTTTCTGTAAAGGCCTTCCCCTTGTTCCCCACAAAGAAAAAACATTAGAACCAAGCTTCTTAGAGTACGTACACTTTTAGGTTGTTGCATTTCATGTGTGAAGTTCACTCATATTCTAGGGCATACATAATTTTAAGTGTGGTCTATATTCTGTCATTCATGAATCATTACCTTATAGCAGTAAAGGGGCACGTGAATTCCTCTGATGCTGATGATACACTGTTGAGAGCATTCATTCCTACAAGAATCAGGTATGTCAGGTAGTTGATAGACATGGAATCAGACTAAGTACATCCTATTGGAGAAGAAAATGGCAACTCATCTGTGTTGCCTGCAGCTCAGATCACAAACTCCTTCTTGCAAACTTAAAAAACTTGATAAAGTCATAAGTCCAACACAATTATGATCTCAGCAATAATTCATATAATTATACAATGAAAGTAAATAATAAATTTAACAGATTAGTTGCTATAAGAGAATTCCTGAAAACATCTGGATTGAAATTTGTGACATAATCAAAAATGTTTAAAAAGTGGTCTTTAAAACTAGAGACATTTTATCTGCCTATTGAAGAAGTTGTGTGATGATTAGGAAGCAAGAGTTAAAATGAAATATGGGGCAAGTAAAGGGCTCAAAATTGGTAAAGGATTATGCCAAAGTTATATAGTGTCCCCCTATTTGTTTATATACATTATTATATTAAAAACAGAATATATTATGCAAAATACTGGACTGTAAGAAATATAAATTAGAATTAGAATTGCTGGGGAAAACAACAATCTCAAATATCCTGATGATACAACTTTGATGGTTAGAAGTTAGGAATGCTTTTCAGGTGAAAGAAGAGCAAGTTTTCTGTTCAGTATTTGAGAAACTAAGATTATATCAACAGGCAATGCCAATCCAATATCAGTAATTAGAAAAGTAGTAGTAATGTAACTCTTATCTTCCTAAGCTCCAAAGTTCAAGGAGATGGTGATCTGAGTCCTGAAGTAAAGATGCTCCTGTTATTGGAGAGAAAGCTTGTAATAGATGTAGACAGAACATTAATGTATATAGATATCACACTGATAGTAAAACTACATATTGTCAAGACCATAGTTTTTCTACTTGTAATATATAGCTTTGAAAGTTGGCCATCCAAAAGGCTGAATAAAGAAAAAAAAATGAAATAGTTGAATTATAGTACTGGATAAAATTGCTGAGAATAATTTGAACCACCAGAAAAAACACCAATTCAATATTAGATGTAAAACTGGCAGATGATCCTGTGAACTGATATCAATCAGATTGCAAAAAATTGGAAGCGACTGAATGACTGAACCACAACAGCATTTTGAAGAGAAGGTAAATTCCTCTGGTAAGAGGAAATATGGTTACAGTACTTTAGAAAAAGCCATTTATTTAGGAATTAATTTCCAATAGTTTCAATGTTAGGATTGTCATTTCATAGCTTTAATTCAGCCAGAATGCCATAAAGTCTTTATGTGTCCTTAATAAAATTATATAGTGTTAACAACAAAAAAGCCCATGCTTTCTTGATTGAAAACCCCCCCAAAAAAAGATATGAGACTGGCTCCACAGTGGGTTTTATATATCCAAAAAGAGATTATTTATGGTCACTGAACATGCTAGGTTATTTTGTACTATATCTTTCTTCCCAGTAAGTAGCATTAGATATAAGTATGAATGATGAACTACAGGCACAGTTATATTGCTTTTTAAAACAGTTATGCTTAAATCTTTTAAAATAAATATATCATATAATTGTACTCTTAACTGCTTCAAATAGCACATTTAGTACAGTTTTATGAATTTATGTTATCTTTTTATGTTAAGGAAGAAGCCACATCTCTGATATGATTTTACTCATTTTATTAAAATATAAGTTACATGGAACCTGTTGATCTTCAAATGCTGGTATGCTCAACTAGAATAACCATTGGTAAGATAAAGTGGTAATTCTACTTAAAATTATAGAACAGATTTCCTGCCCTGATCATATGTACAGTATTTTTATGTTTTAACTTAAAATGTCTTTGTGTGAACTTAGGAAACGTTATTATATGGAGAAAATATATTATTGGAGACTCAGTTTCAGCCATATACTGTATTTCTGTATTATCTATTCTCACTGGAAGTAGTATATCTCTAAGATCTTACATAGGTGACTATCTGAAACTGCTATTTAACTGAAGATGCAAGAGTGAACCCAAAGGTATTGGTCTGGGTTCATTTTACTGAATATAGTTTTGAATATTGTAAAACAGTTTAGCAGATATTGCTAAACTCAACTTAATAGTGAGATATTGGAAGAACTGCAATTAATCAACACCTACAGTGCTGCAACTTGCCCATTCTTGTTTTAGAAAAATCAAATACTGTCATGTTACACGTGATAATATAGTATAAATGTGTATTTCATGGTATTCTTTCAAAAAATTCAGACATCTGTAATGGTTACATTTTGAAGACGTATCAGATTTAAGCCATTTCATCTTACAGAAATGTTGTTTGGTAGTGGTTGGTTGTTATTGTTATGAAATTAGGTTTGTATTTGTAATACCTTCAGAGACACAATCTCCCTTTCACTTTCTAGATGTTCAAGTACATATGAACATAGAATATAAATATTAATCACTGCATCTTTGTGTGTCAGAAATTCCTATTTGGATAGACCTTGACTTATTACCATTTGTTTAGCAACCATTTGAAGTTATGACAGCACTGAAAAAAGTGACTTATGACTGGTCCTTGCACTTACGACTGTCCCAGTGTCCTGCAGTCATGTGATAAAAATTCAGGCACTTGGCAACCAGCTTGCACTGATGACACTTGCAGCATTCTGTGGTCATATGATTGCCATTTGCACTGAATATAGTTTTAAATATTGTAAAACAGTTTATTGTCTCCTGCACCAGTCCAGATATTTCTGGATGGCTCCCAACAAGCAAAGTCAATGTGGGAAGCTGGATTTGTCTAATGACTGTGGCGATTTGTTTAATGACCACAGCAAAAACGGTAGTAAAATTGGGTGTGACTCACTTAACAACTGCCTCGCTTAACAACGGAAGTTCCAGTCCCAATTGTGGACTACCTGTATGTATGCAGAAGCCTTCCATGAATGTAGTTGTATATCAGAGTTGTTTGAGACACTGTATTAAATATGATTGTTTGTATGTTCATGCATGTTGTCACATGCTCATATGTACCTGCAAATCATTTCAAACATTAATTGCTAAGACTTCTGGGATAATTTTATTATTGGAAAAATTGCTTCACGAGAACAAATGATACTCACAAGAACAGCTTAAAAAACCATTTTCTTTGGAAGGGGGAAGTTAGGGCAATTTAGATAAGATCCATTACAATAGGGAAAAAAATCAGTTGACACCAAAGTTTTCTCCTGAACTTTTCTTTTCAATTTAGTTCATATATGTTATTGTTTCTCATATGATTATAGCATATAAGACAGTACAGTGACACTGAGTACCAGTGTCAAATTCTCACACTTCATCTTGTAATGTACACATCTGAATAAGTGTATAGTGTTACGATAAAATGAGATTTGCTGTCCCCTGATTCCATCTGCTAGGGTTATGAAAGCAAAGACAAATTATCCAATTACTAAGCATACTGCTTTGGGCAGTACAAGAAACCTGCTGATTAATCTAACTTTTATGTTTTCTTTTCTTCCATATTGGTCCTTTCCACTAAAATAAATGAAAATAGTCTAAAAGGGTTTCCAGCTAGTATGATGTAATTAATAATGAAGATAATTATAAAAACAGTGTGTACGCAGATGCACCGCAAGAAAGGTTCTATACCTTTACCCCCATGTATCTTCTTGTATTTTCCATTTTATGGAAACAAGGATATGGGATAACAGGTGGAAATTGGATAACCTGCTGATTACGTATAAAAGGCTTATAATATAGTTACCTTTAAAACCACCGTTTCTGCATATGAATCCCTGCCAACTGCTTTTTCTTAGAAAGGCATATTTGCCTTTTTTATAGCTAATTGTATGGATTATACGTGAAAATATTCCTGTTCATACTGACTACTCTTTAGTAGTGTTACACTGTTTCCATTAATTATATTGGTGGAGAGCAGAAATTAGATTTTATTATGGTTTTCAGGGCAAGAAAAAGGGAAAGTTCTAAGCATTATTTAAAAAAAAAATCTCTAGCTTGGAATGAGTACCATCCATTTGAAAACTTAAGGATTCTATCTCATGTTCAAACTGAATTGATTTTTTTTTTTACTTAATCCTGTCCTATTACCATTATTTCAATATTTTTTGTTCTAACATTATTTGGCATATAATGTTTCTAACTTTATAAAGGTTTTAAACATAAAATACTGAAATACTTTGCAAAATGAACCCTAAATAAAATTTCAGATTAATTTTAAATTTTTCAATAGTTTATCTGAACAGTAAAAGTGTTAAACTAAATAAAATATTGATTATAGTAATAGCAAGATAACTATCTTTTTATCTTTACCTATATGGGAAAATAAAATTAAGAACTGCAGACTAAATATATATAGTGTGCAAGGATGTTTGAGTTACTCTAATATATTACAACGTTTGAATGTAAAAACATATTTAACATTTCATAAAGGCATGTGTTAGAATCTATTAATGTGAGAAGATACATCTGTGTCTTTTTGGGTACAGTTTTTTTTTTTTTTTATCAAAGTGTGGTATGGCCTTTTCTTTGGGATGGATACAAGAGGGAAAAGGTAACTGAAAAGAGGGAAAGGGCTACATATATCAATCATCCATACCTTTTTGAAGCCTTAAGTACTTTGATATTAGGACATTTTGCAAAGTTTTATTGGTTTATTTTCTTTTTAATTTATTTGATACAATGCTGGTGTCCTCTGCTCCAAGAAATTTCAATATTTTCCTTCACATAAATTTCTGAGGATCAGAAACTTGTTAGGGTTTTTTTTAGAATAGAATTTTTATTACAGTCACTGACCAGAACTGCAAACAGAAACATATTAAAAATAAAAATAAAGTAAAAACAAAACAAAGTCTGCCTAATCTAATGGGCAATATAACAAAATTGTTAGGGTTTGTATATGTGTGTGGGGATATGTTTGTAAATGAATACTTGCATAATTTTAGTGAGTGTTTTAGGTCTTCCTGGTATATTCTGCCTTCAGACCCTTGGCAGCAGTAATCCAATGGTTGTTACTTCATTTATCAAAGCTCGTATTCTTATCTCTACCATGACAGAATTCTCCTTTCACAGTATTAGTATAATTTTATCATTTTGATTTAAAGTTGATTTGAGAATAAAAATAGCCATGTATAAATAAAAGTTTGATAAAATTTAAACCCTGTTATTCTACTCAAGAAATAAACAATCTTTTAGCCCATGTGAGAGAGTTCTTTTGAGAAATGGTACAGACCACTAACAAAGAGACTGTTGTTATCTTCTTGTATTTCCAGGGAGATTTTTTATTATGTAAAAGTTTAACAAACTTACTTATTTCCTATCTAATACTTATCAGTAAGTCTATGCTATATTATGCAATAATATATATTATACTAAAGACTTTGTGCATGCCTGTGTGTCTACTTAATTCCCAAACAATTCTATGAACAATTCTGTTCTCCTTTGTTGCCTAAGCCTATAACAAAGCCTTTAACCACCATTTAGCCACCAAGGTACTGTTATGGTCAGCTGCTGTTACCATCAGCTGCTGAAGCATTAGTTTCACAGTTTCTCAGTCTGTACTGGGATGGGAAAAGGAAAAGGTGGCTGGCTGTGGACTCTCAGCATCTCTGCAAGGTGGTAAGGCTGCTAGGCTGTGCTTCCGCTTTCAGCTTGTCTGCTGTTGGTTTGCTGAAGTCCAAGCTTGTTCCTCCTTCACCATCAGCTGAAGTCCAAGCCTGTTCCGTCTTCACCATCAGCCGCCTACTAAGCCTACTTCTGCTCCACTCCCTCAGCTGCAAATTCTTCCTCACTTCTCTCCCACCCAACACAAATCTTCCTCTAGTATACAGCACCTACAAACCACACTCCGGTGCTCTAAGTGCTTTCCTTTCATAATTGGAAACCAGGTGTGGTCCAGGACTCCAGGCTTCTTCAAATCCCAGGGGACAAAACAAAGGAAAGGAAGAGCTCATGCAGGCCCCTGCAAGACTTTCCTCTCACAGCCCTGATGGGCATATTTGGAATTTTGAGAAAATCTCATGACTCCTTACAAAATGGCTGCTGTGAATGGGGTCTCCAACTTTAAAACACTATATGTGAAAAGGTGAAAGGTCCTCTGTGCAAGCACCAAGTCATGTCTGACCCTTTGGAGGGATGCCGCTTTCACTATGTTTTCTTGGCAGACTATAGCAGGGTGGTTTGCCATTGCCTTCCCCAGTCGTCACCTTCCCCAGCAAGCTGGACACTCATTTTACTGACCTCGGAAGGATGGAAGGCTGAATCGACCTGAGCTGGCTACCTGATAATCCAGCTTCGGCTGGGATCAAACTTGGGTCGTGGGGAGAGTTTCGGCTGCAATACTGCCACCTACCACTCTGCGCCACACGAGGCTGTCGAAACACCTATATACCAGAAGGCAAACTGGGGAGATTGTTCTCTACCATTCCTTCTAGCTTCATAGAATGGTTTAACACATCTGAAGCGATCTCTGTCTTTTTTCTGTGTAGGATGCTAGACCTGCCTACCATTTTTATTTCCTAAGAATGAGTATTAGGATTTATGGGATTCTTTGAAATAAAGCAGATGCTAGAGGCTGGAACACTGTTTGCAGCATGCTAGCTTCACATTGTTTTTAATTAAAAGAGTAAAAGAAAATTAAACCTGGCATCATGGGAGATATCTGCAGGAATACTGATGTTCATGGGCATCATGCTGTCTACCTAAGCATATTTACTTATGGTGCTCATTTGGTGTCATTTTTCTGTTCCTACTTTTTTTTGCTAGAATTTTAGCTATCATTGTATTACTCTAATCCACTCTGCTGGAATTTCATCCTTCCAAATCTTTACGTTTGTATATAATCATTGCCTCAATGCATATAAAGCAATATTTTTCTTCACTGTAAAATATTTTCTTCACTGTGTTATATTTCTAATATAAGATTTTAATCTAGGTCTTCTTGATAAGAATATCTTATGTGTGAAATTGTTGGCTTTCAAAAAATATTCAAGAAAGGCCAGCATATGGTCCAAGACATACTCCAGTCCATCTCCAGGCTTACATGAACCCTTTTATTAGTACTCTGAGTGCAGCCATTAAGCCAATTATCAAATACTGTTTTTAAACAATTGTTTTATCTAGCCTGTGCTTTACTATTTTATTGGTGAGGATCCTCCTTTCAATTTTTGAAGATATGAACAACATTTGTTTTCTTCCAGTCTTCTGTGAGCTCATGAGTTTTCCATGAGTTCTCAAAGATTAGAGTCAGTAATTACAGAAACCTCCACAATTTCTTCAGTATCCTAGGATGAAATTCATCTGGCAATAGAAGCTTGAATTTATTGGAATTACCTAAAAGTTATTTTACTCTGTCCTTGTCTATTGTACACTGCAACATCCTTTTTTCTCCAGTGGCATAGTGCTGGTAAGAGAGGGCTTCATCTTCCTTTTGAGACAAGGTAGACATAAAATGTAAGTTAAGACTTTCTGCTTTCTTACCTCTTTCTCCTTGCAACATATTAAAGCTGCTTTGTTTTCTGCTTCTTACATCACATTTAAACCTGATTTTGTTGTTTTCGGTATTTCTCTCAAGCCTTAGTCCATCTGTACTTTAGCCTTTCTGTCACAATCGCTGCAGTTTCTTATTCTCTTTTTTGAGAAAGACACTACTGATTTCGTATGTTTCTTTTTATTTTCAACATTTTATATAATTCTGTCTTTCTTCAGTTGTTTCCCATTTCTCCTTTTAGTAGGAACTGTTTGAGACTTTGAGTTCAGTATCTCAGTCCTCAGGATTTCTCATTCATCTCAGATATTTCTCCTTTGGGATTTCAAGGTATGGGATCTGACCTACCTTCTTTCTAAGTTCATCAAAATCTGCTCTGCAGAATTAAAGTAAGTATGAAATTCTAAAGAGAACTGCTTATTTTTCAGGATAGAGTTTGCTTTAGAATCTTAGGCATAGAAATATCCTTCCATATATTTATTAAAAGAAAAAGAAAAAGTCATTGAATGAAGGTTTGATGTTCTTTAGCAAGAAGGTTTGATGTTCTTTAGCAAAATAATTAATTTGGCCTACTTGCTGCCAAATACAGAATTACAGACAAAATTGTGCCATTTATAGAACTTACTTAGTCTACTCTTCAGCTGTTTTTCGTATTATAAGAGTTATGTGCTTACACTTAAAAAACGTAATATCAGAATATGATTCATGTTCATAATATGGAATTATCACATTATTGTACATGATCAAAGGAAGTGATTTCTGGTCTGTAGGCAGTACATATGATAAAAACTATGAAATATATGTATACTCTATATTGCTGGTGTGATTGGGCAACTAAAAATGTGTTCTTTAAGGGGCAGAGTAGGAATTTACTGCATTCTAGAATCAGGCAAATATCATTTTAGCCACTGTGCTGCCTTTTTCAAGAAAATATAATTAGAACTGGTTTGCAAAATGAAATGACAGTAACCTTGGATCATGTAAAAAAAAGCTGATCTATTGTAAAATTTTATATGGAACAGCTGTTTTCCTTCCAAGTATATAATAGAATACATCCTGGAAACATTTAAATGCTTATTCATTCAGATCTGGTTTCTGAATTTCAGGATATTGCATGTCTGCTATTATTAAGCAGCTTTGTAATAGTAATTCTTCCTTCCACTCTCTCTTCACCTCAGTTCCTTTCACTGATAATCTTATTTGTTATTGAATCAGCACTTCTGATGAATGACCTTTTGGAGATTGTTGCAAAATTAATAAACATATACCTACAGAGGGGTACAAGCATCGTAGGCATTTCTATTTCATCATCAGTACCTTAAATCTTAACTTTGACTCTTTTAATACACATTGGATATTTATATAATTCAGTCACTTTTGCACTGAAGAATGACACCAGTAGTTATTGTACCAATTTGGTCATTTTAGAATTTCATTCTTTCTAAGGGACCTGCAATTTTATATGAGCATTTTCTTTTTCTGTGGAATGTTATTTTTGTAAAAATAAATTTTAAAAAAATTGTAGTCTGTGTTAAGAACAAGCTAGAATCATAATATATGAAGTTAGAAACAATAGTCAACTAGTTAATTAAAACTTCCTTTATGGATCCACACTCCACCCTGCCATGCCACCAGCCATGTCCATAGTGCTGAAAAACTAAAGTGTGTTTACCTGTGGTTAGTGTCACTTGCTGGAATCGGAAAGAGAGCCATGAATTAGCCCCCATAAATAAGCAATCCCCTTACTCATGTTTTTCAGTTAGTTTGTGGGGAGGTTTGAAGTTGCTTGAAAAGCTTGTTTGCAACTGCTACAATATGTAAAAACCAGTGAAGCAGTGTGCCTTCCATCTGTTCCTGGGGCAAAGAAAGGAAGGAAAATCTGTTTCTCTAACGATGTCCAGGATAGTATATAGTTTGGATATTTTGCAACATTCCTGAAACCTTTTGCTGCATCCATTTTGCCAAGGCTGGAAATATAACGTGCAACAGATACAGTATACTGTATGGTGTTCCCTGTATGGAATAAGACTCACTGTAAAGAGACAATTATGCTATATAAAATAGTAAAAGATTATTTATAGCTTTTCTTATTAAGCTGAGATCATTGTCTAGCCTTCATCAGTGTGATCCTCATTATATTTTTCAAATATATAGAGAAAATTAATTTCTTTGGAAAAGCTCAAATAGCACCATCTTGTACAATATTAATTATCCTGCATTGTGGATTTATCTATAATTGTCTTCCCCAACTTTTATTTCTAAAGAAACATTGTTCTTAATTTCAGGGATCTTTGCTTCAAACTATATACCTGTAGGGACTGTCTTCACACAAGCATTTTAATAATTTTTGATCCTTTATATGAAGAATAAGCAACTTGTGGGCTGTGTGTGGCTTCCAGCAAAATTTCAACACTTTGGTACCCAGGAACTGAAATATACATATTTTCTTTAAAAAGGTTTAGATCAAGGATTTAATCTACACATTTATAGCTAGGCTAACTTGATATTTTCTTTTTAAAAAGGTATATATTTTAGTTCAATTTATTATGAATCCTTCTCCTCCTTTGATCCTCGTAAGAAAAGGACTGCAACCCTTTTAAGAAAGCTATTTTGGGGTTAGATGCACTGAAGTCTGATTTGTGAAGTGAATAGTCTGTTTCCGCTGCAGCAAATCACACAAAGTAATATATAATATTGGTAGGCACATTTCTCATCATATGCCCAAAAGATAACCTTTGTTATCTTTGTGATATCTTTGTAATATCACAATGAAATATCAGAGAAAGAGTTTTAATTGAAACCTGGATTCTGAATTCCATCTTATATTTGTTTGCCTTATTCAGTGCATTGATAGTAACTATTGAATCAAATCTTATTAAATGGAAAGTTGATTTAAATTATTCAGATAAGCAAAATGGTATCAGCTCATAGAAACAGTGAAAAGATAGTCTGAAATGAGCCATATGGCATACAGAAAATGTTTAAAGCACGGTAAATGAAACACTTGCAGTATAACAAATGAAAAGAATGATGCTAGATACAGTAAGTAGCATAAATATAATAGCAAATAAGAATAAGCATCAAATTGCCAGCTCCCCTTTAAGAGCATCTAACTTATGCATTCTAAATATTTCAGCATAAGAAAAGTTCATATCTACCACTCAGTGAAAAATTACAATTTTTTAGGGATTTTTCTTGTTGTTGTTTTAATTCAGGTATAAAATTTCACAAAAAGTTGAACAATTCCTAGATGAGAGCTAGAGACCCAAAAGTTAAGGAATAGTTAAGAAATAAGCATTGGAAAAGATCAAGTTTGTACTATAAAGCATATCAGTAGCAAAAGAAGTCATAGCAAGTTAGAAAGCAAAGTCCAGTTAGAACAATTCAGAGAATGAAGCTGCCCAATCCTTCATCTTGAGAGAAAGCCACAGGCATGTGCTTGTGCTGCAAGAATGAAACAGCATGTGCCCAAATATTTAATTTATCTATAAAATCCCAAAAGATCTTGGTGATTTGTTTTAACTGTACTAATAGGATCATAAACGTTTGTCTAAATAAAATCGACTACCTGGTGATTAACATTGATTATTTCTTTGTTCCCTATGTTTCTTAACTGCCCCCTCCCATCTAGATTTCCATATCATAATTAAGAGTAATAAATTGTCTACTTCAGGTTTAACTTCTTGTTCAGTTATTTTGTAAGTTAGGCTGACTTACAATGTTTAATTTGAGGTAGGGATGTCATTAACTTCAAGAATAAAATAACCCCCAACCCCCAAAGAAGAAATCATTCTGTAGTTTAATAACAAATAAAAAAAATATGTATGGTATTGGATTAACTAATGCTACTATATAGCAAAACAAATGCTAATTTTCAGAATTATAACCATAAAATTACTTCTTCACTATGACCTAGTACTGAATTTCAGAGAAAAAGAGCTGTTCTTATATATATTTTGCTTCTACTTCTTTTGTAAATGACTCTGTTTACATTCAGTAACTAGCCTTTAACTCTGTTTGCATATGTTAACCATGTATAATCACATTAATTAATGACCACCTCACCCCCATTACATTGACCCATCCCACGTGGTCAGCAGAGAGGGCCTGTTATGGACCCTGCCCATGAGAGAGTGTTGACTGGCAGGGTCCAGGAGGAGGACCTTCTCTGCAGTAGCACCTGCCCTGTGGATTAAGTTGCCCCTGGAGGTAAGGCAGGCCCCCACTCTCCTGGCCTTCTGGAAGGGATTAAAACCTGGTTGTGCCACCTTGCCTGGGGTGGGAGATGGGATAGCCAATCCTGGGGGTGGTTGGCACCTTGAGGGGGCCAATGATAACATTGCTATCTTGAATTTTATAATATCACCATCTTGAATTTTATATATTTAACATTTTTATATATTTATATTTATATTGTTTTAATTACATTTTATTCTTCTATTTTTAATTGTTTGTAAACTGCCCAGAGTCATTATAAGACAAGATGGGCAGTAAAGAAATATGGCAAATAAATAAATATTGCCAGTAGCATATAATGTGTATCTTTATACCATGTAGTTCTGTTAATAAAGATGTATGAACACATGTCAAGTTTCTCTCTTTTCTAAATGTAATATACTTCAAAAGGCTTTGTGAGTCTCAGATGGTAACAATGCGGAGAACCAATTCCTGGAAGGAAATGGGTTTTAAATGCCACTAAATTGACTAAGACAGAATTGCATTTTATTTGTTTTTGTTTTTGTTTTTGTTTTTGTTTTTGTTTTTGTTTTTGTTTTTGTTTTTGTTTTTGTTTTTTATTTATCAAACTTTATTACCGCCCATCTCCCTCCCAAGGAGAGACTCTGGGTGGTTTACAATAAAAAAATTGTTCACGGATACTATTTTTTGTGATTGTTTGGTTCTTTTGATTAATTTATAATTTAAAAAAAAAACTATTTTCTAAAATCTTTACCAAGTAGCACATTACAGTATGTGTATATGCTATAAGTATGTGGATATAACAGTTCCTGCTTGTATAACGTAGTTACTTCACACTGTATTGTTCATATTGCATTAAAATAAAAATGATCTTGAGAAATAGAGCTGGAATACAGTTTAAGACTCTTTATCACATAAGCTTACATCATTTGACTCTAAATACATAAGACTTCAGTACTATAAAAATTATGTCACAAAATAGGCTGATATGCAATTTTTCATTGACAGAAAAACAGTAATTAAATCTATTATTCTCCAGAGAAAGTTGAGTGGTATGATGTGCATAATCTTTTTATTGTACTTGGAATAAAGAAAAGAGGTTTTAAAAAGAGATTAGGGACTGAACAATGAGTAAATGGAATTACTGAGAACATCAGCTCCTGTGCAATAGGTGATGGTTGCCAGGCTAGATTTGAGGGGCTTTATTCATAGCTTCCTTTCAGTTAAAATCTTATTAGCTTAGGCAAATGGTCCTATGTTTCTGCTGAATCAAAGCTTATCCTGACATAATGTAGTTGCAGTTATATTTGCTCTCCTGATTGTTTACTTTATTCCATTAATCTAACAAATAAGTACTAAGGCTGAGCTTATGGATGTTCCCACTTGCATCCTTATTGCTAAAATTGCTCTTTGGTGGTGCCCCCCAATCAAAGCAATAATGTTAAAGTAGTTGTTACAATGCAAAGCTTATCTTTTGAATATTCAGCCAGTAAAATGATATTTCATGTAAAAGGAGAAATAGTAAGGACAGATTTCAAGCCTTCCATTCAGTTGAGAAATGGAACCTGCAGGAACAGACAGAAGGTTTCAGTCACAGTTGTGCTTTTTTCACAATCTGTTCTTGTGTGTATATTCCCTTCTCTATCCCAGTGAATAAGATACAGTACTTGTTGTGGCTGGAAAATGCCTTACTGAGAAATGGTCTGAATGCTATGCATGTGAAAGAGGATGTGATAAGATCATAATGATGGGAGATGAGCTTCCTTTCTCCAGAAAAAAACAGAAGGCTCTTGTTTAATGCCTCAGACTATGACAGATTTCTCCAGTCTGGCACCTTCCAGATCATTTGGGAATACAGTTCTAAGATTTCTATCCTGGCATGAATTATTAGGATATGCAGCATCAGCACAACTGGAGGAATTGGGGTCAACTAGCCTGGATATTCCATGTGATTCTTTCTAATCAATATATTTAACGTTGACATAATCTATATGTTTCTTATTGTTTCCTGTATTAAATTAGTTTGTTTGAATAATTTTTTAAATATAATTGATGATGTACATATTTTGAAAATTTGGAAGTCTTTTACTACAGTCAGCAAAAGTTCTCAATCAGTTTCTGTCTAAATTCAGAAACAATTCTATAAAGAAATGGCTGAAGACAATGTTAGTATATAAAAAGAAATTGAATAATAAATCTGCAATGGTTTGGGAAATGATATTTTTATTCTTAAAGAAGTTTCCCAAAATATTTTAGGAATATGCTGGAAAACAAACCAGGGAATAATGAAGTTTGTTAGTTCATTGCCAATCATCACATGTCACATTTACAGTCACTTGGTAGGCTGAGTGTGCTTCCACTGTAGCTGTCCTAATTATTTGAGATTTTTATAGAAGCTAATAATATAATATTTGGTTTTATTTACTAATATTTCTTTATCTAATAATATTTCTACTTTGTTCTAAGCCCGCAAGTTCCTGTTTACTAAATTTTTAACTTTAAATGTTTGTGATTAGTTAATCAGGTTTAACAATATCTTACCCAAGTAATAAAATTGACTTCAGTTTTGCAAGTCAGCTGTAATTTTAAGATAGCTGTTTTGAAATTAGGTTGAACTGTAACACATTTACTGGGTTCTCAAGAATATGTTATAATTATAATGAGCAGAATTTATGCTGACAAATAAAGGACAATTCTTTTTCTTATGGTGATCATAACAATATATGTACATTTGTTTATTGTGTTAACATTGTGGTTTTTTTTCCCAATCTTTATACAATTTTATAATAATACATTCATCAACGTCAATATATTCACCTTTCTTTTTGTATATTTCTTACTTAGGAAAGAAATTTTAAATAAATTCCTGATAGCATTTAAGATTAAACTAAAGTTTCTAAAAGAAAAAAGGAATCTGTGTATAGTACAGGTATTGTATGATGTCATTTTTTCTGAGAGAAAATAATTAATTCTTCTATTAGCCAAAGTGTTTGCTGACCTTAAATATTCATGAAGTGCAATAGTCTTACAACAAATCAAATTTAATTAAATGATGCATTTTCACCACTTATAAAAGGTTTATTAAATGTTTATTTGCTCATGCAAATTAAAGCATTAGAGTAAAAATCCACATGAAACTTGGCACTACCAGAAATAAAATTGAAAGATTTTTCAGCTCAGTGCAATACCTTGCCATGTTTAAACTGCTCAGCTTGTCATTTAGCATCTCTAATGAAACTGGGGAGGAGGCTGTTTATTTGCATAATAGGACATAATTTGCTGTGGTGAGGTTTTAATTATTTATAGCTGTCTGAAATATTTAAAATGGCATCACTAAGGAGCATGAAATGCTAGATAATGCCTTCATTTCAGATTTCCTGCCATTTTCTTTATGGGTCAAGCATTTTATTTCTAATTAGTGTACCAGGCTAGCGGCTGTAAAAACATAAGGAAAACAAACTAGTTTTGGTCTGTTTGCAGTCTGAAGAGTTACAGGCTGCCAAGAGTAAGAAAGAAAAAGTATGCTCTTATGCAGTAAGACAGAACTCCTTAAGTAAATTCTTAAATAAATCAAAAGATTGAAAATGTGGTTACACGGGATTGACTGAAATACATTTCTACTTAAGTACTTATTGTTTTTAGACAGTCTTAATTTTTTAAATGTATTCCTATTCTCTCTGTCTTTTTAAGAGAAGCATTATAAGTTAAAAGTGAAATTACATTATTTTCTGTCATCATGGACAGGTTTTGTTGGCCGATAAAAATAGAAGAAAAATATGTACACCAAATTTACAATAAGTGCTCTTTTGATTTATTCTGATGTATTATACTTAAGCACTGTTACTTCCCCTCATGTTAAAGCATTTGACAGTAGAATGCCAAGTTACGTGTTAGAAAAGTTTTGCACCTGAGAGTTGCATGGGAGTAGTGGGTTGAAGGCAACATATCAGCAGACATAACCGGAGCTTGCACTATCGCAGCCAGATCTGTTATCTCCTTTGGCCTTTTTTGCCTTCCCCCTCTTTGCCCACACATAATCCTCACACGCAGCCTCTCTCATGCATAAATTAATGGGGAAGACTAGCACACAGAGACACCCACACAGAGGAGACAGAATTAACTCTTCCCCCTTTGTGAGCCGATGCTGAGACAAATAATTACTGAGCAGGCTGGAGGCAGCGTGATTTGATGTGGAATTGTGAAATTCAGTGGTGACAGCAGGAGGGAGGTTTGTAGGCTTTTATCATCTGTCCGGACCACGCCGTCCTTAAACTGCATGCAAGCTGCAGATTTGTTTCAATGCAATGCAATTCATTATTTCAATTCTTTGACCGGAATTCATGCATACATAAAATACAACCATAAAAGAGATTCTGGGTCATAGTTTTCTAATAAGGACGTGCACTTCTCTGAGCCTGCCAGAGTTACCATACTGTAGAGAGGTGTGCTTTTCCACTATATATGTCACCTTCAGGGTTTTGTCAACCAAAAAATGATGGGTATAAAAGTCATCTTGGTGTCCATGGAAATTCCCTATGGGAAGCTGAGTCAAATATGAAATGTAGTATAAAACGTACATTAAGCTGTGTAGCTAGGAGATTGCTAAATCTGCCCTTTCACACTGCTAAAGGGAGAAGGCCCAGTGATACGGAGGGTAGCTAAGCAACTTCAGATAACTTACAGAGTAGTTTTTTCTAATAGACTGATATAACCCTGTGGTTTAGCTACACTGTAACTCCACTGTTTAAATACCTCCTCATCTTCATCTAAACCATAGAAAGTACTCTGGATAGTAAGAAACTGCAGTAAATTTATAATTTTCCCACCACTTACATTTATACCTATCCAAGACTATTAACTGGGACAGTTCTGTGTTGCTGGATTGAGCCTTAGCCATACAAATAGATTATTTGGCATATCATGGCTTCTGTTCTGGAAAGGCTAGCCTCAAATCTCAGTGCCTCACTGGAAACACATCTAAGAATGTGAAAGACAGCTATTAAAAAGCCAGTCTGTATATTTTTCTAAGACTGAAAAATGGACCTGTTATGTCCCATAAAAGGAGTTAAGCAACTGTAAACCGGCACACAGCTCAATTTCCGCAAAAATATAGTTCACACTCAGTTTCTGGCAGAATCTGGTTTGGGTTTTTTTGGTGGGAGGGTGTCAGTGGAGTTAGAGAAAAGTTAAACATACTGATAAAAAAAAGGGGGGGATGTTTCAGAATGCCACCAAAGGTGCTTCGTTGGATGCAGGCTTAAAAGTATTGATACGTGCTGTACAATTATATGTAGCGTATTTTAGTATTTTTGTTTAAAGCTAGAAGTGTAACCGTTGCAGCTGCTAGTTTTAAAGCAGAGGTGTAAGCAAATGTGTCAAGACAAGGCAGAGCATAAACAAGCCTGGTGAATACTATAATGAATTTAAAAGTGCTCCTTAAAAACAGACAGATACATAGGCTTATCTCCTAAGCCTTTAGATAAAGGAATTGAAGCTCAGGGGATTGACCATAAAACATACTGCAAAGTTTCCAGTGCTGCCAGGAATTGAAAACTAAACAAAATACAAAGCATGTTTGCTGTATAGTTTGTATAATTTTATATTTTATATAAAATTTAAATGAAATCATTAACTTTGAATTTTTCAACAGAAATACAAAATTTTGAGAATAATTTTGCCATGGTCATTTATGTCCAAACCATTTTATTACTAATCTGATACCAATAGAACACATGACTATCATCCTCATGTCTCTATAACTGTGGCACAAAGTTGCCTTGATTATCATTTTTAAAAGGCATGTCCTCATGATGTTGTCTTCATCTCATCCCTAATCCATGAGGAGGAGTTTTCTAAGCATCTGGAGAATAAAATCGCTCGGATTCGTTCCAAGTTGGATGCCAAGTGTGGCGCGGAGTCTGGAGAGATGCCCAGGGAATGTACTTGCCTGGTTATCTGGGAACAGTTTGATCCTGTTGGGCCCAAGGAAGTGGACAGGATTCTTGGGTCTGTAAACACCAGCACTTGCCAGCTAGATCCCTGTCCCTCCTGGCTGGTGAAGACAGCTTGGGAGGTGACATGTGGGTGGGTCCAGGTGATGGTGAATTCATCTTTAGGGGAGAGGGTATTTCCATCAGCCTTTAAAGAGGTACTGGTGTGCCCCCTCCTCAAGAAACCATAACTGGACCCTACCATTCTGGACAATATTTGTCCAGTCTCCCACCTTCCCTTTTTAGGGAAGGTGGTTGAGAAAGTGGTGGTGTTGCAGCTCCAGAGGATCCTCTATGAAACAGTTTATCTGGACCCTTTTCAGTTGGGTTTCAGGCCCAGATATGGGATGGAAAAAGCACTGGTCACACTTATGGATGATCTCTGGCAGGAGTGGGATAGGGGCAGTGCATCCATCCTGGTTGTTCTTGACCTCTCAGTGGCTTTCTATACCATTGACCATGGTATCCTTTTGGGTTGGCTCAGGGAGATGGGGGTGGGTGGCTTGGTCTTGCGCTGGTTCACCTCCTTCTTCCAGGGCTGATCCCAGTTGGTGTTGATAGGGAGCAAGAGATCTGGCCCACGGCCCCTCCTTTGTGGGGTGCCATAGGGTTCAGTGCTCTCTCTGCTCATTTTTAACATCTACATGAAACCACTGGGTGAGATCATCCATCACCATGGGCTGAGGTACCGTCAATATGCTGATGATACTCAATTATACATCTCCACCCTGGGTGACATAAGTGATGCTGTTGCCACCCTTTTGTGGTGCCTGGAGGCTGTAAGAGTTTGGATGGGGAATAACAGGCTGCAGCTGAACCCTGGCAAGACAGAGTGGCTGCAGGTTGGGGGCTCCCAGGTATCTGGGAATTTACCATCTTTGACTCTGGATGGGGTTGCACTGCCCCAGACAGACCCAGTGCAGAACCTGGGGGTTCTCCTGGACTCACGGCTCCTGTTCAAAGAACAGGTAGCAGTTGTGGTCAGGAAGGCCTTTGCACAACTTTGTGTTGTGCACCAGCTATGCCCTTTCTTGGATTGGGAGTCCATCCGAACAGTCACTCATGCCCTGGTCATCTCCTGCATAGACTACTGCAATGCACTCTACATGGGGCTACCCTTGAAGAGTATCTGGAAGCTACAGCTGGTGCAAAATGCAGCTGTGCAAGCAGTTTTGAGAGCCCCTAGAAGGGCACATATAACACCATTGCTGCGTGAGCTGCATTGGGTGCCAGTTCACTTCCGGGTCCAATTCAAGGTGTTGGTTATCACCTTTAAAGCCCTACATGGCATGGGTCCAGGTTACCCGGGGGACCACCTCACCCCAGTTATATTGACCCGTCCCACCCAATCAGGCAGGGAGGGCATGCTATGGACCCTGTCCATGAAGGATTGACAATTGGCAGGGTCCAGGAAGAGGGCCTTCTCTGCCGTGGCCCCTGCCCTTTGGAACAAGCTACCCCTGGAGGTAAGACAGGCCTCCTCTCTCCTGGCCTTTTGGAAGGGAGTAAAAACATGGCTATGCCACTTGGCCTGGGATGGGAGAGGGAACAGCCGATCATGGGGGTGGTTGGCCCCTGTGAGGGTGCCAAGATTAAGAGCTTTCTATCTTGAATTGTATATTTCATATGCTATATTTTATATTTTAGACTTTGTATTTGTATTTTTATATATTTATATTGAATTGTTTTAGTGACTCACTATTTTTAGTATTTGTAAGCTACCCAGAGTCATTTTGTGTGAGATGGGCAGCAGAGAAATTAAATAAGTAAATAAATCCACTGCAGAAGCTGCCTACATTTGTCTTTTATTTTAAAAATAGTATTTAAAATATATATATATTTTTCCTTTTCTCATGACATGGGTTTTTTCAGTAAAAATGCTCTATTAGTGCCTCATTGATGATTTAATTGATTATGCACTCATAGTCTGGAGTCTGTCCAGCTCCTATTGACTACTTTAGGTTGCTGTAGACACAAAACATCCATACTGTACTTCTGGGACCTTCACTCCATGGTTGTTTTCTCTTGCCAGATAAACCAGTCCTTGGATGTGAATATGCACATGCATGTACTGTATGTATGCTGTAAGGAAAATTTATTGCAGTCATTTGCCTGAGAAGTTTATCAGCTATCTGAGAAGGCACTAGGAAAGGATTTATAGAAAGAGCTATAAATAAATTTACATGTTGTAGTCCCAAGATGCAAGCCAGTTCACATAACCTTCACCCTTGTGAAGCTGCCTTTTGAGCAACAAGAAGAAAAAGCCTGTTGATCTGGATCTCTGTACATGAAAATGATATCTCCTGTTTAGCCAAGAAAGAAGATTATTCTTAAACCAAGATGCAAGCCAGGTTTTACAAGGCCAGAAGCAAACAAAACTAGACTACTCCATTACCTAAACAGAGGACACATAGCAGCAGAATGAGTGGCTACCAGTTTCTTGAACCATACTGGCAGGAGGAAAAGGATCAAGAATCTAAACCTTGACTTCTCTATGTCGCTGTAAATAAGTAGTTTCATCATTATTATTTTTTAAAAGTCTACTTATCAGAAATTCACAACTTTGAATACTTGTTTGTGCCGGCTTCCAGTTCTAGTGTTGGTGGCACCAATCCTAGTGACTTTCACTTTCACAGGAGGAAAAAAAATGACATTAAGTTTCTAGATCCAGACAGTGGTGACTGACTCGCTTCCAACATGCTGACTAAGGCATTAATACAATCCAAGTAGCCCAGGGAACCAGGTGATGGCCCAGATTGAGTCACAGAAAAGAAGGGAGAAAGAAGTGAAAATTCACTGGATTCTCAGAATCAAGCAGTTAATAATTACATGAAAATAAGAATAGATTACAATGATTGTTTTTTTCTCTGATCAGATCATATAATGCTAGCAAATTTTGTGCAGTAGCAAGGACAGTTTGGCAGCAGATAATATTTGAGCTAATGTATCATGTTTATTGAATTATTAAATAATGGTATTATTTAAATTATATCAGCCATGTGTCTGATCAAGCAGTTTGTGCCTCTGCTATTTATATCTTTTCAGTTGACAGCACAATGATTGATTTATCAATAATTTTTCTATCACACTTTATCATTAAAAACAATCCTGAAAAAATCCCAAGTGCTATTAAAGCATTGCTTGAATTGCTCTTGTCTCTCCACAAAATAGTGTAACTAATATACTTAACCTCCCTCCCCCATTTAATGGAGTTGCAATCTTTAAACATTTCATGTGTAGTGATCAGTAGCTGTTGCTTTATCTGTCATTAATATTGTCAGAACAGACAATGGTATGTTCTTTTACTCTTCCCTTTGATAAGCTGGAAACATGTAACTATTCATCTGATGGGAATGCTCATTTAAATGGGATAATTAATGGATCAACATCTGAAAATGTAGAGGAATAATTCAAATGCAACTTGTTCAAAGTCAGAGTTTGTGTTTGGAAAAAAGTTATGGTTATTAAGAGCAGTGAACTTCTGAAGTATGAAAAATATGTTAAAAGTGTGACTATGAATTGTAGCATAGATTTGAGATTGGAGTATCCCAGCCTCAATCAGCCATTCTGAAAGTAGGGCTGAAAGGAGCTTGAACAAGGAATGCTATGAAAAGGTCAATAGACAACTGAAGAAAAGCCCTTAATGTTCTATACATGTGTGCCTCAATGGAAAAATGTCAGACTATATCATATGCTAAGTGATTTGTAGCACCACTTGAAGTAGTGTTATGTATCATATAGCATATGATATAGTCTGACTTTTTCCACTTGAGGCACACGTGGTTAATGGTACAACACCAGCTTTCTTCCTGTCAAAGAAAAAAAAAATGGTTTTCTCATTTGCAGTGTTATGCCATTTTTTATTATTATTATTATTATTATTATTATTATTATTATTATTATTATTATTATTATATGAGCCTACGAGTTAGAACAAATGCTAAAACTAATAATTAATTGAGCTAAAACCAAATAATTCTAAAAATTCTTTTTGGTAAATTTAATAATCAGAGCCTTAACATAGGAAAGGCTGATAGTTCACTTTCTATGGTAAAAATCAGTAAAAGGATTGTTGTTCTTTTAATTTTTGGCATTTGCCATATAGGGAACATTTTAGAGTAGGATGGGATGGATAGCCATTTATTCTGCTTCAAAAGGAGAACAGAACGGACAACGATGCTGGGAGGCTTCTTTCTTCTATCTACTACTTTGCTGGTGGTGGTAGGACAGGGTAGGCAGCAACAACAGTGTCAGTACTGTTGAAACCACCTGTGTAGACAGCAGTTCTTACAAAATTACCAAACAAAAAGATTGTTGTCCCCCAAACCTATAAGCACATGTAGAGATAAATCAATTGGAATACTATTTCAGTTCATCTGTGGATGAAATAGTAAATTGGAGTTGATGGTTGGCTTTCAAGTTCTTTCAGAACTTGCCTTGATATTTAAGATACTTTCTTAAGATCAAGCTGTTGTCTAATACTGCTGAGTAATAAGGAATACTGGTTGAAAATAAGGAGCTGTACAATACAATAGAACTACTTTATCTTTCATTTATCTCTACTTTTGCTGAGTAGATGGATGGTGTAATGTTTGTTTTTGATTTTTAAATTAGAAATAGATGTGGGAAAGGAGTGGTAATGGAACTACATTTGTTCTCTAAGTTATACAAACGTATATACAAAGGGATCTTCTATAATTTAAATTTTTAAAAAGTCTGAGGCAATCAGTAACTTTGAGTTCCCTGCAGAATACACTGTGTGCTTCATTCTTGGTACTTCATGGAATGGATAGTGTCTTTACTTTGAGATTCCTTGACCATTTACATGTATGAACTAAGTGCAAGAAGAAGGAAAAGATGGGATAAGGTTCTGATGCTGGAATGCAGTGTTTGCCTTTTGCCAAACATAATGCTTTTCATTCAAGCCCAAAAGTTCTATTTTGGTGTCATCTGTCCACAGAACATTCTTCCAATAGCCTTTCGTCTTATCCATGTGCTTTTTCACAAATTGTATATTGGCAGCAATTTTCTTTTTGGAGAGCAGTGGCTTTCTTCTTTTAACCTGGACACACACACCATTGTTGTTCAGTGGTGGTATCTCATGAAACTTGACATTCGCCAATGCAAGATTGGCCTTTATTTCCTTAGACATTACCTGGGGTTCGCTATGACCACCTTTGTGTGATCTGGATTGATCAACCACTCCCAGGAAGGATAACAATGGGGTTGAATTGCCTTCATTTGTACACAAACTGCCTATCAGTGGACCGATGGAGTCCTTTTGTAACCTTTTCCAGCCTGGTGAGAATCAACTATTTTTCAGAGGTCCTCAGAAAAATTTCCTTTGTTTGAGCCATGACACACTTCCATATATCTGTGTTGTGAAGATCAGACTTTCATAATGAATACCCAGAATTCTGTTCTTTAAATCAGGCAGGACCTCCCACACTTACACTTGATTATCATCCCATTGATGATAATACACCTGACTCTAATTTCCCTTTCAAATTAACTGATAATCCTAGAGGTTCACATACTTTTACCATACACAAATATGTAGCTTTCAATCATTTTCCTCAATAAATAAATGAACAAGTGTAATGTTTTTGACTCATTTGTTTAATTGGGTTCACTATCTTGTTTTTGGACTTGTGTGGAGAACAGATCACATTGTAGGTCATATTTATGCAGAACTATTGAAAATTCAAAAGGGTTCACAAACCTGTAAGCACCACTGTGTGTGTGTGTTTGTGTGTGTGTGTGTGTATTAGTATGGCATTTCAATCAAAACATATTAGTATGTCATTTCAATCAAAATATAATGAAATACATTAAAAATAAAATACATAACAATACATCTATCAATACATTAAATAAATTTAAGGATATAGTGCTGGAACAACAAATTAAAGGAATAACAAACTCTCAGTGAGATGCAGTGAGAATAGTGCTTCATTCAATTATGTTTTGCTATGTCCTAAAATCATTATATTCTGGAAATAGGTGATTACATATATTAATTTCACTTTGAGATAGGTTTTCTGGTGGTCATATTCTGATGAATACCTATTTGATAAGAATTTGCAACTGAACAATGGAAATGGATTCTCTGTGCTCTTTTATTGTTAATAGTTTTTATCCTTCAACTGTGTTTATGGCTCCAATTATTGAATGGACTTAAGATCTAATGTTACTTATGACTTGAGAACAATTTACTTACAGATGTAGACCATTTATTGATTATTATAATGAAATATGGTTATCCTTTACTGAAACTTTTGTCTAAAGCATTTATATACATATGGACATATATAAGATATGTTTTCTTTTTCTTAAAGACTTAAAAAAATATCTGGACTCACACAAACTAATAAATCTTGGCTAAAAGAAGCATTTTTGAAAGGAAAAAAAAACCCTGATACTTGGCACTGTGTGAGAAACAAATCAGCAGATCATTCAAAAATGTATACAGAAATATCATAGCCCAGATTTGATTGTTCAGTTGATAGTAAAACTGATCTGTGACCAATTGAATAATTCTGTGTGATTAAAAAAAGCGAGTGAGAGCAGTTAATTTGTTTCAAAGGGCCAGCACCAGTTCAAGCATTAGTAACTAATAAGAATTTAAAGTACTAATTTATATGGAATCGAATTTAACAGAGAAAAGACTGGGGTGGTTAGCTTTGCGATCAAAAGCACCATTTGTCTGATCATTTTGTTCATACTGTGAGAAGGAAAAAAAAAGCTATATCCAATTCTCCAAAAGTGGAAGATTAAAGATGGCAGATTGATAACTGGCAAATAGAGGGAGAAAATGTAGAAGCAGTGAAAGACTTTGTATTTCTAGGTGCAAAGATTACTGCAGATGCTGATTGCAGTCAGGAAATCAGAAGACACTTAATCCTTGGGAGAAGAGCAATGACAAATTTTGATAAAATAGTTGAGAGCAGAGACATCACACTGACAACAAATGTCCGCATAGTTAAAGCAATGGTGTTCCCCGTAGTAACATATGGCTGCGAGAGCTGGACCATAAGGAAGGCTGAGAGAAGGAAGATAGATGCTTTTGAACTGTGGTGTTGGAGGAAAATTCTGAGAGTGCCTTGAACTGCAAGAAGATCAAACCAGTCCATCCTCCAGGAAATAAAGCCAGACTGCTCACTTGAGGGAATGATATTAGAAGCAAAACTGAAATACTTTGGCCACATAATGAGAAGACAGGACACCCTGGAGAAGATGCAGATGCTAGGGAGAATGGAAGGCAAAAGGAAGAGGGGCCGACCAAGAACAAGACAGATAGATGATATTCTAGAGGTGACGGACTTGTCCCTGGGGGAGCTGGGGGTGTTGACGACCGACAGGAAGCTCTGGCATGGGCTGGTCCATGAAGTCACGAAGAGTTGGAAGTGACTAAACGAATAAACAACAACAACAATGTTCTATTACCTTGCTGAGCTATAAAATGTGTATGTATTTAACCTTTTAAATCAAGTAAGTACTTCAGTAGAGATTGATTTGATGTGCCAAAAAAGAGGGTGGGAATAAACACTGTTTGTTTCACATTGGGGAAAAAAAACCCTTTTTTATTTTGCCACTTATTTGAACACTTCTTGGCTGTATAGTGCTACAGTCACTTTGTAAACCTTTGAACTGTAACAGAACACTCAAGCTATGCATAACCAGCCATTTCATACAAAATCAGAAATAAAATAGTAACATTCATGTAAATGTTTGTAAATTAAACAAAAATATCCATTAAATGAATAAATAATTTGTACTGGGTTTTCATATACCACCCCTTGACTAAGGATTTTATGAGAGAAAATAGTTGCTGTTAAGACAGGCATAAATATTAAATCATAACAGGAGTCAAGTTTATAGAAGACATAACCAGGATTCTTTTATCATTTACTACCTCTACCTACCAATAATTCTAGGTACCCAACTGAGTGGTATCTTGTTTTTAATTAAGTCACTGGGCTTTCTGGAGAAAAATAGATTTGATCCCTGAAGTAAAAAGGAAATGGATATGTTTAGTCTGTTCTGCTGAATAAGCTAAGTTTAAGCTTTAAGTGGAAGTTTACCTCATGATAGATAAGGACTTTGTCATCTTAAAGCAAGGTATAACATTTTGGAAGCAATTCCCTCATATACCTTTTTAATGCTGTTACAGTCAGTGTCTAGAAATTACAGCATCATGGATTTGGGAGCCACATGGTTTTCCATGAATATAAAACTATTTAGGTGCCAAACTTACTTGAGATTAACACCTGACCAAAAAAGAATTATTCAGACAATTTATAAAGAGTTCCTTTCCCCAGATATAGTGAACTTTTATTTATGCACATGAACTAGTGAACTTCATTTTTTAAATTGAATGATAATACCTTCAATACAGAAGGAGGGTGATTTGGATGCAACATCTGTCACCCCATTGATTGTCAGGGTTGATTCAGCTCATCTGGCTGGCAAGGAGGGTGTCCCCTTCCTTCATGTGAAGCCCTCCCAAAGCTTTGTGCTTGGTAGAAGAGGATAACCACCCCCAGATAGAAGGAGTGTACCAATCTTTGGTCAAGGGACATTATTGTGAACTAGCAGAATTAGGGTATTTTTATATAAAAATATTTACAGTAGTTTTCTTGTTTTTAATAACTCTGAAATTTTAATGTACATTATGGTTCATCTTAGTAAGTTAATGGCATATACAGTATATGTCTTTCCTGGGTTTTCTGGAAAAAAAATGCAAATTCAAATGTAAATGTTTACAATACTTATATTTACTTTATATTGTAATGTAATGGTATGTAATACAGAAATAATAATAACACCAAGGTTCATCAACTTGTAATATAAGAATAATTATGCCATAAGGGAATGACAGGATATTTTAAACAGTGACCAAATCAAATCAAACTTTTATTCAGCCAGAAATACAGCAATTGGATGCAGATAAAACAGATAAAAAAGTAGAAAAGATAGTTAAAAGATGCAAGGAAAGTGGATGGTCATATATAAAGAAACAAAACTGGGCAACCCAGGAAGTCATTGTTGAACAACAGTTGGACAGGAAGTAACAAATATGCCATGCTGTCTCCTGATAATTTCTTCAGAATAGCATGGGTAAAAATAATTCAGGATTTCATGTAGAGATACAATAAAGGAACATATGTCATCCAGCAGGGTGACTTTGGACCAATTACTCTCTTTCAGCCAACCCACTTCCCAGAGTGGTTCTTGTGGGGAAGATAGGAGGCAAGAATGTTTGCCACCTTGAGTTGACCTAGATAGAGACAGAGACAGAGATAGATAGAAAAATGGGATAAAATAATAATAATAACAATAATAATAATAATAATAATAATAATAATAATAATAATAATAAGGCTTAACGGCTCACTGGGCTGTGAAAACATATACATTGATGTGGGGGACTATGTTTTTCAGTGACCTAATGGAACACAAAAAGGCTGAGTGAAATTTCAGGATCTGAAAGAGAAAAGGTATGAAGTTGGCACATTCCTACTTGAAAAGACCCGATGTGTTGTGAGACTGGAAACCAGAATTAGTTTAATTTAATAATCAGTATCCAGGGAACACTGCTTGAGAATACTTTTGAAGACTAATAGGCACAGATTGTCCAACAAGACTCCTAGAAGGTGCAGCTTGTCACTCAATTGTTGTTAATAGGTTGACTTAAAGTGGTTCCTAAGAACCAGCCAGGCCTCTTAGGAAGAAAGCTAATTTTAGCAAATGTTAAAAAGATAATACCAAGCTCTAGCCTACATGGAGACTAAGCTTGTCTCTAAATGTAGACGAATGTTCTAAATATATCTTGGAACTGCAATAAAGTAGACTGAATGTCTTCAAGGATGTCAAACTTTCTAAAAATACTGACTTGGAGAAGTTGGAAGTTGGCCCTGGTTATGAATACCTTGGAAGGTTCAGAGATTTTCTCACTTTCTAAGTGAAGTGCTGAATTTGAGATGTAGCAAGGTACTTAGAATGTCACTCTTAGGAATCTGGATTGAATGATATCTAAGGGATTTAGGTTAGTATAGACACATACATATATTCTAGAGGTGACGGACTCGTCCCTGGGGGAGCTGGGGATGTTGACGACCGACAGGAAGCTCTGGCGTGGGCTGGTCCATGAAGTCACGAAGAGTCGGAAGCGACTAAACGAATAAACAACAACAGACACATACATGGGTGCCATATAATGTCTGACAAATAGCTTTAGCATAGAAGAGTTTTATGGTTGCGGGTATGTTCCTCCTTTGGTATGAAAAAAATCTCACTCCGGCCTTAGCACTGTTGTTAGCCTTATCAGAAATAGATTTAATTTGTTTCCATCTGAGACCTGAGGACAGAAATGTGAATTGCAAATAAATAAGTATAAGTCTATTCAAAAACATGAGGTGCTTTGGAGTGTGTGGGATGTTTATATAGCACCTGACTGCACTTCCTTTAAGCTGTGCCTCTTCCTGGGATCACGCAGCTGCTCTCTGCAGCTGCAGCACAATCTTGGGAAAAGACATATTTGTAAATTATGTTACATGCAAATTATATATAAGACTAAATAATGGCAAACCTTGTTGCCAAGTAAATTATATGGATGCATCCATGTAGAAACCAGAAGTTGAGATTGATTTAGATGAAATGTTATATTTTAATTATGTGTGAATCAAGTGGCTACCACTTGTTCAACAACCCACAGTAAAATCACTATGGCTTAGCACAGTGTGTAAAAACAAATTGTTGATCTGACTACTACATTGGCATATCATTAAAGTATTTACTAATGGCACATCTTCAACATATCATTGGAACTTGTTGCATCTTGCCTAAAGTGTCTCTCAGCAGTATGCTGAAAAATGATAAACAAATGCCTGGCCTCATATCGATAAAAATAATAAGGCTTAAATTATGTTCTATAAAAATAATTTAAATTGTAGAGGAAGAGATTTCTTTGGATAGTTGAAAGGAAAAAAATAGCTAACAGAATGTGATTCTTTGGGAATATCTCCAAAGGAATTTTTTTCTTTGAATCTTTAAATGTTTTTAGATAATTATTGCATATTTTGCTATATGTGAAAATTATAAAATTTCTAATAATACAGTATGGCTGATGAAAAGATTGCAATGTTTGTTTTAAATTCCAGTGGTTGAGTGCTGACTGATTGATGGTTTACTAATTTTATATTCTTAATTTATAGGCTTTACTAATTTTATATTTTAATTTATAGGCATCAATTGTATAAATAATATTTGAATATTATGTAATGAAAACAAATATAAACATACTTTAAAATCTATGTCATATCATTTTAATACTTGGAATGAATTAATGTCTATATTGGAAAAAATATAATACTTACATAGTTTCTAACATCCTACTCCAGAAGTTATTCCCTAAAAAATTAGGAAGTAGAGCTGTTAATATGATGGTGGGTGCAATGAAATCTAGTCATTTATGAATTTTCTGTTTCTGGCATTAATGAATAGAAGTGGCATTATTTTTTTTAACGGCTGTAAAAACCTTATGAAGACTAATGTAGATTTTTTTACTTTTCATGTGGCAAGTACGTAAAAACCCCTGCTCAGTCATAGAAGTTGTAGAAAGAACTAAAACAGGTCATTATTTCTCATTGTTAAAGTATTTATCAGGATAATGTTGAATATAAGCATGGTAAGCATTGTAAATCAGTTTATATACAAAAAATAGCTTTAGAAACACACACTCTCTATATAGATTTGCATACATACCAAGTGTTCAAGCAGACTACATAAATATAAATGTTACTGAAATTTCCTAAGATAACAAAAACTAAAGTAGTAATTTTCAGTAAACTAAATACAGTACCTTTTAATATCAGTAGACAATTACAGCAGTTCACTGTGAAAGTTTATATTTAGAAATAAGGTTGCAGTTTATTTTGACACAATTTGCATAGAATTAGCATTAATGTATATATGATACCAATAGATGTGATTAAATTCAACAAAGCTATTGACTCTTTGTATGTTTTATAGAATAAATCTATAAAAACATACTACTCTCTTATATTAAGATAATCATAAATATTTGGTGATAAAATCATTGGTTCAAGTATAGAAGGAGAGAGATTTTATTTAGTTATTCCATTTGTGTGACTACCCCCTTGCCATGTGACTCTGAGTAACTAACTTTCAGGTAAAACAATTTCAGAATAACCAACAAAAACTTTATATATATATAAAGAGTCACCAGCACATATACCTACATGAATAATAGCCAACCTCAGTGTTTTGCCCTCTGCATTATTGGAAGGAATAAAATAATATTTCATATGCAGATCAAATTTGCCTCTGTGCTCTGGAGGATCATGAGCACATAGCCCATGTGCTTCTCTGAAGCCCTTTTTAAGCTGTCATCTGCAAGCAGAAGCTTCTTTTGCCTTGAGACAATCTCATTTGTTCCTTGCTGTCAGACCAGAACCCTACCACCACCAGGAGAGTCACAAAATTTTTCAGCTGTCATTCCCCTGAGCAGGAAGTAATTTTCTTAATTTACTGATTTAATAATGTACATTTTTTTCTTCTAAGTCTTTTAACTGCATGTAGAATTTATCTCCTGTCATATCTTATTTGTCTTACAATTTTACTTATATACATTTACACAGACACAAACTCACGTCTCTACATATTCATTCAATAGTCTAATATTTTACAGGTAGAAATCCAGTATTTTACTCTTAAAGTATTTTTATTAAAGTAATTTTATTTTTATAACTTAGGTTTTACTTTTAATATCTTGCTATCCATAATTATTGTACTGTAGTAAATTTATATGTGCTCTAGTTATGTCTTAGAAATATTTTAGACTTTCAAACATTTACTGTATATTATCCTTTCTAGATAGAGTTTACACTTTCTTTCCTATGTCATGGCTTTCTGCACATTGTTATTTTATTATTTTTAGGAAGTCAGTTGTTTAATTTGCTTGTCAGTCAGGTCAAGATTATCTGTCTGTCTACATGAATAACCCCCTAAAAATGGAGTCACCGACTTATGGCCCAATGCCTGAGGGAAAAACCAAGTCTTTAGCATCTTCCAAAAGACCAGCATTGTCAGGTCCATCTGGATCTGAAGAGGAATGGTGTTCAATAGGGCGGGCACAGTGACAGAGAAGACAAACCTTCTAGATCCTTTCAGATGACACTGTGTAATAGAAGCATGTGTACCCCAGTGGATCTTGTGGAACAACCAGAAATAGAGGAAGGCAGTCCTCCTGCAAATAATCTGGTCCTGTGCCACGAAGGGCTTTGTAGGTGACAAACAGCACCTTGCATTCACCTGGAAGCCTACTGGGCATCAGTGCAACTCATAAGGCATGGGTGTACTGAGATCATTACATGGGCATACAGAGGTACACTCATAACTACCAATGCCTTTGCATTCTGGACCAGCTGCAGTTTCTAAGTGGTCTTCAAGGGCACCTCTATGTAGATCACATTGCAATAATCCAGATAAAAGGTGACCAAGGCATAAGTGATCATGAACAGGGCCTCTCAATCCAAGAATGGGCACAATTGGCATACAATATATTTGTGTAAAGGTCCTCTTAGCCAGGGCTGCCACCTGCTCCTCAAATAAGAATCAAGAGCCTAGGAGACCCCAAAATTTCTCCATTTCTATTTGGGGAAATGCTATCCCATGCACAACCAATGATGGAAAGTCCTCAGATATGAGGGCCTCTAAAACTCACAGGTCATCAGCCTGTTCCTTCCAATCTATGCCCCCACAGTTTCCACACACTAAGAAAGAACCTTGATGGCATCACTTGATTGGCACAGGAAGAAAATGTTTAATTTGATATTATTACTGATCATACCTAACCCTGTGTTTACCTCACTCTGTCGCTTCATGTACAAATTCAATAGGAGTAGGGAATGAGTAGAGCCCTGTGGACTTTCTCAAAGCAGGAATTTAGGACTAGACCTCTCTCTCCCACCAGCAAGAACTGAAGTGAGCCAAGAGGAAGGAGGAGGATTACCACAACACCGTGCCCTGGGTGGTCCAGAAAAATATGTTGACCAATAGTATCGAAGGCTGCTGAGAGAGCAAGAAGAGCTAGGATGGATCCACCATCACTACCTTGGCCATTCCAGAGATCATCCAGAACTGTGATTAGTCCTGTCCCAGCCTTTACTAAGGTCTGCAACTGGACTGAAAGTGATTCATATAATCTGCTTGTTCTAAGGTCTTTTTGAAGCTGCAGCCAAACCACCCAAAAGAAAAAATTGAAGACAGGACAAAAATTGGCCAATACTGTTAAGTCCAGTGGTGCTTTCTTAAGAAGGGCATGGATCATTGCTGGTGAAAATAGGACCACCCCTTAACTCAAGTACTTCATAGCATTGCATGATTTATGGAAATGGGAATCCTTTCAATCTTGTACTGTCAAGTTTTCTTTTGTGTTTGTGATCATGTACTAACAAATGCATAGATTTTAGAAAATGATTATTTCCTAATTTAAGGTGTTTTCTATACACCTTTATGCCTGATTTTCCCCACTATACAGGTAGTCCTCATTTAGCGACTGCCTTGTTCACAGTTACAAGGAAGATGAAAAAGTAACTTCACGTCCAATCCCCACATTTACAACCTTTGCAGGTCTGCAAAGCAAAGGAGAGCTGAAGTAAGATTGTAAGCACAGTTGCGGTTTCACTTAGCGACTGCTTCACTTAATGAACACCTCACTTAACAACCAACTTGCTGGTCCCAATTGTGGTCAGTAAACAAGGACTACCTGTATGCATTGTTTATCTTGTTTTTTCTTTTAGTCATACCATGATATAATTCAGGAAAAAGTGAAGTATGAAATACATTTAACTTTATTGCAGGAAATAAACATTTGCTGAATTTGAATTAAAATGAGATTGGAAACAGCTTTCTCTCCATTCCTTTTTCTGGCTTTGGAAACATAAGGGGAGGGATATGAGAATGAAATGTTCAAGGCAATTAAATATTCCCTAATTAATATCTTGATTGAATTTCAGTCATCAATGTGTTGAGGAGCCAGGGGAAAAAAGGAAAAAAATGTTCAATTTAAGTACTTGTAGGAATAATAATAAAGAGTATATTCAATATCCAGAAATAATAGAAATAAATTATAATTATGTGTTACATTTATATTACATATTTTCTTAATGAGCTCAAGGTGGCTTACTAGAGACATGTTCTAATTTTATCTCCAGAAAATCAACCGACAGGTTTCCATGGCTGAGAGTGGACCTAGAATCTCCTCAGCTGAACTTTTTAATCACTAAACCACACCAGCCATATTTAGTGAGTTAAATTTCAATGATAGAACCATATCAAACTACTAGGGAATACAGTAGATATTGGCATTTAAACAAAAAAAAGCATGCGTTGTAGAGAGATAATCAAGGCTATGGGAATTTTTCATGATAGTCTGTTTTTCCTTTCAAGAGCCTGGATTTGTTAATTTATAAGACTGGTTAGAGCTTTGGGCAATAACCTTGAGAAAGGTAGATATTTGAATATATCTACAGTATAATTTAATTCAAAGGAGCACGATCTGAGTCTCCACTTGACTTCTGGAAGGCAGCCTCTGAAGTCTTTTCAAAAATTATCAGCAAAGCTAATTTTTAATACGATAGACTGGAAAACAATTCTTGTTACATTTTATATACTGGTCACCTGGCAGGGGAGATACCTCGGTCACTTTTCAAAGTGCAACCTTATGCCATCTTAATGAAAAGTGTAGTAATTGGCTTGAAAAAAAAATTGTAAGAAAGACATAAATTACAGTAATTCCTTGGTAGCCAGCCAGGGCTCTCTTTGTTCTTGTCAGCTTTTCAGACTCTAATTTTGATGCTTTCTCCAGAACAAAATAATGTCATCAAAATAATAAAACACAAGTACTGGGCACGTATGAATTCCTCATAAGGTCTTCTGAGGTATGTGTCTAGGATTATGTAGCAGAGTTGCATCAGAAACAATGCAACCACTGGCAATTCATTTACTCTGATAGTAAAATACCTAAAAGTGAGGACAGATAACACAAATGGATATAGGTCATATATTTCAACAGTGTGAAAAGGAGGCTTAGTTTCCTTGCTCTTTCTCCATGCTACTTTTGGACAGCTGATCATCTGAGACTGATGGTTGTGGTTTAGGCCAATTAGGTTCTGAATGTTATTTCTCAGTTTGAGGTATATTAAGCAAAGGAAAAAAAAACAATTGAACACATTTTACTGAAACTCATAAACTAGGATGAGAGATTGATATTCAATTATTAGCTTCTTAATTTTTAACTGACATGGTATCCAAAATATCTTTGGTGTCTAGATATTTAAAATATCTCATAATATCAACCAAAATGACATTATTCACCAGAGAGAAAGAGACCATTCTAAATGATCAGTGCATGTATATCCATCCAGAATTGTATAGCCTGAGACACCTGGGTTGTTCACAGTTTTGAATAGTTGTAGGTACAGGCTGTTATGCTCTTTCAAAGAGTTATCAATAACTGATTGAACATATTGATAATATACTTGACTCAAAAAAAATATTACGTATATTGAAAGTGCAGAGTAGGAACTACAGCTTGGATGACAGCAGTTAACTATTGGCACAAACTAAACACCATTTGCACTGCCTCACCTCATTTTGATGATTTCCAATCCAGCTGGAAAAAGGCCTTTAACCAGAAAATAACTCTCATGGCATACTCCCAGCTAATTTTTGTACTTTAAGTGGGGACCAGGCCAAAGAATTGATCACACAACATCTCCTGGATTTAGAGATGGAGTTCAAGCTATCCATTTTCAGTAGGACTCCAGCTTTATTTGATGGGAGAATCATAGTATCCTAGGTAAATATTGATGGGAGTTGATGATGGCATGTTGCAATACCCTTCCCTGTATGCTTCTGCAGGGCAAGTATCACAACACTGCTATAACCTGCTGCTTGTGCTCTAGTGATAAATACGGAAGAAATCAAAATGATTACACATGCCCTTTTCTACTGTAGAATTTATTTGGCTTTATGTCAAGTAACAATGGGCAATCAGATGATTATCATACAGTCTTCCTCTTAGAGCTGAAGAACTTTAAAGTCACTTAAAGCTTTGCCAAGTTCTGTTACCTTAGCTTCAAGAATGTAGCAGGTGATGCATATGGAAGACTAAGATCCTCTTATATTAATTAACTCTGTCTTTCTAGAATTGTGGTTAGGTATTTTTTTGGCTCTAACTACATATTACATAATTCTGTCCTGACATTAAATTCCATCTAAAGGCAAAGTATAGCAATTCCATTGTATAAAGAATTTTTCTATTTTTTTCTAAAAGAATTTGCAATCTTACCTATTTCTTCTTAGATCATGTTTCTCAGTCTTTCAAGTAGAACTAGGATTGGGTTTTCATTAAAAAAAAGGGACCAATAATTAATTGAAATTTTATATTAGAAAGAAACAAGCCCTTCCTGTTATTGTAAACTAAATGAACATCTTTCAGAATGAATTGGGTCTGTGTGTCCATTTAAACTCACTGAGAAGTTAGATACAGTTTTCCTTTGCTTTCTCTGAGCACCCTCAGAGAATTGGAGTAACTTCAGAGTAGTATTTTGGAATACTGCAGTAGGAGAGGAAAGGAGACAAACACCTAATAGTTCAAGGAGACAGAAGTGTGCTTGGTTAGTCTTGGATTTTGCTCTGTGCATGTTGTTTATATGAATTGCACACACCTATAAATTACTGTACCTAACCCTTTGAACCTTGGCAGATTTCTCTAAGTCAATGTCTTCTGATTATGTTGGGACCAGAATTCGTAGTAGAAAATGTATGTCATTATGTATTGGAAGAGAGTGGGTTATGCATCTGATATGAAAGTCTCCCTATCCTTCTCAATTTTAAATGCCTTTTAAAAACACTTTCCTTCCACATTTGTTTTACAATCATTCTGCTATTTTACTGGTATTTTTGGTTAGTGCTTATACTCTTCTAAAGTTTTTATTTGTATGAGTTTTTTCATACTGTATGATTTGCTATCTTCTTTTCGTTTTAAGGAATCTACCTTGGAAAATTCATTTGAAAATTGGGATAGAAATAATTTAAATGAATATCCTTAGTAGATTTAGTTATTGAGGCACATGATTTAAGGTATATGTTTGGCAAAAATGTATCTAAAATCCTTACTTGTAAGGAATTATAAAGAATTTTGGAAACACTAAAATTAATTAACAGTGATATAAATAGCAAATAAGTAGATTTGAACAAAATTCAATTTTTGGTATTCATGGGAAAATAATAAACTTGATTTCAATAAATTAAAATACATGTATCTTATAAAAACATTTAGTCATCAAAAGAAATGTGCTTATTCATTCTTTAATGGCACAGTATGGCATACAATGTGCAACAATGAAGCTTGTTACATATGACATACATTTTTAGTATTATTGAAAAAGTTAGATCAGTACATAAATGTTAGATCAGTTTTATTGATTCAGTACATATACTGGAACATCTCAATATGTTTTATAACAATAAGAGCTTTAAAATATTACAGAACGATACTTAAAACAATATAAAACAGTATTCACTAGAGTATTGAATACATATACTATATGAAACTCTCCATTTCCTGTATTCTTTACAAAGAACGGCCACACTGGTAGGGAATTATTAATAATTAGGTCCACCAAGTCATGAATGGCACCAGATTGGAATACGCTGATATATAGTGGCATATTAAGTAAGGATTTTTTATTTATTTGTAATTATATTAGAGGTATTTATAATTGATATTATAAATAATACCAATGCTTTCCTTACTAAGATACTACAGATCAATAAACAACCAGAATATGTTATTCTCTGCAAGTAATTACTGAAATAAAACTAATTTATATTTTAGTACATGAATTTATTCAGAATTGCCGTGGAAACAAGCTTAATTTGTACTGGCTGAATAATATTAATGGTCCATCTAACAAACATCCAGGAGAACAAGTAAACCAGTCTAAACTCTGTGTATGTGCAGTATACACACATATTCTTTAAATAATTGTTTACACATTTGAAGCTTTCACTGTTCATGTGTGAAATATTAAGCTATGTAGAAAATAGCAAAATATGTCAGCTTTTTTCCAGTGCTGCTGGTGGTTACAGCTTCAGCAGGAGTATGCAAGCTGTGGCTAGATGTTCAGCTTCATTGCTTGGCCAGTTGGAAAAAAAATCTAATTCATTATTTCTCAGCATAAATGTTCAGGACTACCCCCAGTAACTGCTATTTTTTATTAGACTCTTAATATTTCAACATAAAGAGATATATTGCAATTCTAGACATGTTTTACATGAAATTGCCAAGTTGTCAAATTGTCAAATTATAAGAAGAAGCAGGGGAAAATAATTCCTGGTGTTTCATTTTTTTCTTTTTTCTTTTCCTAGAAGAAACCTATTTGACTTTCTACATTTCTATAAAACTTTGTAACTTTGAGCTTATTTTTCCAAAGAGATCCTCAGAATACATAGTTATAAATAGTTTCAGGTGCCCAAAAGAATCCTTTTGTGTTCCTATTATCACTTAAGCCTTAAAAAATTATTTAGAGGAAGATTGAATTTCCTTGCAAGTTTCTCTACTCTTAGAAAGCAAACATGTCTCAGAAAGGAAGATCTTTTCCTCCTTTTAAATCCAAGATGAACTCAAATGGGAAGGGAGCTTGAAAGGAGAATCTCTTGTTCCTGCAGTTCTGGCATGGGCAATTTTCAATTTCTCTCCTTCAGCTGTATTTGCAGTTCTCATAGCTAGACAATATAGGGTTCATGCTCTTATTATGTAAAAAGCATTAAGAATACATGCATACTATGGTTAATATGGTATTCATCAAAGTCATTGTGGATTCACAGTGCTATTTTTCTCCAAAGGAAATCACAGCATTATGTGTACTATCAATTTAATTGATATTTGTGAAATGCTTGAAGTTCTCCTTTGATTATTATATTTTTGGCCAAGATGACAGCTTGCTAGCACAGCATTTTTCTTTTCATTTTGTTATTCAATGCTAAATATAAACATGAACAGTGGGTATTTCTAATACAACCTAAACATGATTTTTGGGGGGCTAGGGGTACATATGAATATGAATTTGTCATGTTCACCGTTTCAATGTGCTTGGTACATCGTAACGTTTCGCATGTCATTAGCCTGATACGTGTTTGATCTCAGAAGGGAGGAAGATTCCTCTTCGGGGAGTTCTTATCTATTCGCTGCTGGGTTGGAATGTATTTGGGTTATCTCATGTATTCAAGGTTGCTTTCCCAGGATGTGTAGAAAATGGTTACCAGCGCCTGGGAGGGGGATGGTTGCTATGGCTGGTAGGGGGAGGGATTACGTTTGGAGCTGAGGGTTTTTAGTTTGTATTTGGCGCGCTTTTAGTCATTCTCAGCTTTCTCTGTAACTGTCATAATTTCCCTAATAAATCAGATTTCATTTAAGTAACCTCTTGTGAGTCTGAGTGTTTGGGATAGGCGACCAGTACATAAAGCTGAGAATCCAAAACTTCAAATCCCGCTGGCCCCTATCCAGGAAAAGACAAGTTCATCCGATCCTGTGAGGGAGAGTGCTGGCGATGACCGATTCAGATGTGCTACTCGTGGAGAGTGAGGGGTTGAGTGAGGGAGAGCCCGATTCTACCATGATGTGCCCCGACAGAGCCCCCTTGGGAGAACTCTCAGCGATTCGAGAGGAGGCGAGCTCAGGGTCTGAAGGCGAAGCTATGGGCATGAAGACCGTGCCAGAGACCACGGTCACGACCCCGGGCGAGCTGGTCACCTGGGACGACAGTCGGGGGGACTTCTCGGAGGCGAGGGGCTCGTCCTGGAGGCAGAGATACCTGCTGTCACCAACGGTGGTACAGGTGCCACCAAGGGGGGACTCCCCCACTCCAGACCGAATCCGGGTGCTAGAGTCGAAGATGGACTCCCTGAAGCTCATTCTGCAGAAAATGAGCATGGACCTAAGTTCGCTGAAAGAGGTGCGGGAGGGGTCAAGCCAGCGGCATTCCACCCCTTCCTCCCAGGCACAGTCCCCAGAACAGAGAAGGGGAGCTCACCCAAAAGAGGGAGATCGGGCTCCCCGGGTGGAACTAGCATTGCCGCCCATCCCTGAGCGGAGGCGGATGGGACCTGTCAGAGCAGCTGACCTGCCAGTGGGGGGACGCAGCCCATCGGGCAGAGGATTGAGGGACTTCTCTGTCAAGTTCGACGGAGACCCGACAAAACTCTTGTTCTTACTGACGAATGCCAAGGCATACATGGAAGAGTGGGGGTCACTTTTTCGATCGGAAAAAGCGAAAATTATCACCATTGCCACCAAGCTTAAGGGGCGGGCAGCGGACTGGTATGTACAGATGTGCCAGTCAGAAGCCCCTGAACTGGAGAAATCTGACAAATTCCTCTGGGCTCTACAGCATCATTTCGAGGATCCACTAGTGAAGGAGCGGGCAAAGCGTGCCTTGAAAGAACTCAAGCAGGGATCGAGAACTGTGGCTGACTATGCGCTGGAATTTAAAGTGCTAGCAGGGAAGGTGGAAGATTGGTCACAGGCAACTGTCATAGAGCTGTTCAAAGATGGTTTAAACACCGAAGTGCTGCGCTGGTCGCTGGGGCGAGATGACCCTGACAGTTTGTACGGGTGGATCCAGCTCACTGGAAAGGCTGAGCATGCCCACGAGGTATTTGCGCAGAGACGAGCAATGAAATCGGGGCAAGATGGCAAGCCCACCCGCCCCTCGGCTCCTTTGGTCGATCCGGACAACGTTCCTGGGAAGAGGAGAAGGAGCGGCGTTACGCGAAGGGGCAGTGCCTGCACTGTGGTAAGGAGGGGCACTGTGCGGCGGCGTGCCCGAGGGCAAAGGGTGAGGACCAGCAGGGGAAATCGACTGCGAAGTCCCCTTGTCTCCCGAGGAAAATGAAAGCAGCTGTGGCCAACAGCGAGCTGGAAAGCGTGCTGTTCTACGGGGACGAGGGTGAACCAGAATTGCTACAGCCGGTGGGAAATGCCAGCCACCTGCTCTAAAGGGCGCCGCAGGGCAGGTGGTGGAAGAGGGGCGCAACCCGGTGTCAGTGAGTGGCAACTATCGCATTCTCACTGTGAAAGTAAAATTGGGATCCCGTTCGAAGACGATAGAAGTGTGGGCAATGATCGATTCTGGGTGCTCACGGTGCTTAATGCATCTCGACGTGGTAGCTGCCTTGGAGTTACCCACCTTTCCATTGCAACGACCCATTGCTTTCACCCAATTGGACTGGTCCATGGCCAGGGGCAAACTGGTCATGCATTTTACCGGTTTGGTAGCCTTGCAGATGGGTAGCCACCGGGAAGGGTTGTCATTTGTAGTGGCTCTGGTGGGGGGTCCTTTGGTGGTTTTGGGTGTCCCATGGTTGGTCCAGCAGAATACTCAGATAAATTGGGTCTATCGAACTGTAACCTTTAGGGACGGATTTTACCAAGCACCAGAGGAAACTGAAGCCCCCGAGGAGGTGGTGGGGGTAACGGCAGCTGCGACTCCACAGTACCCAACCCCTCCTCTTGAAGGTCTACCAGAGGAGTACCAGGTCTTTGCTGATGTATTTGGGGAGAAAGAAGCGGATCAACTGCCTCTGCATCGGAAAACTGATTGTGCCATTGAGCTGGTGCCTAACACCCAATTGCCTAAGCCAAAGATTTACTCAATGACTCAGAAGGAACTAACTTTGTTAAGGGAGTTTGTGGACAAAAACTTGGCAAGAGGGTTCATTGAACCAGCTAGCTCGCCAGTGGGGGCACCGGTCCTTTTCCGCCCGAAGAAAGATGGGACATTAAGACTCTGTACCGATTCCGTGGGCTCAATGCAGTCTCAATATCAAATAAATATCCCCTGCCTTTGATAAAAGCTATGTTATCACATCTGGCAAAGGGGAAAATCTTCTCAAAACTGGATTTAAGGGAAACCTATTACCGTGTGAGGATCCGGGAGGGGGATGAATGGAAAACGGCATTCAATTGCCCGTTGGGAGCTTTTCAATATAAGGTTTTACCCTTTGGTTTGGCTGGGGCCCCTGGGGTGTTTATGCAATCGATCAATGAAGTACTACATGAACATCTGTTTAAAGGGGTATTGGTCTACTTAGATGATGTATTGATTTATACTGAAACTCTGGAAGAACATGTACATTTGGTTAAGCAGGTGCTTCGCAAACTAAGAAAAGCTGAGTTGTATGCCAAACTGTCAAAATGTGCCTTCCATCAAACACAAATTGATTATCTGGGGTACCGGATCTCAGATAAAGGCATCAAAATGGATCCTGCTAAAATCCAAGCTATCTTAGAATGGGAAAGACCCCGCACCCGTAGGCAACTTCAAAGTTTCCTTGGATTCAGCAATTACTACAGGTTATTCATAAAGGGGTTCGCTGAAATAACCTTGCCCCTGACTGATTTGCTTTGGACAAAGGGGGTGGGAGAAACCCGCTGGGTAAAAAACCCAGGTGCACTGCTTAGATGGACTCCGGCTTGTCAGGCAGTGTTCGACAAGCTGAAGGAGGCTTTTACACAGGAACCTATTTTACAACATCCTGACCCCTCCAAGCCTTTTGTTGTTCAGGTGGATGCCTCTGATTATTCTATTGGAGCCCTGTTGTTGCAAGCCGATGGGGCAGGGTGCTTAAAACCATGTGCCTACCTGTCCCGCAAATTCTCTGAGACAGAGAGACGTTGGCATGTGTTGGAAAATGAGGCTTTTGCAGTTAAAGCGGCTTTGGACTCTTGGCGCCATTTGTTGGAAGGGGCTAATCACCCATTTGAGGTGTGGACTGACCATAAGAACTTGGAAGCCCTTAGTACCCCTCGCAAGCTGAGCCCTAAACAAGCCCGCTGGGCTCAGTTCTTTAACCGCTTCAACTTCAAACTGAAGTTTATCCCAGGGAAAAAGAACTTTTTAGCAGACGCGCTGTCCTGGCAACTCCAGGACTCCAGCACAGCACCAGAGGTGGTCAGTACGCTGTGGACACAGCCACAACTAGGAATGCCTGCTGTGACCCGCAGCCAAGCCCGTGCACAGCAGCCAGCCGGCAGTGATTCCGCGCCACAAGGCACCTTGTCAATTTCGTCTCAATTGCAACAAAAGTTTCTAAAGGAGCAGAAAACTGACACTTGGTTGCTAGCCAATAGAGACAATGTTACTTTTGATCAGGGATTCGCTTGGAAATCCAACCGTCTCTATGAACCCTGACAGCTTGCGAAAGGAGGTTTTACTCCGTTCACACGATGATAAGCTTGCTGGGCATTTTGGTTTTGTAAAAACATTGCACCTCATCCGCAGGCAGTTTTGGTGGCCCACATTGCACAAAGATGTGAAGGATTATGTGGTGTCTTGTTCTGTGTGTGCTATATCTAAACGTAAAGTGGGAAAGCCTCAAGGCTTGTTGCAACCAGTGGCCAGTCCCGCTTGCCCCTGGGAGGAGGTGTCCATGGATTTTATAGTGGAGTTGCCTCCTAGCCAATGAAAAACTGTGATTTGGGTCGTAAAAGACTATTTCTCCAAGCAAGCGCATTTTATCCCATGTGTCTCCATTCCTTCAGCACGACAATTGGCCCGCCTATTCCTTGTACACGTGTACAGGTTACACGGGTGTCCCTCCCGCTTGATTTCGGACAGGGGCACACAATTCACCTCTCAATTTTGGTGGGCATTCTTAAAGCTTTTGGGCACTAAACAGGCATTGTCCACGGCATGGCATCCTGAGACTGACGGGGCCACAGAGGCGTTAAATTCAACACTGGAGCAATATCTGCGTGCTTTCGTGAATTATCAACAGGATGACTGGGTTGACCTCCTTCCCTTTGCTGACGTTGCCTACAACAACGCTGTTCATCAAAGCACCGGTCGAACCCCTTTTCGCACCGTACACGGCAGGGATTTTGTCCCTATCCCTGACTTGCCACAGCCATCCATCCCACCTGCCTCGCCGTCCGAATGGGCAACACAGCTGGCGGACACTTAGCCAGTCATCCAGCAGGCACTAGCGGATGCCCAGTCTGCTTACAAACAGCACGCTGATAAAAAGCGTGCCCCTCACCCTGCGTTTCAATGGGTGACATGGTATATCTGTCTACTAAGTTCATCAAGTCCTCTCAACCTTCGAAAAAATTAGCTCCTAAGTTTGTGGGTCCATTTCCTATTGTCGCACAAATCAACTCTGTAACTTTTAAACTTGATTTGCCGCATAACTTGAAACGCTTACACCCTGTCTTTCATTGCAGTTTGCTCAAACCCCTTACTCGCTCTGACCGCTGGCATGATCAACCTCCGCCGCCTCCCCCCATCATGATTGACTGGCAACAACACTTTGAAGTAAAAGAAAAACTTGACTCTCGCCGGCTTCACAACATGCTGCAGTACCTAGTTCACTGGAAACACTTCCCCCACCCTGAGTGGGTGGCCGCTCACGATGTCGCTTCCCCTGTACTTGTTACTCGATTCCATAATGCTTACCCCTCCAAACTGGGTCCTTAGTTTTTTTTGGGGGGGCAGTATGTCATGTTCACCGTTTCAATGTGCTTGGTACATCGTAACGTTTCGCATGTCATTAGCCTGATACATGTTTGATCTCAGAAGGGAGGAAGATTCCTCTTCGGGGAGTTCTTATCTATTTGCTGCTGGGTTGGAATGTATTTGGGTTATCTCATGTATTCAAGGTTGCTTTCCCAGGATGTGTAGAAAATGGTTACCAGCACCTGGGAGGGGGGTGGTTGCTATGGCTGGTAGGGGGGAGGGATTATGTTTGGAGCTGAGGGTTTTTAGTTTGTATTTGGCGCACTTTTAGTCATTCTCAGCTTTCTCTGTAACTGTCATAATTTCCCTAATAAATCAGATTTCATTTAAGTAACCTCTTGTGAGTCTGAGTACTTGGGATAGGCAACCATTACAGAAATCTTCTTTATTCTTTCAGTAGTCATGCCATAAAGGTTAACCTTTTCTAGAGTATTTCTACTGATTTAATTGGCTTTATTCAAAAACAAGAGTATATCCATTTGTGAACCAAAATTGCGAAGAGCTATTTGTTCAACATTGCAGCAGTGAAAAATTGGAGGTTGAGAACCTCTTCTTCTGGAAACCCACCTCAATCTTCACACACTGGTCTACCTTCTGCTTGGGGTGGCAACTTGATCATTCCTTAGCTTCCAGGTGGCACCTAAGTTAGCTCGAGAAAAATCTTTCAAGATGTGACATCGGGATTCTTCACCTGAAGAGCAGGCAGAGGCTGTGACCATGAAGGCCTTTATACAATTACATCCCATGAACTAGTTGCAGCCCTTCCTGGAACAGGAAGCTTTGCTTTCACTTACTCATGCCCTTTTCCCCTTGTAGCTGGACTGTTGGAGTTCCCTTTATATGGGTATCCTTGAAGACTATTTAGACATTTCAGTTGGTTCAGCATGCAGCAGCCCAAGGAATTATGGGAATGCCTGGGGTTTACCCATGTAATATCATTAGTACAGGAGTATTGGTTGCCAAGTACACCTGAGCACCTTTAACTTTTAATGCCCTATATGGCTTAGGGTTTGGATATCTCTGTAACTACCATCTCTGAGTTGAATCTGTCTGTCCAGTGAGATCTGCTTGCTAAGGGTCTCAAATGTGAAGGAGTGCCAACTACAGGGACACCAGGCTTATGCCTTTTAAATGATGGTATTTCATCTACCCTCAAATTTGGACCATCCCTCATTATATTTTGAAAAAATCATGAAAATTCTTCAGAAAAGAATTTGGGACTGCCTGGGTAGTGACACTTCAGGAATGTGTTCATGTTACTGATTTTTAAAAACCCTTTATATTACTTGTAAGCCACTTGAAGTCTTTGGAAATGGAACTGCACTGAAGCCAAAGTAATAAAATAGCTAATATGAAAATAATATTAACAATTATTCTGTAAAGGTCTACTAGTCTTGATTAGTTTCATCAAATGAATTTTTTCCTCCAGGCATGGTATCTACACTAGGTGCATAGCATGGTATCAGTTCCTCTGTTATCTAGTGAGAAGGATGCTAATGCATGCTTATGTCCACCTCCTGGGGTAGGATCTGGTAATATTTTTGCGGCATGATGGAATGAGAAATTGGTTGGTCTCCAGCTATCATTGTTCTATAATTCCACAGCTGTGACAGACATAAAAAGGAAGCTATTATTACTCTCTGTATGTATGTGTGTGTGTGTGTATGTGTGTGTGTGTATGTGTATGTGTGTGTGTGTATGTATGAATGTATGTATATATATACATATACATATACATATATATATATAAATAAAATGAGCTGAATAATGTTCATACCCAGTTTGCCAGTCTTAAATTGAATGGCAGATTAGGATGCTATTTGATTTAGCTTAAACCTAAGTTAGCCATTGTGAGAGGAAAAGCTAGGTAGAGTTTGAGATGCATGGCAGTGTAGACGTTAGTTGGAATCTTAATACTTGCCCATACATTGCATCCATCTTCAGTAGCACAAATTAAAACTTTCCCCTTATTGGAACTTCTAAGACATCTGCTAGTTTACTTCTCTTTATCCTCAAAAGCTTAAGAGAGAGAGCTTTTGCCCTCCACATGTTCTGTTCTTGGCAGTTCCAATAACATAGTGGGAGTTACAATTTTCCAGCATTTTTATAACTGACTGTTAATTGTGACATATTTCTGAAGGTTATGTAAGAACTTATCAGGAAAAACAGATGTTGTATTTGAAGATAATTTTTCTCACATGTTTTGTACATGTGAGAAAACACGTGAGAATTATTTTTTTCACATTATTTTCCTGAGCTAGAGATACTGAGAAAAACAAATATTGATTTAATGTGATCAGTCGATAGTTTCTGTTTCAGCAAGGCATATGAGTAATTCATTTTTTCATCTGTTCATGGACATCTTGTTGTGAGAAATAACATATAGATACAGATGCATTAATCCTTCTTCTTCCCACCGCCAACCCCCACACTGTTGTTGTTTTTTCCCTAACCAAAAGATCTTTTAATGCTGTTAATTTCATCTGAATATGTGTTAACCCTTCTATTCTTCTTTTGTTCTGGTTACTTTTGAAGCTGCTTTTCTTCTGTGAGTACTGAGATTTATCCACCACTGCCACTCAGAATTAGCATGAGCTCGTCTATAATACTGCCTGCTTGCTTCTCCTTGAGACCAGTATCCTATGTAGTGTTACATGTTAAGAGAAAAGCAGCAGAATTTGGATGTGATCCCTGGCTCAGTGTTCCTAATGAAAATGTTTGGGGTCAGAGTTCAAACTGTGAATGTTTTTTTAGTTTTAATTTTTAATTTAATTTAGTTTTAATTTTAATTTTTGAATTAGTCTCAAAATACTGATGCTAACTAGTGCAACTAGTTTAGCACAGGTGTAATGTTGGTATTTCTATACCATTCTGGGACAATTGCAATCCTAAACTATGTCTAATGACTACCCCACAAAGAACACATTGCAGTATTTCGACCTTGATGGTACCTGTGCATGTGACAGTGACAATAGTCTGTCATATCCAACCTGGTTTATCAGCTGAAATTGATAAAAGCCTTACTTGTCATATGTGTCTAGCATCAATGTCAGATCCAGGAAGACTATTAGTTCACACATTTCTCCCAATACTGAATCAGCAATAACTCCATATTGTCTAAAATTCAAATTCAGTTTCTTCTTAGCCAGTATTTACAGCCTGGAGACATGAGCTCTGAGCTAACAAGAAAGGAGAACATCTGCATATAAACAACATATTGGCAGAAATTAGCTTTGTTCAAAAATATATAATAGAACTTTGTGAGATTTGCATGAGTCAGTTTGCGAAAGGCTGAGCAGAATTCTTCCAGTGCCAACTTTGGGTAGTGACCAGTGCTCTGCTAAGCAGTATTTCCAATGACAGGTTTCTCACACATTTCAGAAGATACTTGTTGAGTGGTATCAAAAGCTGTTGAGAGAAACAGAATATTAATAGGTATTACATGAATGAAATTTTCACTGATAGACTATTTGAAACATTAGGAAATGATTACCATTATATGAAAACATGATAGTATTAGTTATTTATTTCATGATGTAATGTATCAATTCAAACAGACATTTTTCAGTAGATATTCTAATATCTTATTTAAGGCAATGTCTAGAATAAAATATTATTATAGCATATTGTACCGATCAGAAACTAAAAATATACCCTTTCATCTTAATATATAGTCATCTGTCATGACATTTAAAGTCTGTTACTTACCCCCAAGTATAGCACATAATGACCACTCTCATTAAAACAACCTTTTCTTGTAGTACTTATAATGTTGGACTCCTACTGGTAATATAATGAGGGTAGACTGCATTTTGATTGAGTAACCACTAGGGAGAAATTTAATTTAATTAAATTCATCTTCATTAAAGTATTACATTCAAGTAAAGTAATTATGAAGGCCTGTACTGTATAGGAGCAATCCTGCTGTTTAAGAACAGAGAAAGATCACATTAGACAGATCATAACTTCTAAAAAAGCCCTTCTGCCTATAATTATCTTCAGTATTTGAAAAAAAGTGGTGCTTCAGAAATATGCACTTACTGTATTTTCTACATTTTAATTCATTCTTTTTCTTTATATTGTTATATAACTCAGTCATTGTGTGATGCTATTCTCTCTCTCTCTCTCTCTCTCACATTCACACACACACACACACATGCACACACAGACTTTTGTCCAGTTTTTACCTTGGTATTTTGCTATGCTTGTCCCTTTGTCTAAGGAGGTAAGCAATACCCAAGGTAAGTTTTATGGCTATCCTAACTATTAGTTCAAAAGCCTTTACACCTGCAACTTCTTTTAACCATTATTTGTGCTTTTAAGATACCGTAAAAGTTCCCTTTTCAAAATTTGTTCTGGATTTAATAATTATAATGATGAAATGTTGATTGGGAGTGGAATCACTATACACATTTAATTGTAGTTAGGGAAATATTTCATAGAACTACAGAACCTTAGAACTGTGGAACTGGAAGAGACTGCATGCAGCATATAGTCCAAACCTCTGTAATGTGTAGGAAAACCAATTAAACCTTCTTCAAGAAATGGCAGTTCAACCTCTTAAAAACCTGTCATGGAGAGCACAACCTTTGTGAGAAGACTGGTCCACTGTTGACCTTACCGCCTGGAAAAGTAAAATTTTCATTGAACTAGGATAGGAGGAGCTACACTGCCTGGAGAGAGAGGGAGAGCCTATATAATTTGAGTATTATAGAACTGAAGTACTGTTTTCTGTTGTATAAAATGATTCTTTTGGACAAATCTGCAGGACAGAAAGTATGTGTGCAAACAAAAAGTGGCTCTTCAAGACTATGATAGACTATTCCTGTACAAGCTACAGCTCTATCATTGCATGCATTGGAATGCCCTGCCCTCTTCTTGCCTTTCTTAATGGAACCACAAAAGCTTTTATTGTACTAGCCTACATTGGCCTGAATCTGCCAGATTTTTATTTTATTTAGCCTTTTAAGAAAAGAAAAAGAAAAATACCCCAAAATTTAAGGAACAGCCAGTGTACTTAGGGGAGTCATATCACATAAAATGAAAAGGTAGTTCCAGTGTTGGAACTACCACAAATTGTCTGTGGTATCTAGTCATGAGGCAAAAACTTATGCCTATCTGGTAGGCCATAAATGCCAGAATATTAAATCGGACTTATTCCCAGATAAGTGTACATACCATTGTAGGCTTGGTTATCCTTTTCTGTATATCTATCTTGCAGCTTTTTCATCTCTAGTCCACTCATATTTTAAGTTGAAGAATACTTAGGAAAATAATTCTGAGAATGTTTTCTATCTACTAAAATTTTCTCTGTGTTTAGTATAAGTTAAACATGAAATAACAACTGATCAGGTTTTCAGCTTTGAAAAGAAAATCATAATCTGCTGAAATGTAGTCTTGATAAATCAGTGGTATTAACCTTTGCAAACTTGCATGTATGATTGTTTTTCTCCATTTGCAAATAGTCCTTTGCAAAGGAAAATGGCTATTATCATGTTATCTTTGATTCTCTTGACTGATCAGTAGTTGTAAGGAGGTTTGTGAAGAAGTTGTTATTTACAGAGCTTTACAATTTGGGGATTGTTTTTGGGGGTGGGGGGAGGGAATGAGGAATTCTATTGGTCCTGAGAATTAATCTTTAGATGAGCGTGCCTATTCTATAATAATTAAGGTACTATATGGATTTTTTTTCTGAGACGTTCTGAAGTTATTCATAATTGTTTGTCCAATTTTCCTCATCATAGTGTTTTTTTATGGAATGATATCTTCAGTCTCTGACTCTAGCCAGCTAATAAACAAGTTACCTGTATAATTTTATTTAGATCATGATGTTTATAACAGGCTGCTGGGCAAGGAAAACTGCAGGGGAGGATTATATTTCTGGCTTTCCATAATAGCAGGTACCTTGCTTGAGTAGAGGTCCGTTCATGTCGAAATCAACTTATTTTCTTTTGTCTTGCTTATGTTACAGCCTAGTATATGATACTGGGATAGAGTTGATTCACATAGGAAGGGGTTTTTGCAAGTAGGAATGAAAATTTTCCCAGACTAAATAGAGACTATTGCTTTACCATTTACTTGTATTTTGCATTCTTCTGAAAGTCGTTAACAGATACCGAACCAAGAATCACTGTATATCCTTCAGAAGGTTCAATATATATTGTACAATTATAAATTAGATTATGGCATTTTGATGTATTTTCATTACTTGTAAAAATGGTGGCACAATAATGTATTTCTGTAAAAAGGTCATAGAGCAGTATGTTGAAAGATCAACAACTACTTGTTCATAATTTGTGATATATACCTTACAGACTTTTGAGTAGAGCAGGTATTCTGTAATCGCTTCACTTTTTTGGTAATAGAAAGCAGCCAGTTCTGTTACATTGCTATGGACCTTAAAATAGCCAGCTGTCATTAATGTTTGTGTAAAATATTTTTCTTCTTAAAAATTCCACTCTTTGAAGAATAATGGGACAAAATTCGCTTTCTTATGGCATCAGATGATATTTATTTATTTATTTCGTATGGCATAGCAGAATGCAGCATTGTTGCATAAAAATCACAAAAACAATATATAAAAGTGTATAAAATATAGGACATTGGGACAATAAATTATTTTAAAAACACACAATACAAATGATGAATAAAATTATGAATAAATTAAGTTATGTGTGAGAAGTTACTAAACTAACTAAGCCTATGGCCGGATATCTAGATCATTTAACCATTGGACAGCTGTACTCTTGAAATGATGTTGTTCTTGCAGGGAGCCAGGGAACCTTCTGAGGGGACATTCCATTGCGATATGATGTAAAGTTTGTGGGACATTCCCAAAGTCACAGTTAGGATTATCAACCAGCCCTCATTTATGTATATGGTAAAGATGATATAATAAAAGTTTACTAATCTTTCATTGTTATAGAAACATTTCAAAAGAAAAAGGAATGATGCTTAAGGAACACTGAAGATAAAGTTACACTAAAGTTGAAGCCATATTTTACATTTTCTAGGATTTCCAAAGTCTATTTGATTATTTTTGTTTGGACTAGCAACTGGCAAAGCACTCTGAAATGGTCAGATATATAGTATGTTATGCTCTTTGTATCTGGTATACTTTTATATATTCAATGACAGCTTCTGATTTTATTTGTTTGTTTGTTCATTTGTTTGTTTGTTTTACTGTTGGACATCTTTCTTCCTGGAACTCCCCTGACCTTTCTGGTGAAATGAATTGTCTGTCTGCTTTTCACTACCCTCCCCCAAACTTTCAATCTACAGCTCTTCTGCAGTTGTCCCAGCTACCATTTGCTTTTCTTCAACAGGGATGCATTCTCAGCTTGCTGCTTCAATTAGCTTTTTAACAGACCCCCTGGCAACTTCCATTGTCTCCTGCTGCCGGTTCTTTTTTCCTGCTGCTTTTTATCACTTTGCTTGTATTTTTGGCAATCTCTGAGTTGCCTAGACTATTGTTTGGAGAACTACTGGTTCCCTGCTGATGTTATCACTAATTCCCAACAGATCTTTTAATAAATCTTGTTCTTTCTTTGCCCAGTTGTAACCAGGTTTGTGTTTTTTGCTTTAGCCTAGATTCTTTAAGGCAACCACCAGATATTTACAGTTCTTAGAAACAGGTAATTCTCCCCAGGTTCATACAACAAGACAGACACAAAAATAGCAAGAAAACATCTCCCATTTTGAAGAAGAAAGCTCTCCTCTAGAATTCTTTTAATGGTACTTTCCTATAAACATTTATCTCTAAGGCTGCAGAGTTGGAGTTTCACTGCAGTTGAATTCCTCTGACAACTTGTTAAGTGGTCACCCATGTTTGCAGACTTTCATTGATTTATTGCAGATACTTGATTTTAAAAACTGTTCTTCGTGTTACATGAAAAACTTATAGACTTGCCTTTTAATTCCTCTTAACAGAGTATTTTGATTGAACCAATGCTAGATAATTCTTAAGGGAAATGAGAAGATAATGATGTACCATGTAAAATTTATATTAGCAAGTTTTCTTATTTACCCAGGGGAACTTATCAACCAAGAAATTTAATAGTTCTTACCAACTTTCCTGTGGGATTCTTTTAGTTATCCATATTAATAGTGTTAGGAAATGAATTTTTGTCAGGTGTGTTCTCTTTTAACTTTTTGCTGTATGGTCAAACTGGGAGCAACATTAATTTATTCCCATTCAACAAACCATTTATAGTTTGAAATACTGCTGAGAGGATTAGTTTTATAACCCTGACTAAAGTTGCAGTTTTGAGATATTAAACTAGTGAGTTTAAGGCCCACATTGATACCATTTGATCTCTATAATACAAGTTGCAGTTTCTGAATCAGAAGAAGTTTTTTTATTTTTATTATTAAAAATAGGAAAGCATTTAAGGGACTAAAATTCTTAATATTTGAAACTTAATTTCTATAGGTGTCTTTTTAATAAAATATACATTTATTCATCTGTGAATATTTTTCAAATTGAAATGGATGTTACAAAAATGTCCATCTAATTTAATAAATCTCTTGTTTGTAGTAACAATTCCTTTGTTATCTTTTCTGTTTGTTTCTTTTATGTAACCTCACTATTTCCAGAACTCTGTTTTGCTTGGCAATGCAACATTAAAAAAAGATTGCATTTATTCCATAATAATTTGTTGTGGGTCATATTGCCCAAGATAGGAAAGCTGACATAAGAATAATGTAGGGCTAGATGCAAAAGGGGCAACAGCTATCCATGTATTCTTTTTTTTTTTTTGTACCCCCCCTTTCTCTCTCTCTCTCTGTCTTCATCTCCCTACAGTAACAGGGAAACATCTCATTACTCAAAGTCCAAACTTTGCAGGAAGCCTTTGAAAATATCCTATAGACTATATGAAATTAGGCCCAGAGTCATGCATGCTCCAGGGCTGCTGGTTTCCATCACATGTTAGGAATATGTTCTCTATCATGTTGTATTTGTTATTTTAAATTATAGTGCTTGGCTGCTATGATAATTCCTCTTGTCTTTTCTTGGTTCTTTCATATACTGCTGCACTCTACTCATAAAACCTCACCTTCAAATAATGTGTAGTATATTGCTGTATCTTTATTTTTGGCTTTTAGAGACATGCAAGATACCTGTTAGAAATGTAGCATTCAAATGTTTTTCCTACCAACTTGGACTAAATTCTACTCCCACATCTAAAACCCTTAGGAAAATAAATTACACCTATCACCACATCAACCTTTAGTCCATAAAGTAATTTAATTAAAGTTTCATAATGGGCACTAACTTAGTGGTGTTTTTCTAGGATTAGTTCAGCAGTTCACAACCTTTTATTTTATGTGGACTACAGATATTCATCACAGATACCAGAGTTCACATGATACTCCCTATAACATCTTTGTTGTTGTTTATTCGTTTAGTCGCTTCCGACTCTTCGTGACTTCATGGACCAGCCCACGCCAGAGCTTCCTGTCGGTCGTCAACACCCCCAGCTCCCCCAGGGATGAGTCCGTCACCTCTAGAATATCATCCATCCATCTTGCCCTTGGTCGGCCCCTCTTCCTTTTGCCTTCCACTCTCCCTAGCATCAGCATCTTCTCCAGGGTGTCCTGTCTTCTCATGATGTGGCCAAAGTATTTCAGTTTTGCCTTTAATATCATTCCCTCAAGTGAGCAGTCTGGCTTTATTTCCTGGAGGATGGACTGGTTGGATCTTCTTGCAGTCCAAGGCACTCTCAGAATTTTCCTCCAACACCACAGTTCAAAAGCATCGATCTTCCTTCGCTCAGCCTTCCTTATGGTCCAGCTCTCACAGCCATATGTTACTACAGGGAACACCATTGCTTTAACTATGCGGGCCTTTGTTGTCAGTATGATGTCTCTGCTCTTAACTATTTTATCGAGATTTGTCATTGCTCTTCTTCCAAGGATTAAGCGTCTTCTGATTTCCTGACTGCAGTCAGCATCTGCAGTAATCTTTGCACCTAGGAATACAAAGTCTTTCACTGCTTCTACATTTTCTCCCTCTATTTGCCAGTTATCAATCAAGCTGGTTGCCATAATCTTGGTTTTTTTGAGGTTTAGCTGCAAACCAGCTTTTGCACTTTCTTCTTTCACCTTCATCATAAGGCTCCTCAGTTCCTCTTCACTTTCAGCCATCAAAGTGGTATCATCTGCATATCTGAGATTGTTAAAGTTTCTTCCAGAGATTTTAACTCCAGCCTTGGATTCCTCAAGGCCAGCTTGTCGCATGATGTGTTCTGCATACAAGTTGAATAGGTAGGGTGAGAGTATACAGCCCTGCCGTACTCCTTTCCCAATCTTAAACCAGTCTGTTGTTCCGTGGTCTGTTCTTACTGTTGCTACTTGGTCGTTATACAGATTCTTCAGGAGGCATACAAGATGACTTGGTATCCCCATACCACTAAGAACTTGCCACAATTTGTTATGGTCCACACAGTCAAAGGCTTTAGAATAGTCAATAAAACAGAAATAGATGTTTTTCTGAAACTCCCTGGCTTTTTCCATTATCCAGCGGATATTGGCAATTTGGTCTCTAGTTCCTCTGCCTTTTCTAAACCCAGCTTGTACATCTGGCAATTCTCGCTCCATGAACTGCTGAAGTCTACCTTGCAGGATCTTGAGCATTACCTTACTGGCATGTGAAATGAGTGCCACTGTTCGATAGTTTGAACATTCTTTCGTGTTTCCCTTTTTTGGTATGGGGATATAAGTTGATTTTTTCCAGTCTGATGGCCATTCTTGTGTTTTCCAAATTTGCTGGCATATAGCATGCATTACCTTGACAGCATCATCTTGCAAGATTTTGAACAGTTCAGCTGGGATGCTGTCGTCTCCTGTTGCCTTGTTATTAGCAATGCTTCTTAAGGCCCACTCAACCTCACTCTTCAGGATGTCTGGCTTTAGCTCACCGACCACACTGTCAAAGCTATCCCCGATATTGTTATCCTTCCTATACAGGTCTTCTGTATATTCTTGCCACCTTTTCTTGATCTCTTCTTCTTCTGTTAGGTCCTTGCCATCTTTGTTTTTGATCATACCCATTTTTGCCTGGAATTTACCTCCAATGTTTCTAATTTTCTGGAAGATGTCTCTTGTCCTTCCTATTCTATTGTCTTCTTCCACTTCCGCGCATTGCTTGTTTAAAAATAATTCCTTATCTCTTCTGGCTAACCTCTGGAATTTTGCATTTAATTGGGCATATCTCCCCCTATCACTGTTGCCTTTTGCTTTCCTTCTTTCTTGGGCTACTTCTAGTGTCTCAGCAGACAGCCATTTTGCCTTCTTGGTTTTCTCTTTCTTTGGGATGTATTTTGTTGCCGCCTCCTGAACAATGCTGCCAACTTCTGTCCAGAGTTCTTCCGGGACCCTATCTACTAAGTCCAGTCCCTTAAATCGATTCTTCACCTCCACTGCATATTCCTTAGGAATATTAGTGAGCTCATATCTAGCTGATCTGTGGGTCTTCCCTAATCTCTTTAGTCTGATCCTAAATTGTGCAAGAAGAAGTTCGTGATCTGAACTACAGTCAGCTCCAGGCCTTGTTTTTACCGACTGTACAGATGTCCGCCACCTTTGGCTGCAAAGGATGTAATCAATCTGATTTCGGTGTTGTCCATCTGGTGAAGTCCATGTATAAAGCCGTCTCTTAGGTTGTTGGAAGAGAGTGTTTGTTATGCAGAGTGAATTGTCTTGGCAAAATTCTATCAGCCTGTGTCCTGCTTCGTTTTGTTCTCCCAGGCCATACTTACCTGTAATTCGAGGTGTCATTTGACTGCCCACCTTAGCATTCCAGTCTCCTGTGATGAAAATAACATCTCTTTTAGGCGTGTCGTCCAGTAGGTGCTGCAGATCCTCATAGAACTGCTCTACTTCAGCTTCTTCAGCATTTGTGGTTGGGGCGTATATTTGGATCACTGTGATGTTAGATGGCTTGCCCTGAATTCGAATTGAGATCATTCTGTCGTTTTTTGGGTTGTATCCAAGCACTGCTTTAGCCACTTTACTATTAATTATGAAGGCTACTCCATTTCTTCTGTGGTCCTCTTGTCCGCAGTAGTAGATCTGGTGGTCATTTGATGTGAAGTGGCCCATTCCAGTCCATTTCAGTTCACTGACGCCCAGAATGTCTATCTTTAATCTTGACATCTCACCAATAACCACATCCAATTTGCCCTGGCTCATAGATCTTACATTCCAGGTTCCGATGGTGTGTTGATCCTTAGAACATCGGATTTGCCGTTCACCACCAGCACCGTCGGCCGCTAGCCGTCCTTTCGGCTTTGAGCTAGCTGCGTCATCACGTCTGGGGCTAGTTGAGCTCATCCTCTGTTCCTCCCCAGTAGCATTTTGACCATCTTCCGACCTGGGGGTCTCACCTTCCGATGGTATACCGACATATCTCTGGTTGTACTGATCCATTTAGTTTTCGCGGCAAGAATACTGAGGTGGGTTGCCATTACCTTCCCCAGGGATCGCATTTAGTCTGACCTCTCTGTCATGACCTTCCCGTCTTGGGTGGCCCTTCACGGTTTAGCTCATGGCATCATTGAGGTGCTCAAGCTCCAGCACCACGACAAGGTAACGATCCTTTGCTGAAGCCTATAACATCTATTCAACCCCAAATTTAAATAAAAGTTAATTTAAAAAAATAGAAAATTGGATATGGCAAAAACCTTGTGAGATTGCCAAAATCGTGTAGAGGTTTGATTATTGTAAAACAATATTTGCAGTGCCTTCAAGATATACAAGTTAGGAACTACTGATTTAGAGAGAGACACAGGTGGTCTTTGTTTAGCGACCACTCATTCAGCAACCATTCGAAGTTATGAGGGTGCTGAATGAGTGATACTTATGACCAGTCTTCAAAGTTCTGGCTGCCACAGTACTCCCAGAGTCATATGATCATAAACTGGGCTCTTGGCCTGTATGTCTGAACATCACAGCACCCTGTGGTCATATGATCATGATTCGCGACCTTCCCTGCCAGCTTCACACAACCAAAGTCAATGGGGGAGCTGGAAGTCATGTGAGGTCCTCACTTAATGACCTGCAGTGATTTGCTTAATAATTGTAAAGGGAATGTCAGAACTGCCATCACTAAATGGTGCAGTCACATCATGTTGCACTTTACAATTGCATCATTTAAAGATGGAAATTCTGGTCCCAATTACCATTGTTAAGTGAGTACTACATGTAGAGGGTATAAATCCATGACTATTTACCATGATAATTAAGTAGAATCTTGATATTTAAATAGACCAGTAATAAGTAAGAGTGCCTTCCTAGTTATTAGAGTTCAACTTCCATAATTCTTTTCTATTGGCTAGGATTGTGCAGAACTTCAGTTTTGACAGGAAAAATGTTCCTGGAGTGCATCTTAAAATAATGTCCTTTCTGCTGTATCACATGACTGCTTCTATTATGCAGTGTGATAGACTGACACAGATACTACAAGTGTTAGTAAAAGGACCCTTTTTCCTATGAATCCAAAGATCTTATCTGTTCACAAAATTTCTGCCACTATTTTGGCTTGTCATTTATCAAAACGTGAATTGGTGAGATTGCTTTTTGCAAGCACAGTGCTCTCAACTAAGCCAAGCTTACATCTTTGATACTCAGTTAATGATAAAGGTTTGTTAAGTCTATAGAATTACAAGTCATTGTTTCTAACAGAAGCACTTCCTAATTTAATGTTATGTTTCATTGATATCTGTAAAAGTAACAGAATAATTTGTGATATTAACTGAATCCAAACAAAGAACCTTGGCATTTTTGTAAGCAAGTCATATACTGTAGTTAAAGTATTTGTCAAATGCTATGTTTATCAGGCTTATAATGCTCTTTCTACTCACATAAGTTTTGTCATTTTCAATTGTAACTTTGAGGATTACATTTCTGCTTGTTTGCTTTTGTTTTTTGGAGTCCTTTGTGGCTATATACACATTTTTATGGAAAGTTATTTAGGCCTTCTCCAGCTGCTTTCTTCATCCTAATCATACTCCTGAGATCAGCTGAGCATCTGAGTAACAGAATATGCATTGTTACGGTGACTATATAGATTCATTGCTTTTTTTTATTTTCCAGAATCTTTCACATACCACATAAATGTGAGGAGCCAAGCCATCTATAAAATTGAAATAACACTATTATACAACAGAAAGTACCAAGTCACAATCACCAAATAACATGAAGTAGAGGGTTTGAATTGGCCATTCATACATGAGACTAGTTTTACTGCCAAATTGTATCATCTTTTCCTTCAGAATTATAGTATTAGTTTAGGAAAGGATGAATGTGTCAGGTTGGTGCTTTAGCTGCATTCAACTTTGTAATAATTATCTTTGGGTTTATGAACTAAATATGGCAATTAATAGAATGACATATTCATTCTATTTCTTTTATTTTAAATTTTTTATTGCTTTTAATCTATAAACAGCAAAATAATAATTAAAAAATTGAAATACACCCCTCCCAGAAAAGATAAGAAAAAAGAAAAGTAATCTAGAAATAAATATAAACGCAGGTTTATTCCTTGACCACAATGAGTAATATTAATCAAACTTCCCAAAACTTCAATAAAATGCGAGATCATATGTAGAAAGTAAACATATGTATTCCATCAAGAGTTTTAAAACAAATATACTAGAATCTTAATATCTTCAGTCCAAGTTTGTTCTCAACCCAAATTATTGATGCACTGATAGTTCCATTTTTTGGAATATAATTAAATATCATATTCACATCTTAATTTATTTTCCAAACACCTGGTTAATAACATTATGAATATTAAACCAAAACAGTGCTGACTTACAAAATGTGACCCAGTGTTCCTACCAAAGCATTACACTTCCAACATACAGACGTTGAACATCCTTATTATACATTCTCTTGAGTGTCTAATAAACACTATAAAGAACTTTTTGTTGAATTAATTGAATCTTGAGCTTATAGAATATGGATTTAATGTTCTTTAAGATGCTAGGGAAGGTACTGCATATTTGCTGACTTTGAAGGGATCCACCCACTCTCATCTCTTTGGGCCACCTGACTGGCAGAAGGGGCATAAGGTTTTTCTTTGTATTCTTGTATCCTTGAATATTCTTGGATTTCTCCCTTGGGTTATGTTACATTATTCAATATTCCTGAATATTCTTTGATTGCTGTCTCATGTTATTTTCTTATATTGCCTTGGAATAAAGCCTTAAATACTAACATTGGTGTAATCTTAGCTTCCAAATCCAAAAGAAACTGTGACCTGGGGACGGAGCAATACAAGGGTGCAGTATCATCAGTATGGCTGTCCTGGTCAGGTTGTCAAGGTTCTGTCCCAGTGCCTAGAGTCTGTGAGGTATTGGAGGGGAAGTACAGGAAGTACTGTCTATGGGTTTTAGGCCCCTTAGTTCCCAGAACTGAAGAGTTTCTAACCTTAACTGGGTGGCATTGTCCTGCTGAGACTCAGTACATAATTTGTTGGTTCTCCTGGACTCACAGCTCCTGCTTGAGGAGCAGGTGGCAGCTATCGCCAGGGGGCCTTTTCCTCTTATGCACCAATTTCCCCCTTCCTGGATTGGGAGGCCTGCGCAAGATCAACTTAAGTTAAAAGCTTTAATCTTCACAACTGCAAGACTAGTCACCATTGCAAGACTAGTATATGCACAAAACGGGAAGACTCTGAAATACCCACAGCAGAGGAATTGTTGGTGAAGATGAAGAACCAGCAGAGATGGCAAAAATAGCTGGTTTGCTTAGAGAAAGATCAACAACTACATTTATTATATGTAAGCTGCCCAGAGTTGTTGTATGCAAAATGGGTGGTGGAGAAATACGAGAAATAAATAAATAAATAAATATTAGTGACTAGAAATCCCTTATGGATTTTTGCTAGGAAAAAAAGTTTTAATCTAATTAAAATTTATTTATTTATTTATTGAGTGTTTAGGCCACCAACTCCCAACAACTCTAGAGGGTTCACAGATAAAACACACAACAATAAAATAATACAATGATAAAAACAAAGAACGAAATATGGCACAAACTGGATAACAACCAAAGCAAACCCATGTTACCCAAAAGAAGCTTCAGTCACCCTCAGCAAAGGCAAAAAGCCAGGTCATCAAGGCTCTCTGAAATACCACCAGGGTATTTTTGAACTGAAAGGGGGGGAAATAGTGTAATGAGAATATGATCCAAACATTTAAACTGCAATATATCAGAGGTTTCCTCCACATCTCTAGTAGGGCCATAGTGGTAAATAAGAGTCTTCTGGGACTATAAACATAAATAAATGTATCTTATTACTGCCATTTTAATATAACATACACACACACACACACAGAGTATATACAGTATATTTTGAGAGATAAATATTTCTTCTGAAGTACATATTTTTGTTCTACAGCAATTTTGGAAAACTTATGAATCAACTTTACTACATCCACACTTAGATTAAAAAAACTCTGGGGGAGAATATGAGTTAATGTTCCCCATTAAACAATCTGAATTGCTAACGACTTAAAGGATAAATCACTGAAAATCGTCATCTTTCTATTTCAATTTTCTATTTCTGGAGAGAAATAAAATATCACAAGTTACAGTTCTCAGTTGTTGAACCAGAAGCAGTCTGGGCCTCTGGTAAATGAACTTGGAAATAGAGATAGTATGCTACTTCTATCTCTAGCTATTCAGACTATAGTGAAAAAATCTCATGCAATTTCATTTCCATATATAGCACGAAAGTCTAATCTCACTCAGCATTATAGGGAATGTTCAGAAAATGTAAATTATTTCTATATAACAGACCCTGGGCACAGGTCAATTCATCTTTATTTTTTTACAATGCCCATCGAAACACTTCAGCACTTTGAAGTTGATTTATTCTTCTCTTATTTTCCATAGTAACATGTCTTTAAGCTCCCCAATGCTCTTACCTAGCAGTCAGCTGTGCTTTCTCAGATGTTTTTAGACCTACTATAACATGTTTTAATTGCTTTAAAACATAAGCAACATTTTAAACTTAAAAGCAATTCTAGAGTAGATCCACTCAGAACTGTGAAATTTCATAGGGACTGAAGGTTAATAGAACTCTTTGAATATTCTATTCTATTCACTTTCAGTTCCTCTCCGTGCTGTGTTGCCAAAGGAGGAGTCTGAAAAGTAAAAGGCATTTTTTTTATCTTATGATCCATTCCAGGACCCATATCTCACTTGCAAACAGCCATTACTTAAGAAGAGAAAAAATACCAGTTAAATTAGTGTAGGTAGATACAACAATTAGGAGAAAAAAAACAACTTCCACAACTGAAAGATTGTAGCTAAATCAGCCATCACTATGAGAAACTGGAAATCCCATATCGTTCTTTCATCTAATCCTCAATTTATTCCTGTAAGCTCAAATGAGAATCAAACAATGTTGATTCTTGTGCTTAATTCTAGTACTGGGAAATCAAACAAACATAATTAAAAAGCATGTAATTTTAAAAATTGTTCAAAGTGATGCAGATGGCATTATCCCATTTCATCAACATGAGGTAGATAAGAGTTTGTGATGGAAAGCTGCTAAAGCACATTTACAGTATGTCTGAGGTGAATATGTTCAGTATAATGTGTATGTGTATGTGCCTTTGAGTCAGTGTTGATTCCTGGCAACTGCCTGGACGAAACCCTGCAGTTTTCTTGGCAAGATTTCAGAAGTGATTTGCCATTGCCTTCCTCCTAGGGCTGAGAAAGATTGGCCCAAGGTCACCCAGCTGGTTTTGTGCCTAAAGCGGCACTAGAACTCACAGTCTCCCGGTTTTTAGCCTGATGCCTTAACCACTACAAGAAACTCTCTCTCTCTCTCCCAAAGTGGCTCACTCTCTCAGTATAATAGTAATAAAATAAAGAAGGATCAAGGACAGTTGCTCATTTCAACAATTGAAAGACAATTATTTTAATCAGACAATACCTTGAGTTTGTTAGCTCATGCTGCCAGGAAGTAGTTGTATCAGTTTACCACATTGCAAAAACACCATTACCCATACTTCAGAATTCAGGAATAATGTGCCCCCTACTTTTTTCATCTTCTTCCATGGGATTTTTTGTTGGAAGTGCAAACATGTAAGATGCTTGGGAAGTATAGTTGAATATTGTCAGAGGGAAGAATGCTGAGGTAGTAATTGGCACCCACCTAGTTCTGATCATTTCAAAGTAAACAGGCATGCCTATCCTGTGCTCATCAGCCACAAGTGCTTACTGGTTCTGGAGGAGAAGAGAAGGTTTTTGGAGCCTTTTTACAAAAATTACATTATAGAGAATCTATCGTCATATTTGCACAGTACATTGTGAATACTAAATTAATCTATATTCTGGGTTTGCACAATAACCAAACTGTTTAGATTTAAGCAGCATGATAAGCCTCAGAAAACTTAAAAGAAAACTGTGTTGTTCAAATGCAGCATTAGGTCCTTAATGATCAGATTAAGCAAACCTATACTAATAACCTGGGTAGTAACATAACTCTCCTTGCAGATGGAATTGTATCATAGCCGTGTCCACCTATTTGATAATGACATTTCAAATAAGTTAAAACTTGTCATATTGATTTTTATCATAATGACATTCTTTCAACATAGCTATATATTATTCACATGATTTCATTAAATCCATTAGTTAAATAAAATTATAAATCAGGAGTGTCCCCTCTTCACAAAGCAGAAACTCATTTTGTTATATAAATTAGGGAATTATATTTATCTATAATCTGTAATCACTTCTTGAGAAGCATGTGGAGAAATAAGTCCAATTTACTTGACCTCTGCCCTTTCTGACTGATTAAATTACTTAGGCTGGGACAGACCCTGTGATGAAGGGAGACGATCAGTGTGAACTACTGGATGGAGTATAAATTTCTATTTAACATGATTGGGAAAATGATGACTTATAATTCCATGTTTCTGCAGGATACAGGTTATCTGGCTAATTCAGTAGTTATACTGTAAGATTGAGAAAACTTTGGTTATTTGGATGTCTTGGTGGCTTTTAGTTCTATCAGCTATGCTATGCCTATGGATGGTATGCCTCTGGAAGAATGTGCTCTTGGGGGCAATGGACTATGGCTTCAATTCTTTTAGACTGCACTGAAAATCTAGCACTTTTGGGGTATACTCTGAATAGGATGCCATCAGTAGCCTCCTTGACATCCAACATCAAGGAAACAGTAAGCATTCATCAGTAATGGTCTGGATGAAATAATGCAATGGTGTAGTTGATCAAAATAAAATTGGACTTGAGGATTTGACTCAGTGTGGGCTGAAAAGAGTTGCATTTCCCTGAAAGAGCAGATTTGCATTCTGTGTGTATTTCTTATTCCCAGCTTTTAGTAAATTCCTATGGTAGCTATGATGAGAAGCAGATCTATGTGATTACATTAAGTATTCCTGCTACAACCATTCTTGAGTTGATTAGGAACAGTTCGGAACCATTATCCATATCTTGATTATATTTTGATTTGGCTATGCAGTGTGCTTTAGCAGAACTATCCTTGAAAAGAGGAAGCTTCTCTTGGTGCTAAATGTGGCAGTTAGACTGCTAACCAATATACAATACCTAATCATTCTACGCTTGGTTGGAAAATCTATATTGATTGTCAGTTGTTTTCCAGGCATAATTTACAGTGTTGATATTAACTTTTAATGCTACTAATGGTTTAGTGACTGATTATCTAATGGAGCGATTCTCCCATTATGAACTTTTCAGATTCTAAGATTTGCAGGTGAAGCTTATGAAAATGTCCCCACTGTCAAGTCTGTGGGAAAATCATGTATTACTTTCATGCTCTGAAATATATTCTCTCCAGAGTTGTGTTCGGGTACTTTTTACCTACTTTTAGCCTGGTCCATTTAAATATTATTTTTATCAAAAAATGTTCAACAAAATTATAAGAGTTTCTTAATATTCTTTGGTAAATAATTCCATTGTGGGCTGATTATTCACATTTTCTCTAATGTCTAAACCATATAAAACTCCATTATGTTTTCTTTTAATTGCCCTGATTTACTATTTTAAATACTCGAAGCTTAAAGTGCATCTTCCTTTATATCAGTAGTATTTAAAAATGTGAAATGGTAATTATTACAAATTCAGTACAAAATGTCCTAAATAATTCTTTAATGAAGGTCTATTTTATTTAAATATGATTTCTTTTTTTTAACAATATGAATAAAAGCATTACATTCTATTCAAATTAGTTTAAGGAAAGAAATATGACTTGGCTCTTCTTCCAGACTTTGGGCTAGGATGGGTGGAGCCCCTTGTTGGATATATACTACGTTTGTTGTTACCCAGATTTGCCATTTTGTTTATTGCTATCTGTTTTATTGCTTGATAGTATTTTGATGTTTTTTTTTTTATGTTGTAAGCCACCCAGAATTAATTGGAGTCGGGCGGCAGTCGAATAAATAAAAAAAATAATATTGAACATAGGCAAAATAGTTTAAGATTATGTCTGTCTATGTGTATATTTGTAAGTCTTAACACATAATACTCCCAAGTTTTTCCTTTATTCTCTGGGGATTTTTTTTAGTATTGTGTTTATTTTAATTTTTTAAAAAATATAAAAAATCAATGAAATAATATCAACCAAGTCATTTGTCCCTACAATTTGTCCCAAATGTTCAATAAAGACTATTCAGAATGTAGGCTATAATGCTTACATGGGAATAAACCTTATAAGTTTCGGTAGAGCATTGCTAACCAGGAGAATTATTGTTGTTAGCTTGTTTCTTTAGAAAAATTAAAAAAAAAAATCATTAAAAGCAACTGGCTACATCGTTAATTTGTAACAACATGTATTTTACTTCTCAGAATTTTTTTAAAAGACTATTATTCTGAAGCTGTGCATGTTCGTATCTTACAGCCTTACACATAATAAAATGAAAGCATAAAGGTTTCCATGAATGCCGACAGGTTGTGCTAAAGATTAAGATCTCCTAAACTATTCCTCATGTGTCTGAGCAGGATACTTTCTGACACTTTTATTTAACTAATATAAATATTGTGGTCATATTTTTTTAAAAAAAACTGGCTGCCTTAGTTATATAATATATCTAATACAATTAATATTATATTTCTACAGTATTTGAATTTAAAAATCTCTATATACTCATTAACTTGTCTTAAAAACTAGCTAAAAACGTTTTCATTCATAGCTATGATAACATGAATCAAACTAGAGACATTTAGCTTACTGCTAATATTGAAATGATGCTAGAGTGCTCTCCAGGCCGGTAATTGCAATCTCTCTGGAAAATATATGGCAGTATATTGATCCAGGATCCATCACTCACATCTAGTCAGCCACAGGAGCGTATTGACTATGACATTGGAATCTATGGTAGGTAAACAGCATTAGGAAGCATTTGTGCTTTTTAAGCTTTCACACTTCTTGTTTACTTATATATCCATGTGTGTTACTGCTTCACCATGGGATAGCAAAAGGATAATTTCAATTAACAACATTTTATGAACATTGTTGCTTATTGAATAAGAATTATGTTCAATTAAAATTACATTACTTAGAGTTACATATACCCTGAAGACACAGCGCACTGAATCTGAAAATAATCAGAAATGCATTTCAATTCATAGTTTAAGAATGCATGTGATGAGGAAGATTAACTAGTATAAGGGTCTAAAGAAGCCCATGTAAAGAATTGAAAGAGATGGAGAATTTTCAGTTTTATATTTGATACAAAGTCAGATAGGTAGGTAGGTAGATAGGTACAAAATTATATTATAATTTGGCATACACATACTCATAGAAAGTTGAGGCGCAATTTATCAAACCAGAAAAAAGGCCATAAAATCTTTTGTATTAGAGAAAAATAGGAAAAAGTAGAAGCAATAGTGAAAGAAATTTTTGGGGAAAAAAATTGCAATTGGAGTTTTATACTGGCTCAATTAAAGGACCTGGCTTCCTATATGAATGAGTAGACTGAATTAGGACAGCCTTCCTATATTGCCTGTAATATTTCTTAATTGTCAGCATCCCAGAAAACTGAAAATCCTTTTTGATTGGATAACTTGGTTCTACATTCATACAAAAATACATTAATAATTATGTATATATGAACACATAAATTATCAGTATATTTACATTAGCATCTTAAGCAAAGGAAAATATTATACTAGTGGAAGCAATTGTTTTCTCTCTGTTATTTTTCTAAAGAATTTGTTATCGTGATAGAACCAAGGAATGGGACAATTTTCCTACTGTTGAACTCACTTTTTTCTGTAATTGATCTTGTAAAGAGAGATGGACTAGGTGCTCTTCGAATGAATGTGCTCTAGATTGTTCAGTGATTGGATAAATTAATGAAATTTACTCTTCTGCAAATAGGGTATTTTAGTTTTACTTTCTCAAAAATGAGAAGACACAGAACTTCATAAAACCTGTTACAATATCCAAGCATATAGTGGTGCAGCTTTACGATAATTGAGGAATATTTCAGTCACAGTTCTACTGATATTTTTTTTTCTAATAAAGGAATAAGTGCATGCATACAAAGGAATTTATTGTCAAGAAAACTGGGAGGACAATAATTGAAGGTATCAATAATGTGTATAGACTTGTGAATAAAAACAATAAGGCCCAGCTAACTTGTGATATTTCCTGGTGGTAATTTAATGTGCATATATTGAAGATTCTAAACCATGAAAAATAATTTTTAATTTTATGATTTTTGCTGCTTATACTGTCAAGTTTTTGAAGAGAGAGAAGAGGAAAACCAACAGAATAGCAGCACAATATTTCAGGAATTGTAAATAGGAAATTATATATAGAAGAAAGATGCAGCTATCCTCAGAAAATGTCATTAATATATTGACATGGCCATTTTGTATCCTGGAGCTCAGTACCTTTTCCTTACTATCTCTTCTCTTAAACCCTAATGGTTCTCTAAAGCTTTTAAAAAATACATATATGTGCATTGGGTGTAATATGCTTCTTGCTCCTTGAAATGCCATTAACAACCTTTCAATTAATTGTTGTTCTTAACTGGAATGTAATATCAACAGTAGCACTGAAATTGGCCCTTTTAACTTTTTATTCATTTAGTGTTTTAATAAACTCCTGCTACTACAGTTTTTTATTACATAGTTGTAACAAATATTTTTTTACAGAATGCTTCACATATTTCTGTGGTCAGGGGTGGGTGCTGATGCAGATATTTCAGCATGTATGGATACCTCTTCCCTCCTCAGACTCTTTCAAATAGGGAGTGCCATTGCTGAAATCCAACAAGATTTTTCTGTATGTGACATATGAATATTGGTATCTTAGTTGTTGACTTCACATTCATTTTTTCTACTACATCTCAGTAGATCAATAAGCTAACCTTTTCTTCATATTACATGCATTCTTAGATTAATAAGCCATTAAAGAAATAAGAGAAATATAGACTTAATCATTCTGAATGTGGACCAGGAGAATTATTTTAAGTACCAGTGATTTCAGCCTGAGCATGGCATTGTATTATATTTCACTTAAGTTCCATTTATTTCATTGGCTAATTTGCTATTACCAAATCTTGTCAGTTTTGAAAGTTTTGTTTATTTACAGGATTTGTATGCTACACCAACCAGAGGATCTTCGTACCTAACAACAGTAAAAATGCATCATAAAAATTAAATCATAAAGTTAGATAATAAATCTGTACAATATATGACCATAATCATAAGTATTATAATGTTTCCTCTGCCTACTTTCCCTACATCAACAAACCTGTGGGCTATAGGAATGGTTTCGTTAAGAAGCCCCTATTTTCCCTCTGAGCTTTTTGTGGCTGAGGGTAGAGTAGAACTTGGGTCTCCTCATTCCTAGTACAACATCTGAACCACTACTATACTACACTGATTTTTTTGATTGTGCTAGAATTTCATGGCTACACTATCTTCTTTTTTCAATCCTCCATATAATTTCATAAATGTATCTGTTTGGTTCTATGATAATTATTCCATTCTCTTTAATGAGAATTCACCTTAAAAATATTAACATTAGCAAGTAGAATATAATTATAATTACATTCATATTATATATTTGCAGTAGGTTAATTTAAACTCTGATTTGAATTAAAAAGTAGATTTAAACAACAACAGCAACTAAAACCCCATTCATTTATGTCTACCATCCTGGCCTTGGGGGGAAAATGTGATAAGGTAAAGTCAGACACAGAAAAGGTCTGCTACTAGTCCCAATCTTACATATTTTAAAACATCATATAATTTATCTGCCAGTAAATTTGAAATCGCTCACAATTTGTATTATAAAATAGTCATGGTACAGATTTGAGTATAGCATAATTTGACATAACACATATTTTTATTAGTAAATGTTTGTTTTCATCTCTTCATTTAGGACAAAATTAGGACAAAAAAGTATTTATTCCTTGATAAATTTTAATATCATATTATCATAATACCTGCTGACAGAAGATCCATTTTTAATTAACCACAAATACATATCTGTGTAATATAGCAAAATGACCAGAAATTTAGACTGGAAGAAATATTTACCCTTCAGTATAGTAATAAGTATTTCAACAGCAATATATTTACTACTATGAATTTAACAAGAAACCATGCAATGTGAAAAATTATTTAATTTTCTTTTTTAAATGAATGTGGATATTCATATAAACCAAGCACTGAATAGATTTTGTTTTTGTTCCACTTGCACATTTTAATAGCTTGAAATTTTTACCATTTTACCAGCAGTAATGGTTTCGTTAAGAAGCGCCTGGAGGCTATAATTGATAATCATAAGTAGCAGGAGCCCTGTATTTCTGACCTTACCCAGACTGCTGGACCCTTCAATAATGGATTCTTGTAAACTGATTTATTTCCTATTATAATACAATATCCAAGTTCCACACTGTTCTGAGCAAAACTTCTTTTTGAAATAGCAATGTGGGAGGTCAATAAGTGTTTTCTTCTATTGAACTGTAACAATCTTCTGTAATGTCCATACCTAATCTTTTTCATTATATTTTGTAACATAGATGTATTGCCCACCTATGCAAGGTTTGTGGGATAGCCTTTCCTATGGTTCAGAGAGACCTAGGAATCAGTAATGGGAAAAAAAAATGGGGGGTGGAATACAGCTTCCACTTATCATTCAAAAACTAGAGGAATTTTCTAGCCATCGTTTCCTGGGTTTCTACCTCATTCCCATTCTGTCATATTTTAGCTTAACATCCATGTGTTTTATTGAATGTTAAAAGGTAGTAAAGCATGGAAGACTGTAATTCTGTATGGGTTGTCATACATACACTTTATGAATTTAATACTTGAGATGAACATAAATATTCTGTAGCATGACTTTTCTTCCCATTCCAAAATAATGTCTTTTGCCCTGTGGTCTACTGTTTATTTGTTTACAGTTTTGTTTATTTTGAGCTGAGCTCATACGATAATAAAGCTTAATACAAAGGGAAAGTTCCTTCCTTCCTTCCTTCCTTGCTTCCTCCCTCCCTTCCTTCCTCCCTTCCTCCCTTCCTGAGATGGTGCTCAGTTATCTGTACTTCATACTGTGTTTGGTTAAGGGCGTTGAAAATCTTAATGTTTGCTGTAGCTCCTTTTCCAGATGATGCTATCACCAGTTTTGTGATTTTTTTTTAACTGAGAGATTATGGGAAGAAACAAACAGCAAGAAACCATAAGCCTCTGCCAGAGCAGCAAGGAATTTGAAAATTAACACACTGGTGACTACCAGACCCCTAGTAAATCATTCATATAACCAGGTTTGGAATGGTCTACATTTTCTGAGGACTTCTAATAAATGTCATAGATTTACTTTCTGATTAAATCATGAGAAGATAGGCTGGCAAGGAAAGGAGGTGCTATTAACTATAGAGCTGGCAGCAAAACACCAAACTCTATTCCTTTCTCTCTATTCCTTTAAACAATAACAACCATTCATGGTGAGCTTACGACTGATTGTGTAGCTAAACAAAGCTATTCTGGTAAAACCATCAGCATTATATCAGTTGGCAATTTCTGAAGAACTGAAGTTCAGAGGGTCAGACATGACTTGGTCCTTGCTTGGACCTTTCACTCCCCCCCGCCAAATATAATGTGTAAGAAGGTGAATGGCCAAAGAAGGTTTTCATGCATATATACCAATGGCCAGCTTGAAGGAGTGAATTCTGACAAATTGAAATTGAGTCTTAGTCACACACACAAAACCTTTATTGGCATTAAAAGAACAAGAGATACAAAACACATTGACATATCATAAGATTAGCCAAAGAGGAAGCCATGCTCATTGAGAGATTTGTTTACGTTTACTTTTAAGTACTTCATCCAAGAATTTAGCAACAATTCTGAGAGTTTCAGGTACAACCTCTCTCAATATATTGGCAGGATAATGCAGTGTTTACAGTATTTAGTGGATATTTACCCTGTAAAGGTTTTAAAGGTAATTCATAACGAAGGGACTCAAATAAGTGGCAGTCAAAAATTATGTGATGAATTGTATCAGGACTGCTGCAGGAACAAAGCCTCTCTTGGTTGGGGATATGTTTGTACCTTCCAAAAAGTACCTCAGAAGGAAAAGAGTTTTGTTGTTGTTTATTTGTTTAGTCGCTTCCGACTCTTCGTGACTTCATGGACCAGCCCAAGCCAGAGCTTCCTGTCAGTCGTCAACACCCCCAGCTCCCCCAGGGACGAGTCCGTCACCTCTAGAATATCTCCATCCACCTTGCCCTTGGTCGGCCCCTCTTCCTTTTGCCTTCCACTCTCCCTAGCATCAGCATCTTCTTCAGGGTGTCCTGTCTTCTCATTATGTGGCCAAAGTATTTCAGTTTTGCCTTTAATATCATTCCCTCAAGTGAGCAGTCTGGCTTTATTTCCTGGAGGATGGACTGGTTGGATCTTCTTGCAGTCCAAGGCACTCTCAGAATTTTCCTCCAACACCACAGTTCAAAAGCATCGATCTTCCTTCGCTCAGCCTTCCTTATGGTCCAGCTCTCACAGCCATATGTTACTACAGGGAACACCATTGCTTTAACTATGCGGGCCTTTGTTGTCAGTGTGATGTCTCTGCTCTTAACTATTTTATTGAGATTTGTCATTGCTCTTCTCCCAAGGATTAAGCGCCTTCTGATTTCCTGACTGCAGTCAGCATCTGCAGTAATCTTTGCACCTAGGAATACAAAGTCTGTCACTGCTTCTACATTTTCTCCCTCTATTTGCCAGTTATCAATCAAGCTGGTTGCCATAATCTTGGTTTTTTTGAGGTTTAGCTGCAAACCAGCTTTTGCACTTTCTTCTTTCACCTTCATCATAAGGCTCCTCAGTTCCTCTTCACTTTCAGACATCAAAGTGGTATCATCTGCATATCTGAGATTGTTAATGTTTCTTCCAGAGATTTTAACTCCAGCCTTGGATTCCTCAAGCCCAGCTTGTCGCATGATGTGTTCTGCATACAAGTTGAATAGGTAGGGTGAGAGTATAGAGCCCTGCCGTACTGCTTTCCCAATCTTAAACCAGTCCGTTGTTCTGTGGTCTGTTCTTACTGTTGCTACTTGGTCGTTATACAGATTCTTCAGGAGGCATACAAGATGACTTGGTATCCCCATACCACTAAGAACTTGCCACAATTTGTTATGGTCCACACAGTCAAAGGCTTTAGAATAGTCAATAAAACAGAAATAGATGTTTTTCTGAAACTCCCTGGCTTTTTCCATTATCCAGCGGATATTGGCAATTTGGTCTCTAGTTTACTCTAGCCAAAAAGAAGGCCTTACACTGAGATGGAACCTCTAGATCATACAAATAATGTGCCATCTTACCCAGATCTATACCTAACATAGCAGGCAAACAAACAAACATGGGGTTGAGCAGGTCTAAATTTGTGATATTCTAAATCCAAGAATTTCTGTTTAATAGTTCTAAATACATGGATTTCATCTGATAAATATAGGTCATCAATCGCAATCCCAATTTGCCTAAGCGTGGACATAATTTGTCGAGACCAGAGAGAAATATAGTTATCTTTTTTAAGATGTGATAACAAACTTCGAGGAGCAGCTCTAAATAAAATTCTAAGCCAATATTTAATTGTTATTAACCAAGCTTTAGTTTCTATCAAAGTTTGATCAGTTTCTAAGCAGATTATAAAATAAGAGACACAATTGGGGACCTCTAAAAGCTGCCTCAAAAAAGTTGCCTGAACACCCTCTACTTTGTGATTAAAAGCTCCCAACCAAATGGGAATACCATATAATATTTGAGTAAGAGGTTTGGCTTTAAATATTATTATCGCTGCAGGTATGAATTGATTTCCTCTTGTAAAATAAAATTGTTTAATCTGAGCAGCCAAACAATTGGCCAAGTGAACTGTCTTATTGCAATGAGTAACCCAAGAGAGATTATAACTAAATGTGATACCAAGATACTTAAAGGTTTTGACTTGTTCAATTTCTGTATTAGCCATAAACCATCTCTGCGAGCACCATCTTTTGCCAAATATTATTACCTTTGATTTAGAAAAATGATAATGAGTCTGTTGTGTTGAAGTAATTATAAAATGCATCCAAATATCTTTGCAAACCCCCTCTCAAATAAGAAAGGATTGTAGTGTCATCAGCATGAAGTAATAATGGAGTGGGAAGACTGCCAGGGTTAGGAGAGTGACCATTGATGGGGCTAAGGGAATATGCTAAATCTTTCTAAAAGAGGTTAAAAAGATAAGAGTGAGAATGCAGCCCTGCTTAGCCCCCCTCTGAGTGGATATTCTCTCCATTAAATGACCCCTAGACGAATATTTTACCTGACAGGAGGTAGCCGTATGAAGTTTCTTTAATAGAAACAACAGTCTAATGTCAATTCCTTGATTCATCAATTTGGCCCATAATAGATCTCTCGGAATTAGATCAAATCCACTTTTGAGGTCAATGAATACTATAAAGAGCTTCTTCCTTCCTAAATTCAGATATTTTTCTCTAAGGAAGTTCAATGTAAGACAATGGTCAATGGCAGAATTTCCTTTAAAGAAACCTATCTGTTCGGGATCGATTATGTCATTTAAATGCATCCAATCTAATAGACAGCATTCAAGATGTTTAGCATAAAGCTTGACCAAGATTGATAAGGGACTGATAGGACAAAAGTTGCTAGGCTGATCAAACCCTCCTTTCTTATAAGTTGGGATTATTATCGAATTAAGCCAAGCATTCAGGACTATACCATGGTGGTTAATAAAGAGCAAAATATAGCTAAAAAATTAAATTAAATTAAAAATTAAATAATAGCTCAATAGCCTAAGTAAAATAAATTAAGAATAATTTGAGCTCAGCTCCTGGGAATTTAATGGAGATATCCAAGAAGATTTCTTAGCAGGAATATGGAAGCAGTTTGTCACTGCCATTTTATTTTATTTTTATTAATTTTTGCCTCCCTAGTGTGGCCTACAACCCTGGGATTCTTTTGTAGTCTCCTATGCTAGGAAAGACTGAAGGCAAAGGAGAAGGGGACAGCAGAGGATGAGATGGTTAGATAGCATCACTGATGCAATGAACATGAATTTGAGTAAAATCTAAGAGACAGTGGAGGACAGGAAGGCCTGGTGTGCTATGGTCCATGGGGTCACGAAGAGTTAGACACGACTTAATGACTGAACAACAACAACATTCAAGTATTTGCTGAACCTGCTAAGTTTCGCAATCAAGCCAGGCACTTCCTTGTAATGTGATGGCAACTAAAAAGAAAAAGGCATATATGCCATAAAGCAAAATATGATTCTAAAAAATACATAGCAGTGCTGGGATGATGGCAGAGAAAGAGTGGGGTTTACCATCTTTCCAGAGCCCCTGATTAAAGTTTGGAAGAAGAGAAAAGGGGAAGTTAAGATAAAAGGAAACTGGGTATTTGCTTCAAGAGAATTCTATTTGTGTACTAATAGGTACAGTAAATACACATAGTCAGGAATTATGCATTAGATTTTTTAATTTCTATATAGTACTAGGTCTAATTTTGTCTATTTCTCTGTATAAGTTTGAAAAACATTGGTTTCATGTTATACTTGAATCATCCCTCAGGATATTTTCTTTATTTCTAATCTCCTGTGAGCTTTAATATGATTTGGAATCTCTTCAGTATCTTTCCAGAGATTCTGAGACATTTGTCATAGACCACTGGAATCTTGCTGTCTTCCAGGAGCCTTGTATTTTCTTTTAGAAATTTTCTTATTTGATTTATTTATATCCCCTAATGTGAAAAGCTATTTAATTTATCTCTTCCAATACTGAATGCTTACAGTTTGCTATTTAAAGTTACATTTTATTTTTTTTAAAAAAATGAAGTTTGTTTTTGTTTATCTCTTTTTTTCCCAATGTGGGAAAGGGAGAGCTGAATCCTCTAGAGTCTATAGTACATGACCAAGAACTGGCATTATAAAACTAATTTCACCTCTTGTATTTGCCCTTTTAATCAACAAAAAGGGAACACAAGTGTAAAAATTCTATCTCCTACATAGGAAGGTTAGAAATGAATGCCAAGTAAGATACATCCAGAAGACAAATGGTAGTAGCAGGAGTTACCAAGTAACTACAGATAGTCCTTGACTTACGACCATTCATTCAGTGACCGTTTGAAATTATGACGGCGCTGAATGAATGGCTGAATAAATCATAAAAAAATTCTATGGCCCTATCAATTTTAACTGGCTAAAAATTTTAAGGCTTAGCTAGTTTTCAATAGCATCGCACTGGTTGGGCAATATTGTTTATATTGTTACTTTTCACTCTTACGTTTTCATTTTGTTTGATTTTTAGTAAAAGATTTGCTTTGCTTTCTTGTTAACTATAGTTTAATGTTGTATAAATATTGATTTCCAAGAATTTAATACTGATAAAAGGCCATAAATATGTATGTAGTGTATATAAAGTATTCACAGACATACATAAGCATACACATATTCACACATGCTGTACATACATATAGGAAAGGCCAGTGTAGTAGCAGCAAATATCTTCTTCCTATATGAGAAAGCCAGTATAAAAGTTAGTATAAAAATGGTTTTATTTGGTTTGCCAGCATTCCAATCTGTGTGTAACATTAACATTTTAGCTGTTGGAATATTTCTCCAAGAATTTTGTTTGTTTGTTTGTTTAAACAAATAAATAGACATGACGGGGTGAGCTCCCGTTGCTAGTCCCAGCTCCTGCCAACCCACCAGTTTGAAAATATGCAAATGTGAGTAGATTAATAGGCACCGCTTCGGCAGGCAGGTAACGGCGTTCCATTTAGTCATGCCGGCCACATGACCACGGGAGTGTCTATGGACAAACGCAGGCTCTTCGGCTTTGAAATGGAGATGAGCACCACCCCCTAGAGTCGGACATGACTGGACTTAATGTCAAGGGAAACCTTTACCTTTACTATACTACAATATACAATATACTTTATTCTTTATAAATTGATGGTTTAAATATAATATGATTATTTATCAGAAGGCTGAATTATTTGTTTAGCAGAAGAAATATATATGGAAAGTCTGAACATTACCCTTAGCTTTATATGCAATACTGTATGTAGTTTCATTGTGTAAATTGATATAAAATAATACAGTATGGTAATTTCTGTCCTTGAAATATTTGTTTTAAGTTCATTGCTTTGAAGAATATTTTAGACAGGCTTTTCAGTGACTAAATTCTCATGTCTGATGTTTGTGTACAGCAGTTTAGTTGTAAATGTTTATCTGTAAAATATGTTTTTTGGAATGTATTGTTTTTCTAGTTGATTATGAATGAAATGTCAAGTTTATTAAGGGTCAGATCATATATTTTCATAGAAAACCTCAAATACCTGATTCATCCACTTCTGGGTGAATGATTGTTAATATTATATGTATTACAGCAATTAGCCACATGATAATGTATTAGAATTTTCAAAAAGGACTTGTTATAAACAAACATAATGATGTAAGCTTGTATGGATCCCCTTATCTAAAAAAAGATGCTTGCTCAACTTCTTTCTAATGCAGAGCTAGATGAAACCAGAATACTCCAAGTTCATGACAGTTAAGATGTATGGGTATTTATAGCCAGAGATAGGATTTGAGAATTCCTTGGAGAAAAATGAAAATGAAAAAAATAATAGTGAAATTATTCAATATTAATCAAATGGGAGTGGAAAATAAAAGTATCAGTTATAAATATATTTCAAGAATTGATCAGATAGCTGAAATTCAACAATTGTAAATCTTTGCTCCTGTGATTTTGTGATTTTAGTTCCCAGAATATCAGTCTGTTGATGTTCATTGTCCTGATTTACATCTTGAGTTCTGTCTTTGTTCATATGCCATGGTTCCTGTTTTTCCCTTTTTGTGTTCTACTGACTTTTGATTTCAGATAATTTATTGAGTAATTTGCGCTCTTCTTTTTACCTACAAGAGTAACAACAATCTGTTTCTTTAGTGGAAAACATATATTTTCAGATTTAAGTAAGCACTATTTTAAGAATGTTTAAACTGTTTTAAGTTCCACAGTTTTATGGTATTTTTTTAGCCAAGGTATAAAACATGGTTCTCATCAGCTCAGAAAAAAGATAGTATATCCCTTTTCCTATAATAGCTTTTTTCCACTAAGTTTGATTTATAAGGATCTACATAAGAAAGTATAAGGATCCACACAAGAATCCACATAACATCCTAGAAGCCAGTGATTGAGATTTCCGTTCCTTTATTCAGTGTCAACTTTTGAATCCCCAAACATCAATCTTAATGTTGTATTCAAAACATATTTGACTGTATATAAAATCACCCTGATAAATTAGGATTGAACTACTTCTGTATAGTTCAAATTTGAAGATGGACCTCACTGAGGGCCATAAAAGTGTTACAGATTTTGCTTCAAACAGTTTCAGAATTTAAAGGAAATTTTTGTTGCCTTTAAAATAATGTTTGATCTCTCTAGCAACAATTAGAGTTTAAGTAGAACAAAATTTCCAGCAAGTAACTTTTATTTCAGTAGTGGACCTACACACAGGGAATTCATAGCAATTAGTTTCTGGCTTTCTTTATCCTACGCTTTCCATGTAATACAGAAAGTGCCAATCTCTTCTGGGAAGGCAGGACAGTCTGTGCTTGGGCTTCATCTACATAACAACTACTAGCCAGAGTTGTAGTGTGACAAGCATCTCTGAAAAACTTGGAATCTTCATATGCATAAAAAATAATGAGTATATTTGTCCAATATGTAAAAGCATATTCCAAGATAGGTGAAGAATTTCATTCAAATTAATTATGTTAATTTGATTAACACTAATTATGTTAGTGTTTATATTAAGTCACTAATTATGTTCCATAATCTGGACGTGGGTCACCTGATTTCCACTTTTTCCTTCTTCTTGGGCTTGGGGATTAACAACCTCCATTACCTCATGGGCAGACATGCAAGCAGGCGGGTTGCAGAATGCAGCTCCTCACCCTTTCTATTCCACATAGAAAGTGTCTCCAAAGAACCAGTGATGACTAAGTGCTTTCTACTATGAATCTACTTGTATCCATATCTACTGAATAAAAGTAAGCTATCTCTATTTTTCTTCATCTAACTACAGCGTGAAGACTGAATTTATTTCTGAATGCAATTAAGCTTAATGTGCAAGTTCTCCTTTTGGTTCACACTTCTACTCTGCAAGATTGCTGTTAGCTTCTTGGAGTTCTTTTATTAACCTTTAAAAACTCCATCATTCAACTACTATGGTAGGCTAAACCAGAAAACACATTGTAGATCTCCCGTATGTAATATACCTCCTACATTTTCATCTCCTTTTGGGGCATAAAGTACACAACACTGGTTTATTTTTATTTTATTTTTTTGTACTGAAAGAATGTGAACTGAAATCCTATTATGTAGATTGAGTGTCACTGGTTGATTTCACAGCCATTATCAATTTCTACCAGTTCTTACTAATTGCTTTCTTCTTTTTCTTTACAAGGATGCTTTTACACTGCCTTTTGTTCAGTAATAAAATTTGTGAAGTGACTGATCCAGTAGGATTTTCTCTCTACTGCCTGTATATGGTACAAATTTCTCTCTTTGCTTGGATGCATTCAGAATAAAACCACAATTTAGATTTAGGTCTCTGATGCCTCATATTAGTTCCTCTGTCATACATTGAGAGATACTGTGATTCATTAATCAGAGTTTTATACCTCATTAAAATGATGTGTTCCTGATTTATTATATTACAAAATAATTGTAAGAGACTTTCAGAATAAAATAAATGGGTAATTGAGTGGTGTATTAAAACTAATCATTTCACACATTTTTCCTTTTGTCACACACACACTTTTGCTGTGTCTGAAAAAAAATCCATGTAATTTGGGCAGTTTAGACTTTAAAATTAATGGTAAGTGATCATTTTCGGGATGGTCCATTATGACTTGGAATGAACTTACCAAATAAATCAGGTTATATGAAATAATCATTTCTACTTGACCAACTCTCAAAGTGAATTCAGCAAGAAAATCACCTTCAACTTGTCCCATTCATATGTTTTGCTTTAAAGAATACACCATCTGCACTAAACTAATTCAGTAAAGTTTGGGGATTTATTCTTAAATTGCTACTCTAGCATGGTAACTGAATTTGATTGGGATAAGTGCAATGAAAAGTGTTATACAGGGGTTTATTATCCATTCCATTTAATATTAAAATAATATCTTATTACAAAATAAGTTTTCTGAAACTGAATCATCATCTCCTTAACAAAACTCAATATTCTATGTTCTTATGTTAGGATTATGATTGCTGGGATGGTAAGTAAATGTTAATTAGCAGGTCGTAGATAGTCCTAATCTGAGCTGCCATAGCTTTTTCATCACATGATGAAACATTTGAAAAAACAGCTCACAAGGAGTTATAATCAAATGTTAATCTTCCACTTATGTGTGACTGATGTTGCTTCTAAATTGGATAAAATCCTGCCTAATCCATGTATCTTGTAATAATGATGTATCAAATTTACTAACCACACCTTTAAAAAATAACATTGTGTTGATCCATCTCACTAATCAGATACTTTTAAAAATAGATAGTTATTGATAGGTGGTGAAATGGGATTAGAATGGCTGTTCCCATTATTAGATTGATTTTGCCCAGCTTTTAAATGTGACAATGAGTAATCTTTAGGGTTTAGGGAGGGGGGAAGGAGGTTCAGAGAAAGAATGTGAAAAATATTTAAAATCCCAAGTCAGATCAGGTTGTCAAAATAGTTTATTTCAGTTTGTCTTACTCTTCACAGGTAATGTGTTTAAATTAACATAGATATACTTAACCTGTACCTATATCCAGCCATGGAAAGTACTGTTGAGAATATGTCCTTATCTGTGGAAACAACAGTTCAAAAAAAAACTGACATAAGAAAATTAATCCTTAAAATCCCAGAATTGAGACCCAAAATTTCTGATTGATTTTGGGGCAGATAGCATATCTGCTAATTCATCCTGCTATGTCATTGTTGGTTGAGGTAACCAGGATTTACTGAAAGGTATATGGAACAAAATAAAATAAATATAATAAACATTAAGAAATAAGGGGAAAATGTATAGTCATAGTATTGGATAGGCCTCACAGGATAGGTATTCTGTAATAGGCAATTTCAAAGCCATAGTATTTAACCAAGATATATTTATGAGGGAGATTAAAATTGGTAAATTCATTTTGGGGCAGCTCAACATTAGTATGATTATTATGATTTGCTCTCAATACAAATATCAAATTAGAATAATACTAGGACATTTGAGTTATTTAGTTCCTTCCTTGTATGCATTCAGACTCAGTAAGAACTGTTTTTATTTTATCAAATGTAATCTTCCACTTCTGACTAAAGAGTGTAATAGGCATGGACAAAGCTGCCTGTTTCCTTTTTTCTTTTTTTGCAGTTGCCCTTTTTCATTTTTCAGATTACCAGTTTGTTGCATCTTATTTGCACATAATGATGCAACTTAAAAAACAAAACAAAACTGCACAGTGTCTATGTAGTTTTGTGTACAATTCTCCTAACAGAAATGTCTTGTATTCATTTTGCCCAGTGTATATATTTTTAAAAAATTCCTCCTCTGAATTTGTTTTACTGTTTTTCATCAGTAAGTATGTATTTTGCTAACATACAATTTTTATGAATAACAAATAAAAATGCATATGCGTATGCATAACAAATTTCTAAGAGTTATGAAGAGCAAAATGACACTTGGTTTTGATAACACTTTTTCATTTGGGAAGTATATATTTGTAAGACCTTATCAGAGCATAACACTACTAAATTCTTGCCCATCCATGGGGATCAGAGGACTGCATGCACTTCCTTTGCAACTTCCAGACCCTAACATTTTCTATCCTTTCTTTGCATTTTGGAAAATAGGTTAGAGACAAAAACTGTTTACTGCTTAAAAACCTTAAGCCACTCCAAAAATGTTTCAATTTACTCTTTTGAGGTTTTAAGATGAACAGATACCATAAGCCTCAGCAACAACACCAAATTTTCTCAGAACCCCAAGACAAGTTGAAAACATCAGCCCTGTCCACTGGTGATGTCCTAACATTTTTAGTCATGTTCCCTGCAGTGAACTCCGTGGGGAAGCAAGGCAAGCATAAAGATAACATGTGATCTCTAGGCCAATTATCATTGCCTAAACTACAGATACCTATGCTAAAAGATAAAGCCTGCTCTGTAATGTGTCACAACACATTTTGATTTTGATTTTTAGTTCAAGCAAATATACTCCTATTCAAGGTGTAGCCAACCAATCATTATTTCATATAAGAAACTCTAATTCACTCTTTCATCCAGATTTCTATACATTTTTTTCTGCCACTCAGCATTGATGGGTCTTGTTGATTTTCAGCTTCTTTTTTAAAATGTTAGCTTTTGCTTAACGTGCTTTTCTAAATCTCGACACTGCTCCACAGATGCTGATACTTCCCTGTTTTGTTCTCAGTAGCTCCACTTCAGCTTCAGTCTTGTCAGCCTTCATCTCTCAGGTTAGCTGTTCAAGGGAATGATGATTAATATTCATACAGTTCTATCATATAAATGGTAACATAGAATGAAGTCCTTAAGTGTATTTGTACTCCAGAAAAACTGAAATAGCTAGCCCTCAATAACACATAAACTTTGCTTAAAACTGAAATGTCCATTTTTATTGTACATTTCATTAAATTTGTTAAATAGGCACATACTCGAAAAATAAATAAAATAGTAGCTTAAAGACATAACTGCTGTTTAAACAGTGGAGACATTTTATTTAATTTTCTCACAGTGAGTAAACAGATTTCTTTTTGTTCAAAACTAACAAATCATGGATTTCCAGTGAAGCTAGCTGACTGTTAATGCTGTATTGTTAGGGATGAAAATTAATATGAAGCAAAGATAAATTAGAGGTTCAATTAAGTTAATATGAATATGTGATGTAGATCATGTGACTGTCATATTTGCTATAGTTGTTACTATATCAAAGTGTCTACATTTCAATTGCATTGGGTAAAACAGGAATTATGTTCATCCAGAGCATGGCAGTTGTGCTGATGCCAACTGCTACTAAATTTCCATCTTGTCTCTTGCTCTCCTACTGCTTAATGAGATGACTGCTGAAGAATTTAGCAGTTTATGCATTGAAAAATCTGTTACTCTGCCAATGAACCATTGTCTCCCATTAGTGCCACCTGTTCCAGCTGTATCTTCAAACAAACATCTGAGTACAAAAGGAAACATATTTGTCAACAGAAATCTTACTTTTTCTCTAACAATAAACCTATGACTACTATACTTTTAGTCAAGTTTAAAATTTTATGTTATATTGAAATAACATGAAAATAATCTATGTGCAAGAAAAAAAAGAGAAAAATATACACAAAAGAAGATAGAGACCATTATTTCATATGACTTAATTAGAAAATTATAAAAACAAATTGTATACCTTGGGGTAGCTTTGCAAAAATAAAGTTAATAATAAAAAAAAAGTTAATAATAAAATTAACTTGACAAATATTGAAAAGATCATCTCCTTACCTAAGATGAAAAAGAAAATAAAAATACTGCTAAGTAGGCATTTTGGAGGAAACTGTTTTCCTAAGCAGATGCCACTGCTGCAAGGCCCCAGATCCTAGTAGACAGCTGTCCCATTTGATTTGGTAAAGCACTCATACCAACGCTCTAGACAGAATCATCTTATTTGGGAGAATACATATGGAAAAAAGGATTTTGATTGTTTGCTTTTTCTGTGGGTTATGTCCGTCATAGATTTTAAAAAATGTAATTGCACCCAGAAATGGATTTGTAAGTAACATCACTAATAATTTTACAGCTGCAGCTGAATCTGGACCTAGTGCAATTTTTAAAACATTCATATATAAGCAATGGTTTAGTAGTAGGTTACTGCAGCTTGGATAATTATTGCCAAGCTATCTCCTTCCCTATAAGTTTATAACAGATGTATCAGGGTACTAATGATTAGATATGCTTCAAGTCTCCATGATCTAATGACAGTTTAGATCAGCAGGCCCCCGTGTAATGGAAGTCTGATCTTTTAAGTGGAGGAGTGACTCCATACCGAGCAGACTGAATATCATTCATCCAAGTGGATGAACTGGCAAAAAACCACTTTTGTTTTGACTGGACTAAGACTGTGTGTTTAAATATAATTGGCAAGTTACTGCACCTGAAACTGATTCAAGAAAGCTACAGATTTCCCTGCACTGATGAAAAAATATGCCACATACAATGGCATTTCCAACCAAATATTTGGATAATCTTTTCCACTGAGGTCATGTCAATCATAAATTAGGGGTGAGGAGGCCTAAAGGTAGTCTTTATTACCCTGTTTGCCTTCCTCATTATTATCATAAGGACTCACTGCCAAATCTGGCAGGAAAAGGATGGCATGAATCTTTGAATTTTTTTTCTTTTCCCGAATTAGGAATAGGAATGGAAGCAAAATTTCTCTAGGATGCAAATCTCTTCATTCCACCTCTTGAAACCTTCAAAGTAACCTTGAAAAGTAGTTCAAAATCATGCTGTCAAATTTTGGGACATTCTGGTGTTAAAAATTGGCATGATTTTGAGTTATTTTTAATGTGGTTTTGAGGGGTTTTTAGAGTGAGGATGGAAGTTACGTTTTAGGTTTACTTAAAACCTAAAAAAAATAATAAATGGGAGAAGGTTCTACACCTTCATTGACATCACCTTTGTTGGTGCTTCATAATGACCGAAGGTTTAGTTCTAGCTGCTAATACATTGTGTACTGCTGATATTCAACAGTGTAGAAAAAATATATATAAATTGAGCTATAGTTTCCAAGCATTCATCTTACTTGTCTTACTCACCTATACCATCAATACAGAAAAATATTTGGAAGACAGAACAAAATGTCAATGTTTCTTCCTCCCTTATTTTCTTCCTTCTTTCTGTAAATAGCTATAATGTTAACAAATAATTATTCAACATTAAAATCTTTTGGACAGGAAATAATTTGATAAATTGCAATAGTTATAATATCATAATCTAACATTCCTAATCTCACTCTTCCTGTTTTCTAAGTCTCCATTAATAACTATAGTGACTTTCACTGATTTTCCCAACTTACATTAACTCTGTCATTCATTTCTGAGCCTTGACTACCAATCATTCCTTCAGATAAGTATTAAAGCTGGATATCTCTTTCTGCTACCTTATGCAGGAAAGTTATCCACAGGCATATAGTGGAGCTGCGTACTCTCTAAATAGGTATTTATTTCTTCCTGACCCCATACAGATATTCCCTAGTTGTTAGATTTAATACCTGTTAGATGTTAATAAGAATTTAAGTTATACTAAGCAGCTTTCCCAGAATTCTGTCCCTAATAATTTATAATTATCTCCCCAAATGGAATAGAAAGTGCTATAGATGCCTCCTATAATGATGTTGCATTAATTCCAGAATTCACAGCAAGATACATGCAGATGGTTTTAATCTCGAAATGTTTTGCAGATACAGTATACTATTGATGCTTCCCATCTCTCCCATCCCTTTCCCTGGGCTAGATTTTAAATGGTTGTGCATTACTTTTTAATAACTGGCAAAACAGCTGACTTGAAATAAAATACTGATTTATTATATAAGACATAATTGAAAAATTAATAGAAAAGAAGGTATATAGTTCATTTTAACATACATTTTTTCTACTAATTAGTAGGGTTTGGGGATGATATATAGAGGGGAAAAAGTGAAGTACTTTTGAGTTTATTATAAACTTTCATGTCATGTTTCCAAGAAAAAATACAGAATTAAAATAGAGGAAATAATTACAATAGTGCATGGTAAGTGCTGGAAAAACTGAATATGGCAGAGTTTTTAAAAAGCTGTAGAATACACTTATATTGTACTTGTATGCCAGAGCTTGCTAGAGCAATGCTTTCTGTTTAAATGTAAGGGTGACCTTCTTCAACCTGGTATTATTTCTTGTTCTATAATTCTTCTCTTTTTATTTATTTCAGTAGTAGCATTATTTTAATCAATATTGGCTTGGTGATTTAGGTAAATATATGTTGGAGTCTTCCATTATCTGGAACACTGTTAAATAAAATGAACTTGCCTCCTACAGAAACCAAGCTAGGGTCACAAAACCAATGAATCTCTGGCAGGGAAATTTGTGGCTAGATACTCCTTCCCTGGGAATTCTGCAGCGATTTCTCATGATCTATACTATCATTAACCTTAGCTCTTTGCTCCCAGTGTTACCAACCATTATTTTAATTAGGCAAAGGAACATCATCCTGGGCAGGAAGTGAAGATTATCTCTACTTTAGAAAGGGGCATCAAGTAGCTGGGAAGAAGCATTCCTCTTCTATTTTAAGAAAAAACTTCCCAAGAGCTTCCCCTTGTGGAGTGCACCTTTTATATTCATTAGCAACTCATTTAAAACCCATTTTTGTTAGATTGACAGTAGATTCAAAATGACTTTAGGTTTTTGTTTTTTTTTTAAATATAGTAAATTTCCACCTTCCTTCTTACACTGGGTAGCTCTTTATGATTCATTAGTTAGCAAAGACAAGCCTGAGATTATGATATTGTCATGTTCTCATTCTAATGTCTGGTTAACATTGTAACGTTTCACATGTCATTCTCTGTTCCGTGTTCCTTCACCCGGGGTTTTTCCATTCTTTCGCCCTCCATTGTTTTGAGGGCTTGGAATGCATGTTTGGGTTTGCGCTCCTGTTCAAGGTTACTTTCCCAGGCGCGTTTAACGGCTTTCAGCACCTGGGAGGGGGAGCGTCCTGACGGGCGACGGGGCGGGACCTGCTCACAAGCAAGGCTTTTAAGTTTGTATTTGGCGCGCTTTTGCTCATTCTCAGCTTTCTCTGTATTTGCATACTATTCCTTTAATAAATCAGTTATCTTTAAGCCCGAGCTTGTGAGACTGAGTATTTGGGTTTAGGCAATCATTACATAAAGCTGAGAATCATTTCATCCATTTTCCGCTAGCCCCATCCAATCATTGGATAAGAGGGAACGCTAGCGATGACAGAACCTCAACTTCGCGCAAGTGAGGGAAGCGAAGAAGAGCGGGAGGCGGCCAAAAGCCGGCCAGTGCTAACTTCGAGAGCGCAAAGAGCAGCACGTCGGGAGTTGCGAGATATCCAATTGGACGAGCTGCTGATATCCATGCAGGAGAGTCTCAGGAGTGATCATAGAACCGTTATGGAAAGAACACAGGGGAGGGGGTCTCCACAATTGACCTGGGAGCACGAAGTCCCCTTGTCACCGAGGGTGGTGGTAACCAACCAACCCTCGGAGGAGCCAGTCACTCCGGCCCGAATGAGGGCATTAGAAGATAAAATGGAGTTAATAGTGACGATCCTTAAGGATCTACCCAAAGAGGATCTACCCAGAGAGGCAGAGCCCACCCTGGAGGATTGGGAGGAAGAGCCGTCACAGTACCCCAGGCATAGTACCATGTCGACCCGGGGGAGAAGCAAGACTCGATCAGCCCGTCAAGGGGGGGAGCGAGAGGCAAGACCTCCTAGGGATCGACCACCCATGGGGGCTCGGCGCACGCTGACATTCGCGGCACCGCCACAGCCAGCTGAGCCGGCAAGAACCTTCCCACCATTTGGAGTGAAGTTCGATGGGGATCCCACAACGCTCTCCTTCTTTATTACTAATGCCAAGCACTATATAGAAGATTGGGGTCGAAATTTTCGGTCTGAACATGGCAAGGTCAATTTCATTGCCAACAAGCTGAGAGGAAAGGCAGCGGATTGGTATGTGCAACTATGCCAAGCTGAGGCAACTGAGTTAGAGGACTTCGATGAATTTTTGTGGGCACTTAAAGAGCACTTCGAAGACCCCCTAGCTCAAGAAACGGCAAAAAATGACCTGCGGAAACTCTACCAAGGGTCCCTCTCAGTTGCCAAATATGCGTTGGAGTTTAAAGCTTTGGCAGGAAAAGTGGAAGACTGGTCTGAGCCAACAATCATCGAATTGTTCAAGCAGGGGCTTGAACCCGAAATCCTTCGATGGGCTCTGGGCAGAGATGATCCTAAAATGCTATATGGGTGGATTCAGTTGGCGGGCAGCGCAGAAAATGCCCTACGAACCTATGCCCATACCAAAGAGCTTAGACAAACACGTCTCGCTAGAGGAGCGCGCACATCTGGACTTGCCAGCCGCCCCAAACCAAAAACCTGGGAAGAAGAGAGGGAGCAACGGTTCTCCAAGGGTCAGTGCCTCAGATGTGGGAAAGAAGGACATCGAGCCACGTCGTGCCCAAGACGCCGTCCAGAGGAACGACAGACGAAACCCACGGTAAAGACACCTGCTCCTGCTCCACCGCGAAAACTGAAGGCAGCCCTCGCGGAACTGGACCCCCCAGACCTTCCCTTCGGAGAAGAGGAGGAAGAGTTGCAATTCGAGCAGCCGGCGGGAAAAGCCTACCACCTGCCCTGAAGGGCGCCCTAGGGCAGGTGGAAGAAACCGGGCGTAACCATGATTCGGTGAGTGGAAACTTCCCCACACTGACTGTTAAAGTTAAACTGAGCTCAAAAACCAAAACGGTGGAAGTGTGGGCCATGCTAGACTCGGGTTGCTCCCGTTCCCTGATGCACCCTGATGTCGTAGCGGCTCTGGAACTGCCCACGTTCCCGTTGCCAAGACCCATGATTTTCACCCAATTGGATGGAACTATGGCGGGAGGGAAAGCAGTCAATCTTTCCACGGGACTGGTCGCCTTGCAGATGGGCTCCCATCAGGAAAAGCTGCCATTTGTGGTAGCTCCAGTGGGGGGTCCTCTGGTAATCTTGGGGATGCCTTGGTTTGTGCAACAAAACCCTTTTATCAACTGGCTGCATAGAACTGTGACGTTTGCAGATGGATTTTACAAAGTACCCGAAAAGGACCTACTGGAGGACATGGAGGGTGGAGGGGTAGCGTATACCACTGTGCAAACGCTTCAACCTCTTGAGGGACTACCCAATCAGTACCAAGATTTTGCTGAAGTATTTGGGGAAAAGGAAGCGGATCGCTTGCCACCCCACCGAAAAACGGACTGTGCCATTGAGTTTTTACCAAATGTAAAATTGCCTCACCCAAAAATATACCCCATGTCTCCCAAAGAGCTTACCACGCTAAGGGAGTTCATTGACAAAAATCTGGCTAGGGGTTTCATTGAGCCGGCAAATTCCCCGGTAGGAGCTCCTGTCCTATTCAGGCCAAAAAAGGATGGGTCATTAAGGCTTTGTACCGATTTCCGCGGGCTCAATGCGGTCTCAATATTAAATAAATATCCTTTGCCCCTGATCAAAGATATGTTATCACATCTGGCCAGAGGCAAAATTTTTTCAAAACTGGATTTGAGAGAAGCCTACTTTCGCATTCGCATAAGGGAAGGGGATGAGTGGAAAACAGCGTTCAACTGTCCTCTTGGGGCTTTCCAATATAAAGTCTTACCATTCGGTTTATCTGGGGCACCTGGGGTTTTTATGCAACTGATCAATGAGGTCTTGCATGACCACCTATTTAAGGGGGTACTGGTATACTTGGATGATGTATTGATTTATACTGAAACCATGTCAGAACATATCCACTTGGTGCGTCAGGTACTGGCTAAATTGAAAAAAGCAGAGTTGTACGCAAAACTGTCAAAATGTGCCTTTCATCAGTCGCAAATTGATTACCTAGGGTACCGGATTTCAGCTCAGGGCATTGAAATGGACCCTGCAAAAGTAGAAGCCATCGTGGCATGGGAACCTCCCCGTACCAGGAGACAATTACAGAGTTTCCTTGGATTCTCTAATTTCTATCGGGCATTCGCCCAAAATTTTGCGGAAATCGCCCTCCCCCTTACTGAACTGTTAAAAACTAAAGGACAGGGGGATACGCGACGTTCAAAGAACCCAGGCGCGCTCCTTAAATGGACTCCAGCCTGTCAGCAAGCGTTCGAAGCGCTCAAACAAATCTTTACCACAGAACCAATTTTACAGCATCCAAACCCCTCTAAACCCTTCGTGGTACAAGTCGATGCTTCTGATTTTTCCATAGGAGCAATTCTATTACAAACTGACCAATCTGGCGCTTTAAAACCCTGTGCCTACCTCTCTCGCAAATTCACGGAAACAGAGAGAAGATGGCATGTTTGGGAAAAAGAGGCTTTTGCTGTAAAAATAGCTTTAGAGACATGGCGACACCTATTGGAAGGCACTTCAAACCCTTTTGAAGTCTGGACTGACCATAAAAACCTGGAAGCTTTAAGCACCAGTCGGAAACTCAGTCCCAAACAGCTGCGCTGGGCTGAGTTTTTCAGCCGCTTTGACTTCACTCTTAAATTTATACCAGGCAAGAAAAATTTTTTAGCTGATGCACTCTCGCGCAGACCCCAAGATGCTGGCCCAGGGCCAACGGTCCAAGGCACCGTCTGGACCGACAAACAATTAAGTTTGGCAGCAGTGACTCGCAGCCAGACCCGAGCGCAATCAACTCCGCCTCCAGCCGCTTTGCCTTCCAGCCGCCCGCCGCCCTTGTCAATTCCCTCCGATTTGCAACAACAGTTGCTCTCCCACCTTAAAACAGATACTTGGTTGCAAACCAATAAACACATTTTAACTTTCACCGATGATCTTGCCTGGCGCAATGATCGTCTCTATGTACCCGAAGCAATGCGAAAAACCATACTCCAGCGCTGCCACGATGACAAGCTAGCTGGACATTTTGGCTACGTAAAAACTTTGCACCTCGTTCGCCGCCAATTCTGGTGGCCAACTTTACTCAAAGACTTGAAGGAGTATGTCACTGCGTGCCCTGTATGTGCGGCAATCAAGCGCAAACCAGGCAAGCCCCAAGGTCTCCTTCAGCCCGTTGCCACTCCATCTGTCCCTTGGCAGGATATCTCCATGGACTTTATCGTTGATCTACCCCCTAGTCAACGCAAAACTGTCATTTGGGTCGTCAAAGACTTTTTCTCCAAACAAGCCCACTTTATCCCATGCGCTTCTATTCCCACCGCACAACAGCTGGCACGCCTCTTCCTCATCCACGTGTACCGCCTCCACGGTATCCCCGCCCGTTTGGTGAGTGACAGGGGCACACAATTTACGTCACAATTTTGGCGGGCATTTTTGAAACTTTTGGGTACGAAACAGTCGCTTTCTACCGCCTGGCATCCGGAAACGGACGGATCTACAGAGGCGGTTAATTCTACATTGGAACAATACCTCAGAGCTTTTGTTAACTACCAGCAAGACAACTGGGTCGATCTACTCCCATTTGCTGAGGTCGCTTACAACAATGCCATTCATCAAACAACTGGTCAAGTTCCCTTTAAAACAGTTTTTGGACGTGACTTTGTTCCGATTCCTGAACTTCCTCATCCTCAACCGCTACCAACCACCCTCGCTGACTGGGCAGACTCTCTCAAAGACTCATGGTCTAATATTCTACTCGCCCTCCGCCATGCCCAGGCTACCTATAAACGCCATGCCGATGCAAAGCGTTCCCCAGAACCATCCTTTGCGGTCGGGGATAAAGTCTACTTGTCAACTAAGTTTATCAAGTCCCCACAACCCTCTAAAAAACTTGGTCCTAAATTTGTCGGTCCTTTTCCAATTGTTGCTCAGCTCAACCCTGTTACGTTTAAACTTGATTTGCCTCACAACCTTAAACGTTTACATCCTGTTTTCCATTGTAGCTTACTCAAACCCTGCCTGTCGTCGGACCGTTGGCATCCACAACCCACTCCTCCACCTCCCCTCATGATTGACAACCAGCAACACTTCGAGGTAACATCTATCCTCGACTCCAGACGCCAGCGCTCCGCTTTACAATACCTCGTCCGCTGGAAACATTTCCCTCATCCTGAATGGGTTGCTGCTCCAGACGTGCATTCTCCTCGTCTCATAGCCCAATTTCACTCTGCCTATCCTGACAAACCGACTCCCTAGTTTCTTTTGGGGGGGCAATATGTCATGTTCTCATTCTAATGTCTGGTTAACATTGTAACGTTTCACATGTCATTCTCTGTTCCGTGTTCCTTCACCCGGGGTTTTTCCATTCTTTCGCCCTCCATTGTTTTGAGGGCTTGGAATGCATGTTTGGGTTTGCGCTCCTGTTCAAGGTTACTTTCCCAGGCGCGTTTAACAGCTTTCAGCACCTGGGAGGGGGAGCGTCCTGACGGGCGACGGGGCGGGACCTGCTCACAAGCAAGGCTTTTAAGTTTGTATTTGGCGCGCTTTTGCTCATTCTCAGCTTTCTCTGTATTTGCATACTATTCCTTTAATAAATCAGTTATCTTTAAGCCCGAGCTTGTGAGACTGAGTATTTGGGTTTAGGCAATCATTACAGATATTTTATGGGTGAATAGAGATTACTCTGGTGCTCAGTGAAGAAAAATACAAGATTGATTTAAAACTGTCATAGTATATGTTTTATGTACTAAATATTCAACAGTGTACAATTGAAGCTAGCAGTTCATAAACTTATTAACACACTTAGGAAGCTGCAAAGTGTGACTTCATGAGTTATGAGAGTCAGATATTTTAATTAACTTCAGGGGTAATTATTTTTAAATACAGCAAATGACATTTTCACTATATGATTAGTAATAAGGATATTATATAAATATTAATTTACATTGTACCATATTATATGAATAAGCTATTGATATTTTGTGATAAAACAAAAATGAGAAAATAAAAGTTGCAACAATTTTTCAGTTCAGAAAAATGTGCTGCCATTTTGTATATACAAATATTTCCACAAGTTAGAATGTTTAATTTTAAAAAATCTTGTGAAATCTTGGAATCAATTATAAAGCTAAATTTATTTTTTTTTTAAAAATGAAATTCTTGTTTCATACCCTTTAATAAGCCTTTATGATACTTCTTAGCTTAGGTCAGTAGCATTTTTTTTAAACATCAGGATATCTACTAGCAAAATGGCATTACCTCCAAAGTTAAAAGGACAATAACGAAGTGCTATGCTGTTCTGTTCTGTTCTGGCTTGGAACAGAATTCAGCAAATTTAAGATATGCTAGACTTTTTCAAACTGAAAGAATGTTCTGTTGAGTCAATAATTCTAAATATTCAAAAATTTATAGTTTCTTAGTTGATTAATAGCATTAAACCCTTTATAAAATAAAATTGATCAGCATATTACATAAAGATATGCTGTGCATATTTTATTGTATATGTTAATCATAAGCATATCCTAATCAGCTCTGAAAATCTTTCATTAAAAACTGTTTCCCTTGCTCTGAAGCTGTTGAGCCTTATGCTACTACAGAACCCAGTAATATTTGACATGTTTTTAACTTGCTAGAATCAGTTGGTGTATTTAGGCACTCTCCCTAACACAGATTTGGGGAAGGGATCAAGTTTACGTTCCAAAATACAGCATTCCTTCTTTCTGCAGATGGTGGGTGGAAAAATATTAAGTTGCTCTTCAAATAAATCTAGGTCAGTGATTTAACCTCTTTAGAATCCTGGATGAGATATTTTGGCAACTTACTTAGTATTCCTTTTTGGTAGTGATTCTGTCCCCTCCCCCATCTGTTCTCTAGCCAGACTGGAGTTTCACCAAAAAAAATACAAAACCCAATTTCAGTTGAAAAGTGGCAAAGCCCCATGTAAATCTTGCCAATTATGATCTTGCCATAATTACTGGAACTAAATCCTGATTGGTGGGCCTCTGCATTAGCCCTCCTGTTTTCTGCCATTAATATCTCTTTATTGCTGCCCAAAGAGGGGCTTAATTCTATTACTCTCCTAATAAACAAGAAAGGCAATAGGCAAAATCCAGCTAACTATTATTCAATTAGTTCATTGTTAATAATTTGCAAAACCTATGCCCAATTTTTATACCATAAATTTATTCAATGAATCTCTTGGCTCGCAAATTCCAGGTTTATATCAGGATATTCCACTATGACTCAATGTGCAATTTTGTACCATTTAGCAGAAAATATTCTAGACCAACCAAAGGCACCATTTATGTTGCTTTTATTGATTTAAGGGAGGCATTTTACTCAATTTCTTGTGAGATACTATGGAGGAAATTAGCCACTACATCCATTGATTGTCACCTTCCCAGGTTGATGATTCTGTTACATCAAAATAAAACAATAAAGATTAGAGGCAATTTTAATGGTGATTTAACTACCCCATACCTATTTTTAGAGGAGTAAACAGGACTATATTCTTGCCCCTTATTTTTCAACTTCTATGCAGATGAATCATTGTGTGTATATGTACAAAATGTGTACAATGTGTACAAAAATTCTTTGTAATCCCGAATTTTACTTCTCCAACACTGGCCAACCATTCTATTTCAGTACTCTTCTATGCAGATGATGTGCCCATTTTATCCATAACCCAAGTGGGCCTCCATAGATGCCTGTTCTAGGAAGGTTCTTGCAATCAATTACTCAAAAGCTAAGGCTCTAATTTTCTCCAGAATGCACTTTAAGTCCCCTGTTAAATGGGAAATTAACAAAAGACCAATTGATGAGAAGTGGGAAAGAAATGAGGAAAGAACCGCATAAGGCTTTACATACATGCACACACGCATGGGAAGAAGGAAGTTGAAATGGGCTAAGGAGCTGGCATGAAATAGATGGAAGGAGAAGCAGAAAATGGCTAGCAAGGAAGATGGAATTAGTCAGTCTTGGACTACTGAAAAGACAGATCCCTCAATTATTCAAGATAATTGAAGAAGAGTCAGCACGGAAATCACTATTCAGGAAAAAAAAGCATAGCATGGGATCTGTCTATCCAGTGCAGATTTCCCAATAGAAAATGGGGTCTGAAGGAGCAAGAAGATAATCAAGGTTGCACTAGCTATGAGAAGTTGCAAGCTAGTTAAAGATCTTGATTAACTCTTGGTAATTTAGTAGCAACTACCTTTTAGGCTAGGCATATTGTTATATTAGCAGGGAGAAGTTAATCATGGACTGATAAATCAATTAGGCTGTAAAATAATATACTGCATTCCATTATCTCTTAAAAGTACAAGGAAAAGGATGCTGAAGCTCTGTGTGCTGTAGTTTGAATGCTTCTTGCATATTTAGCTGAAATAATCTCTCAGAGAAAGAAATAGTTTTTTTACTCTGGATGTTATTAAAAAACAAACAAACTGATGCATAGGAGGTTCCTTGTGTGTTGTCTTAGGAACCCCCTCACAGTTTCTCTATGCTTAAATACAAATTATATTTTTCTCAGTTTAATCAGAAAACCTCCATCCAAGAGTTCATTATTTTAAACTTTGATCCTATGTATGTTTATTTAGAAGCAAATTCCATTACTTCTCCAGAACTTGCATTCCAATCAAGTGTGCATAAAATATAGAGGTATAATCAGTTATTTCTTTTCTCCTCAGGTGTATTTGCAGAATTTATATTTCATTCAGATAATTTGATCACATATTTATATGGTTAAAATGTTTGATGCTATTTAGTGCCAACTCTTAGTGACCACATAGATAAACCTTGATCCTAGTCCCATTTTTTTCATTTTCATTACTAGAGCTTCCAGATCATTTATTTTTTCAGCTATCAGAGTAGTATCATCAGCATAACACTGTTTCCTAAATCATACAGTCTAACTACATTATTTTCCTTGCCATTTTCAACTTTGGCATTCCAGTCTTCAACCACAAGCAGCACATCTTGCTTGAATGTTCTGTTGATTTCAGATATATTTTTCACCCTCCTCTTCTGCATCAGGGGATGTGTTGGCACAGTGGCTTAATGATGCTGGAGTATGCTGGTCGACACTCCAACCATTCGAGCCCAGCTCCGTGTGATGGAAGTGAGCTCCTGTCATTTCGTCCCTAGCTCATGCCCACCTAGCAGTTTGAAAGCATACCATCTGCAAGTAGACAAATAGGTACCCCCATTTTGGTGGGGGGAAATGCTGGTGGCATTCTGCATGGGAGCAGGAACCGGCACTGGATCTGCCTGGACGTGAATGGCATATTAGTAGAGAAAAAGCCCCGGATGAGCCGACTTCCCTAGGAACACTGCTGGTCAGCTGGTGCAAAGCTAGCTCACCCTCTTGTGGTGCACTGGTGCAACAAAGAACTAGCAACTAAAGGTGCAAGAACACCTACTGTGTGTAAAAACATTGTAGACTCCCTGGCATTGTATGCCATACACTAAATAAATAAATAAATCTGCATCAGTGCTTGGAGCATAAATGTGTTGTCATATTAAAAGTTTGTCATTGAACTGTGGAGTCTTTGGTGCTCTCTGAGCTTGGTTGTTTGCTTGCCGACATTTTGTTACCTGACTAGGTAACATCATCAGTGCTGGTGAGTGTGCGGTTTGTCCCTGTTTATATACAGTAGTGTCCTAACTACCAGGAAACACACTGAGACAATGAACTGGTCTCTAATATTTATTACTAGTACTTAACAAGAATCCTAACAAACTGAAGAAGCGTGGGAAAAACCCAGACATATAACCCCCAAGGGTTAAGGCGGTCCCAATCTGTGTCTCTTTGAATGGCTGAACAGTTCCTCAGTGCTACGCATGCGCTTGACAGTCTGGATGGGAGCCCCCTGCTCGCCATCCTTACTCATGACAAGTAGCTTGCCCTGACAGTGTTGGTGGGGTTTTTTTCCTTGGTAGTTCCTTGATTAGGGTATTGTTTTCTCCTTCATTGTCTGGTGTTAATCCCTGCTTATCTGGGTGTTGGATGCTGGAGAGGATGTGTTCTGGTCTTTTTGTTTCCTTCTTAGCTTTTTTATTGTCTCTTCTGAATGGTGTGTAAATGTGGCTTATCTCTATGTGTCTATTGATGGCTGATTTGTCTCAATGCCAAGCTTCCAGGAATTCCCTAGCCTTTTTGGATTTGGCTTGGTCTAGGTTGTCACTAGGTCTAGGTTGTCTTGATCTTGGTTGTCACTGAAGTCTAATTGATATTATTTAGTTATTGGATTGTATCCAAGTGCTATCTTTACAATATCCTAACTATGAAAACAACCCTGTTTCTTTTTGTTTATCTTCTGAGAAGTAAAGTTATAATCTTCTGAATGAAAGTGTCCAATTCCAGTCCATTTCAGTCTAGCCCATTTTCATTGATGCCTAAAATGTGAAAATGTAGTCAATTCACTTCATCTTTCACTGCACTGAGTATGTTGATGCTTCTTACATTACAAGTTTCCACTGCCGTTCTCCCTTTGGATTTTCTTTGGTGCTTTCTTGCCTTAACTAATCACTAGGATGACTTTCACACCAGCTAAGAGTATACTCTTGGCATACACTCAAGCTGTTCTTTGTTCAGTGATCTCTGACATCAAATGGAGATTCAGATCTGATCTCTCCAGGCCAAATCCAGCATCTTAAGATTACATTATAGACACTATAATGGCTGTCTTAAGCATTTTCATACCAGAAATTGATATTACTGATTATAAGTAATAACTTATATGACTTACAATCAAAAAGAAATAAAATCCAATGTCATTAATTTGTTACAACATCCTATTTTATCCTATTGTACAATATCCTGCTGTAATAATTTATTACAAAATAAAAAATGTAATGTCATTCAAAAGTATTAGAACTGTGGTTAATGTTATCACCTAAAATATTTCCTTATATAATCTGAGAAGAAGAATTCCAGACAAGGGGGGATTCTATACATATATTATGCATTCATTTGCACTAAAAGTATTCAAGTCCTATGGTGACTTGTAGCTATTACTACTATGAGTATTTAATGGATGGTGTCAATTCTATTGTGTGAGCATTACTAATATATTTAAAACATTTTTGAAAGTTACAGTCTATAACTTCTTAGAATTCTTGGATAATGAAAGAGGTGCCAGAAGGCTGGAAACATAAAAATATTTCTATCAAAAGGAGAAAAAAGAGGAGATCCAGTCCTGGTCAAAAATTATTGAAATAGAAAATTAAGTGGTTCAGACTAGTATCTAAAAAGAATACAATGATTGTTAAATGCATTTATCACAAATAATCTATTCTATTCCAAAATCTTATATCATTTTTATAGAGATAATATTTTTAATGAAGTATTTGATGAATTCTTCTATGATATTAGTGATAAGATGCTAAAAAGAAGATTAAACAGTAAAGGAATTCATCTTCTTAAAAATTATATGCACCAAATCTTATACTAGTGGTTTTGCATTAATATAAATTGAATTCCATGAGGCTTTGTCATGGCCTTGTGCTAGGCAGTATTTTGTAAATGACGAGGAAGGCATAAAGAAAATGCTTATACAGTTAGATTTTTTTTAAAGCTAGAAGATGGGGTGAAACCAATATAATGACACTTAAGAAGCAAATGTTACTGCCTCATCCCCATTGCATCAACCTGTCCCACCCAATCATGCAGAGAGGGCATGTTACGGATCCCGTCTGTAAGAGAATTTCATCTGGTGGGGTCCAGGAAGCAGGTCTTCTCTGCAGTGGCCCCTGGCCCCTGGAATACTCTTCTTCCAGAGATAAGACAGATTCCATCTCTTGCAGCCTTCTGAAAACAATTGAAGACTTGGTTCTGCCACCTTGCTTGGGGCGGGAAGGGAAGTAATAACACCTGGAGATGGTTAGTGCCTTAAATGGCCCCTTTAGATACATGTGAATGATATTCCAACTGCTACTGTCATCTGGATTTTATATTGTATTTATGTTTATGTCATATTTGTATTTATGTTTATTTGAGTATTTTAATGTTTATATCTTTGTTGTAAAATGCCCAGAGTCCCCCCTTTGTGGGAGATGGGCAGTGGCTAAATAAAATAAACAAACAAACAAATAAATAAATAGTTCTCTGAGTATGTATGTGTGCAATTCTTTTTCTTATTGTTATATTAAAAAAAATTTAAAACTCAAATGCCTGAGACGCTGATCTTGGCAGCAATGTTGATTACAACTAAGTGCAATCAACAAATAAATTGATTAGTTAAAAATTAATTTAAAAAGATAAAGCAGCTTTTTGCTGAATCAGCAAAAGCTTAGCATTCAGATTATAAGTAGTAGTATTCCATTCTATTCTCCACTGGTAAGGCTGCTTAGAATTACTTGCTTAGCTCTGGGTGTACATTATATCTTGACAACCTGCAACATATTTGGAAGATGGTGACTAAGATGATAACAAAGTCTGTAAGCAAACGTCTTTGAAAAAATATTGGAGAAAGCTTACTGAATTTAAACTAACAAGAGAAAATTAAGTGAAAATGAAACAATCTCCTGCTGTATAACAGACAGACATGAAGAAGATTCAGTAGATTTGTTCATTGTCTCTGAAGGGCAGAACCAGAACTAACTGCTGGATGTTGCAGAGGGACAGATTTTAGCTAAATAAAAGGAAGGTTGGGGAACCCTTTGTTGCTAAATAATAATTTCCAATACCAATAGTCAATATGGATAAGCCAAAAATATTCTAAGACTATGTAGTGTGATATATTGGGGAGGGGACACAAATTCAGTATCCCTAAATTATTCCTTTCTATGATGAAACTTCTTTGTCATTTATATTGTCTGACTGAAGGCGGAGTGAGAGTATAAACTGAAGCTGGTAAGCCATCTATCAGAGATGTTATAGTTGTATCTCGTCTAGCAGATCCTTAAGTGTTCAGAATTAGTCTTGAAGACTTCCAATTTTTGTTCCAATTGTAAAAGATGTATTAATGTTAACTTTTAAAACTTCTTGCAGTACTTTACTTCTATAAAGCAAACAGATGGGACTTCTTTCAACTCAGTGAAAATAGAACAGTAAATTGTTTTTGCATGTAATTTTTTTTAAATCAGTTCTTTCTCTTTGTCTTACAATATTTGCAATATGCAGCATAACTAATTTTAGTTTAAACCCTCAGATGTTTTAATGTTTGGTTGCTCAATTCTCATGTTTTCATGCCTTGAATAATTAACCTTTTTTGAAGCATTGAAAATATAACTTACTGGTCTCACTGAGCTACGATCTTTAGGAAACAATGCCTTGATTAAATAATGGAAAATTAGCAACATGCAGTTCAGATTATCAAAATCAGATGGTTTGAGGATGAGACAAATTCAGCTGATGTTAATTTCATATTTGTCATTTTTGGAATGATTTAATCTTTTGGTTATTTGGTCTTTATTGCTGGTTACATATAGTTTATATCATGAGGGAATGAGAGTTCTTTAAGAAATGTTCAAGTTGAGGACATAACTGAGGTGATTTTCCATTCTTTAAATTCTTTAAATTCCATCACTAATATCAAAAATAAATATATAAACACCAGTGCTTTAGGAAATGAAATTATTTTGTTCTGTATGTCAAAATCCCTGTTTTTCTTTTTCTAGTCATATCAATAAATATAATGGATGAGATAATTTATTTCCTTTCCAGCTACTAGAAACAGTTTTGGTCTTACTAGGGATTTAAGCATAATGTTGGCTGAGAGGCTAAAGTAATATTTCAAAGTAAGTAGACAAAAATAGTTTTGAAGTGATAAGTGAGGCATTGGTTTCTTTCTTTAGAGAGAGAGTACTACACTTTCTTAAAAAGCCCATTTGACATAAAGAATATTAAAGATGAAAACCACAATATATTAGGCTTTGCAAGTCTATGCCATATTTCTGACAGCTAGACTATCTATCAAAGAAACTTGTTCAGTATTTGTAGCTCAGAGGAAGGGGTATATAATTAAATCATACTGTTATTGAGAATTCCACTATCATTTATTAAATGGTATATTGTCAGTTGCTTATATGAATTTGACAATAAAATGCATATGATCATGTTAGATATGAATATCATTTTAAAATCATAAAATATAAATCTGTGAATCTCTAGTTGCTATTATGTACTTCCAACTAAACTGACAGTTTGCTGGAAGAAACCCAGAGAGTGCTTAATTATTTATCCATAATTAACTACATTTGAATATTGTTTCTCATTTTGTTTTCAGAAATTGATAGAAGACAAAAATCTAATTTGCCTGATTTGATACATCCAATTTGCCTGGTTTAATACATCAGTTTCTCTATACCAGCATTTCCCAACCTAGTGCCCTGCAGATGTGAATTCTCACAGCTATCTGGAACGAAATAAATCTTGGAAAGCTAGTATAATTACCAATATAACAATTCTGTATATCCACCTACAGAAGTATAGGATTGCAATTTAGCATTCAGAATCTCTGTATAAAATTATGCATCTAAGCAGTGATCTGTTAAATTATATAACTGTTTTTTTTAACTTTTGTAGTATATATTTAGTGATTATATCACTTTGTATAAATCAAATAAGGATTTTAACCTATCAATTTAGCTAATTTTTTGTGATAATTTCATGATATGGGGGAAATCCTTACTCACTAAGTATCTCCAAAAGAAGAGAAGGGTCTGTGGCTCAGGGGTATTTGTCACTAAGGAGGGATTATAAAACTTGGAAAATAACAATTACATGAAATATGTGTCTTTCCATTTTCAGAATTATTCATTATATGTCTAAAGCATCTTCATCCTTTTGCATAAATTATCAGTTAAATCAAGAGTGAAATTGTTTTCAGTTCTTATATTTCTGTAAATGCTTATTTAGCTTGAATTAATACTCAAATTATTTGGACATACAAGAGTAAGAATATAGATGTAACATTAAATATTAAAAGAGAAAGTAGGATATATCCAGGATATCTTCTTGGTGTGGTTAAGCATTAAATGTACTAGTATAAATAAATGTAGCTAAATTAGAAATTTAAGATCTATGGTAATTGTAGATCCATAACTATTGAGGTGGTGATGGGTTGGGGATGTTATGATGGGAACCGGAGGGTGGGCCATCTTCAGGGAAGACACCCCGGTGTTTGTTACCAGTGGCGTGTTCCAGCCTTCCGGGTTCAGACCCAGGCCCTGGTCAGCGGATTCTTGAGGGCCCTGGTCTGTGGCTGCTTCTCCTTAATGCCAGGTCCATTAACAACAAGCCCCCCCTCATATTTGATTTAATCACAGAGGAGGGGGCAGACCTGGCGTGTATCACCAAGACCTGGCTGGGTCAGGAAGGGGGGGTAGCCCTTTCGGAAATGTGCCGGGCTGGGTTTCAGGTGTGGCACCAGCTGAGACACCAGGGCAGGGGAGGAGGGGTGGTGGTTATCATCCGAGAGTCTCTGGTGGCTTTCAGGGGCCCTGCTCCACAAATAGCCAGTTGTGAGACCCTGTTTTTCAAGTTGGGTGCCCAAGAGCAGTTGGGAGTGTTTCTGCTGTACCGGCCCCCTGCTGCGTGGCAGTCTCCCTGCCTGAGATGCTGGAGGTTGTCTCGGGGTTGGCAGTGGAGTTCCCCGGACTTACGGTTTTGGGGGACTTCAATCTGCCTTCCCTGGGGCAAGCCTCGGAGGCAGCTCAGGAGTTTATGGCAACCAGGGCAGCCATGGGCCTGTCCCAGATTATTCAGGACCTAACTCGAGACAGTTGCCTCACTCCGGACTTGGTTTTCTTGTTGGAGCAATGGCAATGTGATCTGAGGGGAGAGGTAGATCTGTCCCCATTGTCATGGTCAGATCATACCCTGGTGACCTTGAGATTCTCCTATGCTGCCCTACTCCACAGGGAGGCAGGACCTATTTGGCTGGTCTGCCCCTGGCAACTGATGGACCCAGTGAGGTTTCAGAGGGAGCTGGGGGTTATACCTGAGGATCTGCTGCACGGTCCAGCAGACACCCTGGTTGCTACCTGGAATAGGGAGGTGGCCAGGGCCTTGGACAGGATCACTCCTATGTGACCTCTCTCGCCTAATCCAACCCAACGTTCCCTGTGGTTTACGGAGGAGTTGATGGCTTTGAAGAGGCTTAAGAGATACCTAGAGCACCGCTGGAGGAAGACAAAGGCCGAATCTGACCGAACACAGGTTAGAGCCGCCATTAAGGCCTACCTTGTGGCAGTAAGAGCAGCAAAATGCCAATATTCCTCTGCTCTTATTGCATCCGCAGAATGCCACCCCATGGTCCTGTTTAAGATCACACATACCCTTTTGGGGAAGATGGGCCCAGTGGCCCACCTACAGGGCCATGCGGAAGAGTTTTCTGAGCATCTGCAGGATAAAATCGCTCAGATTTGCTCCAAGTTGGACTCTAAGCGTGAAGCAGGGTTGGTGGAGATGCCAAGGGAATGTTCTTGCCCAGTTATCTGGGAACAGTTTGATCCTGTTGGACCCAAGGAAATTGGCAGGATCCTCTGGATTGTGAATGCAACCACCTGTCATTTAGATCCATGTCCCTCCTGGCTGGTGAAGGTAGCCCGGGAGGTGACATGTGCTTGGGTCCATGCAATGGTTAACACATCCTTGGGAGAGGGGGTGTTTCCAGCCACCTTTAAGGAGCACTGGTGCACCCCCTCCTCAAGAAGCCATCACTGGACCCAACTGTGCTGGACAATTTTCATCCAGTCTCCCAACTCCCCTTTTTAGGGAAGGTCGTTGAGAAGGTGGTGGCGTTGCAACCTAGGAGGTTTCTGGATGAAACGGATTATCTGGACCCCTTTCAGTCAGGTTTCAGGCCAGGATATGAGACAGAAATGGCATTGGTCGTACTTATGGATGATCTCTGGCGGGAGCGGGATGGAAGCAGTGCCTCCATCCTTGCTCTCCTTGACCTCTCAGCGGCTTTCGATACCATCGACCATGGTATCCTTTTGGGATGACTCAGGGAGTTGGGGGTGGGTGGCGTGGTTTTGCGCTGGTTCACCTCCTTCCTCCAGGGCTGTTCCCAATCAGTGGTGATTGGGAGCAAGAGATCCGACCCTCGGCCCCTCCATTGTGGGGTGCCACAGGGTTCGGTTCTCTCTCCTCTCTTATTTAACATCTACATGAAACCACTGGGTGAGATCATCCGTCACCATGGGATGAGATATCATCAGTATGCTGATGATACTCAGTTATACATCTCCATCCCGGGTGAGGTAAGTGATGTGGTGACTGCCCTGTCTCAGTGCCTGGGGGCTGTGGGGGCCTGGATGGGGAACAACAGGCTTCAGCTGAACCCTGGTAAGACAGAGTGACTGTGGGTTGATGGCTCCTTGGTTTCCAGGAAATTGTCATCTTTAGTTCTGGATGGGGTGGCACTGCCCCAGACAGACCCAGTGCATAATCTGGGGCTTCTCCTGGACTCACGACTCCTGCTTTCAGAGCAGGTGGCAGTCGTGGCCAGGACGGCCTTTGCTCACCTTCGAGTTTTGCGCCAGTTACACCCGTTCCTGGAGCAAGAGGCCCTCTGAACAGTCACTCATGCCCTCATCATCTCTCATGTTGACTACTGCAATGCGCTCTACATGGGGCTACCCTTGAAGAGTATCTGGAAGCTTCAGCTGGTCCAGAATGCAGCCGCTCAGGTTATTTTTGGTGCCCCTAGATTGGCACATATAACACCTTTACTGTGCGAGCTGCACTGGGTGCCAGTTTGCTTCTGGGTCCAATTCAAGTGTTGGTTATGACTTTTAAATCCCCACATGGCATGGGGCCAGGTTACCTGACGGACCGACTCATCCCCATAACATCGACCCACCCCACCCTGTCAGGCAGAGAGGGCATGTTGCAGACCCTGTCGATAAGAGAATTCCATCTGGCAGGGTCCAGGAAATGGGCCTTCTCTGCAGTTGCCCCCACCCTTTGAAACATCTTGCCCTCAGAGGTGAGGCAGGCGCCTTCACTTCCGACCTTTAGGAAGGCCCTGAAAACCTGGTTTTGCCATCTCGCATGGGGCAGGTAGGTGGGTAACCATCCATGGGGTTGGCTCGCACCTTAGAGCCCCTCCCACCTGACCAGAATTTTTAACCTCTTGGATTTTATACTTATACACTGCATTTTATTTATGCAATTGTTTTTATAGATGTTAATTGTTATTATTATAGTCTTGATTTTATTGTAAACTGCCCAGAGTCCCCCTTTTGGGGGAGATGGGCGGTAGCAAAATTTGAATAATAAATAAATAATAAATAACTAATAATAGCATGCAATAAAGTTCTTCTTCATATTGTAATAAAACAATGTTTTTGTATCCTGGGTGGGTCATGTAGCAGCAGCTAATTAAGATTCTTCCTATCATTGTATTGACATGTTTAATTTTGGTGGAAAAATGGGTGTTGTATCTAACTTTGAAAATATTGTTGATCAACAACATCCATGTCAGTGTCAAGTCTTTCAAAAAGAAGAGGGCTGAAAAGTTCGTAATTTTTGTCAAGTTGGGAAGAGAACTGTGAGAGGAAAGATTCAAGCTGCTGATGTGAGTCTTCATCCTTGTGGTTTGCATCCCCTTGGACTTTAAGAAAGTAAACAACCACATCTATACTGTAGAAAGATAAAAAGAGAAACACTGATGGCACAGGGTGTAGTTGACGATAGAAGAGAGAAAAGAAGTTGAGTCAGAAAGATGAAGAAGCCAGTTGTGTATGTGAGGGAGGGTGTGAAACTGAACATCAACAGTTTAGAGGATTTAGAAAGGAGACTCCGATGCTTACACAGTAACAATGAGCGGATCCTAACAGCCTCACAAACTTTTTCTTCTTTTCCCTGTTAGTGATATATAATATAAGGTTATGCTTTGTAACATTAGCATTACGTAACACATATTTATATTCTGTATTAAGGTTCTTTTTGTACTGTGCCTTACTGGTACACAGAAGTGGATAATAGAAATATCTTAGAAAAAGAATTGTAATCAAATTACCAAGCATAATTTTTTAAAGAAATGTCATTATACTATTTGTGTACACATTGCTATATATTTCTGTAAGGATCTTATCACCAGACCTCTGCACTCAGCTAGGAGACCCTGGAGTGAATGCATCAGTAATTGACTGTTTTCAGTAGTTCTTGCTACTACCACTACCTTTTCTCTCCTCCGAGAACCTGGAAGATAGGAACAAGTAAAGAAAAATATGTGGACAGATTAAGCCCAAGAGCATGGTATGCAGTTTGCTAAAGGCTTGCTGTCTGAGGTATGTTACTAGTTTACCATACCCAAGACACAAAATGGCATCAAAAACATCTGTTTAAAATTTTATTTACTTCGTTAGAAAACAATAGCAAAATCAGTGTTGGGCATTGAGAAGAAGGCTTACATTTCAAGAATAAGTTTAAACAAAGGAACAGTTGGTAGACTCATCCAAAATGGAGACTGAGCCTCAGGGAAAAATGACTGTGAAAGGAATATGGCAAGATGTTGAGTGCATCTAAAATAAAACCTCACACAATGTTAGCAGTCCCTGCAGGTTACTCTGATAAGTGCAGCATCTTACTGTCAATGCACAAAAGCTTCCCCTTTTTGTTTGTGCATCGTGACATTGTGTGCATATCCAAAAGGAGCAGAGCTTGTGGTGTAATGGTGTGATGCTGCTTTTGCCATTTTGACATAAATCACAGGACCTGCAGACACCCATGCTCTGATTGCTTACTGTAGCTAGAAGTGTGCATCTGACTGAGTCTTTCCTGACTTCTGTAAAACTCTCATTCCGTAATTACTTCAAGCAAGCCTCATAGTGTCATAGTGGGCTTGGATTCAGGGTTGGATTCAGAGCCTTCAGAGGCAGAGGCTGAAGAGCAGCCAGCTCCAGAATTGGTCACAGGTAATGAACAGTGAGTTCCGGGATCACCAGATGAACTGCCCTCTGAGCAGGCAAAGGAGGTGGAGCTGGCCAGCAACCAGCAGAGACAGCTGCCACCGCTGTCTGAAGACAAGGGCACAGAATTACCACTCCCTCCTGACACAGGAGCTCAGCAGGTGGCAAAGAAAGCAGAGCAAAGGAATTCAGTGAGGCTGCTCACTAGGAAGCAGCCTCATCCTCCTAAATGAGCCACACCAGGACTGCTCTTATTTAAGAAGAGTGATGAGCTTGAGCCTCTTATTGGAAACAACCATTCACAAACCCAGACTCTGTGTGCCTTGCCTTTGGACTCGAACCTGTGTGACCATATCTCTGAACCTGGACCGGCTGACAACTTTGCTAATGCTATGGACCCGTGGATTTGCCAGACTTACTCTTGTGCCTGCTCTGTGGATTTTGGACTATCTCTTCAGGCACGTTTGCTGGACTTGTGCAGACTTGATTGCTCTTGTGTGCGTGTGTGCATTTGCACCAACCTTTCCCTCTGCTGCTTGCTAGTGCTTAAAAACCCACCTAATAAAAGTTGGCAACTACCTCTTTGTGTATTTGTGTGTGCTCGGCCTGAGACAGGGTGACTGTCTGAGAAAAAAATCCTATCTGGCTATTTAGGTTTAGTTAATGGGTGAGGGATGGTGTTTGCTCATAAATTTAATGGAATGTTCTTCTTGGGTTTCTTTACCAAAGAGGGAAAGTATTTGATTACAGTCACCTGGGTGCCTTTAGATCCATTGGGACCTCTAGAGGCTTGCCAACATAGGGTCCCCTTTAAAATTACATTGTATAAAAATCTATGAAAGTTGCTACAGTTCTAAACTCTTCACAGATCAAGTACATTTAGGGTATATTTAGAGCAAGCTTTCATAATTTTCATTCCTAAGATGCTTATTTGTAAATATAATCAATTTTTAAACTAATTTTACATTTGAGTAATCAGTAATAGTCTTTTCCCATATAAAACAAAGAAAATATAATGCATGTGTAAGTATACAAACATGCATGCGCACACACACACACACACACAGAACAATAAATATTTTTAGGGTTTAATGATGATTTTACCAATAGTAAAATGGGATTGGATCCCATTTCAGGTATTCAACTAAGCGTTCTTTGCCACTCCGCCTCCTCATGACAGCCAAATAGTTCATGTTCCCATTATACAATGTAGAAGGTCAGGGACCCTGCTGAATAAAGCAGTTTTGGAAAGAGTATCAAGGTGGATGATATGAGGGAGATGTCAAAATTAGCCAGATAAATTGTATGTGAATAGAACTCTGGTGGTGAAAGTGCCTCCACAAAATTTCCTTTCTTTTTGCTGAATCTGTAGTTCTTAACCTATTTCTATGTTGTTGGAGGTACACAAAGATTTAATAGCAATTGACAAATGAAGAAAATGCATGCTTTCATCTGCAGTCGTGTTACATACTGTTCTCCTGCAATAACATAGGGTATTTTTATTTTTATTAGATCCAGCAGGTAATTGTTTCAAAATCAATAGAGGCATAATATGAGTAACTTTGTATCTGTGTGGTGGATAAAGGGTTGTTGTTTTTTTTCCCCATAACATTTTGGGTGGGTGCTAGAATGGTTTTTCCCTTTAATTAAAGGACAGTCAGGTACTGAACATGTCACAAATCGAAATACCAGAAAGGAAAGGTTAGAAATCAGGGCAGCAGCAGTGAGAAACCAGTAGTTAGACTGTTGCATTAGTTTGTGGAGTTCAAAAAAAAAGGGTAGAGAAGAACAAGAATAGGATGTAGTGGGATAATAGAATAGGACAAGGAAGGCAGCTAGTGAAAAAAATAGAGGCTTTACCTAACCTTGGTGGCTTCTGAAATGCACAGAAAGATTTTTAGTGGGCAGGGAAAATGCAAGTCAACCAAGGAGAGCATTATTAATCCACAAGACTGTGGAATGCCGAATTTCTGAAATGGAAACAAACAAGCACTCTTTTAAGAGAAATCTGTAGTCTACATGGATGACAGTAAGGCCTATCTTCCTTCCAGATGTGCTTGTATACTCACGGGTAAATATTTAGGTCAAAGTTCAAGAGCAGTCAACATTAAAAAAATAGGTGGCAATAAATTTCATGCATATTAGCCCCATCTAGTCCCTGCCAGACCTGTCTCTATACTGTCTATATATTGGTATCATAGCAGAATTGTGAACATCTGCTGAATATGTAAATGCTACCCTTTGGTCTAGAAGAAGTGTGTTACAAGACCATCTTACATCTGTGCTAGAAGCCCTACATCAGTTACCAGTAGCTTTTTGGATGAAATTCAAAGTGCTGCATTTAAAGTGTCATATGGCTTGACACTTAGGTGCCTTCAAGACTACCTCCTCCTGCTGAATTGGGACCTTCCAGTACATTTGTCCCAGAAGAAGCTCTTGCTTATACCCTGCTTTTGTGAAGTAAGCATAACTGAGTCCAGAATATGCTGACTCTCTGTTGAAGCCCCAGCCTTTTGGAATCATCTTCCCTTAGAATTAAGGCTTGCTGCATCTAATACTGCCAGTTTCCCCTGACCTTTAGGCCAGGAAGTTAGCTGAATTCTGCTGGAATGTGTTCTTCTTGATTTGGGGATTATTTTTTTTTAATGTTAAGCACCATGGTTTATGTTTTCAATGTTGTAATTTTATTTCTGCATGCAGCCTAAAGTCCCTGTTGTAAGATAGCTGGCTATATAAATGAAATAGGTAGGGAGATGGATGGATGGACAGATCAATATCCCAGAAATTCCTCAGAATGGAGTTTTTCCAGTTAGTATTTGGTAGTTAGGGTAATGTTGGTACTTTGTGATTAATTATCATCAATTGGTAAATGAGGCTCCGCTCATGGTCACTCATGCCTTGGTCACCTCCTGAATAGACTATTGCAGTATGTTCTACATGGGGCTCCCCTTGAACAGTATCTGGAAGCTACAGCTGGTGCACTCCTTGATCAGGGCATATTACACCTCTGCTCCATGAGCTGCATTGATTATATCAATATGCCTCCAGGTTCATTTCAAGGCGCTGGTGATGACCTATAAAGCTCTTCGTGACATGGAGCCAGGTTATCTACCCATTAGGAATGGCAGGAGAGACTTGCTCTGGGTCCTGGCTGTAGGGAATGCCATCTAGTAGGGGCCAGGAAGAGAGCCTTTTCTGTCATGGTGACCACCCTTTGTGTCATGAGTACTGATGGCGAGCAGGAGGGGGCCTCTATCCAGGGGGGAAAATGCATGCGTAGTACTGAGAAATTAAGCAGCCATTCAAAGAGACACAGATCAGACCCGCCTTAACTTTTGGGGTTTATCTGTCTGAGTTTTCCCACACTTCTTCAGTTTGTTAGGATTTTCTGTCTTATGTAGCAGCAATAAACACTAGAGACCTATTCCTCGTCTCAGCGTCACGCAAAGTTTCTTTTATCCAAAGTGGCTACTTTGAGATATGTAATGGAGTGTCCTAGAAGGTTGAAATGCTCTGATACTACTTTTGTGTAATATGTTTTGCATTCGGATCTCAAACTTGTGTCCATGAATTATTTTATGCAGAGTTTGGCTTATTTGTCATATGTAGAATCCAGAAGGGTATTGCTGGCAGATGATGGCATATATCACGTTAGAAGAACAGCATGTGAAGGTTCCTTTTGTGTATGAATTCATTGAGGTCTGAGATGGTGCTGTTGGTGTAAATGTGGGGCAAGGTAGACATCTGGATTGATTGCAGGGTCTGGTTGCCGTATTAGCATCATTATTCTGTTGTTTCTTGTTCCTTATGAATATCTGATTCAGGTTGAGTGGTTGTCTGTGTACAAGTATGAGCATATTACCCAGTGCCTGAAAAAGTACAGTGTCATTGTCAAGTATGGGTTCTAGCTTATTAATAATCTTTCTGGACATATTACTGTTGTTAATTGGTAAGTTACTGCCTGTCTTATACTGTATGTAACTTGCACCTGCATAAATAACCTGTCTGCTGTCTTCCTCTCCTTTACCCTCCACCTCATACCAATTTAAATCTTTCATTAGTCTAGCCATGCCATTCCATTCCATCTGATGAAGCCAACATGAAAGCATATGCTTCCTAATAAAATTTGTTAATCTGCAAAGGTATTACCAGACTCTTCTCAATTATTTTGTACCATAGACCACCATGGCTCTTCTCCCTTACAATGACTATGAAGCTGTAGTAGATTATATAAGTGGGATATAAATGGAACAAAAAAAGAAATAGGTAGCTTTCTTCTCTGCATGCCTCAACATATCAACAGCATGGTGTTGTCTGAAGACCCAACAGTGACAGTGAGAAAAGACTGCATCTCATTCCTTTCTTCACAGTGAATATGAAGAAAAGAATGAATTTCCTGATTCCTGATCTGAATAGGGATTTCAGTGGGCATAAAAAGCTGCATACAAGCAAAATCTGATGGTTTTAGGCTATTTTAAGGTTTTTATTTGTGCTTGTACAGTAATAGTACCTGTGTGAATGTGTGTAGAACAGAAATATGTGCAACTCTGTAGCTTTATCTTTAATTCATCTACTTATGTTGTATATATTTCATGCTTTAAAGGAAAATAAACCTTCAATATTTTGTGGTATATTTTGGCTGTCACCTCTTCTATAATTGTTTTATGACTATTCTAGTTTTAGTTTCTTTGTAAGATTTTCACAGTGGTTGAATTATGGTAATTTTTTAAAAAATGATTTGCTTAAGGTTCCCTAGTTTACACACTGTTACTGAGTCACTGTACTTTTATTTGATATTCTAGCAATGGCTGTCTGAACATTCAACCTCTGTTTTTAATATCATATTGGTATTGTACTGATTACTCACTTACTCATGTAATGAGGATATATGTTTTCCGACAGGAATATAGATTTGGTGAGCACAATTTTTTTAGAAGTGTCGGTGTTATTACTATAACAGGTAATGAACAATTTGGCAGTCTTGCAAACTAATTGAGTTCAGCTTCCATGTGATATAGTATGTTCAGGAGAGGCTCAAACCAAAAAGCAAAAGCAAAACAACAGCAATCCAATCAACACTGGATAGAATATGTGCAACTTATTGGAAGTCTTTCTTAAAAGACATTTAAAATAATTTTAATTAGATAGAAATCAAGAGGTTTTTACCAATTCAGTGAAATATTCAGTGGGTCATTTAGACTGGAATATAGGGGATTTATTGATTTACCTATGAGTTGATAAATTTGCGGCTACATTACTTTTAGAAAATACTTAGATGCAGACAAGTTGAGCTGTAATTCTAGTAAAGCTTTTTCAAAAACTATAATAACAATAGAATGATACATAATCTTGAGATATAGTCTTTAAACTCCTACTGGATTTGTATTTTATTTGCAAGAGCTCTGACCTACCAACCAATTTTTTTTATAATTTCAAAATATTCTTTAAAGTTAATGTACTGCAGCAACAGTATAATTCACTGTGCTGTGCTTAAATTATTTCTTCAGCATTTGTCAATTATATATTTGTCTCAACACAATATACCTAAAGACTGAATTTTCCAGCAAGTTGTTCTTCTATAGATTTCCATTTTCTAAATAGTATCAAGTAAGAATTAGTTAGCTATACTTGTTCTGTTATACTGAATTTTAAAAAAATATGAAGTTCTATCCAGCAAAAGTGAAGTGAATGAGTATTTGTCATATAGTTGAATATAGAAGTTTTTCATTCCAAGTAAAACAAAGCATGAGTTTATTACTTTGGCACTTAGAGCATTGCTGTGATTCAAACTGATATCAAGATCAGTCCCAATATTTAAGTTTAGAGAAAAACTTAAAGTAGTTATCTTTCTTTTATATATCAGTTGAAGTTGCACACTCACATTTATTGTAGTTTCTATCTCCAATAAGCAATAGTGCAATGACTCATGCTTCTTCTGGTGCACAATAGCATCCTATTTACTGTACATCTATGACATTTTAAATGATACCCTTTATAGCTAGAGGTTGAAGTTTTGAAACCAATTTTGTTTATTTGAATTACTTTTAAATTTGTCCATTTAGATGATTCCTTGGTTTCACATTAATCCTTTCTTAATTTTCTTCCTTTTTTCTCAGCAATCATTTTTGACATTGCATAAAATCAACCAAACTTATTAAAAAAAAAAAAAAGAGCAGCAGAAGAAAGACTTTATGAACTGTTGCATATTTCTGATTATACAAATCAGGCTTTGGAATATTGGGACTATTATTCAAAATTGTGATTGCCTTGCTAGTTTGATCCTGACTTCCATTTTGTATGGAACTTAATCTGGTGTACATGAATTATCACAGCAATATTAGTTAGTCTGATGTTAGCGTACCTTGTGAACACTGATGCATGTGTTATTCCCAGCTAATGTCTACTTGTTTTATCACTGAACCACTGGATTTTTTGCTGTTGAAAGAATGCTGCAAAGTAACAAGTGTCAAAGAATAGGAAATGACAAATAAACCTTGTAACATCAGATTTAATGAAGAATTTTTAACTAAAAGGTCATGAACCAATACACCTTAAGGACAATTGGTTGTTACTGCAGTTTAATGGGAATTCATGCATGTAGCCTTGATGTACAAAACTGTTGGTTTTCTGAAAAGTACTGTACATTTTGTTGAGAGCTATAAATAGTGCCTATTGAAGGATGATTTGTGTCATCTAAACTGTAGCCTACAGGAGCACTTCATGGGTTATAACTTTAATCTAGTTATCAAAGCCTTGAAATGCGCATTAGGAAACAAATGTCAAAAACAGAATTGAGACAGATCATTAAAGATTTCTAGGAGTGCCAGACAGCAGTCTTGTACAATTTGTATGTTTAGTTTAGTAGAATAAAATATAATTGAAGTACCCAGGCATTTAAATTGCTCAACTTTTTATGTGATTACTTCCTTGGTAAGTAATTTCTAAAGTATAATAGCTGTTACATATGCCCATAAAATAAGCTATAATCTTATTCATTATCATTGTGCTCCACATTTTTATAAAATCTGCTAATATCATTACCATATATGTTTTGTTCTGATTTGCCTTTTCATTATTCTAGACAATATAGTTTGCAGATGGCATTAATTATTTGTCTAATGACTTTTTACAATATATAACCAGAATAACTATGTTAACCAGAATATAACCCAATGCATAGGACTGTATCTCATCTTCCATATTTCTTACACTTACTAGATTAATTATAGTGGATTATTGTCAATATTATAACTGTAAAGCACCATGTATGTTATATTTTATGTAAAGATTCTCTGAAGGCATTGTTTTGTTTGAAATTTAGATTTACTAAAAAAATGTAAATATACTAATTCACTGTACAAATAGGGACAAATATTTTGTATACAAAGTTCTGAATTTCTGTTCCTAGTACAGGTTTTGTATCACTTGTCTCTTTATCTCTATAATCATTAATTAGTGACTCTAAAAAGTGGGATTTAATAGTTCACTAACATCATTTGAGTGGTGTTTTGCTTTTGTCTTGTAACTTATAAGATGCACTTTTCCTGATAGGTGACACAGTATCTATCTTTTCCAGATCTAAAATCCAGGGAAGTTCATCTTTATAAATATGGAGCCACTGAAGTGTGCTTTCAAAATAGCATGGGATATAATTATTGATTTACAGTATACTTCGTTCTTTTTCATTTTGATTATGCTTTAAAATTAATTTTTAATTTTTAAATATTGGTCCAAGTTAATTTGCACTCAAGTGGGTATAGAATACAAAGCAGTAGTTAACAGCTAACTTTCCAATCATGTTTAGCTTATGTGGTAATTGATACATTCTATGAAACTGCACTTATATGCACTGGTCACCTACCAATTACAGCCTTCTCAAAAATGCTCTGGATGAGTAATCATAGAATCGTAGTGTAGGAATATTCTATTTAGGCCATAAAATCAATCTCCCCAAAAATGCCAGTTAAAGCCAGCAGATGACTACATAAGTTCCAAATGAACACATGCACTTTCTTGGTTAATTGGTTTCACTTTTGATCTATTTTTACTGTTAAGATTTTTTTTTTTTTTTTGCAATGGTAATGTAGCCCACTCCACTTCTGATTATCTTCTTCTCTAAAATCTTAATAGAGACTTTATGCAATGCTTTGCTGAAATCATGCTCTGGCCACCACATTTCCATAATCACTTCAACTGGTCACTCTATCAGAAAATGAGATAAGGTTGATTTGGCATGATTATACTTGATAAACTGATGTCAGCTGCCAAGCAACGCATTTTTCTTTTCATGTTGCTCACAAATGAATGTCCCATTATGCTCAGAGGTTTGCCTAGGATTGATGTGAAGCTGATTAGTTGTGGTACCTAAGGTCCCCCCCCCCTGTTTTTTTACCTTTTTAAAGTTAAAGAACAATCTTGTTATGAAGATTAATAACATATGACAGCCCTAAGATTCTCCACTGACTTTATTGGCTGTGTGGGGAAACTAACAACCTAAAAAAGAGGCTAACAGATAATGTTGGTAGGGCAAATATTGGGAATGTCTGTATTTGTAGGAGACCCAGAAATTATTAAAAGCCAGTAAACTGAGGTGGAGCATGAAGTCACTGAAAGACCAAATACAAAAAAAAAAAATTACGCAAATATCTCACATACAAGGTTTACTGAACTACAGGTATGATAGCCACCTTAATGAGATTTGTTCAGGTTATCTGATACTGGGTTACATTCAATTTTCATCATTTTTAAAACTTGTGCAACAACTGAAATGTCAAAGTAAAATAAATAAAATAAAATTGTAATCTCAAACAACTTATTTAATAACATTATATCTGTCTGTCTGTCTATCGATCTATCTTCCAACTTTGTGGAGAAAATATTAGAATAAAACTTACAAAATTGTGTTTGAACATATTTTTCTTTGTGTTCTATATTCATTATTTACTGTATTATTATTTCCAGATCTCTTCTGCTTTTGCGTTTTACCTCTCTGCAATACATTAGTATAATGGTGCAGTTTATGCCGCTATAGTTAAAATTATATCAGCATTCTTTTTATAAACCTCTACACTTAAGATATAAACTATTCCACTGAAACTTGCTGTGGAATGTATAAATGAGGCCATTGCTTTTAATATAAATTTGTGGTTTAATTTCTTTAATATTTGAAAATATAAATTGTACTTCATTACTCTGCTTACTGCCATTTTAATAGCGACAGTATTCCTGAATTTAGATTGTGTTCATAAATAATTTTGCAACCTGAGATTTTGCTGAACTGGCATATTGTGAATGAAGAAGAATATTTTTAAAAGAAAGCTTAAATATTTTAAATCACAGTCATGTAATCTGAAGGATTAGTAGAAGGTTCAAAATTTATAAAGGAAAACATCTCTTTATAGAATAGGGCAATGGCCAATAAAATGAATATATTAAAAAACAATCTCAAAAACTGATTATTTTATGAGTGCATTAGGAAATTTTAAATTTCAGGATGGGGGAAGTTAGCTGACTTTCTAATGGAGTTACCAAATAATACACAGTTACATAAATTTGCATCCTAAACTCTCCCACTAATATTTGTAATAGTGTAATAATTCCAAAAGGAGAAACTACCTTTTATTTCTTGGAGGAGAAGATGGGAAGCAGCTCTCATAACAGAAACTACACTATAAATCTGCTCACTTCTAGTTTCAGTTTTTGCCTCTGAATGTGCATTCACTTTAAAGCAAAACCTGAAACATTTTAGATAAAGGATTCTTCAACCTTTATATAAAGTTTAGCGGATAACCAAGTTTTTGTATGTTGGGAATTCATCTTTGAAGCTAAGTTCAGATAGGGAAGTGAGATGCTACTATAATAAAAAGAGGGCTCTTTTGATAATGGTGTGATAGGTTAATACAATAAGGACACAACCCAAGGAGAAACAAGGGGTGAAAAGGATGTTAAGAGAAGATCCTGTGAAGGAAGGAATGAAAATTGACAGATGTAATTATATTATTCACTACCCAGGATTGCCCTATCCAATCAGGAAAGGCCAGGAGGAGTGCAACAGAGAAAGCTTTCAGATGATTTGATGTCACCATTTTATTTTCTAACCTTCTATCAGGGATATCACAGCCAGACCAAAAGAAGGAAAATGCCTTCACCTTCCTGCTGCATAAAAGAAAAACACAACAGCTGTTTAAACTAGTAGTCAGCTTGCAAAGCTTTAAGTTATATGAATTATGTTACCATATGGTATCAAAACATCTATTTAAAAATAGTATTTACTTTATTGGAAAGCTTTCACAAGCAAAGAAAAACAGGAATGGGTGTTGGACATAGAGAAAAGAGATTAGATTTAAAAAGTAAGCTTAGACAATGAGTCTCAGCTATGAAAGGAATCAGACCAAACATTTTGTGCACTTTAAAAAAAAAAATCTCATACTACTTACTTATTGCTCCTGAAAGCCTGATTGTGATTGACTTTTCTCAGTCCTAGAAAACTCTCAGAAGCTGGAGCAAGCCCTGTCTTTCTTCTTACCATAAAGTCCTATTTCTGGGAAGACTCAAAGACAAATGTCTCTAGAAAGCTCCTTCCTGACCAGTTAGTGTCAAGGAAGAAGAGTTCTATTTACACAAGAAGTTAAACAAATGTATTTCTTCAACTCCTGTACCTATAAGGTGGAAGGTATTAGATCACAGTTACATGCACAGAGGCATTCATGGAGAGCAAGGACAGTCATAATGTCAGCAATATTGCAACTCAAGCCATGCCCTCTTTTATATGTCTCATCAAGTTGCATATAAAGCCAAAAGAGGTGGTGTTTGCAGCCTTCAAAGGAATAATGAAAGTCACAAGTTCATGTGGATGCCACTGTGTTCATGTGTGTTGTGATCCAATATGAACCTGTATGTGGTCACCTCTAGGAAGCCAAGAAAAACATTGTCCACTCACATCCTATTCTATATTGTGCATTAGTTGAAGGAAGAGACAGGAAATTCTCCTCATTTTTGTTTCAATCACTTTAAACTTTAAAAGGCTCCCTCCTCATACTCTCCTTCCAAATGTTTGCTTATTTGTGGGAATTAAGTCTTCTAGTTAGTAAACTAGCCCTGGCTGCAATGTTGTGCTGGGTACTACTGTAGGCTACACAAACACATACAATAGAGGGGTTTTTTTTTCTTCCTGTTAAAGCAAGATTTGTCTTTATGTCTCCCCTTCTCTTCCTCCTCTGCTCTGGTTAAGTTTGGGTAAACCTATTTCCCCCTCTCTCATATAAACCTGCTGCCAAAAATCAGGATTTGAAGCTTGTGAAAGGAAGATGTTTGGAAACAGCTTGAGGACCATTATTCAGAAGGAAGATGAGAGTCATGGCAAGATCTGTTGGACAAAGAAAAGAATGACAGGTGTTTGGATTTTGGCTTTTATAAAATGCTTGTTTCTCCTATGATAGCAATGGTCCCATTACTTGGTGTCATGGTGGGTGATACCAAGGAAGATTTACGAACATGGGGAAGGCCGTCTTCTCTAGAACAAGTGGATGCATGGGGCTGACTCTTTGCCCATTCTTTTCTTCTCAATTATCAAATCTGGGACTGAAGATAAGGGTCAGGCAGAGGAGAAAGAGTTGTTTCTTCTGAATCACAGCCCACATATAGCCAGTTCTGATGTGGAATGGTCCCAATCACCAGTCCTGGTGAATCAGTCCTGAGTTCACACACAGGTTGTACTGCATCATTTGCATAAGATGATTCTCTGGACAGCAGCAAAACAGACACAGACTTTTTTTTTTTTTTAAGGAACGTTCACAGCTTCATGCTGTTTGCCTGCCATTTCATTACACTCTGTGAGCTGGAGTGTATGTCCATTGCCTATAAAAGAAAGCAAGTAAATAGAGGTAGAAGGCAAGTAAGTGCAAAAGTGATTATATAGGTTACAGTTGGCTAGACATAAAAACATTGCTCATGCTTTGAAGTTGTAAATGTAAAAACTGCTAGTGTAACATTGAAGTAGGCTGGTAGATTAAGCTTTTGAAGTTTTGTGCACTTGATACAACCTGTTGTGCCTGGCAGATACTGAGATTCCAGAGTGTGTTTAAAAATGCAGGTCCTCAAGCTTGTTCAGGTTGGTTTTGAGAGGTACAGTCTTTGCATACCTTTGTAAACTGTTGATATTTTAGGGTACATTTAAAGATTCCAAAAGTGAAATGCTAAGGCATTTGCATTCTCTGTTTCTCTTATCATCTGTTAATTATCTTTTCAACTTTTACTCACTCAGTTCTGGGATGGGTACACATGCATGGTTGGTAGTACATGGTTCTGCTCTGCAGAGGCAGCACAGTATTTTTTACTTATGCTACTATTTATTCTTGCAAAAGTTGTAAGTATCAGGCAGCAACACTTGGCTGAAAACTGAATTTTAAAAGCTTTTTGAAAACAAAAGCAGTAGGAATCAAAATATATGAGTAAATTCATTTGTGTCTCTGTCTTCATGTGGATTAATTCCAACTGCTTTTTATTACTGCAATGCTTGAACCATTTCAAGTTTTGTTCCATTGGAGAAACAATTCATTAAGATGTTTTGAGTGAGGCTATTTTTTCTGAACTCAAAAGCATTTTCCCCCTCTTTTCAAACACCTTTTTCATTTCTTTGCAATTATCTTTATATAGAATTTTTCTGACTACATATTGTGTTTCTCAGGCAATGAATTGGAAGAATTAAAACAAACTGAGGCAAGAAAAGATCTAGGGGGTCTTGAGACATTATGCTAGAACAAATCACCAGGTCCCAATGGCATCTACCAAGTACTCTAAAAGAACTAAAATGTAAAATTGCTGATCTCCTAATAAAAAAAGTAACAGCCTTCAAATAGGGCTCAGTGCCAAACAACTAAAACTATATGACACCCATCTTCAAAAGGGACTCTGGAGAGATAGGAAGAATTAAATATGAGTCAGGAAAATTAGTGGACATGATAATCAAAGAAAAAAATATCTAACCACATAGAGAATGTATCTTACTGAAGGAAAAGCAGCATGAATTTTGCAGAGGTAAACCTCACCAACTTTCTTGAGTTTTCCGAGAGTGTGAACAGGCACATGAATAGACGTGAACCTGTCCATACTGTAGTTCAACTTTCAAAAACCGTTTGATGAAGTTTCTCACCAGAAGCTCTTGAGTAAACTTTATAGGTGTAGTGTAAAAGGACATTGCTTTTTATAGATCCCTAAGTGGTTAAAAATAGAAAGCAAAATGTAGGAATAAATGGACTGGTTTCTCAGTGGACTCCCTCAACGATTTGTGTTATGACCAACATAGTCCATGCTTCTGAATTAGAATTAATCAATGAGCAGGCCACATTTGCAAATGATACTAAAAGTGGCAAGAGTAGTTTAACTTAAATTGACCCTTTCTTTAAGAAGTTCCCCTTAGCTTAATACTTTCCCCTCCCCACCCCATTCTCTTCCTTTATAAAGTTGTTGAGTAAGGTCATCTGCTAGCACAGAGTGAGGCATCATCAATATGCAAATACTATACACATGCATATCTTGACCCCAGGCCAAACAGATAATACCACTGAAGTCCTATTAGAGTGCCTAAAAGTTCAGCGTCTGGATGGAGAGGCAAAAAAAAAATGGCTTTGGATTCGAAGTTCTTCTTTTACCAGTGATTTTCTAACATTACTTCTTTATGCGGTTGCTCTTTCCCAGATGGAACTTGTGCATAATTTGTTGGCCATCCTAGACTCTTGGTTCTTGTTTGCTGAGCAAGTGGCAGCCATGCACAAATTTATCTGGTATGTCAGTTACCTGGAATAGGAAACCCTTCTCATAGTCGATTGTGCCTTAGTCTCTTCCTGTTTGGCCTGTTACAATGTGCTGTACCTGGGACTACCCGTGAACAGCTCTCAGAAGCTACAGCTGTTCCAGAATGCAGCACTGTGAGTAGTGAGTGGCTTTCATCCATATAACACCTGTACTTCACAAGCTGCATTTGCTACCAGCTTCTTATCATCTGTACGCCCTTAATGGCTTAGGGCCCAGATACCTACTGATTCCTATCTCTGGGTTTTCCCTGTGGTTGATGAAATCTTGCAAGTTCAGCATGTCACATCAGTAAAGCAGTGTCATCCTGCAGGACCTCAAGAGATCTTCTCTGTGGCTGTTCCTACCATCTAAAATTACATCCCTCCTAAAGTCTACATGTGTGTTTTTGGCTTGAAGACCTGGTTTATTCCGCAAGTCCTGCGGCAGGTTGGTTGTGAACCTGCTTTTCAATTTAGGTTGCATACATTGAAATGCATTTGATAAATCATAAATGTGTCAAATGTTTCCCCAATGTGAATTTTAACTTTATTTTTATTTGTTTGATTTGTCTTTCCTTGTTTTAATCATAATTATCTATATTCTGTAAATTTCCTGGAGTTACAGTTGTGATGAAGCAGCCTGTAAGTAGATTAAAAAGTAAATAGATGAAATGAAATATGGTCTCAAGCCAAAAATGCTGTCTGTTTGAATTGTCTGTAAAGGGAAAAAAATCTGTGGTCATAGCAGATAGCTCAATGAAGATATTGATAAAATGCATGGCATAGCTGTGAAAAATGCAGATTCCATGCTACAGATCATTAAAAAGGGACTGAAAACAAAACTGCCAATGCTGTATTTCCCTGATATAAAATTATGCCATGTCCAACTGTGTTTTTCTGATTGCCACATTTGAAAAAAAAATATATGGAGAGCTGAAAAAGGTTAGAAGATGACAAGCCAAATGATAGGACAGTCAGGTACTTTCTTTGTGAATTAATATCTCCCTGTATTATAGTGTGAAACAGCCAGCTAGAAAGCAGAGAGCTAGTATGGTTGTAATAGGTAGTCCTGATTGTATTAGGTATATATTTTGAATTCATGCCTTGAGTGTTGGATTGAAAAAGAAGATAACAAATGTAGTAGAAAATAGGAAGGAAGGAAGGAAGGAAGGAAGGAAGGAAGGAAGGAAGGAAGGAAGGAAGGATTTTTTAGAAAAATGTGACTCATGGAAGTCATGCTCAAAATGGAGATCATGGAGAGGAAGAACTCTTCCCTTCCTCCCCATGCACTTCTTAAAATGCTATGTCTAGGAGTCATCCAAGGTTTGATTTCAAGATTTAGAATGAACGAAATGAAATACTTCTTCACACTCTAATAATTATCCTGTGTAATCTACTGTTACAGGAGGAATAGTGATGGCATCTAACTCATATGGTTTAAACAACTGTTAGAAACATTCATAGAGCATAGCTTAAGCAAGGTCTGTTAATATTACCTCTGGAGTCAGCATATCCTCAAATATTGATGGCAGTGGCACAGTGACAGAAAAGGGACATGCTTCCATCTGCTGCTTGTGAGTACTCCAGATGCCCCTAGTTGACAAGAAAAAATGTGCAGGGCTATCATGCTCTTAGCCTCTGCTGATTCAGCATGGTGATCCCTATTATGTTTTTAGGCAACACTTTAATACAAAAAAAAAAAAAATCCTGGGAAATAACAGCATTTCCATTTACCTTCCAGGGGTAATGTTGTTTGCAAAAAGAAATGGCTGTCCCCATGGACTCAGAGCAGTCATTTCTTTCTGAGTTTACTTTCAGAAGTGAGCAGAAACACAATCCTTAATCAGGGGCCTTTGTATTTCAGTTTGTGGTCTGCTGCAACTGTGATCAAGCAGCAACTTGCCTTTTTCTTAATTAAGGGGGCTTTTGAAAGCAACCTTGATACCTTTCCAAATTCCCCTTAATGGTGTGCTTTAAACTGGCTAATCACTATGCTTTGCATCCCTGTCCTTGCTGCCTACTTCGTATGATATTTAATTTCTGCCTTGGATCAGCCAATAGGGTAGAAATCTTGGGAAAACAAAACTGAGGGTCATTTTAAAATGGTTGGAGAGAAATGTCAGAGTTTTCTGAAGAAGAGTGGAATAACTATAGACTGAAAAGAGAGAAGAGCCTGAGCAGCCAAAGGAAGTATATAAACAGTAGCTGTAAAACGAACTCTAGCTTCCTCCTCCTCCTCATTATTTTCTACCACACTGGCACAAAGATTGCAACATCGTCACATACAGTAATTTCTCAGATTGTATTTAAATTCCAAAATAAAGATTGTCTCAAGGAAATACCTGGGCAAAATTTCTTAACTATACTGAAGTTGCTTGAAAAGTAATGACCCTTTGCCACTTTCAGGCTGCTGTTTGACTGGCTCCATTCCTCCCTACCTGTTGGTTTCCATATTTTTTCATTAAAAAAAAAACATTTTGGGGGGTTGACAAACCTGCTTCTCACCGATGGATTATTCATATACAGTAGTCTCACAGCTGTGTTTGATATATGTTACATACATCAGTCTACCAATTCATTTAGATTGAAATCAGTATTCCTAATTTCAGGAAAGGTGAAAAATTGAACTAATAGAGTAGTATATGCAGACCAAATTTCTAGAGTTTTCCAGTTGAGACTCTGGACGATATAGTGTTTCTTCAGTATAGAAAGAGAAGTGAATTATTAAGGCTATAAGTCTGCACTGTCATCTTTCGTCCTCTTGCTAGTTGCACACCACTGATAATTTAGAAGAATATTAGCATCTATAAAAACAGTGAATCTTCAGAAATGATAAGCAAGATTATTTTTAGCCTACAGGGAGTCACAGTTGTAAAAAGCTACATCGCACGAACTAAGGTTGCTTTTTAGGCTCTTCATATCCAACAATTACGTGAATCTCTCTGTTTTTTTCTGAAGATATGCATAGATTTTCAGTACATAGGAAATCATAACATTTCTTGAACTGCTTGTGGATGCCAACATGATTTTCCATTGGCTTTGATTTTTCATTTAATAAGAAGTGTCAGATATGCCAGTTGAAAGATATTTCATAAGGAGAAATTTCTACTGTACCAAATTTGCAAATTATTCATACAAGATATAAAATATTGCTTATGCTATAAATTTAAATGGGGACAATTAAATCTTCCTCTAATTGACAACCACAACTTCCTGAGTGAAAAATGAAGAGAAGAAACAGAGATTTCAAAGTAAAGGGGCATGTTTTAAGAACTGTGTGCACAACATAAAAAAATAATTTCAATCAGAAGGAAAGCAAATTGGGAAAAGTACATTAGGTGTACTTTTTTTCCCTTCCTAGTTGACTGTAATCTATTACTGTTCGGTATAACAAAAATGAGTTTCCAGGGAAGACAGAAAATGAATCTTTGACTGGTATAGCAAGATTATCTCACAGTATGTTAAATATTTATGATGTAACTATTTCTGACCCCTAACAATTGTGAGTCAGGGTGTGTATCTGCTCAGATAGCTCACTGGTAATTAATTTAGTGTATTGTGCATAAAATTAGTAATTAATACTAATATGTATGCATTATGCTGAATTTACTTCAGTGACACATTTGGTCTGTCTGGCTTCTGAAGCAGAATAAAGTAGTCATTTAAAAATATTTTTAGCACTGTAGCTGGCGCTAAATGCTATTACAGAAAGGCTGACAGATATACCACATTTTATAAGCACCATTTATTTGAGGTTGTTCAAGGTCAATTATTTTCCTCCAGCAGTTGATGGTTCTCTAGTTGAATTGAAATATGTTGATAGATAGGTTATATTTCACAGTCATTAAAAAAAAAGAATCATATTATACTGAAAAAGTCCCTTTTGTTTGCAGTCACATTTACAGCAGTAGAAAACCACTGAAATACTTTGCCATTCTTTCCCTCTTAAATACTAAGTATTCCATTATGTTTTTTTTTCCATTTTGCAATATAGCTCTTTCCATCCACTTTTTCCAGTATTTCTGCATAAAATACTGTATCGCAGAGCAGTCTTCTCTGTGACTTAAGTTGTCTCTCCTTTTCCCCAATAGGTGGGCTATAGATATAGGATCCAACAGATGTACTACCACAAGCCGGCTTTTCTGTTCAGTTGTCCCACAGAAACTGATATATCATTCTGAATAAAGTAGGCTGTGGTGAAGGGAAAATCCACCAAAAATCAGCAAAAGTTCAGGAACCAAAAATCGCCAAAAGTTCAAGCAACTACAGAAATGCTTCAGTGCTTCATTTGGCACTGTCCACGTGTATTATTTCAGTGGGATATCTAATTCTGAACTTTCTGGTACATTGTATAAATGTGGGACTTACTTTAAATGTGGACTGCCTTAATTCATAGAAAACAGAAGAAGGAGCAAAGGGATTCTCTTTCAGTTTGTATCTGTAGTCCACTGATTTGGACTTGGTGGTATTTTTCTGCCTGGTTGGTTCACGTTCCTAAAAGGAAGAACTAATTCACTCTTGGCTGTCACTTTGTCTCTCTTTTGATTTTCATTCCAGGTTTTTGTTTTTTTGCTCACATTCATTGCATGTGTATTTGCAATCATAGCAAGGGTTGTTTAAAGCAGAGCTCTGCGTAAATAATGTTTGTGATTCATGGCCTTATAGGGAATTCTTCTGTAATTTGGTGTGCTTTTAAAATAAAAGCCCATGAAACTAGTTCTTTAAACATCAGAATTTTGTATTGCTTAAAACTCAGGGAACTTTATTGATTTAAATTACCTGTCTATCAGTAATGGATATTTCTAAATTTGTGATTTCTACAACCTATGACATTCAGAGAAAGTGTGTTGCTGTACTTTATAATAAAAGCTAAAATAAAACCTAAGGCCTCTTATTGATGAATGAACTAACCACTACATAAAGGTGTATAAATGTTCAGAACTCCTGATGTGAAAATTAGCATGAGAGATTTTACAGAAAATTATCCTCCTTTCACCTTTAATTAAATAATTTCAGTTGAACATTACATCCACAAGGAACAGAGCAGAAGTAATAAACTGTTTCATTTATTATGAAAATTCCTTTATAAACAAATGCTAAAAGCTGTAAGAGTTAGGCTTTGATTTTGATATTCCTAAAGTAAAGTTTGTGCAGTTTTTATTTGTCTTGTCTAATTCCAGATTTAGTCTGCAACTGTGCACATAAACTGTTTGGATTCATTTAATACAGTAGAATGTAAGTAGGTTGGTAGGTTTGCAGTATTAGGCATTATAATGAAAACCAAGCAGACCACTGTAAATAGTACCAGTATTTTAACCTTCAATATTTCAATTTTGACTGCTTTTATATTGCTATTTAAAACCCTTTCATAATCTGTAATGATCCTAATATGCCATTCATGTTTTATCATGGAAAGTTTTGCAACGCTTTAAGTACTGCTAGTCTTAAGTGTGCACTTTTACATGCATAATATATTCTACACTGGCAATTTATTAGAAATAATATTGATGTTAAGAGATGCATCAAAAGTTTCTGAGGTTTCCTTTATAAGATCTAAATATTTCACCACATGATCCCTAGGTTTTCAGCAAGAAGCTATCTCATAGCTGATTACAATTATCCATTTTTGGAATCTTATTTATCAACAGGGCTATTGAAAGTGACAGAAAAAAGGACTATATATGGAAGACCTCATTTGTTTGTTTTTTAATTCTGACCTTACTATCATGGGGTGGGGTTTATTTAATAAATTGAGGATAAAAATATTGTATTAATTTTATTTCACAATTTATTAAATGCTTGTGGCTTGTCTTTAAAAATGCTTATGACATATTTTAAAATTACTATCATTTGAAATCGTTATTCCTGAAAACTTCTTTAAGCAACATTCATAAATTGCAAAGGCATATTAAGCAGTTAGTTGTGAATTCATATTTCTGTATGTGTACACATATGCAAACATACACATAACTATATACATAAACATACATCCACTAATTCGTAACAGTCAAACAAACAAATGGGAGATTTATAGCAAATGTGTTTGTGAATATTTCAAATCAATTCAGTATTGTATGAATAGTTATGGAAACTTTGCTTTTGGGCTAGTTATTTAGCTTGGAATATTTGGAAAATACATGTCTTGGACTAAAGGGACACTATGTTTTACAACTGACTGGTGGCATCTACAGAGGAGGTGTGCAAAGTCAATACTGTGGTTGCAACTGCACAGCTGCACAAGACCGACCCCTTTGGAAAAGTGTTGATGTTGCATGGAAGTATGTAGGATGAGGCTTCAGCTGTGTGATGGGGAAGAGGAAATAATTTGATTCATTATTATTTAATCTGAAAGTTCCTCTATTTAGTTTTACAATTACTGGATTATGATTGGCAGAAACAGGAGCTGCCATCTCTACATTAATAAAATTAGTTAACAGTGAGTTAGAAATCCTATCTATCCTCCATCCATCCATCAAATTTATATAGCCACCCATTTTCTTTACAAATATGTTTAGGGGAAGAATGTAGATATACTTTCTCTGTGGGATATTTATATCTCCATTCAGCTTAGAAAAATAATAGTGACATACAACGTGAGATATTTTGGAAGAGTTCGCTGAAGTTTCTTTCATACAAAGTCATTTTATCCATATATTGAAGAAACCATTCACATCTCCAAGGATTAAGATAACTACTGTACGTCTGTAGGAAGATACTTCCTTGATACTAGCTTTTCAAGAAGTAATTGTGGAAAACCTTTTATAGAACTTTATTTTGTTATCATTTGAAACTTTCTTGATTTTCCATTTTGAATATGAAAGTGTAGTATTATGAACCTTTCTTCTTTATCCTTGGATTTGTTTTTCTAAAGTCCATACATTTTTTTCACAAACATACAGTAGGTTCTCCATTTTTTTCCTAGCTGAAGCCAGACTTTTTTGACCAAGATATTTACATTCCAACAGACTTACATTATCATTTTACTGTAGAAGACATACAATAACATGTGCTTTATCCTTTTAAAACATTTTCCCCTTTTAAATGGACTATTTAACCAATTAATATTGGTTGAAAATATATTTATTCAGATTTTTTATCCTGCCTGTATTTTTATATATTTTCATTATTTTATATATTTATTATCAAATAAATTGATCCATAATAACAATTCTTAGGTTAACTTATGTAGAAATACCAGCTGGTTGCTCTAGTTTTTGATCTTATGTCTGTTCTTGATTTATATTACCCAAGGTCCAGCTGAATTTTTGGAAAAGATTTGGAAAAAAAATTGATCTTGTGTCTGATTTTGATCTCTATTCCCTGCCCTGTTACAGATAAAAATCTGACTTTCCATTAGCATCAACAGAATACACAAAAGCTTTGCTTCTATCCATAAATATCTTCAGACAAAATGGAGTAACCCATTTATTTCTAATCTTTTTATCTGGGATAACAGTTGTCAAAACTCTCAGGTTTCATTTCTAAGTTTATCTAGGTATAGGTCTGGTTTGTTGTTTATTCATTTAGTCACTTCCGACTCTTCGTGACCTCATGGATCAGCCCATGCCAGAGCTTCCTGTCAGTCATCAACACCCCCAGTTCCCCCAGGGACGAGTCTGTCACTTCTAGAATACCATCCATCCACCTTGCCCTTGGTTGGCCCCTCTTCCTTTTGCCCTCCACTCTCCCTAGCATCAGCATCTTCTCCAGGGTGTCCTGTCTTCTCATTATGTGGCCAAAGTATTTCAGTTTTGCCTTTAATATCATTCCCTCAAGTGAGCAGTCTGGCTTTATTTCCTGGAGGATGGACTGGTTTGATCTTGCAGTCCAAGGCACTCTCAGAATTTTCCTCCAACACCACAGTTCCAAAGCATCTATCTTCCTTCTCTCAGCCTTCCTTATGGTCCAGCTCTCGCAGTCATATGTTACTACTGGGAATACCATTGCTTTAACTATGCGGACAACACTAACTTTGTTGTCAGTGTGATGTCTCTGCTCTTAACTATTTTATCGAGATTTGTCATTGCTCTTCTCCCACGGATTAAATGTCTTCTGATATCCTGACTGCAGTCAGCATCTGCAGTAATCTTTGCACCTAGAAATATGAAGTCTTTCAGTACTTCTACATTTTCTCCTTCTATTTGCCAGTTATCAATCAAGCTGGTTGCCATAATCTTGGTTTTTTTGAGGTTTAGCTGCAAGCCAGCTCTTGCACTTTCTTCTTTCACCTTCATCATAAGGCTCCTCAGTTCCTCTTCACTTTCAGACATCAAAGTGGTATCATCTGCATATCTGAGATTGTTAATGTTTCTTCCAGCGATTTTAACTCCAGCCTTGGATTCCTCAAGCCCAGCATGTCGCATGATGTGTTCTGCGTACAAGTTGAATAGGTAGGGTGAGAGTATACAGCCCTGCCGCACTCCTTTCCCAATCTTAAACCAGTCTGTTGTTCCGTGGTCTGTTCTTACTGTTGCTACTTGGTTGTTATACAGATTCTTCAGGAGCCATAGGTCTGGTAAAAATCTCAATTGTAGGATCTCAACATTTTATAAGAATTTCACTTCTTTTTAATTCCAGTACTAACATGATATAGTCTTGAAATATGTACATTACATATATTCTGTGGCATTTTTTCTTTTGTGCTATCCAAAAGTTTATTCTGTAAATTTCCTGAATTTCCAGACTTTAATCTATGTCCAAGTCAAATAAGTCTTCTAATTTAGCTTCCAACTTTTTCAATTTTGTCTGTTGAGACTTCTGAACTAAAGACAATTCTGAATCACTTAATCCTCTTAAGATATTTATTCTCCAACCAGATACTTTCTGTTGATAATTCCACTGAAAATCAAGTATGTAATCTTCATCTTTCCCTCTGAAATTATCTTAATCTTCAGAGGTGATTGGATGTCAATGCTGTTTGTAAAGTAACTATCAGTAAAATATTGTACTATTTCAAGTGTTAGTATGCAAACTAAACATTTCTTTTATTGGTATAACAACAACAAACAAATTCCTTTTACTTAATTACCTATCTGGGAAAAGACTTGCTTACAAATGTATGCATATATGTCAACTAGGGCTTAAAATGCTGTCTAAAATATATGATTTGGCTATATTTGTAGCAGCTTTATCTTAAATTAGTGATTGGAGTTTGAGCGTAACACTCCAAAAAGATTCCATCCCATTAAAAAAGAATGTGGGTCATATAAAACTTGACTCTATTTTTTTTCTTTTTTCTTTTTATTCCTAACATACTTTTGAATTATATATGATACTATATAATTCAGAAAGAAAATCTCCCACATAGAGGAAACTTTTAAGGATTACACTGCAGTCATTGCTACATATACAGGAAACATTTAAAGATTATATACAGTATGTTATAATATTTGCAATATTGTATCATTAAAAGTCTTTGACAGATGTAGGGATTGGATTCATGGCTACTCCATGTCAAATACTCCTTATGCTACATTTTATGTTTCTCATTGTAAAGCCTTTGGCAACAATAGAGACTTCCCTTATTTGTTTGTTTGTTTGTTTCTATATAGCTGCCATCTCAAGCATGTGGATTTTGGGGCACCTTGCTCAGCTCTTTTTAAGTTTTTGAAATATCTTCATTTTCATAAATTTGAAAAGGAAACTGGCTGTTGCAAAAAAAAAAAAAAAAGTCTATTTCCAAGAATGCCTACCAGTCCCACATAGGCCTTACAGGCAATCTTACAAAACAAATATGTTCAGTGGTTACAGTCCAATGTGTTTCTACTTGACACCCTACTTTGTGAAAAGACTTGTACTTCTGCAGATCAATATATTTTCCACCCATTGTTATACTTTGTGTTAAGAAGGCAGTACTCCAACTTGTCGGGTTTTTGTTTTTTGAACTGTCTGAAGAGATACATAGAAAGACACTTGCATCTACGTACTGCTCCATTGTCACTTAACAAGTAGAACTTTTTATGCATTTTAAAAAAGATTTTCCCTCTTTTAATTTTTTATTATGGATTTTCTCTGTACAGTTTATATAATTTAGATTTCCCCACATAAACTGCTTATTGAAATACAACCTTCCTAAAATTACATCTCTTTAAAAAAACAAAAACGAGACTCAAATTTCCAGTACAGAGTATCAGAAATGTTTCTTTTTAACTAGAGAAGCTATATTTTAGTTACTGTTGTACTGCAAATTCAAGGACATTTCTTTACTATCTTTGCCATATGGGCACTCTAGATTAATATAACATGAGCAAAAAGTGGGAATTAAAAACAAGATAGAAATAGTTGGCTTCACACTACAGAAATATAAAGGCTGAGCTCCTAGATTTCTCCTAGCAAAGCAAATAACAGCTTACCTTCCAGCTTGAAGATGGCATTTCCTCATACTGTCACCAGGAATTGGGTTAATGACATGCAACTAAACAGATAAATGATCCACTCATGGATCACTAACCTCTAAATTGGGGCTAAATTAGAAGAATTGGAGGATAAGTGACATTTGAGATGTATTTCCTCAAATATTCCATTTATGACTTGCTTATTTGTTGTATTGTTTTATAAACTGGTATATTTCAACAGTGTGAAGTATAATCTAAAATGTGCTATAATCTGAACAGATTAGAAAAGTTTTTTTTTCTCCATTCATGGTCTCACGTATCACAAGAAGTATCTTGTGCATAGCCAATACCTAGACTGGGTGACTGCAGTTAGTTTGAAATTGATCTTGAATCACTATTTAAACCTACATTTCAAATCTAATACATGCAGTTCAAATAAAATGCTAAGCCATTTGCAGGCTGTCACTACTTCAGTTTGCTGATCATCACTAGGTATTGCATGGGAACAGCAGCTCAAAAACCTGGTGCTTTAAAAACATTTCCACAGCACATAACTGCTATTTTCTGCTTTTTTTTTCCTATTCCATTTTATTCTATGGGTACATACTGTATATACACAGTAACATGTGTTACACAAAATGCCAAATATAAGTGAGTAGCATTTTATTCTTTTGTGTCTTGTTTTTTCATCAATTATTTGCTGGTTTTCCATGTTTATTTTCTATATTTATCACATATCTGGAACACAAAAATCCAGACATCCACCATATTCAGAAAACTTTTAGGTCTTTGCTGACATCAGATGGTCATCTGTATTTTTGCAGCAGAGTTATGATGGCCCTTGAAAAATACTGAATTGTAATGATGTAATGTAAGGCATGTAAGACTAACAATACACCTTTAACATGTTATTTGGCATAGCTAATTGTTTTTAAATTGCCTTTTAATTTTCAGGAAAGAATAAAGATCTTTCAATGAAATTATTTAATTTTAATAATTAAAATAACAATTCTGATCAATAATTCTAAGGATCATGAAGTTTCCCCTTAATGTATTGTTATTTTAGGAGACCTTAATAATTCACTAATGGCAAATGATTGATTGGCATGATACAAAGATACTTATTTACTTGTAACTCTAAGAACACACACTTGGTAGTAAAGCAGATGATTAGAGTATTGTCTTTAAAGAAAAACAACTGATTTAAACTTTCTAAAACATAAGTTGTTCTATCAATGAAGATAATTTGGGTTTTTTTTAAGAAGGTAGGGTAGCAAAGGATATCCTCATTCTTATTTTTCTGAAAAGAATAGTAATCTAGCACTTTTATCAGGTTAGTACAAACACATAGTTTATGATAAATATTCTAAGAATACTACTTGAAACCTTTCATAGGACTTTCTTAGGACTTTGTTCTTCTTATTTTAACTTCATTTATCAAATAAAGACATAAATTTAATCAATCTTATTCTTACATAAATTGTGTTAATAAGTAATTGTTCCCATCTTGTAATAGGGCACAAGACTGTATAAACTTTCATTCATTTATGTTTTACTTATGCTTCTATCTCTGCCCACTAAGTGCATAGTATGTGCTGTCTTGTATCATAAAATGCATTTTTATTTACATAACGTTTTCTTTGACTCAGTAACATTTAATTAGAACATTTGACTTTTTGGCCATTTTCTTTCTTTGAATAACAATAATATGCCGGATTTCTTTTTTCTTTCTTTCAAAGATTTTTATTTGCATTAAATAGCATCAGAGGTTTGTTTGCCTTTAAAAGATACACAAATTTTACACGTGCTGAAGTACTTTGATAAGTACCTGATATGTAATTACATTTGATATGTAATGACATAAGTCAACCACATCTCTAATTCATTACAATGTTTTTGATCAAAGTCCCCAACTTTCTTTACCAATTATTCACTGAAAGTAGATGAAAAAGTTCAAACTGCACACTAAGATATAAATCTAGTGTGTAGAGCAATCTGACCTTTCAGTACAAAAAATAAAACTTATGGGAAAATGTATGTGGCCTAATTCAGATCAGAATCTCTATGAGTCAAGCCTGTTGTATCCTGATTTAGACTCTTACCCCCTCATACCCAAACACACTCACACAAGTTGAAGTATGAATTTAAGGGGGAAATGTTCTGTTAATAATTTTTATTAAGTGCTGAAGCACAAGAGAAGGGAGAAAGCCTTTACTCTTTATTTGCAAATTCGGGGTGGGGGGTAGTGAATTTCAGTTCCTCTTTTTTAAAATACATTCAGGGCATCCTTCTCATAGAATTTCAGGGGTCTAACCTTAGTGTCCTTGCTTTGTATAAGCTGTAGAGATTATTGCCCAGAGGTTTGGGCTCCTGTGCAACAGAGATATGAAACCTTGAACACAAAATCAAGTAGCAAAAGGATATGTTTCATCTAAGCAGTTTCAATAATCATTTCACACTCACTCCCTCATGCATGCAAAGGTACCTTTCCCACAACTGGGCTGGTCTGGGATCTTGAGCAAAACATTAGAAGATCAGAGATCTTCCAGCAAACTTTTTTTATTCCATCCTTTTATAGCATTCCTGTTATTATTATTTTTTTAAGCACAGCATGCAATGTGCAGGCTTTGCCTTTGGGTACATACTTCCTCTTGTTACTGAGGTCTGTTAAATTATTTTCACAATCTGTTGCTATGCCTGTCCCGATACAGTATCTATTCACCTGAACCACTTCTGTTCTTGTCATCTTAGATGTATTGGCTCTGTATTGCTTTGCCAAGCTGCTCCTGTCTGTCCTTGGTCACTCATGGCTTTACTTTGGTTCTTTGTTTGGCCATTTCACTGAATATGTTCTGCCTTAGGGAAGTTTCTTAGAACACACTGATCTCCCCTGTCACTTGATCCAGTTTAGCTACAGTTCTCAACATCTTTATCAGTTGAATTTGCTATTATAAATGATGGGAAAATAGTGTTTTAGCGGTAATTCATTTTTGTGACCTTGTGTTCATTCACTAACAATAGCACTAAAATTATTAACAGAGGATGTTGTTGTATATTATCAGACTACTCAGGCATCTAGCTAGTCTGTACTGATTGATTGCAGTTTTCCACATATCAGAAAGTTAAATGCTGTTAACTGAACTTGGCAAAATCCACAAGAAATCATGTGCCATATCACTAAGTTACAGCCCTCCCTGCATGATTATATTGTAGTGTTCACCCTTCAGGTGAAATCGAATGTTCCCTATATAAAAGACTTCAGACTGTAGAATCCTTAAAATCATACAAAAGTAGATAAAGAATAAACTTTTTAGCTTACACAGACTTTTTATATTCATTTCAGTTAATGTAAATATTCTGGGATCTTTTGTGTTTGTGTATCTTCCTTTGATAGATCTCTGGGTGATGAAATGTCATTCATGTAAAAGTTCCTCCCATGTAAGATTTCAAGCTGTCCTTCAATAATTTATGCAGAATTAATAATGTATTCATAACACATAGATGCAGTATCCTAAAATTATTTATATATACTTAATAAATGTTTTATAATGCTTTTGTGATGTATATTATAAATGATAAATAGGTAAATGTAGATATCTTATTAAATATTAACAGAACGTACTAGTTATTATAGTGTAATGGTTGTGAAAAACCATTATTAAAATAGTTAATGGTTGCAGCTAAATCCTTACGGACACTTACTATATAGCATATAATTCTTGGAATAATCACTTTTTGTTGAGCTGAGGAATGAATTTCTTGCTCTAAATGCTAGTGAAATATATTGAAAATAAACTCCTTCCTTATGGTTAGTATATTAAAAATGGCTAAAGGCATTAGCTCTTGCAAACCAATATTTTGCTAGCACATTTTTAACTCATTAATTTTCTGGAAGCATTGTACACTAAATAGTGAATACATTCCATGAAGGTCTGTTTCTTCATATCTCCCAAATACTTAAGGAATACATGAAATCCTTGTATGTTCTCACAGTAAATATGAGGTTGAATCCAAAGAACCATATTCTCCAGGCCATAAGGAATGTAAATGGATACCAAACTGCAGTCTACTGAATTTCAAATACTAGTCATAATGTTTTGTTGTTTTATAAAAGTTATATATAATGACATTTATAATATGTTGCATATCTACACAGCAAAGAAAATCAACAGTATAGTAAATTCTGGAAATGCCTTCTGAGTCCAATGGTTGTTCAAACTTGGTGTATGGGTAGGAATTTACTGTTCCTTTGGGTAGATGGAAAGCCTCAGAAATCATGAAGGGTTGCTTTGTGAAATGTTCCAATATATTGTTTTGTTAGGCTCTAAGCCAGTAGTAGCTGAAGTAGTTGTGAAAAATTGTACCAAGCTTTTAAAGAAACTGTTTTGTTTGTACAAAGAAAGGAACAAGTTATCATTTTGATCCACTACCTTCATAGAGACAACCATTCCTTCCTTCATACAAAGCATGATCACATTTTTTTTTGTCCCTGCAGAAGGACTACTGGCAAAAGAAAATGGGAAATACTAAGGCACCCTAAAAGGCTTTCACCACAAAGTCCCAACCTTTGGTATTATTTGACCCTTTGGGTTACAAGCAAAATAAAACTGAGTTTTCCTCTGGGCTAATATATGCACAGCATTGAATGCATTCATGACTTCTGAAATTCATGGATCTATGTAGTATGCGTGCATTCAGTCTCAATTTTTTTTTAAAAAGATACAATTATCAACAACTTGCTGAAGCATCTTTTTATCATTGGGAATGTTATTTTTAAGTTATCTATAAAATAACTTCTTTTACAAAATTCAAAGACTCTTTAGATTAATTGCTTAAGATTCAGAAGTCTACAAGTTATACATATATAGAATTTAGCTCTTCTTTAAATGAAGTATATTTTCTTTTTAAAGAAAAATATACTTCATTTACAGTTAAAAAGAAGCAATGGGTACTAATGAATCATTCTGGATTTTCTGATACTACCAATCTGTTCTTCAGTCACTATAATATAGGGACACTAGAAGATAAGAACATTTTAAACTGTTCATTCTTCATTTACTTTCAAGCACAATTCTTAGCAGTAGATTCTTGTTCGCACCTATTTTGTCCTTCCATTGATACTTTTAACAGCAAATGTAAATATTAATTCTATAAGTTTTTTGTATATTCATTTTTTTTTATTTTCAAGCTTTTGAATATAGTGAAATTTCAAAGATTTATTTTGAAGAAGATACAGTTCCACTTTTGTGGCAATGTAGTGTGTGTGTGCATACAGGCATACCTATCTGAATATGACCAAATTTGTGGGAGTTCTTCCTTTTCTGGAGAAGTTTCCACATGCCTGAGGAAACTCCCAAGCTCAAGGATAATGAAGCATGCTGGCTGGGGAATTCTGGGAACTGATGTCCACATGTCTTAAACTTGCCAACCTTGAGAAACAGTGCTTTATGAGATTTGCTGATTTCACTTTAATCAGTGTCAGTTGTGAAGGTTTATGGGAAAAGCCATGGAAGAGAACAATCAGGGCACTGTATTTTGAAGATCAAATACACAACATCTGTGCAACAAATCCTCAAATAAGGCCCATTATTAATCACAGCCCATGTTGGAGCATGGAAAAACTTTTCACCCATACAGCATTTAAAAAATGTTTATTCTGTAAACTAATATAAACAAAATCAAGGTATTTAGGTAGGCAGTGTGCAAAGTTTTGTCCATCAAATTTATGTTGTTTGAAACTTACATTATTTTTTCAATGAGAAAAAAGCAAAAAAAACCCTAAAGAAAACTATTTGGAAAGCAAAGTGAAATAATGAGCATGTAAACTGTTTAGGAACATATAAATCATTTTATCCTACTATCCCACTGGAATTTGTTAGGTAAAAACTAATGGTCAAAGAATTATTGCACTGCAGTCTTATGAAGAAAAAAAACTGAAATAAGCAATAACTCTTCTAGAGGATAGATGTAAAAATTAAAAGATGAAGTAGTAATATTAGTAATATACATTTTAAGCCTTGGTTCTGTCTTATCTGAATCTCCTTTTTACTGAAACAATTTAGTTGAAGGTAAATATGACTGTGACTATACAAGCAGTAGAATTAGTTGAAGAACACTTAATTGCATTTTATGTGGTTAAAAAGACTGTATGTTTTGTTATTATGGTACAAGAATATATTTTCAGTATTCCATGTAAAACTATCACTTTAGGAAGAAAGTTAAAACTGCTGTCAACTTCTGGTTGTGTTGAAGTCTAGTCTGCTTTAAAACTTGATCATGCTGTGGCTCAGCTTCTTGTATCCAAATTTAAATTTGTCTTGTCTAATCTCCTATTCCCTTTAGCCGCTCAGGGTGAAGGCATAGTAATTTCTCTCTGGCTTAGTCTTGGTTCATTTATATGTAGGCTTGCACAGTCCTTTGGCTCCTCTATATCTATTCTCCATCTTATTTAATCTCAGTGTTTTGCTTTGCTACTTTTAGCCATGTACCACAGTGTAGTACATCAAACAGTGAACCAGTAGACAGGTTTAGGAAGGGATTTAATTCAGAGGTGGGATTATTGTTACAATAAGAAAAGAAGAATCTTCTGGATTTGGGGGAAGTGAAAGCACAAGTGCCAGTTCATCAGCATCTGTAATGTGTACATGACAGGATTGTATGGAAAACTTCCCTGCAATCCATCTTTAGCAAAGCATACGCATGTGAGCAGAACCCTCTCCATTAAATGTTCCTAGAGCTAGATGCTTACTGTCCCAACGGAAAGAAAAACATATTGGGGAAGTTGCATACTTTGATTTAAAAAACAAAACAAAACATATCTGCTCTTTCTGTCCTCATGAGTGGAGGGAAGAGGGGGTACTCTATTCTTCCCCTAATAACAGCTGAAGGAGAGAACATTTCATGACTTCCAGAGGAATAAATGGTGGACTGAAGATGGCTCTAGGGAAAGCAGAGCTGACCACGGTAGTGGAATGAAAAGCCAGCGAGTAGACCGGCTCTTCAAAATCTCTATGGACAAGGAAGAGACTTGGGATTGCCCACAAGTGTTCCAGACAGTTGCTCCTCACTAGGAGACTGCAAGATAGCAGTCTCCAGTGGATTAAAGCTCTGGGAGATGAGGGAATAGCCATCTTGCTCAAACCATGGTTGGCACCTTTGAAAGGACACTAAATTTGCATACTTTCTTTTCTAATTACTTTCGGAAATTGCTTGCTAACTGCTTTTTAGCTATTAGAAGTCCATTAAGGGTTACCAGAAATAACAACATGTCTATTTTAACCTTGATCAAATAAATCAACTTTATATTCCTTCCTTTTACTTCTAACAATCTTAATCTTTAGTCTATTCAAATACTGTAATGTCGTAGAACTATTTATTTTCATTTTTTCTTTGTCCCTTCTTATAAGATTCTTCAATATTTTAACAAGCCTCTTTTTTAAAATTCAATATAGGATTTTTTTCCAGGTCATTCTCGTGTTTATTGTTTTTATATCCCTTTTAATTATTAAAACATCAGCTGGTTTCTTTTGTATGTCCAGTGCATCATCTTTTCCATGTCATTCTTGTAGCCTGTCATTTGTAAATCCTCTTTCAACTCAGTCTCAATCTTGTCAGGTAAAACTTGTTCCTCACAATCTCTCCATAGAGGCAGATATTTCTGCTGGCACTATTAATATTAACTTCTCAGTCCATTTTTCAAAAGTATCCTTCAATATGTCCAATGTTAGAATATTTTGCTTGATTCTGTAATTGCAAATTAAGTTCATGTGTTCTTCTCCTTTAATTATAATCTTTTAATCTGAAAACTTAGTGTCCTTTCAAAGGCACCAACTGCTATTTGAGCAAGATGGCTATTTCCTTGTCTCCCAGAGGTCTAAACCTGCTGGAAAATACTGTCTTGTGGTCTCCTCACAAGGAAAAGCTGTCTGGAGATTTGTGGGTGATCTTGAGTCCTCCCCTTGTCCATAAAGTAATTACAAAGAGCCGGTCTATGAAGAGTCATCTTCAGTTTGCCATTTCTTCTCCAGAACACGTCTTTTTGGAACTTATTGACAATAGTTTCTTTGCAAATGAAAGATCTAAGAAAGCCATTTTTATTTTTCTCATATAAAATTTGAATAAATATTACTTCCTGCAGAATGAAAAGCATAGTTGCTACTTAGATGCATAATTCTTAATCAAAATTATGAAATTAAAGTTTAACTCTTTAAGCCTTAAATTTAAACTGAAGATTTGGATTAAATCTACAAAATGACAGGGCCAAAATTATCTATCCCTATTATAGCACAATTGCAGGTTCTCCATGGATGATCCTAGCTACCTCTAATCATCCTAATTATCTCACATAGGATATTTTTTACCTTGGTTCAAATTGGCTTACTACCTATTATGGAGACTATAGGCAAATATATTTGGCTAGTAGATTTTTATGTGTTCCTGCTTGGGTAAAGAGGCTAAATCTACAATCTATATATCATTATACTATCCATTGTACCCTCCATGGCAACTAGCACTCATAAACTTGATTATCAGAAATTTTAGTCATCTTTCTGATCAAGATATTACAGTCTTCATTCTGCAAGACCCAGCCTGGATAGCCAGCCTAAAGGTTGTCAAGTTTGTTTGTTTGTTTGTTTGTTTATTTAGCAATTTATAAGGCTGCCCAACTCACACACAGTGACTCCAGGTAGCTTACAGAATTAAAAACCATAAAAACACAATAAACATCCCTCAGCAGCAGCAAACACATTTATACCAGCCACTTGAGTGGCTCCAAAGCAGCCTCTGGTCCCCAGGCCCGCGGACAAAACCATGTCTTCAGGGCCTTCTGGAAAAGGAGCAAGGAGGGTTCCAGTCTTATATCTGGGGGAACTGATGATCTGAAGGGAGGGAGTCACCATGGAAAAGGCCTTTTTCTTTAAGATGTACCTCCTAATTGACGGGACCCTCAACATACCCTGCTCTGGTGGGCCTGGTAGATGTAACTGGGGAAAGATGGTCCTGCAAACAACCTGTTTCTAGCAATAGCTAGAAGTTTCTAGCAATAGCTACAGCATGCAGAATCCAGGTGATATCCTCTTCTCATTTTTAATTGTTTCAGGTTAGGTTTTTCCTGTATTTAAAATTGTGGATTTTTTATTTGTCTGGCACTATAAATAAAAGAAATTAACATAATTAATACATTATTATTAATTAATTGCAAATTAATTTCTGCAATTAATTATAGGTAATTTGATTCATTTTAATAGGGTACTTTTCAGTTACCTTTGTGCCCACAGTGAGGGGAGTTAAAGAACAAGAAATATATGGATTATACTAAATAATTAACCATAACAGTGAAATGGTTTAACAGAAAACATTTGACTGACATTTAGAGGGGGAGGAAAGACCCCTAAAACAGGGCACCGATGATAAGATATCCCATTTTTTCAAAAGATATAGCAGGAGCAGCTTAATATTACCAGCAATGGTACAATTCTCTTACCTACCTCATGAAAAATCATTAGATGTCATTTCTAATTTAGGAAGATATTTTCATTCACTTCTAAGAATTCAGTTTGCCAAAATTCCTTGGATATATCATTAAGTCTGAAACCTTATTCTCAGTCATCTGTGGAGATACAGATACATCTTATACAAGACATTGGTGGAGATATAGATACATCTTACACATCTTGAAGAATCTGCTCTTGACAAAGTAGGACTTATGTAACTGGAGAACTTTAAAGTAGAGATGAGAAATCAGTAACTCAGGGATACATGAATGCTCCCTCAGCAATGACAGTCCTGCTTTAAAGACAACCTAAGAAAATGAATCTGTTGTCTTTTTTGAACAAATTGCATGCAGAGTTTAGATAAACCTTCATATTAAGAGTTATTGGTGCTGAAAATAATGTTGTTTAAGATGCAGCCATAAACTACATTAGCAATCCAATATTAAATGCGAAAATGAAAAGTGGCCTTCCACCATTCTGGCTTAACAAATCATAGAAATTGAGTGTCACAACAGGAACAAAAATCAATATTTCTGCTTTAGTTACCTTTTGGCTGACCCTTCATGTATTAGAAAATATATTTTATTTTTTGCACTTGATCAATTATTCTTTCATTTTTCTTTTGCTATCAACATTATAATTGCATTTGCCATTTCTACATGTGAAGTGTGTTTCTGCTTTCATATTTAATATTTTGTTTTCTTCAGTTTATTCTACAGAAGATATATTATTCTAGTTAAAGGAAATTCTGCACACTATCTTTTTCTTTTGAAAATACACATTTGTTTCATCATTATGCCTCCCTGCTGTCTTATGATTTATCCAGACTTTAATGCCCTAATCCAGACCCAGAAAATTTTATTTATGTATTTACTTATTTTATTTAGAGGCTGCCTGACTCAAGAATGGCTCTGGGTGGCTTACACTTTAAAAAGAGCATAAAACAATAAAAAAGGAAAAATACCATATATGTTTGGCAAACCACTCTACATATACCACAAAAAACACAACCAAACACAACCAAAAACCTTGAGGGGTACCTCAGTCATTCTTTCTGAAGGCCTGGGAAAACAGTCAAGTTTTCAAAGACCTCTGGAATACCTAAAGGGTGGGAGCCACATAGATCTCTGGGGGGTACTGTTCCAGAGGGCAGACACTGCCACAGAGAAGTCATGCTTCATTGGTCCTGATAGATGGTATTGTTTGAATGAAGGGACTTGAACTGCAATCTTACTGGACAAGCAGAAACCATGGAAAATGGTTTGGGGTCCAGTTTGTGTTAGCTTTGCTGATTATAAGAAGCTTAAAGTAGGTATTTTAGGAATTTAGGAATTCCTTTGTCCATAGGAATCTAATCTATTAGTTTAGATTCCTATGGAAAAAGTTTCTCTCATAGGATATAGGATTGGACTGAGCTGGCATCAAGGGGAAGCATGCTGGGGAGGAACTGGAATAAATATTTGGAAAAATAGCTTGTAGGTAGAGTAGAGTACACAGCAAATGGATTGTTAATTACTGGACAGAGAAAGTTTGCCTGGGGTGATCCTAAAATGGACTGGGCAGTGTTTATACTGCTGTTGTAATATTAATTCTTGTCTTATCTAACAGTTCTTTGAAATCATTTGTTGAGTTCTTTGTTTTTGTCTTTCATGGCTTTGGCTTCTCTTCTCATCTTGGTAATTTCCATCATTTGTTCTGACATCCAGTTTGTTTTCTTTTGTTTCTTGGTCTTCTCATATTCATCCATTTTGATTTCATTCCATAGTTCCTCTGGTTTCCTATTAATAAGAGTCCTATCCAATTCCTGTTGTTTTCCTGGAAACATATATGCTCAATAACCTATTGTGGAAATTGGTTGGTTTTGTTTTTTTGTTTTCACTTGATGTGGAGCTTGGACGTTATCTTTTCCATAATCAGTCTCTATTCATGTGTCTGCTGTTGTCATGTCCCCCATTGCGATGCAAACATGCATCACAACGGGGAACATGCCTTTCCGGAAAAAGGAAGGGAGGAGGAAGGAACCATACTAATCCTTCAATCACTCAGATACAAATGCAATTAGAGGACAAAGGAGACATACCTTTGCCCTGACCAGAGAAGCCATCATCATATCCCCCGGACATCTCTGCATTACCCCGGGGACACACCTGTGCCGGACACGGGAAGAAGACAGGTGATCAGCGCTAATCCTCCTGATCGTCCATCGAGATTATCACACCCCGATCGCCCATCAAGACTCCGGATATGGACTGTGGGACAATGGGGGGTGGAGGAGGGCCACGTCTGCACCATGGGTATTTACGGGATACCCCGCACGCCATGTGCCCATTCCCATCTTTTTCCGTGTATGCATTCTGTTCCCATTAAACCGGAAATCCTTAGCCCATCTAAGTGAGTCCGTGTCTCTTTGGGAGCAAGGCAACCATCACATAAAGATGGGAATCGAAAAAAAAAAATTCCGCCAGCACCAATCCAGATCTCATCTGTGAAGGACCCAAGTTGGCGATGGAAAGATGCAACCCACGAAGGGGTGGCTACCCGAGGACCGACGACGGGTCACCAGACTCCGCAGCACGAGCGATCGGTAAGAACCCTACTCCCAGACGGCACGGGATACAGGAGGGTTCAGGATCAAGCTCGGAGGAGGAGGAGACCGGGAGGAGCAGGACACTCGAAGCCACCAGGGAGTCACGGGGTGAGTGGGTCTCCCTGGATGAGATGGCAGGATCCCTGCCTGGAACGTTCGAGGCGTCGAAGAAGCCACGGGACCAGCTGTTCCCAACGACCGCAGGAGCTGAGGAAAGGCTCCGGAGCGGATGGACTGAGGACGGCTTCCAGACAGATGAGTGGCTAAGCACAGTGGAATCGAGGCTGGAGACGATCGAACAGCTGCTTCTGAGATTGTTGGTCGACTGGGAATCCCGAGGAAGGGGTGAGCCAGGACCAGGCACCAGAAGGTCATCACCCCCCCCATCCCTGAAACGGACAACTGGGGTGAGGACGGAGATGGCAGGAAGCTGAGACAGCGCTGGGCAGAGGTCACCGCGTAGAACCAGCCAGGAGGCCATCTTCCCCCCACCGGGAGACGTGACAGCTGGAAAGAGGCTGGAGCTGGCACGAGACGGAAGCAACGCCGCCCGGAGCCTGGCTGAGGGAATCCCCACACCGAAACCGGAGAACCCCAGCAGCCCGAGGTATGCCCAGATGACCAGAAGGGGTTTGGACCCCACTGGGAGCGGGAGTGAAAGACCTCGGGGTCAAGTTCGATGGGGACCCAGCCACACTATCGTTCTTCCTCATGAACGCAAAAAATTACATGGAGGAATATGGACCATATTTCCGTTCGGAAAAGGGCAAAATCAACGCCATAGCGAACAAACTCAAGAGTGGCTGACTGGTATGTCCAGCTGTGCCAGGCAGATGCCCCAGAGCTCGATTACATCGACGAGTTTCTCTGGGCGCTGGATCTGCACTTCAGAGACCCCTTAGAGAAGGAGAGAGCAAAAAGATCCCTAAGGGGATATTAGCCAAGGACAATGATCTGTGGCAGATTGTGCCATGGAATTTCAAGCACTGGCTGGAAAGGTGGAGGACTGGTCGCAGTCTACCCTAATTGAACGCTTCAAAGAGGGTCTGAATTTGAATGTTCTGAGGTGGGCATTATGCAGAGATGACCCAAACACTCTAATCGAGTGGATATGGCTGGCCGGTAAGGCAGAAAATGCCCAGGAAACCTTCCTGCAAGCCAAGAGGACGGCGCAACAAGTAGTGATGGCAAAGGGACCCTGAACCACTACAGGACCAGTGAGACCAGCACCCCAACCCTGGAGAGAGGAGAGAGAGCAACGGTTCGCCAAGGGGCAGTGCCTTCGATGCGGGAAAGAGGACCACAAAGTGGCAGCCTGCCCGAAAAAGGCAGTTGACAGACCAAGAAAACCGCTGGGCAAACCACCCGCAGCACCCAAAAAGATGCCAGCAGCCAGTGGAGAGATCGGAGCAAAAGATCTACCTTACTCCATTGAAGAGGAGGAGAGCGACGAAGAAGAACTGGCAGGAAATGCCAGCCACCTGCCCTAAGAAGCGCCAGAGGGCAGGTGGAGGAGGAGAATGGGCGCAGCGACATCTGGGTGAGTGCCAACTGTCCCACCCTGTACGTCAAAGTTAAACTAAAGTCCAAGGTGAAGTCTATCGAAGTTTGGGCCCTAATCGACTCAGGCTGTTCCAGGTGCCTAATGCACCCGGACCTGGTGGCTGATTTAAAGCTCCGCTGCTATCCACTTCAGCACCACATAGTTTTTACCCAATTGGATGGTTCAGCGGCGGGAGGGGGCCCAGTCACCCAATTCACCAGAGAAGTGGCGCTGCAGCTTGGCAGCCACCGGGAGAGACTGCAATTTGTCGTGGCACCGGTGGGCCAACCCTTAATCATCCTGGGCATCCCGTGGTTGGTACGAAGGAACCCATACATAAATTGGGAAACCAGGACAATCACGTTTACAGACGGCTTCTACCAAGCACCTACAGGGGATCGAGTTCCACGTGCTGCGGTGGGGAGGGCAGCATCTACAACAACACACCTGGAGGCAGAGGCCCTGGAAGGCTTGCCAGACAGGTACATGGAGTTTGCAGATCTGTTCGGGGAGAAAGAAGCAGACAAACTCCCACCCCACAGAAAGATGGACTGTGCGATAGAACTGGTCCCCAACACACCCTTGCCAAAACTCAAAATTTATGCAATGACCCAAAAGGAACTGGCAGCATTGCGGGAGTTTGTGGACAAGAATTTAGCACGAGGCTTCATCAAGCCCGCAAACTCGCCAGTTGGAGCCCCAGTCCTGTTCAGAGAGAAAAAGGATGGGACATTAAGGCTCTGCACAGACTACCATGGATTGAATGCGGCTTCCATATCCAACAAATACCCTTTATCCCTAATCAAAGACATATTAGCACATCTGGCAAAGGGCAAAATATTTTCCAAACTGGACTTGCGAGAAGCCTATTTCCGCATACCTATATGGGAGGGGGATGAGTGGAAGACGGCTTTCAATTGCCCACTGGGTTCATTCCTATACAAAGCGTTACCGTTTGGTTTGGCAGGGGCACCAGGGGTATTTATGCAATTGATTAACGAGGTCTTGCATGACCACTTGTTCAAGGGGGTACTCGTCTACTTAGACGATGTGCTAATATACTGTGAAACTGAAGAGGAGCACGAACGCTTGGTTAAGCAGGTGCTCAGGAAACTCTGCAAAGCAGAGCTATTTGCCAAGCTCTCTAAGTGCGAGTTTCATATATCTCAGATAGATTATCTGAGCTACAGAATCTCTGAGAGGGGCATCGAAATGGACCCTGGGAAAGTCCAGGCCATCCTGGCATGGGAGCGCCCGCGCACTAGGAGGCAACTACAAAGTTTCCTCGGATTTACAAATGTTTCCAGGGGGTTCATCAAGGGACTAGCAGAAATCGTTTTGCCCCTAACCAATTTACTCCGCACAAAGGGCTTGGGGGACATGCGGAAGGCACGAAACCCGGGAGCACTTCTGAATTGGACTCCTGACTGCCAAAGGGCTTTTGATCACCTCAAAAGCCTATTTACAGCAGAACTGGTTCTACAACACCCCGACCCCACCAAGCCTTTTGTAGTCCAAGTGGATGCCTCTGATTTTTCGATCGGGGCACTCCTGCTTCAGCGGGATTTAAATGATCAGCTGAAGCCCTGCGCATACCTCTCCCACAAGTTCTCCAAGACAGAACGGAGATGGCACGTATGGGAGAAGGAGGCTTTTGCCGTCAAAGCTGCCTTAGAGGCATGGCGACACCTCCTGGAAGGGGCCACTTTCCCCTTTGAGGTCTGGACGGGCCACAAAAACCTAGAGGCACGCAGCACCCCAAAACGCCTCAGCCCCAAGCAGGTCCTCCGGGTGCAATTTTTCAGCCGCTTTGATTTTAAGCTGAAGTTCATACCAGGAAGGAAGAACTTCTTAGCCGACGCGCTCTCTAGGCGGCCCCAGGATGCCAGTCAGGCATCCGACATTGTAGTTACAGTGTGGACTGACACACAGCTGGGTTGCCAAGCTGTCACGCGCAGCCAAACTAGAACGCAGCACACCCCGGCACAACCACCCGCAAGGGGAGGGAGACGCATGTCAATTTCATCTCGCTTGCAACAGCAGTTCACACAAGCCTTAAAAACGGATACATGGTTGCAAGCCAATCAACACAATGTTTCTTTTGCAAACTATCTGGTTTGGAAACAAAATAACCTGTACGTGCCAGAGCAACTGCGAGCTGAGATTCTAAGCCGTTCTCACGACGACAAAACGGCTGGGCACTTCGGGTTCGTAAAAACACTGCATCTGGTCAGGTGACAATTCTGGTGGCCCACTCTTAGGAGGGATGTAAAGGAATATGTCGCTGCTTGCCCCACATGTGCTATGGCCAAACAAAAAGTGGGGAAGCCCCAGGGACTATTGCAGCCGGTAGCAAGCCCCTTCCGCTCTTGGGAGGAAATCTCAATGGACTTTATTGTAGACTTGCCACCCAGCCAGAGAAAAACGGTCATCTGGGTGGTTAAAGACTACTTCTCTAAACAAGCACATTTTGTCCCATGCGCCTCCATTCCCTCAGTTCAACAGCTGGCATGCCTCTTTTTAAATCACATCTATAAATTACACGGTACCCCCTCCCATTTGGTAACAGATAGGGGTACACAATTTACTTCCAAATTCTGGAAGACATTTTTGAAGTTAATTGGAACCAAGCAGGCACTGTCCACTGCTTGGCACCCCCACACAGATGGCTCTACGGAGATCCTTAACTCCACCCTGGAGCAATTTTTGCACTCCTTTATAAGTTACCAGCAAGATGACTGGGTAGACTTACTCCCCTTTGCTGAGGTGGCATATAACAATGCAGTGCACCAGAGCACGGGTCACACCCCCTTCCGGGTGGTCTTTGGTCGAGACTTCATTCCAATCCCGGAGTTGCCACAGCCAGAGACCCCACCTTGTTCCCCAGATGACTGGGCGGCACAGCTAGCCAACGTTTGGCCAGTCATTCAGCTGGCTCTCTCCGAAGCTCAAGCAACCTACAAGCGGTATGCGGACAACCACAGGGCTGCGCAGCCAGACTTCAAAGTGGGAGATAAAGTCTACCTCTCCACTAAGTTCATTAAGTCTTCGCAGCCCTCAAAGAAATTAGCCCCCAAGTTCATTGGCCCATTTCCAATAGTGGAAATAATCAACCCAGTAACTTTCAAGTTAGAACTGCCACACAACTTAAAACGCATACACCCGGTGTTACATTGTGCCTTACTGAAACCAGTTACCTCTTCAAAATGGCACAACGACACCGCCCCGCCCCCACCCATCATGATTGATGGACAACAGCATTTTGAAATCAAGGAGGAACTAGACTCCCAAAGGCTACGGGGCACTCTCCAGTACCTGGTCCGCTGGAGACATTTCCCCCATCCTGAGTGGGTACAGGCTCGGGATGTCTCAGTGCAGAGGCTTGTCAAACGCTTCCGGCACCGGCACCTTGAAGTTTTTCTTGGGGAGGCAGTATGTCATGTCCCCCGTTGCAATGCAAACATGCATCACAATGGGGAACATGCCTTTCTGGAAAAAGGAAGGGAGGAGGAAGGAACCATACTAATCCTTCAATCACTCAGATACAAATGCAATTAGAGGACAAAGGAGACATACCTTTGCCCTGACCAGAGAAGCCATCATCATATCCCCCGGACATCTCTGCATTACCCCGGGGACACACCTGCGCCGGACACGGGAAGAAGACAGAGGCAATCAGCGCTAATCCTCCTGATCACCCATCGAGACCCCGGTATCACACCCCGATCACCCATCAAGACTCCGGATCTGGACTGTGGGGCAATGGGGTGGAGACAGAGGTGATCAGCACTAATCCTCCTGATCGCCCATCGAGACCCCGGTATCGCACCCGATTGCCCATCAAGACTCCGGATCCAGACTGTGGGACAATGGGGGGTGGAGGAGGGCCAGGTCCGCACCATGGGTATTTATGGGATACCCCGCACGCCATGTGCCCATTCCCATCTTTTTCCATGTATGCATTCTGTTCCCATTAAACCGGAAATCCTTAGTCCATCTAAGTGAGTCCGTGTCTCTTTGGGAGCAAGGCAACCATCACAGCTGTTATAACTGGAAAAGAAAAAAAGGTACTCCATACCTGTTTTTGAAGCAATGAAAACTTTAAATATTTAAGACATTCTAATAACTTAAAACACCTGAATTCTTCTCCCAAATGAGCAGCTAATGGAGAGGTCAGGGAAAAAAAAGATGCATTTTTTAAAAAATAAATCAAAGATTGAAGAAAAGGAAAAAGGAAGTATATGCTAGCATCGGTGTCTGTTAGTACATTTATTGGAAGAATATTGAAAATTATAAGTCATGTATGGTTTGACAAATGTGAGAATTCCTTAGAAATAACACTCAAAACCTTTAAAAAATGACTGTCATGCCAATAATTGTATACAGGGCAAGGAACATTATCAGTGATTAGGCAAGGAGAGTACAGATATACATAATAATTTCTGAAGTATATAATTTGAGTCTTGTACTTATTTTTTTAATGTCTCCTTATAATGTATTTCAAAGAGTACTGTACTGGCAACATCATCAGCCACAGAACCACTTCATATATCAGAAATTAATTTTTGGAAGAGTTGCTTGGTCAAAGAATATAAGCCATGGGGTTAATTTTATGTTATAGTTCAATCATTATTTTTCTTAGTTTATGGGAGGAAATCAAGTTATTAGACATTAAATTATCCAGGAAAATCTGACACAACTCAAGACAGAAGAAATCCAGTGGCTTGCTGATTTTTCCAGTATGAAATATTTGTAACTTCAGCTAAAGAACTTAATACTGTATAATTATATTTTAAAGATTTACAAGGTTCAGATACTCTATCAGAGACCTGAGCATTAGATCAAGACTTTAAATTTGTATTTATTTTAAAGTAGTTAAAATATTTTAATTGGACTGTATGTTTCAATGGCCTGTGGGATTTTAATTGGCACAAGCTGCCAAATTGTTTACCATATTTTGTAGCAGTACGGGTGGAAGAAAATGTTCACCTTCCATAATGGGGAAGGGGCAGGCTTAATCTTCAGTAATTAAAATTACTTTATTAAAAATGATGGTGTAATTATAAAGTTATTTTCATGTTCTAATTTGATATGAGGGAATTTTAAACCAAGAAAAACTTGTTCAGGCAAAAAAATGATTGTTTTGTGACCGTCCCAGGGTGAGAAATAATGTGAACTCTGGTTAGCCTTTAACATGGGGCTGAGAGGCAAAATGTTACTGTTGACTTTTCTCATGAGCCTGCTGTTCTTTTTCTGTTTGGTTTAATACATAGCAACCCTATTACTAATTGTTGAATAGCAAAGTATATCATCAACATTAGGAAGATCAGTGATAAGCAATAGTTTTGATTTGATCAAAACAGCATGACAGAGTTTGAGAAAATAGAAGGGGAACCCAAGGTGCTTTTACATAATTTAAATTAGCTCCAAACAGATTTCTGTCTTGTACATTCATCAGACATAGAGGCTTATGGTGTAAGTAAAGTTCACTGTCAATGCTTGTGTAGCAAGATTTTGCACTTAATCATCAGCCCCATCTTATTTTGAGTGAGTGGTACCTTTTGTGATACACTTACCTTTACAGGCTTATTATTTCTACCAATCAAAGTGAATATTTGTAGCTCAGGGTTGAACTGTAGAGTCCTTGTTGCTCTCTGAGCCTTGTTGTTTTCTTGCAGACATTTCATTGCCAGACTAGGCAACATTTTCAGTGGGAAGAGGGATTGGGCCTTGCTCTCTGTTTATATACAGTGGTCTGTCCAGCTTGTATTGGTGGAGGTGTTGTTCTCTTCTTGGGAGTTCCTTGATTGGGCTGTTGTTTGCTGCTTTGTTGATTGACTGAGTTAATAGTTCCTTTTTTAGGGTATATTGTGCTGTTTGATGGTTTATCTGGTGTTAATCCTAGTGTTAATCTTTGTATATCTAGGTGCTGATTGCTGGCGAGGAGGTGTTCTAGTCTTTTGGTTTTTCTGTTGTCTCTTTTGAATGTTCTGTAAATGTTGTTTATCTCTATGTGTCTGTTGATGGCTGCTTTGTCTGAGTGCCAGGCTTCCAGGTATTCTCTGGTGTTTTTGGATTTGGCTTGGTTTAGGATCCTCACAGTTTCCCAGTTGAAAGTATGGTTAAGTTTGTCCATGTGTTGTGAGATTAAGGATTTCACATCATGTCTTTTGACTGCCAGTTGGTGTTTGGGGATGGGCTCTGCTAGTCTTCTGCCTGTCTGTCCTACATAGTGGTTGCTACAGTCCTTACACTGTATGTTGTAGATGACTCCTGTTTTTTGTTCTTGGGCTACCAGGTCTTTTGGGTTACTTAAGATGTTTTGAAGAGTTTTAGTTTGTTTATGTGCTACGCTGATGCTGTGTGGTTGTAACAGTCTGTTGGTGGTTTCTGAGATGTTTCTGATGTATGGCAGTGTTATCCTTTTCATAGCTTCTGTTGGTTAGGTTGTAGTGGCTTGAGTGGTCAGGCACTTTTTGTTAAAGTTGGGGGGGTATCCATTTTGCTGGAAGATGCTATATAGGTGGTCTGTTTCCTTTTTCTGGTGTTCTGGGTTGCTGCAGTGTGTTAGTGCTCGTCTGAATAATGTTCTTACACAGCTCCTCTTGTGGGAGGTTGGGTTGTTGCTTTGGTAATGGAGAACTTGGTTAGTGTGGGTGGCTTTCTGGTAGACTTGTGTTTCTAACTTGCCATCATTTCCTCTACTGATGAGGATGTCCAAGAAGGGTAGTGTGTTGTTGTTTTCTTCTTCTCTTGTGAATTTTATTCCATTGAAGATGTTGTTGATGGTCTCATGTGTTTCCTCCAGTTGTTCCTTTTTTATTATGACAAAAGTGTCATCTACGTACCGGATCCGTACTTTGGGTTATATACGTGGGAGTGCTATCCTTTCCAGACACTGCATTACAGTCTCTGCTATGAGTCCAGAAATAGGTGATCCCATCCCATGGGTGTTCCTTTAATTTGTCGGTATATTTGTCCATCAAACTGAAAGTAGGTCATGAGGCAGAGGTCGATGAGGTCCATGATGCTGGGTATTTCTATTTTGGTGTATTTGGCTAGGTTGGGTGTGTTGCATAGAACTGCTGTCATGGATTCTTTCGCTAGTGCCAAGTCTATGGATGTGAAGAGGGCTGTAACATCGAATGACACCATAATTTCATCCTCTTCTATTTTTAGGTCTTTGATTTTCTGGAGGCACTGTAGTAGGGAGTTGATATAGTATTCACTCTCCTCTGTGAGATACCCAAGTTTCTTTGTGGGCTCCTTAGCTAAGTTGTATGTGGGAGTCCCTGGTAATGATACAATTGGCCAAAGTGGTATGCCAGGCTTGTGTATTTTGGGGTGTCCATAGAAGCATGGGAGGATGGGTCCACTGCTCTTCATCCACATCTGTTCTTCTTTTGTGATTTGGCCTTTCTTGGTGAGGTTGTTGAGAGTTCTTTTGACCGGGTTATCCAGTTTCTGTATGGGATTGGTGCTCACCGCGGTGTAGGTTTCTTTGTCCTCAAGTAACTCTTCGGCCTTTTGTATATATTGTGATCTGTCCATAATGATGGTGGTGTGGCCTTTGTCTATGATGATAATTTGGTCCATCTTTATGTGTTTGAGGGCTGCTCTGTCCTCTGCTTTCAGTTGGTTCTGTTTCCAAGTCCTTCTAGTTTGTGGTAAGATTATCTGTTTTACGTCCTCTTGGGTTTCTGTAGTAAGTCCTGTAGTTTTAAATGCTGCTTCTAAAGCTGCAAAGAATTCTAATTAGAATTAGACTTCTAATTAGGACTTAGAAGAATTCAAACTAGAAGAATTAGAGTGAGAAGAATTAGAAGAATAAGAATTCGAATTATTATTATTATTTCTAATTTGCTTTTACCTGTTTAAAGATATGAGATAGCATATCCCTTATTCTCTTTATCTTCTTAGAGAACCCAAAATCAACTAAGGATAATACTTTATTTTATTTTAATATTGCTAATTAGTAACAGATCACAGATGGAAAATCTTTTTTGCCAAAAGGCCAACTTCTAATTTGAAATTGGTACCGAACATGGGATTAAAGCCGATATGGCTAAAATCAAACTGGACATCCCTCTAGTGTGATGGCCTTTTCCTGTATCAGGATGAAACTACTACTACTAATAAAAATAGTAGCTATAATAATACCAATAATAAATAATGATTGTGGTCTTTCATTTCACAAGTATCATGTCAAAATCATGGCTCTTGGAATTTCATTTTTCTAGTGGTTTGAATTCTTATTAGCAAAATAAAGTTACACTGGATTGTTGTTCTATTTCTGAGTGTCACTATTCATTTATGCCACATGGCTTTAACATAAATTTAAATTTCATGGCAAATGGCAAAATTGTCAAAAAACCAATAATTACAGAGTTAACATGAAAAATAATAAAATAATAAAACATATATATTAACAGAATTAAAATAGCAAGTGGTCTTTCAAACAGAGAATAAAGTGAATCCTGCTTGAATTTAGAATGCTAATATGAGCATGGGAGAGGAACAAATTATTTTGGTTTGATTGATAGCTTAAGGATATATGAATTCCCTACAGAGGGGCTTGTAATTTAGGAACTATGACAGAAAAAAACTGTATTACCAGTTGCCACCCATCATATTTAATACCCCTGAGGTGATAATCTCAATAGGTAGTTTTTTTTCCCCCTTTCTTTTTACCCTCTATTTAAACAGAAAAGGAAAAGGGGGGAAGCGGAGAAAAGAAACAATAAAAATAAAAAAGAGAAGAAATCAATAACATTATACATATGAGGACTCATGCATGCATGTATGTATATAAGGTTTTACATAACAGTTTCAGTAAGGGTGACCATATTTCATTGTAATTGTCCTTGAACAATAGAAAGTAATTGTATTCATTCTATATTCAGATGTATTTGAGACATTGATATTTTATATAGTGACAAACCTGTACTTGCTTACAGGTATCCTTGCTTACAGATTTCTCCCCAATGTAAATTTATCATCAGTAATATATAAATGAGTTATAGAAATATTAATCAGGCCATGCAGCAGATTCAGCTGCCAACTCTATCCTCATAACTGGTCAGATAACACTATTACAAAATATAACAATGTCACCCATAACATCATGTTTATATATAATTCCTCCTGTTCCTATGTAATATATGCAATAGTTTGCTATTGCATATATTGACAAAGCACTCTGTGTAGGACAAACAACCCAGTCTGTATACTCCTACCTGCAAAAGATTTAGAACTGATATTGAAAATGATAATAAAGTGAAATAAACACTTCGACTTTTTGATATGCTATACCATTGACATTTTTGAATAATGGAATGTCAAAGGATTTTATTTTTTTTCTCAGTTCATTTGTACAAGAACAATCCCATTATTTTCTAAAACTGTGTTGGAAAAAACCATTGTTAATAAGAAAGTTACCACCTCCTGTATTTTCTATATTTAATTTTCTTCTTCCCTCGGGATTTACAATTCTTATTGCAACCACAGGTGAAGCAAGATAAAACTAAATGGTATACAGTAGTAGGCTCTGGTCTGCCAAAACACGTATTGGTTGTTTTTGCTGCAAAACTAACAGGAATACTCCTCTGGAAATCAGAATCAATATTCTTAGCCTCAGTGTTTACTTTAATAATCAGGGATTTTTCTGTATTGGCAGTTCTACTTTTACTTTGCCATTTAAATTGAAATACTGCTATAGGTGTGCACTCTTACACAAAACTGAATATATTTTTTTCAGAAAAAAATACTGCAAATAAACTGAAGTGCTTCAAAAAAAAAACCCATCAAATTTCTGTCATTTGAATAAGTTAAGGACTCTAGTCAGAAATGTTGGAAACTGACACAAACATATTCTCATATATAAAAGCATTTGTTGGTGTGTGCAATAAATGCACTTACCACTTAAATCAGGAATGGATAAGACTATTGTAACAGAGTTTTAGGTGTCAGTAGCAACAGTTGGAACTAAAGTTTACTCTGAAGAGCAATATTACTTTCCCTTAGAAGAGAAATGCAATTAGAGTTGGAAACATATTTTAGTTTTGCTTATTAAAAAAGTATAAAACATTTGGCAACCATCTCCTAATACAATGAAAAGGTAAACTGAATTTATTTATTTATTTATTTCCTCTAGAGTCGGAGATCAAAAGAAATAATTCATATAAACAAACAATAATTCATATAAACAAGATGAGAAATTTAAGTATTAGGAGGGCAGATGTTAAGGACAAACATTACATGCTGATTATCTTGTACAAAGGCATAAGTAGCCAAACCACATAAATCTGAGTGTAATTCAAACCTGTATCTTCCAAAGGTAATTGCAGTTTTTCAGAATTGGCAACCCTCATAGAATTTTCAGATCACCCCCTAGAAAAAAAGCACACAATCTAAGTTTCAGGCCATGCCTGCATTTAGTTAGGATGAGTATTAACTTGGAGTGCCAAATACAGTATAAGGGACACCAGAGCACACATGTAGAACTGTCTCGGCTTATCCAGACATGGGCAGAAGTGCATTGAGTATTGCATGTTATTAAATACCCCCCCCCAACTTGTTTGAGAGTAAAATGTTGAGTTATGCTAATGTAGGTGCCCTCCTGTGTAGAATTGTTCCAGCCAAAGAACTATATTAGAACTATATATATATACACACACACACACACACACACACACCGCCTCTTCCCCATTACATAAACCCACCCCACCTGATCATGCAGTTGAGTGCATGTTGCAGAACCCACCGGTAAGAGAATTCCATCTGGCGGGGTCCAGGAAGCAGGCCTTCTCTGCAGTAGCTCCCACCCTCTGGAAATTCTTGCCCCCGGAAGTGAGGTTAGCCCCATAACTCCTGGCCTTCCAGAGGAATTTGAAGACCTGCCACCTGGCTTGGGGAGGGGTGGGGAGTCATCATGTTTGGGGATGGCTAGTGCCCTAGAGTGCTTGGCACATACAAGGACTGAGTTGTCATCTGCCATTTGGACTCTATTTCTATCTATAATTTATTTTAACTGTAACTGTATTTTCAGATACTGTATTTTATATATTGTACTTTTATTGTATATTTATTGTTTATTGATTATTGTTGTAAACCATCCAGAGTCCCTGTGGTAGGAGGAGATGGGCAGAGACAAATTTGATAGATAAATAAATAAATAAATTTGGCACAAGTCAAAGAACACAAACCGTAGTTTTAATATATTTTGACTTGAGTTGCTTCTAAGGCCTGTATATCTTTGTAAGTATTTCATGCAGCAGGAGATTCAGTACTTAGTCATAAACTATTTGACTTCTGCAATAATAAAGTTATTACCTTTGCAAGCAGCAAATCAAGTTGTAGCATTGGAAGCCTTATGTGCATGGTTTTAGTTTCACAAGAGTTTGAGGTGTTGCATCTTTTATCCATTTTTTAAAAGCAGGTTTTTAATCTGAAATGATTATTTAATATAGATATACAGTAGTTAAAATCATAACTACTTCAGCTTCAAAATAAGTAAGTTCTTATTTGGTATAATTTTAGTTATAAATAAAAATGCAACAGTGTTTCTACTTTTCCAGTAGAAAGTGAATTTTCAGAAGGCAAGTTAAAAAAAAATCCCCACTTTATCTCTTTCTGTTTTACTACATATACTTTATATTTTTAATATTATAAAAACAATCAGAGCTAGTTATAAATTATTTTATTGCTTCAATTTTATAATTCTGTCAATAAACTTTTAAATTTCTTTTGTCTCTTGTTTATTTGATACTTTGAGTCCTCCTATTTATATTAGTCTATATTTGCACTATTTTACACAATATTTACACTATTATATTCTTTTCCCATTTACTTCTACTATGAAAAGCTACAGTAGGAGTTGAAAAGAGAAGCTGTTGTAGGTTTCCTAGCATCAACTCAGTGTATCTGTCCACTGGTTCAGAAAACAGTTTTTCTACTCAGTTAAGCTATGGTGATACCTTCATTAGTCTGAAATGTGAATTTATTCTTTCTTTGACTTTTTCATCTCATTGATTGAAACAAAGAATCCTCAGCTGGACCAATATTTATTGCTGCTGGAGCAGATGTCTAGATAGGATTATTTATTTACCAGATAGTTTCAGTGGTACATTTACAGTACAAGACAGAGAAGTAGATAGCAATGTAACTATTGCTATTTTCTGAAAATGATAATAAGAGTTGAGGTGATGTCAACTTAATAGCAAAAGGTCACTCATGAGGATCGCATTATACAGTGTGCATAATGCAGATGAGTCTAGATTATGCATATTTAAGTGTTGCTATCAGAGGATCTTTTGTTTATTTGTTCCAAAGTACATTCAGTTGTTTAAAAGACATTGCATTGCTGGCTTCTCACTTTTTAATGTTTGTTCATTATTCTGAAATTCTTAAAACTGCCAGATAAATTAAATAGTAAAATGTTATAGGAAAGATGAGGTTTTCATTTTTCTTTGTGTAAAACATGAGTCCTATCATTTCAGAAAGGATTCTCAGCTTTTCCATAAAATGCACAAGAAGTCAACCATCTGTTCAAAACCAGTTTACAATAATTTAACCTTTCTGAGAAAGAAGTTCTCAGAGTTACAGCTATTATATACTTGTTCTTCCAGTTCTTTTTCTTCATTTGCACTCATTTCCTCTAAAAAATAAGTCATAAACTCATGGATTTCTATGAAATTTATTGGTTATATATTTGCATAATTTTACCCTGTTGTTAACTTTTATAGAGAGAAACATTTTTTTTTTTTTTAAGTCCAGGTTTACATAGGACAGATAGGATGTTTGTGAGAAGACCTACAGGAAGGCCACACAGGATTTCCCTAAGAATTTGTTATCATTGCACTATGGATGCTGAGGGAATTTTAGGCATTTTATGGCTGTTTTAGGCATTTAAAATGTGGGCTAATGTAAGAAAGCTGTGACCAGAGTGGCCTACAATTGTTAGGAATCTGATAGAAATTCAGTAGAAAAGCAGTACAGAACACCGCTTCAGGTTTACTTATCCTTTTATTAAAGTGAAAATCATGAGCAGTTTTATTTCTTAGCCTCCCTTGACTAGCAAACTAATTGTAATACATATCTTTTTAATGGCAAGGTGAAAGCATTTTATTTTCTATACTCCAAGCATATATATTTGTTATATATGATGTAAGTTTAGCTCTGTTTCTTACCTTACCAATTTCCTAATTAGAGTTAAGAAAGGCTCTGCAGACATTGGTGTCAGTTTTCTCTTTTTCAAGTAGAGTAGCAGCTGGCCTTTTTTGTGGTTGACTCAACCTTTGACCTTTTATCCTGTCATCTTCAACATCACTAAGAGTCTTCCACATTGGGTGGACACATCCCTACAGCACCTCCCCTCCTTTGTGCTTTAACATATTCCTCCAGATCAAAAAAACTTCCTTTGGCAATTCTAATTTTCTTCAGAATTGCCCTCAAACCAGCAACTCTACACCTATTCAAAGGCTGCCCTATTCATTATAGATTTACCAGGCCACATTGATATGTAACAACTTCAGAAAAAAACATGGCAACTACAGGGAGGTCACAATACCAATTTTTTCCATCATTTCTGCAAAAAATAAAATGTGATTAATTTTTAAGAGGGCTTGAACAAAACCAGGCAAAAATTCTATTTCTGTCCAAAAAATGATATGGCAAAACAAAGATGTTAAGAAAACACCATATTGTACTACCATTGCTTTTATGATCTTTTTGTCCATTTCATATCCACTTATATTGGCTCCAGATTCTCCAAATGCACTCCAGACCTTGAAGTTGTGCCACTATTGTTATTTGAGAACTATTATCTGAGCCTTGAAAGCAGAATCATTCTCATTGTCATCATCATCTACATCTTATTTTAAAATAACTTCATACAAAATTCAGAAAAAAAAATAGGAAAAACACAAAATAAGAGGAATAAACTCTCAGTATAATATATAACATAAAGGGAATTTCTTATTAGAAATCCAGGAAGTATATACAAAATAAAATTAAATGGCTTCCAAAATATAAATATTTTTAAGGTTTAAATATGTACGGTATACAAGGAAGGCTTGATACATGTATTTGGAAGCTTCCACTGATGCAGAATGCTACAGCATGGGTAGTTACTGGCACTGGGTACTTGTGACACCACTGCTCCGTGACCTGCATTGGCTTCTAGTATGCTTCTGAGTACAATTCAAGGTGCTGGTTGTCACCTTTATGGCTTTGACTAGATTACTTATGGTGTTGGAGGTATCAGCAAATCAGCATGCTTCATTAGCAGGTGGATCAGTTTGTTCTAGGATGCAAATTCTCTATGTGCTTCTGGAGGAAGCTGTTGTCTCTCCCACATTCCTTTTCTCTCTTCCTCCTTCTTCTACCATCAGGGAATGAAGTACCATGTGGCTGCTCCTTCCATGTCTGGGCATCATGCATGGGCCTAGAGTCAGAGGTTCTCCCTTTCTGCATGCAGCTCTTAGCAGCAATGAGGGCTAAGAGTTAATTCAGTTTAGGGAAAGAAAAGAAGAACAAGGATTATTTTTTTCTGGGTGGATGTAACTGGACCAAATAAATGAGTAAGACTTTGCATACTTTTGAACCTACTTTGTCCAAGTATGTAATTCTTTATGCTTGGGTGGGCTAAGTGTGTAAGATCAATAACCTATATTTCTCTAATGTGCTCATTAATGCTACTTTAGATTTTTTTTTTTTCTGTACACAGCTTTTTTGCTGTATTAAGCTCTGTTCCATTCAGTGGTCCTAGCTGTTCACTAATGGCTTCATATGGGACCATCTCTACCCAGCTGTTTCTATACATCATACCAGATCTGGCAGGAGGGGCATGGTCCTGGTACCTTTTGCTAAGGAGTATCAGCTAGTAGGGCCCAGGAGATCATTTTTTGCAATGGTATCTAACCTTTGAAACGTCATTCCCCCTGGAAGTAGATTGGCCCCTCTTGACCTTTTGTAAGGTCTTATACCTAAGCCTGGGGCCCTGGGCATGGGATAGAGCTCATCTCCTGGTTGTGTGGATGATTGATTAGATAATGCCCAGCTACTGTGTGTTTTATTTTTATATTTTATATTGTGTATTTTATGTATTTTATTTATTTTATTGTAATCTGCATAGAATCACATAAAAATGAAATGAATGGTTATATAAATTGAATGAATGAATGAATGAATGAATGAATGAATGAATGAATTTCAAACATCCCAGGACCTCCATGGACATACTGTATATGTCCATAGAAGTTAAACTCAATTAAATTCCAAAAATACTCATGCCTATTTCTCCAACATTTGTAGTTTATAGGCTAGTCTCATACTGATTATAGATCTGCTGTATCTCTCTCAATTTTTCACGAATAGTTTCAGTGGCTTTCTCTGAGATTTATATAATTTCTACATCCAAAGATTCAGCACTGTTCATCCTTTCTCCAGTGTCTTCATCTAAGAGAACCTATCAACTTCTTGTTCCCTGGCATGGAACAGGAAATATTACTTAAAATATGACTCAGGAAATAAAGTAAAATGTAGTGGTGCTGGATGAATGAGTAATAGACGGTTATATCAGAGTATATGACATTCAGAAAGCCTAGCAACTGTGATGAACTTCCAAGAAGCACATTAACACATTCTTCCTCATCCTGATGAACAGGCACTTATCCTTGATATAGTTGTTGTCTGGAGGACCCTGAGAAGAACCAATATGCAGAAAGCAGTGGGTGCAGATAATATTCCAGGGCAGGTACACAGGGTCTGTGCTGATCAGTTGCCTGATGTTCTCACAGACATCTTTAACATTTCATTGCATCAAGCTGTGGTCCCAGTATGTTTTAAGATTGCAACTGTTATACCTGTGCCTAAAAAATCTACAATCACATGTCTGAATGACTATCGCCCAATAGCACTCACGCCCATTATGATGAAATGTTTTGAGAGGCTGATAAAGGACCATTTTGTCTCCAGACTTCCCCCATCATTCAATCCACTTCAGTTTGCTTACCAGCAGAACTGCTCTATAAAGGATGCAATCTCCTCTGTACTTCATCTGAGTTTGGCACATCTAGAGAAGAACAGCTACTGTATGTGTGATTGCTGTTTGTTGATTTTAGTTCAGCATTTAACATGATCGTTCCTCAGCATTTGGTAGACAAATTGGGCTCTCTGGGTTTGAGTACTCCTTTGTGTAACTGGCTACTTGACTTCCTCACTGATAGGTCCCAGTCGGTACGAGTTGGAAATAATATCTCCAAGCCTATTTCTTTGAGCATTGGTTCTGCTCAGGGCTGTGTCCTGAGCCCATTGCTGTTTACCCTGATGATCCATGACTGTTGTGCCAGGTTTACCACCAATTCTGTTGGGAAGTATGTGGATGATACAGCGGTGGTGGGTCTTATCAGGGATGACAATGATGATTGGGCTTATAGGGAAGAGGTGAAGGGCTTGGTAGATTGGTATAATATAAATAGCCTGGTTCTAAATGTTGAAAAAACAAGGAGATTATTACCGACTTTAGAAAGAACCAGCTTAGCAATACACCACTCTTTATTAATGACATAGCTGTGGAGTCAGTCAGTAGCATTAGGTTCCTGGGTGTGCAGATAACAAATAGTCTGACTTGGCCTCTTAATACTGCATCCTTGGTAAAACAGCACAGCAGGGTTTGCATTTTCTGTGTCGGATGAGGAAAGCACATCTTCTACCTCCCATCCTCCTTACTTTCTACAGAGGCACTATAGAGAGTGTATTGACCAACTGTATTTCTATTTGGTCTGCAGGCTGCAGTGCCTTGGATAGGAAGTCTGTGCAGAGGGTGGTGAGGGTAGCAGAGAGGGTGATTGGGATTTTACTTCCTCCTATTCAGGATGTAGCATATACACAATGTTTGTCTAGAGCCCAAAATATTGTCAGTGACCCCTCCCACCGTTGTTTAGGCCTGTTTTCCTTGTTACCCTCTGGAAAAGGTTCCACTGCATTCAGTGCAGAACAGCTAGATTAGGTAATAGTTTTGTCCCCTGGGCTATTAGACTCCTGAACTCTTAATAATCCTTTCTCATTTCATTGTGGCACATGTTTTATGTAGGACTGTGATATTTATTAGGGATAATAATTAAGGGACTGGAATGGTAAAAATATATTATATATATTATAGTAATTATTTTTTTGAGAGCCAATTGCAACGGAATTTCATTTTAATGTGCACCTTGGTGTACAGTGGAATGACAATAAAAGTTTATTCTATTCTATTCTATTCTATTCTATTCTATTCTATTCTATTCTATTCCTATTCATCTTATTTATTTTTAAAAATGAAATATTAAGGAAATAATACCAGTTAGTACTCAAATGGAATTGTTGAACTAATAATTAAAATAATTTTAGAATTTGTATACATAAAAACTAAAATACCATAGTTTCACAGTAACCTTTCTTTTACAAGAAGATAATTTTCTGTACACTGTTGTAATCAGCCAGTGTGTTAGAACTGAATAATAGCTTTTGGAGCAAGGACTTGTGAGTTACCTGATTGCTTAAGGGTGATAAATGTAATTTACAGTATTTCTCTCTCTCTGTCTTTCTCTTTTTCTTCTATTATCCATACTAAGGCAAATTGCTATATCTATTTATTACGTAGTTTATAATAAAATCATGACATTAATCCAAATAATAGTAGTTACCAAAGATAGCAGATAAAATTGAAATAGATTACTCTGGGACACTTCATTAAGCAAACAGCTTTATTGACCTCTAAAGAAGAGATGCTTTCAAATCTTTTTTTTAATTTAGATTTATAGAATGCATAGTTCATTTATTTGAAATGATTAAAGTGACTTTAGAGAAATCAAGAGGAAAACTTCGTGGTGGAGAAAACCTATGTATACTTTTTATTCTCCTGAAATTTCACAACCATCATCCATTTCTGCACTTGGTGATATAGAACAATACATTTTTATTTTTATCCTAGAATAAAGAAAGAAAAATGGCCAATTGATTAGTTATCTTAAGCAGTATTGGCATATGACTGCACAGTTGGCTGAAAAAAGTAATCAGTTAAAAAGGACAATTGTATGAGTTCAAGGTTATGTTTAAACTTAATGTTTTTATTTTAAATGTTGTAAACTACCCTGAGTAGGTGAAAGAAGTAAAAAAGTGGAATTGATCCATGCCATTTAGGGGTAACATTGTAACTACTCAAGAATAAACCATGGCATATTAGCAGGACTGTGTAAAGCTGCGGTAGGGAAATATATAACAAAAGCTAACTATACCTTAGTGCAAAAATTCAAATAAAAATATTCCTGACAGATAGCTGTCAGAATTCCATTTGAACCTATGTATTCAAAAGGATCTCACTATATCACTATGTAATTGTGTTCACTGTTGAACTCTTCCTAATGTTAGGAAGTTTCCTCTAACATTCAAAGGGAATTATATTTATCATGGGATTTTCTTTCCACTGAACATCCTCAATAATACAGAACTATGAAATATTCTCATACCTACAGAAGAGTACAAAAAAAAAAAGGATATGTAGCTTTAAGTACTGTATCATTCAGTACTTAACCAATCATTAAATTAAACCAGCTACATAGATAATCCTCTTCCTAAATATGCAAGTACACCATAATTTGATATTGAAGAGCAGATGTAACAGTCATGCTCCCAAATTTCATACAAGTGTTTAATGATTCCAGAGTAGCCTTCACCGTTATACCAAATAGAATAGTGTATGTATATTTATTTTATTTTTATATATTTATTTAAAAGCCATTTTAAATGTAATAATGAGTGAACTACAAAATTTATGTGCAGTTTTGACACTCTTACCATTAATTTTAAAATTCTAAACACCTCAGATATTTGAAGTCAGCTTATAATAATACAAATCCGCCTGGTCATTACATTCTGTTTCTGAAGTCTTTGGCTGATCAGGCCTCAAGGCCTTCATTGAGGCTAATCAGGCCTCAAGGCCAAAACTATTGTGTTCCCATAACTTCAGAATTTCATTCCATTTGGATTTGATTTGCCTTTCTCATTTTAAGTGTTTTAAATGTTTTTTTTAATGTTATTTTTACATCTGGATTTACCTGAATGCATGCAATTGTCCTAGAGTTTTCAGTGCCATTTTTCAAAAAATTAATTCTTAAATATAATTCAGCTATAATTTTTTGGAGAAAAATGCATTGTTCAGCTATACTGTACATGTTTGCATTTGGTGTTCTTGTTTAACTGTTCTATAATTGGTATATAATGTATATAGAGAATTCTTTAGAACCTTAAAAATAATATATGAATACTTGTGTGTCTTGAAACAAACAATAGAGAATAAAGAGAAAAGTGGAATCAGGAATACAGAGGATCCAGAAATCTTAAATTTTTTTACTGGTCTGCTGCCAGCTACAAATAATGCATGCAAATGGCAATTGAGTATGTATCGTCAAGGTTTAATGTCAGGTAGTCATAGCCGTATAAAGAAATGTCAGTCACACAAATCAATTGTTACAGATAGGAAACGGGTCATAATTTAATCTCTCTTGGAAAACGCATTCTAGTTATTTCACTAAAATGCATCTCTATTGCATCACTCTCACTCTCTAACACACACACATACACACACAGAGACACAATAAATCCATCCTAACATATTCTGATGTTATAAATGATCATATGTTTCATTTTTACTTTTGGAATAAGTCTGATAGCTACCATATAGAACAAACATTTTAAAATGTTTGTTGTACATAATAAAATTGCAGAAAAAACTTTCTGTAAAGAAAGCATTTTCTTTGTAAACAGAATTTTTATTGTCATAATGACTAAATGAATATTAATGAGAGGGTTATGTTCAGCTATGTTCCTTTTAAAGAAGCAAGATATTCAAGATGTTATGCTGCTAAAAATAAATTTTGCTTCTTTTCCATAATTATACTTGTTGAATGATAAAACTGAACACAAAGATTACAAAAAGCAATTTTTGTTTTTTAAAAGAAAATTTCAAATTAAATATCACAGTAATACTACTAATCTTATATTAATAGTAACCCCCACCCACAAGTTCTGCTGTGCTGCCTCATCATGGTATATCTTCAAAAAGATATTGAAGTAGTAGATAGCTTCTGCCTCTTAGGATCAGCCATCCACAGTAACGGGACAAGGAGTCAAGAATACATCCCAGACTAGCACTTGGTAGAAGGCCTTGGAAAAGATATTCAGATGCCATGATGTGTCTATACATACGAAGACCAGAATAATGCAGGCAATGGTATTCCCTGTGACACTGTTTGACTTTAAAAGCAGGATACAAAGAATATTGACACTTATGAAATTTGGTGTTGGAGAAAACTCCGGAGAATAACGTGGACAGCCAAGAAAACAAATGGATTATCAAACAAATCAGTCCAGAGTTCTTACTTGACGCATAGATGACCAGGCTCAGCTTCCCTACTTCATACATATTATGAAGCTCCAGCATTCTGGAGAAGTCTATAATGCTGAGAAAGGTGAAGGAAAGAGAAGAAGAGGATTACCAGCAGCAGGGTAGATGAATTCAGTTACAATGATAATGGGTGAACCACTGGAAGCCTTGAAGGACCAGGTCAGGGACAGATCACAATGAAGAATATCTATGTGGTCCCTAAGAGTTGACATTGACTTGATGGCATATAATCAATCAATTGGGTTCATAAATTGTGAAATTAGTTTTCAAATATCAAAGATATAGTGGTCTTAACAGTATATGTATATTCAAGATGTATATTCAAGAACTTTAGCATACAAATAAAGTTTACTGGAAACTGGTTTGATATCCAAGATGCTGAGATGTTCAAAGTGTGAATGCTTCAGAAGTGCTTCCATCCCAGATTCACATGCATAAAAATTCAGTGGATTGGCTATATATTGGACTAAAAAACAGTCAGTCTGGATCACAGAACAGCATGATTCAAAAAATGATTTGTATTTACCTTGACCAGAGTAATTGCATTTTAATTTGTTCCATCGAGTTCTGAATTACTGTAAAATTCTGTGATCTGTTTCTACTAAGCTCCGTCATACTGTAAAGAGAAACATAATGGCAGTTATGCCAATAACATTTATTATTTATGTAAATCACAATATCAAAAGGGAAGAAATATGGAATATTTCATTCATTGACTATGAACAGAAAGTGAACCAAAAGTGGTGGCCAAAGTCATCTTGTGAGCTTCTAGTTTTTCTCAGTCCAAGTATGACCCCATTACTATCCTGCTGCTAATGTTTGCTGTCATATTAGAATTATCCTTTTAATCAGTTAGAGGGCTCATCCACAAAGCCTTAAGCTGCTTGTCTCCATGTCAAACATAAAGCTGAGTTAAGTCTGGATTTCAGTGTGTTGATCGATTTTGGCAACAGTGTCAGCCAGGTGTCTCCTTTATTTGGTATTAGTATGTGACCAAGCTCTTCCAATCTGTTGGCCATTGTGTTGTTTTCATGATTTGCTGGCATAGTTTGTTTAGGACCTTTACTGAATCTTTTCTGTTGCTTGCCATATTTCTGTAGATATTCCTCTGATTCCTGTAACCTTTTAACCTGGTAATAACTGGAGTGCTGATCCAATGTCATTGACATTCTTGTAAATAGAGAATATTTTCCAAGGTATCTTGGATGTTGATATTTCTACTGTATATAATTTCAATATATTCTTCTATCTTTGTTTGGTCTTCTTTGAATGAGTTACTATCTGTCCATTGGCGTACCGTAGCATGCAATTCAAGATCTGAACTTTCTGAGTTCAGACATCTTTTGGAATACTTTCCTTACTTTTTGAAGACTTTTTGAAGACTTTTCTTATTTTTCTGTGCCTATTTCCATCTGCAATATCTTTATAGATATTGTTGTAATATTGCTTCTCATCTCTTCTAACAGGTCTCTGAAATTCTTTGTTTCTTCCTGAGATCTTAAACATCTTTGGCTTTGGCTTCTCTTCTTGGCAATTTCCATCATTTGTTTTGACATTGTTTCTTGGTCTTTGGTGGTCTCTTTTCACATTCATCCTTATCTTCTTTGATTTCATTCCACAGTTGCTCTGGTTTTCTATCAGTGAGGTTCAGACTTCAGAGTGATTCCTAACATTCTCCTTGAAGACGATCTTTACATACTCCATATGTATAATGATAGTTTTATCTGAATAATACGCTTAGTTGATTTAAATAATGACCTTCACAATTTGTAGGACTGCTGACATGCTATTCTGGAAGTGGTCTGGCAATCTACCATAAGTTAAATATTCCAAAGTGGAAGTCTGTATGATCTGGTCCACAAACAAGCCTATTTCACCTGGCATCCCTTGTCTGGAACACTTGAAAGATTTCCCTGTTAGAATATTAGCTGCTGGGCCACCCCTGGAACAGCTGGTTTATTGTGGTCTGGAAAAAAAAAAATGGAACATGGTAGTCCCTGGAATGTTTTATATATTGGATCCTATTATGGTTTCTCAATTAAAAGATAAATAATGAGAGGCAAGCTTTCCTTCAAAGCAAGATGCAAGGCAATGTTTAATATGCTCTATAAGGAACAGATAACCATATGTGGCCAGCATTGTCTAGCTGAGTGCCTTATATAAACTAAGCATATTTTATATTATTTCAGAAATTCATATTATTTACATATCAATGGAATGTAGAAAGGGCTCCATGAGATTTAAATGTATTTAGTCATTCTAATCAGTGATGTTTTTCTTTAAATGCACCAGCATTTGTACTTAAAGTAGTTTGGTATATGGCTATTGGAATATAGAAAAAATAGTATTTCTTCAGTAATTTCTGAACCTAAGTAATTTCTGCTCCATTGTTAAATGAAATGCTTTTATAACTTATGTATATCTAAATATGTTCTCTTAGTCATAAGTAATGAAATATAAAATGCATAGTTACCGCAAATTCATAATAGCAGTATGATGTATTATGCATACTAGTGCCTCAATATCTTTCCCCCAGTGTTTCAATCTGTGTAAATGAAGGAAATGAGAGAAGAAAGGCAGGGTGGAAATAAAAATTGTTCTTTAACCATAACAAATGAAACCATTATGATTGCCATTACTTTTAACTATTACATCAGTGTATTATTCACTTCTATCAACATGCATACTATATTTTAATACAGAGTTATTCAGAAAAAATATTAAATATTTTTAAATATTTTAAAAAACTATATTGCAGAAAAGGTAAGATAAGCAAACAGAAACAAAACAACAAAATTTAAAAATTTAAAAAGCCCTAGTAAAAACCTTATCAAAATATTTAAGCCTGAGGAACTGGAGAAAAAAGGCTTCAAAGAAATTTTAGCATATTTCCTTCTATTATACTTTTTACCTGAATCACTTTTAAGGGAGAAAAATAAATTATCTGAGGTTACCATGTAGCTCCTTCTAGTGGCCCACTAAAAGATTCATCATCTTCTCAAATATGTAAATAAGCAAAACAAAACAAAAAGTCCTCAGTAAAAATAACTTTTGCTACTGCTTTGAAATGTAAAAAAACAAACAAATACTCGAAGGCTGCTTTGCCATACATATTGGTGGGATGCTAATTGTTCTGTTCTGTTCTTTTTTTGCATTTCTATTCTGATAGCATTTTAAGTCTTCCAAAACATGTCTCAGTTCCACCCTCAACACATTTTTAGTCAAGTCTATTTTAAAAATAAGAACAATGGAACCAAACCAATTCAGATTTATTTTTTCATTAATGCTTCTTTATAGGCAATTCAAAACGAGAGCTCAGGTCCTCGTTAAGCTCAACAGCAGGCTAAAAAAGAATGTGGCAAGGTCTCAAGTTTTCTGAAACTTTTCATCAGTAGGAAGTTGATGAAATAAAGTGATGAGGGAAAAAAATGAATAAATCTAAAAATTAGGCCAGATGGTTCAGCCATGACCTCTTCAGTCTGAAGACAGTTAAGTGATGAAGTTTGAAAATGAAATATATTGTTAGTATTAAATGTTGTTGGTGGGAGGTTATCCTGTACCTTTAGTAGTAGCAGAAATCTTCATTCTGATCTTTGACCAGAATATGTACATATATGCATATATACATAAAATTCTACATAGTTGATAAAAATAACAATTGAAAGAAATTAAAAGAGTTAAAAAGAAAAAAAAGGGGGAGAGGATAAAATTTTGAAGGTATCATAGAAATGCAATTTTATTAAACTATATTACACCTAATTGTTAGGCATAAAGAAAAGTGTTTTCCTCCCTGTCCCATGCCTTTATCAAACAGGATACAAGTAATCACCTAACAAGATAGACAATTTCTAGCATACTTCAAAATAACATAGCGCTTACAATTATCTTTGCATAACAGTCCTGTAATGATTTGCTGCATTTTAATGACATTTCATATATTGTAAGCATATCCTCTTATGTAAAATGGCCAAAGAATGGAATTTCTTTGCAACATTTTTCAGTAATCTTTACAGTACATACAATATAAGGACATACTTGAAAGTATTCCAAATAATTACTTTCCTTAAACTTACAGGAAGAAAGTGTCTTGAGTTTTTAAGGGTGGCCTTCAACATATGTTTTTTCACCTTGTATCTCCAGGTGAAGCTTGATAGAAGGTATTAGACTGTCACTGCATCTCTAAATTTACTTTGATGCAGACTGGCAGTAGCAATAGGCACTGCAAAACTAATCTTTCCAATAACACATGTCTCCTAGAAGGAGACAAGACTGTGTGTATTAAAAATGGTCTGGCTGAAGAAAAAATACATTGACTAGGATTTTCTTAGAGATCTGATATTTACTTTTATGCACTGTTTTCTCTTTACTATATTCCTTTCCCGGTCCTCTGTGGAATGAAAAAAGGCAAGTTTCCCTCAATATATTTCTGAATTTTGTTTCTCTTTTATTAAAGAATAAGTAATGTCTCCCCTGTGGGATGAGAAGTCCTCCTTCTTGACTCTGCCTCTGTTACACATAAAAAAGTTAACTAAAGTTACCTTTTCTATGATCACATTCTGTCTGCATTTCCTGTACCTTTTCTAATTTCACCTTGTGCAAAGGTGACAAAAGAAAAAAAAATAGAATATATGTACTATAAAAATCACTATGTGAATAGGTAGAAGGTATCTATTAAGGAAGGCCCACAAAGTCAAAATACCAGCACTATCTTCTTTCTTACTGCCTTATTTACTGTTATTTGGTGGATATAGGTTTCTGCTCTAATGAAATAGCCCTAAATTTACCAACTGTGCTTCAAGGTCACATGAGGATTTGATTCTGAAACTCCTTGTTGATTTCTGAATCATATTACAGATCTGCTCACAGGGACTTGAATGTTTGGATTTTGAAATAGGGTCCTAACAATCATAAGACACAGATGTACCATCCTTTTTGAAGCTAGCCTCAAGGATACCTCGTTGTCTTTAGTTCTTTCCTTAGTTGCATTTCTTCATAAGCTGGATGCTTGTTGATTTTACAAACACACACACACACTCACACACACACACTTCCTTTCTACCTATCAAGTTGGTTTACACAGTCTAACTCTACCACTTCCTCTTTTTCCCAGACTTTTTCTCCCATTAGATAAATCTCAATTGTCTAATCAAAAATATTTTCAAATTAACGGGTAAATTGTTGTATTATATTTAAGTGAATTCAATAAATACCATAAATATTTTAATGAAGTACATTCAAATCAAATAAATTAAATTATATTCCTAAATGAATAGGAATTAAAATACAGTAGAAATAGAGCATTACCCCATGATTTTAAATATTAAATGTAAATAAACAGATGTATATTTAATATAAACATCATTGCCAGTAACTGCATAATCCTGCTGCTCAAGATACCTGCATTATGCTTTTTAAACTAGATTATTATCCAAGTTATTTATCTGTAATTTCCTCAGCTAAGTTTTTTGAGGTGGCTGCCAAATCTGTCAGCCATCAATTAACCATGTTGCTATGCCCACAGACTGTCACCAAGATAAATGACTGCAGTAAAAGCAGAACTCTCTATAGCCCTATTTTCTATTAAGGAAGATATGTTGTACTGTATATATTTAGACCAATTAAGGAGTATGGTTCTCTCACACACAAATTGTATTACAGCTTTAGTCTTTTCAGCCTTTTTATTTAGTATTTTTATTTTGGGCTATTTAAAAAATGCTATTACCCTGTCAACCCACTTGAAGCCAAGTATGGTGAGCATTTTAAAGGTCTTTCCAGATCTAACAAGCCATGCTAAATTATCGTATTTCATTACTTTCCAAATAAAAATATGCTTATTCTGCAAATACTCAAACATTCATAACTCATGTTCCTATAAAGATTCCAAGGAAATGTGTCGTGCAAGTAGGTTAATGAAGAAATGATACCTGGAAATAAATTTAAAAAAAACAACGCATGGGAACAAGCCCAAAGTAAAATAAGCCAGGGAAAGCTAAGGGAGAAGCAGGAAACAGTAAGTGTTATGGCCTACACAAACTGAATAACGAATACTGTCTACATGGATCATATCATGTGTCCAAATGCTGATAAGAATGAAACAGATTTTAGAGATCCACATTTATTAGCTGAGGCCATGAGCAGAAAATCTTGGCAGTCAGGAAGGTCTGAGAGAAAGGAACATCCAGTCTTGAACCATGCAATCAGTAAGCCATTCCTGCAGCACAAGCTTCTGCTGTATACTGCAGACAGGATGGATATGCTCTCCTACATGGCTAGGAAAAAGTTAAGAAAATGAAGAAATGAGCAAACGAATATGGGGTGATGGTGTTATATTATCTTTTTCAATGACAACATGATCATTTCTGTCAAGAACATATTTACAGTAGTAGTTCATGTGCTGTATTTGCATGTGAGACTTTTTACTGGATGAATTTCACACATTGCACTAAACAAAATGAAGTTTCTTTTTTTATTAATTTTTATTGCTTTAAAAAATAATAACAGAAAAAGGAAATAAAGAAAAAATACACAGATACATACATTATCAAAAAAAAAAGAAATACATAACAAGTGCTTTAAAGGTGAGAAAAATATAACAGAAAAAGTAAAATAAAAATATGGAATGTAATATGTCATTACAACAGTAAACAGTTACAATTCTATATATATTTATCTAATGCAAATATTATGCAAATATAGATCTATATTTATTTCTAATACAATTATATAGGCTGTTGCTTTTCCCTAAACTACTGTATTTTGTATAAATGAGTCCCATATTTCATTAAACTTATCCATTTAAAGTCTACATCTATAGGCAATCCTCTCATAGGTGGTAAGTACTGTATAACCAGGTCTTCAATCCGTTGAGTAAATGGGGCCATACATTTATCTTTCCAATGTTGCAATATCAATCTTTAGCCCTAGTAATGGCACGGAGAATCGATTTACGTTGTCCAGTTGTCAAATTTTTTGTACTAGGTATGTAATTCAGAATATTGTCCTCTGAAAATTTTAGCTTTCATCACACAGTCACAATTATATAATCCATTATTTTCTCCCAAAACTTAGTAAGTATAGGACGTTGTAAGAAAATACGTTTTAAAGAGACATTATCCTTATTACATCTCCAACACAATGCAACACATTGTATAGAAATATTCTTTTCTATACAAACTTAATGGACTCCAATAAATTATAAATATTGTTTTTTGTTTTATAAGTCATAATTTAAGGTCCATTGACACTCTTGATATAGAAGTTAAGACACTCTCCATTGTCTAGGCAATATAGAAACCTCTAATTCTTTATTCCACTCATCTGTCAACATCTGAATGTCAAATTGATTTATTGATAACAAATATCTATAAAAGCTAATAGTAGGGGTTTTTTTTTAGTTTTAAAGAATTTAACAAGTTGTTCTAATATCTCTGGTGTCTCAGAAGCTGAAAATGCTGCTGATCCAAACAATATTGTTAACAAATGTTGTAACTGTAAATATTGCCATTGGGATATATCCAATAGATGATACTTATCTCTTAACATAGGATATGTTAAAAATTCATACTTTATTTATTTATTTATATTTCATATTTCATCACCGCCCATCTCACTAAAGAGCGACTTTGGGCCGTTTACAATAAATTTAAAATAACTACAGATTAAAATACAATAAAAACAGAATTCTTCATAAATATAAGTATAAAATATAAAATCAAAGATGGCAAATCAAAAGATTTTAATTTAAATATGTATACTTCCCCAGGGCCTCTTCAAGGTGTTGACCATCCCCATGATTGATTATGCCCCTCCTGCCCCAAGCAAGATGTCAGAGCCAGGTCTTTACTCCCTTTCAGAAGGCCAGGAATGTGGGGGCTTGCCTCACCTCTGGGGGCAACATATTCCACAGGGCAGGGGCTGTGGCAGAGAAAGCTCTCTTCCTGGACCCCACCAATTGACAATCTCCATGGATGAGGTCTGTAACATGCCCTCTCTGCCTGATTGGTTGGGACGGGTTGATGTAAATCATCACCATCACCACCACCACCACCACCACCACCACCATCATCATCATCATCATCTATTAATTAGTCCAAAGTCAATATCCCCGTTCCATCCAATTTTTCGATATCACTATCTTTTTCCCAATTTTTAATGTTGGGTTTCCCCATAAAGTCAATTTAGCATGAGAAAAAGGATCAAATATTTTTTTATTAGACAATACATTCCTTAGCTTTCTAACTGACATAACTGTTTCCAGAGATACTAATGTTCTGTTGTATTTAGAACCTAATACTATCTATCCAACCAAAGGTGCTATATACCGGCATGTATATTCCAATGTTTCCCAAATTGGAAAATTAGCATCAGTTGTTGGCTTCCATTATTTAATACTTGACAATAGATAAGCTTGATGATATAGGTCCAGATTTGGAAAACTGAATCCCCCTTCATTAATTGGTAATTGCATTATCTGTAAAGATATTTTTGGAATCATAGAACCCCATAACATTTTTCTAAACAAAGAATTTATTTTGTGAAAATATTTTAACATAATGAAATTTATTTGGTATTCTTTTGATATATGTACACTCAGATACTATGGATGTGTTGCATAATCCCAAACAGTTGCGCCTTAATGAATAAACCATAGGTAGCCTAACAATTTACCCTAACCCATGGAATATTTGATCTTGCTTTTGAAACTCCTCTTCTCTGCAGTTATAAATGGTGTGGATGTCTGCAAAATAGAAATGCTAATTCCCTTTGGGGTATAGAATTATTGTGTGGTTATTTAAATTCCAGGAAACCAGGTGTACTATTCCATAATAAAGAAAGCTTCATGTTAGAAAAACCTCATTTTACTTTATTGGATTTTCAAATAAAAATAAACATACAATTGCTTAAAGGTGAAAAATTGCCATGCATGGTAGACTTGTGAAAAAGCAAAAAAAAAAAAAAAATAGTGAACATAAATACATATGATGATGCAGAGAATTTTTTAAAAATAATTTTATTGGAAGTTTTAAAAATAATAAAAGATAATGTGTGTGCAGCTTCAATGTTGCAATTAGAAGGGCACAATCTGAGGTTTGGGTTGCATGATAAAGTCAAAGATAATGTAGATTTTAAAAATCATTATGTCAGGAATGGGATATTGAGAATATGGAATAGATACAAAGCCAGGCTGTGCCCAAGAATACCTTTATTGGCCTCAACACAAGTGTTTTTATAGGCAAGAAATAGCGGGCAAAGAAAAATGGTTAAGATATCAAGACTTGGTAACACAGGAAAGTGAAGAACTTAAGATGAAACCAGAACAATTGGTTACAGAGGGATTTACTTTTCAATGGTTTTCATATGCACACTTAAAAGAGAGGTTTAATATTGATAAAAATTTAACAGGGATAGAACAACATGTAACAGAGTTTGAAATAGAATTATGTACAAATGATGAACATATAATAGCTAAAATGTATAAAATTTGTTGAGATTTGAAATGGAATATATGGTTACAATATACAGATGGATCAATGGAAAAGAATGTGGTTAAAATGACTAAAATTCACATTGTCTTACAATTTAATAGAGAACTTTTATAAAACAATGTACCATTGGTATATGTCACTAAAGAAATTATGAAAGATGTACAAGAGGACTTCCAATCATTGCTGAAAGTGTGAAAAGCAGAAAAGGACATTTTACCATGCATGGGGGACTCGTGAAAAAGTGAAAAAATATTGAACACAAATACATATGATGATGCAGAGATTTTTTTTAAAAATAATTTTATTGAAAGTTTTAAAAATAATAAAAGATAATACAAACCAAATTCAGATGAGAAAGAGAAAAGAAAAAAAACAGAAAGTGCAAGGAAACAAAGAAAAGAGAAAAAGAGAAAGAGGTTAAAGAAAAAAGAAAAGATAAATAGTTAAAGAAGTGACCTCCAATCTTCATTACAAGTACAGGCAGACTTAATATTTCTTCCACCCTTATAAGGTTACATGCATGTATCTCTTCTTCCCATAGCCCATCCCTTATACATTTGTAAATCCATAAATCATTAAATCATTAACATTTCAGTCCAGTTGTCAGGAAAAAAGTCCATAAAAGAATTCCAGAACTTTATCAAATTATATCTTTTTCTTCCATAAAATTTAATTATGTTTCAACAAGAGATAAAATATAAAGAAACAGAAAAAAAAAAGAATTAAGAACAAAGGATCAGAAAAATAGCAAAATTAGGAGTGCAAAAAAGAAAAAAGAAGAGAAGAGAAGAGAAGAGCTTCCAACTTTCTTTGGTACCGATACAAATATAAAATACATTAACCTCTTACTCTAAAATTAACAATAGTACACAATATTTCTATAATCATAAACAGTTCTAATCATCAAATCCCCAAAATAAAGTTTCATTTCTTTCAGTTTCAAGCAAAAAGTGCAAAGGAGGTTTTCAAGTAGAAACATAGCTAGACAAAGTCTTTTCTTTAGTCAAATTAGTCAATTTTGCCATCTCAGCCAATTCGATTAACTTCACCATCCATTCTTCCACTGTAGGTATTTGTGAGTCCTTCCACCTTTTACTTGTGCTTATAAAACTCTTGCTGCTATTATCAGATATAAAAACAAAGTCCCATGTTTGATTTCAATCTTTTTATCCATCAAACCTAAAAGGAAAAGCTCTGGTTTCAGCTGTACATTTATTTTGAGAATTCTCTGAATTAAAGTACATATCTGATCCCAATATTTCTTAGCTTTCTTACATGTCCATCAAAGATGGTAGAAAGTACCTGTACACTGATTACATTTCCAATATATATTTGGCACTCTCTTATACCTCTTTGGCAACTTATCAGGAGTTAAATATCAATGATATATCATCTTATAAAAATTCTCTTTCTGATTATAATTCAATGTAAATTTCAGTCCTTTACTCCACATATTCTCCCATTGATCAAGCATTATATTATATCTAAATTCTTTGTCCATTTAATCATACAATGTTTAACATATTCATCTTTGTAGAACTGTATCAAATTTTATCTTGTTTTAACCTGGTCAAACAAATCAGCTTTAAATTTCTTGCTTTTGCTTCTAACTATCTTAGTCTTTGATTGATTTAAGTGCCATCATAGGTTTTGATCTTCATTCTTTTCTTTCTCCTCTTTCTCCTTGAAGTTGTTTCAAGGCTTTAGCAACCCTCTTTTGAAAATCAGTCAAGGAGTTGTTATTCAGATCATTATCTTGACATCATTTGTATTTCCACTTTAACTGCCATCTCTATCTTGTAATCCACAATTTCTTTTTTTTCCCTATTAAATCTGCATAAACTTGTTTCACCTCTTCATCCTGTAGGTCTTTGAAAGCATTTTCTTTGACAGCTTTCCTTTCTTCTTTTGTAAATAATACATTCATATAAATAAACATTATGTCTGCCATTGTAGCTAGAAGACTCTGTCCCCATTCTTCAAAAGTGTTTTAAAAGGACTCAAATGCCACAGCATTATCTGTCATTTTGTACAGTCCAATGCTCACTCTCCAATTCAAAATCAAGAGGCAAACTTTTTGATTTTCCTGCCTGCAGTCTTTAGGCCCTCTAGTGTCTACTTTATGAAATCATAAAGGCTCAAATGTCTGTTGTTAGTTTGAGAGACTAAACAAAATGGTATTCCCATGAAAGTATTATTTACTAATTTATTTTTTTCCCAAATCTTTTAGTAAAAGTCCTAAGGTTTCATTTTTTTCTGGCCCCTTAGTCAATTTATATAATCTAATTTCTTAAATTAAATCTTAATAGCTTTTTGCCATTTATTTCTATTTCTTAGTTCTTAAGCTTATAGTTAATTTATGTTTTTTTCAAGAACAAAAGTAAACACACTAGGTGGCTTTTCAAACTTGTCCTTTTGAAGATCTCTAATATCCTTAATATAGTTAAATAGGTAATTTTCAGAAGTGATTAGAAAGTGGGGTTGGTGAACTCAATGTCCTTTAAAAGGCTCCACCACAACTAAGATCATTATGATTCCCTTGATCTCCTGGTGCTCAAACCCACAGGAACCGGCTGTCCTGCAGTGTCCTCATGGGGAGCTGCCATTTGGAGCACAAGTGGTTGATCTTCCATCCTTATCCAGAGAAGTTCCATGGTACCTGTCTACTCACTGGTCCTTCGGTCTTTACTGAGGTCATCAATTCCCCTTGATTGGAGACATGCTAGTTTGCCATTCCTCACCTGCCAATGATGCAGAGAATTTTAAAAATTTGCATGTAGATGAAATCATCTTCAGCAAAGGATCGTTACCTTGTCGTGGTGCTGGAGCTTGAGCATCGCAATGATGCCATGAGCTAAACCGTGAAGGGCCACCCAAGACGGGAGGGTCATGACAGAGAGGTCAGACTAAATGCGAACCCTGGGGAACATAATGGCAACCCACCCCAGTATTCTTGCCGTGAAAACTAAATGGATCAGTACAACCAGAGATATGTTGGTATACCATTGGAAGATGAGACCCCCAGGTCGGAAGATGGTCAAAATGCTACTGGGGAGGAACAGAGGATGAGTTCAACTAGCCCCAGACGTGATGACGCAGCTAGCTCAAAGCCGAAAGGACGGCTAGCGGCCGACGGTGCTGGTGGTGAATGGCATATCAGATGTTCTAAGGATCAACACACCATTGGAACCTGGAATGTAAGATCTATGAGCCAGGGCAAATTGGATGTGGTTATTGGTGAAATGTCAAGATTAAAGATAGACATTCTGGGCATCAGTGAACTGAAATGGACTGGAATGGGCCACTTCACATCAAATGACCACCAAATCTACTACTGTGGACAAGAGGACCACAGAAGAAATGGAGTGGCCTTAGTAATTAATAGTAAAGTGGCTAAAGCAGTGCTCAGATACAATCCAAAAAACAATAGAATGATCTCAATTCAAATTCAGGGCAAGCCATCTAACATCACAGTGATCCATATATACGCCCCAACCACAGATGCTGAAGAAGCTGAAGTAGAGCAGTTCTATGAGGATCTGCAGCACCTACTGGACAACACACCTAAAAGAGATGTTATTTTCATCACAGGAGACTGGAATGCTAAGGTGGGCAGTCAAATGACACCTGGAATTACAGGGAAGCATGGACTGGGAGAACAAAACAAAGCAGGACATAGGCTGATAGAATTTTGCCAAGACAACTCAATGTGCATAACAAACACTCTCTTCCAGCAACCTAAGAGACGGCTTCATACATGGACTTGCCCAGATGGACAACACCGAAACCAGATTGACTACATCCTTTGCAGCCAAAGGTGGCGGACATCTGTACAGTCGGTAAAAACAAGGCCTGGAGCTGACTGTAGTTCAGATCATGAAGTTCTTATTGCACAATTTAGGATCAGACTAAAGAGATTAGGGAAGACCCACAGATCAGCTAGATATGAGCTCACTAATATTCCTAAGGAATATGCAGTGGAGGTGAAGAATAGATTTAAGGGACTGGACTTAGTAGATAGGGTCCCAGAAGAACTACGGACAGAAGTCCGCAACATTGTCCAAGAGGCGGCAACAAAATACATCCCAAAGAAAGAGAAAACCAAGAAGGCAAAATGGCTGTCTGCTGAGACACTAGAAGTAGCCCAAGAAAGAAGGAAAGCAAAAGGCAACAGTGATAGGGGGAGATATGCCCAATTAAATGCAAAATTCCAGAGGTTAGCCAGAAGAGATAAGGAATTATTTTTAAACAATCAATGCGCGGAAGTGGAAGAAGATAATAGAATAGGAAGGACAAGAGACCTCTTCCAGAAAATTAGAAGCATCAGAGGTAAATTCCAGGCAAAAATGGGTATGATCAAAAACAAAGATGGCAAGGACCTAACAAAAGAAGAAGAGATCAAGAAAAGGTGGCAAGAATATACAGAAGACCTGTATAGGAAGGATAACAGGCCTTAAGAAGCATTGCTAATAACAAGGCAGTAGGAGACGATGGCATCCCAGCTGAACTGTTCAAAATCTTGCAAGATGATGCTGTCAAGGTAATGCATGCTATGTGCCAGCAAATTTGGAAAACACAAGAATGGCCATCAGATTGGAAAAAATCAACTTATATCCCCATACCAAAAAAGGGAAACACTAAAGAATGTTCAAACTATTGAACAGTGGCACTCATTTCACATGCCAGTAAGGTAATGCTCAAGATCCTGCAAGGTAGACTTCAGCAATTCATGGAGCAAGTTCTTAGTGGTATGGGGATACCAAGTCATCTTGTCTGCCTCCTGAAGAATCTGTATAATGACCAAGTAGCAACAGTAAGAACAGACCACGGAACAACGGACTGGTTTAAGATTGGGAAAGGAGTACGGCAGGGCTGTATACTCTCACCCTACGTATTCAACTTGTACACAGAACACATCATGTGACATGCTGGGCTTGAGGAATCCAAGGCTGGGGTTAAAATCACTGGAAGAAACATTAACAATCTCAGATATGCAGATGATACCACTTTGATGGCTGAAAGCGAAGAGGAACTGAGGAGCCTTATGATGAAGGTGAAAGAAGAATGTGCAAAAGCTGGCTTGCAGCTAAACCTCAAAAAAAACAAGATTATGGCAACCAGCTTGATTGATAACTGTCAAATAGAGGGAAAAAATGTAGAAGCAGTGAAAGACTTTGTATTTCTAGGTGCGAAGATTACTGCAGATGCTGACTGCAGTCAGGAAATCAGAAGACGCTTAATCCTTGGGAGAAGAGCAATGACCAATCTCGATAAAATAGTTGAGAGCAGAGACATCACACTGACAACAAAGGCCCGCATAGTTAAAGCAATGGTGTTCCCCATAGTAACATATGGCTGCGAGATCTGGACCATAAGGAAGGCTGAGACAAGGAAGATCGATGCTTTTGAACTGTGGTGTTGGAGGAAAATTCTGAGAGTGCCTTGGACTGCAAGAAGATCAAACCAGTCCATCCTCCAGGAAATAAAGCCAGACTGCTCACTTGAGGGAATGGTATTAAAGGCAAAAATGAAATACTTTGGCCACATAATGAGAAGACAGGACACCCTGGAGAAGATGCTGATGCTAAGGAGAGTGGAAGGCAAAAGGAAGAGGGGCCGAACAAGGGCAAGGTGGATGAATGGTATTCTAGAGGTGACGGACTTGTCCCTGGGGGAGCTGGGGGTGTTGACGACTGACAGGAAGCTCTGGCTTGGGCTGGTCGATGAAGTCATGAAGAGTCGGAAGCGACTAAATGAATAAACAACAAACAGATGAAATCATATTTTTTTCGATTAGGACTTATGGATGGTCAGTTAGAAAAGACATATTGATTGTTTATTTTATATATGGTAATGGCAGCAAGGTTCTTATATGCACACAAATGGAAGAATATAGAAATATGGGAACCTGAAAAGAAAGGATGGAAGTTCACATCTACCCAGTGCTGGAGATTGAAGCATTCTGTACGTGCATGTGATTCTTCCTGAGAGCAAGAATATGATCAAGGTAAACATTAGTGAAGCAGGTTTTATATGTAACTATAACAAAAGGAGATTTATTTAGTGGAAAATCATTATAGGATAAGCAAAGTCTAGCAACTAGCTAGCTCCAATAGAAAGAATATCTGTAGCTCAGGGTTGAACTGTGGAGTCCTTGGTGCTCTCTGAGCTTGGTTGTTTGCTTGTGGACGTTTCATTACCTGACTAGGTAACATCATCAGCACAAGTGAGTGTGAGGTTTGCCCCCTGTTTATATACAGTAGCTTGCCTTGCCAGTGATGGTGTGGGTGTGGTATCCTTGGTAGTTTCTTGATTAAGGTATTGTTTTCTGCTTGATTGTTTGTGTGGTGTTAATCCCTGCTTATCTGGGTGTTGGCTGCTGGAGAGGATGCATTCTGGTCTTTTTTCATTCTTAGCTTTTTTATTTTCTCTTTTGAATGGTGTATAAATGTGGTTTATCTCTATGTGTCTATTGATGGCTGATTTTTCTGAATGCCAAGGTTGCTTTCTTAACTATCTTTCTATTCTTTTTCTGTTTCTTTCTTTTCTCTTTATTGCTTTAACACTTTTTTCTTTTTCTGTTATCTTTTCTAACTCTTTCTTTATATAGTTTTGTGTTCATCTTTTTAACTTTGTAAAAAATTCTTCAATAAAACTGATAAATGTGTGCAGCTAGGTGATAAGCATACTATCATTTGAGGCTAATTCCTGACAAGAGTTGTTAAATGTCAGTAGTATTTCACTCTAGCTATTTAACATTATGAGACACTAAACCTGTTCATCAGACATCAGGAAAAAAAATATGTAAGATCAGGACAGATTTAACTCAGTATACTTTTATAAGTTACAAAGATTAGTGCTTCTTTTTCAGGTATTATTATTTATAATGTACAAAATACATTAATTTTTTTTTACTGTAGATTTAATCATTCTCAGAATATATTGCCATCCAGACTACTCTTTCATTATTTCTTGCTCGTAAGTATTTTCCTTACATTCTCAGTTTTTCAGCATTAATTGAATTATTGTGCAAACATTTACTTTACATGATCCATTCAAGTCTTATTTGTGAATAAATAATGGGATAAGGTCAAGTAATTGTAAGAGCCATTCTGACTAGTTGCCTTTCTGTTCATTGACCCACTGATCATACACAGTGCACTTAACAGATCTTCACTATGTCTTGATTTCCTTCCCTGTTTCCAGAACCTTTAGATCATGTACTGTAGAAAGATCACATTGATGGATATTTTTGGCTTTACTTGAGGCATAAATATAATGTAAACTTACTGTTACTGTTTCAAAATTTTATGAGGCTTCATAAAGAGGCTTGAGTGAGCATAGGTTTCATGTGCTGCAGTTTTTATGTGCTGCAGTTAATCATGCAAATTTCTGGGGTTCTACATTAGAAAATGCTTGAGCCAATTCAAGTGTGAAGTAGAACTCTTTTCCCACTATTTTACTATTTGCAGGTATTGTTTTTATAGGTACAGTAAGTGTTCAAAACTGATAACACCTTTCAATTCTATATATTGCAAAGTCAGTTGTGAAAAGAGAGAGACAAATTAACATTCTCAACCTCGTACCTTCCAGTGGTGGGAATAAACAAGCATGCTACTAGGAATTTCTGAAATTACAGTTGTCACATATCTAGAAGGTACCAGGCTGATGAGACCTAAATTGTTGTCTGAGATGCTGCAAAGTATGTTTTAACATTGTAGCAGATATGTATCACTTACTATTAGAGAGAAGCATGCATGCATGCATGCATGCGTGTGTGTGTGTGTGTGTGTGTGTGTGTATATATATATGGATTGTAATGTTCCTGTAAAACCTTATTTTATCTACAGATTGGCATACAGTAGTCCTTGTTTTGCGACCACAATTGGGGCCAGCAACAGAATCACTAAGTGACATGGTTGCTAAGTAGAAAAATCACATGATCATGACTGTGCTTACAATTTTATTTCAGGTTTCCTTTTTCCCCAGTCCCTCGCCTTTTGGAATGCTTACTCTGGTGCTGTGATAATTATCAACAAGGGAGTTAATGTTTGCATTTATATTCATTGTTGAGGAAGGGGTTACAAGACAGCTAGCAGGTACACAACAGGGAAAACACATCAAAAGGAATGCACTGGCACCAGCTGTTTGCCTAGCCTGTTTAGGGTTGGTAGCTGCAAGCACACTAGGCAAACAGCCAATGTATTACTTATGCTTACTCTCTTATAATCCCTTCCTCTCCAATCTCTCCATTCTGCAAAGGGGAAAAAAAGAAAAAAAAAAATAAGTCAGGCACAGGACAATGGATACTAACTGACTATTATCATGAACATGTGACAGAGAGAGATGCTGCAAATGTTGTAAATGCAGACATTGGTTGCAAAGTTATTTTTTCAGCACCATTTGAATGGTCACTGTATGAGGCAGTTGGTAAATGAGGTCTACTTCTATTGATGCTCTGATTAAACTGTTCTTCCTATCTGGTGGCATCTAGCTGTAATATTTTTAGTTTAGGAATAAGAATGTATTATATAATTTAGAATATTTAAATGTTTAATATTTCATTATTCTAATCTTATTTCTTTTATCACAGCAGATGCTGAAAGATCCATTGAGACACCATTTTCTATTGAAATGCAAAAAGGATTACAGAAAACAATGTTTCATTAGGTGGACTCTCATTATGAGTTGTCTAGGAAGGAACTGCTAATTTGGTAGAACATAGATAGTAAGTACTAGTGATTTCTGCTTGTCATGAAAGCAAAAATTAATGCCATCTTCTTGTGAGAAAGAAATGATTTACCTTTGTAACTCATCAAGAGAGAAAGAAATGATTTACCTTTGTAACTCATCAGTGATAATCCTGAAGTAGGATTATTGTATTTTATGTTCAAAAAAGAGAACACTCTTAAGAAGATTCTCTCTCTCTCTCAAGAGAGGGTTATGTTCAGTGGAGAAATTTTGCCTTAATAGTCCCTACAGGAATAGATCCAACAGAACAAGGCATGGTAACAGAGTCTGAAATAGTAGCTTGCCATTGTGGGAGCATCTTTTCTAAATCCAAACCAAATCAAATAATGTTAGTTCCCAGATAATAAAGGGGACCTAATTGGCACGAAACACAATTCATTTATTGCTTCAAAGACCAAATCAAAACTTACATACTGAATGAGAACTACTGTAATTGGGGTGAAACAGTGTTGCTTCCTTAAATGAATCAGGTTTCCCTTTTGTAAACCAGTTACAAAAATATAACCATCCAAATCTGTGACTGAACCTCCTGATGTGTCATGGCCATCAGAAAGACAGACAGACAGACAGAACTCTTGGAGGTTGTTCCAGACCTTTTGCAGGGCTTTGAAATCCTGAGATCATCTTATTGTTAATATCTTCCCTTTCAAAAATGCATTATTTATTCATATGACTAACTCACCTGTTTTCAGGTTCCCCTCCTCCCACACTTACACACTACACTATCTCTCTGAAGTCTTGTATTACTAAATTTGAAATCATGAAAGCATGTAAAATGGTTTTTGGAGGAGGCGCCTATAAGATTTGTTCCAAGTGTGCTGTTAGTATCATGCATACTTCTAATTTATTGCAAAACTGGAAATCATTTAGGATTAATTTTATTTCACTCATTGTAGATTATTGTCCTGACAGCATGTACTGCTGATAATAGAAATGTAAAAGTAAACACATGCAGCTAATACGGAGCACTGTTATTTGTCTTCTTCAAACCTCTCAGTCTTAATTGCTGTTTTCAGCAGCTGTGTGTTCTTATTCTCATTGACAGAAGCAATAGGACTCCAAAATGTCTATGAAGCATTAGCTGTTAACATGGAAAAATACATCTGCTTCCCTCTCTTTAAAAAAAAATAAATAAACCTATTGCTAAGGCTTCTATAACACTAAATCTTACCCGCATGCTGTTCTCTCATGTTTTCAATTTTTACTGTTAGCAGTGATGCTTTCAGTGCCTTTGGAAAGTCAAGCAATAGTTCATCAGAATAATAAATACTGTTTTTTGGAATTATATAACAGTGTATCTAATAATCAGACAAGATGAGCTTGTTCTTCAGTCCTAATACATACAGCACAAGGATATGCAAATTCAGTTTTAACTTGTATATCTTTAAGCTTAATCAAAGGCCAAAAAGATGTGTGGTAGGACAAGTGCAAAGAAAGACCAGCAAGATCCAGTGAGTAGGATAGTTGGGTAACTCAGTAAAACTTGGGGAGGGAATTGATTGAGAAAACAGTTACTGGAAAATAGCCTAATGTAGTATTATAGAGACAGAGGGAGAAATTGTTAGAAATATGCTTTATTTTATTTTATGTTATATTTATATATCAAATTTATTCCCCACCCATCTCACTCAGAGAGCAATTCTGGACAGTTTGCTTAAAGTAAAGGACTTTGCTTGATATATATCCTGATTACAGGTAGTCCTCCAGTTATGACAGCAGTTGGGATTTGGATTGGCATCACTAAGCAATGCAGTCCTAAAGCGCACATCATATGACTGCATCGTTCAGTGATGGAAATCCCAGCAGTCCCAGTTGATGTCGTAACTCCAAGACATGCAGGCCATTAAGCAGGAAGTGATGGGAGTATCAGGTAAGAAATGTGGGGGTGCCATGGAGTGTGAGGGAGGCCAGGGATGGCTTGGGAGGCCTGGCGCAGGCCATGTGCAAAGTGAGGTAGGCTGGGGGAGGGCTTGTTTCTACATAAAAGTGGAAACAGAACCAATTGGAGACCAGACCTCACCAACCAGCACCAATTGGAAATCAGCTCAGCTAAAGGTTAGTCAGATTCAGGACAACTGGCTATATACTATATACAGGGGCTCAGTCAGTTCCTGCTCAGTTGCTTGTGGTCTGCATAAACAGACCATTTGGCCTCTGATTTGTCAGCCAGAGCTGCTGATGAAACATCAGGAAATCTGTTCTCTAGACCACTGTCACCAAGCCTGAAGCCCAACACTGTCCAAAAGATACTGGCTGTGAAAGCCTACACCAGTACATGTTGTGATCCTTGTTGCTTTGGTAACAGATCTCTTGTCCCTCTGTCAAGGTCACCTTCCTTACTCTCTACAGAAGGGATCTGGAGCATGCCCACCCTATCTGACTTGGTGGAAAAGGGAGATACCCTCAGAGAGTGATGGTCCCACAAATAACCTGGCCCTGTGCTATTCAGGGCTTTAAAGATTTTCCACTCAAAGGTAACATGGGGGATCCATCATGATTATGTCTCCTATTTGCAAATGCCATCAAACAATTCTATTTTACCAAAGGAGGCAGCTTTGAAACTGTTTCAAGCTAAAATCTTAGTCCACGTTCTATCAGGAGCCCAGGTAGGCCTTTATGCTAGGAATAATGTCCCCGAGGTGCTCCAAACTAAATTTCTAAGAACTATACTGGCAACATCCAGAGGAGTTGCCAATTCCCTCCACAGGCTAGAAACAGGGATGCCTAAAATTGAGGTTAGGGCATGGAGGTTAATGTTAAACTCCTGAACAGGAATTATACTTTATGTTGTGCCATTTTACATTTGGATTTTGTATATTTGCATGGTAAGTATACTCTCTATCTCTCTCTTATCAAGAGAATAAGATAAACTAGCTTTATTTATGACATTCCTTATTTCATTCCTTTGAATATTTATAACCCATACCACTGTTACCAAACCAATACCATATTCCACCAATACACTAGTGGAAATATTTATAACCCTCTGGGATCAAATCAATTAAAAAATAAAGTTCTAAAACATAGCAGTAACAAAACAATACCACTTGACAATTCAACATGCTTCAAAAGCATGAAGACAGAACTATGGTCACTGAGATCCAAGCTTTACGGCATACCTGAATTCATGTATTGCTAATACGAAACTTTCCAGAGAAAGCATTTTATACCATGGGTACCATCGTCTTAACTTAACTGTTTTGTTCTACTGAATATCACATAGAATTACATATGTAATTTTCCATATATGCATTTAAATATATAACTTATTAAATCTAGGAAGCCTGCAAATGATGGGTGACTTCTATTATTTTATAAATAGATAAATAGTAATGAAAGATGTACTGATGTGGAAAATGTAAAAAAAAATAATTTATTTGAGTTAAGAATTTAAAAATAACTTGCCTGGAGACTAATGACCTCAATTAAATTTTATGTGAAATTATAATTGCTATTCATAAGGAAGAAATGCAAATTGAATATTTTATATGAAATACCATGTTACATTTCCTTAGGCAGTATTTATATTAAATAATATTCTTTATAATAGCCAGAGAATAGTGCTTAAAACAAGAAGAGCAAAACACTTTAAGAGAAATGTAAGTGTATTTAAAAACACACACACACACACACAATTTTAAGAAATGTAATATGTAGATTTTTTAAAAAATTAAAATATATTATTTGATTTAATATCTCATGATGCAAGTTTGTATATTCCCCATTGAAGGCTCTTCACTTTCTTATGTCTTGTCAATATGGCTAAAAAAGTTAACCATGTTAGCTGTGATTGGATATAAAGAATTTATCCAATTTATGACAGCAAGAATGTTTCAGATGATAACAGAAAACCTGGCTTCAGATTTTTCCTTAGCTACTAAATCCTTGCATGACTTTTAATATTTTTATCAATGTAATTTACCTTGCATTTTGTGAGTAATAAATATTTCCAGATTATACAGTTTATCCCAATGTATGTTGATTCTATCTTATTATAGTGTTAATATATTTTTTAAAATATTAATATTTTAACACAATTTAATATAAATATATATATATTACATTTTAAATATTATTGTAAACCACCCAGAGTCCCCCTTTTTGGAGGGAGATGGGCGGTGATAGAAATTCGAATGATAAATAAATAAATATAAAATATGTATTGCAGATGTATGATTTTTTTAAAAAAATATTTCTGAATACGTTTCATCTCAAATTGGTCACTTTTGTGGGAGAGTACATCTTAAAAGCCCCATCTTTTGGCTGCTTTTATTGAATGCCAGGTCAGCCTGTAATAAGGCCTTGCTTTTCCACAATTTATTTACTGATTGATTTATATGATCCATATGACTTTATAAAGGATGAGACGGTTGAGCTGGCATTTATTACTGAGACATCGTTTAGGCATAGAGGGGAGTTCCCTTCTAGAAAATAAGCCCACCTGGCTTTTGAGTGTAGCACCAGCCATGAACCCAAGGCAGGGACAGCGGAGTGGCTGTTGTCATCTGAGAGTCTGCAGTGACTTTCAGAAGTATTCCATCACAGCTGTGAAACCCTGTTGGTTAGCTGAGCTTTATGAATTAGATGTGATTGCTGCATCTGTACCAGCTTCCCTGTTGTATAGTGTCTTCCTTACCTGAACTTCTTGATTCTGTGGCTAAGGTGGCAGTGGAATTCCCAAAACTTACATATTGGGGGTCTTTGATATGAGAGTGCAACATCAGATGTGGCTTGGTTGATGGCCAGCATGTCAACCATGGACTTGACTCAGATTATTGACAGTGGTGGTCACCTTTTATATCAAATCAATTTTTAATTACAGTCATAAGGAGGATGAGGTACAGTCATTAAAAAAGCATAAAGGATACATCAAAAGTCTAAAAAATATAAAAAGCTAGAAGATATAAAATATATTAAAAACTAAAAGTAGATATAAAAAAGTGAGAATCTTAAAGAATCTAAAAGAAAGGGTAGGAGCATTAGCTGAATGTAGGCAAGCATAAAAGATTAGTATGTGGAAAACTATATCTATGAAATTACAATGCACTGTAATATGGTGAACTAGGTGCTTATCTAGTTTATAAAGCTGAACCTCAAGCACAGTCATCATCTGACAAATGTTGAGTGCTGCTGCACAAAACCTAGCAACACTGTATGTTGTAGCAGGCTGATATCTGAAAAACAACAGCTGTAAAATTGCCCTGTACACCATGGGTATTTGTATGTAGTACTGGTGAGATGAGGCTAGTATAAATGTCTCTGGAGTACAGGCACTGGAGAAGCACATGCGCTGTTGTTTCTGTGTGTCCAGATTCACAGGGGCATTGTCTCTTCAAGTAAGGAATCTTCTTATATTGGCCTTCAAGGGGAGGTCATAACATCACAGTAGAATAGAATAACATGCTTTTCTGTGGTATATTAGTATATGCGACATCTTTGCTTCATGTACACACACCTTCCTCTTTATCTAGTGATAAAACAGTTCAAATGCTGTTTTGTAGCAATCATGAGAAGATGCTTGTTTGAACTCATTGATAATTTTAATAGGAATGTTTTGATTTCCATACAGTACCTCCTGTAAAAGTATACTATTATGTTCTGATACTGCATAAGATACTTACTTCCAGTTCTCACCAGTTCTGTGTTGGCTGAGATTCCATATGTGAGCATATTCTTCTCTTTGATGGTGCACTATGGTTTTGGATCCCCATCCAGCCAACAATTGAAGAAGTGATTGTACTTTGGTACTTCTGTACAAAAAAACAAACAAACAACAGTGCTAAAAAGAGGCAAAAGATCAGTGGTTTTAAATTTCATGGATTCTTGCTATAAAGGAGAGAACATCTAGTAGCTAAGATCCTGATTTTGGTATAGGTCTGGCTAAGGTCTTCAGTCTCTTGAAAGATCTGTTCCAAACATATTGTTCCATACGTAGTATCTCCTATTTTGTAACAGTGCATTTGATGAGGGTTTTTTCCCCTAATTGAACAACTTTACCAGAGAAGTTTGGGGTACTGTACTGGCATCTGTATCTGGAATTCTCTTTAACTATGGTAAATAACATGCTGCTGGGAAGAAAACTACTTTGGGTTAGGTGATTATCTGTAAGCAGCAGAAGTGTACAGTCTAAGAACTATGAAAGGCAAGCATCATTGTCCAGGATTACCTGTTGGTGTTGTGTACGGTAGATATATGTGATGAATGTTTATTTATTCTTTTTTATGAAAGAGATAAGTTGCTTTTTGTGGGTGTGTCTGCTAAGTATGCTGTGGTACGCTTCTTCAGTCTGTGTGGTGAATTTAAGTCTGCTGGAATGGGGCTTAATTAATACCAGGTATGCAACTATTGCTGGAAGGAGGTTCTTCCTTTCCTGTTTACCAACACACAAGAAGAAAATGCTGGAGAACTTGATTAGACTTCTGGCAGTTTAGGGGGGAAAAAATCCAGATCCCTGCTTGGAGAGTTGACACCTCTTACTGCTTGGGAAGCTGGCATGATTTGCGTAATCACTTATGGAGCAGGCAGCAATTGTTGCAGGCACCTCCTAGTTAGTATTTACCTTCAAACCATTTATGAAATGCTGAATGCTCATATGGCTACCACAAACACAAACTGTGGTAAAAACAAGGAGCATCTTCTGCTAATTTATTTTTTCTTGTTCCTAAATTATTATTGGAAGCAAAAAGAATAACCTATGTAAATTTAAGTTAAAACTATCAATCACAAAATTGCAATATTCTTTCTTCTCTTCTTCCAGAAGCCTCTCTGTTGTTTTCCTTTTATGGAGATCTTGGGAATATATCCATTTTTAAATTAGTGTTAGAAATCTCTAAATCTCTAGAGCATATCTGAAACTCCCCTGAGTATTTCTAGAGCAGATGGTGGACAAAAACATTTGACTTTTTGGGGATTAAAATGGTCTTGCAGGTGCTTAAGTATGTAACAGTTTTTGGAAAGTCCTATGAAAATAGGGTATTCATGTGAAACAGCCATGTAGTTGCTGCTTTAACAAGTGCTTTTTAAAGCCTTTTTTTATGCAGTAAAACATCTATCTTCAAATATTATTGGATTAAATTTATTCCTGAAAAACATTAGGAAAGTTAACAGGAGTATACAGATTTATTAAAGATTTCCTAAATATAGCAAAACGTTACAAATACATTATTATGGACAACTAGTGTAACTGAGAGCAGGACAAAATTATTTGGAACAAGTTAGCTAACAGACTAGTATGCCAGTATTTTCATAACAGAACCATGCTTGGAAACAAACAAACAATAAAAACCCCAGTAACAATATATGTATCTAAGCCAGATGTTTTCCAGATTGCCTCAAACACATTTAATACATAATGCTTATTCACATTATTTTTTTGAATTAGCAGGAACAATAAATATTCAGGAGATATATTCTCACTATTTTTCTTTTCCCAAAATTTTAATGATCTTTCTTTAAAATTCTATTCTTTTAAAATGCAGTATTAACGTTGTTACTACTAGGCTTAGTCCTGTTGGTGGGGCCAAGGAAAGATATCAACCCCTAGAACACAGAACAATCATAATTTTGGAAGCTCAATGGCCTGATCATATTATTAATTAATATTATTAATGGCAAATTCTATGATAAATGGGTCTGTTTTCATTTTATGACATCAGTCCCTGAACTGGAATTTAAAAAACACTTTGAAAAAATGTTTGCATGTTTTAGTTCAAAACTATTGAAATAATCCTTTCATTCCCATTTGACAGTTCATTAATAAATATATGGTTTATATATAAGGACACCTTCTGATAAAAACAGCCCTGGCTTTAAATCTACCTACCTACCTACCTATATTGAATAAATGATTAGCTTTCTTTTCAACTGTGGCCAAGTAAGAACATAACTTAATAAGGACAGAGCTCAGATCTGCTTCAGAAGTATGTTTCTTCCATGAATAGTACTTCCAAGCAGGAAAATCTGCAAACTGTATATAATCATCGCTCATAATTTATTGTTTATTTTGATATATGTACAAATACAGAATATCTATATTTGGATACAGCTTGGTACTGCATGTACATATAGCAAAATAAACCATGTGATTTGTCATATGTGACAACTTATTTGTCATTTGCACAAAATATTATTTCCATTAAGAAAATCTTTCACATTTGAAGAAGCTGTTAGTGGCAAGCTGAGAACAGTGATGGAAGCTATTTATTTTCTGTTGACACTGTTAGTTCAGACTGAGATCATCTTGTATACTGTAAGTATTGTTTGTTTGGATCAGGAATAGAGAACCCTTTTGCAAGTTGGGGGAGCTAACTGAAAGCACTGCAAATCTTAGGAAGCAGGGTAATGACAGCAACGTGGTAAACAGGCAAAATCCTTGATCCTTTGTGAGAAGGGTTATAGTTTGGGAACTGATACTCAAATTACTGAGTTGTCCATGTTTCCTGTAATTACCTGGTGCCTATCCACTGCTATGGTAATAAAAAGCAGGTTTTAGTTGACAAAGTATCATTTGTACTGTATACTTAAAGTTGTATATTCACACACACACAAAAGCCCCATATGCATATTAACAGTATGTTAACTTATACTTGAGTTTTAGCAGCTTAGCATTGAATATGTTGATCAGACTTACCAAGGAGAGACAAATATCTTCAAATAATGAGAAATAAATTTCTGGCTTAGAACATGCAGTTGCTAAGTTTCAAAGGATTTTCACAACAGTTTCACCTTTATCATTCTCTATGGACTCTGTGTAACATTTCATGCTAATGTTAGAGTTTGTCTTTGACTTACATCACTTTTGTTTACTTTGTATTTCACCGTAATAGATATTGGAAACAGGCTTCAATCCTGGATCTATCATGCTGCATTCAGAAAAGATGCTTTTAAGAAGATCCAGTCAGTATGCAAGGTGTTCTTAATATTAATAGCACTGTGTATGTTTAGTGTGTCATTGCAGCAGAAGATGCTCATATCTTTGCTATGCTCTGTTTTCTGGCTTCCCTGGCTTTAATTGACCATGTTTCTTTACATGCTAGCAAGAGTTGAAGGGAGGCAAGATGAGACTACAGCCCAGGGCATTTTTAATTTGTAGTTAAGTTTTATTTTGTCATTAGTCCTATTAGCAGTCATTAAGCAATTTAATAATTAGATGCCTCATTAACATTTTAATGAGGCTACTGGCCATTGGTAAGTGTAATTAAATTAGTTTTATTGTATGATATTTTGAAACTGTGATTAAATTAGCTGTTAGTTTGCTTTTAAGAACAAAAACTATGGAAATCACAGTGCAGCAGCTGACTTGTTAACTTAGGAAGTGTCTATGAAATAGTAACATATAGGAGGGAAAGAAGAAGAAAATTCCCTACTGCAGTTAATCACAAAAGGAAAAAAAAATCAAATGTTCCTGCTATCTCTGCCCCAGGGTTACTAATGTATCATTGGAGTTAGCAGTATGTCTGTTTAACATTATTCACAGAGGATACTTTTATATAATCTGTATTAATTTTTTTTGAAATAGTGCTAGATGATGTGGCATACAGTACTTTATAATTCAGGGGTTAATCCTGTTGTACTTAGTAAGACAAAACTCCTGCAGAGTTCAAATGGAATTGTATAACAGTAGGAGCTGCAGGATATAACCTGATAAGAAATCCGGCTTCATTATATTATTGCTGTAGAGACAAACTGGAGGTGGGTAAGCATAAGGGGGAAGAAGCTGCAGCATTCTCACCAGGCAGCAGTTAAGTCTTGGCCCTGCTTCCATAAAATGGGCAGGCTAGCAGAGTTGGGAGGACAAGAAAGCCAATCAGTGACTAACTGGCAACTGGGTGGTAGAAGGTATTTAAGGTGAGTATCACAGAGAACATTGGCACAAATGCAATATGCTTCCATAAAGTGCTGTGACCTCTGGAAATCTCAGCACAATTGTTTTAAGAGACTTTCTAGGTTCTCTCTACATCTTTGTGCACACACAACTGCTTTACTTGCAGCCCCCCTGGAAGTGCCATGCCAAGGCTTTGAGAGGTCACAACATGAATTTAAAAAGTTCACACTGTGATACGTTTAGTATGAAAACTGCTTACTCTTAATTTCACTAAAGAGTGGAATCCAGATTCTACTCCCTTTCTTTTCTTTACAGTCCTACAAGAAACTGGGTGGCTAACTCTGCAATCCTATATATACATGAGTGGCAATAATGATACCCATTGGAAACAATGCATACATACCCAGTTAGGTTTGTAGTTGGTATGCTCTAGAAAGCTGCAGTACTAAGCACATTTATATGGCTTGCAGAATCCAGCTGGAGTTAATGCTCAGTAAGCAAGTTGACAATCATACTTTCTTGTGTCACCCTTCAAATCCGTGCATTCAGATAAAAGGTGAACTCAATTCTATAGAATAACAGTGACTATAGAAAGTTAATCTGCCAGGAAGCACCCTGCTAAATTCTTGAATACGTTGCCTGTAAGCTTCAACCTCTTCTACCAGTAGAGGAGTAGGCAGTAGAAGGTTTACAAAGGTCAGACCCAAAGCATGAGAAAGAGAAATATTAATCTAGAGAGAAAAGTGTGGTGCAAGGGCCAGCACAGCAACCTGTGGAAAAAGTCTTCATTTTTTAAATATGTATATCAAGCATAATCTAGTAACGTGTTATGCAGATACTGTACATGAGTGTCTTTAGAAATAACAGTTATATTTTCATATCAGAGAAATTTGAATTGGGAGGTCGGGAAGGATCTGTCTGTCTGTCTCTCTTCTATGTATATTCATTCATTCATTCATTCAACTGTTTGCTTTCTGGATCTTGAAAGTTTGAGCTAAGAGATTATTTGAATTTTGTAGGCTAACTGTTTAGTGGATATAGGCTGCAATCTCTCTCTCTCTCACACACACACACACACACACATACACACACAGACACACAAACATGTATGTATGTGTGTTATTTTTTGATGTTCATCTCATTACTTTCATTGGAATTTCCTCTGAAAGGACCATAGGCATCTGGTACAAACTGCACAGACATAATAAGGCAAAAATGTATTGTGATATTGTGAAGAAATCCTCACCTTTGGTACTTGCATCTTGATGTCAGACACAAGTATGAAAGTCACATGTTTTGTATCATGACACACTTCTTGTCCTTCCCCCACCCCCACTCCCCCATCCCCTCTGGGAACTTATGAAAAAGGAATGTATAGACTTGCATTATTAGCTACCATTTAATATATTAAAATGTTCTATGACTTCTCCTTAACGAAATATACAACATTCCATTTTTTGCTTGTTTTAACTCTGTTCCATGTTCCTTGGTATTTGTTGACAACATGCAAATACTTGTTGACAGGTTTCTGCAGGTATTGTTTAGCGTTCAAGCTATAGTTGTTAGTAACGTGAAATGAATTTTAAAATATGATAATATCACAAGAGAATTTTCTGTTGTTTGATAAAGTCATTTACATCAGTGTAATTATGCAATTGATACGTTACCAGTTTTCATACCATATAAAGTTCATGATTGCCTGAGAAAATTACACAGGATTGCAGTAATTAATAGCATCCATTGCTTGTGTTTCAGTTTAACGTTTTTGTGTTAAGCAATATGAAATTATTTCTGCCATACTGTGCTTCATAGTTCTCAGCAGTTTTCATCAGATGCTTGAGGAACTTTTATTTTGTAAAGTGTTTGAATTTATTCTCATCAGTGAACCCAGTAGTGCCATTTTAAATTCACAAGTAATATGTAAAGTAAGCTTCCAAAACCAGATTTTCCCAGGATGGCTTACAACAGAACAAAACAATTAATGTATTCTGCAATATTTCCTGCAACTTCTTTTTTGTCATATGTTATTGGTGCTAGAAACAGAAGCTTTAATTTGATCACTTCATCAGACTCTAAAACTAAAGGCAGCTTCCATTATAAATTATCCTCCATCAAATCTTTATAGCTAATATTATTTGTTTTTCTTATACCTGTTTTAAATATTATTCCAGTTTAGAAGATCACCTCACCCAGTTTTCCCTAAGTAAGCTCTTCCCTTGTGTTAGTTGTTTTTTTTTTTAAACATAATTCACAGTCAGCATGGCAATCTCCCATTTTCAGATCTATGATTTAGCCGTTTCACTTTTTTCCATTTTCTCATATAACTGATATGAACTTCTTTTGGGTCTTTGTTTTCAATTTGGCAGAAAATAGTCACAGAAATATTCATATCAATTTGCACTAAGAGTACTAATTCTGTGGAGTCCTTGGTGTTCTTTGAGCTTGGTTGTTTGTTTGCAGACAGTTTCATTACCCAGTGAGGTAACACCATCAGTGCAAGTAAGTGTGGATTCGCTCCCTCTTTATAAGCCCCACACTTAACTTGTACTGATGATGTACTGAGTTGGGCAATGAAAATGTCTGCAAACGAACAACCAAGCTCAGAGAGCACCAAGGACTCCACAGTTCAACCCTGAGCTGCATATATTTTCTATTGGAATAATAATTCTCATTATCCTAAGTCAGCATGTAAGCTAGTAAGAGGAGGAGAAAGAAAATTAGGGGAAAATCCTAACTAATTTTATCCCCATACCAATTAAAAGAAGTCATTTTAGTATGATTCCAGTTCCTTAAGCTAAATCTATTTGGAAAGAAACCCTCCTGTTATTTAATTTCTCAGCCCTCCTCTTACATATCAAAGAATTTTGAACACAATAACTTCTCTGATCTCACATTTTGATTATTTTCTTTTCTATAAATTTCTTCTTGTTCTTGATTTAGCTTCCTGTGTCTAGGGTTATTTCATATATTTACTTTATGTATTCACTGATTTTTTATTATTATTATTTTGTTGAAATTTGTTTGTTTATTGAACAGCAGTGGTGTATTACCACAAACAGCTGGCTCTGGCTGGAATCAAATACTCAAATGAACACATTTGTATGTATTCATGGGTGTATGTATATCTGTATCTGTATCTGCATCTGCATCTGCATCTGCATCTGCATCTGCATCTGCATCTGCATCTCTATCTCTATCTCTATCTCTCTCTATCATCTTATATCTATACCCATATCCCCATACATACTATAATTTAATCTGTCCAATAACCTGAATAGATATATTTCAGTAGGTTTATTTGAAGTAATTTTTATTACTTCATAAATTGATATATCACTTCTTTAGCATGACTCATTAAACAATATTTACAATAAATGGAAGTAAAGTATATATCAAAGACATTAAATTTAAAAAGCAAAATTAAGTAAAAATTAAATTTAAAAAGTATTAACCATGAGAGTCTAATTAAAAAATGTCTAGGGACAAGATGATTTTAACTAAAGATACAGTTCTATTAGCCATTGGAGGCTGTTTTCATCAAGAAGAGAAAACATTCCTATGTGGCTTTTGGGAAGGCTAAATTTAGCAAGAAGTAAGTTCAATGCAATTTAAATTTAAATAAGGTGTTAAGGGATTCCAAACTACAATTCTACTAATGGCTATGGAAAGAGGTATTTATGTAAGTAAATTAGGTGATTTATGTATATTTTGAATAAGTACAGTTAAAAGGCTACCATCTACAGTATATCTATAAAGGCTATCCTTGTATAGCTTGAGACAATTTCCTTAAGACATACTGTATACTGTACACTTAAACAACTAATATTTTAAATAACATAGATATGTATGTAAGTAGATATTGGGGAGCAGGAGAGATAACAGGTGTGATCTACAATGAGTTTGAGTTGGTGACACTTGAGGGAGTAGAAAAAATTATCTGTTCTGTTAGCTTGGCTACCTGTTTATTGCGCCCAGACCCCCCTCCCCCAGGTTGTTAAGGTGGCCAAGGAAATGACCTCTAGTTGTATCCTGCTGTGGTGTTGCCCTTGCTCAGAAAGAGGGTGGGTACCTTCAGCCTTGAAGAGGGAGTGGTGTTACCCTTCATCAAGAGTACAGCCTTGGACCCAATGATTGTAGACAACTACCATCCTGTCTCCAACCTTCCCTATTTGGGGAAGGTTGTTGGGAATATAATTGGTCTGCCATTGCAGAGAACCCTGGAGGAAGCCGATTATCTTGACCCATTTCAGTCAGGCTTCAGAATGGGATTCAGTACTGAGATAGTCTTGGCTGTACTTGTTGATAATCTATGATGGAGTTGGGATGGAGGTGGTGCATCCATCCTAGTGCTCTATGATCTCTCAGGACTTTTTGATATGATCGACCACAGTATCCTTCTTAACAGGCTGCAAGGATTAGGATTTGGGGGCACCATTTTATGCTATTTCTCATCTTTCCTTCATGTGCAGTTTCAGTCAGTATTGATTGGGGGGGGGAGGTAGGCCGCTCCTAGTGTATGTGGGGTGGCCTCTCTTCTTGTTTAACATCTACATGAAGCCACTGAGTGATGCCATCTGCCATTTGGGATTCAGTGTCTTCAATATACTGTTGATAGCCAATTATACCTTTCAACTCCAGTCTGGCCAAAGGTCCTATACAGTGTGTAGAGAATAAGGAAGATGACCTTGATGGGAAAATGCAAGCTGTGTTACCAAAGTGATAAGGGTGAAATATATCTTAAGTCCACAACAGATAGAAAATGTTCAGAATAGGCTCAGGTAGATACGTCCCTACTTCATAGCAGTAGAAGAAAAGAGACGAAGTACAGCACAATCTAACTTGCACAATTCTGTTATTACAGTATAGACAATCTCAGTAAAAGTAGTTTTAGCCTTCCTGTAGAGTTGATTTCCTGGTCTGGTCTACCTGGTGGAGCTGATACAGTGCCTGGAGGATATTTGGACAGGGAGAACCAACTCCAACTCAATCCTACCAAGATTTAATGGCTGGGGATATTAAGGCTCCCTGGGTCTGAGGACTTTCCATCCATACTCTTGGATGAGGAAGCACTTCCTCATTCTTGGGCTCACATGTCCTGCACAAAGAGCAAGTGGCAGCTGTGGTCAAGGAGGCCTGTGTTCAGCTCCATCTGGTGCACCAGTTGCTCCCTTTTCTGTATTGGGATGTCCTTCAGACAGTCATTCATTCCCTAATCACCTCAAGGCTAAATTACTCAATGTTCTTTAATGGGGATGTCCTTGAAAACCATTTGTAAGCTTCTGCTTGTCCAGAATGCAGTGGTGTGGGCAATGATGGGCATGCCTTGGTATGGCCACGTAATGCCTCCACTCCACAAGCTGCACTGGTTGCCAGTATGGTTCTGGGTGTGGTTCAACATGTGGCTATTACCTATAAAACCTACATGGCATAGGGCAAGGTGACTTGAGGGACCGCCTACATCCCATGGTTTCTGCCAATATATGCCAGCGGAGTTGTATGTTCTGGGTCCCTTCAATTAAACAATGCCATCTATTGGGACTCGGGAAGTATGCCTCCTTTGGAATAAGCTTCCCCCTGAAATCCACCTTGTTAGCATTCCATAAGGTCTTTAAAGACCTGGTTTTTCTCCCAGGCTTTGGAATAAGATGGAGGTGGTCCCTTGCTGGATGTGTCTGTTTTGCCTTTGTCTGTATATTGTGCCTGGATCCCATCTGGGTTTTGGGTTGTATTGGTTTTTATGTTATTATCTGTGAACCACCCAGAGTCAATTGGAGTTGAGTGGTGTCTAAGGTGGTGTCTCCAACCTTGCACAAGCACAGCATCTTTTGTCCGTTCATTGAAGAAGCCAGAGCTGTTTGGGGTTTTACATAAGCATGGAAATAAGGGCTGCTGCTTTAAGAGTTGGGTTTACTTAAACGTGTAGATTCCTTAAAGCCATAGTATTTATCTTCAGACTTACATTGAAGCCTGGGGGGAAAGGTCTTGGCTCCTTTAATGAATAGAAGTGCTGCACATGGAAGCCTGAAAGTTATTCCAAATCATTTTCAAGTGTGCACAATCCTCCTGGTTTCTGTTTTGTTCCTGTTTTCATGTAACAGTTGGTAACATAAATAAGAACTATGTACCCTTCAAAAATATATAGGAAAGTTACCTTGGAATAGGTGGGAGTGCAAGCACAGCTCCTGTTTAAAATAACTATGCCTTTTTTTTCAGGCTACAGGCTGTATAAACCTGAAAACAAATACCTACATTTTGAGGAGTTCATATCTATTATATATATACACTACAATCCATATGACTGAAAGGGATTTAAATGGACCTTTAATTTGACCCCTTGGAGATCACAACTGTTAATTTCTAAGAATATCCAATAGCATCATAGCATATTCTCAAATGTTTGTGTTAACACAAATTTAATCAAGAACATTGCAGCTTGAAAACAAAATAGGGCAACTTCCTACAAAATGTTGGATCAGACTATTAAGAAAATCAGCTGAGAAAAAGAAAATGGAATAGAAGAGATTGGCCTTCTTAAATCTCTAAATGCTTATATAGTATCCTGGTGATGAAATTGTGTAGTGTAAAATTTAAAAATCTCCTTTCCATTATGGAACATTTCAGGCAGGAAGAAGTAAAAATATCCTCTCTAAAGGGCTCAGATTTGGAGTTGGCAGTCAGCATTGTAGCAATATACTTCTGCAGCATATAAAACAGTGGACTTCATTTCAAGAATAGAAAGATCTTAAAAGGCCACTCTTCGTTTTCTCCATTAGAATTCACTTACTGAATCAAAAGAATACTTTGTTAATAATATGGGATTGCAACATCTTATTCCCCTTCATTTAAAACACAGATGTATACAATTGCAAATATATTACATACTGTTTTGCATTCCAAGGTATGCTATATTAACCATATAGATTCTTGCACCACTGTACAATTTCCTTTAAAAATAAAATAAAATGCATCCCATATTTGTGTGAATGTCTACTGCTTCATTTTTATTTTTAAACATCAATTTTCTATAGGTGCAGTAAATAGGGAGCAAATTTGTCACTTGGAAGTGCTAAAGATCAGCAAAAATGAAATTGCTGTAGATCTGACCTTCCTCCTTCATTACTGACTGCCAGATCTATAACTGGAAAAAAAGATTAAGGACTCTGTAGCAATATAAATAAGCTATTGAACATTATCTTTTTCTAAAACTGTTAGATTCATATGTGAGCATTTTTTTAGTGAGGTGTTAACATGTTCCCAGCTATTTAAGTTTAGACTTTTTATATAATGAAGTTTGTTACTTATAGCAAGAAAGGTTTTGCTTAGGGATATATCAGATGACATTTTAAAACACTTTCTGATTCTAATTATGGACAGCTGAGAGCCATTTTGGTGTAGTGGTTAAGGCATCAGGCTAGAAAACAGGAGACTGTGAGTTCTAGTCCCATCTTTGGACAAAGCCAGTGGGTGACCTTGGACCAGTCACTTTCTCTCAGGCCTAAGGAGGCAGTGGCAAACCACTTCTGAGAAACCTAGCCAAGAAAACTGCAGTGCCTTGTCCAGGCAGTCGCCAAGAATCGGACATGACTGAACAGATTTTTTTAAAAAAAATGGACTGCTAGTAAACTCTAAGAATTAGTTGCTCTTGATGGGGAATGCATATTCCCATTGATATCAAATGAGGAACCCTGATAGTTCAGTGAATCCAAATATACATGGAACTGTGTATATCAAGATCAGCTTCTTGGTCATGCCTGCATACACCTCAACTACTTCCCACCTGTGTATGCTCATGGAGAATTCAGAAATTTCCATCTCAGTTTGGAGAAAACAGATCTGCAGAATATGGGCCATAGATAATTTCTAATTTTAAAAAGTGCAGATAATTAAAGGCTGAAGTCTGAACAGCCCTGAACTGGTTCTAAATAACTACAGGTAGTCCTCATTTAGTGACCACAATTGGGACTGGCAAGTTGGTCATTAAGTGAAGCAGTTGCTAAGTGAAACTACAACTTTGCTTGTGATCTTACTTCAGCTTTCCTTTGTGTTACAGATCTGTGAAGGTCGTAATGCGAGAATTGGTTGCAAAGATACTATTTCATCACCATCATAACTTCGAATGATTGCTAACGAGGCAGTCGCTAAAGAAGGTCTACCTGTATTTTCAGAATAAAAGTGGTGATTCTCACTAGACATCATTACATAATTCTGAACACCACTTTACTATTATTAAGTATCATTTCATCTGATGTCTTATGAACACCCATCATAACACCTTTGCTACGCGAGCTGCATTGGATACCAGTTTGCTTCTGGGTCCAATTCAAGGTGTTGGTTATCACCTATAAAGCCCTATATGGCATGGTAACAGGTTACCTAAGGGACTGCCTCTGCCCCATTTCATCAGCCCACCCCACTCGATCATGCAGAAAGGGCATGCTACTGACCCTGTCAATAAGAGAATTAAGTCTGGCGGGGTCCAGGAGGCGGGCCTTCTCTGCAGTAGCACCCACCCTCTGGAACACCTTGCCCCCGGAGGTGAGATTAGCCCCATTGCTCCTAGCCTTCCTGAGGAAGTTAAGAGCTGGCTCTGCCACCGGGCTTGGGGCAGGGAGGAGAATAGTCATACTTGGGGCTGGCTAGTACCTTGAAGTGCCCCTCTTATACAATGACTGAATGAGACTATAGCCATCTGGATTTTATCATATTTGGTAGCTCTGTGAAATTGTTTTATAATGTGTTTTATATTGAAATTTTATTATATATTTATTGTTTTATATTGTAAACCGCCCAGAGTTCCTCCTCTTAGAGGAGATGGGCAGTGACAAAATTGATAAATAAATAAATAAATCATTGTCTGTTCCCTGTTTATGTTGCAAATGACTTCTGCAGTGGAATTTTGTCAGAGATGCAGAAGAGTCTACTTGAAGCCCCTTTGTTCTGTGTACTGTAAGATTATCCATACAGATATGTACAGTTAGTTTACGCATAAGTGGTTTGCTTGTTTGTGGTTAATATGCCTCATGAAACCTGCAACTGTAGTTTATACAGTTTGTTTTATGCTTCACTGCATGTGTAAGCCAGTCAATTGCTGCTTAATGAACAAACCAGGTTAAGTTAATGCTGGGTTAGAATGCTGTATGAAGTCAGTTATAATGTCTTAATAATATTATAAATAATAATCATAATAAAGATAGGCACTAAGTTATTATATTTAAATATTTTAGTTATATTGAAACTCCATTTGTTCACAGGGTTTCATGGAGCATTGTTAAGAATTTTTATTCCATACTAAAACTAGCTTCTACTGAGAAAACAGGAAAGCTCTAGTCCAGAATAACTATTCTAGTCATTCTTGAAATGTCAGTGAATTTTTCAAAAACTTTCATAGAGATGGTATTATTGGCAGCTCAATAATGCATTTTCACAATCATTCAGCAATGTGAATGATTTCAGCAATATCTCATCCCAGCCATAAAATGGCTTGCTAGAATTTATATGTGCGCCTTTCCCTTTCTGGAAGAACTACATCTGATTACTGCAGCTATAGGCTTGAACTCTTTGAAATGAATAATATATTAAAGGGAATTGTATGGGCCTGATGCCAAGCAGCAATGCTACTAAGCCATTAGATTTGTATTAGAGCAAGAATGTATACGTAGAGGTATTTTTGGTGATGATGTGACAAATGGTTCTTCAATGCACATTGCCAATGATAATTACCTAACAATGTTTGTAAAATTTTATAAATCTCATTGAACTATAACATAAAATAGCAATTCTTTGCATTCCTATGCTTCAGTACAAAATCGATCCATGATCCATCATCACTTCTGTAAATGGCAAAAACCTAGGATTTTTTCTCTAGACACATTTTTATTAGAACTTCATTATGTTCTCTTCTTTGAGATGAGATACTATGAGTTCCTAAAATTCATAATCAGGACCAAGATAGACTTAGTCAGAGCCTCTATAGAGTAAGGATGCCCCTGTAGAATTCTCTTTACATGTAAGGGATGGTATCAGGAATCCATTAGTGGCAAGACATTCTCAGGGTTGGAATGTGGAGAATATGAATACGCAAATGCCATTAATGACTGAGTGTGCAAAACAGAAGACAAAAAGACTATCACTCAGAGGTACAGTAGATGTAGGAAAAGAGGGTGGTGGGTTTGAATTGTGATGGGTTTGAATTGACTTCCATCACTCAGGTACAGTAGATGTAGGAAAAGAATGTGCTGGGTTTGAATTGTGCTGGGTTTGAATTGACCTCTATCACTTAGAGGTACAGTAGATGCAGGAAAAGAGGGTGCTGGGTTTGAATTAGGGGGAGCTGTACTTTCTGAAACATTCTTGAACCACTCGGTGACTTTAAATTACAGGCTGCCATTCCTGAATTTCACATGCTAGCAAAATAATGCTTAGGATCACCCAACACAGATTAGAGTCCTACACAGAAAAAGAGATGCCAGATATTCAATCTGGCTTTAGAAAAAGCCAAACAACATGAGTCATTATTGCCGATGCATGTTGGCTAATTGAAAAAGTCAAAGAATTCCAAAAAGTAGTCAGTATGTGCTTCACTGATTATAGAAAAGACTTTGACTATGTCAATTATGTCAAGCTGCAGAAAGTGCTCAGAAAAATGGGAATTCTGGAACATCACATTGTCCTCATGAGAATCTTATATACAGGTCAGGAAGCCACAGTCTGGACAGAACATGATGAAACAGACTGGCTCCAGGTTGGCAAAGGAGTATGACAAAGCTGCATACTGCCCCCTCACCCCTTATTCATTCAACCTGTAAGTGAAATATATATTAAGGGAAGCTGGATTGGAAGAAGATAAGTGTGGTTTTAAAATTGGAGGAAGAAACATCAATACCCCACACTATGATGATGATACTACCCTGATAGCTGAACATACAAAGGATCTGCAAGCCCTACTACTAAAAGTCAAAGAGCACAGTGAAAAAATGGGACTGAATTAAATACACAGAAGACCAAATTAATGACAAGAGATAGAACAACCAGCTTTAGAATTGACAGTGAAGATAATGAAATGGTGGATAGGTTCTGCCTTTTAGGATCAACAATCAACAGTAAAGGAACAAGCAGTCAAGAAAGCCATAGACTAGTACTAGTACAGCCATGAAGGCCTGGGAAAAGATATTCAAATGCCATGATATGTTAATACCTACAAAGATCAGAATCATGTAAGCCATGGTATTCCCTGTGACACTTTATGGAAGTGAAATTGGAATTTAAAGAAGCAGGATAGGAAGAATATTTATGCTTTTGAATTTTGGTGTTGGAGAAGACGCCTGAGAATATTGCGGGCAGCCAAGAAAACAAACTGATGGATCATTGAACAAATCAACCCAGAGTTCTCACTTGAGGCACAAATGACCAGGCTCAAACTATCCTATTTCAGACACATTATGCGAAGACCCAGCTCTCTGAAAAAGGCTCTAATGCTGGGAAAGGTAGAAGGAAAGAGAAGAAGAAGATGACCAGCAGCAAAGATGATGGACTCAGTTACAGAAGAAATGAATGCATGATTGGGAGACATGAAAGAACAGGTTAGGGATAGTTCATCTTAGAGAAAATCTATCTACTACGTCACTAGGAGTTGAAAATGACTTGATGGCACACAATCAATCAATCAATCAATCAATCAGTCAGTCAATTCCCAAATTACAATTTAGTTCCTTTCCATATTGTTTCACATCTCTGAGAAGTCTCAGAGGTGTTTGTACCTGCCTTCAGGACCTGACTGATAGTTGTGAGCTAATGCTTTGGTATTTAATTTTGCTTCAAACATCATTATGAAATTAATTTATTTTGCCACAAGCTCAATTAAAATAGAGGATTTGAAGAAGATTTTCTATATGGATATGTTATGCAAAGATATTTCAGACATTGGAATTATTTGTGAGAGATCAGGTAAAAGAGATTATAAAAATGCAAGACTGTTCAATGACTATGACTGGTACCGTGCAAAAGAGTACCAGAGAAAGTATCAGCAAGGACTAAATGATGAGCTGTGGGGAGCATTAAAAGCAAGGACAAGGGATTTGTGCTTCAAGTCTTGATTCAGAAATGCAGGTTATCCTTTAAAAGGTTCAAGCAGCAGAAAGTATACTTCAGGGAAGCCTGCTTTGCTCCCCTTTTTCTGTAATGGAAATCATAATCCTGCTGCTTATAGCCATAAATTGAAAGCAGGTGAAAGGGATTGTGGAGATCAGGAATATTCTTCCAGTGTTTTAAAAGCACCATCTGTAGGACTTGGAATTCTGCTTATACCAACTTCATATCCATATCGATACATTATTTACAGAAAGGAAAAATGAGGCCCCGTAGCTTTATGTTGTATGCCAAACAAGGTTTGGAAGTCACCTTATAAAGGAGTGTGAAGAAGAGTTAAGCATCTTAGGCATTTGGAAGCAGCCATGCTTCCTGGTTTTCATACAACTGGAAATGCTAAACCTGGCTTCTGCAGCTTACATGAAAAGAGAAAAAAAGTTGCAAGGAAGTCTTCCCAATAGTATATGATCTCATCTGTACCTTTATAAAACTATTTACTGCAAATTTAGCATAATGTACAAGCTATTTTAACTTTTGCACAAAACACTAATAGGAGATGTTATAGTCCATAGATAGCTTTTGGTGTCCAATATTACAGATGTAAGTAGTGTACAAAATATACAACTATTTTTAGCATAAATTTTCTGCCACTTTACAATGGTTCTTCTAGAAGTGTAGCAAACAAAAAATAATTTTCAGTTCAAAGCTGTCTTGATAAAAATAACAACACACTGATGAAAAGTTTAAAAGCAACAACATGGGAAAGGGGAGAGTTATATCCATGACACTATGGTATCATCAGGACTATAATTTGTGTGAATAGAAACATCATATATTTATATATATGGTAAGGGCAAAATAGAAAGAGAAAAATATTGCATTTGATATTTAATGTCATTTCATAATTTCATAATTTATGAGTCTACATTGCTCTAAATATAATGTATAAACTCCAATATAATCTTTTTTACAGTTTATGTTAGTAGAACATTGTAAATTTGAGGCTGTTCGGAAGATCCATTCATTTTTACTGTATTTTTGACAGTTGTCAATATTTAGTCTTTGCATTAAATCAAGTGCATTAGGTGTATTGCAGTGTTGATATTATCTCTAATGTCAGAAAGTCTTATTGCAAATGTGTCATATCCAGCAGTACTGCACATACAACCTAATAATTTATATTTTCATTTCTAATGTTCTGTTGTCGCAATTTTTTATTTATTTATTTATTTATAAAATGTATAGGCCACCTGACTCCCACTGACTCTGGGCAGCTTACAATTAAAAATTAAAAAAAGAAAAAAGGAATACAAAACACATACAAAAAAAGAAACATAAATGACCCCAGAAACAACATATAACCAAACTACAAAACAAACCCAGCAGGGGCTTAACCAATGCTCTTTCCCGGAGCCTGGGACAATAGCCAGATCTTTCATAGCTTCCTGAATATCAGGAAGCTATTAAATATACAAGTGTTTACCCCAGTTTTTACAACTGTTGTACTTACCCAAAAGGAACATGACTGTGAAATCAATAAATATTTCTTCCACAAGAAAAAAGAAGGAAGTTATAAATGCACACAGGAAAAATGTACATAAATTAACACAAATTTCTGCACCCTGCAGCAACCTTATCTGGGTAACCAGGGTTACCAGCTTCCATCAAAACCATTCCTGAATATCTTTGTTCCCATCAAATGTATAGCACATTACATGTTTTTCTTTGTTTGTGCATTTATTATATATTTGCATGTTCTAGCCCCAGGGCAAGGAAAATTGGGCAGGGCAAAGACTAATTAAAAAGCTAACTAATGCTTATGGATTGAAATAAAATGCTTGTATATGAGGCACTTCATTTGTAAATTTGATTGATCTGTTGTACGCCCATAAACATACAAAACATTATCCCACACACAAACTATTTTCTCACAACACAGAGAAAGAGGCTATGATTTCTATGAATTACATAAATATGCCTAGGATTTAGTCATGGTCAGCCAGACTGCTGGTTTATTCCCATGTCAATCCTCACTGTGTGTAGGAAATGCTAGTAATGGAAAACATTTCTATCCATGGAGATTTTCCACTAACAGATGACTGGGATTTTCCAAAATCCACATTTCAGTGAGGCTAAAAAAGGCCTTCATTCACTTCCTTCTTTTATTTGTATCTCTTGCCCATTCACTCTTTTTCAATAGTGTGTTCTTCAAGTTATATACTCAGCAGATTTAATATAACCTCCTTTTCTTTCCTCTCATACGCTTGTGAAGCTTCCTACTCCTAATAGAGCAAAAGAATTCTGTGGTATTTCCTGTAAGAGAGAACTCCCAACTGTTGATGTCTTGTTCTTCAGATGCAGAGCAGCTACCACAACTGGGAACATGGAAAAAAATGATTTCTGTTTTTTTGGTCAAAAGGCTAAGCCATTAATCTTCTGATACAGAATGTTCAATCTGATTACTGGGTTATTATTGTTAAATATGCAGCCTTACTTTCTTTCCATTAGAAAAATGCTTAACTAGATGGGTAGCAAAGGAATGGGGTTTTATGATTCTCTGTGATCTGCAGAGCTGTACTTGTAGGAGACACTGAACCATAAACTAAAAACCACATTTTAGCCTATTGTAGTCATGAGAGCCCAGGCATCTGGTTTAATCCAGTAAATTATGGTTAAATTCACCATAATTTAATGTGAAAAAAGTATATACACCAGATCAGAGCCTCTGAAGCTAGAAAGCTCTTTCTTAACAAAGTCATACAATGTTTAGATCTGTGAATGATAGTCAAATCTCTTTTGATTTCATAAACTATCTCCAGAGGTAAAGAATTTCTCTCCAATAATTTCCAGAGAAGGCTTCCTATTAGTAGCAGCAAGCTGGAACACAGCTTCTTTGTTTTTCCTAACATTTTGATTTGGCTACTATTTTGCTTCCTCCACCCATTATGGAGGGACTTGGGTCCCCCCTCCCCCAAACTGGAAAATATTTGGTGAAAAATGCAAAATGGTTCCTTTCTTCTAAAAGAATAAGAAGATGAAAACTATCATAAATCTACTGATGAAGAGTAGAAGTACCATTCTAGGAACAGATGGAGAGCTTTGGATTTTACACATATTATTTGCGTAGAAATGAGTCCCATTGCGTTTAGTAATAGTTACTTCCATGTAAGTGTGTATAGAATTAGAGCCTAAGTAGTATCCCTGAATTATTACTAAGAAACTAATGGAATCAAGTGATAATTTCAGTTGTCCTGCTTGTGTCATTCTTAATTCATGGGGTGAAGCTGAAATGGGATTATTATAGTTGTTATTTTTCTTATTTAGGATATAAAACATCCTTATTAGTTATGGCTACTAATTCTAAGTTTACTATATTTTAAATTAATGTATTCATGTTTTTTGTGACTTTTTAACAGGCAATAACTTCAAACTGGCTTTGTGAAGAGAGATATTACTACAAGAAAATAACAGTAAGTGTTTTAGTTTGCTATAATTTGTTTTAAAAAGATATTATCTCATTTTTGTGGTATTATTTGAATTAATTTTTAAAAGCCATTATGACTAGCTTTCTGTAGCCTACTGTATCTTGTCATACCCCTTAAAACATTCTGCAGAATGTTAGTAGAATGCTGCAATTTTAAGATAAGTAAGTGTTCTTTTTAATGTTTTTTATTTATTTTTTTAAAATGCATTGTGGTCCTCCCTGCCCAGCTTTGACTTATCAGCTGAGAATTATCTTAATGCAAATGTACTGTGGTTATAGTGTTGGACTGGGACAGGAAAACCAAGGTTAGAATTGAAATCCTTGCTTCATTAGGTAGTTCATTTGGTGACTTTATGTCAGTCACGTTCACAGCATTGTCATAGAGCTAAAAACTTATATCCACATTTCTCATTGTGCTTCCAGAAAAAACGGAGGTGATAAATGCATAATACATAAATAAAAGAGGCATTTAGGGAATTGCTAAATTGCTTACAAACACAATTGTGAATGTTTGTCTTGTATGTAATTTGGCAATCATTGATCTCTGGGATGAAACAAATCCCTATATTGGCTGATAAACAAACATATTAAACTTATAATTAGCTTAATAATTACTAAAATAAAATACAGTACTGACCAAGATAAAAACTATATTTACACTGAAATACCTTCTGTATTTGAAATCCCTGTTGTTGTTGATTCGTTTAGTTGCTTCCAACTCTTCGTGACTTCATGGACCAGCCCACGCCAGAGCTTCCTGTCAGTCGGCAACAACCCCAGCTCCCCCAGGGACGAATCCATCACCTCTAGAATATCATCCATCCATCTTGCCCTTGGTCGGCCCCTCTTCCTTTTGCCTTCCACTCTCCCTAGCATCAGCATCTTCTCCAGGGTATGCTGTCTTCTCATGATGTGGCCAAAGTATTTCAGTTTTGCCTTTAATATCATTCCCTCAAGTGAGCAGTCTGGCTTGATTTCCTGGAGGATGGACTGGTTTGATCTTCTTGCAGTCCAAGGCACTCTCAGAATTTTCCTCCAACACCACAGTTCCAAAGCATCGATCTTCCTTCTCTCAGCCTTCCTTATGGTCCAGCTCTCACAGCCATATGTTAGTACGGGGAACACCATTGCTTTAACTATGCGGACCTTTGTGGTCAGTGTGATGTCTCTGCTCTTAACTATGTTATCAAGATTTGTCATTGCTCTTCTCCCAAGGATTAAGCGTCTTCTGATTTCCTGACTGCAGTCAGCATCTGCAGTAATCTTTGCACCTAGAAATACGAAGTCTTTCACTGCTTCTACATTTTCTTCCTCTATTTGCCAGTTATCAATCAAGCTGGTTGCCATAATCTTGGGTTTTTTTGAGGTTTAGCTGCAAGCCAGCTTTTGCACTTTCTTCTTTCACCTTCATCATAAGGCTCCTCAGTTCCTCTTCGCTTTCAGCCATCAAAGTGGTATCATCTGCATATCTGAGATTGTTAATGTTTCTTCCAGAGATTTTAACTCCAGCCTTGGATTCCTCAAGCCCAGCATGTCACATGATGTGTTCTGCATACAAGTTGAATAGGTAGGGTGAAAGTATACAGCCCTGCTGTACTCCTTTCCCAATCTTAAACCAGTCTGTTGTTCCATGATCTGTTCTTACTGTTACTACTTGGTCGTTATACAGATTCTTCAGGAGGCATACAAGATGACTTGGTATCCCCATACCGCTAAGAACTTGCCACAATTTGTTATGTTCCACAGAGTCAAAGTCTTTAGAATAGTCAATAAAACAGAAATAGATGTTTTTCTGAAACTCCCTGGCTTTTTCCATTATCCAGCGGATATTGGCAATTTGGTCCCTAGTTCCTCTGCCTTTTCTAAACCCAGCTTGTACATCTGGCAATTCTCACTCCATGAATTGCTGAAGTCTACCTTGCAGGATCTTGAGCATTACCTTACTGGCATGTGAAATGAGTGCCACTGTTCAATAGTTTGAACATTCTTTAGTGTTTCCCTTTTTTGGTATGGGGATGTAAGTTGATTTTTTCCAATCTGATGGCCATTCTTGTGTTTTCCAAATTTGCTGGCATATAGCATGCATTACCTTGACAGCATCATCTTGCAACATTTTGAACAGTTCAGCTGGGATACTGTCATTCCTGCTACCTTGTTATTAGCAATGCTTCTCAAGGCCCATTCAACCTCACTCTTCAGGATGTCTGGCTCTAGCTCACTGCCCACACCGTCAAAGCTATCCCTGATATTGTTATCCTTTCCTGTACAGGTCTTCTGTATATTCTTGCCACCTTTTCTTGATCTCTTCTTCTTCTGTTAGGTCCTTGCCATCTTTATTTTTGATCATACCCATTTTTGCCTGGAATTTACCTCCAATATTCTAATTTTCTGGAAGAGGTCTCTTGTCCTTCCTATTCTATTGTCTTCTTCCACTTCAACGCATTGCTTGTTTAAAAATAATTCCTTATCTCTTCTGGCTAACCTCTGGAATTTTGCGTTTAATTGGGCATATCTCCCCCTATCACTGTTGCCTTTTGCTTTCCTTCTTTCTTGGGCTACTTCTAGTGTCTCAGCAGACAGCCATTTTGCCTTCTTGATTTTCTCTTTCTTTGGGATGTATTTTGTTTTTGCCTCTTGAGCAATGTTGCAGACTTCTGTCCATAGTTCTTCTAGGACCCTATCTACTAAGTCCAGTTCCTTAAATCTATTCTTCACCTCCACTGCATATTCCTTAGGAATATTAGTGAGCTCATATCTAGCTGATCTGTGGGTCTGTCCTAATCTCTTTAGTCTGATCCTAAATTGTGCAAGAAGAAGTTTGTGATCTGAACTACAGTCAGCTCCAGGTCTTGTTTTTACCGACTGTATAGAGGTCCGCCACCTTTGGCTGTAAAGCATGTAGTTAATCTGGTTTCAGTGTTGTCCATCTGGGGAAATCCATGTATAAAGCCATCTCTTAGGTTGCTGGAAGAGAGTGTTTGTTATGCACATGAGTTGAGTTGTCTTGGCAAAATTCTATCAGCCTATGTCCTGCTTTGTTTTGTTCTCCCAGGCCATGCTTACCTGTAATTCCAGGTGTCATTTGACTGCCCACCTTAGTATTTCAGTGTCCCGTGATGAAAATAACATCTTTTAGGTGTGTTGTCCAGTAGGTGCTGCAGATCCTCATAGAACTGCTCTACTTCAGCTTCTTCAGCATCTGTGGTTGGGGCGTATATTTGGGTCACTGTGATGTTAGATGGCTTGCCTTGAATTCGAATTGAGATCATTCTATCGTTTTTTGGATTGTATCCAAGCACTGCTTTAGCCACTTTACTATTAATTATGAAGGCTTTGAAATACCTACTGTTGACATAAATGAAAACACTGACTTTAAGGACATATAAAGGAGGAGTGTACAGTATAATGGTTGCTAGAGACAGCTGTACTTAAAAATAAATAATTATTCTGTAAGTTTCCATATTCATTCATGTATATATACTTCTGGGATTTTATTTGGATTTTTATCACTCATTTTCATTTTGTTCATTTTTAAAATTTTATCCTTGGTATTTGTTTCAGGAAAATAAATGCATTAAAGTAGAGTATTTCTATATCTTCCCTCTTCTGTAAACCATATGAGATGCAGATGTTTATGGAGTGTATTTGATGCAGAAGGGATGAGAAGGAAATATGTAGAACTAGTTTTTGAATGCTCTCCATTACTAAGCAATATTGTACTTAACGTGAGTGAACCACAACAGAAAATAAAATATGTGCTTTCCGCATAGATAACATCTCCATTGCAGTGACCTGTTGTATTTAAAATGTAAATATAGATGTACTGTAATCCTATTAGAATTGGAGTTGCCATCCAGAGGGTGGAGAAAGGTTGGGTTTTAATATAAACACACATTTCAGATTAAAAAAAACCAAGTGAGGTAAGTATAGGCCCTGCTGCAGCATTCTTTCTGCTTTGCAACTGCTCCTTCCATTTGTCTCAACAGCTGAGTTCACACAACCTGAGAAATTAAATAGAGTTGTGATTCAATGTTAGTATGGTTCCACTTGGTGGAAAGAGAAAAAAAAAAGTTTGGCCTGGTGGTTGGTTCCTTATGGAGCTCTACAGTTTTTGGTCCTCCCTCCCCTGTTTTTTTAACATGCACATGAAGGTGCTGGATGAGATCCTCTGTAAGTTTGGGATATAGGAGCATTAGTATGTTGATGATAGTATTACCCTGGGCCATGCAGATTACATCAATATTGTGCCCCAGTGTCTGGATGGAATAAAACAGGCTGTGATTGATGAAGCTGCTGTTTCTACATTGAAGTGATCTGATTATGGCAGCTATGTAGTATTGTCTCTCAGAAGTGTGGCACTGTTCCTAAAAGAGCACATCCATCAGAATGGTTGCTTCATGGCTAGAGGGCCTTGGCCCAATTTTGGTTAATGCACCAATAGCAGCCTACCTAGAGTGGAAGGTCCTTGCAACATGCTCTTACTCTTATCACTACTCATGCTCATATCACTACTTATCTGGACTATCTCAATGTAGTCTACATGGGGTGCCGTTGAAGATCTCTTGAAAGCTTCATCTAGGCCAAAATGAAGCAGCCAAGCTATTGGTTAATATTCTTTGCTACAAGCAAAATTCAGACAACTCAGAGTTGTTACCTATAAAGCCATATATGACATGGCATCCAGGTACTTTCAGGATTCACCTTCTCCAACTGGAATCAACTGATCCAACCATGTGTCCCAAGAGAATTAATTCCTGACTTCAACCAGGTATATGTGATTGAGATTCACAGGCAGCACCTGTATTATGAAATAGTAAATTAGTCTGGACTCATTGCTAGTCTCCTGAAAATGATTGAAAGCCTAACTATTTTAAAGGACTTCTGTGAATGATGGGATACTTGTGATGAATCCTTAGTTACTATTTTTATTTTTTTTTATGTGTTTGCTTTAGTTCTTATCATGGGTGTTTTAGTAGGAACTGCTAATTTCATGTTCTTAATTACTGTAAAAAATTACATATAACTCCAGTGTTCATTACTGTAAACCAATGAGAGTCTGGTTGATTGCAACAGGTATAAATTTGATAAATGAATTAATTAAAAGAGCTGAAGGGCCATGGATTACCTACATCTAATACATAAATGTTTGCATTAAGAACAGCTATAGCACAAGGCATTGCTTTGCAATTATTTCTGAGTAATTTATGAGCTGATTCCCATTTGAAAATTAGACTGAAGAGTCATATTCATACATGGTAATACTGACAAAAAGGAATGCTTCTGCAATAGGATTCTATGTACCTATCTATATTATAGTATGCTACATTATGAAGAGATGGTTTAAGTATAAGATTATAACAGGTCTGTGCAAAACCTTTAAAAGCCTTGTTTCACAAAGTGTGTTCATATGAGCAAAGCAGCCTATCCATGACAAACAGCATAATTAAATTTTCAGTCTTTTTATTTAGGGTATTTCTAAAGGTGGAAAAATACATAAATAGTTCTAGCCTCTTGATCTTGCAGAGTTTTAGGTTGTTTTTATTGATTTGTTAGTAAGGTTATTTGCAATCATTCCATCTGTTTGTTTCCTTTTCTCACAGCAGGAGTGTCATATTTTTATAGGGAAAAATTACTTTTCATTTTATTATTGTAAATTTTTACATGACTGCATTTTACTGGGTTGTGAAATTCAGACCTGAGGTTTTCACTTGACAGTATTCTAATCCTGTCTGCAGTATTTGGAATTAATTTATATTCTTCCTTTTATCATGGCATTGGTTAACAAATGGTATATCCTTTTTGCTGTGTCTGTTCTAATTTTTGTGTACCTACATTTTGCCAAAATGAGTTGCTGAAGTTTTGCCCATCCCTAAATCACTACAATTTTTCCCTTGACAGATTTGGGAACTGCAAAACAGGATATAAGTAGTGAAAAGGAGTCATCTTTAGTTCCTGTGACATTCTGTATTAATTCTTCTCACATTTCTTTTTATCTTTTCCCATTTTGAACTGTCATTCTTTTTTCAGTGTATTGTGTGTCTTGAAACCAGCTGGTATTTTATCAAGGCATTTCTACTGATCCAAAAACCTGACACTGTCAGATGAAGAGTTTTCTGTCTGTCTTCCACTTTTTCAAGGTGTTAAAAAACAACAACAATGACCTAGGGGAGCTGTGTATACTTGCAAAACCAAATCCTGATTTAATAAACTGGATTACTTTTTATCAGTTTGGCACAGTGGTATGTTCTGACAATCTAGGATTATTTTGGAGAAGAAAATTGTGAAGCTGAAGTACACATGTACTATATGTACATGTATGTTCTATGTGAGTGCAAGAGAGAGATAGTGTGTACAAATATGGACAGAGAGAGTGAGAGAGAGAGCTGCTGAGCAGATTAGGTAGAAAAAGTAAAACATTTAAATAACAAAATGTTACAAAATATCAAAATATCAAAATATAATAGTCTATGTGGTTATATTATAATAGTCCTCATGGTTGCACTATTGCAATGTGCTTGAAGGCCACTCAGAAGCTGCAGCTGGTCCAGAATGTGGTGATAAAGGCAGCATTGGGCATATTTTCGATACCACTGTGACACCACTACTCAGCAAGCTGCACTAGTTGCCAAATAACTTCTGGGTGCAATTCAAAGTGGTGGTCATCACCTCTATACCTCTAACGTTGTTTCCCATGGTTTTTGCTCATCTAGTAAGATCAGGCAGAGTTGGTGTTCTCTGAGTCTCCTTGATTAAACATATCAGAGTCCCCCTTTGGGGGGAGATGGGTGGTGATATAAATTTGAAAAATAAATAAATAAATAAGTAACATCTATTGGGCCTCAGGAGATTTGCCTTCTCTGTCATGATGCCTGCCCTCTGGAATTCTATGTTTCTACAGCCATGTAGTTCCCACCATGACTAGGTTCATTCATATACTTGTTTTACAATTAGATATATTATCATTCTCTCTAGAGAGCCAGGTTGGTGTAGTGGTTAAGGCATCAGGCTATAAATCGGGAGACTGTGAGTTATAGTCCCACCATAGGCACAATACCAGCTGGGTGACCTTGGGCCAGTCAGCCTCTCTCAGCCTTAGGAAGGAGGAAATGGCAAACCACTTCTGAAAACCTTGCCAAGAAAACTGCAAGGACTTGTCCAGGCAGTCTCTGAGAACCAGACACAATTCTTATTCTTCTTTTTCCTAGCATTTTTCCATTATGGTGGGGTCTGCTTTTCGGATCCTGAAATGCCACTTTGCCCTATCATCCGCATCCTCAGGGTGCAGACCCTCAATTTGCATGTCCTTATTGATGGAGTCTTGCCATCTATGTTTTAGTCGCCCACGTGGTCGCTGGCCATCGATTTTAAGATGGTAAACTATTTTAGTGACAGTGGAAGGTTCCACTCTAAGGCATGTCCATACCAACGAAGCCGGCTTTCTCTCATCTTCTCTGTAATTAATGACACACATAGTTGTTGTTGGATGGCATCATTTGTGACATAATTGAGCAGGGAGATGCCCTATATCCAATGGAGCATACCCATTTCCATAACATGGAGGCAGCTCTCTATACCCTTTGTTGCTGCCCAACACTCGGTTCCATACAGTGCCACAGGGCAAACAATTGTCTTATAGATCTTAGATTTGAGACAGGTTGGTATTTGTTTGTCACAAAGCACACCAGTGAGTTCTCGCCAGTGCAACTAGGCCACATTCACTCTCACTTGCACATCACTGCTGATGCCACCATCACCTTGGAGATGGGCGCTAAGGTACTGAGAGATATCCATCTTCTTTAAGTTTTCTCCATTTATTTGGAGCATCCCATGGGTGGTTACAGTCATAGGTACTCAGTTTTCTTTATGTTCAGGTGGAGTCCAAAATGGCTGAGGTGGTCATTCCATGCCTGTACTTGCCACTGCAGTTCATTCCTAGTAGTAGAAGCAAGCATAACATCATCAGTTTAGAGGATGGTCCAAGGTACATTTCGCTGCAGGTCTCATGTGATGGTATCCATAACTAATATAAATAGGAGTGGCAACAGCACAGAACCTTGGTGTACTCCGACCATCACCAGAAAACTGTCAGAGAGGCCAGCTGAGAATCGCACCTGGCTACTAGTGGTCTTATGTAGCATTTTGACCCAGTCGATGAGTAATTCAGGCACCCCGTGATCACAAAGGGTATACCAAATCAGTTGGTGTGGAACACAGTCAAAAGCCTTTTCCAAGTCTAGGAATGCCATGTGCAATAGTTGGGTCTTCTCTCAGTGTTTCTCTATAAGCTGGTGAGCTGCAAAAATGGCATTGGTAGTCCTGCATCCTTTGATGAAGCCACATTGATTGGCAGTGAGTTGGACAATATTGTGAATGCGCTGGTCCAAATTTTTTTCCAAGATCTTCACAGTATGAGACAAGAGGTGAATTGGGTGGTAATTGTTGCAGTTGGCTGGGTCGCCCTTGTTTTTAAATATGGGGACTGTTATACTCGTTAACCAATCAGTTGGTACACAGCCATTACTCTTTACGTCATTATGGTCAGCCAATGTATCCTCGTATCAAAGAATTCCTGCAATTTCCAGAAATCCGCAGGTAGATCATCAAGTCCTGGGGGCTTCATGTTTTTCATACTATCTACTGCATTAATGACTTCTGTAGAAATAATGGGCAAAATTGGTCCATTGGTTGGTGTGCCCACCAGAATTGGTGGGTGCAGGAATTCAATGTTGGAGATCTCATTAAAAAGATCTCGCCAACATTGGAGAATTTCCTGCTTGCCCTGAAGTCTTTTGCCATCCTTGTCCTTTATGCACATTTATTTATTTATTTATTTATTTATTTATTTATTTATTTATTTATTTATTATTCCCATCTCCCCCAAAAGAGGGACTCAATGTCTTGGGCATCCTTCTTTTGTGCTTTGGCGAGGCGGTAGATGTCCTTCTCACCTTCTCTTGTTTCCAGACGATCATATAGGTTTGGTAATGTTCCGCCTTGGTTTTGGCAACAGCCCTCTTAGTTGCTTCTTTGGCAGCCACATAATACTGCCAATTTTCCTCAGTCTTATCTGTCTGCATTTCTTAAAAGCTCTCTTCTTCTCTTGCACTTTCTCCTGTGCTTGTTTGGTCCACAGCCATGCTTGCTTATCAATATGTCAGCAGCCCAGTTGTGTGACGCCAAGGATTTCTCTGGAGATGTTGGTAACAGAGACACACAATGCTGTACATGTGATGTCACTTGAAGTGGTATTAATAGGCAGAAATGTGATTTTTCTGATCATCGCTTCTTTAAGGTTTCGTAACTTCCACCATTTGATCTTCTCAGGATCCATGGTGCTGCTCATTCACTTATGGCATGTTATTTTTAAATCTGTGATGAGTAACCTATGTTGTGGGGCAAGAAGGTCAGATGGAATAACCTTTGTGTTGGCTACAGTGGGTAAATTGCGCCTTCTCAGAAGAATATAATTAATCTGACTACTATTTCCGCCACTGGTATAGGTGATAAGATGGTTTAAACATTTCTTAAAAAACATATTAAAGATTACAAAATCATTTGCTTTGGTGAAGTCAAGGATTCATAATCCATCTTCATTGTGGCTTCCATAGCCTTGATTCCCATGACACTGGTATCCATTCTGGGTGCTTCCCACATGTCCATTTAAGTCACCACAAAGAAATAGCAGAACTTCTTCAGGGCAGGCAGAGATTCTAGCCTGTAATTCATTGCAGAATTGATCCTTGGTATCTTTGTCAAATCCTGTTTGTGGAGCGTAGGCAGAAAACACCTGGAGTTGGTGGGTGGGGGTGTCAATAATGATGGACATGAGGTGATCAGAGTACCTCAGGACCTCAGGCACGCAGGTGCATAAGTCCTTACTCATGACAATGGCAACATCATTGGACATGCCCTGATAAATCAGCTTGTAACCCTCTCCAATGTCCTTGGATTTCTGACCTTTCCATCTGGTCTCTTGAAGGCATGCCATGTCTATACAACAGCACTTCAAAATTCATCCAGTTCACAGCTGCATCCAGTCAGAGTTCCAATGTTAATCATAGCAATTCACAATAGCATCTGTTTCCTTTGAGCTAGCTTCTTTAAACGGTCTTGCTTCTGAACCGGTAGCCCTTGTCCACTTCTCACGTTGGTCAGGTGGGGCCAGTGCACGTCACCTGCGGGGAACGCCCTAGTAGTTTTTCAGTCTGTTTGTTGCAACTAAAATACTGACCAAACTGTCACCATGGCCTGACGTCAGGATCCATGTTCAGCTTGGCCCCACCCAAATGGGGGGCAGTTTCCAGCAGCACTGCATGGAGGAATGGACCATCGCTGCCAATCAGACACGATTGAAAGGATTAAAAAAAATTATCTCTATGATCAAACTACCTCAATAACTTTCTTTAAACTGGGTAGTGTCTTTTAATTGCTCATATATTCTTTACCGTCTCTTCTTGTTTTACAACCCATGCATTTAATTTTAATGATACTTGTGATATACCTAACACTCACTTCATATAGCAAAATACACAAAAGCCCATTCTTATACACAGCTATTTTCACATCATTTCTTGCAATGGACCATGTATTTCCCACTGCCTTTTTACCAACATTTGCACATCTTGAAATTTCTCAATCCACTTTTCCATCTTTAATAAACATTTTGCCAGTGTATACCAATGTATCTGTTTGCCCTATTTTTTTGCCATTTTTCTATAACTTGAAATTGTTCAGTCCATTTTCCTTGTCAAATACAACTTACGTGGTTTTCAACACATGACCTTTTAGATTTATCTGCCTTATGGCATCAGACAGATAATCCTCAGTTAAGGGAGATTGGGGCCAGAATTTTCATTGCTAAGTAATGCGATCATAAAATGTGATGTCACTTGACTGCACTGCTCAACAATGGCAGTTCTAGCACTACCAGTTGCTGCTGTTGTTTATTTATTTATCAAATTTATATGGCTGCTCATCTCACTGAATGTGACTTTGGGAGTATTGTAATCATATGAATGCAGGGATGCTGTGATGCCGCAACTATGAGGACCAGTCATAAGTACCACTTGGTCAGCGCCATCATAAGTTTCAACAATCACTGAACAAGTAGTTGTTAAGCAAGGACTAGTTGTGCATTCTGTTTTAGTGCTTTATATATAATACCGCAGAACAAAGAAAAAAGAATAAAACAGAAACAAAAAGAAAAAAAAGAAAGCATTGTAGAAACAAAATGATATGCATATAAGCAGTTTTATATATATATATTTATGTATATGACATTTTACATAGCAGATTCAATAAAGGATAGCCATACTTTTATTTTCATAGTCTCTAAACAACTTGTTAATAAGTTGCAAAGTTATTGCAACTTATTAATTTATTTTACAAAAAGTTTTTTTAACCAGTTAAAAAGATACAGGCATCTTTTTCTCAGCATCAAATTAATACATACAATTGCATCATAACTGTAGAACATTAGAAACACATATTTTAATAAAGCATTGTTCCAGTGTCTCCAAACTCAAGATGATTTATTCATTCCTTTTCTATGCAAAAGCAATAGGATCCAAAAAAAGTCCTAAGTATTATTTGTTAGTTGAATAAGCCATAATGTAAAATCTATTGATTTTTTTGTTATTGAAGTTGAAACATTTCCCCATGTTTAGACAAAAATGTGGATTTCCAATTCCTTCTTCCATCTGATTTTTAAAATTTGCATATCAAATTAATTTATCATTAGCAAGTATTCATAAAGACCAACTATGGGCTTTTATGTCTGGTAGGATTTAGTGATCCCTTCTAATAGCTCAGGTGTTTCTGAAGCTGAAAGAGTCACTGATCCAAAGTGAGTTGTCAGTACATGTTATAAATACTGCCATTGGGTAGCAGAAGACAAATGATATGTATCTTCCAAGACAGACAATGATTAAAACTCATCATCATCATGCATTAGTTGAACTAAAGTAAAAATCCCAGCATCCATGCAAATCTTCTTATATAACATGATTTTTTTAAAAAAATCAGTTTTAAGGTTTGAATTAGCCTCTGCCATCAATTTAATGTGAAAAAAAGGATCAAAATGCAGTTTTCTAGAAACAAGGTAGCACCATTTCCAAATCAATACAATAGTAACAGGAACTCTATATGATCTATTATATTTTGAACTAGACAGTCCAATTAGCTAAAGGTGCTGTATATAAATATTCCAAAAGGGCCCAGGAAGAAGGACTTGTACTAAGTAATGGTATACAAAGTTTAATACTAGTCAAAATATATGTCTAATGGTACAATTCAAAATTCAAAGAACCAAAAATATATTTAACTGACAAAGACCCATATTTAATTGACAATTGCATCCTTTTCAAAGCTTTCTTAGTAACTGAAGAATTCCAAAGAAATGACAGAACAATATGATAAGTTTTGGAACTTTTTTTAGATTTTCTATCCCACCTTTATTAATTTTATAAATAACTCAAGGCAGCAAACATACCTAATCCTCCTTTCTCCTCCTACTTTCCCCACAACAACCCTGTGAGGTGGGTTGGGCTGAGGGAGAGTGACTGGCCCAAAGTCACCCAGCCGGCTTTCATGCCTCAGGCAGGACTAGAAGTCACCATCTCCTGGTTTTTAGCCTGTTGCCTTAACCACTAGGCCAGACTGGCTCTTTTCCCCAGAGTTTGTCCGTTGTCACCTCTCATAGCCTTTCAGTCAGGATTCTGCCAAATGTTTTCACAAACTAATCCCCAGGTAGCTTTTGCATTCACTCTTGTTGTGTTTCCTTCCACACAGCTATCTATAAGCAAACCACGTCTGTATTTTAACATTAGAGCCTTACAATTTTTCAACTTCCTTTTTATGCCTTTTTCCCCATGGAATATAAGCAGTCATTTCAATTCTAGTCTTAAATGTATCTTTATCATTCTCATGCAAATTTGTAAAAAAAAATTCTCTGGCATTTGCTCATTTTGGTTTTATCACAGACCATTTCACCACTTTTGTATTTTTATTTCCATTCACTCTGCCTGAGACTTGTTCTTTAGCCCTTTTACATCCTTTTCCAAACAATGCTATATTTCCACCAAAGCTGTTTCGCCTTTTCTCTCTCTCTTTTAGTTTTAATCCTTCCTTGCTCTCCTTGATTATTCTCTTTTCTTTGCAACTATTTTTTCCTAAGTAGACATACTATATATATGTATGCATCTGAATCTGTGTCTGTGTGTATTCCTCTTGTTCTCATTTTTGCAGCATTTATTTTCTTATATACATTTTTTCAGCCACAGCCTTTTTTCATAAAACACTTACATAGTTTCCATTACCATAATCCCCCCTACTTCTGTAGCACTTTGCTACATATTTCTATTTATTCTGTCCCAAACAACTTCCACATCATCTTTTCTTACTTACATTTTCCATTCATACAAACTGGAGATTCATCCATCTTCTAATACTTCCTATGGGACTTGTACTTTCCCTTCCTTCAGGCAGTCTACTTTTAGTCTTGCTTCTTTCATTCTCGACACTGTCAAATATTGGTTTGTCTCACACTTATCACTCTTGTTTGCTTCACTAATTCTATCAAAGATCATGATCTATCATCATAAACTCACACTGATCATGCATTTAGATTTATATTCATTCCTTTGCCATGTGTATGCATTCGGACATGCTTAATTGTGTATTAAAAAGGAACACTCCTCTGAGAAACTATTAATCATCATAATACCATTATTAGTCATTCTAAGATCTCTGAATAGCCCAAACACTTTTGCTGTATTCTCTCATTTCATTTTCTTGATCCATTCATGTCATCTAACAAAACACATTTTTTCCCAAATTTCCCAAGTAGTGGTGAATCAGTCAACTTAATTTTAAAGAGCTTGAGGCACTGTGGAAGAGTTGCCATGTTTTTGGCAAGTACTCTGAAGTCTTCGATTCTTAATTCTTGTATTTTTCACTAGCATTAATTATTTAGACCCTGAGTCTGCTTTTCTAATAACAAGAAATGAAGTTTAGGGTTGTAAAAGAAATCTGGCATGAACCCCACCAGAACTGAACCTGGCATTTTGTTCCATGTGGCCTTCGTGGCTGGTAAATTGCTAGATTCAAACTCCACTAGTACTTCTCTATCCTATCCAAAAATCTTTCTTAAAACTGAAATAAAAGTATGGTACTGGAGCATTCCTTATTATGAAATGGAAGTGTTTCCTAATCTCAGGCAATCTATATATTTATAATATATCAACATGACACTAGGCTTACAATGCTTTTGTAGATGATTGCTTTTTTTTTTTCCTTTTAACTATTGCTCAGTTAAAAGCAAGCCACTGTATGTATAGGAAAAGTGGAGAATAGCATGCAGTAATGGTTACCTTGGATATTGTTTCATTCCCCAGAACTTCATTTCATGTCTCAGTCCACGTATTCAAAATTTACAAAGGGTTGCAGAGTAGCACAAAATACATAGTATAATCACATACAGTAAGGCACAATCACATAAAACACATTTTAAAATTAAACAAGTGGAAAATGAGTTTGCCTGCAGGCCAGGGACTTTTTTTCTTTTTGCCAGGCAAAATGGGCAAAAGTAGTGAAAAGCAGAATACCAGAAATTGGGGCAAATGGACTGTAAGGATAATAGCAGCTCCTGTCTCTGGTGAAATTCAGTGCTTTTCTCTTAGAAACTGAAATTTGAACTACCTTTTCTTTGAAGCTGTTTCTAATTTTATCAAATTAGAAAAACAGTACAAAGCATATTGAAGAGCTTTGTAAATATGCAGTTTACAAAATCATGGAATAACACTGTGAAGTTTAGAGAGATAAACAGTTTTGCAGGCTAATTAACCAGTGTCTTACATTGTGCGTAGGTATTGTAATATAGTGTACAGTCAATTTTAATTCTGTAATACAATCATATTGGTATTACAGGACTGGCTTCTTACGCATCCAAAATAACACATACTGTTATTGCTCAGAATTGGCTGTATCTTGATACAGATTCAGAAGAATCACGTTACCAGTTATATAGTTGCTCTGCAACTGCATCATCCAGAGTGTAGATGTTACAAGACATGAATATGTTTCTTCTTGTCAAAATGTCTCAGCTTAAATTGATTCAAGCCTATGGCAGGTTGGCTGATAGCTGTCAATGGCTGCATCTTTATTAACTTTTCTGAATGGCTAAGAGATACTTGAAAGGGAGAATGCTTATCTCTAGATCCAGTGAAGGACGATATAAATATCAGGGCACCATTAGACACGGATTTAGAAGCAGTTTAGAAATGGCTTCATACATGCTGGTTTAGGAAGCTGATTAGTCTTGTTTCTCACTCTCTTCTGGTTTATTTGAAAATTTGGTTTTGGTTTCAACGCTGCAACTGTGCAAAGTTTATTCAGAGTATACTATATATTGTCACTGATGGGAACTTTTGCCTTACCTTACCTCCTGAGTCCATTCTCTGCTCTGGAGCATCCTCTTCTGCTACTAGTTTGTAGGTATCTTTCAGAAGGCATTTCCCTTTCTCCAGTCATTATATGTAATGGTTGCCTTAATTCCAATAAAACTCTCAGACTCAAAATGACAATTCAGGTTCTGAGTTTATTTAGAAAAGGGTGCGAACAGGTAAAAAGCTGAGAATGAGAAAAGCGCGCCTAAACTCAAACTAAATAGCATCTTTGCAAACAGCAGCCCAGCCCCTTCCTCACATACAGTTCACCCCACATTCCCAGGTGCTCCTAACGAGCTCTGCTGCTCAATGGGCAAAAGACCTTGACATTTCAGAGATAGTCTAAACACATTCCTCCTGGCACAGATCAGCACGTCTTCAGTACAAGGCTCGCAGCAGCACCCTCCCAGCCAGGACACATATCAGCACCATGGCAAGTGAACCATTACGATGCAGAAACACCGGAACGGTGAACATGACATACTGCCCCCCCCAAAAAAATCACTTAGCAGAGGGCTTAGAAGGGTAAGCAACGTGAAAAGCACATATCAAATCAGGTGCAATAACATCTCGGGCAGGAACCCATTCAGGATGGGGAAAGTGTTTCCAGCGGACCAAGTATTGAAGAGCTCCCCGCAGCCTGCGAGAGTCCAACACTTCCTTAACCTCGAAGTGTTGCTGCCCATCAATCATGATCGGTGGAGGGGGAGGCGAGCGAGGATGCCAGCGGGATGAATCCTGAGCAGGCTTGAGCAAACTGCAGTGAAAAACAGGATGCAAACGCTTCAAATTATGAGGCAAATCCAAACGAACAGTGACAGGATTAATCACTGCAGTAATTCAGAAGGGACCAATAAACTTAGGAACCAACTTCTTAGAGGGCTGAGGGGACTTTATAAACCTAGTAGAAAGATAGACCAAATCGCCTACTTGAAAAGCCAGCTGGCGGCGGCAGTGTTTATCCGCATGCTTCTCATAAGTTTCCTGAGCCTCTCAAAGAGCGGTGCGAATGACTGGCCAGGAATCAGCCAGCCGGGAGCCCCAATCACAGGCGGCAACAGCCGGATCAGGAGGCTGGGGAAATTCCGGGATGGGAACAAAATCCCTACCAGAAACAATGCGAAATGGGATTTGACCTGTGCTTTGGTGGACAGCATTATTGTAAGCAACTTCAGTGAAAGGAAGCAAGTCAACCCAATCATCTTGATGATAGTTTATGTAGGAGCGAAGAAATTGCTCCAAAGTGGCATTAAGGACCTCAGTGGATCCGTCAGTCTGGGGATGCCACACGGTAGACAACGCCTGTTCAGTGCCAATCAGTTTCAAAAAAGCCCGCCAAAACCTCGAGGTAAATTGTGTGCCCCTATCGGTCACCAAACAAGAGGGGCATCCGTGTGGGCGGTACACGTGTACCAAAAAGAGTTTTGCCAGTTGTTGAGCTGAGGGAATAGAAGCGCAGGGCACAAAATGAGCTTGCTTAGAAAAGTAGCCCTTAACCACCCAAATTACAGTTTTCTTTTGACTGGGGGTAGGTCCACAATGAAATCCATGGAAATCACATCCCAAGGGTGTGCAGGGTCAGCCACTGGCTGCAACAGCCCCTGCGGCTTACCCCCAGCACATTTGGACATAGCACAGACAGGACAAGAAGCCACATAAGCTTTAACATCTTTACGGAGAGTAGGCCACCAGAATTGCCTACGGGTGAGATGGAGGGACTTCAGAAAACCAAAATGACAAGCCAGCTTACTGTCATGAGAACGGGCCAGTACAGCGGAATGTTGAGAGTCAGGTACATACAAATGCCCCTTGACCCAAGCGAGGTCGTGCTCAATGGACACCTTGTCAGGATTAGCCAGAAACTAGAGATCAGATTGCAGCGCTGACACAAAAGCAGAGCGCAATGCATTGGACAAAGGAGGTGGTTTGTGAACCTGTGAGGCAGGAGGCGGCGGCTGGCCCCGTGCGCGGCTGCGAGTGACAGCCACCAAACCCAGTTGCGGCCCCGATAGGACAGTGCCAACGATATCGGAGACTGGGCTCTCATCCTGAGGCAATCAGGAAAGAGCATCAGCCATAAAATTCTTCTTCCCAGGGAGAAATTTAAGTTGGAAATTAAAACGGCTGAAAAATTGAGCCCACTGAATCTGCTTCGGGGTGAGGCACCTGGGTGTATGGAGCGCCTCGAGGTTGCGGTGATCCATCCAAACCTCAAACGGGGAAGAAGTTTCTTCCAAAAGATGTCTCCAAGCCTCCAAGGCAGCTTTGACAGCAAAAGCCTCCTTTTCCCAAACATGCCAACGCCTTTCCGTCTCTGAAAATTTACGAGACAGATAAGCACAGGGTTTCAAAACCCCAGCAGAATCTTTCTGCAACAAAACAGCCCCAACTGAAAAATCAGAAGCGTCCACCTGAACGACAAACGGAAGGTCTGGGTCTGGGTGGGAGAGGATGGGCTCCTCAGTAAAAAGAACCTTAAGCTGATCAAAAGCAACCTGACATGCAGGAGTCCACTCGAGCATGGCCCCCGGGGCCTTAACCTTGCTGGTCTCTCCCACCCGCTTAGTTCGTAACAAATCAGTGAGGGGCAGAGCAATCTCAGCGAACCCCCTAACAAAGGATCTGTAAAAATTGGCAAATCCCAGGAAACTTTGAAGTTGGCACCGAGTTCTGGGGCATTCCCAAGAAAGCACTGCTTGAATTTTAACAGGATCCATTTCAATGCCCTTAGCTGAAATCCTGTAACCAAGGTAATCCAAGCGAGACTTGTGAAATTCACATTTAGAAAGCTTAGCATAAAGCTTGGCATTTCTAAGTTTGGTAAGAACCTGTTTCAGAAGTCGTTCATGCTCCCTTAAGGATTTAGTGTAAATGAGAACTTCATCCAAATACACCAAAACACCTCTAAACAAGTGGTCATGTAAAACTTCATTGATCAGTTGCATAAACACACCCGGAGCCCCTGCCAAACCAAAAGGGAGAACCTTATACTGGAAAGAACCCAATGGGCAATTAAAAGCAGTTTTCCATTCATCCCCCTCCCGAATGCGAATGTGGTAGTAGGCTTCGCGGAGATCCAACTTTGAGAAAACTCTGCCAGTGGACAGATGTGAGAGCATGTCTTTGACGAGAGGCAGAGGGTACTTGTTGGAAAGGGAGGCGGAATTTAATCCGCGGTAGTCCGTGCAAAGTCTCAGGCTGCCATCCTTCTTTTCCCGAAACAAAACGGGCGCCCCGACCGGTGAATTTGCCAGCCCAATGAAGCCTCGAGCCAAGTTCTTGTCAATGAACTCCCGCAACGCAGAGAGTTCCTTCTTAGTCATAGGGTAAATCTTTGGCTTCGGCAAGGGAACGCCAGGAAGAAGTTCAATGGAACAGTCTGTTTTGCGATGGGGGGGTAACTGGTCAGCCTCCTCTTCCCCAAAAACATCAGCAAAGTCTGAGTATGTGGCCGGAAGACCTTCCAAGGGGGACAGGGAAGGGAGGGAAGCCACAATCTCGGCTTGCCCTGCCGTTGGAGGCATGGCACATCCCAGAAGAGGAGCTTGATAGAAGCCATCCTCAAAGGTAATGGAGCGGGAGCGCCAATTGATGTAGGGGTTATGGAAAGTGAACCACGGGATCCCTAACACCACCAAAGGATTCCCCACAGGGGTCACTATGAACTGGATAAGTTCGAAGTCGGACCCCATGCACAATGCGACTTCCCCCGTAAATTGGGTCACAGCCCCCCCCCCCCCGCTGTAGAGCCATCAAGCTGCTGAAAAAGCAGTGGTTTCGGGAGGGGGAAGCAGGGTAAATCCAATGCCTTGACTAAATCAGGATGGATCAAGCATCTAGAATAGCCGGAGTCCAGTAAAGCCCAGACTTCAACGGATTTCTCCTGAAAGCCCAAGTCAATTTTGACAGCAAGGATAGGGCAATCAGCACTCACCATGTCAAAGTTGCGCCCAGATTGTACCACCTGCCCCACGGTGCTGGTTAAGACAGGTGGAAATCGTTTCCTGCCAACTGCTCCAAAGCATCTAATTCTTCTCCCAGGGTGTAGATATCTTCGTTGTCCGCAGTAGCCAGCGCTCCTGTCACCCGATGAGGAGGGTTGATGGCTTTCTTTGTTGGCTTCTGAAGCACTTTCGTGGGATGTTCTGGCGCTTTAGCTTTGGGGCAGTCAACAGCACGGTGGCCTGGCTTCCCACAGGTGATGCATTGCCCCCGGACAAAGCGGCGCTGCTTCTCCGTAACCCATCTAGAGGTCGACGGCAGAACCGGAGCACAGGCAGTGGTGACAGGCTTGTCTTCTCGTGGCCATCATGAAAGTGCGCTGGGCATGTTCTGCTTTACCAGCGAGGCAGATCCAATCATGCAACGAGTTGGGATCATCTCACCCAAGAGCCCAACGCAAGACTTCGCGATTGAGGCCATCCTTAAAGCGATCAATCAAGGTGGCTTCGGACCATTTGGGAACTTTGCCTGCCAAAACTTTGAATTCCAGTGCATAGTCAGCAACAGGCTTTTGCCCCTGCACAAGTGCTTTAAGGGCATCCTTAGCTCTTTCTTTAGCCAAGGGATCTTCAAAGTAGCGCTTCAATGCAGCCAAAAAGGCATCGAATGAGGCCAGGGCTGGAGCCCCAATTTCCAACAGCTGGACATAGCAGTCAGCAGCTCTGCCTTTCAATTTCGTGGCCACCGCCGCTATCTTCTCTTCCTCCGAAGGGAAGAAGTGGCCATGCTGTCTCATGAAGCTGGCGGCATTGGTGAGAAAGAAGGACAGGTTAGTGGGGTCACCATCAAACTTCACCGGGAAGTCCTGGGGGGTTCCCCCAATCTGTTGAACCCCACTGGATGGCTGCCTTGGAGTCACCCCTATGGGAGTGGATCCCCGCGGACCTGCTGACAAGCCCCGTGGTGGGCTGCTCCCTCCCGGAGCCTGTGAGGGGGAAGGCGGGAGGCTAGGCGGCTGCATCGCTCCGGGACCTCTGATGATTCTTATGAGATCCCCAAATGCAGCCGACATGGAGCACAAGACGTGTTCCATGGATTCGATCTTGGATTCCAGGACCCTAATTCTGTCTGGTGTGGCGGTGTCCTCCAGTGCCAGTCCCTCCTGCAGAGGGCTCCTTGACACATCTGGGTGCAACCCCAGTGAAGTGTCGGGCCAGCGGTGCTTCCATGTAGAGCGGGATTGCCCGGGCCAAGAGTCCACCAGCGCATCCCATAGAAATTGCTCCTGTCCCACCACGTCATCCTCTGGGGGTTTCTTTGATCCTGCTGTAGAATATGAGTCCCCCAACTGAGAGGTTGCTTGGGCGGGGACAGGGCTTGAGTCCCTGCTCGTGAACGTCGACTCTGGAGCTTGTTCCACCTGTTCCTCGAACTCTGTAAGACCCTTTCCCCCTTCAGCCATCGCTAAATCCTCCTTCACAAGAAAATTTTCTGGTAAAGAGCAGCGAGGTTGGTTTGGAAAATGATTCTCAGCTTTATATGATGGTTGCCTTAATTCCAATAAAACTCTCAGACTCAAAATGACAATTCAGGTTCTGAGTTTATTTAGAAAAGGGTGCGAACATGTAAAAAGCTGAGAATGAGAAAAGCGCGCCTAAACTCAAACTAAATAGCATCTTTGCAAACAGCAGCCCAGCCCCTCCCTCACATACAGTTCACCCCACATTCCCAGGTGCTCCTAACGAGCTCTGCTGCTCAACGGGCAAAAGACCTTGACATTTCAGAGATAGTCTAAACACATTCCTCCTGGCACAGATCAGCATGTCTTCAGTACAAGGCTTGCAGCAGCACCCTCCCAGCCAGGACACGTATCAGCACCATGGCAAGCGAACCGTTATGATGCAGAAACACCGGAACGGTGAACATGACATTATAGCAATGTGCAACTATAGCTACAGCTTTAGGAGAAATCTTCATTGCGAAAAGAAGTAAATACATGCTGATACACTATCATTTTAACTCTACATCATTTTTAGAAAAGAAGAAAAAACTTTGAAGTCAGGAAGCTTGCCTTCACAGCAACCAGATTTGTTTGTTTTTGTTTTATTTTTGTATTTTGCAAATGACCAGACAGATTCATGCAGTAAGTACTGAAAATGTGGATGGGTAGATGTTAGGAATTTATTTTATTTCCCTTCTGTATGGTATGGGGCTTTTGGTTTACTCCAGGACCAGCAGTAGATTAGGGTAGTGGGATAGTGATTGGATAACTTTTGCTTTCTTGTAATGTTCAGTTGCAAGATGAGCACTGATTGGCACACAATGTTCCCTGCATGTTCTCGGTGTTTCAAGAATTGTAGATGTAAAAATGATCACAGGTTCAAACTGTTCTGAGAATGATTGGGTAATAGGAAATTGAATGGAAGTGCCCTATACCTCTGTGTGGAAAAAAAAAAACAGGAATGGAAATTGCAGTTAGTTTAAAGAGTCTGAGACAAAGAAATGAGAATTAACAATAAGCTTTTTAAAAGGTTTGGGAATGGCTAGATCTGTTTTTAGGTAGAGTGGAGTGATTAAACTGCAAGTCCATCTATAGTCAACTTATGTACTTTTATACATTTGAATTGCAAAATACATTTGAATATTGCAAAATGGCCTAAGCTGCTAGTGACTTCCTCCCAAAGAAACTCAAATGTAGACTGGCGTGTTTTGCTTTTTTGTTGTTGTTGTTGTTGTTGTTTTTCCCTGGAATGATCTAAGTAAAGTAATACTGTTTCACTCAAGAAAACCAGTCTGGGTAAAGACCTAATTAGTCCTCTGTTACCCTGTGCTCAAGTGTTGAAATAGCAAAAATAAGGTTTTTGAACTAACACAACATTTTTAAATGATCAGAAATAATTTGTTTTATCGTTATTCTTTTTTAGATGCATTTTTTTTTTCCACTCACACTTGAAGGCCAAGACTTTGTATCTTCTCTATGTGTAATATTTTTTTAAGTTTCTGTACAATGGATTTTCCTTCAACAATGGTTTTTTGGGTGTGCTCATTTATCTCAAATATTTTGTCCATCTAGGAGAGGGACAGAGACATATGACATAAGGCTTTCTCTGAATAATCAGTGATCCAGAATGCATATATTTTTGTTTTATTTTATTGTTTATATTTTTCTAGGAGCTGGAGGCAATGTCTCCTTCCATTTTTCCTGAGTAACTTTGTTATAGATTAGGCTGAAAGTAACTGGCCCAAGGTTACCTAATAGCTTCCATGGCTGAGGATAAACCTCTCCAGTTTACGTGAAGACGTTAGCCACTTATCCACTACACTACATTTGTTATTATAGACAAATGATGTAGAAGGGAAGAGCTGAAGTAGAATTGCTTCAGAAACAAAAACAAAAACAAGCCAAGCTATCTTCTGATTTAGAAAAAAATACTGTATATTTTCTGATCCAATTCATGAAAGGTTTACCCATCCTTATATTTCACATTGGATTTCTCATATAGTATTTGCTACTAATTCCTTCACAACTGAATCTTTACTAGTACATCTTATGGTCCATGAGATTATTGTATCTAGGAGGTGCTCTTAAATCCTGATCCCACATGGCCTTCCTTCTAGTTTTGATCATTTTTCTTTTACTGATCTCATGGCTTATTACTTGCCACTATCTCACCATCTCTGAACCTTTGGTCCAAATTAAATCAATATTTTGGATGTGATGGACAGTACGTAGTTAGGAATAAAAAATTCATGCTGCATCATACTGATGAGTAATTAATTCTGCATTGCAGGAAATCAAATGTGAATGTAGAATATTGATATGATTAAACTACATTTGGGAAAAAGTATGAATGACATAAATACAGTTACCCTAACCCTTATCCTCTGGTTGACTAAAATGACTACAAGGCAATATTTTCATATTCTATTTACATCTGTTAAGAGGTACATGTAAAATCACAGATCGTCTCTTTAAGAGACACATAGTCTTATGTACTTAGCATATGAAATGGTTTTTTTTCCATAAGCAATGCATCATTGTCGTCATCATCTTTGTGTAAAGGCCCTAAGATTAACTAATTTGTCACGTATCCTATATATATGAATGAATATTGCTAAATTCTTGAGATAACTACCCATAAGATAGCTACCAAGTTAAAAAACATTGCCAAGAGAAGATTAACATGACCTCTTCCAAATATTCTTGGAGAAAACTAATCTACATGTCATTTTGTATTGCTTTGAAATGACAGAAATAACCTTCTGTATACTATATATACAAAGAAATATATTTGTGTCCCTTAAATGATCGTGAAAACTGACATCATGTCCTCAACAGATTCCTTCAATGGCACAAACTTTATTGACCCCTAAAAACTTAAACAATATGTAACTGACAATTAATGTGCTACTTTTATCTCAAGGTCTATTCTCATCTTAGCCAACTAGAATCCAGAATGTCCTCCACTGTAGGCTTCTTTTTCCCACAAGGCAGTTGGGAATTTTAAAAAACAACACATAAAATAATATCAGGATTATATTAGCTGAAATTGTCACAAACTAAAAAAGGACCATTCTTTACTTCTGACCTTGCTCAAAGCCTTCACGAATAAAAAGATAATTTGTTATTTAATAATAATCAACTTATTAATAGCAAACATACTGAACAATTCATATGGGTAAATTTGAAATGCAGTACTATATTATTTTTCTATTTTCTTAAAAGCATCGGAAAAGAAGGCAAAACGATATATATTAAGTTAAGAGAAAGATACTAAATTAGATACAGATGAATAATCACTTAATTATGTGTTAATGAAATAGTTATTGAAATGATTGGATATGATACTTAGTTTTAATTAAAAAAACTATTCTTGCTATCCAGTAAAATGAACTTCTAGTGATGAGCAACTGTCTTAATATTTAGAATTCATTTTGAGTATATGAACTACTGTTTCAGAAATCACAAAGGGACTGTATTCAGAGAATACAGCCTAATTTAAAAAAAAGAGCAACTGAATTGAACAGAACCTTGAAAATACAAGCATAATTTACAGCAGTAAATTTAAAAAGCTTAATTAATTTGAAAACAAGAGAGAAGGCTTAAATCTGTGTAGAGGCAGTTGTAGCTATCCTGGGTTTCTCAAATGCCAATTCAGAACTATTAGCCTAGGTCCTGTCTTACAGGATACAGTCAGCCTCAAAGTAGGTCTTGCTTGTTGCAGAAAACCTTTTTCTACAGTGACTTACATTACAAAAGCAGCTTGGGAAACACATTAAGTTGTTTTAGAAAGAGAAAGTTATAAGAGATGAGAGAAAAATTCCAGGAAGATCTGTTTTCAGTGTGCCCATTGATAGATGGATTTTTAAAAATCCCTGCTGGTGTTGCTTGAAATATGGCCAGTATTTAGTGTATACAAAATTGCTTCCTCTAGTAATAGTTGGTACTTCCCTGGATGAAGAAATATGTATTTTGCCAATTTTTATATGGACAGCTAAAATACACTATTGGGGAATTTATTCCTTCAGAAGAGAAATTACCAGAAACTTACCTGCGATAACTGGTATATTTGTTACACAGAACTTGAGAAAACACAATGGATTAAGAGTTGGGAACAGTTTCACTGAAGTTTTTATGCCCATTTATTTTCTTTTAATCACAAGATGTTGTGTGGGCTTCCAAATAATCAGATTTCCTTGGGGAGTGATTTGTTCAACAAGACAGAAGATTGGTTGGTGCCTGGTTACCCTCTATATTTTGGAAAATTCTGTTCTATTTTTATATTTTATATTTTATATATTAAAATGCAAGTAGAACAAAGACACAAGTAGTGAAGAAATGTATCCATCGAATTCTCCTGACAAATCCTCCGCTCTGTATTTCTGTCCTTCATCATCCTACTGTCCAAAATTGCTTCTTTTCTTTCACTGCATATCTGGTCTGAGGTCCTGTCTCAGGAAGAGACTGGGAAAGAAAGAATATCACTTTAAAGGTCTTCCATTCAAAAAGAGAGTGCCAACTATTTCCAAGTTGTTACAAATTGATTGAGGAAATATCTTCTCAGGCATTCTAGATCATTAGGATTATGGATACATCATTATTGTGTGCCTGGTGTCATGGTTTCCTTTATTCTCTCCAGAAGCAGTGGTTGCAGGATACCATTTTGCAATTTCTGGAGACAAGTGAGTTCTAAGAACATTAGGGGAGTTACTTTTATTTAAGAGTTTTTTTTCCTTCATAAAATAAAAAATATATGCATTCTCAGCCTAGCTTTCACTGCCAAAAACATTTAATAAAACATATCAGAATGCAGTAAATAAAATGAATAAAAATACAATAGGACATACTGGGAAATTAAGGGGTGATCTCAGAAGGATTGGCTGAAAAAGTATTCTTTGAGGAAGTTTTAAAAGAAGAAACACATATTTAAGAGTTCATATAAATCTGCATTAGGCTTGCAGTTAGGATTGGTTTTAATTTCTTGCTTATCCACTGTACCTAGCTTTCAGTTATTCCTAGAGCTAACAGATTTGGGATGCAAAAATCCCAACAATTATTAGGTGGCAAAAAGAGATACAGACAGTTCTAAATATTTCCTGCCATCTAGTAATTGTCTGGATAATTGTTCCTAAAACTTAAATACCATATACACACACACATCACATCACATACATACTACACACACACATACACACACACACACACATACATACATACATACACACACATACACACACACACACACATACATAAATACATACACACACACACACACACATACACACACACACACAGCAAAACTGAGTTTTCAGTAAGAATCTTTTCCCCATATTAATAACTGAATTTAATTCATTGAACATCCAGCTGTTTGTCTTTAACTGAAACCATAATGAACATTTTGTCTTTCCATCTTCATTTTATTGGAGGTACTAACAACTAGATACTGAAATAGAAACATAATTCAATCTTGCTTTCTTTTGGAACATTCCGGAAAACAGATATTTATAAGCATTCTCATTCAAATTAGAGCTAGTGCAAAATTACCTTCCACATTCCCCATTCTATTCATAAAACCAAATTGGAGGATATTTACTACTTTTCTGGACTGAAATAAAATATCTATAGTTGTCATTAATGAGAAAAATGTGCAAGTATAAGTTAGCAGTAATGTGGCAAGTGAATCCCTTTTCCCCCTTTCTTAGGGGAAGGAATTAGGTTACAGTATACTATCAGCTTTCCTGATTTTTCACATTTACTGGTTCTCTGTTCAGGCTGATTAAGTGGTAATGTCTTCACTGAGTTAAATTAAGAAAGGAGAATGTCCGTGATATAAAAGAATGCAAGGAGACCTTTATTCTGTCTTTCTAGAAAATTGTATTGCTTTAGCTACTATGGTGGAAGACAAATGACATTCCCTACAAATTACTGATTTTTTTTCCTGCTGTGTCTGCCTCAATTCTTCCCTTATTCCTTCAATTTCCATGACACTTTAAATTGGATCTCAGGGTATCATGCAATTCTGCCTACTACTAATCATGTATGCCCTTTCCAAATTTATTTATTTATTTATTTGTCAATTTGTACATAGCCCACCTCAAAGACAATAGGTGGCTTATAACCATAGCACATCAACACATGAAACATATAAAAACCTCCCCATGAAGAATCAAAATTCCATCAAAAAATGTAGGAGCACTTTGCGTCTCTCAAGTCTGGGTCAATATAATTGGGCATGGTTTGAAAAAGAACCCTAGACAGAGCCAATCTTATAAAATCAGATCCTATCAAAGAGGTAGCTAATTATCAACATAGGATAGGATAGCAGCCAAATATTTCTAGAATTGTGAACAGAGACATTTGGGCCCCCACACACCCCAAGGGGATATGCTGTTCTACCTTGTGAAGGCAGGGCCTAAGGAAGATTTCTCTGTCCCTCTTCAATTCATATGGCATGGAGACCTTTAGCATCTCCTCTTGCAAAGAGCATACAGGGTGGTCAAAATCTAGTTGGAAGAAATGATTCTTAAATATTGTGAGGTTGAGCCTGCTTCTGACTCTGAAAATGAAATGTATCCAGACTCCAAAGAGAAAAATTAAACTTATCAGGAAGGACTTGGAAAATTAAAACTGAGAAGTGACTCAGCAGAGTGGGAGAAATCACAGACGCTGATTGGACACTGAGTCTGGAGGGAGATTTGAAGCCTCTAATAAGTGCTTGAGAGAAGCACGTGAAAGAAAAAGAAGCCCAATTGGCTGCTAAAGGAAAATGGAGAGAAAAGGAGCAAATATAAAGGCAGGCATGCCAAGAGCAAGCTGCTGGAGACAACCGATCCTTCAAGTTCACAGTACCTGCGGAAGAGTCCTTACGGTGTCAGAAGCCTTGCCTGTAGCCAGCGTGGAACCAGAGCCAGTGCTTTCTGCCTTTGTGGACCTGCTTTCTGCACAAGTTGCTCTAGTTGAGCCTCTCCTGGCCATCTCTGCTGAGCACAGCCTCGCGTCTAGCTCCAAGCCTTGCCGTGTCGCTCAGTAAGATCCGGGTGTGCCTCCAGATCTCATCCTTGCCTAGACACTCCAGCCCAGTCCAGTCTTGTCTCCAGATCCAAGCCTTCCCTAGATACTCTAGCCCAGCCTTGTGTACCAGCCTGGTCCAGCCTGCATGCCAGGGCGCAAATCTGAGTGTCCAGCCTGTCCTTTGGCATGCACTCTAGCTCCTTCAAGTCTTGCAGCTTTAATTAGAGGATTGGCCGAGTTCTGCCTCACTGTCTTGCCACGGTCTGACCCTGCAGTGTTGCCTGAGTGTCCTTTGCAACCTGGGTGGACTTCATTGATTTATACAGTCTAATCTATTGCAAATACTTTTGCTATTGTAAACAGTTAATTCAATAAAGAATTTTATTAGTAATTCTGCCTGTCTGTCTGTCTCATAGTCTGAATATATGGTAACTGAGCCATGAAGAACCCTGCAGAACTCTACAGGTAGTCTTCAACTTACAACCACAATAGGGACCAGAAAATTCATCATTAAGCAGTGTAGTCATTACGTGAGGCATCATGTGACCACACCTGATTTTACGACAGACTGATTTTTGTGGCAGTTGTTAAGTGAATCATAAGGTCATTAAGAGAATAATGCATTTCCCCATTGATTTTGCTTATTGGAAGCTGGCTGGGAAGTTGCAAATGGCAATCATGTGACCCCAGGATGCTGCAACTGTTGGTTGCCGGTTGCCAACCACCTGAATTTTGACCATGTGACCACAGGGACACTGCCATGGTTGTGAGTGCAAGGACCAGTCGTAAGTCACTTTTTTCAGCGCTGTTGTAACTTTGAACGGCTGCTAAACAAATGGTTGTAAGTCAAGGACTACCTGTATAAGTTAATGCACTTTGAACTAGATATGGAAACCTATTGGTAACTGGGCAGCGACCAAGCACAAGTGTTATACTCCTAAACCTACTAGTGCCAGTTAGTAGATGCTACATTTTGGACCAACTGCAGTTTCTGAATATTCTTCAAGACAACATTGTATAGTACCTATTGCAGTAGTATAGTTGCAAGGTGATGACAGCATGAGTCACCATTGTAGAGGGCTTCCTGGTCCAGAAAGGCCTGCAACTGGTGCACCAGTCAAAGCTGAACAAAGGCTTTCACAACCATCCCCCCATGGATCATGTACATTTAAATAACATGGGGAAGAGAGTTGGTATTCCTTCCTCATGACAACTGCTTTGAACCATCCAGGAACAAGTGAGAACCACCATAGCAGAAGCACTTGGATCCCCCCCCCCAACCCATATACTGTATTTTCAGAGAACCAAATATCCCCAGATCTGTGATCAGAAAGAGAGGCAGTTCCGGACAAAGTTTATCCAGCATCTTTGTTCTTTCTGTAGCCAGAGTTCAACAATGTGTATAGTGTTAACTGCTGTCATATTGCAGAGAAAACTCTGAAGAGCTCCCAGAAAGTGCAGTGGATCCTTCATGTGCCTGAAGTGGACCACCCTAACTGGTCTTCCACCATAGCTCAAGTGGTGTGACAATGTACTATGAACTAGGAAGTGATTTGTCCATATCAAGGATCAATAACAATGTGTCAGTTTTGTATCACATACCATCTGCACCAAATTGCAGATCTACCTTCTCCTGACATAGCCTGTCCAAAGTGTCTCTGCCCAACACTGTATTCCCCACCATTCCCAGCCCCCAAGATTCCCCCCAAACCTCTTCCACATTATTACCATAGAAACGTCCATCCTTAAGAATACAACTACACAACTTTCTAGAGACAAATCATCGATCTAGCCGCAACCCAGTTCTTCCTCTTTTCAACTACAATCCATCTCCTCAAAGCCACCTACTTAGTCTTTATAATACCATCTAAGACTCCCTTATCAACCCCCACCAGACCACACTGTTATTAGGGCCCTTGGTTTGAGGAAGTCCACAACTGTGTACTCTTACTCCAGGGGGGAACTGTCGTTCCATTCTTTGCCTTACACCTAAGGAACTATCACTTACATCCCACACTAGCTTTTTGGCTTAGAATACCGTGTCCACTTCTGTGCATTACAGTTTTAACTATACAAACTATAATTAGTTTGTAACTATTAACAAACAGGAATTATTGCCTGAAAAGAAAGAAGCTGCATGTGAGGTAGCTAGATATCAACTATTATGGAAAAAATGTTGAAGAAATTGTGTACGCTTTCCCTGGGGAAAAGCCATCTTCTGCAAAATTCCCTTCTTCCTGTTCCTCTTAAGATCATATGGATTCAAATCAGAAAAACAGGGATTTAGATCTTAAATATTAGGACGAAATTTCAGACAGTATTAGTTAGTAGACTATGAATCTACAATAGAAAATTGTATACAGGTATGTAGATGACACTTTTGTCATAATACAAAAGAAACAACTGGAAGAAACCCACAAAACCATCAATAACATCTTTACTGGAATAAAATTCACAAGGGAGGAAGAAAACAATAACTCACGACCATTCCTGGACATCCTCATCAGTAGAGGAAATGATGGCAAGTTAGAAACACAAGTCTACAAGAAAGCTACCCACACCAACCAAGTGCTCCACTACCAAAGTAACAACCCAACCTCCCACAAGAGAAGCTGTGTAAGAACATTATTCAAACAAGCACTTACACACTGCAGCAACCCAGAACACCAGAAAAAAGAAAAAGAACATCTGCACAGCATCTTCCAACAAAATGGATACCCGCTCAACTTCATCAAAAAGTGTCTCACCACCCAACCCACTACAACCTAACCAATGGAAACTATGAAAAGGATAACACTGCCATACATCAGAAACATCTCAGAAACCACCAACAGACTGTTACAACCACATGGCATCACCGTAGCACATAAACCAACTAACACTCTTCAAAACATATTAAGCAACCCAATAGCCCAAGAAGAAAAAACAGGAGTTATTTACAACATACAGTGCAAAGACTGTAACAGCCACTATGTAGGACAGACAGGCAGAAGACTAGCAGAGCACATCCACAAACACCAACTAGCAGTCAGAAGACAGGATGAGAACTCCTTAATCTCACAACACATGGACAGACTCCACCACAGTTTCAACTGGGAAACTGTGAGCATCCTAAACCAAGCCAAATCCAAAAACACCAGAGAATTCCTGGAAGCCTGGCACTCAGTTAAAGCAACCATCAACAGACACATAGAGGTAAACAACATTTACATACCATTCAAAAGAGACAATAGAAAAGCCAAAAGACCAGTACACTCCCTTGCCAGCAATCAACACCCAGATATGCAAAAATCAACACTAGGATTAACACCAGATGGACCATCAAACAGCACAATACAATACAGCCTAATCAAGGAAATATTAACTCAGGCAATCAACCAAGCAGCAAACAACAGCCCAATCAAAGAACTCCCAAGGAGAGAACAACACCCCTACCAACACAAGCAGGGCAAGCCACAGTATATAAACTGAGAGCAAGGCCCACTCCCTCTTTGCACTGAAGATGTTGCCTAGTCTGGCAATGAAACATCTGCAAGAAAACAACAAGGCTCAGAGAGTACCAAGGACTCCACAAAATTGTATACAGTTTAAGAATGAAATGTATTTCCAGCAGTATATTATACCTACAGATTTCCTGATTTTTATTACTGTCATTCTGTAATGATAGTAATACAGTTCAGGATAGATAATAAACAACTACCATGCTTTAGTTTTCCAATGGACTGGGAAATATAGAAGACCAAAATCATAAATATCTTACTTCCTTTTTCTGTGAAGTATTCACACTTCTTAAGGTACTGAATTGCTGGGCAGTCCATATAACAGGGCTTAATCATGTTAACTAGAGTAACTAATGCTGATCTAATTTTCAGAGGTCAGTAAGCAAAGCACATCTATGAATTGCAGCAAGAATAGGTCTTTGGTCAAATGAGTCAAACTTCTGTGTATCTACATTCATTGTGCCCTGTTTCATTCCCATTTCTTTACAAAAATTCCAGAAGTTTAAGTTAATATCATATGACATAAAACTTGCAACCTATCATTTTTAGTAACAGAACAAAAATAGGTATTTTCTGAGACTAATGCATACAAGACATCACAGCAACATTGTTTGCCTGCCTGCTCATTTAATCAGGACAGCTGCAGATGTTTATTCAAGAGGACTTTGTTAGAACTGAATTTAAATGATAAACATCTCTACTATTCACAGTCATCAATCCTTACATAAAAGTGGAAAGTTTTGCCCTGGGCTATACGTAGTTACATACGTTTCCGTCTCTTTTATTATATTTAATCATTGAACAAAAGAAGTATAGAAACCTTACCTTTTGTCATTCCTTCTGATAATTTGTGGCCTTTATCCCACATCTGTTGTAATATTATCTACAATACATAGATTTTTCAGCCATTCTTCCTTTCAAAAAGATTTTCAGAAATTGTGGAAATGAACTGGATTATTATACTTATACTCCACAAAAATATAATTTTCCTAGGCAATTTGCAGCTGTATGTTAGACAACATGCTTTGTGAATTTTATTGTTTTAGGATTATCTCAAAATATGGCCATTTTGAGATATACTTCTCATATGAAGAAAAATGCATAGAGAATACAGTAGAATGATTCAGTAGAATTACTAATCTTCTATTTGCCCCTGGCCAACATGCAGAGATGATTAATGACTATGCATAAACAACTGATCATGCATAGTTTTTCCTTCTTCAACCTCTGTGCTTAATGAAAAAATAATAGTGAGCAGAGTAATAATTTAGGATCAGTAGTGCAAGCCCAGTCTTTCACACATTACATAATGGATGTCCTTAAAAACAGGAAGGATAAAATCAGAGAGACATAGTGTTACAGGCTGGAAATATTGCCTATACATGTTATGGACCTAGATTTGTTTAATATCCTGGCTACTTTGTTTAACTATATTAAGCAGCTCCATTGAAGTTCATTGTTTTAGGACTCATAAAGTACTTGTCCACAGACTGCTGGGTATAAGACCCTGTTTGATGGGTTGAGCTATAAGGTACAGCTGGGACTGTTGCTGTTGCATCAGCCTCCCTGCTGTGTAGCAACCTCCCAGTCTGAGCTACTTGATTCCTTGGCTGTTGTCAGGCTAGCTTGAGGAGGAATCAGTCCAGCCAAACTTCAGTTCTTTATTTGATCACACTGTATAGACAGAATCTTGCTAAACTAAAGCTGCTCTACCCTAACCTAAGAGAAATAACCTGGGAGGCTCTAGGGACACCTCTGAACCTCTTTGTCTTCTCATGCTCTATCTCTGGGCTATGTTGTCTCTTATCCTGCCCCCCTCCTTGGAATGTGCTCCTCCTTCCTGAGAACCAGCTGCATTACTGTAGTCCATCACAGCTGTGATGGCAATGGAGTCCCTGGCTTATGGTCTTGGGAAACTTCAATTTGACTTCTTTGGATGTGGGGTCTAAGAAACTTGGGACTTCATGGCCACCATGATAGCCATGAGCCTGTCCCAGATCAACCAGGGATCGACACATAACAGGTCATACACTGGATCTGATTTTCATGTCGGAGCAGTGGCAATGTGATCTGGCATTGGGGGAGATGTTGCCTATCATGGTTAGATCATTCCCTGGTGACCCTCCATTCTCTGGCGCTGCCCTTCACTGCAGGGAGTCTGTACTCATTTGATTGAACTGCCCCAAGTGACTGATGGACCCAGTTGGGTTCCAGAGGAACTTGGGGTCCTTCCCAGGGGCCTGCTGCATAGTCTGACTGAAATTGTGATGGCTGCCTGGAATGAGAGGGTGCTGGGGCTTTGGATTGGTGCCTATGCAGCCTTTTCTCTCTCAGAGATCCCACAATTCCCTTTCATTTATGGAAGAGTTGAGGGAGATGGAACAGATGAAGAGACACATGGAGTGCTGTTGGAAGGCAACACAGAGTGAATCTGACTGAGGATGGGTTAGCATCACTATTAGATCCCACCTCATGGTGATAAAGGAGATAAAACATTAATATTTTTTCAGCCTTATTGTGTCCACAAATAGATGCCCAGTGGCCTTATTTTGGGTGACCCGAACCCTCCTGGGAAGGGGTGGTTTGAAGCTTTGCCTATAAAGCCACTGTGAGGAATATGCTCAGTCTCTGATGGATACTGTCAGATTAGTGCTAGGTTAGGCTCTGGCCTTGGAGCAGGTCCTGTGGGGGTGACTGGGGCTTGGTCTGGTTTGATTATCTGGAAAAAGTTTAATTTTGTTGGCCCTGAGGAGGTGAACAGGGTTCTTGGGAATGTTAACTTGGCCACCTCTGTTTTAGATTCATGCCCCTGCTGGTTTGCTAAGGCCTCCCAGGAGGTGACTTGTGGTTGAGTTTTGGAGGTGGTAAATTCCTCTTTGAGATAGGGTATGATTCCACTGGCTCTTAAGGAGGGCATGCGTTTGCCCTTTTCTCAAGAGGCCACTACTGGACCCAACTATTCTGGAGTCTCAGATCCTAACCAAGTCACATGCTTGCAGTGAGTTTGTGGCTTAGTCTCAAGTGCTGCTCCAGGAGACATTCTGTTATTCCTTAACAGCCCCTTTTATTACATGTTATCCTGAGTTGATGCTGTGGCTTGGCCTGCTGTTGGGTGGACAGTGTGATAGTCTCAGCCAGTTGTCTACATCCTCAGTATCCTCCAGTTTGCTCTGTGACTTCAGCTGTTCTGCTTTTATTCTTCTTCTCTGGCAATAACCCCACCTTCTTGGATCTGCAAAGTCCCTTTTAAAAGTTTCCATCCATAAGGAAAGATGTGCAGCATCAAATGTTAGTAGAAAATGTTGGAGTGGATTCATTAGCTTTGAAAAGGAATTTTGGAGCATACTTTGGAACACAAAGTGCATGTTGCCCATTCTTGCTGGTTGTTGATGCCAAGGGCATCCATGGGGTGTGGGGGGAAGGACAGGCAGAGGCACAGTGGTCCCTATGCTTTTTATTTATTTATTTTCTTTATGAATTTCAAATATATTATTATATAGTTTAGATTCTTGTCCCATTTTGTCCACCAAATAACCTTGTAAGATAGGTTGCTGAGAGACCATTATGGAGCAATTCATAACTATGAGGGCATTTCAACCTAGGTCTCTGGTAAAGACGTTCACTCTAATTACTGATGCTATTTTATCTGTAAAGCAGATATTAAAAATAAAATGTTTTCATTTATAATCAAGTATATTTAAGGACACTTGAGCATTCCTTAAATATAAAGAAATAATTCTGCTCCTATCTTGATAAAGTGGTTGCAATCTTTTTCTTCTACTTTACATTTTTTTTTACTGTAACCTGATGGTGGGGTTCATGAATTTATTATGTCTAGAAGTAGCAAAGTAATTTTTCTCCCCCAAATATCTTGTATTTCTATTTGTATATTTTCAAAGTTAAATTAGCCCTCACACTACTTTCTGTTAAAAGCATTAGACAGGTAAAGCTGAATAGAAGGGCATTTGAATGCAAACTATCTTTTCAGCAAATATTAAGTAAACAGAGATAGCATTTATCTTCCAAATCAGATTGGTTTTTATTGTTTGCTTAGCTTATATTCTATAGCTGTATAAAGTATCATTCTACTAATGACTACAGTAGCTTTTTCATAAAATGTAACTTTATTTTATTGTGTTTTCTTTATATATTCATGCACACTTTTGTGTGACTTTTATCTATAGCATCATGATTCAAAAATTAAATGAATTAATTTATGATTTTTTTTCTTAGGAAAAAGAGTCTATGGTTTGTTGTTCTTGCCTTCACACATGGATGGAGTCAGTGACAAAAAAGGAAGGGAGATATCCTATTTGAGAAATGACAGATCCTAATTTAAAAACTGACAGCAGCTTGCATTACCATCTAAAAATCAGAAAACATGAATATGCATGTTTCACTTTGAAACAATGAACTTTGGAATGTAAAATGTATAGGTATGTTTCCATTTTCAGTGACAAAGTGAAAATAATGAAGACATCTAAATGTCTTCATTAAATAAATAAAAGGGTACACCAACCAAAGAGACATGAAACAAGTTACAGAGGAAAGTGGAGATAAGGTTCTTTAATTGACAGGATGCTGCAGTACAGGATCCTGGCAGTGATACCTGCAACCTCAAAACACATAAAATCATGATCATCATCATGATCATCATCATCTTTCTTTAAATGCAAAAGTTTGTAGCAATTTAAATGCCCAAAGAAATAATTAACCTTTGTCTCAGTAGCCAATTTAGTTTCTAATATGTAAGAAAAATAAAGTGAATACTTTGCAGAAATATATAGATGAGAAAGTTGTCTCTGTGTGTGTGTGTGCTTGTGTGTGTGTGTGCATGCCTTCGAGTCAGTTTTTGACTTCTGGCAACAGCCTGGATATATCCCTGCAGTTTTCTTGGCAAGATTTCAGAAGTGGTTTGCCATTGCCTGCTTCCTAGGGCTAAGAGAGAATGACTGGCGCATGGTCATCCAGCTGGCTTTGTGCCTAAGGCAGGACTAGAACTCACAGTCTCTCGGTCTCTAGCCTGATGCCTTAACCACTACCAAACTGTCTCTCTTGTAAAATATGGGAATGTTAAAAAAAGTGGGTTTTCTCCCCTAGAATGTATGAATTCCCAAAGAGGGAATGTTGAGAATGTCCCCTCCATATTAGGTGAGAGAGAAGGAGAAGCTTTTGTTGCTATACTCCAGTTTTATGGAACAGCTTTCCTCAGAAGATTTGACTCATGCTCTTCCTAACAGTATTTCTGAAGGCAGTGAAAACAAGCTTTGCTGAATAGCCTTACACTGATGAGGGGTAAGGAAATCTTTGATGGGATGCTGGATTTTGGGCTGAGTGTATGCTTTTAATTGTTTTTGTAAATGTTATATGCAGCTTTCTTATGAACCACTGTGAATCCTTGTGGAGTTGGTAGTGTAGAAATGCTCTAAATAAAACAAACAAACAAGCAAGCCGACAAATAAATAAGTGCATAGTACGTATGCTCAAAAAATTAACTCATGTAGGGTGCCAGGGACGAACTGTGCTGCTTCTCTCCTTCTACTTCTCTTGTTGATGGGGAAGATCTGCAGGAAGGATGCAACCATGTTTGTCACAGCAGGGTAAAACATTCAAAAAGAGTGCTTTGCTAAGCATAGTACCATACAGGGAGCAGTCCTCTTTGAAACATTAAAGTGCCCCTTTAAATGCACTGCAGAATCCTAATATTCAGTTTGTTTCACTGCTCCTTCTTGTCCTTTGTGACTTTTTTTTTATTAACACATGAAAATGATTTGTGAATGTGATTATGTACTAAAAGATTATTGCTCTTGACTACTTGATTTTATTCTTTGTAATACCATGTGACAGCACAGAATTAAGCCTGATTTCCACTGATATCCTTCCAGGACATATTTGTTTGTTTTTATTTGTTCCTTTCTTTTTCATTTCTTTCAGTTATTATTTGCTACACTGTAGATTCTGTACAATGTGGAATATTTATGTTTTTTAAATTTTATTTACTTACATTTGATATGACTTAATAAATGTTTTGTCAACTTTTTCAGTCTTAATTATTGTGACCTTCATCCATAAAACCAAATACCTTCAAGTGTGGTATTTGTGTTTCATTGATCTGGGACCACAAACAAAATAAATAATAATAGGACACCAGATAGGGGGAGACCACTTTTTGGCAAAGGTAGAAAAAGAATAGACCAGAATCTACCAGTAGATCTCTAACTGGATTGCAACAGTTTTATCAGTGATTGATTATATGCCATCAAGTTTTTTTCAACTCCTAGCAACCACATACTGTAAACAGATTTTTCTCCATGACAATTTATCTCTAACCTGGTCTTTCAGGTTTTCCAATCATGCACCCATGCCACTGTAACTTCAGTCCATCCATCTTGCTGCTGGTTGTCCTCTTCTTCTCTTTTCTTCTACCTTTCCCAGCATTAGAGCCTTTTCCAGCGTGTTTTATCAGTAGCAACCTCAAAATGTTTTTCCTATATTCCTGACTACTAAAATGAAGAAAATGGAAATAAACTTAGATCTCTGTCTTTTCATCCAAAAGTTATTTCCGATACCACAATATGCAAATGCTCAGAAGTAGCTTGTTTCATTACAAGTCTGTAATTCTACATTACTTATTTACCTGAATTCAGTGGATATTATTTCTAAATAGACATGCACATGATTACAATAAATTGTATATCTTTTCTACCTACTGTAGCTCTGGCAGCTAAACCTTGATGTAGATGCAAAAGTTCTGAAATCTACTCAGCCTTGCTGTATATTAGAATGTAGAAAGAAGGATATCTTGGAACTTCAGCATCCAAGGCCATATTAATGTGGATTTTTTTTTTCCCAGCAGCAATTTGCAAAGCATGCAACAACTGTTAACTTGCACTATATTGTAAGTTATGGCTGATATGATATATCCCATGTTTGAGACAAATTATCTGAAATGGGCTGAAAATATCAATATGAAGGCTATTAGAGACAAATGCAATAATGTTATACAAAGAAGATCAAGACCTATTTATTATCATTCCAAGATATAGGACACAGAAAAATAAATTTAAATTATAAGAAAGCAGTTTCCATTTAAATGTTCAAAAATGTTTCTTAATAGTTGGACAGTGGCACTAATTATTCAACGTTATTATGGCTTTTCCTTTGCTAGATGTATTTAAGCAAAGGCTAGACAGTCTTCGGTCATGAATTCTGTACTGAGCAGTAGATGGGATTGATCACTATGTCTAGGGTTCGGGAAAAATACAGAAACTTTTAATAACTTATATAATGCTACTTATATACAGTAGTAACTGTTAGCAGATTGCTAGGAAAGCCTTTGGCCCAGGAGAGATCAGAAAAGTCATACACCAGGCATTTCTATAAAAATAATGTTATTTACAGAAAACAAACATATTTAAAGGCTGTTTGCTGAGAGGAGAGATTTCTCTCAGCTGCATACTCTCTGCAAGCCTACACAGAAGGGAAACTGAAACTAAAACAAGTTCAGGCAAGTTCCTCCCTTAGGCAATGCAACCATTAACACATGAAAAACGGACAATTAAATTCAACCTCTTCACCTGGCCAAAATGATTAGTTACCATAGTAACCTTAATCTGTAGTAGAAAACATATTAACATTCCCCTTTTTATACTACAGAATAAGATGCAAACCAATTTGCTTTGTTAAGACTTTGTGTCTTTCCATTCACAATATTTTAACATTATCTCCCCTTTGGTTTAATAGAAAGCTACCATCCTTCTTCCTGTGTATTTCCAAACCTAGGTTATTTGTTACAGTTCCAAGGCTTTTTAATATGAAATGGCTTTTCATGCAGGCTTCAAAATCAAGCCTTTGTTTTTCTGTTGATGTGAACAGCAGCAAATCATCAACATAAATGCACAGATACATACAGCCTTGTTTGTCTTTCTTCATATATACACATGGATCTGCTTTTCCTTTCTCAAAACCAAAATTCTGCAGTTTTTCATCTAATTTTTGGTTCCAGGATCTAGCAGCTTGTTTTAACCCATAGACTGATTTCTGCAGTTCACAGACCAGATTCTCCCCTTTTTCATAGCCAGGGGGTTGCTGCATGTATAATTTGTGGTCTAATTCACCATAGAGAAATGCAGTTTGAAGGTTACAGTGATGAACTGACATTCCTTTGAGTGCAGCAATTTTTAACGGTAATCTAATTGATTCACCTTTAGTAACTGGTGCAAAAGTCTTGTCAAAGTCTAAATCTTTCCTTTGAGTGAACCCTTTTGCAACTAACCTTGCTCTATATTTTTGGATTTTGCCATCAGCATCCCTTTTCAGTTTGAAAACCCACCTGCAACCTAGACAGCGTTCATTGGGAGGTAGATTTACCAGTTTCCATGTTTTATTTTCTTTCAAGGATGCTAACTCCTGTTGCATGGGAGAATGCCAATTTTGTGCAATCTCAGGTGGTAAAGCATTCACTTGTTCTAAAGACTCAGGTTCTGTGAATATGTGAAAAGCCTTTACTGTTTCAGCCTGAAAACATGATGGAGGAATGCCTTTATTACTTCTCTGAGATCTGTGAGGTAATACAGGGCTTAAATTTTGACTCCTATCACTTTCCTGAGAAGCATCTGTCTCATCAGACAGATCTTCAGTTTGCTTTTCTGGTTTAATGTCCTCATCAGGCAAAAGATCACCATCAGCAAGTCCTTGGTGTTCTCTTGTGGTGGTCAGATCAACTGGAGAGCTAGAATTTAATCTCCCCCAGTTTTGTTCAGCAAAAGAAGCGCTTTTGCTAATTATCAATTTCTCTCCCACTATGAACCTGAAGCTCCTCTGGCTTTGTTCATAGCCAACAAAAATGGCTTTCTTTGTTGTGGGGCCTCCTTTCCTTCTCTGTTGTTTTGGAATATGAACCCAAGCAGTGCTACCAAACACTCTAAGATGGTTTACCTTTGGTTTCACACCATAAAACAAATGGAATGGAGTGTCCTGAATGACAGAGTTATACAATCTGTTTTGTACATAACAGGCAGTAGATATTGCCTGTCCCCAATACTTAAAAGATAAATGTGAATCTTTAAGCATGCATTCCATCGCATTTTGCATGGTTCTGCCCTTCCTTTCAGCAACACCATTTTGCTGAGGGGTGTAAGGGTTAGAAAGAATTTGTTCTATCCGCTTTTCCACTAGGAACCTTTTGAATTTGTGAGAAAGGTACTCTCCTCCTCTATCACATTGGAGTGCAGATACAGGCCTAGGGAATTTTCCATTTGCCCATGTCACAAAACTTTTAAATTTCTCAAATGCCTCATCTTTATTTTAAGATGTAGATAAATGTGTATCTTGAGAAATCATCAGTGATGGTCATTGCATACCTTGCTTGTCCAAGACTTGGAGCAAAAGGACCGATAATGTCAGAGTGTACAATTTCCAAAGGTCTAGTTGTAACTCTGTCACTGTGCTTACTCACAGGAGCTTTTAGTGTTTTGCATTCTTTGCAAACTACACAATCTAAGTATTTGTCACAGGGTTTTATCTTTAGGTCAGCACACAGCTGTGGCATTTGTGCTATATACTTGAAATTAGCATGACCAAATCTCCTGTGCATCAGGTATACACATTGGTCATGATATGGTGTGTTGCCAACTGCAGCCTTGCAGCTTGGCTTCCTTGCATTTTGCACAATGTACAAGGAGTCTTTTAATATACCAGTAGCACACAATTTTCCATTTTTACGTATCTCACAACCATTTCTCTTAAATGTTATGACATACCCTGTTGCAGCCAATTGTGCCACAGATAAAAGGTTTGATTGTAAATTTGGCACATACAACACACCTTTTACAGTTTCTCCCAAGCAGGATAAATACAAGTCACCTTGTCCCATAATTTTGGTCACAGACCCATCAGCCAAAGATACACTTTGTCTTTCAGTTTTAGACAGTGACACAAAAGAGCTTTTACAATTACATAAATGACAATTGGCCCCAGAATCTAACACCCATACATCGGAATTACCCTTCTCAGCAACCTGTGCAATTTGGGTTGTCTGAAGAGCCTTCTTCTGTGTTGCCCTTGTGTTCTTCTTCTCTGTCTTTCCATGCTTGGGTCTCAAGGCACAGTCTTTCTGCAAATGTCCAGCTGAACCACAAGTGAAGCATCGCTGGCTGGCTAGCGCTGTGGCCTCAGCTTCCTTTCCCTTCTTTTCCCTTGTTTTCTGATACTGCAGCTTTCCAGAAGAGATGGGGGGATCTTTCCTCTCTCTTCTCCCATTCAGCGAGTAAGCATTGTGTGACATACGATGGGGTGAGGTCTGCTTCAGGCATAGCCTCCAGGGTACAAATCAGCGTGTCCCACGTTTCATTCAGTGAGGACAGGAGAATATAGGATTTTGTGAGAGGTGTAAATTCCATTCCTCTTTCCTGCAATTCAACAAACAGCTGCTGAATATGATGCAGGTGCTCAGGAAGGCTATCTCCTTCTGCAAGGTAGGCTTTGTACAGCCTTTTTTTTCAGGGTAACTTTACTCCCTGCTGTTGCCTTTACATACAAGTCTCTCAAAGCATCCCAAAGTTGCTTTGCAGACTGCATACCTCGCACATGGACTAGCTGATTGTGCTCAACTCACAGGATAATGGTGGCTCTAGTCCACTCATCCTATCTAAGCCATTCAGCACTGGGATTTTGGGGGCTTTGCTCACCAATTGGCGGTCAAAGATTCTCTCTGCGAAGATACATCTCCATCTTCAGGGCCCAATTCAAATAGTTGGTCTCTGATAGGTGCTCCAGAGGCATCGCTGAGGGCTGGGAGGTAGCCATGGCTTCTTCCTTCTTTTGCAAGTCACCTCAGCTGGCTCCTTTGTCCTGTAGACTGGCAGTTGCTGCAAAATCTCCAGGTGGCTCCAAAGAAATCTTCACAGGTCTTTGCTACCTGCCTCTAAATTGTGCATGAGGTGTAGAGCTGATCTCTCTCTATTCTCTCTGGGGTTTTACTGGGCTTCTTACTGGGTTTACTGGGCTGCTTACTGGACCTATAACCTGTTAGCAGATTGCTAGGAAAGCCTTTGGCCCAGGAGAGATCAGAAAAGTCACACACCAGGCATTTCTATAAAAATAATTTTATTTACAGAAAACAAACATATTTAAAGGCTGTTTGCTGAGAGGAGATATTTCTCTCAGCTGCATACTCTCTGCAAGCCTACACAGAAGGGAAACTGAAACTAAAACAAGTTCAGGCAAGTTCAGGACAAGTCCTCCCTTAGGCAATGCAACCATTAACACGTGAAAAGGGGACAATTAAATTCAACCTCTTCACCCGTCCAAAATGATTAGTTACCATAGTAACCTTAATCTGTAGTAGAAAACATATTAACAGTAACATTACTGTGCAGTTATTTACAATAAATATGTAACATATCATAATGCCAATGACTTTCTGCATTAAGAATTACTAAAAATGCTTCATTGTGGCATATTCAGTGCTTAATACTTCCATCTTACTGTCTTTTGCTTTTGCTTTTATATGTTTTCCTTTTCAGATTTTTCTGTCTTGTAATTTCAAGACAAGTGGAGTGATATTGCCCCCAACAGGGGAATTGCTGAATGGAAATACAGTTTCTGTCTTTGTTTTCATGTAAAATGTTAATGCTTTTTGGAGTAAAATTAAAACTGTCCACAGTCTATAGTATTTCTCTATATATTCTTAAAATTAATTTTCGATAATTTAATACCTTTTTTAGAAATTTATTTAGGGAAAGTATCCCTGCTTTTTTAAAAAAAAAAAAAAACTGAGGAAGCTCCAGTTGGCAGTTAGAGAAGACAGTTGAATTTTACAGATTTATATTTATATCCAAGAGAATAGTTGTTGCCTACTATAAACTTAGATTCCACATACTTTATACCTCTTTTAAGTTGTAGAGTACTTTCCTTCTTCTGTAGAAAGGCATGGCAAGAAATAGCAGACAAAATCTAGTTTATTATTCTAAATGAACATTTTAGGAAATACTATAGTAAAAATAGGAATAAATTATTTTGTTAGAGAATGACATCAGATTATGAAGTATGGTCTAGTGGTTAAAGTGCTGGTCTAGAAACCAGGAGATAGTGAGTTCTAGTCCTGCCTTAGGCATGAAAGCCGGCTGGGTGACCTTGGGCCAGTCACTCTCTCTCAGCCCAACTTACTTGCAGGGTTGTTGTTGTGGGGAAAATAGGAGCAGGAAGGAGTATTAGGTATGTTCGCCACCTTGAGTTATTTATACAAAATAATTAAGGTGGGATAAAAATAAATAAATAAGTAAATAAATCAATGGAGTTAGATGATTGTTTTAATTTAAGAAGTTACAAGAAAGTTGTGTTTGCCTCAAACTTCTAAATATATAAAACATGTTTTAACAACTAGATATGGAACACCAACCCTAAACACTTAAGAATACCCTTCTGTAGCCTATATATAAATGGTTATTAGACTGTATAGATGTTCAAGAGTATTGGCATCTTTGGCCTAAGAAATGAGAATATGCAGTATGTGGATATTAATATAACACTTATTTGGCATCTGGTCAGATTTCCATAGACTTAATACAAATTACATTGTGTTGCAGAAATTATTTTGTTTCTATTGGATAATTGTGTGTTTTTCCAGGGGGAAATATGAGTTAAGCTAATGGTTGGAGATACAGTACAGTACTCAAAATACCACACTGGTTCATATAGTCTTGTATTGTGCTATAGGGCCCCTTTGGGACAAAATTTCTCATGATAATTGTGATGTAGAAAATCCACTGATTTGTAGGGCTAATGTTCTTCTGAGTTTCAAAGAAATAGTTTGGAAACTAAGAAGAAAAGATAGAAATGGATATTGGTGTTAGTTGTAAAAATACTGGTCAGTTTGGAAAGATACTTACACTCCATCAGTTATTCAGTGGTGTGATACTTACTTACTTCTATAAGCTGTTTATTGCCAGAAGTTTCAATTGGAGGATAATTTAGAAATCCGGAGTGCATTTGAATTTATATGATAATTTTCATTTTCTAACTATTAAGCTATTTAAAATGCATATAATTTAATTGAATAGTTACATAAATTTATATGTTGAAAGACAGACAGACAATGTCAGTCAATGAACATCTTGATGAATTTATATGTAACATCAGATGAGATTAGTATCAGTGAGATGTAAATTGTTGTGAATGAGATGTAATTTGTGATTTTTTTTCCTTTTTCCCTTGCTGTTTGCATTTATGCATTAGTAAATTTACACATTTTTACTACCTTGTTCACAGAAATATGAATTAGTTTGAGAGATAGGCTGAACTGTTTTTGTAGTCAGCTGGTAGAGAGCTTTCAGAATCATTTTATGATACAGAATAAGCTGCTGGTGCAATTTAAATTTTAGAAAATTGCATATTTAAATTCTCAGTTAAACTTATACTGAACCTAAGTGTGTCAAAATAATGAATACACTTTCAAATAGTCCAGAGATAGACCACATGCTTTGTATGCAGATCTTAGATCTAGAACTGGGCATTTCCAGGTGAGATTCCCGAACTGCTCCTTGAAGAGTTTTTGCCAATCGGTGCAGTTAAACTAATAAAACAGTTTAATGTTTCATTCCAATTTTTCTTCATTCCAGATATAAAGCAAAAAAATAAAATGTGTTGATGAGAGGAAAAAATATTATTGAGAAGGGGGGAGAGAAGCCCTAGTTTGTCTGTTTTTTTTTAAAATAGTAGCTAAATTAATATTTGAATAAGCAGGTACAGAAGAAAAAAATAATTCTGAAAATATATTCTACACACAATATATTCTAAACCAAGAATACTGAACAATGCATATTAAATCACTTCAGCATTCTCATTAGGTGTTTCTATATAACAGTGGCCAAATAGAGATGAGAATGTCAGCTCCACCTACATGTTGAGGCTTTCTCTGTGATATTTCAGCCTTCCAAATTACTCAGAGAACTTTCACTTTTTGTAAGGGAGCATGAGCAGGTAAGTAACAAAGTATTTACCTTGATGACATGACTCACAAACTATAACTACTTACATCAGACATTGGGATACAAGTGTATAAAGAAGGGATTTATGTTATAACATCACCATATACATGTCATAATCTCCGTTTGCTCCAGGTGACCATATTTTTATAGAGAAAACACTTCACTGATTATAGTTGCCTTTCATACATAGAATGAAATGAGACTGATGACAGAAATAGTAGGGCTAACTTTTTATTCCCATGTTCCTAATATCACACATATTAGTATGTGGAATGAAGACAGTTGTAGCAAGAAACCTATGTTCCATACATTATATTATTCTGCTCCTTTCATATAATTATCTTTAACTCAATAAAAAGAAATATTATTTGGAATTACTATTGCTGTTAATTATACTGTAAACTCCTGGTGTTTTGCTTAAGTTGTATTCCAAAACCCATCCAACCATCCATCCGTTCATTCATTCATTTAGCAATTGCTCACATACCACCCACTTCCAAGGATTCAGAGCAATTTACAAACAAATAAAATAGATAATAAAACAAAACCATCAACTACCAAAAGGCCACCTACCAAGGCAGTCTAGTTTCATGCTGTACATCAAAGACTTATAGGAACAATACAATTGTAAAGGCTCACAAAAGGTATTTAAACATAACAACAATGTTTTCATGTTGATATATTTATATAGTATTTGTGGTTTACAAAATAATATTTTAGTTTTTAATTTTTACACTTCAGCCTCAAGGAATTAAATTTGTTGACATAAGGTTGAATTTTATGTAGGAAGGATATTATAAACAGAGTATTGTTGTGAAAAGTCACAAAATGTTTGAGTTAAGTCATTCATTTAAAAAAAAAAGGCTATACTGTTCATACTATTTTAATATTTACAGTTGCTAGCATATTTCCTGTAAGGTGAACCAAACATATGAACAAACTTCAGTGCTACATATATAGCAAAAGGTCCCTCAAGAAATCAAAGGCAAGCAAAGGGACATTAAAATGTATAGAATTTAAATGCCAGGGCCAGATTCATTAATGTTTTATGTACTTTTTATGCCTTCTCTGAGCTTGAAAACATGGAAATTGAGTACCAAATGCAATTTATATTCAAGGATTTCCCTCAGATTTCTGTTAAGAAATACATAATTTTTTATCCATGCCTGCAGTGCCATAAATTTACAAACTCTATGATTATCCCTTATACTTTTGTTATATGAAAGCTCAGAATGTTAACTCAATATAGTTGCTATATTCAATGCTAACTATATTTTTTGCGCAGTAAGTTCTATCCCTGTCTCTTATCCATGAATTTTGATACCTTAAACTGCTTATATCCAGAGATCAGTCTATCTGATTTGTTAGAAATATCCAGACTTTTCAGTTGCTACAAAAGTATCATGAATACTGACTATTGAATTACTTCTATAATCGTTTGTTCTTTTTAAATCTAATATCATAAACAGCAAAGTTAATGTGTCTGAACTGATATATTGCATTTAACCTCCCTTTTGATCAACAGCCTCTCCATCCATGACTAGGAACTGCTTAGACTTAAAAATAATTTTCAAGAATATCCAAAGTTAAAAGGCATGAATACTGAACCCAAAGCAAACTAGACTGATTTGGCACAGTTTTAATTCACTAGAGATGGGATATATTTTCCCTAATTTTCAGTGTCTCTAGTTCAAATTTCTCCTTCAATATGGAGTTTGAGAGCTCAACTCAGCATTCAGTGAAAAAAGCATTGTACCACTTCCCCCCCGCCACCCCCAAATGATATTTTGGCAATTTGTGTTACACTGAGTGGGCAATAGGGTTACTGAACTGAGAATCCTGAATTGAGGGATCAATAGTACATCTTCAAATTAGATCATTCTAGAACGTACCCTTATCCAGGAGCAATGCTTGCCCCAGGTTTTTCTTCCACCTTAGCAAAGATGTCCCTAGCCAACAGACCATGCAATGCAGCCACATAGAATCTGCATTTCTATTTCTCTTGTAAATATTTTTAGCCATTTTGACTGCTGTTGTTGAAGCCAATTTGAGTTTGTCTGTTTCATCATTTCTAAGAAGCAGAAGGTTTTTTGTTTTCATTTTGCCCTATTGCAGACTATTTTTTGAGTACTCTCTTTCCCATTATCCTACATATTGCCTCTGTAATAATTACTTTTTTTTTTTTTTAGGAGTTGGAGTTACTAGTTAGAACTGATCAAACTTTACACAGCTGGTATTTCAGTTGACAATAAACATGTACATTCTAGTAAGTTACATATTTATACATACTAATCAGAATAGGTTATTTATGATACAATGGAACTTATTAAAAATGTTCTACTTTATCAAAATGTACCATTCTGAACATTACAGCAATACTTGAATTGTTTGCATTTTAAAAAGAATGTTAGGTAGTGCCTAGGAACTAGAAACTCCTTTTCTATTACAGAATACAACTGCAGTTGCAGAATGCTTTGTTCTGGAAATGTCCTTAAGGAATTTTGATATAAGAAGCCAGAATATTCTTCTTACTAAAGTTTTCAAATGCTCTTAATTCTCTCACTTCCTTAATCACAACCTGATGAATTGTTTAGTGCTTTTCATTTTTCCATTTGTAAAAGCAAGGAAAAATTATGTAATATCCTAAACACAAACACACAATGCTTTCCTAGATGTACCTTGACAAGTCCAACAATTGATTCCCAACAATACTTCTCAGTTCTCATAAGCTGGACACAGTATCATTTGTTCTTTGATAGTTAATGCTTAGCAACATTCTACTGCTGAACATTAAGGTTATATTTTCCTTCATAGTTAAACAGACATTTGTGTTTCATCAATTTGTCCTATGTTAACAAAATCTTATCTGGGAGCCATCACCAAATTTTGGTTAACCAATTTAAAATATATATGTAACCAACATCTTTAACAAGCTAATTGCATTAAAAAAAATTACAGCAGGTTTGGTCCCAATAATAAGTACATTGGAAGTACTTATTGTACTTGGGGATTGGGGATGAAACCATGTTGCCCAACCCTGATGATTTATTAACAAATTTCATTAGTGAATTTTGGGGGGTGTACTCTTGAACCAAATGCACTTGGGGCTTTAAGTTATCAATTTCTATTTTAAATTATAGATAATTTGGTAGGTGTGCTACAATATGTCCAAACATTTCTTTATTAATGCTATTTGTTGCTATTTTTCCAAATACTGCACGTAATCATGTGGATCAGTCATATCTATTATTTGTTTATAATAATTGATCCCTAATAGCAGCATTATATAATCCCTTTGCTGAAAAGAGGTTGGGTCTTTATTTTTATGTTTTATGTTTCTTTCTCTCCTGTTTTTTACAAAGCCACACAATTTTGGTTTAAGAACCTTAGATGTATCATCATTTCTCTTCATATTTAGAAAAGCAGTATTTGATTCCTACGGTGGTAGCTCTAAACATCCGTTTCAATCATTTGTGCTCACTCCCTCACTTTGAAAGATTCTTTTCAGAAATATCCAAAACCTATTTATTGTCTTGCAGATATTCTCATGACTTTCATGCATATTTGTTTTAAATTACTTGTGTAGGATATCACCACAGATGCATAAAGATATATTAGCTTTTTCTCATTTGGTGTCTTTCATAGCAGTGGTGATTTCACTGATTAAGAGATTAGTCTGTAGGAAGAGTACATTTGAATGTGAATGGACTCAGAATGCTCAGTGGTACCCAAGTGGGATATTTTCCACATGACGGAGGTGGCTCTAATTATTTGTACTTATTTTGATTGCTGTATTGTGTTTTACCCTTTGGATTATCATCTTATTATCATAAAATGTACTGCTATGGTAGAAAAAAATAAATGTTATATTATGCTATGGAGAATATTTGGAAATGCTCTTTATAACCATATAAAATAGTTTCAAACAAAACAGCAACATACAAAAATAATTTGAAAGGATGGAATGATTCATAGTCCTATTTTAAAATGAAGTGAAAAGCATTTGTTGCTGCATTTTTTGCTGCAAATGCTCAACTAATATAATGCAATGTCTTCACACTGACTGCAGATTTATTTAGTGATTCTCTGATAACTTGAATTTAGTACTTGAACTTTATTAATTATGTCTTCTGCTTTGCTTCACATTTACTATGCACTCATATCCAATTTTCTTTGTTTCTTCTATAGACTGTTTCAACAAACCAACCCACCCAGCAACTCTATAACTGTTGATAAAATAATAGCCTCAGCAGGGGTTGTGAAAGTGCCATAACATTTACTTAGAGGAAGGTTTTTATTGCATTTGCCTGTGCAAATCAGTCTTCCTTGCCTAATAGTGTATAGCATAAGAAAAGATATCATAATGTTTTTTATTTATACATAATACATTTTATATATACTTTTGTTTTAAACATAATTAAAAGAATTTTAAAAATAAATTAACTAAATTAAACGTATTAAAGAATTAAAGTATAATATGACATTCTAAATTGCTAGGTTGATGATTTGAAACATAGGGTATTTCTTCATGAGTTGTTTGTTAGGGAGAGTTCTGTAGGTAGAACAAATTTTGAATTTAATGAAATGTTTTAGCTGTAGGAGAAGACAAGTCAGTAATTCTCCTGGGAGCAGAGTTTTTTGAAAACATATTTGACTTGTGTATGGTTGTGTTTGCTTTTACTTTATATGGTATTATTTATTTACTAAAATATTTGTAGTCTGCCCTTTATTTTTCAGATTTGTACCCATGTACTGTGGCATATATCAAAAGCACAGTGTCCACAATGCCAGATCCAAAACCAATATAAAATCATGCAGGCAGTGCAAAACCTTCAAAATTAACACCACACCATGGTGTTAATAATGCCTAGTGTTAATAATCAAACCTTTAGGATGCTTTGTATATCCCTAATAATCTTCTCTATATAAAATCAAACATGTTTGGGCTGAGAACTAAAATTTGCATAAATGTTGGTATTTCTTCTTGCTCTGAATCTGAGATGTGGTGCCACAACCCATAGTGGGACCTTTGAGGAATGAATATTTCTAAGTAGTGCATCACAGCCAAGAAGACCTCTTCTCTGTATTCATGTAACATGTATATCCCAACAATTGGACACAGACTTCTGTTCTAGGTAGACTTCAATGCTAAAGGAGATAGAAACAGGAAAAGACACTCTCCAAGAGTCTAAAATCATTATTAGTACCTTGAACTTCAGAAATGAGCTGGCAACAGTTGCAACTTTTTGAATGGTATTAAAAATAACTCTCTATACCGCTGGAGAAAAGCAGTTGAACCAACACTTTTGTCATTTCTTTGGCTTCTATTTTCAAAGAAAACTCCTTGATTAGCCTAACAATTATTGTTCTTTCAGTAATCTAGACTACCAGGGGTACTTGGACCTCTAGTACTCCTTCAAGGCAAGGGCAAATCCTACCCACAGTATCTCATTGATTAGCTTCCTGAACCTGGAATCATACATTCCTAAAGCTTCTATTTTTTCAGGGTTCAGTCTTAGTTTATTGGATCTCAACAATAGCTGCACAGCTACATATGCCTTTGATGAAAGGAATAAACAGAGTTGGAAATCATTAGATTATTGAAGGCACCCAATTCCACATACCCCAATACATTTTCCTCAGAAGTTTTTTATATACTGTATACTCTCAGAGGTTAGCAGAAGGGGCAAAATAGTACTGTTCACCACCTTACAGCATAATTATCAGAGAACCAAATGAAAATTCTGGTGTTGATCTTATCTGGAAATTACCCAGTGCTGTAGTCTGGAACCAACTAGGTAAGTAAAAATAGAACCACTGCAATACTGTTTGTTTGTTTTTTTACCATCCACTAAGCTTTTACAGTAAGATGTCATGATTGATAATACCAAAAGCCTCTAAGAAATCTAGATTAGATCAATAGATCATTGTTTTCATATACCTCTTTATCCAGGGACATCCTCCAAAAGAGAAGATATATGTGATCAGATGGATTGATTTAAATGTATTTTGCACAATTGTGACAAAATATAACATCTTTTGCTCAACTCTATCATTACTTCTCTTGTCTGAAGAATACAGTTTCTTATTTTGGATTAAGAGAAACATGACAAGCAGTCATAGTGAGCAGTATGGCAGCCACAAGAGGATATTAATTAGCTGGGAATGTGATTGAACTGAGGGGAAAATAACTTTTTGTGTCATTATTTTTGGAAAAACAAATACAACCATTCAGAAATTTTCATTGAATAGCATTGACAGTACTTGGATACTCAAATAAGTTTGATATAGTTACTTTTTCTTCTTCATGGGACTGAAGATGGCAATATACAATTTCTCAGGTATTCATATAAGCAGAATCATATCAGAAGATCTGGAAATAATTATGAGGATTATTCTCTGTTAGTTCAAATGATGTGCTATACTTTAAGATACCCAATTTATGAAGTGGATTACATTCATCTTATATCAGACTGTCTACATAAGAAGAATGTTTGCCATGTATAATCTGACTGTTTCAATTTTCTGGTTTTGAAGATGTCAAATTATTAGTTTAGAATATTTACTGTATATCCTATTTAAAAGATAATTTACAATATCATCAAAAACATCCTTTGGTAAAACAGGAAAATAGAAATCACACATAGCTTTAAAAACAAATCCTCCCTAACCCCCCTAAAACACATTTCTAAATTTAAATGCCAAGTGTCAACTACAGTATAAAAAAAAAGAAACCCAAATAGTACCGCATGAAGTAAGACTCCTTGATTACTTAGATATTCAAGAGGTAATTAAAAAGGTTGCTTCCTTTTTAATTACCTCTTATTGTAACTAACAATTTTTAGTAATTCTACAACTGAAGTCCTGTGTAGATGGCTCAAAAAATGGATAAGATTTTTCATATACCTAAGAGTAAATTAGAAGTTTTACATATATAGCATAATGCACTAAATTCACATTTTTTTATCCTGCAAGACTGAGTATACTGTTTGCAAACTCCAATGCAGTTCATTTCTGTTTTGCTTGTGTGTGTGTGTGTGTGTGTGTGTGTGTGTGTGTGTGTGTGTGTGTTCTTGCTTTTCTGGTAGTCCTTGACCAAAATTAAGAACTGAAACTCCTACACATTTGGGTTTAGGTGTCATGAAACATAACTTCAAAAATAGATTTAAAAACTCTACTGATTTGTGCAAGTCAGAGCAGAAGATTGTGTATGGAAGTGGGAGGAAGTTATTCATTAAGGTATATCTTCCCAAGTGATCCCTTTCCAACCTTGACCAGTAAGGTAGCAGTGATTTGGAATAGACATTTTACAATATTCATTGTGATCTTACTATTCTATGAAATAGAAAAGTTGTATTAGAGCCATTAACTGGCATATAGGTTGTGGAGTTATCTTGGTTTGAATATACTATGTTTGAATAACTGACACAGGATTTGATCCCTTTCTTTTGGACATTTATGGAACATTCCAAAAATTATACGTGCATACAATAACATTTTATTTTAAAAGTGGAATTTGTAAAAGATGTTATCCTGTTCAGATTAAGCTGCAATTTTCCAAAATGACAGCAGATGGGGTAGGATTGCAGTTTTGCAGTGGAAGGACTCAACAACTAACTTCAGTCTTTCTGTATAATAATATGATAGGTGAGGGCTACTTAATACATTATCTAGAGACACAGTGTTGAATAATTCAGCTATGTAAATTGATTTACCTTTAAAAACAAATATTCCAAATCACTGGCACTTTCTTTCAAGGTTATATTTTAAAATACAAGATAGAAATCAGAATCTATCACTGTTTATTAGTATTAATGTATTATTAAACTATAAGAAGGTTTGATATTAACACTTTTGAACAGTTTTGGTGAAGAAAAAGGAACTTGCTTTATAAAATGTAAAATAAAAATCAGAAGGTACTTGAATAAATGTTCTGTTACAATGAACTTTCTGATTAATAGAAAACTCCTAAACCCAGGACTGTCACTTTCTTTGACTAGTCTGGGAAGTCAAACACCCTAAAAGAAGGCATTGATATTCATGTTTATGTCGGCCAAAATAGCAGGATAGACACATCCATGTACTTATCAGGAGTCAAGCTTGACTTGAGGAATATTTTACTTTTAACACTTTATATATAACAGTAGGGTAGGCAGAATCCATCAAGTACAATTTTACTCAGGTAAGTTTATGCCAACATTATCCTTCGTGCATTACATTTGTCCATCAGTCTGTGAATTAAAAAAAGAAATGCGATCACTTTGAGATCTTTCCTCATATATATACATTTTTTTCTATACATTCATTCTTTCTAATATGTTCATTTACTCACAGTTTTCCATAATAGTTTATATGTTTGTGTGCATTTACATTTTTGTGTGCATTTTGCTGAAGTAAAATCTATACATTTTTATTACAAGGTACTTTACAAAACTTAGAAAAATGCAGTTAAAAATTCATTTCAGGAACGTGAATTGTATAAGTTCTCATTAAATCTGGTAAATTTCTGTCTGTTTACTATACAAAAGCAAAACATTACCCTTTGTGATCCCAGTCCAAAACAATTCTTTACTTACACAAGAGATCCAAGTGTACCCTATTGCATTCCTTGAAAAGCACACCACTATGCCATATCACAATCTACTTTGAAATCTCTTGTGAGTTTTAAAACTAGTTTGCCATCTGCTTAAGGTGGAACTCCTATTTGAGAAACCCAATTCCAAATCCTTAGTGGGCATGAAGAACTAGTAACATAGTTCTTTGGATTATTATCTGTGCTAATTATCTGGAATAACTACTACTCTCTTGTTACATATTAAAAATCACCAGTGTGGATTGGAATTGCCATTTTGTTCATAACCATGCATTGAAAGGATGGAAATGATCTAGTTTTCCAGTAGTTTTTAACCACTCTGATTCAGAATGCAGTTGTGCTTCAAGACAAAGAATAACTAAGAGATTTTGCATGGAACAATTATTTTTCAAACAATTTTTGGGTTGTGATTTTGAGATAACCACAGCCTCCCTTTAATATTATTCCATCGTTACACTTTCTTGTCTGTTGCCCTTCATAATGTCAGGTGTATATTTAATCAGTTATGAAAACGCTGTGCTTAAAGTAATTTATAATGTAGTTAATATAAACATACATTTAGTACATATAGATGCCTATAGATGATACCTAAGCAATGGGGGAAAGTAATGGAAAGAAAAAATATGCTTATAATTATAATGAGTATTGCTTGGGTGTGTCTAGTAAATGAATTACAAGCTTGTATAAGCTTGCATAATTTGGATAATTATAGAAATACTCCTTTTTTGCAAATTATATACAGATAGGTATTATATCACAGTCTGTTTTCTCTGTATTCCTGCATTAAAGAACTGGGAAGTCTGCCTCTCTCTCAAGAGGAGAGAGAGAGAAAAGATTCAGAAAAATCCAGACAGACTTAAACAATGGAATAAAATGAATAGCATGGAATTTAATAAGGAGAAATGTAAAATTCTCCTTATTAAATTCTGCATATGAGTAGGAAAAGTGAAATAGACAAGTATAAGATAGGAAGATCTGGCTTTAGTAGTACATATGAAAGAGACCTGGAAGTCTTTGTAAACCAAAGTTAAACATGCTACAGCATTATGATCCAATTGCCAAAAAGGCAAATGCTATTTTGGGATACACTAACAGGAGTATGGAGGTGAAATCATGGGAAGTAATTGTTCTGCTCCACCCCACTTGGAATGCCCTGTCTAGTTCTAGTGCCCATGTTTGAAAAGGACAATGATTGGGAGTTCAAAGGAAGGCACTAAAATAGTGTAGGGTCTGGAAACCAGGCCATAATAGGAAAAGTTAAAGGATATAGTTATTTTGGTCTACAGAAAAGATGACTGTGGGAAGATGTAATAACAATCTTCAAATATGTGAAGGACTGTCTCTCAGAAAAGAGAAAATGAACCTATTCTCTATTGCCCCAAAGGTAGGACCAGTACCAATGGGTTAAAATTACAAGGAAAAACATCTGGCTGTACAATCTGTTAGCCACTGGAATGGGCTGCCACATGAAGTGATGAGTGTTCCTTCATTAGAGATCTCCAAACAGATGCTGGATGGTTAGCTGTCAAAGATGCTCTAGTAGTTACTGCCCTGAGCATGGAGTACATTCTTTCCCATTCTGACTCTATGAACTTAATAAAAGTACAGTGCACGATAATGTAAGATTCTGTTAAAGATTCTTTATGTTGAGGACAAGGAATGTAGTCTAAATAGCAGCAATCTAGATAGAACGCTGGAATGTACAAATTAAAATCATGCTCTATTGTTTACAGATTTTTAAATATTATTTAATTCCATACCATTTATTTTAATACAACACTAGAAAATTCACATTCATTCTCATTTGCAACTTTATACATATTTCTCAGTATGAGTAGTTTTGTCCACAGTTGTTTAAAAATTCAACTATCTCTAAAGTTTATTTAAAAAAAACAACACTAACCATCCAGATATCATTTTGGTATGAGCAACTTCCCAATTACAACTTTCCCAAATGTGTGCTTTGCTTCTATTGAAATCTATGTAGAATTTATTTCAATCTTTGCTGCTACAAAAGGGCAACTAAATTAAGGTTATGCTTTAGTAGTCTACAAAAATACTAATCAAAGAGGTAAAAGTGATGTCAGATTCTTGCACAGACAGATTAATCTTTAAAAGCTTCTCTATTTTAGAGTCTGCTAGGAGAGTGTCACATATAGCTCATCATATTTTATAAATGTAAGATGTAATCAAGATGTAGTCTGCTGTGTAGCTACCTCCTATTAGACCTAACAGCTCAGTGCACAGGTAGTAGGTCCCTAGTGAACTGTATATATCAAAGACTAGGAAATTCTTCATTTTAATGAGCTGCATTTTCAGAACCCAGACCTCTCCCAGTTGGAATAGCTGTGTGAGACAAAAATGAAAGTCGGTATTTTCCTTTGAGACCTTGGTTACTAAATGCTGTGAATTTCAGAATTACAATAGAAGAACAGAATTACTCTAAGGTTCCTCTTCTGTACTTGCCTGTTGGGCACATAATTATTGAACATCTGGTCTAAGTAATAATTTATCAACTTTTCTACATTATATCTCTGTTGATGCCTCAATAACTTGGACCATGCTAATTTAAAACATACATTTTATGTTAAATAAATATTATTCATGTTATATCATTAGTTATTTAAATGTTATAAATTAATGTAGATTGGAAATGCTAACATAATGTTTCTCAACAAAATATATTAGATTTTAAGAGCAAAGATTCCATGATTTCCCTGAGAATACTTAATGTATGTGTATAGACACAAAACGTTTCCCCTGATAACAAAATAAAACTTTGGAAAATAAAAGTTATTTAACAGAACAGCTTTTTATAGAATAAACAAATGATATTTAATCTATCATGAAAAGGTTTTGTTGTTTATTCGTTTAGTCGCTTCCGACTCTTCGTGACTTCATGGACCAGCCCACGCCAGAGCTTCCTGTCGGTCGTCAACACCCCCAGCTCCCCCAGGGACGAGTCCGTCACCTCTAGAATATCATCCATCCATCTTGCCCTTGGTCGGCCCCTCTTCCTTTTGCCTTCCACTCTCCCTAGCATCAGCATCTTCTCCAGGGTGTCCTGTCTTCTCATTATGTGGCCAAAGTATTTCAGTTTTGCCTTTAATATCATTCCCTCAAGTGAACAGTCTGGCTTTATTTCCTGGAGTATTTATTTATGGACTGGTTGGATCTTCTTGCAGTCCAAGGCACTCTCAGAATTTTCCTCCAACACCACAGTTCAAAAGCATCGATCTTCCTTCGCTCAGCCTTCCTTATGGTCCAGCTCTCGCAGCCATATGTTACTACAGGGAACACCATTGCTTTAACTATGCGGGCCTTTGTTGTCAGTGTGATGTCTCTGCTCTTAACTATTTTATCGAGATTTGTCATTGCTCTTCTTCCAAGGATTAAGCGTCTTCTGATTTCCTGATTGCAGTCAGCATCTGCAGTAATCTTTGCACCTAGGAATACAAAGTCTTTCACTGCTTCTACATTTTCTCCCTCTATTTGCCAGTTATCAATCAAGCTGGTTGCCATAATCTTGGTTTTTTTGAGGTTTAGCTGCAAACCAGCTTTTGCACTTTCTTCTTTCACCTTCATCATAAGGCTCCTCAGTTCCTCTTCACTTTCAGCCATCAAGGTGGTATCATCTGCATATCTGAGATTGTTAATGTTTCTTCCAGAGATTTTAACTCCAGCCTTGGATTCCTCAAGGCCAGCTTGTCGCATGATGTGTTCTGCATACAAGTTGAATAGGTAGGGTGAGAGTATACAGCCCTGCCGTACTCCTTTCCCAATCTTAAACCAGTCTGTTGTTCCGTGGTCTGTTCTTACTGTTGCTACTTGGTCGTTATACAGATTCTTCAGGAGGCATACAAGATGACTTGGTATCCCCATACCACTAAGAACTTGCCACAATTTGTTATGGTCCACACAGTCAAAGCTTTAGAATAGTCAATAAAACAGAAATAGATGTTTTTTCTGAAACTCCCTGGCTTTTTCCATTATCCAGCGGATATTGGCAATTTGGTCTCTAGTTCCTCTGCCTTTTCTAAACCCAGCTTGTACATCTGGCAATTCTCGCTCCATGAACTGCTGAAGTCTACCTTGCAGGATCTTGAGCATTACCTTACTGGCATGTGAAATGAGTGCCACTGTTCGATAGTTTGAACATTCTTTAGTGTTTCCCTTTTTTGGTATGGGGATATAAGTTGATTTTTTCCAGTCTGATGGCCATTCTTGTGTTTTCCAAATTTGCTGGCATATAGCATGCATTACCTTGACAGCATCATCTTGCAAGATTTTGAACAGTTCAGCTGGGATGCCGTCGTCTCCTGTTTCCTTGTTATTAGCAATGCTTCTTAAGGCCCACTCAACCTCACTCTTCAAGATGTCTGGCTCTAGCTCACCGACCACACCATCAAAGCTATCCCCGATATTGTTATCCTTCCTATACAGGTTTTCTGTATATTCTTGCCACCTTTTCTTGATCTCTTCTTCTTCTGTTAGGTCCTTGCCATCTTTGTTTTTTATCATACCCATTTTTGCCTGGAATTTACCTCCAATGTTTCTAATTTTCTGGAAGAGGTCTCTTGTCCTTCCTATTCTGTTGTCTTCTTCCACTTCCGCGCATTGCTTGTTTAAAAATAATTCCTTATCTCTTCTGGCTAACCTCTGGAATTTTGCATTTAATTGGGCATATCTCCCCCTATCACTGTTGCCTTTTGCTTTCCTTCTTTCTTGGGCTACTTCTAGTGTCTCAGCAGACAGCCATTTTGCCTTCTTGGTTTTCTCTTTCTTTGGGATGTATTTTGTTGCTGCCTCCTGAACAATGCTGCGAACTTCTGTCCAGAGTTCTTCCGGGACCCTATCTACTAAGTCCAGTCCCTTAAATCTATTCTTCACCTCCACTGCATATTCCTTAGGAATATTAGTGAGCTCATATCTAGCTGATCTGTGGGTCTTCCCTAATCTCTTTAGTCTGATCCTAAATTGTGCAAGAAGAAGTTTGTGATCTGAACTACAGTCAGCTCCAGGCCTTGTTTTTACCGACTGTACAGATGTCCGCCACCTTTGGCTGCAAAGGATGTAATCAATCTGATTTCGGTGTTGTCCATCTGGTGAAGTCCATGTATAAAGCCGTCTCTTAGGTTGTTGGAACAGAGTGTTTGTTATGCAGAGTGAATTGTCTTGGCAAAATTCTATCAGCCTGTGTCCTGCTTCGTTTTGTTCTCCCAGGCCATACGTACCTGTAATTCGAGGTGTCATTTGACTGCCCACCTTAGCATTCCAGTCTCCTGTGATGAAAATAACATCTCTTTTAGGCATGTTGTCCAGTAGGTGCTGCAGATCCTCATAGAACTGCTCTACTTCAGCTTCTTCAGCATTTGTGGTTGGGGCGTATATTTGGATCACTGTGATGTTAGATGGCTTGCCCTGAATTCGAATTGAGATCATTCTGTCGTTTTTTGGGTTGTATCCAAGCACTGCTTTAGCCACTTTACTATTAATTATGAAGGCTACTCCATTTCTTCTGTGGTCCTCTTGTCCGCAGTAGTAGATCTGGTGGTCATTTGATGTGAAGTGGCCCATTCCAGTCCATTTCAGTTCACTGATGCCCAGAATGTCTATCTTTAATCTTGACATCTCACCAATAACCACATCCAATTTGCCCTGGCTCATAGATCTTACATTCCAGGTTCCGATGATGTGTTGATCCTTAGAACATCGGATTCGCCGTTCACCACCAGCACCGTCGGCCGCTAGCCGTCCTTCCGGCTTTGAGCTAGCTGCGTCATCACGTCTGGGGCTAGTTGAGCTCATCCTCTGTTCCTCCCCAGTAGCATTTTGACCATCTTCCGACCTGGGGGTCTCATCTTCCGATGGTATACCGACATATCTCTGGTTGTACTGATCCATTTAGTTTTCACGGCAAGAATACTGAGGTGGGTTGCCATTACCTTCCCCAGGGATCGCATTTAGTCTGACCTCTCTGTCATGACCTTCCCGTCTTGGGTGGCCCTTCACGGTTTAGCTCATGGCATCATTGAGGTGCTCAAGCTCCAGCACCACGACAAGGTAACGATCCTTTGCTGAAGATCATGAAAAGGTACAAGACAAGAAAAAATAAAGAATTTATTCTGTTGGATGATAGACAAATAGTTTTATATCTGTTCATTTTTAAAATTTTGTTTATTTTATTTCTTAGAACTGCTGCTATTTTTAGGTTTGCAGGCTCAATCCATAGCTTTCAAAAAGAGAGAACCCAATGCTGTGTTTGATACCCTGTGTAAGGAGCCTCTGAAGTATTTATGGTGTTAAAATCAATTCCTCAGTTTTTCAGCATCTTTTTCTAAGCTTATTAATAAGAATGAGATTTCCTTTATATTATCTTTTCTACACATATACTACTGTATTTACACTCCTGTGCCAGTAAGCAGCATAGCTCTGTGCAATCCTGGTTTCAGATGTAGCATCTTTGTCAGTAGTAGTGCAGGCTAACAACAATTTGGAAAGGGTTATTGCCTATGTCTAATTGAAGGGTTCTCAGAGGCATCTGTTTAATCAACTATGGAAAAAGTATTCTTGACTAGATCTTTATTCTTATCCAGTAACAGGACTCTTGCATTCTTCCTAATTAGGATTTATTTTCATCCCAGAAATACTTTATGTCATTATAGGGGAGTCATCACTTGGAATGTCAATGCATATTGAATTCATAGATTTTCTTCTAAGATAGTTTTGGTAGGAATAGAAGCAATATTACTGCCAATACTTCTGCATGAGCTAATACAGTTACTTATAACAGATGCATACAGCATAATCCAGTCATACACAATAATGCATGCCTGAATTGTAGCCCATTTGGGTATATGAGTCTCATGTTCTTTGCTAACTCATTGTGGCATCTGTCATCATCTTGGGTACATGGCTTTATTAATTTCCTCTGTCAAGTGTCACAGTAGAATTTTGACACCTGCACATTCTTCTTTTCTCTTCTATTTCTGTATATACATGGTTTGATGAATAGTCCAGACTATAGCAACTCATCACAAACTCCAACTTCATACCTATTATGCTGCTTAAAATACAAGTGCAAACTGAACAAGAAAACTATTTCCTCACTTTTGGTCTTTTACACAGAATCCGTTTTGAAAACCTTGTAAATAAATAGATCAGATGCTATTTACTTTCACACTTCACTCAGAACATTGATAACTTGCAGTTCTGCAAGGTGAATGTAACATGCAGTCAAACAAATCTTGAAAGCCATTTGCTGGTCTAGCAAAGGAAATGCATGTTTGCCACTGGAGCATTTTAAGGACTCGGCTAGCATGTCAGAAAGCATTCATCTGTGGAAAAACCATATTTACTTCAATTCGATTGACCCATCAGTGTTTCTTTGGTTTTCAAAGTTAGGGTATGGTAAGCTGAGGTACTACTTGATCTTCCAGTGAATAAAAATTGAGTTGTATCCAGAATGGGTATTTGGGGAATTTCTCAGAATGCAGCTGGACATGGATTAATTTAACTGTCACTTTGAGAAAGAGTGATAACTGTTGTTTGTCTCCCTGAAGCAGCTTTTAAGTGATATATGACATACCCTATTTTCTCTGCATATCGTAGATTATTGGGTAAGTGAAAGGCATTAGGATTAAGATGTGAATCAAGTTATCTCTGAAATTTTAGGGAAAGCCAGAAGCATTATAGTCATTTTGATAATTCAGGCTAAATTTTGCAGGCAGTTTCCAGTTCTTTCTATCCAACTCTGAAGGGATGTGTTCACAAAATAATTGTTCAGATGAAATTTCAGCTGGAATAATGCAGTTCAAGCTTCATACTCTTGGTACAACATGGGTGAGGATGTTGTTAATTTAACTGCAATTTGTCTGCATGTAATGCCATGATCTATGAAAGTGGACTAAATCATACAAATATTCACATAGAATGTATAGATTCACTGTTATGAAATCTAGGGAGACTGCATAGAAAAAAATGTACTCAATTAAGTGCCATTGCAAATCACTTATTTGATAACGTTTGACACCAAAAATGCATATTATGGAAAGGTATGCATTAGATCAGGGGACGCGGTGGCGCTGCGGGTTAAACCGCTGAGCTGTCGATCGGAAGGTCGGCGGTTCGAAACCGCGCGGCGGGGTGAGCTCCCATTGCTCGTCCCAGCTCCTGCTCACCTAGCAGTTCGAAAACATGCAAATGTGAGTAGATCAATAGGTACCGCTTCGGCGGGAAGGTAACGGCGTTCCGAGTCGTCATGCTGGCCACATGACCCGGAAGTGTCTATGACAACGCCGGCTCCAAGGCTTAGAAACGGAGATGAGCACCGCCCCCTAGAGTCGGATACGACTGGACTTTACGTCAAGGGAAACCTTTACCTTTACCTATGCATTAGATCATTCAATTTTTTTTAAAAATAATATAAAATTTGATGGAATCTATTAATACTCAAGTAGACAGAATGCTAATGTGGATCAAGTTTTAGAATGATTCCTAGTATACATTCCTAAGCCTGGTGAATTTTTAGTATACATATGGCCCATGGGGATTTTCCATCTAAACAGCTTCTGTTCCTGTCCCATTACTAAGTCAGTTTTCAGAGGTTCCATTTCCTGAAGAGGTCACTGCTAAAAAAAGAAAGTTAGATTCCCTTTTTAAATGATATCTGTGCAGATGAGTAGTGTGTGTGTGTGAAAGAGAGAGAGAGAGACAGAGAGCAAGAGAGAGAGGGAAATTTGTGACAGAATTTGATTCAAACAAGTAATGACTTTCAAAATAAAAGTTCAAGCTATTTACTTTCTCATATGACTCTGCTGACCACAGATTTGTAGTTCCCAATGTGCTTGCCTAAAGTCAGTTAAGTCTTGACCAAAATAATGTTCCAGCCCCTAATCTTAGCCAGTGTACTTCACCAACTCTAGTAAGTGCAGTAAGAATTTCAATTATTTTTCTTTCCTTTTTTATTTCCTATCCTTGTTGTTTTTTAATAGTGCAATAATTAAATAGATATTTGTTAGGCTGAAAATAGAAAGTGTTCTCAAAACTTATTACAGTGCTGAAGTTTTGATTGCAGTCTAATCTCTTTTGGAAAAACCTAAAACAAATTAAGCCTATTAAAGATAATAGCTCTTAGTTAACTATCTTAGTTTTACATGTTAGTAATGTCATACAGGATAATTATGTTATAATCATAGAATATCTGCAGACTTTTATTAGAGAGGAAAACATAGCAGAAGGAAAAACGTATTTTCTAAAATAACAAGGAATGATGATATTATGATGAAATTCCAAATTTATAATTTCTTTCAATGAGGATTCAATTTTCCTGTCACAGAATGTCATTGTGTTGTTCCTGAGCTGTGGCAACCTCAAATTATAAGAACCTCATTACTTAAAACCTTCTAAGTACTGTATTTTTATCTTCAGATGAACCAGTCTTTAAAGAACCAATTCAGTGGGAGAGCAGGGCTGTCAAAATAGCAATAGAGTCCTTGCAGCAGTGCAATCCAATTTGATGTCATATGCACATACAAAGGAGTGAACCTTTGATCACACTGCTGCAACTGTCACTTTAGCAGTTTTGACCTCCTTCCCTGCAAATGCTGCTGCTCTATTCTCAACACTCTTAGTTAAATAACCAAAACAACCACAAATGTTTGATTTGCATTTATACTAGATAGATTTTCAGGTCACCTTATTTTCTTATGGTTTGCATAGTTTTCACTCATATAATTTACTTACAAATAGATTTCCAAAAATTAACTCATTGTGGCGGGGGGAAGTATCTGATGACCAATGATTTTCAGCTCAGTATGATTTATGTGTTAATTCCTGTTTCACAAACTCATTTCTCAGCTACTCTGTTCTGTTTTGGAATAGTCACATCTGACATTTCTGTAAGATTTGTTTGTAAGTAAATGTTGGAGTGCTATGATGAACTGAAAACACACAAGCACCACACGGAAAACAGACCTTTTGTAAGATGTAAATCAGCCAATATGGCCCTGAGGCAAGTAGTGAATGGGAAAATGGTCTGATGTGGCAGCTAGATGTTAATTCTGTATGCAGTACTTAGTTTAATGTAGCCATATACCAGCATGTATCCTACTAGAAGCATGCCAATAATAAAGGCAGCAGTTCTAAGTGCATGTGTTTTTCATGTACAACTATAGCCAGCTGCATCCATTATCGAGAAATTAAGACTGATTATGGTGACACATCTTTAGTTATATTTGGACTACCTGGGCTACAGGTAAAAAGTGTTTGAAAATAGCAGTTAGTCCAGAACAAAGCAGCAAGAATGTTGGTGGGTGCTTCAGGCAGAATCATATTTTACCAGTCCTTCAAAGGTTACACTGATTACCAATTTTTTTCTCAGACAAAATTCAAAGGATTATTGATGACCTTTGAAGTGCTAAAGGCAAGGATTTCTTAAGGATTTTCCTTCCATGCTTGCCTGCCCTTTCCTAAAATCTGATAAAGATGCCTTTCTGTATGTCCCAACTGTGAAGGAGTCCTATTTGCCTGAGACAAAAGAAGGGGCCTTCTCAGTGGCAATCCTATGGATTTTTTTGTCTCAGGGATCTCTTTGTGGTATTTCACTGAACAGGCAGCATACATTTCAGGAAGCAGTGTACATTTTTGAAGATGTTATCCCCTATCTCTGCTTTATAAAGTTTTTGAGATTTTTATATATTTTTTATTCTTTATATTTGCTCTTCTTTTGCCCTTTCCACTGTTCTGTAAGTTACTAAGAAAACAAATATTTTTATTTAGTTAATTGGATAAAAGGGCAGGTTAAATTCTAGTCCTGCTTTAGGCATGAAAGCTGGCTGGGTGACCTTGGCACAGTCACTCTCTTTCAGCCCAGCTCACCTCACAGGGTTGTTGTTGTGGGGAAAATAGGAGGAGGAAGGAGCATTAGGTATGTTCGCCACCTTGAGATATTTATAAAAATAATAAAGGCGGGATATAAAATAGATGGTGATGATGATGATGATAATTATAATTATAATAATAATAGTAATAATAGTAATAATATAATAAATGGAAGCTATAGTTACCTTTTTTATAGAAGACATTTTCATATTTACACTATAAAAGTATTTTGGAATGGGTAGCCATAAACAATAGTAATAATAATAATAATAATAATAATAATACATAACCTGCCATATACCCCACCTATTTGATGATATTGATTGTGTTGTGGGCCCAAAGATTTCAGCCATACCCATAGAATGTTCAGTCCTAGATCCATCAACTCATATGGAAGGTGGACTATTTTTATGTTAACTGTTTTCTGTATGTCTTTTAATTTTAATGTGTTTAATCTTTACAACCTTGTTTCATTATTTTAAAAACAAATAACTGAACTTCTCCTGTCTTAAAAAGCAGAATTAAAATGTATTGTGATATTTTCTTTCTTTGGCAACAAAATTTATGATCAAATTAAGAACTTATTTTTAAAGTTTGTATTGAGGTGATTTATTGTTGCTTACAAATGCATACCTACATATATACTTATTAAACGTTGCATTACAGAGATGCTAGAAGTGTGGCCAAGTAATCAACTGTTTTATGACCTCCTAGGTCCCTCAGAGTGATTGGGGGGAGGGGGTAAATCAGCTCAGAGTTTTTTCCCCCACAAGGCCTTGCAGCGACTATAGGCACTCTGATCCCTTAAAAGTCCTGGTTTTTCAAAACCAGGTCCATACTGAGTCATTAATCCACTTACTATTGGAGTGCAGCACTCAAGCTATATTTTTATGAAGTTAGAATTCTGTTCATTCAAGCTTCTCTTCACATTTGCTTGATAAAACATGTCATACTCTTGAGAAAAAGTTGATTGAGTAGTTTTGTTTTTTTGGATGCTCCCATGTGCTGTCTTCACTCAATAGGATTATACGTTTTCTTTTCATGTTGTTTTGACTGTCCCTGAAGAAACTCTTGTTTTTCTTAGCATCCTTTGTTAACTTCAGTTTATCCTACACTTTAGGTTTCCTGACACAGTCTACAAATCCAGCCTGCCTGTATGAACTCTTGTTTGGTGATCTGTTAGTGGAATTCAGCTTTGTATGCACCAGCCTTGTGTGCCAGTAACCTATTGACAGTATACAGTATATGTCAAGGGCAGTAGATGTAGAGATAGTTAGCAGAGAGACTGTGCTTTATTTATTTTCCTTGTCTAAAATCTTACTTTCACTGAACAGGCAGCATACATTTCAGAAGACAGTATACAGTATATACAAAATATAAGGGCAGCTGTCTGTACCTAACGAAGAACTTTTCAGCCACTTAAGGATACTCCCAAATAACAGCAACCAAATAGGGCATATTTTTCAACCATTATATCCAGATTAATCTTTACTTAGCCACTTGTCAATATTTCTTAGACATGACAACCTCTATTATCATTGGGATGACACTGCCAGCCAACATAATATACCTCGGAAGTGATTCATAGGTAAGTTACACTTCTCATTCTGCAAAGTGGAAGAATGAATATTCACTCCCCTTCTGGCATTCATTCAATTAATCAAATTGTATTTTGTCTGTCTGTCTATCTATCTAATCTATCTATCTACCTTTAAAAAGAAGAATGTCTTATATTTGCTGAGAATACAATAATTGACAGCAATTCCTAGAATTGGCTGAATCTTCCCAGATACAGAACACAACAGGGTTAGGACTGTGTTCAAACAGCTGACAGTCAGTGAAACATTAAAGATGATTTCAGAATTTAGATCTGTTTGGGGTTGAAATCTAGTACCTTCACTGGCCATGCTTCCCTCTGTTAGGGTAATTAGACTCAGTTGTAACTAGCTGTTGAGTATTAATACTGTCTCATTCTTGAAATCTCCAATTACTAATGAAACCCTGACAATTTTAGAGTTATAAATTTTAAAAAAAAATAACTTTCTTGCAGGGAGAGGACTGTCTTAAATTGAAAATCAGTTTCAATGTTTCTGGTTATAAAAGCATATTCCTTCCTTCCTTCCTTCCACCCACCCATTTATTTCTTGGTTCCAATTAATATAGAATTGCTTCCCTAGCAAAATAAAAGAGTTTTCTAACATCATTACATATAACAGTTTGAATTTATAACTTCACGTTTTCAGTGATCTAGTAGTTTGAACTCCAGCTAGACAATATGAATGTTTTTCAGACCTGTCTGTTAAAATATTTATTATGTTTCCTATTTTGTGTTAACAGCTATTGTCAATAGATTCTTAAAAGGATCAGATAAAGTCATGATTATAAGCAGCTGTAGCTAATAATAATTATTACCCACAGCTGCCAAAAATGCTGGCTGCCAAATGTTGTTTATCAGTAAGTGACAGATATCATCCATTTGCTCTACTTTTAAACTTTCTTTGCACATCTCATTGACCATTGCCAGAGACAAAACATTTACTTTAACACTAATTACTTTATTGTTGTTGTGAGTTACAAAATCCTACAAGCAGATGGTGTGAAGTTCTACTTCATTACAGGAGAACATTTCAAATACATTGGCTGAAACCAACAAGAGACTCCTAATTAGAATGGCCTGTGCAGATTAGTCAGGCTGTGAAAGTAAGTGGGATGTATCAGGCCTGAAAACCAGGTATCTGTTGTTATAACCTCTTTAGAGGAAGTATGAGAAATGAAATTTACAACCAGAAATATATAAATTGTTAATCTCCCACTATACATACTTGGAAGAAGTTGGTAAATGTTCCATATGGTTTCAGAAATACCATTACTGGTATATAATAGTTTTCTTTGTCTTTAGATGTGCCCAAATAATCATTGAACTCTTACTAGCTGCCTCAGTCAGTATTTGATTACATATTTTTGACATTTTGGGAGAACATTAAGTTTATTAAATTAATAATATAATTCACAAGGAAAACAAGAAAACAGATAACACAGACACCCAATAAAATCCCAAAAGAAGATAATATATTGTATAGGGTTTCATATATGCTTGTTCAAAACCATTAATAATTTACAATCCAAAAGGACTATTTATACCAAAATGTATTTGGCATTCCATTCAGCTGCAAAAGGGTTGTTTTATATGCATTTTTAAGATAATACTTTTTCCAAACTCACTTTAGTTTCAGTCAAAAATTCTACTTATTCTGTATTGAACAAAAAGATAACTGACATGCTTTAAACAAATATGATGGTATTAGCCTTTCAAGGTGACTTTTATTCACACATTGGTGACTCTTCCATTTCCACACCTCTCTGTGCCATGTCTTATATCCAGCAGGATTACAGAGAAATTGATTATTTTTGAGATAGAACTAAATCTCCAAGGAAATATTATTTATGTAAATAGAAAGATGAATAAATTACATAGAACAACCAAGGAGATGAGTAATTACCCATAAGGATAATATGCAACTAAGTGCCAAATGTAAAATACAAAAATGGATGCTGCATGTGGGGGGTTTTTATATGCTTTATCTTCAATAGTTACAGGTTTTATGTTTTTTAAAGTAAGGGGGAAAATGTAATTCAGTCATACATTTCATATCATTGTGTTCATTTTCCAAATAGTTGTATTTAAATCAGAATAATTTTGGAATTGGGCTTTGGGCTTGATTTCCTATAAGAAGAAAAGGAAAACCCTAAAGACTAAGGAAAATTGACAATAAAATTGTTTAAGCCAAACCTAAAACTGTTCAAGCTCATTTGGCATGCAGTCAATTTTATTTTATATATCAAGGAAAAAAAAAACAAGCCTACTAACACAACAATAGTTCTCTCATTTGGGGGGCTTAGGGAAGCATAAAATCAGTGGATAAAAATGCATAATACAAAATATAAGCATAAAAATGGATATATCTATGGACTATTAATACTGGCATATGGAAATAAAAAGTGGAATTTAGTTAATACGTTATAGTAACTGTTTCTTTGTGCAAGCTAGCACCATTTTAATGAAGAGAATTTATAACATAAAACAGCAATCTTCATTATTTCAGTAATAGTACCTGAATGCATATTCTTAGGAAAGTATGTCCACTGATTCACTAGTCTGGCACTAATAGTTTCTGGGCATGCTTTGATTTCTTTTTAGAAGTGTTGTTCTCTAACTACATTGATTTTACATATAAAATGGGGAGGGGGGTTGAGAGAAGAATTTGCTATAAAAAATTTAAAAAATGTCAGATTTCCCTTGAGTAGTTTCTTCTGAGAGAGGTCTGCATTGATTAGCTTGTCTGCCAGGTGTCATTCTTGTATGGTACATTTATCATTTCTACTCCTGTGAAGGAGCAAAGATATGATAAGAGAAATGAAACTTCAAGTTATCTTTTTAATCCATGTACCTGGGTTTACTTTCAAAGTGTGCATTTTCTCTTATCTTAAAAAGTGTTCTATTTACCTTGGAATAACAATATCAGAAACAGAGAGAGAAAAGAATAAAACAAGTATGCGAAAACTAAGGCTGAAAAGGGAAAAAGAGATCACACAAATGGTAATTCGAAACTCAACTTTTCACAAGCTATTCAAAATCTGCCAAACATGATATTGAATGTGTAATAAATCTAATTCAGTTAGCAAAAGCTTTATCATGGCAGAAAGGAATACTTGCAGATTTTTCACCAATGCTTCTGTATGACTATTTCATACATAATTGCTTAAAATAGTCTTCCTTTTGAGTTACTATTTTAGACAAATGCTAATGAACTGAACTGTGGAATTGGTGTTTTACTGTATCAGTATCTGGCTATAAATGGCCTAGAAATATTCTGCATGTGTTCTAGCACTAAACTATGGTTATGGACAAAGAAAGCCTTCCTGAAATAAGCTAGATGACAGGTCAGCCAATTCATCTTGCTGCTGATGAAATATTTCCTTCTGCCATAGTTCTGCCTCAAGAAACTTCATCAGATGACAAAAAGCACCAGGAGGAAGCTTTCCTAGAATCAAAAGCTGTATTCTAGGCTCTAGCCTCATGCTGAACCAATAACGGACTCTTCCATCTTTGACAGAAGACAAGGAGCCTCTTCCCAGATCTTGAGTGCACTGCTGCCTGATGGTAGAAAATTAGAAGATGTAAAAGCACAGGAGTATTTTCTATACTGAGAAACAAATGAATCAGCTAGGGTTTCTTCAGAGTAACCTGCTGATTTTTTTGTCCTCTTGTTCTTTGCAGTATTGCATGGTGGAGACAGACCTGGTAATTTCTAATAGTAGATATCCTTCAGGGATCTGTCTTGGATCCTGTTTTATTTGCTGGTTATACTCTTTCTCTGGTCACCTTGATTCATGATCAGATTTCCAATATCACTGTTACACTAATGATACTCAAGGCTCTCAGTCTTTGGGGGCCCTTGATGACAATGTGTGGTCAGATATGATGGAATGTCTTATTATAGACAAGACTGAGATTCTTGTGTTTCCCTTTGCATCCTCTACTGAGTCTAATCTTATTTGTCAGTCAGAGTGTTTCCTGACTGATGTTTCCCAATTTTCTCTTCCCATAGCCTTAGGATCTTGATGATAACCAGTTGACTTTTTACCCATTTACTAATTCTGTAGCAAGGGTCAGTATTTTTTCTCTTCATGGATATTCATAGGATCCAAGCTTGGAAGAGGGGCTTGGTTTTGGCAGAGGAGACTGCAGTGTTATTCATGTGTGACTTGATTGTCTCATATCTAGTTTTCAACTGATTTGTTTAATTGGGTTCTATTTATCTAGTTTTAGGACTTGTGTGAAAAACAAATTGTGTTTTAGGTCATATTTTTTCAGAAATATTGAAACTTCAAAAGGGTTCACAAACTTTTAAGCACCACTGTAAGTCTATACTTTAAGCCCCTAAGAAACCCAAACATTACTATGTATGTGATATATTGTTATATTCCATCAAGTTGTAACTGACTCCTGGTACTTTATGGATAAAAGATCGCCAAGATGTCTTGTCTCTCACTGTATTATGCAATTCTTGCAGATGTATTCCTGTCACTTCTAGTACTCTGTCTAGTCACTTTATGCACTGTCAAACTCTTCTTCTGTCCACCTTGCCCAGTGATGTGTCCAAAGTACAATAGTTTTCATTTCATAATTTTTCTTCCTATGGGCATTCAAGCTTGATTTTCTCTAATACTGAATGGTTGGTTCTCTTGGTTGTCCAAGCTACATCCTGCGATAGTATTCAAAAGAATCAAACCAAGAATCAATCTTGGTTTGATTCTGGTTGTCGCATACTTTATCGCTATCATATTTTTGTATCATTAATGGCGTATTTGATTAGGAACTGAGTAATTCTGAGCATTATGTAAAGCTAAAATAAAATGTTTTAAGATTATGTGGGTGTATGTGTATGAGCATGTGCATGTGCATATGCATTGTCAAGTAAAAAAAAACAGACTATAAAATGGATTCTTTCAAAACACACCAACATTTTTCCAAATTGTATGATTTCTGTTTTCAGTTCAATATTCAGTATAAAAAGAAAAAAAAAACATCATTGACTTTTCTTAATATAATTTTTTCCTACAGTAACTCTTAACACAATAGAATGTTTAAATATTACACTGAAATTCTGAAATTATTTAGTCCTGGAATATTAGCCCTTATAAGGAATCTACAAAAAAAAATCCAATTCCATGTGGGTGAGCAGCACGCTACCTTATACTCATAAATAATTTCAGCCTCCTACATCAAGGACATCTTTCACATCATATGTCTTTATATTATCCATGCACATATACTTTCTCAGATGGCATCCATGCACCATCTTTGGGTAAATACATAAAAGCTTGGCAGACTTTCAGAATTCATTTCTACCAAATGATCATGGACTATAGTTGTCATGAGTAATGATGGCAAGCAGGAAGGGGCTCCCATCCAGGGTGGAAAACACATGCATAGTACTGAGGAATTAAGCAGCCATTCAAAGAGACACAGATCAGGCCCGCCTTAGCTTTTGGGGTTTATATGTCTGGGTTTTTCCCACACTTATTCAGTTTGTTAGGATTCTTTTATTAGCAGTAATAAACACTAGAGAACTACTCCTTGTCTCAGTGTGATTCTCAATGTTAGGACAATAGTCTTTGTATGTGTTTGTGTGTGTGTGTGTGTGTGTCACACAGTATCCCAGGGCTGCTGGCCTAAATACATTATAGAAGAGATGTCAAGTCAGTCAAATTATACTGTTCATAGCAATTGCCATTATAGCAAATACCATAGGGAAAAAAGTATGTAAAATATAATTGATCCAAGATCATTAACATTAATTAAGCAAATAAATAAATAAATAAATGTAAATTTTCAGAAACATAACTAACTTTGTAGAGAAAAGTAGCCTTCTCAAAAAACAAACAAGCAAACAAACAAGAGACCCATTTAAAGAATGGAAGAACAACATCAAGGTCCCTAGAGAGAGGGTGACAACCTCACTTAAAAAAGGAAAATGAGAGAAAGGGAGTTATTTAATAGACAAGAGAAGAGCACTAGCATGAATTCTATGAAGATGAACAGCAGGGCAAGGTAGAAAGGCCTTAAAAATGATGGTGGGTAATCTTTCTTGCTCATGAGGTGGGGATGGGAACACAGGTGAGAGGGGAAATGCAGTCACTAATTGCTGAACCTTAATTTGCCCCAGAATGAACTGTCACCAAGGTGTTACCAAGGTAGAATAGAGATAAGCTGTGGAGACAGAAGAAATTATGCTGGCATATTTTCTGCCAGCATGGGAAGAAAGCACATTAAATCATCTGCCTGGATACGCCCAGAAAAGGCAAATAAGGTTATCATCTCAATGGGCAAAATTCCTGGAATGTTCACATACTGTAGATAGAAACAGAGCCATCTGGATTACAGGAGGAACTCAGAGTGAAGCAATTTAACATATAATTGAAAACTTAGATATTCTACTTCAGAAAAGAAGAGGTAAAGCTAAAGGCAAAGAAACCAATTTCTGAACAAAAGCAACTCTGGTTCAAAGTGGCTTTCTAACTAAGACATTCAACTCATTTTGGAGGATGAGTCATTAGTTTCAGATATCTATAGGGAGTATCAAACACCAGGGCAGGGGTGAGGTTCTGCATTTACTTTTTTTTTTGGTAACAGAAACACTGTCCATGTATTTTCCTGTTCTATATAAGTTAGTTATCTTGAAGGAGGATCATTAAGTATTTGTAGAGTTCTTAATGGTTGTATGTGCTTTTGTGTGAGCAAAGCTCATATGACCAAATTCAGTCTGGTTCAATAAATTTATTTAGTTCAGTCTCATTCTTGCATTTTAAAAAAAGTATTCTTGTGCTCTGGTTTAATATTACTTATTATTAGATATTTAATTAATCTTATCAGTTGATAAATCACCACTGTACCCCCCTATGTCCAAATTACATTTAATTTTGTTTCTAGGCTATTAGTATTCTAGAAGAGCTCTGTGTAGCTCAGGGTTGAACTGAGGAGCCGTTGGTGCTCTCTGAGTTAGTTGCTTGCTTGCAGATGTTTCATTACCCAACTAGGTAACATCATCAGTACTAGTCAGTGTGGGGTTTGCTCCCTGTTTATATACAGTAGCTTCCTCAGACTTACTAGCACTGATCATGTTACCTATTTGAGTAATGAAATGTCTGCAAGCAACAACCAAGCTCAGAGAGCACCAAGGACTCCACAATTCGTATTATTCTCTGTGGCTGGTTCCAAAGCAGCTTTCCTCTTCAGATGCTGAGAATTTTGACAAAATGCATCTAATTGGAGAAGTCTATGATATACAGTAATATATATTTTTGTATCTGAATGCTTGTGTATTATTTGAGTCACAGACAGAGATCCTGAATATAGTTTACAAAAATTGCATTGCATACATTTTCATATTCTCTCTCAAGAATTTGTAATCTATGTACTCCATCAAAAAGAAACAAATGTGGAAAAGCTCATGTTTCTCCTAAGGCAATATTTGGGAAAGTTTGATGTTGCAGAGCTGATGAGATCAGTTCTCTTACTCTAAAAATCTGGGTTCTCCTCCCTTTGTTATAAATTGGACTGGTTCTACTATTTTTACTGGAAGTAGTTTGCAAGAGCAACATCAGCCTTTTCTCTATGATTCTGCTGATACTAATAAGCCGTTCTGGAGAAAAAAGGAACAATCATAGCAGACAGAATTAATATAAGATAATTTAGACTTCCAACACAATATTATTAATAATAGTGATGAGTTTAGTTCTATGAGTTTCAAGACAGGTTTGCTACTCTGATCCTGCCTAGCCACTGCAGTAATTCTGGATTAATGAATTAATGATTCATTATCATATAGATATAATGATATACAGTATATCACATCCAGTGTAGTCCTGCACTTACACAGACAAGACAATTCTGATCTTTTAGGAGAGAAGACAAGCGGCAGTGAAGGCAAGTATACAGAAGGATGGAACATAATGAATGAGAAGTCTACCTCTTACTGCAATATTTTCTGCAAAAAACAGCAAAAATTTAGGTAGGCCTTTACAAAGAATATTAAGTATAGAAAAGTTATGATAGGAGATAGGAGATTGCTTGTTGGTTCTATTATTGCCCATTGTCTGTATTAATCTTAACTGACCATGCTCTTTTATGTTATTTCAACAAGAAAGAGCAGAAAAAGAGAAAACACAAACACATATCTTCAGATATTGTTTTCATTCCTTAGAATCCCCTAACTCTTGCATCTGTCATTCTGAAATAATTTGAGGTAAGATGAGGTAAGTTATATGTCATGTTAATAAAATATGCCTATAAAAAATACCAGGTCACCTTTACAAAAGAACTCTGCAAAATGTAAATTAAAATGCAGATATACTTCTTTGTTCTACTCACAACCTTCTCCATCTAAACTGTCAGCTTGTTCAATGCAGGACTTCTAGAACTTGAGTGAATTGAAAGACTTTCAGATAGGAAGCAAATTCTACAAAATCTCTATATACTCCTATGTCCTCTAGGGAAGCATAAAACAAGCCTCTACAATAAATGTCTTTAAGACCTTTAAGGAACATCTTTAAGTCCTTTCCCAGTTGGCCAAATATACCAAAAGTCCTTCAACTTTTCTTATAGAATATGTTTTCCATACTGCTAGCTTTCCTCATGGCCCTCCTGTAAGCCTTATCATCTACTTATTGTTATTTCTTAATTTACAAATGGAATTCCACTAGCTGGAGAGGCAAAAACAGTCAGCCATTAAAACTGGATATATTAAAATGCAAGAGATATATGAGAGAAATAGCAAGTGCTACTATTCCTAGGGCAACAAAATACCTCCCTCTCCCCCAAAATCTGCTTCAGCTGTACCGGCAGCATTATAAAACAATCAGCAGGGTAATACAGTAACATCTTTTGAAATACTGCTCTTTCTTGGCAGGCATGGTATACGAACACACATTTCTTAAGGCTAGTCCAGATTCTATCTCTGTTCACATGTTTTGTCTCTGATACAGTGAGCAATCACCTTGCTCTCTGCAACATACAATTCAGCAACTCTTAGGTTTTTTTTATGTCTACTTTCATTCATTTATCATGGCCTTCTCTCTGCTTCAAGGCTACCCTGAGGCATCCTACTTCCAGTCTGTGTCGAGAAGTCTTGACGTGGCCTCGAAGTATGAAATCTGAAAGCATTCTGGCAGCATTATAAAGGCAGCTGTAGGTGACCGAATGTACCAGAGAGAAAAAGATGATTTGATCCTTTTGACCCAGATTTGGTGCTTTGGGAAATTTTGTTTGCTTTAGTCTCAACTTTTCTACCTTGTCCTGCTCCCAAAAGCTTTCTTTAAAGAAAAGCATTGTTTCATAATATATCTTACTGACATTAGTAGTATAATCCAATAATCAGACTAGAACCACACATTTGCAATACATAGTTCAGTATGGCATATTAAGAAGCTTTAGATTGTGTTGTTGTAGCCTCATTTTCTCTTGCCAGATACTTTCCCAGATGTAATTGGAAGTTGTATCTTTTCTGAAAAGGAGACCGTGAGTGATTACATGTAGGTATGTATAGTGGGCAGCCTGTCAGGCTCAGCCCAAGAATGACAAGGAATCAATCCAGCCAAACTTCAGTTCTTTATTTGTGCACACCGTATAGACACCTTAAACTATAGACACCATAGAGAGGGTCTAGGGCGGGGCTACTCTGAACCTCTTTGTCTTCCCATGTTCCAGCTCCGTACTGTGTTTTCTCTTATCTTGCTCCCCTCCTTGGAACATGCTCCCTCCTTCCTGAGAACCAGCTGCCTTATTGTAGTCCATCACACAGCCACTCTGCTGTATGGAGTCACTTGAAAGGGCTACCCAGTAGCATCCAGCAAAGCATACCTTCAAAGATCCTAAAGAAAGTTGCATAAGAATTGTCTGAAACAAATGTATTAACAGTTTTCCCCAAATCAGACCAGAGTCCTGTCTACTCAGCATCTTGTTTTCAAAAGTGAACAGCTGTTGCCTTTGTATCCTCTTTGTGGGCTTCTCTTTGGCAGAATTTGTTTTGTGTTGTTTTCTTGCAGCTGGTATTTAATGGCATGTAATTTTTTTCCAGAAAGCATGATATAGTTGTCATGATTTGCACTCCATGGTTTGTCTAGTTCCATTTAAAAGTTGTCCAAATTGTTATTGGTAGCAATACCACAGTTTAGCCATGTGTCTTATAAAGAAATATTTCCTTTTACCATTTAACTTCATTTGATGACAGGTTCTAGTGTTATAAAAATGAGAAGAAAAAAAGTTTCCACATGTCTTCCTCCACACTTGTGCAGAATTGTGTAGATGTTTCTCATATCATTCTTTATTATTTTCAATAAATTTTTAATAGAACTCTGAATACATTTTATAAATATAACACATAACAGAATTGATTTTTTTTCCTACTGCAATCCCTTTCAAGTTGAATATTTCTATTTCATATAAGTTTAAATTAGGAAAAATGTACAAATAAATTACTTAACCTTATTTTTAAAATGATGGTCACCATTTATGAATGAAATCATTTTGATATAGTTGTGTTTTTAAACTCTACTCCATAATCCTTTGTAAATGTGAGTCATAGTGCTAATTGGAGTCCATCCGATTCTTCTTTCCTGAAGTATTTCTTTCAAAACTTTAAGAGCTCTATAATTAAGCACAAATTAATAGTGCTTGCATACTATTTATCAAGCAACTAATACCAGAGTTATTATCTTACAGAGATACAGTTTTAACATGAGTATGGATGGGTGAGAACATTTACTACCCCCCCTTCTCTCTGTAAACGTAATTAGCAAATTTCCTAGTAAATAGGAAATAAGCATAAGACAAGTGAAAGTTAATATTGAGGAAAACAACACTGACATATTTTTTATATCCAGGTAAACAATATCATAGTCAGTCATATTTGTGGTGATGTTGAATTAAAGTTATCCCCCCCCAAAAAAACAAACAGTTCTTGTTTTTATTAGCTACATGATAGAGATACATAATCTCTATCATATACTGTAAGAAGGCCATATGCCTTAACAAATTTAAATTTTATCTTTAAACTTAACCTTGACCTTTAACTAACACCACAGTATATTATCTTTGTTGCACACAAAATATCTTGACTGTATCGTATATATGACTCTGGACTCACTGCTGTGGCTGAATAAACAAAAAATAATCCAAAACATCTGCAGAAATGATCTCAGTATGAAAAATTATCATAACTCTGCAATGTAATCAGAATCACTTATCATTTTTAATAATAAGAAACAGGTAGCATCACTGCTTAAAAATTAGAAGTCAGTCTAAGGCAAAAATGTGGCTATGGTATATTAATTCTTTATATTTAATATTTTCCTAAATTTAATGATGAAATGGAAACAAACTAAAAATTCTTAGTTATATTACAGTACTTCTGCTTAACTTCTTTAAGGTTGCATGTGTGATGAGTTACTGCTGTGCATTCATTCTGCATTAAATGATTAATGATTACAGTTAGAAAATAATTCTTTCTTACAGTGAAAGAAAACTCACTGAATTCTATTTTTAGGCTGATTTCATAACAGCTTATTGCACTTTATAGATACAATACAATATAAAAAATCCCTTGAGTCTGTAATTCTGTATTCCCTTACCTTATATTAGGTCCACTGAAGATACAAGGGTAGAACAATTTGAGTATTTTAGTTTTAGCCATAAATACTAGGAAATCCATAAGGAGATCCACACATTTACATTTTCTAGACGTCTTTGCATTGACTATGTAAATTCTCCACCTATCCAGTATATAAGATAATTGAAGATGAAAACCATAACTATATTGCTATACTATGTGGGAGAGAATCAGAACTCATTTACAGAGATACACTTAATCATCACAACACAGAAACGTTTTCCTGCTTTTTGTTTTCTTTATGTTCAAACTGGATCTTTGTAGTTTTCAAGAAAGAGTAATTGCAGGAAGAGAAAAGGAGAGAAAAATTGTTCTGTTTGTGAAATTAACTTAAATTCTCACTCAAACTGACAAAATGAATAATTCTCTCAAACATTTGGACTTAGAAGCAAAAGAAAATGACTAGCTCAAGGAAGTTTTAATGTGCAAAGTATATTTCAGTTTATTTTCCATAAATGCACATGAAGACTTATGATGAAGAAATTAGTTGTTCTACTGATTAATTTGGATCACACATGGTATGGATACCTGGGATGCTTATCCACAATGTAGCTGCAATTGAACCTGAACTCAAAACATGGGAGGCTGAGAATCTCAACATCTTCTCCAAGACTTCTCTGTATCTTCCTGTTCTGATTCTACCTCCTACTTTGAGAAAGTGGCCATTACCTATCTTATGGGTGACACCTTACCTGGTGCTTAATCCTAATCCTGGTATGTGAGACAATCTGTGCTGTCTTTCTGGTGATTAAAATGTAATAAAGTAAAAATTAAAAATCATTTAAGTAATTCTACCCCCTGGCTACATAACATCTAAGCATGTAGCTAGAGGTTTCATCCATCTTTGAAAGAAAGACCAATCTCACAAGAGAGAAACAAAATCAAACTAGTAAAAAAAAAAAAGATAAAATGTAGTAACTTTTAAAACTTTAAATACCAAAATTCCAGCATTCTCTGTTGAAGACAAATGCAGCTCTAAAACATAATTTATGAAAGAAAATATAATAGCAGACCACGGAGGGGGGTGGGGGGGAGTCTGCAAACAATTAAAAAGTACTCACTGTAAAGGAACTAGGGCAGGGTTTTAAAGTATTATTCCAGATTCCCAAAGATTCTAGAAGAAATTATTTCTTCATGCAGAATCTGAGCTATTCATAAAAGGCTGAAAAACACACCACTGCTGAGCTTGCACTGAAGAATAAAATACAGGAGATAATGAAGCTCTAGTATAGCACAGAAAAACAAAACAAAAAAAATCAACCAAACATCACATAACTCCTGGCAAGGACCTAAGTTCCTATTTCTATGAACTTTCTACCTATTTCTTTTTGAAGTAAAGATCCTTCTTCTTCTTTTATCTGGACTTCCTTTTTTTTTTCCTGGAAATTCTGTCCTTCAGTTTGATGTTCTGGGAAATAATGTTAATCCTTTCTTTTCTCAGTGTGAGTCTAACAATTTTTGCCTTGATTTTAAATGGACAAAATCTTTGTATTATGTAAATAGAACTAGGCACTAGGCTGAATCTTTCTGTACATGATAGAAAGCATTTCTCCCTATAGAGAAAAATATAAAATTTTCCCTTAGTCTAGAAGCATTTGATGCTTCTCCTCCTACCTCTAAAGTAAAAAAATAAAGCCCAAGTATGGCTTGAAGCCACATGTGAAAATCCATAGGATTTATTTATGCTATTACACAGATTATTCCAATAAACATGGCATTCGCTTTTTAAGACAATTGTGTGGGGAGGAATCTGTAGAAAAGCAGATGTGATCTGGTAGATTGAGCGAGGCTTCCTAATGATAATGGTCAGCAGAGTACGGTAGGAGGCTTTAACATGATCTAATTTTTATTCAAGGTTCGGTTGAATAGATGATAGTTCTGTCAAGGGGGAGGACCAGGGGGCAATCTGCAGCAGGCTTCAGTGATAGTAGCACTCAGTCAACAACTAAGGCATGAAGTGGAGAAAAGATAAAAGACAAAGGTGCTCTGTCTGGGTCTGCACACATTGATTCTGTTGGCCATTGAGCACATACGGTTAAGGAAGAGGCCTCCCATAGTATCTGCCTGACTGGCAGGGTTGGTGTGCTCCAGGTTCCACTGATTAAACATTGCTATCTATTGGGGCCCCAGAAGTGCACCAACTCTGTAGTAGCACCTGTCCTCTGGAATGAAGTTCCCCACAAGATTTGAATGGCTCCTACTTTGCAGGTGTTTCAAAAAGCTTTGAAGACCTGGCTCTTTGCCCAGTCCTTTGGAGAAGATGACTGATGCCCCTTTCTTTTTTTCTGTTCCCTTCCTTCTGGATTGATTTCTTTGCCATCATTGTTCTTCTATCTCATGTTGTTTGTGTGTGTTTGTGTGTGTGTGTTTTCTATTGTTCTTTGTTTATAAATGTTTTAACTATTGTAAGCTGCTGAGAGTTGTTGGGAGTTGGGCGGTATATAAATTTAATAAATTACTATTATTACTATTAACTGAGTGCAGCATGGAGGTTGAAGGATGCTTGTAAATTAAAAAATATTATGGTACACACAATTAAAAATAAAAACAGCTTGCTTGTTCTGTGAGCTAGATATGTAAAAGATTTGAAAGTTAAAATGAGGAAAAAATGTGCCAACTTGACCTACTGTATATTAAAAGGTAAAGGTTTCCCTTGACATTAAGTCCAGTCGTGTCTGACTCTAGGGGGCAGTGCTCATCTCCGTTTCAAAGCCGAAGAGCCAGCGTTTGTCCATAGACACTTCCCATGGTCATGTGGCTGGCATGACTAAACGGAACGCCGTTACCTGCCTGCTGAAGCGGTACCTATAATCTACTCGCATTGGCATGTATTTGAACTGCTAGGTTGGCAGGAGCTGGGACTAGCAATGGAAGCTCACCCTGTCATGCGGATTCGAAACGCCGACCTTCCAATCGGCAAGCTCAGCAGCTCAGCGGTTTAACCCGCAGTGCCACCACATCCATTAGCTGTATATTAGCTTATGATAAATTTGTAAGTGTTCCGTTGTTAGTTGCTGTCAAGTCATTTATGACTTATGGTGACCCTATGTATAACAGAACAAAATGCTATTCGGTCTTGCGCCATATGCCTGACTGTTCCGATGTTTGCATCCATTGTTGTGGTAATTGCATCAATCCATTGCATTGAAGCTCTTCCTCTTTTCCACTGGCCCTCGACTTTACCAAACATTATGTCCTTTTCAAGCAATCGGTCTTTCCTGACCAAGTGCCCAAATTATGAGAGTCTAAGCCTAGTTATCTTCGCCTCTAGGGGACATTCTGGTTATATTCCTTCTAAAACTGATTTGTTTGTTCTTCTGGCAGTCCATGGTATTTTCAATAATCTTTGCCAGCATCACAATTCAAATGCATCAATTCTTCTTCTATCTTCCTTTTTTAATGTCCAACTTTCACAGGCATATGTGGCAATTGAGAAGACCATGGCATGAGTCAGATGCACCTTTGCTTTTAAACTGACATCTTTACTTTTGAAAACTTTAGATAGGTCTTTGATGGCAGATTTTCCCAGCGCAATACATCATTTGATTTCTTGATTACCACCTCCCTTGGCATTGATCATTGATCTGAGTAGACTGAAATTGTTGATGACTTCAATTTCTTCTCCCTTTATTGTGACATTGTTTATTGGTTCATTTGTGAGTATCTTCGTCTTTTTCACATTCAGGTGTAGTCCGTATTGCTGACTACAATTTTTGATCTTCATCAGCAAGTACTTCTAGTCTTCTTCACTTCCAGCAAGCAAAGTTGTATTATCTGCATATCACAGGTTGTTAATGTGTCTTCCACCAATTCTGATACCCCATTCTTTGTACATTCCTGCTTCTCAAATTATTTGTTCAGCATACACATTGAATAAGTAGGATGAAAGTATACAACCTTGCTGCACACCTTTTCCAATTTTGAACCACTCAGTATCACTGTTTTCTGTTCTAATGACTGCCTCTTGATCCATGTACAGGTTCTACATGAGTACAATTAAGTGCTCTGGAATTCCCATTCTTCGTAATATTAACCATAACTTGTTATGATCCACACAGTCAAACGCCTTTGCATAATCAATGAAACAGAGGTAAACATCTTTCTGGTATTCTTTCCATTCAGCCAAGATCTATCTGACACCAGCAATGATATCTCTTGTACTGTGTCCTCTTCTAAATCCAGTTTGGACTTCTGGTAGTTCTCTGTCGATGTAAGGCTGCAAATGTTGTTGAATTATTTTCAGCAAAATTTTGCTAGCATGTGAAATTAATGAAATTGTTTGATAATTTCCACATTCTGCTTGATCTCCTTTCTTTGGAAAGGGTATGAATACGGATCTCTTCCAGTCAGTTGGCCAGGTTTTTGTCTTCCAAACTTCTTGACATAGAAGAGTAAGTGCTTTCACTGCTGCATCTGATTGTAGAAATATCTCAACTGGTAATCCATCAATTCCTGGAGTCTTGTTTTTCGCCAATGCCTTCAGTGCAGCTTGAACTTCTTCCTTCAGTACCGATGGTTCTTGATCATATTCTACCTCCTTATATAGCTGAACATCGACTAACGCTTTTTTTATATAGTGATTCTGTATATTCCTTCCATCTTCTCTTAGTACTACCCACATCATTTAATGTATTGCCCATAGAATCTTTAAGGATAGCAACTCAGGGCTTGAATTTTCTCTTCAACTCTTTCAGCTTGAGAAATGCTGATTGTGTTCTTCATCTTTGATTTTCTAAGTCTAGGTTTTTGCATATTTCATCATAATATTTTTCCTTATCTTTCCAAGCTGCCCTTTCAAATTTTTTATTTAGCTCTCTTACTTCATTCTTTTTTCCATTAGCTTTAGCTACTCAGCATTTAAAAGCAAGTTCCAGAGTCTCATCTGACAGCCATTTGGATCTTTTCTTTCTTTCCTGCCTTTTCAATGATCTTTCACTTTCTTCACATATTATGTTCTTAATGTCTTCCCACAACTCTTCAGTCATCACTGTTTAGTACATCCAATCTATTTTTGAGGTGATCTCTAAATTCAGGTGGGATGTTTTCTAGATGATAACTTTGGCACTCTTGGACTTGCTTTAATTTTCTTCAGCTTCAGCTTGGACTTGCATATGAGCAATTGATGATCTGTTCTGCAGTCAGCTCCTGGCTTTGTCTTAACTGATAGTATTGAGCTTCTCCAGCGACTCCTTCCACAAACGTAATCGATTTGATTTCAGTGTAATCCATCTGGCAAGGTCCATGTATATAGTCGTCAACTGTGTTGTTGGAAAAAAGTGTTGCAAATAAATAAATCATTGGTCTTACAGAATTCTATCATGTGATCTCCAGCATCATTTCTGTCACCAAGGCAATATTTCCCAACTACTGATCCATCTTCTTTATTTACAACTTTTGCATTCCAGTCACCAGTAATTAACAGAGCATCTTGATTGCAGGTTTGATCAATTTCAGATTGCAGCATTTTATAAAAGTTTTCACTTTCTTCATCTTCAGCATTCACGGTTGGTACGTAAATTTGAATAATAGTATTAACTGGTCTTCCTTGTAGGCATATAGATATTAGTCTATCACTGGTGGCGTTGTACTTTAGAATTGATCATGAAATATTCTTCTTAATGATGAATGCCATGCCGTTCCCCTTTAATTTTTCATTACCAGCATAGTATACCATATGATTGTCAGAATCAAAGTGACCAATGCCAGTCTACATCAGCTCACTAATGCCTAGGATGTCAATCTTTAGGCATTCCATTTCACTCTTGATGACTTCCAATTTTCCTTGATTCATACATTCCATTTCCCAATTATTAATGGATGTTTGTAGCTGTTACTTTGCATTTTGACTTGTGCCACATCAGCAAATGAAGGTCCCAGAGGCTTTACTGCATCCACAACAGTTGGCTCTACTTTGAGAAGGCAGCTCTTCCCCAGTATCATATTGAGTGCCTTCTGACCTGAGTAAGTGTTCTAGTTTCTTGTAATCTGTTTGAACTGCTGCAGGGTATATAGCACCTTTAAGGAGATGGCACCAAACTGAAGTATTCTTCATTACCAAAAATTATTTGTTAAAAACATCACCATTTATTGCAACTGGTAGGACTTGATGAGAAAGAAAGGTGCAGGGGATGATGCTATCCTCAATTTTTATTGCTAACAAAATGAAATAAGACCACAAAACTGCAATCTGGATAATGGAAAATGGGCTGAAAACTGAATCCCTGTTTTATTTGAAGAAAGAGTGTTGGGGCCTTGGAACCTAAAACAGGGACCCTTCCCTTAGTAGACAAATCTGTGAAATGATAAGACCAACAAATTAGGAATAATGTAATAATAAAATTGATACAACCCCCAAAATAGTGTATGTTCCTGATCATAAGATATAGAGAGACTTCCTATCACAGCACAATTCATCTACATTCTTAATGACAAAATATGGTAGCCCCATTAATTGAACACAGATAGGTCAAAGATGCATTTCTCTACCTAGAGACATTGAAAAACTGCTTGAACTTAACTGGTGTGAAGAGCAGGATCTTTAAAAAACATTAATAAATATTTTAATTACATTATTAAGAACTTGTCTAAAAATCATGGAAAATATGTTTCAAAAGAACAAGGGTCTGCCTCATCATTGAAATAGCAACACTGTATATTCAGACTTTCTACAGTGGTAACCAGAAGCTTTTAAATATTTATGTCCCTCTTTCACACAGTTCAGATCGCAATACCTCTGGGTCCAAACTGATTAAAAACACCAATTCTGCAATTCTTTCAATTGTTCAGAAATAATGGAAAGCGTATTCCTAATGTTTACAGATGCCAGGACCTGGTAATCATGGACTACACATTCAGAGTCATTCTTCTTCTTGACACAAAAGATAGGAGAACTGGTTGGAGAGGAGGGGAGGTGGATAAAACATTTATGTAATGTATTGTTGGTTAAATCCTTTAGGTAAGTTAACTTTTTATTTGACATGGTGTAGTGAAGATCTGTGGGAATCTGGGCTCCAGGAAGATTATGCATTCACAGAAACAATGAGGTAGGCAAGGTCTAAGCTTTTCTAGTTAACATGTTATTTGGCAGACAAAGAAGGGAGTACTTGCTGATGGGTGATAAATGGTGGTGGGGGGGGTTGATTCTGCCAGCTATGAGGCTTGTATCCTGGGGAATCAAACAAAACTCATCCCAGTGAATATGAGGATTGTGAATTTGTAGATTGTCTATTCACAGGACTATTGAAAAACATAATGGAGCCAAACCATGACTAAATAAACAAGCAGTCAATTCCATTGTGGTGGCATATACTGTAAATAGAACTAGTTAATGAATGAATGAAGTTTTGGGGACTCCTCTTGATTGCCAGTGGCAAATTGTAGAGGTTCTGTGCACTGAATAAGGATCCTGAGTGTGCCAGTAATTATTACTCTCTAACAACTTCTTCCATCCTGGAGAATCTCTGTGGAGAGAGCAGGTTTTCATTAAATGAAATCGGTAGATTTACTAAGGCTTCATTTGTATTCTAATGCCAGTCTGTGTATGACCAGTAATAGGAATGACTAGTGTAATGCAGAGCTCTGCATATCTTGGGTCAGCTTAATTTTTTATTGCTTATCCTCTGAATTCTGAATCAAAGGGGCTGAATCAAAGAATCATAAAATGTAAGGGTTAGAAGGAACTTTGAAGATCATCTAGCCAATCTTCTTTATTTCCCAACAAGACATATCTAGAGTCTTTAAGGTATCTGCTTACAAATTGTCCACCCCCCTCATAAGTGCAAGACTTGATGCTTTGGAAGGGGAGAATCTTAGTAGGACAGTCATATACAAAGTGGTCTTCCTTTCCCATCCATACTCTAACACAGTTACTGGAGTCTTCCATCAATGGCTAAACATATCCTTTATTTCATGTAACAATATCTCTTTGAACTAGCCAATTAAGACTCTTTCATTAGTGACTTCTAGTGGGAACATGGCAGATTGAAGAGCTTTGCCCATGATGTCCACAGGCAAAACTGGCATCGTGGCAGTTTTTTGTTTTTTTTTTGGCTCAGGCTGTTTTCTCCTGAAGGAGCACTTTTCTGGACCAAGGAAAATGCTCAGAATTGAACCATTTGTCCTCCAGATGGCGAGTTGCAGCCAGATCATAAACAGTATGTGTGTGTGTGTGTGTGTGTGTGTGTGTGTGTGTAGCCTTTAGTGGCATAGGGTGGTAGGCAGCAGCATTGCAACCGAAACTCTCCCCGTGACCCAAGTTCGATCCCAGCAGAAGCTGGATTCTCGGGTAGCTGGCTCAGATTGACTCAGCCTTCCATCCTTCCAAGGTTCATAAAATGAGTCCCCAGCTTGCTGGGGAAGGTGACGACTGGGGAAGGCAATGGCAAACCACCCAGCTACAGTCTGCCAAGAAAACATTGCAAAAGCAGCATCCCCCCAAATATAAATATAAATATATTTAAGTATTTCTATTCTAAGAGAGGCTTTCTACCTTAAGGAGAAATGACCTCTCTTGGTGCTTATCATTACTTTTGTGATTAATTAAAAAATTTTTTTTAAAGTTTTGCTTTCCATTCAATACTAAAAAGGGATGAGGGTATGTTATTGTCTCCCTGTTACTATTTTTGTGCTACTTTTGAAGATTTTAGCATTTTTCCTATATGTTGAATCTGCCATTCTGAACTTTTACTTTCCTGCCACCACTTTCTCTGTGAACTGTTATATTACCTTAACTCAGTTGGGAAATTTTCCATTACCTTTCACTTCTCCCAGTTAAGTATCTAGAGGGCACCATAACTTACTGCCTCAGACATGGAGGATTTCAACCAGGCTTTCTCTGACTTTCACGAAGATATTAAAGCAGATTTTAGGCAGATATTTTCTGATTCCTGCCAAGTTATTATGCAAGACATTCAAAGCAATATGGAAAACATGTGGTCTAAAATGTGTCATCTGGTTGGGGATGATGGGGATGAACCTGAAGAATCTAAGAGCGATGGAAATGTCTCTCCCAAGAGTGAGATTCAGGCTTCTCTTGAAATCCTGAATGAAATTGGCAATGCTGAATTGAAGAACTTAAACAGAGAAATTGAGCTGGAAGACATGAGTGAATTTGACTTTCTGATGGAATGTTATGGAAAAGGAGGGGTTATTATATATGGGAAGTTCTTTGAAGAGAAGTCTGTGTTTGTGAGGGGAACAGGTGGGCTGTTTGATTTCCTTAAGAAAATAGTTCTTTGCCTATTATGGGGATATGTAAATGTCTTGGTCTATTTTGAAGTGGGTTAAGGAAAGAACTAAAAATATTTATCTGGTTGGTCTTTTGGCTTTCAATGATTTTACTTATCGTTAATGACTGGGATTATGATTATTCAGGTTTCTTCTTATTCATGTTGCTTTTATTCATGTCTTTTGTATTATTAATTATAATGGTAGACAAGTTACATGTTTTCTTATTTTTGATCTTTATTATAGTAGACAGGAATGTATAGAATAGTAGGAAGGGAATAATTAAGTAATTGTTATTTTGGGGGGAAAGATTGGGTGGTTTATACTTTTTCTTTTCTTTTAATATAAGGGGAGGGAGTAATGGTATTTAGTGATTTTTATAATGTGCTAAGTGGTTGACTTATAGAAATAATGTGATTTTTGTTTAATATAGAGTAAGGGATTGATTATGGGAAATTGCTGTATATCCTTGATGTTTAAAGTCAGAAGTTACTTTTTTTGTGATCTATCTAAAAATGTTTCTCTTGTGTTTTCATAATTTTAGTTCTTTTTTGTAGTTTTTTTGTTTTTGTATCTTTTATCTTTTTCTGAAATTCAATAAAATTCTTTAAAGAAAGACTCTTTCATTAGTGGTATAGTGACTATGGTATGAGGCTAGGACAGGAGAGATCCATGTTCAAGTTCATTCATAGCAGTGGAAACTCACTGGGTTTCACAGGGTGATTTTGCGCCAGTCACTTGTTCTCAACCCAACCTATCTTACAGAAGTGATGTTGTGGGAATAAAATGAAAGATAATCTCATGTAAGCTGCCTTGAGTTCATGGATGAAAGTTGGAATATAAATTTAACAAATAAATAAAATATTCTTGTTGAATAAGAAAGGCAGTGAATTTGCTTTGTTTCCAGTAGGACATGGATACTTAGTGTTGGAGAGTTATTGCTGCAGCTGAGATAACAACACTTCAGAATCATGGGCCAGGACAGCACTTCTATACAATCTGCTGGACTAGCTGGTTCATCATCTGGGCTAACCAATCCATCTAGGTCACCACTTGATTTTGTAACTGGAGAAAAGCACTTGTGACTTCATCAACAGTTAAGGGGTTGCCAAAGGACAAATAGCCATTGTAGTAATCCTTGAACTCTTAGCAATGGCTTTTCTTCTGTAGTGATGGAAGGAGAAATAGACTAGTTTACCAGGATTTGGCAGAAAGCCACAGATGTCCTGAAATTTATTGGATTAGCTTGACTCCTCACTTGATTTGGCAGAAAACTCACACACATAGTTTTGATAGATTGTAACAGTCACCGCTCACAAGACAAGAATACACAATAGTTTATAACTGTGATGGAATGTCTAATAGACCCCAGGAAAGAGGAGAAGTAAAAAAGAACTTTTGTAAAAGAGAAACTTCAGCCCAGGACTGGGGGAAGAGTGATTCAGAGCAACTCTGCCTTAATTTGGTTAGATGGGAGTTGAGCAGGAGAACTGTTATGATGGGTTTTCAAAATTCTGTTTGATTACCCTATTAGCATTAAAGGTCTTTACAGAAAGAAATCCAAGTGGATCTTGTTTCCTGAGTTTTCCAGCCTCACAAAGCCTAAAAACAGCCCACTATTAGTGTCAAGATGTATATGGCTTATGTATCTTTTGTGGATTAAACTTGATGTTTTTTCTTCCTCTTCTTCCAAAGATACTTAGTACAACAGTAGGTGTCAAACTCCAGCCTGTTAACCATTGATTCCTGTTTCTAAGTAGATGAAGACTCTAGGAAAATGGTAGTTAAACACATCAACGCTTCATTTGATAATGGGGCCATGAAATTGAAAGGCATGACTTCTGAGACTAACTTGAGTTTACTATTTACAAGAATTATCAACAGTCTAATGCTGAAATTTATACTATAATCATAGTAAGGTTATTATTGAACTATCCATTGCACCAAGATTAGCTATCAATACCCTTTCCTTACTTAACAATAACTTAGCATTGATACAAACTAGGAATCAAAGCAACTATGTAGCCCTGAACTAGGTCCTTTCACAGAAATCCTTGGGACTGTAGTAGATCCTTGGTACTGGTGTAGATAGTCCAATGACTTCTTTTATATCGTATGCAATTCTTATATGCATATAGTCTTCAGAATCTCCACTATGTACTACAGAGTTAGATGGTTTCTCAATCCCACTTGCATCTGATTGTATTTCTATGTAGCCTCACATACTGGGCAGTAAAATTTTCTCAGCATTTTTGAGGGGATGTATCTGTATCTCTTCAGCAAAGGATCGTTACCTTGTCGTGGTGCTGGAGCTTGAGCACCTCAATGATGCCATGAGCTAAACCGTGAAGGGCCACCCAAGACGGGAAGGTCATGACAGAGAGGTCAGACTAAATGCGATCCCTGGGGAAGGTAATGGCAACCCACCTCAGTATTCTTGCCGTGAAAACTAAATGGATCAGTACAACCAGAGATATGTCGGTATACCATCGGAAGATGAGACCCCCAGGTCGGAAGATGGTCAAAATGCTACTGGGGAGGAACAGAGGATGAGCTCAACTAGCCCCAGACGTGATGACGCAGCTAGCTCAAAGCCGAAAGGACGGCTAGCAGCCGACGGTGCTGGTGGTGAACGGCGAATCCGATGTTCTAAGGATCAACACACCATCGGAACCTGGAATGTAAGATCTATGAGCCAGGGCAAATTGGATGTGGTTATTGGTGAGATGTCAAGATTAAAGATAGACATTCTGGGCATCAGTGAACTGAAATGGACTGGAATGGGCCACTTCACATCAAATGACCACCAGATCTACTACTGCGGACAAGAGGACCACAGAAGAAATGGAGTAGCCTTCATAATCAATAGTACAGTGGCTAAAGCAGTGCTTGGATACAACCCAAAAAACGACAGAATGATCTCAATTCGAATTCAGGGCAAGCCATCTAACATCACAGTGATCCAAATATACGCCCCAACCACAAATGCTGAAGAAGCTGAAGTAGAGCAGTTCTATGAGGATCTGCAGCACCTACTGGACAACACGCCTAAAAGAGATGTTATTTTCATCACAGGAGACTGGAATGCTAAGGTGGGCAGTCAAATGACACCTCGAATTACAGGTAAGTATGGCCTGGGAGAACAAAATGAAGCAGGACACAGGCTGATAGAATTTTGCCAAGACAATTCACTCTGCATAACAAACACCGAAATCAGATTGATTACATCCTTTGCAGCCAAAGGTGGCGGACATCTGTACAGTCGGTAAAAACAAGGCCTGGAGCTGACTGTAGTTCAGATCACGAACTTCTTCTTGCACAATTTAGGATCAGACTAAAGAGATTAGGGAAGACCCACAGATCAGCTAGATATGAGCTCACTAATATTCCTAAGGAATATGCAGTGGAGGTGAAGAATAGATTTAAGGGACTGGACTTAGTAGATAGGGTCCCGGAAGAACTCTGGACAGAAGTTGGCAGCATTGTTCAGGAGGCGGCAACAAAATACATCCCAAAGAAAGAGAAAACCAAGAAGGCAAAATGGCTGTCTGCTGAGACACTAGAAGTAGCCCAAGAAAGAAGGAAAGCAAAAGGCAACAGTGATAGGGGGAGATATGCCCAATTAAATGCAAAATTCCAGAGCTTAGCCAGAAGAGATAAGGAATTATTTTTAAACAAGCAATGCGCGGAAGTGGAAGAAGACAATAGAATAGGAAGGACAAGAGACCTCTTCCAGAAAATTAGAAACATTGGAGGTAAATTCCAGGCAAAAATGGGTATGATCAAAAACAAAGATGGCAAGGACCTAACAGAAGAAGAAGAGATCAAGAAAATGTGGCAGGAATATACAGAAAACCTGTATAGGAAGGATAACAATATCGGGGATAGCTTTGACGGTGTGGTCGGTGAGCTAGAGCCAGACATCCTGAAGAGTGAGGTTGAGTGGGCCTTAAGAAGCATTGCTAATAACAAGGCAACAGGAGACGACGGCATCCCAGCTGAACTGTTCAAAATCTTGCAAGATGATGCTGTCAAGGTAATGCATGCTATATGCCAGCAAATTTGGAAAACACAAGAATGGCCATCAGACTGGAAAAAATCAACTTATATCCCCATACCAAAAAAGGGAAACACTAAAGAATGTTCAAACTATCGAACAGTGGCACTCATTTCACACGCCAGTAAGGTAATGCTCAAGATCCTGCAAGGTAGACTTCAGCAGTTCATGGAGCGAGAATTGCCAGATGTACAAGCTGGGTTTAGAAAAGGCAGAGGAACTAGAGACCAAATTGCCAATATCCGCTGGATAATGGAAAAAGCCAGGGGGTTTCAGAAAAACATCTATTTCTGTTTTATTGACTATTCTAAAGCCTTTGACTGTGTGGACCATAACAAATTGTGGCAAGTTCTTAGTGGTATGGGGATACCAAGTCATCTTGTATGCCTCCTGAGGAATCTGTATAACGACCAAGTAGCAACAGTAAGAACAGACCACGGAACAACAGACTGGTTTAAGATTGGGAAAGGAGTACGGCAGGGCTGTATACTCTCACCCTACCTATTCAACTTGTATGCAGAACACATCATGCGACAAGCTGGCCTTGAGGAATCCAAGGCTGGAGTTAAAATCTCTGGAAGAAACATTAACAATCTCAGATATGCAGATGATACCACTTTGATGACTGAAAATGAAGAGGAACTGAGGAGCCTTATGATGAAGGTGAAAGAAGAAAGTGCAAAAGCTGGTTTGCAGCTAAACCTCAAAAAAACCAAGATTATGGCAACCAGCTTGATTGATAACTGGCAAATAGAGGGAGAAAATGTAGAAGCAGTGAAAGACTTTCTATTCCTAGGTGCAAAGATTACTGCAGATGCTGACTGCAGTCAGGAAATCAGAAGACGCTTAATCCTGGGGAGAAGAGCAATGACAAATCTCGATAAAATAGTTAAGAGCAGAGACATCACACTGACAACAAAGGTCCGCATAGTTAAAGCAATGGTGTTCCCCGTAGTAACATATGGCTGCGAGAGCTGGACCATAAGGAAGGCTGAGAGAAGGAAGATCGATGCTTTTGAACTGTGGTGTTGGAGGAAAATTCTGAGAGTGCCTTGGACTGCAAGAAGATCCAACCAGTCCATCCTCCAGGAAATAAAGCCAGACTGCTCACTTGAGGGAATGATATTAAAGGCAAAACTGAAATACTTTGGCCACATAATGAGAAGACAGGACACCCTGGAGAAGATGCTGATGCTAGGGAGAATGGAAGGCAAAAGGAAGAGGGGCCGACCAAGGGCAAGATGGATGGATGATATTCTAGAGGTGACGGACTCGTCCCTGAGGGAGCTGGGGGTGTTGACGACCGACAGGAAGCTCTGGCGTGGGCTGGTCCATGAATTCACGAAGAGTCGGAAGCGACTAAACGAATAAACAACAAATCTGTATCTAATCTATATCTTTTTGAGTCCACTGGAGTATAATGCCTTCAGTTGTTGGTCTTTGACATTTAAACTCATTCTCTCACAGACTCCTAGAGTCTGGAAAGCTAGTGCTACACTTTTCATTTCAATTTGTAATGCTGGAATTAATGGACACTACCAAGAACTGTTTAGTTGCCTTCCACTGGAGTTGGTAGCAGGATAAAAATGAAATAACTTAATCCTGAATTAGTGAACAAAGGCCTGATAATAACATTTAAAAATGCTTGTTGTGATTCCAGGAACAAAACCCTGTTTTGCTTTCACAGCTTGTAAAATATGTCAATGAAATAGCAGAAACTAATTCATGGCCAATATTTATAGTTAAGAATTTTGCCTTCTAAGGAAATTTAAAACAGAATACAGAAGCCAGATGAGGAAGAACTCAAAAACTGATTTTTTAAATATTTTCATGTGCTTCTGTTTTAAAAGGATGATTTTATTTAAAATAAGACATTACTTATTATAAATAATTTATTCAATATGTAAATATAGTATCATTCTTCTCCAAGAAACAGAAAGATTTTAAGGAAAAGAAATTACTTACACTCATTTTATATTGGCTGGTTTTGCTTTCACTGTTCTGAAATATCTGAAGATAACTGGTTAAAATTAGAAGTCATAAAGCAATATGTTATGATGGAAAAGCAATTGTATACCAATGGACAGTTGTACTTTCTAACAGATGGACTGTTGGTACCATTTCATGATCCTTATCTTCTTGTGTTGGAGAAAAAGTGAAATAAAATAGAAACAAGATTATACATTGGTGTCAAATTTTCTCCATGCTAAATTTCAGACTTGCTAAACTGGCAGTTCAGCTGTTGATAAGGGCAGGGGCTGTTATATGCCTTTGTCATCTGTAAATGTGACCATTGTTTCTGAACTTTTGGATCTTTACTGAACTAGAAATGCAGTCTCTCTTATGGCTAAAATATTATTTTTCACTATGCCTATAGTTTATCTACAAGGCTTTAATGAGTTAGGATCATACAGTATGTCAGGTTCCATTATTTTTAATTCAGCTAGCACACATTCAAACACTCCTATTATCAGACTGTTGCATATACAATTTTATTATCTTGTGGAAGGAGAACTTAGTGCCTCTAGATTTGGTCAACCCACCATTAAAGAACCATTTGTTCTTTAAACGTTTCACCTGATACTGAGGATCTCAGCAAGTGCATCCAACTATAACTTTTTACAGTTTTCCCCTTCCTCTCCACCCATTCACTTTTCCTTCACAACAGAAAATTACAAGCATATTATTTAACAAAATATCAAAGATGAAGGGGTGAGGGGCATACTAGTTGATACTTTTACAATGTTTTTAGCCTTTTCATATAACATAGATATTTTGTATTTTAATTTTAATTGTATGGTATATGTAATATTGCTTTATCTTTTGTTTTGTCACTGTTTATTTTACATGATTGCAGTAACTCCTGGCTATAAATAACGAAACTGGTAATTAACTTACTTTCTCATGGATTCCATCAGCATAGTTCCCCCCCCCCCAAGAGAGTTAATGAATGAGGGGAGGGTGGCAAGAAAACTTCTCCCATAATCTATACCACATGGACTTTCCAGCTATCTAATGGATCATGTTACAGATATTTTGAGAGCATATGAAACATGAATTAGTTTAATATTACCATTTCTAGATTAACACATCTAGATATTAACTAAAGAAACTTTTCTGATAGGAACCTAAGTGTTGTAAAGTTTGTGCTATTTTATAAATGAAATTTCATATGTTAAATATGACTCTATCCTGCCAATTCAAAAATGGAACATAAGTTGATAGAAAGAATGCTCTGTTTTTCCTATGAGACACTCCAGGAGAGAAGAACACAAGTACAATAGTGAATCCTCCTAAGGTTGAGAAATTATTTCTGCAATATGTTCATACATAACTCATAAGACATATCTATTCAATATACTTGAAGCCTGATGGGCTTGTCATGCAGAAAATAGTAGGAGAAAATTTCATCTTGTTCACAATAAGCCATTCTGAATTCTTTTTTGACTGGTTTGTTGCATTTTACTTAAATAATTAAGACCATCTGTTCTGCTATTACAAAGTTCCAAACATTGTGGCAGGCGTGGATATAATTGCAAATCATTAAGCATCATTCTTCAAAAATAAATATGTACTTCTAAAATTAACATAGGGAAATGTGTGTTCCTACACAATGCGTAGACTATATTTGACCCAATAAATACATTTTATCAAGCATTTCACAAGCCTTATGTTTAGAAGCCAAGGATCCTCAGTTGCAGATGCTCCTTAGTATGATTATTCTTATTTTTTAAAAGACAAAAATAATTTGAATTTCATCTATCCTTGTTCATACTTTTCTGATAGTCAATTGATTTACACAAAAAGTACATGTTAATAATGCATAAGAGTATCATTTTTAACATACTAAAGTTAATATTATTGGAGCATTTTTCTGATTTTTTATATTAAATTTTTCTTTTGAGTCTAAGATAGAGATAACACTTTCCAAAATACAATGATTTGTAAGACATATTACAGTGGTGTATCTATCCAGTTAAAATCAGATTTTGATGTCACAAAGTACCATCATCATTTGGGATGGTTATTATGAACTTCATTACTTTTTGGTTTTGGATAGGGATTTCTTTGAAATTCTTTAGCTTGCATGAGTGCTGTTATGTTTTCCGATACATGTCTCTAAGTGCTCTTATACGTTTCTCAGTTTCCCAGTGTTTGGAATAATTTTATAAAGCAGAATGAAATTTAGCTTAATTGTTTACATGTAGTTCTATGAAAAAGTAATACAACTTTTCTGATTTTCTAAATGTTTGCATATCATTGCCACTGAAAATTATAAAGTTTCATGTAGTTACTATTATCTGACAGAGTCTGAGTGCTCAAATGATTCCAGAGTTTGAAGTTTGTTAAATTTATTTGATACAGTCTTCTCTGCCATGGTCCCACCCTGTGGAATACATTGTCCCCAAAAGTGAGGCAGGCTTCCATTCTCCTGGCCTTCCGAAAGGGAGTGAACACCCTTGGTCTGCCACCTAACTTGGGGCGGAAGGGGGTAATCAGTCATGGGGGTGGTTAGCACCTTGAAGAGGCCATGGGAATTATATGTATTTAAATTAAGATCTTTTGATTCTCCATCTTGGATTTTATACTTTATATTTTTATGAAGAATTTTGTTTTTATTGTATTTTAATCTCTAGTTATTTTAATTTTCTTGTAAACTGCCCAGAGTCTCTCTTAGTGAGATGGGCAGTGATGAAATATGAAAAATAAAGAAAGAAATGCATGAATATTTGAGGTGCCCATCTGAAAAATCACCTTCATAGTTCAGTCAATTCAATAAACTGAAACCATGTGATGCCCTGCTCAAAAGAAATATCTGAAGACCTTTATTGAAAAGAAGTCATTGATACCTGTCAGTCTGGAAGAAGTTACAAACTTACTTACAAGGATATAGTCCTGAAATGGTAAAGATTTGGAACAATAGTTACTCTTTCCAAGGACAAGGCTAACTAAGCACTGATAATTTACACAGGCATGGGCAATTCAAGCTGGTCTATAAAAGAGAAAGTGGGAGAAGAGTAACTATTGTTACTCTTTCCAAGAGTAACCACCTATCAGAATCACTCCAAAGATACAACATAAAATCACCTAGGAAGCCATAAAGAAAAACTGATGTGCATCTCAATTTGGCCAAAATGCATTCTCCAGACTTCTGGAACGATGTTCTGTGGACATTGTGATGAATTCTTTTTGGGAAATAGTACAGTTCACAGATAAGCAGTAAAGTTTTGTCCTGCTTTGTTGTGGAAAGGGATAAATTCATAAAGTAACATACAAAGTTACTAGGTTACTAAGCATCTTATTCTTATATACTTATAATGGGTTTTTCTTTTTCTATAAACTTTTTCTCTTCTCCCACTTTCTCTTTTATAGACCAGCTTGAATTGCCCATGCCTGTGTAAATTATCAGTGCTTAGTTAGCCTTGTCCTTAGCTGCTCTCCTCAGCCTGGGTTCTAGCATTCTTTTAGCCATCCAAGTTAACTGTCATGGTTGCTAGCTGGCATTTTTAAGCTTCTTGGTCAGATGTTTGTTACCTCTAGCTTGAGGTAGTGGTTAGGGTGTTTCTCAGTTTCTGTCTGGGAAAGGAAAAAGTTTGTTACCAGTTCTGACTGTCTGTTCTGTACAAGTTGGCAAAGCTGCTGGGCTCTGCCTTGCTGTTCAGTTTGAGACTGCTCACATACTGAACCATACTGGTGCTGTACATTTACTAAGCTGGCTTTGACTGGGCATACTGTGCTTTGTTTAGCTTTTACCTGCAACTTTTGCCTGACGGTTCAACCTTTCTCCTTCTCTCCAACACATGCAATGTGTCATTTGAATATGCAATGAAATGCCCTGTCTCCTCTGCATATGCAATGCCTTCTCTGGAAATATATCCAGCTAAGGATGGTGTAACCAGTTTTTTCAATCTAAGAGGCAACTACTTTTTTAGATTGGGACATGCAGGTTCACAAAGTAAACTAAAAGCACCAAACTTTGATGTTATTTGTTCAGAGTTTCCTTATAAATTAGTAGGACCCACAGGAAGTTCTAATAAGTCTCCATGGCAAAAGTATGGAAACATTCAGAAAATCTGAAAGTCCACAATTACTTTCTACAGAACTGTTATCAAAGTAGATTTCATGTTTTTTTTTAAAAAAATCAGTGGATGGATTTCCAGTTCAGTGTGATAAAGGAGCTTCCTAGATCATAAGGCTGTGTATTTCAATCTTTTCAAAACATGGAATGTGTACTACTATGAAGTTTCTGTTGAATATGTACAAGAACAAACAAGACACATTTGAGCTGCACTTGTCCCATGAATATTTAATGTTAATAGTGTGTACAGTTCAGCAACTGTTACTCACATAATAAATTGAGTAGGATTCTTGAAATAAAATATTCTGTAGTTTAGTTCAGGTGAATAATGTAGCATCTCTATAACTTTTGGGAAAGAATAGAGGCATTCTGAAAAGTATAATCTTTTATGTGCAAAAGATAAGTATACTTTTAAATAAATCTATTAAGTAGGTTGTCATATTAGAAAAGTAATTGCCAGCGTATTCAGTCCCCCTCGCCCCACCATCTTACTGTTGTGTTCTCTGTTGGAGATGCATGCCCTATGGCTAGGAAATGAGAAGTGAAGTCAAGTAGTATAGAGGAGGAGGAGGCTATTTTTTTAAAAGGAGATATGTGGAAAAATGCATTTCATAAAAATACACTTTCTCTGGAAACCTTAATGAGGATTTTTCTTCCTTGCGTGAAACCTGAAAGTTCTAGCCCGACTTTCGGTATTTAGACTGGTTTGTCATGTTTTGTGCTGGTTAAGTGACCAAATAAACAGCATTTTATTTTATTTTATTTCATTTCATGTTTTGTTTTAACTGACCAAGTGAATTTGTTTTAATTGTAATTGAATTGATTTGATGTGTGTATTAGTTCTGATTCTGTTTTATTATTATTACTATTATTATTATTATGTCCCATTTTTATAATATCTATCTACTTACCTACTAATTTACTTAAGCTATAATAAAAGAAAACCCAAAAGTCTATCCAATTTTTTTAGTTTTTGACAGGAAATAGAGATAGGATTTTAGGTATAGGGAATATAGATTTCAGGAATTATCCCCTATCTTTTATCTTGTAATTTAAAGCATTTCTTTGACTTAATTTGTCTCATTGCTGTGAATATTTTGTTTCCTGGAAAGTTTTTTTTTAAAAATTTCATGTTTATTATGTTAATTTTACCTGTTTTATAGCAGTGTAATGATATAAAGGAAAGTTAAAGATTTCTTTGATCGATGCCTTCTAGATATGTTAGGACTAAAAATTCCCAAATTTCAGGAACTGTAGCTAGTGGAATCCTGGGTGTTTTATTTCTAACCCACACGGACTGCACCAGGAACATTGGTTTGGGATCAGGGTGCCTTATTTACTATTACTTATTTAAGAAAGAGATGATCGATATATTCATCAGTTTGTCATGGTATCCCACTGTTACACATCTTTTTCATGAGGGGTAGGCAACCTTTTCACTTGCACATTTGGACTGTTGATAACCTGTCCCAATGTTCTCTTAGAAAATGTTTATAATAGAGAGACTTTATTCATAAAGTCTTTCTGTTATAAAGCCACTACCATGAATATGGTCAATGCCAAAAACACTCTCTTACCTGAAGTCAAAGTAGTGAAGATAGTTCATATCACCTAATATAGAGAAATTACATAGCATACCAATTTGCCTTTATATTTATTTAAAGGCAGATAAGCACTCTTCTAAATAAACACTGTATTGTATCAGCAAGCCATTTTTCTTTTCTAAGAATTCTTACGGAGTCTATGTGGAACACAGAGGCATCTTTAGAAATAAAGGTCATGCTGGGAACTAGTAGTTTACTCTGCAGCATGCTAGCTTCCTATCTCACACACACACACACACACACACACACACAGGATCACTGGAGTTATGGAGCTGAGCAGTACAATTTACAGTACTTGTTGGAGTGTTGGGTTCGGGGATGGTTGGATGTGCAATCTGACAATTCATATTTTACTGCTCAGTTATAAAACTACTCTTTTTCAACACAATGTCTTTAAGCAGGTGAAGTTTCAAAAACTGATTTGAGAACTGAAGGAATGTGATATTTATGTCTACCTGGGTGGCAAACAATGATAAGAAGTCATGAGCTTTGTTCTTAGATTCTTGCCATGATTCTGCATTCATAAGCATTACTTTGAAACCTTGGGCATCATTTCATCTTGTGTTGTGATTTATCTTCTTTATATACCTTTCCCTTGTTAAGTGAATAGAATGTCTAGCAGGCCCTGAAACATGGGGAAGGAAACATGACTGTTGCAAAAGAGACACTTCAGTCCAGGGTTGGAGGAAAGCATGAGAAAAAGGGTCAGAGTAATTTATATGCTAAGTTGAGCTGGAGAATGAGCATCATTCTCTTTCAGGATTCTATCATCCAATTAACAATAAAGATATTTCCAAAAGTCTAAGGGATTCTTGTTTCTTGAATTTGTTGGCTACTAAGAGCTTGATATTAATTGATTACCTCTTAATATAACCACATTGTAACAAGAAAGGGGGTGGGGAAACCTTCAGAATAATTTTATTTAATGTTTAGCAATTATCTGATCTGTTTCTGTCTCTGTGTTTTAAATCAATGTTATTATTATTATACTTTCAAAACAAAATAAATGTATATTAGAAACTGAGTAATTTTGCCTCATTCTTGGTTTAAATTTTATCAATACCTGGCTTTTCACAATCTGAACAAAGCCTTAGTGCAAGTTAAGATACAGCTCTTCAGCTTCAAAGAGTGATTATATTTTTATTCAAGCCTTTTATATTGACGTTATCAATCTTTCAATCTGAATAAACATCAGCATGCATTTCTGGTTAAAATAATTTAAAAACAGCTAGTGCTACAATTAGTAAAAATAGGAAACTTTATTTGAAGCTGTATGGATGCAAAGGTTTTGGTTTCTTTAATACACTCAGGGATATTAAAGGCATTAATTGCATTCTGGATGATCATATAAAATACTCTGATTTAGTTTCATGCTGTGTTTGGAATCTCAAGTGAATTATTTTGTTCCACATCTTTTTTAATACTTTTTTTTTTCAAATGCAGAAGTAAAAAATATCTGTGCTATGTAGGGATGTCTTCCTGTTGAGTGTAAAACTCCCATCCTCTTTGCTTTTAATGGCAGCTGTGTGTATTGACTGTAGACTCCTCTCTGCTAGTGGTCAATGCAATACTAATGTAGCACTGTTTCTCAATTTTATAGCTATCAATGTTCAGAATAGTGGAAAAAATTGGATACACAAAGAAGAATTATTTTTATTTTTAGACTTTTATTGTCCTTGATGCTTTGTGAACTGCTTTGAGAAAGTTGGGCTCTTTAAAAGATGGTACACATTTTTATTTTCCAGTTAACGTTACTTTGCTTAGTAATTTAGGAAGCATATTCCAAGCCTTTAGAATACACATTTAAATTGATTAGGAATATCAACTGCCCAATAGTTATGTGACCTTTGAGCCCATAGTTTATCAAGTTCTGAATTAATAAAAAATCCTTTCATTCCCTCTTCACATAAATAAAATAGCTTGCTAGTGATTTGCACTCTATCACCCATATACTTCTTTACATTTGTCCAGCATTTGCAAAAAGAGAGAGGGAGAGAGGGAGAGAGAAAGAGAGAAAGAGAGAAAGAGAGAAATAGAAACTTACCAGTGACCAGTTTAAAAAAACAAAGCATGCCCCTGGACACAGGAGCTCTACATCCTTCATAGAGTAGCAGTAAACTATTATTCATTCTTCTAATTCTAAGACTGAAAAGAAAAACTGGAAGACTCTCACCCTGTAATTGGGGAGTCAGCTACAGGGTGTCAATAGTTGTCAGGCGCCTGACAATAATTATTTAGACCCAGCACAGGTGACTACCCAATTCAGAGAAGGAGTTGGATACTCAACTTGGAAGAGTCCCACGTTCTAAAGCATGTTGTCCACTAAAGAGGGCTGAGCAGCAGAAGGGCATCATCCCCTTTAATTAGACAAGGCCTTGAACTCCAGCTATTTAACAACACTCTCTAAGCTCTCTCTTTTTGTTGGAAACAGCAGTGGATTACCAGAACTGTGTTCTTCTGAGATCTCATTCTTGGTTTCTCCTGATCCTTTGCCCTGCAAATGGATTTTAAGTGTACAACCTCTGGACTAGATATTGTGGACTACAGTTGTTCAGACTATTGGACTACATCAAGACTTGCTCAGTTTGGATGTGTCTGACCCACTGGTATATGTTTCAGGCAAGGGATATTTGCAGCCCTTTCCTGTTTAATTTACAGTGCAAACTTCTGGCATAATCTTTAAGAGATTTATGACCAAGTTAATAAAACAATTCAAAACATGCTAATTGCCTCTTGCTTGTTGCCATTTAGCCTAGTAGAGTACCAACCTGCATGCAAAAGCTCTTGTGAATGGCCAATTGTGATGGTACAGTGGCAGAACAAGAAATGTGCTTTTGTAAAATCTTCTGAATGACTGGATACTACATTAACCCTGCATTATAAAAACTCTTCTGAGGAGCAAAACTTTAACCCAGGTGAATGAATTTTCACCTGAAGTAGCACAGTAAGGCTTTTTGTAACTTATTTTTCTGTTGTATTGTAAAGATATTAAGTGTTCGAGGATCCTTTGAGATTTAAATTAATTTCAATAACAAAAATACTACATTAATTTGTTTTCTTTAAATATGATTTAGAATTACTAATTCAGTACAGCTTTTTCCCAGTAGCCTTTAATAAAAAGACAGAGACAGGTTTATCGAAAGAATCTTAATTGTTCAGCATTCTACTGCTGTTTCACTTATTTAGAGCTTCGGTATTAATGAGTAAATTGCTACTTATAGAACTTGGTACCTCATTCTAATATCTACACTGGATTTTCCCATCCCCCATTTTTAAAGTTCTTTATTTTTAATTTGCCGATCAACTGAACATTGCACTTGTGATCAAAAGTGTGGCCATCCATGAGATTACAGTCTTTCCTAATATTTTCTAGGAGGAGGAGCTTTTAATCGTGTCTGACCTTGTATAACAGTTTTAAGGATACAAAATGATATTGCAAAAATGTGTCTATACTGGTTAACTCCAGTATATTCCTTTTTAAGAAAAGCTGTGCTGTGGTGAAGAAACACATTCAGGAAATGATCAGATCAGTGACAAAAGAGATGGGCAAAGCTGTTAATGATCATAGCAGGCATGAACTTTATCATGAGCATTTTAGTATAATAGACTGACATTTTCTGGATCACTAATTGAATGGTGTGATTTTAATCCTTATAATGCTACAAAGTTGTATTCCTGTATACAAAACTGAAATAAAATATCAGTCAAAATATGTCATTGTTGAGACAGAAGAATTTTCCTTTGTGTGTATATACCTACATAATCAGTTATTTATTAACAACTGTGGGGGTTTTTTGTAGCAGGAAGGAACAGGGATGTGCTCTATCAGTGACACCCACATCAGCCTGCCAGATCCCCAGAAGCAAGTTACACCAAGGCAGGTAGATAGCCTGGCACCTCCTGTTCCTGAATGGGGATGTTCATTCTACCTAGACTCTGGATGGGGGAACAGAAAATACCTCTTCTAAAGGAATGAGCTTTTAAATAAATGGTGCCAGTTGACCCCTTTTAACTAGCGTTACCAAGCACAGGTAGCTTTGACATCTGTGAAACTAGCCTCAAAGCCTAACAATCAACAGAACATTTTAAATGACTTAAAAAACAACAACAACAAAGTACTGTAAGGATTTTGTGTAATAGTTTAACTGCTATAAATGGCATGAGACTATGATCTGCAGACCGAGGCTAGCTGTCAGTAATTTGTAAACAGCCTGTCCAAACAAAGGGATAGACAGAACATTGGAGTGGATATAAAATTACCGCCAAATTAAGCAAGCAACACTTATAAAATAAAGAATCCCTGACACAACTACATAAGTGTTGCCTACAATTTTACCTTACTGGTTCCGGTTCTTAGGCCCACTCACATGAAATCTAACTTCTTCAGTCCTTGCTTCTCACTGGTACTCCCAGGCAAGATTAACTGAAAATGTAGAAAATTCTAATTTTCCTTCCCCCAGAATCCCATTAGCCACCTCTCACTAGAAAGGACAGTGGCTGTCAGCAGGACTTTTAGTTAGCAGATTACTAAAAATTCACAGTCTGCTTAAGAATTAATTTCCTTTAATGTCATTAATATGCATAAATATTTAAAATATTTAGGAAGGGAGTTTTTAGTTCAGATAATCTTCTAGATCTCTTTTGTTGCACCTACAATATGCCATGAGCTAGCTTTGTTTGAAAAATTGAACTGATTTCCATTCTTACCACATATGTTTAATATTCCTGGAAAGTGCAAGAATAGAAAACAAATTGCACCAGAACGTATTAGTAACTATTACAGCTTGCATTTCTCTACTTTACTTTTACTTCTTCTGACTGTTTTAAACATTCAAGAAAGGGAAAAGGACTACTAGTAATTTGTGGAACTATCCACAAGAAATTAAAGGGATAATTGGACAAGAAAACACTTGACAGCTTCTTCAAAGCCATAGGGACAGAGTGAATGAGAAGGAATATTTAAGGATTCCACCAAAATGGATATATACATTTGTTTATGTGGGCCAGCCATAGACTGAGATACTGCCACAGACTTTATATTAGAACATCTAACAGACTAGTCCTTCATCATTGGAAAGACAATTTATGGTCCCCATTATTCTATGACTAGGAGACCTGATGTTATTTGCAACTTATGAACAAGTTGTTTATGGACAATGATTATGTATGGACAATTACAGTGAAATATGGCAATCCTTTATTGAAACTGTTATGAAAATATCATATACTGTATACGAGAAGACCTTATACCTATATTTTTGTTGCTATTGTTGCATAGTTTATTTTCCTTTATTTTTTCTGTTTTATTAAGTATTTTTTTTAAAAAAACATAGATACATATGTTGGCATTTTTTTTCTGCTCTTGGCTACCATGGTAATTAAGTACTTCCTTAAGCATCGGCCAGGTGAAGAGGTTGAATTTAATTGTCCTCAGTTTAGGTGTTAATAGTTGCATTGCCTGAGGGGAAGGCAGTTTGCAGGACTTTTGTTTTAGTTTTTAGCCTTGCAGCTAAGTAAGCAGCTTCCTCCCTGCCTTCTCTGAGAGCATGTGTGAATGCACAAGCCTGTAAATATGTTTTTGTGCTTTCTGTAAATAAATTTATTTTTATAGAAATGCCTGGTGTGTGATTTTTCTGATCTCTCTGGGCCAAATGCTTTCCAGCACTCTGCAAGAAGATACACATACATGCACATACACACACATCCCAGATTGTTGTTTACTGACAGAAGAAAAAAAATTATAGCTGCTTTCCATGGTTCACTGATTTTATAGAAAACAGACATGTAACAGGGATGGGGAAAATTAATTAATTTGGTTTATATTTTATTTTGCACTTCCCAAACCAATATAAAATATGCTTTTTCTTTTATGTTGATAGCATTTTTTACTATTTATTTCTACACATTTGCAAGGCAGTTCTCAGTTTCAAAAACAAGTGCAAAAAAGCTGTGTATTCAACCAAAATGTGTTTATATTCATGTGTCATATTTACAAACTTTGGTCCTTCTATCATCACACTTGGAGCTGATATCCAAAAAATTGTGAATAAAATTGCATGACAAGAATACATCTGTTCTATATTTGGAATTCATTAAGGCATCAAATATTGTGGACTTCTCACACATAGGAGCTGGCCAAAGCAGTTATTATAAAACACTGAAAATATTAGCCTTCATCTGATTTGCAGATTGTTGAAATACATGTCAACTTATTTTTTTTCAATGAGGTAGCAGAAATAAGCACTTTCACACAATATGGTCACATTTGGGGAGAAAAGTTCTTAATGTTCCAATCTTTGTTCTTGATAGTTTTTAAATTGTAAAATTACATCCCATTCTTAACACAGATATATGTGTACAATTTTTCTTGGTAGATTGTTTGTTATAATAAAAGAAAGAAACATTTTAAGTATCATTTCTCTTGCAATAATGGATATACTGACAAAGTTTTGTACAGATTGTTGTTGTTTATTCATTCAGTCACTTCTGACTCTTTGTGACTTCATGGACCAGCCCACGCCAGAGCTTCCTGTTGGTCATCAACAACCCCAGCTCCCCCAGGGACCAGTCCGTCACCTCTAGAATATCATCTATCCATCTTGCCCTTGGTTGGCCCCTCTTCCTTTTGCCTTCCACTCTCCCTAGCATCATCATCTTCTCCAGGGTGTCCTGACTTCTCATTATGTGGCCAAAGTATCTCAGTTTTGCCTTTAATATCATTCCCTCAAGTGAGCAGTCTGGCTTTATTTCCTGGAGGATGGACTGGTTTGATCTTCTTGCAGTCCAAGGCACTCTCAGAATTTTCCTCCAACACCACAGTTCAAAAGCATCTATCTTCCTTCTCTCAGCCTTCCTTATGGTCCAGCTCTCATAGCCATATGTTACTACTGGGAATACCATTGCTTTAACTATGTTGTCAGTGTGATGTCTCTGCTCTTGACTATTTTATTGAGATTTTCATTGCTCTTCTCCCAAGGATTAAGCATCTTCTGATTTCCTGACTGCAGTCAGCATCTGCAGTAATCTTCACACCATCACTGCTTCTACATTTTCTCCCTCTATTTGCCAGTTATCAATCAAGCTGGTTGCCATAATCTTGGTTTTTTTGAGGTTTAGCTGCAAGCCAGCTTTTGCACTTTCTTCTTTCACCTTCATCATAAGGCTCCTCAGTTCCTCCTCGCTTTCAGCCATCAAAGTGGTATCATCTGCATATCTGAGATTGTTAATGTTTCTTCCAGTGATTTTAACCCCAGCCTTGGATTCCTCAAGCCCAGCACATTGCATGATGTGTTCTGCGTGCAAGTTGAATAGGTAGGGTGAGAGTATACAGGCCTGCTGTACTCCTTTCCCAATCTTAAACCAGTCCATTGTTCTGTGGTGTGTTCTTACTGTTGCTACTTGGTCGTTATAGAGATTCTTCAGGAGGCATACAAGATGACTTGGTATCCCCATATCACTAAGGTCTTGCCACAATTTGTTATGGTCCACACAGTCAAAGGCTTTAGAATAGTCAATAAAACAGAAATAGATTTTTTTTCTGAAACCCCCTGGCTTTTTCCATTATCCATCGGATATTGGCAATTTGGTCCCTAGTTCCTCTGCCTTTTCTAAACACAGCTTGTACATCTGGCAATTCTCGCTCCATGAATTGCTGAAGTCTGCCTTGCAGGATCTTGAGCATTACCTCACTGGCATGTGAAATGAGTGCCACTGTTCAATAGTTTGAACATTCTTTAGTGTTCCCCTTTTTTGGTATGGGAATATAAGTTGATTTTTTCCATTCTGATGGCCATTCTTGTGTTTTCCAAATTTGCTGGCATACAGCATGCATTACCTTGACAGCATCATCTTGCAAGATTTTGAACAGTTCAGCTGGGATACCATTGTCTCCTGCTGCATTGTTATTAGCAATGCTTCTTAAGGCCCATTCAACCTCACTCTTCAGGATGTCTGGCTCTAGCTCACTGACCACACCGTCAAAGCTATCCCCGATATTGTTATCCTTCCTATACAGGTCTTCCGTATATTCTTGCCACCTTTTCTTGATCTCTTTTTCTTCTGTTAGGTCCTTGCCATCTTTGTTTTTGATCATACCCATTTTTGCCTGGAATTTATCTTCAATGTTTCTAATTTTCTGGAAGAGGTCTCTTGTCCTTCCTATTCTATTGTCTTCTTCCACTTCCACGCATTGCTTGTTTAAAAATAATTCCTTATCTCTTCTGGCTAACCTCTGGAATTTTGCATTTAATTGGGCATATCTCCCCCTATCACTGTTGCCTTTTGCTTTCCTTCTTTCTTGGGCTACTTCTAGTGTCTCGGCAGACAGCCATTTTGCCTTCTTGGTTTTCTCTTTCTTTGGGATGTATTTTGTTGCCGCCTCCTGAACAATGTTGCAAACTTCTGTCCATAGTTCTTCCGGGACCCTATCAACTAAGTCCAGTCCCTTAAATCTATTCTTCACCTCCACTGCATATTCCTTAGGGATATTAGTGAGCTCATATCTAGCTGATCTGTGGTTCTTCCCTAATCTCTTTAGTCTGATCCTAAATTGTGCAAGACGAAGTTCGTGATCTGAACTACAGTCAGCTCCAGGTCTTGTTTTTACCGACTGTATAGATGTCCGCCACCTTTGGCTGCAAAGGATGTAGTCAATCTGATTTCGGTGTTGTCCATCTGGTGATGTCCATGTATAAAGCTGTCTCTTAGGTTGTTGGAAGAGAGTGTTTGTTATGCAGAGTGAGTTGTCTTGGAAATATTCCATTAGCCTATGTCCTGCTTTGTTTTGTTCTCCCAGGCCATGCTTACCTGTAATTCCAGGTGTCATTTGACTGCCCACCTTAGCATTTCAGTCTCCTGAGATGAAAATAATCTCTTTTAGGTTTGTTCTCCAGTAGGTGCTGCAGATCCTCATAGAACTGACCAACTTCAGCTTCTTCAGCATCTGTGGTTGGGGTGTATATTTGGATCACTGTGATGTTAGATGGCTTGCCCTGGATTCAAATTGAGATCATTCTATCATTTTTTGGATTGTATCCAAGCACTGCTTTAGCCACTTTACTACTAATTACGAAGGCTACTCCATTTCTTCTGTGGTCTTCTTGTCCACAGTAGTAGATCTGGTGGTCATCTGATGTGAAGTGGCCCATTCCAGTCCATTTCAGTTCACTGACGCCCAAAATGTCGATCTTTAATATTGATATCTCACCAATAACCACATCCAATTTGCCCTGGCTCATAGACCTTTCATTCCAGGTTCCAATGGTGTGTTGATCCTCAGAACATTGGATTCACCGTTCACCACCAGCACTGTCAGCCGCTAGCTGTCCTTTCGAGTTTGAGCTAGCCCACATCTGGGCCTAGTTGAACTCATCCTCTGTTCTTCCCCAGTAGCATTTTTACCATCTTCCGACCTGGGAGTCTCATCTTCCGATGGTATACCCACATATCTCTGGTTTTACTGATCCATTTAGTTTTCATGGCAAGAATACTGGGGTGGGTTGCCATTACCTTCAGTTTAGTCTGACCTCTCTGTCATGACCTTCCCATCTTGGGTGGTCCTTCATGGTTTAGCTCATGGCATCATTGAGGTGCTCAAGCTCCAGCACCACGACAAGGTAACGATGCTTTGCTGAAGTTTGTACAGATTGGTGTATATTAAAAATAAATTAATTTATAGAAGAGTAAGAAACTGAGAAAAAAAATTAAATTGACAAGATTGTCTTTAACATGGGGACTAAACTTTATTTTACGATGCTGACATTTTCATCCCTAATATATTACATGACCTCTAAAATTGTTGGTATTTCAGGTTGTTGTGCAAGGAGCAAGTCACAGAGGAGCCAGGTATCCATGGTAACAAATAATTTCTTAAGTGTCAGCAGGGTGAACAGGTCAGGCTTAATTGTTCCCTGGTTGGGGTGTGGAAAAGGATGACAAATAAGGGAAGCTGCTGCATGCTTTGGGGAACTTGCCTGGACTTGCCACCAGAAGTTTCAGTTTCTGTCTCAGCTGTTCAGCCCAGCTCAGAAAGTTTCTCTTTCTGCTCAGCAAACTTGGGTGTGTGCTTGTACTTGTAAATATGCTTTTTTGTATTTAAGGACTTTGCCCATCCAGACTATGGATGAGGAAACTGTTTATGTTCTATGCTTTGTTTGAATACAATTATTTTTGTTGAAATTCCTGGTACCAAACACTTTTCAGCACTCTGCACAAGCTTCAACAAAAATCCTGGTGGCATTATGGTTATATACTGTATATAATAGACCATATTAGAATTAGAAATGTTCTTTTAACATGAAAGAAAATAACTTGAGTGCTAAGTAATTCTTTCCATCAGAATATGTATGGGTTAGACTTCCAGAAGAAGAAATGGCAGACTGAAGACAGCTCTGCGAAAAGTAGAGCCAACAACCACAGTGAAGAATGAAGAGCCAGTGAGTAGACTGGCTCTTTGAAACCTCTCGAGACAAGGAAAGGACAGGCGATCACCCACATGCACTTCTCATTGAGGAGACTGCAAGACTGTGGTCCCTGGTGGGTTCTGAGCACTGGAAGCTGACAGGAAGAGCCATCTTCCTTGCAACCATAGAACACTAAGTTCACAAACTTCCTTTTCTAATCATCTTTGGAAATTGCTTGTTAACTACTTTTAAGCTATTAGAGACTTTTGAATCAACAAGTCTGAAAATGCCAGGTGCGTTTCCCTTCAATTCTTAATGAAAGAAAATTTCAATCGTAAGCTTAAGAATTTTTTTAAAATGAAATAAACAGCAAAAAGCTAAATAGACTTTGGTCTTAGAAAGTTATACATGGATTAAGGGTTCAGATAAATTTGGAATAAGATTTTGGAATTAATTATAAAGAATCTTTCCCTTGGGAAATAGATTTGTTTGGGCTTTTGCAAGACAAAATAAAGATAAGCAATTTAAAAAATTGGATATTAGAGGGAACTAAGGATTTTAGTTTAAGTAGAAAAATGCACAAACCAGATGAACAGCTAATTAACTGGGACATATAAAATGGTGCAAAACATTTTAACATTAAAAATACTGAAGAACACTTTTGAAAAATGGAATCAGATGTTAGTATCAACAGTGTTAATATGGATGTTTGTTTCTATGGATAGACTGTGTCCAAAAGCTGTTATGGAAGAAATGGCTGATGAGAAACAAGTTTTATCTGACAAGACAGAAATGGCATCGAAAATGATAGGTTCTAATGGATCTACAAATCTACAAATGGATCTACAAATGATAGGTTATGGAATGATATGGGAAAAGATCTCTCACTGGATATACAAAAGAAACCAGTTGATGTTTTAAAAATCAAAAGGGAAATTCAAATAATAAATCAAAAGAGACCAGGATAATTCTTTTATATTGGATTTACAAAAGAGGCTTGTTAAAGCTCTGAAGAATCTTTTGAGAAGAGACAAAGAAGAAATGATAAGAACTCAAATTCTACAACATCACTTGAATAGAATAAATATTAAGACAGTTAGAAGTAAGAGAAAGAAATATAAAGTTGGTATACTTGATCAAGGCTAAAATATAATATGTTGTTATTTCTGGTAACCCTTAATGGACTTTCTGCTGACACTAGGACTGAAAAGATCTGCTTTATGGATTTGTCTATAGATAAGAGATAGGATATGGGAAGAAGAGATCATTGGTTGTAAACTAAGAGAGGGTGGAGAGTTACAAAAATTGTTTATACTTGTTATGATGAAGGTTGGAAGTCACTTTGTTATATATTTCTTTTCTCTCTCCTCACTATATTCTTACTTTTATTTTTTTCTTTCTATTTTCTGTTTTTTTCTTCTCCTTTGCACCTTTCACTCTTTCTTTCTATTCTTCTTTCTTTTAGTTTGTATTAGATTTTACTATTGTAATTAAAATCCTTAATAAAAATTGTATATGTACGTGTGTGTGTGTGTGTGTGTATGAATATGTATGAGTTATTGCATATGAATGAATGACTTTTATCCTGATGAATACTGTGAATCTATATATCATATAATGTAGTATGTTATAACACCTGTTTTCTTCTTTTGCATCAGAAAATGCCAAGAACACACTTTGGGGAGGGAATGGTTCATTAGCAGTAAAGGGATCAAAAATATCATGAAGCATATGTTGAAGATTTTTTTAAAAAAAAACCTATTATTGAAATCTGCTGTTTCAATGCAGTTTGGTTGAGAAATATTCAGTGATAGTAAGACCTGTTCTCTGCAGTTTCAGCATCGCCTCAAGAAAAGGCACTTTTAATATATCATCCATCCAAACCTAATTAAACTGCTGTTCTACTCCTGAAACTTGTTCCCATATAAACAGTGATAAACAGGGATGAAAGTATAGAAATAATTGACTGTTAACTTTTTTTAAAGTATTTTGAGAATATTGAGTTCTACATATTATTCTATGTTACATGTTAATTGTTTATCAGTAGTATCTTTGTAATAACTATGTTATGAATTAGCAGAATCTTACAAGTATTACGTATCCAGCACACATGTCTTGCTTCTGTTCTAAACAAAGAACATGTAAAGCTAACAATACTTTTAACATTTTATAAACCTTATTAAACCTTTAAATAAAGCATAATATATAAGCTACATTGTGGAAATATCAGGCAAATATGAGAATTGACACTTGCCTAGCTATTTATACTGATGTAAAAAAAAATAGTACTGTAAAATAGCAAATACTTAAAGGCACTTGGAACCAGACAAATTCATAAATAGGAATGAGGCCCATGCCATTGTGACAAACTGGCAAAGAAAAGCATACTGCACAGACATTCAAGAAAAAAATGCTTTTATTTATTTATTTATTATTCACATTTCTATCACCACCCATCTCCCCCTAAAAGGGGGACTCTGGGTGGTTTACAATAAAATTCACCTTAAAACCTGACATCATAAAATCACCAATAATAAAATAATAAAAATATAAATATAAAGTCCAAGTGGGAGATTTCCATTCCGTCGGGAGAACTCTACATCACCAGCCACCCCCAGGAAGAGCTATTGCCTTTCGCATCCCAGGTGAGGCGGCAAAACCAGGTCTTCAAGCCCCTCCAGAAGGTCGGGAGTGAAGGGGCCTGCCTCACCTCGGGGGGTAGAATGTTCCACAGGGTGGGCACCACTGCAGAGAAGGCCTGCCTCCTGGACCTGCCCAGATGAAATTCTCTTACAGACGGGGTCCGCAACATGCCCTCTCTGCATGATCGGGTGGGACAGGTTGATGTTATAGGGATGAGACGGTCCCTCAGGTAGCCTGGCCCCATGCCATGTAGGGCTTTAAAGGTGATAACCAATACCTTGAATTGGACCCGGAAGCAAACTGGAACCCAATGCAGCTCATGCAGTAGAGGTGTTATATGTGCTGATCTTGGAGCACTCATCACTGTTTGCGCAGCCGCATTTTGGACCAACTGAAGTTTCCAGATACTCTTCAAGGGTAGGCCCATGTAGAGCACATTGCAGTAGTCCATATGGGAGATGACCAGGGCATGAGTGACTGTCCGGAGGGCATCTCGGTCCAGGAAAGGGCGTAACTGGCACACAACCTGAAGTTGTGCAAAGGCCCTCCTAGCCACGACTGCCACCTGCTCTTTGAGCAGGAGTCGTGAGTCCAGGAGGACCCCCATGCATTTATAGATGCATGCAAGGTTTAAATATTTTAATATATTTTCTTAAGAGTGGCTTGTCAGGAATTGCTCTATATTTGTAATCAGTATGCAAGAAAGTTTTGGGATAAAGTTGGTTTTACACATTTTTAGTATTACAAGATGTTCTGTGGACCAATAACAACAGCAACAAAATCATAACAGTATAAAGTAAAAGCAATAAATCTTATAAGTACTATCTCAGAAGTTAAAAATTAGTCATATCATGAACTACAGGATTATGAAGGTGAACATAGCCTGGAAAGAAAGATGATATTGACCTGGCTTTGGGAGCTGCTGTAGGTCTTTAAGAAATCACTGCTGAAGTCTGGCAATCAGTGTAGTTCAGAAGCATGCCTTGAAGAAGTCAGCTTGCAAGCCTAATATATGAATGTCACCCTCCTTGCATTCTAATTTGAAGAACAAGATACTATTATTACTATTATTATTACTATTATTATTATTATTACTATTATTATTTTCCTCCTCCTCCTCCTCCTCCTCCTCCTCCTCCTCCTCCTCCTCCTCCTCCAGTACAATACATCAGTATCATAAAACCTAGAGCTAATAAGACAGTTGATATAAGTTATACCCCTTCAGAACAGTAAATACATAAACATTTTAGTGATCTAGACCTACTGCTACCTATTGCCTATAAATTTCTTACAGTTTTGGATAGTCTTCGAGCAAATATCACCACCTGAGCTGTAACATCAGGAAAACTATCCTTCAGTAGAAAATGGAGATAGGATTTCAAAGATTTCCTTTCCAGTCTCTTAATGGGTGGAGTTACAGAATCATCCAGCTCCTGGCTTGCTCATAAGGAAGGCATCGCAGAAGAACGTTTGCCATAGATTCTGTTTCTCCTCCACATTGGCAGACTCTTTCAGAATAAGGGACCTTGTGGTATTTGCCCTCTGTTACTGCAGAAGGAAAGGAATTAATGTGTGCTGTAGAGAAAACCTATCTGTATTTATAGAAGGTTAAATTACATAGGTATTTAGCAGGAGCTCTAGATGGGCCTTCTATTAACAGGCAATAAGAATCTGTGGCTTGTGACAAATCTCTCTGGAATACCATATTGGCTATCCCTGAGTTAATCACTGTATGTTCACAGCATTCTCATAGACCATGTGATTTAAGAATTCAGGTGAGAGTCCATATGTATTTTTTTTTCTCACAGATTAATTGCCAAGGGTCTTTGTACTTGTCCAGTAATATTTAGTAAACCACTAGGATGTAATAAAAATCTAACCCAGATTAACAGTATTCTGGACCAGGCTTGAGACTCAACACTTGACACTCCTGTTTCTAGCCTCAGGGTTATATTAGCCACACATCTTGGGGCACATTGATGATTGATTGATTGATTGATGATTATGTGCCATTAAATCATTTTCTACTCTTAGCAACCACATAGATAGAATTTCTCCATGATGATTTTCTCCATAACCCTAACCTTCCAACAGTGCACCTATCCCCACTGAATCCACCCCCCTTGCTGTTGGTCATCCTCTTTTTCACTCTCCTTCCACCTTTCCTAGTATTAGAGCCTTATCCAGAGAGCTAGATTTTCATGAAATGTGTTCAGAATAGGATAATTTGAGCCTAGTCATTTGTCCCTCGAGTGAGAACTCTGGGTTGATTTCTTCCATGATCTATTGGTTGTTTTCTTGGTTCTCCATAATATTCTCAGGAGTCTTCTCCAACACCAATGTTCAAAAGCATCAATACTCTTTCAATCCTGTTATTTCAAAGTCCAACTTTCTCTTCCATAGAGTATCACAGGGAATACCAGAGCTTGCACGATTCTGATCTTTGTAGGTATAGAGACAGCATTTCAATATTTTCTCCCAGGCCTTCATGGCTGCTCTGCCAAGTGCTAGTCTGTGGCTTATTTCTTGACTGCTTGTTCCTTTACTGTTGATGGTTGATCCTAAAAGGTAGAAGCTATCCACCACTTTGATATCTTTATTGTTAATTCTGAGGTTAGTTGTTCTTCTGGTTGTCATTAGTTTGGCCTTCTTTATATTTAATTTTAATCCCTTTTTTTCATTGGGCTTCTTGACTTTTATGACTAGAGCTTGCAGATTCTTTACATTTTCAGCTATCAGAGTGGTGTCATCAGCATAGTGCATTATTGATGCTTCTTTCTCCAATTTTAAAACCAATCCAGCCTCCCTTAATATATATTCAGCATACAGGTTGAATAACTAAGGGGATAGAATACAGACTTGACCTATAATTACCCTAAGGAAATTTGATTGGATGCTTTCATAGATTGTAAAATGAGAGGCGGACCTAATTGAATCCCATATATAATTATGCAGTTGATTTGATCTGAAAAAGTCAATTGCAGCTGGGGCAAATTTACATCCTTACATCCTGTAGAAACTTAAGATGGCCTTGGCACTCTTCTGTGGTTTTGAAACAACTTAGCTAGTTTGGGCTGTGATTTTCTGATTATTGTAAAAGACAACCCCATAGATATTTGTATTGGTTACTTGTTCAATGGTATTATTAATTGACCAATTGTATTTTTGTATGCTATTTGAGAAAACTAAATTGTTGCCATTGTCATAATTAACAGTTAAATACTCATCTTTACAATAGTTTGCCAGGTTAGGGTTTGGGAGAGTATTATTGCATCGTCTACATACTGTACAATAAATTTGGGATTCTTCTATCAGCTAGTTTAGGGGCATGAAAAACTGTTGAATGAAGTGTTTTAATGAAGGAATGCATATAAATATTGCATAGCAATGGGGCTAATATACAGTCCTGCTTCATACCTCTGGATGTCTTGATATAATTATAAAGCTCCCCTTGCTGACTGCATCTTACTCTTAGGCCTGTCTTCTCATATAACCTATAGATCAGGAGCAGAAAATGTTTATTTTTGTAAGAATTGATTAGTTTTGCCCAAGGTTTGGATCAAAAGCTGCTCAAAAATCACAAATGCTGCATAGAGTTTTGTTTTTAGAGACGTGGTATGTTTATCGGCAAGAAATTGTAGCACTAGGCAGTGGTCAGTGGTTGATCTGCCTACTTGAAAACCTGCTTGTTCAGGATCAATTATGTTCTCTTTTGTGAGCCACATATTTAATTTAATACATAAGTTAAAGGTAAAGGCTTCCCTTGACATTAAGTCCAGTTGTGTCCGACTCTAGGGGGCGGTGCTCATCTCCGTTTCACAGCTGAAGAGCCAGCGTTTGTCCGTAGACACTTCCGTGGTCATGTGGCCAGCATGACTAAATGGAACGCCATTGCCTGCCCGCTGAAGCGGTACCTATTAATCTACTCACATTGGCATGTTTTCGAACTGCTAGGTTGGTAGGAGCTGGGACTAGCAATGGGAGCTCACCCCATCACACGGATTCGAACCACCGACCTTCTGATCGGCAAGCTCAGCAGCTCAGCGGTTTAACCCACAGCACCACCACGTCCCTAATTTAATACATAGATATCAAGTATTTTTTGCTTAGTATACTTAAGAGAGTAATTTGTGCATAATCAACTGGATTATTTCTGTCCCCTTTTTTTTATAAAGGTACAACTATCATCTGGGATCCTAGCTGTCTGATCAATAAAGGTGAACAAGGTGGCTAATGTGGGAGCCCACCATTTAATGTTTGATTCTATATGTTCAATGGAACCATATCTATTCCTGATGCCTTGCCACTTTTAATTGCTGTTAGGCAAGTAACTTCTTTGGTTGTTATTGTTGGCCAAACTGGTAGCCCCAGGTAGGAGATATCTAAAGTGAAGTATTTCACATTGAAACTATTGCTGAATCTGTAAAAATCCTTAAAATACTCTTTTTAAAAAAATTGTTTAAATTGAATAAAGTGATTGTGTTACAGGACACAAACAATGATGACAAGTAAGCTTATTAGTTCTTAACATCTCAGCAAAAAATAAAAATAAAAAAAAGGCAAGGAATTGAGTCATCATTTACTGCTGATAGGTAAAGTGCAATGCAGACATTGGTTATAAACACCAAATCCTCTTAAATAGCCACTTGTATAACATATCTAAATACAGTCCAGTCTTTCTCTGTCAGACTAAAAACTACATTCCTTTCTCTCAATCACTGCTACTCTCAGGTTTTGCAATTCAATTTCTAAGGCTATTCTAAAAGAAGGAGGGGAAAAAAAGCCTAATTCCCATGTTTTCAAAGAACAAGCTACAACCTTAATGAGACGTGACATTGAGCCAAATCAGCAGTGCCAGTTTCCCTGGGTTTAGATTACAGCAGCATCCATATCAAGATAATGACAAAAAACAACTTCCTTCAGTTTGGTTGGAAAATGAGGCACCAGTTAAGAATATTTCAGCAAACTCTTGAGGAATAAATGGTTGCTTTCCCCAAATATCCTAAATTGTCTCTTAAGTTAGTTGTAGTACATTAAATTGATTTAAAAAAGCAAATCATCCAGTAATTTCAATTCAAATAGCTGAGCAAACATCCCATATTTTAAAGGCCGAGTTATGCACAGTACTCAATTCAACGGTACAAGTAAAGTTATTTTTCTGTCTTCCCCCACCGTACCTCCCCAGAGCCAAAGAAGATACAGGCAGAAGTACTGTAGGGGGAACAGGGCTACAGGTTATATGTTCATGCTCAGACCATGAAAGCAGCACTAAGCTCACAAATGAACTCATGATATCTCTAATCTCCAGTAGCTTCAAGAAGTATGAGAAGTTAGGATGATCTATTACCCATCAAGCTCTGCCCTATTAAAATCTCATCTTCAGTCTATCTGAACCCAGAACTCATTATGACACTCTACAGGAATAGTGACAAAAACAATAGCAATAAAAGTGTGATTATGTCAAAAACCTTTGTTAAACCAATTTCTTTATAGAGGATGTGTTAAAAGGGAAGAACTTACATGAGGAATTACCTGCTACTCAGTGTGCTTTGGATGGTGCACCATAGGGAAGAGTTAGCAGGTGGAATGCCATTTATGGACCTCACAACCCCAGAAATACAATTCTGATGTACTTGTCATGCCTGGAAGTCATGGGGTGGGTCTTCATCCAGACCTGCTTTGAACAAGCAGAGATATGAGAGCAGCCTTTTGGTGTATCAATGGATTTTAAAAGGAGGAAAGGGGACAAAAGTGAGTGGTGTCATTTGTGTGTTCATCTAGTGTTTCTCAGTCTTTCTTCAATACTTGGAAGGAAGTTATAATGCAACACTGTGAGAACACTGGCTGCTTTTTTCTGCTTAGCTTAGAGTGAAGAGCCTAACAGAATTAATGTATAACAATGAATGATTCACCTATCTGCAGGGGACACAGTTTACTGCTATCTGTGCGAAGGACATGGGCAATAGTCACATCAGTTATACATTGCTGCATTCCCTTTTCCTTGATTCATGTTTTGTTAAGGCACTGGAGTGAGATTTCCTGTCTGGAAAGACAGAAAAGTGTTAGCAATGTCCAACTTTCTATGTATATTATAAGGCCAAACTATCTTGTGCAGAGTATTCATTTAATTTACAAAATGTCCATTTCTTATCACCAGGGTTCCTTTGTGATGTAGTCTCCTGCCATTGTCATCTGACTTATTGCATCACTTTGTATTGGTTTATATTATGGTAGCAGATGACTGACAGGACATGAGATGACAAGAAAGAGGCTATTTTAACATTCTAATTCCACTTATTGAAGTCATTAGAATAGAATTTTTACCTATACTATGACTGAAGCTGGTGCAGAAATCCACTATCAAGGAGTAGGACATGAACTGATGGATTTTAGGAACTGTATAATTTTTCAGTCCATTTTATTACTCTGCTGAAGTATTTTTGACATTGGAATATTTCTGTATGTGCAGCATTCCACCATCATATCTATCTAGCCAGTGATATATTTCATGCTGAAAGCCATTTGTTTGTTCAGATGTATATATGTAAAACCTCTCAATTGTACTGATTTGTCTTTGTTATCAACACAAAAAAAAAGTTTGTTTTTTTTTAATTAAATAGAAATTTGTTCTCTTTGTGGTTTGAATAAAATTGTACCTAATTTCCTTATCTATTTTGTCTATAAATATACTACACTGTCTTGGCATCTGTGCTTACCTAGAATATTGCATAGATGTTATTGGCAAATTTATATTTTTTTGGTTTAATATGAGAACCTTAAAGGAGAATTACTGATACTTATGAATAAGGAATTGATGTAAGGAAGCCTCAGGGCCTAAAAGTGACTTTGTTTAGCATAAGTAGGCCATAGCTTTCATGAGCATCACCTCCATGCTTAAACCAGGTGAGATATGGGAATGGAATTATTGATTTATAATTGGCAATTATTTCTAATAGTGTTTATGGCTTCTGTGTGTCATGATATAACTAGGTTCATTATGTACCTTTCTTATATGATTTTTATAATTAGTGGTATTTTAATAGAGGTGATTTGTATTGTAATTATATGTGTCTCTGTGCCTTATCAGAAATATTCTAGGCCAGCCAGCATAGAATGGCCTTGTCAGTTTCCTGAAACTGGGGTATTTAGCCCAAAGCCATACTGAATGGGCAAGTAAGAGGAGCTATTGCCTAATTTTTTTCCCCCATAACATGAACTATCCAAACGTCTAAAGGACATAAAATAAAAGTATTGGTGAACACTGTTTCAGGGACTTATTTCTACTTAATGAATTTTATATCCTAGGCATAATGTTATATAGCTTTACCAATATAATCCTTCTATGCAGTTTTAACAGTTCCTTTCTACCTGCATGTTTGCTTAAATAGAATGCAGCCTCCTCCCACAGAAGTGGAGGAGATGGCACCAAGTTAATTAAAGATTATCTTCCAAATTTCTCTTAATTATATGCACTCTGGACATCCAAACAGCATTATATCCCCTCTTAGTGACAATGTATAATAATTACAAGTGTTATATCACACTACTTACTACAGTAATCCAAAACATACCCATAAGTAAATTTCAAATGATTCTCAAACAAATAAGTTCAGTAGAGGAGTAGAGTACAGACAAAATGTAGATCTAGAGTATATGATAGGGTAATATGTTAATGTGACGGACTCGTCCCTGGGGGAGCTGGGGGTGTTGACGACTGACAGGAAGCTCTGGTGTGGGCTGGTCCATGAAGTCACGAAGAGTCGGAAGTGACTAAATGAATAAACAACAATGATATGTTATTGAACACTGTGATTACAGAATGGCAGTCCCTTGTGTTGACTGTATAAGCACATTCGTACATACAATTTGCATTATGTTTGTTCCCAAATACTGCTTAAAGTTCTATTCTAATACTTATATTTAATAGTTGGATAATGCAGATTATTTTTTGAATTTGTAATCACAGATAACAATATGCTGGTGCAAAGTGCAATACCATGCCTATTGAAAGCTTTCCAGGATGCTGTGCAAACAGTTGATTGTCTCTTCAAGGACAGAGAATGATATAACAGATTGATACTGCAACCCTATACACATTGCTGAATAAACCCCACTGAACACAGTGGGATTTAAGTACAGACAAGCATGCATAGAATTACACTTGTTTAAATCCAGACATTTGGTCTTAATTGCTTTCCAAGAACACCAGCTTTGCGCATCAGTTGCAATAAATAACTAAATAGACACACAGGGAATCAGCAATGAGTTTGGGATAAAATCCTTTTGAAAGCAGTGAAAGAGGTGAATGGGAGCTGACAACTTGTACAGAATTATAGACCAGAGAAAAAGTAGTAATATGTTTGTAAGACTTGAAAAACTTAAACTGTAAGGTAATGGGCATCTCTAATATTTCAGTTATTTCACTAGATACCCTGAGAGGTACAACCAAGAGGCACTTTCAATTGATATTCAGGGAGACCAAGTTATAAATCTTAGCAGAGCTGAGAGCTATTGCAAACAATACCATCTGATTTCAAGTACCGCCCATCATTAGAAACATTGTCTGTCCAGACTAAATTTGAAGCAGATTATTTGCACCTTTTCCTTGATAGATCCTCAGAGCAAAAGACTATTTCTGTAACAGATTCATATTCACAATTATTCTCCCTTGTATACTATATAGTGATATTTCTAGTTTGAAAATAAAAGTCTAATTTTTTTAGATGCAGACATAGCATGTCAATTAATAGCATGTTAAGTATTTTTACCATTCATTGATAAGTACAGTTTTGCTCATGAGATATATTCCCATTCAGGGATGTGTGTGTGTGTATTCATTAAGTCTTCTTCCCTTGAACATATTAAGACCACAGCCACACAATCTCTTCATCTTGCTGCGAGCATGTTTCACCCACCATTACCTGAGCACCTTTCCTCATGCCTCCATCTGATCAAGATCAGTTCCAAAGCTGGGACAGCCCAAAGATTTCTGGTGCTCTACTCTAGGCATAGAGTGGATATTTTCCATATCATCCTGCTTTAAGAATCTGCATGCAGGCAAAATAGGATGCATTGATGGGAATGGGAGAGGCAACCCTAGAATAATGCATTCCATGTTAGTAAACGTTGTGGCTCCAATTTAATAATACAGGGAACACAGAGTCTACCTGATGAAATGGATACATGAGGGAATGTTATGATTGGACTCTATTAGCTGAAGAAAGCCATTTTCCTCCAGCATGTTTATAATCCAAGTCCATTATCAGCATGAAAATTTATACTGTATTACATTCAATGATTTGAATTACCCTATTAACTTACAAAATGATCTTATGCCTACAAAAGTTGCTTCAGTTACTGCAGTGATACCTTCCTGTGATTCAGCATTGATGCCTTACCACTAGTCAGCAGCACTAATGCTATCTACATAAGAGTGGTTGAATAATACCTAAGCATCTCTGAAATCAAAAGATGTTTGCATTGTTGCCTTTTCTGACTCATGCATGTTCAGGCAATACATCTGCAGAGCATTTTACAACTGTAACTAGATTAGTTTGATTATTCTCATAGTTCATTATTAAATTGATAACAGTCTTTCTATTTTCCTTAGATCAGTTGTTCATTCTCAGAATTTTATCCTGATTCCCAAAACAATTAAAATACAATCCCAAAGCTGCTTTTTATTCAGATGTCCTTAAAACTTATATGTGAATGAATCCTATGAATACAATCTCCTCTTTCTAGTTTCTTTACAATTCGTTTCTAGTTTCTGTCATGGTGTATTATAAGTAATAAATGAATTCATTTACATTTTATTATTGTCTCTTAGTGCCTCTTAGCAAGTTTCTAGAGAATGTCAATTTATCTTTAACATCTTTCTTAGTATGTACAGGATTACATAATAGAGAGTACAAGTTAATCTTATACAATGAAAAAGCAAGTACTCCAAAAAAAATTTCATAATTTCATCTAGAGGCAAAAGGGCCTTAGGTAAACAGATTTTCATGGTAAACACATTTCATTGAAACACAGTATTGGAAGAAGTGTCTCAAAATTACCTTGCTTGAACATCCATAGCATGAGATTCAGAAAGAAAGAGAGAAAGAAAGAAGCTCCAAGCACAAAGTAATTCACTAATGAGCTTTATTGTATTATGGCCTTCACAGGTAGTTGCCTTCATTTATGTCACAGTTTCCATTAACTTAAATCTATTGCTTGGATTAGCTTTAGAAGATACACAGAAAGAGAACACACTCCAGGCTGAGACAGGCAGACTCCCAAGCACAGAAATTTCTGTTGCCTTGAAGTATTATGAGAAGATATCTTGTTCACTGTGGTTCAGGTACAAAACTAGGATCAGGGAGAACCAGGTTCAAATCTACCTCAGCCATAGAAGCCCATAGAATCATTCTTTCTCAGCCAAGTCTTTCTAATAGGACTCTTTTGTACGAAAGATTGAAGGAGGGACTGTTATGTACATTGTCTTGAGCTCCTGGAGAAAAACCAGGATATAAACCTAATAAATAAGTATTTCATACAACTTATCCCTCTTTCAACTGATGTCTAAATGATCAGATAAATACTTGTACAATGTAACTTAGACATTGTAGGAGGAGAGCAGTATTAGTCTATGGTGGCAAAAAATCCAGAGTGGTATTGCATTTGATGAAGTGAGCTGCAGCTCACAAAAGCTTATGCCTTGTAATAAAAAGTCAGAAAAGGTGCTACTAGACTCCTGATTCTCTGTAGTTTCCTGCGACTAAAAAGATACCAGCCATTACACCTGGAAAACTTAAACGTTCTTCTCAGTTCTTTCCACTGTTATTTCCTCATACCGCGTCAGTTATCTTGGCTCTCCGCAGCTTCTCCTTACTGATCCCTAGGAATTTTAAGCCTCACCCCTTCCCTGCTTCTGCACCATCATAATTAATGAGAGCTTGAAAGAGTTTTCTTTCAACTGATCATGGGGCCTTCCTAGTGCTCTTCTAGGAGGTATGCCACAGATAACAAAACTTTTGGCAACTTTAGGGGCAGGGTATCTGTATGTTAGCTACTGTTATATTGAGGAAGAGCCATAGTCACCCATAACCTTTGCAAGCAAAAGATTAACATTTCCATTCCTAGTATATCCAGGAAAGGCACTTTGCACATTTCTGATGAACATCAAAAGTAGAGTTGATGAAACTGCATGAAATCCAAAGTGGAGCGAACAACATGAGTCCAAGAGTCCTGGTAATCAAGGAACCCCATTCACACTCTTTATCTTTTCATGGAACATTTTAATACTTTGTTTCCAGCAAAGCTAAGAAGTGCTTCACCCCAGATGGTTTTTGTATCTTATGGATTTTTTAAAAAAATGTATGTGGACACAAATGTGATGGGATCAGATACTGGGATTATGTAAAAGGCACACTAATTCTGTAGCCCAGGACCTATTAGCAATGCCTGCACTATATAGATTACCTGATACAATCTTATTGCTTGATTGCTTAATGAAGAGATTTGTTATAACTACCCTGTGTAGCTCAGAACATCTACTGAGAAAGGCTACTTCCTCCCATCATGATATTATGCAATTTTCTAGTCTAGAAATAATAGATTCTGCAGAAAAAAATACCAGAATAATTAGTCCTCCTCCACCCCTTGGAAGAGACTGTGAGGGGGCTGGGAAAATAATGGAAGAAATATTGCATATAAACAACTAATGATCAGTCCAGGCTGCAAAATGCTCAGGAAGAAAAGACTCAAAACACTAAAAGAGACTCTGCCTTAAGGAACTCATTAAATAAATAAGGACCAAAGGTTCATATTCCAAGGTTCTGTACTTCACCCCCTAATTTTTGCATTAAAATTCCTTATTTCCTTGATTGTGCCCTGCAGAACACAGCTTGTTACCACCAAGCCTCTTCAGCTGACAGGAAAAACCACCGCTAATAACTCCCAAAGTGATGCACGTCAGGCTTAGGTTGAGTGTGGGCAGGTACCAGGAGTGAGGGCTTTAGCCTCCTTTCAAGTTCCCCAAGTGACAGGTTGCCAGCCTCTGTACTTATCACTCAGGCTATTTCTGAATATGATTCTACTGGTCTTCTACAGTAGACCCATACATAAAATAGTGCAGTTGATAGGTTGGTGGGGGAGAGGACAGATGAACAGCAGGGAGCTCTCACAATGCACTGTATGAGCTCACTTCTATTTCACCCTGAACCCCTTCTCCAGCTATTGATTTGTCAGCTAATTTCAGCTATAGATTTAACAGTCTTTGCATCACTTGAGCTAAAAGGAAAAACTGGCAAAATTCTTGTCAATTTTACCCCACCTGTCAAATATTCCAAATTGATAAGTGTTGAAAGAGCAAGGCTATGTCTGGCAGCACCAGGACATACTTCATGGGATACAAAAAATGGCAATATCATGTGCCTGCCCCCAGAATAATAAAAACAATATAAAGCCTGGGCACACAAACCATCTTCGGGCAGAAGCAGAAAATCTGTAATATGCTCTTGTGGAGAGAACCGGCAACATACAACTGGCAGAGTCCAGTTTTCCTTCCTAGCTTAAATCAACCTTCCATCCAAAGTGAGGTAGTCTGGTTTTTTTGAAAGTGCTCAATGTGTTAAAACAAATCTAACTGTCCTCCAAAAGAATGTTAGACCCATTTATGTATAAAACACACATAATAGCTCTGCAAAACCCAGATCCCTAGTTTCTTCAGCAGTACAAGCCAAAATGGCCATGTAGGGCAGTGTCTAATACAGGGTTTCTCAACCAGGGTTCCAGAGAACCCTAGGGTTCCATGAGAAGTCACTAGGGGTTCCCTGGGAGATCATGATTCATTTAAAAAACTATTTCAGATTCAGGCAACTTCACATTAAAGGGGTAGGTTTTATTCTTTATTTTTAGTTTAAGAACACTGTTAATGCATACTGAGTATACAGGCCTACACATGAAATGAATATAATAATTGTATAACGTCTGGCCTATATTTGAGCCTGAATGTGCAGGGGTTCCCCAACGCCTGAAAAATATTTCAAGGGTTCTTCCAGGGTCAGAAGGTTGAGAAAGGCTGATCTAATGACCAGAGGGAAGAGTGTGTGCTTGCAGCTGAAAGTGGTCAATGGGGTCTGGGCAAATTCCAACTTCTGACTGAATCATCACCAACATCATAACTGAGCTGTTACAGAATGTTCATATGACAAGAAAAACATTGCTTTAATTCTGGAACAGTTAAATATGAATGCAAGCTACATCTGTGGTGGGCTGGGGATGAGACCAAGACTGTGTCATGTCCTCTATAAATTATTAGCAATACAAATTTGTGCTGAAGTTGGAAGACATGAGGGTATGCCTGTTGACTATAGCTATCCCAACTTAGAAAGCTTTTTTCTTTCCTAGACCAGTTGTAACTTGTTGGTCTCCCAGGGACATCAAATCTACTTTCTTCAATGAGTCAACAGAATCCACTTAACCTTTTTCTCAGCAGGATCAACATGAGCTAACAGCATGGGGTGCTGCAGGCTGGCCTGTTATAATGGTGATTAATTCTGGATATTACTGTTTCAGTAACTAAGATTTGTTGCAACTGAAAATCACCTTACTCCAACTATAGTTCCTTTTGGGATCATTCCCACTGAGGAAATATAGCTACCTTTCAAATTTCTAGCTCAAAATAATAATAAATGTTTTCACAAGATTATTCACTGCTCATTTTCACAGTACAGGGCAAAAAAATCCCTGTTCCTTGTTCTTATAAACTAGAAATTGAGCTATCAAAGGCTTTGGGTGTTAATGTCCTTGACACAAAATAGGAAATGATGAATTATCTAGTTGTATCTATCTTTAACTCTCATACCATTTCCCAAAGTTTGTTTCTTTATCTCTGGATTTTTGTTGTTTATTTTCTCAAAACATCCAGGTTAGGAAATTGGGGAAAAAAAATAGTATGATAGATTCTGATTTTACTGTCTCACATATATGTAGTAGAGCTGTTGCTCCAAGTGACAAATCACTTGGACATTGTTTAGGCAACAGTGTCCAAGTACTTGAATATTGTTGCCTAAAAAGTAAATAAGAAAGCCAAAGGGAATAGTTTCAACACACTGCATTAATCACACAATTCTGCATATATTAACATATTAATAAATTATATGTAACCTGACCTCCTATTGACAAGTGCCTTCTGATAGATAGATATATCGTAAACAAGTGGTAGAAATAAAGAAATCTATTAGTTGTTTAACTGTAGTTTCACATAAGACTGTAACTATGATATATCCTTGATTCTTGCAAGTTTATTTGCAAGGAAGTCTATCTAGTTCAGTATCTGAATTCATTGGCCATTGGTCAGATCACGCCCTGATGACCTTCAGATTCTCATATGCCACCCCCCTCCGCAGAAAGACAGGACCTATTCGATCAGTCTGCCCCAGTGACTGATGGATCCAATGCGGTTTCAGAGGGAGCTGGGGGTTATACCTGAGGATCTGCTGCATGGTCCAGTGGAGGTCCAGTGGAGGCTCTGGCTGCTGCTTGGAATAGGGAGGCAGCCGAGGCCTTGGAAAGGATCGCACCTGTGCGGCCTCTCTTATCTCATCAAACCCAACACTCCCCGTGGTTCACAGATGAGTTAAGGGTTCTGAAGAGGATTAAGAGATGCCTAGAGTGCCTCTGGAGAAAGACGAAGACCGATACCGATCGGACACAAGCTAGAGCCGCGATTAAGGCCTACCTTGTGGCAGTAAGAGCAGCAAAACATCAGTATTTCTCCACTCTTATTGCATCCACAGAATGCCACCCAGTGGCCCTATTTAGGATCACCCGATCCCTGTAGGGGAAAGGGGATCCAGAAAATCATCTACAGGGCCGTGCTGAGGAGTTTTCAGAGCATCTGCAGGATAAAATCACTCGAATTTGCTCTAAATTGGGCTCCAAGCATGGAACAGGGTCCAGATGCCTCAGGAATGTACTTACCCAATTATCTGGGAACAGTCCTGGAGCTGAGGAAATGGACAAGATCCTCCAGACTGTAAATGCCACCACCTGTCAATTAGACCTATGTTCCTCCTGGCTGGTGAAGGCAGCTTGAGAGGTGACATATGGTTGGGCCCGGTTGATGGTAAATGCATCCTTGTAGGAGGGAGTGTTCCCAATGGCCTTTAAGGAGGTGTTGGTCTGCCCCCTCCTCAAGAAACCATCACTGACCCTACCATACTGGATACTTTTTGTCCAGTCTCCCACCTCTCTTTTATGGGGAAGGTGGTTGAGAAGGTGGTGGCACTGCAGCTCCAGAGGATCCTGAAGGAAATGGATTATCAATGACCCCTTTCAGTCAGGTTTCAGGCCTGAATATGGAACAGAAACAGCATTGGTAACACTTATGGATGATCTCTGGCAGGAGTGGGATGGAGGCAGTGCATCCATCCTGGCTCTCCTTGATCTCTCAGCGGCTTTCAATACCATTGACCATGGTATCCTTTTGGGTCAGCTCAGGGAGTTGGGAGTGGGTGGCGTAGTTTTAGGCTGGTTCACCTTCCTCCAGGGCAGGTCCCAACCAGTGTTAATAGGGGAGGAGAGATCGGGCCCTTGGCTCCTCCTTTGTGCGGTGCTGCAGGGTTCGGTACTCTCTCCTCTCCTTTTTAACATCTACATGAAACCTCTGGGTGAGATCATCTGTCTCCATGGGATGAGGTATCATCAATATGCTGATGATACTCAGCTATAAATCTCTATCCTGGGGGAAATAAGTGATGCTGTGACTGCCCTTTCCAGATGCTGGTAGTCTGGATGGGGAACAACAGGCTTCAGCTGAACTGTGGTAAGATGGAGTGGCTGTGGGTTAATGGCCCCTCGGCTCCTAGGAATTTGCCATCTTTAGTTCTGGATGGGGTGGCACTGCCCCAGGCAGATGTGGTACATAACTTGGGGGTCCTCTTGGATTCACGACTCCTGCTGTAAGAGCAAGTGGCAGTCGTGGCCAGAAGGGCCTTTGCACAACTTCGTGTTGTGCACCAGTTAAGAGAGAGAGGCCCTTCGAACGGTCACTCATGCCCTGGTCATCTCCCATATAGACTACTGTAATGCGCTCTACATGGGGCTAACCTTGAAGAGTATCCGGAAGCTACAGCTGGTCCAAAATGTGGCTGCATGGGCGATCTTAGGTGCCTCAAGATCTGTTAGCTCCATTGGTTGCCAGTTTGCTTCCAGGTCCAATTCAAGGTGTTGGTTATTACCTTTAAAGCCCCACATGGCATGGGTCCAGGTTACCTAAGGGACCGTCTCATCTCCGTTACATCAACCCATCCCAGCCGGTCATGCAGAGAGGGCATGCTATGGACCCTGTCTGTAAGAGAATTCCATCTGGCAGGGTCCAAGAGGTGGGCCTTCTCTGCAGCAGCTCCCGTCCTTTGGAACACCCTTCCCCCAGAAGTAAGGTTAGCCCCCTCCCTTCTGGACTTCATAAAACAGTTGAAGACCTGGTTTTGTCATCATGCTTGGAGTAGGGAGAGGAGGAGCCATTCGTGGTGTTGGTTGGTTTCCTAGGCCTGCTGGAGCCAGTCTTGTCCCCTTTGGCTGAATTAAATCTGCCATTACTTGGATATTATTATATTTTATATCTGTATTTATTGATTATTGATATTATTTCTGTTTTTATTCAATTTTAAACCTTTTATTGTGAACCACCCAAGGTCCCCCACATGGGGGAGGTGGGCAGTGATAAAAATATGATAAATAAATAAAAATAATTTCACACAGTGCATAACACCTTTACAGAATATATTGATGACTTAAATGCCATTGAGTGAGGTTCATCACCTAGGGACTTGTGGACAAATATCACAAGCTTTCCCTTTTTTTTAGTAGTCTAGTTTAGTCTAGTCTAGTCTAGTCTAGTCTAGTCTAGTCTAGTCTAGTCTAGTTTATTATTATTTGTTAGTCATTAGGCCATATCAAGGTACAAAATATAAAACACAGAACATTAATAAGACTGTATATAAAAATGGAATAAAAGAAAAAAATTAAATAAGAAAAAAATAAAAAATGCAAATCATATTTCTGTACCACCCCCACAGTTTACCTCAACCAGACTCACATATGCGATACAGTATTAACTGAACTATTTTGCCCAAATAAAGGACTGTATTATAAGTAATATTTGAATTCTGACTGCACATGAAATATGTTTTTTTAATATAAGGATCCATCTAATGTGCAGTCCTAGATACTGATCTCTCTCCTTCTTGTACATTCAAATAATATGTGTGTTATGTGTTCTATCTCTGGAGCTCCACAAATACAAGTACATCCATTATAAGGGCCTTGGTTAAATCTTCCATATTTAACCATTGTGTCCAGCTGCTCGAATCTTGCTCAAGTAAATGCTGCCCTAAAATGTTTAGGCATTTCTGTATTTAAATACTTAGCAGTTTGGAAGGTACATTTGTAGCGGCCCATCCATTTCAATATGCCAACCTTACTAAGGGGACTGTATCTTTCTGTGCTTCTACATCCAAGATTCTTTGTGCAGCAATCTTTTTGGCTTGTTCTCCAGTCTTTTTTGAATGACTGCAGGTCTTTCGCCCATCATACCTCACTTTCTAGTGGCACCAGTTCCTGAATTTGTTCTGTTTCTGCAAATGTTTATCACATTGTATAATCTCATGTGTTAAATATTTCAGAATAGCATTTTTGTCTTTTCTTGATGTCACTCACCTCTGTCAAATCACTTCTGTAATTATTCTTGAGCATCCCTGCTTTAGCTATACATTTTCTTATGATTTCTCTGATATTATTAAAAGTATCCTTAATTTTCATTTTCTTGTTATTTTTTCTCTATTTGTTGCCATTCTTGGTCGAAGAACCTTCCTTGTCCTTTCTTGCTTGATGTTGAAAATCTGTGTTCGGTTATTATACATCCTTCTTGTTGTCCAGAGCTTTAATCTTTGCCTTTATCTAGCTAGCCTAATAGCTTTTTCTGAAACCTACTTTGATCTTTTCTTGCTTGAAATGATTTTCTCACTTCAGTTTTCAAGATGTCTCTTATCTTTTCTTATAGCCCTTCAGGTTCTCTTTCATACCAAATCTGTTTCTTACAGTGATCTTATATTCTGCCTGTATATACTCCAGCTTCAGACTTTCCTTGGGTTGTGCATCTCCTATTCTTAAGTTCTAAATATGAAGTCAGAAACTCTTTTGATACATCAGTGGCCTGACTTCCTTGTGCCTTTGATTGGGCATGTTATCGTCTCTAGATAAAGCTTGACATCTTCCCCAATGGTAGTGGTTTATGACCATCATTTGCCCATCCCCCACTTACCCATATAAGTATATGTCCTCCCCCCAGAGATTAGTATGGCCCCAACCCTGCTAGCCTTTTGGAAGACCTTGAAGACCTGGCCATGTGCCCAGGCCTGGGGTCCCGAGTATGTGAAGTGCCCTGTTTCCTGGTTGTGTTAACACTGATGGATTATAATATCTCTTGGGTGCTATTTGTATTTAATTTCTTTTTGTACTGTGTTTAATTGTTTTTATGATTGTTCACCACCCAGAGTCACTGGTTTATGAAGGGTGGCTATACAAATTGACTGACTGAATGATTGAATGAATGAATAAATAAATAAATAAATAAATATGTATAGAATTTATATAGCTGCTCATCTGAGTCTTGTGACTCTGGGAAGCTGAGAATACAAGTATAAAAACAAGAAATAATAAAACAACATTTCAACCAAGCTGAGACCCTAAAAGCTATAATCTAATCAACCCATACTGTACATGTTGAGCTCTATCAACAGCCTGGCCCCAATGTGTGAATTAAAAGCCAGGTCTTCAAGGCTTTCCAGAAGCCTAACAAGGTCAGGACCATGTGGTTCTCGGGTGATGCTGTTCTATTAGGCAGGTACCATTGCAGCCATGTCAAAGCAATGTTTGTGGCAATAATGAGAAACTTGCAAACATAGCCAGTGCTGAGTGCAACAAATAGATGGACACATTTGCCCTAGGCCAAATTGTCACAATCCATTGGATCTAAACCAACAGCAAATGAAAAAGAAATATAAAAGATCCCTTTTACAACTTGAAATTCTGTCTCTTAATTCAGATAAATCACTTTCTAATTTCTTTTTCTCTGCATGAATTCTCCAAGCTCGCATAGAGAAAGAGAGAGAACTGTGTATATATAAGTGTTTCCAATAAATTTATAGGTCATTATGAAACCTGTTGCAAAATAAGTGACATTATTGTAGACATCACTTTTCATTTTTGAAATGTAATGATTTCCAGAGAAAATTGAATTGTACGATCCTCTGGCTTCTCTTCAAGTTGTACAACTCTTTCATTTTTTTAACTGAAGTTTGACTGACAGGAAAGGAAGAGAAGAAGGAACTACTGTAGCAAACAGGTGAAATCATGGTATTGGATGAATGAGTGGATAAGACAGGGCTGAATAAAAAGGAACAAAGGGATAATGCCTCAAAACTAGAAGACCAGATGTTGGAGATCAGAACTGCTCTCCAAAAATGGTTGTTGTCTTGTTCAGGAGATGGGGCAACCAGGCAGTATAGATAAGCCCAAGTAGAATTGAGGCTTCAGACCTGAGTACGAGACTGCTTTGAAACACCCTGACTTCAGCACATGGAATATGGTGTATTTGGTGTATACTTAAAAAAAAGACAAACCAACCTTTGGTACATCTAAGAAATAATGAAAATATGGCTTCTCAGTGTATGAATTAACAAAATAGCATAGCAATTTCTGTTTGGCTTGTAAACTGCTTACTTTCTCCCTTTTACTTTTATCAGTATAATAATAATCTTCACCATCACTGCATTGTTTTGGCTTTGGTCTTGCACTGATGCTTGGCCATGTATCTCATTGGTTTCAGGAGAGAGAGAGAGAGAGAGAGAGAGAGATGTGTATGTGTGCATGTGTGCATGTGTGTGTGTATATATCTATATATCTATATATGTATATATTATATATAATATTATATAGATGTGTGTGTGTGTGTATGAAATTGGTAACCACCCATCACACTTGGAGAGCAAATCTGGGTGGTTTACAACAACAACAATAAAAGATGAAGATTATATAAAGAAGTAGATCACACATACAGCAGAAAACAAAAGTCATATTCAGTCATATTATAAAGAAGATTCTAAGTATTTTGGGGGATGATAATGGAGTTGTAAAATTTCCTGATTTACTTATGAATGAAAGATTCCTAACTTCAGAAAGGAACATTTTTTTTAAAATTAAGGGAAATAAGAACAATACAACTTTTATATACAGTAGGTACATATAATTTTAAGTTAATTTAAATATAAGATAGACTAACAACTTGAGCTCAAGTCGTGGTAACTCTATGGATCATGTAGTTTTCTTTGCAGCAATAAGAATGTAACTGATAATTTCCTTTCTCTTTAAAAAAAATGTTGTTGTCTTCCCAGTCTGTTTTACAACCTGGGATTCAAATCCCTTATACCCTAGATACTCACCAAGCCTGACCCTGAATAACATCAGCCAAGCCCAGTTAAGTGCTGCCTCCTGCTGTGTTAATTTAAATATAGTTTACTTATATTTTTTTCCTCTTCTCTAATGAAAAATTATAATTTGGAGTTTTTTTGGAGCTGCATCATAGATGTCTATTCCTAAGTACAGTTACTAATTACACCACAGTTATGGAATGTGTGTTGCAATGGAACAGAGACAAATATATAAGCTTGTGTCCTGATGCTGTGCTGCACAATTCATCAATCCCCCCCCCCCCCAATAGCAGTGAACTGTGCCCCAGGATGCAGGAAGAGTTCCCTGTGACCTAGAGGCTGCTGGTTCTGTCATCTGCCTTCTATGAATGGGAAGAAAGAAACACGGTTGTGATAAAGATCAGACTTTAGAGCTAGAAAACATGACTTGGGTAAACTAGATAGAGAGTAAAACAAATATCTTGCTTCTCAATGAATCATATAAACTTTCATGCAGGTTTTTACTGATATGGTTTCAGCAAAATGAGAAAAGAGCAGCAAAATACAGCAGTAGTTGCCCCTTACACTCTGAAATTGCACTGTTGTCTCAAAAAGCATTCTTCTAAAATGACGCTGCTCTGGGGGAACTGATGTTATTTCACCAGTAGAAACTCTTTATTGCAAGTTCTTTTATGCTTGATAAGTATTTGAAGCTAACTTTAAACAAAGAAGCTGATCAGTAGTTTTATGACTTGATTTGTTTAAGAGCCTAAATAGCTTAGGGAAATGTTTTAGAAAAGATTTAATCCATCCGTGTGGAATAAAGCTCGGAAAATTAGGCAGAATAAATGTAAAATGCAAAGTACATTTTCATGAGTTTGCACTTGAGCTGTTGTTTGCTGACCCAAACTAAGAGTCACATTATATCCTTATTGCCCAAAACTATAGTTTTTAGACCTAAACTTAGTATGTGCTTTGTAGAAAACAATGATTAATTATATCTATCAGTTGCCTTTTACAATGGCAGCCCATAACTTTGATATGCTTGTGAGACTGCTCATGCAGTTGGTTTTTTAATATCTTTCTTGGCAACAAGCATCATATCAATATATCTTGCTGAGAATCCTGATTAGTAAAAAACTGCAAATTTGGTTGAAGAACAAGGCCACAAGCTAACATAAAAGTTAAGCACACTCTAACACGAACCCGTTGAAGTGAAGGAGCTTAAGTATTTTTAACTCTTTAGTGAATTCATATCCAAATGTCTCTGTGTGTGTTTATATAAACCATACACACACACACACACACACATTACTTATATGTTTTTAGTGCATTCGGTTATGATTTGTGCAAGAAATTTGTTCAACTGTGTTATTCAGTGCTGTGGATTAACTCTGAGAACACAGGTTGGAAACAACGTACAATGTTGCAGCCTATTAGGCCACCCTATCCAGCCTGCAGGGCTTCAAACAAGGCTCAGTCACTGCGGAACTTCACAGGGCAACCTGTCATGAGCACTGAAGGTGAGCAGGAGGGGGCCTCTATCCAGGGGGGAAAACGCATGCGTAGTACTGAGGAGTTAAGCAGCCATTCAAAGAGACACAGATCAGACCTGCCTTGACTTTTGGGGTTTATCTGTCTGGGTTTTTCCCACACTTCTTCAGTTTGTTAGGATTTTCTGTCTTATGTAGCAGTAATAAACATTAGAGACCTATTCCTCGTCTCAGCGTGGTTCCTGACTGTTAGGACACAACCATTGTTAAAAGCTGTTGCTAACAAAGTCTCCTTTCCGTGGGACTTCATCCAGTGTGTTTTCCCAGGGAAGGTTTTCCAAGGTAGCCAACATTTGAAGACACTTCCAGATAGCAGTATGTTCAACTAGTTATTCCCCTGAGGGTCAGAGGAATGAATTTAGCATCACTTGCCCAGAGTAATTATTTATCCTTGATCTAGAATATTCAGAATTAAATTAAATTAAATAGAATTTTAGATGTACTCAACTGTGCAGAACTGTGACTAAAAATTGCCATCAACTTTTCTGGAAATAATTTTAGTGTGAAGGTTTTGAAGTATGTACCTTTCTCTCGTTTGGGCTTATAATTGTTCCCCAATTCAGAAAGCTGCTGCAACAGAAATAAATTTATATTAGCCTGCTACATTTTGATATAACAATAGCTTATTTATTTATTTTATTTTTTTCCCGCCTTTATTATTTTTATAAATAACTCAAGGCAGGGAACATACCTAATACTCCTTCCTCCTCTGATTTTCCCCACAACAACAACCCTGTGAGGTGAGTTGGGCTGAGAGAGAGTGACTGGCCCAAGGTCACCCAGCCGGCTTTCATGCCTAAGGCAGGACTAGAACTCACTATCTCCTGGTTTCTAGCCAAGAACCTTAACCACTTAAGTGTTTGTGTAGCCACATTTTTCCCAGTATTCCAAAGCAATGAAATATTAGAATTTCTCCCTTTTCTATCAATTTATAATGAGGAAGGAGATTTCAGACATTTAGAAAATGAACATATGCTGTGTATATTCTCTAACTTGGAATTACCTGTTTCTTTACTTTATGACATCAGATTTTGACAAGCTTTGTCATTTAATTTTTTTTTTGTCAAAGGTGAGAATTTGGAACAGTTAGGTATATAGATCTTATGGTTATATCTGTTCTTGCTGATAACACCAAACAGATTTTAGTATCGTTTGTTTTACAGTTTTCTGAGGGTTATTTGGAAAATGGAGAAATAGCAGGCTATTTATTTGTGGTAAACAAAATAAATCCTTTAGAAAGCAGTAGAGAGCTGCAAAGGTGAGAGAAACTGTGAAATCCAGGATGACCAATTTTCCTCAGACTTTGGCTCTAATTAAACTCCCTTCTGTAAACTTATCCTTTAGGAATTTTGTAATGGTTTCACAGTACCATAGAAGACACTGGGCTTTTGATCTTGCTAGTATGGTTAGTGTGGGCATCTGTTTTGAATTAGCAGGAAAAAAGCTAAATGATTACAGCTTGTTAAAATGTTTAAATAAGATTAAAAGGTAATGTTTCTGTTATGAAATCATAAAATGCATATTCTAGAAAACAACAGTTCTTGTTTCATTTAAGGTCCCTTGAGTCTAAATCAGCATAAGAATTTTAGAAAAATTCTCTCTTCTCTTTAAATGGTATGTGCTGACTTTCTCTTTTACCAATAATATAGAAGAAAATATTATTTCTTCTTTCTACTTTGAGATGTTGCTTCTCAGACATTCTGCTTCTTCTATTTACTCTATTTTTCAAACCTCTCTATACGTGGCTTACCAAAAAACTGTTGGCTAGACTGCAGTATGTTTTTAGGTAAGATAAATGATACAAAATGGATAAAATAAACAAGCAAATAGCCTGATGGTATGATAGAAAGAAGTCTGAAGTCATCTAATTCAATTCCCTGCTCAGCACAGGATTTGCTGAAGCACTGTGGGCAGATGCTATCCAGCTCTGTTGGAGGACTTCCAGTGAAGATACTGGAACTTATCCTGCGGTAGATAACTGTCACGAGTTTCAAGCTGTGGTTGAAATTCATTGTAATTTTATTAAAAAATTTATTAAAAATTACAATTTACAGCAATAAAAACTAATACAAACTAAAAAAAGAGTTAAAATAAAAAATAGAAAAAATAGAAAAGAAAGAAAAAAAGTATAGTAAAGGAAAAGAAAAGAAATAAAGAAGTGACTTCCTCCATCACAACTATCAACAATTTTAGTAACTGATCACCTTCTCTTAAAGTGCAACAATGATCTCTTCTTAGATATGAGATATCCCATCTCATATCTATAAACAAATCCATAAAACCTCATCATTTCAGTCCTGATGTCAGCAAAAGTTCATTAAGGGTTACCAGAGATAACAACATATTTACTTTAACCTTGATCAAATAAACCAACTTTATATTCCATCCTTTTACTTCTAACAGTCTTGATCTTCAGTCCCTTCAAATGTCTTAGAATTTGATTTCTTTTCATTTTTTCTTTGTCCCTACTCACAACATTCTTCAAAATTTTAACAAGCCTCTTTTGTAAATCTAATACAGGAAAATTATCCAAGTCACTCTCTTGGTTTGTCATTTGTATATATCTTTTAATTATTAAGACATCAGCTGGTTTATTTTGTATGTCCAGTGCAACTTCTTTTTCCATGCCATTCTTGTAGCCTGTCATTTTTAAATCCACTTTCAAATCAGTCTCCATCATGTTAGGTAATACTTGTTCCTTTTCCATAGCATCTTTTAAACACAGTGTATCTATACAGGCAGACAATCTTAAAATTAACTTCTGGGTCCATTGTTCAAAAATATCCTTCAGTATGTCCAATGTTAAAATATTTTGCTTTATTCTATATTAGTGAGTTGAGTTTGAGTGTTCTTTTCTTTTAATTGTAATCTTTATTTTCTTCTAATTGCCTCTAGGTCCAATTTTTAAAGTCTTATTATTTTTTTTAAAGAATTCAAAACAAAAGCATTTTCCCACAGGAAGAGTTCTTTATAATTAATTACAAAATCTTATTTAAAATTTATCTGGACCTATGTCCATTTGTAACATTCTAAAATCAAAGTTTTGATCACCCTTTTGCTGTTTATTTCAGAAAAAAAAAATAGTCCTTAAACTTCTATTTAAAACTTCTTTCACTAAGGATTGAAAGAAACCCACCAAACCTGTCAGACACCACTGTCTTGTGGTCTCCTTGTGCGGAGCAACTGTCTGGGGCACTTGTGGGTGATCTCAAGTCCTCTCCTTGTCCTCCAGAGAGGAATGAAGAACAGCTGGTCCACTTGCCAGCTTCTCATTCTGCTGTGGTCATCAGCTCCACTTTTCGCAGAGCTGCCTTCAGTTTGCCATTTCTTCCCCGGAAGTCCCACTTCCTTTAACTGTTCCTCATAGAGCTTGACTTTCAGATCTCTGTCTCAGTAGTGGCTTCTCTGAAATTGCTTCTGATTTTTTCCTGCTTTCCCAGTGGTCTTTCCATTCTCAAATCCATTTCTGTTTTGTTCATTCTTGTTTGTCAATAATTTGATGCAGCAACTGTATTTACTTCTTTCTCTACCTTTACTTTTGCAAATGTTTTCCATCTTCTAGCACTTTTGGTCATTAGAACTATATTGTTCACATCTCCTCAAGAATAATAATTATTTTTGTCAGATTTCTACACCACATTTTTGTTTCTTCAATAATCAAGGTATCTTCATTGTCTACAGTATATATAACAAATCAAATTATTTTTTTCAGTCTTGTGTACAGTTCTCATTCTATTTATTTATTTAATTCAATTTATATGACCACCTATCTCAACAAGTGACTCTGAACATTAATCTGAGTTTTCAGTTGCTTTACACAATTTTTTTTTTTTTGCTGTCATAATATATTGAGTAATTGAAATGGTCATGATTAACCTGTGATACTGTAATGCAGCAACCCAGATAATGGGGAGGTCTTATATGCAGGAGACAGAAAAACCCTAGCCTATAAGCACCTTAACCATAACAGCATCCAAGCCTATGAATTTTAGTGAACTATAAATACAAAAATCTGAAATCATGCAGATTAGAAAGCAACAGATGAATTTAAAAGTATATTAATAGATATTAGTAATCATAGATAAATAGAATCTTCACATGCAGAAGTAATATCACTCTTACTCTCAAGTGAGATGGGCAGTGACGAAATTTGAATAAATAAATAAATAAATCTGCATTTTTTTTTTTTCCCCCCCATTTGAACAGCTAAAGTGGTAAGTGGTAGGAGTAGCTACAGAAAAACAGAATTGCATTTCAGTGAATGGTAGTTTGGGGGCAGCAAGACAATTACTAAGGTCTTATTTTCTTAATATTCTTAATTAATTCACAATAATAAAAGTCAAATTATATGTGATAGTCATTTATTTTAAGAAAGCTGGTGGTTTATGTTCTCTAGATGAACATACATATATGCTTCTGCAATTTTCATATGTGATCCAAAAGCATACATTTCTTCAGAATACAGGTCCAATATATGCATATCTGAAGCATTAACATCTAGCATTAACATTAAGCATGAAACACATCTAGCACTATTTCAAAATGTCCGCATGGTGGTGCTGATGCTGTAACTTTGGCAGTGCAGGTAGCTATTGTGCTTGTTAACAAGTTGAATGAATTTGAGAATGCTGTTGTCAAACAGATGTTCTTGTCTTTGACACTATATCTCAGTTAAGATGGGAATGATGAGGCCGGGAAGGTTAATAAATTTATTATGTAACAGAAAAGTTATTTCTCCTTATCCAAGGGACACAAAAGCCTTTATTTTTATACCATAATACCGTTATTTCTTTGTCCATTTTAACATAGGTTTCTGCTAATCCCTTTCATTGCTTGTCGTTTTGTTATTTCTATGTTATCCTCCTTTAGGTATAATCATAAAAAGAAGTAGCATTCATAAAAAACTTATTGTAGTTGCTGCTAGAAGAATGTTAAAGAGCTCAATAAATTTCAATAAATCTGCCACAAAAAGTGTTTTGGATGCTGATTCACTAATCATTCAGCAATGAATACTAAACACAAAAAATGCTAATTGACAATGATCTGAGATGATCACTCTAGAGAAATGGCAGGGATTTCAATTTTTTTTAAAAAGTGTTCCTTATATTGGTCAAAAGCATCCTGCATGGTAAATGTTGTATCATTTTTTAACTCACCCACCTCCCCACAATATTTTTTTCTGCTAGACTCCTTTTCTTTTTCATCTTATATAAGACAATTAGAATGTAGAATTCAGAAGAAATATGTGTGGTGATAAAGGAATAATTACAATGGTATGCTTGTTTTATTGCTCATCATTTACTAAAACAGGAAATTGCAGCCCTTGCAATATACATTTGTGGATCTTTCTGGCTCACAAGATCAGTTTCTCCAAAGATCAGTCCATACATTATTGCTAAAAGTCATGTTGACATTTAAGAACCTAGGGATCATTATGCTTGCAATTCTGAACCCAGATGTTGCATCTGGGTCAACAAATTTAGTAATTCAGTGCCCAAGCTAACACTGTTCCGTTTGGCAGCCTCTCACTAAATCTCTGTGTCACTAACAATGTTCTAAAATTAAGTAGATGCAATGTTACCATCTCTGCAAATTAGTCATTGATGTTCCACTCACAGCTGCAAAACTGATTGCTCACTTTATTCAGCCCTTCTGCTTTTTGTATTTTGGAAGGCCATGGGTTGAGTATAGTGCTTTTAAAGCAAAACCAGATATAATCCACACAGAGACAAAAAGGCAGCCCAAAATAATATATTTTTCTCAGTAAGGATTGTTGTATCTCTGTCCTCTCAGTTGCAGAATTCTCTTATCTCCTTCAGTTTTGCTCACTATCTCTCCTCCGCAATTTCTTTTTTCCTTTCCTTTCCAAAGCTTTCAGCCCATCAATCAGTTGGGTTTCTTCAAGGCATTGGCCTCTTTCTCAGTCTTTTCTGCTCATTAGGGTTTGCTATTTGCTCCTTCATTTTATCCCTATCCTCTACACATTTCTCCCATTTTACCTGCTTATTCTTGACTCAGTCACTTCGTTTGATTTTGCTGTGTGTATATTCCTACACAATTAAATACTAGGGAAGGGAGAAGAATTTGTTCAGCTGTGAAGCTAATTGAATTACAATAGATAAACACACATGTAAACTAAAACTGAGTTATCCTGTGAAATTTGTTCTGCTATGAATTACAGAAAATTGTTCATATGAAAAATGTATATGTTAGTGACAGCAACTATATTATATTTTGAAAAAAAAGTATCTTAGAAGTAGAAGTCTAATGGTGATGAGCTAGTAAGTCATAGTCTAATTGTTTGGTATCCTGATGTTTCATCAGCAACTGTGGCTGGCATGTTCAGAGGTGAAAGTGCTCTTCTCTGTAGTCTACTTCTTGGCAACTCAGAGTTAACCGAATAGGAACTGGCTTCCAATGACATGGTCCAGTTAGAGATTAGTTCTGTTACAGACACAAGACCTCCATTCCTGACCAGTTGCCTGTGAGCTGCCAAGAAGTGCACTACAGAGCAGATCACTTTACCTCTGAAGATGCCACCCCAGTTGCTGGTGAAACAATAGGATACCAAACAATTAGACCATGGCCTATTAGCCTGAAAGCTCATCACCACTGGATTTTCGCTTTATTGATTTATAGAAGTCTGTTTATTAGGCAGAATTGCATAAATTTAATCAAATAGGAAAGGACAACTAAAAAGAGAGGGCTTTTATGCATTTATGTTTTGCACTACTTTGGAATTGATTCCAGTTCTTATGCCATTGTCTGTTTATGGGCACTGTTTTATTTCAAACTTTGCTCTAGTTATTTTAATTCCTGCATTCCTTTTAATGTCTATGGATCTTCAGAATGTCTGAGCAGTCCATTTTCCTTTGTTCAAATTAAGGAATAAGTTATAACCTAAATGGCTGTCATTACTCTGCATTACTATGAAACTTTCAAAATCAAAATGCATATATCAACATTCCTATCAGCCCTTCAAGGTAGGCCAGGTCAGGAAACAGACTGCACAAGGCTCTGTTGAATTAGGCTATAGTAACAAGATCTTGAAAGGCTGACAGCATTTTACTTCCCTCCCTATTATACACAAGACACTTAGAGTGGAGACAATTTAAGTTTTTTTCTAATGCTCTTCCTGCCTGTTCTGGGTGTAAATCTTGTTTTTCTGATTACCATTGTATAATTTCTTGAAAGTCATGTCTGTAGTTTTCTACAGTTTCATTAACTACTTGTTTCAACACCACTCAAAAATAAAGGAAGGACATTCTTTTTTAAACAAAGTATTGTTTTCCTCATATGCAAATATATAGAAGTAATGCAATTATTCAACTAATAATTCTTTAATAACCTGGTTATCCTGTTCTCTCTGGGTCACGAACACAGAAAGAAACATACTTACACATACTCTTCAGTAGTACAGATCTAATGATATACGGTTCCCAACTGTTGTTTGTGATAATGTTCCATTCATTCTGGAAACCTTTTAAAAGTGATTGGGTCTAGGAATAAAATCAGACACTTGAATACAATGGTGCTGTTCTGTGAGTAGAAAACCTTTTCTGTATGTAAGTACAGAAATTTCAGCATAGTATATCCTTTAGCACAAGTCATTATAAAATAATTTGTATTACAAAAATCTCAAGATGCATGTTAACAAAAGGGTGCAGGTTTTTCATAGTACACATCTTCATCCAGGATATACATACATTTATCCTTTTCTCCTAGGCTTTGCACAATATTTCACAGAACCACTACCACAATTTCTAACAAGCAATACCACCTTATATGTTAATATATATTTGTATGCAAAAAGAAATGCCTAGTTTTCTATACGCTTATCAAAAGTCAAGATAGAATTGGGGCAGCATATGATGTCCTTAAGTTTGAGGCTATTTTTATCTTTTAATTTGGAAGGCAAGTTCTAAGTTTTTCTAGCCTGTTACAGCAGTTACCTGGGATTGTCTGCTCCCAGCCTGATAGTATTCAAGGGATAGCCAAGAGAACGACACATTCTTCAATTGCTGGGGAAATGGATGAATAAGTCTGCCAGTTCAGAGAATGAACAGTAGAAAGACATTGAAGAAGTCTCCACCCTAACATGTTGAAAGATAAATTAGGTTCTAAAATGGAAGTAATTTCATTTTTGGTTGTTGAACCAATTTCTGGTTGTTGAAATTTCTGTCTTGGTTAGCCGAAAACAAAATTTATACTGAATTCTTTTAAAGCAAGATTTGTTGAAAGGGTGAGGGATAAGGTTACATTATCCAGCCATGTTACTTTCTGATTCTTCAACTTTTAATAGATGCACAAGTGGAAGATATGTATGCTGTTTTGATTAACCAAAGGGAGGAAAAGTAAAGATGAAGCTAGAATTTTTTAAAGAAAAATTAGAGGAAGTTAGAGAGTAGAAAACCAAGGTGTGGTCAAAAATGTAATTTTTTAAAAAAAGAATTCTATGTGGCATACCTAAAAAAATCTGCATGGAAAGAGTAAGCAGAGTTAAAGGAGTTCAACCAAAGTTTTGTACAAAGAAAAAGAAATGGGACTAATAAATGAAATAGAAAAACATAGAAAACATAATAAAGGATTTTTTAAAAGACCCATAATCAAGCTAACAGCTTATAGTGAAACAAGGCAGCTTGTGCCCGCTATCAGCAGCCCCCCAAACACATGTATATTCGTTAATTAGGGCTTAGCATGTTGCCTGGATATTTTACCCACTGCCTCACTCAGTTTGGCCTAGCCAAAAATATGACCATAAATAAACTTATTGCAAGCTGTTGCTATGTTCTTTAGGTAGATGACAGTGAAACTATCACATTTCTTGCATTCAGACAATAGACTAAGACCTATAACACTTAGTAACTGGATTGCTTTCTAACTGGAGCAATCATAAAGAGCCAGTGGGCATGTGGTGCTTAGCATAATATTGGTGTGAAGTTTGTAATAGATAAGATGGGTGGCATAAAAGGAAGCCAAAGAGCAAAAGATACAGCCCTAAGATTTCAGAGAGAGAAAATAAAAGACATTAATGCTGTGGTTAGAAGAAATTGGAGATATAATAAATTGGATTCATTAATTTTTGTAAAATAGTGAATGCAGAAGTGTGGCTTATTGATTTATTTGCTTCCACGCTCAAGAATAATATGCAACAATATGTACAAAAGGTTTTTGAATGCAGTTTCTTAGTTTGATCTAAGAAACATGCAAAATAGTCCTGTAAAATTTCACCAATCATATATGTAGGATGATAAATTGGGAAGAGATTTAGCTCTCCACATTTACATTCCTATCAAAAAAGAGTAGAATCAGTCTGGGAGATTGTTTTGATTCTGCAATGACCAGTGTAAACTAATGAGGAAGGCAAAACTAAAAACACCTGAAAGTGTCCGGCTTTCAGAACATGGTCAAACAGGCTGTTAATACCATACTTAATATACTACTATATGCCAAGAGAAGTTATAAGTGATAGAATAGGTTATGTCAGTTTCCAAGATTTACCAAACAGTGTTGACCTGTATTTGAACTTTAGATCTCAGTGCTCTTGACCCAGATATGTCAGATGATGAAAAATCTCACACAAAGAAGCTGTGAATTTCCATCATTAGCTATTCTGCAATACCCAAGTGATATTTTTATCAGTTCCTAAGCAAACGTACTCTAAACAAACATGAAGCATCATGAGGTAACCATGTAAAATTGTTGCATTTTCAACTAACAAACTGTTTATGTGTACCTGCCACCAGTGGTGTGTTATCTGAAGTACAGGCACTTATATGAAATATTAATATTTATTAATCTACATATTATATGTGTAAATCTGAAACCAGATTAATACTGTATTTTCTTACACCTTTAAGTTCTTTCATGTTTATTCCATAACTTCTTAAATAGACCATTTAAACTGTTTAAAGAAAATACAGGTATCTTTTAAATCAGATAATACCAAAATCCTTGGCATTTTTTCCCCTTAAAACCTGCCACTAACTTATTTTTTTAAATATAATTTGAAAAGTATAATTTGCATGAGAATCCTATGGATAAGGCTTATTTAGTCTTACATTCTGTTCCTAGAGTGCCGGATCAAATAATTACAAGTAGCTGGAAGAAAGACTACTGTGGCATTTGTATCTTCCAATTTTTGTTAACAAATATATTGATTCTGATATGAATATATCACTGACAAACTTTTCTTCATTAAATTGTAGAATCCCATTTTAATGTTGTCCAAGCTGGGGACTATCACAATAAATTCTATATTCTAACTTTGACATTATAACAGTGCAGAGGTACTTTCTGTTTGTTTTTGTTTTGCTTTCTTTTGAATCTTTCTATAACATTCTGGAAGAAAACACTTTCTCCACAATGTGCATAATTTTATATATGGCTCTAATATAATCCCCTTAGTCATCTCCCCACCACCACCCCAAAGCTTAAAGGTCCAAACTTTTAAGCTTTCCTTAAAGGTATGTGTTTATGATGTCTTAATAATATTGGTTGCTCTTCTTTGCAACTAATATAATCAGAAGCATTTATACCTTTGCTATTTATATAATATCCTTTTTAATGTGTGATGATTTTATCAGTATATAGTCTTCCATATATAATTGTACCATTACTTTTTTAAAAGACTGTTTTAATATTAGCTGGATATCCATGGGAGCAGGGGGGCAAATAACAAAACATTTTACAACATGTGACACCTTTTGTACTTGTGTCATGACAACATGCACAAGTACATAATGAGCAAAATTTATGCCATGACATTACAACATGTTTTGTCATTCTGACAAAACCTCTGTTTGCTATGGGCAACCATGTGTAGACAGTTTTGGTTTTGATTCCTTTCCTAATAATTCCCAAGCAAACAGAACTTTTTAAAAATTCATTATTAGGGAGAACAATGTAATTTCTTCAGTTTAGGAAAGAATCTGGAATATATTTATTTATTTATTTATTTATTTATTTTTTATTAAATTTATATTACCTCCCATCTCCCCCGATGGGGGACTCTGGGCAGTTTACAATAAAATAACACTAAAAACATAAGGTAAAGGTAAAGGTTTCCCTTGACGTAAAGTCCAGTCGAATCCGACTCTAGGGGGCGGTGCTCATCTCCGTTTCTAAGCCTTGGAGCCGGCGTTGTCCCTAGGGACACTTCCGGGTCATGTGGCCAGCATGACGACTCGGAACGCCGTTACCTTCCCGCCGAAGCGGTACCAATTCATCTACTCACATTTGCATGTTTTCGAACTGCTTGGTGAGCAGGAGCTGGGACGAGCAACGGGAGCTCACCCCGCCGCGCGGTTTCGAACCGCCGACCTTCCGATCGACAGCTCAGCGGTTTAACCCGCAGCGCCACCGCGTCCCCCCACTAAAAACATAACCACCTAAAATTAGCATTAAAATATACATAAAAACAAATGTAAGATCCAAGTGGAAAGGTAACACAATCACTAAAAGGTGCTATGGCGCCAGCCATCCCCAGGTGAAGCTATCTCTCTCCCCCTCCCAAGCAAGGCAGCAGAACCAGATCTTCAGTTTCTTCCTGAAGTCCGAGAGTGAGAAAACCCGTCTCAACTCCAGGGGCAAGATGTTCCAAAGGGCGGGCGCCACTGCAGAGAAGGCTCGCCTCCTGGACCCTGCTAGATGAAATTCCTTTACTGATGGGGTCCGTAGCATTCCCTCCCTGCCTGACCGGGTGGGATGGGTCGATGTTATGGGGACGAAACGGTCCCTCAGATACCCTGATCCCATGCCATGTAGGGCTTTAAAGGTGATAACCAACACCTTGAATTGGACCCGGAAGCAAACTGGTACCCAATGCAGCTTGCGTAACAGTGGTGTCACATGGGCTGATTTTGCAGCCCCGATAACTGTCTGCACAGCTGCATTATGGACCAGCTGAAGCTTCCGAATACTTTTCAAGGGTAGCCCCATGTAGAGTGCATTGCAGTAGACTGTATGGGAGATGACAAGGGCATGAGTGACTGTCTGGAGGGCATCTCGGTCTAGGAATGGGCGTAGCTGACACACCACCCAGAAATGTGCAAAGGCCCTCCTGGCCACGACTGCCACCAGCTCTTTGAGTAGGAGTCGCGAGTCCAGGAGGACCCCCAGGTTCTGCACTGGCTCCAAATGGGGAAGTGCCACCCCATCCAGAACCAAAGAAGACAACTTCCTGGAATCTGAGGGGCCATCAATCCACAGCCACTCTGTCTTACCAGGGTTCAGTTGAAGCCTGTTGTTCCCCATCCAGGCCCCCACAGCCTCCAGGCACCTGGAAAGGGTGGAGACCGCATCACTTATTATATAATAATAATATCGTAGGCTTAGAAAGACCCTGTTGACAAGATGCAAAAAAGTCTTCTATTTACTTAATATCTGAAGAGTTTAGCTATTTTATGGGTGCTATAGGCATATAGCAGTGGTTACAAAGATGTTTTGTCCAAGCAAATTGCATTGGCTAAATAATGTTTTCTATTTAGTGTTTTCTAAATTTCTAACAAAATTTCTATCACTGGAGCTTTGCCTCTTGATCAGGAATTTCAGAATTTCAGAATTTCAGAGTACCAGATCCAGAAATCTCTGTCCTATTTGCCACCATCTTATTTCAGCAGGTGAGAAAACTGTGACAAAAGTTTCTGATGCAGATCTCGATAATCTGACAGGTTTATAAGAATCAAAGAATACAAAGTTCCAAAAGAAATGTTCCAAGTACCTACTTCCAGATCTTTATTTTCTTTCTTAGTAGCGTTATTAGGAATAATAATACAATTAGTAATAACTAGTCAGTATTATATCATTTTGTATTAATTGTAATAAAGCTAGTAATGATGAACTTAATGTGCCCTTAATGTGCTTTTTCTGTGTGCTTTCACAAGAAGTTCATTTTAATGTTACATTTTATTCATGTTCAATTATTCTAAAGTGTTGTTGAATTAACGAGTTCTACTTAGTGTTAATCACTACTCATCTTACACTGCAGCACAGACATTTTTTGCTTATCAGGGCCCTCTAGAGTAGAATGAGACAGGTAATTTGAACTATATTAAATTTTAAAAACGCATATACAGAGAAAAAAGACAGGAACATGTTGCATTCCACAACTTATCAATTTTAGAATGGAAATTCTTAAGCTGTTTTAAGAATAGTTTAAGGTATTGGTAGGCAACACAGTGCCCCAGATATCTTGTTGGTGTCCACCTGACCCTATATTTATGATATTATTTTAATGCAGAAAGAAAGAAGAAATACGGTGCTACTAGATTGTCTAATGCAAAGTGAAGTAAAAGCAGGGTAAAACTTATTTGTTCCACAAATAATTTGAATCATCAATATTTATTTCTTGCTAAACTCCCCCCCCCCACCATGTGACTATTACTGCACTTGCTGGTTGTCACTTTCAGCTTTCCCATGGCTAGTTCCAAAGAAGGATCCCACAGGGAATAAATGTTCAAAAAAATAATTGTAGAGAAACTCCCTGTTTTGGTACATTACATTTTATTGATAGAAAGTAACTGATGTGGTAATGCAGAACTACTGCCAGAATCATAATCAGGGATGCTTTCTCAAATCAAGACATAGTTAAGTGGGTCCAAGTTTCCCTGTGGTATGGTGTCACAAGCAATCTCCAGGGCCTACTATATATATATTTTAACTGTTACCAGAAGAGCAAAATTGCTATACCACTGCCTCCAGCATGACAAAGAGACACAAAAGAGGGAAAGGGAAAGAAGGTTCTCAACAGCCTTAAAAGACAAAGTGTCTTGTGCTAAAACTATTCCTACCTACTTTATATATGAATAGGAAAAAAAACACTATATAAATGTCATTTTTTTACAAATTTAGTGTGATCTTTATTTTTATATTATTCATGTTTAATTTGCCCTTCCTCCACCCCAGTATTGACCATATAAGCTCAGGGGAAGCAGCTATCAAGTGAAATAGAGCTCTGCACAGAATTGATGACAAAGAATCATCTGGCATTGGAAGGTATATAGATTTCCAAATATAACTATCAAGCTAATTTGAAAAGATCAGAGTATCCAAGAAAATTGGAAAAAAGTAAAGCTAAAATGTCTAAGTCTAGAATTCCTCCTCTAGGCCTATATTGTTCACATTCATAGGAATGAACTTTAAGGGAAAAAGTATTAGTTAACATTCACTTTTAAATAATAATTTTATGAATGTGTGCCAATAATTCACCATTTAACAGATAAGTAAAAGGAATGACTTGCATGTTCTACAGAAGTTACTTTATAATGTATGTAAACATTTTCTTGTTTCTTACTACCCCAAGATGGAGCCAAGACAGCACTTGACACTGTGTTGAATTTAATAGATTAAAAGCCCAAAGTAGTCAGTTGATCAGTAGATGGTCATTCTAAAGGAAGAATACTTCAACCTTTAAACCTTGTGACTGCTACCTTGCTCTGCTTCCTGTGTCTGGGTGACAAATATTTGTTGGGATAATATAGGCCTTGGTTTCTCTTTACATTGTGAAAAATATAGTATATATTGCTATCCCTTTCAACTTTAAGCTACCCACTGTGTGAAATTATTTGTGGCAACACCATGATATCATATTCTATCTAGCAGGAAATAAAAAAAGTAATACCTTTAAAGTTAAGAGTTTTAGGCAAAAACCTATCTAAGTATAAAAGTTAACCTGAATAGGCTTTAATACGTATTTCAACTGTTATCACTGGAAGAATTTGGATATATTTAACCTACTGTATATCTGCATTTTCAAAACATTAAATATATTCACTTGCATTATCCTTAACTTTCAGTGCAATAATGAGTGAGTCACAGAATAAGCAACAGTATGTATTCTGCTGCAGTTTCAGATTTCTGTGGTTAAACAGTATCTGAAAAAAAAATCCATCTACAAGTGAAACTATATGCTTTTTAAAAATTTTTTAATAGAATTGCTATCAAACCTTGGTATCCAGAATTGAATGGTGTCTCAATATCCATTATTAGAAAGGACAACAATATAAATCCAGCACTTAGATCAGTAAAATATACAAATAAAAATACATGGAAAATTTTGAACATGATATCATTGTTGTTGTTTATTCGTTTAGTCGCTTCCGACTCTTCGTGACTTCATGGACCAGCCCACGCCAGAGCTTCCTGTCGGTCGTCAACACCCCCAGCTCCCCCAGGGACGAGTCCGTCACCTCTAGAATATCATCCATCCATCTTGCCCTTGGTCGACCCCTCTTCCTTTTGCCTTCCACTCTCCCTAGCATCAGCATCTTCTCCAGGGTGTCCTGTCTTCTCATTATGTGGCCAAAGTATTTCAGTTTTGCCTTTAATATCATTCCCTCAAGTGAGCAGTCTGGCTTGATTTCCTGGAGGATGGACTGGTTGGATCTTCTTGCAGTCCAAGGCACTCTCAGAATTTTCCTCCAACACCACAGTTCAAAAGCATCGATCTTCCTTCGCTCAGCCTTCCTTATGGTCCAGCTCTCACAGCCATATGTTACTACAGGGAACACCATTGCTTTAACTATGCGGGCCTTTGTTGTCAGTGTGATGTCTCTGCTCTTAACTATTTTATCGAGATTTGTCATTGCTCTTCTCCCAAGGATTAAGCGTCTTCTGATTTCCTGACTGCAGTCAGCATCTGCAGTAATCTTTGCACCTAGGAATACAAAGTCTTTCACTGCTTCTACATTTTCTCCCTCTATTTGCCAGTTATCAATCAAGCTGGTTGCCATAATCTTGGTTTTTTTGAGGTTTAGCTGCAAACCAGCTTTTGCACTTTCTTCTTTCACCTTCATCATAAGGCTCCTCAGTTCCTCTTCGCTTTCAGCCATCAAAGTGGTATCATCTGCATATCTGAGATTGTTAATGTTTCTTCCAGAGATTTTAACTCCAGCCTTGGATTCCTCAAGGCCAACTTGTCGCATGATGTGTTCTGCATACAAGTTGAATAGGTAGGGTGAGAGTATACAGCCCTGCCGTACTCCTTTCCCAATCTTAAACCAGTCTGTTGTTCCGTGGTCTGTTCTTACTGTTGCTACTTGGTCGTTATACAGATTCTTCAGGAGGCATACAAGATGACTTGGTATCCCCATAACACTAAGAACTTTCCACAATTTGTTATGGTCCACACAGTCAAAGGCTTTAGAATAGTCAATAAAACAGAAATAGATGTTTTTCTGAAACTCCCTGGCTTTTTCCATTATCCAGCGGATATTGGCAATTTGGTCTCTAGTTCCTCTGCCTTTTCTAAACCCAGCTTGTACATCTGGCAATTCTCGCTCCATGAACTGCTGAAGTCTACCTTGCAGGATCTTGAGCATTACCTTACTGGCATGTGAAATGAGTGCCACTGTTCGATAGTTTGAACATTCTTTAGTGTTCCCCTTTTTTGGTATGGGGATATAAGTTGATTTTTTCCAGTCTGATGGCCATTCTTGTGTTTTCCAAATTTGCTGGCATATAGCATGCATTACCTTGACAGCATCATCTTGCAAGATTTTGAACAGTTCAGCTGGGATGCCGTCGTCTCCTGTTGCCTTGTTATTAGCAATGCTTCTTAAGGCCCACTCAACCTCACTCTTCAGGATGTCTGGCTCTAGCTCACCGACCACACCGTCAAAGCTATCCCCGATATTGTTATCCTTCCTATACAGGTTTTCTGTATATTCTTGCCACCTTTTCTTGATCTCTTCTTCTTCTGTTAGGTCCTTGCCATCTTTGTTTTTGATCATACCCATTTTGGCCTGGAATTTACCTCCAATGTTTCTAATTTTCTGGAAGAGGTCTCTTGTCCTCCCTATTCTATTGTCTTCTTCCACTTCCGCGCATTGCTTGTTTAAAAATAATTCCTTATCTCTTCTGGCTAACCTCTGGAATTTTGCATTTAATTGGGCATATCTCCCCCTATCACTGTTGCCTTTTGCTTTCCTTCTTTCTTGGGCTACTTCTAGTATCTCAGCAGACAGCCATTTTGCCTTCTTGGTTTTCTCTTTCTTTGGGATGTATTTTGTTGCCGCCTCCTGAACAATGCTGCCAACTTCTGTCCAGAGTTCTTCCGGGACCCTATCTACTAAGTCCAGTCCCTTAAATCTATTCTTCACCTCCACTGCATATTCCTTAGGAATATTAGTGAGCTCATATCTAGCTGATCTGTGGGTCTTCCCTAATCTCTTTAGTCTGATCCTAAATTGTGCAAGAAGAAGTTCGTGATCTGAACTACAGTCAGCTCCAGGCCTTGTTTTTACCGACTGTACAGATGTCCGCCACCTTTGGCTGCAAAGGATGTAATCAATCTGATTTCGGTGTTGTCCATCTGGTGAAGTCCATGTATAAAGCCGTCTCTTAGGTTGTTGGAAGAGAGTGTTTGTTATGCAGAGTGAATTGTCTTGGCAAAATTCTATCAGCCTGTGTCCTGCTTCGTTTTGTTCTCCCAGGCCATACTTACCTGTAATTCGAGGTGTCATTTGACTGCCCACCTTAGCATTCCAGTCTCCTGTGATGAAAATAACATCTCTTTTAGGCGTGTTGTCCAGTAGGTGCTGCAGATCCTCATAGAACTGCTCTACTTCAGCTTCTTCAGCATTTGTGGTTGGGGCGTATATTTGGATCACTGTGATGTTAGATGGCTTGCCCTGAATTCGAATTGAGATCATTCTGTCGTTTTTTGGGTTGTATCCAAGCACTGCTTTAGCCACTTTACTATTAATTATGAAGGCTACTCCATTTCTTCTGTGGTCCTCTTGTCCGCAGTAGTAGATCTGGTGGTCATTTGATGTGAAGTGGCCCATTCCAGTCCATTTCAGTTCACTGACGCCCAGAATGTCTATCTTTAATCTTGACCTCTCACCAATAACCACATCCAATTTGCCCTGGCTCATAGATCTTACATTCCAGGTTCCAATGGTGTGTTGATCCTTAGAACATCGGATTCGCCGTTCACCACCAGCACCGTCGGCCGCTAGCCGTCCTTTCGGCTTTGAGCTAGCTGCGTCATCACGTCTGGGGCTAGTTGAGCTCATCCTCTGTTCCTCCCCAGTAGCATTTTGACCATCTTCCGACCTGGGGGTCTCATCTTCCGATGGTATACCGACATATCTCTGGTTGTACTGATCCATTTAGTTTTCACGGCAAGAATACTGAGGTGGGTTGCCATTACCTTCCCCAGGGATCGCATTTAGTCTGACCTCTCTGTCATGACCTTCCCGTCTTGGGTGGCCCTTCACGGTTTAGCTCATGGCATCATTGAGGTGCTCAAGCTCCAGCACCACGACAAGGTAACGATCCTTTGCTGAAGCATGATATCATATCAGATCAGAATTTAAAGAAATAAACAAGACTTGTAAGGTGAAAAAATGTCCTTGATCACAAGTTCAGGTCATTATATATTTATGTATCTAATTCGATTGAGAACTGCCCAACTCCGAACTGAATACACACAGACAGACACAGACACATACATATACATACATACACACACATAGACATAGACATAGACACATACATAGACACACATACACACACACTGTAGGATAGCATGTAATGTATATATTATAATAATCCACATAAACAAAGAGAAAATATACAACCTGACTTCACAGCTTTTGAAACAGAAACTGCATCATTAGGACAGATACATTTATGAACAGTGCAGTAATAATAAGCTGTGAATTACTGGTAACCGTAACAAGCTTTGCAGTTTATCCCAGATAAACTGATACTGTCTGGGTTCCCATACATGGTTTATTACACGTAGACATAAATCTACCAGGAAGATATGTCTTTGGATATGCTGATAATGGAATTTACTGTTCCATTTTTCCCTAACTCAACTATTTGAGATTTATTTTTCTTTGTTATTCAAAATGATATTTCTGCAATATAGGTGCTTAATTAGGTATTTAAGCAAGGGAAATACTATTACTGACATGTGTTTGAAGCATGTGGGAAAAGCCATCTGGTAACATCTGTCTATTTCACTTTCGATTTATTGTAATAAAGAAGAATCTCAGGCTTGAAGTTCTATTCTGAGAGATCTGCATCATTATGTATTGAAGGAAAGAGAGTCATACAACGTAAAGCGTCAAATAGATTTAAAACCAAAAAGGTTGCTCTTGACATTTTTTGATTAATGAGAAGAGAAATCTGGGAAAATGTTTATTTTATTGGTATGGGGGTTGTATTATAAAACTCTTCTTACTATCTAGAATGTAGAACTTTTTATTACAATAAGTCATTTCAGGTTTTTGTCATCTGCCCCCTCCCCCTCATTCTCCTCCTCCTCCTCCTCCCCCCCTCCCCTTATACCACAAACTCCTATGAAGTCCATTGGCTAGACCAGCTCCTTCTAATACTGACATTCTGCTATTTGGGGATTTTATCCATTCTGTAATTCAGGACAGATAGCTTGCACAGTAATATAATTTGAAATTTGGAAAACAAAGTCTACCTCTGTCTTTTGAATCTTGTAAAATGTTTGAATTTTACACTTGGTTTTTTCCACTCCATATTATCTATTGACTCAATCTTCAGGATTTTATCTGGAATTAAAATTGTAAATTAAAAAAAAAAAGTAGCATGTTCATTTTGACAATGGCAATTGATCCTAACCAGGAGAGTTTTAATTTTTTTCCACCTGTGAAGATATTTTTATTACTTCTCTCCATAATTATAATTATGTATTGCTACCTGTCTGGTTCAATCCCAGATATTTCACTGAATCTTTTATTATCTGGCACAAACTGATGAACCTCACCTCTCTAAGTCACATGTGATATGAAAGTGCATCTGGGAGCCTTCACATGCTCAGATTTTGATAGCACAGAATTCCATCTCACCTGAAGCCTTTGTGTATATGTAAAAGTGCAAGAATATTATACTGTATTTGCAGATATCACATTTCAGTGACATCAACAGTGTGACACATAGAAGAGAGAAGCTACTTACTGCTGCTTATATGTTGAGACACAACTACTTGCTTGCTACTCCTTGAATATTTGAAGAAGTATTTCCTGGGATTATGTAGTAAAGAAAATCATGATAAAGCAACAAAAAATCAGGAATTGGACCTCAAATACAAGCTGTGGAAGAATATTAAAGGAAGAATTTCTTATCTTTTCATCCCATTTGTAGCCGCCTTCTCCACACTCCATTTTCTCTTCCTTTTATTTTGAATATGTCTACAGAGGCCTTTTTGTTGTGTTGTTCTTAGCCTCCTTCCCTAACAGAGCCTATTCTGAGCTTTATCTTTACTGACCCTTTCCCTACAAATCTAGAAAACACAAGCGCAATACACACACATATGGTGGTTATGGTGCTGGATATTTTGGGAGAATTTCCTAAGAATTTCTTAAGTTGTTAATGGCTCACATTACAAGCTATTTGTCTTTATTGAGGCTGGCTGAAGGTGACAATGATCTAGCCCATTGCAGAAGGAAGGAGAAGAAGATGATGGATTGTGATTGCATTAGCTGGTGCTGGCCTTAAAGGAACATTTTGAGGAAATTGTGTCTTCCCTATAGTTTCTTGATTCAGTGCTCCTTTCCCATAAATTTTGCAAGTTGAAGATGTTGCTGTTACCATGAAATTTCAATAGTAGCATAGCTTTAGTGACCAGAGCTATCATTTCTGTTGTGCTGCTATCGATATTGACCATTAGTTCAAGCTCAATAGTGAACTTTAGTCTTTTAAAAGTGATGCATTATATTCAATCATTCATAATTAACTAATGATATATCAGAAAACTATACTATCGCTGTTTACTCATTTGTGCTTTACTGTTTTGTACTTTTTATCTGTTTCCTATGTGTGTGTGTGTGTATTTGTCTAAAAATTTTAATAAATAAAAGATTTCACACCAGTTCCATCATAGCCTCCTTAATCAAGGGTGTTCAGACAGGATGTTCTTAGTAATACTACCAGACAAAAATATTGAGCAACTTATTTGTCTTTTCCTCTTTACTGAAAAAACATGCTGGAAGTAGCTGAGCATGGATATGTGTCTATGTTTAAGCCTACACTATGGAATAAGGGAATCACAACATGTTTACTTCTCCTCTCTTATTGCATTAATGGGCTGTTATCTAGCATATTACTTAGGGTCACCAAGCCCTTACTGGGTAGGGACAACAAGATCTACCATTTGGCCTCTGAGACCAATTGGCATAGCACGTCACTGATAAAATGTTTCAGATTCCCCAGTGCCTTGACTGTGAATGGGAAGAGTCCTTATTGGCTATTGATCATAACATCTTGTGATGTTACCTGGGATTCCTTTTGGTCTGTGACCTCCAAGGAAGTGAATAAGGTGCTATCTAGGTTATAGGCTGCCACCTACCTTTTAGACCCCTGCCTGTCATGACTTTATGGGACTGGGAGCTCCCAGAAGCCTTGAAGGAGGCTGTGACATGCCCCCTTCTGAAAAGACCCCCCTGGATCTGGGGGATTTGGACAACTACTCTCCAGACTCCAATCTTTCCTTTTTAGGGAAGGTTGTTGAGACAGTGGTGGAGAACCAACTTTGCAGCAGTACAGGTAAAATAGATTACCTTGATTTCTTTCAGTCAGAGATCAGGCCAGATATGGGACTGTAGTGGACAAAAGGAATGGCCTTGGGGGACAGGAGTAAGAATGGCTACCAAGATAATGGTCAGATAAAAGAAACCTGAGTCTGGGGCAGAACTGTAACCTGAGAAAACATCTCAGGACCCTCTCTAGTTCTCATGAAGATAAAGGGAAGGAGGGGGGAGGCACATTCAAACTTGCAAGATTCTGTCATTATATATTTATAATAAAAGAAGTATATGCCTGCATGAATTTGGTTTCCTAGCCTGGTCTACCTTAAAGGGCTGACAGGGACAGAGACAAAATTGGTCTGTGTTGGGACTTGGATGGGGTAGAGTACCCCTCATTGTTCTTTTGGACCTCTCATCAGCTTTTGATATCACTGACCATAGAATTTTACTGGATCATCTATGAGAATTGGGAATTGGAGGCCATAATTTGCAGTAATTCTGCTCCTTCCTTGGTTGTCAGTTTCAATTAGTGGTGGTAGAAAAGGAGAAGGAATGGTTGGCCTAATGTTCTCTGATATTTAGAGAACTTGAGGGTCAGTTCTCTCTCCCTTGCTTTTTAACACCTGTACGAAGCTGCTGGGTGAAGTAATCCATCAGTTCAGGGTACAATATCAATATGCTGATTTTATCCGACCTTAATTTGGATTAGGCCATTAGAGAGATGATATGGAGAATGGTAGAGAATAAAGATGATGATCTTGACAGAGATATGCAGGAACTATTAACCAGGCAAAAGTTTTGAAATTTTTTAAAGTCCAGAGCACAATGACATTTAGAAGTGGATCAGGCAGATGCCTCCCTAATTTACTTGGGTAGATGAAGGAGTACCACCTGGTCCAACCATGTAATGAAAAGTGGAGTTGACACCATGGCTATCAATACTTACTGTTGGCTCAAATGTTTCCCAACAGGACTGATTCCATTAGTCCTGACAGACCAATTTCAATCATCATGGCAACCAGCAGTTCTGGGGAAACACCCATTATGGCTTACCACTTGAGCAACTTCTTCTTCTTTTGGTATACACTCAGGTACAATAATCAAAAAAGAAAGGGTCCTAGACATATAATTCCAGAAGAAGATCAGCCATATTCCAACCTATGTTAGAGCTCATACAACTTATTCCAGATGAGAACTGGGCAGATACTTAATTACTTTAGCTTCTCCTACATAGCAAAGAGCCTTTTTCAGAGCCAGGCTTGATATTTTACCCTCCACAGTTCTTAATGGGAGATTTACCAAAGTCCCCGTGTGTATAAGAATCTGTCCATGTGGCACAAATACTATTGAGACCACCACACATACGCTTTTACACTGCCCCTATTATCAATGTAGCTGAGAAACTTTCATTCTTCCATTATTGACACATGTATAGGCCAAAATAATTTTACATAAAGTCAAGTTGGTCATCAGAAAGGAAAGCACCAATTCCTCTCCATATGCTTCTCTCTATATATGAACAGCTTCCACAATATTGTTATAAATAAAACTATGAGTGATATATTGAAGGGGGTGTGTGGGTTTTTGTTTTGTTTGTTTTTTGCCTTTGAGTCAGTCTTGACTCCTAGCAACTGCCTAGACAAGTCCCTGGGTTTTTAGAAGTGATTGGACATTGCTGTCTTTTATATTGAATATATCTATACATATTTTATTATTTAGTATGATGTCTTCATTATATTCTATGAAACGTTTTGTTGTTACTTCTATATGAATACTGCTTTGTTGCCTATCACATATTTATTAGCCCAAATCAATCCACTGCATGATGAGGGCCTCTTCACTGAAGGTTATGCCCTTTTAGCCACCACTCTGGTCCAGTGCAGGTTGGGAAATAGATGTTTTTTGACTTCCAGTCTAGGCTGAGAGTGAATGACTGGTCCAAAATCTGGCTTTTATGCCTAAAGGAAAACTGGAACCTGGATGTCTTCACTTCTACACCACACTATCTCTTAGATAGATAGACAGACAGACAGACATATACACACACATGCACACATATTTATGTATTCTTTGTTTCTTTTCTAATTGAAAAATAGAAACTTGAAGCTTTGAGAATATCTTTAAACTTCATTGGTTATGTTTAATTAGAATTAAAGCTACAGATACTATCTTAAAATGAGACACATTCATATAACTTTTAAGACTATTAAGGTTCTTTAATCTTTATGAGTGACATCAGTATGGACCCAATTAGCACAGTTTGCAGCCACTTCATAATTCAAAAGAATGTGATCATTCAACTGGAAGCCTGTTTGACAGAAACTCCATAGTCATGAAGGTAAAAGCTTGCAAAATCACCCACTACGATGGAGAAGCTGTCATTCTTCCATCAATGCTGTTGAATACTAATGTCAAGGTCACAATAGTGTAATTTTAGGCTGTCAAAATATTGCTGAATCTGATACAGTAGTAAATGTTAAAGAAAGTTAAGTTTGATAAACTTTGATGTGGTAAACTACAAGGTTAATTATTATATACTTTAATGCCATACCTGCACAGAATACAAACTGAGGAAAGACTTTTGGATCATGCATGAATAGTTATTTAAACATGATGCAATCTAGTTAACAAGTTAATAGTCTGTTCTGTTCCCACAAGTGGACTCCAAGATGTCTTCTTCATTAATTGAGTAAATTCTAAAATTCCCTGAATAGCATAGACTTTTTTTTGTATACATACTGTATACAAAAAATGTTTAACAAATTATTTATTCTTTGAAAATTATTTTCCTTTACTCAGTCATCTAGTTTTACTAACTTTCACAATAAAGGTTCCAGACCCTTTTCTCTGATGAGGTTCCATACTATCAGAACTTTCTTTTCTTTTCTTTTACATTAAATCATTGCTTTGTGTGCTTTTCACTAGACATAAAGACACTTTTTTATTTAAACAAAATACCTGGTTACAGTTTTGTGATTGCGTTATTGTTGCCAACTTCAGTGTATATCATACTTTAGAAATTTATGTTTTTTGCAATTACTTTTAAAAATTATTTCTTGTTTTTTTAATCATTATTATTATATGGTTTTATGATGGCATTACACTCTGCCCTGGTTATTTTTAAAGAGCAAAAGCAATTTTAGTTGCTGCTTTTATTATCTCTATCCTATACCTAAGGTAATAAAAAGAAAAATATATATATAACAATACAGTGATAAAAGGCCTAATACTCCAACTATGGAATAATCATATGGACCCAATGAAAATCTTCCTTCAAAGCATAATCCCAATCAGACTGCAGTCAGACCTCCCTGTGGGGTTTCAGTATTGACATATCCTTCCCTCTGTATCTCTCCCCAAACCAAACCCATAGACACAGAGACATACGTATACTTGTTTTATGCACCATCTGCATATGGGAAGGGGAATCACTTATTCATATTAGAATTGGGGACATAATGGCAAACTTCATAGGCAAACTAGCATGGAAAATGTTGAACTTGAAATATGGGATAAAATTTTGACAGGTAAGTACTATTCCATTTCAGGTATCACTTAGGCCTTCCTTAAGTTTAGATTTTATCTATAGAATAGATATCTTTTTATGCTGCATATGTTAGCTTATTTTTTATAAAGACTTCTTGCATAAATCACTGAATGGGACATTTCCAGTAATGACTATATCTTTCTATAGAACAAAAAAAAAAACTATATATGGTTGGATTATTCAAATTTTTATCCAAAGAAGAAATAAGTAGATTGCACTGATATTTTTTATACAAATTAAACCATGAAAGTTGGGTTTTTTGGTGGGAATATTTTCTTATCTGTTCCTGCTCACTATAAAATGCTCCTTTAGTTTGTGATTGATTTTACATTGCATGAATATGTCAATGAGAAGTTTCAAGGAATACCTCAGTAGGATTGCTTTTCATATGCACATACAGCTTTGAAAGATGTCTAAAATGACATGTTTGCAGTAAAATATACATGGCCGGGTGAACTTTCTTGGTCTTATCTTGCGCCTCAGTAATTCTAAAACAGATTTTGAAGTCTTTGTTCTGATATATATATGTGTGTGTGTGTGTGTGTGTGTGTGTAATATTCAGAAACTCCATAAACAGAGTGATATATTCATTCTTTCCTGGCCCATAGTTAAATTTCATTCATATTAATGAGAGGTAGAATATGCCCTCTTATTTCCATGACCTTTTATTTATTACTTGTTGACACATCTTATGTTACCTTAATTAAGACACTAGAAATTTTAAATGCATAATTCTGTGGATGTTCATATTATTAGTAAATATTGTATGCATTGCTTAATTAAATTAAAATTAAAATGGTAAATGAATTTGTAAAACCTGAACATTTTTTTAATTTGGGTTGTAATTATAGAAGGCTGGGAACAATTTTTTTGCTCAGAATTCCTAGCAGAGCCTCATGGTAGGAGTACTAAAGAAGCATTTTATATTGCCATGTTGACATACTTAATGTCTTTCTTATTATGAATACCTTTATTGCTACTACCGCCTTTGCCTTTCCAGATGCTAAAAGGTTACAAAGTAACAGAAAGCTGTTGGTGGTTGGGTGAAAGTAATTTCATTAAATTTCCTCAGCTGGCAAACATGGAAAAGAGGAGATAGTTGTAATTGTAAAAATTATATCCTCTGCATTGTTCCAGAACCTAAGTGTGAGCAAGGAATGGGACATAAAAGGTTAGCTCAACACATCACTCCTGGATTGAACAGGAAGGTTTAAACAAGTGTTTTTCAAACTTGGCAACTTTAAGACTTCAACTCCCAGACATCTTAAAGTTGCCAAGTTTGAACAACACTGGTTTAAAAGGAGATTGTAACTAAGCTGGTTACAGTCTTCCCCACAACTGAAATCCTATAAAGTCAGAGTGTCCTGATCTTGATGAGAATGGACCTGTTGAAATAAACACAGTTACATTGTGCTTTCCTGCTTTGCTTCATGGCTTACCATTTTTTCCTTAAAAATAATGATTGACATTTGAAAACACTGGGTAAATTTGAAGATACTTTCAATCATATATATTGTAAAGTGTGGAAGCCTCTTGACAAGTTTAATGTGTAATTTATATTGATGCATTTTTCATGCATTTAAATGACCTGGTATCAATGAGGTATCTTAATATGTTGAAATTATAATAAATTTCATGTATCAGGCTCATTTGTTGGATTCTCAAGATATATTGATGTCATTTACTACTCTGAAAAATTACAGAGTTCTATAAATGGTACTGAGAGATTACCACAGTACCATAGGCCTATTAAATGCTATAATAATTACTTAAGATGAAACCATTTCATGTAGGAACTATGAGATTCTACATTTTAAATCATCCAAATTTAAGGCATGGGAACTATTAGTACCATGCTTCCACTTACATACATTTTACCAATTAAGTCCTTTCTCTGATTATACTATTCCAAAACTTTCCCTGCACTGTGTAGCCTACAGCTTCTGTTGGTCTGTATTGGAGATTCTGCAACAACCTTTGTACAAACACAGACACACACACACACACACACATATACATACAATGTACACTCACATACCCATGCTAAAACTCTACATAATTAAAGTCCATATCAGCCAGAACAGAAAATGGATACAAAAAATGAGTCTATTCAATAATTGAGGTAGAGTCATACCTGTGAATAAGCAATAAGATTAATCAAGTATGCTTGATTCCTACCAGATTTATAGATATTATTGATGTCTCTCACAGTGTGTGATATTTACACATGCATTCTATTATATCATGAGAGATGAGACATATATACTGTTGATACTTTTACTTTGCAAGTATATCAGACATGCCTATCATAATTAATGTGCAAATTCAGCACCTTAGAAAGGCTGTATTAGTAGACTAATTTTAAAGCTACATTTTGTGATTCAAATTTAAAATATCCAGTGATTGATTTCCATCAAGTCTTTTGTTGAAATTAAATTGGTAAAAAAAAAATACATAGATGAATGCCTGACATTTTGCCATGATACACTTGATAGTAGTTTACATATATAGAGTAAAATCCTGATCAGACTGACACTTAGTACAGACTTCCTGCTACTTGGAAATGTGTACTGTAATAGCAGTTCTGTGTTCCTCCCCCTGCCCCCCCAAGCTTTCAGGTTCCTGCTTTAAAAGTTCAGAGCAAATTAAGAAAAGCAAACGGACACTACAGAAGGAATGAGTTGACCATTTTTATGCTATTTTATCCAGTATTGTGTGGGTCCCTAATTGGTTGCTTTGTTTGGAAACAATTTGTCTGCTATTACTATAGCGGTTCTTTATGTACATGTATAGTCCGTGCATAACTAATAACACATCTGAATACAATTAAAGAAATCTGACCTTTTTCCATCTCACTTTCGATACGATCCCAGATGTTGAAGAAAGTTGTTCTTAGGCTGGTTGAATTCCAGAATTAAAAACTGATCTCATCTTGTTAGGCAGGATTGGTTGAATTCAACCATACAACACAACTGAGATGAAATTATATCTGATTCATTAGGGCATGCATAGCAGTATACTGTATGTCTGTTTAGAAATGTTTTAACTAGTGATTGTTATTGAGGTAATCAGTTCCCAAAATAATAATTTATAAAAAGAAAGAATATGGGAAACTTTGATTTTTAGGTTAATAGACAAATTGGCAAACCCACAATTGCCTTGCAGACAGAATGACAGTGAGGCAAGCCAACCTTTCCATGATATTTATTTATTTATTTATTTTTATCCCACCTTAATTATTTTTTATAAATAACTAAAATCAGTGAACATAACTAATACTCCTTCCTCCTCCTATTTTCCCCACAACAACCCTGTGAGGTGAGTTGGGCTGAGAGAGAGTTGGCCCAAGGTCACCCAGCAGCTTCATGCCATCCAACATATTTTAACTCTGTAATAACTGGAATTTCCAATCCTATGAAAGTATAAGGTTGAGGGAAGCAAACATAGAATAATTCTCAGATCTATGATTCTCCTTTGTATCAAATTGGCAAAAGGCTCTAGAGACCACTTTAGGATGTAAACTTTATTATAAGCCAAGCAGATCTCTGTTATTTGCATTTTGTATGTTTTTTTCCCCAAATATTGAAGCTTAAAGTCTTGCATCTGAAATAGTAATTTAAAAGAACCTTTGATTAAGATCTAATATAGCTTCTAGTGTCCTTTCCAAAGAAAGAGGCAATATTTTACATACATGGATGTCAAATAACGTTTCAACTTGTAGTCTGAGGAGTTTAAGAATTCTGTTCTATTTGCCTTCACTGAGTAAAAGTGGACAATGGCTAAAGTGTGGGAAAATCTTCTTATTGTGTTAGCTTGCTTGTGTTAGCTATCCTTTCATTGTCAGGTAAACATTTTCATCTCAGAGGCAAATTTAGATTTTAACCAATGAGTTTTGAAATTGTAAGTGCCCATTCAATGTTGGGATGGTAGCTTTTATATATGTTTCATTTTTCTGTCTGCTCTATTAGTTGTTCTATTGTCCTATTTTAATGTTTTTGTAATTTTAAATTGTTTTGTAATCCATCTATCCATACAATTTTTTGCAGTTCAGTGGTTTATAAATGTATAAAGTCTTATGCTTTCTGTAGTTGGACCTACCAAGCCAAATATCCAGGCCACTTCTGTAGTAAAGCAGCTGGCTATGGCTGTATCTAATGAGAAGAAAGAAGCAGAGGTATACTGTATATGCCAGATAACACCACAGTATATAAGTAATTACACCCCAGAGTTACAGGAGAACCATGAAAAGATTCCCAAGAGGAAATTTCACTAAGCTGCCCACCATTAAAATAATGTTTTGAAGTTCTGCCATATTAACCTGATGCTTTCATCAGAAGGCATTGCTTTCTTCAGTCCTGTTTAACCAATGTTTTGTTACAACCCAAGTTTTAACAATAACCTTTGAGTGTCTGTGTCTTGGCATTTTTCAGGCTTGTATTCTGTGTCCAAGACTCCTGGGAAGAAAATTTAGCTGAGATGCTCAAGTAGAGTTTTTCTCTGAGAAGCAAAGCTACGAAATTCCTTTCAGACTTGCTTATTGTTGCAGAGAGAGCCTTTGCAATTATCAAGGGATTAGGGCAGAATATGAAAAGCCTTGAAGAAAGCAGCTTTCTTGCAGATCAGGAATGTATGCTGCACAAACTCTGAAACAATCACCCGGGTTAGTGAGGCAGAAGTGTATTAAAATGTTGAGAGTTCAAGAAGGAGGTCCTAGTGAAAACTCCTAATTAAAGAAATAAAAAAGAAGGTTTCTAAAGAATGTCATTTGATTTCTTCAGGACGAAAAGGGGTCTTTTGAGGATTGCAAATGAGACGACAATGCTGCACCAATACAATGTACTCATCCACTTTCTACAATAAAAGTAATGAAAACTGAGCTTAATGGTACATAAATAAAAATAATTAAATAGAAGATAGTGGTAGTGGTACATTACCTGAATTAATATACAAGATTAAGAGGCCAATAACCCAGAAACAACTTACTTACTTTGATCTTTTATAGAAATTAGTGCACCCTTTTAGGAATCAATGTGGTACAAAATAGCACTCACTATTTCAGTTTATAATTTTTAAGTATCCCTTTGTGGCTTAGTATTTTATATTAACTATATTTCATTGCTCCTTGAATGAGAGTTTGCAAGCAAAATTGGCAATTCTCTTACATTTTTCACTTTCTTCTTTAGCAAATAAACATGAGAAACTGGAGTTATTTGATGTGACATTGCCATTTCCTTTCAATGGAAACACTATACTAGCATTGCTAAGGGGATAAGCAACAAGTAGACATGGATAACCTAAGCTGCTCTGTTTACAGCCACTCTTTCCCCTGATACCTGGTTAACACCTCCTACACTAAAACACGTACTGACAAAATAGCTGGTTTCCATCTGCTAAGATAATAGCAGTGTTAATCAGGATCACTGCGGCACAAAGGCTTTAATACAACCAAATAATTCTGTTTCAAGGTTTGTTTGGCAGACTGGGAGGGGCATTAGCTCTCACAGTCTCATCCTTTGGTGCCAATTTCATGCTGGCACACTGGCATATAGCATTCAGCAGTTCTGAAACAGATTATGTTTCACTGATTTAAGCCTCCCCTTCAAGAATGCTAAGATGCTGAAAGCTTGTCAACTTTCCTGTTGAGTTTTGTGAATATTAAATATCTATCTATCTATCTATCTATCTATCTATCTATCTATCTATCTATCATCTATCTATCATATTTCTACCCTGCCCATCTCGTATTACAACAACTCGAAATATGGATGTCACATAGATAACTGTGCATGTGTATACCAGTGCATATCAACATCTAACTGAATGTATGATAGTGTCTCCTTAACAATCACCAATTTAATCCTATATGGAAAAAATGATATAAATAAAAATGATATAAATGATATTAAGAATCAATAAATATCTTAAATGATAGGAATAAAAATGATATAAATGATATTAGATATAATGATCAGTAAATATCTTAAAGAATCAATAAATAACAATATTTCAGCACAAATAGGACAAGGTAGGGAGATATTTTGGACTTCAGTTCCAATAAGGTCTAGCAAGCATTGCCCGTGGCAAGAGTTTGTGAAGTCATAGTTCAACATATCAAGACAGTGGTAGTTACTACAACCAATTGGATTGTTTAAATAAAGACAATGAAATGTCTTTATTCCCTTGCCTCATTTTATCACCAAAGGTTTTTAGAGGTATCTATGAGGCACTGCCTTGTCCCTCAGAAAGATTACACATTGTCTCAAGGAGGTAAAACCTATATTGTGGAATCATTTGAGATTCAACATAGTAATTACTTATTGTGTCACTGTCCTGAACATTTAATTCCTGAAGTTGAAATTAATGTCAGATGACATCAAAAGCCTCACTGTTCAGAGAATGCAGGATTGACTATCTACTGATGTTCTCCTGTCTTGGTAGATGTGAGCCTTACCAGGTAGACCAGACAGGGAACATAACCAGATGAGCTAATTTTACTTTATTGCAACGATACATTGACAGAATCTTGCAAGTCTGAAAGTACTTCTCTCCTGCCATCTCCTTTACAGCCTGACAACTACGGAAGGTCCCTTGCCCAGCCCACTAACCAGATGCAGGCTATGCTATTTCTTATCTGACTGTTCCTTGCCCCATTTCCCAAGGTCTTTCCCACATACCATTGCAGTAGATGGCAATATCTGGCCCACTTTGTCTGGGCTTAGGAGCTAAACATGATCAGGTGTAATTATGTCAGCCCTCCCAGGTAAACCAGACAGGAAACACAACCAGATGAGCTAATTCTACTTTATTGTAAGGCTACATTAACAGAATCTTGCAATTCTGAAAGCACAAATCTCCCACTGTCTCTTTTTACAGCCTGATCAATTAGGGCATATCCTTCCTAAGTTTCTCTCTCTGACCATTAAGCAGCTGCGGTTTCCTCCCTCTTTTATCTGATCATTCCCTAGGCAGCATCTCTTCTCCTTTTCCCTCAAGGTTATTCCCACATACCATTACAAATTATTACTTGGATGGGAGACCACCAAAGAATGTCAGGAATGTGAGCTAGACTAGAATATTGAAAAAACAAATCCTGATTCAATGATCATGTAGTTACCAGGAATCAAATTTAACTTGAGAGAGCACCACAGTGTTCTCCTGGTCTCTCACTACTTTTGCTTGTTTGTTTGTTTGTTATTCTTGGTTTAGACATTACATCTATTATAACAGTGTTTTAACATAAAATACTTGTACTCCACTTTCAGTTTGTGTGATATGATCTTCAGCTTGAACATATAACTGAGTTCTGAAAGAAAAGAAAATGGTTTGTATTTGTATTTGTATTTGTATTTTATTTATTTATTTATTTTCTATAAAATAAGATAAAAATGGTTTGTATATTTGAAATACCAATTTATATTGCTTGTAGACTGTAACCATCTCTATTGGTTGTGGAATATATAACCACTATGAAGAATGTCAGCCTTGACACAGAAACGTAGGCTACATGAAAAATGTGCAGTATAATTAATTATCCTTTTCAAAATAGGAAGTGAGAAATTAGAAATTATACTCTATAAATCAAAGACCAACAGTGGATTTATAAACATTATTACTGACAGTGTGCAGAAGTTTCCAGCTTGTCCATATAATAGCAAATGCCATTATATACACAAGGTGATATCCCTCAATGCACTAGTGGAACTCATTCAGGCTCATTAAAACAATGGAAAACAGGTGCATAAGTTTCGATACACATTTTGTTTAGATGTGGTTTAATCAGAAATCTGTTTTGAAGTAGCTTTCATTGAAGTACTGTAGCTTTCACTGAAATTACTCTTTAGGATTGTTCATATTGTTAGCCTCCCTCTTCTTACTTTGTTCTTAAATAGCCAATTTGCTAGATTCCTATTGTTTCAAGGACCTAGCACTGCAGTTGTTTTTTAACTGATTATAACATTTTTTTCTGCCATAGCTTTGATTATGAAGTTTCTCTTCATCTTGCACTGATTTCAGTTAGCACCAAAATGGAGAATTAAATACAATATCTCATGATTAGAATCCACAGTTCAAGTTATTTCTGACAATTCCTTTTAAGACTGTTTCACAAAAATAATCCATGTAGAACAACACACTAGTTGCTTCTAGTAACTGAATCAAAATGGCATTATCCCACACTCACACCCAAGCATTTTTTTTAAAAAAAAGAGAGCATTCCTGCCTAAGATATAACTCCAAGCATCCCTTGAAGCAAGATATTTCAACCAATTCCACGGACTGATTTGTCCTATAGCCGCAACTATTATTACAGATGATGTTTCATTTTTTTTAAAATCAAGGAAATGTTAGTACTAATATGGTATCTGAGAAATATTAGTATAATATTAGTATAAATATATCTGAGAAATATGCAAATGTTGGCTACATGTTTTCAAGATTTATTTATTTAATCTGTAAATTAATACTTATGTAACATGTATTGGTAAGGGGGTAGATGGAAAACAATACATTAAACATTTTAATTATTGTCTAATACAGTTATTCTAATTGTATTTTCCATTAAAAAATTAATAATACTCTTTTGATTATTGCAAAAAAGCCTTGAAATCATCAACCTGTCCATTTGAAGATGAGACTGCAAATGTCAAAGATATGTGAACTTCTAATTATAATTCCCTTATTGAAGATTCTGGGTACACCAGTCTGGTGTAGTGGTTAAGGTGTTGGCCTAGTAACCAGGAGACTGTGAGTTCTAGTTGCACCTTAGGCATGAAAAACTGGCTGGATAACTTTGGGCCAGTCACTCTCTCTCAGCCCAACTCACCTCACAGGGTTGTTGTTGTGGGGAAAATAGGAGGAGGAAGGAGTACTAGGTATGTTTGCTGCCTTGAGTTGTATATGAAAAATAAAGGGCAGGATAAAAAATGTAAAAAAAAAAGCTAAATCTGTTATTTTATTGAGGCATTTCAATATGTATATTACAGCTTGGCTTCCTTTTTCCTCAATGAACTAAATGGGAGATTTAAGAGATTTCATAAAATACCAAATAATCTATCTCATGGCATATTAAATCATCGATCAGGCACCTCCAGATACTTTGGTTTACATCCATATCATGTGATCAGCTGGTGGAAATTTATGGAGTTTGAAGTTCAGTATATCCAGAGGAAATGAAGTTGGGGAAGATTGTAGTTTGAGAAGGTTCTTTCCTTCAAATGACCATTCAACCCATTAAGAGGCTAATTGATAGTATGGTCAAGAGTATAAAGTATGTGAGGATGCGTCAGTCTTCAGCTCCTGTCCTGTAGAATGCTCCTTCCACCAAATATAAGAACTGCACCTTTGTTCCTAGTATTCAAGAACCTTTTAAAAACAAGGCTTTTTAGATACTGATGGATAATTTATTTTGAAAGATTTCTTTTTCATCTTTTCAACAGTTAGTCTTTTAAAAATTACTTATATGAATATAAGCTGTGCAAGAATAAAATAATGCAATAATTTCCTGTATGGCACAGGAAAAAGCAACAAAATAAAAATCATAAAACAATTCCATTTTATAATGGATCAAACAGGGAAAAGATAAAAATTGACTTGGCTATTTCATTATTCTTTTTCTTTCTTATTTAAGGAGTTATGTTTTATTACTGTTAATTCTATTATTCATATAGTAACCATATAAAGGAATTAAATCCAGTCTCTCACAAGGAATAGCAGAAGTTTCTTTCTGAAATCCGTATTTCTGATTTTAATGTTGTAAATATTATATATACATATTGGCTTAAAGAAGCAGATAAATATAGACTAGTATTTTCCCTATTATTGATATCCTGATAATTGTACAGAAGAAATGTATTTTGTCTTATTGGTTTATATTACACCCAAACACTCTCCTACACTGCATTCTGTGGTTATGAAACAGAGATAGCTCTTTCATGAAATAAATTATATGTCTGATGCATTAAATCTTAACTTGCAGAGTGTCAGACAAAGGGCACCTGAGCCATTTCAGTACCAGTACTAGATGTTTGAAACACTTCTTTTGACACCAGAGTGCTTTAATTGTTCATGGATCTCTACCCTTTTCAATGTTGCTTTAAGGCATTTTGGCTCAGCTTAGAGTCAGTCAAGCAAAATTGGAGCATCTGGTTGCTGTGTCAAAATAGCACCGGCAACTTCAATGCAGCGCCCTAGTGGATAATTTCAACTCAAAATACAAGCAATACATTAGGAATGGCCAGGAGGCTACAGCATCTCTTCCTTTGAAATATGTTGAGAAAAAGTGTGAGAAAAAAAAAATCTCAGTAAGTGAAAATTTTCTGCCCACCTTCACTCCACGTCTTTTAGTTTTTAAGCAAAGTACTTGACCATTGCATGGAAAGTTAATTTCTCTCCACTGGTTCTCAACTAAATTATCAGTTAGGATGCCATTTACATTCCTGTAAGATATGACTTCAAATTATATTGGTTATGGAGCAGATGTAATAAATAAGAACCAAATATTTAAATAAAATTCCGTGAAGTTTTATTATGAATAATGTGTAGATTGGAATTGGTGTTTACTCCTTTTGATGGAAACATGCAATGATAATTCTGTTGCTTTGCAAGATCCATATGGTAATATTAATTTTATTTTTTCTTATAGGTTGTCCATAAAACTTCAGTCTGACTTAATGATTTATACTAAGTGACTGGTAAGCATTTTTATTAATAAATTCAAATAGTGCTTATTTTTATTTTATTGCCTTCGCTGGTATAATTCTGCAAATTAAATTACAAAATGCCTGTCACTCAACTTCATTGAGGGGAAATTTGAATTCGTTGACTCTTCCTCCTGAAATGGATGCAAAATAATACTGTCAGAGGAACACACGTTACATCAGACAGAAGATTGAGACCTAACCCCCGGGCTGATTACTCCTGCCCCAGGCAGGAAAGTTTATGCATGGCATCAGGTCAACAGGTCAGACAGTTAAATGCTTCAAGATTCTAAAGATATACCCTTCATATCTATCCCTGCCTGGAAGTACAACCTTCCGCACTTCTGAAACAAATCATCTCCAGAGTGTATGCCTGTCTTCTAGAAGAGAACATTTTATTCTACTTTAATGTCCAGAATATGCATAAAATATTATTTTTAAAGAAACTTACACTGACCTGGTTCTTAAATCAATGAGAATGCTTTTCATAAATTTATGAAAAAAATAGTTAACTTATTTGAACATTCATTTCATTTCCCCGGGTTTTACACTAGGAGTTTAATTAACAGAGTTGTATTGTAATAGGCTCTTTTATTTTTCTTAAGTGATAAATACAAAATTAAGTTATAGTGAATGAGTTAAGATCCTCCCCCAGTCTGAAAAAATCTTGGTTATGTTGGACTTCAGCTCACAGTTCTGAACTTGACATCTGACATATATGAAGGGACCAACTTAAAGAAAGCTGAAATAAGTGGTCTCTTATTATTTAAACTTAAATGTAAGAAAGAATGTGAGGAAGCTTGGAGATTCTGCTAGCCTTGTTCTCAGTGTCTCTTACCTGAAGAGGAACATGCTGTTCCTGAAATGGGCTGTGAAGGATGATCAATGTAGCAGTAAATAGTATTTGATAAATAAATGAAAAAGATTGAGACAGGAAAGAGACTGTGAAGAACAACAGCTAAGAATCTACAGAAAGGAGTAAGGAGGATTTGGTGAATCAGAAGCCGAGTTTATGGAGGTCAGTTAAAAGGTAGAGGAAAGAAGACCTCTACGGTATGTTAGCCTCTTCTTTATCCAAAGGAAACTGTGAAATATTTAGCTGTCCTTAGGATTACAGAAATGCTAAATTTATTGTTAAGATTCCCATCATGCCTATTTTTGTATATTTACAACAAATGAATTGAGTAGAAACTTTTCACTAACATGTATAACTACTGCTAACAGGGTTAGATATTGTATTAAACAGATAAATCTGTCAACAGTATATATTCTTTTTAAGAGCTTTACTGTAATTCCAAAAATGGTACACTTTTTTAAAAAAAAAGGCTCTTGTCCAAAACTTAAAGATGCTTCAAGTTCCTAAACATAATAATGTTGTTTTCTGAAATCAATGAAATAGTATAGAGCAAAGGTTTCTTCAAACCTGAATATGTAGCCAACAAATAAATAAATGCTATTAAACTATGCAGTAGCCCTCAAAAAGTAGGATAAAATGGTACTCAAATGTAGTTGATAATGAAGCAAAGCTGACACAGCAGAAGAATTGAGAACAGAGGTACAGCAACCTGGCTCATAGGGACTGTGTAGTAGTATTCTGTTATTGCTATAACTGTTTCTGCTCCATTGGCATTTAGCTCTTATACCCACTGCTGCAGTTGTCACTGGTGGAAACTGTGTGTGTACATACAGTACATATTCAGCAGTCACAGTTTATAAACTTGTATGTGTGTGTTTTGTTTTGTTTTGTTTTATTTTATTTATTTATTTATTATATTTTTATCACCACCCATCTCCCCCACATGGGGGACCCTGGGTGGTTCACAATAAAAACAATTTAAAATTCAATAAAATTATAAATAATACCAATAATCAATAAATATAAAATACAATAAAATCCAAGTAAGGGCAGATCAGATTCAGCCCATAAAGGGGTCAGACCAGTCCCAGAAGGGCTAGGGAACTAACCAGCCCCAAGAATGGCTCTTCCTCTCCCAACTCCAAGCCAGGTTACACAACCAGGTCTTCAACTGTTTTCTGAAGTCCAGGAGGGAGAAGGCTAACCTCACTTCTGGGGGAAGGATGTTCCAAAGGACGGGAGCTGTTGCAGAGAAGGCCCGCTCCTTGGACCACGCCAGATAGAATTCTCATACAGACGGGGTCCGTAGCATGCCCTCTCTGCATGACAGGTTGATGTATGGGGTGAGACGGTCCCTCAGGTAACCTGGCCCCATGCCAGGTAGGGCTTTAAAGGTGATAACCACACCTTGAATTGGACCCAGAAGCAAACTGGCACCCAATGCAGCTTGCAGAGCAGAGGAGTTATATGTGCTGATCTTGAAGCAAATAAAATCGTCCGCACAGCTGCATTTTGGACCAGCTGCAGCTTCAGAATACTCTTCAAGGGTAGCCCCATGTAGACCACATTACAGTAGTCTATATGGAAGAAGACCAGGGCATGAGTGACCGTTCGAAGAACCTCTCTCTCCAGGAAGCGGCGTAACTGGTGCACAACACGAAGTTGCGCAAAGGCCCTTATGGCCATGACTGCCACCTGCTCTTAGAGCAGGAGTTGTGAGCCCAAGAGAACCCCCAAGTTACGCACCAGGGCTGTCTGGGGCAGTGCAACCCCATCCAGAACTAGAGATGGCAAATTCCTGGGAGCCAGGGGGCCATTAACCCACAGCCAGTGTGTCTGACCAGGGTTCAGCTGAAGCCTGTTGTTCCCCATCCAGATCCCAACAGCCCCCAGGTACCTGGAAAGGGCAGCTACAGCATCACTTACTTCCCCTGGGATGGAGATGCATAGATGAGTATCATCAGCATATTGATGATACCTCATCCCATGGAGACGGATGATTTCACCCAGCGGTTTCATATAGATATTAAAAAGGATAGGAGAGAGTACTGAACCCTGCAGCACCCCGTAAAGGTGCTGTGGACCCAGTATCTCCTCCCCTATTAACACCAACTGGGATCGACCCTAGAGAAAGGAAGTGAACCAGCACAAAACTACACTGCCCACCCCTAGCTCTCTGAGCCAACCCAAAAGGATGCCATGGTCAATGGTATTGAAAGCTGCTGAGAGATCAAGGAGAGCCAGGATGGATGTACTGCCTCCATCCCATTCCTGCCAGAGATCATCCATAAGTGCATCCAATGCTGTTTCTGTTCCATATCCAGGCCTGAAATCTGACTGGAAGGAATGTAGATAATCTGCTTCATCCAGGATCCTCTGGAGTTGCAGTGCCACCACCTTTTCAACCACCTTCCTCGTAAAGGGGAGGTGGGAGACTGGACCAAAATTATCCAGTACAGTAGGGTCCAGTGATGGTTTCTTGAGGAGGGGACACACCAGTGCCTCCTTAAAGGCCGCTGGAAACACCCTCTCCTACAAGGATGTATTTACCATTACCTTTCTCCAGTGGCGCTCTAGGCATCTCTTAATCCTCTTCTTACCCACACACATACACACACACACACAGACCAACAATAGCATCATTGCTACCAACAAAAATATGTATATATATTTGCCTAACACATGGAGGAAAACCACACTTAGGACAGAATCATCAAAATCAATGCCCCATTGATTTAAGTTGGCTTATTTTAATTAGGTCTAAATTTGAGTTCTCATTCTATGTTTAATAGCAGCATAAATGTATATTGGGTATATATCATAGCTAGGAGCTGCTGCAGTCCCATGGATTCAATTTATATCATGAAACAAACCAATGCTCAGATGAAAAACATGAAGGATATGGAACTGACACATTTGGGTTCTAATAGAAAAATCAAATCTTATGCATATACCATTCTTGATAACTGGTGCTTAACAGTTTTTCACTGGCTTCAAGCAGAGAGATGCCTTTTTTTCAATTTTATGCATGATGTATAGTGGTTGCAAAAAATTTAATCAATGGAATGAACATCTGCACAGATTTCTACCGTAATCTGTTTTATGTGGAAAACAGTTCTTTGGCTAATACTGTCTGTTAGTATTTGATCTAGAAAAAGGTCTTTGGGTTTTGATTAATAAATATAGATTTTTTTCTCTTTCTATTCAACTACCTTTGCATTTTCACACTGGATAGACACATACGTTTCTCTCTCTTTCTTATCTTATCTTATCTCCTCTTATCTTATCTTATCTTATCTGTAAGGTGAGGAAAAGGATACCTATGTTTATTTGAAATTTATTTTATGCTTAAAATTGAAAGTGCATGTTCAGAGTGATTGTATAAATAAATACATTTCATTATTACTACTAAAACACATGCATCTCTGGGGTAAAAACATGGCAACTTTTAATTGCCCACAGCAGGACCACACAAGTGTTTCAGGACAGCATGTGAGAGAGGATATTAATGCAACTGAAATTGCCAGGAGAGCTTGGTGTATTTTCAAGTGCCATATGATCATTTCTCCTGAGAGTCATTTGGGAAATTCAGTGAGTTAAATAACTCCCTTTTGTAATGTAATTGGACTAAAGCTTTTCTCATCTGAAAAACCTGAGGAACAGCAATATAATATGTAAGTTGAAACTGTGTACTGTATGTTAAAATGCAAGCTTGCTCTCTCTAAGCAGAGGTAGGGAAAGTGATTCCATCCAGGTGTTTTGGACTTCAATTGCTACCATGGCCAAGCATTGTGGTTTATGGATGAAATAGTCCAGGACAGAAGAGGTATATCATGCTGTTTATATCTACATCAAATGGTTAAGTTACACTGAATACACAATATGGTATTAAAGCAATAATCATGCCACAGGTTCTGATAAAGTTCTTATGATTTGTACTACAGTAGGTGACCATATACTGTATATAATATTGGCATCCATTTGCTAATTTTGTGCTGAAAATTATATCTCCAAGATCTGGACATAACAGAAGTTTGGGACTGTGCTCATGATAATCAAATAATAACTTCCATAGGAAAATCAACCAGAAAAATTATCACATCAACCTTGCTACTTCAGTAATTAAACCTCAAAATCTTTGATAAAAGTCAGTTCATTGTGGTTTATGCAAGGCTACTTTGCTGTGCTTATCAACAGAGAATAGCAGTTTAATATTATGAGCAAGTACAATATTTGTGCATTAGAGAAAGTTAAGTAGTGACTCTTCTTGCCAGTGTATTCTGGTCATTCTTTTCCATTCTTTTCCTAAATAATGCTTGATAGGAAAAGCAGAAACAGCAACTATAGTTCAAGCTTATTGGGCAATCAAAATGCAATAATTGGCCTAAACTTTTCTTGTAATAAGTAACAGTCAGCTGCAGCTAGGGATTTCAGCACGAACAACATAACAACAATTCAGAATACAAAGTTTTTCTCATGAATCTGTTCCCAGAGAATTTAATCCTTGTTAAATTTAGTGAGGCTTCTCAATAGCCCTCTCCAGGAGTCTGCTGTTGGAGTGCTAACTTCAATATATCACTTTTTGACAATATAAATGACAGCTGTTAAGTGCTTCTTTATAGCAGAACCACAGGCAGGAACAAAGGGTTAATTCGTGTTAAATTCTCTCTCATGCCCCCCTTTGCTAGAGTTTTACTCTACTTTAGAATAAAAAAGAAAATATATAGATGCCTGGTATTTCATTCATATTCTGTCCCAAAGGTTTAATACACAATCAATTGAAAGATCCTCCATATAGCAGTATACACCACTGTCCATCTTTTTCAACTACCTCAACTATAAGGTTAGTGTTTTAGATACCCACAGCAAATAAATACTTAGTTGGCAACACAATAGTTTTGTCTAAGCACAACCTCTCTATAAGAATATTCTTTAGAACTGTACTATGCTGCAGACCACAAAGGATAAAATAGTAAACAAAGTATTTATGGTATTTTTTACACTATATATTTTTCATATAATGTGTTGTGTGACTGGCATATCAAACAGCATGGATACATAATAACATTTTATATGTGTAACTTTTATTAAATATTGGTGTTCTTTAAAATGATAATTTTACCATGTTTCTTGTGCAATCATCCTACTCATTCCCATGTGCACTCACACCTCTTATGTAGTTTTTGTGTTGCATAAAAGCATCTCTGTAATTATGGCACAATATTACACAGTAAGACATTAACCCAACCAGAAAAGAAGCAGTAATGAGCTGAAAATCTGATATGTGAGCTTAGCTTCCTCAGCTGCAGCTTTATGCCTTTCTCTAACCAAGCTGTTCAAAGTATTAGATCATTGGATCATAACAATGGCAGGATTTCCACACAATCTTCAAGGATATGGAGAAAAAGTATTGGTAAATAGAATGCTTGAATTCTATTTCATTTTTAATGCTAAATTGCTGAAAACTTTTTACTTGCACTATCTAGCAAATATTTCCATATTGTATGTGCTTTTCCCCACTTAATTCACTTAGCCCTTTTCTGTAAAAGGATAAGTTAATGGAACATTTGCTGGTGGGTGTCAGCAATATATATGGAACACCTCCATTTTAAAAGGTGATTAATGACCACTGTAAATATTCAGTATTTGATTGTTGGGTTGAGGCCATTTATATTTGGGTTGTTTATTAAACACAAGCACGGTTTAAGCTATGCATACTTCCAGGAGGAGGACATTCCAGAGTTTGGGGGCCTTCTGTCACCAAATCCCTACCCCATGAACCTCACAAGTGGGGAGGACCTTCAACAGGACCTCTCTATATCCTGACCAAATGGGCAGATTCTATTCCAGTAAGGCATTGCTGATAGGTATCAATGATGCATTGTATAGGGCTTTAAAGGTAATAACCAGCACTTTGAATTGGGCCCAGTACAGCAACTTCAGAATTGGTACTATACTCAGCTGGTGATGTACTCTGTCAATAATCTAGCTGCCACATTCTGTGCCAGTTGTACCTTCAAGGTTATCGCTTCTAGGTTATCTCCAAAGGCAGCACATACAGTATAGGGCATATTATAGTAGTCCAACCAAATGGTGATCAAGGCATGAGCTACTGTTGCCAGAGCACTGTAGTCAAAATAGATTCAAAACTGGTGACTGTTGTGACCATGAGCAGAGCCTTCTTGAATCAGTTGGCTCACAAGATGGATTTGTGCAAAGGCCTTGTCCATGGCTGCCACCTTCTCAAGCAGGAGCTGTGAATCTAAGATAAACCCCAAATTACACACCAATACTGTCTGGGGGAGTGCCACCTCGTCCACAGTCAAAGATGGAAAATCTCCAGATCCATGGGTCTTAAAACACACAGCTACTCAGTCTTGCTAAATTTAAGCTGAAGCCTGTTCTTCCTCATCCTCACCAGCACATCACCATAGCCTCCAGGCACTGAGAAAATTCTTGGTAGCATCACTTTGGTGGTAGATAAATACAACTGTATTGTGCCTTGTGGCCAGAGAAGCTAAAACAGACATGGATCAAGCCTACAGGTAGTAACATTCAAATGATAAAGTCCCTTAAGTTCCACAAGAATAAAAGAATGCCACATTATATAATGGATGCAATCAACTCTATGGAGCCTATCCAATCCAAGGTAGAGTAGTTCATGCCAAGCTCAGCTACAATAAAATCATGAAGAAAGTGCATCTTTCCTGGCATTTAAAAAGTAGCATCACAAGCCCAAAGGCATCCACTGAACTCTCAGATTTTGAGAAGGGAGGGATCAAAAACATTCAAGCACCTAACTCAAACTTTATTTATATAATTTGTCCATTCTCTGTGCTGTACCTTCTCCTATTGTTAGCCCTACAAGACAGACCAGACCAAGAAACAGACTCCACAGAAGACTACAGACTACTTTTTTTCTTTACATTGGCTACAGTAACATAATCTTGCAAGTCTGATTGTGGTTCCACTCCTCCCTCTTTTATATTTATGTGACTCAAGGGATGTCTGTCTGAGAAGTTTTTGTAATCTTCCCTCATTGTTTGCACTGCTTCCCTTGTTGCTTTGGTAACCAATCTTCCCTCTTTCCACCAAGGGTCATCCTCTTTAGTCTCTACACCTATTAAAATAATTTCAGTGGAAGTCCATTGTTTCTTTCTACTCTTCCTGCATATATTCTTCTGTGTCTCATGCTGCTCATGCTTTATGGAGAGAGGAGACAGCAAGATGAGACAGAGAAAAGGCCATGAGAAATTTTCCTATTGGTATGCAAAAGAATCTGTAGATATTGAGGGCAACAAATACTGTAACCTCTGACAGGTTCCTCCTGGGCTATAGTTGAACAACAATGATTTAGGATGTCTAATATGGACATTTGGAATACATAGAAAATATAATAAAATCTGTCTATATTAAGGGTTCCAATACCATATTTCTGTTGGGACTGCTGAGGCCCTGTTCTAGGCAGTGTGACTACATTTTCAATAGAACTTAATCCAAAATCATAACTTCAAGAATCCCACTTGAAAGGAAACTAACACTGAGCAAAACTCAAATAATAAAAGATACATGTTTGGAGAGGGGTAGAATTATGGATGTCCCTAATATTCCTTCTTTTCATTTGATTTCTTTCCATTTCAGTGGCAGTGTTTGAATTATTTCTGATTTTTTATAAAATTGGTGTGTAAACATAATATGACCTCTGATTTATATGGTTTTGCTATTATTGTTCCAATATTATTATATTTTCCTATATTCCTTAGACTGCAATTGCTAATGGATAACATATCCTTAAAAGTATTTCAAATAGTGCTGCAAGTAGACACTGGATTTCTTAGAAATCCTTTCGTTTCATTTTTATTTTAGTGGAGTACTTCAAGCAGCATGAGAGACTTTCTTATGAAATGCCCAAGAATCACCTTTCATCTTTCTTCTTACAAAAATCGAGAATCAAGCACTTGATCAAAACAGATTCAGTGTTATTACTTAAGCATTGTACTGAATTCATAACAGCATTTCAGCAACCACTTTAGACTTAGATTTAGTTGCAATCTCAAAGAAAATCCAAGGTCATATTCTGGACATTGCCTGAGTTTTCTATTATAATTTGATAATTAGGATGAAAAAATGACCTTGAAAAATCTTATGAAAGTATTAATTATTGGGTTTGGCTTGTCTTTATTAAAAGTTTTACAGTGCAGTTGCTAACATTGTGAGCCATGAAATCCCGATTCCTTCTCAGCCGTGTCTCATTACCTTATTCTTAAAAAGCCACTATTTATCTTACCTTCTTATAATAAGGTAAGTATTCCTTCCTGCAATGAGACTGTATCTGCAGTTTAGGAATTACCTCTTAAGTTGACAACCTAAAAGGCCTTTTATAGAAAAAAAAGTCATGCATGGAGAATGTCTCAGTTTCTTCTTCTTTGCCTTTAAACCTTCTATTTAAAAATAATAATAATAATAATATTTTATTTATTTTTGCTTTTAAGCTTGCTTCTCACATGACTCCAAGAATCTATAAATCCACTCCTGCCTTTATATTTTGCTCATTTGTAAACAACTGTACATTGATTTGAATGTGCATTAATTATATGTTTGTAGTATACCTATGTATATGGGGCAATCTGGGTTTGAACAACAAAATGTGATTTGGAGCTCAACTAGGCATGCATGTAGTAATGTTGGGATTGCTTTATCCTGATACAATATAGCAAGGCATTGGACATGGAATGCCCATATTGTCATTGCAGAGTTTCAAATTTCTTAGGATACCTTGAATGCAAGTTGTATACCATTGCATACAATGGTGTGGGGTAAATTCTGAAGTGCAGTATCTCATCCTGACAGTTCCCAATACAAAGAGTTGTAAAAAGAGTAGTCTTAGTATTTTAAAAAATGCTATACACGAATGGTTATATTCCTTAATATAAAATAAACAGATTTTTCTGTTTTCTTGATGTTCTAAAACTTTAGCTGTTGCCATGGCTCATTGGTGCATTGTAGTTAAGTTTGAAACATAAGAACTTGCTTTCAAATCTGATTCTACTTTCATTCTGACAGGGATTTAAAATTAAATGTAATCTATTTTCCAATTTCATATTACCAACATTAGACAAAGGAAGTTCCAAGTAAAATTGGATTATGGGAGAACAAATAAAGTTGCAAGTTTTCTTCAGTGTAAGGCCACTTTTGAAATTTCAGTTATCTAATCTGAACTTGGAGCTTAAACGTAATTTGCTCCAAAATATAGTCCAAAACCTGATCTGAATCTGAACTTTCCTCTCCTGTCAAATAAAGGCATACTTAACTTCATTTTGAGAGAATGGCCAGATGTTCATGCTGCTTTTTTACTTGATCTAAGCAAGTTCACCCTCTCTAACTGAAATCTCGAACCTTATTATTACTGCTGTGCTTTGTGTGTACGTATATATATCAAGCAGCTATTCTTTTTTTTTTTTTAGCATGCTGACTTTTCATGTTTTGTCGATAGTTGTGAATATATGTGATCCAAGAGGGCAAAGTCAAACTAAGATCCACAGAAACAGTCTACATGCTTACATCTGAATCACAGTTCTATCATATGTTGATTCTTCATGGGAAAAGTAAAGACATTGTACAAGCGCAGGATATCTATATTGTATGCTAAAGTAATTATGTTCTACCCTTTCATATTCATTCAGTTCTTTAAAAGACTTTTAAACTGAATTAGCCAGGCTTAAAGTACCTTATATCAAAGTGGAATAAGTTCCTTTACACAAAGGAACTTTGTAAAACATGTTGTAGTAGTTGTAATGCTGATTTTTACACAGCCCTGTCATCCACACATTAATATAGATGCATATGAAGTGGGAAGAAAAATATCTTGTACCTGTGCAGTAGGACTGGCTAAGAGAAGTTCTGCATGTTATTTATTTATAAATACAGTTGCCAATACCCATATTATTTTCCAAATCCCAAGATATTACGCTTAAAACATATAGGATTTAGTTATAAGAAGACAGATGTTGTACTATGATTCTGTATCTTTCATCCTATCTTTTTCCTTCTAATAAAAATCTGTTAGCTTTCCTTCTTTCTTTTCTTTCTTTTTATTATTTTGTTTTTAACTAGTTTACAATGACTCATGATTAGGGAGCTTTCTCAGGTAGCAGATGCTTGAGAACAAGGAACAGCATCAACATATAGTCAAGGGCAAAATTGTCTGTATCAGCTAATCTTTCATGTACCACTTGAATAAACTACCCTGCTTAGTTGTGGTAGTGAACATTGTTGATAGTAAAAGTATTGAATGAACTGAATGCCAGTCTGGCTGGGGCCAGAATTTATTTGAAAATGTTCCATATAATCCATTTTTGCCTTCAAAATATTTTTGTATAGTTTTATTTTCTTCCTAAAAACAGGATGTAACTTCCTGTCTTACTAAGATAACTTACTTTGTGATAGAAAATATGTGGCAGAGTCATTGCTAATGACATACCTAGGAGAATACTATAATAAGCTTTTTGATACATTAAAAAGACTTAGGCATTCTTGGTGTGTTTTTTTTCCTAAAGAGTATGCAAAATATTCTTTAAATATTTTCCCACTGCACCTGAAAATAAATGGCTCTGACACATTTTGCAACAGTGCCATCCATACTTAAAGGAGAGGTATGGAACTGCCTGACTTGCTGGCATAATTTACAAAACGTCAAGCTTCATTGCATAATATATTCCATGTTTGTCCTCAATTTTAAGCAGAATGAGACAATTTGCACTAAGCTATGTACTTCCACAACTGAGATACATTTTACACTGTACTGAAGAAGGTAATCCACTATAATTTGTTAGGTATCGTTACAAAGGCTTGCTTTCAATTTAATTTCATGCAATTTCATTTTACCCACAAGGACTTGACTGTGCCAAAGATTGTTTCCAAAGCCTAATTACATGTGAAGAAATCTTGATTTCACAATTGTTATTAAATTTAACCCTTGTGAATATAACAGAATAATATTACAGGCATTACTTGTGATGCAGTACATCTCAATAGTCATAATTATAATTCCTAATTCATGCATTTCAAACATGGTGAAAAAACAAGTGATTATTCTATTACATTTGTTGACATTTTCTACATGAAATGATAATTCTTAAAACAGTGATAGTGTAAACAGAAAATGTAGCATAAAGCTTTTTTTACTAAAAGGCAAAAGATTTATACAATCTGAAGTCTACAGGTTACCTGAAATGGCAAGATTATGATAGTAATCAAATGTAATATAATAACAAACCATTTGAATATAATGTACAGTATAACTGTATGCTACATATATACACAACTTGATTTTCTGTTTTTAGAAGAGGTGTCAAAAAAGCAGTGTGTTTCATGTGTTTAATTATGTTGATTTATTCATATATAATAGGGGTGTGTGGCATTTACAAAAGATTCCTTGATGTAATTAAACTTCAAGGAAAATATTTCCCTTGAAGCAAAATTGTAACTCTGACTTTATCTATGATTTCAAGATGGTAATCCAATGTCAGGGCTGAGTTAGTGTCTGGAAGATTCTGGCTTAATTTTGTGGACTTACCTGAATGGGGAAGCAGGAAAGCAGAGAATGTCTACAAGATCTGTCATCAGTAGGTGCTAGGAGAAATAAAGGAAGTAAAAGGAATCCAACTGCTTTTTTTCTGAGATTTCACTGCAAGAATGCATGAAGGCTTTGATAAAAGAACATAAATTCCAAACTACCATTCCCACTCAATCAGTAACTGTCAACTATTATATATGGCTATCATTTCCTGAAATATAGGAGAAACATAGTTATAAATATATATTTATTTCTCCTCGATGTATGTAGAATAATTGTTAAAAAATTTGGATATTTCCCAGCCACTAGTTTAGGGATTATAATAATTAGAACATCCCCAAAAGACACAAATGGTTGTGGAAAATAAATATCTAAACATCATTATTACTGCTATAGCACAGCCCCTTAAAATTATCTGTGCAATCATCAGTTCACATGCATGGAAAAAGAGGCTATATTCATTAAATAAATGATTAGCAGAATATGATTACTTGTACAGAGAATGAGCTAAATTCATTAAATAAATCAATCTTTATGAACTTGTTGACCTTTTCTTAGATATGTGCCAACTTCATAGTCACGCACAAGCCTTTGCATATGAAGATGATTACTGAAGGATGAAACAGCAAGGAATAATTTTGTATAGATGGCACACCCTCAGTGCAGTGCAGGTGCTGTGAAAAAAAAGCTAACATTCTCTTTGTGTTTCAGTACGTTAAATGCTATGGTACAATGAGCTAGTTAGCTAGCTTTTTGCCTTTGTATATCACATTTAAACTTATATCGACGACCTTTCACAGGCACTCCTGTTAAAATTGATGCTGCCAAGTAAACAGTTTTTGGCTGGTTTTTAATGTAAATTTCAACCAATTATGAACAAGAAGCTGTATGCAAGCCTGCTGAAAACTGTTCTAGTGCTTGAATCTCAATTTATTTATCTTTCTCAAAGAAACAAACTTTCAGATCTACTGTTTAGAGTATAAACTTTTTACTGTTCAATCCATTTGGAAATGCATTTGGAAATCGAAACAAAACTTTATTGTGGAAAACTATAATAACTATATTCTTTCATAATGTACTGGGTATTCAGAATTAGAAATTATTACCCAGTCAAATCAGGTAATTCATATATTTCATGTAAGTTAAAATAAGCATTATAATGTGAAAATAATAGGCATTAATCTTTGTATCTGGTTTCTTTGACTTTTTGAACCTAACAGTACTGTCTATAATTCCAAAATCCTTATTAATAAATAGTGTCAACAAGAAAAATTACCTATATATACTTATTTTATGTACTGTATACCCAGATGTAAAAGCTCAACTCATAAATAATCAAATTTGTCAACTTAATAATATTCATCGATGTTTTTCTTTTCTAGTCCTACTATAAAAGATTGACTTTTTAAAAGTTACATTTAAAATATAGAGCTATTAGAAATATATTGTTTGGTTTTGTTTATGAGAACACTGCAAGAAGGCCATTAACAGACATCAACGTTTGCAGGAAAATGGTGAAAGACTAGCCAAATCTGGGCTGCAAATATTAGATAGCAGGAAATGTGTTGGAGATTGATTGATTGATGCTGGCTTCTAGTGGTCATCTATATTTTTGCCACCCAAATTTGGTGAATCAATAAAGTTTTAAGAAATGACAATAAAACTAAGACAAATGCAGTAAAAGGTACTAATCTAGGAAATTGGGCTAGAAGCTCAGCATTTCTGATTGCTGTGTTGGAAGGCAGTGCCCATGGTAGGACTTCTCATGTCTGCCATTTTCTCATTCCCAAGATCAAATCAAGGAAACCATTTACTTTCCCCAAGAAGGGGTATATATATGGCTTAAAGCTAAAAGTAATGTAACCATGTTCTTCCAAAAACAAATTAAACAATATGATTTGGTTTTATTTTAATAACACTACATGAAAACATATCCTAGAGCAGGGCTTCATAACCTAGATAGATTTCAGGGGTGTGTTCCATGGACTTGGATGGGAAAAACAAATTATAACTTTATTTTCAATAACTTCTAACTGAAATTTAGCTTGTTATTGCTTGAATGAATTAATAAAGAAGCATTATATAACTATATTACATAACTTTTTATTTGTTTTAATATTTTGATAATTGTAGTAAAGGTAAAGGTTTCCCTTGACGTAAAGTCCAGTCGTGTCCGACTCTAGGGGGCGGTGCTCATCTCCGTTTCTAAGCCTTGGAGCCGGCGTTGTCATAGACACTTCCGGGTCATGTGGCCAGCATGATGACTCGGAACGCCGTTACCTTCCCGTCGAAGCGGTACCTATTGATCTATTCACATTTGCATGTTTTCGAACTGCTAGGTGAGGACGAGCAACGGGAGCTCACCCCGCCGCGCGGTTTCGAACCGCCGACCTTCCGATCGACAGCTCAGCGGTTTAACCCGCAGCGCCACCGTACTTAAAGATAAAACTGGTTCTCTTTGTAATGCAGTCTGTATCTATTTTATTGTATGCATTTAAATATATTCTTAGATAGGTTTCACCAGGCTCTTAAAAGGACCTGTGGCACAAAAAGGTCAAGAACCCATGTCCCCATGCTTCCATAAAAGAGAGAGAGACAGAGACAGAGACACAGAGAGAGAAACTTGAAAGACAACATCCCAGAATAGCAGCTCCATTTTTTTTTACATTTTTCCCTTATATCCAGATGTAATTATATCTAGAAAAAATATACTATATTTTGGAAGTATACATTATCACATAATATGCTACTAAATTAAAAATGATAAGGAATCTTTCTCCTTTTAATATTTATTATAAACTGACATGAGAAACAACCTAACAAAAGATAGCTTTTTTAAAAACAAATCACTAATATAGTAGTGACATTTGACATTTTTCCCACATGTCAAAACAGATTCCTATCTTCCACTGTCCTCTTTTCAATATGTCCAGTGCTAGTCCTACTCATCCTTTCTGTAGCCATTAATGTTTCTATGAATGCTGCAGGACAATGATCTAACTAGCATTAGATCTAATGATATTAGCATTAGTCCTGAATACACCCACACATATACTGTAGCTCAACTTAGAGCAGAAACTAGGAGTTGTAGTTGCTATAGCAATATATACTTTATATTGCAAAAATATAGCAATATTTTTTCCTTCACCTTGTGGTAGAAGGCTGGGCAAATCATGTAGTAATATAGAGGAGTGATGGGGAAAACAATCCAACAGCCCAAGACAATGATGTGGCTTTTCTCCAGAGGTGAACTGCTCCTTCACTTAACCAAAGCATATTAGAAAGACCTGGGTTATCAGCAGTATGCAACATTGTTTCTCCCCTTTCCCTCCTTTACTTTACTTGTACTTTTGGCTACACAACAGGATCTGATACCATCAAGATGGTCATCTCCAATTCTTCTGCAGATGAACCATAGCAGAGCCTATAACGCAGGGCTGGCCAAACCACTTCCCTCCCTCTTCAAATACGTTGGAGGTATCAGCAAATCAGCATGCCTTATTAGCATGTGGATGAGTTCATTTTAGGATGCAAATTCTCCATGTGCTTCTGGAGGAAGCTGTTTGTTGCCCCACATTCCTCACTTCCTGTTCTTCCTTCCTCCATCGGAGAAGCAGCATGCAGCCTGCAGCTCTGTCTATCTCTGGGCCACATGCCTGGGCCTAGAGTCAGGATTTTGCCCCTTTCTCCACACAGTGGAGCCTTGCTTCCAGTTCCAAGCCTTGTCTTGCCACTCCACCCAAGCCCAGCCTTGCTTCCAGTTCAATGCCACTCCACATTTAGCAGTAATGAGGGCTGAGGGTAAACTAAGTTTAGGGAACAGAAAGAAGAACCAGAATAATCAACTTTTCTTCTGAGATGGATGTAACTGGACCAAATAAATCAGTAAGACTTCTTTTTACTTACTTTTGAACCTACTTTATTTATTTATTTATTTCAAATTTCTATTACCTATTACACTTTGTCTAAGTGTGTAATTCTTTATGCTTGGGTGGGCTAAGTGTATAAGATCAATAACCTGTATTTCTCTAATGTGCTCATTAAAGCTATTTTAGATAATATTCTTTTTCTGTGCGCATCTTTCACTGTGTTAAGCTCTGCTCCATTCAGTGGTTCTAGCTGTCCACTAATGGCTTCAAAATAGTCACTGCTTCCACCCGGTCAGGGAAGCCATAGCCATATTACCACATTGGTAGAAAAGGTATTGTACAACAGAGAGCTAAGAAGATGGCCAATGGTACATTAGTGTGGCTGGGACCAAAGCAGGGGGCAAGAAATACAGTCAGCAAACTTTCACTTGACCAAAGCATGAAAATGACAAGCACCACGAACAGATAAGGAGGAGAATAGAAATCTTGTGGAACATTGATGCAAAAAGCACCTCATTGCCAGCTCATTCCTCTGAACAATGGAAGATAATGATCGTGTTTTTAAAGCCTTGCCTTTGCTGAAATGTGAACAAGTAGATTTAGATGAATATGCCAATGCATGAAACATATTCATGACATGAGCTAGTAGCTAAAATATGCATGTACTGTATATAATTGTACAATGCATGGGTTTCTTCACAAGCTGTAGAGGAAAAACAAACATTCTAAAAAAGAAAAAAAAAGAGCCAGTTTGGTGTAGTGATTAAGGAACCAGACTAGAAACTAGGAGACTGTGAGTTCTAGTCCCACCTGAGGCACAAAGCCAGCTGGGTGACCTTGGGCCAGTAACTCTCTCTTAGACCTAGGAAGGAGGCTGTGAGGTTTGAGTCTGATACTGACTCTGAAAACAAAACTTATCTAGAGGGAATTGGGGAAATAGAAACCAGGAGTGACTCAGCAGAGTGGGAGAAATCGGAGGTGCTGATTGGACAAACTTTGGAGAGAGGTTTGAATCCTCCAAGAGCAGAGAAGTGCACGAAGCAAAAGGCAGCCCAATTGGCTGCATAGGAGAAATGGCATAGAAAGGATCGCTTAAAAAGGCATGTGCACCAAGAGCACGCTGCCAGAGACAACCAATCCTTCGAGCTCACAGCATCTGCGGAAGAGTCCTTAACAGAGTCAGGAGCCTCACCTGTAGCCGATGTGGAATCAGAGCCAGCTCCTCCTGCCGGTGTGGACCTGCTTCCTTCACACGCTACTCCAGTCAAGCCTAGTCTTGCCATTCCAGCCAAGCACAGTCTTGCTTCCAGTTCCAAGCCTCATCACGCTGTTCCAGCCCAGTCCAGCCTTTCCTCCAGATTCAAGCCTTGTCTTGTCACTCCAGCCCAGTCCAGCCTTGCTTCCAGTTCCAAGCCTTGTCTTGCCACTCCACCCAAGTCCAGCCTTGCTTCCAGTTCCAAGCCTTGTCTTGCCACTCCAGCCAAGTTCAGCCTTGCTTCCAGTTCCAAGCCTTGTCTTGCCACTCCACCCAAGTCCAGCCTTGCTTCCAGTTCCATGCCTTGTCTTGCCGCTCCACTCAAGTCCAGCCTTGCTTCCAGTTCCAAGCCTTGTCTTGCCACTCCAGCCAAGTTCAGCCTTGCTTCCAGTTCCAAGCCTTGTCTTTCTGCTGCAGCTAAGTCCAGCCTTGCTTCCAGTTCCAAGCCTTGTCCTGTCACTCCAGCTGAGTCCTGCCTTATCTCCAGATCTGAGCCTTGCCTTGATGCTCCAGTCAAGCCTTGCCTAGCCTCTGTTGTCAAGCCTAGTCTAGCCTTCGTGCCAAGCCCGACACTCACCAGGTCTTGCCGCTCATTTAGAGGATTAACCAAGTTCTGCCTTGCTGTTTTGCCACGATCTGTCCTAACAGCCAGGAACCACGCTGAGACAAGGAGTAGGTCTCTAGTGTTTTATTACTGCTACATAACAGAGAATCCTAACAAACTGAAGAAGCATGGGAAAACCCAGACATATAAACCCCAAAGACTAAGGCGGGCCCGATCTGTGTCTCTTTGAATGGCCACCTAATTCCTCAGTACTACGCATGCGCTTTACAGCCTGGATGGGAGCCCCCTGCTCGCCATCCTCACTCATGACAGATCTCCTTCTACTTCTGAGTTTGCAGCCTTGTCTTACTATCCTCCACTGCTTGGGTGGACTGCACTTTCTAGTCTATTCTGAAGACTTTCACTGTTGTAAATAGTTATTTGTAAATAAAGAATTTAAGAGTAATTCTGCCTGGCCATCTCATAGTCTGAACAGGACAGAGGCAATGCCAAACCACTTCCGAAAAACCTTGTCAAGAAAACTTGTCCAGGCAGTCTCCGATAATTGGACACGATTGAACATATTAAAAAAAGGGGTGGGGGGAATGATGTAGGTGAATTGAAAGATTTGGAGAGTGGGGAAGTACTGCAACTGATGAGGTCTTGGCCCAGTGTCTGAAGCCTTTGAGGTTCTGGATGGGAGAGAACAGGCTTAAATCAAATTCTTGAAATACTGAGTTGCTGTTTGTTGCAGCTCATGATGACTCTTGATAGAGAAGCTCTTAGATTAGCCCTGACCTTAGCTACCTTTTGAAATTAGTTGTAGCTCTTCTGGAGGCCATTTGAGGCTTGATGCCTGTGTTTTCTAGACTGTGTTCTTATTTCTAGTTTGCAAGCTTTAAGTTTTTGGATTTTATTGTACCATGAGATTTGTTTGTTTGCTTATTTAATTATTTAAACAACTTAAATAACCACCCAATAGTCCAGTGGGATTGCAGAAATTGTATGAATTAATAAATAAATAAATAAAGGTACATTCCTTACCTTTGTGATTTCCTTAATTTTACAAAAATTATTGGTTAATCTCAGTGGATTGGTTGTTTTCTTTTCTTCCTGGGTCATGGGACATGATTGTTCTCAGTAACTTTTCCCTCCTTTACTATATTTTTGTTGTTTATTCATTTAGTCGCTTCCGACTCTTCATGACTTCATGGACCAGCCCACGCCAGAGCTTCCTGTCAGTCGACAACACCCCCAGCTCCCCCAGGGACGAGTCCGTCACCTCTAGAATATCATCCATCCATCTTGCCCTTGGTCGGCCCCTCTTCCTTTTGCCTTCCACTCTCCCTAGTATCAGCATCTTCTCCAGGGTGTCCTGTCTTCTCATTATGTGGCCAAAGTATTTCAGTTTTGCCTTTAATATAATTCCCTCAACCTTTACTATATTCTCACCCAAAATATATGGGGACTCTAGCAGAGGATTAGCACTGTTAAGAGATTTTCAGTGCTTTGTATCAGATGAGCTTTGAGCACCTCAGGCAATAACTGTATGCCTTTACTTAAATGTCTTTCCATTTTTTACTGCTATTTTATCAATCTAAAATTACTAAACTTGGAATCTGTACATTTTGCAGTTTAGGGATTATTTTAACAGCTAACAAGGTTGGTGGCCTGGGCATATCTGACTTCAGTTTAACATTCATTCTTGGTCTGGGAATTGGATTTGAATTTACTGGCTTTTAAATGCATTCAGTACCACTCTGTATTTCTGTGTTATGAGACAGAATGAAGCAGTGGCACTGACCACTTGCCCTTCATAATTTAGAATACATTAGCAATGTTCCCTTGATACTCTTCAGTTTTTCAGCCTATATTAAGATGTAATTCCTCCTGCACTTCTTCTTGTTTTCATTGGCCTACAGTGAATTTTTGAAATTAAAACATTGTGTTACCAAACTAATTTTCTCCCCAGGGCACTATGCATTATTATAGATCTAATCCAATCTTAGTGCAGAACACTTTCTCCATTTATGATTGGTACAATAAAAGTCTGTGGAGACTCTTTTCCTTGACTCCTACTATCAGTTCTCCTTCCATTTTAATCTAAGTAATAATTACACTGATTAGAATAATTTCATTAGGGTGTTTTTTTAACGAATGTAATGTGTAGAATGACATTTTACACTTTTACCACAGGTATGTTTTTCTTGTAGAGATTCTTCACAAGTTTAAAGAAATTGACTATAAACTTGTTCCTTCAAATCTCCAGTAGGTCTACCTCTGAGACTACTGCTAGGAATTTTGGTCCCTGTACAAGTAGAATTTCAGCTTAAGCCTTATTATTATTATTATTATTATTATTATTATTATTATTATTATTTTCTGAATTCAGGTTTTACATTCAAATCTGTTGAAGAAAGTATTCACCTTGGGTATGGGCTTCCTTGAAGATATAAGAATGGGTTTAATATGTTAATGGAGACAGATTTTCTCCCAATAATAGTTTATCATTTCCTTGGTCACATACATACCTGCATTTCCATCCCTGCTTAATGTATCCCCATGACTACATGGAGAAATGTGAATACAAACCAGATGGAACTCCAAAATAACTTCAGAGATCCTAACAATTGCTGTTGTATTTTTGAGAAAGATTTGAAAATTCTAGTGTATTCGCTATCTCTTTGAATTCTCTAGAACAAGTTTGACCCTATAAAGATGGACCAAAATTGCCCTAGACAAGAAGAAACAGCCTGTCTAAACTAGCTCAACCACTTTGTTTTGAATTCTGCTGTGAATTTGTTATCATAAAAAATATTAATCAGTTAATCATACTACTAAATTTTACTGCCTGAATTGTAATAGTACTTAAATGGACAAAATGACAATTACATATGAATAGTACTGTTTTTAAATTTGTCTTTCTTTTAACCCAGCATCAGGAAATTGCATTTTATCCTCAAAAGAACACACATAAAAATATTTCTGATGGCAGTTTAATTAAAGAAAGTGAAAGTACTCATACATTAAAGCCAGAAGCATTATAGGTCTAAAATCTAATTCTTTCTTCTGTCTGTCTTTTGCTGGTGTGAAACATTCTTGAGCATGATCTAGATATTCAGCTAAATAACAAATTGCCTCCAGAGGGCTTCTTTTTCTACTGGTAATTGTTATGCATATTAATTATTAGTGTTCTACTTTTTCTGTGTGCCTATAAGGCAGAATGGGTACATTGATTAATGTTAATTGTCCCCCCAAAATCTAAATTTTTATTCATTAATCAGTACTATTAAAGTTTAAGGGCAAAATCTCCCATAAGTTGACTTGTCACAAGCTTCATTGAAACAATGGTAATTCTCTGCAATATCATTATTCTGTATTTAATTTCATTTGTATTTGCGTGGGAAAATTTCCTGGAGGATTATACTATAGAAATTTGAAGGTACAGAGGGCTAACTTGAAATTTAAGTTTATTTAATAATGAAAGTTTTATGTTTCACATTGCTTTGTAAATGAAAATAGAATTTTGTGAAAATCATTGCAGCTATGAAATTCTTACGTATGCTGGATCATTACAAAGAATTTAGACAAGCTGACTCTCTGTAGACCATGTCTGTGATGACTTGTATAGCTGCAAAGACAGAAATGCAAGCTTAATGTTTTTATTCTGAAAAAAAGGGAATATAACCAAAAATAAATTTACATGTCTTCATTACTGATTTAAATAACGATAATTAGATTGAAATGTGTTTCCCCGAAGTTCCCATTATTACAAATGCCTATAGTACTTAAACCATATGTTGCCTGGATATAGAATCCTGAAGCATAATATTTTTTTCTACAGATCAAGGGTACTTTTCTATTTCTTGTAACCTGCAATATTTTCAGGCAATCAGTTAATTCCAGACTTTTCTGTGTTTTATTTTTCCAACTAAAGGCAATCTATTGTTTATTTTATTCTGACCAAGCCTTTGAGAAATTGGGTTTCTCGTCTCTTTGCCTGAAATGTTACAACAATCTCTGGGCCCAAGCACTAGTTGTTTTCTTGTGCTGTCTCACTTCTTATCATGTAACCCAGAATCTCCAATTCATGAAAGAAGATTCAGTTGGTCTTCTTGATCCCTCATGGTGACTTTAACTTTGGTTCATCTCTTGTTTATTCTACTGTCCAATACCCATTTCCACCATCAGCATTACAAAGTTTTTTCTCTCCTCTCAAGTGCTGCCCCATATCTGAGAAAGCTCCTTGCCTAAGAACATTTGATCCCCTGGTAAAATTACCCATATTATAATGTAACCAGTAATTCAAGTCATGATTCCATATGCGGTGACATTTACAACCCATTCTTTCAAAATGCCTTCTATTAATGTGGCAGAATGCACAGTTTGTGTGTGTTTGATTTTGAAACTTCTGTCCTGATAATAAAAAGCTTGTGGGAAGATCTTGCGATAATGGCAATCTTTTAATGTTGTTGTTTTTTTTACTAATGAATATGGTTCCATGGATATTAATAACAGCTTAACTTTCTCTCAGTTTTCTCATCATTTCCACTAGATCTTGTCATTCAGAATATCTATTTACTTACTATTACTCTTTAACAGTTATGTTTTGAATGATGCCTAAATAAGCCAGAGGTATTTGATATATTTTAACATAGATTCTTTACAACATTGATAATGGATAACCTATGAAAAAAAATAGATTTTAACTTCCATATTTTCTGGACCAAATAATTATAATCATCTTATTCTCTATTCTTTTTTCATCCTATTTGGTTCTTGTTTTACTAGCATTAAGCAGCTTAGCTATCCAATTTTAAAGCTACTGTAGTACTTGCAGTGCTCTGCCCTTGTTTATATTGTAATTTAGTGTGCCAATCCATGTGCTAGGTCAGGGCAAAACTCCTTTGGTGGCAGTGGCCACACTTTTGGGTATATTAATTTATTTATTGTTGAGTGAAAACTGCAAAAAAGCAGATACTTATGTAATCAGCCCGTATTAATGGGCAGCAGGGGGATATTCAGAGATACTTGGGGTGGACATTTGCTGAAGGGTTCAATTTTACATTTTTAAGGTGTGTTAAATCTATATAATGCCTTACATATTGTCTTGTTTCAAACCTAAGTTAAAGGAAATACCTAACTGCATTTTGACAGCATGATTTTGGGGATAGGTTGTATACATACAAGCTGTATACATACTGCTAGTTTTAAGTTTCTTACACCAGGGAACAGACTAGTGATCTTTTTAAAAAAAATTTATACATCCTATTTTTCATTATATACAGTATATACTGTATGTATGTATGTTTATGTATGTGTCATGGTTTATGTCTGTTAAGTGTAAGTGCAGTCAGTCTTTATTCATCAAATAATTCTCCACTACTTGCAACGCTTCACTTCTTTTAAAAGATACCAATAACTATCTTACATGCCAATATATTTGCAATTTATGTACAGAGCAGTAGATTACAAAGTAATTTTAGAAAAAAAGGACTCCAATCTGGATACTGCTGTAAGAAACTTGATTTTCCCATATATGCATGTATCCTTGTTTTTATAATGTTTTCTATATGATTTTGGTTTTGGTACTTTAATTTTATTTAATAATAATAATATTAAAAATCATGTAATTAATTTGTTGTAAACTTCATGCTTTTTTCCATTCTTGGAACACATTTATATGGGAATTATGTCCCAGGTATTCTCTAGTGGCAATACATTGTTGTGTGAATATTGCTAATAATGGAGAAAGATGTGACAAGGGTGGGCAACAGCTATTTTTCCCATTATTGTTTTCACAGTTTAAGAAAGCATAAAAGGTCACAGACTGAAAAATATTTGGAGAACCTAAAAATCACTGAAGTATATTTTGTGGTTAATGATAATATCAGATTTGTAAGTAGAGCTTATCTTCTTTCTTACATTTGAATTCACTTTGTTTTTCAATTAAAAAAGAACAAGGGAGAAGAATCACAGTAAGCAAATATGTCAAATATTGTTCAGTTGGGCTTTATTAAGGCTGTGCTGCAGGGAACCTGTGCAGGTATTATAATCTTCATTTCATCAAAAAGTAGTCTGTGCTGTTATTATTATAAAGTGTTCTTTAAGAAAGGTGAAAGAATGCTGTTACTATCTATCTTAGCTGAAATTTATAAAAACCTGCATATTTTATTGTATGTATGAATTCTGAAATACTTAAATATCTTTAAGTTTTGTATATGATGATAATTATTTGTTTTTATAAGTTAAATGCATTTTGATTTTACATGTAATAACAGTGACAGTTGCTTTGTAATCCTCATAGAAAAAAACAAACATACTGTATATTATGGATTTCAGGAAAACAGCTGGAGTTATGGCTTATCCATGCACACTAATTCCTCCATATCAGGTAGAACCCAGTTTTACCAAACTTTTGTCAGCTTATAAATTTCCCAGACTAGCAATAGAGAGTTGATAATTTTGACCACTTTTCTAAAAGTACATTCAAAGATTCTGGTATAATTTATTAAGCCTTTTAAACTAATCTGTAAGATTAATACATAACATAAATAAATAAACATAACTGGAGAGCCAATGTGATGTACTGGTTCAGGTGCTTGCCCAGAAATCAGCAGACTATGAGTTCTAGAACTTCCTGTTCTTACAGGCAGGAACCACACCGAGACAAGGAATAGGTCTCTAGTGTTTTATTACTGCTACAGTAGACAGAAAATCCTAACAAACTGAAGAAGCATGAGAAAACCCATATAGATATACCCCAAAAGTCAAGGCGGGTCTGTTCTGTGTCTCTTTGAATGACAGCTCAAATTCTCTCGACTACGCATGTGTTTTCCCCCCTGGATAGGGCCCCCCTCCTGCTCACCATCAGTGCTCATGACACTTCCTTAGGCATGAAAGCTATCTGGGTGACTTGATCCAGTTACTCTGACAGCCCAACCCACCTCAGCCCAACCCCCTCCACACCGTTGCGGAGAAAATAGGAGCAGTAATTATATGTTTGCCACCTTGAGTTGACATAGATAGATAGATAGATAGACAGACAGACAGACAGAGAGGATAAAAATATAATAATAAAATAACAGTAATAGTAATCTACACCGACACATACTGTATGCTTAATTCCTTCTTTTCCTTTTTTAGTATATTTTTATTGAACATTTAAAATAGTAAAAGTATTTAATAAGTAAAAAAGAAAAAGAAAGGGATAAAAAAGTAGGGTACAGGTGAGTAAACATGGAATTTACAAGTGTGATATAAATTTAAGTTTTTCATTGACTATAAATTGTAAATAATTGAGTATATTGTATCATTTTAAAACACAGAAAATCAATACTAAGCTGTCAACAGAATATCAGGCACACTAGTCAGCATAGTTTAAATAATAAAAATTTAGGGAATCCTACAAAAGTCCCTTTGAGAAGGGGGGCAGATGATTTAAAAAAAAATAGATGAACAAAACTAAAATATTAAGACTTTATGTAAAGAAAAATCCATAATTTTAGATGTCATACAAATCCATATAATATTCTAATCTAGAAATGTTCTACAAATTACAAAGAAATTAAAATTAAAATTCTTTCATTAAAAATTCTGTATTTTTTACTTTAAAAATACAGAGTATTTTGTGTATCAAAACTTAGTTTGCCATTTTTCTCCAGAGGGATCAAACACCCTGTTCAATAAGAAGCATTGAGTATCCTTGCAGCAATTAGCATATATAGAACTAGTTCAGAAAACATTGTGGATATATGGTTGTTTTTAATTTTTATTAGTCCATTTTGAAACTAAGAAACATAAAATAATGTAAAATAAAATAAGAATGAACAATTTACCTTACACATATACTCAGGGAAATAAAAACTGGCATGTTGTGTGCCAGTTACACCCCTTCCTGGAGCGAGAGGCCCTTCGAATGGTCACTCATGTCCTGGTCATCTCCCATATAGACTACTGATATACACTCTACATGGGGCTACCCTTGAAGAGTATCCCAAAGCTACAGCTGTTCCAAAATGCAGCTGTGTGGACAATTTTATTTGCTTCAAGATCAGCACATATAACTCCTCTGCTCTGCGAGCTGCATTGGGTGCCAATTTGCTTCTGGGTCCAATTCAAGGTGTTAGTTATCACCTTTAAAGCCCTACATGGCATGGGGCCAGGTTACCTAAGGGATCGTCTCATCCCTGTTACATCAACCCGTCCCACCCGCTCATGCAGAGGGGGCATGCTGCGGACCCCATTGGCAAGAGAATTCCATCTGGCGGGGTCCAGGAGGCGGGCCTTCTCTGCAGCAGCCTCTGCCCTTTGGAACACTCTTCCTCTGGAAGTGAGGCTAGCCTCCTCTCTTTTGGACTTCAGGAAACGATTGAAGACCTGGTTTTGTCGCCATGCTTGGAGTGGGGAGAGGAAGAGCCACTCTTGGGGTTGGTTGGTTCCCTAGTCCTGCTGAGGCCTGTCTTGTCCCCCTTTAGATCTTGGATCTCATTACATTTTATATTTATTTATTGATATTTATATTTATTGACGAATGATATTATTTATGATTTTAGTGAATTTTAAACTGTTTTATTGTGAACCGCCCAGAGTCCCCCGTATGGGGGAGATGGGCAGTGATAAAAATATGATAAATAATTTTTTTAAAAAATATATACAACAAATATATATATATATATATATATAAAGAACAAACAAAAACTACGATTACAACATCTTAAGTTCATCTGATCTTGTAAGTCTTAAAACAACAACTAAGCTTTCAGTGCTGACCAAACCTGACCATTTTTTTCCCCAAAGGAAAAGATAATGTGACATTTTCTGATTAACCGGATATATAATTTTCTCAAAAACTGCTAAATCACACATCTCTAAAATACAATCCTTTATATCTGGAATTATATGTGTATGTATGTGTATATGTAATTGGACGCGGTGGCGCTGCAGGTTAAACCGCTGAGCTGTCGATCGGAAGGTCGGCGGTTCGAAACCGCGCGGCGGGGTGAGCTCCCGTTGCTCGTCCCAGCTCCTGCACACCAAGCAGTTCGAAAACATGCAAATGTGAGTAGATTAATTGGTACCACTTCGGCGGGAAGGTAACGGCGTTCCGTGAGTCATGCTGGCCACATGACCCAGAAGTGTCCCTAGGGACAACGCCGGCTCCAAGGCTTTGAAACGGAGATGAGCACCGCCCCCTAGAGTCAGACTCGACTGGACTTTACGTCAAGGGAAACCTTTACCTTTACCTATGTGTATATGTACATGTGCATGTGTGTGTGTAGAGTTTAAGTGAAATTTTATAAAAATATTACAGACTGAAAAGAAAATTAAATGTTTTAAAATTTCTTTCATTGTAATATAAATTGTTTTCCAGAATTGTTTAGAGCATTTGGAGGTCTTTTCTCATTTGTTTGTTTTTTTCCTGCCAAAAATCTCCAGGGCAGTCATAATGGATTATTATGTTTTTTGTTTGATGTTTAGTGAAATAGTCACACATTATAAAATGTCTGAGATAATTTCACTGTAAGCTTTACTTTGGCTATTCAGAGCTCACTATCCATAATCAATGTTTCAAGCATACATTGCTCCCAGAAGCAATGGACATAGACAGATTTCCCATAGGTGGAATTAACCATTTGACTTCCCTGCTTGAGGAAAGAAACTGTTCAGCTTCCTCTGTGAACAAAAATAGAAAATTAGGATATACAAAGTATTGCATATGTTCATTTGATTATTACAGGCATGTATGCCAAATTTCTGTGAGCTGCTTCATTTGTGATCAGTGTAGCATCAGACTACACATTTGGAGATCTTTTAGGAGCATGCTGTATTATTTGTGGACTGCCAATGCAGTTTCCAATTTTAAGGAGACTATACATGGTGGCTTTTAAATGCTATACATTTCTAGAAATCTATTACTCCAAAATATGGAAATTTGTAAGCAGGCTGTATAAATAGTTTTATTTATATAAACCTAACTATTTCTTTAAACCTAACTATTCTAGGTTTAAAGAAATACCTTCTACTTTTTCTTTGGTCAGTAGCTGTAATGGTTGCCCAGCCCAAATACTCAGACTCACAAGAGGTTGCTAAATGAAATCTGATTTATTAGGGAACTTAGGACAAATACAGAGAAAGCTGAGAATGACAGAAAGCGCGCCAAATACAAACTTAAACCCTTCGTTGCACACGTAACCCCGCCTCCTTGCCAGCAGAGCCGCCCGTCCCAGGTGCTGGCAACTGTCAGATCTTCTAGCCTGGGAAAGTAACCTTGAACACAGGAGATAACCCAAATACATTCCAAAATCACAGCCAAGAGATAAACCCCTCCCAACAGGAACCATCCTCCCGTCAAAGATGAAACACGCATCCAGCTAATGACATGCGAAACGTTACGATGTATCAAACACATTGAAACGGCGAACATGACAGTAGCAGGTAATCAGCAAGCAATTTTATGTGACACATGGCACACATGTATCATGTATTTAGCAACTCAGTGGGTCATTATGAAAAATAACATGCCTATGTTTATTGCACCAATGATTTAATTTTTCTAAAAGTGATTTTCAAACAGTCCTATACAGATCGAATTAATAAGTAATATCCATTTTGGTTCAGTGAGGATTTCCTACAAGAAAATTGGCATTTGCTTGGGCTATGCTATTCACTATTATCTTACGGGAACTTTTATTCAAGTCAGTGTGTCTTTTATTTCAGTTGGAATAAATGTGGTTGTAAATAGTTTGTCCAGTCTGCAAAAAAACTCAGTCTGCAAATAAAATCTATTGAAAATATGCATTTTTGTTTTAAGAATGTGTTTTTGTAAAGTATGGCTGTATTGCCTTGTTGTCCTTTAAATTAAGGATTTTTTATTTCTGGATTTGATGTTATTAAACTTTTTGATGATGTTGCATAGAAATTACCAGTGAATGGGGCTAAAAACTATTTCTTCTGTTCTAACCTCTGGAGCCATTGCTATGTCAGTATTTTTCTTGGTTAAGTAAACTATTCTTTTTTTTTTTACATGTATCTTATTTAGGCCATCAGAGATAAATGGAAATTCTGTCTTATACCCCATAGTTTGGTCCACAAGGGAAATGAAGAGTTGATAAGCGCAAATTCAGTTCACTTAAGTGATAATTAAAACAGGAGAAGCAAAACACAAAAGGGGCCATGAAATGAAATTGTCATTGCGAAAATCCAGACAGAATTACATACAGATAGAAGTTTACTAGAATCTAGATAACAGCCTCACTCTTGGATTCAATTTAGAACTGAAAGAAGAAAAAATGTCTTGTATATGAATATTGCTGCATGCTAGCCCCAATTACATTAATTTGGTATTATTACTTCCTTTACAGTTATCTTCACTGAGAAAAAAATTCTTAGTATCTCCTTTCTTGAAATCTTCAGTCCTTGTTGCTGTTATTTTGTTGCTACTTTAAAAGTATTTTGATGTTAAGGAAAATTAGCTTAACTTTGTAATTATCAGTCTAAATATTGGTATGCCATGCCATTATTTTTTTTCAAAATTAGCAAGCCTTGCTGAGACCTGAGGAAGAGATTACAAGAAAGTAAGCAAGTATACAATGGGAGGCTACACTTTAACAGGAATTATTATACTTCTAGTTTGCTATTTCCTTTACCTTCTGTCTCTGTTCATCTGCATGTCAACACTTAATTTAGAATTTGCAGGTTGGATACCAAAAAAAGGGAACACCAAAGGAGATGCCAGGTTGGTGGTACATCTTAACAAAGGTTTATTAAGAAATATACCCAAATACTCACAGCATCAGGAGGATAGGGCTCCAAACAGCTGGGTGAGCCCAAACGGCAGGAAGCTGGGGAAAAGGGGTAGATCTTATAGCCCTTTTTCTTCCCCACTCTTTGGAATCTTCACTTCGGTTCTGGGATGAGCATCAAGGGAACATTCATTCATTCATTCATTTATTCTATCCTGTCTTTATTATTTTTATAGATAACTCAAGGCAGCAAACATACCTAATACTTCCTCCTCCTCCTATTTGCCACACAACAACAACCCTGTGAGGTGGGTTGGGCTGAGACAGAGGGACTGGCCCAAGGTCACCCAGCTGGCTTTCATGCCTAAGATGGGACTAGAACTCTGTCTCCTGGTTTCTAGCCTGTTGCCTTAACCACTAGACCAAACTGACTCTAATGTTTGTATTTACATTCGAGGAGGAAGAGATTACAAGAAAGTAAGCAAGTATACAATGGGAGGCTACACTTTAACAGGAATACTTTTGAGTACACAATGGAGGAACCCCATGGAAAGGAATGGCTTGGTGCTGGCTGCTTGCTTAGCATGCTGGAGGCTGCAAGTTGGGAGCCACTTCAGATAGCAGCACAAGCTGGCCAAGGGTGCTAATTAACCTGGGCTAGCACCTTTTAGGGAAGTGCTGTGCTGAAGAGCAGCTCAGGAAGAGATAGATTGTTTAACCAATCTTTCCCATTTGCAAGGGGGGCAGATTTGGCAAAGGTGAAAAGGGTAAAGGTAAAAAATACAAGTTAGGCAGTTGACACAGGGCACCTTCCCTTTCTTATTTCCCAAATGTACAAACCACCTGAGAGCAGAATAAAAAAACAGCAGTTAAAGTTGCAGTTGTAGACTGACACATCTGGGAGAAAGTTTCATGGAACTTAATGAAAGTTACTTCTGAAAAGAGATGTATACTAAGAAACTTTGAAAAAATAGGGCTCCTCTTAGGTGAAGAGGGTGAAAATCAGTTATAGGACCCCTCGAGGCACACATGTTGCTCTGTTCCTGATTCAGTCCAAACCTGACATCAGCTCTTTTGAAGAACTCAGTGGGCATTTATTTGAAAGAGTAAAGCTGAACTGTCATTTTTTCCCAATTTTTGCAATATTAAAATCTTGTGACTACTTGATATAGCCAACAGAACAAATACTGAAAATATGATAGAGGTAGAATGCTATTTATTTTTATTTTGCATGGCATTGAAAGATTTTGTTCTAGGTATGCAGATCAAGAGCAAAGGCACTGTTTGAGACTTTAAAAAAAAACCTGTTGGTAAAACTAGATGGACAATTGATTGGATAGTGATGTTATTTGCCTGTTTCAGTGTTTCAAGACCAGGAAAAGTACAGGAGGAAGATGGCCTTCAAATTCTAGGGTGCATTGCTTTATTTTGGTTGCTGTTTTCTCTTCCTCTCCCCTACAAGTTGATAAAAGTGTGATAGTTAGGGCTAATAATTAAAAACTTTGGTCCCTAAGAAAACTTGGAGATATGAGTTGGCTCAGCTTTAATAACTGATGGTTTTCCCATCTCCAAAAAATTAATGTACATTGTTAATCTGGATTTGATCTGTTAAAACATTGTAACGGACTTCACCTCTGAATTGTATGCTAGTACTATTTTTACTCTCTTGCAGCAAGATACAGTTATAGTTAAAGATATCTATATCTATATCTGTAACACAAGAAACCAATCATACTGAACTGAGCTGAGTTTTGGTCAGTGTGAGGAACTGTGTGAAATTCTTACATTAAAGATCTCCATACAGCCATGTCTTCCAGAAAACATATGTCTCAATATCCAGCAGTTTATCAGCAGGGAAGATATAGCAATAAGAGTTCAGTGGTGCATTTAATGGGGCATAGCCTCCAGAAACTTTGTTTAGGACTGCAGTCACAAAAGTTCATTCAAAATTAAGTTAAATTTCCTTTATTTCTGTTACTTTCCACTGTGCTTCATCATACATTCTTGTCACCTTCATGGCCTTCCTATTACTGAATCAGGTGAATTCGTCCATTTTTCTTACAGCTCAGTTTACAAAGCTTAAGTTTACAAAGTTTACAAAGTCAGTTAATCCTTTCAGGAACAACTTATATTTCAAATTACAGGAAATAGTAAATACAACACATATTTATAATTACCTACAGTTCATCATATAGGAAACTGTTTCCTCTAAGAAAATTCACTAGTAACATTTAATACACATTTAATATATTCTAGTCTAGGCAAGCATGTTGTATCTCGTTAGTAACAACAAAAGAGGTAAGCATCTATTTCAATATTTTTAGCAAAAACAATTATTATTACCAGTTTTAATTTTATTAACTTTTTAGTAATATTTATTATTGTTATAAAACTAACAAGAACTAAATTTAAGTCAATTTGATAAAACCTTTAAGTCACAATATTATATAATAATTGAACCACATAAAACTGTCAATTGCAATTTTATACTGTTAGTAAAATTTGTGTCAATGTGGGCATGTAAACGCTTTGTTTTTCATGAACAGTATCATAAAAGGAACAGAGAAAAAAACAGGAGGAGGAGGGGAGAGGTCTGTACAGTTGCAACCACAGCATTAGAATATAAAACTCACCCTGAACTGCAATCTCCTACAACAAGCCTATTTTATGAGTAATGCATTCCTTAAAAATAGTATGATGGGGAACATTGTGAATAGAGGGGAGACGGGAGCTGTACCTCTATGATTGGGCATTTTCTATTTGTCCCTTTGTAAATATAGAGAAAGAGAGCTACTTTGGTGTGGTAGTTAAAAGCACCAGGCTAGAAACCTGATTTCTAGTCCTGCTTTAAGCATAAACCCAGCTGGGTGGCTTTTGGACAGTCTCTCTCAGCCTTAGGAACAAGCCAATGGCAAACCACTTCCAAAAGGAAACTGCTTGAATTTGCTCAGGTGGTCACCAGGAGTCAAGCTTGACTTGAAGGCACCCAAACAAAAACAAAAACCTAATGAGGTGAGGATAGCTTTTTCTGCAAGTTGACTGATAAACTATCAAGGATATTATTTAATCAACCTATTTGCTGCTTTCTTTTGTTTCCATTATATGTCATTAAAAAATTACAGTATCAGAATATTGTACATTAATTTATTTTAATCTGAACATTATTGTTTTATTACTTTTACTTACAATCCTACCTTCCATTTCTTCTTCCTCCCTTCCTCCCATCTTTCCTTCCTTCCCTTTTGAATTAATTTACAATCATTTTCTAAATGATTTCAGGAAACATTTAAAAGACAGATCTTCTTGGCCAGTGGCATAAATAGCCAAGTTCATTCACAAATTTAGAATGAAGCTTTCATTGTGTTGTTCAGGTTCCAATGAATGAACAAATGAATAAACAGCATATGTAGTTTAATGGTGGGGATGAAGGTAATATATTTATTTATCAGGGACATACAGCTAATTACCAGTTAGTCAGTTTCAGATCCATGATCACCATCTTCTTATCTTAATCCAGATCAGTTACAAGTGTATGAATTTACAATATGAAAACAAAATGCAGATGCAAATTGCACTACCCTCAAAAATCACAGTCCTTGCCTGCTTGTGTAAGAACCAGAACCTTTATTTAATTCTAGATATAACTGTGGTTTGAAAGAATTCTCCATCTGGCCCATGAAGCTTTTTTTTAGGATTAGCATTCCCTCCTAGGCTCAACCTTTTTTCCCTGCCCAGGGGTCAGGAAGGAGCTTATTTTTTCTGTTGTAGATGGCAACAAATCTCCTGCCCTGTGCTAGGGGAAGGAAAGCACTGAAGTAAAGCATTCTAGCTCTTGAGGAAAGCCTAATGCTTATCTAATCTGATATAAAGCAGAGATCAGTTCTGTTCACTTTTTATTTTCTCTCCAAGGTAAGGCAAGTTCCCCTTCAACTGCTCTGCTTGTTTCACTTAATCAGATAGAAATGCATAAATACTGTCTGAGTTTGTGTGAATTTTTGAGGATCTATGTGAAAATGTAGTAGGCTAGTTCTGCTTCATGTGGGCCTTAGCCAAATAGTTGCAACAACCATGCCTTAGAACATTGTTCACTACCGGAAAAACATACACCACAGGAACTTGATATTAAATCTTGGCAAATTCATTTTTGTTACCTTCAGTGTCATGTTTGGGGTGGGTGAATCAGTGGGTTGGGTTTGACAACAAATGACAATGGTTCAGCTTTGTGGATTGTTGCATACCCACCCCTCCCAAAAAAGTTAGCTAGAATAATATTAACTGGAAACAACCATCATCTGATATTCTTCTAGAATCACGTGGCAAACATCTCTTTGACAACCTGCCAGATATGGCACTGTCCCAGGGCACATTGGAAATCAGTAAACAGCAAGTCACTTCATGCTGGTATCAACAGATGCATTGGTAACTTCTGATTCTCCCATAAAAAGAAATTATTTGTTTAACCTATTTTTCATTTTAGAGTTAAATCACTTACTGAAACAAAATCTTCTCTTCAGTGGGTTAATATTGTTTCTAGTAAATTATTACTAGTAACAAAATAAAACAAACAAATAAAATCAGTGTGCTGCCTGCCATTATGGAATATTGGTAGTTCCCCTTAACCCTCATCTGAATTCTAAAATATTGGTATCATACAGAAAAGCTTAGGGTTATTACAATTTGATCCACCACAGAGCACAAAAAAGTTTGATATAAATACTTTAAAGACGAATAGAGATAACAGATACATTTCAGATACACACACATGCAGACATCTAAAATATTCTATGAACTAGAATTGTGCTGTTACAGATTGTGCTGTTACTGTTTAACTAGTTTTAACACTAACCTCAGCATCCACATTTTGTCTTTCATTGTGTATATGTGATGTTGTAATATTATATATTCCAAGAGAATAATAGCATAATAGTAAACCCAACAAAATAAAAAGTGTTTATCTTATAAGAAAATATTTTTTTAAAAAAATCTGAAACTTGTATTCTATAGTAATATGCAAATTCCTTGCTCTGATAGCCAGTGCTGTTGGCCTTTATAGGCTAGTTTTTAGCATAATACTGTAAAATTAGGTTCATATATGAAAGCAATTAATTATAATCTAGTTAGTGGAATGATATGCTCAAATCTGTTAAAATGGAATTTAACAGATACAAGTTCAGTAGAGACAAGATAAGTCACTATCACTTTTCCCTAGACAGAAGTTAATAGAAATATATCTGTCAGGACTGTTATGTGACAAACAAGGTTATGAGTAATAGAAAAATGTGTGTACAATCCAAGAACTAATATAACTAGAGTAGAAAAAACGTGAGGATTACACGTAGATTATATATGTAGCACATTATATCAGCATGCAGGACCTTTTTTTGTCTTCACTTAATTGCAAAGCAACATTTAATTTGATCTACTAATTAAATTAGTGGCCTGATGCTTGACCATTTTAAAACACTAAGGGAAATTAACCCTTTTAGTGCTATTATGTGAACTCTGTTATCACTGTGCTAAGAATATGCAATGATTGGAGGTGGAAGGCAGCTCAATCCAACCATCTCTGTTCTCTACTTTTCCTTTCCGGGTGCATCTCTGGGTACCAACTTAACCAGCTCTTGAGGAGTTTATGAATAGCATGGACTGTATAATTCAGTATTGTATGGAAAAGGAATTGAAATATGACAGAGGAATCTTGTGTTGGAAGCAGTCTGCTGTGTAAAGTGCAAAGTATTACAAAGTAAATAGTAATTGTTATCAGTGTTAAATACTTATATTAACACTAATAACAATATTTACTTTGTGATGCTTCACACTTTACACAGCAGACTGCTTCTGACACAAGATTCCTCTGTCATATTTCAATTCCTTTTCCATACAATACTGAATAATACTTACATTTTAAAAAGAAGAATAAAAAAGCAGTTCTTCAGTGATATATAAATAATGCTTCCCACCCCCTCAAAAAAAAATGTGGGCTCAAATGTAGCCAAAACTACAATCCTACAACATGTCAGAAAATTAAAAGGTGTGCATTCCTTTTAATAAGATTAGGTACTTAATTTGTATTATTTATGTTTTAAAAGAGTATTCAAATGGGCTCAGAAAACATGCTAAATAAATTTATTTATATAAAGCTTCAATGTAGGATCTTTCATTTTGTGAAGAAATTAAAGGCTACATTGTTTTCTAAGACCTACTAAAAGAAATATCAGATATTTCAGTTGCAAGAAGTTATGGCACACTTAAGTGAAGTAAATATGAAGTGATTTGGTGAAACACAGGAAATAATTGTATGTACTCAGTGTAGTACAAGAAACAGTTACTTCATGCAGCAGAGACTAGTACAGTTGGACAGTCATTTCTCCTTGAATGTCATAGTATTATTCAGACTGCCTTCTAAGAAATATAATCCTATCTACAATTGAAATATGCCCAATATAATTGGACTTAGTAAAATGTCTTAGTTCCCTGAGTAGTAACAGACTCTCTTATCCCCTTCAACATTTTAAAAATATTATTGTATGTTTATTTCTTGACTTTCCACACAAAAGAAGACATTCAAGATAGCTAACAGTCATAAAATATACATAATTAAAGCATAACATGGGATCAGTTAAAATTAAAATCAGAAATAAAAAAAATAAAAAAATTCAAACCAGTTCAGCAAACAAATTAGTGAACAATGAACAGCTCCATAAAAGTATTTGTATTTGCAAATGAATAAATAACCAAAAGAAAATTACCCCATCTCCCTTAGCAGAAAACTCCAAAACTTAAAGATGTCACTAAAAAGATCTTTATCACATTTCCATCAAACTTGCCTTGATTAGTAGTGGGGAAGATGGGAGAGGCTTTCAGGGTTAGATCACAATTTTTCAAATAAGGCTTTCCCAAACCTTATACAGCTTCTTATACCAGCTGTTTGAATTTCATGTGGAAATGGATTGGTTGCCAATAGAATATTTCTAATAAAGAAGATGTGCTTCCTATAACCCTGGTGAATAGTCTGGTTCTTGTTCTGAAGCAGCTGAAATTTCCAACCAATTTTCAAAAGCAGCCTCACATAGTGCATATAATACTAATATAACTGGATGTAATTAAGACATATGTCACCATAGCTACATCTGACTTCTCCAGAGATGGATGGATACAGATGGTGCTCTAACCTCAGCTGTGCAAATGCACTCCTGGGTAGATGCAAAAACTGAGTGTTCAAATGAGGGCTGACTCCAGGAATACATCCAAATTGCAAACCAGAATCTTCAAAGGAACTATAACAATATTCAACACCTCTGCTCTGTTTTGCCTTTAGTAGCATTTGTCTGGATTACATTTCAAGTTGTTTACCTTTTTCTAACTCTTTAGTCACATTAGAATTAGAACAGGATCATTGCCTTAAAGCTTGAACAGTTTCCTTGGATTTAGATACATGTTAGATAAAATAGATGTCATTAGCCTATTCAAATTCTATAAAACCTTACCTGGCACTTTCATGTATATAATAAGAGAGCCTGGGACACAAAAGAGGAGCTTAAGAGTCACCGATACTGATTTCTGTATGAACTGCTCTTATACAGAGAGGACCCTCAGGGGAGGGGGCAGGTAGGATATAGAAGAATGAATGAATGATAATAACTGGAGCTGTGCAAATCCTTTAAAAGAAGTAATTTTTTGAGTCAGGAACAGCTTCTGAAGCAGCCACACAAGCCTGCTTTAATTGTTCAAAAAGAAGTGATGGCCTTGTGTGATGTTCTATATTGTTTTGACTATTTAAAAGCAAACAGACTGGTTCAATCTACTCCTGAAATACACGGCACACAAAAAATGCTACCATTCATTACCACTTCAATTGACAAAAATAGCACTAAATAACTATAACAATTGCTCACCTTTGATTCTGAAGGTCCAAAATAATAATGATAAAATCGACTTATTTCTATTTTTGTTCACAAAACTTCTCTATGATTAGTGTTTTTTAATTGTGATTCATTCTAGCTTTTATCAAAGTGTTGGGGGGAAAAAAACTTTCTATGTTCAGTCTTAGAAAAAGAGGCAAATATCAAGTCTATTTTTAACATCATATTTTAAAATAGAACATTTATTGTGAACCGCCCAGGGTTGCCTGTGTGGGGGAGATGGGCAGTGATAAAAATATGATAAATAAAAATAAACATACACTGAAATGACATCTGAACATATCCTTTCTTTTAGGATTCTTTGAGAGTGTTAACAGATTCTTCAATACTTTTTAAGTCTTTAGTAATAATCACTATAAATAAATGTATAGTATTTAGACATTTATGAGAGAGAAGTGGCTTCTATAAGACTGCCAAAAACATTGCTGTTCCAGAAATCTAAAAATATCAGCTGAATATAGTTCTATGTAAGCTGGAATAATCCATTTTACTCTATTTGAGTGTTATTTAAGAGGGAAGGTTCATTTTGTAACATATCTTTGGAAGTTTTCAACTGATAGTATCTTAATCTAAGAATTTCTGTAAATATTAAGCAACATCCAATACTTACATCACCACTTTTTTCTCAGGCCTGGTGAAATCATTCTCAATCTTGTTCAGATCTCTTCCTTGCATGTTTCAAGAATTTCATATGCATTGGAAGAACTTACCTGGGCATACTTTAATTTTTACAGACCTGTCAGTAAAAGTTCCATGCAGTTATATGAAGCAAAATAGACCAAAAGCAAAATTTCTTAATTATATGAATATGAATAATCATTTCTAAAAGTACAAATGTCTATTTACTTTTTCTGAAAAGGGCATTTCTAGTTTGCCACTGTCACTTTGTTAAAATTGTGATTGTTGTTGGTTCACTGAAGTTTTATTATTGACTTCACTAATTTCAGAATAGGTCAGGAAAGGAAAAACTACATTTCTGTCCTTTTTATTTCAAAAGGCATTTTGCTTTCATCTGCAAAAATGGTATTGTTAATAAGAAAAGAATGAACAAGCTACTTCACACTTCAGTGGATCTCTTAACCACTACCACGTTGCAATTTATTATGTACTTATAAAATACAATTATTATATCTGAATTATTTAAAAATATTTTTACAAAGGAGATAGACATGACTTTCGTGAAGCTGTATTTAACCTCATTAATAGTTCTGCATGCAAATAGCTAAGATATACGTAACATACTATATTACTATTTAGTGTATTAAAGAGCAGATATTTATCATGGTGTAGGTAAACATGGATTTCACTTCACAGGTAAAAATAGCCTAATTAAATTTCTACTTGTGGTTATAATTCTAAAGTATTTAACATTTAAATTGTACAGTAATTAATAATTTCTATTACATTGTGTAACAGTAATTTTATGTTTCCCATGCATTTGGAGCTATAATTGACACATTATTTGCCTTTTGGCTTTTCCTAAAGCAGAGATAGAAAACTGGTTGTTCTCCAGATAATGGATCTAATAATCCCTGACTAGGATCCTTAGGTTCAAAAAGAATTTATATCCCACCAATCTCACCCATGTTTCCTCATCCTTGTCCCACAGCAAAACTATTATGCTCAATCCAGAATCCATTTACCTGGAAGTAAACTTCATTAATTTCAGTCATCATACTTTTGAATAATAATTTATAGGATTATACCGTACATTTTTTTAAAAAATCCTAAAATAAACAGGAAACTTCCCTGTTCATACATTAGTTAAAAGATTAATTTTAGTGCTAGTTTTGAATTGAATGAGGAGCTGTCAGAAAAACAATAAAATATCTATAAAAATCTTATAAGAACAGGATGAAGCAGCTTGTGATGTTTCATTTAGAAAAATCTAAGATTAAGGTTCAGTTTTCTCTGCTCATTAAAAAAAAGTAAACATCCCAATCATAATTCTTTTAACAGTTATCAAAAAATACATTTTCATATACTGAAATATATACCAGAAACAAAAAAGGAGAATATTTTAACCAACCTTGTAAATTAAAGAATATTAAAGAAAAAAAAATACAGTGATATTTCCCTTAAATACTGAAAGGTACACCCTAAATGTAAGAACTGCTGATCAAAAGGATACTTGATATAGGTTTTCTACAAGAAACAGTGAATTAGCAGTGCTTTTACTATGAACTCTACAGCTCTGGGTAATGCTATCTGGTAATCCTTTTTTCCAATTTTTGTAGAGGAATGCAAGTATAGCCTTGACAAACGTATGCAAAAGCCATTAGGACAGCTGTTAAGAAAAGTAAAGAAAAACAAAATAACACCACCTTGATTCTATTTGGTATAGGAGTGGGCAGAGAAAAGCTTTGCCAGGCTTTCAAGATTCTGTTATTCACCCTACAATAATAAGGTACTTTCCCCTAATCCTTGTAGTGTCTGTTTCTTGACCCAGTCTCCTTGAAAAGCTGATATTTATTTAAAAGGGAAGAAGAAACATTAACCAAAATGTTGCTTTCCCCCCCCCCTTTCACTAAATTATATAGCTTTAATTGAAGGTCCATCTAAAGCTGGATTGTAGAGGAAAACAATTGTTTTTACTCTGAAGCATCACTGGTATCTCTTCTCCAGGCAGTGCTTCAGAGCAAAACTGTTTCGTTTCCTTATAGTTCAATTTCAGGACTTGATACAACCTACAAAGGGATATTAAAAAAAAAAAATGCACTCCTGTTTTAAATAATTTCCAGCTGCTAAGAAACAACCGGAAGATCTGATGACTGAAGGATAGGAGTGGTGTCACAGAAAAAAAGCTTTAAGAGAAAAAGAAAAGAAATATAAAATGCAAACTTCCAATAGCTGTATTATAAATGTGGGTTCTTACTTTTAATATCTATTATCAACACTGGAGATAATTAGATATGCCACATGGCAACTAATTTTAGTCAAATAATTTTGTTCTGCTCTACTGTATCTTTCTCTTTCAAAATATAGTCACTAGTAGTGTGATATTAGTGTAAACCAACTTTAAATGATTGTGCATTTCTTTCCTTTTAAAATAAACTGACCTGATTTATTTTATTTATTTGTTAGACTTAATCCCTATATTTCTTCCAGCAGCTCAAGAACCCATACACAGTGGTCCATGTTTTCTCCACAAAAACTCTTTAAGGACGTTAGGCTAAGAGAGAATTACTGTCCCAAAATAATCCACTGAACATACATGCTGATGGTGGACTTGAACCTGTATCTCCCTGTCCAAGATCTTAACTGCTACATCTCACAAATTGTACTTTCTTGACCATCAGAAGGCAGTTCTCTTTAAGTTATAGACTTGGTTATACAGTTCTTAAATCAAAACATTATCAACATACAGTACATAGAAAAATACGGTCTACAAAATAAAATTAGAACAAAAATGCATATTATATAGACAATACTTCAAACTTTGATTTATTTATTTTTTAAAAAAAACCAAATTAATGCAAAGACAGGTTAGTAAAGATGCATGTAAAATTGCCTTGAACTGAAAAGTGTCTGCTCTGGAAGTCAGTAATACTATGAAGTAAAAGCAGTTTCCTACAGCAGACAATTAAACCATAAACAGTAACCACATATTTATTGTTACAGATTTTAAAAGCTTACAACAGACCAAAATAGGTTAGTTATTTAAGCCAACCATAATTAGCTAAATACACTACAATATAAGTTTATGGCTCTGGATTCTCTCCATAATAAATGTAAAGTCCTTGAGAGGGGGCTCTAAAGATCATATAGAGCTTGTAGATTAAACCATTGTTACTACATTATTCAGACTCTTTTCCTACTATTGAAGATATTTTTGTCATTTTCCAATACCTGGCAAATATGCTATTGCAGTTATTTTTAATCCACAGTTTCTTAAAAACTGGCATATAATGACAGTGGAGAAAGCTAGGTAAATAAATAGAAATTCGTTATTCAAAGTGGTAACTCTGATAAGCCATAGAAAATATAATTCTGTATAAAGTTTTGTTTTGCTTGTTCAAGTGTCAAGCAAATTACAGTGGTTTCAGCTGAAGTGGTATACAAAGCTGGGCTACCATTTTCCTTAATGTATCGCATTTGATTATGTGATACATTCAGGTTTTGCAAGTTGTTACAATAAGCACAGTCAAATAAGCTATCATGTACAATTATCAAATTTCAACAGTCTCAAAGTATACTCATGTTGATATCATAATAGTAGTATCTGCTTTGAGTTTTATTCATATCTCATTGTTATTATGATTTCTTTTGTTCAGTGAGATTACTTATTAAACTATTGAATTTTAGCTCTAAAGGAAAAAAAAGGATTTTTAAAAATTCTATTTGTTTTAGCTGTGGAAAAAGTTTAGTCTGAACTTATAATTATGTTATCTACAACTTTTTATACATCAGCTTCACTTTCTATATACAAAGATGTATTGCAAAAATGAAGGAACCTGATTTATCTATCACAGAGAATAATATTAGTCATGATAGCATGATCAAATGAGAAATAAAAGCAGAAGATAATGTCTGTGGGGGGGAAAAATCATGTGGTTTGATTTTTTTTTTTCCCAGGGTGCTCTGCAATTTTCCACTTTTTTATAGGTAATTTAAGTTGTCTGCTCCTGCTGCCTCGGGCCTGCCTATCCCCCACTGTGCTGAATCAGCATTAAAGAAAGCAGAATTTCCTTTTTCTATCTATGAAGTCAGCAGTCCTTTGCTTAAGAGAAGGTCCTGTTTTCTGGACTGTCAGTTCAGCCCAGTGGGAGAGATAGCCAGGCAGCTTTGGAAATGCTAGTTAAAACTTCCAAAAGTTAGTTCTGTATGATTTTAAAACATAAATGTAGGGAATATAGGAAGAAAATAATATTTTGGAAAGAGTGGGGACTTTCAAGTGCAGGTTAGAAGATATCTCTACTTTAACTCTTCTCCTCAGTTCAAAATTCTGAGAATTAATGTGTGTGCTAAAGCTGCATCCACTACATAATGTACATGCCTGGAAGTTAGCTTTCTTTTCCAAGTTCCCATGGATACTCAGAAGTCCTCCTAGTGGACTTCTGAGTATCCATGGGCAGACTGTGCTATCAATCAATAGCATTAGAGGTGCTGTTTGCACATGTGGAATTCTTTCTATTAATAGTTTTGGGGATTTATTGATGGCCTTGTTATATAGGTTTTAGAATTAACCCTGGGTGAACCCGGTCACAACATACGTCCCCAGTACTTCTTTGTTGTAGAGTTGTAGAGACGCTTATTTCCTTAACTGCAATTAACTGAAAGTGCAATGGCTCTCCTGCAGGTAGGGGTTGGCAGGTATAACAGCATAACACTGGCAGTGCTGTTGCTGTGTGGTTACTAACAGATTTCTGGGTCCAATTCAAAGTGCTGGTTCTCCATGACTTGGCTTCCGTGTATCTGGAGGACTGCCTTTGTGACTGGATTCTATCTGTCCTACGCAGAAATCCCTAGAGGGAATACTAATGATTTTTACCCCATGTGAGGTGCCAAGGATAGGGGCCTGTCAGATGGTTGGGCTGCCTTTTCCAGTTTTCATTTATTGATCTTTGAGACTATGGCTTTATTTAGGAATTTAGTTATGGGGGAGGGCTGCTATAGGAAGAAGGGGCTTGGGGTTTTTTACGGCTTATTTTAGTTTACTGCAAACTGCCTACAGTCTTAGAAGTGAGCAGTATACTTGTTTTTGTATGTATCAATCAATCAATCAATCAGTCAATCAATCATCTAGCCAAAGATGCCCAAAATTGAATCTGGGACATTCTTCTGCTTCACCTTTTTAGGATTCTATCAAGCAGCCATCATAGCCTTAGGCCAGCTTTATAATAAAAAGTAGGTATCAGTAACTTTAGTAGGGATTCATAGCAAGCTTATTTCCAGGTAGAGATGTATTATTGGTCCATTTGACATTCTGAAGCAGATCTTAGGCTCTCAAAGAAAGTGGTTGCCATGAGTGGTTTCACAGTTCAGAAAACAGCTGTCAAGCTGACACAAAACACCAGTATAGTACTTTGAGAAACCAAACATGTAAGGTTACAGTATAACTTTTTTCTTTCTTTAAAAAAAAACATGTTTAAGCATATTTAACTGTTATTCGTTCATCTGTTAGATTTATATCCTACCTTTCCTTCAGGAGCTCAAGTAGGTTGTACATAGCATTCTTTCTTACAAAGTACAATATACTACAGGCTAGAATATATGCAAAGATGTTCTAGCCTGTAGTAGAAGATACAAAGTACAATATACTACAGGCTAAAATACATGTAAAGATGTAAAAATTACAATACCCCCCACCCAAAGAATCAGAAATGGAAATAAAAAAGGGGAAAAAAAGAAGTGATAATAGGGAGGCAGGGCATCTACAGGTAGTCCTCACTTAATGACCACAACTGAGAACAGAATTTCAGTTGGTAAGCGAAGTGGTCATTAAGCGAATCCAACCCAATTTTACGACCTTTTTTGCAGCAGTCATTAAACAAATCACAGTGGATGTTAAGTGAATCATGTGGTCATTAAGTGAATCACACAGTTCCCTATTGATTTTTGTATGCCAGAAGCCGGCCGGGAAGATTGGAAATGGCGTTCACGTGACCATGGGACACTGCAATGGTCATAAATGTGAACCAGTTGCCAGGCACCCAAATCATGATCATATGACCTTGGGTATGCTGTGATGGTTGTAAGTGTGAGGACCGGTCGTACATCAGTTTTTTCAGCACTGTTGTAAGTCTGAACCATCACTAAACAAACAGTTGTTAAGCGAAGACTAACTGTAATGTACAAGATCGTTTAAGCATTAACTTAAAGACAAAAGATTAAAAAAAATGTTTAAGGCCAAAATGTGAGTAATAGCAGTCTAGAGAATAACAGTCCCTATATGTAGAATTATTGAGAAGTTGATGGGCTGATGTTCTTAAAGCAAAGCTAATAGAGATAGAGGGAAGACCCAAATATATGTGCCGACTACAATTTGTACCAGATTTCTGTGATATGGTTTCTAAAATCAGATCAGATCAAATCAAATCAAATAAATTCTATTTATTTATTTATTTATTTATTTATCCATCCATCCATCCATCCATCCATCCAGTTTATATGGCCATCTGGCTCAACAAGTGACTCTGGGTGGCGAACATAATTAAAATAGAATGAAAAAAATAACAAAGATTATAAAAGTTCAAATACAGGGAGCTGAGAAACAACCACTCAAATCACTAGCAGGTAGTCATAAACCATCATAGATTTCTTTAACAAAGAATGAAATAATGTTTACATTACAAGAACTGAGCACCAAAGTAAGTATATGATAAATTTTCATATGCATTTTATAGCTAAGTTCATAAACCAATGCAAATTTGATGCCAAGTGAAATTTCCTATCAGTAAAATGAGGAACTGCAAAACCAAAATAAATTCTGTTCCCCAAATCTAATTGAGTTCTCTCAGTCTACCAACTGTGTCTCTCATTTTGGCCTTAAATATTTTTTTAACTGTCTTTAAGTTAATGCTTAAACAACAATAAAAATAAAATATTGATAATTGCATATAGTATGGCAGAAGTTTTGCATAGAGATTAATCATTTATATTTATAAATGGATTGCACATAGGAGCTATAGGTCCTGTTAGTGGATAGTGGATAGACCTGTTAATGCCACAGGCAGCAAAGTTTGAAGTCCTAATGACATTTTTCATAGATAAAGTTGTTAATATCCATTAATGTCACAATTAATGCTGGTCCTGTTTTAATTGATAAATTTGTTGCTATGTACTTCGAGGACATGGATGGGGAGTTGGATAAGTTTTGGAATCCTTTGGATCCAGTTCTGTTTTGGATGGTACTAACTGGGAGGGATATATTGAGGTAGGTGTTATATTGGATTATTCCTGGGATGGGGGCAAATCATTAAAACTTTGTATCATTAGATAAATACAGGCTGGTACTGAATTTGCTATTTCTTGCCAAGATGGTTGTAAAGGAGATGGCAGAATGACTTTAAGTTCTCCTGGATGAAATTGGCCTGATGGACATCTGCTGAGGGAGCAGGACAGGAGTAATATCAGCCTGCTTGTGCTCCTAGATCCTTCAGCAGTGTTTAACCATAGCATCCTTCAAAAGTTGGGGTTGGAGGTACAGCTTTGTTGTGGTTCACCTTCTACCTAGACCAGGGGTTCCTAAATTTTTTGCCATTACCCTCCTTTGGTAGTCCTTTGAGTTCAAAGAAAACATGCTGTTGTGCAGTTCATCTGTGGACACAGAAGTGGTTCTGCAGTCCCCGTGCAGTCTTAATGTACACACCTCCCCTAAAAATCCAAACACCCAAATGAATACAAATGAACAATGAAAAGAATAAAATGAAACTTTGGAAAAGGTGGATATTTTATAACAAGGTAACTAAAACGTTCTTCAAACCTCCCCTGGACTTTGTCTGCACCTCCTCAAGGGAGGTACACTTCAGAGTTTGGGAAACCCTGACCTAGAGGGTAAATTTCAAATTGTAATATTGGGATAGGACTACTCCACCCTACAGCTATTATGCTCTGTGGTGCCAAATGCTTCTGTTCTGTTCCGCATCCTGTTCAGTATCTAAATGAAGCCAGTGGGAAAAATCTCAAGATAGTGGGCTGAATGCTGCTATCTTTATGGGGATAACTCCTACTTCTGCTTTCCTTCCTGAAGAAGCTCCCCAGTTTGCTTCTGCTTAGATTGGACTGTGCACTGTATGAGATACTGTACAGCAGGTCAAAACTGACACCAGACTAGTCTGGATTGGTGGTTGGGGGAATTATCAGCCAAATAAAAGGGGCTCTGTACATATATACATACATATCACACCATTCCCTTTTATGCAAAAGAACACATTACAGGAAAAGAATAAGAAACAATATATATATATGCAGGTTTTCCCTTGAAAAATAAACTACTTTAAGCAACTCCACTAATAAAATACTCATATGTGTATTACAGAACAGTAATTTCCAAAGGTTTTTCTCCATACAAAAAGCTATATAAAAAAAGTATTATACATTTGTTTATCTTTTGAAAAAGGCATAATTTATAAATGCCCATTAATCGCTTCTATAATTCAGCAAACTTTTAAAAAATGTTTGTGTTATTCACAAGCAGTCTAGGACAAAAACAACTGTATGCAGCTAGATCATTCCATTCAAATATTTGTTTTATTATATTGCTTTCCATGAAAATTATTTTGATTTTACATTTATTGCAAACAACCTAGGGAACTTTTAACTGCCACCAAGTGAGAAAGCAAGCAGGCTTTGCTAAATGTGTTAAAACAGTGTGTTTCTTCAGCATTCTTTCTTCCTAACCTGTATTTTCATTGAAGTTTAGACTTTCTGCATTTCTTAGTCCCTGTGGAATTAATTAACTCTATTTCTGGAGGATAAAAAAAGAGGACAATTTAAATATAGCCATTTGTAATTCTCATTTTGAACAGAAATGTCTAATCAACAACTGCAGTCTAGATGTGCATTAGTTTACTCTGCATGCTACCTAGCAAATATAGTCTAATGATGCTTTTGATAGAGTAAACATTTGCAAAAGGGGAATTCGATTGCATGCATTCTATGTGCTATATAAACAAAGCAAAGAAATTCAATTTGTGACTTTCTTCATATTGTAATAGAAAACATGCTTTTGGATATATTTTAAAATCACAGCTGGGTTTGTTGGATTTGTTACATTCAAAAACAAATGTATGAAATTATCCCATTGTGCCTCAGAACCAAAATACTTTTTGCCATCTTGATTAGTCAGCCTTATGACATATGTCCAGTTAAGTGACAATCACTAAGAAATCTACTAGGGCTGTGCAGTTTTAAAATCATTTGGAAGTTCTTTGTGTGATCCCAGTACCTCTCTGGTATTCATTAAAATAACCTGACTTTTTCAGGCATCTACACCAGCCTTGAAAAATTGCTGTTTGGCATTTCTTCTAAATCATGTTTGAAGTGTGCACAGCTGTGGGACTGGGATGCACACATACATATATGCAACATACACAGACATTACATGCATGCCACATTTTCCCCTACCATTCAAAATTGATATACCTTAAGTCTGGCTCCATAATGATCACTAATGCACTATAAGACTTCCCCTTCTCTTCTTCTGTCTTCTAGAAAGCAGAATCAATATTTTCCTACAATAGAAGAAAGATCACCTTTCCTATTGTATGTTCAGATGTAGATCAACTCAGCAGAAACCATTAAAGCAAAACCAGATAGCATGAGTCACAAGCATGCTCACCATTAGTTTCACTTTCAGATTCCCTATGAGGACATTATTTTTATTTATTTGTACAGTAAACATACCAATAAAAATACATATTAAAAATAACTCCTTTACAGTTATGTATTTCCATAGCTGCTAATACGTCACAATCATAAAAAAAGGAAAATGGGTAGCCTGTTTTTTGTCTCTCCACATCTCATCCCAAACATAAGTTTATGCTTTCTCTCAGAGCTTAAAGGCCTAGATCCAACAAATCTAGAGTTGAATCAATGTTTGGCATTGAAAGAGCATTCTTTGCTAAGCTTGAAGTAATAAATATGCCATAACAGGGCAATGCAGATTGTTTAGTTACTCTCTTCACTCAGAGAAGTATCTTTTGAGGGGGCATAGAAGCAGCCACACCAATCCTTCAAATTCAGATCAATTCAGCTCTCAGAGAAAAGTGGAAGCAGCAGTGTTGGTAAAAGATGTACAAGCAAGATTGGCTATTTCTATGTCCACCATGAATTGTAGTTTGAAGGCATTTGCTACAATGTAGGAGTGTAGTGCAGTGAGGAGATAAGCTGTTATATCTAACTGAATGAAAGGAGCAGAATTATCTTCTGAGAGGGAAAAAAATAAGAGGATTTCATTTGGGGAAAAAATCAGTGTTTGTGACAAAAGAACACTTATTATTGCTGGCAAAAAATGAATACATGATACTGGAAGAGAATGGGTGACTGACATATTGTATAGTGTTTATTATATATCTCTGTGTGTGGAATGATTCATGCACAGGGTATGAATGCAGCTGCCACAATCTGAAAAAAATTATTCTGAACTGTTCTTTTCATCCCAAAGCCAGCTACTTGACTTGGCACTCTCCGTAATTTCCTTTAACCCCTCTTTTTAAAGAAAATGTCTTCCTTCCCCTGCCAACAGTGTTATTGCCTGTTCCTTCCAGAGCACTCTCACTTTTTCTCATGTACTCACCCAGTGTCATACTATGTAGCCATGTATGGAAGAGAGTGGTGCAACATGACTGAGCTTGAAACTAACGGTCTTTCGGCTTTCCTCTTCACTGGTGCATTCAGGTACAGCAGTATCAATTCTGTCCTTATTGAAAACTGGGATTTCCCAAAGGGTTCCAAGATAGTTATCAGGCACCACATATGCAATCAGCCCTGTAATGTTATTAAGCTGAGTCAGAGCATGCTTACTGATATGGTATGGGCTTGTACTATTCCCCTGCTTCAGTTTAATATTCATAAGTTTAATGCAGTGTTACCAAAATAGAACAGTTTAAAGACGCAAATCTACTTTTGGGTGATACATAAAAAACTTACCACTACAATTTTTTTTTATTTTTTGAGCCTAGGAGAGCAGCAAAAAAAAAAAAAAGTTCTGATCCATGTTGGAAAGCCAGTGTGACCCCTGGCTGTGTAACTGTGTTGAATCACTAATATGTATTTACTTTTTCTTTATGAACTACCGTATCTGTTAGTAAAATAGAAAAACTGGTAAGTAGGGTGAGGATTTCTATGACATGCCATATTTTTTCTGGAACCTTTATTTGAATTTATAAGTAAGTTAAAACACGTTTTAGAGTAATCTGGTGAGAATTAGATGCTTTTTATTTTGCCTGAAAAGTCATATTTTGACTTTTTTAAAGATGTTATGTCATGTTTCTGCTTAATTTCTGCTTAATATTTTGGTCATATTTTGGTCATTGGCAACCCTCCTGATAAGCCAGCAAAGAAAGTGAGAATTTGCCTGTGTTTTTCCGCCCTTTTTCTTATTCACTCCCCAATTCAGGAAGGTGTGTGTGTGTCTGTGTCTGTGAGAGAGAGTGGGGGGAGAGGTGGGAACAAAGTCTTCTCTCCTGCCCAGGCCTGAATAAAAGAGTGAGAATTTACCTTTTTTTTTCTTCTCTCATTTGCTCCCCAACTCAGGTATGTGTGTGGTCCAGGTGGTAGAGTCATGTGAGAGCTGCAGTCTGATTTCAGCATGATCCATATCACATGCCTTTGCACATGGCTTACACAGAGTGGCCGAAGAGATTCAAAGCGACTATCCTGATGTGGATAAGATAATTTTGAATGGGAAAAAATGTTCATTAAAGGTCCACTTTGAGTACAAAAGTTCAAAGAAATTGCTCCTACTTTGGCTCTCCCTCCCCAACCTGTCATGACAAGTTGGGGGGCTTGGCTGGATGCGGCTATGTATTATTTCACAAATTATGCTTCCTTGCAGTGGATAAAGAATTTGACTGTTGTGAATCTTCCTCCATCAAAATTGTGCAAGATATAGTAAACATATTAAAATATTTTCACAATGCTTTAAAAGTTAATCATAGATAAGCTACTAATCGAATCAGATAATAATTATGTCCTAACCTTTTTTCTTTTCTTCAGTTTATTTGAATTGCAATTTCTTCTCTAATCAGCAGACAAGCAAGCTGAAAGTTTGTTGTTCAGGTTCATTTTGCTGGTTTTTCTTAATACTCATAGATGAGTTCAGCACTTGCACAGAATCACCTTTTAGAATCTACCCTGAACTTTTGCCCTTTTCTAGAAGAAACCATAGAATATCTGTATGTGTGTGTGTTTTTTTAATCTGTTCAATCATGTCTAATTCTCAGAGACTATCTGGACGTGTCCCTGCAGTTTTCTTGACAAGGTTTTTCAGAAGTGGTTTGTCATTTTGTCATTGACTCCTTAGGCTGAGAGAGAGCAACTGGTCCAGGGTCACCCAGCTGGCTTTGTGCCTAAGGCAGGACTAGAACGGTCTCTCAGTTCCTAGCCTGGTACCTTAACCATGACACCAGACTAGTTCTCATCTGTACATACATCAGAGAATTAGGCAAGCAGCTTTCACACACCATCACTGAATTTCAGAACCAATTGCCAAGATTTCTTTTTTACATAGTCTCCTTTTATTTCTTAATTTCCTTCTTAGGCACATCATTTTTTTTTCTTTTAATATTCTGATCTAATTGCTCACCATCACCAACATTATCATTATTTTGGTTTATTCTTCTTAATCACATTTGTGAGCTTTGATAGTTTGGGTTTTTTTTCCAAGGAAAAAGGGTCAGAGTTATGGAAAGTATGAATTTTCTGCTATAGACAAGCACTATTTTTCTGAACTTGGATTAAGAAAGAAGATTCAAATAATAACTTGACTGTGATAATCACTGGTGACTTTTTTAGCCTATCTCTAAAGTTGGTTCTCAAGATAAAAATTCATTCAACAATATCTATGGTTTGGCATCTTAGAACCAAGCCAGGCAAGATGGAGGTGATCAGTGAACAGGCTTTTAAAGCTGGCTAGAAGGAGAATGAATTTAATTGGAGCTGTGGCAAAGATTTAGTGCTAGCAATTTAAATGGGCCATCAAATCCTCTACTTGTCATTCTAAAAGAATATACAATTTTTCTCCAATAGAGTGATTTTCTTTATGGCTTGATTTTACCTTTCAAAAAAGGCAGAGTCTTCTGTTTATGAAATAGCATGAAAAGATCCCTGTCATGTTCACAAGTTGCTGCACCAGATTCATAAAAGGTGAAATATGATGAAAGGTTTGTTTTCCAAAATTCTTTATCTTATTTTTTTCTAAATTACTATACATAAACCTTATCTTCCAAAGAGACAGGAAATTCTGGCTAGAAAACTGTGTATATAATACATATTATTTATTGTTTGATAATATTAATGACTTTTTTCAGTTGAATTATGATACTGTATAATTTTATTTCTAATGCCTGGCAACAGATTTTTTTTTATTCTCATGGACACAACTTTCTTATTATTTTTCTTTGTTGTTTGTGTGTTCCCAATTGTTTTCTTTGTTCTACACCCTTGAATATCTCTTTACACGTTATTCCCTTTTCGTGACTGTGGTAATGAATTATGATGCCATTTGGCTAGAAACTCTCCATCTTCCCTGCTGCTTCATCGTCTTGATAATTATATTTCCAACTAGAAAGTATGTCTTGTCTGACACTGCGACCCTATCAACAGACGTTTGCACTGAGCACACATTGCAGCCAAGCTTTTCATTATATAAAATCTATAATGGGCTGCAGTGACTGAATCATTGCTAATCATAGTCTATGTCTTTTCCCATTTTGTATTTATACAATAAGATTTCCTACTGCATGGCTAACTGTACAGATTTAGTAGATATGCAAAACTGAGTAAGATTTATTTTCAGTACAGATCTTTTTTCTGTGCAGTGCTGTGGCAAAAATAAAGAGTCAACCTTTCATGGGCATTTGCAGATCAATTTCCAAAAATCATAAAACCACACTATCAATGCACATATTTAAAGGTAGGAAAAATGGAGCTGAATGAAGAAGTCCCTGGATAACTTCAAACTGCAATTTATATTTACTGGTTTCCTGCCCCTAACAAACATTCCCTGAAAATCTGAATGATGTCACCAAATTTCAACTGACTTTTCTTTCTAAAGAAAGATACAGCAATTGTGAGGGGATGAATTTTACTCAGATCCTCTCAGAAAATTTAAGGAGGTTGAGCATAAATGGATAATTGGTTCCAATTTGCACATCAGTCCAAGAGGTTACTTGAAACCTAATAAACATAGCATTCCTTAAGCATCTCCAACTACAGACACTTTACAATTATAGGTGCTAAATTTTTCACAAAGTTTTATAGCCAATAATTCCATATTTATAATGTCTACTATTCTGCTCTTCTTTGAAAGAATTCAGTGAAATATACATATTTTTGTCTTCCCCTTTATTTATGCATGCAACTTATACTTTAATAAAGTTTAAACAGTGATCCCTTTGAGTATCAGTCTTTCTGGCTCAAATTCAATAAAAGTTATCCATATACTTTACATGGCACAGCTAAGAATCCTTATTCATAGTAGAATCAACCCACTTAAAGCAGTTGATCAGCCTCTTCAACATGACAGTACCGTCTCTTATACCTACTGAAGTCTTCATCTGGTACTTTGTTCACCCTTGGAAATAGGAGACATCTGTATAACAGAAGAAGTAAAAGGAAGGAATATAAAGTTTGTTTGATCAAAATTAAAATAAGATATGTTATTTCTGGTAACCCTTAATGAACTTTCTGCTGACACTAGGACTGAAAAGAGGATGCTTTATGGATTTGTCTATAGATAAGAGATGGGATATTGGATAAAGAGATCATTGGTTGTAAACTTGTTGTTGTTGTTTATTCGTTTAGTCACTTCCGACTCTTCATGACTTCATGGATCAGCCCACGCCAGAGCTTCCTGTCAGTCGTCAACACCCCCAGCTCCCCCAGGGACGATTCCATCACCTCTAGAATATGATCCATCCACCTTGCCCTTGGTCGGCCCCTCTTCCTTTTGCCCTCCACTCTCCCTAGCATCAGCATCTTCTCCAGGGTGTCCTGTCTTCTCATTATGTGGCCAAAATATTTCAGTTTTGCCTTTAATGTCATTCCCTCAAGTGAGCAGTCTGGCTTTATTTCCTGGAGGATGGACTGGCTTGATCTTCTTGCAGTCCAAGGCACCAAGAATTTTCCTCCAACACCACAGTTCAAAAGCATCTATCTTCCTTCTCTCAGCCTTCCTTATGGTCCAGCTCTCGCAGCCATATGTTACCACAGGGAACACCATTGCTTTAACTATGCGGACCTTTGTTGTCAGTGTGATGTCTCTGCTCTTAACTATTTTATTGAGATTTGTCATTGCTCTTCTCCCAAGGATTAAGCGTCTTCTGATTTCCTGACTGCAGTCAGCATCTGCAGTAATCTTCACACCTAGAAATACGAAGTCGTTCACTGCTTCTACATTTTCTCCCCCTTATTTGCCAGTTATCAATCAAGCTGGTTGCCATAATCTTGGTTTTTTTGAGGTTTAGCTGCAAGCCAGCTTTTGCACTTTCTTCTTTCACCTTCATCATAAGGCTCCTCAGTTCCTCTTCGCTTTCAGATATCAAAGTGGTATCATCTGCATATCTGAGATTGTTAATGTTTCTTCCAGCGATTTTAACTCCAGCCTTGGATTCCTCAAGCCCAGCATGTCGCATGATGTGTTCTGCATACAAGTTGAATAGGTAGGGTGAGAGTATACAGCCCTGTCATACTCCTTTCCCAATCTTAAACCAGTCCGTTGTTCCGTGGTCTGTTCTTACTGTTGCTACTTGGTCGTTATACAGATTCTTCAGGAGGCATACAAGATGACTTGCTATCCCCATACCACTAAGAACTTGCCACAATTTGTTATGGTCCACACAGTCAAAGAATAGTCAATAAAACAGAAATAGATGTTTTTCTGAAACTCCCTGGCTTTTTCCATTACCCAGCGGATATTGGCAATTTGGTCCCTAGTTCCTCTGCCTTTTCTAAACCCAGCTTGTACATCTGGCAATTCTCGCTCCATGAATTGCTGAAGTCTGCCTTGCAGGATCTTGAGCATTACCTCACTGGCATGTGAAATGAGTGTCACTGTTCAATAGTTTGAACATTCTTTAGTGTTTCCCTTTTTTGGTATGGGGATAGAAGTTGATTTTTTTCCAATCGGATGGCCATTCTTGTGTTTTCCAAATTTGCTGGCATATAGCATGCATTACCTTGACAGCATCATCTTGCAAGATTTTGAACAGTTCAGCTGGGATGCCGTCTCCTGCTGTCTTGTTATTAGCAATGCTTCTTAAGGCCCATTCAACCTCACTCTTCAGGATGTCTGGCTCTAGCTCACTGACCACACCGTCAAAGCTATCCCCGATATTGTTATCCTTTCCTTACAGGTCTTCTGTATATTCTTGCCACCTTTTCTTGATCTGTTCTTCTTCCGTTAGGTCCTTGCCATCTTTGTTTTTGATCATACCCATTTTTGCCTGGAATTTACCTCCAATATTCTAATTTTCTGGAAGAGATCTCTTGTCCTTCCTATTCTATTGTCTTCTTCCACTTCCGCACACTGCTTGTTTAAAAATTAGACCTTATCTCTTCTGGCTAACCTCTGGAATTTTGTGTTTAATTGGGCATATCTCCCCCTATCACTGTTGCCTTTTGCTTTCCTTCTTTCTTGGGCTACTTCTAGTGTCTCAGCAGACAGCCGTTTTGCCTTCTTGGTTTTCTCTTTCTTTGGAATGTATTTTGTTGCCGCCTCCTGAACAATGTTGTGAACTTCTGTTCATAGTTCTTCCGGGACCCTGTCTACTAAGTCCAGTCCTTTAAATCTATTCTTCACCTCCACTGCATATTCCTTAGGAATATTAGTGAGCTCATATCTAGCTGATCTGTGGGTCTTCCCTAATCTCTTTAGTCTGATCCTGAATTGTGCAAGAAGTAGTTCGTGATCTGAACTACAGTCAGCTCCAGGTCTTGTTTTTACCGACTGTATAGATGTCTGCCACCTTTGACTGCAAATGGTGTAGTCAATCTGATTTCGGTGTTGTCCATCTGGTGAAGTCCACGTATAAAGCCGTCTCTTAGGTTGTTGGAAGAGAGTGTTTGTTATGCAGAGTGAGTTGTCTTGGCAAAATTCTATCAGCCTATGTCCTGCTTCATTTTGTTCTCCCAGGCCATGCTTACCTGTAATTCCAGGTGTCATTTGACTGCCCACCTTAGCATTCCAGTCTCCCGTGATGAAAATAACATCTCTTTTAGGCGTGTTGTCCAGTAAGTGCTGCAGATCCTCATAGAACTGCTCTACTTCAGCTTCTTCAGCATCTGTGGTTGGGGCGTATATTTGGATCACTGTGATGTTAGATGGCTTGCCCTGAATTCGAATTGAGATCATTCTATCACTTTTTGTATTGTATCCAAGCACTGCTTTAGCCACTTTACTATTAATTACTAAGGCTACTCCATTTCTTCTGTGGTCCCCTTGTCCACAGTAGTAGATCTGGTGGTCATCTGATGTGAAGTGGCCCATTCCAGTCCATTTCAGTTCACTGACACCCAAAATGTCTATCTAATCTTGACATCTCACCAATAACCACATCCAATTTGCCCTGGCTCATAGATCTTATATTCCAGGTTCCAATGGTGTGTCGATCCTTAGAACATCGGATTCGCCGTTCACCACCAGCCCCGTCGGCCGCTAGCCGTCCTTTCGGCTTTGAGCTAGCTGTGTCATCACATCTGGGGCTAGTTGAACTCATCCTCTGTTCCTCCCCAGTAGCATTTTGACCATCTTCTGACCTGGGAGTCTCATCTTCCGATGGTATACCGACATATCTCTGGTTGTACTGATCCATTTAGTTTTCACGGCAAGAATACTGGGGTGGGTTGCCATTACCTTCCCCAGGGATCGTATTTAGTCTGACCTCTCTGTCATGACCTTCCTGTCGTGGGTGGCCCTTCATGGTTTAGCTCATGGCATCATTGAGGTGCTCAAGCTCCAGCACCACGACAAGGTAACGATCCTTTGCTGAAGGTTGTAAACTAAGAGGTGGTAAAGAGTTACACAAATTGTGTATACTTGTGATAAAGGTTGGGAGTCACTTCTTTATCTATTTCTTTTCTCTCTCTTTACTACATTCTTACTTTTCTTTCTTTTTTCTTTATATTTTCTGTTTTTTCTTATCCTTTGTAACTTTCACCATTTCTATTCTTCTTTCTTTCTTTTAGTTTGTATTAGGTTTTACTATTATAATTAAAATCCTATATACATAAGATTCTCACAGTCATAATGTATCTAGTAACTAGTAGGTAAACAAAACCCAAGGGCAGACTGGTCTATCTTCTCAGAAGAGATTGGCATCCCCCCTGTTGTACCTAAAGCATGGGAAGAAGAAAGCAAGAAACTAATGGCTTTGAATTGCCTATAAATAGGTTAAACTCTGTAGGGATTCCTTCCTCATGCCTTATCATTTCTAAGTACTGTATCTTATCAGTGGTCCAGTGAAAGGGTGTCACTAGCCCACCAATTACCACAACTTTTAAAGTGTCCTTCAGTTAATTATTGATGTTTTCATTTTTCTGGCATTTGCATAAAGTATTTTTAAAATATGTCAGAACCACCCAAAATGTGACATTATTTCATTTCTGTGGGACAGCATATTTCAGAAGCAATTGCTCCTAAGGTGATTTGGGATAGGTTACAATGCTAATCTCACAGCTGTCTCTCTTACTAGCACAACTCATAAATCATATGGTGTGTAATAAGAGGAGCAAGTTGGAGAGGTTAGAAATCTTAAGAAAACTGTGACAGAAGTGATAGATGATATGAAGTGACTACTTTCTGAAGATATTTTATTTTTTATAAAAGGGAATATGTTGCATTTGAGATAAGGGCTTTTAGCATTCTTCCCCCTTCTGAGAATCAACTTTGGGAGCTGCATAACAGTACTGTAGCTTTTTCAATTCTGAAATATAAATTTTGGGGAAAAAGAGCCAATAGATACTTAAAAATGAGAATAAAACACCTTGAAGCTCTTGCATTAATATAGACTGTCACAAAGCTTTCTCTTGATTACGAACAGAGATCATTGGCCTATGCAAAATCACATTACAATTACATACTTTGAGAAAAACATCATAGAACAAATGAAATATTTTTATTTGCAATATTTTGCAGAAGTACTTGAGTGGACTTCTCTAAATACATCTTTTTGTCTTAGTTTGATCACTAATTGGAAAATGACATAGCAAATGAATTAACTATGTTACATCAGTCAGATGAGATACATAATAATGGTAATAAACTGAGGCTAAGAGAAGCAGCAACAGGTTTAATGGGACCCTGGACAAAGTGTCTTCTATAATAAGACTTCTATAATATAATAAGTCTCCCCAACTTACCATAAGGTAGATGATGGTAGGTGAGGGAGGCAGGCAGCACAGAGCTTTGACAAAAGTGCAGCTCCAGCTGTCCTATAATTTTCATCCTATCCTACTGTTTTGTTTATAGCACTGGGAAATTATCTGTGTGCATGTGTGTATGTGTGTGTCTACAGGAGACTGCGGTAGACCCTGGTATTTCCCCACTTGCTTGGAGTGATGATGCGGAGCTTGGAGAACTGTGTAAGTCCCAGGCACTTGGGAACCTTAATTGTCTTTTCTTCATTACCTTCATTGCCTTTCACTCAGTCCTTGCTCTAAATCATTGAATTGGACATTTCAGCTACCATCATCACTGATATTAGAACCACAGTGGGTTCTGAATAGGACTTGCAGTTGGGCTTGGGAATAACCAAGCTATTTTCCAACTGTTTAGGAGAATAGCTTGGTTAGCCAAGCCCAGATATAAAACAAGCCTAAAGGGATTTGCCTTTAGTAGTTTGGGAAATTACCTCCTGAGAAGCTTAAAGAAATGGTTTGCTTGCAGTTGTGCAAGAAAATAAGTAAATGAATAATTCCTTTCCCAGATATTGCAGTCATGTATGGACTAACCCTGTTCTAGTGCTGTAGTCTGGGCAGTATAATTTCCATACTACAGAGATAATTTCTAGTTATACAAATCACATGTGGTTTGGGAAATATTTAATCATCCTCTATGCTTTTCTATTTTGAGTAAAAATGCCTTTAAAGCTTATAGCTTCCCAATCCTGCTTTGGAAAGGAAAAAAAAATGAGTTGTTTGGCTTTCCCTGTAGGTAACAAGTTGTCATACATGAATTGCCTACAGTTTATAACCTGCTTAGATTATTTCAGTGTGTGTTTGGAAAGAGAGAGAGAGAGAGTGAATCAGTGATGTAATTAACATGCCTTCTTTTTTTTTTGTATTTCAGTAGCTTTTTTTCCTAATTCTAACATGCTGTCAATACTTCAAAGTTAAAAATAGACACATGTTTTCAAATAAAGAATTCCTTTTGTTTTCCCTCTATTTGTTATGTATTGTTGATGGTTTTTCAATGCCTGAACTATTTGCTGAACTATCATTTAGAAGCCAAGCTGGCTACTGTCGCTGTTTGTTTGAAGAACTCCTAGAAAGACATACTTGCCTTACAAATGACATGTACCAGCATATGAGAAATGATGTGTGGTATCTTATAGATCAGTCATTTCACATTTCTAAAGGAAAACTTACAGTACTTGACCTTGTCATAGTCTACTCTGTCTGTGGGAGACCAGAATATGTCCTCAGAGCCTTGCCTATAAGATCAGAGCAGGCCTTGCCATCCACTCCTCCTCTGGCCAAGCAGAGACAATTCTCTCAAATATTGTGAAAAATGATTCTGCATCTTCATCCTCTATGAATCTGAATTTTTTTATAAATGGTCAGCTTTGGATGATTGGAGACAATTACTTAATGTTTTAGTCTAGGCAAGGGCTACAGTACTTAAGGCAAGGATTCAAATTTGCTATGATTGTTATGATCATACTTACTTTTCCAGTAATTGAAAGTTTCTTTATTAAGGCAAAGCAAAGTTACACTCTTCAAACACACTCACGAGTATACACTATACTCACTATGCCTCAAAGACTACTATTGTCCAGGCAGAGTCCAGGGTGTTGGAAAAAGTCAGGTTCAGATCCCCAAAGCTTCTTGATTCCTTCTTGGTTCTATCTCTTTTTATGTGCAGCATTGAAGTCCACACTATGGGGCTGGAGACCCTGTTCCTTTTTTGCAATAATCTTGCATCTTGTTCACTTCATGTCCTTCCAAAAATAATTAGCTTGGTTGTATTCACATCTCCTTTGCCTTTTCTGCACTCCAGCATTGCTTTCCTTTAGCAGTTGCTTCTCCTCTTATGCTGTCTGCCTTAGGTAGTTTTCCCTTTTAGGCTTGCTGAATCTTGCAACAGAAATTCCATATTACACCCTGGCCTCATTATTTCAGTCTAGATGATGACGATGATGATGATGACAATAATGACGATGACGATGGTCTGGCTATGTGTCTTTGGGGTTGGGGCTTTCTCATGCATGCAACAAGATGTGTTCTGCTTGCATTAGAGCAGTTGGAAATACCCAGGCACAGAGAACTAAAAATGTATATTAGAAAAGCTTTTGAAATAATTGATCTGCACTGATTTGTTTAAGATTTTTCTGGTTTTCAGCTAATAGTTCCAGTTAGTTATTCACTAACCACCTGCTCAGTGGCTACTTCTGAAATCATACACTAGTCACATATTAGAATAATCAAGTCTCTAAATCATTCATCAAATAATTTGCATCAGTTGACCAAAAGCAAAAGGGGGGTGCTTTTTTAAAAAAACGTGTCACCAAGAATCAGAAATGCCGCAGTAGTCATTTCTGACAATATGGAAATCCAATTGGTGCTAGTATGGAATATGTAGTTGCTCTGTGTCAATCCATATGAATATTTTCTTGATCATCAAAAGCAATTTTTGTCCATTTTAGAGGGAACTGAAGAAATCAGCAAATCCATGTAAGGCTATATAACAAGAATGTCACAGCTTTTGTCAATTTACAAGTGAAATAAGAGCAAGGAACCTTTGAATCACTGATGTGAAAACTTTGCCACACCATTTCAAATAAGAAGCTAGACAGGGGAATTAATGTTGACTGGTTCAGCAGTGGAAAGAAAACTTTGCAAACAAAAAGTCTGAATGTGAATGAAATGGGCACTCTAAGCCACAAGCTGCATTCTAAAGCCAAAGCTAAACCAGACCAAAACATATTATTCCATTTATTGTTAGAGTTTACTGCTTCTACTTCTCCTCCTCCTCTTCCATCTCTTCTTCTTCCAAATGCAAATAGGCACTACTCTTTGCTCTTTATTGCTTTTTCTCTTTCTCTTTCCTTTTCATGTAAGACATCTCACCTTTTTAGAAACTCTATTATCATCATAACAAGTGATGGTCCCTGATTATATTGGCTAGTCGCATTGGCTAAGCAGGATCGGACTTGGCTAGTATTTGGATGAGAAACTGTCAGGAAGTCCCAAGGTTGTAGACAAGATTGGAAAGGTTTTAAAAATATCCATGAAGAAGGCAATGTCCAACATCCTTTTTTTTTTTAAAGATACATGGAAGGGTTCATTTAGTCTCCAGGAATCAAGCTCAACTTACTCTTTACCTAATCATACAGCCCACCTTCTTTTATGCAAATACAATCTGTTGACAAATCCTACAGAAATTTTACAGGGCAAGGGAAGCTTGTCACTGTTATCCCTCATGTGATTATCATGCACCCACTTGATATGTCTTGTGTGAAAGAGTCTTTTTAATCAGGTGCACTTTTTCTTTTAAGGTATTTTTCTGCAGAGAAGCAGAATTAAATGTGGTATTTCTTCTTCCCTGTAAGTGTTGATTTCTGGATTTCTTCCCCTGAACACTGTCTTCTAAAGATTAATTTGAGATAAGCTGTATGGAGCTTAGAAAAAAATTTCTCCCAACTCAATATGCATAGGATCAGACTGTTCATATTCCTTTTTCTTTTTCCACTGTCTCCCTTATTTGATGCCATCTTTAACTTATATTGAAAGATTACATGCATGGAGGAATAGAGTTGTTCTTATCAAAGAGAAATGGCTTTGTTAAAACATGAGAAGCAATTCAAATATGCATATATACACATTTATAAAGAAAAGATTATGCATAAGGACCTGTTCCCCAAGAAAAACTCTTTATGTTTGGAAACCAGTATTTACACACACACATGCACAAGTCCCTTTGTGTGTGTTTATAACTGCCAGTTCTTATAGTTAATAAAATAGCTATTGGATACCCACTGTTTCCTGTTCTTGTAATACCTGCAACAAGTAGGTATACATTTGATTTGGTAATGTAGAATTATAGTTGCATATTGCACAAGATGTGCAGGATTTGAAGTACTGAGCTGCTTTGCAGATTCCTATCTTGCTTTGAATTTATCGGGCAACCACTACAGCATTGAAAGAAATATATACTGGCTGCAAAAATAATACAACATAGGCCTGTCATTCCCTGCTTACCTCAGCCCTCTACAAGGTGGTACCCATCCAAAACAAAGAGCAATGATAATGTGATATAGTAGGAACAATAAGCAGTCAAGATATGAATTATTTCCCTACTGTCTTTATAAGTGCATGAAACCTAATGAAATGGGGAGAAAATAGATCTTGGTCTTACTGTTATGTACACATGCATGTACATGAGAAATTCATCAACACATTGCATAAATATTTCCACGTTGTTTCTAAATATTCAAGAATATTTAGCACATATGTCTTGTCTGTTAGATTACAGTATCTGCAAATGGCTTCACTTTCCTGAAATGACAAGTGGCATTTGGTTATGTTATGTTGTTCTGTAGTGCAATGATGCTTTGTATGACTCTATTATTCAGGATAATATGCAATAGTATTATTATGTATGTTAATTATCACTTTCGTACTCACTGCAATCGATGAAATTCTTTGTGGTTACAGTAATTAAGAGGAGATAAAAACAGGATATTAAAAATTAAAACATCCATGGTAAGGCTAAAATTGCAATTAAAACCATAAAATCCTAACATAAAATTATCTGAACTATACCAAACATCCTAACATCTACTATAAACCTCCCAGAATAACTTTCTTTTCAAAAGTTTCCAGGAGTCTGTTCCATACTATAGGCGCTGCCACCAAAAAGCAGCCCTTACAGAGCATTGCATCACAGACTTCACAGAAGTATTTTTAGTTAGTATTCTTTCAGTTACAGAGAGAAACATATGCTTTTTGAGCACAATGTGTTCTTCCAACCTAATTGCAAAAGTTCTTTGCACGAGATCGTTTTAGAACTCTAGGGAAAGCAGTCTTTCCCTTGCCCCAAAATCTTCTGAGCGGGGAAGAAGAGAGTGAAGAAAAGAAGTGGCAGACAGATAAGTGTCGCCTGCTCCCAGTTGGCATTGGCGTTACCCACAACCAGAGAAAATGTGTTTCTCAACAGAAAATAATCCTTGTCTTTACTTTAAATGAACATATTCTTTTTTGAGTTTTTATTTGCCACTTTTTATTACTTTGTGCCCAGCAGTAATAATTGAAATTTAGCTAAACTTGAGAATGCATTAGGTAGTCAAGTAATAAAACCAAATATTATATTATTAAATTTATATAGCATCTCTGAGTTGAGAGAAAAATCCCCAAAATTTTTGAGTGATTGTAAAAGCAGACCTGAGGAAGCATCATTTTGAGGATCTCACTGCTTTACGACAAAAACAGTGGTGAGGCATTGTGCCACAGGCTCCACCCATTTGGGTTATGTGTGCATCATCATGATAATATGGAAAAAGGATGGGAATGCAATGCAGTGTTCCTTCAATATGACTCAGAAGTTGCCCTCAGAAGTTTCTGCTCATTTTATATTCACTAAACATAAACAGCTAAAGGAGCAAAAACAGAAAAATATCTGCCCTTTCCCTTATTTGTATGCCAATGGTCTGTTATATACCCTATGTTATAGCATGAAATGTAGCCTGCAATTTTTACACATCACTTGAACCAATGGCTTGGGTGGACGGTGGTTCCTGTAATGCATTGGTATACAGAATATCAGGTAGTATCAGGGAGAAACCGATAGCCCTTCCATTAAGGGCCACTTTTACATTCAGTTTTCTTACCAAAAGAAATAAAGCATCACCTCTTTCTCAGATACACATAAAAATGATTCATTTGGGATGTACTTTCTTCTTATGGGAAGACCCCCTTCCCTCAAGATGATCCAACAAGAGCTCCCATGGCTTTCTACAAATAGAAAAGATCCATCATCTGCCAAAACTGTACCTTTTTTTCAACTTTACCTTAAGGAAAAAGGACATTTATTGCTAATACTTCGCGTCTGGTTTCACCTGCACCTGTTGGTTTACCTTAGGTGGGATACCATGGCAAACACAAAGCACAGAAGCACCTTATACTTTTAATCTGACAGCAGCAGTGACGTGGGGTGGGGCTTCACAGATGGGAAGGACCACAGTCACCCTGAAAGGCCAGTTTAGGCCCACAGGCAAGTTCCCCGTCTCTGTTGCAATGTGTTGTCCCATACTATTTCAGAGCAGCTTAACCTTAGAAGTAGCATAAGGTGCATAATTTCTATGCATTTTTGTAGCTTTTATCTCATAATTCATCCTTTTGACAAGCACAATTTAAATAAATCATTTTCTTTGAAGAAATGAGGCATTTATACATCCTGAGTGTATCCCAGTATTCTTTATATGGCTCCCAGCTGACGGGTTCAATCATGTCTGATTCTTGGAAATTGCCTGGACAAGTACCTGCAGTTTTCTTGGCAAGGTTTTTTGGGAGTGGTTTGCCATTGCCTCCTTCCTAGGTCTGAGAGTGTGACTGGCCCAAGGTCACCCAGTTGGCTTCATGTTGAAGGCAGGACTTGAACTCATGGTCTACCAGTTTCTAGCCCAGAGCCTCTATCTATCTATCTATCTATCTATCTATCTATCTATCTATCTATCTATCTATCACATTTCTATCACTGCCCATCTCTCCCAAAAAAGGGACTCTGGGTGGTTTAACCACTACACTAAACTGCCTCTCAGCTTACAATATAGTCTGAGGATTAAGTATTATAGCTTGCCTAGAATCGTGTTAGCATGCTTGGGATAAAATTGAGCTTTGATTGTGCTCACCACTTACTGGCCATAATGATCCATTACTTACAGGTATGTTTTTACCTTTAACAGGGAATGCTACATATGGTGTGTATAGGTTTGAGACTAGCAACCTAATATTTACCTCTTCTAGCTTACTAAAAAGTGTTATGTAAAAGTTTCAACTGATTAAAGTCATGAAGTGGTAGAAGTCAATATCTGTGGCCCTATCTGGTGATAACCTTGGCATATGAAAAATTACAACTTAGAATGTAAGAGAAGTAAATAAGAAGAACATGAGCTAATAAATGAAAAGTAGATACAGATGTCCTCACTATCCATAGACTCACATATTCATGACTGTTATTTAAATATTAGATCTTAGTATATATGTAAAGGTTTATCCACAGTTGGGCCTTGTTCCTGACATGTGCAAAATGGTAGACTTTTGCATACATATAATGTTTTTTTTAAGGGATTAGGTCATCTTCCCAATATATCTGCATTTGTTCCTGCTTCTCCACACTAGGTCAGAGTGCATCTCACAGGGTCAGCCTGGTCACAAGCTCTGCATGGCTTCTTGCCCTCCTTCAGAGCATATTGCTTGACTGGTAATGGAAGTCACATGGTTTTGTGTGGAAGGGCCTCTTGATTGTGCCATTGAATACTAGTGGTGCCCAAGCTGCTCATTGACGTTGGTGGAAGTCTGTAATAGTTTTCAAAGAAGCAGTAGTATCCAGCAGCGATATAGAGAGATCACCATGACATCTGCAGGCAGCACTAGCTAGAATAAGGGTTTATGGGAGGAAAAGGAAAGAAGGTGAGTATAAGCTGCAGACTCTAACCCCCAATTTCCATAGCCTCAAGCTCTAATTTTTGTAGTTTCATTTTCTGCTGTTTTATGCTGTGACACCAAAACAGACTCTCCCTTGAATACACAACAGTGTTGTGTGTCTGTGAAACTAAAAGAAAGCAAAGGGATGCAATAGATCTGAACAAGGATGATTTAATCTTGTTTTGTGCAATAGAAGGATACATGCAGAGAATTGAAGTTTTAAGTTTAATTATGAATGAAAAGGCATTGTTGTATATTCAGGGGAGGGTCTGTAATGGTGTTAGAGCATAAAACAGCAGAAAATGAAACCGCAAATAATTAGAGCTTGAGGCTATGGGATTTGGGGCTTATATCAAAAAATACAAATTATCAAGGCTGTTTGAAAATAGGAATCCGTAGGCTAGTAATAGTTGTGTTATACTCCAGTGTGTGTTGATAATGGAAGAACCAGATATGAATTTGAGGGAAAATTCTGAAACAATTTTATTTTTTTTAATGGATAACTGGATTGATCACAGCAGGGGTGTATTAGAGATGTGAACATAGATGTACTTTTCTATCCAGATTATCCTGTAATGTAGGTTGAGCACCTACATGATTCATGAGAGTATAGGTATAATGAATAAGACAGATAGATTTGAAATGATCAAAGCAGTTTAGTTTGACAATAAAAATAGAGTGCATAATTGCAAATTATACATACTGTAAATGGTGAAAATCAGGAGCAAGTAGATGAAATTGTATGCTTTGTGTGAATATTTACTAAATATGCAAAAATGGATATAGAAATATTAAGATATGCAAATGCTGATATAAAAGTAAATAGGTAATATGTGGTCTGTTGCAATAAATTAATGTTTGTTGAAATAAGTGAAAATAGCTATACATAAGGACATGCTTCTATCCACTTTGTTATATGGAAGTGGGAGTAAGTATGTCAGGAGAAATATAAAGTAAGTTAAGGGAATGGGGTACGTAAAAAGTGCATGTGATAAAACAAAGAGAGATGGGGTCAAGAATTAATGTGTGCTGAATGAATACAGTCAAGACCTCTTCAGGGGACATGGAGAGAAATGACAAAGGACATCATCATACAGTGCTATGACTTATGAATTTCTATCCCATATTGGAACATAGGCATATAAATTTAACATTTTCATGATATTATTATACACATGTCATTTTGGCAGCATCATGATCCAAATGTTGGTAATTGGTATGAAAAAAAGTACACTTAGGTGGTTTGGTCATACAGGGGAAATGAATAGGAATCTAATTGCAAAACAAATACTTGAAGGAAGAATAAATGCATTGACGTGGAAGACCAAGAAAATTGTACTTGGATGGAGTTGATGAGATGCTCAGAAAGAAAGAGATGAGAAGTTTAAAGAACAACAGACAATGTATGAAACAGTGTATTGAAACAGTAGATGCAAGGATGGTTTGCGAGTAGAAAGGTATCAGGAGATATAGTGAATGCTATTAGTGTAAACTATTTTTATGTATATTTCCTTTTCTTTTTTTCTTATTTCATGCCTTGAATTTCTTTGCCTTACTATTTCTTATTCCTTTTCAGTGCTCTGCATAATGTTATACCTGATGAGGAGTAGGATGCAGGCAATCTTCATGTGTATATGATGCATATATTGTTTCTTGAAACTACTGTTTGGATCTAGTGGGGTTTTTTATGCTCTTATACTAATTTCTGATGCTATCATATTTATGCACTAGGATCCTTTTAGCATGTATGTCCTTGTACATTAAAAATCACAATCACATGCTTATAAAACATTCAGACAACAGTATTTTCTATAGTTGTAACTATGATATTTGTATTATGAGTTGTATTTTTAACTTGCAGGTATTAGAGACACAAATGTTTGTCATGAACAGAGTAGTAAAACTATCAAGAATACATTATCTTCAGAAGTAACCTATGCTAAAATATAATGGTACTATAATGAGCACTTAAACAATAAAATGCTATTACCATTTGATAATATAAACTTTTTTTGTTATAATTGATAAGTAATTACAGATAATTTCATTATCTATTGAACAGTTGCCAGCTTATGTGACAAAATGGAATGTATTAAATCTATCTTGACCTACAGCAGGTCTGAAGTTTATAAACTGTGTGTAAAATTTAATTTGGTGAAAAATAAAATCTTAAGGTAGAATGTGAAAGAAAGGGGAAAAGAAATTATATATATTTTGAATGTTCCATATAAAGATTTATCATTCCTTCATCTTTGTATTACATTTTTATATACTGTAGCATTTGATTATTTATATTAGATGGTGAATATTTTGTAGAATAAGGGAAGAGAAAAAACAAAAGAAGTCTCTTTTGTGATTATAATTTGCTATTCAGCTAATTGTTAACGATTTTTCACATAAATAACCAAAGCCTCACAGTTTAATATTGTGATCATTATCACATTTATGAATAGTGGCAAGGTTATAAGTGCATACTATTTGTGGGTGCATTGAAAACATGTAACTCTGAAAACATTATATATAATATTTCTTTCATTGGGGGATAGATAATGATTTGCCACAACGAGTGTTCTCAAATAGCGTTGTTCATTTTTAATGGTTGATTCTTCTTTTGCAATTTCAGTAATTAAGTGTGGCATTCAAGAAAACATAAATCCTGCTGAGATATTTAAGTTAGCACCATTCTCCTGGTGCACAAACACATAAAAACAAGACAAAGCAAAGCAAAATTATTTGTTGGATTTTAATAAACTGTTTTGATTTACTTCTGAATCACCTTGAATAGTAAAATAGTATGGTATACCTAAAGCATTTTGGTATTATTGTTAACTAGAACCCCTTTTTGAAATTTATTGCATTCAATTACATTTTAGAATAATTTTAATTACGTGTCTGTAAAGAATAAAGATGCTCCAGGCTCCATTTGTTTATCATGGAGGCCCTGGAAAAAAAAAAAAAACGAGGCCAGAGCTTCCCAGCTCATAGAGGGGTTGCAGAAAGAGAAAGATGACTTTTAATTCTACAAGTTCAGAGAGATTTCTTAGTTTGACGTGCACAGTAGGGGGTCTTTGAGCGCCTGGCAATACTTCAGCATTCTGAGCTTTGAAAGTCTTTCCCTGCAGCTGAAATTGTATCAAAAGCCAATGATAATATTCCCTGCAAGGTAAAGCACCCTATTGAAGATTTCTAGAGCTGTTTATTTATTCATCACAGTTTTTTTTTCCCTTTTAGGACATATCAGGCATATAGGTAATAATTCACATGAATGATATTAAAATGCAAATAAATAAAAGAATCTCTCATTAATCTTTTGCCTTGTTACATTTCTGCATTGGCTGCATGCTTTTAAAAATACTGCCATCCATCCTTCTACCTCCAGAATATGTACCTTTACTGCAAATGTCTCTTCTTGTAATTTTAATAAAAACATCATTTCTATCTATCCTCTACCTCCTGCTGGGTGCAAAGGATGTTTATGGTCATCTCCTTCCAGCAAGCGTGCAAAGTAATTAATTCATTTTACAGAATGTTATTCCATTTGGATGGGGGGGGGCATCTTTTGAAAACCTCTTTTATAATGTAACTTTTAGATACCAGCCTTTATAGCCTAGGTTAAAGCTTTATTTATATCCCAAAGTTAAAACATTTTAAAATATTGCTGTATTATTGCTGTAGGAAAAAAACTGACAATAGACATGCTTTTTGACTTGGTTTTGTTTGGCAATGCTGGGAATGTGATATCGCGACAACTTTTCCCCCGTGTAATGTCATTGTCAGCTATCACAGTGCAGAATCAGCCAGCTCAGTGAAGACAAAAAGTGTTGCTCTTCCTCTTTCTGTTTCAAGCACCACTTGTATTCAAAGTGACCTTGCTTTGTAAACATTGGTGAATGACCACAAGGGGAAAGATGTTCCCTGCTGATAGAGAACTTGTTTAAAAAATGGTAATAGCCTAAGGGTACTATGTTGCTTGAAACTGCATTAGAGATATGCAGAATGAACTATATACACAGTTTTTCTTTCTCTTTTTTGGTAACCATTTCATATCTTTACCAACATTTCTATTTTAAACTTAGAAACACATGCTAATGCTGTCATTACAGATTAGAAAATATTGGATGGATGGATTACAAACCTTTAGTTTTAGAAAAATGTCTCAGAAACAACTTAGAGGTTTGCCTTGGCCATTTGTTGACAATTACACAAGGAGATCACAGCATGGGAAATACCACACTTGTCACATTATCACACAAGTATCACACAATATATGAATTATACTGTCATCAACCATTCTGCAGATGTCTTTCAAAGCAGGGGAAGATTAGGATTTCTGGCTTGTCACACATCGACTGAATGTAGGAAAAATGGAACCAGTCCTCCATGTAGCATGTTAGAATCAGAGTTGTGGAGAGATTGAATTCCACCATCTGGTGTCCTTAGCAGATAAGACAAAAGATCTGTATTCCAATAATTACTGCCTCATTCCAAAGCATATCACAATCTGTTATTATTATCATTGTTTCATCAACATTTTAAAGTTAACTGACCTGTGAAATGATAGCCTTGCATTATTTTATGTGGAACTCTATTAATTTGGAATATGAGAAAAACCTTGCTGCCACCCCTCTGAGAAAGAGGCAGTCACAGTGGTGTCTTGAGTTCCCTGTTCTATCATTTTTGCAACCATTTAATGACATATAGAAATATAGAATATTTTCTTATATGTTTGTATTGGTGTAAAATATATACCTTTAATTCTAGTCAACTTGTGGCATTTGGAATCCTAAAATGGTCTTGAATTTCTCTGATGTATTGCTAATGTATTAATATTTAATAACAGTACATATGTAAATTATATGCGTGCAAAATATATCTAACAAGATTTTTTCTGAATGAGCACAATCAAGATAATTTCTATGTATTTACCTTCTATGTGTCACATCCCTCTGATTTCACTTTTTATCATTTCTCTTCCCATTCATATAAACACAGCTGGAGTTCTGTATCAGAACTAACTAGGAAAGAAATGAGATGATTAAAAATAATCACACTATGTGGTATAGGATTGGAAAAATAGGGTGTTAATACAATTTGCTTTTTTTAAACAAGCACCTATAGAATCATGATGGAATCAGGCAGCCTATAAATGTAATAAATAAATAAAATGAAATTGCCTAAGTTATAATTTAGTTCTCAGACTTCCCCTACCTAGTACCTTCCAAATGCATTGCATTTGATTTCCCAGCCAACACAGCATGTGCAAAGACAAGTGTGTATCGGTTATCTGATGAAGATATCTGATGGGTAACAATGAGATTAATGATAGCTTATGCCACTATAAGTGAAACACTATTTTTAACAGACTGGAGAAATAATGAGATCAGTTTTTTCTCAATCACTAGTCAATTTACCTCTGACTCATCCTTCAGATGTTACAGTTCAGGTTTCAAAATATGATTGCTTGAATACAGGAATAAACATGGTTTTCAAATATCTGAAGTATTAAAAATTATTGAATTATTTATTTCCTATAATACTTCACCTCTGAACTAGCCCATTAATACTTTTTGTAAGAGCATAATTTTGGAAGAACAAGGAAAGAATTTGCTTTCTATCACCGTGGAAAGAGTTGTACTTTACCTTTGTCATTTATGATGATTCTTTGTAAGGGCTGGTGCTGATACATGGGATTTGCTTAGCAGTGTGTGACACACAGGAAGGCTACAACTTCTTTGGTTACAGCCACAAAAGATTTTGTGCAACATAAGGCCCATATCCAAACTTCATGTACTGCCTTCTTACAAGCTGCATAAACTTTTTCCTAGACAGCCAGCTGGGAGAATACTAGAGATGGCACTTTATAAACACAGCTCTTGTCAATAGGTCTCACACTTACCAGTCACCACTGGGTAGTAAGGCATTTTGCTCAGATGACCCATCACCATTTCTATGTCCATGGTGCCTTGTTAAAGGCCTTTGTTCCAGAGTCACAAGTTTTACCACTTGCCCATCATCACTGTGATGTCCAATGACACAAAATCCAACACTGTTCCAAAAAGTTTCAGCTAAAGCATTAGAACAACAAATTACATGCATACTAATGCTGATTATTTCATAAGCATACATGGATGGGGAAATCCTGTGCTGGATTAAAAAGAGGACGAGACATTCTCCTCAAATAGATTAGGAAAGGACTCAAAATAAAACTGCTAACTTCTGACTCCTGTCTTCTCACACATCCCCTTCAGGAGTTCCTTAGTCCCAAAAACTGTATTAAGACTAACTATAAATTTATTTATTTATTTATTTATTAAATTTATACCACCACCAATCTCCCCCACTGGGGGATTCTGGGTGGTTTACAATAAAATGACACTAAAAACATAACCACCTAAATTACCATTAAAATATAAATTAAAATAAATGTAAAATCCAAGTGGAGATGGAACACAATCACTAAGAGGTGCTATGGCACCAGCCATCACCAGGTGGAGCTATCACTCTCCCCCTCCCAAGCAAAGTGGCAAAACCAGGTCTTCAGTTTCTTTCGGAAGTCTGAAAGCAAGGAAACCCGTCTCAACTCTGGGGGCAAGATGTTCCAAAGGGCGGGTGCCACTGCAGAGAAGGCTTGCCTCCTGGACGCCGCTAGATGAAATTCTTTTACCGATGGGGTCCATAGCATGCCCTCCCTGCCTGACCGGGTGGGACGGGTTGATGTTATAGGGATGAGATGGTCCCTCAGGTACCCTAGTCCCATGCCATGTAGGGCTTATTGCATTAAATTGCATTATTTCAAAACAGAACATTTCCAGTTTATTAATTCTTTCTAAACTGAGTATATTTTTTTCTAAATATCACATGGCTATAGCTTTTTTAAAAATATTGTATTTGTTGTGATTTCTCTTGGATTATATAGAAAAAAAATATAAAAATATATTGTAATATATTTCTATACTTTTCTTTGAAGTGCATTATGTAAAGATTCTGCCATCAATAAATGTTTGAATGTCTTATTTAGCATAAGGACTAAAGAGCAAATGTATTATCCTGATGGTGCTTTCTTATCCAAATCTGCATTGGAAACCTAATGCAGATCAGTGTTTAAATAAATAAATATACACACATAGTCTACCAAAATTATTTTTCAGAAGATTTTACTAAAAATTAAAAATTGCTTTATAAATATGTTTGCCACTTTGAAGTATATGTTTTTGAACTGCACATACAGTAGAAAATTAATGAGGATACTTCCATGCTTCTCAGAACAAATATTGATTGACTGCTCATACTTGTATTAGCTTCCAACATCAGAAATCCTCAAAGCTACAGAAGTGCTATTTTGCTGTCTATTGAGACTTTATAAAATACTTGTATCTAGACTATTAAGGTGCACTTGTACTTCATTGTGGGTTTTTTTTAAAAGAAAAACACTAGGTAAATACACTAATTGTGCTTAATCACAGGAATCAGCCCCTGAAATAAAATGTTGGAGATGTTGGGGGAGGGGAGGAGAACCAGCCTAAAAGAACACTAAGCTCCCAATGGTTAGGGTTTCCTAGTTCTGATTGGTGGGGAGTCTTCCACCAATCAGAATTCAAGACTTGATAGCAAAAGGGGATAGAAAGCAATTTTGGAGGGAAAGAAAGGATGGAAATAAAGCCAAAACAGACCAACCTGAGGACAGAGAAGGAAAAGGGACTGAGCCAGATAGTTAATGAATGTTGGCCAGCAAAGTATGTGAAGAGAAAGTATTTTATCTGAAGTGATGTTGGAGCAGCAGAATTGTTTTCTGGAGGAAAAACAAGAAATTCCCCCAAAGGAGGGAGAAAGAGACCACATCAGGAGGCCATGGCAGTGTTAACAATGAGACCTGTTGGATGAGTATTACTGAATGTGCGGTAGAGGTTCTATTAAATGTCCATCTCTTTGGAACTGGAGCTGCTTCTTGTTTAGAGATGGACAAATAGGCTTCTCTTGGCTCCTAATTTTTCCATTTCTAAGTAGTTTTGTCCCATTCTTTGCCTATTTGCCTTTTTAAAACATAGCATGAATTTTGCATGTGTTTGACTCTGCATTTCTCCAGATATTTCACTCCTTTAACACAATTTTGCCCAATAAAGGTATTATTGCAATCCATTTCCTACACTATAATTGTATTTTGTTTCATCTTTGAATATATCATCGATTGCTTACAATGATGAAAACAATGAGTATGAGTTTTGAGAGATAATTTATCAATCAAGTTGTCCTCCAGTTAGCTGAGAATTGCAAATTAGTAGTTTCTAAGTTAAAATGTGAACTGAACAACTTTTCTGCTTGTTATTTACAGTTTCAAGTGAGAGTTTGAAATATATATGGGCTGTGTTTTATGTATTTTATGACAGTTTTTGTATGCTTTTATATTTTTCTTGTTTTTAAATTGTTGTTCATATGTATGTATGTATGTTTTAATTGCTGCCCAGAGTCATATATATGAGATGGACAGCTGTATAAATTTGAAAAATAAACAAACTTTCTTCAAAGTGTGTTACATAAACATATTCAGATATTCTACATATCAATCCAAAAAGAAAATACTGTACATAATACTATAAATAATGTAATAAACTATCAAATAAACGAACTATCCATTAGCAATTGTTTGCAATTTTTGAAAGAATTATTTATTGAAGAAAATGTATATATTTTTTTTAATACTGAATGTGATTATTTCACATTTGTGTTTTGACAAATCATAAGGATAAGGTGATGAATTTATCAACTGCAGTTGATTCATTTATTGCCTTCAAAGATCTCTTTAGTGAGAAAAAAAATGAGAACCAACACCCCATAAAAATAATAAAATAAATATTTTCTTATTCAGAGAAACTTTGGGTAAAATGATTTGCTTGTTTAGAACAGAAGGCCTAAAATTAGTTTTATGCAAATTTCTTTACAATAAAGCTCCTTGTGCTTTGTGCAATATTACCAAAAGGCATTTTAAGAAATAACTTTTAACTACATCTGACTATAGAAGGAAAGATACAAATAACCAACATTCATATCTTGCAAGTTTCATATTTAAAATTTTGCATATGTTTCGTATTCATCAAATTGTTTGACAAATCTAAAATGCAAAATTTCAAAGCAATACTAGTAGAGTACCTTTAGTTTTGGAAGAACAGTAGTAAAAATTGCTACTGATAAATTTTACTGCTTATCAACAGAGATAGTTATGCTTTGAATCAAATGTAGAACATGTTTAACACAGATCCATGTTACATGTGTAAGGTATAAATTGGTATAAGAATCTGGACACAATTTCAATAAAAGTTAAAATGAAATTTTGCTAGATTTTGGTTCTCTAATTTTATTTAAAACTGCTCTCCATCAGTCAAGTAGTTTATTCAGACCAGTAAAAGTACAGAACTTACATGTGGAAGAGCAGGCTGCTTGACAAAATTGCAGGTACCTGTGCTGCCTTCTTTCCCTCCCTTTTGAGGCTTTCCTCCAGTGTCGGCATGGCAGAGTTGCCAGTCAAGCAGCAACCTTGATGCAGGTGTGGGAGGAGAAGGGAGGCAAAGCAGCAACCTTGACACAGGTGTGTTGGAGCTCTGCAGCCACCAGCAAACAGAGATTGCAGCAGCCAAAAGAAATAAGGTGGTTTTTTTTTCCTTCAGTGGGTGGTCCAAAGGTAAGAAAAAAAGAAGTAGAGGCCTAGCAAGGCAATGCACAACATGGAAAGGTGCAAGAGCTCTACATGCTGGCCATTAACAGAGAATTAACAGAGAATGGGGGGAAAAGAAAAAATCCTGGAGAAAGTAAAAAAGGCTCTGTAAGAAGGAAACTGATATATACTAGAAATGGTATACTGCATATTATATAAGTAATAATACAGAATAGAGGATTGTAATGGTTATAGTAGTAATAGAAATAGAGGACAGGACAGGATAAGACTAACAGGAATCACTCACATATATTTGTAGGTTTTACACATTACTTTTATAGAATACCTTTGTTTTGCAAAATGGAAAGTCTCCCCACCCCTTATAGGAAGATATAAATAAACCACCTGATCCAGGATCCAGTGCTTTTGTGTCTCTCTTGAGTCCGGGTCAATCTAATTGGGCATGGTTTAAAAAAGAACCTGTGAACCTGGTTTATCATCATCTTGCAGGCCTTCCTACATTGTGGGCATTCCTGCCTCAAGTCTTAGTGTAGAAGGCATAGGGAATGGTCTTGAAGGACAGGAGGAAGAGCTACGACCAAGGCAACAATCAGACGAATGGGACTTTAGCCCATTCCAAGAAACTAGTTTGAAGAAATGTCTGAGAGAGGCCTGTCCATAGTTTACGCTTAGATAAAATGAGGAGGAGGGGAAGCATATTCAGTTTTTGAAGTTTCTAAACTGCAAGTTTCTAAAGCTGCTACAGTAAAAGTAGTCCTGACCTATATGGCACTGGTTTCTTAGTCTGTTCTACTCTATAGGGCTGACACTTAGCCAGGCATTTGCAGTTCAACTGTGTGCAGTGAGAATTGATCTCAGTGTTTTGCTTGCACTAATTCCAGTGTGTTCTTTGCATAAATTCCCACCTGTGCACCATGGAGGATATCAGCTAATGATTCAGCCTCAAAGAGTTTTAGTGTCATAGAGTTTAGCTGACCTCCATTTGTGTTAAAAAAAAACACCAAAGTGCTTCTTAGCATTGAGGATCTTAGGGCTAACTACATTACATGATTGTGATGTGTATTCCAGGTGTCTTATAAGAAAAACCACCCCAAGGTGTTATGGACCTTGCTGATGAAGAAGAGGGGAGCCCACTCCAGGGGGAAAAACACATGTGGAGTACTGATTCTCTTTGCCTCCTTATCAAATGATCCAGAAAGGAACCGCCTTAGCTTTCTGAGCTTTTCTGGTAGAAATTTCTGGTGCTTTCTCAGTTTAGCAGGATTTTGTATTGTAGAGCAGAACAATAGACTCTAGAGCTAAAGCTTCTGATCTCAGCACGGTTCATCACTCTATATCCTGACACCAGGTGGTTTATTGGTACTCTACTTTGTGCCCTTCTACTTTCCAGAATTACTTCCTGGCCCTTTTGGAATAAAACCAGAATTTTAGATTTGGAAAAATTAAGTACCAATTTCTTTTATCTACGGTACGAAAATATTGCTGCCATTGTTCTTTTCAGTCTGGTAGAGGTTTGTGATATTATGGTGGCAGCAGCAGTGTAGAGGAGTATGGGAATTTTACACCATGCTAGTGCATGATGGACCATCTGGATTATGAAAATGGTCCACCATAGAACTGACTTATTAATTAAAGAGAAATAGGGTAAGAATATGTCCTGTTGCACTCCTTTCTGAATATGTACTGTTTTGAAGAGGGGCCCTTGGGGATTACAGTTCACTTTTAGGGTAGTATTGGCATACAACTTATGCATAAAAAATAAGTCATCTATCAATGATTGTATTCCCTAATTTTTCCCACAGGGCTTTTCTAGATACTGAATTGAAAGCATGTTTGAAATCTAAAGAGGCCACAAAGAGGCCTCTTTTCATGAGTATATTTTTATACAAGATCATGAAGCACAAATATATGGTCTATTGTGGACCTCACTTCTCCTGTCTGTTTATCTTGGATTATGCCCTTTTTCTCTATCCAGTCTTCAAGCTTGTAGTTTAGGTGTTTAGCATATAATTTTCTAACAACTCTCAAGAGGCTGGTAGGCCTGTAATTTCATGGATCATTCTTATTGCCCTTTTTATAAATTGGTACTATTACTGCCAGATCCATGCCTTTTGGGATATAACCACTCAGATCAATATTAATAACCTGGGATGCTAGCATAGGCATCCATCAGTTGGAATTATTTTTGATTAATTCGGGCAGATCACAGTCAGCATCCTGAGCCTTCTCACTTTAAGGGATTCTATCAGTCAGGTTACTTCTTCCTAGAAACCAGGGACCAGTTTTTCACCTGGTCCAGGTCAATCCTACTCTTATTTGTGTTACTAGTTGAATCCATATACAGCATTCTAAGATACTCTTCCCAGGCTTGGATAGGCACATGATTGACTGGAGGGTCTAATGGTTTACCTAATCCTCTGGTAATTTGCCAGAAGAGGGAATAATCCACCTTCTTGATCGATTGCATCATTTTCTGCCAGGTCTCCTGCATTGTTAATTTTTATTTTTCCTTTAGAAGGGACTTGTATTAAGCCTTTAGATTCCATAAGGAAATTAGTCAATCTTCAGAGAGAGATTGTTTGTTCTTTCTAAATGTGGCTCAGTATAGCCTTTTCAACTCAGCACAGTCATGATCAAACTATTTTATCAAACCCCCATTGCTAAGGTTTCCTTTCTTTAATGAAAGCAGATTTCAAGTTAACAATTAACATCCCATATAGGTCTAAATATGCTTTTTGAGAGTAATTGTCTAATAAGTGTACTTGAATGTTTAAAATATAAGGGGCTGCTAGCCATTATTGTACTACTTTCCTTCCATCTAATTTGTACCTCTTTGTTATTTTCCAGCAGTAATGCATACATTGCTTATGTTCCTACTAATTTGAGGAGGAGTAACATAGATGATGGTGGTCATTTTCTAATCATTTTCTACCTCCATCTGCTGTAATGCATTTAGGATTGCTCAGTACAATCCAATAGTTCACTGCTGATCATCTCCCTGAATAAGTATATTCTGTTGGACAATTCTCTTCTAGAGAACCATGGAGTATGCACAACTGTAAAGGTTTGGCTATCTGCCTGAAACATAATCCTGCCTAGCTGCATCTTAAATCCTTTGATTCTCCTATATTCAAGGGTCCATCTATACATCATGATAAATCTTGAATTGGTGGAATAGGGAGTGATCATTTGGCCCCATCCTGACATTTAGAACTTCACCAGTTATAATTGATACAGCAGGATGTGCTTTTATACGAGTAAAAATAAAATTGTCTATACAGTGCCCACTCTGTGACAGCCCCTGAGGGTCCAACTCTCTGATGGCAAAGTTGACATTCACCAGTGACCTTTGAGTTACACTATTTTCATTTAGGGCTTCTGAGAACAAGGTAAGTGGGTCAAAATGATTCTGTGTGTGAGGTCTAGTGAAGAAAAAATTATTTGTGATCTAGGGGAGATGTTGCCAAATTTCAATGAAAGTCTTATTATGGTGCAATATAAGACCCGTTTTAGGAGTAGCATTGCTGAGGGCATTTGACTTAGGCTGACCTATAGAGATAATTTTACAGGAGATTCTTCTTCTCCTACCACATAATTGATAGTTGTGAGATTCAGCCTTCCCTTTGATTTGCACTGAAATGTTTTCTTTTCTTGCTTAGCAGAGCTATCTCATCTGCTGTCAGCCATATGTGGTAGACCAGACAGGAAACATGACCAGATGAGCTAATTCTATTTTACTGTAAAGTTACATTAACAGAATCTTGCAAGTCTGAAAGTACATCTCTCTCCTCTTCCCCTTTACAGCCCCAAAACTAGGGAGGGTCTCCTCTGAGCCTCTTGTCCTACTCTTATTCCTGTTGCGGGCTCAGCTGCCTTTTATCTGACTGTTCCCTTGGTTGTATCTCATTTTCCTGTCTCCTAAGGTCATTCCCACATACCATTTCACCTGCAGATCATGCTGACAATCCATATTCAAATACTTGAGTATTTGTATGTGGAGGTGGATCCCTGTGTACAGTGGTAAAATGTCCTTTAGTGAATCAGTTGTTATTATCACACTCTGTGTACGTGACTTAATAAAGATCCTGAATTAAGTGTCTTTGATCCTCCTGAAAAGGCATGCTAGAAAGCTGTGCCGAATCAAGTTTGCCCTTTTCTTGCAGCCTCATGTAGTTATTCTGAAGCTTATTATGTGGAATAGTATTGTAAGAAACAGACCTTGCTATATCCTCCCACTCTGCACTCAAGCCTCCCTTGGCAGGCTTCCCAGAAGTTAGAAGGGGCAGAGGGAGATGTTTTAAAATACTCTTGTTGGCACTATTCAAAAGCTCTGTAAAAGGTGCTTGGTTCTCAAGAGCATTTTAGGCACTATCAGTTGTTGGAAAACTTGACCATGGAGAAGGCATATTATCTCTGTTAGGTCTGTATGGCTTACTTTGCACCTAAGTAACTGTGAGAGAGATTTCAAAATAGCCCTTTTTGTGCTCCAACTATGATAATGTATATGGTTCATTTCTATATATAGCATGACTTTCCTTAGTTGTAGTATGTGTGTTTCATGTGATCCTTCAGTGCTAAGATTTTATTTGGATTATTCACTTCAGTAAAATATGATATAGTGCCCTCACTCTTCAAAGATTTTCTTTACTGTCTATATTAAAATTCACATCAGCTGTATCACCATCTTTTGCTGGTGATGGTAGAAGGGAATCTTACTTCTATTAATATTTTTAGTTCCTCTAGCTTATTGTTGGCCTCCGACAGCTGATCAAAGATAGATATGATTATGTGGGCAGTAGGTGAAGTTTTTTTGCAACTAAGGGCACATCTGCATTAACCTCTAATGAATTACTGTACTGGATGAATCAGCTTCTTAGCTCTTAAATTCTGTTCCAGCTACCTCATCCTCTTTTCCTATTACAGTTAGATCCTTGTTAGAGGATAAAAGTTTGTCAGAGTCCCAGTCAAATAAGAGATGACACTTATCAACTGTTGACATGAAAGGCAGAGGACACTTATATGCCTTTTTTTTTATTAGTCCTTTATTTTTGGCTGATTTCAATTATTTTGGAGTTCTACAATGCTTCTTGTTGCAACTTCCTTATGCTGCCTTTTTTGCAAGGCTGTTCTTCCATCTGCCAGGCATGTTGGTATTCTGAGTTAGTAAAAGTCCTAAGACACTTTAGGATCTAAAACTCTCAGACACTATCCAGAGGTAAAAAGAGTGAGATAAAATAGGACTGATAAAACTGAAACCTAACTAAGAGCCTAATAATACTGAGAGGCATGAGTTGTATTATTGGTTGAATTGCTGTTTCTCCTGCACTAACTTGCCCCTGCCTCAGTAATGCATTTTCAATCTTGAACAATGGCCTCAAAGTAATATTTTCTTCTATATTCAGTACCTGTGTGTGTGTGTGTTCATGTGTCTGTGTGTGCATATAAAGTTATAAATAAATAATATGCATGAACATAAAGCTAAAATAGGTTGACCTGTTTAGGAGAGTTCTGTATAATATTGGATTCAAAAGTTAAAGAGAATGTGGCTGCATTATTTGGCAGCTCTTCAAAACCAAATGCATTTTTCTGCAGGAGTAGAAAAGCAGTCCTGAGAAAATTTGCAGCTGCTTTATGAAATTATTGGCAAGTGTGATATTATTATTTATTATTTATTAAATGTATATCACCACCCATCTCCCCCAATGGGGGACTCTGGGCAGTTTACAATAAAATGACACTAAAAACATAACCACCTAAAATTACCATTAAAATATAAATAAAAACAAATGTAAAATCCAAGTGGAGTTGGAACACAATCACTAAGAGGTGCTATGGCGCCAGCCATCCCCAGGTGGAGCTATCACTCTCCTCCTCCCAAGCAAGGCGGCAGAACCAGGTCTTCAGTTTCTTCCGGAAGTCTGAGAGCGAGGAAACCTGTCTCAATATTAGCACTCCTGCATACTCTGAAGCACCAGTTTCCCTTTGAATCTAAAGGACTCCACATGGGTGGAACTCTGCCAGGGAATCTCAGGACTATAGTCTAAATTAGGAAACCAAAAGGAAAAAAATTCCCAGAATAAAACAATGGGAAACCACCTCCACATCATTCAGAGGAAAAGTAAATAAGTGCATCCATGCAATCACCAGATGTCAATCTCAGATCAAAGATTTTATTTTATACAGTCCCTACATGCTTTGCAGCTTTTATTCATATTTTCTTTTGAATTATGATAATTTCATAATATTCCAGGAAAATGTCTTGAAAGACAGTGTTACTACTATTAATAGGCCTGGAAACCCATGAATAATTGTCTACTTATAACACACAGTTCTATAAGAAATTGGGACAAAGCCTGAGATTATAATAAATGTTGATGCTGAGTACATGTATTATTTGGGAAGAATTGGTGCCAATTTATATATCATGTAGATTATTCCAGAAGCTAATTGTTGATACTTGATTGAATACCATGCTAAAAGGCCTTGCTTTTACACAATATTTTTTTAAAGCCTTCTTTGTCCTATCTCAGGCCAAGCACACACAAGTACACAGAGAGGTAGTTGCAAACTTTTACTAGGTGGATTTTTAAGCAATAGCAAGCAGCAGAGGACAAGGTAGGTACAAAGAGATACATGTGCACAAGAGAAATCAAGTCCCCACAAGTCCAGCAAACATGCCTAAAGAAATCCAAGGAGCAGGCAAATCCACGGGTCCAAAGCATTAGCGAGGTCATCAGCCAGTCTGGGTTCAGAGATATGGTCACAAAGGTTCGAGTCCAAAGGCAAGGTGCACAGAGTCTGGGATTGCAAATGGTTGTTTCCAACAAAGAGGCTTGAGCTCATTTTATTGTTTATTTGTTCAGTTGCTTCCGACTCTTCATGACTTCATGGACCAGCCCATGCCAGAGCTTCCTGTTGGTCGTCAACATCCCCAGAGCCCCCAAGGTCAAGTCCATCATCTCTAGATTATCATCCATCCACCTTGCCCTTGGTCGGCCCCTCTTCCTTTTGCCTTCCACTCTCCCTAGCATCAGCATCTTCTCCAGGCTGTCCTGTCTTCTCATTATGTGGCCAAAGTATTTCATTTTTGCCTTTAATACCATTCCCTCAAGTGAGCAGTCTGGCTTTATTTCCTGGAGTATGGACTGGTTTGTCCTTCTTGCAGTCCAAGGCACTCTCAGAATTTTCCTCCAACACCACAGTTCCAAAGCATCGATCTCTCTCTCCAGCCTTCCTTATGGTCCAGCTCTCGCAGCCATATGTTACTACGGGGAACACCATTGCTTTAACTATGCGGGCCTTTGTTGTCAGTGTGATATCTCTGCTCTTAACTATTTTATTGAGATTTGTCATTGCTCTTCTCCCAAGGATAGATTAGTAGTAGGAAGGAAATAAACAAATAAATGTTGTCCTTGAGGGGGGAGTTGATTAGGAGATATATATATATATACACACACACACACACACAGACATACTGTCTGTGTGTGTGTGTTCTTCTTTTAACATAAGGGGAGGGAACAATTGTATTTAGTGATTTTTATATCGTGTTAATGGATTGATTTATAGAAATAATGTGATTTTGGTTTAATATAGAGTAAGGGATTGATTGTGGAAGATTGTTGTATATCCTTGCTGTTAAAAGTCGGAAGTCACCTCTTTTTGTAACTTTTTAAAAAAAAATTCTATGTTTCCACACTTCTTTAGCTTTTTTTTCTCTTTGTCGTTTTTTTTTTCTGTAGTTCTTATCTTTGTCTGAAATCTAATAAAATTCTTATTTTAAAAAAAGTAGTATTTTGCTTCACCCTATGTAGACATTTTTTGGTCCACACCATCATCAAATTTATTTACTTATAAGTCCATCTATCTTCCTTCTCTCAGCCTTCCTTATGTTACTACCTTATGTTACACAGCCATATGTTACTACTGGGAATACCATTGCTTTAACTATGCAGACCTTTGTTGTCAGTGTGATGTCTCTGCTCTTAACTATTTTATTGACATTTGCCATTGCTCTTCTCCCAAGGATTAAATGTCTTCTGATTTCCTGACTGCAGTCAGCATCTGCAGTAAGCTTTGTATCTAGAAATACAAAGTCTTTCACTGCTTCTATGTTTTCTCCCTCTATTTGCCAGTTATCAATCAAGCTGGTTGCCATAATCTTGGTTTTTTTCAGGTTTAGCTGCAAGCCAGCTTTTGAACTTTCAAAATACATCCCAAAGAAAGAGAAAACCAAGAAGGCAAAATGGCTGTCTGCTGAGACACTAGAAGTAAGAAGGAAAGCAAAAGGCAACAGCAATAGGGGGAGATATGCCCAATTAAATGCAAAATTCCAGATGTTAGCCAGAAGAGACAAGGAATTATTTTTAAACAAGCAATGCATGGAAATGGAAGAAGACAATAGAATAAGAAGGACAAGAGACCTCTTCCCGAAAATTCAAAACATCGGAGGTAAATTCCAGGCAAAAATGGGTATGATCAAAAACAAAGATGGCAAGGATCTAACAGAAGAAGAAGAGATCAAGAAAAGGTGGCAAGAATATACGGAAGACCTGTATAGGAAAGATTGCAATATCGGGGATAGCTTTGATGGTGTGGTTAGTGAGCTAGAGCTAGATAATGCTAGGGGAATTAGAGGGCAAAAGGAAGAGGGGCCAACCAAGGGCAAGATGGATGGATGATATTGTAGTGGTGACGGACTCGTCCCTGGGGGAACTGGGGGTGTTGACGACCGATAGGAAGCTCTGGCATGGGCTGAACATATATATTCTTCATTGTGCTACATCTTTTCCAGGTATGTTTCAATTATGAGTTATATGGTTAATGTGTGATAATGGTAGTAGGAATGTAAATGATCCAGCTATCTCAGGATTCCATTTCAACCTGCTTAGGTTTTCTTGTCTGGTTATGATATAAAAAAGCAAAGGATATGTGATTAATTATAACTTTTTAACTTCAATATACGGATGTAGGTAACATTATTTTCCCTACAATATTTAACAACCCTGGTGGCTATTAAAACATAGAGGTAATCCTTGCTTAATGACCATTCATTCAGAGATACAACAGGGCTAAAAAAAGTTACTTACGACCTGACCTCAAAGTTACGACCATCGCACCACCCTCACGATCATGTGATCATGATTTGGGTGCTTGGCAACCAGCTTGCATTTACAACTGGTTGCAGCGTCCTGTGGTCACATGATCGCGATTTGCAACCTTTCCAGCTGGCTTCTGACAAGCCAGATCAATAGGAAACCACTGATTTGCTTAATAACTGCTGCGATTTGCTTAACAATTACATGATTTGCTTAACAACTGTGGTAAAAATGGTCATAAAATCAGGTCAGGTCATGTGATGCTTTGCTTAACGACTGCATCACTTAGCAACTGAGATTCCAGTCCCAATTGTGGTAATTAAGCAAGGACTACCAGTAAATACATTTTTTTGTCAGTATCCATGCAGGGTTTTGGTAGTGTTACAGAAGTTACTTTGTTTTGGTTTTTTAATTTTGTTTTGTTTTGTTTTGTTTTTTAAATTCAAGACCTAACTATTCTGAAATTTACATGGTAAACCATCCAGGTATTAGCAGTGTCCACAATTTTATGGAATTAGTTCACCTGAAAATGGATTGGCAACACATCCCACAGCAACAGAATGAAAACTTAACAAAGACCAGTACCATTTTAAAAAGCCAAATAAAATCAATAATATACAAGCACACTAACTGTATCAAAATCACATGTACCTAAATTCAGTAAGTTTATAAAGACATTACAAGGGCCTACTGTTTTATTTTGTTAGTCTTTACATGATATGACAGCACATTCAGCTACTTTATGTGTAATATTTGAATGTCTATTGATAGAAGAAGACATAAAAACTGTCTGAATGACCTAAAAGTTTTGATTAAAAAGGGTTTTTAAACAAAGGGTTTATTCTCCATATCCCTATTGAACTTGCAGTATGGCTAGTGGTTTCAATGGTATCCATACCAAGTAGAGCTTACATTTCCAGTTGGTTTTGTGCTGAAACCATTAAACACAAATAAATCCAATAAACATTTAATTCTCCCTGAAACATTTACAGAAATGCATTTGCTTAATAATGGAGAGAACTATCAGAAGCCATCCTGTGTAAGAAAACTCTGTGCTGTTGTTTTATATAATGGGGCTTTAACTTGAATAAAAAGTCAAGGAACCTTTGAATTATACCTTGAAAACTTAAGTTTGGGCACTGTTGTACTGGAAGATCTGCCTGAGAAATACAGCAGAGTGTTTTGGCACATGGTACTTGATGAAGTGGAATGGGATCCACAAAACTGTCAGCAATAATGCTGCGGATTGGTTAACATTTTGGTGCCACCAATGTGTTCAGTTTGTTGCCAAATACTAAAAGAAGTTCTGCTCTGAGAACTTCCTAGCAAAAAAGGAGGTAACTTCTAATCATAGTGCAGGACTGCTCAGTGTGAACTAGCTATTACTAGGCATGAAAAAGAGCATAAAGTAGATAAGTAGTCTTATCAATTTGACATAGTGTTGCAACCCATGTGGCAAATTTCAGACTTGAACACACACACAAAAAAAAGACTTATCTGTTCTGTATGTCTCTAGTGAGCAACTGAGTATGGAGACAGAATTCTTACTCTAAAAACTCTACTCTCTGATACTTCCTGGTTCTCAGAGTTTCTCTTTTCAAGTCAGAATTAGCCAATAATATCTAGGGATATATTTATTGTTGAGTTCACATTAAATAAAATGCAAATATGGGCTATTTGAAGACTTGGAAAGACTGTTTTTTATGTGACACCAGGTCATGACTGGATATTTTTCTTAGGCTTTTTTCTGTTGGATATGTAATATTTGCTAAATATCTTGAAAGGAAGGAATCAAACAAATTGCCCTATTTTGTTTTTTCTCATCTGTATACAATTGTGCAGCTCTAGTAGACCTGAAAATTGCCCAGAGACAAACCTTAACAACAACAAAAAAGAGTGCTTTTGAGGCAGAAAATTGCTTTCTTGTAGTATCATCTTAAAGCACTGGATGTGACAAGAGGGGAAGAAGGTGCCATTATGGAGTATGCAGTAAAGGACATCTCTAGAAAACAAAGCAGATCAGATAGTTTTATTTTCTAAATTACTTGTCAACTACAAAGTAGAATACTACAAATTCCTGTTAATATGAACAGAAACTACAGCTTTGTTTTAGTTCATCTGTGGCAGCAAGAGGTTCTGAGGGCCATGATTCAGCATGGTGATTTTCCAGTGTCTTCAGAAGCTCTAAATACAGTGAGGAATGTTGGTTTATTAATTACTTATAGCTTTAATTTTATCTCTGCATCATGTTCTTACCTAAATATCTATGTGTGCTTAACTTCTTAAAACAATTTGAGAATACCAGGAAAAAAAAAAATAGAGGTTAGTTGAATTAAAGTGGTGGCAGAAGGGAGGGACAGATATACCATGTACATACTAAGAGGTGTAAAGAAATTTTGGACCTATTATCATGTTAATGGGCCAGCTGAGGTTTATCTGGGTATTAATCTTAATACACATTCTCATTCTTTAATTGCTCCTTTGGTACTCTAATGGCATTAGCTGTGAATCTGCACAATATTAACAGTATTATGCATTTCTATAGTATGGAGCCATAATACCACATGGGTATTAAAATTATATAAAAAGTGTCACATGCTTCTGTTTTCAAAGATTTAATATGATTATTATTATTATTTTTAGATCAGAAATGATCAAGTATTTACAATTAAGAAATGGGGATTGTCCATACATGCCATTAGGGAAATCAGTACTCTACCTTTCTTTGCTTGCAGATGGAATTGTTGGGAAGAGGGAGAGATAATAAGTCTCTCAAGATTCACAGAGAAACCTGGTGGAAAATGTTCAGCTTGGGAATTTTATCATGTACTTCTCTCCGTTATTGCTATTCTTGGCTTCTCATTCTTGTCTTTATTGGAATTTAGTTGGCTGAGCTTTAGCATCTTCATAGATTCTGTCAAGTATTTTCTGCATGGGCTAATCTGGTATTTTTCTATTATAATGTCTAATGATGACAAAAAAAAATTGCCAAGTTTTTTTAATACTGCAAGTCTGAAGCACTTGGATTTTTTCGATATTCATGTGAACTTTCAAAAGTATTGTGAAATTTCTAGCAATTCAGCAGTGTAATCCCTGTTGGCCATCTGGTGACAATAGAAAAAAAAATAATTCCATTTTATCAGTCCCTCAACAAGCTGAACATAAATCGTGTGATGGTATATGACCTCAGAAATAATTTTAGATATAACATTTTGAGGGGAGCTCATCACAGCACATTTTATAAAAGTTGAATAGGAATGTTTTAATAGTAACCACCTTTAATTTTTGGAAAAGAACAAGTTCCCTGAAATAATGAGCTGAATTGACTTGACTATTCTGAGTCCAGAGCAAAGTTGAAAGCTTGAACCAAGGTTGAAATCTGTGACAAATTTATATGGAGAGCAAAAAAAAAAAACCCTAGAGTCAAACTTAAATTTTTACAAGACTCAAAAGATAGAGGCAGCTTTGCTTTTTCAAATTTCAAACTGTATTACCAAGCAAGCAGTTTGTCATGGTTCACAGAGTGAATTACATCCCCAAGCAACAGAACATCAGTATTGGAAGGAGCTGACCTAGCTAATGGGCTTCACAATTACTTATGGTACAGGGATGAAAAAGAGTATAAAAACCTAAAAGGACTCATCGTAAGATGAAGCTTGACAAAAGTATGGAACTCCTTGAGGAAAATAATAAGCCCAACAATTTCCTCCTTAGCCTCTCTTCTACGTAAGTGCTTTTCACATTGGAGATGACTACAGTTAGAAAAGTTTAATTACATATGCAAATATGGTCCATGTATAGATTAACAACACAGGAAGAATTACTCAGTGAAGGCCAGTATATACCATAGCTGATGTATCTACAACTTGCTGGAGAAATAAAATTTGACCTCAAAAATGAAGGAGGGACATTAAGAAAAATTACAGAATTTTAAATGTTTATCCAGAATCAAGGCAACTTATTAGGCTGCATATATAAGCTCCTACTTAGATATGATATGGAAACAGAACAAATAAAAATATGTATGATAATTGGATGCAAAACCTCAAAGAAACAATCCCAGTACAACAATGGGAAGAGCTGTGGAACATATCTATATAATTCACTCCAAGCTAAGGTTTGATGGAGAACCGGCATAACATCTTTTACGATGGTATACAATTCTGTCAATAATTGCCAAAATAGTCACATCATATGGTAATAAATGTTGGAAATGCCATGAAACAGAAAGAACATTCTACCACATGTGGTTTTTTTTTTTCTTCCTAGCATTTTTCCCAATGTGTAAAAAAATCGCAGAAGTACTAGAAAGATATCCACAGCACCATTCAGAGAATTTTAGGGATCAGATTTGAAATAAAGCCACTTAAAAAAAAAGTAGGTATAATTCCAGAACGCATCAATAAGTAATACTTTAATTTATTCAGATTCATGCTGACGGCTGCAATGATAAACTTTGCACAATACTGGAAAAAAGATATAGAACCAACAATATCAGACTGAGAACTTAAACTTGGAAAATATTGCAGCAATGGCAAAACTAACAGTCAATATAATGGAAGTTTAACTAAATTTAAGCAAGAATGGTTTCAATATAATATATTACAGCAAACGTTTTAAGGTATGGTTTCTAAAGCTTATGCCAACAGGTACAGCAAATCGGTTAGAGTAAAAAGAAGGGGGATGTCATGAGCACTGATGGTGAGCAGGAGCGGGCCCCTATCCAGGGGGAAAAATGCATGCGTAGTACTGAGGAGTTAAGCAGCCATTCAAAGAGACACAGATCAGACCCGCCTTGACTTTTGGGGTTTATCTGTCTGGGTTTTTCCCACACTTCTTCAGTTTGTTAGGATTTTCTGTCTAATGTAGCAGTAATAAAACACTAGAGACCTATTCCTTGTCTCAGCGTGGTTCCTGACTGTTAGGACAGGGGAAGTCAAAAATTAAACATTTACTTATATTATTTTTTAGGATTTTTTTTCTTTTTTCTTTTTCTTCTTTTTTAAACATTTATAAAAGGTAAAGTAAAGGTTCCCGTTTAATCGTGTCCGACACTGGGGGGTGGTGCTCATCTCTGTTTCATGGCCGAAGAGCCAGCGTTGTCCGAAGACACTTCCATGGTCATGTGGCCAGCATGACAGTCACGGTAACGCTGTTACCTTCCTGCCAAAGCAGTATCTATTTGCATTTGCATGCTTTAGAATTGCTAGGTTGGCAAGAGCTGGGGCAAGTGCTGGAGCTCACTCCATCATGCGGTGCTCGGATCTCAAACTGCCAAACTTGCAACCTTCCGGTCAACAAGCCTGGCATCTTAACCACTGAGCCATCACACCCCTATAAACATTTATAAACAATAATATAGTGGAGATTTTGGCATTACATTAAAATATTTATATTTTTATATCATAAGAATAATTTAATACACTCCGCTTGGTACCTTTTACTAATGTTATATTGAGCAATAATTGTATAACCTCAGTAATTATCTGTTCATTCATAGATATCTTGTTTTGAAAGTACACCTTTGTTTTAAGTAAAATAAAGGATTATAATAAGACTAAAAAATAATAAAACAAGCACAGAGTACTGTTGATGTACCTTTTAAAAGAGGGAAATGACTATATAATTCTATACCTGTATATGTTGTATTATTGTTAAAGTTTTAACTGTTAAAAAGAAATCTGTGGCAATTTTCAAAAGCTGTTGTGATACAGCATAAAGGTGGAATCCCTCTTGGGTAAATAATTGTTAAAGAAGCTGTTATAAAATTGTTTACAGTGATTTCTCATTATTTTGTTTATTGGTACATGCTTGGAAAATCATTGAAAGTTTCCTTCAGATTTAAAGTTGTGTAGCAAGTTACAACACCCTGCTGCCTTTGACTGATCTTGAAAAAGGTGATTAGGGTCAGGATACTTGGATGGGAGACCACCAGGAAATCCAAGATGACAAACTGCTTCCCCATGTGCCCCAAACAAAAAGATGTGACCATATAGTTATTGCATATGAACTCTGTTCAAAGGAAACTTTATTAGCAGGATAGGATTTCATCATTTTTAACAATATCATTATTTTTCTGCTTCACCTCTTCCTGATTCTGATCATTTCAATGATAAAATCTCATGTTTTGACTGCACACCAGACTTAAAACTTAATGCTTTCCACTAAAATAGGCTTTTATAATAAAAACTGTTTGCCAATCTACTGTATGTATAGGACTTAGATTTCTTTTTACGGCACTATAATTCACTGTCATTTGAAATATATGAATTTACTTTGTGCCACTGCATACACTAATACATTATTGCAACACTGTCACTTAGAAATTATTTTTGGTTTGAGGTGAAATCAATGTATACAGCCCTTTTAAAATGTCCAGAAAACTACTAATAAAAGACAGCAGGTTGTCCTCTTGTCATTCCAGGCACAAACTATCAAGCAATACCCATTCCTCAGATGACACTATATCTCCAAAAGCATTTTGCTATCTTAAGGTGACTGTCTCTTTTCCTTACTGTCTAAAGCAGTACATCTCAAAGAATAAACTATACTCTTTGAACACCACCCATTAAAATTCACAGTGGCGTCCCCAGATCTTATGCATATCTGTGATTAGCTTTCCAGTTATTTATCTGACTTTTGAAAATTTAAAGCCCATCCCTAGATGTTTGCAGGTTAATGTAGCGGTACTGAAGTTCTTCTGGCAAGCACAAATAACTCTTGCCACATGGAAGTGCCCAGAGCTGGCTTGATAAACATTTTTTTAATAAGAATTTTATTAAGTTTAAAGCAAAGATAAAAACTACAAAAAAGCAAAAAAAAACTACCAAAAAACCCCTTAAAAAGGCTTGATAAATGCTTTTGCAGTCTTAAGCAGCTTGGAAAAATAGTAGACGTGATTTCCTGCTATGGTTGGTGCAGATTTTTTTGTTTTTTGTTTTTTGCTTTTTGCTTTTTTGTTTTGTGTTTGTTTTTTATATTGATGGATTGCAAGTTTTGTACAATTTAGTCTAAACGATCTTTGTGTGGGTTCTTTTTTATTGTTATTATTGTGGCTAATTACATCTCTGTGCTGAAGTATTTATGCTTGTAGAAGATGGAGCACCCAATTTTTGACAATGCCTTTTATCCATTGCAGTTGCAATGCACTCCAAAAAACTGTGCTATAGGCTAGTGGTTTTTATTAGTTCCAAACTGTCATTGGATAAAACTCATTAATTTGCAAATTCTTCTATTTTTAGAAGTTATGCTATTTTCCTCAGAGATTTGTAGGCATCTGAAGCCTTTCTGAAGTGTTCTCTGAAGTGCCTAATATTCCATCTTTCATTGACATTAACATCATGGACTTCTTACAATCTTCTAGAATTTCATTCTGTATTTACACAAATACTAGAAGACACTAGTAGACATCAAAATGAATTAAAATTAGTCCATAAATCTAAAATCTAAACTTTATCACAGCCATTATGGCTGCACACTGCAGGTAAATAACACTGTGGCAGCTTTGGCAGAGAATCTAAGCCTTCAGGAGCTTAGCCAAGAATGAAGCAAACCAGAGTCAAAACTGTAAATGTCTTACAGATAAGCTTTTAAGATAGCAATCATATTGTGCAACAGTTCATGTCTAAGGCAGTTTCCTGTCACTTTCTTTGAATAATTACATTTTTCATTCCCCTTCATTTCTTGGTTTTCAACTTAGTCTTTTAGGCCCAAAGTAGCCTTTTCACATGTAGTGTCTTTTCCTCCTAAAAATGAGGATCTATAAACTATTTTACTTTTTACAGAGGTGTTGGAAGGTAATTTGTAATGGGCTATATTTTTAAAAGAATAAGCTATCCTTCTCAGATAAAATTTAGGGCATTGTTTGAATTCATGCAAGGAACCATAATGCTTGATCCTCTGAATATAAATTCTAGCCCTTGGAAGAAGATTTAAGACTAGGCTGTGCATATTTCAATCTATTGAATCAGATATGTAAGTTTAGAATCAGATTTGTGCATTGGCTTCCATGGCAATGTAAACATGAGTGAGCCTCTTTCTGTTTGATAGTAGATTCTATTTAACTGGCAGTGCTTGGCATCAATTTTTACAGGGGTCAGTTCTTATTAAGGCATTGCACATCATTTATTTAATTTCCTACTCAAATTATTAGCTCGGAATATTTCCACTTTGCCACTAGTTAGTCTGAGAACTGTAAAAACAGCTATACGTGGGCTTCCTCTGGAAAGGCCTCAGGGAATGTTCTTTTGCAATTGTAGAGATGTTATTTTGAAGAGATAACAATTTTAACATGAGTCATTAGAATATATGTGTGGGTGATAATGTGTATTTATGCAATTCATAGAGATTCCAGCAAAACTATTTTGGGATGTTTTACTGGCCATATTTTTTACTTATAATATGCAAACACATAAATTAATATGTGCAAGATAAAATAGGCAATAAAAAGAGACATATCAGACTCTACATTTTTTTTTTGTTCTGAATATTTCCACAATACACAAATATATATATATATTGTAGGAAATTAGATTTCCTAGGAAAGTGGTGGTCTAAAACAGAAGCAGTAATGTCTTTTCTTAATGGACATGGACAAATCTTGGACAAAGATTTCTGATCCCTAAATACAGTATAGGGCATGGTCAAAAGCACACTTAGTAAAGACTGTTCCCAAATTTGTTTATTCTATGGAATTATGTATACAACTCTGACAATAGATGGAAAGCATTATAAAACTAGAATAAAAATGTAAGATTAAATGTTATCCTTTCCATATTATTTCCTCTCACTGACTCTAAGAAGGAGAGATCACATTAGGTATCTCATTTTATTATTTGAACAAAGTTCATTGTAAGCAATGCACAAACTCTCTTGCACATCTTTTTTATATAAAATGATATTGTACAGATTCTGTGGGAATAAAAGATGAAGTGAAACTGAAAATTCTAGCTAAAATTAAATACTAACCTGTTTAGAATTTTGTCCTTTTTCAGGAATGGGGTGGAATTGAAGCACAGTGATTTTTCAGGACAATACTAAATAAAAATGTTTTAAACAAAAAGTTCTATTTCAATTTTATTTTAAATTAGTTACAAACAAGGTAGTTGAACAAGTTCAGTATATTTAGCTTTTATATATTCAGCCAACATATTATAAAAATACTGCTGATTTAATTTTGCCTCAGAAATACAACTGATACTATTTTGATTCTAGGGCATTTGGAGAATTCATAAAAGTTATTATTTAAGTACAGGATGTGATATAAGAATTCTTTGTAGATATGTCAGCTGTAGAACTTATGTTTCAGAGCAGTGCTTAGGAATTGAAATCAACTATGTAACTATGTTCAATAATTTTGTTTGTTTTGGAGTTGGAAACAAATACAAAATAAATTACAAGCTTGTGTATCAGATTGCAGATATTACAGTATTTTATAAGTCTAGTAAATAAATATATCTGTATTTTCACTAAAATACAGTATACAGCTGTCCTTTCACTTCTGTAATTTTCCATATTAATAATAATTTTGTGCCTTCTAGTCAGTGTTGACTCCTGGCAGCTGCCTGAACTAATCGCCAGAGTTTTCATGGCAAGGTTTTTCAGAAGTGGTTTGCCATTGCCTCCTTCCTAAGGCCAAGAGTGAGTGAGTGGCCCAAAGTCAGGCAGCTGCCTTTGTGCCTAAAGGCAGGACTAGAACTCACAGTCTCCAGTTTCTAGCCTGGTGCATTTAACTGCTACCCCAAACTGTCTCCATAATTTCCATATTGGTTTACATTAAAGTCATATAAAATTCCTGTTTTAAGATAAAACATGATTTTGAAATGGAATATTTACAGTTGTATGCATAAGAAATAGGTTAAGGGGTAAACATAATGGACTTATAAGTAAATAAATTTGATGATGGTGTGGACCAAAAAATGTCTACGTAGGGTGAAGCAAAATACCACTTTTTTTTTAATAAGAATTTTATTAGATTTCAGACAAAGGTAAAAACTACAGAAAAAAAAACTACAAAGAGAAAAAAAAACTAGAGAAGTATGGAAACAGGAGATTTTTTTAAAAAAAAAAGTTACAAAAAGAAGTGACTTCCGACTTTTAACAGCAAGGATATACAACAATCTTCCACAATCAATCCCTTACTCTATATTAAACCAAAATCACATTATTTCTATAAATCAATCCATTAACACGATATAAAAATCACTAAATACAATTGTTCCCTCCCCTTATGTTAAAAGAAGAACACACACACAGAGACAGTATGTCTGTGTGTGTGTGTGTGTGTGTGTGTGTGTGTGTGTGTATCTCTCCTAATCAACTCCCCCCTCAAGGATAACATTTATTTAATTATATCCTTCCTACTACTAATCTATCCTTGGGAGAAGAACAATGACAAATCTCAATAAAATAGTTAAGAGCAGAGTCATCACGCTGACAACAAAGGTCTGCATAGTTAAAGCAATGGTATTCCCAGTAGTAACATATGACTGCGAGAGCTGGACCATAAGGAAGGCTGAGAGAAGGAAGATCGATGCTTTTGAACTGTGGTGTTGGAGGAAAATTCTGAGAGTGCCTTGGACTGCAAGAAGGTCAAACCAGTCCATACTTCAAGAAATAGCCAGACTGCTCACTTGAGCAAATGATATTAAAGGCAAAACTAAAATACTTTGGCCACATAATGAGAATACAGGACACCCTGGAGAAGATGCTGATGCTAGGGAGAGTGGAGGGCAAAAGGAAGAGGGGCCGACCAAGGGCAAGATGGATGGATGATATTCTAGAGGTGACGGACTTGTCCCTGGGGGAGCTGGGGGTGTTGATGACCGACAGGAAGCTCTGGGGTGGGCTGGTCCATGAGGTCACGAAGAGTCGGAAGCAACTGAATGAATAAACAAAAAACAACTAATCTATACATTCCTGTCTACTATAATAAAGATCAAACTAAAAAAGCACATAAACTGTCTGCCATTGTAATTAATAATACAACAATTATAATAATCTTAATTGTATTACATCCAAAACCAAACATTTATTCTTTCTTTTTTTATACCTTAATAATCTTAATCCAAATCATTAAAGATAAATGAAATCAACCAGACCGTAAAAGCAATCCAGATAAATATTCTTAAACCCTTATCCCACTTCAAAATAAACCAGAGCATTTACATATCCCTACCAAGCACACACATCTTTTTTCATAACAACCCAACTGCCCCTGTCAAAAACTCTGACTTCTCTTCAGAAAACCTCCCATACATATTAACTCCTTATTTTCCATAAGTGTTCCATCAAAAAGTCAGTTTCACTTGTGGCTTGCAACTCGATCTTTCCCTTAAATTTCTTCAGCTCAACTATCCAATCATCATCCAGCATTTCAACAGAAAGCCCGATCTCACTGTTAGAAGAAACATTTCTATCACTGTTAAATTCTTCAGTTTCATCCACGACATCCCCAACCAGATGACATATTTTAAAATCTGGAAATAAAATAACCTAAATGCCTTGCATAAGAGCTTGGCAGGAATCAGAACACATCTGTTTAAAGTTTCGATTGAAGTCATTAAAAGGCTGATTGAAATTCTCCATGTCTCATGCAGTAGATTATGGCACCCCCTAGGAGCTTAACCAGCAAAAGTAGAAGGTAATAGAAAAATTCCAGAATGTGTTTACACAAGTGACAGTAAGGTAACAGACAGTTCCCAGGGAAAGTAGCAACAGAAAGCTGAAAGTTCAAAACAGCAGATTCAAAGTGTAGGGAAATGCTAATATCTTTAAGTTTAGTACAAGAATAATAACAGGGAGATGATTACATACTCTCAACCCTTCTTTGTATTTTGATGGAAAACAAAGCCTAAAACATTTTTAATTTTTTTTAAAAAAATCACAAAAATAACAATGAGCACCAAGAGAACCAGTTTCTCCTTGCTGAAGAAAGCCTCTCTTAGGATACACATACTTAAAAGAAAAATAAATTGGGTGATTTAGAAATGGGGTGGCCAGTCTTAATGTCCCTTTAAGGCTACAGTGCGCCTTAGAAATGATGACGCCCCAGCCTCCCGGCTGCTCTTACCAGTCGAACGTGAATGCTGTTTGTGATCTTCTGGCTGCAAGCAGCCATCCAAAGGATAGATGGGGTGCTTCTGAGTGTTTTCCTTTCTCCAGAAAAATGCTCCTGGGCTTCAGGAAAAACCTGCCTGAGCCAGAAAAACTTGCTGTGTTGTCAGTTCTGCCCACAGAGCCCACAGGCACAGCTATTCAGACTGCCAAGTCTTCACCAGAAGTCAAGCAAAATACCACTTTCAATAAGATGAGGATTTAGGATAAACACTTACTGTAGAAAACCTATTATTGAGTTTGTACTCTAATTAATGTGTGTATGAAGAGCAGAACCTCATTTTATATTCTCAGTTTTGAAAAAAATTGCATGCCAAAATTCTGTTCTTTGGATCATAGCTGTACAGACTGGAATAGTTATATATTGCAGAAGCCATTTTGAATTCAACATCATCTCTTTTAATAAGGTTGTGTACTTATTTGTACACAAATTGTTCTTTATTTGCTTATTCTTGTCCTGTTAATATTTACTTCAGTCTGTCACTCAGTTAAAATATACTATTGAGCTGTATTTCATTTCTCCAGCTAAATGTAAAAACACGTTTCACCTGAAGTAATTTGCTTTGAGTTGTAGTTTTAAAAAATGTTAAGTGATATTTCCAGTGATCCCCAAGCACACACATTACTGTTCAAGAGCCATGCTCTCTTCACAAGGCAACCCATAATCGTAGGTTGGAAAATTGCTATTATGGTAAGGTGCTGACATTACTCACTGCATGTGGGATGCCAGGGGGAGCCACAAACAAAACCAGACAGCTGGAAGGCTATTTAAAAATGTAATTAAATAGAACACTGAACAAGTGGATAGCTCTGCTTAAGACAACAATACTGATGACAAGTTATCTAAAATCTCACAGTCCATCCTCCTGGTTGTTTCTACAAGGGATGCTATGCAGCTAGAGCCAAAAAGGCATATTTAATAGTTTTCTTTAAAAAAAAAAATACATCTGCTTTATCCGATATTAATGAAAGAAGCCATATTGACTACATGAGTAATTAATGTAATCTGTTTGTCTTGGGAACTGATACAACAGTATTAAATTCTTTGTAGGTTTTCCCACTGTTTGATCTCAGACCATCAGGTTTTGAAAAAATATGAAAATTAGTTCATACACTTTATAAGGAAGACAATATTCCAATGAGATAAAGTACTTTGTATCCTTCTGTTACTAAAATCTCAAAGCTCTTTTTATACCTGGAGATATTTTATTTCATCCAGATCCAAAAGATTGTATTCATTTACTAAAAACTAAAGATTAAAAGCAGTGTTGATATATGCACAAATAAAACAAGGCCTTAAATAATTTAGGTTCATAACTGGAAAAATTAAGATTTATCAAAAGCCTGGCAAAATAAAAATGATGTGTTGTAGTCCTGTGTCTGACTTGCTAAGGGGAAATCTGATTTCTCTGCTGGCTGTTTCCATTCTGGGGGAAACTCAAAGAACAACAAAGTCAAAAAGAGGATATGATTAATGGCAGGACTATCCTTTATTTCCTTGGAGCTACTCCTAAATTTAAAGCAGCTTTGGCTGTAATTAAAAATGACAAGGATAATTGATATAAATGGTAGCCCTATTAATCTCTGAAACTGTAATGGTGTAATGTCTGTTTAGAATTTGGCAACATGTCCTACTTTTAGAGCCTTTGGCCACAGTTCTATATACGTTGTCTTCAGAAAATGGATATGCTGAGGTTTCACAAAACCTTCTTGCCAGGATTTATGCATTTTCCAGGATTATTGTGTTACTTGCCGGAGCCATGTCCTTCTATGGCTCTGATGAATGTTTAATGTCCTCCTCTCAGTGGTCTTTCTGCTGCTGATATCCTTAAAAAATTAAATCCTTGTGAATATACAAAGTAATTAGATCCATCTTTGTTGATATAGTGTGTGGTTCAGAACTGAGCTATTTACAATTTTTTTTGAATTCTTTACATGGTGCCACAAGGGTTTTGAGTCTAAATATCACAATACACATTTGAATTAGTATTTTAAAGAAAAATATATCAATATGTTTCCTTTTTTTCCACATTCATGTTTCATGACCATGAAAATAGCATTCCCTGCAACAGTTTCATAGCTTGATGTTTTTCTTGGTGCAAGAAAACTGACCCAGTCTGGAACCAAAACAGTCTAGCTTTATCATTCCATGCACTAATAACTTTTCAGTTGGATCAGCACAATCCACTCTACATGGGGCTACCTTGAAGATGTCCAGTGATATAACTGTTTTCAAGTGCATCTTGATAAATCAGACCTCGACCATACAGAATCATATTGTCCAGTCTTTCCTTTTCCTCTGGTTAACTGCTAATTCAAAGACTTCTGAAAAGTTTCATTAAGTCAATGTTGTGTTCCAACCAAGCAGGTATGGAGATATAAGTTGATTTTTTCCAATCTGATGGCCATTCTTGTGTTTTCCAAATTTGCTGGCATATAGCATGCATTACCTTTACAGCATCATCTCGCAAGATTTTGAACAGTTCAGCTGGGATGCCGTTCTTTCCTGCTGCCTTGTTATTAGCAATGCTTCTCAAGGCCCACTCAACCTCACTCTTCAGGATGTCTGGCTCTAGCTCACTGACCACACCGTCAAAGCTATCCCCAATATTGTTATCCTTCCTATACAGGTCTTCTGTATATTCTTGCCACCTTTTCTTGATCTCTTCTTCTTCTGTTAGGTCCTTGCCATCTTTGTTTTTGTTCATACCCATTTTTGCCTGGAATTTACCTCCAATGTTTCTAATTTTCTGGAAAAGGTCTCTTGTCCTTCCTATTCTATTGTCTTCTTCCACTTCCGCACATTGCTTGTTTAAAAATAATTCCTTGTCTCTTCTGGCTAACCTCTGGAATTTTGCATTTAATTGGGCATATCTCCCACTATCACTGTTGCCTTTTGCTTTCCTTCTTTCTTGGGCTACTTCTAGTGTCTCAGCAGACAGCCATTTCGCCTTCTTGGTTTTCTCTTTCTTTGGGATGTATTTTGTTGCCGCCTCCTGGACAATGTTGTGAACTTCTGTCCATAGTTCTTCTGGGACCCTATCTATTAAGTCCAGTCCCTTAAATCTATTCTTCACCTCCACTGCATATTCCTTAGGAATATTAGTGAGCTCATATCTAGCTGATCTGTGGGTCTTCCCTAATCTCTTTAGTCTGATCCTAAATTGTGCAAGAAGAAGTTCGTAATCTGAACTACAGTCAGCTCCAGGTCTTGTTTTTCCTGACTGTACAGATATCCGCCACCTTTGGCTGCAAAGGATGTAGTCAATCTGATTTCGGTGTTGTCCATCTGGTGAAGTCCATGTATAAAGCTGTCTCTTAGGTTGTTGGAAAAGAGTGTTTGTTGTGCAGAGTGAGTTGTCTTGGCAAAATTCTATCAGCCTATGTCCTGCTTCGTTTTGTTCTCCCAGGCCATGCTTACCTGTAATTCCAGGTGTCATTTGACTGCCCACCTTAGCATTCCAGTCTCCTGTGATGAAACCAACATCTCTTTTAGGTGTATTGTCCAGTAGGTGCTGCAGATCCTCATAGAACTGATCGACTTCAGCTTTTTCAGCATCTGTGGTTGGGGTGTATATTTGGATCACTGTGATGTTAGATGGCTTGCCCTGAATTCGAATTGAGATCATTCTATCATTTTTTGTATTGTATCCAAACACTGCTTTAGCCACTTTACGATTAATTATGAAGGCTACTCCATTTCTTCTGTGGTCCTCTTGTCCATAGTAGTAGATCTGGTGGTCATTTGATGTGAAGTGGCCCATTCCAGTCCATTTCAGTTCACTGTCTATCTTTAATCTTGACATCTCACCAATAACCACGGATTTGCCCTGGCTCATAGATCTTACATTCCAGATTCCAATGGTGTGTTGATCCTTAGAACATCAGATTCGCCGTTCACAACCAGCACCATTCCAGTTCACTATTCCAAACGTCTTACATATTGTCAAAAATATTTTTGAATTTTAAAAAATCATGATACATTCTCAGTTTAGTAAAGGCCTTTTCCAATGTACTCAATGCCTCCAGATATCAGGACTAATTAATGTAAATAATATACAGATAATGAAAAATGTTCCAAAAGGTCTTGTGGCTTAGTATATATTTTACACATAAACAAAACACTTGCAAACTTCCCCCAAATTTATAAAAATACTGAAAAATCATCACCATAAAAACTAGAGTTTAGAAATTCTAAAGGTCTGGTTATAAAAATAAATTTTAAGCCCCCTCGTAAAAGGGAATTGCTTGCTTCACCAGTTCATGTTGTTATATATATACAACAAAAGAACGTCTAGTTTTCTCTTAAAACTTTTTTTATTCTTATGTATCTTTTTTTTTTCTCAGTAATCAGGAATTACTACTGCATATCTTGACAACTAGGGTGTTTTCTCCAGAGTAAAGTTCAGGACTTTTGTTGGGTAGCAAAGGGAAGCCTTGCTGACATCTATCTGTGGCTGCTGTTCAGAAAAGTTCCAAAATCATACAAGTTTTCAGCTATTGTTCTCCAGAGCTTATATTTATTTTATGTATTGAGATAAATCTTCTAGAGTTTGGATGTTTAATAAATGATATGTATAGAAAAATTCTTTATGTCCAAAAATTACCAGAAGAAAAAAATATCCAACCATACTCTTAGTCAGAAATTAAACTCTGAATTATTTACAGATACAGTAAACAAAGGATACTGCATCTGGCTTCCATTTCAGTTTTAAATGGGATCTGGCATTTAACCATATCTTAAACTGGCAGGTGACTGAAAGGAGCATGTAGATTGTATTAGGCATTCACTTTCTCAATGATCCAACCATGTTCTGTTTTCCTTCTATTCAAGATCATCATGAGACAAAAAAGAATGAACAGAAATTCAAAAGAGCCATCACAGAACAGAAGAAACCAGACAGGCATTCCTTTGTATTACTTGAGCTCTTAGGCCTGACCTTCAAAAATCTAGACAAAAGTGTTAACATATTAAGGTTGTTACTTCAATGTATAAATTGAGGTCATTGAAATATATTTTCTGTTTTTGTTTGTGGGATGAAAGTTCTAATTAAAAATATGATAATCCTGAGAAATAATTCTGATCTTGGTATATTCAAACATTTTTCAAATTCCTTAAATATTTTACCTAAATCTTAACTCCTAATTTTTTCTCAAATTTTATTTATTATGTATAACTTAGGCTTGTTGACTGCTTCAGTTGTAGTTGACTTAAAGTAGCAAACATTCCATTTTGTAACAATGGTTAAAACAATATAAGAAATAACATTAACAATCAACAGCTTCATGTGCCACAAAAACATTCTCTCAAATAAAACAGACACCACTTCTGGTGACCCACTGTGCTTCACTCCCCAAAAGCTTCCTAATGTTAGAAAATTACAAAGCAAAATGTGTTTCTCAATATAATGTATTTAGTGTAAGCTAATATATTTTCTTGTATATCTAGCTTGGGAGACATGACATTGTCTATCACAGTGGCAAAACTAGTAATATGAAATAAGTATTAATATAAAATTAGATATGTAAAAGAGATAACATCAATTGATTAGTCTTATTGTCATAGATTATATGTGCAAAATAATTAACATAAAAAGCTAATTATGGTCTTTTGCTGTTACAATCTCATTAATACTAGCTTCCTGGTATAGCTACCTTAATATGTATTTGAAATCGTAAGACCACTGTGTGCATCATTTTTATCACATGTAATTAGTTTGGTCACTGTAGTGTGTTTTTTTTTAATAATATTTTTATTTTCTATTACTTGCTGAATATCATGAAATGAAAATCTGTGCATTTTCAATTTCAACTTCATGTATGATGAACAAATGCTATCACATTCAGACAAAAGCATGTGAATTTTTTTGATATCAGTGTAGTCTGTTCAACTTTTCTTCATGTATATAAGACCAGTTCTTTTTCAGCCTTTGCAATTCAGTTCCAAACATTTTGGAAGGAAGCCTAAATGACATTCTGTTTTATTATGAATGTCATTCTCCTTTGGAAAGTGAGACAACATACTATATATATTTCTAGGGTTATATCCTATTCAGAGAGGGAGAGACCAATTTGTCCAAATTTCATATTTTTTTCTTGGTTTAATGAAATTATGTTTCCAAAAACAGAAAATGTCTGTACACTAGTGTTAGTAGAGTAGATGACAAAAAAAAAAAAAAATAGAGATTCCTATAGATAGTGAGAAACCCAAAGATAAAGACATAGCTTTTGCTTTGGTTATTACTCATTTATATTATTTCCTGATATATTAGACAAGATTCGGTAATCATAAATGTAGTAGAATACAGTAAAATGAGAAAAGCAAGTACTGTTGGCCTCTAAGAGAAACATGTTCCATCTTTTTCATCTGGTAGTCCTAGCTATATCCTTTCTTGTATTCCTTCTTTTCAGCTTAACAGTGACTGTTTGTTTAAAGATTATATTTTCACTATGACAATTACTAAGCTGATTCAAGTAGCAATAACATTCCATTAAACATTTTAGTTAGAATAGAGATTAAAGATTACATAACTGCTGACTTCAAAGTGATATATTTTTTCATGATATCCAATGACTGTATATAGGACTGTTTCAATTGTTTTCCCTTCTTTCCATCTTGTACAAAAATTAATAATAATAATAACAAGATTAAATATTAAGTTAAAATAATAAGATTACAAGAATTGGTCAGCACCAGGGGGAAATGAACTGCATTTTTTTGGTTGAAACATCTGGCTGGTTTGCACCCACTCATTGCCAAACAGTTTAACAATATACTGCAAAGAGGTGAAATTGAAGGTTGGTTAACATCTGGCAAAACCTACCTGATAATGAAAGACCCAACAAAGGGGGCAGCAACAGGCAACTACAGGCCAATTACCTGCTTACCCACAACTTTCAAATTGCTAACTGATGTTGTACGTGATGTAGTCCAACAGCATCTAGTTGAAAACAAGTTTTTCCCATCTGAGCAGAAAGGAAACTGCCCAAACAACGGGGGAATAAAAGATCAGCTTCTAATTGACAAGATGATTTTGGAAAACTCCAAGAGAAGGAAGATAAACTTGAATGTAGCTTGGATTGTTTACAAAAAGGCATTTGACTCCCTGCCACATGACTGAATTATCAAGTGCCTAGAAACAACAGGAGCCAGTAGAAATATCAGAAGCTTTGTGCAGAGATCAATAGCACAATGGAAGACACAGCTGCTGGTCAAAGGTGATAGACTGGGAGAGGATAACATCAAGAGAGGAATCTTTCAATGAGACTCACTATCAATGACTGTTCGTCATTGCATTGATTCCTCTGTCAACAATACTGAACAAGTCAGGCCATCGCTATCAAACGTCAAAAACATCTGTGAAGCTATTCCACCTCCTTTACATGGACAATCTGAAGCTCTATGGAAAAACTCCATCTGAAATGGAATTGCTGCTCAACACTGTCCAAATATACAGCCAAAATATTGCAATGGAATTTGGACTGGACAAATGTGCCACTCTTACCATCAATAGGAGAAAAATAGTGAAAATAGAAGGAATCAAAATGCCCCATGGAAATAACATCAGGAGTCTAGATGAAGAAGATCACTACAAATACCTGGGCATCCTTCAGACTGACAACATCAAGCACACTGAAGTCTATAAGAAGGTTAGTAGTGAATACATAAGAAGAGTGAAGGAAGTCCAAACTCAGTGGTGGAAATACCATCAAGGCGATTAACACCTGGGCAATTCCAGTCATTGGATACACAGCTGGAATAGTGGACTGGACTCAAGCTGAAGTAGAAGCCCTGGACAGGAAGACCAGAAAAATAATGACAATGAATCATGCCCTTCATCCACGCAGCAACATTGACAGACTCTATTTACCAAGGAGCATAGGTGGGCATGGAATGTTGCAAATACACCAGACAGTTGAAGAAGAAAAACGGGCAATTGTTAAGAGCAAAAAGTTGAAGAAAGAGACAGGGGCTAATTCTGGGTACACAAGACCAAGCCTTAAGAACAAATGCATATAAAGCCAGAGTTGAGAAGACAGCAACAGACAGCAAATGCCATCTCTGCAAAGAAGCTGAAGAAACAGCAGACCACCTGGTTAGCTGTGGCAAGATCACACAGACTGATCACAAACAACAGCATGACAAATACCATAATAAATGGCATGACAAAGTAGCAACAATGGTGTATTGTCATATCTGCAAGAAATGCCCCTTGCCTGCAAGCAAGAACTGGTGAGACCACAAAATAGTAATAGAAAATGAAGAAGCTAAAGTGCTCTGGGATTTTAGAATTCAAACAGACAATCATTTGCCACACAACACCCCAGACTTAACAATTGTTGATAAGAAAGACAAAAAAGTCTGGATAGTGGACAATACCTGGAGACAGTAGAAGAGAAGAGAAAGAACTGGAGAAAATCATGAAATAGAAATATCTGCAAATAGAACACTGTGGCAAAAGGAAACAAAGGTAGTACCAATAGTAATAGGTGCCTTTGATACAATTCCAAAACATCTGGAGCACCACTTGAACACCAGTGGCATTGACAAAATCACCATCAGTCAATTGCAAAAGGCAGCTTTACTTGGAACAGCTTACATCCTGTGACGATACCATTAATATTATTAAACAACATCTGCCTATTCCAGGTCCTTGGGATGGACTCAATGGGTAGACAAAAATGCCAAACCCAGTCTAAACATCTGGCTGACTGTGTGACCTACCATAATAATAATTTATTAAACTTGTATGCCACCTGATGCTCAATTACTCTGAGTGGCTCACAACAATCAAACAAAGAAATTACAATCAAATCGATAAAAGATAAAGATAAAAGATGGCAAGTGCAATAAAGTGACAGGTCCCCCACTTCTTTGCCAAAAGCCTTCCTTGCTAGTACAATTTATAAATCATATCATTGGAATAACTTTTAAGTTATCTTTAAAATAAAATTGGGCTTTAACATGGAAAGAAAATCTACCAATGCTTTCTATTTCAGTTGTGACCATTAAAAGTCCCTCCTCTTTTTCAAATGAGCACTTTATTTCAGGATCTTAATGTTTAGTTGACAATTCAGCTTAATTTTCATTAAGTTAATTTTCTCATCAGCATTTGCACTGTCATAAGCTGATTGGGGGATTTTATCCTCCAGTTTGTAGACTTAATTGTCACACCTGTTAAGGGCCTTTGTGCTGCAACAATTCTGTGGGATTTAGTTAATTCTGCAAAGAACTCACTGCAATTGATTAGCACTGTATTTTATATTGCTTTAATAAAACTGTAGCAGTGATGTTTCATCAATCATTCTTGTGCTTCCAGATAATGACAGGCTGGTAAGAATTCACCAACAATGAGTACATTATATTAATTATTAGGAAGGAGGAAGCTTATGACCTCAAATTGCCAATATAGGCTTATATAGAAACATAACTTTTCTGATTTCTGAAGCTAAGAAATTCCAAGAAAAATCATTTTTAATATCAAAATTCCCTAGTACCAAAATGTAGATAATATAAATAAGAATAACATGGACTGTTTGGGGTCACACTGTCAATATTCATTAGCTAATTATAAAACCACACAGACAAAAATATGGTATCATCCACAGATTTTGACAGTGAATTAAGGAAAATACAGTAGGTATGTGAAGCACCCTAGAGGTTTGATGTTAATTTAATTATTGAAGAATAAATGGATGATATTAGGACCAAATCCTGCTGCTGCTCTTTTCAGTGACATCACATCACAGTAATGACTTCTTAATCAGAAAAGAAGGCTGAATCTTTTTATTTAAAGTAATAGTTGCATTTGGGATTTGAAAAGCATGTTGTGTAGGCATGCCATATCAGACCTGCAGAGCTTAATGATGGAGGGAGGATAGTAACAGCCACAAGAATAATCTAATTCTGTTCTATTTTATACAAATCTCCCTCAGAAGAGGGACTTCCTGCATTGCTCATATCAGCAACTATAGGGGGAAGGGTTACGTTTCTCAAAGTCTAATATAAGGTAACCTCATATACTCCATTCAAATTCTGAGTACAATTCATTCCCATCAATGGCAAGTCATTCTTCTTTCATTTGCACTTAACATCCAGTGTTTGTAGAGAATGGATAAAGAACTACAAATAATTTGGCACAAAGTTATTTCTGCATTCTATGACACAGTTTTATTTAAAATCCATGTTGGATTGTTTAGCAAACAATATTTTTTCATTTATTATACTAAAACTTTTTCAGTAAGAACACCACTTGGTCTGAATAAGATATTTACCTGTTCTTGTTCTTTTATACTGAATGTAGTCTAGTATCCAGTGGTTCACTAGAAACAGTTCAGGGAGATTTCAGGCAACCACCACGTGCATAGATAATCTTAGTCCTACCAGTGTGCCTTTGAGTGTGACAAACAAGTACTACCAGGTACTGATCAATTTTCCATTTATCTTTCCATATACCTGTTTGTATAATCTAATAGCACTAGTTCAAGTCATGAGCTTCATAGAGATGAATATTTTTCTTTATATGAGAAAAGTTAATACCACTGCCTTGATATGCATGATTTACCTATCTACCAACTAGTTCTTCTTTATCATTTTTGAAAACTCTCTAAAATAGGCATGAATTAAGTGGAAAATTGTGTTATAGAACATGCAGAATACAAATTAATATATCTTAGAAAAACCAAATGCAAATAGATTTAAACGAGTCCCATAGTAGCATTATATTTTAGATTTACTAAATACTAGATAAACTGAAGAGGGCCAGTGAGCTGTCATTTTCAAAATGAGCATATTTTATGTTTCATTTAGATATTTCATTGAGGAAAACAGAACATTTGAAACTGCAGGCAGTAAGATGCCTTAGGCAACCAAGCATATCAAAATAAAGCACATGGAGAGGCTTTTACTACTCTTGCTATTTAAATAACTATTTTTGTGAGCTTATTAGCTACTAGTGATCCCAAAGGAGAAATACAATTAAAACTTAATCATACCAAAAGCTGGGATTCTTCTGATTCAGCGAACTTGTAATCTTTTATATTTTAGCAGTTTACTTTAAACATCTTGGCTCCCAAAAGGAAAGACACAGGAATGAGTTTCATCTGGCTGTAGTATGTTTCCTTTGAACTTGCTTGGCATATATTACTTTCTCTGAGTCTTTCACTTGTTTACATGTTTTTATGTCTTTCAGGAATTCTGAGTGTCAGGACTTCTATTTTCTTACACAAAAGTGAAATATCTGCTGTGCCCTTTAAAGATCATGTTGCACATGTTCCCTGGGTATATTCACTTTTTCTATGCACTGTACACACAGGCTTTAGAGGTATGAAGCTGAATAATCTGAAGCAGCATCTTAAATGTCAACTAAAGAGTTAGAAATTGTCCCATGTTTGACACAAAAGTTGTCTCAGCATATCTATAATCTCTCCCTCCCTGCCTCCCTCTCTAATATATATTAATATGTAGGTGGTATTTTAAGTAGAGTATCTTTACTTCAAATATTAAGTTATTTTATTATTTAATAAATTAATATTAAATAAATACATACATAATTTAAGTTATTTTAGTTACCCACAGTTTTCCACATCACCAGAGAAGGATGATCTGTATGCATAGGCTGATTTTCAATATTGATTGAGATACCTAAAAATATGAAGAAATTTCTCCCCACCCCCACCTCCATAGTATACAAATGTTAAAATGTCCAGTAATTTTGCAAAGATTTGCCTGGCAAAATCTTTCACTTATTTCATTTGAAATGGGTCTGTCAGTGGGGTCTATCAATTAGGATTAACACACTACATAGAAACTATTATGATTACCATCAGTTTTCTTGGACAGCAAGTCATGAAACAAAACAAATTAATTTTTTTTCAGTATTTGGACATAGTTTCAAGCCTCCAGTAGGCAAAGTACTTATCAGATTACATATTGCAAATGCCCAGAAATCAGTGTCAGCCATACAGTCATTTTTATTGCGATGATGGTGCTTCATTTATCCCATATTTATAACATTATTTCTAATCAAATCTTTGGTATAGCTCCTATACAGTTTGGCCATATGATAGCTCTGCACCTTTGGAATCTAAACTTTTCAAAATTATCTTACAAACATTGTATTCAGTTTATTGCTAACAATCATTTACTGGAGCATGTGAAACCAAAGGGGAGACAAGTTAAACATTTTCAATTATTAAGGGTTTTTTTCCCCCCTTCTCTTTAGAAGTAGCTGTATTTATATTGGTTGACAGCTCTGACTTGATATGGAAAAGATATTTTGAGCCTAAATGCTTCATTGTGGCTTTTTACAGGAAACTCTGTTAGTGTTGGGATTTGAGCAGGTTAAGATAGTACTTAAACAGTAATATATGTATATGAAAGTAACATTTGACCAATACTGCTTCCCAAAAGATATACTTTGGAGAAGTCAGTCTTTTCGTTTTACTGTAGACTATAGAGATACGTAAATCACCATATGCTGCCAAAATATAGAAGAGCATTAACATTATCACTTAATGTTTCATTTGTTACCCATAACCGTATTATGAAAATTCAAGAAAATTTCATATGCAGCTTGGCTTTGTCTTTATGATGTGGGTGTTATTAAATCAACAGCTTCTTTTCTTTTATACTGCAATTTATAAATCTTGTTATTTTTAAGTTTATTTCTTACTGTCTGAAGAAATTAATTACTTCAAATGCTGTAATATTTTGTGTCATTGCCTGTATAACTCAGGACTAACATATCATCTTGGTGCATTTGTTTTTATTATTAGTTTATTGTCTTTATTGTTTTATTGTTAGTTTAACAGAGATTTTTATGGCAGATGACTATAGTAAAAAAAAAACTCATTCATTTTTTTTGCACAGCTTCAAGATTGAATGCTGGCTTTGTTATCACCTCCCACTAGTTCTAAATCTTTATATTTTGGCTCAAGACTTATTTGTGGAAAATTAGCTCTAGCCAACTATAGATACAGTTATTAGATCTTTTTATAGAGAAGATCTAATAATGGCTGGGGAATTCTGAGAGTTAAAGTCCACACATCTTAAAGTTACCAAGGTTGATAAACCCTGATCTAAATTGATCAGCCAGCTGAAAACTAGTAACACACTCAGAATAAATTCCATCCATCTTGAATTGATTAAAAAGAATCCTGAGAAATGCATATGTGATGTCCACCAATACAGAGTGCTTTAAGAAAGAATTTAGAGGAAACAGATATTACCCGCTGTCACTTAAAATTGTTATATGTTGTATCTCTTATAAGAATACCAATTCCTGAAAAATGAAAGTAGAAGAGAACTGTTGGGGCTTGTTACTTGTGGAAGTATAGGACTGGGTTATATATGCCTTTCAATTTCACACATTCATTCAAGGTATATTGCTTTGAATGCAGATTTAAGCAGCATGCCTCAGTGGCCATAAACAGATTTTGAGACAACAAATGTTTAAAGTTCAGTATGTGTTGCTAGAGATACTTCATTCCACTGACACTGGGCCTCCAGAAATAATACTGGATCAATAAAAACTCCTGAATACAATGTTTTAAGGGGAGATGATTGCAGTATATAAGGATCAGAGTTAATCTCTGACTTGTATCCAGTTTGCAGGTCTCTCACAGTCATTTTAACAAACAAACAAAATCACATATTTCATGCAAATGAAAGAAGTGCTTACATAGTGCTCGCAACACTTTTTGGGGTGAGCAGTGAATGGGAAATATATATCTGAAGTAATATGAAAATTTGCCAACAAAAATACCTTACTTTTACAATCTATGCACGTGTGGTAGATAATGATAAAGTCCTACTGAACTCTGTGAATTAACTTCCAACCAGAATATATGAGACTAAGCTATGTATCATTTCTGGATTTAATGATGGTATGAATGTTGTATAAACTATATACAATCAAGGGAAAAAATACAATTAAAATGACTCCAAGAAAATATTTTACCTTTAGTAATTTTAATCAGGGATACATTTCCATAAACACATTTTTCTGTAAACAATTTGCAAGAGAATGCATTTCATGCTGTTTTAACATGCTGAGACCAACTTTATTCTGATTCATTCTGGTCTTTTTAAAAGCACCAAAAGAGGAACCATTCTGTGCTTGCTGGAGGGCATCGTGTCACAAAGATTAGAAAACTATAAAAGATTGTATACTGTCTGATACTGGCCTTAAGACATTTAAAAATTAATTATTTTCAAATAACCCTTTTAGATCTTAAAAAAAGTCATAGAAAAAAATCTTAATACATATATAGATTTATATAGTTATAGCTTCTTTACATGCTGTAATTTTTTCCCCAATGATATGGATTCAGCAGTTATTTTGAAAGATTTGCAAATTATTCCGTCCAAGTTGCTCTGTTTTTGACCCAGATTTAAACCTGAGATGCAGTGAACTCATCTCACTGTCTTTCTGACACAGTGGTAATTTCCTTTTCTTTCTAATTAGTACAAGTCCCAGGAGGTAAAAAGTAAGGATTAATTCAAATACTTGCCTGAACCTCAGAGTCTCCTACTCTATATACTGCAGGATATACTTGCAATACTTTTTAGCTATTTGGACAAGATAGTTTAGCTATCTCAAACTATCTTGAGATAGTTTCCTATCCCATTATTTGAGAAGAAGGCTTTAATCCCAGAGAGCCCTGTAGTTAATTCCAGGAAGAGCTCTTGTGAAATATATTAGTGACTGCTTTTGTTGAGGGAAATTAGAAGTCTATGAATAATATTCATTTGGTGCAAGGCAGCAGAATATTATTTTATGTATTTTTAAGCCTATATTTGATGACCCTGTCCATTCTGTGCCCAGCATATATAACAAACTTAGAAATATATAGGCACATTAAACTGCTTTACAATATTGATCAGTTTTTCCCACTGTAATTTATTTGTCCTTTGGCTGGTAAGGGAAAGAACAGCAGCCAGAATCTTTTACATAAAAGAATGTTCCTATCTCTGAGCAGTAGCTCCACTTCAGTAACATTGATAGTGATTGAACTGACTTTTTGTTTTTCCCTTAAATGTTTCTACTTAACATACAACCATTGTGCCTATGGTTGTATAACTGTCCTGGTGGCAGTTTTTAGAATCTGTTATTAATACGCTTGTTTCCCTGAGAAATATTTATTACAAAATGTTCTGATTCTGTATTTATTCTGTATCGGGGAGATAATATGAGGAACTCTATGAAACTCCTTTTTTCCCCCCCTAGTAAGGGATATTACTGAAGTCAAAAATAACATTTGATTGAGGAAGGCTAGGGTATGAAGACAAGTTATGCCTGTGTTTCTGTATCCAGTTATGCAATTACTAAACCAAATCTATGCTTCTATGGAAAGAAAGTAATGATCAAAGGTTGAATAACACACTGATTTTGAGAACCACACTCTTCCATATTCTGTTAACCACTTCTTGTAAGAGTGCATCATCTGACTTATCCAAACAGAGGACTGGTTGCAAATTCCACTGTATGTGGAGATGGAAGAAGCCACTTAGAATAGTCTAGTCTCCTTTCCCATCTTCTGTTGATTAAGGCTTCAGTTGTAGGCATCTTGATTGAAAGCAACTAGATATTATGAAGGATTTTCTCCTTCTCTACAGTAATTTATTTCTGGATACAGAAAACTAATTAAGGAACCATAAGAAGGGACTCGTGAATATCAAAAGAGGTTTGAGGGGTTCTAAGTTTAAAGATTGTTGGTCCTACTAGCATTATCAAAATATTTTATTTTAACACCACCCAGAGTCCTCCCGTGTGGGGGAGATGGGTGGTGATAAAGTTTGATTGATAAATAAATAAATAAAATACAATTTTATCATTAAGCTTTACCTCCTCTTGATTATTCTGATACTGATATAAAGATGTGTTGATTTTCCTGAGTTTTCAAACCTATGAAAGTTTGATAAATTTACTTACAAAGCATATGTAATTGTTTTCAGCTCAGGACCTAGGATATATCTACCTGTAGTCCATATGAGACTACAGGTGTTTGGGGGGGGAGGGGGTTGTTCTGAGCTCCTGCTGATGAAAAATGCATGGATTACAGTGATCTAGTATTTCTTGAAAGCACTGTTGGAGGTTAACTATCACAGCTGTTAGTCAGGAGCCCCTTTCTGAAGCGATTCCATTGCTTCCATTCCATGTTTGTTGGTATCCAGGTCTCTAAGTATAAAAGTAGGACAGGCCATAGGACAATATTTTCTTTTTAGAAAAGCAACTTTAGAATTGTGATGGCCAACTTTCCCATCTGCTCTTCTTAACATTAGTGCATTGACCTTGGTATGAAAGAAGTTAGCTGCCAATTGTTAGGGGAGGGTAGGAATTTTGTCCATATTAATGATTGGCCTCATTTTTATCTTTATCATGTCACTGTTGAATACTTCTACTATAGAGTAGAAGTAATGGAAGTGTACGATAGAAGGCTTCCCAACCCGATGATAGTTTTTTTTCAAGAAATTTGGGAAATGTATTATATCAATTTACAGTTAGGTAGACTCATGTCCTGTTTAGGTGATAGACTCTGAATTAATTAATAACAATTCTTTATTAAGTTAATTTTACCTCAGTGGAAGGTCTAATAATAATTAACAGAAATTTATTATTTCAATTTTTGAAATTGAATTCAGTATGGAATTCTGAATAGGAAAAGAATTGATTCTATGTACAAGGTAATTAACTCTGAGGAAAACTGATTCTTAAAATTAAGGTATAAACAAAGAAAGTCATAGGCAACAGACAGAATACAATTGAGGAGTAAATGGATTGTTTGCACTGTACTATTTTACCAATTGGTTGAAGATTGTAGAAGCCGTTGACTCTGAGGCATTAAACAGGACGGTTCCGAGGGAGTAGAATTAACACAGAAGCTGAGGTAGAGGAATCTGGTGATCTGAGTATTTAACAAGATGAATCGATGGTAGAACTGGAGAATTGAGACAGACTAAGGTGAGGCGGTGACAGTGGCTTTTTGAAAGAATCAAAGGTAAGTATATGATGCTGGGGCGAAAGGTATAGATATAATTACAACAGGGCTGAATTCAGGAGCTGACAGTTGAATGATTATGTCAGAGGCTGACAGTTGAAGCCCCACTGCACAAAGTGTTCTAAGGCAGAGACACGGCAGTGACTGCTGAGGTAATTAAGTCCTTAAGGAAATGCGGAATTAGGAGCCAAGACAATTGGAGAGGCAGGCGGAAGAATGACAGGCTCTACAGGAAGATAGAGGTTATCAAGATCAAGGTTGCTTTCTGAATTCAAAGACAGCTCTGAACACGCTGAGGAGAAATTGTGAGGCTGTAGAGAGGAACGGTTGTCTCTGACAATTGGCTTTGGCTTCTGGCGCTCTTTATATCTTCAGCTTTCCCACCTTTTGCACGTAGGAGTCAATCGGGCTTCTCGTTGCTCGGCCGTCCTTGCCGCATGCCACTCTCGAGCGCTGATTGATGGTGGTGAACCCGGTTCACTTCCTGATTCCTTCAGCTCTTCTTCTTCTTCCCACTCAAGGCTTTTCTTTAATTGTAAGTCTTCTTCAGTTTTTTCCTCGGCTTGGCTTAGCTGTTTTTCCCGGCTGTCCCATTCATCCTCTGACTCAGTCTCTATTCTAACAACTCAGTATTCCCCCACTTCCTTGATTATCCCTGTATGTAGTCTGGTGGAATTGGTTAATAGATGCATCTGTCCAAAAGGTATGATTTTTGTTAACCTAACTAACCTATGCAATTATTGGTCCTCACATTAACCTTATTATCACACCAAAAAAAAAAGTCTGTGGGAGATTTTATCTGTGTTACAGAAAATGCTTAATTAAAAGGAAACTGAACTACTACGTAAGGTTGCATAAAGGTAATTTGTTCTGTCTCATAATTCCCTCTGATTTTGAGCAGAAGAAGCTTAACTACTATATTTTTCAGTTATATCAATGTTATCATTAAAAGTATGCTCAGCTTTCATCTCATTATTTGAAATTATGCAACCATTAACATAAGATAAAGCTATAATGTGAAATTATATATACATATTATCCTTAAACCATAATGGTGAAAAATCAAGATGGGAGATTCCTATTACGTATTTAAATCCTTATTGTAATGTCTTGTGCATTTTAAATGCATTAAGCCTATCACATGCTAATAAGAAAATGACATAATAATAACTCTAGACTTTATAATAGACTTTGCTGAACTATATTTTTCTTTCTATTAAAAATGGTGTCTTGCTTACTGTCACGTAATACTTCAGGTAGCATTTATCAGCTATTATCTTTATCATGATATCCTAACTAGAATGTGGACTTGGAAGATGTTTTTATATCTATATAAATACAGATACTAATCACAAAACTAGATGCTATCTTTCAGCCCCAGTAAATTGTTACATACTGTTTCATTGACTTTCCATCTGTTCCTTTATGGATGTGTAAATAGTTAATCATTCAATCTATTACACTTAACAAGTAAACATTTTTTTTGTCTTCTGGGAAATTAAATATGACACTAGCAATGGTCTGCAAATGCTCCTTGTCATTATATTTGGGCTTTGCTTTCTGAATTATTGGTTTGTTTTGATGAAAATAAAACTTTTTTGCTTACCAAAGGCTGTGGCTAACAAGACCAGTTTTGAAAACCCTTGTTTCCTGCATTTTAAAAATAGTTTCATTATTAATTCTGAGTACTCCTAAACAATCATTGTGATAACCAATGCAATTATAAACTTATAATATAGTTAAATTTATTTATTTATTGATTGATTATATTGTTACGATTTTATCAAATCTTAACCTGTTTTATTGTGAACCGCCCAGAGTCCCCCCTATGAGGGAGATGGGCGGTGATAAAAAATATGATAAACAAATAAATACATAAACACATTTTCTTGTTTATTAATAGGCTCTAAATGGGGAATGAAATTATTAGGTAAAACTGGCTGAATATTGTTCTATTTTTTAATACATAAATGAGAAGTGATGGATAAAATGTGTGCTTTTGTTTAGTGCAACCTACCATATTGCACTGTATCAAATAAGTTGGATCATTTTTAACAGAAAATGTTTGTGGGATATTTTTAAAAGTTCAAACTTTACTGTTATTTGAGGATACTATTAGTCCTACACTAGCTTGGTATAGGAGATATTTATCTTATTGCTTCAGGCCATAAAGTAATTGCTATCTGAAGTTGAGAAGGAATTCCTTCTCTCTCGCATATGGTGTACCTCTGAAAAATATGTTACAGGCTTTTTCAAGTTCCTACAAAGTACGGGTTATAGGTCATTGCTAGAAGCAGGATAACAGCTGGATGTGCTTGGCCAGCATTATGTTCAAAAAGCCGCCTCTTAAATTCTTAGACAAATTTAGCACACAAACCTCTCAAGGAGTGTAGAAGAAGAGTTGCAAAGATGATCCATACAACTTATTTATCCAATAATACAATTTGATCTCTATGGGGAAATACTGCAACTGAGCTTTGAGCTTTTCTTCCCTATTTTTCTTCCCATCTGAGGTGGGTGAGAAAAGAGATAAGATGCTCTATTTCCATTTTAAATTAACTACAGTGTGGCATTTTGATCAAAGCCTAAACTGCTTGGTGATTTTAATTGTGGATTGTTGAAACAGCTTCTTAAATTATGATTCAATATTATCCTAACTGAATAAACAGTAGATGCAAAAGCCATTATACAAGATTTGTATAAAGCAGGATGCAAAACTTTACTCAGTTTAATACAGAGTATTAAATTTAATACAACAAGTGAGAGGATTCAATTTACTATCAATTGCCATGCCTTTCAAGTAGTTATAAGACAGCCATGACCCCACCCTCACCCCCCAAAAATCCATTTACAGAAAGAGATCTGGGCTACATAATTTGGTAACAAATCATAACTTTCCTCATCAAAATGTAGATGGTAGGAAGTCAGTGCCTTAAGAAGTTTTTCTTGCACAGATATAAGAGACAATGAAGAAAGAAATGAAGCAGATCTTCAATATGGTGACCTGTTCAATTTATATTTTGCTATATATGGGTAACAATGTACATGGAGGAAGACAGGGCAGAAGGAGAAAAGAAGATGTGACAATACTAGCATTGTGCTAAGATAATGTAAAACAGACCAGATCTAGAAAACCTCATACCATTTCAGGCAATGCATGTATGAGAAAGCAATTATAGGTCATGTGAAGAGAACAGTGCAAGGAACAAGATGTTAAGAACCATGGCCCACAGTTGGTAAAGTCCAGGAGTAATAGAAAGCTTCAGGCTCTAACATGAGTTAGCCAGAAAGAAAGCAGTGTGAACTAAGCTAAACTCCCTCCCCAGGAAACTGACAAACCTTTTGCCTACCTTGCATGTTCCTGGTAAGATGACTGGATCAATGAGGTATTTTAATAACTGAACGCTGAACACACAAAATGGCAAAATCATGTGTCTCCCAAAAACTGGAAACCTGGAAAAGAGGTGGTTTAAAAAGAAAAAAAAACAAAAACGTACAGTACCAATCATTGGAATGTGAGGGAAATAGTGGTAGGAAACTCATCAGATGTGGGCTCCAACTAAAGCTTAACTGTATGTCTGGATATTTGGGCACCCTCTTTGTTTCTGTCTTGCCCTTACTCCTGCACCACCTTGCAAGGAACCATGAGAGAGATGCTACCCTGTTTCCTGTGCTATTTAACATCTTTGTGAAACCAATGGAAGAGGTCATGTCAGGTTGGGATGAGGCATCACCAATACCCTGATGTTACCCAATTCTACACCACCACCATGTAATGGTTGCCTATTCTAAAACACTGTCAGACTCATGAACAGGAATTCAAAGATATCTGATTTATTAAAGAATAGTATGCAGGATCACAGAGAAAGCTGAGAATGATGAAAGCGTGCCAAATTCAAACTAAAAACACTCAGTGCAAATGAAATCCCTCCCCCCGTAGAATCTTCTCAAGTTCACAATCCCAGGTGCTCCTAACAGTTTCTGATGGTCTGCAGGAAAAGGCCTTGAACAGATAACGTAACCCAAACACATTCCATTGTAATGAATTCAGATACAGAGCTTGGTATAAGGTTTCACAGCAGCTCCCTCCCAAACAGAAACGCGCATCAGCGCCATGGCATGTGAAACGTTACGATGTATAAACTACATTGAAACAGTGAACATGACAGACCATAGGTCAGGATACTGTGAGGTCCTGATTCAGTGCCTGAATACTATGATGGATTGAGTCATCAAAACCCTGCAATCTGGCTTGATTCCAGGTCTAAGGCTAAATGTAGATGGGGCCACACTTACTTGAAGGTTCCTACTCAAGTAACAGGTAGAGGCTTTGGCTTGGGGGTCCTTTGCCCAGCTGGCTGCTTCATCAAATGTGGGCCTTTTTTGATTGGGGAGCCCTTAAACCTGTGAATTTCACCATTACCACCTCAAACTTAAATTACTGTAATGTCCTTTACATGGGACTGCCCTGGGAAATAACTCAGAAGTTACAATTGGGTCAAAGTTAAGTGGGAGTAGTAGATTCAGCAACATTACATGAACTCCAATTACTGAATTGGTTACTAATAAGTTTCTGGACCCAATTCAAGCTGCTGGTTTTACCCTGAGCTATGTGGCTCACCACCCAAGTACCTATAGGATTATCTCTCTCAATTAGAATTAGTTCATCCTTGGGGTTCATCCCAAGAAGATCTGATGAATGTTGCCATAACATGTGAGGGGAAAAGAATGGGGCCCACAAAGAGACCCAGAGAGTGGCAAGTCTGTCAATTTGTACCGGCTGGGCAGTCCCTCAGATAACTACCCTATATCAATTAGGACTTTATACAGTAGATGGTAGCCAACACTTGAATCACACCTGAAAATATACTGGCAATCAGTGCAGCTAGCAAAGCAGAGGTGTCACTTGGGCATACCAAGGCATGTCCATCACTGCCCATGTTGCTGCATTTTCTACCAGTTAAAGCTTCCAGGCAGTCTTTAAGCACAGCCCCATGTAGACTGCATGGCAGTCTTTTTGCAAACAAAGGGACTTGTTTACCATTTGAGATTAACCGATTGTGAATTCTAAAGTCAAAGTAGAGCCACAAGACAGTGTTTTGTCAGCAAATGCTACAGGTAATGGCCATTATGTAGTCTGTTTTGAGAAACTAATAAATGTCAAAAGAAGTCAAAGTAGCTGTGTTATATGAGTGGGCTTCTGCCCAATTTGTAATATGGGAGTGAATGTTGAGTATGTCAGGAAAAACATACAAATAAGTTGAATGCAGCTGGAATTGAGTACTTAAGAAGTGTGTCAGGTGGACTTCTGGTGGAAATATGGCAGTCTGAACAGCTGTGCCCGCAAGCTCCAAGGGCAGATCTGACAACGCAGCTTTTTTTATGGGCTCAGGCAAGCTTTTCCTGAAGCCCTAGAGCGTTTTCATGGACAGAAAATGCTTGGAATCATTCCAACTGTCCTCCAGAACGGTGTCTTGCAGCCACAGGATTGTGAACAGCACTGGCACTAATCCGTTAAGAGACACTGGAAGGCTGGGACATCACCATTTCCAAACTGTGCTGTAACCTTAAAGGGACACTAAGACCAGCCACCCCATTTCTAAATTACCTAATATTTATATTTATATTTTTATTTATTTATATGTATGTATGTATGTTTAATTACCCTAAGAGAGGCTTTCTACAGCAAGGAGAAGCAAACTCTCTTGGTGCCTATCATTATTTCTGGATTAATTTTTAAAAATATTGTAAAGCTTTGGCTTGTTTTCGCATTTAAATACTATGGAGGACTGAGAATAAATAATTGTCTCCCTGTTATTATTTTTGTATTGAATTTGAAGGATTTAATATTTCCCTACATGTTGAGCCTGCTGTTTTGAATCTTCAGTGTTCTGTCACCACTTTCCCTGGGAGCTGCTTGTTAGCATACTTTCTCTTATGTCAACAATTTTCAGAAATTCTCCATTAACTCATTAACTCCTACTGTTGCTATTCAAGTATCTAGGGGGCACCATAATCTACAACCTGAAACATGGAGGATTTCAAGGAAACTTTCTCGGAGTTCTTTTCTGAGCTTTGTTGTGCATTTAAACAGATCTTTTGTGTTGCCTGTCAAGCTATTCTTCAAGATATTCAGGACTTTGCAGAAAATATCAGCTTTAAAATGTGTCCTCTGGCTAAGAATGTTGTGGAAGAAGATGAAGATTTTAACAAAGATAGAGATGTGTATACTGACAGCAAGATTGATGCCTTTGTTGAAATGTCAGGCAACAATTACATTTTGGTGTTGAAGGGGTTAAAGGGACAGTTGGACTTGCAAATTACAAATGGATTTGTTTTTTGATGGAATGTTATGGGAAAGAAGAGGCTGTGTTCTGTGGGAGGTTTTTTGCTGAGAAGTCTGAGTTTCTAAGGGGGGCAGTTGGGCTGTTTGATCTCTGTATGAAAAATGCCTTATGTATAATATGCAGATATGTAAATACTCTGGTATACTTTCAAGTGGAGTAAAGAATTAAGAATGTTTCTTTGGATTGATATTAAGGCTTGTATTATTTCATTTTTCTTTAATGATTTAGATTAAGACTTACTGGATTGCTTTTAAGGTTTGATTTTTAAGATTTATAAGATATAATAATTCCTTGGTTTTAGGTTTAATAGGGTTAGGATTGTTATAGTATTATTAATTATAAAAGTACACAATTTAAATGTTTTTTTAATCTGATTTTTATTATAGTGGATAGTAATATATAGAATAGTGGTAGGAAGGAAATAAATAGATGTTGGTTTTCAGGGGGGAGTTGATTTGGAGGTTTATATATTTCTTTTTCTTTTAATATAAAGGGAAGGAGCAGTTGTTTTTAGTGATTTTTATAATGTGCTAATGGAATGATTTTTAGAAATAATGTGATTTCGGTTTGATATAGAGCAAGGGATTGATTATGGAAATTGCTATATATTCTTATTGTTGAAAGTCGGAAGTCACCTCTTTATGTAATCTTCAAAAATTCTTTTTTCTTGTGTTTCGCACTCTATGTTTTTTATTTTTGCAGTTGTTTTTATTTTGTAGTTTTTAATCTTTGTTTCAAACTTAATAAAAATTCTTATCAAGAAAAAGAAAAAAGAAAAGAAGTGTATCAGGCAATAATGCTGTAATTTTTCTATTGATCAGCGTCTTTTGCCAGCCTCAATAGCACTCGTTTTGTGGAGATGTATTTAGATTATTCTGGTCAAATGTTAGAATTTTATTTCATTATTAAATGTAGTTTCTGAATAGCATATTGTGGTAATGTTGAACTGTTTTATACTGAAGAGAAAAGAAGCATTTGCATCTGGCAACCACACCTTGAGTCATTCTAGACTTTAGAGTCACAGTATGGTGCATTAATTTCTCAGTTTGTAATTTGCCAGCTGCATTTAATGGAACCAATTTTCATTACATCTGTTCTGTGGTTCAAAGAGTTGTTTTAGTTGCCAAAGGGGGCCAGCTTCAGAGAGGGTGCTAATACTTCTCTTGAAGTAATAGATAACTGGGGGGGGGGGGAAAGCAAACATATTATTTTTACTTAAGTAAGCTCTATAGTCATGATTTACCACTGTAAGATTCTAAATTAGAAGTGTTGTAAAATCCGTGCCCTGGAAATATATATTGACTGTATGTCATTTTAGTACATAATAACTAGTGATTTGAAAAGACAAACAATGTGAAATATATTTATTCTTCTAGCAAACTATCAGTGTTAAGGAATACTGAAGTATTTATAAAGAAATATATGTAGGAGAAAGGTCATATACCTAAACATTTCATGAATTTTGGTGCTATATTATAGAACAGACCAGATTTGCCATAGGAACTCTTATACCTTGTGCATACATTTAATTCTCATAAAATCTGTAATAATTGTATAAATGCAAGGTCCCAAAATGACAGCCACTTTCAATAAAAGAAAAAGGGGTTTTCTCATGGGCCACAGAAAATTTGAAATGTTCTACTACACTTTGAAGCTCTTAAGCATCAGCCATGTGAGAATTATAAAGCATTAATCCTGAAAAGTTTTCACCTGACAATCATGAAATAGTATACCTATGTGTAAAGTGACTCAATTTTACTTCCTCAGGCAATGTCTTTTTAAAAGAAGCTTCAGAAATGCTATGCATCATGTCAAATTGAAAATATGATCTTGGAATGGCTAAATCTTTTTGAAATCGCTGAAGTCTATATTATAACTGTATTTATGTGAAAAGTTTCAATGACATTTTTTAAGAACAACAACAGGACTTCCTATATTGCAGATTATATTTTAGCTGGTTTGACTGCTTAAGCTATCCTTAACAATTAAATTAAATCAAATGGTTAATATTGCTCTATCCCTTAAACAATGAAGCAGTAGCAGTAATAGTTCAGGAACATTTCCATTAACAGCTGCATTGGGGAAATAAAAAGGATTTGAGCAAAACATTTTTGCTCAAGACCTCCAAAAGATTAGGTAGTAAAACTTTCCAGCTATTCTACCATATTCTCAATTATTGAGAAAGATAATATTAATTTTAGAGTTGAAGGAATGCAACTACAATATTCCTCACAGATTATACCCCTCCAAACTCTTCTTAAAATGTCCAGTGGAAAGAAATCCAAATACCTTCTGAGGCAGTCCTTTCCACTGTTACAGACTTTTGCCACTAAGGTCATAAGAACAATAAAGTGGGAGGAAGAAGTCTTCCATTTGCAGAAAAATGTTTGTTTTGTGCTTTGGATTCCATTTGGTTTGCTGTGCACAAACTGAATCAGGAAAGCCAATTTTTGCTTATTTAAGCAGATTAAATGCATGGCAAAAATGATCAGTTATCTTTGGCTTTGTTCATCAAGGTAGTTGAATAATAAGATTAGAAGGTAATTGAAACTAAAAATAAAGAATGAAACTAATGTGAAGTTGTCCAAATTTGAAGTAATTTTTAAAATAAATTGTGATCTCCCAGGGAACCCTTAGTGACCTCTCCTCCCCCTAGGGTTCCACAAAACCCTGCCTTAATGAGAAAATTGTGCTGGTAAGATGTAAATATCTGTGTGCTAGAGTTGAGAAATATACTAAAAGGGTAATTGCGGGGGTGGGGGGCTTTGATCCAGTAAACATATGCAAGGGTTGTTAAAATGCATTCTGTCTTCTGTACTTTGCTTAAAACTGGTTGGCGCAAGATATACTGTATAATCCCAACATTACTTACAGATAAATATCCCTTCATTGGAATTTGTTTTTTCAAAGAACACATTGACTGTAATCTGTGTCTGATAAGTGATCTGTTCTCCAAATTTTGTACCCAGCAAACTCTATTAATATAGAAACTGCCAATCCAGTACCCAGTATCAATTTCATCTCTTTTGATATACCCACAGCTATAATTTTCTCTGCATATGAAATAAAACCAGTATTGTCAATATTAAAAATAGTTACATCTGGTAGCATAACTACACACGTTTGCAGTTAAATTATTACTATGACATACTTTAACAAGGTATCCAATCTTTTACCACTCTTTGCATTGGGCCATCCTTGTAGGGAATCCTATATAATTTGCCACTTGCTGAAATCTATAACAAAAGCAAACTCTTCAAACTTAACTTTGTTAAACCAATCTATTTCTTCTTTCTTCTGAACTCCCCTGTGGCTTCACCATGAAACTTCATTCACACACACAAACACACGCACACCCATATACATATATATGTATTTCTACAATTTGTACTTCATTCTCCTTATCCTGCCTCATACTTGTAGGTTCTGCCATAACTGTCTCATTTTGTGTTGCAATCAGAATAGCTTTCTCCAAAATAAAGTCTGTCTCTAACAACAAATTTTCCTAGATATGAAACATAAATGTTTCCTAACAAGCTGGTCTCATTTACCATTATTCCAAGGTTAGATAGTCTCATCAGATCTGTCAAACCAGCAATATATGATAGTATGGATTTTCTACTGTCCTGTTTTTGCTGGTAGAATTTATGATTTTACCTACCACATTTACTTGTTGCACAAACAAAGGCTGCTGATGAAGTTGCATATTAATTGACTGTGGGAGGCTAGTTATAAAATATAAGCTGTCCTTCCATTCCCAAACAATGTGCATTTTCTTTTTCCCAAAATTTCTTGATCATTATTGCCAGTGAATAGTTCTCAGGCATCTGAATCCCAACAAGAAATGCAACTGGTGACTCAACTGAGCATTAAAGAATAGGTAGAAAGGTAGGTTCATTGCAAAAGAAGCATTCTGCCTTCATCTTCAATATATTATATCTTCCAGACAGTTATAAAGTACTCAGAAATGTTTAATAGAAACAGCATCTACATCCAGCCTAAATCTTCCTCTTTGTAGCTACTTCCTTCTTCCCATTGGCTTACCTTCCCACGCCCCTTAAAGTCACTTTAAAACTATTTAAAGTATAATACACCACAGTTGGGCAGTGACTGATCCCCCCCATCCTGCCTGGCAGCATCCCTTCCTGAGTTGACCAACTTGATCTTTGGGCTTGTGATTGAGTCCCCCCGACTGTTAGTGCTGGGGGATTTCATCCTCCATGTGTTGGGGGTTAGGCTGCATGGGAGGTCATGGCCTGCAGGACAGCCATAGTTTTATCCCAAGTCTTTATGGGCCGAACACAAATTGAAGGAGCATGTATTATATCTAGTTGCTACCTTAGAAGAGTTGAAATGTAAACTGATAGTGGAGGATATCATTTAGATTTTTACTCATCAACAATTTGTAAAGATATGGAGCAGATTCAGAGAGAATTCAGCATCTTGGACTCATCAAAATAAGAGCAAAGTGCTATTGCTTGTTAGCATACTTCTCAGCCTTTCCTGTACACAATGGAGTTATTGAACCTACTTTTTCATTCTGACCCCACCTAAATGGGATTAGTTGGATCAAATACGCTTCCATATACAGGACGTCAACTAGCATTAGGCAATTCTCCTGCGGGTTTTAATTATCATTCAAAGTATGAAAGAGAATGAGCCTTAGAAATTATTTTCAAAGAGACGCATTTTGCATTTTCACAGACGGAATGTCTGAATGTCTTGTCTTTCAATGTACAATCAACTTTCTACTGGTCTGTAGCCTACCTGGCTTCCTGTCCCCTAAAGGAGAGTCCTATCCTTGGGAAACCAAACTAGTGTCAGAAGAAGAAGAAAAGGCTTCTTTGAGTTGAGATAAACTTCATGGACACATCTGTATAGCTTTCTTGGCCATAATATGGAAGTAGTTTGCTACTGTTATCTTTGGGAGGTTAGTAAATACAGATCTGGTATTCCCGAGAAGCCTCCTAGCCAATTATTAACCAGGCTTACTTTTGTTTTTCAGTACCTAGGGCAAGTCAGGTGCTGCCACCGGTTGAGGCAAAATCAACACAAACGGGGAAAATAATTAGCTCAAGAACACCAACAAACCTTTAGCTTAACATATAAATGTCTTTATTTTAACTTTGTTATTACACAGAAGATATACATCAGTTAGTACTTTATTCATGATGAAGTTAAAGTACATGAGATGCTAATTGTTTGAACATTGCCATCGGTTTTCTTTTGCCTCTAGCTCCCTTGGCAGGCTTTTGATGAAATGCATTGGGTAAGACATGAGTGTGTGGCCGCATACATATAAAAACCATTTTGACCAAACTCAGTAACACAGAGATACAGCATGAAGAAAAGAATGCATAAAATATGCCCCTTATTTTCATTCCTGGTCTTAAGTTACGTTTGTGAAGTAAAATCAGCATGCTCCACATAATTTGCTTAACACATGGCAACGGTATGCATTTTTCTTATATATACACAGAAATCTATTTTTTTAATAAGCTTTGCCTGCCTTTCAGATTCTTTACATTTCATCATTCAGAGCTGAATGATACAAAGAGCTATTACACTAAAGTAGCTAGTGTGTCAGGCTACTCAAAGTAGGGACACTTAAGTTTAAAATTCTAGTCCATAAACTCAGTGGGTGGCCACAAGCCAATCATGCTTACTCAGACCGCTTTACTGAATTGTTATGAATGTAAATTGAGAGATTGAAAACTCTGTTTCTTGGAGAAAATATAAAATATTAATGTAAGAAATGGCCATATTCTATTTAAAACTCAGTATATATACCAAGGGTATTTGCAGGGATGATGTCCTGACAAGCAGGAACCACACCAAGATGAGGAATAAGTCTCTAGTGTTTTATTACTGCTACAGTAGACAGAAAATCCTACCAAACTGAAGAAGTGTGAGAAAACCCATACAGATAAACCCCAAAAGTCAAGGCGGGTCTGTTCTGTGTCTCTTTGAATGACAGCTCAAATTCTCTCTACTACGCATGCGTTTTCCCCCCTGGATAGGGGCCCCCTCCTGCTCACCATCAGTGTTCATGACAGGTGGTAAAAAAAAGTCAAGATGGTGACTGTGATTGTGGGATTAAAATTCCACCTTTTTTATATGTGTCACATGTGGCGCATAAAAGGGTGGGACTTCCATTGCAGTTGTGGCCACATTTTGATTTTTGACCCACCCACCACATTTATCCCATGAATGTAGGATTTCCCAATGTTACTATACTTTAATATTTTTCACCAAGCTTCCCAGAACAAAGAAAGGAAGATAGTTTTGAGGTTGAGAAATCATTCACTTTATAAAAATAACCCTTGTACCTTTGGGATATGGAAATATTTTCATACATTTCATTCCCAGCTACATTTTGGAAAAACAGCACTTGAGCTATATGACTTCAGTGGTTTTTCTTCCCTAAATGAAGCTACCTTCTCCTTACTACTATCACTATTTCATAATTCTTGCTTGTTCCTATTCCAAGGGAAAAAAGGTGCCGTTTCATATATATATTTTACTGTCTTCTCTCCAGATTCATATGCTCAAAACAGGCAAATGAAGAAAAAGAGCCTGTCTTTGCATATACTAAGCCATAGTTTATTGAATAAACCATAGTTAGATGGTGTTTTACCACATACTAGGCTAATACCCATCACTTACATAGCACTGAAGTCACAGAATAAGCTAAGCAAAAACCAAGCAAACTACACTGTTATTTACTTCAATGGGTAAACTTAGAAAAAGCAAATGGTAGCAGAGGCAGATTGGTGTATCACTATCTGCTAGAGGTGGTCTCTAAAATTGTTAATTGGGTAATCTGTAAAAGCTGTACACATTTAAATCACTTTCACATATCAAAGTAAATTATTTAAAATACTTTTGAATATATTGTGCATTAGATATGTATTCACATATAAATACTGAGTAATACTGGTGAACATGCAGGTGCATTTGTTTAATGTTGGATTCAGTCCTTCTAATGTACAACATAGGCAAATCTTGCAAAATAGGTTTCTTGATGTTTATTTCTCTTGGTAAGTATATCAATTCACTTCTCTTAGTAAGTATATTAATTATATACTTTGAGTTATATTACTTCAAAATAAAAGCTTAAGGTGTTTTTCTTCTGCCTATTGACTTAACTATTTCTGAGGTCTGAGTTATTTCAGATCAGTTCATTTCACAAGCCAAGTGATTCTGCAAAAATTTACTTACGAGTATTTTCATTCTGAGTATTGTAGTAGTGACTGAGTGAGTTGGCCTGTGTAAATCAAATGAAATCCAGTTGGAATCATTGATTCCATTCAGAAAATCAGTGTGATCCAATATTGACTTTTGAACCCAATAGTCAAATCAGGTCAATTCAATTGATTTCAAAACTGGTATGAAAAAAAAAATGAATGCACAGAAGTGTCTAAATAATTTGAATTGCTACATGCTGACTGATTTGATGTGAAAAAATGATTTAGAGACATGAGTTTTTTTCTTTCAAGAACATACCCTTTCTTGTTATCCACAATTTGTCTTTATCCAGATATTTATATTTCTGCTTCACATTATTTCTTTTGATCGGAACACAAAAAGAGAATCATGATTCTTGGATGTTTTCATGGTAATAACTTTTATTTTATTTTAGTGTTCCTTTAGGAATACCGATGTATTAGTTTTTCTTAAAGATCTGAAGAGGCCATTAAATCTCCAAGTTGAACTTGTGCCAGTTTATTTAAAGGGCATCTGCCTGAAATTATGCTCCTTGCTTTCTCTCTCTCTCTCTCTCTTCATAAATATAACCTGTACCCTTAATAGTTACACTTTTTGTAAGATGATTTTCATAGAAAACAGATACAGTAGTAAAGCAGAATTCCATCAAAACTGTTAGTTATTCTTGTCTCTGAGCAAAGCTTCCTAATTATGGCAATTATGATGGCTTGTAAACCTATGTTGCAAGTCCTTTTTTGTCTGTTGTTGTTGTTGTTGTTAAAATTCTTCTTTGGTCATGTTAAAACATCTTTAGAGCAATTAGCTTTACTTCACTTAAGTTCTTTTCCTTTCCCTGCCCACTTCCCACTGTGTCTTAATAACTATTTCTGCAGTGGCTGTGTGCCATGACAATTACTGGCTCCTCACTGTTATCTTAGGAATTGGATTCTACAAGCATGTGCAAGAATCAAACTTATGTAAACAAACAAAAAATCATGCACATCATTAATGCAGATATAAAAAATACAGATAGCAAAAAGCAGTACTATAATAATCAGTGCAGCAATGTACAGTATACATGAGTTGTTCTATTCATGATTAAGAATCTGAATTTCCATCTATGGATGCCAGACCAAAATATAAATATGCATGTATAATTTTCATGGGCTAGGATAAAACATATGCTTAAATGTAATTAAACAGGTGTGGATTAGGAGAAAAGGCAGAATTGATTTAACTTACACCTTGTTCACTCTCAGCATATGCTTCTAATTAATATTCATTTTGCTGTTTCTGAAAGCCATATACTGTAAGTAAGAAACATTTTGTCATCAAGGGTTGAAAGTATTAATTAGTGGTTAATTAATTAGCTGCATATTAAAATGCAAAATACTCATGCAGGATGTGTGGAGTATGCATTTATAAGATCTACATACATTTTTCAAATTTGTATCATGCAAATTATGGACCATTTTCTACAAAAATCTAAAAAACAATGGTAAGATTTCAGCACACTTGGAAGAAATATTTGTTTTGTGATTTGCATTGGTGTATATTGCTATTCATCCAAATACTTTATTTTATATCAATGATATTATTGTAGAGTCAAATAAAATTTGTTATCTATTGGTACTATGCAGGTCTTGAGATTGTATCTCCAAAATATTTTTGGGAGGGCATATGAGTACAAAAGTAGCACCTGCTTGCAACACCTTAAACCAGCTGTGCCAAAGATGTAGCTGTACAAAAAAGTGCTACATTTACACTTTTACAAACTCCAAAGCACCTTTTGGAGAGTGAATCTGAAGAACCACACTGCCCTTTTATACTGATGTTCTAATCATTGTAGTCCTTGACAGGCTGTGATCATTCATGACTAGGAAGCATTACTTTCATTTTTTATTGACTTTACTTTCTAAGGGTATAAACAAAAATAAGGAAAGAAGAATAGTGCCTCAGAGGAATAACAATAATGCTACAATTGCTAGGAATTGTATTTAGTTTTTTTTAAAAAATCTAAAGAATATTTTATATAACTTCATGTTCAGTGTAAATCTGTAATTAAACTTCCTGTAAGAAATATACAGGTAGTCCTTGCTTAACAACCGTTTAGTGATGGTTCAGATTTTATTTATTTATTTATTTATTAATCAAACTTATCACCGCCCATCTTCCAACAGGGACTCTGGGCGGTTTACAATAAAACATAAATAAAAATATAAAACTATAAAACACTATAATACATAATACAATAAATATAATAAAAACCACGATGGCTGAAAGTTCTTTATGATTTGCAGGCAGAGCTGGTTCCTGCTAAGAAACTAACCATCCCCAAGAATGGCTACTCTCCCTCCCGCCCCAGGCATAATTACAGAACCAGGTCTTTAGATGTTTCCAAAAGTCCAGGAGGGAGGGAGCCAATCTCACAATCTCAGATTTACGACAGTGCTGACAAAACCAACTTATGACTGGTCCTCACATTTATGACTGTTGTAGCATCCCCACGGTCACGTGATCATGATTTGGGCACTTGGCAACTGGTTTGCATTTATGACCATTATAGCGTCCTGTGGTCACATGATCATCATTTTTGACCTTCCTGGCCAGCTTCTGGGAAGCAAAATCAATGGGGAACTGCATGATTCACTTAACAACCACATGGTTCACTTAATGCCCATGGTGATTCACTTAACAGCCACCACAAAAAGGTTGTGAAATCAGGTTGTATTTGCTTAATGACTGCTTCACTTAGCAACCAAACTTCTAGTCTCAATTGTGATCGTTAAGCAAGGACTATCTGTATTCATCTCTTATTTAAATAAATGAAACATGATGGGTGATGACCATCAATTTGTTGTTTCAAACCTCCAGACTAATGCATAATTTTTCATAACTTAGTGTTACGTTTTTCTGCCATTTGGAAGTGAAAACACAAGGCATCTATAAAGTAATCCCTGAAATAGGCTTAACATAATTTATAAAACAGGGAAAACTCCTACCAAATACCAAATGGAGAAAACTTGGAAAATTATTACTCTAACCTTTTTACAATATATCTTTTCCCCCTCTGCCTCAGGCTGCAATTCTTGCTCACCCTCAATATACCATAACGGATGTCTTTAGGACTCCAGGGTGGGCATTGTCCTTGATGAATATATCAGCTGAATGCTTTGGAATGCCTTCCCCAACCTGGTGCCCTTCAGGAATGCTAACCTACCATTTCCACATTTACAATACACGAATAGAACAATATTTAGTATGTTGCAGCAGGTTAGTGCTGGATAAAGTGGTGGTAATTGGGCTTTTGTGGAATTGGGCTTTTCCCCCATTGGACCTGGTGGATGCTGCTTTTTTCAAGCCTGTGTGATTTGTTTCCCCCATTAAGCTGGGCCGCAGTTTGGGACAGAATTGCACGTGGCGCTGAGGGCTCACCTCCTTGGTTGGGCGGCTGCTGGCTGGACTGTTGGCTGGAGCACTGCTTCCCCCAGACAGGCAATTGGAAAACCAAACTGCTGGTGTGTGGAGCAGCTGCAGCATGAGGAGCAGCTATGGTGCACTGAGCAGCACTTGACCATGCAGCAAGAGAGGAAACAGTGCCGGCAGTGACAGAGGAGACTCTCAGCTGGCTGGCATGGAAGTGCAAGCTCTGGCGCAGTGACAATGGAGACAAGGCAATTTGGAACTAAGAACAAGGGATTGGGGGGGGATAGTGAATGGGCTGCAGTTGACGCAATGTTGGGGTGAGATGTTGTTTTCTGCTCTATCCATGCAGCTGTGGCTCCCCTCCCCCACCGCCTGCCTGTGCAGCCATTTTGCCTTCTCCACGGGTCGGAGTATTGAGAGGAGGGACTGGCAAATTGGCAGACTCCATGGACAGATGGATTGGGGCTGGGGTAGAAGAGGGTGTTTCTTTCCCTGAATAGGGTCTGTTCTCTGCCTATGGGTGAGAGCCGGGGCAAGAGGGGGACTGATTGATCACCCTCAGAGTTATTTGGTGCTGGCTGTGTGAGCCTCTGCCAATCAAGTGAGAGTGGATTGGTGGGGGGGTGATGAAAGTATAGGGTGGAGTAGGCCATCTCTTGGAGGTGCTGAGTGCTAGAAGAAGCAGAAGCACCCTAGGTTGATGGCCCAGGAGGAGGCTGTGAATGGAAATGTGTGTACGGTGGTGGTGGTGCTATTTGTTGTTTATTCGTTTAGTCGCTTCCGACTCTTCGTGACTTCATGGACCAGCCCACGCCAGAGCTTCCTGTCGGTTGTCAACACCCCCAGCTCCCCCAGGGACGGGTCCGTCACCTCTAGAATATCATCCATCCATCTTGCCCTTGGTCGGCCCCTCTTCCTTTTGCCTTCCACTCTCCCTAGCATCAGCATCTTCTCCAGGGTGTCCTGTCTTCTCATTATGTGGCCAAAGTATTTCAGTTTTGCCTTTAATATCATTCCCTCAAGTGAGCAGTCTGGCTTGATTTCCTGGAGGATGGACTGGTTGGATCTTCTTGCAGTCCAAGGCACTCTCAGAATTTTCCTCCAACACCACAGTTCAAAAGCATCGATCTTCCTTCGCTCAGCCTTCCTTATGGTCCAGCTCTCGCAGCCATATGTTACTACAGGGAACACCATTGCTTTAACTATGCGGGCCTTTGTTGTCAGTGTGATGTCTCTGCTCTTAACTATTTTATCGAGATTTGTCATTGCTCTTCTTCCAAGGATTAAGCGTCTTCTGATTTCCTGACTGCAGTCAGCATCTGCAGTAATCTTTGCACCTAGGAATACAAAGTTTTTCACTGCTTCTACATTTTCTCCCTCTATTTGCCAGTTATCAATCAAGCTGGTTGCCATAATCTTGGTTTTTTTGAGGTTTAGCTGCAAACCAGCTTTTGCACTTTCTTCTTTCACCTTCATCATAAGGCTCCTCAGTTCCTCTTCACTTTCAGCCATCAAAGTGGTATCATCTGCATATCTGAGATTGTTAATGTTTCTTCCAGAGATTTTAACTCCAGCCTTGGATTCCTCAAGGCCAGCTTGTCGCATGATGTGTTCTGCATACAAGTTGAATAGGTAGGGTGAGAGTATACAGCCCTGCCGTACTCCTTTCCCAATCTTAAACCAGTCTGTTGTTCCGTGGTCTGTTCTTACTGTTGCTACTTGGTCGTTATACAGATTCTTCAGGAGGCATACAAGATGACTTGGTATCCCCATACCACTAAGAACTTGCCACAATTTGTTATGGTCCACACAGTCAAAGGCTTTAGAATAGTCAATAAAACAGAAATAGATGTTTTTCTGAAACTCCCTGGCTTTTTCCATTATCCAGCGGATATTGGCAATTTGGTCTCTAGTTCCTCTGCCTTTTCTAAACCCAGCTTGTACGTCTGGCAATTCTCGCTCCATGAACTGCTGAAGTCTACCTTGCAGGATCTTGAGCATTACCTTACTGGCATGTGAAATGAGTGCCACTGTTCGATAGTTTGAACATTCTTTAGTGTTTCCCTTTTTTGGTATGGGGATATAAGTTGATTTTTTCCAGTCTGATGGCCATTCTTGTGTTTTCCAAATTTGCTGGCATATAGCATGCATTACCTTGACAGCATCATCTTGCAAGATTTTGAACAGTTCAGCTGGGATGCCGTCGTCTCCTGTTGCCTTGTTATTAGCAATGCTTCTTAAGGCCCACTCAACCTCACTCTTCAGGATGTCTGGCTCTAGCTCACTGACCACACCGTCAAAGCTATCCCCGATATTGTTATCCTTCCTATACAGGTCTTCTGTATATTCTTGCCACCTTTTCTTGATCTCTTCTTCTTCTGTTAGGTCCTTGCCATCTTTGTTTTTGATCATACCCATTTTTGCCTGGAATTTACCTCCAATGTTTCTAATTTTCTGGAAGAGGTCTCTTGTCCTTCCTATTCTATTGTCTTCTTCCACTTCCGCGCATTGCTTGTTTAAAAATAATTCCTTATCTCTTCTGGCTAACCTCTGGAATTTTGCATTTAATTGGGCATATCTCCCCCTATCACTGTTGCCTTTTGCTTTCCTTCTTTCTTGGGCTACTTCTAGTGTCTCAGCAGACAGCCATTTTGCCTTCTTGGTTTTCTCTTTCTTTGGAATGTATTTTGTTGCCGCCTCCTGAACAATGCTGCCAACTTCTGTCCAGAGTTCTTCTGGGACCCTATCTACTAAGTCCAGTCCCTTAAATCTATTCTTCACCTCCACTGCATATTCCTTAGGAATATTAGTGAGCTCATATCTAGCTGATCTGTGGGTCTTCCCTAATCTCTTTAGTCTGATCCTAAATTGTGCAAGAAGAAGTTCGTGATCTGAACTACAGTCAGCTCCAGGCCTTGTTTTTACCGACTGTACAGATGTCCGCCACCTTTGGCTGCAAAGGATGTAATCAATCTGATTTCGGTGTTGTCCATCTGGTGAAGTCCATGTATAAAGCCGTCTCTTAGGTTGTTGGAAGAGAGTGTTTGTTATGCAGAGTGAATTGTCTTGGCAAAATTCTATCAGCCTGTGTCCTGCTTCGTTTTGTTCTCCCAGGCCATACTTACCTGTAATTCGAGGTGTCATTTGACTGCCCACCTTAGCATTCCAGTCTCCTGTGATGAAAATAACATCTCTTTTAGGCGTGTTGTCCAGTAGGTGCTGCAGATCCTCATAGAACTGCTCTACTTCAGCTTCTTCAGCATTTGTGGTTGGGGCGTATATTTGGATCACTGTGATGTTAGATGGCTTGCCCTGAATTCGAATTGAGATCATTCTATCATTTTTTGGGTTGTATCCAAGCACTGCTTTAGCCACTTTACTATTAATTATGAAGGCTACTCCATTTCTTCTGTGGTCCTCTTGTCCGCAGTAGTAGATCTGGTGGTCATTTGATGTGAAGTGGCCCATTCCAGTCCATTTCAGTTCACTGACGCCCAGAATGTCTATCTTTAATCTTGACATCTCACCAATAACAACATCCAATTTGCCCTGGCTCATAGATCTTACATTCCAGGTTCCGATGGTGTGTTGATCCTTAGAACATCGGATTCGCCGTTCACCACCAGCACCGTCGGCCGCTAGCCGTCCTTTCGGCTTTGAGCTAGCTGCGTCATCACGTCTGGGGCTAGTTGAGCTCATCCTCTGTTCCTCCCCAGTAGCATTTTGACCATCTTCCGACCTGGGGGTCTCATCTTCCGATGGTATACCGACATATCTCTGGTTGTACTGATCCATTTAGTTTTCACGGCAAGAATACTGAGGTGGGTTGCCATTACCTTCCCCAGGGATCGCATTTAGTCTGACCTCTCTGTCATGACTTTCCCGTCTTGGGTAGCCCTTCACGGTTTAGCTCATGGCATCATTGAGGTGCTCAAGCTCCAGCACCACGACAAGGTAACGATCCTTTGCTGAAGGGTGGTGCTATAGGCTTGGACATTAATCGATTTAGCCAGGGGGAGGGGGGAGGTTTTGGAGGAGTGGGGGCAGGCTGTAACATCCTGGTAGTGATGAGCATGGGAAGATATGGGAGACAAGGAGCAGGCCACATGCAGGGAAGAGGCCAGAGGTGTATTGTTCCTGTGGCATGTTCCAGCTCCTCGAGCTCAATCCTGGGCCTTGGTCGGCTGACTTTCAAGGCCCTGGGCTTTTGGCTGCTGCTAGTGGATGCCAGGTCGGTTTGTAATAAAGCCACCCTCATCCATGATTTGATCATGGATGAGAAAGCTGAGCAGGCTTGTATTACAGAGACCTGGCTGGGAAAGGAGGGAGTCCCCCTCTCTGAGATGTGACCAGCTGGGTTCCGAGTGTGGTACTAGCCGAGACCCCAGGGTAGGGGTGGTGGGGTGGCGGTGTGATCTGAGATACTTGGGAGGCATCCGGGGTGCTGCCCCTCAGATTGCCAGGTGCGAGACCCTGTTTGTTAAGTTGGGCTCTAGGGATCAGTTGGGACTGTTGCTATTGTACCAGCCTCCCTGCTGCATGGCAACCTCCCTGCCTGAGCTCCTTGACTCCATAGCCGGGTTGGCAGTGGAGTTCCCCAGGCTTATGGTCTTGGCAGATTTCAATCTGCCTTCCTTGGCAGTGGGGACAGAGGTAGCTCAGGAGTTCATGATTACCATGACAGCCATGGGCTTGTCCCAAGTAATCCAGGGTCCAACGCATAATGGTGATCATTTGCCTGACATGGTTTTACTGTCAGAGCAGTGGCAGAGTGCTCTGAAATTGGGGGAGGTTTTGGTTTCTCCCCTGTCATGATCAGACCACTTCCTGGTGAGCCTCCAGTTTTCTGGTGCCACCCCAGGCAACTGATGGACCCAGTTGGGTTTTAGAGGGAGCTTGGGGTTGTTCATGGAAGTCTGCTGCAAGGTCCAGCCAAGGCCTTGGTGGCCGCATGGAATGAGAGAGCAGCCACGGCTTTGGATCAGATCATGCCTGAGCAGCCTCTCCATGCCCATGGCTCCCGTGGCCTCCCATGGTTTATGGAAGAGCTGAGGAGGCTTAAGAGTGCTAATAGATGCCTGGAGCACCACTGGTGGAAGACGGGGAGCAAAGATGATCAAACACAAGCTAGAGCCACTATTAGAGCCTACCTCGTGGCAGTAAGGGCAGAGAAACATGGCTATTTCTCCACTCTTATTCCATCTGCAGATAGCCGCCCAATGGCCCTGTTTTGGGTGACCCAGACTGTCCTTGGTGGGAGTGATTTGGGGGTCTACTTTCAGGGCCATTGTGAGGAATATACTGAGCATCTGGCAGGTAAAGTCACTCGCATCCTCTCTGCGTTGAACTCCAGCCTTCATGCAGGGCCAGTAGGGGCCATAGGGACTGAGTCTTGCATGGTTATGTGGGAGAAGTTGGAGCCTGTTGAACCTGAGGAAGTGGACCAGGTTCTTGTAGCTGTTAGTTCAGCCACTTCTGTGTTAGATCTGTGCCACTCCTGGCTGGTCAAGGCTGTCTGGGAGAGGACACGTGATTGGGTCTGGGCGGTGGTTAATTCCTCTTTGAGGGAGAGGGTGGTCCCACCAGCTTTTAAGGAGGCAGTGGTGCACCCCCTCCTGAAGGGGCCATCGCTCAACCCAACCAATCTGGATAATTTTCATCCAGTCTCCAACCTCCCCTTTTTAGGGAAGGTTGTTGAGAAAGTAGTTGCATGGCAGCTTCAAAGGGCTCTGGATGAAGCGGATTGTCTGGACCCCTTTCAGTCAGGATTCAGGCCGGGATATGGGACTGAGACAGCATTGATCATGCTCTTGGATGACCTCTGGCCTTTGATACCATTGGTCATGGTATCCTTCTGGACCAGCTTCGGAGGTTGGTGGTTGGTGGCACTGTGTTGCGCTGGTTCTTGTCCTTCCTCTGGGGTAAGTTCCAGTCAGTTTTAGTGGGAGGGGCGAGGTCCAGTCCATGGCCCCTACTGTGTGGGGTGCCTCAGGGCTTGGTTCTCTCACCCTTCTTATTTAACATCTACATGAGGCTGCTGGGTGAGGTGATCTGACAGTTTGGGGTGAGGTATCATCAGTATCCCTCAGGTAACCTGGTCCCAAGCCATGAAGTTCTTTAAAGGTGACAACCAGCACCTTGAATTGCACCCGGAAACACACCGGCAACCAATGCAGCTCCAGAAGCAGAGGTGTTACACGTGCCAAGTAGCTGACAGTATTTTCAACCCAGGCAGCTGCATTTTGTACCCACTGAAGCTTCCGAATGCTCTTCAAGGGCAGCCCCATGTAGAGTGCGTTTCAGTAGTCCAAACAGGAGGTCACAAGGTCATGAGTGACAGTGAGTACTGCCTCCCTGTCCAGGAATGGGATCATCAGTATGCTGATGATACCCAGTATGCTGATGGTACCCAGCTTTATATCTCTACCCTAGGCTGTCTGAGTGATGCCATGGATGTCCTATCTCAGTGCCTGGAGGCTGTAGGGGCCTGGATGGGGTGCAATGGGTTCCAGCTCAACCCAAGCAAGACTGAGTGGATTTGTGTGTTTGGGCCTCCTGGTACCAAAGTTTTTCCATCTTCAGTCCTGGATGCGGTGGCACTGCCCCAGACAGAACTGGTGCACAATTTGGGGGTTCTCTTGGACTCACAGCTCCTGCTGGAAGAGCAGGTGGCAGCCGTGGCTAAGAGGGCCTTTGCACACCTTCAGGTTGTGTGCAGTTGCACCCATTCCTGGACTGGGAAGCACTACTCACTGTCACTCATGCCGTTGTGACCTCCTGTTTGGACTACTGCAATGCACTCTACTCTCAATAAAATAGTTAAGAGCAGAGACATCACACTGACAACAAAGGCCCACATAGTTAAAGCAATGGTGTTCCCCGTAGTAACATATGGCTGCGAGAGCTGGACCATAAGGAAGGCTGAGAGAAGGAAGATCGATGCTTTTGAACTGTGGTGTTGGAGGAAAATTCTGAGAGTGCCTTGGCCTGCAAGAAGATCAAACCAGTCCATCCTCCAGGAAATAAAGCCAGACTGCTCACTTGAGGGAATGATATTAAAGGCAAAACTGAAATACTTTGGCCACATAATGAGAAGACAGGACAGCCTGGAGAAGATGCTGATGCTAGGGAGAGTGGAAGGCAAAAGGAAGAGGGGCCGACCAAAGGAAAGATGGATGGATGATATTCTAGAGGTGACAGACTTGTCCCTGGGGGAGCTGGGGGTGTCGACGACCGACAGGAAGCTCTGGCGTGGGCTGGTCCATGAAGTCACGAAGAGTCGTGACTTATCTCTTCTGGCTAACCTCTGGAATTTTGCATTTAATTGGGTATATCTCCCCCTATCACTGTTGCCTTTTGCTTTCCTTTTTTCTTGGGCTACTTCTAGTGTCTCAGCAGACAACCATTTTGCCTTCTTGGTTTTCTCTTTCTTTGGGATGTATTTTGTTGCCGCCTCCTGAACAATGCTGCGAACTTCTGTCCAGAGTTCTTCTGGGACCCTATCTACTAAGTCCAGTTCCTTAAATCTATTCTTCACCTCCGCTGCATATTCCTTAGGAATATTAGTGAGCTCATATCTAGCTGATCTGTGGGTCTTCCCTAATCTCTTTAGTCTGATCCTAAATTGTGCAAGAAGAAGTTCGTGATCTGAACTACAGTCAGCTCCAGGTCTTGTTTTTACTGACTGTACAGATGTCCACCACCTTTGGCTGCAAAGGATGTAGTCAATCTGATTTTGGTGTTGTCCATCTGGTGAAGTCCATGTATAAAGCCGTCTCTTAGGTTGTTGGAAGAGAGTGTTTGTTGTGCAGAGTGAGTTGTCTTGGCAAAATTCTATCAGCCTATGTCCTGCTTCGTTTTGTTCTCCCAGGCCATACTTACCTGTAATTCCAGGTGTCATTTGACTGCCCACCTTAGCATTCCAATCTCCTGTGATGAAAATAACATCTCTTTTAGGTGTGTTGTCCAGTAGGTGCTGCAGATCTTCATAGAACTGCTCTACTTCAACTTCTTCAGCATTTGTGGTTGGGGCGTATATTTGGATCACTGTGATGTTAGATGGCTTGCCCTGAATTCAAATTGAGATCATTCTGTCATTTTTTGGATTGTATCCAAGCACTGCTTTAGCCACTTTACTATTAATTATTAAGGCTACTCCATTTCTTCTGTGGTCCTCTTGTCCACAGTAGTAGATCTGGTGGTCATCTGATGTGAAGTGGCCCATTCCAGTCCATTTCAGTTCACTGACGCCCAAAATGTCTATCTTTAATCTTGACATCTCACCAATAACCACATCCAATTTGCCCTGGCTCATAGATCTTACATTCCAGGTTCCAATGGTGTGTTGATCCTTAGAACATCGGATTCGCCGTTCACCACCAGCACCGTCGGCTGCTAGCCGTCCTTTCGGCTTTGAGCTAGCTGCGTCATCACGTCTGGGGCTAGTTGAACTCATCCTCTGTTCCTCCCCAGTAGCATTTTGACCATCTTCCGACCTGGGGGTCTCATCTTCCGATGGTATACCGACATATCTCTGGTTGTACTGATCCATTTAGTTTTAACGGCAAGAATACTGGGGTGGGTTGCCATTACCTTCCCCAGGGATCGCATTTAGTCTGACCTCTCTGTCATGACCTTCCCGTCTTGGGTGGCCCTTCACGGTTTAGCTCATGGCATCATTGAGGTGCTCAAGCTCCAGCACCACGACAAGGTAACGATCCTTTGCTGAAGGCTTTTTTAATTACTTTGTGTTTAAAACAACCAAAAATGAGGGGCAAGATGTGATAAACTTGCTATAGTTTTTAAACTATATATTCTTTCTGTATTTTTTTTTAATAAGCACTCATGTGACTTACTAATTTTTTATCTAAGGGAGTGATTCTTAACCTTAATTTCTTCTCCATATCACTCTCCTATTTTTAAGTTGGGGCAGTAAGCATAAACCAAGGAAACAGCAATTTATCCTTGGCTAATAACTCAAAACAAATTGGTTTTTGATAGTGATGTTGCCTGTCATTTAAGTAATGTTTAGTTTCCCAAAGTAGATTTGTCTCTGATAAATCAATTTCAGAGCAAAGAATAAAAAATGCAAACAAAATTGTAAATTCTTTCTAAAGAGACATCAGAAATGGTTTTTAAGTGTTGAAGTCTTTATTATTTAATATGTAAAATGCACCTTAAATCTTCTTCTATTTCTTTTATATTTTCAGGGTATTATGTGCTTGTACAGTGCCTCTGCTTGCATTGGTAATAACGTATTTTGATTGCCACAAAAAAGATCTAAGGGTAGATATCTTGAATATAAAACTTCAGATGAAAATATACTAATTAATTTATTAATTTGTATAAATAAATTTCAAAGCCAAATAAGTTACATCAAACTTGCCTATGGGAATTAAGCGTTTCAGTTATCCAATGAAACTTACACGGCCTATCCCCCAGCACAATTTATTTACATACTTGCTTGCTTACCTGGACAAATGCACTGTATGATATACACAGACAAGCCAAGAGTTGGCTGCAGCTCATTCCTGTCACGATAAGCCATAATTTATTGCAACATCAAAATGAAGTCAATATGTTATCTATATAAGCACTGAAAAGCCGTACATTTCATAATATTTTTAAAAACTGTCTTAGTGAAAATTTACTAACAGGAACCTTACTAAACTGTCATATTTTAGAAGATATATTAGATTTCTTTTCCTAGTACTTGTAGAGTTTTGTCATAAATAATATAAACTGCCCTTAATTGACATAATGTATTACTAAGTATTTTTGTCAAGCAATATTCTTTTCGAATTTCTTAAATTGCTTATGCATGGATAGTATCATTTTTAAAATTTACATAAGGTCCCATTGTAATGCAAATTAACTGGAATCATTTGAATTTTATTCTTGCTCTAGTGCTTTCCTCCTTAAATTGTTAAAGAAAGGACTTCTGTAGTGATTTATAAGTAGTAATATAAGGCAATACATTTAGGTAGATTTAATTAGCTTGCCAACATAGTTCCATGTTTTGATAGTGTTTCATAAGCTTTCTCTTCTCACACCACAAGTTCTAACAAAGATTATTAACTTCTGTTCTCATTTTCCAACCCCCAAAATGAAAATATTACCAGCTTTTTCCTATTAATATTACAGATAACTATGTAAAACAAACAAACAACATATTGTTAGATGTTATAAATAACTATCATAATCATGTGCATTGTAAAACTGAAATATATCTAACTTCAGGCCAAACCTCATTATCCCTGTCACATTCACAGAAAACAGTATGGTGTCCTAGTTGTTTTGTTGCCCCAGCAAATTAGAAATTGCTGCTGCAGGTTCCAAATTCCATCCAAATACAGGATGGACTCCAGCTGGGGCTTTTGTAAGGCCTCCTCAATATGAATCTGAAATATTCAGTCTGGGTTGAAATCTGAGTCTGAGGGGAACTGAAACCTCCTAGCTATCTACACACACAGCCTCCTAGCTTTTTCCCATGACATTTTTCATTGCTCTGGCGGTGAAGGAAATAAAATATATTTCTGTTCTCTTCTTATCTGATGTATGGCCAGCTGCTAGGTTGTTCATCAGACACCAGCAGCATAAGATAATATGGTGTTTCTGGCACCACTAACCTATGTTAAAAGCCAATAGTAGTGGGAAAAGTCAGAAGCACTTATTCCAGTACTGTCTCCGGTGTGCTGTTAGTTCATTAATGGGGCATCTTTTGTAGAATATGTTTAATATCAACAACTAATTCTGCTTTTCTGTGGTTGGGTATATAATATGGAATAACTTGCTATTAGAATTGAGGCCACCCACCTTGTCATAGTTAGGAAGAGGTATAAAATCTTATTTATGTGTGTGTGTGTGTATACACATACATACATACACACACACACACTAGTCTTTTCAGACATTGATATTTTTATGTTGGTTATGTTGTGATTTTAATTTGTGAATCTTTTTACCATTCTTTTTGTAAGCTGCCTAGATCCACTGTAAAACCTTACTGAGGTTTTGAAACAAAGGCTGGATAGTCATCTGTCAGAGATAGTACAGTGGATCCTGTAGTATGCAAGGGTTGTACTTGATTACCTCTTCCAAATCTATAATTCTTTGATTAAATGGCATACACAGTTGCTAAATAAATCAATATTGTTTGTATTATGCTTCCACGTTCCTATTTAATTTGAGATATATTCTAGCATAATTCCCTTAGTACAAGAGACAAGTGTGGTTACAGTTACCTCAGAGCTTTGTCCTATTCCTTTTCATTAACATCTGTTTACATTAACATCTGTATAGAGTTTCAAGATTCAAGTATATAGGAAGTATAGTTGATTGTAAGATTTAGTATGTGTCAACAACTGTGGTACAGTTACAAAAAATACAGCTGCAATTTTACTTTCAATAAAAGTATAGCTTCCATATGATGGGAAAAGATAAGCCAGTTTTGGAATATGAGATGTTAGACTCAAATCCACTCTCAGCCATGAAAGTTCTCAGGGTGATTTTAAATAGTCTCTCAGCCTAAGCTAAACCAGAGCTTTGTTCTTGGAAACATTGGAAAGCAGTGTTAGGCTCTATATAGAGCAATTCAGAAACTGCTCTATAAATAAATATGTGTGCATATATCTTTGAAGGGATCTGTGAGTGAGTGTGTTTTTTCCCTTGTACCATTCAAATAACAGTGTAACTGAAACAAATGGTAGAAGAGCATGGGAGACATTTTTAACTGAAGATATGAAAGCAAATCCATGAATATCATGCCTGACATAGTTCAGAGATGATAAGAGAGTTGTAGTTCAAACTAGGGTGCAGAACTATACTACTGCCTATTTCTGCTGCCCTCATTCTTCATATGACTGAAGACCAATCTATTGACGGAAAGGAGGGGAGAGGAGACATGATAAGCATTTTCTATTTACTCAACATACTTTGGGGCGGGGGGAGGAAAATCACAGCATTTTTTTCCCTATAAAATGACTTTTATTCAGTTTGTGAATTCTTTTCAAATAAAATTAGGGCTATGAAGCCTTTGGTTCATTTGTTATTGGAGGAAAAACTGTACCAACTTAGTCAAGCAAGAAAATTACCTCAAAACCTTACAAGATTTATAACGCTTAGGAAACAAAACAAAACAAAAAAAGGCAATTCAAAATGTAATGAGACATTTTAGGCCTCATTTACATCTATAACCTGACCCATTTCTGCAAAGTGGTAATTTGGTAATTTACATACTAAATGTTAGGTATTTATTCATCCTTAACCAAAAAGATGAGATTACAAATACTATAGCACAATTAACATTATGGTACACTCCATATTGCCACATATACAAGATGGCTACTTTTACATATCTATCTGTTAATACATTTTACTGAAACTAAATTTTATTCAAAACATTTTAGACTGTTTCAGTATTAGATACTGTATTACATTAATAGCTGTTCTGATGATAAAGCAAGAAAGCTGTATGGTCTAATTTTGGTAAATCTGTTAAAGAGCTAGAGCATTTGTCATAACATTAGCAAAATATTTGATATTGTATATCAAAACATTTTATTCTAAGTTGTAAAAATTACCAGTGTTTTATAGGAGAGGTTATTCAATAAGATTTTCGTGTGTGAGAGCAGTTCTTTTTGTTAATTAGGTATCAAGCCCAATACTTCAGTTTGACAGCAAATCTCCCATCTTCCAACCTGGCATGCATCAGCAACACCTGGCTGGCCGTTATTATTATTATTTTTATATTTTATTTTAAAAGTTTTTTATGGCCACTCATCTTAAACAACTCTGGGTGGCTCACAGCAATAAAACTATAAAAACCATTAAAACATATAAAAACTAAAAACCCGGCACCTCAATCAGCTCCCCAGGGTGCCCCAACAACTCTCTGTTGGCTCCACTACTCTCCCCAGCACCAGGCTGAAGAGCCTTCCAGAAGGCTAAGAGGGTGGAGTACTGGGGGAATGTATTCCATAAGGTTGGGGCAGCTATGGAAAAGGCACACATCCCACTAGATGGCAATAGTTCAGAGAAGAGACCTGGAGCTATCCAATCTAGTGAGATGGGCAGATACCCTCAGGGAGAAGTGGTCCCACAAGTAACCTGGCCCTGTGGGAGTGGGGGTCTCTGTGCAGTGTGTCCATCTGAGTTTTGAGCACTGCACCAGGTGCATTCCCAGGGCAGGTACAGGGGAGTAGCTATGGTTTTCTGGGAGGCTCTGGAAGTTCTCAGGGCACTGCTCCATATATAGCTGGATGTGAGACTCTACTTGTGAGTTTGTGTGTTAGGGATAATTGGGCTTATTGTTATTGTACCAGCCTCCCTGCTACAGAGCAGTTTCCCTGCCTGTGCTGCTCAATGGTGTGGCTGAATTGGCAGTGGAATTCCCCAGCCCTATGGTGCTGGGAAACTTCAGTGTGCCTTCCCTAGGCTCAGACTTGAGGCAGCCTGGGCATTCATGGCAGCTGTGGACCTGACCCAGGTTATTGAGGACCCAACTCATGTTAGGGGAGGGGGAACATGTTAGACCTGGTTATCATCCTGGGACAGAGGTGATGTGATCTGGAGTTGGGCAATCACTTCTTTGTCATGGATAATTGATAATGTACTCCCTGTTAACACTGGAGTTTACCACAGCGGTCCTCCACCACTGGCAGGCAGGATACAGTATATTTGACCAGTCTGTCTCAGGACCTAAAGGTCCCAGCTGCATTTCAGAGCAAACTTGAGATTGTCCTTGAGGCTTTGGTGCCTGATTTGACTGAGGCCTTAATCAGCAGTTGGAATGAGAGGGCAGTGATAGCCTTGGATCAAATTGTATCTGTGCAGATTATCTTTGAGCTCAGATCCAATGGGCCTCCAGGTTTACAAAGGACCTCCAGGTGATGTAGTAGAAGTGATACCTAGATTGTCATTGGAGGAAGATGAAGGGTGATGCCATCCAAACACAGGTAAGGCCTATCTTTTGGCAATAAGGCCTACCTTATGGCAATAGTGACAAAACATGTTTATTTCTCTGTTCTTATTATGTCCTTCAAGTGCTGGTTTGCTGTTCAGGGTGACCCAGTCCTTCATAAACAAGGGGGTGCCTGGAGAGTACATATGGGTCACTATAAGGATGTTTTTTGGAACTTGTCACTCAGATTTGCTTTTAGTTGGACTCAATTTATGCACATCCTATGGAATTGATTAAACACAGTGTTGTTATATGGGAAAAGTCTGATCATCTTAGTTTTGAGGAAGATGACAGGTTCCTCTGAGCCATAAGCAAATCCACCTGTATTTTATATCCATGCCCTTCCTGGTTGCTCAAGGCCTCCAGGAAGAGGGTGTATGTATGTGTGTGTGTGTGTGTATAGGAAGAGGGCATATATGTATGTGTGTGTGTGTGTGTGTGTGTGTGTGTGTGTATGTATGTATGTGTATGTATGTATGTATGTGTATGTATGTATGTATGTATATGTATGTATGTATGTATGTATGTGTGTGTATGTATGTATGTATGTATGTATGTATATATATATATATATATATATATATATATATATATCCATGAAGTGGTAAATGTAGCCTTGAAAGAGGAGGAAATAAGGTCTGCCCTTTCCTTAAGAAACCATAATCGAATCCAACATTGATTTTTTGTCTCATTTTCCAACCTTCCTTTTTTAGGGAGGGTTGCTGAGGAGGTGATCAGCTTTCAGTTCCAAAAGATCTTGGAGGAAGCAGATTATCTGGTCCCCTTCCAGCCTGGATTCAGAATGAGATACAGTACCAAGATTAGTTGTCCTTGTGAATAACCATTGGCAGGCTCAAAATTGGGGGAATGCATTCATCTTGGCCATCCTGAACCACTCAGCAGCTTTCTATACTATCACCCATGGTATCCTTCTGGTCTGGCTCAGGGGATTAGGACCAGAAATCATGATATTGTGGTTCTTCTCCAGTTCCAGTCAATGTTGGTAGGCTGGGACTAGTCTAGCCCTAGGCCTCTGCTTTGCACAGTGCTTTAGGGCTCTGTCCTGTCCCCTCATCAGTATGCTGATGTTACTCAATTGTGTATCTCCACTCCTGACTAATCAAGTAATGCTCTTAAAGTTCTATTCAAGTGTCTGGAAATGTGGGGATCTGGCTTCAGCTTAACCTTAGTATGAATAAGTAGCTGTGGGTCTTGAGTTCTCCTGATCCCAGGACTGGAGATGTTCCATCTTTGGGTTCTGGGGGGATAGCAATTCACCACTCAGAACCAGTGCATAATTTGGGCATACTCCTGGATTCACAGTGCCCAGGCAAAGAACAAGTGGGAGCCATAGGCAGGATGGCGTTTGCACATTGTCTTGGGAGCCAGTTGTGCCCATTCCTGGATTAAGAGGCCCTGCTTGCTGTCATTCTTGTTGTCATTCATCTCCCAGTTGGACTATTATAACACACTCTACCTGGGGTTGCCTTTGAAGACCATTTAGAAGCTAAAATTGGTACAGAATGCAGCAGCACAGATAGTTATGGGTGTACCCATGTAACATAGTACACCATTGTAACATACTACTTCATAAGCTGTACTGACTCCCCATAGGCTTCCAGGTACAAATCAAGATTTTGGTTATTACATATAAAGCCCTATATAATATAGGGAGGTTATTGTAGGACTGCTTTTCCCCAGTGGCATCTGTCTATCCCATACATTTTAATAGGATGGGCACACTTTAAGTCCCTTCCTTGAAGCAATGTGCTTTTTCCTTGCAACACCTGCCTTCTTGAATGATTCCCACCCAATATATGGTTGGGCCAGATCCCATGGCATTAAGAAAGGCATTGAAAACCTGATTCTTCCTTCAGGCATTGGGACCAAGATGATTCATTTTCTCTATATGACCAAACAATTTCAACATACTTTTTTTTGTACCAGACATTCACTTGTATATTCAAAGCAATTTCATTCATCACACATTCATTCTTGGCCCTATCTCTTTTTGGTTAACCACACATACATCTTAATTGCCCTATTTCTATCATATTTAACTTATTAGTATGTTTTTCCTGACATACCCAACTCTCAGAAGTGCTCAGAATTTCTCAGAAAATACAGAAACAAATTTTAAGCTATAGGGAAGTAAAGTTTGGTTAGTTATCGGGAAACAATTCCTAACAAGAAGTGTGATTCAGCAGTGGAAGGGACTACTTCAGGAAGTGGTGGTTTATGCTTTGCTGGATTCGATTCCTGCCATGGCAAGTGTTTGAACCAAAGGATCTCCGAGTTTCCTTCCAATCCTTAAATTCTGTGTTTACCTAACATCAGCTTCATGAAATGCTCCTAAGTTTGGCATTCACTTAAAAAAAGTTTACACCATAAGAAAATAATATTTCCAATAAGTGGTATATAAGAGAAATGTATTACAGTTTAATATGTATTCCTGAAATATATTTAAGCTGAAATTCTGGTTCTGGAAATAAGTCAGTTGAACTCAAAGGGATTTATTTCTGATAGCTATGTACTGAACAGTACTGATACTCATTTTTACAGAATATCCTGTTATAACATTTACTGTTTTGGGTTGAAAATTGAAACTAAATTTTCTTTTATTTGTGATTTTGAATATATTTATCCTGAAATGAATCCTGATAGATTGAGCATATACAAACCATCTCCAACAGAATGCTGCTTACATACAGTTAATAGTTTAATCTTGTTGCTATGTCATTTTTTATGAAGATTGGTGACTTCAGGAAAAATTTATAAAGCATGACATTATCATCATTACATGAAACACTTGCAGATAACAAACACATACAGACACACACGAGCACACACATATATAGCAATGTGGTCTAAAATAGAAGACATGTGATTTTTAACACATTCTTAAAATTATGTATTCATGCTGTTTTTATTGATTTCCTACCTCCCCTTCAGAATAAGCCACAATGTTCATTCTACATGCTAATTCAAAGACAAATTCTGAACTTAAAAAATTAATGCCAACTGTGGAAAGCAGATCTAAGGCCACATTAGTAATCAAACTCCCAGAGGTGGAATATCCTAGATATGAAATAAATTTATTAGTAGTAGTAAAAATTAATGGAGCCTGCAACAATAATGTCATATTAAATCTGAAATCTTATGTGGAAATTGGGAAGGACAGAAGAAACTATTGATGGCAGTAGAAAGATGAAATAGAGTTGGGAGAGGTCCAGGTAAGGAGTATAGAATCACCGTTGATTGATGGAGTGAGTATCAGATAATTTTGACCAACAAAAAGTGCAAATGTTTGCATAAGCTGATGCAATATTCTGATGGTTAAAATAAAAAAGGAACCAACTTTTTAGTAAGTTTTATTAATTTGAATATAGACCACTCAGAACATTTCAAATCATTTTCCCTCCTTTCCAAATATGCTTCACTCACTGGCATCTTTTAGCCTCATTCTACCTAAGGTTCTAGTGGCATTGGCACTTATTCCTATTGTTTAATAGCCTAGACTCTTTGGAATCTTATATTTCTCCTGAGTGTTCCTAATCTGAATCTTGAATAACATGCTGCAGAGTTCAGGGGTTAGACGGCACAACAGGAGGCTCCTTCTGTAATCTTCCAACATCAAGTTGTTCTATAGCTTTACAATGTTTTAAAATGGATTTCTCGCACATGTTAAATGCTGAAGGTTAAGCCCAAATAAGGAGATATGTACTTTACAGGAACCTGAAAGATGTCACTGTTGGCTTTCCCTTCATTTCAAATATTGGGTACCATCAAAAACTGCCTGTTCCATGTAATCATCACATAATAATCTGAAACTTCCATTTCAACCAACAGTGCTGCTTCTAAAGATAGTATCAGTAGTCCAGATCTGTAACATGGAATGTGTTGAATCAGTTAGTGTCTAAAATTGTTTAGGACTTCATATGTCAAAAACAAACCTTTGATTTAACTCGACAGCAGTAGGTACCTTTGCAGCTCTTTTAATGCTAGTTTAGTATCTGCGTAACCAGGAGCCTCATTCATCAATTGCCATATTCTGTATTTAGCATAGATTAGCATATTATAAGTCAAATGTGTGATTACTACTATATAAAATCTGGTTTTGTCATTGAGCCTGAGGCCCCAGATGTATGGCTGAGCCTATATCATAGAGTTGGCCGCTCTACATTTATTTATTTATTTATTTATTTATCCAATTTGTCCCCACCCATCCCCTCCCTTCAGGGGACTCTGGGTGGTTTACCATAATCAATTAAAACAACAATCATAAAATCCACAATATAAAATTACAATAATAAATAATATAAATAAGAGTAAAGAATAAAAAAGTCCAAGTGGCACAAGAATCTAAAGCAGTCCAAGTGTGGGAGAAGTGGTCTATAGCAGCCATCCCCATGTAGATCTATTCCCCTCTCCACCCCAAGCAAGGCGGCAGAACCAGGTCTTCAGACTCCTCCGAAAGGCCAGGAGCGATGGGGCCAATCTCACCTCCGGGGACAGCGTGTTCCATAGGGCAGGCACCACTGGACAGAAGGCCCACTTCCTGGACCCCGCCAAACAAAGTTGTCTTAGAGACGGGGTCCGCAAGCATGCCCTCTCTGCACAGTCCGGTGGGACGGGCTAATGTAATGGGGAAGAGGCGGTCCCTCAGGTAACCTGGCCCCATGCCATGTAGGGCTTTAAAGGTGATAAACAACACCTTGAATTGGACCCAGAAGCAAACTGGTACCCAATGAAGCTTGCGCAGCAGTGGTATTACATGTGCCCTTCTGGGGGCACCAAAAACAGCCTGATTGGCTGCATTCTGGACCAGCTGAAGCTTCCGGATACTTTTCAAGGGTAGCCCCATGTAGAGTGCATTGCACTAGTCTATATGAGAGATGACAAGGGTGTGAGTGACTGTTCAAAGGGCCTCGCAATCCAGGAAAGGGTATAACTGGTGCACAGCACATAGCTGGGCAAAGGCTCTCCTGGCCACAGCTGCTACCTGCTCTTTGAGCAGGAGCCATGAGTCCAGGAGGACCTCCAGATTATGCACCGGATCTGTCTGGGGCAGTGAGACCCCATCCAGAACCAGAGATGGTTCTGTGAGAGGGCAGTCACAGCATCACTTACCTCATCCGGATGGAGATGTACAATTGAGTATCATCAGCATATTGATGATACCTCACCCTGTGGTGACGGATGATCTCACCCAGCGGTTTCATGTAGATGTTGAAAAGGAGCAGAGAGAGTATCGAACCCTGTGGCATCCCACAAAGAAGGGGCCAAGGGTCGGACCTCTCGCTCCCCATCAGTCGGTGGACTGGGAATGGCCCTGGAGGAAGGAGGTGAACCAGCACAAGACCATGCCTCCCATCCCCAACTCCTGGAGCCGCCCCAAAAGGATACCATGGTCGATGGTATTGAAAGCCGCTGAGAGATCAAGGAGAGCAAGGATCCCACTCCCACCAGAGATTATAAGTGCGACCAGTGCCGTTTCTGTCCTATAACAGGGCCTGAAACCTGACTGAAAGGGGTCCAGATAGTCCATTTCCTCCAGGACCCTCTGGAGCTGCAAAGCCACCACTTTCTCAACCACCTTTCCCACAAAGGGAAGGTGGGAGACTGGACGAAAATTGTCCAGAACAGTAGGGTCCAGCGATGGCTTATTGAGGAGGGGGTGTACCAATGCCTCTTTAAAGGTAGCTGGGAACACCCCCTCTCCCAAGGATGTATTAACCATCGCATGGACCCAACCATATGTCACCTCCCGGGCTGCTTTTACAAGCCAGGAGGGGCATGGGTCTAGATGACACGTGGTGGCATTTACTGTCCATAGGATCCTGTCCACTTCCTTGGGTCCAACAGGATCAAACTGCTCCCAGATGACTGGGTAAGCCCATTCCCCTGGTATCTCTCCAGACCAAGCCTCACGCCTGGAGTCTAACTTGGAGCGGATCCAAGCGGTTTTGTCCTGCAGATGCTCAGCAAATTCCTCTGCACAGCCCTGTAGGTAGGTCACCGAACCCACCTTCCCCAAAAGGGATTGAGTGATCTTAAAGAGGGCTGTCAGGCGGCATTTTGAGGACAGAGTGGAGAAGTATTGACGCTTCGCCACTTTTATCGCAACAAGGTAGGCCTTAAGAGCGGCTCTAACCTGTGTTCAGTTGAATTCAGTCTTTGTCTTCCTCCAGCAGCGCTCTAAGCATCTCTTAATCCTCTTCAGAACCCACAACTCCCCTGTAAACCACGGGGAGTACCAGGTTTGATGGGGCAAGAGAGTCTGCACAGATGCAATCCTGTCCAAGGCCCCAGCCACCTCCCTATTCCAGGCCACAGCTAGGGCCTCTGCTGGACCATGCAGCAGATCACCAGGTATAACTCCCAGTTCCTTCTGAAATGCTGCCAGGTCCATCAGTTGCCGGGGGCAGACCAATTGAATGGGTCCTGCCTCCCTGCAGAGTGGGGCAGCATAGGAGAATCTCAGGGTCACCAGGGTGTGATCTGGCCATGACAATGGGGACAGATCTACCTCTCCCCTCAGATCACATTGCCACTGCTCCAACAAGAAAACCAAGTCTGGGGTGAGGCCACTGTCTCAAGTCGGGTCCCGAATTATCTGGGACAGGCCCATGGCTGCCATGGTAGCCATGAACTCCCAAGCCACCTCCGAGGCATGCCCCAGGGATGGCAGGTTGAAGTCCCCCAGAACCATGAGCCTGGGGAACTCCACCGCCAGCCCTGAGACAGCCTCGAGCAGCTCTGGCAGGGAGGCTGCCACGTAGCAGGGAGGCTGGTATAGTAGCAACACTCCCAACTGTTCTCGGGAACCCAACTTGAAAAAGAGGGTCTCACAACTGGCCACTTGTGGAGCAGGGCCCCTGAAGGCCACAAGAGACTCTCGGATGACAACAGCCACCCCCACCTCCCCTGCCCTGGGGTCTCAGCCATATCATAAACCTAGCCAGGCACATTTCCGAAAGAGGCACCCCCCTTTCGGGGCCCAGCCAGGTCTCGGTAATACATGCCAGGTCTGCCACCTCCTCAGTGATCAAGTCACATATGAGGTGGGGCTTGTTATTAACTGACCTGGCATTAAAAATCAACAGCCAGGAACCAGGGCCCCTATAGATCTGCTGACCAGGGCCTGGGTCTGAGCACAGAGGGCCGGAACACACCACCAGTAACAAACACCAGGGACATCTTCCCCAAAGATGGCCTGCCCTCCAGCTCCTGCCATAGCATCCCCTACCCATTACCACCTCAATAATGTGCCCCGCCCTACAGCCCCCAGTGACTCCTAATCCATTAGCCCCCACTCCTGGACCTTGGGAGTCTCTGGCTCTAAGTAGGGCTCCCTCCTTCCATTCGTACATCCTTACTCACAATCAATCACCCACAGGGCAATGGTAGGCCCTCCGGCATACCAGCTTCTGCTCTCGGTGCTGTCAGAGCCCAACCATCACCCTTCCATTCACTATGCCCCCGCTCGAGCTCTTTCACTGCTCAACAGGGGGGCACTCATTCATTCCTCACCCACCCCTCTCTCACTCAGGGGCTGAGTGCTCTTTTTCACAATCACACAGTCCCAGACTCCCCCCCTTGTCTCTCACCCTGGGGAAGAGTCTCATTCACTCTGGAGGGGCCCTCGTGGCTTCCTGCTGTCTCAGGGGCCCTTGGGGGGAGATGGGCAAGTTCTTATTCCTACACTCCTCACTCCTTACCGGCGAGGTTTGCCACACCAAGGCCAACAGCCAGTCCACTTTCTTGAGGGCCAAGTCCACCCCCCAGACCTATAGTGTCAGTAGCCTGGTCCCCCTAGATCGATCTGCCAGTCCACCACACCACCGGTTCATTGCGCTGCCAAACTTCTCCATTGCAGCCTAAAACCCCTCCGTCTCACCATGGCTTACCAAGGCCCGTGTCGCCAGGGTTCACGTCGCTGGCCAAAAAGGGATCCAAAGATGGTCCCAGAGAGCCCAAGGCCCACGAACCGATGCTACCCCAAGTCACTCCACCAAGGGTCCCCATGTGGCTGAGGTCCTCCAGAGTCTACTGCACTGCTGGCCTAGTGTGCTGCCGTGGCACTGGCCTAATCTGCTGCTGCACCACTGGCCCAGTTTGCTGCTGACCTGGCCTGCTGCCACTCCAGCAGCCCGGTCTGCTGCCGCACTGCCCAGCATGCTGCGGGCCCGGCCTGCTGCCGTGTGGCCAGACCAGCCTGCTGCCGCACTGTCCGCCGTGCTGTGGGCCTGGACTGTTGTCATGCCATCAGCCCCATCTGCTGCCGCACTGCCTGTCACGCTGCTGGCCCGGTCTGCTGCAGCGCTGCCTGTCACGCTGCCAGCCCGGTCTGCTGCCGTGCTGTCTGCCATGCTATCGGCCTGGTCTCCTACTGCACTGCCAGCCTGGTCCTCTGGGGCTTGCCATCCTGTCAGGGCCCAACTGAGCTCGCCACACTTTGCCGCTCCGGTCCACTCCATTCTGGGGCTCTACACACCCCAGTCCATCCAAGGTGGGTGTGGAGGGCAGGGGGGGCATCAGAAATGCGAAAAAGAAAGCATCAGTGTCTCCCCCCTAAAGCAGCGATCAGTGTCTGCTCTCGGTCACCATCTTGGACTAATCCATCTTGGACTAATCCTATATATATTATTTATAATTTTGTTATGTGGTTTTTATCTTGTTTTTAGGTATTGATAGGTACCCAGAGTCATGAATTTGAGATGGGCAGCCATACAAATTGAATAAACAAACTTTAATTTAAATTTTATTTAGAATCAGTTATATGATTGATTTAAAAATATAATTTCCTCCCAATAGGCAGAAAAATGAAAAATAGATTTTATGGAAGTATAGGAAAGATGTTAACCGTTATCATAGAATATAGCAGCTGATAAACAATGACAGTCCAAATTTTCTTTTAATTACCTGATAAAAATGAATATACTATGTCATATACCATCTTAGTCAAACTTACAATAGATCCATAGAAACTGGTGGGACTTTAGTTGGTTGCAACTCACATGAAGCATATAAATCCAACTGTGTTATTCATCAAAATTGTTACCAATGATCTATTAATCATCCATATCCTAACTTTTTATTAATTTTCATTTTCATCATTTTCATTTTTGCATTTTATGCCGATAAATAAATACATTTATATTTATAGAACATACTTTCTTACTGGATTTTTTTACCACTGAAAACAGTTTCTTACTTTTAAGAAACCTATTTATGTTCAGGCTGCAATCCAGCACTGATTCACTGAACTTGCTGGGATTATTGTCCAAGGGAAAATGTATGAGATTGTTCCAGTTGCCTTATTGCTTAGAATTTTCTTTTCCTGGCAAATGCCCAGCATGCCACAATTCCTTACAATAGCCACTCAGTAGTGAAGTAGACATGTGCTGTGGTGGGTGGAATATTATGGAACTCTTGTTATAAAGCAATGGTACCCCACAGTGTGATTTGCATCATGCTGAGTGAGACGCCTACACTTTTCAGCAGTTGGTTTTGCGTCTGTAATTTATTGCTCCAGAAACCATTATAATAACACAAGAAATGCCTCAGCAAGCGTGGAGGGAAGAACACATCACAGTCAGGCTGTAATAACTATTTAGACTATTTAAACTCACTCAGCTTGCTCTACATTAGAAAAACAAGCCCTATTAAATTATTTTATATACTTTTATTGCTATTGTGGCTTCATTGTAGTTGAGATTGAACACCTTATTACATTTCCTAAAATAGAAACTTATGGAAATAATTGTTTGGAAATTACTGTGTTAGGTATAAAAACAGGTGGGAAGGAATTTGATTTTTACTTTGTAGATCTCTGCTGCTATATAAGCTAGCCCCAAAACTGAGAGCCCGATTGAGTCCAGAAAGTAAATTTCAATCTTGTGCCCTTTCAAGTAATCTTTAGAATTGTGTTAGTTGGCTTTCCCACTTGCAATATCAACTGAGACAAGGATAGTAAGATGTATAGGATTTTGTTTACACCTCTTGAAACTGCACATGCCCTCCTCTACAGCATGCTACATCTGAAATTTCATTATTTCTTCACTTCTTTTTCTTAATTCCTCTGTGCCTCTTCTAATGCTGCACCCCTTTCATATGTGTGTTCCTTATTATCACTTTGTCATTGGTAAGGGAAGCAAGTTTATGAGCGTACACCACTCAGAGTCATTTGCTGAGATGGGTGGCTATAGAAATCAAATAAATAAAATAAAATAAAGTATCATTGCATTTTGTATTCCACAATTTCATTGTTTCAACATGAAGACAGCAAAGAGTATATCCCTTTGGATGTGGGAGTGAATAAAACTACAGGTGGACAAAATATGCTGTTTCTCACAATTTTCAATATATGCATATATACATTCCATTTCAGATGCACATTAATCTGTGATTTTTTTTTAAAGTGCACAAAAATTGCATTATTATAATCTAGGTTTCTTTGTTTAGAACAGATTGTTGTGCACATTTTTAAAACATGAGTTTTGTATGCATCACATAAACACAAAACTTATTATTATTATAATTGTTATTATTATTATTCACAATCAATTGAAATCACAGCTGTCAATTCTTTAGCTGATATTGGCCTTCATTTGCATCAAGTTCCTCCTAAGAACCTAGGATGTCATAATATATTGCTGTAGTAGATGTGCGGATCCAAGCAGTGTGGCCTTATGTAATTGGGATAGAAATGAGCAGATTTTTAAAGTGCCATTTTTGGGAATGGCACCCAGTGTGCCAATAACCACTGAGATGACCACTGCCAGTTTATGCCTTAAACTTTCAACTTCGATTTTTGGATCTTGATACTTTGTGTTCTTCTCTAATTCTTTGTCTTCTTTTCTATTACCCCTTGGTATTGCCACATCAATTATCTACACTTTCTTCTTTTTAACCAAAGTTAAAATGTAAAACACCCGGATATTTGTAGGCTTCATCCTGATGGCTCCATTCAGCATTTCAGTTCCATTACTGCATGCTTTTACCCCAATTTATTTCTAGTGTAGCACATTTCTCTAAGCCAAATTATGTTGCTATATCTGTACTAAAATCCTTAGTATTTGTCAATGGCTGGATTTCAATTTCTGATTTTCCATAAAGAAAGAAATTCGTATCATTCATATAAAGCAAATGTGAGATTTTATTAGCATTTTTTGCTGTTTGATAGCCAAGATTTGTTTTCTTCAAGATCACTGAAAGTGGGATCTAGTAATGACAAATAATCAGGATGATAATGAGTCACTCTGGAAGATGCCTCTCCTAATGTTGACAAGCCCAATTTTTTTCATTTCCAACCACCAATTCTGTCAAATAATCTTGGATGTCACTATTATGCCTGTGAGTAATTTAAACATTGTAGGCAAGCATGTTATGTAGGCGTGTAGTTTCCTGGTGTTATCCCTTTCACTGGGTCTTTTTGAATCAGATAAGTTTTGCCAGTTATTAACAAGTCACTGGTATCTCCTTTATACAATACTTCATTAAGCTATTTAGCTATAATTGGATATGAGCTAGTCATATATTTGAGCCAAAAGCCATGAAATTGATCATTTCCAGGAGATGTCCAGTTTTTAATACTTTTCACTTGATTTTAACCATTTCTGCTGTTATTAATTCTTCCATTTGATTTTTACTAAATTAATCTTCGATTTCAAATAATATTTATTTATAAAATATTTATTATAGGTTTTTTTGAATTTCCCATAGATCTTTCTAAAACTGGATTGTTTCCTTTTTGTTTGGTTTTCCATTTTCAGAATTTCTATTGCCATTTATACATTGGTAGAATTGTCTCTGTCTGTCTGAAATGGCTGATTTTGCTTAAATTGGATGTTTCATGACTCATAACATTCAATTTTCCCAGCTATTGCTGTTATTTGTTGCTTTATGATTTCCAAAGCTTCTTCAATTTTTCTGGTGCTAAGCCAATACTTTTTATTTAGGCTTGTCTTGTTCCTTTCATTGTTTATTTTTTGCTCTTTCATGTTCTTTAAATTACTCACATCTGATCTTAATTTCTTTATGTAGTCTGATCTTCTATTTTAATAAGATATTGCTTTAGGTTTTCTAATTTTGGTGCCCAGTTCTTCTGTAACCACCACCGCTATACTGTAGGTAACCCGATTGGTCTCTTCGATAGATGTTATTTTGATCCTTGCAAGTGCCTTATTCACATCCTTCTTTATAGGTGCCAGGTCTTTTGGGAGCACTACTTTCAGTGCTGGCAGTCTTTGTCTTTCTACTGGTAATTCTGCATACGCCATGATTTTCTCTTTTAATTCTTCTTGTCGGGTGGTCAGTTCATAAGTTGTTGACCTGGGCAACAACCGATCTGGTATAGGATTCATTTTCTGTTTTGTCAGTATAGTTAATGGATTGGTAGACACATTAAGTCTGGCTCTTCTGCTGAGACCTGTCTGGCGTGGGTGGCCCTTCTGGTAGAATGCACTACTTCCAGCATAGCTCTCAACCTCATCAGAGCATCATAAGCCCCTCCCCCACAACAAGGGGTTATCCATTGAAGAGTGGTATTATTACTATTACTATTACTATTATTTAGTCTCTCATCCTAAATTGACTCTAGGCAGCCCCCAGAATAAAAACAAAATAACAAATATATAATTAAAAAACCATTAAACAAGATGGTAAATCCAATCACACAACCAAAAACACATCATACATCCAGCAAAGGGCTCCATCTGCCCTAGCATAGAGCCTGAGATAATACCCAAATCTTTAAGGCACTCTGGAATGCCATCAGGGTGGGAGCCACTCATATTTCATTTCAGAGTGCAGGTGCTGCAACAGTGAGGGTACATTTCTGGGGTGCGAAGAGATGGCACTGCTTAATTAAAGGAACCCAGAGCACACCAATCCTGTCAGGTCAAACTGGCTGAGCTGACATCACAGGAAATAGATGGTCTCTTAAGTAACCAGGCACTATGCCATGAAAGACACATCATAACCAGCACCTTGAATTGCATCCGGAAGCAAACCAGCCACCAATGCAGCTTGCAGAGGAGAGGTGTCACATGGGCATAGTAAGGCATGCATTTTGGATCATCATCATCATCACAATTCAGAGAATTGCAAAACTGGTTATTATGCTGTTAATGATTTCTGTAGAATATGGGATTGATTAAAGATTTGTAGAAATTGAAATTCTCAAGCATCACAAATTGGATACACAACTTCTATAAAAGATGGCTGGATTTACTGTAGTCTCTGAGTTAAATGAAAGGCTGTACTTCACACAAACTTATATGCACTTCGGTAGTCTTCTGTGAAACTACTGATAGCAATTTATAGCAAGTAATATAATTCATCATAAGGTATCAGTTTAAACATTTTTTAACTTGTTTGATAAATATCGGCAAGCATGGCCAATGTCAGAATTACTGTTAACAATTATAAATTAGAACTAATTATAAAATGATATTGCTAAGGAATAATATAAGCATTTGGTTGATCCTGCTGCAACTACTATCTTCTTCCTACAAAATTGTTCTCTGTTCTATGCAAACAAAACAGTTCTATTATGGTAGCCAGAAGCATGTGACTCCTTTTAGGAATGGGCCCTAAAAAATCAGTCAGATATCGTTATTTGCACCATGTCTGTTACATTTCGGAGTAACTAGCCTCTCTACAGCAGTAGGCACCGAACTTCTGGCATGCTAGACAGGTACTGGGAAATAATCCTCAATGTGATTTTGTATTAATATTGGTGCTTTTTAATTTATTTAATAAATGATGTGGAATTAGTGGTGAGCAATGAGGTAACTGGATTCACAAGTATGATACAAAACTGTAGGATTAATAAAATCATAAAATGATCAGAGAAGTCCAAAGTAATATATCCAGAATGGTTGATTGGTCCTTAAAGCAGCAAGGCATTTCAGTATAAGTGCAAATAATGTATATTGGCTATAGAATCCTAAAACTGGCATACATATTAATGGAATATGTTCTAGCAGTGGCTGATTAGAAAAATAATGTTGGAATTATGTTGGATTCTCAAAGAAAATGTCAGTCCAGTGTGCTCACTGAGGCACATTCTATTATTTGAATCATTAGAATGTTTTTTCTTAAAAAATGCCAATATAATCATAACCTAATACACTGGCATATTGTGTACTATCCTAGTATTAAAAAATCATATTGTTAAGCTAGAAAAGTTGCCAAAACCAAACCAAGCCTGGCAGACCAAGGTGGTCCTTGGTCTGTTCCAGCAGTCCTTTCTTATGTTCTCTCTTTCTTAGTATTATATTTTGGTTGATCAAAAAGATGGTGGGAAAACCAAACATTTCACAGGATACCTGAATATAAGTCTTTTTAAAGGAAGTCTTATTTCCTAATTTCCTAGTTTCTAAATTATTGTTTGTTCATATTATCAAAGAGCAGTTGCTTGAGATGGACATAAAATGAGTACAAAGATACTAGATAATGTCATTTTTATCTGTATAACCTTATCACACTACTCCCCTAAGATGCTGATTTAAACTATTGCTAACTCAATCACACTATTATCTTAAAAATGAAGCAGTATTTTCCATCAGTTAAACACATTTATAAAAAATTATAGGGTTTCTTTGTGGATCTTTGTTAAGAAGATAACGTATTTGAAAGCCAAATTTCTATAATTTATTTTTATTATAGCAGACGTGTTAAGGCTAACAGCATCACACATAATTGACAGTTTACGTTGGCTTGGTCTCTTGTTGTATGTACAATACATATTGTGAGGTTTTGTTTGTTTTTGTTTTCTTCTATTCTATTTCTGCAGTCTTAGCTGGCTTTTCTCTCTACTTTTTCATCTCCATTCTTGATCAAATTTAAATCCCAGTCCAAATATAAGGATATTATTTCAGAGATATAATTTAAATACTATAACTCTTATGTATTAGATTTTTATCCTTCTATTAGTGTTCTTTTAAATTGTTATCATGTACTGGTTCCATCCTAATGACTATTTTTTTAAAATAACTTTATTGATTAGTCAAATGACCATATCAGAAAGTTGGGCATCAGCCACTATAAGGTATGAAATATAAAATATGAAACCATAAAACAGCTAAAATACAGTAAAATTAGCTAAAATATACTATGGTGAGATAAAATACAATAAATACAGTAGGGTAAAATAGAGATAAAATTGGAAGATAAAAATGCAAGATATAATAAAATGAGTAATAAAATACAGAAACAATGTGAGTTTAAATTAATTCATCACCTTTACATGCCACCCCAATGTGTTCTATAAATTGCGTTCTCAGTTGGACAGCCCTAACTATAAACTTAACAGTTCTATTGACCACATATGTATTTGTGCCCTGGAGGAAATAACATAGTCTTTTGTTACGGTCCCAGTATGTGGTTCTGTCAAGTAGTGTCTGGAGGTACTGAGCCATTGCTGGGGCATATAGTTGGCAGTTAAATAGGACACGTGCAATGTCTTCTACTTCGGATGTTCCACAAACACATGTCCTCTCAAGGTAAGGCACTTGGTGGAATCATCCGTATTTGACCATAGAATCTAGTTGCTCAAATCTTGCTCTAGTAAGACCTATCCTATGGTATTGAGTCACACCCACTGTCAGGTATTTTTCTATTTGAAAGGACAGTTTATTCTTGGCCAGCCATTTCGACAACCTATTGTATGCAAGTGACTCAATGTCTGTTTGGGCATTAACATCCAAGACTCTTTGTCTGAATATTGCCTTGGCCTGGTCTCCGGCTGAAAATAAGTATTGTGATGAAAAGCCGAGGAATGCGATAGTTTGGAGGAGTTGATTGATCTATGTGGTGGGTTGAGGTGTGCCCATCTGTTCTTCAAGGCACATTTTTGGTAGTCTATAATGTTCCATTGGGAGAATCCTCCACCAGTAGTTGAAGACTTTGGCTACTGATGGAATGGGTGCCTGTTTCAGCTCTTACTGCTGCTGCAGGTGTATTCCTGTCGGTCCCCAGAATAGTTCTTAAAAAGCGTGCTTGATTTTGTTCAAGTAAGGAGGCCTTTGACAGGCCCCACAATTCAGCACCATAAGTTAGCACTGGTACAACTTTTGCCTTGTGGACCTTCAAAATGGAGAGCAGAGAGTAAGGGTGGTTGTAACTAAGTAGTTTAATTAGTGTTTTAGAACTTGCTGTGGCCTTTGCAGAACTTTGCTTGTAATGATTAACCCAAGGCCCTGTATCTGTAATAATCACCCCTAAATATGAGAGAGTCTATTTGTTTTATAGGCTCCCCATCCAAGTGCCAATTGTATTTGGCCCATCTTTTCCACTTTGGATTTGGACTTGTTAATATTCAAAAAGGTTGTGGTGCAGTAAGCACCAAATTTCCCCATCAATCAGGCCTACTTGGGAATGTGCCATCAAAACCATGTCATCTGCATACAAGAGGATATTGATATGTCAGTTGAGGATCTTTGGCATGTGAACATCTGTAAAATGGAGAAATCCTGGAATGTCGTTAACATAGAGATTAAACAACATCAGGGCCAAGATACATCCTTGTCTGACACCTTTGTGGGTGGGTATGCTCTGTGTAAGAGATCCATTAACTCCAGTACAGACTTTCAGGCATGTATTTGTATAGAGGGCCTTTATCAAGTATAAAAGTCTGGGTTCCATATTTAACTTGGCCAGCTTTTTCTATAAGATATCTCTATTTATGGAATCGAATGCTGCGCTAAGGTCAATAAAAGATGTAAACAAGCGCCTTCCATCAGTTGTATGTTTAGTGATAAGATGAGGCAATTGTCTATTGTGGAGTGCCCAGCCTGTTCTTCCACTAGTATATTTTTCTCGATTTCTCTCAGGAGATGTTTTGCATACATCTTAGCAGTTATATCAATAAGGCTTATGGGTCTGTAACTTTTAGGATCTTCCATGTCTCCTTTTTTGTGTATGGGAACTATGATGGAAAGTTCCCATCCTGCTGGAATATGGCCAGTGTTGTCTATGTATGTAAAAAGTCCTGCTAATAGTGGGACCCACCAGTCAGTGTGTGTTCTGAAAAGTTCTGGTGGTAGGAAGTCTTCTCCAGGTGCCTTACTAGGTTTCAGTGATTGAATTATGTGTTTAATTTCTGTCACTGTCACTGGTAGCCAAGGAGGAAGATTATCAAGGGTCAGAGGCTCAGTAGTCATCTTTTCTGGATAGTCCTGCTTGGAACTGGCAAATAGGGTAGTGTAGAAATCCTCCCAGACTGAAGCTGAAATGGGGATATCAAGTAGGAGCTTACGTTCCTTCAACATGCCAGATACGATATTCCAAAATATTACTGGGTTAGACCCTTTTGCTGACTCTTCTAGCTCAGACCAAACTTTAGCTGTATATTGAGCCTTCTTAGTGGCTGTTAGTTCCTTATAATTGCGTCTGAGCTTTAATATCTTGGCGTGGTTATTTGGTGTGGGGTTTCTTTGAACCAAACACATAGCTGCTCTTAGGGTCTTTCTTAGTGAGAGCAATCAAGGTCAAACCAATTAGGTCTTATGGGCTGTAGGTTCCTAATGACTATTTTTTTCTTTTTTCAGAAAAAAAATCCTTATGGTCCTATGAGCATCTTTACTTGTGTCCTAATATTTTGGTACTTGTGTCATATACCCAATAAGAGATTTTTAGCTGACCCTCTTATTTTTTTTTTTAAAAGTGATTAGCTCCCATATAATATTACAATTTCTAAAATACATCAGATATGGTCAGATAGATTCTGGGCTCTGGGGGTGGGGTTTCTTCACCAAGTATACTCAATAGTCTTAGATCATATGTATGATAAATCAGTATGGAACTTCTATTTCCTTAAAGAGACTCTTGAAGTGCATTTATTTTTATGGGGCCAATACTGAGGTAATGGAAATCATCATCAAATAAGAGATGCATGTCTAGAGCAAAGTAGACCATGCCTCTGTTGCTTGAAGACATTTTCTGTGTTTTGCAGTCTGGAAAAGGAGTCTTAGTTTGGTTTCCTGTTGGCAAATAGCAAAAGTTAAAAAGGAAGGGAAAACATTCCCAAAGGAAGTATGAAAGAGGCAAGCAGTCTAGGATGAATTACGTAGTGTAGTAATCTATTTTTGATCCCTTTCTATTTGCATATATTGCATAATTCCACTTTAGTTTGTGATTATAATCCTTCCCTATACATATATAATATATACATTCCAAAATTGTTTGCAATTTCCCTAACAGTTACATTACTATACAGTTTCTGAGCCAAGAATTACATCAGGAAGTTTTAAAAACCCTGTCAAATTGAAAGGTTAATTTTGTTGCAATTCTCATATTATCCTGTAAAGTGGTAATTAGATTAGATTACTAAAAAATGTGAAGCAAAACCATCACTCCATTCTTAATGCACCACCAAGCCTACCTGCACAAAAGGCTGGCTTATGTTTTTTTGGTGTGGGTTTGACATTTCCTGTATAGATCTTAAGACTTACTTGTGTAAGAGTAACCTGCACTTTTTACTATTATAGTGTTCCAGTTGTTTAGTTTCATTATGTACATACTTATATGACTTCTTATAAAAGTACTTTTTATGATAGCATTATCAATAATAATCCAAGCAAACATTCCTAATCATGGAAGCCTCGCTTCTCATGGTAACTGATAAATAATAAGACAATCCTATAAATACATGCATATATACATACATACTTGTGATAGGTATTTGCACAAGAAAATATATACACATATATATATACACATATATAGACATATATACATACATACAAATATATACACATATATACATACATACTTGTGACAGGTATTTGCTATTCAGTGATATACGTTACTGTTTCTCAGATAAGAATTTTTCCTATAGCTATATCTACTTCTGTAATTTTTTTCAATATATTAGTTTACATCATGGATATAAATAAATGTAATGTAAATAATATATACAGTTATATATTATATTATTCAGTATATTAGAATACATCATGGTTAAAAAAATCTTAACTTGGCACTGTTAATGTTTACATTATACACATCTTTGCATTTCTAGCTTACCTTATCTATGAAAGCTAACTTTTAAAAAATGAGTGTGACACAAACCCAATGAAATGAATAAATTGTTTTTATAAATGGGTCTCAATCCTTTATTCTCACAAAATGAATTGTAAAAAAGCAATCAGTATTTTAAGGTTTCCTTTGACACAAACCCAATGAAATGAGTAAATTAAAATGTTTTTATAAATGGGTTTGAATCCTTTATTCTCACAAAATGAATTGTAAAACAGCAATCAGTGTTTTAAGGTTTCCTTTGACAGAAAAAATGTTGGCAGAGCAGTAATAATTTCCTTACATTTTCTCAGTCAAGCCATGTTCTTTTCTCTTAGATCAAAGTATATTTCCAACTGGGCATTAAAATCTACTTAAGCCACAGCAGCTCATGCTTGGTGTGGGCATACTTCTACTGTATCTATCAATTGATATTAAGTTTTCCCACTGACATTTTCAGCTTTGTAAATCCACAATAATTCTATCAAATATGACATGCATGTTGATTTTTTTTTCTTAGCCTTTTAAGAATTCTTTTTCTCTTTTAGTAACTGTAGAAAGTAAGAATAATTACCTGAAAGAGGAAACCATAACATTTAGCTGAAACCTCTGCTCAAGTCTAAGTAACTTTTTGTTAATTTCCAATTAATACTTACTTACTTACTTATATACCGCCCATCTCACTATGGAAGTGACTCTGGGTGGCTTACAAATAAAATATTTCCATGGGTTCCCAGTCCCATAGAACATCATGGGGAGCAAATGCTAACTTCAAGCTAATATTTTCTCCTTGGTCAGATAAAAAAAGGGGGAAAGGCAGTATTGCCCTTGTTTTAGGAAATTTATGACATATGTGAAAGAAAAAGACCTCAGCTAAGAACATGGACCTCTTCTCCAACAGCATGCTTTTTTTTTGCCAGTGAAACATTTTTCTGGAATGCTCATCTTATGCAATGTTCCAGGTCACACAGGCATTCCAGGGAACAATATTGCCAAGAACAGGCTTATATTGTCAGAACCTATCATCAGTGAAAAGGCCACCATGCAAAAATCATCTCCTAAATACTGTCTGACCATTTTTGTTAAAGTTTATTTTACAATGGTTATACAGCATTCTTCTCAGTAAAGTGAGGAGTAAAGCAGGCCAGTTCAAGCGGCACCAATTTTGCCTTTATAAATTTAAACACTATGCAGCTTAGAATGCACTACAGTAAAATGGAGGCACCCCCAGTTCTGAACTGCTTTGTGGAAGTTTAGTTAATCTCTTAGTTCTGCCTCACTTAGTACCAAACTAAACGTAATGTGCAGCTACATTTATTTTAGCAATTTGTTGTTGGAGGATGTACAATTTTACTTTATGAAGCTAGGGGAAGCTATTTCTTTACTTCCTAATCATATTCAACACACAATCAAATCCATCTATGTAACTAAAAAATTAGTCCTAGTGAGATTTTCCTTTCCTTTCCTTTCCTTTCCTTTCCTTTCCTTTCCTTTCCTTTCCTTTCCTTTCCTTTCCCTTCCTTTCCTTTCTTTTCTTTTCTTTTCCTTTCTTTTTTTGTTAAATCAAAGACTGTTTATAAAATAAGCAAACTGCAGATATTGGATGACAGTCCTAACACATGGTTTGTTGCACCATAGTACCTGAGTTCACACTTTATGTTAAGTCTTAAACAAAGGACAGATTACCTTTAGTACTCACCATACTAGAGAGAGAGCTGCTAGAGAGCCACATGATATTCCTGATGACTTGGTAATATTACAGATAAGGAGGATTCTTATTTTCAGTGGGAGGAATAAGGATGGGATAGGAGCAGGAGTCCTTCAGTTGTCAAACTGAATCTGGTAAAAGTTTCCCAATTCATCCTAAGATCATTCCACTGACATTTGACAACAAAATAAATGAATTTCAGCTGCAATGACTTTGGCCCATTTTGAGGTGGTGAGGTACTTTAAGGGTGAAAAAGTGAGCTGTTTGCTTTCCAGAGCCATTCTAAACCCACATGTTATTTTTTAGAAAAAAGAACAGATTACTGAAAATCTGCCAATATGCTACTAAATTAATCTCAGTGTGATGAGAGCTGCAAATGAAGTACTGGGGTTTATGCCTACTCTGTTGCAATTCCTGCCCTGGAATGATCTCCCCCCAGAGATTCATGTGGCACCTACTGTTATTTCACCCAGGAAATTATTGAAGACCTGCTTGTTCTTCCAGGCTTTGGGGACAGGGTGATTATGGAGCCCCCTTTTGATCTTGGCCTGTTTCATTTTGTTTTGCCTTAATTCGTTTTGTTTTATAGGAATATTTTGCTCTTCTGGTCAGTTGTATGTTTTATATACTTTCATATATACATTTGTTCTTAATTGTAAGCCACCCAGAATTATTTGGGAGTCAGGCAACTTATAAATTAGATAAATGAATAAATTCATTTCTCACAGCAGACCACATGCTACTGACTGCCTTCTATACATCTGCACCTCTTCAAATGTATCCATGAATCCATTTTTACAAATATAATAAACATTCTACCAAGATTCACAAATTGATCTATATGCACTTGTTTTTTTTTCTCCTTATATATAACTTACAGTCAGTCATTTCATTTTCTCTGCAAAACATAACTTCCTCAGTCTTTGATCTATTCATTTTCAGATTTGAGTGCCTTGTTGCATCATATACAGTATATAATCTCATGTTTACTGCAAATCATTCAGGTTCTCAATATGGAATCTTCTGCATGCAAAAGTATATAAGCATTCACATCTTCAGTCAAAACACCTTTACAATCACCTCTGGGATTCCTTATACATTTATCCATAAATATCTACACAGTCAAGTGGACATCACACATCCTTGTCTTTTTTCCTGTTCAATGTTGAACTGTCCACTAAGTGTTCCATTTAATCTTATATATTTTAGTTTGGTCATATACTGAACTGATTACATTTCAGCTCTATAATTCAAGCCTATTCATTTCTTCAATCACTTTCACTAAATCAACAAACATGCAATAATATTTGTCACATTCAATACATTTTTCAGTGATTTGCTGATGAACAAATCTTACCTATTAACAGTCAAGCCATGTTCTTTTCTATTAACAGTGCACTTCCCAATTTTTTTTAATTTCTTTGGCTTAGCATTCTTACTTGTCTTCTGTGCTCCGCATTACATTGCCTATCTTGCAAGAGATTAGCATTTACATCGCCTATCCTGAAAGGGATTGGCATGATGTCTGGGTACATGGTACCCTATTGATCAGACTTCTGTGACTCTCTGCAACATAAATATGTTACAAGCAGCTTCCACAACTCTTGCCTTATGCCCACTTCTGTTCACACTGTTATTCTGCTATCTGTTATCTATTTTCTATTACTTTTTCATATAGAATTTGTACTTTTCTTCCTGCAGTGGTTTTACTTCTCTTTCATTTCTTTCACTTCTTTCCTTTTCTTCTATGCCCATTTTTTCTCAATTCACTCTTGACACTGTCTTTTCCCAAACAGATACTTCCATTGCTTTTATATCCTTTAGTAATTCTCTCAATGTTTCATCATAAACAGTCAAATCAATATTTATTTTAGACTTATTCATTCCTTTGCCATGGGTATGTACAAATCCTGAAATGTACGCTATATATTCAGAAGAAATAGATTGTTTCTAAACAGATAATTGTGAAATAGTTATTGTTCTCATTCATTCTTCTGTACTTTCTTGTCTCATCTGCACCATCCACTTATGTTACATAGTAGAATTTTTTTTCCTGATCACATTAATTCAGAGTTTTGAATTTTTTTTTTCTCAAAATGCATCTCTGGTTATTCTATTATCATTTACTGGAGCATCATGTGCAACTATCAGCAACCTATGCTCTCCTACTTTCATATGATCCCACAACAACCTAGATAGGACCAATTCATACAGGTAGTTCTTGGGTTACGATGGCAGTTGGTACCAGGATTCCCATTGCTAAGCCATGTGGTCATAAAGTGTGACATCACATGACCACATTGCTCAGCAATGGCAATCTTGGCAGTCCAGGTTGCCATCATGACCCTAGGACTGTGTAGGTCATTAAGTGAGAATCTCATGTGACCATGATATGGGAAGAGGCGGAAGTCCCAGGCAAGCAGGCCGATGGGTAAGAGCTGTGAATGAGAGGTATGAGTAGTTGGGCAGGTGCCGCAAGCAGGCACTACAGAGTATGGGCAGGCAGGCACTATGTAGCATTGGTAAGTAGATGGGTGCCACAGGCAGGCACTATGGAGCGCTGGTGGGCAAATGCTATGGAGTGTGGCCAAGCAGGCAGGTGCCACGGGCAGACGCTATAGAGCATGGGTGGGTGGGTGGATGCCATAGGTAGACATTACAGAGCATGGGCAGGCAAAAAAGCAGGAGCAATTTGCAACCTCCTATTGGCTTCTCCATTGACTTTACTTATGAGAAGCCAGCAGGGGAGGCTGTAAATGGTGATCATGTGACCGTGGGACACAGCAGCTGTCATAATTGCAAGCCATTTGCCAAGCGCCCAAATCACAATCATGTGACCACAGGGACAGTGCGATGGCCAGAACTTCAAAGACCAGTCATAAGTCCCTCTCGTTCAGCACCATCATAACTTTGAACTGTCACTGTTGGTATTATGTACATTTTAGTTCTTTTATTCATGCCAGTATCTCTACCAGTGTTCATTTCAACACTATGTTACATCCTTCTTCTTCTTATTTTCGCAGATTCATAACTCATGTTCCCAGGCATTGGGATTTGGATATTAGTATAGGGGCTCTTGTATGGGTATATAGGATTAGTGGTTTTGTAGTTTTACTGAGCCTTGATGTATATTTATTTGTTTGTTTGTTTATATGAGCAGTCATATAAATTGGATTAATAAATAATGAATAAGTAACTCTTTTTTTGCCTTTTTAATTTCATGGTCAGTGCACGTTCTTTACCATTTGCTTTTACATTCCAGCTTGCAGTCTTCCATAAGCCATGGTCATCACCAGTTATACTGACCATTGTCACCTACCATGTATTTCAGCAATTGAGACATTCACCTAATGCTTTTTAGTAAGAGAGCAAAGATGTGATCTAGGTTACTAGCCTTAGTTATAACTATGCCTAATAAGAAGCATTCTCTGTTAATGGTAAATGCTATAGTGACTGGTTTGGGCACATTTGAGATAGTATCCCACAAGTACAATCAAAGCCCAATTTACTCCAGGCATGCTTGTGCTATTTTTTGCAAGCTAGGATTTCTAATCCAGAGACTACCTTGCAAAGCAATATATTGTTACCCACATTTCACCAACTAGAAGTATTATGCCTGACTGTTGGAACTGAACACATATCTTATTCAGCAATAAAACATTCAGTATAAGAAGCTTAGCCTACTTTCTTCGCTGGTCTTAAAAGTGGAATTTATTTAAATATTCACTATTAACCGTCAGTACTGTTTCATTTTTTGTACCTTGCCAGAGCATATAGTAGTCTTATTTTGTAACCTTTCATTTATCTCAGGATGCTAAGAGTATTCATAAAATGTGCTGTGTTAAACCATGTGCAAATGGATTATCAGGCAATACACTCGTTTATGTATAATGCAGTATAAAATGGAAAGCGGCACTGGGTATTTTGTTGCAAAAGGAGAGTATTAATTGACAGAGAATGGAAAGTATGGAATTGGGGGTGGGGAAAAATGCAGATTTGCATTCTTTCTCTTGAGACTCAGAGGTGTCTCTGGAATAATTTTGCCACAATGTCACATATGAGATGCGAGAAACTTTAACAAAGAGGAGGGCTTAAGGTGAAAATCACTCTGCATGGTATATGGCATTATGTGCTGTTCTATCCAGGCTGGAAACTGCTGAAAAAATAATCCTTTTTGTGCCCTTGTCAGAGGCTTGGGCCCGAAATAATAGAAAATCAGCTTTACTTGAGTCAGATAATCATTACAAAATGAATTTTGCTCTTCACTTGTTCAAAGAAGTAATTGGGAGAAAATATTTTATAGAAATGATGAATATAAAGCTAAAACTTACTTGGATGTAAAAAATACTAAGTGCTGCTAATAATTAATCTAGCTGTATGCATCTGTAAATTATCTGCCTTGATAGAAAAGGAGAGGATTATTTTTAGAAAGCTCCTCTTGTCTCTCCTTCACACACACACACACACACAGACACACACACGTACATTCACACATAGCATTTCTGAAGCTCCTTTCCTTAGCACTCACAAGGGGCATCCAGTTAATCATACTGAGATCTCTCCCCTAATACTGTAGTTGCTGATTACCCAGCAGGAGGTGTAGTTCCAACAGGATAAGTCAGAGTGGTGTTGCCTATTCCCCGGGGAGGGACATCCTGTAAAAACACCAAGGTTGAGAACTGTCATAGTCACAGCAGTAGGTGCATTTTCCTCAGAAATTAATGGAGCAAGCTGGGAAAAAAAAATGTTTTAAGCTACATCTTCCCTAGAGTAAGATGCAAATTCAAAACCCCTTTGAAGCACTGGAATGAAAGTTGAAGATAAGACTTTTTTAACATTGATGATATAGGCAAACTCCAGCACTACAAATATTAAATTAAAATGGATGGTAAGTGGGGCAGATGTTGTTCATGCTGGCCCAAGTACAGTCATAACTCTCTTGAGAGCTAGACAGATGATTTCATGAAATCTTAGGGGCTTAAAACAAAACTAGAGTATGGTAAAATAAAGCCAAAACTATCAGAATCATTAAAGGAGAGGCAAATGATATGATACTTCAAAACTGGTTTAAGACTGTTGTATGCCTGGAAGATCAAAACTGACTTTAACATTATAAGATACCCATGTCATATAAATCTCAAATTATAATAGGCACTGTATGATAGGCACTGTATGATATAAGATACTAACAGAGATCAACAGAGCTCCTTTTTATGGGAAAATGTGTATCATTGGTTCCTACATTTAGGTTTTGTGAATCTATAGGTTTAGTTTTCATTGAAAATTGTGTTCTAAAATAATCAAGGGGTTAATAATTGTAAGGTCAAAAGGGTCCAGGGAGATTAAGTGATGTGACCTATATTACAGAAACTAACTTAATCTCTTCCGGTTATTACTCTCTCAAACCTAGTATATCCTATTTGGCTAAAGCATAGCTTTAAAAGAAGTTATAATCTGAGAAAATGTACCGTCTTCATTAGCAGTTTGTTCTGTTCATTAATCACGCTTGCTTTTTGGGAAGTATCTTTATATCTAATTTGAATTCCTACTTTGAATAGCCCATGTAGTTATTGGTTCTTCTTGTGCATTTTTCCTATTTAAATGAAAGACTTCACACTTAACTAAATGTATGTGTATTTGTGTATGTGTGTTTATGTCAATAGCATTAACTTCTTTTCAGTTTTCTCATGATCCTTGATGTTTAGTTTTTTTTAAAAAAAACAGTAATTTTCCTCAAATGATATATAATTTATGGAAATTTTTATGAGATTCTTTTTATCTAAACAAAATCATGTGATAATCGTCTACATCAAAATGTTATAGCATCTAATAATCTGTGTCCTCAACAGATTCAAATCTTGTTTTTTAATCATTCATTCTTTGTAGTTTCTTTCCAAGCATATTTCCATCACAGAAAATCAATGTGGCCATCTGCTCCATACTTCAAGAAGGCTTCAGCAAAAAGAGACTGTATAATGGGGAAACAAGGAGTTGTATGAGTGAAAAGAATTAGTGTCTAGTACTGGAAAATACAGTTATTCAGGCACAGCATATTGTTTCATTCTTAACTATTAGACTGTCCTTCCTCAGTCTGATGCCCTTCATACTTATTGGATCAATTCCCAGCCAGCATTGGCCTGAGAGGCTGTAAACTAGACCTGCTGTTTTGTCAATACCTTTATGAGGACATCAGGTAGTGGTGTTTTTTGGTCCCTGGGATTTCTTACAATTGACTTCTGCATCCTCTCTCTTTGCATAAATGTAAAATCCTCATTTGTTTCCCAAGGTTTTACTGATTTTTCTATGAATAGTTGAGAGTACTTAGAAATGCAATCAACCTGTATTCTTTGTTCTACATTAAGAAATATTTCAGAGTCTTATACTACAGCTGTGTTGCAAAACAGAAGTAAGATGCTTGGTTTAAGTAGTTATCCTTAAGTAGTTATTCTTAGATATTTAAGTAGGGTTTATTTTTGTTTTTTTGTTTTGTATTGTTTTGTTTTGTGCCTTTGAGTCAGTCTTACTCCTGGTGACTACTTGGACAAGTCCCTGAAGTTTTCTTGATAAGGTTTTTTGGAAGTGGCTTGCCATTGCCTGTTTCCAAGGGCTGACAGAAAATGACTGGCCCAAGGTTAGTCTCGCTTTGTGCCTCAGGTGGGATTAGAACTCACAGTCTCCTGGTTTCTAACCTGTTGCCTTAACAGCTACACCAAGCTGGCACAGTTAGGTAGTTATCCAACCTTATAACAAGTGAAAAAATAGGGAGAACACTCTTCATATCAAACATCTATATCCTTTACTTTTCTCAGATGAGTGAATATTTACTATTTTTAATACAGTTTATACCACAATTCTATATTCATAAGTAAGCTCTGTTGATTTAGGTATTTACCCCTAAATAAATTGGTGGTTTCTAAAGGCCAAAAATAATTCATATGAGAACAATTGATGTTAGGTACATATTGTGGAATGACAGGCAAATATGAGCTGTGGATAAGGCAGAATACCATATCTGGGCATCAAAAATTCTGACAACCACTAGATTGCAGAAAAAAAATTCAGAAAACTCCTAAGTCTTACTGCCATCCAATACTCATTTGGATATTCATAGCCTCAGTCCTACCTAGTATAATGGATCAAAATTTTGATTTTGTTACTATTTGTTATTGGGGTTCCCAAGTGCTAATTTTGGTTGTCCACTTTACACCAGAGCCCAATATCCGCTGTACCCCATTTCCTTAGTCTTTTATAAGAACTGTTTGATCTGATTAAATATTGTATCTGCCAGTATAACTCACACACTTTTACATACTATCATCATTTAGGACAGAGCAATTGTTCATATAAGCAACAGTTTATATGAAATAAACCAAGAACTACAATCGGCATTATATAAACATTAATTTTCTAATTTTTCCTGATTGGGCAGTAAGTAGACATAATTGTTACTTATGCTAATATCCTCAATGTATTTAAGTTGAACAGGGAGAAAAATGAGGATGGCATAGGGAAAAGCAATTGTATCTGATCTTCAGTTAAGTAAAACCAATGCTGTCCTTTTAGAAATTGTGACATTCAGAAAAGTAGTAAAATGGAAAAAAATTAAGTGGACTGAGGATTAGGGAGAGCTGACTTCGTTATGATATTTTATTGGTATATATTGGAATTACAAGATACGGGCTTTGTTGAGCACACTAAGCATATCTAGTTTAACATCCTATACTACAGCAGCCTACCGGATGCTTACAGGAAATCCATAAACAAGAAGGGACAGTATGATGTGCTATCTTTTCAGTGGGCATGCCTATTTTCTTTGAAAATAGGGTTCAAGTTATGTTTATTATCTCTATATGATAAATAAAGTTTGAGTATTCTAGCTTTTTATTGTGTATACCAAGAAGAATGATGCATAAATATATAATCCATATTAATGAACTTTATGAACTACATTATTTCTGAACAATTTTCATGGTTTTGATAAATGTAAAGGAAAGAACTGAAAAGAAAAGTAAAATTTTATATATATCAATCATAGGGGTGTGCATATTTCCTCATTAATTCCATTCTGTCAACTCTAGTTTAAAAAGGTGTGTGTATATATAACCTCAATTCTAGAATTTCAATAATTGTTTTCCATTTCATTTACTTTGTTTGCAAATCTGTTTCCAGAATATGCATTGTGGAAAAATAAATAAATAAATAAATAAAGCAAGGTAGCAAAATTATTGCATCCATTTTTTCTGTAGATATCAACTTGTCTGTTTTATTGATTTAAGTATATGTTTCTGTTTGTTGATAGAATACCACATGAAAAAGAATCTTCCAATAATTGTAAAACTGCCATTTGGCAAGTGTTTGTATATATATAATACAGAGAGGAGAAAGACAAGTGAATTGAAAAAAAATAAAATTAAACAGCACTCTGTACACAATTATAAATAACAGAAAAAATCAGGATCATTTGAAAGTCTAATAATTTAGAACTAGCTTTCCATGAACTGTTTAGAGAATTCATACAATATCATGTTAATGGAACAGTGGTACTTTCAGTCACCACTGATTACACTCCCAATTTGCCACAAGTACTTTGAAGATAAGCAACTGCTGTCCATGCTACCATAGACCTTCAAAAAACACAACATATTTTTGTATATTTATATTGAAATATAAGATTTTTTATTCAAGGGTCCCCCAAATTTTTACTTTTGCTGTCTCAATCTACACTTTAATGTGGCCTCCATATTTCCTATTTCATTCTGTCTAATCAGTGAGATTTTAGCTCATTTATAGTTTAATAATAATAATAATAATATTGGCACACTGGTTGCCATACCAAAAAACCTTGGGCAGCATGTAGAAAATCTGCACATTGACAAAATTTCCATCTGTCAATTACAAAAGGCCACACTGCTTGGATCCACACATATAGTGCACCAATACATTACAACATCCTAGATTCTTGGGAAGAGCTCAGTGCAAATGAAGCCCAACACAAGCTAAAGAATTGGCAGCTGTGATTTCATGTTGTTGTGTATAAAATAATAAAAATAATAATAAATGTCTGTGCTGCCAATCCCAGTGACTCTGGGTGATTTACAAGTTGTTAAAAACATTTAAAAACAAAAAGATAACACAAAACAAAAAAGAGCAAAGATGGCAGAGATTTAAAAAAAAAACTGGATAGGAACAAAGAAAAAGAAGAAAAGGTATATCAGTCGTCCTCACCAAAGGCCTGAGTAAGGAGCCAGGTCTTCAGGACCCTTCAAAACCACTGTAGTGTGGGGCAGCTATTTGAATCTCAGGGGAAACCTCATTCTAGCACTGCTACAGAGAAGATGCACTTCCAGGGTCCCAATAGATGGCATAATTAATCAAAAGAACCCAAAGTGCACCAATCCTGCCACTTCGGATTGGCCAGGCAGATACCATGGGACACAGGTGGTCCTTCAAGTAACCAGGCCCTATGCCATGTAGGACTTTCTAGGTAGTGACCAGCACCTAGAATCATTCCCAGAAGCAAACTAGCAACCAGTGCAGTTTGCAAAGCAGAAATGTTACATGGGTATATGGGGGCATGCTCATAACTGCCCACACTACTGCATTCTGGACCAGTTGAAGCTTCCAGGTGCTTTTCAAGAGCAGCCCCATGTAGAGTGCATTGTAGTAGTCAAGCTGTGAGGTGACCAGGGCATGAGTGACTGAATGAATATACCTCTCTTTCTGAGTATATCATATATAGTGTAATTGCCATAGATTATATTAACTCATATAAATGAGTTGATAGATTTGCACTGCATATTTATTAAAATATCAAGATAAAATATTTGTTTTGTTTAAAAATATTATACTGGCCTGGCCAGTTCTATCATACTATTATTAAAGCAGGAATAAGAAACAATGAAGAAAGACAGTGGAATTGGTTTGGTCTTAATTTATAATAATGTAATCTAGACTTCATAAATATTCAATTTGTCTTGAATGTTGCATGACTATAGAGATTTCAGACATTACTCTAACCTCATAGCATCTATTTTTCCTAAAATTACATCTGCGTGCTCCTGGAATAATATTTAGATAACACAACAGAATGGGTAAAGATTAATAATGTGAGTTTTCATTATGATATTGGATATACTGTACATTATTCTGGCAGAAAAAGTACAGGTCATGTTCCACATAAGTGACTAGGATTTTTATCTCTTACCCCATCCATAGGAAAAAAAAAAAAATCCACTGAGAGGACAGTGACTGTATGGTGCAACTTGCCCATAATATTTCCTGAAACATAATTTTTCATAGTATTTACAGAACAACTACCATTCACAATATTTGCTTCCACCTAATGACAAAGAAATGGGGTTGACTTCCCATAGAAGCTATTTGAAGATGGATGTATTATGCCTTAGAATGTTGCCACAGTAAATTCTAATTATAGAGTTTTTGACTCTGTATCATAACCTTGAGTGCTCCAGGAAATACATCACTAGAGAGTCCTAACACATAACTTGAATCCACAACCATATATTTCAATAGGACATATGCCAAGGACATTGCTGTATTTATCTTATGAATAAATAAAGCTTTATTCTATGCTATTTATTTATTTAATTTATTTATTTAATTAAATTTATGTCACTGTCCATCTCCCCCAGTGGGGGACTGGGCGCTTTACAATATTCCTGCAAGTTAGATAAGATTAAAAGGAAAAAGGAAGGAAGTAGTGATGGGCTGACAGAGTAACAAGAGAAACAGATAGAATAGATTTAGGACAGCCAAAATGAACAATTTGTCTTGTTCCTCTATTCTGAAATCTGCATAATTATATTTCATCCCTCATTAGTAGACAATATTTCCATCGAACAGACACATATTACTTGAGCTCATTTATGTCAAGTTCTATAGAAACAGCTTTTCCCAACAAATTCTCCCCTTAATGTACTGCAGTGGTTAAATTTAGATACTGGGGACTCCCTCTAGACAACAAGTTATTAAAACATCTGCCTTTCCATAAGTGGCTCTGTTCCCTGCCATTCCACATGTCCTTTTCTACTTCACCAGCCAAAATTGCCCAATCTAAATTTCAGCTCAAGTGTTTGATGGTGTTCATGCTGAGCTCAAACTGTTAGTGCATCCCTGAGAGAATAGAAATTGAAACAGAGTTTAATCTAAAATAGCAAAGTAGAATAAAGGCTTTACCTATAAATAAGTAATGTTTTGTATATTTTTATGCATATTTTTCCATATTTTTCATGAAGGCTGTTAAATAGATACCTAGCACTCAGAATAGGGACAATTCTGATGCAAATGTCAGCAGCATGTCTATAAAAATATTTATTTATTTATTTATTTATTTAACAAATTTATATAACCGCCCATCTCACAAAATGTGACTATGGGCGGTGTACAGTACACAAAAACAATAAACATCATAAAACACTAAGTAAAAACAAAAAAATAAAATAAAAACTCAAGATAGCAGGAGAGACAACCATCACTTAACATCACACAGCCATCTTGCCAGATAACCATGGGACCCCCAAGTTGATGGAAAAACCACATCTTGAGGGCTTTTTACTGACATTCATCTTTCAAGTAATTGGTACAGCCTCTGTTATCAACTTAGTTTTCTCTCCTACATCCAGTCCTAACCATATGACTTGGAAATGGTTTAAGGTGAATTTCAAAGCATATTTTTCAAAATTTATTTTGTTTATTTACAGTCTGAGACCAAGTCCCAGAATTTAAAAATACAGCATATATTGCAATGAAGTTGGCTGTGAGATCAGGATATTATATTCTAGCCTTAAATAATAAGGCTAAGCAAATCAATATTGATCCTGTTTGAATTGTTGACTTGATTCAGAATGTTGAATCAATTCTATTCAAATAATCAGATTTGAGTTATTTATAATAAGAATAAAGGTGGGATAGAAAATAAATAAATAAATAGATTTGGAAATGGATTGCAAAATGGTTTTTTAAGTGAATTATTTTTTCAATTAAAATTGATTTTTCAAATAAAAATATCCAAACTAAAGATTTGTCCACTTTTCTTAAAGAGAATTTAACACCTACAGGACTGGAATCATTATATGTTTTATATTCCTAAATTCTATTGACAAAAATATTCAGTTAGTATTAGGTATTACTTATCTTTTTGCAGTCTAAATCAAATAATATGCTGGCAATCATCCTGGCTTGGAATAGCCATTTTTCAGTTTTTCAACTACTGGTTGCTTCTTTGTAACATTGTAACAGCTTCTCCTCACAGGCTGAAATGAACCACCTAATGAAGTTAACAATAAATCCAGAAACTACAGATAAGTATTTTTTATTGAAGAAAGAGTAAGCCAAATCCAAAAACTTTCAGCAACTGCTCTGAAGCAAAAGCAAGTCCTTCATAGAGTAACTTTGTTCAAAAACGTCTGTATTTTGTTTTCTTCCCTACTCTCCATAATAAACTATTTGGTCCCCTTGCAATATATTGTACATAGGGTATGCCTATGTACAATTGTACATAGGGTATGCCTATACCTTCAGAAACTAATTTCAGCTAAACATAAGACTGGTTATAAGCTCATCATGTCAGTGACTTGCTGTCTTCTCTAGCTCCTAGGTTGTCTCTTGTGCTTTAAGGTTTACTATACACAAAATACAGTCTCTCTCACATGTGCCTGTCTTTTCTGTCTTCATTAGAAGTCCTTTTGAAAGACTTACTCTATGACAGTTTCTGCAGAAGAAACTATTTGGATTTAGGAACATTAGACAAGGAAAAATCACATGTACCCTTTTGGGGAAGATGAGCCCAGTGGCCCACCTACAGGGCCATGTGGAAGAGTTTTCTGAGCAACTGCAGGATAAAATCGCTTGGATTCGCTCCAAGTTGGACTCCAAGTGTGAAGCAGGATCTGTGGAGATTCCGAGGGAATGTTCTTGCCGTTATCTGGGAAGAATTTGATCCTGTTGGACCCGGGGAAGTGGACAGGATGCTCCAGATTGTGAATGCCACCACCTGTCAGATAGATCCATGCCTCTCCTGGCTGGTGAAGGCAGCGTGGGAGGTGATGTGTGGTTGGGTCCAAGCAATAGTAAATACATCCTTGAGTGAGGGGGTGTTCCTGGTGGCCTTTAAGGAGGCACTGGTGCACCCCCTCCACAAGAAGCCATCGCTGGACCCAACTGTGCTGGACAATTTTCATCCAGTCTCCCACTTCCCCTTTTTGGGGAAGGTGGTTGAGAAGGTGGTGGCGTTGCAACTCCAGAGGTTTCTGGATGAAATGGATTATCTGGACTCTTTTCAGTCAGGTTTCAGGCCAGGATATGGGACAGAAACTGCATTGGTCGCACTTATGGATGATCTCTGGCGGGAGCAGGATGGAGGCAGTGCATCCATCCTTGCTCTCCTTGACCGCTCAGCGGCTTTCGATACCATCGTTCATGGTATCCTTTTGGGATGGCTCAGGGAGTTGAGGGGGGGGAAGCATGGTTTTGCGCTGGTTCACCTTCTTCCTCCAGGGCCAATCCCAATCGGTGGTGATAGGAGAGGAGAGATCCAACCCTCGACCCCTCTACTGTGGGGTGCCGCAGGGTTCGGTTCTCTTTCCTCTCTTATTTAACATCTACATGAAACCACTGGGTGAGATCATCCATCACCACGGGATGAGGTATCATCAGTATGCCGATGATACCCAGGTGATACATCTCCATCCCAGGTGAGGTAAGTGATGCAGTTACTGCCCTTTCTCAGTGCCTGGGGGCTGTGGGAGCCTGGATGGGAAACAACAGGCTTTAGCTGAACCCTGGTAAGATGGAGTGGCTGTGGGTTGACAGCTCCTCAGTTTCCAGGAAATTGTCATCTTTAGTTCTGGATGGGGTAGCCCTGCCCCAGACAGACTCAGTGCGTAATCTGGGGGGTTTTCTGGACTCATGACTCCTGCTTGTAGAGCAGGTGGCAGCCATGGCCAGGAGGGCCTTTGCTCACCTTCAGGTTGTGCGCCAGTTATGCCGGTTCCTGGAGTGAGAGGCCCTCCGAACAATCACACATGCCCTCGTCATCTCCCATATCGATTACTGCAATGCGCTCTACATGGGGCTACCCTTGAAGAGTATCCAGAAGCTTCAGCTGGTCCAGAATGCAGCCGCGTGGGTTATTTTTGGTGCCCCTAGATCGGCACATAAAACATCTTTACTGTGTGAGCTGCACTGGGTGCCAGTTTGCTTCCAGGTCCAATTCAAGGTGTTGGTTATGACCTTTAAAGCCCTACATGGCATGGGGCCAGGCTACTTGAGGGACTCTCATCCCCACAACATTAACCTGCCCCAGCTGGTCAGGCAGAAAGGGCATGTTACAGACCCCATCGATAAGAGAATTCCATCAGGCGGGGTCCAGGAAACGGGACTTCTCTGCAGTTGCCCCCACCCTTTGGAACATCTTGCCCCCAGAGGTGAGGTAGTCGCCTTCACTTCCGACCTTCAGGAGGGCCCTGAAAACCTTGTTCTGCCATCTTGCGTGGGGCGGGAAGGTGGGCAACTGTTCATGGGGTTGGCTCATGCCTTAGACCCCCTCCCACCTGACCAGAATTTTTAACCTCTTGGATGTTATACTTATTTATATTGTATTTTATATTTGTAATTTGTTTTTATAAGATATTAATTGTCTATTATTATAGTCTTGATTTTATTGTCAACCACCCAGAGTCCCTCTTTTGGGGGAGATGGGTGTTAGCAAAATTTGAATAATAAATATATATATATATATATATATATATATATATATATATATATATATTTAGCTATGGGATTAAAAACAAATTATATCTAATTCATCTTATTGCTCAGCAATAAGAAGTGGGCAAGGATCAGAGTTAAGGGAAGGTCCCTTTGAAAAGGACCTGGAAGAAATGGTAGTAGTGGTGTTGATAGATTTTTGGAGAATATGGTCCCCCTTTTCTAAAATTTTGGGGGCTGTTTCAGATTTCAATCTGAGCATTATCACCATCACTAGTCAAATTTGCATCATCTCTTGTCAGAAATGGTATTTACTGGTTAATGCAAATTAATTTACCTAGTCTGGGTAGATGATTGTTATAAGATTTTAAGATACATTCAGAAAAGTTCTTCTATGTGAAAATGTGAGAAACTTTATGGTATCTTTGAATGAAATTACTGAATACTTGCCTATTAAACTGTAATAAATTGTAAGGTCAAGTTCCAGAATTCCAAAAGTAACAACATGAACATGTTGTTCACTGAGTAAAAGATTGATTTTGTTTATTAATTTACTTTTTCCATTAACCCTAACAACACTTAGTGGCTATGGGTTTTAGAATCCCCTATATCTAGTGGTTTTACATTAACTCTGGGTAGAGTTCCATTCTCCCAGGCAGAGTTCATGCACAGTCTAGGGTTCCTCCAAACTTCTTGTTCAGGCTCAAGGTTCATGTGCTGGTTGTGGCCAGAAAGCCTTTGCACAATCTTGTGTGCCAGTTGTGCCTGTTCCTAGATTGTGAGGTACTGGTCACAGTCAGTCATGCCTTAGTCATCTCTCAATAAGGACAGGCTGTACCTTATTGGCCTTTCACAAGGCCATGAAAACTGTTTATTCCCCCAAGCATTGAGACCAGGTAGTTAATGTTGCTGTGATGTCGGAGTGGGTATGTCTGACAATTTGATATGGAGATTTTGTCAGAAGCCTCAACATTTTGTTGTTGTTTATTCGTTTAGTCGCTTCCGACTCTTCATGACTTCATGGACCAGCCCACACCAGAGCTTCCTGTCGGTCATCAACACCCCCAGCTCCCCCAGGGACAAGTCCGTCACCTCTAGAATATCATCCATCCATCTTGCCCTTGGTCGGCCACTCTTCCTTTTGCCTTCCACTCTCCCTAGCATCAACATCTTCTCCAGGCTGTCCTGTCTTCTCATTATGTGGCCAAAGTATTTCAGTTTTGCCTTTAATATCATTACCTCAAGTGAGCAGTCCGGCTTTATTTCCTGGAGGATGGACTGGTTTGATCTTCTTGCAGTCCAAGACACTCTCAGAATTTTCCTCCAACACCACAGTTCAAAAGCATCGATCTTCCTTCTCTCAGCCTTCCTTATGGTCCAGCTCTCGCAGCCATATGTTACTACTGGGAACACCATTGCTTTAACTATGCGGACTTTTCTTGTCAGTGTGATGTCTCTGCTCTTAACTATTTTATCGAGATTTGTCATTGCTCTTCTCCCAAGGATTAAGCGTCTTCTGATTTCCTGACTGCAGTCAGCATCTGCAGTAATCTTTGCACCTAGGAATACAAAGTCTTTCACTGCTTCTACATTTTCTCCCTCTATTTGCCAGTTATCAATCAAGCTGGTTGCCATAATCTTGGTTTTTTTGAGGTTTAGCTGCAAGCCAGCTTTTGCACTTTCTTCTTTCACCTTCATCATAAGGCTCCTCAGTTCCTCTTCACTTTCAACCATCAAAGTGGTATCATCTGCATATCTGAGATTGTTAATGTTTCTTCCAGAGATTTTAACCCCAGCCTTGGATGCCTCAAGCTCAGCTTGTCGCATGATGTGTTCTGCATACAAGTTGAATAGGTAGGGTAAGAGTATCCAGCCCTGCCATACTCCTTTCCCAATCTTAAACCAGTCCGTTGTTCCGTGGTCTGTTCTTACTGTTGCTACTTGGTCATTATACAGATTCTTCAGGAGGCAGACAAGATGACTTGGTATCCCCATACCACTAAGAACTTGCCACAATTTGTTATGGTCCACACAGTCAAAGGCTTTAGAATAGTCAATAAAACAGAAATAGATGTTTTTCTGAAACTCCCTGGCTTTTTCCATTATCCAACAGATATTGGCAATTTGGTCCCTAGTTCCTCTGCCTTTTCTAAACCTAGCTTGTACATCTGGCAATTCTCGCTCCATGAACTGCTGAAGTCTACCTTGCAGGATCTTGAGCATTACCTTACTGGCATGTGAAATGAGTGCCACTGTTCGATAGTTTGAACATTCTTTAGTGTTTCCCTTTTTTGGTATGGGGATATAAGTTGATTTTTTCCAATCTGATGGCCATTCTTGTGTTTTCCAAATTTGCTGGCATATAGCATGCATTACCTTGACAGCATCATCTTGCAAGATTTTGAACAGTTCAGCTGGGATGCCGTTGTCTCCTGCTGCCTTGTTATTAGCTATGCTTCTTAAGGCCCACTCAACCTCACTCTTCAGGATGTCTGGCTCTAGCTCACTGACCACACCGTCAAAGCTATCCCCAATATTGTTATCCTTCCTATACAGGTCTTCTGTATATTCTTGCCACCTTTTCTTGATCTCTTCTTCTTCTGTTAGGTCCTTGCCATCTTTGTTTTTGATCATACCCATTTTTGCCTGGAATTTACCTCCAATGTTTCTAATTTTCTGGAAGAGGTCTCTTGTCCTTCCTATTCTAATGTCTTCTTCCACTTCCACGCATTGCTTGTTTAAAAATAATTCCTTATCTCTTCTGGCTAACCTCTGGAATTTTGCATTTAATTGGGCATATCTCACCCTATCACTGTTGCCTTTTGCTTTCCTTCTTTCTTGGGCTACTTCTAGTGTCTCAGCAGACAACCATTTTGCCTTCTTGGTTTTCTCTTTCTTTGGGATGTATTTTGTTGCCACCTCCTGAACAATGCTGCGAACTTCTGTCCATAGTTCTTCCGGGACCCTATCTACTAAGTCCAGTCCCTTAAATCTATTTTTCACCTCCACTGCATATTCCTTAGGAATATTAGTGAGCTCATATCTAGCTGATCTGTGGGTCTTCCCTAATCTCTTTAGTCTGATCCTAAATTGTGCAAGAAGAGGTTCGTGATCTGAACTACAGTCAGCTCCAGGTCTTGTTTTTACCGACAGTACAGATGTCCGCCACCTTTGGCTGCAAAGGATGTAGTCAATCTGATTTCGGTGTTGTCCATCTGGGGAAGTCCATGTATAAAGCCGTCTCTTAGGTTGTTGGAAGAGAGTGTTTGTTATGCAGAGTGAGTTGTCTTGGCAAAATTCTATCAGCCTATGTCCTGCTTCATTTTGTTCTCCCAGGCCATACTTACCTGTAATTGCAGGTGTCATTTGACTGCCCACCTTAGCATTCCAGTCTCCTGTGATGAAAATAACATCTCTTTTAGGTGTGTTGTCCAGTAGGTGCTGCAGATCCTCATAGAACTGCTCTACTTCAGCTTCTTCAGCATCTGTGGTTGGGGCGTATATTTGGATCACTGTGATGTTAGATGGCTTGCCCTGAATTCGAATTGAGATCATTCCGTCATTTTTTGGATTGTATCCAAGCACTGCTTTAGCCACTTTACTATTAATTATGAAGGCTACTCCATTTCTTCTGTGGTCCTCTTGTCCACAGTAGTAGATCTGGTGGTCATTTGATGTGAAGTGGCCCATTCCAGTCCATTTCAGTTCACTGTCTATCTTTAATCTTGACATCTCACCAATAACCACATCCAATTTGCCCTGGCTCATAGATCTTACATTGCAGGTTCCAATGGTGTGTTGATCCTTAGAACATTGGATTTGCCGTTCACCACCAGCACCGTTGGCCGCTAGCCGTCCTTTCGGCTTTGTGCTAGCTGCGTCATCACATCTGGGGCTAGTTGAACTCATCCTTTGTTCCTCCCCAGTAGCATTTTGACCATCTTCCGACCTGGGGGTCTCATCTTCTGGTGGTATACCGACATATCTCTGGTTGTACTGATCCATTTAGTTTTCACGGCAAGAATACTGAGGTGGGTTGCCATTACCTTCCCCAGGGATCGCATTTAGTCTGACCTCTCTGTCATGACCTTCCCGTCTTGGGTGGCCCTTCACGGTTTAGCTCATGGCATCATTGAGGTGCTCAAGCTCCAGCACCACGACAAGGTAACAATCCTTTGCTGAAGAAGCCTCAACATAATTTCAATCATTTGTGAATTTGGTTCTGTTTTCATCTTGTTTGCTGCACAGAGTCCTGTTGGTAGATGGGCAGCCATACAAATATGTTAATCAATCAATCAATCAATCAATCAATAAGCTTAGTTACAATTAATATTTTCTTGTTATATTGCAATGAAGATATGGATCTTTTATGGAAGTATACATATTTGTAGCTATAACAAGAGCTTGTTTTGAAATTATACCAAGAACCCTATAAAGTGGTTAAAATTGATAACCATAGCTATAGTTATTATTTTTCCTCTGTTCTTGTTAGTCAAAACAGTATATAATATCACACAAAGAAAAATAACTTTGACATCACATACTTTACAGTGCAAAAATATGTGTACCTCCATAGTTCTCTGTAGAGGTAAGTGATGAGGCATGCCCCATGGCATCACAAAACAAGCCCCATTAGCTTACATCAGGACAGCAGTGTAAAAGGACAGTTTGCATCATGACATCACAACAATCTCAGTCATTTATTTGTCATCATGGCTAGCAGCAGATGTCTACAATATACTAAGCTGTATGTTCAGCTTCATTCTAGTAAGTGTGGTTTAGATTGGAACACTAGAAACTTTAAAGATTATTCAAAGTTATTTTAAACCACAGGTTTTTAGGTAATTGAAAAGCTTATAGTTGTAGTATGTATGACTTCCATTGAAACATTTTCATTATTTTGTTATTTGATATAAGCTATTTAGTTATGTTTCCTATATTTTAATTAATGTCCCATGGACTTGGCATTGGTTTGAACAAAATGAAATCTTTATAAATGTTAATTATCTGCAATTCATACTGGCTGATTAGAGTGTTGTTGTCTGAATTATTTTAAGATTGTCTTTTTTTTTCCTTTATGAATCTTCAAAGTGCATGATTCATGCCTAGAAACCAGTTATTTTGTGTTCCCAGCATTTGGCTTTTTTCATCCTTGCAGTTATAACCTGATAACCTGGTTTCATACTGTGCTTTAGCACAACAATATAGTCATCAGACTAAAGCATCACAGTAAGTAGGCACATTAGCCATCCTTTTGCCTGATCACTTGGGAGAGATTAAATGTATTCATTTTCTGAACAGATAATGAAATATTTAGAACATGGAAAATAAATGGGAGCTGTGCATTCACATGCATTGACATGCTTGTTGTAAATAGAATATTAGATACTAAACATGTACAATTTCTGCCAAGAAATTTGCAACATTTCAGCAGACATTTTGGCACATTTGCATTTGGTTTATCTACAGTGAAAGCCATTCAATTTTATTGAACTGTAATTCTGGCAGTTTACAATATTTACATGCTGTGGTTAAATTGAAAATCACTTCTTAATTCAAATTCCAATCTAAATGTACTTCATAGTAATTAGGACTTTGTTACTGACACTGGGGGCCTATTGATTTAATGAAAAACGTAACCTTACAGTAAGTGCTTAATTAGTTGCTTCAGTAGAGTCTGTGCTGCCTCAAATTATGGACTTGAGAATCAGGTGGTAATTTGAATTACACCCCATAAACTATTCAAACTATTTTTAAATTGACCTAACAAATGAATATATTTTCATATGGTATGGAAAAATGCAGTTTTTTGCCAACTGTTCTTGAAACCAACTCTTGATCACCAGGTATATCATTCTTTATCTCTCAATGATATCTGCTGTGATTTCCTTTTTGTTTAACAAAGAACTACTAATACATGGCTGTAGTAAACATTTTTCCCTGGTAATATATGTAGGATTCCAGTTCACCTTGCCTAGATAACACAACATCTTCTAGGACTGAAATTACAAATAAAACTACTACTTATTTATCTGTTTATTATTTATAACATTTATATAGCTGCCCATCTCACCTAGTAACTCTAGGTGGCTCATCATAAAAAATATAAAAACATAACCATACAATAGAAAAGACAACATTCTAGTGTAAACAAGGTCCCTAGAAACTATCACACAATCACAATCCCATACATGTTGGGCTCAATTAACAATGTGCCCTTAACACGTGCAGGAAAAGCCAAGTCTTCAAGCTTTCCAGAAGTCTTAGTGGGTCAGGTCTGTCCAGATCTCAGGGACTTGTTCTATATGGCAGGCTTCACAATAGAGAAGGCATTTTTCCTAGGTCAGTTATTAGCAGTGCCATCTCACACATTTAACATAATCGGCATGGACTTCCAATTTTTCCTCACTGCCTCTTTTTGGCCATGATAATTCTGGAAGACATTCAGAGATAATCCCTTTCAAGGGAGGATATGGACTTTCATAACGTTCTGTGTATGGAAGTGAAGCAAATGAAGAAGGAATAGTAAGAAGATTTTTTTACAAGCAGGCCGGGTCAAGATGCACATTTTTAGTGAGGGGACAAAACAAATTCCATACAAACATAGAGTAGGATAGAGAGAACTGGATAATAAGTACCTATGCAGAAGAATATTACATAATTGTAAAGATTAGAGCAAAGACAAATGGGAAGTGAAATGAAGTACTGAATTTGGAAGTTTCTGTATTCATTTGTTTCTGGAAATCCTTTATTTCTCCAGGTGTGTAAATTCAGGTGAAAGCATACATTGGTCCAGGAGCCAATCAGTCTTTTAACCAAGGCTTATCATGTGCAAATGGTTTCATACACCATTGATTTAGCTTGGGGAATAACTCTCTCATTCTGAAATTGCAGGGAAATTTTATCAAACTCAACTAGAACTTTCATGCAATGGGAACAGGTCTATTTAGTTAGACAAGTCGGTACTTTTGAACTACACCTCTAATTTAAATAGACATAGAGACCTCTTTGTCTAAAACTGCCATTTGAATAATGTCATCTTCCCAAGATGTACATCTTTAATATTTTATTATAATTTCTAATTAGGAGATAAGCCCTCCAATAGTATGGGCATTCTTCTTTCCATTTACTGATTTTTTTTAAAAAAAGGTCATAAATTCTATAGCACATTGTGCATTCTCTTGTTTGCTTCTAATTTGTACCATATGTCAATATGCATCTTATTTAGCTTTGTCAGCTGCTGCAGTTGTCTTCCTAAACAGCTTTTTAAAAAAATTCCTCCTCTTTGTGAGTGTGTGTGTATGTGTGTGTTTATTGCAGACAAACATTAAGTTGTAGAAGCCAGAGTTAAAAATGCTTATGGACTGTTTTTTCTATGAAAACATTACAGAAGCAAACCATTCTATCCATACAATAGAAATTAATATCCTGGAAAATTGTTATAGTTACTGTTTTCTTTATGTTCCTGCAAGAAACAGAAAAGCATATAGCATTGTTAGCTTTTATGTAGATAAATACCAAGAACTGTATTTTGTGCATTATTGGACTACTTCTAATTAGATTTTTATACTAGTCATTTATAAAACGTGACATAATTCCAGTTCTAGAAATAACTACATAACCTACTCTTCCTTGGTGCTGGTTTTTAATATGTCATTTTAAGGTGACAACCACAACATCACAAATAATTTAAAAACTGAGTGTTGCAACTCAAAGATTATTTCAAAGAAACAATAGTTATGTATATTTTGAACAAATAACGTTTTTCTCAATTAAGAATAAATCTATGCATGCATAAAATTGTAAGCGAAAAGATAACTGTATATACCAAATTCCCCCAATCAAGTAATTAATAAGACGGTAACTGAGAAACAGACTTATTAAAAACATACCCAAGCCTGAAAAAGATGTGGCAGCTTTAACAATCACATCAATAACCTTTCATTAAAGTAGCCATCTATTTTAAAGCTTCCAAGGAAGTCTTTAATGAACAATAGAGAGGCGCTCTGCTTGTATGAGGTCCAAAACACTTTTTTCAAAGCATGTACACAATCCTTTTATACTTATTATGTAAGAATATGATATAATGAAATTAATACAAATATTTGTTAAAAATGGGAAACAGCTAAAGTTGGAGTTACAAATATATAAAAAAAATCTTAATATTCATTTTCCATGAATGTAATAATTTCTGAATAAAGAATATATTGGGTGAAAGCCAAAAATGTTATTAAAAGTAAAATACATGCATGCAAGATAGACATTAAGAAGCAATCCAGAATCACAAATACTAAAATTATAAGATAAATAGCTGTTTAAAAAATTATTATTCAATATATATGTCTGCCCATCTCAAAAATTTGACTCTGGGTAGCTAACAGAGAATAAAAAACAAGATAAAAACATCATAAAGAAGAATAACGAATATAGGAACTGAGATAAAGCCAACCAACTCCATCAGCATAACCAAGATACGGGCTCAACTATACAACCCAGGCCCCAGGCTCAGCAACAAAGCCAGGTGTTTAAGATCTTATAGAAAGCCGTAGGGTTCAGGCAAACATAATATCTGGGGGAATAATGCTCCTGAGGGCAGGCACTGCAAGAGAAAAAGCCATCCTCCAGGGATCTGCCAGATGTTTCTCCCTAACAGACAGTACTTGGAGCATGCTTGTCTTGATCCCCTTCTTTCTAAACTAAAAGTGCAATTAAGTAGAATTTTTTATATTGCTGTGTGACATACTGGACCAACAGAAGAAAATTTGCTTTTGGGGTATTTGAAGTTTTATCATTTATTGTTTTGAAGATTGCTTTTACATTTTCCAGTTACCACTAATAAAAACAAACAGAATAAGAGATAAACAAGAAAAAATAATAGTTAACATTACTGTTTTTTCTTTTTACACACTTAACTGATTTTTCTGAGTTTCATTTGCTTCTGAGACTCACCTTAATGCTTTTACTCAGAAAAACAATATAATTCCCTGGAAAATTGATTTACGATGTATCATTCATTGGCACCATAGTTAATCTTACATTAGAAGTTATATTTTAAAGCACACTTTGCATTAGATATATAACTTGCTTGTAAACATTTACTTCAGTTTACTGGATGCCTTGTACAGGTATCACCTTCAAGAAATAAATTATTTAGTAGCATTTCAGTATATTTCAGCATATGGGCCATGCTTGTAGCAAAATGAAACAAAGTTAAAGTATTATTTTTTCTAATCACATTACTTTTCTTTTGGAGGAGAAACAAATCCTGCACTGGATTCCTTTACTTTGAGTGAGAAGCTTCTAACAAAAAGCATCAAGTTTTATAACTGTTCCTCACTGTAACACTTAAAATAAAAGAATGCTGAAATCCCACTAAATTTAATATAACTTATGCTTCCCAGCCCCTGTGTTATTGTGCACAATTTCTTATATATCCACAAGTAATCTTCTGACTTTGAATCAAGCAATTCCTGTTTCCCATGTTATCCTTCCACACTATATTTCCTCCCACTTTTATGTAGCTCGTTTAAAACTCCAAGTTTCTTGTATTCCTTTCATTGTCCCTGTTTTCATCCTGTCCATTTTCTCTGTACATCTTTCATGTTTCCTTTTCTTCCCCCATTCTTGTTTTTGATGTATGCCAACTAGTTGAATCAGGTAAGGGTGTTCCTAGCCTCGGCTCTGACATCTGTTGACTGAAATAATAAGGAATGAACTTGCAGTATCTCCACAGTTCATAGAAAAGTTGTGAAATGGAATTATCACTCACAAATACAATTACCACACTTATCACTGCAATTAAATGCATCCTACCAATGTGGTTTATGACTAGCATCAGCAATCATACACACACATTCTGTCTGTCTGTCTGTCTGTCTATCTATCTATCTATCTATCTATCTACCTACCTACCTACCTACCTACCTACTTACATACCTACCTAGGATAAGGAAGTTTATATGTGCTGTTTCTACTTATGCAGTGTTGGCTATGAGGAACACACAATTATTACCTCACATTAAGTGCAATTTTCTGAAAATAGGTAACTTGGGCAAGGGATATATAACTGGCTATTCTCTGGCAATTACCATGTATGTTCAAAGTTGTGGTTTCTGTTTAACAGCCAGAAAATTATGACTAGATTTATCAAAATAACAAATGATATTAGGTGTATTAGTGTCAGCACCTGTTCATTCGAGCATTCACACAATAACAGTCGGAAGGCTGTGTTCCTTTAACTGTTTTAATGAAGCAAAATGAATGGTACAGAGGTAAAGCTGCGAATGGAGAGTTCCCACTTAAACCTAGATTTAAAACTACATTCCCTTAACTGGTTCCCTTTCCCACAAAAGTATGTCACCCACCCTCCCATCCAGGTGGTGTTTCTGGTGTATCTCAAGCCATTGTCCTTGATGTCTCCCATAGCATAATAATCCACTTCACACTCCAACCTCACACCCCCTCCCATCTGGTGACACAGAGTCTACACCCATTGAGAAGGAAACGATGGCAGGTAGTCCGATAAGGGATTCTGTGAATTCTTTGATCAGGGGGATCTGACATACTGCCCCCCCAAGAAGATTAAAGAGAAAACAATGTAAAGCAATAAGAATGTAAAGTAATAGGAATGCAAATGAACTGGGGCTGGGAAGCAAAAACAGGGTTAGTAGGGTGATGGCTTGGAAGGATATTTTGAATGAAATCTTGTTAGAATAGGAACATTAACACGACATGCATCAACCCACTTAGGATCAGGAAAATGTTTCCATTGAATCAAATACTGGAGAGATTTGTGATAAAATCAAGAGTCCAGAATGTCTTTAACTTCAAAGTGTTGATGGCCATCAACCATGACGGGTGGAGGGGTTGCTGCAGGCTGGTGCCACTTAGAATGTTCCAGGGCAGGTTTAAGCAAGCTGCAATGAAAAACAGGATGAAGTTGCTTAAGAGCAGGAGGCAATTGCAATTGTACAGTCACAGGATTAATGATTTTGGTAATGGGGAAAGGTCCAACAAATTTAGGAGCTAGTTTCTTAGAAGGTTGTTGGGAGTGTAGAAATTTGGTGGAAAGATAAACAAAGTCTCCAACTTTCACCTTCCACTCAGGGCACCTATGGTGATCAGCAAATTTCTTGTGAGTGTCATGTGCATGATCCAATGCCTGGCGAATGACAGGCCAGTCCATGGCAATCCGGGTAGCCCAGTCAGCCACTGAAGAATCAGGCAGAGATTGCAGCTGAAGCTCTGGAATGGGAATGAAGTCTTGCCCATAAACAATGTGAAATGGGGAAAATACAGTGCTTTGGTGCACAGCATTATTATAAGCAACCTCAGCAAAACAGAGGAGGTCAACCCAATCATCCTGTTGGAAGATGATGTAACAGCATAAAAATTGCTCTAGAGTAGGCTGAGCCCATTCAGTCCCCCTGTCCATCTGAGGGTGGTGCAATGAGCTGAGGGATTGTTGGACTGCAATTAATTTTTTAAAATGCGCGCCAAAATTTGGAAGTAAATTGGACTCCTATATCTGAAATTACACTGGTGGGACACCCGTGGATCCTATAGATGTGAGTAAGAAACAGCTTTGCTAGTTGTTGAGCCATTGGGATTTTGGCACAAGGTATAAAATGCACCTGTTTGGAAAATAAATCAATTACAGTCCAAATTACTGTTTTATTTTTACTCTCAGGCAAATCCACAATAAAATCCATGGTGATTTCTTTCCATGGGGCTTTGGGGGAGGCAACGGGTTGTAAAAGTCCTTGCGGTTTCCCCCCTTCCTCTTTGCCTGGGCACAGACATGGCATGAAGTGACGTATGAATGTACATCAGAGCGAAGGGAGGGCCACCAAAATTGGCACCTCACCAAGTGTAGAGTTTTTGTGAAGGCAAAATGTCCTGTAGATTTAACATCATGAGAATGGTGTAAAACTGTCTGGCGAAGAGACTCAGGCACATAGATTTTATTGTTGCAACACCAGACGTTGTCAATTTCAGTCAATTGGGCTTTGTTACATTGTAGCCAAGGATCATTAGGGAGTGCCTGAAGCAGTTCCTCTTTTAGTTCTGCCTGCACTTTCACTTTCCCGGCTACTGCTTGTTTGCACGTTATGCAAGCCATTCCAAGCTGTTTTTGAGAAAAGACTATGTCTATAATTTCAGTTTGGGCAGTATTATATTGCGGAAGGCGAGATAGTGCATCAGCCAAGAAGTTCCTCTTCCCAGGGAGGAAGTTCAGGGTGAAATTAAAGCGGCTGAAAAATTGAGCCCAATGAATTTGTTTGCCATTTAACTTTCTGGGACTTTGTAAAGCTTGTAGGTTTTTATGGTCAGTCCAAACTTCAAAGGGATTTTCAGCACCCTCTAGCAGATGCCTCCAATGTGTGAGACCCGTTTTTACAGAAAAAGCCTCCCTCTCCCAAATGGGCCAGTTGCGTTCAGAGTCTGTAAATTTGTGGGAGAGGTACGCACATGGGTGGGAAAAGCCATTTTCATCGTTTTGAACCAAGACAGCACCCACGGCTGAGTCAGAGGCATCAGCCTGTACAACAAAGGGTCGGCTTGGGTCTGGGTGAGCTAAAATAGGTTCTCTGGTGAAAAGAAGCTTTAAACAGTTGAATGCAGTTTGACAGAAGTCCAAGCTAGCTTAGCTCCAGGGGAAGTAACCTTTCGTGTTTCCCCCCTCCCCCTGGTTTTGAGCAAATCTGTGAGAGGCAAGGCAATTTGTGGAAATTGGGAGATAAAATTTCTATAGAAATTGGCGAAACCCAAAAAACTTTGGAGTTGTCTCCTGGTACAAGGAGGTTCCCACCCCATTATGTCTTGTACTTTGGTAGGGTCCATTTCGATGCCATTTGAGTTGATGTGATAGCCCAAATAATCAAGCTGGGACTTGTGAAACTCGCATTTAGAGAGCTTAGCATAAAGTTTAGCATTTCTTAGTTTTTGCAACACTTTCTTAACAAGGGGAACATGGTCTTTTAAGCTGTCAGAATAGATTAAAATGTCATCCAAATAAACTAAGACTCCCTTGTACAAATGCTCATGGAGGACTTCATTAATGTATTGCATAAATAGTCCAGGGGCCCCAGCCAACCCAAATGGGAGCACTTTGTATTGGTAGGAACCCAGAGGGCAGTTAAATGCAGTTTTCCATTCATCCCCCTCCCGGATTCAAATTCTAAAGTACGCTTCTCTGAGATTGAGTTTGGTGAACACCTTTCCCTTCAATAGGTGGACTAACATGTCCTTTATTAAGGGGAGAGGGTACTGGTTGTTTACTGAGATGGCATTTATTCCACGGTAATCTGTACAGAGTCTAAGAGAGCCATCCTTCTTCATCCGGAAAAGTACCGGGGCGGCTAAGGGCAAGTTAGCTGGCTCAATAAAACCTCTCTCCAAATTCTTGTCTATGCATTATCTGAAAACCTTTTTCTCAGTTTCTCTCATAACATACATTTTTGGTTTGGGCAATTTAACTTTCGGGTCAATTTCAATGGCACAATCAGTTTTCCTGTGAGGAGGCAGTTGGTCCCATTCCTTTTCATCAAACATATCAAGAAAATTGGAATAATCGGTTGGAATGTCTAATTGTGCATCATGTTTTCCCATTGGAATTTGGTTGAGGAGTATCCCAGCCACATTGCATTTGTTTCGTGGTACAGTGGATAGGTTGCTGGCACCATCTTTAAAAACAATAAGGCACCAGACTCCCAGTCTATTTGTGACTTTCGACTTTTTACCATGGTAGTCCCAGGATGATGGAGTAGTTGGTGATAGGGGCAACAATGAACTTCAAGGTTTCTCTATGCCCCCCAACCTCATGGCTACAGTCTGTTTGGAACTCAACAGGAGCCCCATGGGCAATGGAACTGTCCATCTGGGTAAAAACAATTGGTTGCTTAAGTCTCTTAGTTTTGAGGCTTAGTGTGTTAATTACAGCGGGGTGTATTAAGCATTTTGTACACCCTGAGTCTAACATCGCTGTCAAATTGGCTTTGTGTCGGGTTCTTAAGTTTTTTCGTTCTACTCTGACCAACAAGGTGGGGCAATCATCACTCACCAGAGAGTCTTCTTTGTCGTCTTCTTCAGAAGCAGGCATGTTGCGCCCAGAGATTTCCACCTGCTCACGGGCGCGATTTAGAACAGGTGAAATTCGTTTCCTGCCGGCTTCTGCCTCTCCTGGTCAGAGTCCTCACTCAACTCCATCAGTGATTTCACATCTGGGTCTCGGTACGCCAGCGCTGTTGCAGCAGTTGCCTTGCATTTAGTCAGTGGGGTTTTGGTCGGCTTGGTTCCTCCCTCGGGTGCATCAGGCTCTCTGCAGGGGCACTCTGCCACTCGGTGGGTGTCTTTGCCACACTTGAAACAGCGCTTTTCTTCCAGGTGTGGTCTTTTGGATCCTCTTTGTCATGGAATAGCTTTCGCTGGGCAAAGGGGAACTACCCCAGTGCTCCGGTATTTCTCCCCATCACTTGTGCTCGGAGTTGTCTGTGGAATTGGTATTGGGTATTCTCGACCTCCCCTGCCAGGCAGATCCACTCCTTTAAGGTATGGGGGTCTCCGCAGCAGAGTGCCCATCTTAAGATCTCCAGCTGCAAGCCCTCTTTGAAGTAATCAATTTTGGTGGTTTCTGACCAGTCCATAACTTTTCTGGCCAGGGCTTTGAATTCCATGGCATACTCTGCCACACTTTTCCCTCCTTGCCTAAATTGCTGGATGGCTGCCTTTGCCTTCATCTTATCAAGTGGGTCTTCGAACCGCTCCCTCAGTGCCCTCATGAAATCTTGCAGGCTTTTCAGCTCCGTGGCCATGGCATCATGCAGCTGCACATACCATTCTGCCGCAGTTCTGCGAAGCCTTGCACCTACTTGGCTCACCTTTTTGTACTCGGTGGGGAAGCATGACCCATATTCCTTCATGTAGATGGACACGTTGGTTAAAAAGAATGCCAGCTGTCGGGGGTCACCATTGAATTTCACTTGTACCTCTTTGGGGGTCACCGCAGGCATCTCACTGGTTGCCGCTCTCCTCCACTCGCCTTGGCTTTCCTGGTAGCCTCCACTCCATCGGCACCTCACAGGGGATTCAAAGTTGCAGGTTGGGGTTAGGGTGCAGCGCCTTCCTCACAAGTTAGGCAATGCCCCTCTGGAGAGCTGGGTTGAAATCTCTGCCAAAGGATACGCCATGGTCTCAAGGGTTTTTGACACCTGTTGCAGCACCACTTCCATAGCAGACATCCTCGCCTCTAATCCCCGCATTTCCTGCAGTGTCCCATTGTGGTCTGACCCCTTTCCGTGGGATCCCGGGCTCAGCACCCTTACTTGTGCCTCCAGAGGTGGAGGGGCTCTTCCCTCCTCTTCCTTGGCACCTGATTGCAAAGGTCCCATCACTGGTTCCTCTATTATCACCCTTGGAGTCTGAGGCTCTTGTACAAAATTGAGTGAGAGGAGCATGCTTTCCAACTCTGTAGTATTGAGTCAGGGTTCTGTCTCACACTCATTCTCCTCACTCCCTGAGCGCTCTTCTGACTCAATTTTTTCTTCTTCCACCTTGGCGTACAGCACTGTCCTCTCTGACAATGGCAGAGTCAATGACTGCTTTGCTTGGAATTTCCCATGTTTTGGCATGCTTCGTTAACTCTCAGCTGAGTTACTTTCTCAGGAAGAGTTTTCAAACACAAAGAGATTCGCAGCTTAATGTCAGCACCTGTTCATTCGAGCATTCACACAATAACAGTCGGAAGGCTGTGTTCCTTTAACTGTTTTAATGAAGCAAAATGAATGGTACAGAGGTAAAGCTGTGAATGGAGAGTTCCCGCTTAAACCTAGATTTAAAACTACATTCCCTTAACTGGTTTCCTTTCCCACAAAAGTATGTCACCCCCCCTCCCATCCAGGTGGTGTTTCTGGTGTATCTCAAGTCATTGTCCTTGATGTCTCCCATAGCCATAATAATCCACTTCACACTCCAACCTCACACCCCCTCCCATCTGGTGACGTAGAATCTACATCCATTGAGAAGGAAACAATGGCAGATGCTCTGATAAGGGGTTCTGTGAATCCTTTGATCGGGGGATCTGACAATTAGTTTCTTTTTGTGTGATTGATATACTTACAAGCTTAGTGGTTATATCAATCACACAATATGGAAAAGAAATATTTATTTAAAAGCATATTTAATTTTCTGAACATGTTGCATTTAGTCATGATAAATATGATTTTAAAAAATACTCTATGAAATAAGAATATATAATCTATATACTTTCTGTATAAGTGGGAGGTAATTCATTAAAGGAGACAAATGTTATCCCAAAATGTGAATATTTGTCCTACAAAGAAATAGTTGCACTGGAAAATTTCAATTAAATGCCACTATTTTAAATAAAATTAAAAACATCCATTTGTTAAAATGGCCAGTGAAAAAAAATAGTAACATTCTCTACAGAAAGCCTAGATCTGTTTAGTTTTGCTTTGGGTTTGTAATGTAGGAAGACACAGATAGAATTCTCAGTATATCATAAAAAGGATTCAGGGACTAGGGCTTGGCAAGACTCAGGACCCAAGTGTGAGACCATAATGACATAATGAATTAGTGGAGCTAGTATTCAGGAATAGACCAGTTGTCTGATTCAATAGAAAAGAGTCAACTGATCAAAGAAAAATTGTGGATGTAGTGTATTTTAGAATACTATATGTTAAAGTCTAATCAGCATGTTATCTAAGTGCTTGAAGATTCAGATTTGACAGGGAGATTAAAACATGAACTCCAAAACAACACCAAATATTAGATGTCGAAAAGATAGTGATAGGCACTGGAACAATATTGTTAATAGATTGTATTTATTTGGCTCAGCACATTAATTAACACTAGATTTTCAGGAAAAAGTGTATTTGAAACTAACATGCTGGCTGCATTCATTAAGACCAGTGTGTGATTACAATGAATGTAAAATCAATTAATAAGAATGTTACTTTTACATGTTATCATTATTTTCTCGGTGTGATGCTGTTTTATTTTTACAGACTGTGAAGTTAAATGACAGTCTAAATTTGCCAAGTAGATTAATAGTGCATTAATAATCGATGGGTGGGCCAACATCTAGTGAGCACTTAAATTTTACTGACACCTGGATACTGGGAGATTATCTTCATTCTCAAGTTTCAGTAGGAAAATGAGTCACATGAAATCATTTTAGACTTAATTAAATTCATCTTATTATTTTATATTCTTTAAGATGTGCACATTGCTCTATCCCTTAATCTAAGCTTTTGCTATCCCTAAAGACGATTCTAAATATGTTTCTTTTGGACGTATGCATTTATCTTTGCTTCGGTCTTCCACCTATTATTATGTTCTGTTGATTTCCAACAGGTTAAGAATATTGATACAGTGCTATGTAACACAAGCTCTGATCTTGCAAGGCTCTTCATGTATGTGTGTGTGTGTGTGTGTGTGTGTGTATTTGTCTTTCTCCTGAAAATAAATTATATTCTAGATTCATTTTTAACAATTATTAACTATATAACAATAGTGATCATCATCATCATGCTTTATTATGGAAAAGGTCTAAGAATATTAAACATTAATAAAAATAGTAAAATATTAAATAAGGTGGTTAATAAATAAAGTGAGTTATAACTATGGGAGACCTTCCATTAGTTGTTATATCATTTTCAGTGCAACTTCACAGTATTTTGCTACAACCTGCGTTACAGGGGATTTGAAGTCTGATAAAAATAAACTCACATAAAAGATATGCATCCTTCTAGGGTATTATTGAGCCTTCTATAGGTATTGTACAATTCAATAATATTTATAAAGCATGTTTATACATTCAGGGGTTTCCTTAAATTTGTTCCCTTGTTCTTTCAGAGAAGATTGTATCTATGTATAGTCAGGGTTGAAGGAAGAGACTACTGTACCACTTGCATTGAAATATTACCACGTTTATTACTATTAATAGTGGTAGTAATGATTATAATTTTTATCATACTGATATAATTTATATTCAGGATTAAACAAGCTTCTGGGGTGTAATATTTATCTAATGGGCAATTTGGAGGACCAGTAGATAGAAGCAAAGGAGAGCTTTCTGTATCCTTTTGCTGCCATCTAGTAGTTATCCAGATTTTTGCAGCCCAGATCTGGTAGTCTTGATTCAGACATTTAAGTTATTCAGGTGATGAGCACAAGTGGGAACAAGAAATATATTCTGTTGCATTTTCCTTCACAATGTGTCGTATTCTATGAGGCTCTATTTCATTTTGTGAGTTGTGCAGCTCATAATGAGTTCTGCAGCAGAGGCCTTTATCTATTCTCTTCAGCCAAACAAGTAAAGAGAAAAAAATGCAGTAAGTCTGAATCATTTTCTCAACCCTGAGAACCATTAGAGAAAAACCAGTTTTCTTCTGGAGCTGCCTCCAACAACCAAATCCAGTAAAAGAGAGACAGTGAACAACTGCTCCCCTAATAGCTGCACTGATGGCATATCTTAAGAGCTGGTCTCCACGCTTACATTGTGATTATCTGCATTGGAAAAGCCACATGTGAACACCACTGTAGACAACCAAGGTGTAAGAATGTAAAACACTTCACAAATGTCATCAGCACAACTTGAGGATGGCTGTTCACCATTAGGTGTCTGGTGGGCTGAACACCTTTTTAATTCCAGAACAGAACTCATCTCCAAAGAGGCTGACTGTGGAAAAAGCCTTGGAAAATCCAGGTTCTAAATTGCAAGGAGTACCATTAACACATTTGTCCTCAACTCCCTTTTTATGAAATAACCTCATGCACAACCATTTGTCTACCCATGGCAGTTTTCAGTCTTTCCCAAAATATAAATATGTCCCTGAGCACCAAAGCTTGCCTATACATGATTAAATGTTTTTATAGAAGTTAATGTAGGAAATGACACATCTTTTAGAAATATTTATAGCAGAAAAAGTTGTGAATATGCTATTGCTAATACAAGTTAAGAGCATGCATGTGTTACACATATATATGATTCTATTTTAATGTCTAAAAGGTGCATGCTTGAGGGTCTATGTCCAGCAAATTTACTGTGACACAAGCACTGTAATTCAGCATTCATTTGCCTGGGATTTTAAATTAACTGCTTACAGTATTAACTCCTAGATTCTTCATTAATTAGCCAAGACAAATAGCAAGACACTATTTTTGTGAAAACTGTCACCTAATACAAAAGAGAAGTATCTTCTCACCCTGACTTTTAAAATAGAATGGATTAACATTTATATGGTAGAATGACATTTCTAATTTTTAAAAGGAACTTTCACTAGTTTCCAAGAAAAATGGTGAAAGTTTGGTTTGGACCTGTACATTGATCAAGTAGATTGTTGGGACAGCAAGAACAGAAAAGGAAAGTATCAAGCTTGGAATAAGTTCCTGAAGTAAAATATCCTTCAAGTTGAGCTTGTCTCTGGATGACTTCATGTACATGCCCATGTAATATTCTTGACAACATTATGGAAGTGGTTTGTCATGATCTTTTAAAATTCCCTAGAGCCCTGAGGTTTCTGGCAGTCTTCCATCTAACAAGGCCTGACCTTGCTTAGTTTTGAACCCAGACATGGCTGGCCAGGAGCTGCCGTTTACTCATTAGGTAAATTCATTCCCACATGAATTGAAAGTTTCCATTTATAGCTTGCTAGTGATTATATGTGAAATGAGTGCCACTGTTCGATAGTTTGAACATTCTTTAGGGTTTCCCTTTTTTGGTATGGGGATATAAGTTGATTTTTTCCAATCTGATGGCCATTGTTGTGTTTTCCAAATTTGCTGGCATATAGCATGCATTACCTTGACAGCATCATCTTGCAAGATTTTGAACAGTTCAGCTGGGATGCCATCATCTCCTGCTGCCTTGTTATTAGCAATGCTTCTTAAGGCCCATTCAACCTCACTCTTCAGGATGCCTGGCTCTAGCTCACTGCCCACACCATCAAAGCTATCCCCGATATTGTTATCCTTTCTATACAGGTCTTCCGTATATTCTTGCCACCTTTTCTTGATCTCTTCTTCTTCTGTTAGGTCCTTGCCATCTTTGTTTTTGATCCTACCCATTTTGGCCTGGAATTTACCTCCAATGTTTCTAATTTTCTGGAAGAGGTCTCTTGTCCTTTCTATTCTATTGTCTTCTTCCACTTCCATGCATTGCTTGTTTAAAAATAATTCCTTATCTCTTCTGGCTAACCTCTGGAATTTTGCATTTAATTGGGCATATCTCCCCCTATCACTGTTGCCTTTTGCTTTCCTTCTTTCTTGGGCTACTTCTAGTGTCTCAGCAGACAGCCACTTTGCCTTCTTGGTTTTCTCTTTCTTTGGGATGTATTTTGTTGCGGCCTCCTGAACAATGTTGCGAACTTCTGTCCATAGTTCTTCCGGGACCCTATCTATTAAATCCAGTCCCTTAAATCTATTCTTCACCTCCACTGCATATTCCTTAGGGCTATTAGTGAGCTCATATCTAGCTGATCTGTGGGTCTTCCCTAATCTCTTTAGTCTGATCCTAAATTGTGCAAGAAGAAGTTCGTGATCTGAACTACAGTCAGCTCCAGGTCTTGTTTTTACTGACTATATAGATGTCCACCACTTTTGGCTGCAAAGCATGTAGTCAATCTGGTTTCAGTGTTGTCCATCTGGGGAAGTCCATGTATAAAGCTGTCTCTTAGGTTGTTGGAAGAGAGTGTTTGTTATGCAGAGTGAGTTGTCTTGGCAAAATTCTATCAGCCTATGTCCTGCTTTGTTTTGTTCTCCCAGGCCATGCTTACCTGTAATTCCAGGTGTCATTTGACTGCCCACCTTAGCATTCCAGTCTCCTGTGATGAAGATAACGTCTCTTTTAGGCGTGTTGTCCAGTAGGTGCTGCAGATCCTCATAGAACTGCTCTACTTCAGCTTCTTCAGCATCTGTGGTTGGGGTGTATATTTGGATCACTGTGATGTTAGATGGCTTGCCCTGAATTCGAACTGAGATCATTCTATCGCTTTTTGTATTGTATCCAAGCACTGCTTTAGCCACTTTACTATTAATTATGAAGGCTACTCCATTTCTTCTGTGGTCCTCTTGTCCATAGTAGTAGATCTGGTGGTCATTTGATGTGAAGTGGCCCATTCCAGTCCATTTCAGTTCACTGTCTATCTTTAATCTTGACATCTCACCAATAACCACATCCAATTTGCCCTGGCCCATAGATCTTACATTCCAGGTTCCAATGGTGTGTTGATCCTTAGAACATCGGATTCGCCGTTCACCACCAGCACCATCGGCCGCTAGCCATCCTTTCGGCTTTGTGCTAGCTGCGTCATCACGTCTGGGGCTAGTTGAACTCATCCTCTGTTCCTCCCCAGTAGCATTTTGACCATCTTCCGACCTGGGGGTCTCATCTTCCGATGGTATACCGACATATCTCTGGTTGTACTAATCCATTTAGTTTTCACGGCAAGAATACTGGGGTGGGTTGCCATTACCTTCCCCAGGGATCTAGTCTGACCTCTCTGTCCTGACCTTCCCGTCTTGGGTGGCCCTTCACGGTTTAGCTCATGGCATCATTGAGGTGCTCAAGCTCCAGCACCACGACAAGGTAACAATCCTTTGCTGAAGAACCTAGTGTTACTTATTTTAAAATACAATATGTTTTTAATTTGCTGACTATGTGATAATGGAAGTGTGAAAATGTTGTAATATTTTAATGTTCAGCCCCAAAATTTCCATTATAACCTTCAACATTTGAACAAGTAAAAGGGAAAAGATTTATATGATCTGACGAGAAACCAGAGTATATTTGTTTCCACCAAAAGAGGGATAAGGCAAGGGTGTATTCTAGCCCACTTACTTTTTAGTTTGCACATCAATTCAATAATTCAGGCTCTCTCATCTTGTAATCATCACTCTTCAATTTTAGGAGATCATGCAATTCCAGCCTTGCTATATGCAGACAATGGAGTAGTTTTGTCTGTCGCCCAGGTGGGAATGAGAAGGGCATTGAGGGCATTGGCTTCCTTTTGCCCAAAGAACAACTTATAGTAAATTATCAAAAAACTAAAGTTCTAGCATTTGCACAACCCAAAAGTAGGTTACATAAATGGCAAATGAATGGGAATCCAATAGAGCAGGTACATACATATAGATATCTTGGGGTGCAGTTCCAGGCTTCCTTAGCTTGGAGTGCACATTTCTCTTATCAGGCAAGTGTGGCCCAACATAGCACCACAGCTGTCTTAAGATTCTTCTATTCAAAGATGGCACGTTTTATTCTTGCAGCTTGCAAGGTTTTTCATGCTAAGGTCATCTCTCAGCTTCTTTATTGTGTTCCAGTTTGCATTTTTACAAAGTTTAATATCCTGAAAGTTGTCCAGTCTAAATTTATAAGAGCAATACTCACAGTTCCAAGATGCATCAAGAATGCTGTTTTACAGTTAGAGACAGGTTTGGTTTCTGTGAGTGCCAGAGCCTGGTTCTATCTTCTTAATTTCTGGTTAAAATTTATTTTTTCTCCTGTGGGTCTGGCTCCACTCGTTCTCAGACACCATTTTAAATCAACCTGGCCAACAAAAGCTAATAGTAAACTTCAGTCCTTAGGATTTTCTTTGGAAAATCTCTGTCCATTAGGGCTTGAAAATGCCAGGAGTCATCTTAAACAACGTATCTGGGATACTGATTTTCAAACAAGTTTAAGCCTAGTATCCAACCCTACAGTTTATGGATTCTTCTCAAATGGGCAAGTGCCATCATCTTATCTCTCTTCAATTCTTATTCTGAAATTTCATCAGGCTTTCACCTTGGTGAGGTGGGATGCACTACCCTCTGCAGTACTGTGGGGACAGTATAAAAACATCCTTCTTCAGCAGTGCTTATGTCCATGTCGAGATGGCTCTGTGGAATCCTAAGCCAGATGCTCCTTTGTTGTTCCCTCTATAGGGAATCAAGGAAGATATATATTTATCTGTAAACTTTCACACTCCTTGGTGTTACCCCTCCCCACTGGTTCTTGACACTCATTGACTCATCATGGCAGATGAACACGATCAGACGATCCATCAATCATTCGATCGTTGAGTCTGACATCCCATTTTAAAGAACTATTCTGGTAGAGAGCACAATGTCTATCTGTCATTGCTTCTATCTGACCAGGATCCTGACGTATCTTTCCAGGTTGCCCAATTTTGTGCTATCATTTGTTGTATTCATCCTATGTACAGTAGAAGTTTAGCACAAATTTTGGTGAATACCACTGCTATTTGTACTACAGTTACTATAATAATGCATTTTATCTAATTTTATCGCATTTTTTATTTCTATTTTTTTAAGATTTATTAATAACTATAGGTCTATGCATTTTATTGTTGTACTCAAAGGTCATAATAAAGATTTTGAATTTTTTTGAACAACTATTGAAAAGTCAGAACAGGATATTTTGGAGCAGAGAAGTTTCAGTCTTAAAATAATTTGCACATCATCCATCCATCCATCCATCCATCCATCCACACAATCTCTGTAGGGAGATCATTCCAGAGGTCATGAATCAGAATAGAATAGGTGCACTTCCTGGATGCCAGAAGATGACATTCTTTAATTGAAGAGACCTGGAGTGTACCCACTTTGCTGGACCAAACCAGACCAGTAGCGTCTGGAGATAGGTGGACCTTCCTTTGCTCTGGAATTTTCCATTCCTACAGCAGAAGAGGCACTATTTGAAATATGTACTGGTTCCACAGAGACATCACACTGACATCACACTTACAACAAAGGTCCACATAGTTAAAGCAACGGTGTTCGCCGTAGTAACATATGGCTGCGAGAGCTGGACCATAAGGAAGGCTGAGAGAAGGAAGATAGATGCTTTGGAACTGTGGTGCTGGAGGAAAATTCTGAGCGTGCCTTGGACTGCAAGAAGATCAAACAAGTCCATCCTCCAGGAAATAAAGCCAGACTGCTCACGTGAGAGAATGATATTAAAGGCAAAACTGAAATACTTTGGCCACATAATGAGAAGACAGGACACCCTGGAGAAGATGCTGATGCTAGGGAGAGTGGAGGGCAAAAGGAAGAGGGGCCGACCAAAGGCAAGGTGGATGGATGATATTCTAGAGGTGACGGGCCCATCCCTGGGGGAGCTGGGGGTGTTGATGACCGACAGGAAGCTCTGGTGTGGGCTGGTCCATGAAGTCACGAAGAGTCGGAAGTGACTAAATGAATAAACAACTGGTTTCGCATTCCAGCTCCTTGATTTCAACCCTGGTACTCTGTCAGCAGGCCTTCAGCAGCCCTCACTTCTAGCTGCTGCTTTTAAATTCCAGGTTGGTCTGTAATAAGGCCTCCCTCATGAATTATCTAATCTTTGATGAGAGGGCCAACCTGGCATGTATCATCAAGACCTGACTGGGTCTGGAAGGTGGGGTAGCCCTTTCAAGATATGCTGAGCTAGCTTTCAGGAATGCTGCACCACAGGTCATTGGATGTGAGACCCTGTTCATTAGGTTGGGCTTTAGGGATCAGCTGGGATTGTTGCTGTTGTATCAGCGTCTCTGCTGCACAATGACTTCCTTACCTGAGCAACTTGATTCCATTTCTGGGTTGGCAGTGGAGCCCCCCTGACTTATGGTTTCCGATCACATAGCCACTGCTCTAATAAGAACACCAGATCCAGTGTGTGACCACTGTCCCGTGTCTGGTCAAGCCACTTCAGACCCCATAATAATGACCCGGTATAATATGTCATTTGTTGTTGTCATCTGAGGTTGTTTTACCTAATTGTAAGACCTGCTAAGGACCAAATGATTTTTATTATGTCCCGATATGTAAAACCATAGAAGTCAAAGAGGGTGTACTTACTTTTTCCCACGACTGTACATTGGTTGCCAGTTTGCTTCCTGGTCCAATTCAAGGTGCTGGTTTTAACCTTTAAAGCCCTTCATGGCATGGGACCAGGTTATCTGGAGGACCACCTCTGCCCAATTGCATCTGTCCATCCCATCAGATCTGGCAGGTAAGGCATGTTTCAGATCCTGTCTGCTAGGGACTTTCATTTGGCAGGTCCCAGGAGGCAGACCTTCTCTGCCATTGCCTTATGGAACATTCTCCTGCCCAAAGTGAGGTTAGCTCCATCCTTTTTAATGTTCTGTAAGTCCCTGAAGAACAGCTTTGCCATCAGGCCTGGGGTTCCCAGGGGACCAGGAATATTTTAAGATGGTTTTGGTATTGTGTTTCATCTACTCTCTCCTGTACTGGATGGTTTTATTTTTTTTTTATAATGATTGTTTTTTAATAATTGTTTTTTATATATTTATTGCTTTATTTTAATGGTTGTATGCCACCCAGAGTCACTTCGTGTGAAATGGGCAACCATATAAATTTATTAAATAAATAAAACATATATAAATATACTCTGTGTGTGTGTCTGTGTGTGTCTGTGTGTGTCTGTGTGTGTCTGTGTATGTGTATGTGTATGTGTATGTGTATATATATATATATATATATATATTCTGTGTGTGTATCTGTATGTGTGTGTGTGTACACACACACATACACATACATACATACATAAATGAGTCTCTTGCTTCTATGGTATATTAACATCTTTCCCAGTTTGAGGAGAGCTTGGGTTTTTTGTTTTTTTGTTTTTGTGGGTTTTCTTGTTTGTTTTTGCTCTCAATATAAATAATCACTTCAGGTCTTTAAAAATGTACAGTCATAAAGGCTGTTTGAAATTTGATGCTTATAAAGTATTCTCAAATGTTCAGATATTATATTATTGTTACACAAAAGAATAGAGATCTGAGAGTTTTAAGTTACCAACATCTTTTTTATTATTATTTTAAACTAGGAAAAACCTTTCAAATAGCCACATGAACAAATGAAAGTATTCACTTGTATTTTTCATGCCACAAAACAAATCCTATGTAATATAATCATGCATAATTTCATCTAGGGTTTTCAATTCTTTTTGTTCCCACTCTTATAATTAAACATTGTATATAACTAGGTAACACTTCCATATATTAAATTGAAATTTCTCTGTATCACACTGATGCAAATGGACATGAATTTAATATGGGGGAGGGATATTCCTCACTGCATCTTGTTGGTTTGACCTACATATATTTGATGATCCATTTATGAGGATTTAGTGCAGCTTATTCAGGGTGGCCAAACATTTTCAATTTATGTGGGCCTTGAGTATTTAAGTAGGATATATGTCCACATTACATTTTAAAAGGAAATATTATTTGTTTTATTTTTATTTTTTAATTATTTAATTTATCAGTCGGCTGAATGACTGAATTACATAATATGTGTAGAAAGCAACAGGCTTCTATTGTGCTTAGAACAATCGTAAGTCTCACCAATTTTCATGTTTGTGACTCTTTTTGAAGTGTGTGAATCAAAAACTGAAAAATAAGTAAAAGCTGAAAACATGGGCTTATAGCCAAAAATGCTTTATGTTGTCCCCAGTGGTAAACATTACACCAGAGAAAAGCTTCTGCTGTGGCGTACCAGTAATTAGAAAAGCACAGGCAAGGGGCAATGCACATTTGTCACCTGGTATTACATCATAAATGTGAGTAGATCAGTGTTAAATGTAGCTAAGTGGCTGGCCTTTTACTATAGTGTTCCCCGCCCCCCCCCATATCTGCTTATAGTTATTCCTTAATCACAGATGGAATCTTTCCCACTTCTGCTTATTAATTCATTTGTTATTTATGCATCTCTGATCTTTGTGACACATTTGTCCTTTGGCCTGACATCAAATCATTTTTAATACATGATCTGTTTAAAGGTGGCCTTTGCCCAGTGTTCTTCCTTGCAAATCCCTGACACACTCACATATGCATTTTTTATTCTCACATATTGCTTATCACTCTGCATTACTGCTTTGAAAGCACAGCAGATGGGGTTCCTGCTTTGTGATGAAACAGATGAGATGCTCAAATCGATTGCTTTATCAACAATCAGTTGTAGATAAAAATCATTTTAATGAGGGAAATTAATGGTGTTTGCAAACATGATGTTAATTAAAGAGCATTGCTTAGGCTTCCCTCTTCTTTTTTTTCCCCTTGCAACACAATTTTTGTTACCCATGACATCTTTCATTATTGACTCATGCCCCAAAGAAAATGCGATTAAAATCTGCTTTTGTTTGATGTAGCTTTTATTGAAGAAAGGAATAGATCTTTCTAAAGCGTCCTGGTGAGATGAAAGTCTAATTATCTCTGCAAATGAAAGGAAAAGCTTTAATTAGGTCTGCACTGAATCTCTGCACTGTGAATTTGTGCATTGTGATGGATGGAGCTTACATCTCCTCAGTGGCTAAGGTTGAAATAATGAAAGAGGAGAAAACGTAACCTGCTCCCATGATTCAACTGGCAAGTTTGAGCTGGAGGTACACCTGTGTTACATGAGTGTGCCCAGAGCAGCTGCCATAGGCCATGTTTCAGTGCAAGGCATTCAGTTGTTCTACAGCCCCCTCCTGAGCTTTGATCTTTTCTCAGACAGCAGGGGACCTAACAAATCAAGCTTTTCATGTTTCACTCTTTCACTCTCTTTTGCTTCACCATTCACACTCTAAATCCAAAGGGAAAGACAAAATATTGTCTTTCTCAGATGCTATAATGATCAGTAGCTTACATGACTCGAGTGAGCATTATGCCTTACATGAGCTATTTTAAGGCTTGCAGGGCAAAGAATGGGAAGGGGGGAGATAACAAATTGATATATATCTTTTTCTTTACTTTTTATTTTGATAGTTAATTAACTCACTGTTTATGATTTTAACAGCCTTCTTGAGCGTAATACTTAATTTCCAGATGCATTTTTTCTGTAGGATTCTAATGCCCACCCTGGTGAGAAAGGTGACATTTAAGGATATTGTTATGATTCTAATGGCCCCAGGAGAAAAATCTAAATGATGACAAATAATGCAATAATCCAATTTTATACCATCTCTACTCTATTTTTACTACACTGTATGAGGCTTACTATGTCTTCCTGTAGTTCAGCTGATAGCAGAAGGTCAAATTGCTACTTATTCACATCACTTGCAGCTAACACTTTCTTTGTCGGGAATCATAAAGCACCTTTGACATCAAGGGCAGTCAAGGGGATTACTTGCACACCTTTCCAGACAGGATAATGAGGAAGATAGGAAGATAGGAAAGGGAACTGAAGACAAATTTGGAACAGCAGGAGCATGTTGACCTTTCATTCTTATAGCTAAAGTGTTTGCTATTGTTTTAGAAAGAATTAGTGTAATTGCCCGCCTTCTGCAAAAGCCAGGTGTTTCCCAACAAGCTAATCATGTGAAAGAAGGAAAATGTGAAATAAATAGGATGATTGTGACCCCTATAATTGTTTTCTTAGCTGGTTTGGAAATTAAAATGTAGTGTTGTTTCTCAGTGTAAATATTTTTTGTTTTCACTTACAGTTGGAAAGCCTCAAAGTGCTGAAAATGAATGTGATTATATATTTCAACAATGTGGACTATAATTTGGTCTGTGTCAAGAAAAGTAACATTTCTCTCATGAATTTGGCTTTTTATTCTTCTAGTTCAAAATTAGGACTAGGTTTCTTTGCACCTAAGCTGTGTATACATTTGTAGTTGGCTTCAAATATGCAATAAACTAGCTACCATTTGACACTTTAAAATTTCCCAGTTTGATTTTATATTTCTGTATATGAGTTTTAATATAGACTTGGCTTTCTGTTAATATCTTTTTGATTTCTTTGTTTTTATTTTTTCTTGTTGTTGAATTTATAAGATAGTATCCAAGAAACATGATATTGTATAAATGTTGTGTTATGCCTACAGTTATAACCAGCTTAGAGATGATGGGTACATAAAATTTCTATCACCATAAATTAAAAAAAACACACATAGAAAGATTCAGTGCTGTAATCCATACATCAGCTGGGACAATATTAGGTTTGAAATAGTCCTTATTAGTATTACAGCTTAATAACTGCTGCAAAGCAGAATATTGATATAATAATTCTATGAAAGAGAAAAGCTTTTGCAGGGGTGATCTGGATAGTAATAGGATTTCCAATATCTTGATAGATCTGACTCTAAGCAAATGTGCTTTAGACTAAAGTCTCTTCCAGTCATGATTTTAAGATGTAATATGGCCCCACTATATAAAATGAATTGCCCAATTAAATTGCCCTACTGTTAGACACATATAAACTATGAAAATGGAATGAGATATTTGGTTGCTGTTCAGAGACTGGAAAAATTTGAGAGGAGAAGCAACTGGTTTGCCTTTTATGTTTGTTCTAAAAAACATTGTAATGCCATTGTGATCATACTCCAGTTCTGCAGTCTTTCAAGCCACATCCCTGTTCCCTGAAGAAACTTGACTATCTTGTAGCGTATTTCTGTGAACATTCTGGACTACAGAACATTTACTGAAAGCTGCAGGGAACCTTGCCAACTGATGGGAAGACCTCTTAAAAGCTGGAGAGAAAAAAATAGTCACTTCATTTGAACTTCAGGAAGTTAAATAAGTAAATATTTTATACATTAGACTATCTCCCCACCCCAATCTTCAAGGATCTTTATCTTTTGCCTCAACTCCTGAAAATGCTGAGCCAAAAGATATGATCCAACTTTAGTGTGAGCAAAATCTTTAGCTGTGTTACACGTGTCTGGTAAATCATTTAGCTAATCAATTCTATGCAGTAGATTCCCTTTGAAAAAAAAACAGATTAACAATGAAGTACATGACTACACATTTTTATTAAAGATTATTTAGCTAAACATAGAGACCAAAGTATAGGTGGTTCTTTCTGATCCTAAAATAATTTTAAAGTGCTACTAAGAAAATGGATACAGGAACAGGATAAATAAAATAGTTTTTCATCATAGACAAAAAGAAAAGAAATAGATGCAAGTTATATTCATAAATACCCAATTTTTGTCAGATATAATATATATGTGCAGATTTAACTTGTATATAGCAGTGTTGCTTAACTAAAATGCAAAAAAAATGCACTGTTGAAATGCTGATGGATTGTGTATTTTCTGATTGATTCTGTCAAACAATATGTATCACATTCCTTGCAATCCTTCCAGTTGCTATCAGTAAACATATTGTAGCCAATAAATGAATAGCAGATTGTCTTTTCTTTGGCAGGAGGTCCTGGGCTGATGGCCCTGGTGAAAACATTCCATACTACCTATATTTTATTGAAGCTGGCATGAAAGTATCAAATTGAGGGCCTGAGCCAAACTGTGATATATATGGTAAGATTGCATTCTTGGACCTGATTTTATGTAAAATGTATACAGCTTTGCAATTGAAATTATGATTGAACTTGTCTGTATGTTGTGAAATTAATGAAGTTTTATCATGTCTTCTGGCCACCAATTGATGTTAATTTTCTTATGTGTATTCTCAACTATTCTATTTGTGACAAAAGTGTTATCCATATACCCAACCCATATTATGAATTGTATGTGTGGTACTGAACCTTTGGGAGTTCCCTGATGTGTTTGGTATTTGTCCATCACTGGAAGGATGTGGTGAGACAGGTTTAATAAGCCCTGATATTTCAAGTTTTATCTGTCTGTCTGTCTGTCTGTCTATCTATCTATCTGTCTTATATGGCTGCACATCTCACAAGAAGTGACTCTGGGCAGCGTACAGCAAAAAAGTATAAAACGATAAACATGTCAAACATAGTCATATTTTAAAAGTTCAAAAAAAAAAACACAAACACACTTATAAGAGGTTCATTCAGCAATGGAGCCACCTCAAGATCTCACCAGTCCCCCAGGCCTGATGACAAAGCCAGGTCTTGAGGCACATTCAGATAATAAGGAGGGATGGAGCTGACCTCACTTTGGGGGGAAGACTGTTCATAAGGTGGGCACCATGGCAGAGAAGGCCTACCTCCTGGGGCCCACCAAGTGTAGTTCCCTGAGAGATGGGACCCGCAGCATATCTGTCATGCTGGATCTGATGGAACAAGGAGATGTAATCAGGGAGAGGCAGTCCCTCAGATAACCCAGTCACATGGCATGAAGGGCTTTAAAGGTCAAAACCAGCACCTTGAATTGGACCTGGAAGCAGACTGACAACCAATGCAGCTTGTGGAGCAGAAGCGTAACATAACTGCCCATGCCACTGCCCTTTGAACCAGCTGAAGCTTCTGGCTATTCTTCAAGCGTAGCCGCATGTAGAGTGCATTACAGTAATCCAATCTAGAGATGACTAGGGCTTGGGTGTCTGTGAGCAGAACCTCCTGATTCAGGAATGGGTGTACCTGGTGCACAACACAAAGCCATGCAAAGGCCTTCCTAGCCATGACTGCCACCTGCTCTTTAAGCAGGAGTTGTGAGTCCAGGAGGATTCCCCAGATAGCACACCAGATATGGCTGGGGCCATACAACGCCATCCAGCACCACAGATGGCATAGTCCTAGAACCGGCAGGCCCCAAAACCCAAAGCCACTCAGTCTGGCCAGGGTTCAGCTGAAGCCTGTTGTTCCCCATCCAGATCTTCACAGTATTGTGTAAGCTCTGATAAGTTTTGTGTGTTATATACGGATGCTGCAACTGATACTTTTGCTAGTTTGGGATTAATGGATGTGAAGAGTACAATGACATTAAATTAAACCATGATTTCATGTTCCTTGGTTGTTAAATCTTTCATTTTCTTGAAGTGCTATACTGGTGAATTGTTGGAATGTTCAATCACAGAGTTTCTTCGTAAATTGCTTTGTTATATTTTATGATGGAGTGGCAATGATACAATTTGGTGGAGTGATATGTCAGGGTTGTGCATTTTAGGGTGCCCATAGAAGCCTGAGAGGATTTGCCCACAGCCTTTCATATAATATTGTTCTTCTTGTTCTTTCCTTTTTGATTAGATCTTTGAGACTTTTCTTGATTAGCTTGTCCACTTGTTGGATATAGTGTGATAACTGTGGTTTGTCCTTTGTTTGCTAGGAGGGTTGTGTTGATTTTGACACTATTTAGTGTTTTTAGAGCTACTCTTTCTTCTGCCTCGAGGTGGTTCTTTTTCTGTTTCTGTTTTGTCAGAGGTATAATTGTCAAACATACATTTTTGGGGGTACTCATTGGTTAGTTCAGCTGTTGTGAATAATGGTTCAGGGCTATAAACAATTCTAGTTGGTTGGTATTCTCTATGTTATAGTTTAGTCCATTATGGAGGAGGCTGTGTTTTGAGGTATAGATATAACACAGCTGAAGATATTTACCACCGGTTTTGGATCAGTTTCACCTTTTTTTCCTGATTGATTCTCAATTTTGTTTTTCTTTTTTCAGCTTGTTTTTAATGAGGTGATTTTGATAGTCATTGTTAGTATCTTTTTGTGTTCTGGGTTTGTGGTTTGTTCTAATTTTTGTTTTAAGTCATTAATGCTGTGCTGGTATTTATGCAGTTGAGGTAAGCATCCACTATTATCAGATTCATCACTTTATTCCTATTGTGTTCTGTTCTGCTATTTTTTTGCACAGTTTATTGGAAATCTACATTTTATCCTGGTAGGTAGGACCTGCTGTTGTAGATTGTTTGTTGTTGTTGTTTATTCATTTAGTCACTTCCGACACTTCGTGACTTCATGGACCAGCCCACGCCAGAGCTTCCTGTCAGTCGTCAACACCCCCAGCTCCCCCAGGGATGAGTCTGTCACCTCTAGAATATCATCCATCCACCTTGCCCTTGGTCGGTCCCTCTTCCTTTTGCCTTCCACTCTCCCTAGCATCAGCATCTTCTCAGGGTGTCCTGTCTTCTCATTATGTGGCCAAAGTATTTCAGTTTTGCCTTTAATATCATTCCCTCAAGTGAGCAGTCTGGCTTGATTTCCTGGAGGATGGTTTGATCTTCTTGCAGTCCAAGGCACTCTCAGAATTTTCCTCCAACACCACAGTTCAAAAGCATCGATCTTCCTTCTCTCAGCCTTCCTTATGGTCCAGCTCTCGCAGCCATATGTTACTACGGGGAACACCATTGCTTTAACTATGTGGACCTTTGTGGTCAGTGTGATGTCTCTGCTCTTGACTATTTTATCGAGATTTGTCATTGCTCTTCTCCCAAGGATTAAGCGTCTTCTGATTTCCTGACTGCAGTCAGCATCTGCAGTAATCTTCGCACCTAGAAATACAAAGTCTTTCACTGCTTCTACATTTTCTCCCTCTATTTGTCAGTTATCAATCAAGCTGGTTGCCATAATCTTGGTTTTTTTGAGGTTTAGCTGCAAGCCAGCTTTTGCACTTTCTTCTTTCACCTTCATCATAAGGCTCCTCAGTTCCTCTTCGCTTTCAGCCATCAAAGTGCTATCATCTGCATATCTGAGAATGTTAATGTTTCTTCCAGCGATTTTAACTCCAGCCTTGGATTCCTCAAGCCCAGCATGTCGCATGATGTGTTCTGTGTACAAGTTGAATAGGTAGGGTGAGAGTATACAGCCCTGCCATACTCCTTTCCCAATCTTAAACCAGTCCGTTGTTCCGTGGTCTGTTCTTACTGTTGCTACTTGGTTGTTATACAGATTCTTCAGGAGGCAGACAAGATGACTTGGTATCCCCATACCACTAGTTCCTCTGCCTTTTCTAAACCTAGCTTGTACATCTGGCAATTCTCACTCCATGTACTGCTGAAGTCTACCTTGCAGGATCTTGAGCATTACCTTACTGGCATGTGAAATGAGTGCCACTGTTCGATAGTTTGAACATTCTTTAGTGTTCCCCTTTTTTGGTATGGGAATATAAGTTGATTTTTTCCAGTCTGATGGCCATTGTTGTGTTTTCCAAATTTGCTGGCATATAGCATGCATTACCTTGACAGCATCATCTTGCAAGATTTTGAACAGTTCAGCTGGGATGCCGTCGTCTCCTGCTGCCTTGTTATTAGCAACGCTTCTTAAGGCCCACTCAACTTCACTCTTCAGGATGTCTGGCTCTAGCTCACTGACCACACAGTCAGAGCTATCCCCGATATTGTTATCCTTCCTATACAGGACTTCTGTATATTCTTGCCACCTTTTCTTGATCTCTTCTTCTTCTGTTAGGTCCTTGCCATCTTTGTTTTTGATCATACCCATTTTTGCCTGGAATTTACCTCCGATGTTTCTAATTTTCTGGAAGAGGTCTCTTGTCCTTCCTATTCTATTGTCTTCTTCCACTTCCGCACATTGCTTGTTTAAAAATAATTCCTTATCTCTTCTGGCTAACCTCTGGAATTTTGCATTTAATTGGGCATATCTCCCCCTATCACTGTTGCCTTTTGCTTTCCTTCTTTCTTGGGCTACTTCTAGTGTCTCAGCAGACAGCCATTTTGCCTTCTTGGTTTTCTCTTTCTTTGGGATGTATTTTGTTTTTGCCTCTTGAGCAATGTTGCAGACTTCTGTCCATAGTTCTTCCGGGACCCTATCTACTAAGTCCAGTTCCTTAAATCTATTCTTCACCTCCACTGCATATTCCTTAGGAATATTAGTGAGCTCATATCTAGCTGATCTGTGGGTCTTCCCTAATCTCTTTAGTCTGATCCTAAATTGTGCAAGAAGAAGTTCGTGATCTGAACTACAGTCAGCTCCAGGTCTTGTTTTTACCGACTGTATAGATGTCCGCCACCTTTGGCTGTAAAGCATGTAGTTAATCTGGTTTCAGTGTTGTCCATCTGGGGAAGTCCATGTATAAAGCCATCTCTTAGGTTGCTGGAAGAGAGTGTTTGTTATGCACACTGAGTTGTCTTGGCAAAATTCTATCAGCCTATGTCCTGCTTCGTTTTGTTCACCCAGGCCATGCTTACCTGTAATTCCAGGTGTCATTTGACTGCCCACCTTAGCATTCCAGTCTCCCATGATGAAAATAACATCTCTTTTAGGCGTGTTGTCCAGTAGGTGCTGCAGATCCTCATAGAACTGCTCTACTTCAGCTTCTTCAGCATCTGTGGTTGGGGCATATATTTGGATCACTGTGATGTTAGATGGCTTGCCCTGAATTCGAATCGAGATCATTCTATCATTTTTTGGATTGTATCCAAGCACTGCTTTAGTCACTTTACTATTAATTATGAAGGCTACTCCATTTCTTCTGTGGTCCTCTTGTCCACAGTAGTAGATCTGGTGGTCATTTGATGTGAAGTGACCCATTCCAGTCCATTTCAGTTCACTGACACCCAGAATGTCTATCTTTAATCTTCACATCTCACCAATAACCACATCCAATTTGCCCTGGCTCATAGATCTTACATTCCAGGTTCCAGTGTTGCATTGAACCTTAGAACATCGGATTTGCCGTTCACCACCAGCACCGTCGGCCGCTAGCCGTCCTTTCGGCTTTGAGCTAGCTGTGTCATCACGTCTGGGGCTAGTTGAACTCATCCTCTGTTCCTCCCCAGTGGCATTTTGACCATCTTCTGACCTGTGGGTCTCATCTTCCGATGGTACACCGACATATCTCTGGTTGTACTGATCCATTTAGTTTTCACGGCAAGAATACTGGCGTGGGTTGCCATTACCTTCCCCAGGGATCACATTTAGTCTGACCTCTCTGTCATGACCTTCCCATCTTGGGTAGCCCTTCACGGTTTAGCTCATGGCCTCATTGAGGTAATCAAGCTCCAGCACCACGACAAGGTAATGATCCTTTGCTGAAGGCTGTTGTAGGTATTCATGCAGAAAAAAGAGTTACAGTATATGCCTCTGGAAGCTATTTAAGGCCATGTGTTGTTGCAATAGAATACACTTAGCTCAGGGTTCAATTATTAGATTCTACCTTTTATGATTTAACAAATGTTTTAGTTGATACTAGTTCAAGTTTAATTTTAATTTATCGAAAAGAGCTGTTTACTGCTTTCAAGTCAGAGCTCTTGCTTAATTAATTCTATTGCTATACATAAGAGTTTCTGCAGCTGTATATACAATTTCCAGAGAATAAGACACATTGGACAAAACATTTTTGCAAGTGATGTTGCATGTATATGACAAAATTGGTAAGAGTCAAGGGTCATAGTATTATGGTTCCACTGTGATGTGTTTTTCAATAGGTTATTGAGCAAGTCATGGTGGCTTTTTCACACAGAACAGTAAATGATAAAGCATAGTTTTCAAGCTGTAGTGAATGGATTATTATGATGAACCAAAACAAATATAACACATTATATCTTAGTACTGATGCTATAAGTTAAACCATTGGCTTGTCACAACTCAAACAAATGAGAAGAAATATGTTCTCTGAGCTTTAGAGATTAAAAAGAAACAAAACTGGGACTGGCAGAGGTGATGTAAGATTCTTAATACAATTCTTATTGATAATATGTAGAATTTTGTTATTTTGCTGACAACTAGGTATCTGGATTATGGTGGTGTTACTGAAGTTTGGTGATTATGAATTTACTTTTTCACTAATTTCCAGATATATATAGAGAGAGGGGGGGAGGGGGGAGGGAGGGGGAAATTGAAATTTTACAACATCATCAGCATATTCTGGCACCCAGCCAACACTGGCTAATATTGAAAAAGCTAGGCAGGTAAGGCTGATTAAAATGTTGATAAGGGAGCACCAGGAAACCTAGGTTGTCTCTGGAATGGTCTGAGATGAGATGGAGGAATGTCATTAGGACATGTCTCTTAAAAAGATTTATTAAGGTGTCTTCATGCTGCCCTAAGTGGGACCTAAGGAAGAGCCCTAATATTATACTCCTATGCACATTTTCCTGCAAGGAATCTAATTTAAGATTGGACTTTCTTCTATATAAACATGTACAGGATCAATCTGCATAAAACAATTTTTAAAGATGAAATGTAACATAGCATCAGAATAATTTTAACCATAGAAAATAATAAAATAAGGCAAAAATTTTAATTAAATATTAGCAAAATAAATTCTTTTGAAAGTTTTAAAATTAGATATTTCAACCGGAAGACTGTAGATGGACAAATACATTTACTGGTAAACACCTTCCCTTTGTGAAAACTTACTGTACCAACCTGATACAGAGTGTGATTTCTATACTGCATTCCTTTGAAAGCCCACAAAAATGTGTTTCAAAAGAATTGCTCTTTGAGCTATTATTCCAAATCTTAGCTTCATCAGTCATTATATGAAGTAGGAGTGAAGTTAATTTTAAAATATTAACTCCTATCACAATACATTATCAAATTTTTTTAAAGTCAAGCAATAATCTCTTTCTTTTGTTAGGTGTCATAAATCATATCACTCCTGTAATATTAGGTCTTGCTCAGTCAAATTATTTTTATTCTTCCTTCCCTCAGTAGCATAACACTTTTCTTTGCTTCAGCTGTTCTTATGGCAATAAAAAACACAGTTTACAAGTCAGTTCTTTTCTAAACAATGTGAAATAGGTACATATTAACAATGCTTTCCAAGCTATTTATTTATTTGTTTGTTTGTTTGTTTATTTATTTATTATTCAAATTTTGCTACTGCCCATCTCCCCCAAAAGGGGGACTCTGGGTGGTTTACAATAAAATTAAAACTATAATAATAACAATTAAAATCTATAAAAACAATTACAAATATAAAATGCAATATAAATAAGTATACAATCCAAGAGGTTAAAAATTCTGATCAGGTGGAAGGGGGTCTAAGGTGCGAGCCAACCCCATGGATGGTTGCCCACATGCCCGCCCCATGCAAGATGGCAAAACCAGGTTTTCAGCGACCTCCTGAAGGTCGGAAGTGAAGGTGCCTGCCTCACCTCTGAGGGCAAGATGTTCCAAAGGGCGGGGGCAACTGCAGAGAAGGCCCACTTCTTGGAACCCGCCAGATGGAATTCTCTTATCGACGGGGTCCGTAATATGTCCTCTCTGCCTGACCAGGTGGGGCGGGTTGATATTATGAGGATGAGACAGTCCCTCAGGTAACCTGGCGCCATGCCATGTAGGGCTTTAAAGGTAATAACCAACACTGTGAATTGGACCCGGAAGCAAACTGGCACCCAGTGCAGCTCTTTCAGTAAAGGTGTTATACGTGCTGATCTAGGGGCACCAAAAATAACCTGCATGGCTGCATTCTGGACCAGCTGAAGCTTCCAGATACTTTTCAAGGGTAGCCCCATGTAGAGCACATTGCAGTAGTCAATATGGGAGATGACTAGGGCAAGAGTGACTGTTCGGAGGGCCTCTCACTCTAAGAACGGGCGTAATTGGCGCACAACCTGAAGGTGAGCAAAGGCCCTCCTGGCCATGACTGCCACCTGCTCCGTGAGCAGGAGTCGTGAGTCCAGAAGAACCCCCAGATTATGCACCGGGCCTGTCTGGGGCAGTGCCACCCCATCCAGAACTAAAGATGACAATTTCCCAGAAACTGAGCTGTCAACCCACAGCCACTCCATCTTACCAGGGTTCAGCTGAAGCCTGTTGTTCCCCATCCAGGCCCCACAGCCCCCAGGCACTGAGACAGGGCAGTCACAGCATCACTTACCTCACCTAGGATGGAGATATACAGTTGAGTATCATCAGCATACTGATGATACCTCATCCCATGGTGACGGATGATCTCACCCAGTGGTTTCATGTAGATGTTAAATAAGAAAGGGGAGAGAACCGAACCCTGCGGCACCCTGCAATGGAGGGGCCGAGGGTCGGATCTCTCACTCCCAATCACCACTGAAATGGAATGACCCTGGAGGAAGGAGGTGAACCAGCGCAAAACCACGCCACCCACCCCCAACTCCCTGTGCTGTCCCAAAAGCATACCATGGTCGATGATATCGAAAGCCGCTGAGAGGTCAAGAAGAGCCAGGATATTCCATTTCAGAAAGCATTTTTGATTGGGCCAGATAAGTTTTCAGGAAATACATTTCAGTGTCTTATTTGGTATATACTGCTAGTTAGGCATATCGTGCTGCTTATTTTGTTGATAAATTTAATATACACAGTGTTAAAATTATATCCTAATGGTAACTCTTTGGGAAATCAGATATACAGTATATTTTCTGAGATAAATATTTATCAAACTGCTGAATGGGAATAAAAATCAGAGGCATTAATTTACTACTATGTACTAATTTTATATATTTCATACATTTCAAAAAATGAATACTGAATTGGGTTAAAAGCAATGCTAGCTATACAATCTCAGCAGAACTGGAAATGCTATACTCCTTATATTGCATTTAGCCATATAGGCTCTAAAACACTTTAATTAGAAAACAAAGGAAAATAGAATGAGAAATTATCAGCAGTTTGGCTACCTAAAAATATTGATGAGGCTGGCTTTGTAAGCCGTGCTGTAATATAATGAATTTGAAGAGAAAGGTTTAAATGAAAACATAAATAAATGTGGGGTTACATCTTTCACTGCTCTCTTTTCCCAAGCACACTGAATATTCTGGTAATATCTGGTACTATAGCATCAGTGTGACCTGATTTCAGTCTGTTTAGGAGAATCCTGGGACCATCATAAAAAAGGGGAGAAAGGAATCCCAAGGAATCTCAGTCCCAATAAAATTAATTTTATCCGAGCCTGATGGCTTTTGGAAGTATATTCCTTTCTCAAAGGTGCTCTAAAAATAGAAACAATGCAAGGGAGACACTAATGATTATGCAAAAAACTTGCAATATACATGTTACAGTATTTATAAACATAAACAATTCTACTTATGTATATTCTCACTAACTCAGTTTAGTGCCTATAATATGATATTCTCAGCATGCAATTACAAACAATCAAATAGATATATCAACATTGTTTTTTGTAAATATATGTGTTAGGCTTAATTGTCACAGACAGTAGTATTGCTATAATAAGCTCAAAGATAAATACCTATGAATGAAATGAACATGCTTAAATTCTGCTCTTAAATAAAAAGCAGAAGCTCAGATACTCTCCTGGAGACAAGATAAAGTATCTAAATATTTTACCTTGCAAACTAGACGACTAGCATGGTATGCAAACTGAGTGGGATACAGAGCAGATTTTGTTATTCTATAGTGCAAAAATGGTATTCTGGGCTATAAAGATGATGTTTTCAAAGTGAAAGATATATTTTAAATCAAAGGTAATACTATATATTGAAAGCCAGTTTGGTCTAGTGGTTAAGACAATGGGCTAGAGGAGGAGACTGTAAGTTCTAGTCCCACCTTAGGCATGAAAGCTGGCTGGGTGACTTTGGGCCAGTCACTCTCTCTTAGCCCTAGGAAGGAGGCAATGGCAAACCACTTCTGAAATTTTGCAAAGAAAACTGCAGTGACTAGTCCAGGTGGTCACCGAGTATCAGACATGATTGAATGGCAAATATATATATATATACTGTATATATTCCTTAGCCTCAGGAAACTAAATTATTCAATAATAACATCCATTGATTTCTTTTCTTTTTAGTAAAACAATCTCATTATCACCCTCATAATGTTCTATGACCCAAAAGCACAATTCTGAGATGTGATTTTTGATTGCTAGAAAATGTTTCAGTGAATCTATTCTGTGTTTTCTTATGTTGCCTAAATGTTCTCCAGTTCTGATCATAAGTATTCTAATGGTTTTTCCCACTTAAACATTGGAATAGGACACACAATAAGATATACAGCATGGAACATATTGTGAACCTTTGCAGGTAATGTCTCTATCTGCAAGACTGATGAAGGAAGTTATTTCTGTGTGTATACATGCAATAAGTGTAATGACAACAGGGAAAATGTTCTTAAGAACATACTGCAACAAATTTGTTGTGTGAGCAAGGATGGCTAGATGAATGCATTTCTGGTTCATTAATTTATAAAGCTAGTCCATCCCATTTTGTCATTAATCTGCATTTTTGAATGTTCACAAATTTTAATATAATTTAGATACAGGTAAACATATTTTGAATCAGTATTTGTATTTTGAATCAGTATTTTTTTCCAAAATATGCTGTGAAAGCTAATAGATAACTTTATATCTGCAGATTAGTCCAAGAGATGAAGATCAGGTCAGTTTATACTGATATTTACAAAGAGAAAGTTCCAAGAACTATAAATCCTTTATGAGTAATGAAGATACATTTCCAGCAACATTGTAAAGTTTGATAACAACAATAAAATACTTGGTTTTTAATTTAAGTTTAATTTCCTCAAGCATTCTTTGATATATATTAAAATTTAAACATCTAAATTTATGTATTTTTACACTAATAGCAGAGATTTGAGTAGAGACTTGTTTTGTTAGGAGACATATTGGCCCAATTGGTGTACACTTTTATTAATGTGTGTAATTCAAAATATTTTGCAAATGTTTTCTTTTAACTCCACTTTCAAAAATGTTCTTCCTTGTCAATCAAAAGTTGGAAGCTCTAGATGAAACCAATCCTGATTACTTGTGTTTAACCAGTAAGAATGTAGATGTCACCCTTGTGAGATACACAAACATACATACACCTGTACTAGAAGCCATGCTCCACTCTCTCCCCCCAACAGTTCAAGGATATATGTATTAATTGATTTAATAACTACTGTTTGAAATTAAATGCCTGTAAAATAAGGTACTCAGTTCATACAATTAACTGATCTTCCATCTGCATATACCAACTATTTTCTTTCTCTCACAAGACCTCTCTCTCACCCACAAATGGGCACATACTCCCCTTCATCCTTTCTGCAGAAACAGAAAACATCAAAAGAAGGGGAGAGAGAGAGAAATGGAGGGAGAGAAGGAAGAAGGGAGAAAAGAGGATGGATATGAGAGAAGAAAAGAGAAAGGGAGGGTGGCACACAATAAAGCAAATGAAATAAACATTTCAATTTTAGCTTTGATTTTTAAGTTAAATATTCTTGTACTTTCTATTTGCAACACTACAACACTTATTTGGCTTTTAGACACATTATCCTTATCTCAATCTGTTTCACCTCTCAGTATAGACATAAGCTTAAAGATTTTCAAAGAAGAACAGAACAGAACTATTGATAACTGACTAGGATACAGTTCATTCTCATTTAAAATACTCCTTTGAAAGCCAGCATGAGTAAACCAAAAAAAGAAAAGATATATGACTAAAAAGAAAAAAGTAATATATTGTTCTCTCAAGGATCTGCAACTATTACGTCTTAACATATAATGATCAGAGTTTTCTTTTGCTCTCTTATGTTGATAGCTAACTGCAGGGCCGTAAGTGTAGCTTCTCTGGGCCCTAAGGTGAACCTTTCAGATGTCCCCTCCCATTCTAATATTAGTTCTCAGTTTAAGAACTACAGAGAGGTCTATTCTGGTATCAAGGTTTGCTGCCAGATTTAAGGTACAGCTGTAAACCTCTGGTTGTAATAACTCAACCCTGTATTCAGGAACTAGATAACAGCAGAAGCTTCACCATCTTGACCCTGCTACATAAGATGGCATCTGCAAGGGAGGGACGGGTCCGGGTCAAGGAAAGATAAATAAGGGAAGCAGAGTCACATAGACCTGATGCAAGTCTTTTTCTCTATGCATTGTGACATCACATGTACAAAAGGGGCAGAGCTACTGTCACAATGACATGATACTGCTTTCATAATTTTGATAAAAGTACTGAATACTGTGTAGACCTCTGCTGAATAAGTTGCCTTATTGTAGACCAGAAAGAATTGTATATATACAGATCTGCCTACATCAGAAAACAAAAATCAACCAATATACACACACACACGCACACACAATTTTAAGCTTAAGCACTATTTTTTTGCCAATAAACTTTTAGCTGTTCTTTTCTCAGTCTTTCTTATGCAGAAGTACTGTCTGGTCTGACCAGTGCTAGTTCCTACTTTGCCAGCTTCAGCCTTTATACTTGCACATAGAAGCACTCTTAGACAGGAGCAGCAGTAGCTGAGGCTGAGGATAATCTCTTGGGGACAGAATAGTACCAGTTGTTTGTATCATTAGCAAGATTAATCATCTGGTCCAAAAATCTGTATAACCACTGGATGGCAAAAAAGTTAGAGATTTATTCATCAACTTACTGCCGTTGGGTGGTCTCTCTTACCATTCTACACTGAGCCTGGCTGCCATACTCCCAGTTCTACCTGCTGCTCTGTCCTAACACATTGTGCCACCCTTGGCAAATTCTTAGGTTCCCTTAGGGGCATGCTTCAGCCCTGTGGCAGATCACAACTATGTTTGAATTTTTTGAAAAGATTTGAAGGCCTGGTGAAGCTCTCTGGTGCCTGCATCCCCATGAAGATCCCAACCCTTGAAGCCTAAGTGGCTAAGTGCATAACAAAGGTACATTTACATTGAACTCAAGATATAACCTTTCCAAATCTTGCTTTTTGTAACCTGGATATATTTTGTTCCTTTTTTCAGGATTTACCTGTATTAGTGTCTCAAGGTAAATCTATAATAAAACATCAATCTTCATTAGTTCTCATAATTTGATATCTATCCTTTCTTGCACTTCAATCTTCATTAGCATGTATGAGGAAAAAAGTAACCCAATGGGTATACAGCATGTGTTCTTGTATTGTACTGCCTCTCTGGAGTCCTTAGCTGCTTGGGAAAAAAGGGGGATGGGAAGAATTCAATAGGAAGCATATGTTACCAGGCTTTTTATCTGAATGCTTCAGATTATTTCAAAAGGCACAGTATGAATTTCATAGGCCAGAAGAGAAAATAATCTCTGTGCATCCATGGGGTTAAGGTAGATATCCTGAATATCAGCTACTGTACCAACCTCAAATTGCATTCTGTAGGACTAAGTATGAATTACATTTTCCTGTGCTAATTCATTGGTACCAGATTTCTTATTCCAGCTCATTATTTTTAGCACTGTTTCATACAAAACTTATGACAATATGTCAACTCACTCACTCTGAGCAAATATATTTTCTTTTGAAATACGTAAGTAGTTTATATATGGTACAAAGAACATAAGCCTGATATGTATGCATCAAATGATTGCAAACATATTGATTCTAATAATATGGAATTTAAAATTTTAATTTAAGAATTTTTATGTGACAGCTAATGGAAATAGATGGTGAAATGAATGAATCTCTTTTTTTCCCATGCAAGATATTTTCAGCTTTAACCCCACAATCCATGATACCTATACTTTAAGAAGCAAATTATAACAGCTGATTGGAATATATTTTATATGAAGCTGATAGAGGACTTAATCTAAATTAAACATTTGAGAGATAGAATCATTTATTTTCAGTATCAAGCCATCAAATCCTTCCTTCTATCCTTCCTTCCCTTCCAAAGATGTTTAGGTTATCATTATTCCAATGCTGGCAGAATTAGGTTATGGATGCTTGTGTGCATCAAGAATAAGAACAATTTAGTTTATAGTCTCTCATTAATGCACAGGAAGGATCTGAGTTTGATTCTGCTCCAGCACTAGCACTGATTCTGATTTTTATAACAATAGGTGTGCTGTGAATTCTGCAGCAAGGCACTTTAAATTTGAATATATTTTTTCACGGGAAAACATGACAAAAAGCTTTTATTTTGCTGATGTGTAGAGCCATTAATAAAATATACTAAAGATAAAATACTGTGGTTAAGATTCATCCAAAGTTAAATTCCTTAAGTAGGTAAACAATGAATTTGTGCCAATTTTAAAACAGAGGTTTTAATATGAAAACCAGAAAGCTTGTTTTAATGTGCCAGCATAATATATATAAGTCAAGTCCAACATTTGTAAATGTGTATCTTTTATGAACATAAAGATTTTGCTTTGTTGTACAGCTGGATCTTTTCAGTAGTAAACATCTGAGGCAAAAAGAAATTAAAGTGCTATTAAATAATAGGGATTACTTGACCTGGAGCTTTCTATCCAATATGGGTTGTTCTGGAAGTAGTCCAGTCTGACTGATTGCCCAGATTCAGAAGGAAGCTTCATTTGTCCCATTTACCTAGCATAGGAAAAATATAACTGGCTGTAACTTTAAAAGAAATCAGCTGACTGGCAAGAAATTTGCAAATGATAAAGTTTTCTCTAGGGGTGAAGAATGCAGCTTTCATAGGAATCTTTTGAATTCTTATTTTACAAGTGACTGTAATGTTAATGTTTGGGGACAGAATGAGATATTATGTAACCTATTCAATATAATCAACTGTCGTAGGCATCTCTATAAAGTTTGTCATGCATTCTGACACAATAGTTCTGAGCATTTTGTTATACTGTTCTTCATTTCTCTTTCTATAACCAGTGTGCCCTGACAGTATGCACTGATGGACTGATTGACATGTAGTCCAACCTCTTAGGTGTTTCCCTATTGCTATAGGGAAAAGTGAGGGGAAAAGAATGAGAGGAGACTGCTCATGGTGTGCTATAGTTTTGTCCTTATAAAGACAAATTTTAACCAAAACATTAGGTGGCAAAGTCTCAAGTGAGCCCAAAATAAACTAGTCCAGATTCCTGGCACAATAGAACACGGAGACACACGAAAGAACACTAAGAATAGCTCTAATGAATCTGGATTGGACTATCTCTAGAGAACTGAGGGGTTTATAATAGCAGATCTGTGAACCGTAATGCAGATGGCCTAACATTTTAGCTGTAAATAAATTTAGGGATGCCATATGCAGTTATAATCTGTCAGGCTTCACTGATACTCAGACTAGAAGGTTTGCAGAGGTAACAGGACACAGCTTTGATAAATTAGTTTTATTACAGATATTAAGGGAGCCATAATTAAAGCAGAAAACCAGCCACCACAAACTATATAATTTAAGCCATCTATCTGTCTGTCTGTCTGTCTGTCTGTCTGTCTATCTGTCTATCCATTCATCCCTTCTCACCCCTATGGGTGGTATGTGTCTTCCTCAACCTCGGGTCCTCTACCAGAGGCCTGGGAGTTTGAGGGTTCTGCGCTGTATCTTAGTTGTTCCTAGCACTGTACTCTTTTGGACAGAGAGCTCTGATGTTGTTCCTGGGATCTGTTGGAGCCATTCTCCCAGCTTGGGGGTCACAGCCTCAAGTGCCTCTACCACCACTGGGACCACTTTGGCCTTCACTTTCCACAACCTCTCTAATTCCTCCTTCTGGCCCTGGTACTTCTCCAGCTTCTCATACTCCTTATTCCTGATGTTGCTGTCACATGGCACTGCTACACCTATCACCACCGCTGTCTTCTGGTCCTTGTCTACTACCACAGTGTCTGGTTGACTGGCCAGTACCTGCCTGTCTGTCTGGATCTGTAAGTCCCACAGGATCTTAGCCCTGTCATTCTCCACAACCTTCTGTTGAATCTCCCATCTGGACTTGGGAGAGTCTAGCCCATACATTGTGCATATGTTCCTGTACACAATGCCAGCTACTTGGTTGTGCCGTTCAGTGTATGCTGTTCCTGCTTGCATCTTACACCCTGCCACTATGTGTTGGACTGTCTCTGAAGCCTCTCTGCCTTTTATAATGCCTTTTACAATTTAAGCCATATCTATATACTATATCTATATATCTATATATCTATCTACAGTATGTGTGTGTGTGTGTGTGTTAAAGCGTTATCTCTCTTTTTCCCACCTGTGCATCTCAACAGATTAAGAGTTAGTCATTTCTGTTTGGCAGAAGTGATTGCTATCTTTGAATTGTAATCTATCTGTCTGGTCCCAGGCTCTCTGCTTCTGATCTTGCCCCATTCTAGCCCTCGCATAACTACTAGTGCTGGAGAATCATTTTCCATTATCTAAATGATTGGAAAATGACTGTCTGAAAAAAAATGACTCTAAAAATTTCAGTTTGTTTTATACAATACTATTTATTTTCCAACTGTAGTGCAAATCAGCACACTGTTTGGTGAACATTACTACTTTTGTTTTAGAATATTTGATAACTGCCCAGAGTCCCCCTTTTGGCATTAATGGGCATTAATAGAAATGTGAAAAATAAATAAATAAATAGTTTTTCCTTGTTACAGTAAAGATAGAGCTTGATAGAGCTAGAAAGTATGTACTGTTTTAAACCTACATGCGTAATTGAGATACAGAAGAATGGAGACAGCTTTATTTATCAGCATCAGATAGTAAAACTCACTGTTAGATAAAAATCTGAATTATAGATTAATAGAAAAGTTGAAAAGCTGGGCAGCTAACTGTAGTTTGACCCTTTTTATATGGCAATTATGGCCATTAGACTTTTGACACTGGCATACCTTTTCTTGAAAAATATTTAATAAACAGCCATGGACCAAAAGAGTAAAAAAAATCAGTGAAAGTAATTAAAGATTATATATAGATATATAGATACACACACACACACACACAAATATACACACACAAACAGTGGCATTTAGTGCAAAGCAAAAGCCATTATAATGTGGATAAATCAAACTCATCAGTAAAGAAAGTTGTGAAAGGTATCGAGTTTCCTTACATAGATTGGTGAAATAGTCAGGGTCAAGGTAGTCAATAAATGTAATGGAAATGGATGGAACTCGTGTGGCTGTAGAACAAACCCACTGGTTTCTAATACAGCTAAGAATTTTGTTATCTTAGAAGTTTCAGTAAGTTGATCTTGCAGCAGCTGATCTGTATTTCTCATTGATCGTGACAGATGAGAAAGCTTACTAATAAGTGATTCAAAGATATCAAGACAGCGGTGTGAAATAAGGAGCAATAACACAAAGACTCAACCTTGTCTGACAACATGCAAACACGATCCTGGTAAGGAATATTGTATAGTAACCATTAGGGGCAGGGCATCAGATTGTGCCCTTCTATATGAGAGATGAAGAGTATGATAATAATATCCAGGAATGAGAGAAAGAGCACCTGCAAATGTGCAATGCTGAAGATGTGAATTTTTTTTACTATATTTTTTTCAGTGTCAATGTCCAAGACTCTGCTTGAGCTCTGCCGAAGTATTATCTGGATGCACAGGGCATACAACCAGGGGCATAGCCCACAATAAGACAAATCTTTGTTTCTTTTAGGAGGAGATGAAACTATCCAAAAGTGCAAGCTGGAGTATGGACTCACCCCACAATGTTTGTTTTAGCCAGAATTTAAATTGGCAAAACTCAGGTGGACTTCAAGAGAGACACAACAAGGTTCTAGCTGCAAGAGTGCATTCACAGTAGATTGGGGAATATGGAATAGTCTTCAAAAAGTTGGGTTAAATTACTAACAGAATAGAAATTTCCTTGTGTGCACAGTGTTGTATACCATGTAGCAGCAAACTTAAAATTTTCTGTTTGAATAATTTGGTTGCTGCAGGCACATAGTTACTGCTTTGGTGACTTGCAAATCTGATGACTTCATTAGAGCTTTTTTTTGCTCTTGATAAGAGCTCACTTAGTTGGTGATTCTAGGAGATACATAATTTGAAATAAATATCTAAATATTTGAAGTCCTGTACTTGTTCAATAGGTTTATCACTAATTTTCCAATTATAGAAAGGGTTAAAACACTTTTGGTGAACACTAGTACTTTGATTTTAGCATAATTAATTTCTAGATCTCCCCTAGAACCAAAGGATGTTATTGCTCCTATCCATTGTTTTTACATCTGATTTGCTGCTGCATTAAAAGTGTCTCAAGCAGCAGCATTATCTGCCTGAGAAAGAGATGGTCAATGGAAAGGGCAGCTAACTTCCTCCACAATCTATCCTGAGGAATTGAATTCAATGTTGCCATCAAATATGTAAAATATATAAAGGTGGTGTAAAAAGAGTTTGAATATTTCTTGCCCACATGGTATAAGAATGTTCACAGATCAACTGTCAAGTAGCCTGGTCTGGGATCTCCTTGTTTTGCAGCCAGCTGTTCTCCTGGATCATCCAGTCAGCAAGTTTATAGCAAATATGTTTCATATATGTTTTGAGCCTGCTAATTATGTATATATAGACTAACTGGGCTAAAATTAGCCAGGTTATCCTTAAAGATTAAAGGGCTTTCTTAAAGATTGGAAGTGTTGTGGAATAGTTCCAGTCTTTAGGAAGGAGTTGGTGATAGTTTTAAATAAGGAAACTAGTATAGAGGTCCATCAATTAGGATTTTCAAGAATTCCATGGGAACTAAGTTCCCTCCTACCATTTATCATTCTTCAGTGGGAGATAAATTTAAGGATTTCTGAATATGAAACAGGAAGCATTCAGAGAAGGGTCAAAAATTGGGAATGCTAGGTTTTCTCTGCTGACTGATGTATGATATAGATCACAATAGTAGGTGCAACAAGTCTCAAGCAGGCTAGAATTGCTAGAACTGGAACTAGGTATAGCAGCTACATGGGATACAAGATGCCGAAATTGACTATGATTTTTGCCAAGAACTGGTTGTTGGAGCTTTTCCCAGTTTGCTAACAGATAGCTCTGCTTTTTCCTTGTACTCCTTTTTCAGTAAATAGACGATTTCTCAGAAATGTTGATGATTATACTATTTTACAGCTACTCAGGTGGAAATTAGGCCAGTCCTTGCTGAGACACATTCTTTGTCAGCCCAGAGTTTGGAGGCTCTAGGATAATTATTCTGGGCAGAGGTAGACCTGCACTTTAAACATGTCTACACAGAGCTAGTAATTTCTTGGAAGTTTTTAGGATTTCCTGGGCATCCTTTGCAGCACTCATAGAATGTTTTAAGCAAGGTGCTTGGGAGGAATTTAGAAACTGGATGGTAGCATGTGTATATTTCTTTCTCATGTAGGTTGGAAATACATCTCAGATTAGGGTTCAGCCAGAGGTTAATTTGCATCTCAGGGTAAGGTTGAAATAACTTATTAAAAGGTCTTCTGGTGGGGACTGAACAGCTGTGCCCACAGGCTTAGCCAGCAGAATTGACAGGGTGGCTTTTTGGGGGGGGGGGGGGCGGGTCAGGCAGGTTTTTCCTGAAGCCCAGGAGTGTTTTTCTGGGAAAGGAAAACACTTGGAATCACCCCATCTGTCCTCTGGATGGCGGCTGGCAGCTGGAAAATTGCGAACAGCGTTTGTGCTTGACTGGCAAGAGTAGCTGGGAGGCTGGGACGTCACCATTTTCCAAGCCATGCTGTAGCCTTAAAGGGACATTAAGACCAGCCACCCCATTTCTAAATCACCCAATTTATATTTCTTTTAAGTATGCGTACCCTAAGAGAGGCTTTCTACAGCAAGGAGAAGCAGGTTCTCTTGGTGCTTATTATTTCTGAGATTAATTTTTTTCAAAAAAAATATTTTTAAGTTTTGGCTTGTTTTCCATCCAAATATTTGGCTTGTTTTCCATCCAAATATTAAGGAGGATTGAGAGTAAATAATTGTCTCCCTGTTACTATTTTTGTGCTAAATTTGAAGATATTAGCATTTTCCTACAAGTTGAATTGGCTGTTTTGAACTTTCAGTTTTCTGCTTCTACTTTCCCTGGGGAACTCTCTGCTTATCACTTTCACTTGTGTAAACACATTCTGCAACTCCTTCATATCTTCAACTTTGCTGGTTAAGCTCCTAGGAGGTGCTGTAATCTACTGCGTGAGACATGGAGGAGCTTAACGAAACTTTCTCTGACTTCCACCAAGATTTCAAACAGATTCTTTCTGATTCTTGCCAAGTTTTATGCAAGGCATTCAGGACATTGTGGAAAATATGAGATTAGAAATGTTTGTTGAGAATGTTGTGGATGAAACTGAAGAATTTAACAGTGACAGAAATGTCTCTATGACTTCTGTTGAAATGCTGGATGAAGATTGGATAGTCCAGTTGAAGAAATTAAAGGGAGAGATCAAGTTTCAAGCCATAAGTGAAATTGATCTTCTGATGGAACACCATGGAAAAGAAGGGTTTATTATGTATGGGAGGTTTCCTAAAGAGAAGTTGGAGGGGTTTTTTTGGGGGGGGGGTATAAACACACCAAAACACTACTAATACAATGGGTTCTGGGCATGGAGAGACAACAGGATCAGTCCTACCTTCCCAGAATTGTTTTCCTGAGCAACTAATCAAACCTGCAAGATCAGACCTGCAAGATCCTGAAATTTCATCCATTTACACTGGCTTAATTTAATACTTTAATACTTAATTTAATACTTTAAAGAGCCTCGTGTGGCGCAGTGTGGTAGGGGGCAGTATTGCAACCAAAACTCTCCCCATGACCTGAGTTCAATCCCAGCAGAAGCTGGATTCTCAGGTAGCTGGCTCAGGTCGACTCAGCCTTCCATCCTTCCCAGGTCAGTAAAATGAGTACCCAGCTTGCTGGGGAAGGCGACAACTGGGGAAGGCAATGGCAAACCACCCCGCTCTATAGACTGCCAAGAAAACGTCATGAAAGTGGCATCCCTCCAAAGGGTCAGATATGACTTGGTGCTTGCACAAGGGACCTTTCACCAATTTAATACTTTAACCTCAGCTGTCCTGGCAGGAACATACTATAAAGTGCCATACATTATTCTATTATGTCCATGTGATACAAGTGATGTAGAATCTATTGCCCATGTGTTACTATATTGCTGGTTTTACAGGGACATTAGAGTCCATTTTATTTCCCTTTATTTGATCAAATATCCAAACTGTACTGATTTATGTTACACACAGCTAATCTTATCTGCAGCACAGAACATACATTCTTTATTATGATAAATGCTCCATACACATTAACATATAAAATATGTTATAAAGAATATAAAAACAATTACATCTATGATAATCAGACAAACATTATTTGATGATATGTCTTGACTGCTGCCAGAGAAAATCTGGCCACAATATATTGTCATTAGAATCAGAAAGTAGAAACTTTGTATACTAAAGATCTGTATGTTGTGTATGTTGTTGCAAGGTAGGTTTAATAAAAATTATAGTACAACAGTACATGTGTGACGGTTTCGATTTCTCCAAAACCATATGAATAAGTTATTTCAAATAAGAGGTTTTTTTAGTATCTATCCAACAAGAAAGCAGATGGCAGAGTATTATGCCATGCCTGAAATAAATCCTTCCTTAGTCTAGGGAAAGTGAGAGATGTCAGATATTTTGGCTGGCCTGCCAGGACCCCTTGGAATCCAGGTTCTACTGCTGTATGGGATCCGACTGACCGCCAACTAATACTCCATATGTTTTAACCTCTGAAGGAGTACCTGCTGGCCTTACTGTAATCCACAGTAAGGAGGAATTCAACTGAAATACCATAGGAAGCTAGTTTGGATTCTATAGGACCACTCCAACTTGAATTAAATTTTCTGTCCATATAAGAGGTAAAAGCCTGGTAGGGAAAAAGATGTTTAACCAATAGCTACTTAGTTAACCCCAGGCCAGTACCTCAGCTTTAGGCATCTCTATCTCAAGTGAGAAGATAGTGTTAGGTATTCATCTATGGTCAGCTAGGATTGCTCTTATGAATGTCAATTGCACCAGTGCCATTGCATTTTTGCTGGCATAGTTGCCCACCTGTGCTCCATACAAATTCTGAGCGAATGTTTTAGCTTTAAAAAGCTTGAGGGCAGCAGCAACTAACCCCACCCACTGGCAATTTGGTGGGGGGAAAAAAAACTCTTAATGGCAGCAGAGGATTGTATTGCTGCTTGAGATATGTAATTATGATGTGCTTTCCATTAACCTTTGGTATCCAAAACCACTCCTAGATATTTAATCATAGGCACTTGCTCAATCTTGTTACCCTCTGTGATCCACAATCTTGGTTTAGCTCTTTCCCCCAAACTATATCTTTTTTTTAATTTATTACAGTTAACTGTACAATTATTTTCCTTGCTGTAAAGGATAATAGCTTTCACTCTTTTTTTATTCCAACTGGGGTTTGAGATACAAGGATCACAGGATCTGCATATAAGAGGATGGATATCCTGCACCCTCCCAACTTTGGGTGTTGCCAAATTTCTAGTAAAATCATACAAGATGTGATTTCTTCTGTGGCTTCGTAAATATGTAGATTTTTAGATTTAAGTCTTTCTTCTTGGCTTATCTATCTTAGTTCTAACCACCTATTTATAGCCAGAAATATAGATTTAATGGGAATTACAGAGTAATAGTTTCAGTACTAACAACAATAGTTATTTTAGTCTTAAGATCTATAGTATTAGTGGAAATAAACATTTTGTTTTATTCTGCTATTTGTCTGAACTCATATTCAAGCCCAGTGTTTCTGGCTTCGACTATTTTTTCTAACCAAATTGTTAGGCTGATTGTGTAATGCTATTCTGGTCAATCATCAAATTAAAAGATTTTGATTTGATTTGATTTGATTTGATTTGATTTGATTTGATTCTGGAACATGTGCATGTCTTGACACAGTATCAAATTTCTCACCTAAAAGAATGAGATTGAACAGGACTATAAGAGAGGATAAAAAATTATTACAGAACACAGTAGATTAGAAGTATATGACTACCAATAGCCTAATAGGTTTGCATGGATTCCTTTACACACGAAGTTTGAAAAATGAAAGAAATAATACTGCTACTTAGTCTAGGAGAATTGAATTCACTATAATGAAAGTTTTAAAAAAACCCTTTCCTTTTTATTTAATTTTGATTATCTTGGTTGTGTAGTATATTATATAATCAACAGAATGTTTTTTGGACATATAATCATCAAAGTGTGTTAGTTAAGGTAGTACTTGTGAGAGGTATAAATAATGGAAGAGAACAGGATGCCATTAAATGTATTATTTTGTTTCTTGTGCTAAGAGGCTGCTTTACGTGGCAGGGGGTATCCTTTGGGGAAAAAAAGAATTCTGAAAACTGCTTGTTTCTGCCAATCCATCTATTTAGACTGTAAGCCCCGAAGCTCTGTAAAACCTTGACAATTTAGAGATGGTCAGTAGTGAGCCCCAGGCTTGCTTGTATCTCAGGGCTCATGCAGTTCTAATTCACAGATAAACACATATATCCCCAACATCAACCATATTAAGAAATTCTTAATTTGGCAATTACAACTAAGTCACCAATCATTCAGTTATGCCATTTCATAAAGCTTGAATTTATGTAGTACATCAAATATACATAAACTTGTTAATGCTAATTACCAATTGTGTAGAGGAAGAGAGAGAGAGTTACCAAAGTGCTTAAAACATGTTTGTCCCTGACTTATAACAGTGTTGAAAAGCAGCTGGTTTATATGGATAATTACCATGACTCAGTGTGACAGACCACTATTGTTTATCAAAGTTGTGTGTCTGTCTATCTGTTATACTGTTCAAACATAGAGCTCCAGTAATCACGTCAAAAAAAGTCTTGTTCAGCCAGCTGCTTTGTTAAATCTCATTGCCTATTTGTTCAAATGTGCATTATCTTCCTTTTGTCTGCTTCAGTGCTCATTTTGTGATAAAGGCAGGCGTATGAAAAGACTGGTCCTTTCAGTCTTAGTAAATGGTTCAAGATTTCCATAAATGTGCAACGCTAATTACTTCTGAAGTTTTACAAAAATTTTGCCATTTTACAATGTTTGCAATGTTCCATGAAGTCTGATCTTTCTTTTATATTGATATAAATAAGAATTAATTGAGATGAATTGAAGCCAGATTCCCTTTTAAGTAGAAACTTCTCTAGTTGTGGTGTAATACAGAATTCTTGATCGTTCTTTAAGCTGAAGTCTAACATTATTTTTAAATTTTAAAAAAAGTAGTCACATATATTTTGCATTTTGAAAACCTTGCAAGGAAGACCGAGGAGGCTCTTCCCATCCTTACGAACAAAATATTCAGAAATTCATCATTTTAAAAATAATTATCTATTTAACTGCATTTGCTTATGAAAAGCAACATGTGTACTGATGGTGCTTATCTAAGCAATGATAAATCCACCGTGGCAATCATATTATTAAATTAATAGTTTACTCAAAAAAAATGGTTCATTTATAGTCTCACACTGTATATCTTAGCCTATGATCCAGTGATTTTTAGACTAATAACATTTCTAATCTCTCAAGTGAGAAACCAGTTGTGCAAAGGAAGTCAACATCCGTCTATCCTAGCTTTTCAGCATGATCTTTACAAATTTGGACAGAACTTTCAGACTTCCAAAAATCTTAGCAGTATCACTTCAAAATCGAACAAAATGTTCCACTGTGGAAAAAGAGAAAAAAAAAAAAACATACAAAAATGGCATGTAAGGAAGAGTTAGATTTCTTCTCTGACACTTAGATTTAATCACAGAGACTTAATTACATGGGTTATGGAGCAGCTTTAAAGACGTGATTTCCCTCCTGAGTTTTGAAATTGTACTGCCTGGATCCAGCTGTACAACTTAACTGAGAACTTGATTTCTGTTACTGCCTATGTGGACTGAGAATGTGGATTTGACACGTGATTTTCAAAGATGTCCTTCAGGGTTACTTATTAATTATCTTTCTCACTTAGTAATCTTTGATGCATTTTAGAAGAACCCTAGGACTCTGAAAAACACAATTTCAATCTACACTCTGAGATAAAAAAAATTATCCTCGGCTCCTAGAACTATGTATACAGAACTTGTATGCATAAGTAATAATGTATGGATCAAGACCTTATGGGAAAGAGGATGCTGGGAACATGTATTACTATATGTATTTAAATAATTTTCTTATATAGAAATCACAGGTATCATTGTTTAGCATAATAGATATTTATGTATCATACTTATTCCTAATAATGACAACAAGTGGAATATAACACAGAAGAAAGCAATGCCATACCATTTCTGATGGCTGCCAAGAAAAGTATATAGACAGATTCATGTAGTCACAAAAAGTCAATCTTGACTCAAGACAACTGTTACTTTCCAATTAATGAACATTTTAGAAACATTCAGAAAGAAGGAATGTCTTTTAACAATAGCTGTTTTAGTCATAGGATGCAAAAATAAACAGAGAGAACAGTTATTAGTTATGTGAAGTAACCATTGTTATAAGTCATTGAGCTATGGGAATGGTTGGTTTTTACTGAAAAATTACTCTGTTAGAGAAGAAAAGAAGAAAAAAAACTTAGTCCTACCAAATAGGAGATGGTATCAGAACACTGAAGAAATTTAGTGCTTGGTAAATTTCTTGAGATGTATTTTATTTCTTAGTTTTTTATTTCAGTTTATATGGCTGCACATCACACAATAGTGGGTTATAATTTGTAAAAAACACTGTTGTTGTTTTATTTTAAATGTTTAAAAATATCAAAGTATCCTGCTGTAGAGTATGGATAGAACAACTCAGAAAAGCCATATTTGGAGATCCCAAATACTGATGTTAAGCTGTATTCATATCATCTAATCAATTTCTTGTGGCTTGTATATTAAATACACATTTCTTTAAAATCATGTAAAACCATTTGACAAAAGTCACCTTACTTTTTTTAATCTGTTGTACAATTTTTGAAAACATTCTATGAAGGCTTTAATAGCATTATGTATAGGAGATTTTGAGATTTTATTTTTTATTGTTTTGTAAAGATCATGTTATCTGTCTTTTGCCTTAAGGACTGCCAGCAGAATTAACAGATTTAACACTGTTTAGTTTATATTTTGTAAGCTACATTTGGTTTTATGTTTATTGAGTTCGATATGAAAATAATGTCAGGGGAAGAATGTTTTTAGTTCATAATGAGCAGTAGACAATATGCAATGCATTTCTAAATAACTTCTGACTACATTATAGGGTAAAAGTATGCCCTATTTTAACTATTTAAGTGCCTGCAAAATTAAAATTAGAAATAGATTTTTAAATGTGAATTTCATATGCTGAAAGGAGGAAGACCAGATTTATTAATACATCGTTCAACTATATTTCACCAATGAAAAGGATAGTACAAGTATGTATTTTACAAGAGGACTTCTAATATAACTTTGAGCAGTCTCTTATGCATAACTGTTTTTTTCTTTTAAATCTTATTTTTAAATCTCAATCAAGAAAAAGCTAACATGTCTTGCTTAAAAAAACATGGACAAAATATCTTAAGCAGGCCTATAAATCATATATACAGAAAACAAAGAGTTTGGCTTTTTATGGTTCTCTTTAATCTTTCAGGTAGCACAAGAGAATTCAGAAGTCCCCTAGACATTCTTAAAAATATACCAAAATAATTAAGAGGACACAAAGCCTCATAATGCATCTCACAGAAAATAATAAGGTCTTTTAAGATTTTGTTTCTATTCAAACACAAATGGGATAAGGAAAGATACGTAGGTGAAATAAAGGTTTAAACTATAGGCAAATGACTACTAAAACAAAAATAATTTTATGGCTGGGAAGTTACATACTTGGTTGCATTCTTCATGCCACCTGCTATAATATAGGTTTATTTTATTTATTTATTTAAGTTTGTTTGACTCTTAATTTTTTTTTAGAGTTGCTTTCCCTTTTCTCTGACTTTTCATAGACAAATAGCTGACATGGTGAGAGCCAAGCTAGGCTAAGACATGAAGGAAAAGTCCTTTATTGCTTTTTCCCTATTGTAGTTACAATCTGTACTACTTCTTCCACTCCTGGAAAAATACCCATCCCAAACCATGCTCATAATCTAGCTTTTCCCCCAGCATTCAAATATTTTTTTAACAAACTTTAAAGTAATGAATACTGATAGACAATTCTAGTCTAGAGCATGGCAAGAATAGGCTTAATTTTCAGCCTTACTCATTTTCCCTCTTGTACACACATGCCAGCATTCGCTCAACAACATTAAGAAATAGAACCCCAAACGTCACAATTCATGTCTAATTTGGCCCTTGGTTAAACCTTATATTTGGAGGCCCAAATAAGATCTAACCCTGTATTTGAAGGCAGTTTCTGGACAGAATATAGCTTTCAGGGTTGCATCTGTGCAGATTTGCCTTGGTATATGTTTCCATGTCATTTGCCTATATTTTGCCTTCATTTTATCATATATATAAAGAAGTATTGCTAAATATGGAAATCCAATCTGTAGAATGATGCTATTTTTTTTCCTTTTTCCCCTCATTTTTCCTTCCTAGAAAGCAAAATACACCTGAAAATACCCTCAAATATTTTAGAGTGTCTTCATTAATATCAAACCAGAATGGAATTCTGTACCCTCTTTCTTACAAATAATCTAATCTCAGAATTATTTCTGAGTAGACAGTAAAGGATTCCACTATGAAGCTCATTCTAAAGCCATTGCTATATCATGACTTAACAGTGATTTCAATTGAGTTTTGTCTCATATATAATTATTTGTATAACTGTAACCTAAAAGACTCCATTTACCCAATTTTTTTAATATACTGGAATGATACTGTATTTAAAAGCAATGCATTAACACTATTATAGTCATAACTGTGTGCAGTGGTATAAAACTAAGTATGTTTTTAAGAAGCATCCTAAGCACAAGGCTATTAAACTATTATTTCTCTGTTGTCAGAGAAATAAACTAGAAATGATGGCAGTTAGCTGACTAAATAGCCCTGCATATATTAGACAATAAATAAGATGAATAAATAATTGAAATCTTGCATTATGTGAGCACCATTGGTTACTTTTTGGGGGGAGGGTGGAATATATTTCTAGTAACCTTAAAAACTGATTTTGCATTACTAAATCATCATAATGAAGACGAGGCAGCTACAGGACTGCCTAAAGCTGGATTAGCTAATTTATGCATACTTGTAGTTAATACTTTTGTAAGTACAAATAGCAATGTTTAGATAAACGTATGATGGGCTTTACATAGCTTAAGCAATCAAGATTCTTTAAAAAAGACAAGCCTGCATATAATGTATGTACCCCATTGTGCTTTTTAAGAAATGTCACATATCAAAATAAATGTTTTATGCATTTGTCATTTGTTAAAATCTTGTTAGAGCATATGTGATTTTTAGTAGAACAGAAATTACCTGCACTATTACCTGCACTATTATATAATTACAAAAATATTAGCTTTGAGATATGTTCTTCTTCAAAGAAAACGCTTTATGTCTCCTATAATTTAAAAATACACATTTCAAAAAAAAAAAGATGCCTGGAATCTTTTTTTAAAAACAATTAAGTATTATGTATAAGTAAAAATTGTGATGAACACCATGGTTTCACTCTAACTCCAAAAGATGTGGTAAACTCAATATATCATGTAAATGTTGGTTATATATGACTCCTTATATATGTTGAATTAACACTATGAAGAACCAGCCATTATTATGACCATGCCCATTCCAAAAATAAATATCTATATAAAAGAGGTGTCTCTCATTGGAAATCATGAAAACTGTAATCTACTGACATCTGGATACTCAAAGTAGAGAACCATTATACTAAGTTCTTGAAACTTATTCTGCATTAGAAGGTGTTGCTAGTGACTCAACCTGGCCCCAGCTGTGGCTACAGCCATTTCACATTATAAAGCCAGAACATTCTGGATAATCTGTGCTTTCCTTAATGTCAGTTTTCTCTCTCTAGTCATTCATACATTGAACACAAATGCCTGCAGAAGAAGAGCTTTGCTGGCTTCCATATGACCTTGGGCCCTGGTTTTGCACAGAACTGAATGGATGCACATTTACATTAATACGCTTTCATCTTGAAGACATTCACAGCAAACTTAAGAATGCTAAAAATAAGCCAATGTTATTTGAGTAATATCAACAAAGAGTAGGGATTATCAGATATATTCATATGATATTTTTTTTTTGGTGTCTTTGAATCAGTCTTGACTCCAGCAACTGCCTGGACAAGTCCCTGCAGTTTTCTTGGCAAGGGCTTTCAGAAGTGATTTGCTGTTGCCTGCTTCCTAGGGCTGAGAGAGTGGACTTGCCCAAGGTCACCCAGCTGACTTTGTGCCTAAGGCAGGACTAGAACTCATGGTCTCCAGGTTTCTAGACTGATGCCTTAACCGCTACACCAAACTGGCTTTCACATTCATATGATTAGTGCTCTGTTATTAATAATAGCACATCAGGGCTGTAGACAATTTTTCCTGCAAATATATTTGCATATGTATATGTGTGTATATGTGCATGTGTGCAAAATATAGAATAGGGCAGTCATTTATGCAAAATAAAAGATGCAGCTGTTTTATGGAAATCTATTTAAGAGTGTTTATACTTTTCTCAGTTGTGCCCCTATCTTATGGGACATATTACACTGAGAAGTATAGGCAGTTCTAGCCCTCTTTGTTTCAGGAAACAAATTAAAGTGATACTGTTCTTACGAGCTCTGATAATTCAGTGTTGTTTTTTAATTGTGTATTATATTTCAAAATACTCTAATCAGACTATGAGTCTGTATGGATTGGGGCAGCCTGTATCTATTGCTAAATAAGTAAATACCCATGTCATTTAATTGTTCTTTCTGGGGCTATTGGGAGTACATGTAAATAAGGCTAATTGAAATGACCAAGCAATGATAAATTATTAGGCTTTTTTTTTCTTGCTCCAGAAGTTAGTGAACCGAGGAATTTGAAAGGAAAGGGCTAAAATTATCAGCTGTAGTAACTTAAGTAACTGTAACAAGGAAGGCAAACCTGATTTAGTTGCGCTATTTGTGAATGTCATTATTTTTAAAAATATTTTTTTAAAATTGCAAATTGTTCATCCACTACCGCATAGTATTGCCTACTTCCAGGCTTTGTTGAATACCTGAGTGTTCAGTTTCTATAAGGTGTGAGAGGTGCAACAGAGCCAAAGGGAAAAAATACAAGATCTCACTTACTTTTTTAACAATTATACAACAATAGAAATGAGGTACTTTATTCACCATTATATTTCTTTTAAACTAGCTGCATATCTTGAATCTGTTGAAAGAACTGTTAAAATCTTTCTGAAGCAAAATACAGCAATACACAATATTTATGATTATTCATTTTATGCTGCTTTTTTTTTCTTTTGACAACTATGTACAAAACCTTGGGCTTTTCACAATATGTTCTCCTGCAAAGTAGTAATATTACTGTTGATACACACACACACACACACAAAACACACACACATGCACACTTAAAGCTTGGGTGACTTTCTGTAAATATGTTTGATTGGGGGGGAGGGGAACCAGAGCTAGCAAATATTCTAAGAATATGAAGTTTTAAATATATGCAGCTAGAAGTCAATGAAATTACAGCTTTCAGACATTTCATAATTCTCAAATAGATAAGCCATTGATTGTAAGGTGCTGTAACTGTTGGCATGTTTTTGTTGGTGAATTTTGATGAAATAATTTGTTAAGCAACCAGATAGTACATCAGTACTATCTGTTATGTTTCACATGCTGTTAGGTAATTTCAAAACTAGTAATTTATGAAAGCTTTTTTAGAAAATTATTAAATTTGTCATAGGATAGATGAAAAACAAAACCTTGGTTCTTTGGAATATGTTATATTTGTGGTATGTTATATTTATCTTATTCTATTTTGTTATTAAACAAATGCATAAAACACACACACATTGTTTTTTTATTTACACACACACACACACATTGTTACAGTGTGCCATTTGAGTTGTTAACCATAGGTCTTAAGACTCTGGGTGGTAAAGTTAAAACAAAGAGAGCATAAGTTCTAAAATAATCAATTAAAGGCACAATGAAATAGCTGGAAATAGCTAGGAAGAACAAGCTTTATTAATCTATAGAAAATGTAGTAGACTATCATTAAATTCATCCAGGAATTTTCTGTAGTAATTTTAGTAAGTGAACAACCTACATTTTAATTAATAAACAATAGACAAAACCTTTTTCATGTTGCAAGAAGCCAATGCAAACAAGTTCTTTATATAGATATCAGATGAAAAAATAAAGGGAAGATATGCATTTAATGTATTAAGTAGGATGGTTACCTGCCCTTTATTTCTGACCAATTTTTTTGTCATAGAATGGCAAGAATAGCACCTGGACTCTTGAAGTTAGTCCAGAAACCCAGTTTTGAAGGCTTGTCTTCAGTTTCCATCAACAGTATTCTAAAGTAGTGTTTTTCAAACTTGGCAACTTTAAGTACCCAGAATTCCCCACCCAGAATGCTGGCTGGTGAAATCTGGGAGCTGAAGTCCACACATCTTAAAATTACCAAGTTCAAAAAACACTATTCTAAAGTATGTCTATCAGGTCTGTTTCTCTTACTTCCTCATCTTCATCCTGTTTTTAAACAGTGTTATCAAATAATATAAGGTAATAGTATTAAAGAAGACTATGTGTGACACAGAGAGGTGTATATAGGACCATTACACATGTGACCACTACAAATAGATGCTGTCTGGGCCATATCTGGTTTTATTTAGCTTTAGTACTTCACTTATACACATCAGAAATGCAATTAATTTACATTCGTTGCTTCTTTTTCATTTAGTTTTCATGATGTTGTGGGTTTAGTAGAACTTCAGAATATAAGAAGGTCCAGGGCCCGATGCATAATGATACTCATTCACCTGACCTGGTTTTTCTGTCAGAGCAGGGGAAATTAGGGAAGTTTTTGGTTTCTCCCCTGTCATGGTCAGATCACCTCCTGGTGAGCCTCCAGTTCTCTGGCACCACCCCTATCTGCAGGGAGGCTGGGCCTGTTAGATCGGCCCACCCCAGGTGACTGATAGACCCAGTAGGGTTTCAGAGGGAACTTGGGGTTGTTCTGGGAAGTCTGCTGCACGGTCCAGCTGAGGCCTTGGTGGCCACGTGGAATGAGAGGGAGGCCATGGCTTTGGATCGGATCGTGCCTGAGTGGCCTCTCCGTGTCCATGGCCTCCATGGCTCCCCGTGGTTTACAGAGGAGCTGAGGAAGCTTAAGAGGACTGAGAGGCCTGGAGTGCCACTGGCGGAAGATGCAGAGCGAAGACGATTGAACATGAACTAGAGCCGCTATTAGAGCCTACCTCATGGCGGTAAGGGTGGTAAGGGTGGCAAAATGTGGCTATTTCTCCGCTCTTATTGCATCTGCAAATAGACAACCAGTGGCCCTGTTTTGGGTGACGCAGACTCTCCTAGGAGGGAGTAATTCAGGGGTCTACCTTCAGGGCCATTGTGAGGAATATGCTGAGCATCTGGCAGGTAAAGTTGCTCGCATCCACTCCACATTGGACTCCAGCCTTAAGGCAGGGCCAGTGGAGGCTATGGGGGCTAAGTCTGGCATGGTTATCTGGGGGTAGTTTGATCCAGTTGCACCTGAGGAAGCAGACAGGGCCCTTGCAGCTGCTAGTTCAGCCACTTTTGTATTAGATCTGTGTCCATCCTGGTTGGTCAAGGCTGCCTGGGAGGAGGCACGTGATTGGGTCTGGGTGGTGGTTACTTCCTCTTTGAGAGGGGTGGTGGTCCCGCTGGCTCTTAAGGAGGCAGTGGTGCATCCTCTCCTCAAGGGGCCATCACTCGAGCCAACCAACCTGGATACTTTTTGTCCAGTCTCCAACCTACCCATTTTAGGGAAGGTTGTGGAGAGAGCAGTCACATGGCAGCTGCAGAGGACCCTGGATGAAGCAGATTATCTGAACCCCTTTCAATCAGGGTTCAGGCTGGGTTACGGGTCTGAGACAGCATTGGTTGCACTCTTAGATGACCTCTGATAGGAGCATGATGGGGGCAGTATGACCATCCTTGCTTTTCTTGACCTCTCAGCAGCCTTTGATGCCATCGATCATGGTATCCTTCTGGACCAGCTTCAGGAGTTGGGGGTGGGTGGCACAGTATTGTGCTGGTTCTCGTCCTTCCTCCAGGGTCAGTTTCAGTCAGTGTTGATGGGGGGGAAGGTCCAGCCCACAATCCTACTTTGTGGGGTGCGTCAGAGCTCAGTTCTCTCCCCTCTCTTATTTAACATCTACATGAGGCCATTGGGGGAGGTGATCCAACAGTTTGGGTTGAGGTATCATCAATATGCTGATGATACCCCGCTTTATATCGCCACCCCTGGCTGTCTGAGTAATGCCGTGGATGTCCTGACCCAGTGCCTGGAGGCTGTAAGGGTCTGGATGGGGTGCAATGAGCTTCAGCTCAACCCAAGCAAGACTGAGTGGCTTTGGGTTTGTGGGCCTTCTGGTGACAAGGTTTTTCCATCATTGGTCCTGGATGGGGTTGCACTGCCCCAGATGGACCCAATGCGCAATCTGGGGGTCCTTGTAGACTCACATCTCCTGCTGGAAGAGCAGGTGGCAGCAATGGCTAGGAGGGCCTTTGCACACCTTCAGGTTGTGCACCAGTTGCACTCATTCCTGGACTGGGAGGCACTACTCACTGTCACTTATGCCCTCGTGACCTCCCATCTGGATTACTGCGATGAACTCTACATGGGGCTGCCCTTGAAGAGCATTCAGAAGCTTCAGCTGGTGCAGAATGCAGCTGCCTGGGTAGAAAGTGGAGTTGGATATTTGACACACATAACACCGCTGCAATGGGAGCTGCATTGGTTGCCGGTATGCTTCCAGGTGCAATTCAAGGTGCTGGTTGTTACCTTTAAAGCCTTTCATGGCTTGGGACCGGGTTACCTAAGGGACCTCCTTCTCCCAGTTGTTTCAACCTGTCCAATTCGATCTGATAGATTGGGCATGCTACGGATCCCGTCAGCCAAAGAATGTCAGTTGGCGGGGACTAGAAGGCGTGCCTTTTCAGCTGTAGCGCCTGCCCTCTGGAATATTCTCCCCTCAGAGATTAGGATGTCCCTGACCCTGTTGGCCTTTCATAAGGCCATGAAGACCTGGTTATGTGCCCAGCCTGGTGCCTCGAATGTGGTAATGGTCCTGTTTCTTGATTGTATTAACATCTTACATTGTTTACTTGGCAGCCAGGTATGTTTATTTTGTATTGTAACTGTTTTAATTGTAACTGTTTAATTGTTTTATGGTTTTTATTGTTGTAAGCTGCCCAGAGTCACTTGCTGAGATGGGTGGCTATAGAAATTGAATAAATAAATAAATAAATAAATAAATAAATAAGTAAGTAAGTAAGTAAGTAAGTAAGGTCACTTATTTTTCTGAAAAGAATTGCAGAAAAATCATCTCTGAACAAGAATCACAAGTGAATGGATTGATGATTAATGTAACAACTGTTCACATTTATAATGTTTAATAGTTATAAAAAATCATGATCAAAATCTGATGAACAGTAATTCATATGGTCTTTTTCTGATAAAAAAATAGATAATTGGTTTCAGAAATTTCCAATGTATACTTGTGACAGTCCTCCTGAGTTTACTGGTCTGTCCCTAAAGAGCAGATTGCACTAATGTGTTTTGGTTCTATGCATACTTGTTAATCTTATAATCTAACTCTTTAACTGTTCACACAAATGTTAATTCCTTAAAAATAAAGCTTAGTGATGAACAAATTGTACTGTCAAGCTACGTATGATTACTATAACAATAATTGTGAATGTTGAGCCAGAGTTGAAAATTTGAGGATCAAAAAACCAGAATAATTGTACTGTATATTTCTACTCAGAACTAAATCTCACTAAGATATATAGAATTTATTAATTGATCTTTCTGTTTATTATATTGTAGCATTCATTAAGCAGCTTCTTTTAACCATTTTAGAAATAATTTTAATGTTTTCCCTTTGTTTGGGGTTTATTTTTTATTTTGCTTTGTATTACTGGCAATATACGGTATGCTAATTTTATTTCAGAATAAGTGAAATTATTAGAATATGTTAGTTGGAAGAGACAGAATCTACAAATAGTTACGATTTGTTCTCTCTCTCTCTCTCTCTATTTATTCTTTCATGGCAATATGTTGTACCATCCTTGGATGAGACACTCTGGTTGAGATTTCCAGTATTTGACAAATGGAATTGGTAGTGGAGAACTGGCCTCACTATTGGTTATTAGAGGAATAATGCAGCAAGGTCAATTAATTTTATTTATTTTTATAGATCTATGGCATATGGTAACACCTGCCTCCACTGCTGTACTGCAGTTCTAATGTTTTTTTATCATCTAACTCTACCTGCCAAGCAATCAGAACCTTGAAACTGCTTAAACACAACAATGGGCTGGTTAAAGAAGAACATCTTAGATTAAATCCATACAAGATGGAATACTCTTGGGTGAGGAAAAGTCTTGTAATGGTATGTGAGAAAGACCTTGAAAGATGGGGCAAAGAGATGCTGCCTAGGGAACAGTCAGATAAGAGAGGGCATAGCTGCATTTGAAAAATGTCTGAAAATTGCAAGGGATCATGTAATTCCTGTGCTGAAACTTCTGTACTTGCTACCACTTTCGTACCAGGCACATTCAACGCACTGATACTTACCTTTAAAAACTTTCCACTGCCTTATCTATCTGGTATATGGGAAAGAATTTGCTTCCTATCAAAATATGCTTGGCTTTTATTCTCCCAGAATTTAGGAGGCTGGCAAAAACATATTTCTTCTGCCAAGTTTTTTTACTGCAGCTATATTAATTTTAACGTTTTGTTTTTATTTTTATTTTTATTATATTATTGCTGCTTTGTTTATATTTTTTATATTATTATTATAGGCCACCTGGATTGTCAGGTCGGTAGAAAGGCTAGATATAAAACCAACAATTAATTTATTAATAGTTCTTATACATTTCATTAAAAATCTTTAAAAAAAATTTGACAGCTACAGTTACCTAAAAAATAGCTTTTAGTTTAAAAAGAAAACCAACTTTTTTGTATATTGCTAACTGAATTCTAAGTAGTGAACTAACATTAGGCTGGTTATATCTAAATGCTTCAGCGCCCACAAGGGGCTGAAATGGGTGTTTTGGAGCTCCCATTGGATTTGGTGGATTGAAATGTATTTAGAACTCACTTTAACCTACCCTAATTTTGCATTTCCTTGATCTAGTTGGATGGAACGAAGTGAACTATGCATTATACTAATTTCTTCCAGCTGGTCCATTTTTTTTATTAGGATTGTGCCAGTAAAACTTTATCTAATGTTATTCTATATGCTAGTACAATACTAGATTTTAAGTGCTGCTTATTTTCTGTATTTTTGTTTACAGAGTGAAAAGGCATTATCTTTAGCATTCATTGCAAAATATGCCTATACAATATGCCCAGAGTCCATGAGGATTGAATAAGGTTGGAATTTTTGTTAAATAAATAAATAAAGCCCAAAGCAAAACTCAGAGGCAACAGGAGGCTTTGAGTACTTCATTTGAGGCTTTTATTATTTAAATAATAATTCATGTTCCAGTTGCCCCCCTTCTATGTTTTGTTATCACTTCTTTCTGTTTCTTTACAAAAAGAAAGAAAAAAATGGAATGGATCAACAATGTTTTATAATCAATAGCTCCAGAAATCTGTCTGAAGTTATGGTGAAGTTACAAATAATCTAATAATATACAAGTTAAGTTTATACAAATCCTTTAATATGCTTTATCCTGTACAAGTTAAGCATTACTTACAATACAAACAATGTTTAATAAGCATGCACATTTTTTAGACATAAGCACAGTCCAGAAAGGATTGTCTTAAAATACATTAGAATCAAACTGGCATGAACGCAGAAGAGAATAATCTTCAATGGTAAGTGTAGATATGCCCTAAGTGTGGAAGATGTTGCAAAACAAAAGGAAGATAATGTGTTCACAATCCTACTTTGCTGTTTTATGCCTGTGTCTTTATATGAAGCTTCAACTTTATTTGTTTGTTTGTTTGTCAAATTGTCAAAAGGAGGGGCTCTGGGTGGTTTACAATAAAAGTAAATTTTAAAATTCAATAAAACTATAAATAATACATTGAATATAGATATAAATAGAAGATAAAAATATAAAATGCAATAAATTCCAGACAGCTATGAGGTTCCAGTTCAGTCCGTGAATACAAGAGGGACATTCTAGGGTACCAGCCATCCCCAAGAATGACTATTCCCCTTCCCACCTCAGGCAAGAACCAGGTCTTCAATTTTTTACGGAAGGCCAGGACAAAGGAGGCTTGCCTCACATCCAGGAGAAGAATGTTCCAGAGGACAGGAGCTGCTTCAGAGAAGGCCCACTTCCTGGACCCACCAAACAGGGTCTGCAGCATGCCCTCCCTGCACGACCGGGTAGGACAGGTTGATGTAATGGGGAAGATGCGGTCCCTCAGGTAACCTGGCCCCATGCCATGTAGGGCTTTAAAGGTGATAACCAACACCTTGAATTGGACCCAGAAGCAGACTGGTACCCAGTGCAGCTCACGTAGTAGAGGTGTTATGTGTGCTGATCTAGAGGCACCTAGAATTATCTGTGCAGCTGCATTCTGGACCAGCTGAAGCTTCCAGATACTCTTCAAGGGTAGCCCCATATACAGCACATTACAATAGTCTATATGGGAGATGACCAGGGCATGAGTGACTGTTCAAAGGGCCTCTCGATCCAGGAAAGGGCGTAACTGGCGCACAACATGAAGTTGAGTATAGGTCCTCCTGGCCATAACTGCCACCTGCTCTTTGAGTCCAGAAGGATCCCCAGATTCTGTACTGGATCTTTCTGGGGCAGTGCAACCCCATCCAGAACTAAAGATGACAAATTCACAGATACAGAGGAGCCATTAACCCACAGCCACTCCGTCTTACCAGGGTTCAGCTGAAGCCTGTTGTTCCCCATCCAGACCCCAACAGCCCCCAGGCACCGAGATAGGGTGGTCACAGCATCACTTACTTCACCTAGGATGGAGATATATAATTGGGTATCATCAACATATTGATGGTACCTCATCCTGTGGTGACGGATGATGTCACCCAGTGGTTTCATGTAGATGTTAAAAAGGAGCAGAGAAAGTACCATACCCTGTAGAACCCCACAAAGGAAGGGCCGCAGGATGGATCTCTCACTCCCTATCAACACCAATTGGGACTGGTCCTGAAAGAAGGAGATGCACCAGTGCAAAACTATGCCCCCCATCTCCACTCCCTGAGTCGCCTGAAAAGAATACCATGGTTGATGGTATTGAAAGCCACTGAGAGGTCAAGAAGAGCCAGGATGGATGCACTGCCCCCATCCTGCTCCCGCCAAAGATCATCCATAAGTGCGACCAATGCAGTTTCTGTCCCATATTCGGACCTGAAACCTGACTGGAAGGGGTCTAGATAATCTGTTTCATCCAAAATTCTCTGGAGCTGCAACACCACCACTTTCTCAACCACCTTCCCCAAAAACTTTGTCTTCTTGAATGCATTTGATTATTACCATGATTGGAACCTCTGTCTTACATCAGTACTGCTATACTTTAATTCCTAATAAGTTTAAGTGGCAATGAGACAGCCAGACAGCTTCATATATGGTTTTTTAGTCTTTGCTGTTTCAAGTACTATTAATGTTCCTAGTTCACACAATATAACAACTGAGGGAGAAGGAGTTGACAGGCAAAAGTCTTACAGTAATATAAATAGTAGTTTAAGCTTTTCTTTAGAAAGTTTCTCAAACAAAAATCTCAACATGTAATATGACTATATTCTGCCACAAAAATGCTGTGTGTGTAGCAGTTAAAACATTTGAAAGCAATGCAAAAACAATTTGACCAATGCACAATTTCTAACTGAAAAAAAATGTGTCTTGGAATTAAGAAGCTACAGTACATGGTTTCTAGGTTTCTGTCAGACCTTTGAAGATATTCCTTTAGGCCTGGAGAGAATATCTGTGAGTTCTCTTAACCCCCAGTTCTTTGCTGATGACACTAGTTTAATGTTTCCAATAAAACTGTGTGGATTTGTCTGTGTTCAGTGGTTTCTAAAGTATTGCTGTTGGCTACTGAAACCCTTCAGTGACTTAATACAGGGTGTTGACTTGGATGCTTTGTGCAGAGCTGAGATAGTTTAGGTTATGAATCAGTACATGGGAAAAATCTGTATGGAAGATCAATTCCATAAGTACTTTTTTAACAGCAATAGACATATAGTTTTTTTAAAGCAACAACAACTTTGAAACAAGGCCACAAGTGCCAAAAATGTGTCACAAATCTCTATGTTGAAAATACAGGAATAGCAGAATACAGATTTTAACTTGCAAAGAATGAGACAAGCAGATGTTCTGTCAACAAGTTGATCACTGTAGAACAGAATTAGGTAGTGTGTTCAATTCCAGACATTTTTGTGTTTTTAGCCATTCTCACTGCAATGTACAATTTCTATTTTACATTAATTGTCCCCTATATCCAAATGACTGAGATCTACTGTGGATTACAGATCAGTTATGAAATGTAAGTAATGAGAAACTTTTCTTAATGGATATAAACATACATGTTCATGAACAAAAGAAGTGTTTAAAAAATCAGAAGTATATTTTTAACTTGGGAATCAATCAGTTGATAAAAAAAATGTATCATACCTTTTCTTACTGTAAAATAGTACAGTTTAGTTTGTTCATAAATCATACTTTACTCACAAAGATATGAAAAATAATGTATAAGGTTAAGTTTCTAACCTAACAGAACAATTTGATCAATACTGATTCAGAAGTCAATTTTATTGAGGTAATAAGTGTGTGAGAGATTACAAATAAAATCAATACAATTGTAAAATCTTATTTAGTAAAATGTAGAAAAGATTCAATAAAAGCAATGGTAGCAGGAGGAAATAATAATACTATAGATAATAACTGTAGTACCCACAGAACTTTCTGTTCAGCAGCTTGTAAATACTACCTTGGTGTAGAGATGAGTATTTTTCCTATTCATGTCTATGCTGCTCAGTTATTTGCTTTTCTCTGTGCTTTTTGTGTTTTGCTCCCCAATTCCAGTTTATGTGGAAGAATATTTAAAATGAAGTTATCAATCAGATCATACACAGTTTATTGTAGCTTTCCTTCAGGCAGCATACAGATGCAGTAAAATACCAAGAATCAAGCAGTGCATTGCAAAATATCTACCTGCCTGTGTCATACCTGAAGAGAAGAGAGACAGAGACAGAGACAGACATAGAGTGTCACTATGGACAAGACCCATAATGTGACAAAATGGTGCTGCTAAGCACTTCCTGCTTTCCTCTCATGAGATTTCCCATATGGGCAAACTGTTCATGGAAGAAGATAAGCTAAGGCCTGAAAAATAACTGGGAATTAGACAAATAAGATTTTCAACACACATAGGGATTTTCATTAGTAGGGAGAAAGGAAGTGAAAAAGGGCTGGTGGTATGTTGACACCAGTGACCAGCTGGTAGCCAATAGGTTCTTTAGGATTTAGAAACAATAGGCTCAAACCAGGGTGAAATTACCAAAAGAATATTGTTGAATAAATATTAAGACTGTGACAGACAGACAGAGAGACAGACACACACATGCACACACACACCAATACATGTCCCTTCAGTTTGCCAGGAATCTATCTTTGGGTCTACATGATTGCTGAGGTTCAAAGTGTCTGGGGGCATTTCCACCTTTTTAAACTTTTCTAAGGGACAGGAGTACAAACAATACCAGGAGATGGCTTCCTAGCACAGCTTATCAGTGACTTGGTCACAGTTCAGACAGTTGATTCACTCCTAGAAATATTTAAATAAAGATCCCTAGCAGAGAAGACCTGGGGATAGTCTGATGACAGATCTTTGTGAGTAGGGTGAAATAACTGGCTTGGGGAAAGTGGTTGGGTCTGTGCCAAAGCCATGGATTTTTTTAGGGAAGCCAGATGACTCAGCACAAGACCAAGAACACATGGGCAGAAAAGGGGGAAATTTATTTATTTATTTATTTATTTATTTATTTATTTATTTATTTATTATTCAAATTTAATTACTGCCCATCTCCCCCAAAAGAGGGACTCTGGGCAGTTTACAATAAAATCAATCTCCAATCATAAATGTTAAAATCTCATAAAACCAGACCCATTACAATTATTATAAAATGCAATAAATAAATATAAAATCCAAGAGGGTGTAAAATTCCAAGATGGTGGGAGGGCCTCTAGCGTGCGAGCCACCCGCAAGAATGGTTACCCACTTTCCTGCCCCAGGCGAGACAGCAGAACCAAGTCTTCAGGGCCTTCTGGAAGGTCAGGAATGAAGGAGCCTGCCTCACCTCCGGGGGCAAGATGTTCCAAAGGGCGGGGGCCACTGCAGAGAAGGCCCGTTTCCTGGACCCTGCCAGATAAAATACTCTTACGGACAGGGTCCATAACATGCCCTCTCTGGATGATCGGGTGGGGTGGGCCGATGTAATGGGGATGAGACGGTCCCTCAGGTAACCTGGCCCCATGCTATGTAGGGCTTTAAAGGTGATAACCAATACCTTGAATTGGACCCGGAAGCAAACTGGCACCCAGTGCAGCTCGTGCAGCAAATGTGTTATATGTGCCAACCTAGGGGCACTAAAAATGGCCCGTGGGGCTGCGTTCTGGACCAGCTGAAGCTTCCAGATACTCTTCAAGAGTAGCCCCATGTAGAGCACATTGCAGTAGTCTGTATGGGAGATGACGAGGGCACAAGTGACTGTACAGAGGGCTTCCCATTCCAGGAATGGGCATAACTGGCGCACAACCTGAAGTTGTGCAAAGGCCCTCCTGGCCACGACTGCCACCTGCTCTTCGAGCAGGAGTTGTGAGTCCAGGAGAACCCCCAGATTACGCACTGAGTCTGTCTGGGGCAGTGCCACCCCATCCAGAACTAAAGATGACAATTTTCCGGAAGGCAAGGCACCATCAATCCACAGCTACTCCATCTTACCAAGGTTCAGCTGAAGCCTCTTGTTCTCCATCCAGGCCCCCACAGCCCCCAGGCACTGAGAAAGGGCAGTCACTGCATTACTTACCTCACCCGGGATGGAGATGTATAATTGGGTATCATTGGCATACTGATGATACCTCATCCTGTGGTGATGGATGATCTCACCCAGTGGTTTCATGTAGATGTTAAATAAGAGAGGAAAGAGAACCGAACCCTGCGGCACCCCAGGGTAGAGGGGTCGAGGGTCAGATCTCTCCTCTCCTATCACCCTCGATCAGGATCAGCCCTGGAGGAAGGAGGTGAACCAGCGCAAAACCACACCGTCCACCCCCAACTCCCTGAGCCATCCCAAAAGGATACCATGGTCGATGGTATCGAAAGCCGCTGAGAGGTCAAGGAGAGTAAGGATGGATGCACTGCCTCCATCCCGTTCCCACCAGAGATCATCCATGAGTGCGACCAATGCAGTTTCTGTCCCATATCCTGGCCTGAAACCTGACTGAAAGGGGTCCAGATAATCCGTTTCATCCAGAATCCTCTGGAGTTGCAATGCCACCACCTTCTCAACCACCTTCCCCAAAAAGGGGAGGTGGGAGACTGAACGAAAATTGTCCAGGACAGTTGGGTCCAGCGATGGCTTCTTGAGGAGGGGGTGCACCAGTGCCTCCTTAAAGGCCACCGGGAGCACCCCCTCACTCAAGGATGTATTTACCATTGCTTGGACCCAACCACACGTCACCTCCCGCTCTGCCTTCACCAGCCAGGAGGGGCATGGATCTAACTGACAGGTGGTGACATTCACAATCTGGAGGATCCTGTCCACTTCCTCGGGTCCAACAGGATCAAACTGCTCCCAGATAACAAGGCTAAAACGTTCCCTCAGAATCTCCACAGATCCTGCTTCATGCATGGAGTCCAACTTGGAACGGATCTGAGTGATTTTATCCTGCAGATGCTCAGAAAACTCTTCCTCAAAATGCTAGAATGTACCCATAAACCTTCAGAGTAAGGAGAAGCAGAGAAAGTGGGGTTTTATATTTCAGATGCTGCAGGATATAGTGCTGGAGAGAGCAGCACCTGGTTAACATGGAGTGGAGGAATGACCCACACTGCCAAGTCCAGGGATTCTAGCCCATGGACAAGGAGGAAGACCAGGAGGAATAAGCTGAAGCAACTTGTAGCACATGGAAAAATCAGGAGGATAGACTTTGTTGTATGTGACTGCTGGATAGTAGAATTTCATGAGTTAAAGGCTTTGCCTGGCTGTGTGTGTTTGTATCAGCTCCTATCCTGACCCACCCTTCAACAAACTTGACAATAACTTAGGAAGCCAGATAATTAACTCTCTGCCAAATAAGACCTGGGAAGAAGACCTGGTGCTCTCTGAATAAGCTTTTCTAGACAGATATATCATGTGCACAAAGGAAAAAAGTGGACCACACCATTATCTCCTTGCCAGCCTTCTGTGGTGCCACTACACAAGGCTGGCACAAGGGAAATGGTAAAGTTGACATTTTTAGAAAGGGAGAATGTAGTTAGTGAACCAATATTGATTTGGGCAGCTTTGGCTGAAGACCTGCAGGCTCCAGAGTGAGTTGAAACCACCAATGAGCTTCAGGGAGATACCAAGTCATGTACAATTGAGTGGCCATACAATTAATGAATATCACTGGAGATGGGGAGGACCAGATATCAAGGGATCATATCCACTTGATCAGGGAAGAAAAGATTTGAAGAAGGCTCAAGAAGATTAATGTAAAATGAAAAATTGACAGCTAAACATAATCAATTGTTAGAGTTAGCTTTAGCAAACTATGCATGTAGCTATATTCTAATATAGTTATATATTTCACACTAACTTAAGCACATTGATCTCAGAAGAAGCATTACCTGCAGGCAGGGAAAGACAAGCATGCCAAACTGTTTTAAGTGTGAAGCTGTAAGAGAGAGTTGGAGGAGCAGGTGTATTTATATATCTGCTTGAGATCTTTCAACACTGATAGAGAAACTAAGCCTTTCTATCTTGCAGTATTACAAATATAAGAGGAAAAAAGTTAAGGAAGTTTTGCAGGTGGAGTTGTCTGGTTTATCCTGAGAACTCAACCCTCCCAAACGGTTAGGACAGGCAGCCAGACATACACCCTAGACGGTGAAGTGAAGGAAATTATTGGCCTACTTTTCACCTTCTACACTGGTGAATCACCTGATACACTGTAAGATTTGACTTCTTTGAAACTGTTTATACCAGAGCTATAGGAAACCACAGAGTTGATTTTGGACAAGGAATTTGATGCTGTGTTTTCTCCTGCATCCTTCTTATACCAAAGAGAATCAAGGCAGTGTCACTTTAAGTGTCTTTCTAATGCCGCCTGCCCAGGCTTAATTTGGGATTTGCTAAGTGCTGTCTCATTCTTTCTCCAAAGTCATCTCTGTGGCTTCATAAAGGGGATATGTGAGGGCAAAGAAAAATCAACGGGGCTACACAGTATTAGATGCAGAGAGCAGAAAAGTAGCAGTCTGTCACAGATTTTGATTCTGGACAAAAGGAATATTGAGGAGGAATATTGTACCTAGCTCACTGCTTACTTTTGAGTAGTCCTGATATGTACCTTTGGATAGATGTCTAGCACTTATTTCTTCTGAGTAAACACACATTAGCAGGGGTTTGCAAGTGGTAGTTGTACTTATGTCTAGATTTAGTTCTCTGCATTTTTAAATATTTTTATTTGGGTTGAACTTTTTGCATGACTTTAAAAGGTAAATCGTTTCGTTTATTCGTTTAGTCGCTTCCGACTCTTTGTGACTTCGTGGACCAGCCCACGCCAGAGCTTCCTGTCGGTCATCAACACCCCCAGCTCCCCCAGGGACGAGTCCATCACCTCTAGAATATCATCCATCCACCTTGCCCTTGGTCGGCCCCTCTTCCTTTTGCCCTCCACTCTCCCTAGCATCAGCATCTTCTCCAGGCTGTCCTGTCTTCTCATTATGTGGCCAAAGTATTTCAGTTTTGCCTTTAATATCATTCCCTCAAGTGAGCAGTCTGGCTTTATTTCCTGGAGGATGAACTGGTTTGATCTTCTTGCAGTCCAAGGCACTCTCAGAATTTTCTTCCAACACCACAGTTCAAATGCATCTATCTTCCTTCTCTCAACCTTCCTTATGGTCCAGCTCTCGCAGCCATATGTTCCTACTGGGAACACCATTGCTTTAACTATGCGGGCCTTTGTTGTCAGTGTGATGTCTCTGCTCTTAACTATTTTATCGAGATTTGTCATTGCTCTTCTCCCAAGGATTAAGCGTCTTCTGATTTCCTGATTGCAGTCAGCATCTGCAGTAATCTTTGCACCTAGAAATACAAAGTCTTTCACTGCTTCTACATTTTCTCCCTCTATTTGCCAGTTATCAATCAAGCTGGTTGCCATAATCTTGGTTTTTTTGAGGTTTAGCTGCAAGCCAACTTTTGCACTTTCTTCTTTCACCTTCATCATAAGGCTCCTCAGTTCCTCTTCGCTTTCAACCATCAAAGTGGTATCATCTGCATATCTGAGATTGTTAATGTTTCTTCCAGAGATTTTAACTCCAGGCTTGGATTCCTCAAGCCCAGCATGTCGCATGATGTGTTCTGCAAACAGGTTGAATAGGTAGGGTGAGAGTATACAACCCTGCCATACTCCTTTCCCAATCTTAAACCAGTCTGTTGTTCCGTGGTCTGTTCTTATTGTTGCTACTTGGTCATTATAAAGATTCTTCAGGAGGCAGACAAGATGACTTGGTATCCCCATAGCGCTAAGAACTTGCCACAATTTGTTATGGTCCACACAGTCAAAGGCTTTAGAATAGTCAATAAAACAGAAATAGATGTTTTTTTTGAAACTCCCTGGCTTTTTCCATTATCCAGCGGATATTGGCAATTTGGTCCCTAGTTCCTCTGCCTTTTCTAAACCCAGCTTGTACATCTGGCAATTCTCGCTCCATGAATTGCTGGAGTCTACCTTGCAGGATCTTGAGCATTACCTTACTGGCATGTGAAATGAGTGCCACTGTTCGATAGTTTGAACATTCTTTAGTGTTCCCCTTTTTTGGTATGGGGATATAAGTTGATTTTTTCCAGTCTGATGGCCATTCTTGTGTTTTCCAAATTTGCTGGCATATAGCATGCATTACCTTGACAGCATCATCTCGCAAGATTTTGAACAGTTCAGCTGGGATGCCGTCATCTCCTGCTGCCTTGTTATTAGCAACGCTTCTTAAGGCCCATTCAACCTCACTCTTCAGGATGTCTGGCTCTAGCTCACTGACCACACCGTCAAAGCTATCCCCGATATTGTTATCCTTCCTATACAGGTCTTCTGTATATTCTTGCCACCTTTTCTTGATCTCTTCTTCTTCTGTTAGGTCCTTGCCATCTTTGTTTTTGATCATACCCATTTTGGCCTGGAATTTACCTCCAATGTTTCTAATTTTCTGGAAGAGGTCTCTTGTCCTTCCTATTCTATTGTCTTCTTCCACTTCCGCACATTGCTTGTTTAAAAATAATTCCTTATCTCTTCTGGCTAGCCTCTGGAATTTTGCATTAAATTGGGCATATCTCCCCCTATCACTGTTGCCTTTTGCTTTCCTTCTTTCTTGGGCTACTTCTAGTGTCTCAGCAGACAGCCATTTCGCCTTCTTGGTTTTCTCATTCTTTGGGATGTATTTTGTTGCCGCCTCCTGAACAATGTTGCGAACTTCTGTCCATAGTTCTTCCGGGACCCTATCTATTAAATCCAGTCCCTTAAATCTATTCTTCACCTCCACTGCATATTCCTTAGGAATATTAGTGAGCTCATATCTAGCTGATCTGTGGGTCTTCCCTAATCTCTTTAGTCTGATCCTAAATTGTACAAGAAGAAGTTCGAGATCTGAACTACAGTCAGCTCCAGGGCTTGTCTTTACTGACTGTATAGATGTCCGCCACCTTTGGCTGCAAAGGATGTAGTCAATCTGATTTCGGTGTTGTCCATCTGGTGAAGTCCATGTATAAAGCCGTCTCTTAGGTTGCTGGAAGAGAGTGTTTGTTATGCAGAGTGAGTTGTCTTGGCAAAATTCTATCAGCCTATGTCCTGCTTCGTTTTGTTCTCCCAGGCCATGCTTACCTGTAATTCCAGGTGTCATTTGACTGCCACCTTAGCATTCCAGTCTCCCATCATGAAGATAACGTCTCTTTTAGGCGTGTTGTCCAGTAGGTGCTGCAGATCCTCATAGAACTGCTTTACTTCAGCTTCTTCAGCATCTGTGGTTGGGGCGTATATTTGGATCACTGTGGTGTTAGATGGCTTGCCCTGAATTCGAATTGAGATCATTCTATCGCTTTTTGGATTGTATCCAAGCACTGCTTTAGCCACTTTACTATTAATTATGAAGGCTACTCCATTGCTTCTGTGGTCCTCTTGTCCACAGTAGTAGATCTGGTGGTCATTTGATGTGAAGTGGCCCATTCCAGTCCATTTCAGTTCACTGATGCCCAAAATGTCTATCTTTAATCTTGACATCTCACCAATAACCACATCCAATTTGCCCTGGCTCATAGATCTTACATTCCAGGTTCCAATGGTGTGTTAATCCTTAGAACATCAGATTCGCCATTCACCACCACCACCGTCGGCTACTAGCTGTCCTTTCGGCTTTGAGCTAGCTGCGTCATCACGTCTGGGGCTAGTTGAACTCATCCTCTGTTCCTCCCCAGTAGCATTTTGACCATCTTCTGACCTGTGGGTCTCATCTTCCGATGGTATACCAACATATCTCTGGTTGTACTGATCCATTTAGTTTTCACGGCAAGAATACTGGGGTGGGTTGCCATTACCTTCCCCAGGGATCGCATTTAGTCTGACCTCTCTGTCATGACCTTCCCATCTTGGGTGGCCCTTCACAGTTTAGCTCATTGCATCATTGAGGTGCTCAAGCTCCAGCACCATGACAAGGTAACGATCCTTTGCTGAAGAAAATACTTATTGTATTTTATTGTATTTTATTAAAGGTAAATACTTATTGTCTAATATTACTTTCAATTAAAATTAAAATTATGTGTCCTACAATATATTATAGTCTGCCAAGAAAACATTAACAGTGTTATTGATACTTTACAAATTGCAATTTTTGAACCAGTGGCTTAGAGCTGATTTTTTTTCATTATTATTATTATTTGAATATTATTTTAATAGCAAAGTAACATTAATAAAAAAGAAAAACCACTACAAGCCATTTAAGGTATTAGGACAGACTAAACAGTAGCAGTTCAGCAAAAATATCAAAGCCAAGGTTGTCCTCGTTTAGCAACCACAATTGGGACTGGCAATTTAGTCATTAAGTGAAGCAGTTGCTAAGTGAAACCGAAACCATGCTTATAACCTTACTTCAGCTTTTTTTTGCTTTACAGACCTGTGAAGCTGCAAGGATTGGTCATAAAGTTACTTTTCATCATTGTTGTAACTGCAAAGAGTCGCTAAACGAGACAGTCACTAAACGCGGACTATCTGTAGTAATAGAAATCATGAAGGAGGTTATTATGAAAAATACAGTATCCCTAGAACTATCAGCTGCACTTTATCAGCTGTCACTGCATAGGCTAGGAGTGCATTTTATTTTAAATAGATAAGAAAGTACCCCCCCATTTATTCTAATTCTCACATAGGTTAAAAGCACCATTAGAGTGTGTTAAGATGCATTATTACTGTAGTGCTAAATATACTTTATTGGAAGTAAACACCAATGAACAAATATAACTAAAATTTATATTTGTATAATAATATGAATGTTTTTATATTTATTATTAATAATAATATTATAATTATTGCTTAATTATGAAGTATATTTTGATTAAATAACTTTAATGGTATTTTCACTCTTTGAAATTGACTGAATATGTAAAATTGTTGGGGCTACAGCTTGTGTACCAAAATTTGCAATGCCTTCTTGAGTCGTTCTACGAATCTCAAGTGTGGTCAGAGAAACATTACTTTCTTCTTTAATGAAGTTGTTGAAAATATTACTAATGAAACAGAGATCCATTGAACTCTGAGCTAAAGGGAATAGATAATAGTTGAAACTATTCTGTTTTTATTGCTTTTACCTTAAATGAGAAATACTGAAATACAAGATTGGTATATATTCTAAATCAGTATTCTTATTTGATGAACTTTATTATTGGGAAATATCCTGTTATGCAGTTTTTCTTACAACTTGTGGTTTGCTGAATCTAATAGTTGTCACATGTGTATTGTGAAGTCAGAAGCTCAGTATACTTACAGTTTTTATTGGTATTGTAGTATTTATTGAACCATAATATATGACTAATGGATAATTCACAATTTTTGCAGGTTTTATATAGTTACTATTGTTTTGTGTATGTCTGTTGGAGCAAAAGATCAACACTTAAGCTTATTGCAGATTTTTCAAAAGCTTAACATCTTGACTTTTTGTGAAATGTGCCAATATAAAATAATACCAGCTTAGAATATACTCTGCAGTATTTTAGGATAGGAGGTAAGTACAGAATGGCACATAAGAATGATGCAACATGGTTGCTCTACTTATTGTAATAGTAGCAGGTTATGCCACCATACGGAGAGGCAATGAGCATGTCAAATAATTTTCAGGCATCTCCTTTTCTTTGCCATTGCCCCCTGTATTGCTCTCTGTATTTCTAAGGGTATAGGATATTGCTCCGAAAGGTAGGGTAGCCCACTTCTATAAACCCTAATATCCCATTTCTAAATCTGGACAGAATTATTTGTCCAATAGCACCTCCCACAACATATTTACTCCAGATCCTAATGCTGACCAAAGCAGTTGACAAATTGGTCCAAATTGGTCCAAGAGGTTTGATTCAGCATAAGAAGACATAGCCATCCCCCTCAAGTATTGTATGATATCACCTCTTTGAGTCACCCCCTGTCCCTGAAAATCCCTCTTTTAGTTGCACATGAAAGTCATCTTCCTAAATCTAATTGTGACAAAGATTCTTTCTAATGGATATCTTTTAAAAATTAAAATCACATGAAAAGGCAATGTTATTAAGACCAGCACTGCATGTTAGAAGAAATCAGGCTGCATGTTTTTACTGAAGTAGTACATAATACATTAGCCATTAAGAAAAGGATTTTATTTGGAAGTCTGCATGAATTTTAAAGAAAAAAGAAATAAAAAAGATCAATATTCGCAAAGCTTTTAGAGTACCAATTAGATTGATATAATTATTACTGGTAATGCTTTTCCTCCCCTATGAACTTAGAACATCATTCCTGTTTATTTATTTATTTATTTTCTTTATTCTACCAAAGTGATTGCATAAAGCAGTAAGTTATATTGGCAGTCACCAATATTTATTTCTGTTATAATTCTTCATTTCCTATAATGCATAACATTATAGTAAATATATAGCATAGTATATATAGTATAGTAAAGTAAATGCATAATATTACAGAAAAAGGAAATTGCTCTTTACTAGTACTTCGAGTTTTTAATTCTCACATGTTCTCTTCAATTAGGCTTCCACTGAAGGAATGCATGAGAAATTGGATTGTATAAATATTGATAATTAAATAATCCAGTCTAATGGTAGACTATTATATTCTGAACCTTTCTATTACAGTTTTATTTAGGTGATTGTTCATAGCTTACTACTGTTGCATAATGACTTCTTCAGTTTTATTTTTGGGAGAAGCTTTGCATTTTTTCCTGAATTCAAAACACAGTAAAGACGAACCACTTGCTTAACTAGTTTTATCCTATGGATCTTGACCATCTGTATCATTCTTGTTTCCCAGTATTAAGTTGATGATCCTGGATACCTTATTTTCTTCATTCATGAAAATATAAATCAAGCAACAGTCTTTAAAAAATTGAACATTCTGTCCTTGATTTTTTCATTATTTTGGAAACTGTAGAGAAATAAGGGATATTGTAACATTATGAGACTTTCAAAATTTACAGGTTTCCGTTTTCTAAAAATGCTTTGACCTTTTCTTGCTCCTCCACAACTTGACTGAAATGGTGTTAAAAGTTCAAATTTGTCATGCAGTTAATCCTTGATGAATACGACAATGTGTGTGACATGTCTAAAAAGGTTTGATTTAGCAATAAGAAATTAATGCTGGTCACATTTTTAACTCATTCAGGTTCAACTTTTCTGTGGCTGAAGAAAGAGACATTTTCAGATCATTGCTCCAAATGATGCCATATCCTACAGTGCTTCTTAACCTGATGAACACTGGTCCATTTTTTAATTAAGAAAGCGGTATGTATTGTTTATGTTTAATTTCTGCCAAGTAGTAGGTTCATGCTTCTGCCTGAAATTGTATTGTTTATGATTTTCTCCTTAGGTATATTTGAAATATAATTCTATTAAGTTATTGTGCTAAAGCAAAGACTTAAGTGAGAAATCATGTCAGTTCATGCAGCCATAGCTGGAGCCTATATGTGTCTATATGGAACTTTCATATATAAAACTCTATGTAGCTGCCAATGTCTGAGTCCCAGTTCAAAGGACTGAATTTTACTTTTAAGCCACAGACATTTTGTATACATGTTATTTCTATTTAATCTATAGATACTTCATAAAGGGTATTGAAATATGTTTTTTCATCATATCCTCTTATATTGCTTTGGTGGATTTTAATTTTGAGAAAAAAATATTATGATTTTAGTGAGATAGATAGATAGACAGACAGACAGACAGACAGACAGACAGACAGACAGATAGATAGATAGATTTTACTTTGGTAGCTTTTGGAAATATGGGATAATTAAAATATGAAAAGAAACACTTATTTACCAACCACTGAAATCAACAGCCTTGGCACTTAAGACTTTCCCATTCCTCCTATATTCTGGCTGAAAGATAAAAGGCCAGCTCCATCTTACAGCTGCATATGAGAAGCTGCTTTAAACATGTTTTCTCTGGCTGTTAATTGAAATTGTTTTATTGTATGGTTAATCATTTGAAAATTTATTTTCACTGGATTATTTACATTCTTTCAATTTGTTCTGTCTATAAAATTGATTTCATTTCTGTCATCTCTTGGAGAAGAAGTCTTCCACTTCCTTTATCCCTTCCCTCACACCAATAAGCAGGATGAAGGACAATACTGTAGCCAGGTCTCTGGATTGGAACTAGTGCTTTAATCATGTATCTACCTCAAAGTTCATACCAGAATTCAAAATGCAAAAAACTAAAATTGGCAAAGGACCAATAATGTTATGGCCATCTAAACTCTTTAGAATCCCTGCCTAGCTGTAACATCAACCATTAGTTGTATGCTGTTATTCTCTCTCCCTCTTACTTTTTGAAATTCCTATCATTTTATCCAAAGGAGTCCTCTCTAATGTTAACGTTATAAACTCAATGATTAGTTACAGAGTCCATAACAATACAGTAGGAGGCTCTATTATGCACACAGAGAAAACAAATGAAACCAATGAATGTAATTTTTATTTTTATTGTATTTCCGCATCATACCCTAAAGCTGTGGATGCCTTCTTCATATTCATTCTTCTAGCAAAACATTGAAGGGTTTAGGGATTACAAAAGCCAATAAGTGCGATGGAACTGAATTATAATTTCATTTAATGTGAAAATAAACCCCTGCCTATGTAAAATTAATGATGTAAAAACTCTCCAAAATAGTTTTAGAACTTCAAAATAGTTTTCTTTTTTATAAGGCCTAGAAGACTACCAGCATTCTGTTAATAATTAAATTATTGCATAAATAGTATAAAATAAATGCACTGTAGGACCATGATACTGAAGATATGAACAGCTGAACCAAGTACGGTATCATCTTGTAATGTTCTCTGTCAGCAGTATAGTGCCTATGACCTCTATTCAATCTCTTTTCCATTAAGGCTTTTTACTTTCACTTCTCTATCTAGTGTGTCTTTATGCATATTTTGTAGTTCGTTTACCTAAGAAAAAGTTGACATTGAAGCAGCAGTTGAATTTCAGTGGGTTCCATTAAAACTCAATGGGCATTAAAACATGAATTTATGGATGAAAGGCTGTGTGGGATATAAAATATTACATCCTTATGCCACTTCGTATTCTCCAGCCTTGCAATCAAACCTATTGAATTTTTCAGACCACTTGTTATCTTACGAAATTGAACTCATGTCTATAATAAATGTATTAATAAAATGTAGTCAATGACCAGCAGGATTGTTTTAATAATTAGATTGTATAGTAGTTCATTTTCCCATTTTCCTTTAAGATTCTTATATATTTCTAAATTACTTTTTTTCTGGAAACATGTGTTCTAATTCTCCTTGTGATATTTTTAAAGGTAAAGAATCCTACTGCTGGAGACCATATGATTTAAATGTATCTAGGAATCATTTACTTTAATTTCATATACATGTTAGAGAATAATTCATGAGTCAGAAAAATAAAAGACTTAGTGATGGCTAGAAAAGGTTGCTGTCAAATATAAACACTGAACAATTGTAAAAAGTACTAGTAGATCTAAAGATATGCATTGTGTTCTGTCTCCCAAAATAGCACTTTTTAAGTCAGACTAGGATGTTGAAATCTCTAGATAAGTCCAAGTTCAATTCATGTCACTGTTATATATTGTGACATATCTAGTCTGTCAGTTTTTTCAAAAATAAATTTAAAAGCTGGAATGAATATTTTATTTATATATATATTTCCATACTTAACTTTTTTTGACAAACTTGTTTTGTATGCAGCATTCCATAATGTTTTTTTACTGAACTATCTCTGATACACACTTTTTAAAATATAACTTCGTGAATATAGACTTGTGCAAAAGTTAGTAGAGTATGAAGAATGCTAATGGAATTCCACTGAATTCTGTAAGAGTTGTTAATGAGTATATTTAGGATGCATTGAAAGGCTGCAATCTTAGGCATACATATCTAGAAATAAGGCTCATTGAACATAGTGAGTCTTACTTCTGACTACTAGCAATTGTGCTATAAATGTTAAGCAGCAGGGAACAAAAAAAAATCAGTTTTATCCAAATATTATTCAGAATGTGCTAAAGTCACTAATGCAATCATGTTAGAGCAATGAAGTTGAAATAGCTGCTTTATTGTGGGAAGAACAATAAAGAAAATTGCACTGTGAGTACTGGTAATATATCCTTTCTCTGTTAAAAAAAAAATTGAGGGGGTTTCCAGTTCTGAGCAATTGCATTTATGTACTGAAAAGAACACATCATCATCAAAGAACCTAAAACTATTATCCTGGTTTGCTGTGCCTAATTAGATAGTATATATACTTATTAATATGTAATTAATAATTGTGCAAAATTTATAATTGTCATGAGAATTAGTTAGCCTGTTGCTGTTTAATTGACCCAGGACTGGATATCATTAAACAAAGAACAGTGTGCATATCAGATGATGATGATGATGATGATGATTGGTATGGTGGTGGTGACTACTACTGCTACTATTACTCCCATATGGAAATGCAGTATGTCATAGAAAAGATAGATTAGAGACCAAACTCATCTACTATGATAAAGAAGCCTGAAGGATCCAGTGTACGTCTTACTTTAAAAATATATCAATAATAATGTAAAAATCAAGAATTCTTTCCCAGTAAAATTCTAGGAAAGAAAAAACAGAATACAGTAATATTGATTTAAGCAGGGCAGCAAATTGGGCTGAGGACAAAAATAGTCAGGAGACATATGATAGTCAGGACAAAGGAGTGAGCAGGGCCAGACATTGCTTTGGTAGACTTCAGATACAATGGAAAACATTTTCATCCAGTTACTTGGGGAAACAGCCCCCAAAGTAGGTATTACTTTCCCTGGAAAATGGGCATGTTTCTGCACATACTTCATATTTGAGTCCTTGGTGAGGAAGGGACTAGGGAGATCAAATGGGCTGTGGAAATGGCAGAAGGCTGGGTGGTATGTCAGGGTGGTGGCATCAACAGTTGCTGAGTTGACAGAAGGAGACTGGGAAGATCAGGTGAGTGGTATGCCAAGGCAGCAGCTGACAAAAAAAAAAAAAAAAGAGGAAGGAATTGTTGGGAAGATCAAGTGATTAAAATGGCAGGCTGGTGGACATGTGTTAGGCAAATGTTACTCTCACCCTGATTCTTCTCTGACCAACACTTCTTTGCTGACAGATAGTTGACCTAATGCTGGTGCTGAGCATGATGTCCCTTAGAAATCTGTCTTCATAAGTACCCATAAGCAGCACTACTGTTGTGACCTTGTTCTAAAAAGAATCTTACCGTGCTGGATTCAATTTCCTGTATATGCACATTTTGCAAAAATAAAAAATAAAATAAAATGCTTCACTTTGCACTAAATTTTATAACCCTATTATGTCAGTGATTGCACCTGATGCATATTTGCTAATGTAAAGTTATGAAAAAGAAAAATACATTTTAGTGAGTTCTAAATAAGTAACATTTCTTTCCACAGAGATCTGTGATGGATAAATTTTGTGGCATTGCATTTTAATTTTTAAATATTTAAAACCATGTATTCAGATTTTAATAAATACGTAAATTAATGCAGCATTTTGAGTTTTAAACACAACAGATTCTTTAGACTTCAAAAAATTTTATATTGGTATTATAAAAGGGCTCTTGAAGAAAACTATTGTAACATAAAAAAAATAACTGCCTCAATATGCCAGATCATTTTGAAAGTGTTTTATTACTTTAATTTCCTGTCTTAGGAAAGTAACAAGCAGCATACCAGAAGATACACTGTTACAGTATTCACAATTTATTAGAATGCTTAAGCTTGTTGAAAATGTTATGTGAAAAAGAAACCTAACATTTAGCTGAAAAAATTGGACAAGCTCCAACATTAACATTATAGTAATTTTCCATGGAATACTTTCTATAACTGATAAGTTGCCTGGTGTATGTGCATTTATAATTAACTCTGAGTGTAGATCTCTCAGACTTTGTAAGTTCTGTACATTTCTGAAGGTTTATTTCTATTTCATTGGAAAGTACATCTGTGATGGCTTCTCCTTTGCTTCTATAAATGAAAGTTACTTTTCTAGTTGAAATGACCCAATATATACCCATCATAAACTTTATTTTAATTTTGTATGCATGACTGTTAACTCCCAGGGTTAGGGAACAGTCAAGCCAGAATGGTTGTATTTAGCTTGGTTTTTTTGTTTGTTTAAACCCTGTTTTATAGAAATTGATACACTATCTTTCTAAGTGACATCAGAGCATAAAAAAGTTGAAGCTTATTCCAAGAGATACAGTCAGTTTTCATTACAGAAACTGTAGATATAAGAAATACGGTTATTAAAATATGGTTATTACAGATTGTTTTGAATTATTTTAATGTTTTGTATTGTTTTTATGGTTGTTTTGTACTGTGTTTTTGGTATTTTTTATGTTTTAATTGTAAGCTGCCCAGAGTCACAAATGTGAGATGGGGGCTCTATAAATTTAATAAATTAATAAATTAAATAAATATATGACTAACCTACAGAAATATCAATTCAAAATTAATTCATAAATTCATAAATAACTGCAGTTAATCTTTAGCAAGCATAGTAAACTATTCAATGGCTTGCTCTAATATGTGTAGTAGTTATACAGACATCAAATGGATAGAAGTTACATGTTTATCAGTGCAGATCAAGAAGTACATGGAGTTCCTTAATCCCAACACTATTTTGCCACCAAAGGATTACAAAATATTGTTCAGAAATGGACTGTTAATATTGCTACAAAACCAAACATAAAAAGATAATGTAGCTTAAGACAGTATCACAAGATTTGATTTATAATATAATGGTCTTCAGTGCATTTGCAAGCTATGTGAGTCATTTGTGAACTGCTTTTATCTTTATTGATTATATGTGGAGGGTTTTTTTAAAATCATGCTCATTCAATATTTCAATATCCCCAATTATGAAAGATGGAAAGCTATCATACTGGACATGGACTAAATGAATATAGCTTTTAAAATGCCATAATATTACAATGAATTTAAATCAGTATATTTGTTGACTAAGGGCTAAAGTACAAATGAAAGCCCTACACTGTTGGTATCTTTGGTTATCTATGCTACTCTTTAAAAGAATAATGATTTGGAAGTTTATTGCTAACTGAAGCATAAAACTTTTCTTCTAGACTTGCTACAGACAATCCTGAGGCATATTAGATGAGTCAGCTAGAGTTAGTTCAAAGTAAATTGCTCCATTTTCATCATGAGGACATCATCTGTTCAGTCAATAGACTACCATGCCATTTTGTCAAGTGGTTTTTTTTTTCTTTTAAGTAACTATCCTGATTATACTATTTCAAAGCATACAGTATTCCTGAGATTCATAATAATTAACAGTTTGTCAAACATCCTTGCTTTCTGATCCTGATCCTTTGTATTGTTCATATTTTGAACATAAAGACTTTAATTCTAAAAACATTTTTGGAAGTAGTAATACCGAACTCAGAGCATTTCTGAAAAAAAAATACTCAGATTTTTTAACAATTGAAATGTTTATTTAATAATTCTGATTAAATGTACAGTATCTATAAATTCTGTACTAATAAATCATATGTGTCAGTTCATTGTCTAAATTTTGATTTCTCTGACTTTTCTTATTTCCATATGCTGAGTAATCCAGTCAGGCAGATTATTGAATTCTTCTGTATAAGAGGAATTTCTGTACTTCTTAAACTGTAGTTGAAAAAATAATAGCCCTTGTGAGCCATTTGTTTCCTTGTATCCTTTTATCTTATCCAGTCCTGAACTTTGGCTTTTTGTCATACCTCTTAGTTTCTCCCTTCATTTCTTACTGGCATGCCTTCTGATCGCTGAGTTTTGGCTTCTGTCTTTTTATTGCAGCCTATTAATGCAGTTCTGTGCTTTTGATTTATCTGAGATTTCTGGCAAAATCTCATATCCTTTCTTCATTTTTCATGAATAATCCTCAGGCAAATAAAGCTTAATGCCAACCAGAATTACTTTTCTTCAAATAAGAGTGGAACCCCCAACTCAAACCATGGTCTGATTAAGAGTAGGCATCATTTATTAAATTTTGACATATCACATTAGAAAGGAAAACTGAAAAAAAAAAAGCAAAAGACCTACCTAGTGTATAAGAAGGAAACAGAAGGAGTGAAGAGAGTGAATGAATGTGCGCTACCAGTTTTTGAATCATGACATAGTATTTGGAATGTGTTATGTCCCCACTGATCCTATGTACACCTGGCTGGTCTTCCAAGAGATTGGTAGCATCAAGATGCTAATAAGAATTAGACTGAATCTATACATTTTAACCTATATTAAGTTTATTCTGGTATTTATAATCCAACATTTATATGGTACTCTCATTTTCTTTTAAGTTTAATATTTTAACAATAAATAATTAGTTGCTACAATAATGTCATAGAATGTATTACAGAGTGAAAAGTAATAATGTGATACATATTTGTACTATTAACTTACAAAACTAAAACCAAGATTACAGTTTTCTGTTTTGTCTTATTTATGATCAGGATCCCTAAGCATTTGAAAGGCAAGTACAAATAACTGCACAGAGAACAAAATAATTTAGATGTACAAAAGAAAAATGATCTGATTTCTAAAAGGCCAAGGTTGCAGCTGATCTTTTGAGAGTTTTTTAATCACAATAATTTTAGAAGTTTACATTCCCATTGTCTCATATGAGATATGCATCATGTGCTAGAAATTCCCAAACGTAATATGGAACAATAGATATCCATTAACATACAGGAAAAAAGCTGCATCCCTAAAGCTCAAATGTGGACAGTAATTGTTAAATCAATTGCATCATATATTAACTTCAACAGTACTGCAATAAACTGATCCCTTACATATCTGCTTTGTATTTAAAATGATAGTTAATTCACTATAAGTTTCAATGATTTATGTTAAAAGTTATTTGTTGCTAGAGCTTCTTTTATAATGTCAGAAGGAGACAGCATGTTTAATGTCAGATTCTACGTAAAATATTAATTTCTGAAGCACATAAACTGTAATGATATAAATGATAGAATTCATTCATTGCATATTATATGAAAAAAAAGTATCTTTTCAGAAAGTAGACAACTTTCCGTTCATTTAATGAAAAAGGAAATTGCATTTCTCCATTTTTGGGAAATGTAAATGTTTATTTAAATGACTTTTGAACTTTAATAAGCAAATTTAAATTAGGCTAATTTGTTTAAGAATCAACTCCTCCCCCATTGCAGTTTGGATTTATTTTGAAAAGATGCTGAAATTGCAAAATGTCAGCAAATGATATGCATAACTTAGAAACAAAAGCAGTATTTTAATGGCATTACACCTACATTTGTTTAGGTTCATCCTTCTAAAGGAACAATACTTTCAGTGGAGACAGTGGAAATTTATCACTTGCAGAACTAAGCTCTTTGGTGAGCTGTTACAGTTAATCACAATATGACAACAATCTGAGCGTCAGTTAAATCTGATTAGCTGTGAGTAACTAATCATAATTTAGTTGACTGGGAGTCTGTGAATGTTTTTCCCTGGAGCTATCTGAGATGCTGCTGCTCAGGTTGGCAGTTTTCCAGTTGTATATAATAGTAGGATCAGTGGAGGCTTGCAGCATCTCCTGTTTTCTTTAATGACCAATACTATACTTCATGAATTTTCCTCTGAGTGTTAAAAATTATTCTCTTTGGAAATGACCTTTGTTTGTTTTCTGTAATTTTCCCCCATTTTGTACAAGAGTATCCTCAGTCTTCCAGTAGTTTGAACATAGTTAAAATTCATAATGCTGCAAACTCTAAACTATATCAAATACAGTGCTTTCTGTATTTATATTTTCAGTGCCAACAATACTATCAAATAGGACTGGAGAAACAAACAGGTTCTCAGAATCAATGATTCCATGGGCTTCTGTATCCTAATGAGGATAGTACTATAGTTTTTTTTAATCAAGTCAAAGTAAAGATGATATTATGTTTTTGTAATAGTGCTTTGTATCAAAATTTAGTTTCATACTTTGATATTCTGCATTATATAATCTTATTTCTTTAATGGCACCATTGCTCTACAATTTCTCCATTTTTTATTTTTGGTCTATATTCCATTTTCTGCAAATCTATATTGGGCAATTTTTCCCCATTTTTTCCCCTTTACAATCCAGATTATGATTATAGGTTATACAAAACATACATAACATTGATAAAGGCTTATTAGGAAGCTATGAAATTAATTGAAGAGAAACAGAGAATTTTGATCTGATCCTTGCCCCTGTAGTACTGTAAACTTCCAAAGCTTACCTGTAAGTGTTAAAATTGGAATGAAAACCATGTGGTTACAGCCTTTAGTTTATTTGGAAATTCTTCAGCCAGATCTTTAGATACTACCCATCTACTCAGAAAAGGTACACTATATACTGTATCCATATGTCCTATGCACAGTTTCATTTAATAAACGGCTTTGAATAGCAAGAGCACCAAAGCTTCCTCACTACACTGTTAAAAAAACAAACAAAAAGTAGCAAATTGTGTATATGTCATGAGCCATGTTTCAAAATTTTGTTCAACTTAAACAGATACAATGAACAATGGAATACAAAAAGGGAAAACTATTTATTGCATGAAAATTGACTGGACTTGGAATGGAGGCAACCAACCAAAGTTAATACCAAGGACTTCTCATGAATAGTCTAAACAGCTAATTGAAGTGGAGAAAATGACATGTTTTAATGTAATGAGAAATCCAACTCCAAAGCTGTGTTTCCTTAATTTAGGTGTGCACTTTTTAGCTTCTCACAGTGTCCACATTTTAATGTATTCAGAAGGTTTAATATGAAATCTGAAAGCTTTTAACTATTTAGTCATTCAGAACTGTTGGATACTTTTTTTTAACCAGACTTATAAAAATGCATTTATGACATTTTTAAATTATGTGGGTTTTTTTTACATTTTTATCATTTGTGTATTTGAAGAACTGGAATCTGTGAAACTGTATGTTTCAGAAGCAAAGAACAAGTCCTCATCTGATGATTGAACTTCAGGCTGAACCGACTGTTTATATGCTATCACTAGATATTTCTGTTTAGTATAAATGAACAGGTGTACACTTAATAGCTCATGGAAATTTGTGTCTTTTATATTAAAGTTTCAAGATGATACTGATCTTATAAAGTCCATCTTACTTTACTTATTTCATCTGGGGAGGGATGAGGGTATTAAAGTGCTGAAATGTTGTTAGATCATTTTTATTATCTTTACGTTGGGAACTTACGTAGGTTGCTCATAACATAAAAATTAAGATCTATATGTTTTTAAAATTACAATTTCCATTTCCATTTTAGTAAGTTAAGCCTCTGTTATGACAGAATTGTAACAGTTTTAGTGAACTCAACTGTTGTACAACCTTAGTTCTGCTAAGATGCTTTACTCTTTTAAAAGTGTTTTATACTGTTTGTTAGTTGTGAGGCTCTTCAGATTTTAAAGGTTGAAATATATAGATTTATAAATACAAATAAAAAGTAAGAAATCCTAATAATGAATAAAATACTTCAGTCACCCATTGATCATTTAGATTTGAAAACCTAAATGAGCATTAAAACCTTTCATCCCTTGTGAAATAAGAAATTAGCATGATTGATGATAGAATACAAAATATAAAGTAAATAAACTTGCTTATGACTTTTTAAAGTATTTTGAAATCATCTCTTATAGATCTTAGAAAAATGTCAGTCTCAGGAGTTTTGAATGTCAAAAGAAAAGAAATCATATTGTTTAGACTAAAGATATTTTTCAAGGAAGAAGGGTGAAAAATGATGAGAAACATTTTTCTTTGTTATGGTTTTATATTTGTGCAGCACAATAAAGTGAACTGTATCTGCTCTTCAGTCACAAGGACTAAATTTGAAAAATAAAGATTTAACGAAGTTAAAACATACTTAATTAAATACTATTAAAATATTTAAGAGTTCTAAGTACAGGAAGTATATGGGGCACTTCTTTTTTTAACAAACTAAGCACATTAGTATTGAAGGAGAGTTGACATCCAGTAATTCAGTAATACTTTATATTTTGTATTCTATCATCAATCATTTATCTCCCACATAGACTATTGCAATGCTGTCTACAGGGGGCTACCCCTTGAAGAGTATTAAGCTACAGCTGGTCCAGAATGCAGCCGCATGGGTTATTTTTGGTGTCCCTAGATCAGCACACATAACACCTCTACTACGTGAGCTGCACTGGGTACCAGTCTGCTTCTGGGTCCAATTCAAGGTGTTGGTTATCACCTTTAAAGCCCTACATGGCATGTGGCCAGGTTACATGAGGGACCACCTCTTCCCCATTACATCAACCCGTCCCACCCAGTCATGCAGGGAGGGCATGCTGCAGACCCCGTCTACAAGAGAATTCCATATGGCAGGATCCAGGAAGCAGGCCTTCTCTGCAGTAGCTCCTGCCCTGTGGAACACACTGCCCCCAGAGGAGGGGTTAGCCCCATCATTCCTGGCTTTCTGGAGGAACCTGAAGACTTGGCTCTGCTGTCTTGCTTGGGGCAGAGAAAGGAGTAGCTCTGCTTGGGGATGGCTAGCATCCCGTCATGTACATGGCCTGTGTTAGATCTTGCCACTTGGACTTTATTTTTCATTCCTATTTTTATAGTTATTTATTACTGGTATTTATGTTTTTATATATTGCATTTTATATATATTGTTTTAATTGATTATTTCTGTTGTAAACCGCCCAGAGTCCCTCTGGAGGGAGGAGATGGATGGTGATAAATTTGATAGATAGATAGATAGATAGATAGATAGATAGATAGATAGATAGATAGATAGATAGATAGATAGATAATTCCTATTCATTCACCCATTATAAGGATTCTTCTGGTCACTCTTTTTAACATGTGGCTTAATTGGGCATTGGAGCGGTAAGTTTTTAGTTCTCCTTATCATGTTCTATTTTGTTACATGAGGTTTAACTATGTTGTAATTTATTTATTTGGCTATTTATTCTCATCAAGAGAACTAATTTGAATATAAGGAAATTTTCAGTATTAGGGTGAATCCATCTGTGCAGGGAAAATCTCATTTGAGATAGGTGATAGCGACATAGCATGGCTGGGCATTTTCAGTAATATTAAAGCTTCATTATAACAAAAGAGAAATTGAGAACTATATATCAAAATATCTTTCTCTGTAAAGGAAATGTGATTAATTGGATACTACAAGGCCTGTAGTACAATATGTTCTGTGCATTAACACCTCTATGGCTGGTACAATATGGCCTTGGACCATAGTAGTATTTAGCATTTTATCAAATGAGTCTTTTAAATAGGGTTATACAGTAAGTTGTAGTTTTTAGTTCCTTGAATTGCAGGTTCTTGATACTTTCAGTGTGTAAGAAAGCAAATAAAACAAGGTATTCTTACGTTTGTCAGTCTGTGAGTAATATAAGTAATGTAATATTGAAGTCTGAAGTTCTTTTTTCTAATAATCAGTTGGTTAAATGCTTGATGTTCTTTCCAACATTGGAACAGTTGATCCAATGTTGAATCCTTTTGGAGAAAAAGGGAAATATACTGAATTCTACCTAATACCATACCAGATAATATTTCATAGAGGGATTCAGTTTTATTTTTATAGATTGGTTTTGACCTGCATGAAAAATATCTAGATCATGAAACAGACTTGTTTCTTCTATTTTGGTGGATACTGTTAAGAGAGGGAAAGAGTTTCTTACTGTGAATAGTTTTTTGAAGAAACTTATACCAGCTAGGTATAAAATTAAAATTCCTACTTTCTTGAAGTATTAGTAAAAGCACTTTATGCAAATGTTCTTTTAACTACTTTTCCCCTGAATTTCACTAAAAGAACTGGGGTATTAATTACCCTAACAATATTAAGATTTTAACATTGTGAGTAGGCCATTTTATCTATTATTCAAAATTTCCATTTCTATGGCTATGTCAGGAGAATCGAATTTCTATGAAAACCGATGAGATTTGTTCAGTTTAGAAACATAATGCCATACTAAGTATTCTCAGAACTGTTTTATTGTCACATTTTTCCAGCAAGACTCCCTAGTATTTGAAAAAGGAAGCCTATTTTTTCATATATTTTTGGAACAATTTAAGATAAAATATGTAATGAAGAACAAAAAAGAGGCAGAAGAGTATGATATAGGTAAAAAAAAACATGGGATTTAAAAATGTCATGGAAATTATAATTCTTTTGGTACATCATTCATTAATTGTAAGTAACTGATTATATTATATCATTTTGAAAACTGAAGATCACTGCAATCACTAAACAAAATGTCAATATCAAGAACTGTGGTAAGTAGAATGTGAAGTATAAAATAAAATTGCAAATGATAAATTTTGCCATACTGCTAAGAGTCTAATAAAAGAAGTTTTTTGTATCTGTGGTATTAAGATTTTATGTAGAGAGAAACCCAAATGGTAGATGTGGTACAAATCCATGTATTAAGTTATAATCTAAAAATTAAATTCTATGTCAGATTTATTATTAAGATATGAAGTTGTTCTAGACATCAAAACATACTCTTACAATTTGATTAGCAATTCTTCCATACAAGGAAACAAACATTGTTTCCAACAAGAGCCATAAAGTACAATATCTGTTTCAGTTAAACATCTAATTTTTACAATGTTTAATAAAAAAAAATCTTATATGCATTTATTCTTGTTTGCTAGTTTCCCTAACATGTTGAGCTTTTAATGCAAATTTCACTGCACACTTTTAAAATGCAAATTTTCTTAATGCTATTCTTTGTTTCCTATTTCTCCCCAAGGTGGTGGTGGTGAGGATACTATTAATTTGTCCACTGTGGACACTTCCTTTTGTGCAGTACTTTTTGAAATAATTGTTATTTCATCTGCTGCCATGAGAGAAATTGGTTTGGGGGTTTTTTTCCAAATCCATTCCTGCAAAAATCCAAATTCAATTTTATTAATATCTCTACTGATATTAATATTAACATTATCTTTTCCCATCAGCCTTCCTGTCTGCCTTTTCCAGATGAGAGATTAGTTGGAAGTTGGAAGATTTGAAGTATGATACTGATAGTGATAAGTAATAACATGATTCTAGCTTTCTGCACGTGCTTTTCCTGCAGGATCTTTAGGAAAGATCTATAGATGTGCATAGAATATGAACAAGAAAGGTTAATATATAGTGATATACATAATATAATTGCAAACGTGAACACAGTAGAAAGCAAAACTGATAGCTTTATTTATCTAAACTTTAAGAATTTTGGTTGAGTCTATGTTTGAATTATGGTTAATTCAACGTTAATGCACTGTGAACCTGTCAACTTTTTTCCTAAATATTTTTCATAACCACAGTATATGGCTAGCTGATACATGGTATTTTCCATGCTTGGAATAGGTGTACTTATAAAATTAGCTGGCACAGATTTGTGAGAATTTTGTTTCTTTTACTAACTGCATATGAAAATTCAGACATTTCATGAACAGATTAGAAAGAATCTGTTAAAACAATTTAAAACTGGATAAAGCAATCAGCTTAATCTGTCTCTAAAGTTAATTATATTAAATAATATTGGTTGTGTTTTCAATTAGTGAAATGTCTTTTTCTTTTATGTAACAAAGTAGAGTGAATGAAACAACTAATGGAAAGCCCAGAATTATTTACCTGCTATATATCCATAAGCTTCAGCTTGTGTGATATAAATGGGATCAGGTGGAACTAGGCAATAAGTAAGATGTGACAGAATTCTTATTTAGCTATTTTTAAATGACAGAATGTGTCTTCAACCAGCCCATTAGTAATGCCAGCTACAGCTTCTTGAATGGTGGATTTTAATCAGTGCTTTTATTTCTTGGTATCCTGTTTGGCAGAGACTATGCAGTCTTTAAGGGATTTATTGGATATGAGAAAAACCACAAGGTTAAAATAGACATGTCACATTTTTATTTACTCCAGGAAGATTGCAGTTAGTTTTAGAAAATAAAGATGAGACAGATCTGTGGGTATTTTTTTCTTACCAGCATTATATACCCATACAAGAATTTTAGCTTTTATTTTAGAAAATGAAAATAAAATGCAATATATTACTTACTTACATTTTAAGGTAGAATATCATCTTTCAGTGCAAAGAGAAAATATGTATAACACACTGCACTGTAAACTTTGACATGAAAATTGAGAAGTTATACTATACCGCAGTTAAAGAACATAAATATAACTATCGCTCCTATTTTTCCTCTTAAAATCTTGGGTCTTTGAATCAGTGAAAGTTCCTGACAGTGTACATTAAAGATCCCATATAAATTTTATATTACTGAATGCTGCCTTAACTATAGTATTTTAACCACTGCCATGAAAATAAATGACAATGCCTTATAGGTATCACTTTCTCCTTTTCAATGTGTAATCATAAAACTGACATAAGCACTAGAGATAGGAAGAGATCCAATAAAATAGGAATTAACATGATTGTGGCAATTATTTATCAGGGAAAATAAAACATTGCTTTTCAGAAGGTAAGATATGATCAGTTAAGTGATAATTTTTCAGTAGTTAAAATTAAATGTGTTTAATGACAGTCATAATTAAGAAAACTTGATTAAACAAGCACTCACTAGCATTTTCCTCAGATTTCTGTAACCTTCTTCCTAGCCAGGTGTTCACAACCAAAAACTGATGCAGTATAGCAGAATTTCTTGGCTTAAAATGTTTCAGTTCTTTAAGGATTTCTCCTTCAAGGATTTCTCCTTCAAACAGGCAGCAAAGTCCAGAATCTTCTGCTTGATGCTTCTGGACTTTGCTGCCTGCTTGAAGCTTCACAACCACCTCATCAAGCAGCATTTTCACTTTCTCAGATATCCACTCCATGTTTCAAGCTTTATCCCAGGATGATTTTCTCAAAATAGGAGGCTTGCAATTTCCTCAGTTTTCATGTTCTCTTCTAATCAATAATCAACAGATTCTTGGGGTATTTTTTTACCTTGCCCAAATCTCTTACCAATATTCCTTTTCGTATTTCTGTTAAAGCCCTTAATCTAGTGATCGTCCAGTAGTTTTAGATAATCTAGCTAACTACCAAATATGTTGATCCCTTGATCTATCTGAATTGAATTTAATATCAATTATTTAAACTCTTATATCAACTGAAAGTTTAGCAGCCACAATTGCTATATGACATGCGGAGTAGCAAAGTTGAGCTACTGGGATAAACAATAGAGTTTGTTCAAAGCATGTTAATAAGACATAACATAAACTACTTTTCTTCTTTAAGAAATATTTCCACCCAACATTAATGTTTATGACAGAATTTCCATTAAGAATCAACTATCTGTTTGGCTTCTGCAGCTATTTTCGAAAGGAGAAAAGGAGAATGTAAAATATACTGCAGCATGACATAATGCTTTGGAAACTGCTGTAGCTGAATGAAATGTGGGCACACTCATTCCCAAGACTGCCTGACAGTGCCAAGGCTAATGGGGAAAAATGGAAATAAATCTTGGTCCCTGACTTCACACAGTTTAACTTGACTGCTAGCTCAAACTCAAGTGAAATCTGTCAGGCACATGACATTGGCTAGATAAGAATCTTTATTGCAAGTCGGAACAAAGCCACGTTGCAGAGTTGATTGCCCTCTATCAGCACGAAGATGCGGTGTCTCTCTTAGAACCACAACAGTTTAAATAGTTTGCTTCTACTACTTCCCACCTTTCCACGTTTCCCATGTTAAAGCCAAGCCAAACTAATTTTTTCCTTGCTGGTAAAATAAAATCCCTACTGTGAGGACTGTTGATTCTTGACTTATCTCTCACATCTTCTCCTTTTCCAGTCTGTAACCAGTCACACCCATGTCAGGAAGGAAAAGGAATCACCCTCTTTCTCCTGACTCAGACTTTAGGGCAGGGGAGAGGGGTATTCCCCTTTTGTTGTATTTCTGTGGTGATAGGAGGAGTTGAGAAGTATTGGAAGATATTCCATTCTCCATTTTCTGCTGCAGCTAATAAGACCTCCCTGTTTCCCTGTTTCCCTTTTAGATAGACTACTGTAATGCACTCTATATGGGGCTACCCTTGAAGAGTATCCAGAAGCTTCAGCTGATTCAGAATGCAGCCGCGCGGACAATCTTGGGTGTTCCAAGATTTGCACACATAACACCTTTGTTGCGTGAGCTGCACTGGGTCCCAGTTTGGTTCCGGGACCAATTCAAGGTGTTGGTTATTACCTTTAAAGCCCTACATGGCATGAGACCAGGATATCTGAGGGATCGTCTCATCCCTGTTACATCGACCCGACCCTCCCAACATGCAGAGAAGGCATGTTATGGACCCCATCTATAAAAGAATTTCATCTAGCGGGGTCTAGGAAGCGTGCCTTCTCTGCTGTAGCTCCCGCCCTTTGGAACATCCTCCCCCCAGAGGTGAGACAGGCCCCCTTGTTCCTGGACTTCCAAAAACAACTAAAGACCTGGTTTTGTCAGCAGGCTTGGAATGGGAGGGGGAATAGTTATACCTGGGGATGGCTAGCACCCTAAGTGATTTTGAGGAGCGTCCTACACTCATGGACTGATTAAAATCTCTTGCCACTTAGATTTTACTATATTCTTATTCTATTGTATTGTTATACTGAAATGGTTTTAAGTTTTAACTGCATTTTATTGTAAACCGCCCAGAGTCCCCCATGAGGGGGAGATGGGCAGTGAATAAATTTATAAATAAAATAAATTAATAAATTAAGCTGCTTCTTCCAGAAACAAAACATTCCATTACCCACAGGGTATCCAAATAGCCACAATGAAAATGAGGCAACCGATGATGCAGAAATGTCCAACCATTGTTTTACTGATCTATGAATTTTTTTAATTTTGCTGATCGTCAATCATAAATAAGAACAATTCTTGGAAACAGATTTTTGAGAATTTAAATCAGGGAATTAATACTTGCAATTTTAAAAATGGCACAGTTGAAAAGCCTGGTGACTGATTCACCTGCAAGAAGGATTACTCAGTTTCCATGTTTAAATTACATTGGCAACTAAGATCAGCCTCCAACAGCTTTCATGGAAACATCTATAATGAGATTTTATAAGCCTGAAATTGAAGCTGCTTATCATCTGAATTTTCATTTCTATTCAGCTCAGAAATTTAGTCCTGAGGTCTGTGAAATGGATCCTTTAACAGAAAGCAAAGAAGATAATGATTGTTCTAGATCTTCCTCTGCAGAAGGGTCAAAAGCAGCTCCCCAGAGCCCATTTGGCAGTTAATTTTTTAAAAAACTGGATTAAAACTTTTTTTCAGCATTTTTTTTTCATTTATCCTGGATATTGATTTCAAACATTTATGGCCCAGATGTTCCTAAGAAGTTTAATTTTGCTACTTATCAGAGGGGGATATGCTACCTGGCTTAAGGATAGAATTTTATAGCATAATTTCAACGTGCCCCATCTAGGAGTCCTAATGAACTTTTGTGATTTTGGTTTGTTTTATAGTTTTTGTTCTATATTTCTTTTTGTTTGGAGGGTATCTATATTTCTGGGCACACATATGCTTGCATTTTCTTTGGGTTTTCTCCCTATTTTTGTAGGGGTTTTTAACAATTATTAAATATTTATTTATTTTCTGTGATCTACATGCACCTATGGCTGTTTCCCCACTAATAATTTATAGCATCTTCATAGCATCACACAACCATCACTGAAGTTATATAAAGTCTGTCCTCACTGGTGTTTTGGCACAATGATGATTGAATGTTTCTATAGAACATTATGTGGCTAATGGGATATGACTTACATAACTTTTACCTTGGCTGTGGCTCAGCTGCCTAGAGCTGGAAAGCTGGAGATTTTAATGAATTTTCAATCTTTTATTAGATTGTAATACTGCGTTACCTAAATCTGATTCTTGTGGATGAGAAGTAGTACAAGCTTCAAGGTTGGAGTCCAATTTGGTGCATATACAGCAATTTAAATCCTTCACAAGAATAGACTTTTTTTTCTTTTTCCAGTTGAATATCAGAGTTGTTCTCAACCAGATTAATTTATAGTATCTCAATTCTTAGTTGACTGGAGTAATGAATGTACTATAAAACTACAGTATATTAGATCAAGGCCCACTAATGTTATCAATTACTTCAAAGTCTTATCCTGTTTTTTCAACATAATTTTTTTTTTATAAAATAGATGTAACAAGGTTTTTGATATTATAAATATTAAATGTTTTAATCAAATGGTGTACTACTTTTGTATTCTTTAGGTTGCTTTTAAACTGTATATGTGTGCTCATACTATTGGTTGTGCTTCATGGAAAAATAAAAATGAAAAAGTTAAGCAAGAAAATATGAAGGAAAAAACTAAGGAATTCTTACACAGATATGCAAAATGACTTATGCCAGAAACATTTAAAAACTTTATGAGTGTTAAACAAGTATTTAACTCCCTCTATATACGTGCAACATAATATTCATTAAAGCATATCAAGCAAAGGTATCAGAAGCAAGGTGAAAGACTTTTGAATCACTTAACCTCTCAGCTGAAACAACTGCAACAGTGTAATATTTACTACAGTATTACTGATAAACAAAATACATGATGATTTTGACTGAATAAATCAAGATCTTTATATTTATTTTTACTCTCAGTGTTTAATATTGAGTCAAACGTAACTGAGGAAGAAATTAATCATTTTTACATAATGTAGTTTGTCCCAAATTGCATATGATCAAGTTACTTATTTAACTGTACCTTTATCTCTCCAAGAAATAACAGACATCATTTAATCTATGGAAACAGATAAGCTACATATATTGAGTTCTTTTTCCCAGTACTATGGATGCCTATTCTGTTAGCTTTTAAAATAAGTTTTTTTTTTCCCAGTGGCCTCTGGTGAGTTTATATAAGTATGATTTTGAAAATTGGTAAAGCTCCTGCTGATGTATAAATTCTCATCCAATTTCCTTATTAAATTTTGATACAAAGATATTGACAGCAACACTGTATTGCTTTTGATTATCCATCCTGCCTAATCTGGTTTTATAAAAAGATGCCAAGCATCTGATATTTGATTACTAACTAGAATTAGCAGTTCTTGTTACTCTAGGTGTGGACAAAGCCTTTAATATGGTGTAGTCCTATTTTTAAACCAAATCTTGCCTAAATATGGATTCCCCCCCCCCAATTTGATGATTTGAATCAATATGTGGAATTTTACTTATTTCTGGGATTATTGCAAACAGAATTATCTCTTCATCTGTTAAGAGTCTCATGGGACTCATCAAAGATGTCCTTTCTCTTCTCTTATTTTTAACCTGATATTGGACCCATTGGCCTGATTCATTACACACAAATGGAAAGCATTTGAAGTATAACAGTGGCTTGAGATGAGTACAAATTGTTAGTAAGTTATATGTAATTGAGAATCACATATTTTCTATATCAGAATTTTTATATTATGCAACAGTTGGTAATATACCAAGTTACTAATTAATTGACATTAGTCTCACATACTTATTCTAATGTTTCTATAGAAATGTGCAATTACTGCAGTTTAAATTGCTGTTTGAGATCTTTTGAATATGTGGAAATAGTTATTCTAAGGAAATGTGTTTTTTAAAAAGATGTGGATGTTAAATGTATTATTTACTTCGTTTTAGATGCAAGTTGACATAAAAACTCATTGAGTTTATTGGAAATGTATTTCAAGAGTGATGTATTTACTAAAGGTGGTCTTATGGAAATAAGCTTGATCAAATTCAGAATTTTTTTATGGGAAGGGTATGCCCCTAGATTTTCGTTACCTAAATTATAGCTTTCATATAATGATCAAGGAGTTAACTTTCCTGACTGTCACCTTTATCATTGTACATATAGTTAAATCAATTTCTTTATGAAATCAAAGTGATCAAGTAACAAGAACACGCTATGGACACAATTAGAAAGTTATGTGACCCATTTGACAACATGGAAGTGGCTTGGCTACCTTTTTGGCTGCAGCTCCATGGTACTTTGTACTCCAAATCCTGCAAGGAACATTTTTAAGAATTTGGGATGAAACTATAATTTCAACCCTTATTCACATGCCTAGCATTCTTAGATAATCAAAGTTTGAAAAACGCAGGTGAATCTTTTGGGAAGGATAAGAGTATTAATACTTTAGATCAATGTATTGTCAATCAAAATTTAAACTGTCTTGAAATATTACAAGAGTAGTTTGCCTGAAACTTGGCAATTGCAACTTGCAAAACTATAGCCAATCCGTTTCCAGGATTACTAGAAAATGGGTTAGTGGGAGGCTATGTAAGGTTGCAGGAACTCCTGATAACTTGTGCTTCATAATAAGCCCTAAGCATTAAAGTCACCCATCAATAGTCTGAACCATAACAGGAAGCTGAACGGGCAAATTGGGACAGCTTATTTATCTATCTATCTATCTATCTATTTATTGATTTATTATTCCACCTTTATTATTTTTATAAATAACTCAAGGTGGCAAACATGCCTAATACTCCTTCCTCCTCCTGTTTTCTCCACAACAACCACCCTGTGAGGTGAGTTGGGCTGAGAGAGAGTGACTGGCCCAAGGTCAACCAGCCAGCTTTCACACCTAAGACAGGACTAGAACTCACAGTCTCCTGGATTCTAGCCCAGCACCTTCACCACTAGACTATATTTGACAGCAATGGATAATTCATTTAAGTTGTGAATCATGCCTGTTTTAAGGCCTGTAACTGTATCCTGGTGGAAAGCTGTGTTTTTTCAAGGTGAGGGATGACTATTTCCTAGCAGGTACTTCAGCAAGTCTGAGTTCCACTTAATTTTCTGACTGCCCCACTCTGGGAGCAATTGGTGATGGTAGGGGAGGGCATTGCAGTGGGGAGGTACAGCAGGAGACAGGGGTCAGGACACTCTCAGAGAAGGTGGCCCTGGTGTTTAATACTCGTACTGCATTCTGGCCCCCTGTGCTTGGCCCTAGGACCTGGTTTCTGGAGCTTTGGTGGCTCTGGTCTATGGCTACTACTGCTTAATGTTAGATCTACCTACAATAAAGCTCACCTCATCCCCGATCTGATTGTGGATGGGAGAGCTGACCTGGATTGTATCACTGAGACCTGGTTGGACACTGAAGAGTGCCCTCTCTGAAATGTCACCACCTGGGTTTTGAATGTGGTATGAGCCACGACTCCAAGCCACGACTCCAAGGTGTTATTCATGAGTCTCTGGTGGCCTCCAGGGGTCCTGCCCCAGACATCACCAGATGTGAGACCCTCTTTGTGAGGCTGGGTCATAGGGATCAGTGGGGATTGCTTCACTTACCGTCTTCTCTACAGTGTAGCTGCATCTCTGCCTGTGCTCCTGGACTCTGCATCTAAGCTGGTGGTAGAATTCTCCAGGCTTATGGTTCTGGGGATTTCAATCTGCTACCTCTGGGCCTGGGATCTATGGCAGCACAGGATTTCATGGCCACCATGGCAGCCATGGACCTAGTTCAACTTATTCATGGCCTGACTCACAGAGCGGGCCACACACTGGATCTGGTGTTTGCCTTCGGGCAGTGGCGTCATGATCTGGATTTGCGGGGCTTTAGCATCTGTCCCCTGCCATGGACAGACTACTCCCTGTTGGCCCTAGAGTTCTCAGCAGCTGCCCCTCACTGCAGGGAGGTGGGCCCTATTAGTTCAGTCCACCTCATGTGCCTGATGGAGCCAGTGCAGTTTCAGAGGGAACTTGGGTATTTTCCTGAAGATCTGGCATGTAGTTCATCCTATGAAATGAAAAGGCAACGGGGGCAATGGACCAAATTGTGCCTGTGCAGACTCTCTGTGGCAAGTGGATCTCAATTGTGCCCCTTCCTGGACCAGGAAGCCTTGCTCACGGTCACTCACACCTTAGTCACTTTCCATTTGGATTACTGCAATGAGTTTACATGGGCATGCCCTTGAAGATCACTCAGAAGTTACAACTGGTCCAGAATACAGGGGTACGCAAAGTATTGAGTGTTCTTAGGTTTGCCCATATTACGCTTCTATTGCATGAGCTGCACTGGCTCCCAGTTTCCTTCTGGGTGCAATTCAAAGTGTTGGTTATCACCTTTAAAGCCTACATGGCACATGAACCTGGTTATTTGCAGGACCACCTCTCCCTAAGAGTATCTGCCTGTCCCACTAGATTAGATAGAGTAGGCATGCTCCAGATCCATTCCCTGAAATCTTGCCACCTAGTGGAACCTCTGAAGTGTGCCTTTTCTGTGGCTGCCCCTACCTTATGGAACTTCCTCTCCCCAGCAATTTGGCAGGCCCCTACCCTTTTAGTCTTTCAGAAGGCTGTCAAGACCTGGCTTCTTACTGAGGCACTGGGACAGGACAGGACAGGACAGGACAGGACAGGACAGGAAGAATGGAATGAAAGTAACTGAAGCTTGCTGTAAGGCATCCTAAGGGGATGATTAAGGTGCAGGGTTTTTGTGTTTGTTTGATTGTTTTACTGTTTTGTTGTTTTATGGTTGTTTCATAGTTACTGGTTTTATTGTTATTGTAAGCCATCCAGAGTTGTTTAAGATGGGCAGTCATATAAATATTTTAAATAAATAAATAAATAATAGCTTGATTTGTTTTGGAAACTCAGTGCAGCCCTGCAGGCTCCCAGCTGCATGAGTTCAATTTCTGGAGTCTCTGATGAATGAGTGGAAAGAGAGGAAGGCGTGCTGGTGTCTTTCCCTTTTACATGTATTCTCATGAAGGCCCCAGGCAGACCTGGATTAATATAAATATTACATCTCTGGTACTTTAATGAATCAGCTCATTTCATATTACACTAACAGTCCCTCTTTGAACTGATCAGTTTAGACTTTCTCACTCTAGCTCATATTCTGAGATTGTCACTGAAACTCTGTAGCATATCCCCATGTGGAATGCCTGTCCTGCCCTAGATGGCATATGTCATAGTTAGTTCTCACTTGATGGCCAGAGCACAAAAGAAAGTTTTAGGAATAACACAAAATTAGGATAGTTGCCCAGGTCAGGACTGATCTGAATTATAAAAAGAGTTGGTTATTTTGTACCTCATTCCGCCATTAAGCTGATTGCAAATCCTACACAGACCTTATAATCTGGGAAGTCTTTTGGACTCAGAAAGATGTACAATTCACACTGATTAAAAAGCATGGATTGGATGTTTGAATTGCCATCATATCTATCTAGCATGGAAGCAGTCAGTCAGTATTAAACAGTTGCAGAGAAGCAGCTGCAGGTTCAGCCTGGCTCCATGCTAGAACAGTGGCCATCTGTGATGGTGGTTGATTCTGATTCTGTCCCATTTGCTGGGCTACCTGTTTCACCATCTGAGCTAACTGTTTCTTCTGTGTAACCACCTGGATAGGTTTCTTGATTGATAGTCAGCAGAGTTGCCAGAATGTCAGTAGGCATTATACTGATCCTTGATCTGCACATGATAGGCTACTCCTGTTACATTACAGAGAAGGCAGTCAAGCTGTCAGACTTCCCAGACTTGGACTAAGCAATAATTCTCAGGTTCCAGTGTGATGTGGTTTAACTTGGCTGCTCGGCTCAGACTTGACTGAAGTCTCTCAGACAGACACACAGTATAGCTAGATTGAAATCTTGATTTCAAATTCAAATGAAGCTAAATTTAATAGTTGATTGCCCTCTATCAGCATGTTTTTCCCACATTCAGTGGACTCTTTGCCTTGTGTTTCATTGCCTTGAGAACAAGTGATGGTTCATGGTTGACGTAATTGACATATCTGCCCTTGGAACTACTGGCTCTCAGCTTGTCTCTAACATAAATGGGATTTCCAACAAAATATTGATGAATTCCTGTTAAGGATTCCAAACAGCCAGCCTGCCCTCTTCCAGGATATTTAATTCTATTTCTTCCTCCTACGATAATGTTCTGTTCCCTCCCCCAAGAAACATTCCTTGCCAATTCAATCTGCTCGGTATTTTTTGACCTGGTTTTGTTGTTGTTGTTGTTGTTGTTTGAGGGGGAGGTTGTCCCTTAGGATTTTTCCCTGAATGATTTTTTTATCTTCGTAGAACTTCGTATTTCCCTGACCAAGTTGATAGTACTATCATGTTTCCCTATGGCTCATCATGTCTACCCCCATTTCTGTTTCAGTGTCTTAATGGCTATGTCACACTATCATTTAAGTAACCATGGTGAATTTTTTTCAGTGTATACAGCTTCTGTTCTTGAAAACACCAGATGCTTTGTGTGTGACAAATGGTTGGTGATTAAATTGTTTCTGCTGTATATATTTACAAGCTTACCATCTATATTGATCTCAATGTGACTGCAATGATAATAAGCATAGAAAGAAAAATGTTTGTCTTCGTTCATCAATATATTCAGGATTAGCAGATTAGATTGCAAACTGTTAGAGGTTATGATAAAAAGTCATCATTAACTTCTTTTGAATACTGCAGTACTTTTGAATAATCAATATTACATTAAGACATTTCTTTTCTGAAAAATCAGATTCCAATGAAGACTTATCCCATATAATAATGTTAATAAAACAGATGGTGCTTAATTTTTTATTTCTACAGGCTCACATTATATAGCTATCATCTAAAACAAACATAGTAATAATTTCTCATAAACATCACCACATATGAGCATGCATTTGAAGTCAAACTAAAACAATGAATGGTTAAACATTATGTACATTTTTAGTCCCTTGTCCTAATAGGCAATAATGCAATTCTCTGGTGATAAGTAAAAAGATCCATGCTCTTACAAAATTAATTGTGCTTAAGCAACAATTAGTATCTGTTACTAATGCATACTATATAACACTTACTGGTTTTGAAAGTAGTCACCACCATTGGCCCTTTCTTTTTAGAGTTTTTTTTCATGTTATTGGGGCCAGTTAATGTGTTGCTGTCCCACAATATTCTCTAGTTAAATGGTAATTGCTCTATTGACAACATTACTATACATTTTTGACACATCATTATTCATACTTAACCACTTGACCTGGAATAAATGTTAAAGCAATTACCGCTGAGTTTTTCTATGAGAAAAGTGAGGCAAAGTTTAGAGATAATCAACATGCAAAACCGATCATGATAGCAATTGGAAAAATGGCAAATCCTATTAAACAGATTTTTATTAGCCAAGTTGATGCCAGTAGATATTATCTGGCAATTTAGTCTTATTAAAAAGAAAATAAAGCATCTAATTGTTTACTATCCTGGAACTTATTGCAGTTTGCAATTTGCAACAGAAATTAGGTTTTATGTGGTTCATCTATTTTCTCACATTGCAGTATGAAAATTATTTGGTACAATTAACATCTGCTCAATTCTCTTGTCAGAGCAGCAACTCTCATAACAACAGTTTCTATATGTATATTTATATTCAAATATATTTATATTTTTACCTCTATATACATGCATATATTTCAACAAATCTCATTAAAATAAATGTTCATTTCAGTCAAAATACAGTATCCTTTTGTGGTGTACATTTTGCTGGTGCTAAACATATGTTTCTTTTTACCTCATTGCAAAATTCACCTCAGTTAAGGGAGATAAATAGATACTGTGCTCCATTTCTGAGAAAAATAATATTTTGTTAACAAGTTCATTCCCTTTTATCTGGCAGTCAAATTTCCTTTTATGTGAGCAACAATCCATTGGATCTAACTGAACTTAGGTGTAGTACTTTTTTTTTTCCCTGTTGGTTTCAGAATAAAAGAATATGGACTTTCCAAGAACAAAGGTTTCATTTTTACTGTCTCCATCTTTACTATCCACTTTTCTTAAAAACACCATTAAAATACAGGTTACTAATCATTGATATGTCATTATTGTTGTTGGGAAGTTGAAGTTTTCATTACTGAAGTTTTCTTCAAGTTTTTTCTTCTAAATTAAAGCAGGTAATTCTTTGGAATTTTAATTAATAAAGCTTTTTTTTAAAAATGATTTATTAATTAAAGTTTTGGGGAGATATGATCCCAGTTTAGTGCCTGCATGGAAGCAGATCATGTCTTTTGTGGAATAGAAATAGCCAGTGGCACAACTATTAATCAGATAAACACAAGTTTTCAGATTTTTAACATTCAAAAATATTATATAACCTAATTGAGCATGTGCTTATTAGAGTGGTAAATTTAATAGGAAGAACTGAATTGTTTAAATTTAAACTTTTCATGTTATATTATTACTGAAGAGACTTATTTTTAGACATAAACCAATAAATGTGAGTCATAGTTTCACAGGCAGGATGGAAATTAGGATTATAGGGACATGACTCTCAAATACTTCCTCACAGAAAAAAAAACTCTTAGTAACCTCAGTGCATTAATAACTTGCTGCTATTGCATTTCGTTTACTTTGCTCCTACAGTGACAAGTACAGATAAAGAATATAGCAAAAAGAAATAGGCAAATATTAATGGAGATATAAGGAAGTAGGACGTTTTCATTTAGAGCAAGAATGAAATATAGTTCATCGCTATGCAGATATGAGAAGGACTAAAATATAGAAAAAATATTTTTTGCACAAAGGTTTAAATGAACTTTTAAAAGAACTTTTCTGTACATGGAATTTAGGAACTTGCACAATAGATAATGAGGCAGATTTCCCATTCAGATAAACAGAAAACCCATATCTAGTCTTGGAAGATTTTTCAAAGCCAACATTCTGCATTCTGCACTCTGCATTAATGAAAGTGGGAGTAATAATTCAACTATAAGTTCAAAGTTATAAATACTACAGTATATTTAACACATATTACAAAAGCATGACCCAGTATAGGAACTGGTATACTCTTTGTAATAGGCATAGTATACAAAGATAAGGACTAAGGAAATAAGTTAGTTAAAGTTCATTACAGTTATAGACCAGCATCGTGGGGGAGTTAGTGTTTGCCAAATAAAAGCATAAGGAGATATTGTAGAGTTTGCCAAGAAAATTCAAGTGTTGGTGAAAATGTTGGCTCACTATGATGAAATGAATAGCATTACAGTGGGAATGGAAAAGAAATATAGCTTATGTGATTATAATGATCTTGTTCCTGAGTAAGATCACAAGGAAATTTACTCCCTAATTCATCAGAGAGGCAGACTTATTGCAGATTTTTAAAACAGGGCTTCTCCCAGCCTACATTAAATAAAATGATAAACATGGGGATAAGAGTACATATGTCCATAATATATGAACTAATATTGCATTTTGAGCAGCTTATCTTCAACAACTAGCTAAGCATTCATTTCTTCCTAAAAAGATTATTGGTGCCCAATATATGTAAAACAATACGTTTATCTCTAAAAATATACAGTAATGTGCAGAGGCCAAAATAGTCTTCCAGTGACATTCATGTACTCTGTACATCAGTTCTGTATTCCATGCCCATATGGATATATTCAGTACATTTTACCAATAATTATTATAGGATTATTTTGTAAGAATATATTCAGTTACCAGTGCAAAGGAATTCTGAGCTACTTAGGGCTGCTGGCTCATATTTACCCAGTAGAACATATGATACTGTTAATCTACACTTTTTGGCAAACAACACTTATGCTGCAACTCAGCAAATAACAACATCACATGATCCTACTGATTGTTCATGTGTCTTTAGCATGATAATCAATATTTTATTAATATATCACCTGTTCAATTTAAAAGGCCCAGAACAATGTATAATGAAATGAAATAGATATCATTGTACAATCATTTGAAACAGCAGTTTCAGACCTGAATCCTAAACATGGGGCTAACAGGTGCTGATATGCTGCAAACAACTCCCTTGGTGCAGACCAAGCTCCACATCACATTTTATCTTTTAAATTCTTTTAATTAAAAATAAAGAAATGGGAAATTGGTATGCTGCAGAGCAAAGCAATAATCTGAAGCATAAGCATTATTTTTTGAGAACTCTCTTTGTTCTGCCATTGCAGTTATCAGATTGCTTTTTTAGAATGATGCATGTATCTTGGTGACCTTCTTAAAAAATAAAAATCACAAGAAGCTGCATCCCACTTCTGTTTGGAGGTGAACCCGCCTGCTCAGAACAAATGACAAAGAGAAGTTGGATGGTAGAACAGGACTGTACAAAGCATTTGATGATTTCATCTGGACACAATGAGATGCTCTGCTTCACCAAGTGTCAAGTGGGGCCAATCTATCTCAATCAGCCTTCTTATCTCAGTGATCACAGCACTGTATTGCACATACATAGAAGCCCACATGTCGGTTGGAGTGAAGCAGAGCAATCTGATAACTGCAATGGCAGAACAAAGAGAGTTCTCACATCAGAAAACTTTGCCAGCTCCGGCAGGAAGGAGTTTCTGCATGCAATCCCTCACTAATTTCTCCACTTTCAACAGCACAGTGGCACAAGAAATATAGTCAACAGTCATGTTTTTAAGGAATACGTGTACGTTTCTCCCACTCAATCTCACCCTTTCTCACACTCATACTGACTTAGGAGCAGTCCTGTATGCTCTACTCAGCCATGCACATTTCCTATGAATTTTCCTACATATCCAGAAACAAAAGCTGTGAAGTGTTCAGAGAATAAATAGATTTTTCCAGACTGTGTCTTGTCAATTTAACTGCTTAGCTATTGCACTTGACAGATGTCAGAGAGATATTCATATAGCGACAAAAACATTTTCTCCTCCCCCCCCCACCACCACTTTATGACTGTCTTCTCATTCTTGTCAGGCAGAAAAAGTCAAACAATGGGAAAAATTGGCAGTTAAGAAAACTGGTAGAATGGTGGGAAAAAACTGTTTCCACCACTCTTTGACACTTCATCAACTATTGCCAGCAGGGAATAGAAATAAAGAGTTCTTTTTAGCTACTATTCCCAGTCTATTCTCAGCTTTAAAAAACTGAGTATTGCAAATGTAAAATAATGCCTCTTGGCCTGTCCTCCACCTGCCACATGAAATCTAAATGTCATTTTCTGGTTTCTAGGTGTGTAGATATTTCAGTCTGGATTAATTTTCGGTCTGGCTACAAAGAAAACTTAAAAATGAGAACACAGTTTGAATATTCTATATATTCTGGGTAACAATCCTTTCCAAATTAGTTGATAGTTTTTTAAACCTTGTTCATTTTCATCCTTTCCATAATTTAAAGAGGCTCACAATAAATATTACTACTCTGCATGCAATAAACTTACTGCAGCCTTTATCTGAAATGCTGTGATTAAACCCATAGCTAGCTATCCTGGTCATCTTGAAGATAATGTCTTGAAACTTTCTTGTGTTATAATTTAATCTTAAATGTATGCATCTGACAGGAGGGTATAATAAATTTACTTTGACATAGTTCTTCTTAGAAATAGCGTTTTAGTCCAGAGCCTGCCCACATGACTTACAGGACAGTATCACTGAATGGAAGAAAAAATGAAACACATTTCAAAGATTCAGAACTTAAAAACAGAAAAAAAGTATATGCCTCTAGTGCATGACTGATCCCATTAACGTCAGTTAAGTATATGTAATTAAGATCAGGATACAGTAACACGTTAAATATAAATAACTTTGGCCAGGTGATTGATAGAACAACATTCACCAGGGAATAGATTTTAGTTCACTAACTCTCCTTACCTCCAAACTGTTCAAAGACTAAAGTCCCTGTGGAATAGATCTGAAGTCTCTACAGATATTCAGAGGGAAAAGAACAAGAAAAAACACATATTATCAGTTTAGATATTTTATATTAAAATATTCCTATTTTATGTTGATTCACATGTGTTTTGTATGAACATACATATCTGTATGAGTAGACATTGGTCCAAGTTGTTTTAAGAATTGAAAATAATGAGCTATGCAATAGAGCACTAAATGTGAATTAAGCTTTTATTCAAAAGTATCCTCTGTTCTTTTCCATTTTTTGTATCTATTTAGTATGAATACATTTTATTTCCACTGAGAGATGGTACAAATGAACTGTACAATTTTAGGTCCTGACCTCTGTTCCAGTACGGTCAAGGAATCTCATTATATGATGATTCAGGATTTTAATAGGGACTTTTTACCACTAATATTCAGAATGTAAAATTCTATAGATAAGTCACATAAAGCCTAGTTTCATTTTTAATGTACAAGACTAAAATGTGTTGAACAATTAACAAATAGCTGCTTTGTTTTCTCCTACAAAATTACAAGCAGCTGGAGGCATGCCCATTCTTAAAATCCATGCATCTATGTAATTCTGGCTTTCCTTCCTCCTATTACTGTAGCTTTGTGTACCCTATTGAAGTCATTTAGTAATTTGAGACATGGCAGCCTTCTTTAAAGCCACTTCCTCTTTTAAGCAGAAAAGAGAAAGGAAAGAGTGCAATCAACAGATACTTAAAATGCTAAGATGTTTGGTTTAAAAAGTAATTTTCTATCCTTGATTTTGGTTACCACCAAAAAGGCTAGCTAATGTTAAAATAACTAATCCATAACTTAGATTTGGTCATCTAAGCATCTTAGAAGTAGATCTACAAAACTTTCACATATTTTAATTTATGTAGGTTTATAATTTAAATAAATTAAATAGCAACAAATACATATTTCTATATTGAGAAAGATTGTGACCAGAAAACTTTGTGCCTCCTTGTCTGTTTGCTGTCCCGATGCTTTGACTATCAGTGGTGGTTCCTTTAAATGTTACAATTGGACATGATAGTCCTTCAAACAAAAAAGACCTTCAAATAGAAGACGGTCTTCTATAACACAGTGGATACTACCGCACAACCTCAAAAAGAAGGCATTCAAACTCTATGAAGGATAACTATAAAGATAATTATCATTATTGTGAAATAATAATTTATTGTTAGCAAGTTACTATCTAGTTGGATTAGAGTTTCCAAACAATTGTTGCTATCTAGCCTGAAATCCTGTTTCCAAAAGATTGGTCAGATATCTTTTAAGAAGGACATGAACTCAGCAACAGTTACCCCCTAGTCTGCTGTATATAGTGCATGGTGTTCAAAAGTATACTTCCCCTGTAAATGGAAGTTCTATTTAGTCATCATTGCTAAATTGAAAGCTCTCTCCTGCCTAATAGATTTTGGTAATACTGGTTCAGCAAAAAGTGATCACACTGATTTCATTAGTGAACGAATCAATAGATATGAAAAGCAGACGAAGGTCAGTCTAGTTTACTTTTTGGTTCACACTGTAACCAACCAGATGCCCCAGAGAAGCTCAGAAGCAACATCCTCTTCTCAAGTTGTTCAGCAACTGGCATTCCATGGCATGTTCTCAAAACAATGGAAGTAGTCATATGAAGTACATTGTTTTTACCATGTTAACATTGTTTACATAATAGTTTCACAAGTTGATTATAAGATATGTACTTCTTTTAATATAATTTAGGATAACATTCTAAACTAAAGGCATATTTGCTAAGGAAAGGCCTGGGACAAAGTTTGATGTCTGATGAAATAATCTTGAGGGTTAGGTGTGTTCAAGATTTGATTGGATATTATTGAATATTATTTTTTTTTTAAAAGGAATTAAGAACAGTGTTTCTCAACCTTGGCAACTTTAAGCTGTGTGGACTTCAACTGTGGCTGGGGCAATGTGGCTGGGGAATTCTGGGAGTTGAAATTCACACAGCTTAAAGTTGCCAAGGTTGAGAAACACTGATTTAGAAGGTAGAATCATGGAATTCCTTATACCTGAAGGAGACAAAGTCCTCTCATCAAAGTCCTCTCACCTTGACCACTGACTTTGTATGTTCTGGCTTATCTAACATTTGTTGAAAGGAACGAAAGACACCGAAATGAGAGACCCTACACATTCATCTGCATGGAAAGAAAAAAAGTGAAGTGAAGGTTTTAAAGCCATCCTCTAGAGGGCAACGCAACAATAAAAACTGAAATAAGCCCCTTTTCTAAAGCATAAAGATTCTATAAGTAGCTCATACATATGAAAATTGTTGAAACTGTTGGTAGTTTATATGTAGGATTTTACTATTATCCCAGAAATAAATCTCCTACAGTATTATTTTTGGACAGATGTATCTGCTAAGAATGATATAGAGAACCCATTATTTCACAAATGTGAACTTCAGAAACAGTGCTTCTGTCCAATTGATTTTCAAATTATAAAGGGTTAATATTTTGTCTATTTTTTTAATTAACCCAGGAGCAAGGCTAATACAATTGTTTGGTGCAGTGCATTTTCAGGAAAGCTGACCTCCTGAATTCTGTGGTACATCTGAGACAATTATTTCTGAATTTTGGTTTTAGCTGAATCAAAGCAATGCAATTGCTTTTAGAAATTGCCCAATCCAATTCCAGTACAAAATGTCCTAAATTTCCAAGTTCAGCCATGATTCCTGAGGCAGATGTAAAGGTAAAGAAAAATTCCTTCAACCATATCTGATTCCTGGTGACTACATGGACATGTCCATTTAAACTTTTACAGACTTATCCTTGGTTACCTTTTTGAAAATCAACCTAGTCAGTTAAGAGCTGCCTTGTGTCAGCCTTCCATCCTTCCGAGGTTGGTAAAATGAGTCCCCAGCTATCTGGGGAAGGCGACGACTAGAGAAGGCAATGGCAAACCACCCTGCTGTAGTCTGCCAAGAAAACGTTGCGAAAGCAGTGTCCCCCCAAAGGGCCAGACATGACTCGGTGCTTGCACAGGGGCCCTTTCACTTTTTCACTTTCACTTGTGTAAGATGGATAATACAGAACTGGATAATAAGAAAAAAATATTTTATACATTGTAAGAAGCACTCTGTTCTTTCGATAATCTTGAAGTAGAAATGAAGAGGGAACAAAAATATTACAACGTATCTGCTACCAGCCTTTGAAAATGAATGCTGAGCTGCAACTACACCCTTATCTTAGATGTTGTTATCTGCTTATAATTAAATCCAACCAGATTATCATGTTTTGTTTCTCTGACATTCTAGATGTATTGAATGTCCATAGGCAGAAGTGAATAGTAGATTAAGCAAAACCAATGGGGAAAAATTATCTGGAAATTCTCCTGACCAACTTCAGTGGAATGAATGAGATTTTGAACAACACAATAATAGTGGAAAGCTGGTGGATTGAAGGGCAGAGTTTTCTGTATATATTCATTGCTATCTAGAGGTTGTCTGGTTTTTTTTTTTTTTGCAACCCAGTTATAGTAGTCCTACTGTAGCAGCTTACATGGTAGAATGAATTTCCATACATAAAATACCTTCCAGTTATATAAAACTATAAGTCACTAATCATTGCCAAACCCAAAACACGATTACCATCTTAGTGAGAAATAGGACCTGTAGAATTAAAGTAAGGGAGGGGAGATCCTAATTCCTATTTCACCCCATAAGTTTTCTAGGCCACAATTGACAATACATAGTTCTCTTAACCAGTCTTCTCCAACAAATGTCCTCCAGATGTTTTGAATCACTGCCATTATCCTGAATGTTGGCCATAATGATTAGGTTCATTATGGAAATAGGAAGTGTAATTCAAAATATATGGAGAGTAAAAAATAGGCTATTATATGCCTTAGTCTCACATTTGTGATAAATAGATAATATTGATAGTTGTTGTTTGCTCGCCTTTTTCTTTTTTTTTCAGATGCTTTTTGCATTTGAATCATGATACATATATTCTAAGAATTCTGATAAATATATCCCATTATCTTTCAACCTATACATTCTTATTAATAATAGCAATTGTGTAATCAGGTATGACAGAAGTGTATCCTTTTTCCTGTACTGCAATTGAGGTGGGGTCATTCCAAAGGAAAATTCAGGAAATGAGGTAATTACTTCAAAGTGGTTTCTCTAAATCTCTTTGCTTGAATATTTCCTAAGATGGAGCTCTGCCATTAATTCCCAAGATCATAATAATGCTTTGCAGCAATATTTCTTGTATTTAAATTCCCAAAGTAATTTTGTTGTGCAGTACAGGTGTAATTTTGCTGCCATTGCATAGGCCTCACACTGTGTAAAGACTCTGTTTCCTCAGAGCAGCATGATAATATTTCCAAAGAAATTCAGTACCCTCAGCATGAAAAGAACAACAACAGTAAAACTATATTCATAGTTATTTGGCATTGTCATTTGAAAATTCATTCACTTGGAATAAACAAAAGATGTCCAATTTTCTTTCTTTGCTTTGAAATTGTTTACTGAATCTACATGTAAATAGTGTCAGCTTTTGGAACAGCAGCTTACACATGAACTGATTTTTTCCCCCCCATAGGTAGGATAGAAGTAACTAACTGAACTAATCAGCACCAGTTTCAGGGAAGTTTCAGTTCACATGATTTGTGAATGGTCTATTTACATATTTACTGTGTACATATCTTCCATATATCTAATGAATAAATCATGCTTTTTACTTGTCAAGGCACCTAGACAATTGTACAGTAAACGTATCAATTAAAACTTAGTATAAAATGAAATGGTAAGACAAAACACGTAAAATGACATTTTAGGTGAGCATTACTGTAAATTTAAAGACTAGCCAAGTATGGTATAATACTGAAAATCAAATGGCTCAGAACAGTTTTACTACCTGGCTGCCACCTTCCCCCCTCCAAAAGGAAGGAAGGAAGGAAGGAAGGAAGGAAGGAAGGAAGGAAGGAAGGAAGGAAGGAAGGAAGGAAGGAAGGAAGGAAGGAAGGGGAAGGAAAGCTAATAATTTATTTGGGAGGGGAATTTGCAATTGGGGTGTTTTTATTAAAAAGGACACTGCTTTGAATAACCAGCAGCCTAGGAGATAGATGTGTAACAGAGCTTACTGTGATGTTCACAAGTTACAGGCTCTTTCTCACAGAAGCAAGGAGATGTACTGTATATTCAGATGTCCTGTCACTAAACCATTTAGGAATAGTTAAATTAAAATCAGTACCTGAATTGTGTCTGGAAACATACTAGAAGCTAGTGAAATTACTTCAAGATTACTGTAATATTAATAACAATTGAATAATGTGATGTATCCACATGATAAATAACTGAGATTTCCTATCATTTTCCTTTCCTAATATCGGATTAAAAAATTAGATACAAAAGCTGCTATTTGTCAAACAATTTACTGTTTTAAGAACATTGTATAGTATAACTTTCAGATTATCCCAAAAGTTATATTACTTTAGAAGTTCAACAAAGTATCTGTTCAATATGGAAGCAAAGTGAACCAAACAACATCAGTGAATATGTCTATTTCCTACCAGTTCTACTGGGAAATGATTACCAGTGTTCACAAGAAAAGGGAAGGGCTACAGTTTATTGATTAACTCTGATTTGCATGCAGGTTCCCATATTTAATCCCTGATCACTCCAGGTAGTGTTACGGAAGATAGCCAATCAATGTAGATAGTACTGAGCTAGATGAACTGACTTGGTATAAGGCAGCTTCCCTAATTCCTAATTTAGAACACAGGACCCTTTTCGTGATAAATCATATCATATTCTCAAATTTATAAAAAAGCTGGTGTCATCAAAAATACTTTTTTCAGGCTGCTATACAGTTTGTTTTTGTAATGTAATGTAATGTCCCTGGAAAAGTTCTTACAGTTCTTCTTGTCTAGTTTCTAAAACATGCAAGTCCATAATTAATTCCAATAAAATTATAACTGTTTTGTGGATATGATTCTTATATATCTGAAAAAGAACAAAATTATTATTATTATTATTATTATCTGTGAAATTCAAAACAATATGAAAAAAATGATACGTTTTCAGAATAAAGGAAAAAAAGAAAGCAGAAAAACTGTTTTTGAATAGCAACAAATGCTGGAGGATTTAATAAATTAATATGGTTCCAATTGACTTCATTCTATAAACTCTGATTTTTCCACTGCTCCATTTCTATAATTTATAGTTTAGACAACTGATGTACTAAGAAAGAAAGAAAGAAAGAAAGAAAGAAAGAAAGAAAGAAAGAAAGAAAGAAAGAAAGAAAGAAAGAAAGACAGACGGAGGAAGGGAGGGAGGGAGGGAGGGAGGGAGGGAGGGGTTAAAAGTACTATAAAACATGGTTGATATATAGGAAATACTATATATTTTAGGTTAGTTCTAGTTCATCACATATCACGTGGTTAAGTAACATTGGAAAATCAACACACAAAACAAATCTCTCTGCTAGATGGCAATAAGTATCCTAGCTTCCTAATTCAAAGTAAATTGATTTTGTATATTGATTCATAATGTCTGAATAAATGCTGCTCATAAGTTTTAATTAAGCAACAGCTCCTTTTAATGGGTAAAAGATACCAATGATGAATTTTTTTTAAAAAAAATTCTCCTTCAGTCATAATTGTGGTAGAAGCAGTTTCAGAAAGTGACCACTTCGATGCTGTGTTTTATTCCTACTAATTCAAGATTATTGATGTTTTCAAGTACAAAGAGATACTGATGCATTTATTCCCTTTGCACACACAGGAGATCTATAATGCAGTTTAGGAACCATGTACTTCAGCTCCATTTTCAACTAATTGATCTTGCAAGGCTTGCCATGTCTAAGAAAAGATAGAGAGGAATTTTAAAGAAGTTCGGCAATTACAGACAAATTAATCAGGGTACACTTTCTTCTTTCGAAATGTTATGAATGCTAAAGAATGTAGTCTTCCCTGTTATATTGCTAACATGTTGTTCAGGTGAAATGTAGGACAAAATTATTGACTGCACTTTATTTCAAGGCATTAAACATAGCTATGTTTTTCTTCATGGAAGGAGAAAATTCCTCATATAAAAACTGAACATAACACACCGTAATAGATGTAAATATGCTTCTATTTATTTAAAATACAATAACTTGCAGAATTGTGTGTATATCAGGATTAGCACCACTATATGTATTTTAGACAGAAAATAGAATTTAAACAAAGCATTTATACCTTACCAGCCCAGGGCAAGTGCAAGGGACATTAATATTGCATTGTTTATATGAAATATTTTATTACAAGATATATTTATTACCTACAAACATCTAAACATCAGCAACTGGTCATGTGTAGCATTCCAGACAATCTTTTGTTTTAGAATAAGAGTTTTTCCTCAGTGCATATCTTTCTCTTGTAGTGACTTCACCTGTGACACTATCAATAATACATATTTATTTAAGCAGTAATATTATACAATGCTATTTGTATGGTACATTATTTACAGATAGCGATCTCTTGTGATGCGTCCAAGTAAACATTCTTCATAAAAATATAAAGTAAGGAGTGGGGAGGACATGGGGGATATAAATCAGCTTTCCCTATCCTGGTGGCCTTCCAAATTCCCACTCAGCAAAGAATTCTCAGAATTGTAATCCTAATGTATCTGAACAGTAACGGGATGGGGAAGAGGGGTGTCCTGATAGTGAAGTAAAATGGGCACATTTATTTGCAATATTTGCAGTAGCACATAATTATAATAAAATTCAAAATATTTTCCTGTGGTGCTTATAAATCGGGACAGTGCAGTGTTTATGCTGATGGATACTCTTGGAATGTTAAAAGCATTTTATGGAACTTTTGCAAAAGAGTGGCTTTGTAATTATTTCCTCTTCACACAATGGCTTTCATGTTCCTATTGCCATTCAGAAAACAGGAAGGTGGCTCAAACGAAGCACTCTGAAAAGCTGTTTCACTTTCCTCCACTTCTGAGGCCTCTTCCAGCAGTAGCTAGAAGAGGCTGTTTCAGTTGTTCAGACTGCCAGTTGAGGCTTTGAAGAAATCTGAAATGCCTCCTTGAGGCATAATGACTTTTTTGCTTCAGCAAGGAGAATTGTATTGTCTCCCCAGCATCAAGGGATTCATTAAAGTATTTCTAAGCCACCTTCCATTTGTCTACGAAACATCCATCTATAAGAAGGCAAAATAGTGAGGCTTCTCTCCAGCATGCATTACCTCCTTTCCCCTTGATGTTCTTTATCATTCTAACTTACTTGTTCTTTGTTTCTACAACCAGCTGCTGTTGTAGAAATGTTGCTTTGGCCATCCAGAGATAAAAACTGCTGTGGGGTTAAAGGCACTTTTCCTGTTGCACAATGTTATGTTAAGACATCTATTTCTACTGATGGGCATAGAAGAATCACTTTATTCTACCAAGCATGATAAAGTGAGACTAGCAGATTATTTCAGTAATATAAAACCATCAAAAGACTAAGATTAAATTTGTCTGTGCATTGGCAATTTGTTTAACTCCATTTTAATTGTCTGAGATTCCAAGATATGGCCAGGCAGGCAGATAGGCTTTCAACCCATACATTTTTGCAACTACATCACAGCTTAAAGGGACCCCCTGTGTGCAAACATTAGGAAGGAACTACTTGAAAACTTGTTCTGATCTGGATGCTGATGTTGTGGACAGATATATAAGTAAGATTCTGGATAGTTATGTGAGAAACATACAATTGCCAAAGGTTGGATTTGGGCACACAAGACATGCATTAAAGGCTGGATCATATTGATAATTGCATGTGAATCAGATGTAATGGAGTGGGAAATGGAAACCAGAAAAAATATAGCTTATACCCAAGGCAAAAGAGATTAAAAACACTGGCAAGAGGAAACTGGGGAAAAAACCATGTAACCCTTAAAGTCATGAGAGGCTTGACTGTAGCAGATGAGATTTTTCAGACACCATACTAAGTCATGATTTTTTAATCATGCTTTATAGTGGTTGAGTGTGCTAAGTCATCATGCTGCGTCTAAATTAAATAAGCCACAAAATGGCTAAGACATAATATATACATTCAGCCAGAGAAAGAAGTGAATTAGATAGAAAAAAGAAACCAATGTGTTGAATAGCAGGAAGCTGATTTAACAAATGGTTGGTGAACACTTTTGAATTTGGAAAAGGAAATATATTCATGATTGGGGTATAGAATGCAGTCCTGCTTCCTCCATATCATCCATATGTTTTAGAATGATTCTGAAATGTCTTCTTGCTTGACTTTGCAATTCATTTTAATTCTTCTCCCCAGCTCCATTGAACTTTATAAATATTCATGCAAATATGCATGATTTTTTGGGACAGTTTGTAAAATCATAAACACATCTAATGTGCTTTTCTTTAGTATTGGTTGATTAATTGTTTGTGGTATCTTAGTGCTCCTGATTTAGGTGTTAGATGTATTGCGGCCAATGCTTTGGTATAAATATCTTTATTGCTATGTTCTAATTATTTGTGGAAGCCATTCTGAGAACGATAGCAATTTAGAAAATAATACAGTGAGTCTTTAATTATTATGAAACTGGATTTTAACATACTATAGTTATTATTTCTTTAATAACTGGTAATTATGTATAATAATGCATTAATGAAAAGAATTGACCTCAAAGTCATGTTCAAGCTGCAAGACTACTATTGGGATCCAAATTATAATGGGGCAAGAAATGATGGTTTTAGACCCAACGTGCATTTTTCCTTGATCCTTTCCTTGAATTTAGGGAACTTGAAGTAGCTTGTTGTGGTAGTTCTCCATGCTGTAATGACGCTACCTGGAGGTATATTGGACACCATCTAAGATTGGAGATGGAAATAGGGAACAGAATCCAGTTGAAGGGTTGCAAACTTTTCCAGAATCCTTTGCTGGCAAGATGACATTGGTGGATAAACTTCAGAGCCACTTCCCTGAGCACTTTTGAGATATCGTTCACAAAGTCTCTTCCACTAAAATTATAGGACTCCAGTTTGCAAATACATTTTAAAACTATCTAGCAGTTTTAGTTTCCTTTTTGTGTTGTACAGCACAGAACAAGCTGTACCTTAGCTGTTGGTACAAATGAAGTAGGAGCTTCTTTCTATATTGACAGAAAGTCACTGAACAAGGTTCACAGGCCTGATGGGATATGAAAGATTTTAGGAATTATAGGGCACATTGCTGCCAGCAGCACACACAGGAGGCAAGAAGGTCAGAGTGACACAAATATTGTCACAGCATCATTATGCAAGTCATGCTCCTTTTCTATGTGCATTGCTTCATCTCATGCACCCCCAAAAGGGGAGGAGCTTGCAACACAATGTCGCAACACTTCTTTCATCCTACTAATGAAGGTGAGGACCTGCAAATTATTGCGACTTTTTTCCTCCATGGTTTGAAAGATCTCACGAGGAACCATGCTAATGGATATACAAATAATGATGTTTTACTCTGCAAGAAAAACTGAACTCCAAGTAGTTTTCAAAAGTTTTTTTGTTAATAAATTGATGTTATTACTCTTGAAAACTAAACACAGTTGAGTAGGGTTTGGAGGGGGTGCAATATTCTCACTTGCTGTCAAAAGGAAGACAGGGTGAAAAAATGTGTGATTAATACCAAAGTGATGAGAAATCTGCTTGATTTCCTGAAGCATTTTATAAATCAGAAAGACAGCATTCACAGGTGGAAAGAAAGTTATATGTTCCAAAGTATATTATATCTCAGCTTCCATCTTTTTTCCAGTAATGAGTTTCAAGCTGTTCTTTTTTTTGCACAGAAATAAGACTTTCTTTATTCCAAAGTATTTTGCATTTTTCCCCTTTTTTTATGCTAACTAGAACAATCATTTGACAGCCACAAAGAGTTGTCTTTAACAACTCTGGCCTTTGATGCATCCCCCAATTTTTTTCAAGTAAGAATGAAATTCTATGTATGTTCAATTACAAATAAGTCTTCATTAAGATTCCCTGGCATTTACTTATACAGAAATGCATAAAGGATTATAGTGCAATTTGGGGAGGAAATTTGCACTATACACATAGAAGATTATCTAGCACACCATTGCTTCATTGCTACATTTCCTTGGAGACAAATTTGTTAAAGCAGAAACATTGTAAAAATTAATAGTGGAAAAATAATAGGAATGCAGTATTTAAAGTGTGCTTGATGGCTATACTGCATTCCTTTGAAAATAAAATTGTAAACTAAATATCTGAATTTCTTCTGTGTAACATTTATCAATGTATCAAAGTAAAGTTAACCAGATATACTTATATCTCCAACAGGTAATCCTACATTAATTACATATGAAACAGGAATATTTGTTTCTTAACACTGAGTGAAATTAAAGTTAAATAAAATAATGTAAACTGCTAAAATATTCATTTAAAATATATTTGTGATATTAAATGGATTGAATTATTCTTAAACTAGAAGACTTTAAACAATACTTGAAGTTTAGAATTTTTAAAAAAATAGACTCATGATGATGATGACAGGAAACTTATGTGAAGGTTTTGTATTCTGCCAAATGCACACTTTGATCCAAAATCTTATGTGAATCAGAGGACCAAGCTGAATGTAATGTCAGGAAATCCATGATTACATTTGTTTTTTGTTTGTTTGTTTTTTATAAATTTAAGAGCTGTCGAGACTTCCGGCTCAATTGGGGTCACTGTGTAGAAGGAAGGCTATTTTTTTTTCCTCATCTCATTTTATAACACAAACACACAGAAAACACACAGAGAGAAAGAGACTCATAAATACTTTTTTGCCAAATTAATTATTCTTCAGTTGCATATCTGTTTTTCCAAAGTGAAAGATTCAGTTTGTTCAAACTATCACTTAAAATAGTCTTTCTTCCTTTTTTGGCTAGAGGGCTAAATGCCTCTATACTGTGTAAAAGAGAAACTTTGCTTCATCTATAGCAATTACACCTAATCTGCTCAGTTTGGGCTGAGAAATGTTTCTCTAGAACAACCTTTCTCAACCTTTTGACCCTGGAGGAACTCTTGAAATATTTTTCGGGCCTTGGGGAACCACCTGCACATTCAGACTCAAATATAGGCCAGAAGTTACAAAATTATTATATTGGTTTCATGGGTAGGACTGTATATATGCATTAACAGTGTTCTTAAACTAAAAATAAAGTATGAAACTTACCTCTTTAATGTGAAGTTGCCCAAATTTGAAATAATTTTTATAAGAATTTTATTAAGTTTTAAGCAAAGTAAAAGCTACAGGAAAAAAAAGCCTACAAAGAAAAAAACAAGAAAATAACCTAAAAGGTGTAGAAACACAAGAGAATTTTTTTCAAAATTACAAAAGGAGGTGACTTCTGACTTTTAACAGCTAGGATATACAACAATAATCCATAATCAATTCCTTACTCTATATTAAACCAAAATCACATTATTCCTATAAATCATTCCATTGGCACATTAAAAAAATCACTAAATACAGTTGCTCCCTCCCCTTATATTAAAAGGTAGGTAGGTAGATAGATACAACTCCCCCCCCAAAGTTATTTCCTTCCTACTACTATTCTTTACATTTCTGTCTACTATAATAAAGATCAAACTAAAAAACATATAAATTGTCTGCCACTGTACTTGATAATACAACAATTTTAATAATCTTAATCATATTAAACCCAAAACCAGATATTTATTATTTTTTATTATATCTTAATAATCTTAATCTGAAATGTTAAAAATAAATGAAATCAGCCAAACCCTAAAAGCAATCCAGATAAATATTCTTAAACCCTTATCCCACTTCAAAATAAACCAAAGTATTTACATAGCCCTACAAAGCACACAGAGCTTTTTTCTTTAAAAAAATCAAACAGCCCAACTGCCCCCCTCAAAAAATTGGAGAAACTCCAATTTCTCTCCAGGAGACCTCCTATACCTAATAACCCCTTCTTTTCCATGGCATTCCATCAGAAGATCAATTTCACTTACGGCTTGCAACTTGATCTCTCCCTTTAATTTCTTCAACTCGACTATCCGATCTTCATCCAGCATTTCAACAGAAGTCTCAATCTCACTCTTAGAAGAGACATTTCTGTCATTGTTAAATTCCTCAGTTTCATCCATGACATCTCCAACCAGATGACACATTTTAGACCTCATATTTTCCACAATATCCTGAATGCCTTGCATAAAAACTTGGTAGGAATCAGAAAGTATCTGTTTAAAATCTTGTTGGAAATCAGAGAAAGTCTGTTTAAAATCCTCCATTTCTCAAGCAGTAGGTTATGGTTCCCCCTAGGAGCTTAACCAGGAAAAGTCAAAGATATGAAAGAATTCTGAAATGTGTTTACATAAGCGAAAGTGAGATATGCAGACAAGAATTTGAAATATTTTTTTGAATAAATTGTGACCTCCCAGGGAACTCCTAGTGACCTCTCATAGAACCCTAGGGTTCCACAGAACCCAGGTTGAGAAACTCTGCTCTAGAATAAAGCTGTCACCTTCTGAGCTTATGTTTCTTACAGACCTGCATGTGCACACGTGGTGAGATACAAGGACTATGTATTCTGTCAATAAGAAGCCTGTGACCCATTTTATTATGCACTATCTACTAAAAAAAAAGTATATGCAAATTCAAATAGTTTCTCATACTATGTGCACCAGTAAGAATCTTATAATTTATTTTGATGGGTTGTATCTGAAATAAATATGTTGTGTTTGCTTTATAAAATGTATAGGTTGCAATACATTGTAGGTGTGATTTATTTAGCATAGTGTTTCTCAACCTTGGTGACTTTCTGATGTGTGGACTTCAACTCCCAGAATTCCCCAGCCAGCATGTTGTAGTTGAGCTTCAACAGGAAGTTGAAGTCCACACATCTGAGAGTTGCCAAGGTTGAGAAACACCGATTTAGCATATTTTCAGCATCTTACAACATGCCTTATCAAACTTTTCATAACTTAAAATGTCAAATACTTTCCTTAGGTAGTGGGTGTATCTTAATTTTTTTTTCACTTTTCAAGACAGCAGAAATTGCTATCTCTTTACTGACTTTTCTTGACATTTTAGTAACAGCCTTTCTTTGTGTGTGGAAGACAATAAAGTTGGATGACAAATGAAAATTCACCAAATAACATCACTATTCATCCTTTCTTCCTGACTCACATGCCCTTTTCAATACTTGGGCAAGCTAGATTCACTGTATTCAACAATGCACAATATAAACTACTGTTACAGCTTTCTTTGAGACCCAGCTGCCTCTGACTGTTGAAATTACTTAAATACAGTTTAGTATTGTGCAGATTCTTGGCAGTGCAGATCTCCAAGTCTGCTAAAAATACTGTCTTTGGGAAAAGCACTCACAACTGTTTGCCTTTTTCGACTTTTTTCTCCCTAACAGTTAAATACATTACATATGTGTGTCTGCCTATATATAAACAAGGACCTGTACGTACATAGAAACTAAAGCAAGTTCAGAAATAGAAAAGCAGGTGTAATTAGAGAGAAATAAATGTTCTATACTTTTTTCATCCCTAAAGATAATGATAGTAATCTGTTGTATTTTCACCCAAAAATCCTATGGGGACAGGCCTAAGTTTGGAATCAAACTTAGTCATCAGGACTAAGTTTTATTCCAAGGAAAGTTTATCTGTATCTTTTTATTATGATTTTTTTTAAAAAGATGCATACCTATTACTTATATATAGCAGAATTTTATCAAGGGGAAAAAGCCCTACCATCATTATAATTATCCTTTATTTCCTTATGTAAGTATGTGTTTTATATATTACAAACTTTATTAGGAAAATGTTCTTAGGACCATAGTAGAAGGAAAAACTAATTCCAGGTTCTTCTTTGACAAAAAAATGCAATATTACTAGAAACACCTATATATTTCCTTGTACAATTCTAATTATACTTAAAATTAGAACCATTGAAATCAATGGGGATTAAATAAATTAGGCCCATTTACGTCTGTGGATCTATTCTGACACAACAAACAATGCTAAGACAAAAGGAGAGCTGCAAAGCATAATGACCGCCAGTTAGAGATCTATTAAGTCAGAGCTCTACTGGCAAAAATGCAACCTGAATGGAACTTTTTTACCTTACATTTTTCAAAGTGTCCTTTTCTCTGGTTACAATAATGGCAGTTCTTATATCGGTTCCTAGGCGGGTGTAGCTGATGGGTTCTTTCTGCTCTTCTGGGAGAACAAAGATTAGGATAGCTTTGGAGTTTGTCAAAAAGCATCTCACCTGGTGAAGCCTGGCAAAAAGCAATGGAGCCATCGAAGTGACAATTATCCATATATTTTAATTTAATCCACAATTTAATCTACATATATTTTATTTTAATCCACAATGATGAAAATGAGAAGTTGGGTCAAATAAAATATGATGTCTTTATTTTGTTATAAAAAAGTTTATAATATGTTACTTTTGCTTAGTGTTCAATGTCTGTGAGACAATGAAAATGAAGCTGTTTCTGTATATCAGTTACATTCTTAGAATTAGATTGGCATCTGTGATTTATTGGCATTTTCTTTTTAAAAATTCTCTCTTTGGAAAAATACCTTCCTGTTACTAAAAAAGAATATGTAGTGCAATATAATGTAATGATAATGTGATATAACATAATTATGAGAGTCAGCACTGAAGCTTCCTGTTAGGTGTATTCATACAAAAAAAGTATATTATGATTGTTCCCATGTAACATATCAAGCTAGAAAGCTAGCTAGCTACTAATCTTTACTATGGTCACTGACCAGTGAATTAAACAATCAACTTCATGAAAAGAATAAAAGAACAAAGGGTAGGAAGCCATGACATAGGAAAGAAAACATAAATATTATCTAGAAAGGACAATAAATGTGCCTTGAAATCTAAAACACCTGTAAGACATCAACTGGAGTTCCTATGATATTAATTCAGTAATTATCATATGAACTTCATATAATATTTAGATATAGTAAGTATGGATAGTGAGATATTAAAAGTAGAAATTAAGTGATAAAACAAAATGACTAAATTAATTAATAAAAATATTTTAAGAGTAAAATACTGAAATTCTATTAACTATTAGACTATTGATAGAATACATGAGATGTGGATTTTTCTGTATGTAAATGTGTATAAGTAATATTGTATATTGGTTAGTGGCAAATATGATATAACAGGAGATAAAGCCAAGATGCCATGTGTTCTAAGGATCAACACACCATTGGAACCTGGAATGTAAGATCTATGAGCCAGGGCAAATTGGATGTGGTTATTGGTGAGATGTCAAGATTAAAGATAGACATTTTGGGCATCAGTGAACTGAAATGGACTGGAATGGGCCACTTCACAACAAATGACCACCAGATCTACTACTGTGGACAAGAGGACCACAGAAGAAATGGAGTAGACTTCATAATTAATGGTAAAGTGGCTAAAGCAGTGCTTGGATACAATCCAAAAAATGATAGAATGATCTCAATTCGAATGCAGGGCAAGCCATCTAACATCACAGTGATCCAAATATACGTCCCAACCACAAATGCTGAAGAAGCTGAAGTAGAGCAGTTCTATGAGGATCTGCAGCACCTACTGGACAACAGACCTAAAAGAGATGTTATTTTCATCACAGGAGACTGGAATGCTAAGGTGGGCAGTCAAATGACACCTGGAATTACAGGTAAGTATGGCCTGGGTGAACAAAATGAAGCAGGACATAGGCTGATAGAATTTTGCCAAGACAATTCACTCTGCATAACAAACACTCTCTTCCAACAACCTAAGAGACGGCTTTATACATGGACTTCACCAGATGGACAACACCGAAATCAGATTGATTACATCCTTTGCAGCCAAAGGTGGCGGACATCTGTACAGTCGGTAAAAACAAGACCTGGAGCTGACTGTAGTTCAGATCGCGAACTTCTTCTTGCACAATTTAGGATCAGACTAAAGAGATTAGGGAAGACCCACAGATCAGCTAGATATGAGCTCACTAATATTCCTAAGGAATATGCAGTGGAGGTGAAGAATAGATTTAAGGGACTGGACTTAGTAGATAGGGTCCCGGAAGAACTCTGGACAGAAGTTCGCAACATTGTTCAGGAGGCAGCAACAAAATACATCCCAAAGAAAGAGAAAACCAAGAAGGCAAAATGGCTGTCTGCTGAGACACTAGAAGTAGCCCAAGAAAGAAGGAAAGCAAAAGGCAACAGTGATAGGGGGAGATATGCCCAATTAAATGCAAAATTCCAGAGGTTAGCCACAAGAGATAAGGAATTATTTTTAAACAAGCAATGCGCGGAAGTGGAAGAAGACAATAGAATAGGAAGGACAAGAGACCTCTTCCAGAAAATTAGAAACATCGGAGGTAAATTCCAGGCCAAAATGGGTATGATCAAAAGCAAAGATGGCAAGGACCTAACAGAAGAAGAAGAGATCAAGAAAAGGTGGCAAGAATATACAGAAGACCTGTATAGGAAGGATAACAATATCAGGGATAGCTTTGACGGTGTGGTCAGTGAGCTAGAGCCAGACATCCTGAAGAGTGAGGTTGAGTGGGCCTTAAGAAGCATTGCTAATAACAAGGCAGCAGGAGACGACGGCATCCCAGCTGAACTGTTCAAAATCTTGCAAGATGATGCTGTCAAGGTAATGCATGCTATATGCCAGCAAATTTGGAAAACACAGGAATGGCCATCAGATTGGAAAAAATCAACTTATATCCCCATACCAAAAAAGGGGAACACTAAAGAATGTTCAAACTATCGAACAGTGGCACTCATCTCACATGCCAGTAAGGTAATGCTCAAGATCCTGCAAGGTAGACTTCAGCAGTTCATGGAGCGAGAATTGCCAGATGTACAAGCTGGGTTAGAAAAGGCAGAGGAACCAGAGACCAAATTGCCAATATCCGCTGGATAATGGAAAAAGCCAGGGAGTTTCAGAAAAACATCTATTTCTGTTTTATTGACTATTCTAAAGCCTTTGACTGTGTGGACCATAACAAATTGTGGCAAGTTCTTAGTGGTATGGGGATACCAAGTCATCTTGTCTGCCTCCTGAAGAATCTTTATAACGACCAAGTAGCAACAGTAAGAACAGACCACGGAACAACGGACTGGTTTAAGATTGGGAAAGGAGTACGGCAGGGTTGTATACTCTCACCCTACCTATTCAACCTGTTTGCAGAACACATCATGCAACAAGCTGGGCTTGAGGAATCCAAGGCTGGAGTTAAAATCTCTGGAAGAAACATTAACAATCTCAGATATGCAGATGATACCACTTTGATGGCTGAAAGCGAAGAGGAACTGAGGAGCCTTATGATGAAGGTGAAAGAAGAAAGTGTAAAAGCTGGCTTGCAGCTAAACCTCAAAAAAACCAAGATTATGGCAACCAGCTTGATTGATAACTGGCAAATAGAGGGAGAAAACGTAGAAGCAGTGAAAGACTTTGTATTCCTAGGTGCAAAGATTACTGCAGATGCTGATTGCAGTCAGGAAATCAGAAGACGCTTAATCCTTGGGAGAAGAGCAATGACAAATCTCGATAAAATAGTTAAGAGCAGAGACATCACACTGACAACAAAGGCCCGCATAGTTAAAGCAATGGTGTTCCCCGTAGTAACATATGGCTGCGAGAGCTGGACCATAAGGAAGGCTGAGCGAAGGAAGATCGATGCTTTTGAACTGTGGTGTTGGAGGAAAATTCTGAGAGTGCCTTGGACTGCAAGAAGATCAAACCAGTCCATCCTCCAGGAAATTAAGCCAGACTGCTCACTTGAGGGAATGGTATTAAAGGCAAAAATGAAATACTTTGGCCACATCATGAGAAGACAGGACACTGTGGAAAAGATGCTGATGCTAGGGAGAGTGGAAGGCAAAAGGAAGAGGGGCCGACCAAGGGCAAGGTGGATGGATGATATTCTAGAGGTGACGGACTTGTCCCTGGGGGAGCTGGGGGTGTTGACGACCAACAGGAAGCTCTGGCGTCAGCTGGTCCATGAAATCACGAAGAGTCGGAAGCGACTAAACGAATAAACAACAAAAATGCAGGGAAATGGCAGCTGAGAAAATTTGTGCAAATCTCCTGGTGATGTCTGAACCAAGTAACTTATTTTATTTGCTGCCCTGTGTTCCTTCTGGCAGATGTGCAGCCATATAAGTTTGTTTAATAAAATAAATAAAAGTAACAAATGAGATTGTCCTCAAAGCAAAAAGGATTTCTGTTGGCAGATGAAAGTATAATTATGGAACATAAGTTACTGCAAAAAGGGCCTTGAAGGAGCGCATGGGCTAGGATCTCAGGTTCAGAGCACAGGGACAAATTAAATGTGCAAAAGAAATGTTATTATATCTTCCCTCCAATAATGCAGAGAACAAAACACTGAAGTGGGCTAAAAAGAAAGCTCTGTATTGTGATGGGCAGATTTATTGAATAAATAATTTGTTGGTGTAAAAGGTCTCCTGTTTATATGATGCCAGCTATGGTAGCCTAATATGTCCTGCTATACATGAAGAGCTACAGTATGTCAGATACCTGCTGCAAGATTACAACTCTTTATTTTGGAAGCCTCATGGCTAGAAGGCTGTTCTCAGCCCCACTAGGTACTATAGACTAGACCATGAAATCATCTCTACAGGATACCTACTTTTTACTGAGTTTGGCTATAATAACAGAATCTTGAAAGTCTGATTGTGCTGTACCACCTCTTGCTTCTTATAATTCAGAGAATTAGATAGATGTGTCTCCAACCTGCTTCTGAACATTATGTGGATGTTCTGGACTTAAAAAATGCTTTAGCTATTGTTGTGGCAACATAGCGTGCATATCATTTTCCTTGCTATCTACACCTTTTACTTGGAAAACTACCCTGACATAAGTCACTCTGAATCCCAACTTTCCAAGAATAGGGGGAATTATCAAAAAGAATCAGGGCAGCTAGGGAATGACTGGAAAGTAAAGCTTAAGCCAAAAATAGAGCTGACATAAACGGGCCCCAAAATCCAAGGGAATCAACCCTGTTTCAGAGCAAAACTAAGCATTTGGAATGCAGTGAGATACTGTGAATAGTTCTCTTAGGAATTTGGACTGCATTGTATCTAAGGACTTTAGGTTATTGTATGCACATACCTTTAAGCCATATAACATTTGGGGCATAGATTTAACTTGAAAAGGTCTTCTGGCAGCAGATATATTCCCACAAAATTCCCAAGTGTTTAAATACTATGCTGTGTTAAAAGATGAAACTATAGTACTAGAATTATGTATCTGTGATTGATTTTATTACATCTCAGTCCCTTTGAGAGGACCATAATTTTAGTTTTGGAGTAGTTAATTGTAAACAATTCTTCTCTACAGCGTTCTGTTCGGGCCTGTAGACTTTTAAGACCAACCTCAGTAAGAGAGAGAATGGCTGCATCATTTGCATTCAGGAGCATGTCCAATTCTCTGTCGTTTATAGGGGGATGGGATTCTTCTTTGCTTAAAGGGGTAACTATTAAGTTAACATATACAGGTATATATATTTTAAAAAACGGGGACCAGGATGCAGCCCTGATTCAGTCCTTTCTGGATGGAAATATCTACAGAAATCTGGCCATTACTGTTGCCTCTAATGCCAGAAGAGTCAGGCTTTGCATACTTAATTGGGGAATAGGTGGTGACCTTATTGGTGAGTATACCTACTGGAGAGCGCAAGGGTCTAGTACATTTTATTACATGCTAATTTTTTCTCATTTGGTAGTCTCATTTAAAGTTGGGCTTTGGCCAGTCAGTGGCTACTCTCCACTATTGCTATATTTGGGCCTTAGCCCATACTCAACTTCTTGGGACAATCATGCCTGAGCTAGGGACAATGATACAGGCTCAGACATCCCAAGGCCCAGATGGTCCAACAAGACAGCAAGAACAGCACAATTATTTCTTGCTGCAAGTCAGACCCTAGAGTCCTGTAAGTTCTTGATAGAGAGCTGAAACCCTTAGAGACTTTTACCATGTTTAACACACTGATACACAAGCTTTAGAGGTCCATATCAATATATCAGCATTCCTTGAACAAATCCCAACCTTAGGCAGAAAAAATTTGGATATACTAGCTAGGACAGATTTAGTGGCAGCCTTCAAATGTTATAAATCCAGTAATTTCCCTGTCACTAGGAATTGTTTTCTAGATCTTAAATGAAGTTATAAACACTTAATAAAAAGAAAGAAGCAAATATACAGACCAAATAACTGGGAACAACTTTTCTAAGCCACAAGAAAAAAACTCTACTCTCTTCTGAAATAGCATTGAAAGCATTTCAACCAATAGGTCATGCTGGCCAGCAAGCTTCTACCAGAGATATGGGGAGAGAGTTATTGACAATTATGTAAACTTCCCCCCATACCAGTCTTTTATCTCAACTTACCCTCCAAATAGTATTACTTCTTGGCCACTAGTCTCCCAGCTAGAAATGGTCAAGTTAATCAGTCAATTAAAAAACAAGAAAGCCTCTGATAGTGATTTGATACCTGCTGAATTGTTAAACAGTAATGTTAATTGGTGCCCCTCCCCTTCTGGCCTCCTTATTCACCCATATCCATAATACTTTCCATATACCTAAAGGCTAGAATCATTCTATTCCTGTTTCCCTCTTAAAGAAGAATAATTGGACAAACCCATCCAACTATCGCCTGCTTAGTGTCGTCAGTATTCTCAATAAACTATATGAATAGTTCTTATTTCATAAGCATCTCAACTGGTTAGAACAAGAGAATTTTCTTCCTGATGAACAACAGGCTTTAGGGAGGGCTGATCAAACATCGATCGATGTGCTATCCTGCAGTTTTTGGCAGAGAAATATATATGCACAGACACAGACAGACTGTCCTAACAGTGAGACACATGCTGAGACGAGGAGTAGTACTCTAATGTTTATTACTGCTACATAAACAGAATCCTAACAAACTGAATAAGCATGGGAAAAACCCAGCCATATAAACCCCAAAGACTAAGGCAGGCCTGATCTGTGTCTCTTTGAATGGTTGCTTAATTCCTCAGTACTACGCATGCGCTTTACAGCCTGGATGGGAGCCCCCTGCTCGCCATCCTTACTCATGACACAGACACACAAACACACACTGTACGTCACTTTTATTGATCTAAAATCAGTATTTGATTCTATATCTAGAGAAAGGCTCTGGTGGAACTGTTGCAATCATCTATAGGTTATTCTGCCTATTTAGGATGCTACATGATAATATTATCACACAAGTTGGATATATCAAGCTATATTTATTTGATATGCTGTAGTGATGAGGCAAATTTTGTAAAATTTAATTAAGGATTTATTTGTGCATTAAAAGTTAAACGTTGGAGCCAGTTTGGTCTAGTTTGGTCTAGTGGTTAAGACAATGGGCTAGAAACCAGGAGAGTGAGAGTTCTAGTCCCACCTTAGGCATGAAAGCTGGCTGGGTGACCTTGGGCGAGTCACTCTCTCTCAGCCCAACTCACCTCACAGGGTAGTTGTTGTGGGGAAAATAGGAGGAGGAAGGAGTATTAGGTATGTTCGCCCCCTTGAGTTATTTATAAAAATAATTAAGGCAGGATAGAAAATAAATAAATAAATTACAGTGGAAATTTTTTAGTTTAACTGAAAGGGTAAAAAGGAGAGAAACAGCTCCCTTCAGGGTGAATGAAGTATAGAATTTTTAACTTTAAATATGTGCTCTTTAATAACCTGATGTATTAATATAGATGTAATATCTTGTAAAAAATGGAGCAAAGTAAAAGCCATCATTCCTTTTATGAATGGTTCATGTTCTTATTTTAATTTACCCACTGAAAACTATCCATCATTACTAAAGGTGACCTTTGAAACATATTGAAATTATTGGGGGTGGGATATATAGTTTTATTTTGTAACCTCAGCAAATTACTACTTTGGGTCAGAGCTAAGGAAACCCATGAGCACTTAGGAATTGGTGTTATTGACACCTTGAGGAATGGAATGGAATGGAATGGAATAGCATGGATTTTATTATGGTCACAGATCAGAGTTGATGCTGATACATATGCAAGAGAGTTTGGAAATATCAGACCCCTATACCTGAATATGAAAATTACATCGACAAAAATTGGTTCCAGAATGTGTCTTGCTACCATCATTTAAAAAAAAAAATCATAAATTTGAGAATAATGCAATGAAAGCCTGAATAGGAAGGTGTCATCTGGTAGTTAATAGCAATTTAAAAATAAAACAAACTCATTATGCACTTTTACATGTCTGTTCTGCATGTTTTCACAATAGGACAAGTATGCAAGTACTTGATGGATTATGGATATGGTAAAAAATGAAGTTACTCTGAAACAGAGCTTTGATGATTTGTTGATAGGTGTCAGTGTCCCTCACATTATGTAATGCGAGAATGAACAGGATTGAGTGCCCATTGTCATCCATAAATGTTGATGTTATTCTGCTGATATACTGACTTCAGCAATTCTTGTTGTAAGATGGTCAAGGTTACATTTCTTCTCTTCCAAAACAGGGTTCTCTGCTTTGGCATGTATCCTTTTAGGAGACATTATTAAATGTCTTTATATTCTGAATTATTCAATCTACTGAGCAAGAGATAAAAAAAGGACAGTGCTTTGGAAGCAACTGCCTTTCAGTTTCCAATCCACTTTCCTGTTTGCAGAGTACCAGAAGCCAAATAGTGAACTCACCAGTGAAGGGCATGAGGTGCTGTGAAAAATGAGGCCAGGGTAAATGCTCCACACTGTCTCTTTCTCTTTCTTTCACACACATGAACATAACAAAGATTTTTTATAGAACAGTTCCATTTTGCAAAACAGAGGCAATGGGGCTTTCTTGGTCAATAATAAAAAAAGCTAGGCCGGGTCAGAGACCATAAGAAAATAGCTTGGTTATTGGTAAAGTGTGGTGTAAAGAAATAAGTGCTGTAAGAATATAATGACCAACACCTTCCTATTATTGCTGTGAAAGCTACGAGTTGCAGAGATGAACTTGAAGGACATTTTATGTAGGGCATCTTTTTAAAAAAAATATTTTAATTGTTTTCTAGAGAAAAAGTGAATATGGAAATAACAGCTAAGCTGCCTTTGTGTTCCTTGCAAGATCTGAGTTTCTCAACTTGAAGAAAAAAATGTATATAAGTATGTACATATATGTATGCAGGGTATGTGGGAAACTACACACAGATGCAGCGGTATGAATGTAGGTTTCTCCCTGCAATGCTAAACATGTGATGACTGTAAGGAGCTAGCATCACAAAAAGAACAACTTCAAGGAGCAGCAGGCTTCCGTCAACTGCTCATATTGAGTGTTCCAAACTAGTAACGCCTGAATCAGTCCAATGTGCTACTGCCTCTGGTGTACCAAAAGTTGAGCCATTTTTAGTGCATTCCTTCTACTAGCTTCACGATACAGTATAGAGTATTTGTGTATTTTTATGTAATATATCTTGTTTTAATAAAAGCCTTTCTACATAATTCACAATCTGTATATTAGTTCTTTGATACTTTAACCCTTCAAAAACTGACAGTGTGTCATCATTTTTCCATTACAATTCTTTTCTGCAGTTGAAAGGCAAAAACATTACATATCAATTCATAATTTATGCCCATTTGATGCAGTTGTATTTATGTACTTACATGTATGGCAAGGAAAAAATACAGAGCAGCAGCTTTTGCAATAGACCATAAGTCACCCTCATCTGAAATACAAGTATAAGGAAAGCTGTATAACATCTTTATTCATTCAGTGGAATATCAAGACAATGGATTGATATAAAGTACAAGTACCTGATCTGAGCTCTGATAAACCTGCCACCTTTTGTCATAATCTAAATCCAAAGATTTAATGCTACCACATTGCATGTTCCTTCATTTTCACTGGATTTCCCAAATGAAATGTCATTGTATTTGATGGATATCATTAAAGACAGTTTGATGTATCTGGGCACTGCTGTGAGAGAATAAAAAATTCAGGTTGTGATAGCAAATTTAGATGGAAATATTTCAAAGTATGAGAAAGAAGAGTTAAGGGAAATTAGGGGACAATTTACTATTTTTCTCAAAGAAAAAAAATAGAGAAGATATATTGAAGACTTGAATCATTACAGATAACACAGTTTGTTTTGCAAGAAACAAAGTTAGTATAAGAGTGCTATCGCCAATTGTAGTTCTCAGAAGAAATAAAAGAAACATCCATAAGTATATTAAAATATTATCCAAGGTTTTAAATGTATAAATTGTTTTAAATGTATAAATTGTTGTGAAAAGATTAAGAAATTAATGCAAATATTACATGGGACAAAGTGTAATTACAGTGTCTGCTCTAATTGTGAAAGCTGGACTCATTCAAATCACAGATTAATCATGTAAAAGTGAACCAAGAAAAAAAACAAGAAGGGAAATAATGTAGCTGTAAATCATGTAACTAGGCTAACATGAATCACTGTAAACAGTACCAGCTTCTGTGATTTAGATGACATATTAAAAATGGCCCTTCCTGGATTGACAGTTATAGGAATAAATGATAAAATTATTCAGCACTGGTATGTTCTCTTCTTACCATTTATCATCCTGCGTCTGATTACTTCTAAGAATTTAATTAAGGGGGCAACTGAAGCACACAGACCTTCAGTAACTCTGACAATCTGATGCCTTTTTAGGCCTTTTAAAAGGAAATGTATGCCTTGTTCAAAGTTCTGTTTGTGTTAAATGTTGCATGCTTCAGAATGCATTCTTTCCTTTGTTTGCCTTTAGCCCTTGATGTCCATAAAGAAAGTGGGATTTAAAAGCTATATGGAAGACCCAGCAAGGCAGTAAAAGTAGTGAAATATTAGATACTGATTTAAATAAACAGTGAATGGCAAATGCAATTTCTATATGTCAACAAACCAGATGAGTCTTTTATTTTCCAGCTGAAATCTAAGTATATTTTTCAAATATAAAAATTTCACAGCAACTGTAGATCTCTGCATTATGCTATGTTGATGATGTAGAAACTGTTGTAGCTTGGCAGCTACAGTGCTTAAAACATAAACCTATAATCACAGCTTAAGGAAAGTGAATTTTGTGTAACTATGATTGGACCTTGGGATTCAGTTGCATTTGTGCTGCTGGTTTGTTTTTAGGATGGCAGAGCATTTTGCTCATCTTCACTGGAACAGAGGTTGATTTTTTTTTTTAAAAAAAATTATATCAATTCTCTCCCCCAACTGTTTTTCCTTTGGAAAATAATAACCAAGAACTGTAATGAAACCAACACAAAGCAAATTGAAGCATCATTCCTAAAAAATAACTTGGATGTAAAATTTTTAAGCAGTTAAGAATATCTTAGAAGCACTCTTTGTTTTTTAAGGTTTACTTCAGAATAGCTTTGGTGTTCTAAGTGACTAAATTAAAGCTTTTTGGTGTTTTCCTTTGTCTCTCAAAACGGAAATTAAATCAGATTTAATTTGTTTTATTTGCTAACATTATGGAAGTAATTATTGCTGCAGTGTTTTTAATTGTTTACAAATAGGTGCTTGACTTTAACTTGTACTTGCCTTCTGATTGCACATCCTTCATATTCCCTTTGCAATTGTGACAAAATGTTATAAATTTAAGTATTTAGGTTTATTGAATTTTGAAATGAGGTGATTAGTCATAGAATGTATAAATAGTCCGTTGCAAAGCAAAATGAATTTTATGATTGACTGTGCTTTACAGGTTCCCTTGGAACCATTATGTGTAAATTGCAAAAAAGCATTTAGAAGTTATCATATTTATAATCAAGGATATATGTCTATATTGTCTGTAAACATATTCCAAGAGGAGTAATTGTTGAGTAAGTATTCACACAATTGATTCTTATTATCAAACCAGCTATATGTTTGGTATTTGAAAGATAGGAGTATGCAATATTAAATTGCTATAAAACATTTGGGAACAGTTGCTCTTTTTTATAAATTAAGTTTTCCCTTCTAAGAATATATCATATGTTCCCATTTATTCTAATAATAGTCTATCAAATATATTACCAACTAGTGATTACATTGAAACCTTGAGGCTATATTTGAACATAGTGGCAATAATTTAACTATTTCACATTTCAGAACTGAGCAATTCATCCTGCTCAAAACAATATGTACCATAATTTGGAAAAAATACTAATACTTGCTGTAACATGGTCATCTACAAAACTAGTCATAGAGGGTTTGATCAACACAGCACTAGTAGAATAAACCTGTTAAAATGATGGAATAAATTAATTGAGATTAATTCATTTCTGTCAGTCTATCAATTCTGTGTGAAACAAAGCTGTATCCAGCCTAGGGATGTGCAAAACATATTGAATTCAATATATTTCAAGCTTCAAAAAACTGTAACTTAAAATTAGATTGGTCCAACCCTTCTAAAAATGTTTAGACTTCAAAATAGGTATTCTGAGCTTGAGATACAGCTATTTTAAACTCAGAACATTTTTGAAATGGTCAGAGCAACCAATTTTGCACACCCTATTCCACACAGAATAAGAAGGGGTATTTTATATTTAAGGATACCATCACTTTCAGATTACTAATTGACAATTAATTTAAATCTAAAGCAAACCAAGATATTTTACATGATTGAAAATACATAAGTGGAAGATATTTCCTGAAGGTAAAAAAAGAGTTGTGCTTCTTCCATATCACTTTTCTGACTGGAATAGACTGAGAAGGTAAAATAGTAAAACCAACTGATTGAACTGTATGTTTTGGGTAATTTTCCTGTTATAGACCTATAGGATATACCTCAACAGTAGGGTATAGTCAGCATGCTAAGCTTTAACTCATAAATTGCAAACTGCAATGTTTAGATATTTTTTTATTTGTATAATTTATATCCACTATTTCATTATTAAAAGCAATATCAAGCACATTATAATAAATAACATTAACACTTTATAAATTAAAAGAAAAACACAGTTAATAATTCAGTAATAATTCTAAGGATCTTAACTTACAATGCTAAAGCATGGACAAGATTATCAGAAAACATGGGTTCAGTAGCAGCGCCAGTCTAACTGAAAATCTTTTTGAATATTTCTCATAGTGGCATACAGTAGATGTTTTAAAAGTTCAGTACCAACTATAACTGGACAATGAAGGAATTATACTACTCGGACACTTGTATCAAAATTGCCTTTTGTCAGCCTGTCTCATGTTGAGTCTTCTACAGATACACTCTAAAGGACATACTTACTAGATCTTAAGGGATCAACAGGTACTTATGAACACTTGTTAACATGTTAAGCCCAAATAACCAAGTCACATTATAACTTAGTAGGCTATGTGAATCAAATCTTCAATGTTATTTTGTAATATCTGCCAAAAACAATGAACTAAGAATGGTCATGTGTCATAGAAATTGTTCCAGTGAGTTTATGCTCAGCTTACTTGTACAACACTTTTATATCCTTTAGAACCCAAAGTCTAAACAGAAATTTGTTTTTTCTGGCAGCCTTAGTGTCTGTTATCCAAAACTCTAGTTTAACACCTTGAGAAACAGTGAGGGATTCAGTATTTTGCAATTATGTAGATTGTAGAATTGATGGCATTGACTTTCACACTATACGAAGTTTTAAGCTTCAGTCCAAACTGCCAATCTCCTTTCTTTTCTTTTGTAGTTTGCCTATTTATGGTTCTTAACACCAAGAAAAGACAGAGTTTCCCGAATGTTTCCAGATGAAATAATTCCTTTTATATGAAATATTTATTCGGCCCACATACTTTCTTTTGTTATATGCCACATTCCCTCTCCACTTTGTGACAATCTGCTGTTGCACCAGTTACAATAAAGTTACTTTAAAACTTCAAGTTTAGTAATATGATTAGTAGCTACCTTAACTGTAAGCTGCAAGATGTTACAAGCTGCAGTGAGGATCTAGAATGAAAATGTATTACAGGTGTTACAGCTTCCAAATAACAAATTAGAAGCAAAAATATTTTTAAATGGCCAGGATTTAAGAGTCAAGAATGACAAAGCTATACAGACTTGGAAAGTTTAGGAGCCCTTCAATTATCACCACATGTTGAAATTGGATTATTTTTTTCTCTAAAAGTCTGAACTTTTTTATTCTTTAATTTGATTTTTCTCACAACCTTTCTTAGAGGTGAAACACTATAGTTATATTTAATTGGGTGCCTGCAGTTCATTAGTAGCAGCTCAGTGAAATAATAGTAGCTAATCTCACAAACTGTTAACATTCGTGTTGACCCTGCTAAAGGTAACAAAGGTCATGCTTTACTTCAACAGAATTGCCTATTCACCAAGAAAACTGACAGAATAAAGTAATCTTGATTTGTCACTTTCCATTAATCACACTATTTTTCTGTTAAATGCTAGCAGATAATTGTTACTAAATGTGATTTGCAACACCCTGTGCTGTAGTTGAAGGGCCAAAAATAGACAAACAGATAAAAACATTGTTTAGCTTGCATGCAGCAAGTGTTTGCTATTCAAAGGTACATCATGCATAAACATTGCTTTAGTCATGAGCTGACACTTATAAAGCCTTTGCTGTTTTCAGAAAACCCTCAACAACTAAGGGCAAACCCTATTACCTGCCTAGTAGGCTGCACATTATATAAAATGCATCAGTTTTCTTGATGATACATTTTTGTATCATCAGTATACCCCCCGAAAAAATCGTTAACATTATATTTGCACTGGAAATGTGCCCTTAAGTAATTTATGTTACATAGGATATATATTGTATGATGAGCATGGTTCGATTTTTTTTGTTAAAAAAATCAAGATAAATGAAAACCTATAGAAGCTGCTTTGAAACAACTGCTTTCCAAATAGAATTTGTAGTTATATGAAGTTACATGCTTGATATATTGCAAAGTATTCCAAAATGAAAAAAAAACTATCTTTATTAACTGTATTGCAAGATTTTACATCTGATATTGGGGCTAAAAATAATGGCTCTACTTCCAAATAATAGATCTACTTCCAAGGCTGCCATTCATATTTTTTCAGCTTGGTTTGTGATAGAAGTATTTGTTAGATACCTTATCTAAACAGTGTAGCTCTGCTGTTGAGTCTCAACCACCTGCGCCAATGTTTGTCTATAACAAATGAAGGCATCCTTATCACTGCATGTGAGGAGAAAGAAAGATTCCCAATTTTTTTAAAAATGACAATCTGATACAGTGGAAGGATGAAGAAAAATAATCAAGAAGGCTTAGCTGGCACTTGAATTTCCAATAAAAGCATCTCATTTTAAATGGCTCTAGCATAGGGATTATATCACTGATGTCTTATCTGCCAAGATATATAGATATAGATATATAGATATAATGTAGATATAGATATAGATATACACATATTTGAAAAATCAAATATAGACATTCAAGACTAAATTTCCTTCATTTCATTTTCTGTCTGTGAAAATTCATGTACTACAAAGAACATTTCCAGCTCTGGAAAAATCTTCCAGTGGAGGACCCCTAGTGACCATGTTGTTATCTTTTTGGTGCCAGGCAAAATTGTTTTTACTCTCCTAGGTCCCCTAATACATTAATCATTTTAATCAGTCTGTTGGAACTCTTACTTTGATGGAGGTCATACAGATGTTTAAAGAACAATAAGATAAATAGGTAATTATAAATAATAGATAGGAGGATAAAAGATAAAATGTGAATTCAGAGCAACAAGATTTTATTGTAATAAGAAACTTGAAAAGGAAAGCAAGTACCAAATTTGTCTATAGAAACTTTAATATATTATTTATATTACTTACTGACATCTAGGGATAGGGAAGGAATTGCTTCTCTGCCCACTATACCAGAAAAGTTTAATCTACTATACCACTTCTAAGGACCGCATTGATTGTTGTTGTTTATTCGTTCAGTCGCTTCCGACTCTTCGTGACTTCACGGAACAGCCCACCCCAGAGCTTCCTGTCGGTCGTCAACACCCCCAGCTCCCCCAGGGACAAGTCCGTCACCTCTAGAATATCATCTATCCATCTTGCCCTTGGTTGGCTCCTTTTCCTTTTGCCTTCCACTCTCCCTAGCATCAGCATCTTCTCCAGGGTGTCCTGTCTTCTCATTATGTGGCCAAAGTATTTCAGTTTTGCCTTTAATATCATTCCCTCAAGTGAGCAGTCTGGCTTTATTTCCTGGAGGATGGACTGGTTTGATCTTGCAGGCCAAGGCACTCTCAGAATTTTCCTCCAACACCACAGTTCAAAAGCATCTATCTTCCTTCTCTCAGCCTTCCTTATGGTCCAGCTCTCACAGCCATATGTTACTACTGGGAATACCATTGCTTTAACTATGCGGGCCTTGTGGTCAGTGTGATGTCTCTGCTCTTAACAAGATTAAAATCTCTGCTTTTATCGAGATTTGTCATTGCTCTTCTCCCAAGGATTAAGCGTCTTCTGATTTCCTGACTGCAGTCAGCAACTGCAGTAATCTTTGCACCTAGAAATACAACATCTTTCACTGCCTCTACATTTTCTCCCTCTATTTGCCAGTTATCAATCAAGCTGGTGGCCATAATCCTGGTTTTTTTTAGGTTTAGCTGCAAGCCAGCTTTTGCACTTTCTTCTTTCACCTTCATCATAAGGCTCCTCAGTTCCTCTTCACTTTCAGCTATCAAAGTGGTATCATCTGCATATCTGAGTTAATGTTTCTTCCAGCGATTTTAACTACAGCCTTGGATTCCTCAAGCCCAGCATGTCATATGATGTGTTCTGCGTACAGGTTGAATAGGTAGAGTGAGAGTATACAACCCTGCCGTACTCCTTTCCCAATCTTAAACCAGTCCGTTGTTCCGTGGTTTGTTCTTACTGTTGCTACTTGGTCGTTATACAGATTTCTCAGGAGGCAGACAAGATGACTTGGTATCCCCATACCACTAAGAACTTGCCACAATTTGTTATGGTCCACACAGTCAAAGGCTTTAGCATAGTCAATAAAACAGAAATAGATGTTTTTCTGAAACTCCCTGGCTTTTTCCATTATCCAGCGGATATTGGCAATTTGGTCCCTAGTTCCTCTGCCTTTTCTAAACCCAGCTTGTACATCTGGCAATTCTCGCTCCATGAAGGATCTTGAGCATTACCTTACTGGCATGTGAGATGAGTGCCACTGTTCGATAGTTTGAACATTCTTTAGTGTTCCCCTTTTTTGGTATGGGGATATAAGTTGATTTTTTCCAATCTGATGGCCATTCCTGTGTTTTCCAAATTTGCTGGCATATAGCATGCATTACCTTGACAGCATCATCTTGCAAGATTTTGAACCGTTCAGCTGGGATGCCATCATCTCCTGCTGCCTTGTTATTAGCAATGCTTCTTAAGGCCCATTCAACCTCACTCTTCAGGATGTCTGGCTCTAGCTCACTGACCACACCATCAAAGCTATCCCCGATATTCCTACACAGGTCTTCCATATATTCTTGCCACCTTTTCTTGATCTCTTCTTCTTCTGTTAGGTCCTTGCCATCTTTGTTTTTTGTCATACCCATTTTTGCCTGGAACTGCATTGATTAGAATACTGTAAATAAAGTATTTTTATTTTATATACTATATTCCATTTTTGTTTTTATATTTTTTGCCGACTATGGTGATTTAGAAAACCTGCTTTTGAATTCATGTATATTTTATTAATTTGCTTCTTTGCAGAGAATAAAAGCTGCAAAATATGTAAAGCCATATTGTACGTGAATATTGGCAAAAATATCCTTCTATCAGCAGCTCATATAATTCCATGTAAAACTTCTTCCTCAGAGCAAAAGCTGTTTCATTCCATTGAGGGGAGGTTGGATTATTTCCAGTGTGCTGTTCCAAACCTTGGTGGATAAACAGACTCAGAGACCATGCCAGCAAAGTTAGCCATTCTTGATCTGAGTCTTAGAGTTTTGATTTGATTCTGATCCCTCACCATACATTATGTCTTCAGAGATATGTACATTTGAATTTTGGTGGTAGCCTGCTGATTTCTAAGCAAATAGGAATTTAGACAAGCAACAGCTTTCTTATAATTATCTCATTATAAAGTGCCTTGATATATCATACCTTCGGAGTATGAACCCTGAGTGATCCTGGGACATAGGTTTGTAGGCAAAATTATCTACACTTATATGTTAATTTACACAAATGCTGAGAACTTCTGATTTTTACTTTTCTCTGTCTAGCAACTAGAAATGTTAAACTGAGATTGTGTCAGAGAAATTGCAGTGCACAACAATGATATGCAGTAGATTTTTTTCTTCTTCTAATCAAACATCTGGCTTAATTTCACAATTTCACATTGTCCTAGGACTGGAAAGCTGAAAACCAAACATTCTAGCTTGATCCATTAGTCAGGGCTACTGCTTCCTAGGAAGTATAATATGACAAAGAAGGGAATATCCTAGCCTGCTACATCAAGGAAATAGTGCTCCACCGCTTATTTTTCTTCCTCCTCCATTTTAACTCTTTTGTGTTGTACTATTAGATTGTTTTTCTGTATGGTCCTGTGCACTTTAGAAGCTTACTAAAATAACAAAAACAGCATGAAACAATGGAGGTACTGTACTGAGTGAATGCAGGTTGAAGAGATGAGGAATTAATCTGGACAAAGTCAGATGTTGGTAAACACAATGGAGATTTCTTTGGAGTGTAGACGATCAGAACTAAAAGAAGTTAGATGGAATATTAGTGCCTAAATATGGAGGCTTGCTGAGACAAGGAGACTGCAGAGTTCCCTGAATGCCAGTTCTCAATCAGAGGAAATCATTTGTATGGTGAGACATCAGCACAAGCAACAACCGAGTGTCAGTGATCAGAGTTGTAGCTGTGGTTGCCAAACATCATGGCAACAGCTGAAGTGATTATTTTCAAACTAGGATGGCCTGCTGGAATGGTGACCTCTGGAGCTTTTGCCTTTTGGATGAGGATCACCAGAGCCTCAGCAGCCTCCTCTGAGAATGGAATCAGTTGGATTAGATCTGAATGTTTTCCCAGCTACATTTGTAACTCTTGAACTGAGACAGAGAAATCTGGAACAGCAGTGGGGTACCTTGTATATTCTCTGGGGCCAGGTGGAAGGAGAGGAGGGAAATTGTAATGAAAGCTGCTGGCATCCTCCTAAACTTGGGTGACTGATAGAGAATTAGTAAGGAGCCTTTCTGGTGCTATTTTTAGTATTATTAATGGCAGTACTAGTATTTTTTTCTTTTTAATTTATTGCAGTGTAGTAGAGATTCCATTATTAGAACACTTCAGGAGGATTGTGATCCAGTGAGGTCAGCTATGATATGTGGATGGGACATAGATTGGATTGGACATAATAGAAGGAGGATCTTGTTAGTTGTGTGGTTAGTAAGCCATCATGAGTGGCATTAACCATATTGCTGACAGAGTGAGTCTTCACTCCCAGCTTGCTGGCCCTAACCTGGGTCCCAGTGGTTGAATCACTGGTGATCTTCACCTGAAGCTCCTGATGGCAAATTCCAGGTTGATTTGCTAAAAGACATCATTTATCCATGACCTCAATCTAGCTGAGCCTGTGGACCTGATGTGTATTACCAAATTAAGATTTACTGTAGAAACACCACAGTTTTTCAATATGGCAATGAATATTGCAAACAGATGGCATGGCTATGAGTTCATCATTATGTACTTCTACATGGTTGACCCTGAAAGAAATGTTTTTGTTACAGTCACACAAAAAAAGCTAAACTTGTACCAGAATATACTGATGACATTATGTGCTTTATGATCACAATTAACAAGATCTAAAAGAGTTTATGCAATACTTAAATCAACAAAATAAAATAAAACAAAATTTACAATAACAAGAAAAAAACAAAACCACTTTTTCTTTTCTTTTTTACAAAACTTTATTATTTTCAAGATATAGTTAATTTACAAACAAAAGAGAATATAGAACAGATAGAAAACAGAAATAAAGAAAAAAGAACAAACTATAAAAGCGTCAGTAGAAAGAAAACAGAAAGGGAAAGTGACTTCCGACTTTCACTGATACAGATATAGATAAATTTATAAGTCTAATGTCTTACAATTAATTAACCTGTCTTAACATTGTTTCTATTAGAGCAAACCATTTAATCTCTAAAACCCAAAATCAAAACATCATTTTTTTCTATTACAAGCAAGTGGTCCAAAAGTGGTTGCCAAGTTGATATAAATGCAGAAACAGAATGATCTCTTATTAAAGCTGTTAATTTAGCCAATTGAGCCAAGTCAATTAGTTCAACAATCCAATCTTCAACCGTAGGTATTTGTGACAAAACCACTTTTTCTGAATGTCCTCATCACAGAACAACTCCAACAAATCATCAAAAAAGCCTAAAAACACTTACCAATACCTCAACTACCACTCAAACCACCCAGAAAGAACCATGATTGATAATAGGAAAGAAACTAAGATCACATACAATAAGTATCAAGATAGGGCATTGTAAAATAAAAATATAAAAGAAGGCTTCAAGAAAAATAACTACTTCTTAAAACAATTTGACATAAAAATGCCAAAATCCAAAATAATAAGCAAGAATATGTTGTGACAGCCACTGTGCCACATACATATACACAGTGGTATATACATGGATCAGAAGAACTTGCCCAAAGTACAATTTTGTCTAATAACAACAAAACAAGTACAAAAATGCCAACAAAGTAGTATCCAAAAGACAGAAAGAATTGTCAGATTCCCAAGTCACCCTGTAAGGAAATGTATATAGCAGAAACGGGGAGGGCAAAAAAGACCAAGTTAGAATATCAGAATGCACTGAAAAATCAAAGTGCCCCAAAAAGTAGAGTCACTGAACATTGCATAAAGTGCTGTTTGCAGACTTCCTTGGGAAAACATGAAAACTATAACCTTTGAAGCCAATAAATAGAAAAGGAGGATCAGAGAAGCAATCAAAATGGAAATAGCTGGTTCAAAAAAATTGAAGAAAACATTGATTTGGAAGGACATGGAAAGCAGAATCCCTTAGGCAATTAAAAAGAAAATTGTGTGACACAAAAACTGATGATCCATCTATAGTGGATCTATACGTTTACTTGCCTGGATGATGGCATTTGGTTTACTGTCAAAATGTTCCTTTTTTGTATATTTACAGTTGTGTAGTATATTTAAAAATGGAGTTTTATGTGACTGACAATGGCCAATGACACAGAATATAAATTTAATAAATAAACTGCAATAAATACATTGTCAAGCACAGTGAAATGAGCATAGGTCAGTACATATAATTGCTTCCAGTGTTAGAAAGTTAAAAACAGTAAATAAATAAATAAATAAATAGAAGCTTCTAGAATGTAGTTCCCTTCTAGCCCTCAAATAATCTTTACTCCTGAAAAATCCAGTTTCTTGACTGAGAGTTGTGTTTCTGGATTGTACATATACAATAGATTATTTTAAATTGCCTTGTTCCTTTCCATATACATTTAACATGCAAGGAACTAGCTGATCCCCTCTGAAGCTTTCAACTTTTCTGGTATAAGTTGGCATCATTCAGTGCTCCATTGTTTTTTCTATGGCTTCTATGATGTGAAATCATCTGGAGCCAGCAGAATGAGCAGGAGGGGTCTCAAGTGCTGGTTTACATTATGGAAGTAATATATATTGCTATCTAATTGGTCCAGTTGGATAATTTCAGTTGAGAGTCTGTTTTTATCTAACAGCATCATTTTGTATCAGTGGTAAATGCAGCAGGAAGACAAAAAGACTACAAGATCTTGATAAATGAGTATTCTTTGTGATTATCTTCTTAAAATGAAACAGTGACATACTGAAAATGGTTCTAAGAGAGCAGAATTTATACTTTGAAACAGAGCAGGTATTCTACAATGCTTTCATCCTCTGAGGTTATAAATGCTCTGTGGTCTATTAAATATTCTACGAACAAATTAATAACAGTAGTCCATCTTGGGGATCTTAAACTGCTACACAATTCTTTTTTAATGTCCTGTAAGTCAAACTGCAGCATTTTTATGACAATATTGAATATCCTTCAGAAGATAAGAACTGTATGTGGCTTAAAAATAAGTCTACTTTATTACATCCTGGAATGGCATTTCACAGAAGGTAATAATCTCTGTATTTGAATTTTAATAAAATAATTTCTCCAGTCTCTTTAGGTCTACACTTCCCTCCCATCTCCAGTTACAAAATCTTCCACAGAGCACACATGGAACAGACTCCTCTCCCCATCTAACAGTCTGACTTACGTCCTTCCTTGTAGTAACAATTATGACCTCATACAAGGTGAAAAATTCTAATGTACAACCATTTATCACAGGGGACACCCAGTAACTCCTTTCTCTAAGAATATGAGCAAATTAAATTTGTGCATTCCACTTGAATAAAGATGTCCTGTCATAGGATATAAATATAAAATAGAAAGAAATGCCAAATGCACTGAAATCTTATCAAGCTCAGACAAGTATTCTAATTGTATGAGAGAAAAAAGAACTGCAGTAACAAGGGCCCTTAGTGCCTGCAGGCAAGTCTTTGATTTTGTACCTTTCCATCTTGTAACTCTCTACCCTGAATACCCTTTTCAGTTTAACTTAAAAGACCTTTACTGTAATAATTAAAAAAAACAACAGATTGGTGCTATCTTATTTAATGTGAGAGGCAGGAATGTGTACCAGTCAATGGTATTTTTTTGTTCCTTCTAAAACAGAAAATATGTTCACTGTCAGAAGTTGAATACCAGCCTTGTTGATTTTGTAAAAGCGAGTTAATGTTTTCATATTTAAATGTATGAGCGATCTTAAATAATTGTAAAACTGTCTATGTTTAATTTGAACTCTGATATGTTGACTTTGTTTAATAAGAAGGTTGTACTGTTCAGTTGTACTTAGAAAACCAGCGTACATGAATAGAAGCCATAAATCTTAGCATACCATATTATTATATGAGAGTAATACAGAACAGCTAAAAAGACCTTCTTTAAGCAGACATGAAAGTAGCCAATCACTAGAAAGGCTCTGACTTAGCGTGATATGTAAATCTAGCCATTCTGATTTGTAAACCACAGTTTGTGGCTTAGTATTATGTGAGGCTATTATGGCTTATTCATCAAATCACAGTTAAAAGAAATCATGATTTAGCACAATACATGAATTAAGCATTATTTCTCAGAAAAACAAGGAAGTTTATAAAAATATCCAAAACCTGCACTCTTCAACAAATAAGCAATACAAATAAAATCACAATGCTTAGCTAACTGGAAGTCTGACTTCAGAACTGCCCTTCAGAAAGGTACCAAACAAAATTATTAATTGGCTGAACTCTCATGCTGAGCTTTAAAAATTTAAACATCTCAGGCAATGTATATAAATGATAATAAGCCCACTGAATTAAGTGTTGCCTTTATCCCATAAAGTTAAAGGTGGTAAGACACAAGAGCCCTCTGGATTTACTATCTTTCTTCCATGCTGTCTGCCTTCAATGGTTTCTGCCTGGCCTGTTCAAACAGGCAGAGTTGGCATGCTCTATATCCCATCCAGTAAGGAGTGTCATCGGATGGGTCCCATGTCTTCTCTGTTGCAGCAGCTGCCCTCTGGGACACCATCTTCCCAAGATATGTCTGTACCCTATCCTAGCCATGTTTAAAAGACCCCCCCCCCAGACTGGCTCTTTCCGCAGCCCTTAAGTTAGATGTAATGATTGCCTAACCTAATTGAACCAGACTCACAAGTGTAACTTTATGAAATCTGATTTATTGAAGGATTAGTATGCAAATACAGAGAAAGCTGAGAATGAACAAAAGCGTGCGAATTACAAACTAAAAACCCTCCATGCGAACGAAACCCCTCCCTTCACCCAACCTGTTCAAACTCCCTGATCCCCAGGTGCTGGGAGGGACTCGCAACTGGCTGCAGGAGCCCTTGGGGTTTCCCCCCCTTCCGTTTAGACATTGCACAAACAGGGCAGGAAGCCACATAATGCTTAACATCCCTTCTTAAGGCGGGGCACCAAAATTGGCGCCTTACCAGGTGCAGAGTTTTAACAAAACCAAAGTGCCCAGCCACCTTATCATCATGAGAATGAGTGAGGATTTCAGCCCTTAACGTTTCAGGAACATAAAGTCTATTTTGTTTCCAAGTCAAACCATCAGTAAAAGAAACATTGTCTTTATTACATTGCAACCAAGTATCTGTTGACAGCTCTTGTACGAACTGCTGCTGCAATTGAGAGGAAACTGGCAATCTCCTCCCCCCCGACGAAGGCTGAGCCGGAGACTGCTGCGCTCTGGTGTGACTGCGTGTGACAGCCTGAAATCCTAATTGTGGCTCGGTCCAAACAGTGCCTACTATAGCCGGTGCAGGACCAGCATCCTGGGGCAAGCGGGATAGAGCATCAGACAAGAAGTTCTTTTTGCCTGGAATGAACCAGCTGGAAATTAAATCGGCTGAAAAATTGAGCCCAGCGAACTTGCTTAGGACTGAGGCGGCAGGGAGTGCTGAGCGCCTCCAGATTCTTATGGTCCGTCCAAACCTCAAAAGGACATGTAGCCCCCTCTAAAAGGTGGCGCCAAGCCTCCAAGGCAGCTTTTACTGCAAAAGCCTCCTTTTCCCAAACATGCCATCTACGTTCCGTTTCAGAAAACTTGCGGGACAAATAGGCGCACGGTTGTAGGTGATCAGATGCATCCTTTTGTAACAAGAGCGCCCCAATTGAGAAATCAGAAGCATCCACTTGAACCACAAAGGGTCTAGTGGGATCAGGATGTTGTAAAATTGGCTCAGCAGTGAACAAGCTCTTAAGCTTGTCAAAAGCTGCTTGGCACTGGGGCGTCCAATTCAGAAGTGCACCTGGGTTTTTTACCTTACGGGTGTCACCCACCCCTTTGGTTTTTAGGAGATCAGTGAGGGGTAGAGCTATCTCAGCAAACCCCTTTACAAATTGGCGGTAAAAATTGGAAAATCCTAAAAAAGATTGTAATTGCCTTCTGGTGCGTGGGTGCTCCCACCCCATGATAGCCTGGATCTTGCCAGGGTCCATCTCAATGCCTTTAGCTGAGATTCTGTATCCCAAATAATCAAGTTGCAACTTATGAAATTCACATTTGGAAAGTTTGGCAAACAATTCTGCATCTCTGAGTTTACTTAGAACCTTTTTCACTAAAGATTCATGCTCCTGTTCAGTTTCAGTGTAAATCAAAACATCATCTAAGTAGACCAGTACCCCCTTAAACAAATGTCCATGTAACACTTCATTGATCAATTGCATAAAAACACCTGGTGCCCCTGCCAACCCAAACGGCAAAACCTTGTACTGAAATGAACCCAATGGACAGTTAAAAGCAGTTTTCCATTCATTCCCCTCCTGGATGTGTATGCGAAAATAGGCTTCACGTAAATCCAATTTAGAAAAGACCTTCCCCTTGGACAGATGTGCTAACATATCCTTTATTAAGGGGATTGGATATTTATTCGATATGGGAGCGGCATTTAATCTGCAATAATCTGTGCATAATCTCAATGTCCCATCTTTTTTCTCACGGAAAAGGACAGGGGCGCCAACCGGCGAGTTTGCCGGCTCGATGAAACCCCTGGCCAAGTTCTTATCCATGAAGTCTCGTAGCACCTCCAGTTCCTTCTGGGTCATGGCATAGATTTTTGGCTTGGGTAACATGGTGTTGGGGACCAGCTCTATGGCACAATCAGTTTTACGATGGGGCAGGAGCTGATCCGCTTCCTTTTCCCCAAAGACATCAGCAAAGTCCCGGTATCTGTCTAGCAAGCCCTCCAATGGAGGCACGTTGAACTGTGGAGCCATTGCCCCAGCCCTCCCCACTGCAGCCGACATTAACTGTTCCACAGCTGGAGCCTTGTAAAAGCCATCTGGAAAAGTCAGAGTTCTATGCTCCCAATTGATATGGGGATTATGCCAGACCAACCAAGGAATCCCCAGAATGACAAGGGGGGTCCCCACAGGGGCTACCACAAATTGCAACCCCTCTTGGTGGGTGCCCAATTGCAGAGCCACCATGCCTGTGAAATGAGTCACCGGTTTCCCTCCCGCCATAGAACCATCCAGCTGGGTGAAAATCATGGGCTTTTGTAATGGGAAAGTAGGCAACTCCAAAGCAGCCACTAGATCAGGGTGCATTAAACACTTCGAGCACCCTGAATCGATCAACCCCCACACCTCTACGGTTTTTGCGCTGGACCCTAACTTCAACTTTACGTTTAAAGTGGGGCAATTGCCACTCACCAACACATCCTCACGTCCATCATCCACCACCTGCCCAGAGGCGCTCCTTAAAGCAGGTGGCAGGCGTTTCCTGCCAGTTCTTTGGGGTCTTGTTCCTCCTCTCCCTCATAGTAAGGAGTATCCTCGACTTCGGTCTTACCCTGGGCTGCTCTCATCTTCCTGGGCAGTGTGGGCGACTTTCCAGGTGACTTTCCCTGCTGAACTTCTGGCCGGGGTTTTGGGCACGCAGCTGCTCTGTGCCCTTCTTTTCCACACCGCAGGCACTGACCTTTTGCAAAGCGGCTCTCCTTCTCCTCCTGCCATACCATTTGCCCTGTTCTGCCCGTGGTGCCCGTGGACTTGGCAGCTCTTATCATGGCCATTTGCTTGGGACCCTTCCTGCTTTGTGCAAACTTAGCGTGGGCTTGCTCAATGTTCCCTGCCAGCTGGATCCAGTCATATAGGGTAATAGGATCTTCTCTTCCCAACGACCATCTCAGCAACTCGGGCCTCAGACCATCCTTAAACATTTCTATTAAAGTCGTTTGTGACCAATCGTCCACCTTTGCAGCTAAAGCTTGGAATTCTAGGGCATAGTCTGCAACGGACCTTGATCCTTGGATCAGTTCCCTCAGAGCCACCTTGGCTTTCTCTTTAGCTAATGGGTCAGCAAAATGCAACTTGAGCGCCCACAGGAATTCTTCGAACTCGTCTAATTCCAGGGCATCCATCTCAGTTAATTGGACAAACCAATCAGCTGCCCTCCCCATCAGTTTGGTGGCAACAGCATTTATCTTAGCCCTTTCAGAAGGAAACAGCCTCCCAAACTCCTCCATATAGCTTTTAGCATTGGTCAGGAAAAATGACAGCTTAGTGGGATCCCCATCAAACTTGACAGTGAAATCCCTGTATCTCTCACCCTGCGGGCTCCTCTTCCTCTCCTTCTGCCCAGCCCTTCTCTTGGACACAGGGGATCTTCCCAATCGGGGGCGGGGGGGGGAATTCAAAATCCTGACTTTGGGATTTCTCTTCTCATCCTTATTTTTCCTCCTTCCTCTGACTTCTGAACGCCGTGGGGGCGATGGGGATGAATGTCTGGGACTGCTAGATGGTGATTCCGCCCGATGCCTTCTCTGATCCTTCTTCCTCACACCCAAGGGTGGGGGGAGAGATGGGGATGACTGTCTGGACTGATGTTCCCTTCTCCCTCTGTCCGGGCCCCACAAAGCCAATGATATTTTCATCATCATTTCTTCTAGGGACTGCATCCTGGCTTCCCACCCTTGTAACCTCACAGGGGTCTCGGAATCCTCCGACCCTCTCTTATCAGTCCTGGCTACATTCGGGGACAGCAGGTACCTCTGCTTCCAAGACGTCTTCGACGTCCCTGGTAGGGTTCCCTGCTCCTCATCCCACATCACCTGTTCAGCCGGTGATTCTTCTGCTTTCTTAACCACTTTAGATTTCACAGTTTTCCCTTTCGCTGGACTGGAACTCGAAGTCTCCTGTAGGTCCTCCGACTCTGGAGTGGGGGCCTTTTCCCTTCTCTTTACCGTGGAATCCGGCTCCCCTGCACTCGAATATTCACTTTCTCCCGAGTAAGGAGTAGGCTCAGTCATCGCTAACTCTATTTCCTCACAGATTACTCTGGAAGGATGTTAACGGTAAAATTTTATGATTCTCAGCTTTATGTAATGATTGCCTAACCTAATTGAACCAGACTCACAAGTGTAACTTTATGAAATCTGATTTATTGAAGGATTAGTATGCAAATACAGAGAAAGCTGAGAATGAACAAAAGTGTGCGAATTACAGACTAAAAACCCTCCGTGCGAACGAAACACCTCCCTTCACCCAACCGGTTCAAACTCCCTTATCCCCAGGTGCTGGCAACGGACAGTGCCAATCGCCTGGGAAGAAAACCTTGAAACCAAAGCGTAGCCCAAACACATTCCAAACCTAAAAAGCAGATAAGCAGTCCAGCGCAACAATGCCTAACTGCACCCCCCAGCCCTGCGTCAGTGAAAGGCATGTGAAACATTACGATGTAAAGCACTCATCGTAACGGGGAACATGACATTAGAGCAGCTGGCAGGCTCTGTGTATTTGACTGTTTTAGTAATAGTTTTTCTTCCAGTATGGGATTCTTTAATTGCATTTTCTTATTGCTTTTATTGTGTGTTGCCCTTAGAGTTGGGTGGCCTATAAATTTCTAAAATAAATAAAATTTCTTTTAGAGATACATGCAGCTTCCGTGGTGGTCTAAAAAAAATAATCTTGTCCCTATTCACACTTATAAACAAACTACACATGTAATAAAAATAAATAATTCACTTCCTTAAAAAAAATTGTTTCCAGTGAAAAGACATTTAGGTCTATGGCTCATGGAGAAGATGGTTTTGTTCACCCCCATTATGTGAAGATAAATATACTGTATATAATCACTATAGAATATTATAGAATAAAATTATAGAACAATTATTGTAATTTAAAGAGATACTTTTAACCCTGCAAGGAAAATTTCCACAGTGAATAGAGATTTGAAAGTCATTTTTTTTCAGGAATGTGTGTAAAGTAAGAATTAATTTCCTTTGCTATTGGCCATTTTTCCAATTCTGCTTACTGGACAAGGCTGCTTACATTTTTTTAAAGTATCTAAATTGCTTTCATGTAATTACATTAATTAGCTAGATTAATGTAGCATAGCTAGATCCGCATACCAGTACAGTGGAAGGACTCAGTGTGTGAAAGGACAAGACATTCTTATATTTTTATAGTTGTGTAGAAGAGGAATTTTTGTCAAAGATTTTTTATACTCAGCGAAAGTTGGATTTTGGAAAAGCAGGATGGGAAGAGTATTGGCGCTTTTGAACTTTGGTGTTGGAAAAGACTACAGAGAATACCACGCACAGCACAGAATACAAACAAATGGATCATCAAATAAATCAACCTGGAATTCTCACTAGAAGCACAAATGACCAGGTTCAAATTATCCTACTTCCAACACATTATGTGAAGACCCATGGAGAAGGCTCTAATGCTGGGAAAGGTGGGAGGAAAGAGAAGAGGATGACAAGCAGCAAGGTGGATGGACTCAGTTCCAGTGGCAATGAGTGCACCGTTGGAAGACCTGAAAGATAAGGCTAGGGATAGATCATCATGAAGAAAATCTATCTGTGTGGTCACTAAGAATTAACACCAATTTGATGGCACACAGTCAGTCAATATACAGAAATCTTGCATCTGATCATCCACAAAAAAATGCCCAGTTCCATTAAGAATTAAATGTGTTTTATATGTTGTACCAAGTCACAATGTAGTTTGGGTTTAGTTTAATATGATGTATGAACTGAGCCATACAATAAACCATGATTAAACAATGTGCAAAGCCTGTTCAAATGTCTGAATGATGCACTAAAGCAGAAGAAAATAAGCATAAGTCCCAAACAGAAACATAATTTTTCTCCAGTCCTTTCCCTCTAAAACTATTTTGTTCTGAATTATTTTTTAAGCAAATGAAATGAGTCAGAACATGCAGGAATGTCATTACTGTCATTTCCAATTACTAACTTTTCAGCATGCATTATTTACATTCCTGCATGGTAATTCATTACAAGCTGTAAAATAAATCACTAAGACTTTTCTTCTTTTGCACAGAAAGAAAGAAATAGTAATAAAATTTAGCACTTACAGATGAATTATATAAAGTAATGTGGAAAACTCATGGAATTGATATGCAGAGAAAAACGGTTTTTGTGAGGTTTAACTGGCCATATAGCTTAATCAATATTACATTTATTTCAAAGCTTTGGCGATGCACATATTTTACTTAAATGTGTTAAGGTGTGTGTGTGCATGTGTGCATGTGCATGTGCACACTCATATGTTTCCCACATTTGTAATCAGGCCTGTTGCTTTTCAAAAAGAGATAAAAGAGAGAAAGAAATGATCAGTAATATAATTATAAACCAGATTCCATAAGTATTCTCTGTTAATCCTTAGCTTTTAACTAAGAAAACATGTTAACAAAATACTGTGGGAGTTTTCTTTTTCATTTAGACTACTATACAAGGTTCTCAGTGATACTGCTTACAAATCAAGGTTCTTAATGAACTAATACAAATCTGAAATCAGAATGAAATGATTACTACACCTCTATTTCACCTTGTGTATTAGTTTTATTCTGACACCAGATGGCACCGTTCACACAGATCATGTTTTCACAAAATACCAATTTAGGTATTTACACCCTATTTCCTAGGACATGGTGGCAACCCCATGGATCCTCTTGCCAGAAACCCCATCATCTTTCAAAAGAACAGTAACTGAATACTCCATATGTCCCAACTTAATAAAATTTATAGATTTTGATGTAAGCATTTTATGTAATTAGCCAAACCTTCCTTGAAATTCTTGGGTCAGCATTACTAACTTTCTCAAACTATACATGGTTCTCTATTGTATGAAAAAGAACTTTGCATTTATATATAAAAGATATTCAGTTTTAATAAAAACAGACTTTCTTATTAAGTTTGGTTTTAAAATATTTGCAAAAATGGGATTATGTATTTTGTTCTTTATTCTAGTTTTGAAGGAAGAAAAGAAAAAACATGTGTAGCATAAAATACAATCACTTAATATATTATCCAAATATGCTTTTAGATTTATATGTGTGGTATGCTAAAACAGACTGCTTGCAACAGTTACATCAATCTGATTTTAATTTATTTATGTACTAGATTTATATCTCAACTTCGTGTTTTGTGCAACTTAAGGCCTTGTATATAATGCTTCATCCTCCTGTTTTCCCAACAATGGCTTTGTGAGGTGGGTTGGGATGAGAAGGAATCATTGGCCCAAGGTCACCCAGCTGGCTTCCATGCCTAAGGGAGAACTAGAACTCATACTCTTCTAGTTTCTAGTCAAGTACCATATCACTAACCAAACTGACTCTTCTTTCAGAAGAATTGCTCAAGTTTGATAGGTTTAAAATAAAAGAAAATCTGCTTTTCAAAGAAATGTATTTCGCCTATATTACTTATCCCTCTGAACTGATTTGATTAGCTTGTATTTTGTCCCTAGGGAATGATGTTGAGCTTTCATCTGTTAGAGGGATTTCCAGGCAGAATCTCAAGAGAACAGTTGAATGCAGTAATTTAAATCAAGGGTGAGAAACTTGTAGCCAACTAGATTTTTGAACTACAGCTACCAACATCCTTCATCGTTGGTACCTGGACCATGCTGGGAGTTGTGATTCAGTCACATCTGGAGGGCCATAGCTTCTTCTTCCATAGCTTAGATACATAGTAATGTAGGTAGAAGGATGAATAAAGAGACCACAATAAAGATATAATTCAATGGGGGGGGGAGAGAGAATGTTCCTTTTGTGCACAGCTGTTGATGTGAAATGCCTTTTTAAAGTCATGGTCTATAGCAGGAAAATCTTCCCAACTATATCACTATAACATACACTTTCCTAACATATGCAATTTTTTGCCTATGTTAGCCAACAATAATCCCATACAGGATGCTGCACTCATAGGATCTCTTCATGATTAAAGTTCATTGGTCCAGCTCATTTAAAAAAAAAATTCAAGATAAATAGTTTGGACTTCTTTTTGTAAGAAGCAGCTGTATGTTTGATGCCAAGTGATCTTACTAGAGGGTGTCCTTGCTTTAATCTGTTACAGATAATTAGTTGCAAAAGCCAGACAAGGAAATTATATGAAAGCAACATTAAGAGAAATAACCTTGACCTCATAATACATATTTTCTGGCCACATTTCTAATTTGCAACAGTGATTACAGCTGTACAGTTTCCAGACATGACTCATAGTAGTCTCTGATCCAGAAGAGAGGTGCCAAACTGAGATTATTCAGATTTCAACAACTGTAAAATCTATGTACCTACATTCAGCTTCATGAGCTTAGAAGCTTTATATCTGTTTGCTATTTATTACTAATGGAGTAAAAGAAGTTCCTAGGCAAAGTTCAGGGAAAGACAGGAAGTTATAGGAAGAGAGGAATGAAAGTTCTCAGATAGGTTGGGAAGCCGGGCATGGTTAACTCTGAAGAAAATCATAAAATATAGTTTATATACAAAGCTGCTTCATGGACCTACTGTCTTCATGGTCAACTGTATTTTCACCAGTTCATGGTAAACAAGACTCATAATGAAGGCGTTATCTGAAAAGTTACATGGAAATTATTATTAAAAAGTTATATGGAAATATTGTTAAACAGCAATGTGCTCTTAAAAGAGACTTTAATATATTGGTCTTCCAAAGACTGTAGTTTGATTTAGTAAGCAAGGGATAAGATTAAACATTATAATTCCATCTATGGCAGTTTCAGGGCTTGGTTGTGATTCATCTACAGACATACAAAAATTACATCATTCAAATAGATGAATGTTTAGTTGCCATGAGCTGTGTCCTTGCACAGGAAAGACAACTCCATAATATTCATTGAGGAGAGAATTTGGAAACGGAATGAATGGAATGACTTGAACTGGACAGTATAAAAACTAGTATGGAGGAGAATTAAAATACAGAGACAATTTTCTACGAAGCTTCACAAAATAGAAAAAAATAGAAAAATAACTTTAAACTATTCAGTGGCCTCAGAGTCATCAATTCTGGCAAGAAACAAATTCAGGAAACAGCCTGATTCCAGATAAAATTTAATTTACTGACAAATAATGAAGCCTATTGGCCAAAACTTGTCAATGTCTGAATGCTAGCTGTAGCAAAAGGAATGCTAGTAAGCCAATGGAAGCAAAATAAAATATTCGAAGTTCAGTGGGATAAATATATGGGATAGGAAAAAAAAACATTCTTCATGTGGATTTTTCCTACCAAAATCCAAATTCAGAAAAATTTATAGATAAAAATAGTGTCTGTTATTCACCCACGTTGAAAAATCCAAAGCAGGATAGATGAGAATAATGTAGAACCTGATATTAAAATGAGTTTAGTAAGAATGCCCAGACTTGGCAACATAATACTTACCTTCAGCTAGGAAGAATTCCAGAGTTGTCTCTTTCTGTAATGAACAGTTGGTACTCTTAACAGCTACAATTTAATAGCTCCTTAAAGAGCAGTTAACAAACAGAATGAAACAATAAGAGATATTAACACTTTGGGGATATCTACACTTAGTATAGAGATAGTGTTTTGTGTTTTTAAGCAAGTGGGAAGGGAAAATAATTGTATCATGTATCATGCATGTTCAGGCAAGTTCATTTTCCTTTTTTTAGAATGAAAGGTCCTTATTTTTTCTTTTCATAAATTTTGTGAAACAGTCTAGCCAAACTCTTTTTAAAAACTTGTTAAACTTGTTCAATAAAATAAAGTTAACCCAAAATGCCTATAAATGATAAACTTGTCTGAATCAATGAATCAGTTGATTCAAGAATCAGTATGTCTCCCAGTAAGTGATAAGACTTCACAATATTCAAGGGAAATATGCTTCATCAAATCCCAAGAATAATTTGAAAAATACGCATTCTTGAAAGCATTTTTTCTTTTTTAAATCTTTCCAAGGGATATATTTAAATTCTAGCCTTAATTTAACATGATTTTATATCTCATTCCTGGGCTTTTCTCCAAGTTCAGTTTTCTTATAGTTTGTAGCACAGATGGAAAGTGGTGAATTATATGCCCTCTTTACTTTTTTTAAAACACATTTATACATTTTTCATCACGCCTCTCCACCTGTTTGATTTATTTAATATACTTCCTGTCTAACCTAATATTCACATAACAGTGTTTTTTATTCAGTATTACATGACTGCAACCTGGCTATGTCCTTACTTCTTACCTGGTTGTGAATGATTTTCAGTCTAGCTTTCACTTATACCTACTTTTCTTTTCATAACAAATAAAACCACCAAACTGAACATTGTGTGTAGTTGTATAAGTTGTTTACAGTTGATTCAACATAGTCTTTAACTAAAAACAAACACAGTTTAACTGAAAAACTGCACTAGGGCAGGACTCCAACAAAAAAAAAGGCTGGGGGGGGAGGCTTAAGCCTGAAAAAAACCTGCATGTCCCTTTTGTGCTGCTAATTGTTTATAAACAAATTTGGTGCAATGGAACTTGTTTTTATTACTCTCTGCAATATTAAAGCAACCCCAGATAATGAAAGGGTTCTGTCACCCTTACTTTTATTTTTTTTTAAACCCTGAGGGTAATATATTCAGTATTCCAAGAAATAATTGATTTGTTTGACATCTTCTTTCCTCATTGCCTGGTTGCCCCATCACCAGAATGGGTAGGAAATCACTTCTGGAGACCAGAAACAGACAATGCCACCATATTTTTCTGTTTCACTTCCAGTTTGGGAGCTTGGAGTAAAACCCTTCTAATTCAAATGACCAGTAAAATGATAAAACAGTGCATCATTGAAGGGTTTTTATTTCCTTCTCCAAAGCACAGGGAAAAGTAGGGAATTCAGGGGGAAAAAGGTAATTTAAAAAGCAACATTTCTATGGGCTTCAAACCAGCTGTTTTTTGTTTACAGAGGAAGAATTATAGCCATTGTTCTATTATAGCACTCACAGTAAGGGTAGGTCTAAAAAAGAGGGCAGTAAGAAAGTAAAATTTTAAGTGTTTGTAATGGTTACATGTATGTGCATTTTTATGCTTTAACTTTATATATACATGCAATTTAACTTTATATATGTATATATTAGAGAAAGAAAGTGAGAGAAATAGGCAGATGCATACATGCATGGGTACGTGTCTAGGAAGATTTGTCCATAGGAAGAGAAATGATTGACAATTAATTGCTTTCCTGGAACATAAAGATGGGAGGATACAGGAACAGGGGAATTGTCCAGTGAAAAGATGTGGTAGCCTGCATTCCAGGCTGAATACTCTGCAAAATATCTCAGTCCACACAGGATTTTCTTAAACTGGCTTAGAGACAGGTCAGCATGAGGACAGGAGTAGCTTAAACCATAAATGCAGATATGCCCTATGATATCCAGTAGCAAAAATGAAGTTCTAACTTGATTTTTAAAATGATTATAGAGAAACTTGCTTGCCAAATTACAAAGATGTCCTTGATAAGAACATATGTTCACTGCAATAAATTTAACAGGAACATAGGCACCTGTACATCAGAGTCTATTTTAGAGAACAGTATATTAGAAAACTACATCTTTCTCTGAAGTAGATAAGCAACAGGACATATTACTGTTAATGCAGGAGTGACATTTGGAAGACACTGTACAGGCCAAGGCTAGCATAGCATAAAACCTTTATCCTAATGCATACTTGTCTGGTTATAAAGACTAAAAGTTAAGCTTAAAAGGTATATTTTAAAGAAAGAGGGTTATAATCTAGGAGTTTATAGAAATTAATTTTTGAAGATATTATTTAGAAAATTGTATTTTTATCTTCATGGTTACCAAGTAAACTTTATAGCTGATGTATCTGGCTCTACCAATAGATATTAACTCTGTCTCCCATTTCCTTAACCCAACAATCTTCTCATAAACATACAACAGAATGCTATAGTAGTCTCCTCATTTTTCATATTAATTGAGTGGCAAGTTGTTTAGAAGATGAACAACTGAGTTTTGAAGAAAGGTATAGACTGGGATCTTGCATATGTCCTCTGAAGCAGGGCCACAACTTGGAGGGGGCAAGCATGCCGCCCTGGGGGGGTGTCAAAATGAGAGCTGGGGGGGCACCAAAATGGGTGTGGAATCCATGTTTGCCCCAGCTAACACAGACCCTAGTTGTGGCCCTGCTCTGAAGTATATAGCAACTAGGTGGATGACAGCCAGTTTGGAGTAGAGGGAAAGGCACCAAGCTAGAAACCTTGAGACTGTGAGTTTTAGTCCTCCCTTAGGCATGAACTCAGCTGGATGATTTTCAGCCAGTTATTCTCTCTCAGCCCTAGGAAAAAGGCAGTAGCAAACCACTTCTGAGAATCTTGCCAAGAAAACTGCAAGGACTACTCCAGGCAGTTGCCAGGAGTCAACACTGATTTGAAGGCATGTGCACATGTATGCGCGCACGCGTGCATGCACACACACACACAAGCTTCTACAAAATATGGGTCAAAGCCCAGCAAGAAGGGAGGAAGGGTTAAAGTCCCCTACAACAAAGGATAGCCCTCTTATAGCAAGGGGCCAGATAGGGATTGAAATAATTGCATATGTTGTAGGGGATTTTAAGCCTTCCTCCTCTCTTGCTGGGCTTTGACCCATATTTTTCACAATTTCTCCTGCTGAATATATGATGTGTTTCAGTAAATTAGTAGTAGTACATGCATATTTAGTAGTACATGCATATTTAGACCTATCCATAAAATTCTGAGAGTGCCTTGGACTGCAAGAAGATCAAACCAGTCCATCCTCCAGGAAATAAAGCCAGACTGCTCACTTGAGGGAATGATATTAAAGGCAAAACTGAAATACTTTGGCCACATAATGAGAAGACAGGACACCCTGGAGAAGATGCTGATGCTAGGGAGAGTGGAGGGCAAAAGGAAGAGGGGCCGACCAAGGGCAAGGTGGATGGATGATATTCTAGAGGTAACGGACTCATCCCTGGGGGAGCTGGGGGTGTTGACGACCGACAGGAAGCTCTGACGTGGGCTGGTCCATGAAGTCACGAAGAGTTGGAAGTGACTAAACAAATAAACAACAATAGGATTCACCCATTTTTTCCTATCACCCACCTGCAAATAACTGGATAATAGTAACTTAGGAGGAGAACAAATGTAAAAATCATTTGTCTTTTGCTATAGCTCAGGACTGTATTTCATGTTTATTTCATCTGACAACATCTGTGATGAATATAAGAGACATTTTCTAAATCGTTTATAATTCATTTTGTTTTTATATAATTTGTAAATCTGGTGGGTTCATTTTTGACTCAGTTATTACTGAAGATTTGCTTGCCTGGCTTAGGGAAATCAGGGTATCCTATGCATTTTTCTCCCTTTTATTGGTCCTCCCTGGTCCTAAACCAATAGTCTAATTTCCATGCCACACTTATTCTCTATTCGTTCTAAAATTTCAAGATTATGCTTTTATGTACAATTCCAAAATTAATTTCTTCAGGACCAGCATGCTGTTCTGTCTTCCTTATTATTGCTCATTGTTGGTTTAAGCAGGCAAAGGAAACAAAGCAGTTCTGAGTTAATGTTCTTTTTATCGTTTGCACCATCTCCTTTTTTCAAGGAGCAGAATCCCATATCTTGATGCCTGACTCTTTATTTCAGAAACCTTATTGTTACTACATGTCTAAAATAAACCTGACCCTTTGTCTAATAAAAGAAGACCCTTTGACTATATCCAGCAGCCTGGATATATGAGGCAACCTGCCTACTGAGCAGTAATTTGTTGCTTTGTGCTCTGGGTCCTGATCCTTGGATAGGCCATTTAACAAGCAATGCCAACATTATTTTTTCTTGCCTCACTCAGACAAATGAGTTGCCATGGGATAGAGAAACTGAACCATAGAGAGAGGTGAAACACGGAGCTGCAGGATATCTACTCTTTGCCCTCTCCATTCTTCAGCTCACTGTGCTGCCTGCCAGCCTTCTAAAATTGGAATCCAAGTTTACCACAACTATGCCTGCAAGAAAAGAAACACAAGATAAACATCAGTGTGCTCTCAAATGGGGCACTTGTTAAATAAAGATGACTAAATAAGAAACTAAACAAGTTAGGTTCCATTAGATGTACTTTCATATCAAATATTATAATAGGAATTTAGCAGTAGATCCCTTTTTTAAAAAAACATGCACTGCTTTCTTACAACTTCTGGTAAAAAATTAGCTAGCCCTCTGTCTTTAAAGCACTCTCATTGCCTATGAATGTTTATGTTATTTTTTTTTAATCCACTCAATTGTCTCCAATTATCGGAGATTGCCTGGACAAGTCCCTGCAGTTTTCTAGGCAAGGTTTTTCGGAAGTGGTTTGCCATTGCTTCCTTCCTATTGCTGAGAGAGAGGGACTGGCCCAAGGTCACCCAGCTGGCTTTGTGCCTCAGGTGGGACTAAAACTAAAGGTCTCCTGGTTTCTAGCCTTATGCTTTAACCACTACACCAAACTGGCTCTCAGTGTTAAATACCTTGTTGTTAAAAATACACCTTCCCACTCCGGTGCTTTCAAGATGTATTAGACCATTTCAACTTATATATTCCCCAACTAGCTTGGCTCCTGGAATTGTATTCCAATATGAATATAGCCCAGCAGATTGGGGAGGTAATGCCAGTATTAATTCTGAAATTGTCAAGATGACTGGGGACAGAAATTTGTGCATCCTTTGTTAAGATACTACATGCACCAAAAGAAATAGGTAACACCAAATGATACATATGGAGTTAGGATCCAGGTTCTAAAACCTAGGATTACATGATCAAATAGGATGGTGTATGAGTCTCTTTATCTTATAAAGACTGTCTGATCCTCGTGGAGAGAGTTGCTACATCAAAGTATTTAATATGTAAAATTTATAATATCTCAGTATCCAAGTGTGTGGGCTAAGCAGTGTTCCATAGAGTTCTCCTCTTAACAATTCTTGCTTTGAACAATATGTAGAATGTTTGCACAAACTCACACAAATTAAATTACAATATATAAGTGATGTAATAAATTGAAAGGATAATAAGGGAGACATGGACAGCAAAATGCTGAAGCTGAAGTTATCACATATAGGTGCATTCTGAATTAAAGGGTCATTCTCTTTCTTGTTCATTAGTCTCAGCAGTGTTTGTTGTCTGACACATAAAAATATTAAGCTATAGTTGCATGATTAATGATTTCTGAGTGTCCACAGGGGCTGTGGATAGGACAGAAATCATATTAAAGTAATTCCAGATTGAGTAATTCAGAAACAGTTTGCTCTTCCCAAAACTATTGAGCACAAGCCATTTTTGCATGTAAGACGCAGTAGATGATATATATTAGATGCAGTTACTGTATATTATACTATTACACTATATTACTATTCAGTAATAGTATAGTGTATATATTATACTATTATACTATATTATTTTTATTTTTATTTATTTATTTATTAAACCAATTTATAAGGACATCCAATTCACACACGGTGACTCTGGGTGGCTTACAGAATTTTTAAGTTTTATTTGGTGTGTGTTAATGTCTGTAGAAATGACTAGCACCATCCAGAAAGAGAATGATATAGTTCATTATATTGAATATTTTTAGCCTTATATTTTTCAGAAAAATGATATAAAGTTATCCTATTGCAGAAGCCGTCATCAAGCCATGGTCAGATGGATACTGACTGCAGTCTGTGGACTTTTTGTCTTTTCCTATTGCTTTTGCTTTATTGTAATCTGTCTTTGACTGCACAGAACCAATCTTATATAATTCAAAGAGAAACATCATAATACTAAATTGCAATGAAAATTAAAGAAAAAGTACATGTATGTATTTTGGAAAATCTTAGAATAGTTGTAACAGCCAGAATGATGTGGTATATGAAAACTATTGTGAAGGAGTAGTTCAGACTGAAGAATGCAATTAGAGTAATAGTGCAAGCTTCCAGTGAAATACACAGAGAGTAATTAATACATCCAAATGGGATCTTCTTTATTGCATCTCAATTTCTCTAATTTGTAAATGATTTTTTTTCCCAAAGCATCTTGTACCAAACAAGGGTTTTCTTTGTTTAGTACATATATGAGGCTAAAGGGTATATTTATTTCATGTGACAAAAATACATATAAATGAATACATCTAGTTCTTATAATTATTTCATGGCAGCACATGATATCTGATGGTTCCCAGCATGGGTCATTTACAATATTTAGTACTATTCTGCCAGGTACTTGCTGATAGCTATAAGGACTTTTGTTGCTGAATTTGATTTGCCTCAAAGCAGGTCACAAATCTCAGTCACAGTTCAGTTGATCATCAAGATTTCATTGTTTGAGTTAGCCTTTTTTTTCCTGGCTTGCTTGCCAAGCTGCAAGCTCAGAGTTTGAGTTCAGAGAGAAACATGAAGGGACGGCCCAAGAAGGCAACCTGCTGCTAATATATCAGGTATAACTTGATTCCAATTCTGACACAGCTGCACTTGAATGACAGCAATTTCAGTGCTTGTAAAATACATATCTTTGTGTAGAAGAACAAAGATTAACTGTCACTTCTGGAGTTTGATGTGTTTTTTATTCCTGTCATATTCTTAATCAAGAGATACAACTGACATGAAATATGCTAAATGCGACTAGGAAGAAGCTGCAGATAATAAGACTCTCAGTATAAGTGTAAATGACAGAACACTAATGCACTTTTTTTGTTCCCATGCTTTAATAGACAAATCTGCCTATCACATTTGCATTCAGAAGAAAACATAGGTAGCATGAAAGAGAGAACAAACTATTTTAGAGTATCTTGTGCACAAAAATACTTAAGGCAGACACACTGTTCTCTTGTGCATTGACCTATTATTTCCAAGACGGAAATTAAGATAGGTGGTAACCATGGTGTTGTAATAAACTGAGAGTGTGGAAAGGTAATCGACATCTCTAAACATTGGCCAGTATGTGTCAGGGAGCCACAGCCAGTTTGCTCCCAAGAATACCCCCACCAGGCTATTTAGATCAATGGGAAATCCACTCTTTGTAATGTCATATGCAGATTGTTGTTGTTTATTTGTTTAGTCGCTTCCGACTCTTCGTGACTTCATGGACCAGCCCACGCCAGAGCTTCCTGTCAGTCGTCAACACCCCCAGCTCCCCCAGGGACGGGTCCGTCACCTCTAGAATATCATCCATCCACCTTGCCCTTGGTCGGCCCCTCTTCCTTTTGCCTTCCACTCTCCCTAGCATCAGCATCTTCTCCAGGCTGTCCTGTCTTCTCATTATGTGGCCAAAGTATTTCATTTTTGCCCTTAATACCATTCCCTCAAGTGAGCAGTCTGGCTTTATTTCCTGGAGTATGGACTGGCTTGATCTTCTTGCAGTCCAAGGCACTCTCAGAATTTTCCTCCAACACCACAGTTCAAAAGCATCTATCTTCCTTCTCTCAGCCTTCCTTATGGTCCAGATCTCGCAGCCATATGTTACTACAGGGAACACCATTGCTTTAACTATGCGGACCTTTGCTGTCAGTGTGATGTCTCTGCTCTTAACTATTTTATCAAGGTTTGTCATTGCTCTTCTCCCAAGGATTAAGCGTCTTCTGATTTCCTGACTGCAGTCAGCATCTGCAGTAATCTTCGCACCTAGAAATACAAAGTCTTTCACTGCTTCTACATTTTCTCCCTCTATTTGCCAGTTATCAATCAAGCTGGTTGCCATAATCTTGGTTTTTTTGAGGTTTAGCTGCAAGCCAGCTTTTGCACTTTCTTCTTTCACCTTCATCATAAGGCTCCTCAGTTCCTCCTCGCTTTCAGCCATCAAAGTGGTATCATCTGCATATCTGAGATTGTTAATGTTCCTTCCAGTGATTTTAACTCCAGCCTTGGATTCCTCAAGCCCAGCATGTCGCATGATGTGTTCTGCGTACAGGTTGAATAGGTAGGGTGAGAGTATACAGCCCTGCCATACTCCTTTCCCAATCTTAAACAGTCCGTTGTTCCGTGCTCTGTTCTTACTGTTGCTATTTGGTCGCTATAAAGATTCCTCAGGAGGCAGACAAGATGACTTGGTATCCCCATACCACTAAGAATTTGCCACAATTTGTTATGGTCCACACAGTCAAAGGCTTTAGAATAGTCAATAAAACAGAAATAGATATTTTTATGAAACTTCCTGGCTTTTTCCATTATCCATCAGATATTGGCAATTTGGTCCCTAGTTCCTCTGCCTTTTCTAAAGCCAGCTTGTACATCTGGCAATTCTGGCTCCATGAATTGCTGAAGTCTACCTTGCAGCATCTTGAGCATTACCTTACTGGCATGTGAAATGAGTGCCACTGTTCGATAGTTTGAACATTCTTTAGTGTTTCCCTTTTTTGGTATGGGGATATAAGTTGATTTTTTCCAATCTGATGGCCATTCTTGTGTTTTCCAAATTGCTGGCATATAGCATGCATTATCTTTACAGCATCATCTCGCAAGATTTTGAACAGTTCAGCTGGGATACTGTCGTCTCCTGCTGCCTTGTTATTAGCAATGCTTCTTAAGGCCCATTCAACCTCACTCTTCAGGATGTCTGGCTCGAGCTCACTGACCACACTGTCAAAGTTATCCCCGATATTGTTATCCTTCCTATACAGGTCTTCTGTATATTCTTGCCCGCTTTTCTTGATCTCTTCTTCTTCTGTTAGGCCCTTGCCATCTTTGTTTTTGATCATACCCATTTTGGCCTGGAATTTACCTCCAATGTTTCTAATTTTCTGGAAGAGGTCTCTTGTCCTTCCTATTCTATTGTCTTCTTCCACTTCTGTGCATTGCTGGTTTTAAAATAATTCCTTATCTCTTCTGGCTAACCTCTGGAATTTTGAATTTAATTGGGCATATCTCCCCCTATCACTGTTGCCTTTTGCTTTCCTTCGTTCTTGGGTTACTTCTAGTGTCACAGCAGACAGCCATTTTGCCTTCTTGGTTTTCTCTTTCTTTGGGATGTATTTTGTTGCCTTCTCCTGAACAACGTTGCGAACTTCTGTCCATAGTTCTTCCAGGACCCTATCTACTAAGTCCAGTTCCTTAAATCTATTCTTCATCTCCACTGCATATTCCTTAGGAATATTAGTGAGCTCATATCTAGCTGATCTGTGGGTCTTCCCTAATCTCTTTAGTCTGATCCTAAATTGTGCAAGAAGAAGTTTGTGATCTGAACTACAGTCAGCTCCAGGTCTTGTTTTTACCGACTGTATAGATGTCCGCCACCTTTGGCTGCAAAGAATGTAGTCAATCTGATTTTGGTGTTGTCCATCTGGTATAAAGCCATTTCTTAGGTTGTTGGAAGAGAGTGTTTGTTTTACAGAGTGAGTTGTCTTGGCAAAATTCTATCAGCCTATGTCCTGCTTCATTTTGTTCACCCAGGCCATGCTTACCTGTAATTCCAGGTGTCATCTGACTGCCCACCTTAGCATTCCAGTCTCCTGTGATGAGAACAATGTCTCTTTTAGGCATGTTGTCCAGTAGGTGCTGCAGATCCTCATAGAACTGCTCTACTTCAGCTTCTTCAGCATCTGTGGTTGGGGCATATATTTGGATCACTGTGATGTTAGATGGCTTGCCCTGAATTCGAATTGAGATCATTCTATCATTTTTTGGATTGTATCCAAGCACTGCTTTAGCCACTTTACTATTAATTATGAAGGCTACTCCATTTCTTCTGTGGTCCTCTTGTCCACAGTAGTAGATCTGGTGGTCATTTGATGTGAAGTGGCCCATTCCAGTCCATTTCAGTTCACTGATGCCCAAAATGTCTATCTTTAATCTTGACATCTCACCAATAACCACATCCAATTTGCCCTGGCTCATAGATCTTACATTCCAGGTTCCAATGGTGTGTTGATCCTTAGAACAGCGGATTCACCGTTCACCACCAGCACCGTCAGCTGCTAGCCGTCCTTTCGGCTTTGAGCTAGCTGCGTCATCACATCTGGGGCCAGTCGAACTCATCCTCTCTTCCTCCCCAGTAGCATTTTGACCATCTTCCGACCTGGGAGTCTTGTCTTCCGATGGTATACCGATATATCTCTGGTTGTACTGATCCATTTAGTTTTCATGGCAAGAATACTGGGGTGGGTTGCCATTACCTTCCCCAGGGATCGCATTTAGTTTGACCTCTCATAGCATCATTGAGGTGCTCAAGCTCCCACACCACAACAAGGTAACGATCCTTTGCTGAAGATTGGCTTTGAAAGCAAGAATTTTATTTAAAACTGGGTGGCTAATAATGCTGCTTGTTATATTTTGTTCACCCAAATGTATGATAGGGAAATAAGATTACAAAGAAACCTTTGGGGTGACTTTGAAGAATGCAAATGAAAATACAATATCATAAATATTAATATATATTAGTAGTTACTATTACAAATAACAGTATAAATTTAACTTACTTGATACTATTATTCAAAGCAGAATAGCCTCTGAAAGGGGCTATTCTTGGATGGAACTGTCAAAAGCAAAGCCTTTGCTATTTGAGAAAGGGTTTTTTCCCCAAAAAAGCATTTATAAATGAGCAGGTGGGAGCTGTGACTAGGAAAGCCTTTACATGGCTTAATTTGGTATTCCTTTCCTAGATCAGGAGGCACTTCAGACAGTTACTTACACCCTGGTCACCTCACAGCTTGAATACTGCAAGAGTTATGTATGCAGCTACCTTGAAGACCACCTGGAAGCTTCAACTGGTCCACAGAATGCAGAAGCACAGGCAATGATGGGCATGTCTCAGTATGCCCATGTAATACTTCTGTTTCACAAACTGCACTGGTTTCTAGTTTGCTTCTGGGTGTGATTCAAGATGCTGGTCATTGCCAATGAAGCCGTACAGGGCCAGGTTACTCGAGGGACTGCCTATCTCCCATTGTATCTGCCTGGCTGATCCACTCTGGCAGGTTAACATACTCCAAGTTCCTTTAATTAAATAATGCCATATATCAGGACCTGAGGAGCATGCCTTCTCTGTAGTACTACTTGCCCTCTAGAATGAGGGTCACCTCAAGATTCAGATAGCTCCCATCCTTCTGGTGTTTCAAAGGGCCTTGAAAACCTAGCTATTCACCCAGGCTTAGGTGACAATGACTGAAGCTGCCATTGGGTTGTGTGGGTTTGTTCATTTTCATTCCTGTTTTTGTCATCTTTTAGTCCTTTATTTTTGTTTATGCGCAGGTGTGCACACATGCACACACACATATATTGATTAATTAATTAATTAATATAATGTGCCATCAAGTTGTTTTTGACACCTAGCAACCACATAGATTTCCTCCATGACAATCTATCCTAACCTGTTAATTCAGGTCTTCCAACAGTGCACTCATTGTTACTGTCACTGAGTCCATGCACCTTGCTGCTGGCTGTCTTCTTCTCCTACTTTTCCTTCCCAGCATTAGAGACTTCTCCAGAGAGTTAGGTCTTCATATAATGTGTCCAAAGTAGGATAATTTGAGTCTGGACATTTTTGCCTCAAGTGAAAACTCTGGGTTAATTTGTTTGATGATCCATTGGTTTGTTTTCTTGGCTGTCCAAGGAATTCTCAGGAGTCTTCTCCAACACTAATGTTCAAAGGCATCAATACACTTCCTATCCTGTTTCTTCAAAGTCCAACTTTTGCATCCATCTACCTGAATCAATCAGAACGTGAAGATCGTGATGGAATGAGTGAAGGGTGCCAACGGCTCTATATGAATGCACACTGATTAAGTCCTTTTGTGCTGCCTGAAGGTGTTTATGAGTGAAGAGTACTATTCCAGTGTCACTCCAGCAGCTCACCTAAAGCAAATAGGCACCTATATTGGGTAGCAGTGATGTAGGAAGATGCTGAATGATGGGCCTCTCAAGTAAGGTGGCACTCAACATACTACTGAAGAAGGGCTGAGAATCTTTTGTAGTATTAATGGTGTTTGTGACAAAGCTAGATTAAAGCCTTTAGGACATCTTGTTCCAGATGTTGCCATGCAAAAAAGAAAATCTGATGGTGCAAAGAGAGAATTAGAGCAGGAATTTGGAACATAGGAAGCATGAAAATGGGAAGCTCTACACAGTGAAAGATGAAATGAATCAGCCAGAAATTGACACCAGGCATCATTGAATTGAAATGGACTGGAACTGGACACTTCAATCACATCATACTGTTTGGACATGAAAAACAAAGGCCATGAAAAACAAAGAAGGAGTAGCATTGCTGATGTCAGGGCCAGCCCAAGAACAATGTCAAGTCAGTGTAATCCAAACTTCAGTTCTTCATTGCTTTCACCATACAGGTAGAATCTTGCCAGACTAAAGCTACTCTAACTGACCTAAGGGTAAATAACCTGGGAGACTCTAGGGCGGAGCTACCTTGAACCTCTTAACTTTCCCAGCAATATTCTCTGGACTGTGAATCCTCTTATCTGCCTGGAATGTGCTACCTCCCCTTCCTGGGAATCAGCGGCAGCACTGAAATCCACCACAGCTGTTGAGGTCAGGAAGGATATAACAAAGACTGTGCTTGGGTACAATGCAATTAATGACTGAATAATATCAATTAGACTTTGTGGAGAACCCCTTAATATGATGAGTAGCAAAGTTTATGCTCCAACCACTGATGTGGAAAAAAAGGAGATTGGTTTATTTTATGGTTTACTATAAAATCTATAGAACATGCAAGCAAGATATGGTGCTTGTGGTTGGAGACTGGAGTGCCAAATTTGAAAGTATTAGATCAGACTGTATGGCCTAGGAAACAGAAATGATGTAAGACAAAGCTTAATAATTTCTGCCAATCCAATGATTCCTTCATTGCTAACACAGTTATGCAACAACCAAACAAACATCTATATGCATGGGCCTCACCATATGGAGTACACAGAAATCCAGTCGTGCAAGTTCCAAATCAAGTTCAAGCATAAGAAGAAAACCAACTAGTTTCCATTATATCATTTTGAGCATATAATCACCATTTTCAAAGAGAACATCCATGATTGCTTTGAAGTCCTGAATCTCATTGATAGGAAACCATAGGAACTGTGAAATTAAATCAAATAAATTATTAAGGGTAAATGTGAAAAGAAATTGCCAGAAAACAAAAAAAAAACAGAAGAAAGCAAACTGGATGTAGGAACAAATGGTGGAAATTGCCAAGAAGAGAGAATAAGCCAAAGACAAGAAAGATAAATATCTCAGGAATTTGACAAAGAATTTAGACAGCTGTTAGAAGAAACAAGAAGCAGTATTACAATTACATCTGTAAAGACATCAAATGGAAACAGAGATAAAAAAACAAGATAAGATCTCCAAGCTCAGAGGAGGTTTCAACCTCGGCTTGGTATGCCAAAGAACACCAACAAACAGAAAAGTAACAGATTCAAACCAGATCAAAGAAATATGGAAGAAGCATACTAAAATTCTGTAAAGTACACTTGTCAACTTCCAAGATGAATGGGATGGATATTCTATAGTTAAAAGAACCTCCATTACTATAAGGAGTTAGATCAGCATTCATCATTACAAGTCAGAAGACTACTGGAATTTGATGGAATATTTACAAAAATATGGCAAAAAACTGAAGACAAAACTGTAGAGTTTTAACCAAACTATGCCAGCAGATCTGGAGAATGACACAGAGGTTAACAGAATGGAATACTACATACCAATACCAAAGAAAGGAGACTTAACAAATTATCATACAAAATCCTTAATTTCACATGCTAGTGAAATAACACCTAGGATCATCCAATGCAGATTAAAGTCCTGCATGGAAAGAGAGATGCCAGATGTTGAAGCTGATATTAGGGGAAAAAAAACTGAAGAACAAGAAGCATTATTGCTGACATACACTGGATAATTCGGAAAGCCACAGAATACCAAACAGAAGTCCATATATGCTTTGTTGATTATAGAAAAGCCTTTGATTGTGTCAACCATGGTAAACTGTGTAACGTCCCTAGAAAAATGGAATTTCCAGAACATCTTGTTATCCTCATGCCAAACTGTTCTCAGTAAGCCACAGTCTGGATGGAATATGGCAAAACCGACTGGTTCTAGGTTGGCAAAGGAGTGAGATAAGTCTATATAGTCTTCCATTATTTATTCAATCTATATGTTAAATATGTATTAAGGAAAGCTGGATTGGAAGAAAATAAATGTGGTTTTAAAATTTGAGGAAAAGACATCAGTAGCCTGAAATATGCTGATGGTACTACTCTAGCTAAAAACATATGTACAGTGCAAACTCTACTGATGAAACTCAAGAAGCACAATGAAAAAAGGCACTGTGATTAAATATACAGAAAACCAAACTCATGACAACAAGTATGGCAACCTGCTTTAGAACTCACAGTGAAGATATTGAAGTGGTAGATAGTGTCTGCCTTTTAGGATTGACAGTCAACAGTAAAGCAAATTGTTAGATGCAAAGTGGCAAATATTACTGCCAAGTCAATGGTCCTAATTTCCAGATTTCTCCAATTAGCTAGAGAAGCATATCAATTCACTTCCAAATTAGTACTGTATTTTGTCTTTTCTAAGAAAAGTGTAAAGAGCCCCTGCAGTATAATATCAACTTTTAACTTCCAGTGCACTGACCCCCAATCCCCACCCACATTCCCATCACTCCCAGAAAAAAAAAGGTACAATTTAAGTATTTGATAATTTCTTTAGAGAAAAAGAGCTTCAGATGTTCATAGCACTGGCAAAATTTGTTGCAGAATCAATTATGCTTTTTCATTCAGAGCATGAATGAATTCATGAATGAACTTCACTATGAATGAAGTTTAGAAAAGGACGAATCTCCAGCTTTCTCCTGTACACATGCTCTCAGGTTACCTTACTATTTAGATGAAAGAATTTTCAGAGTATCTGAAAGGCATATTGTTTTGTCAGTTTCAGGACTGCTGGGAAGTTTATAGCTAGCATGCTAATTACATAATAAAATGTAGTACACTACAGTAGCAGTAGAAAAAAAAACTTGCTTTTTTAATATAATGAAGAAAACATATTCCTTTATTTGGGAATAGCTAGTTAATCTACTCCCAAATTCTAACACATATTCTTATTGGGCAATTTATCCTTGAAACAACTGTCTTTATTATTAATTATGCCATATAAGAGGTACAATATGTATGTTGGCTTCTCTTGCCAACTGTCTGTGATATTTCCATGATAAAAATCTTGTTTTATTTCTGAGTTACATATTTTTTTCCCCTCCTGAATTTGTCTCCTACTACTTTCCTGGTTGCTAAGGCCTTTTAATGTCCTTATTTTATTTTACTGTATTTATTTAGCCCCTAACAAGCTAATTTGTTCTTATATTTCCAAACGTAAAGTTGCTCATTAATTCATTTTTCCCCTCTCCCTTTTGCTGCATATGAGCTATTAGCTGACATGTTTATTTTCTAGAGTCTGGACCAGCTTTTAAAATTTGTTTTGCCTCCTTTAATTTATAAATGTTATAATCAATTATTTAGGTATTGTTTCCCATGTGAGTCCTCAGCAGAGGAGATGATAGCCCCCACACAAGCCATTTGAAGAGACCAGGCGTCTCTGAAGCAGCTGACACAAGTGAGCCCAGCCAGCTTCCAACCTCTCTTGAGGGCCAGTATTGAGGGCCAGCCAGCAACTGCACATTCCATGTATCACTCAGCCAATGAAAAGAAGTGTGGTGCATGTCTATTTGCTGAGCTTGCATTGTTTTGCCCATTGCCTATTCAGCCTCAGGATAGCACTGAAAGAAAACTCTGGCCATCAGAAAGAAATAACATCAAACATGTAATTGCATGCAATCAGCATCAGCTCAGCATCAATAATTAGGCATGGACCAATAATAAAGATATAATCCAGGCCTATCAGGGAAAATGAGAGTTGTCCCCATGTTGTACCATTTTAGGATTTAGGCATACATTTGTTCAGGAGAAATTAACTTTATACAATTAAGCTACTTCTTTAACTATTAACTAACTATTTAACTAAGTTAAATATGAGCCAGAAACTCGTGGTATTACCAGGATATTGGTATTAACAATGTACTTTTCCTCTTCCTTCTTGAAATTTCACAAAATAATTTTCTTACTTTGCTTATGACATGCTGTCTTTTGAATCTAATTAAAACTTTCTTCTTGATTCCTTAGGTGGAAAGATAACTCTGGAGAGATGAGTTCTTAATTAATGCACAGGGTCCTTGCAAGTCCCACCTCTCAACAGCAGAGATTGACATCCAAGGATACATAAATTACACTAATTGAGCTTTGCATTGACACAGTCTTTCTACAACCAACTCATCAGAGGAGGTAAGAAAGCAGACCAGCATAAAATGTTACTTCACTATGCTTTTATGTTCTCCCTCTGGGAATGAAAATCTTTCCAGATTACTTAACATATGTTAGTATAAGAAACAGGTTTTTTTCTCTTTGCTTTAAAAAAATAGTTTTTTTGCTTTTTATTTCACATTAAGCATTTTTAATATAACCATCTACTAACCACACTATGATGGATGCCAGCAGCAAAGTGTTACAAATCACTTTCTTTATGCAAATAATCACTTGGCAGCATTGATTCCAATATTATATTGGATAGCAACTGAAATTCTTTTTAACTAAATGTATGGGAATTAAAAATGATACAAAAATCATTTTTGTCAGCATATAAAGGCTATACAACTTGCCTCAAAATTCTCCAAAAACATGTTACCATAGATTAAATGAGGAAAGAGACACTTAACATTTTGTTTGTCCAAAAAATAAAAAGCTCTCATTGGCCCATATACTGCTTCCCATTTCAAAGTTTTATCGTATATCAAAAGATGTGAGTCCTTTCATAGCTATGGTTATGTTTTACAAGCCTCATGACTATAGAGAGTCTGCTGTTCATAAAGCCAGAGGGAGACCAAGATTGCAGCTGGCCCTTCAGGATTTGGGGGGCAATTTGCTGCACAGAAGCCAGATTTTTCAAAGCAAGGAACTTTTGAGGGGCACACTAAGAGGCTACACAAAAGCTCTTGAAAAGCACAGGATAATTCTCAGGGCTTATGGCAATTCCAGAGAGCCGGAATTGCAGCATGCTTTGTCCGCAGTCAGAATCCAGGCAAAACAGCTTACAGGATTCCCTGAAATGCAGACTTGATTAGGCAGCTGGGAAGATTACTGGGTGAGATGCCACATGCCACTGGTTTATATTTATAGAAGAAGGTGCCTATTTTTTTGTTTCTTAGATTTATATCATTTCATCTAAGAGTTCTACTGATAGATTTTTTTAAAAGTTTAGCACATTTGTAATATTGATAAGGTGGTCTAAATCTGCAAAATGCTGTAATTTAGGGTTTGGCTGCTGAATAATTTATGGAATACCAAAGGAAAAATTGTTAGGAATGTCTTTAAAGCACACTTCCATAATATTCTTCCTTTAGTTTTAGACCAGCTGTCCAGTTCTACAGTAAACTTTGATCTTTTTGTAGTAAATGTTATTTAAATAATGCTTGAGCTACATTCATTAAATTTAACAAGACAGTTTCACTAGACTGCAGTGCAATGCAGTAAGGCTGAAATCATTATACGTTTGAAAGGAGTGATACCAGCTGGAACAAAGTGGCTAGAAAGATAGGATGGAAGGAGCTGTGTAATATCAACATAGTTCTTGGTAGAAAGTAAAAAATTATAAAGGATAAGTGCTGGAAACCATCAAGCAGGAAAATGGATAAAATCCAAAACATGTCTATTTAAAAAGGAAAGAAAGAGAAAAAAAGAAAAAGAAAAAGAAAACCTTCCTTTATGGCTTAAGCAACAGTTCAAGCTATAAAGATAATCTGTTTGGTCTGGGAACATGGCTTTTGTCCAGATTAGCGCTTTTGTCTAGTTAACTTAAGATCATCTTAAAAGGGGTGTTTGCTTTCCCCTGTTTTGACATTTCTTTTCATTCACTAAATTTTTTCCCAGTGCCTTATGTTACATTATCAGTGATAAGCATGTCTGACTGGTAACGTTTCACTGACAGTCTGGCAGTTTGAACCAGTGTTTTAAAAGTTTTTTTGTGGGGAGAGGGGGTGATAGGTTTGAGATTTTTATAGAAGGTTTCTTGTTTAGGTGGGGGGAAAGCTGACAGTTTAGAAAGATCAAATGGTGTCATCATCCACAGAGAGAAAGCAAAGTATGTACTGCTGACTCCTGGAATCTAAAGAGATGCCTCCCTCCTAAAGTGGGCAATTATTTGTTATTCATATCTGGCTCCAAATGTCCTACTTGGTTCACACACTTGTATATTAAAAACAATTCTCCATCATGATCTTACAGAGAGATCACAAAGCAGCTTATATTTCTGAATTGAGTGACTCTCAGTAAGACATCCAACTAAATAACATTGCTTTAAAAGATCTGGATTGGATTTGACAAAGTTCTAGAATCTGAATGAGGAAGGAAGGAAGGGAGGGAGATTGATTTACCTGTTTATTTTAATCAGCTCTCAGCTAAATGCTTTTGGTCTCGCATTTTTAAATAATTATATAAAAAACATTTTGCAAAAATGTACAGAAAGTTAAAATATGTTCATACATATGAAAATGACAATTGTTAAATACAAATTTAACACTTCTTTTAAGAGACAAATGTATAGGAATATGAAAGCTGTAAAATACAGATTAACTGAGATGTCATACTTTCTGAGTGACCTATTAATATTATTATTTATTTATGTATTTATTTAAATGTATTGGCCACCTAACTCCAATGGATTCTGGGCACTGTACAAATCTAGAAGAAAAACCTAGAAACAGCTAAAAACATTAAATCAGACAGGCAGACCAGACTAAAATAGCAGTGTCTCTGTTTTCTTGTACTTGACCATGATCAAACCTTGTTCCTGTTTGGTTTTTGATAATCATTTTCTAACAAACAAACAAAAGTTGAATATACCAGCATTCCTTCCACTGTATTAAATGAATTATTGAGCATTAAAGAGAATTGTTACTGCAAATACATACAGTAGCTTCCTTAATCAGCAACTGCAAAACTAGGCTTATCAACTTTTAACCTGATCATTCCAATACTAATTGCATCTGCAGCCAATAGCAACAACATGGTCATGACATTACTTACAAGAGGCAGAAATGAGTTTTTGAAAGTTGATACTACAGCTTGTTAGAAACTGAGATATTAAAAAATGCATTTTTAATTTTTTTCTTTAGTATTTAAGGAGGTAGGTTTCTGAACCAGAAAGGATTAAAGAACCCTAAACTGAAGACTACCATTTTGATTGGTCAAATATTAATCATGATGTAAATATATTCTTTCTTTGGGAACCCATGTTCCCAATCAGACATTGTTCCCAAATTGTAACTTTGTAACAAAGCACCAAATTCTCGTAAAATTTTCAGAAAACAGATTGAAGCATTTTTATTAACAATATTTCTGAAGAATAAAAATGTGTTAGAATATATACATTAATATGATAATAAATATGAACTCTCTATATAACTGTATCCTTCCCAGTGGCAAATCAATGCATAATTGTTATATTTTGCAAGAATTCCTTTTATTTTAACATACAGTATATATTTGTGCATGTTTATTTGCTTGTCTCCTCTGTATAGCTCTGTTGATAACATCACATTCTTTCACTATGAGTTAAATACTCTGGGATAATTTATATTATATTTATATTTTTGTTAGTCTTCATACTCATCAATAAATTTGGGTGTGGTCTTAGACCATTTCATGGTGATTGGTTAATTTTTTTTTACATTATTCCATCATTTATACCATCTATCAGGTTAACAAAACAAAATGTGAATTCTGATAATTACTTATTTGATTATCATTTATTATATTTATATGTTTTGCCTTTCTTCGGGGAGCTCAAGATAGCATATACAGAAGGTTTCCCTCATTTTTTTCTCAGAACTACAATCTTGTGAAGTAGGCTGGGCTGTCATGACTTACCCAAGGTCACTCAATAAACTGCAGTCAGGAAGGAGTTTGAACAAAGATCTGTTTGATCCGAATCCAACCCTTTAACCATTATACCACACTGGATTTTCTATTCATTGATATCAGAACTTTTGAAGAAAAATGCAAAGTCTGGACAATCAAGTTCCAGTAGGCACATTCCCATCTATCATAGATCATTTGGTCCAAAGCTTCAAATATACATGATTTTGTCTTTTCAACTAAGCTCTATATACTTTGGAATGGTCATGATACATTTAAAGTTAGAAGACCAGTATATAAAATTGTTGCCATGTTTCTTGTGTGTTGTTAGAACTTTCTGAAGACTATTTTCACTTAACAAATATAAGCATTTTTTGCAAACAATCCTCTATTTCTACTAACAAAGAACAAATGGCCATTTGAATATTTGCAGCACCAAATAAGATATCATTTATGTTAGTTTATTCTACATAATTTTGGGCATAATCTGACATATTCCAGTTTTGTCTTTATACCAGTTTAAAACATCTTTTTTAAAAACATTCATATGAAATGACAATTATCTAGCCTGGAAGATTCACTGTGTGTGCACACCTTTGAGTCAGTGTTGACTCCTGGCGACTGCCTGAACAGGTCCCTGAGATTTTCTTGGCAAGGTTTTCTGGAAGTGGTTTGCTATTGTCTGCTTCCTAAGGCTGAGAGTGACTGGCCCAAAGTTACCCAGCTGGCTTTGTGCCTCAGGCAGGACTGGAACTCTCCCAGTTTCTAGACTGATGCCTTAACCTGGAAATATTTGTTAATAGGAAAATCAGTGTTCATTATTTGGTTCCTAGCTTTGCGTTAAACTCATGTTTTTGCTTATAGTTAAATCTTTTTTGGATTAATTCAAGAACTATTTTTTCAGTTGAACTATGAAAAAAGCTTGTCAAATCATGTAAATAAGTTTCCTTCCCTCAATATGTGCAATTACAAAATTAATGTCAATAGTCTTCTTTTACACTAACAGAAGTGCAGAGCAAATGTTTTATGAAATTCAGATGGCATACAGCTTCTCTAGGAATTAGTTGGGAGGGAGAGAAAGAGAGAGAGAAAGGTAGAGAGATAAGAAATTTAGTATTTTTAGAAGAATATAGGCAATTTATACAGTCTGAGCCAAACTTCCATAAAGCTCAGCTTTGGATTTATTTTAAAATATCAGAGAATTCTCTTCAACTAAAAACAAGATATCATCTCAACATATCTAGGATAATGATTTAAAACATGCATGTCAAAAGTGCATCACTCTACCATCTGAAACACTTCAACTTGCTTACTGTAGAGCCTAGCTGTTATTTGACTGATAAGTGATAAAACAGCTGTACAAAAAGGCAGGAAACTGTAAAAACCAGTGAAATAAAGCCTAAACTGAACAGGAATAGCTAGGGAGCCAAACTGTGACGTTATATTCCTTCTCATCAAAAAAACTTGCAAAAATTTAATTTTTCATAGGAAGTTAAAATGTTTGGAATGACAATTTTGATAACAAGGATAATAATTCTTTATATTTACTGACTTAATATCCATTGATAAAACATTGAAATCTGGCTGTATGTGTCAATTTGAATTACACCATCACAAATAAAACTCCATCTTCCAAATCAGACAATGATTCTCCAAGGAAGCAATTAACATTATAAGATTTAGAATTATGTTTAGGGTTATACTGTAAAATTTCTGTTTGCAACTGAGTTATTTCAGAGTAATCCCTAAATAATCCTTCTGATTTCAAAGTGATTTTTGCAAATAGACAAGGTGTAGATCTCATCACATAGGACAATCTCACTTGATTTTATCTACTCATGGAAGCTAAGCAGGGTTGGACTTGGTTAGTATTTCCAGCGAAGACCATCAGGGAATCCAAAAGCCATAGGCTAGACTGGGAAAAAATATCCCAAAAGGAAGGAGATGGTCATTTCCCAAGAAAATTACATGCACTTGGACATGGTGGAAATGAAGTTAACAGGAGTCAAGATTGACTCCAGGAAGAAAACAAAAATATTATTTATCAGAAAACAGACTATATTTTTTGTTCACACAAATGATCAACCTGTATACTGACTAGAAGAATAGGCTGCAAAGAAAAAAATATGTCCAGTCAGATTTGTTATAGTAACTGTCCAATCATTTGTCATGTTAAGAAGAAGTTTGCTTTAATTAAGCAATAAGGCATGACAGGGTGTGAATTACAATCTAGTAATTCTTATTCAGAATATGGCTGGGCAAGAGGCCAAAAGCCAAGTGCCATTCAGGGCAGAAGGCAACAATTATTGCTCAGTGCTTTATATCCAGTGTTACACTATTGAAATCTTTTTAAAATTGTTTTATTTTTTAACAAAGGAAAGGGGCAAATGTATTTTTCCAGGACAGCCATATTTTTCAGCCATTCACCCACCTCCTTTCTTTGGAGGTTGTCTCATTTGGAAAGCCTTTAAAATTCATCTCAGGTCACATAGAAGAGTAAGTTGTTTTAAAAACCTGCATTTTTAAAATATCTCTTTCTAGCAGCATCAAAGGGGATGTCAATGGGGAGAGGATTGAACAGCAGGCAAAAGAATGCTCCCACTGACTTTATCTGTTACAGAGCCCTGAAGACAGTAAAACTTCAAATAGGGGCAATCATTTTGAAAAAAAGTTTTGACTTGGCATAGTTTTTCTTCCTTCTACTCAGATGAGGCTTCCAGTCGCAGAGCAGTTTTTCTTCACTTGTCATGTGTGCAAAGCACTGCCCCTTTCAAGCTGTGATAGCCAATTGATATCAATCTTTCCTTTGAGAAATTAATAGTTTGATTAGTTTCATAGACTTTAATAACTCTGCACATGTATGATAATGGGCAGAGACTAAAAGGGATCAACCTACTGCTCTTCAGAAATGGGCACTCTGACTTGTTGAAGAGTGCCTGGTTGAAAAAAAAAGCCACATGTTATGTTTGATTAAGATTATTTAGAATTTCCAGTAGACCCTTGCATTAACTGAAAGGTGGTCTCTGATTCTTCCAGTTCTAACAAATGCCTTTCCCACAGAAATAAAATTATGTACATTTTTAAAGAAAGAGTATAAGAATGTAGAATTTTACCTTATGGGTAAACCAGAATGGGTGAGTTCAAACAATATAGCTACAAAGTGATTTGTTTTTAATTGAATGAGAAACATGACTAGTATAACTTAGTCTAAATGGACATATTCAGTCATGACACAATCAGTTGTCAGTGAATGCATTCCCAAGGAATGGTAATCCAGAATTTTGTTGCCGGTGCTGCTGGGGTAAGGGGTACTTGGGATGCTGCCATCTGAACTTGAGTCAGTGGACAGAAATAGAGGGTCATCTGCCAATATAGTGGAGATAGCCATCTAGCTGGAAAAAAATATTTTTAGGAGACTGGCAGAAGTCATGGTGAGTGGAACCAAAATCTTTGACATTATACAGATCACATTGATTCTGTTATGGGTAACTGAAGCACCCAGCTGTTTTTCCTCTTTTATCACTATGTAGATTAGTTAATCAGATCTGATGAACTTCCAGCAGGAACAACAGGTCCATGGATGAGAAACAGGGAATGGAAATGGGACTCCGCCCTGGGGAAGAGGGTTAGGGTTAGTCCTTTCTACACTTAGGCGTGGGTAGGAGTGAGATCAGGGGGGAGAACCATGGAGTGAGATTTGTTAATGAAAAGCAAGATAACAGTGGAGGGAGGAAGCATATGTGAGAGATTCCTGGGGTTGCTAGTTTCAGATTGCAGCCTAGGGGGTGGGGGCTGTTGTTTTTGAAATGTTATTGTATTTGGAGTATGATACAAACACCAGCACATGGTCCCTGGGAGAGCTTTGTGTGGGTGGGGTAGGGGGAACAGGGTGGGCTGAAGTAGGAAGGAAGAACTGTAGAATATGGTAGGTGTTGGGCATGCTGTAACGTGGAAAACGGGACTTGAAATTTAAGGCCAATCCCACCTTTTATCTTTCTGAACTTGTATCTGGCCTAGGTTGCTGAATTGTTGGGGATCCTTAACCTTAAGCTGCTGTAGTTACACATTAGGCCTGTAGTAAATCCATTCTTATCCATGACTTAGTCCTGAAGACAGGGGAGACCTGCCATGATTATCAAGACTTGAGCAAGAATGGAGGGGTACCTCTACCCGAGGTGTACAGCACCTGCATGTCTGGGAAGGAGGGGTAGCAATAATCCTGGAGATTTTGATGGTACTAAAAGCATTTCAAAGAATGAAATGAAGAAAGACTATACCCTGAAATTATCATGAAAAAGATACCAAAGAGGCCTAAATTTCAACTTCCATCTTTAGAAAAGTACCTTTCAGTTTTGATTATGTGAAATTTTACTATATATCTATTCAGGAATGTGGCTGAAATATGAGATACTTCTTCCCCTATCCATGCATGTCCACTAAACAATGTCAGAAAGTGTGTTTTGGTGAATTAAATATAGTTAGCATACATACACAATTTGTTAAATTAAGATATATATTGACATATATATTGACTTGTATATAAACAAAATATTCAAGAAATTTCTCTGGGGAACATCAAAGATAACAAAAATACATCAAATTATAATGATTTGAGCTGAGGAAATTAGCAACCAAATTCAGGTAAAAAATAAATAATAAAATGCAGATTAAATGAAGCACTAAATAAGTATTAGCAGTGTAGAATAGAAAAAGAAAATGAAAGCATTTAAATTAAGTGAAGAGCTTAATTTAAGCCTGGCTGGCAGATTTAATGGTGTTTTGATCTCAGGCTTTCATTATTTTAGCTCTCCTGGGCCATCAGCTATGGGAGCTTGGTTTGTTTGGAACAGGGTACTTCCAGACAACTGATGATTTTGTCACCTATCAAATTTCTCAATTAGAATTTCATGAACCAGTTTTCTTATCTGCCAACTGCTGAGGAATGCCTCTCCCCACTTCTCCTCAGCTTTGCACTAAACATAGAACTTCTCACCCTTAGAAGTTCCTCTCAATGTCATGTGATGATTCTGCTTATACTTCTGGCAAGATGGACAAATCTTGGACTTTTGAAGAGGAATTACTGATTTATAAGAACCTTGTTTTATTGGAACCATCAAAGCAGTTATTTGGGGCCTCTCTCTTTGCTTATAGTATCTCTGGATTTTTTTAAAAAGCTGTGTGAAAATGGAGGACAAAACTATAGGAATGGTCTTTGAAGATTGCTGTTATAAAGGTTATAACACACCTTAACTGCTTTTAGTCCACTGAAACAAAGAGGCACCCTGAAATTATGGCATACCTTGTTTGACCCATAAACTTTTGTTAATAGTAATTTTATTATTACTGTTTTTAATAGTAATTTTATTAAAGACTACAATTACAGCAATACAAACCAATATAAACTAAAAAAATAAAGGAATAATCAGAAAGAGTAGAAGGTGCAAAAAAGAAAGAAAAAAGGAAAAAATAGAAACAGAAATAGAAATAGAAAAGAAAGAAAAAATAAGAATATAGTAAAGAAAAAGAAAAACAATACATAAAGGAGTGACTTCCCCCTTGATCACAAGTACAAACAATTTTAGTAACGTATCAGCTTCTGATACGTTACTAAAAGATCTCTTCTTCCCTACTTCCATCTCTTATCTATAAACAATTCCATAAAGCCTCATCATTTCAGTCATGATGTCAATAAAAGTCCATTAAGGGTTACCAGAAATAACAACATATCTATTTTAACTTTGAATAAACCAACTTTATATTCCTTCCTTTTACTTCTAACCATCTTGATCTTTAGCCCCTTCAAATAATGACCTAGTACTTGATTTCTTTTCATTTTCTCTTTGTCCCTTCTCACAAAATTCTTCAAAACTTTAACAAGCCTCTTTTGTAAATCCAAATAGGAAAATTATCCAAGTCTCTCTCTTGGTTTGTTATTTATATATTCCTTTTTAATTATTAAGACATCAGCTGGTTTCTTTTGTATGTCCATTGTAACTTCTTTTTCCATGTTGTTCTTGTAGCCTGTCATTTTTAAATCCACTTTCAAATCAGTCTCGATCTTCTCAGGTAGAACTTGTTACTCTTCCATAACATTTTTAAACATATTTTAACATCTTTTAAACGCAGTGTATCTATAGTTGCAGACACTATTAAAATTAAATTCTGGGTCCATTGTTCAAAAATATCCTTCAATATGTCCAATGTTAAAACATTTTGCTTCATTCCATAATTGTAAGTTGAGTTTGAGTGTTCTGCCTTAATTATAATCTTTAGTTCACTCTAGTTCCCTCTAGTGTCCAATTTTTTTAAGTCTTATCTTACTTTTTAATTTCTTTTTAAATCAAAACATAACCATTTTCCCACAGACCCAGGGAAACATTCAGGTTTTTAAGGATTTACAATATGCCATTAGGGTCAGGGTCAAACTAATCTTTCGGGAGCGGGGTATGATTTCCCAAAGGGCAGGCACCATGAGAAAGAAGGACCATTTCCTTGGTCCCACCAGATCGAACTGCTTAATATATGGGAACCAGAAGATGCCCACCGTATTGGATCGAATGTGTGTGGGAGAAACAATTGGAGAGATGCAGCCCCACAAATAACCTCCCCCCATGCCATCAAGGTCTTTGTAGGTGGTAACTAACACCTTGAATTGCATCCAAAAGCCTACTGAGAGCCAGTGCAGTTCATGGAGCAGTGGTGTAACACTGGCGCAGCAAGGTGTGCCTGTAACTTCCAAGTGGTTTTAAAGGGCAGTCCCATACAGAGCTCATTATAGTAATCCATGTGGGAAGTGACTAAGGCAAGAGTGACTATGAACAAGGCCTTCCAATCCAGGAAAAGGGCACAATAGGTGCAGAAGACAAATCTGTGCAAAACGGGTACCACCTGTTCCTCAAACAAGGGTGTCTGGTGCAGTGTAGCCCCATTGAGAACTAAAGATGGAAAAGCTTTAAAACCCAAAGTTATTCAGTCTTGCTCAGGTTCAGTTGAAGCCTGTCCTTCTCCATTCCACACCCACAGCCTCTGCGCACTGAGGAAGAACTTCAACAGCATTATTTGGTTGACCTGAAGTAGAGATGTATAATCAGGTATCATCACCTTGCCAAAGCAGCTTCATATAGATATTAAATAGGGATGGGGAAAGAATAGAACCCTGAGGGACCCCCCAAAAAAGGATTCTTGGGTCAGATCTCTCTCCTCTCCTATCAACACCAACTGAAACTGTCTGAAGAAAGGAGAAACACTGATTCACCTTTTCCCCTGCTCCTGAAGTGGCCCAAAAGAAAACTATGATCAAGGGTAGTGAAAACTGCTTGGAGACCAAGGAGAGAAAGGATCTCACCCCTGCCAGATATCATCCATAATTGTGATCAATGCTGTTTCAATCTCATACCTAAAATGTGACTGAAAGGAATCCATATATATATGAGGGAGGGAGGGAGGGAGGGAGGGAGGGAGAAAGAGATCAAGTTAACAATACCAGAAGCCGCCTATAGCAATAGCAATCACCCCCTCATAGCATTAGCAATCCAACAGTTTATATAGACAAGTCAGACTATGGAAAGGATGTGGTCACATCAACCAACCTGCCCTAAGGTTTAGCTAACAAGAAGGGTGTTATCAGACAGTGCAATAGAACAAGAGATCCATTTGATCATCCCCTCTGGATGGGCAAAAACAGGTAAACAGATGTTATATCTTCTTTGTAAAATCATAGATTCCAGGACCCTGAGTGGCTAAGGTAAATATGTTCAGTATATCATCCCATGAGAGTGACTGATATAGGCACATGTTTAAAGGGACTGTGTTTATATTACCTCTTGTTCATCTCTCTATACATTACAATCCTTTGAAAAACAAGCAAAAAACAAAAAAATAACACATTAATAGAGTTTGTAGTTGGAACAGGAAAACATCCCATTAAATAATGTTATAGAGTGCAATGGGCAATAAACAGCCTTTTGTATATACTTTCTTTCCAAAATAGGAATATATTTGATTTGCACTGACATCTCTCTTAGCAAGAAAAGGAAAGAATTTGGATAGGGAAACTAAAAGTAGTTACATATTAATTAAATAACTAGGCAGATTTGATTCCATCTGCCATGGAGAGTTTGGAAACCATTTCCTGATGCCATTCACACTGTGGAAATCTAAGACTTCAGTGATGAAATCAAAGAGTCAATAATAAAGTTGGATGTTATGAATTATTTCCCAAGATTTCTATCACTTACTTTATGTGATATGTGAAACCAGCCATGCAGCAAAAAATGGATGTTTGTTCATTTGTTTTATGGGTAATGTCATGCATATAAAGGGGATTCTTTTTTTCCTGATCGTATATCAGCGCCATCACAGCTTCTCTGTCATGTTCACCGTTTCAATGTGCTTGGTACATCGTAACGGTTCGCATGTCATTTGCCTGATACGGGTATGCTCTCGGGAGGGGGGAAGATTCCTCATCAGGGAGTTGTTATCTGTTGCCCGCTGGATTGGAATGTGTTTGGGTTATCTCATGTGTTCAAGGTTGCTTTCCCAGGATGTGTGGAAAACGGTTACCAGCACCTGGGAGGGGGGTGGTTGCACGGCTGGTAGGGGGGAGGGATCACGTTTGGAGCCGAGGTTTTTAGTTGGTATTTGGCGCGCTTTTAGTCATTCTCAGCTTTCTCTGTATCTGCCATAATTTCTCTAATAAATCAGATTTCATTTAAGTAACCCCTTGTGAGTCTGAGTACTTGGGAAAGGCAAACATTACATTCTCCAGGTCTCCCGAGCTTCCTTGTATCTTAAATACAAGGAGTCCCCTGATGGGAAGAGATGGGCAGGGACAAATTGGATGGATGGATGGATGGATGGATGGATGGATGGATGGATGGATGGATAGATAGATAGATAAAATAAGCCAGGTATTTTGGATATAAATTATTTCCTGTAATAGTAGCATGCTTTTGGAATAAGCCCTGCTTCACAAGAGTAAATGACAAGGTCTGAAGCAGTATATGATACTTATTTCACTATAATTCAAGAAATGCCATTCAACATAGTAAGTAGTGCACATATAGATTTTATATCTATCATTACCACTCTGTTCACAGTCTACTCTCTTGTACCCTCATTAGTAAAATCTGAATTATAAAGTACTTAACTTCCTGCTTTCTCTCTCTCTCTCTCTTTCTCTCTTCTCTCTCTCTCTGTCCAAACACACACACATGCATATGCAAACATACACTCACATACTTACATGCACACAAAAATAAATCAAATTCAGAGAAGTGCATTTAAAATTCTAAGAATGGAATGACATTTACATACGGATCCATTATTCCTTTTTCAAGTTCCTTTGTACACAGCACAAGCCAAATGTCAGCATGGGACCAAAGTACTTTTCAACCCTCTTCTCACTTGATATTACTCTATTAAAAAACAATGGCTGCTAGTCATGATAGCTGCATTATTATCTCTGCTGTCAAAGGCAGTATGCCTCTATATTGTCAGTTGCCTCTGCATGCCAGTTTGGAAAGGATGTATACATGCATTTATATCCTCCTTGCAGGCTCCTGATCAGCATCTAGTTGGCCACTGTGGGAATAATGTGCTGAATGATAACCCTTTGATCTGATCCAACAGGGCTCTTCTTATGTTCTTAGGGATGCTTGAAGAATTTGACCTTGTGAATTCCAATACAACTGACTTGATCTATAGCTCCTGGATTAATGTGCAGATCAGAATGCACTTATCACATCGTTTGCATTTCATTAATGTTCAGGCACAGTTTTAAGTTCAAAGGTCTATAGGATCTGCGTATTTTGGTGTCAGGTTTAGAAATGGGTATTCTAGGAAGGAATGCATTAAGAAACATATTTAATTATGGAGTTTAATACATTTTAATTTAATTTATTTTAATCATATTTTAGAGCAGAAGTGAGGATAACTGATTTATCAATGAATGTATATGAAAGTGATATACAACCAAGTGAATTGACCTGACAAACCTTTAAGAAAATGTTACATCCAAAGCTGATGATGAAAATATATAGGCATTATATGAAATCATTACTCATGAGTATTACATACATACATACATACATATATGATAACTGCTGATATTCTAGCACTATTGGTTAAAACAATATTAGAACCTCTTTTCCTGTAATATATTGCACTGCTTTTTCACATATAGTTTCTTATGCCTTCTGTTTTGAATACCCCTGACTGCTTCTTGGTGGTACAATTTGTGTCTAAAATTAGATATGTGGAAGTGGCACCATCTGTCACAGTTACAGTAAAAATCTAAAACAAAAGTCTTTTGAAATGTTTCATCCCAGGGTGAAAACAGAATATACTGTCTTTGTGTTCAGCATAATCACTATGTTTTCTAACCTTGCAAGAAAACTGCTTTGTAGTAGAAATGCTACTCTGGCGCTATGCTCATAACTCATTTTGCCACCCTTTCTGCTAACATGGCAGAGCTGGGGGTAAGCTACAATAGTGTAAAATATATTTTTCTGTATTTTCTGAGTCTTGGTTAAAGAATTTGTATTTAAGTATAATAGAAGTTTATAGTCTTTAATGGTACTTGTTCTGTCTGCTTAACTAATAATACATAATGTGGATCACTGAGAGATATTTGACCAATCTGATTTCATTGAATTTTAGCCCTGGTGTCTGAATACTGGAGTCTGAAATCCTCTTCTTAAATTCTGTTAAGGTTTTATCACAGCCTAAGATAAGTAAGTCTAGTGTTGATACCAGACACTACACTTGATCTTAGCCAAAAGGCCAAGAAGATATACCACAACATAAGAGATCTTGAGCAATTTATCTTCACAGAGTGAATTCAAATCTATCATTTAGGGTAAGATGAACCAAAGAGCTCCCCTAAAGGATTTGTTTTGCCCAACACCTTATGTGGGATAATCTTGCATGAGCTTCCAAAGAGATGCAGCTTAATTCTAATTTTATTAGGGCATCTGAAATTGAATGAGGGATGCATGCTATTGTTTTTAGAAATTTATCCAAAGTTGAGATCTTCTTGTAGATGCACAACTGAGTTCCATATAGCAGTATATCCAGAATATTGGCCTTGAATAACTTAATGACAGCTGGGACAAAATTATTCTTAAGAATGATTTTATTGCACCATGCAGGCCTGACCCTCTCAATGATTGTCATCATCCATCCCTGCAATAAGTCTTATATACTGGAATATTGCAGAATAGTGTGCCAAACAATCTAGCCCGCGTTTTATAGAGTATCTAAATCAATTCACAATAATATTTTGGCAATAATCTTGGGATGCTGAGCCATTAGAGGCTTTACCTCCTATTCTTTGTCAGCCAGCCAGAATCTAAAGGGTGACCCCCCTCTAGGGGTAATCATTATCTTATTATTGTATGTTCAAATGTTGGCTGTATCTCTCTGAGCAATGTTGGTGTTAGCCCCAGTTTTCCCTGCCATAAAATATTTGTTTTGTATACCTAAAGAACGGCCAAACACCATTACCCTTCCAATATATAAAAAAGGAGACAAATGCAACCCCTCCTCCCAATTATCTCCTAATCAGGCTTCTCTCAGTAATTAACAAATTATATTCCAGATTTTATCTCATAAGCTTTTTATATTGGTTTCACTCTGGGAATATTATAGTTCCTAAGCAACTGGTTTTGGATCCAAACACTATGAGAAACCAGTATATAATTCTGCACCACCTAGCATAGAAATATAATATCCTAAATGGAGTTCTCTATGTTGCCTTCAAAGATATAAAAGTGGCTTTTGACACCATTCCCCACAATAAACTCTAAAGAAAATTAGCAGCTTCAAAAATTGATTGGCATCTCCTCAAACTGATCATTCAATTACATCAAGGCACTATTATGCCATAGAATTTATTTTTATTATTTGACTTCTTCACTAGTTGCCTAACCTAATACTGTTCACCATGAGTTACTGGATAGAAAATGAATAGAAAAATAGGGGAGCATTCCAGCTTATGCCTTCAAAGCCAAATATGTCAAAAGCTAAAGAGAATGCTAACAAATGTGATTCAGGGGAGCAAGTGCAATACTAATATTAATAATTTTCAAAATTCCCAGTACTTTCTTAATTGATGGTTTCTCTTATATAAATCCCTCATCAGTCTGCCTTGATAAAAGGATAGATTCTTCAATGCAGTTATATACTTGCATAAACAAACTCAGATATGAATTTATCCATTGCTGTAGTTGCTCTTTTAACACATTGTTGCTCATGATCAAATGGAGCAATGCAATTGTGTGAGATGGCACAAAGTATACTTGTGTCTTTTAGTATTTTCCAGACTCTAGATATTTTCAGAACATGGCAAGGAAATGTTAGAATAAGCCCAAGATGTTCCAGTATGGGAGTAGTTAGTTTGGGTCTTCAGTGAGCTGAGTGATAATATCAAGATACATATGACCTAGTGCTCTAGAGGCAAAATGTCTTCAATTCTCTGAACCAGATGAATCCATAAGCATACAGAATTTCCTTTTCCATGCTTTAATTAAAATAATAATAATAAAGCAGCCATTTTAGTCAGAAATAGAAGTGATTTTATGTGGTCTTGAGTATACATCTCTCTGTAACACTATTTTGTTATCCTGATCCTAGCAACTCAAAAACTTCACCTTTACTGATCTGTATATCTTCATTTAAAAACAAACAAACATAGGTTTTACATGTTGTTTCAGATATTTAAACGTCTGTTTTTAAAAAATGGAAGGAATGTCATAGTCATAGAAATCACTTGCATAAGCAAGCCTGAATCTAGAAGTAACTTTCTTCAGCATCATACATGGTGCTACAAATTGGAGTATGGCTTTCAAAGGAAGATTCCTTTCCTGAAGGGAGCAACATAGTACCAGTATAACAGAAGAGCTTCATCTTTGATTGTTCCATGTTAAAGTTCCTGTAGAATTCCACACTGTCATACCATGAACACATCAGAAAAGAAGCTATGTATGCTTGTTTCTTGGTTTCCTCAAACATCATTTCATTAATACTACTAAACAATTTTCAATTAAAATGTCACTGAAAATAAAAAGAATGGTAATAAAACTTCCACTAAAAGCAGAGTGCAATATTTGAGTAGAAACACTTTGCCTTTACAAAGAGGAATATCCTATTTTTGGAAAAATTCACTTACTGTTTTTCAGTACAGTCATCCTGTTTACATAAGATAGGATATTGGTAGAGAATGACTTTCAAAGATGAAATGAAAAAAATATGTACTCTATTCATATTATTCCCACTAAAAGTTAATACACTTTTTTTCTGTAGAGTTCTGAGAACAAAACTGAATCCTATAGTGCTCAGGAGGGATCTAGCTCTCTAGGGAAGCTTTTTAGGGAGCACAGAGAGCTTCATGAAGAAGGAACTGGAAGCAAAATAACTTTCCTTCTGCAAGCTTCTTTAATTTATCTTAAGATACAGGCTGTAGCCCACTGCTCCCTTACTTGGAGACCATAGAAATCATTGTTGGGTGATGATTCCTTGCCTTTGTAGGAGCTGGCTTGTGGTGTAGTGCAATGCCATCTGTCACTAGTACTGTTTAACTTCTACTTGAAGTCTCTCAGGGTGATTGTCTGGAGGTTTGCAATGCAATGTCATCAGTATGCTGATGACTCCCAGCTCTGTTTTTTTGTTTACATTGGGTTCTGGTACAGGTCCAAGATTAGTGTCTGGGGGCTGCAACAGATTGGATGTAACCTAGCAAACAAGTAGAGTCCATGAATGGAAATTCTGGGCTCAACCACACAGCAACTATGGTCATATTGCATTTGCAGATGGCAAATGGTTAGCACTTAACTGAGAGTGACGAGGAACCTGATTCTATTCTCTGATTCCCATATTTCCCACATGTTCTCATAAGGATTTGAATATTGTTGGCACTTTTGTAAATAAATGTTGTGGGATTTAATGTGGAGAAAATGATCCAGTCAGAAACACATATTAAAATATTGCCAATCACAAACAGATTTCAAATTTAGAATTGTTTCCCTTTCTTCATGATCCCTTCAACTGTGTATCTAAACATTGGTCAGACAGCCCAGGCTTCATCACTGTACCATAGCATTTCTGGGTTGTAAAACAAGGACACTGTATGGATTAGAATTATATACTGTATCCTTCAAAATGGCCTAAACAGCCAACAGGAGTAATGGGAATGATTAAACCCTGTCACTTGGAGTTAGATCTGGTTCATTCTTCTATATGACAGGCTGTGACAGCCAAGCACCATTGGAGCAAATCAAATGACTATGACAGTTTGCTGTAAGCAAAGGTACTGTCAGAACTCTTATTATGAGCAAAATGCTAGGTTTATCAGCCCAGGAAGTTTTCGACTAGACAATGCAAGATTTATTTTCATAAACTTCTCCACAAATAGCATGGGCAGTGACTGTGTAGCAGGATTGTGATCTATTACAGTTGATATTTGAGCTAGTGAGTTGCCGCATAACTAGTATGTGACATGTACACATAAATGTCCTAAGCTGTGTTTGCCACATGCTCCTTCTTTCAAAGAAAGCTGTCTTAAGTTATTGCCACTCAGTTATAATTCAAATATAACTTATCATTACTTTGTAATTGCTATGTCTACTTGTTATTTGGAATGATTACAGGCAGGTTGTCAGAAAGTAACAATGTCCCTGTCCCAGGTTTGTCATATTGCTACAAGACTGGCTGTATAACATCTAGTTACTGAACAGAGGGTATTAGCGTCATGAGTGCTTCAAATGCATCATTCTAATTTAGCAGAAGGGAGATTAGAATGACCTGAAAGTGAAAGCCTGTCTAAGGAAGACAGCATTTTTAGTTATCTGTCTTGTCAGTTTAGACGGTATACAGAACCATGAACATTTCGTCCCATACTATTAGCCAGCAGCAGAGAGTTATTTATGATTTAACAAGATACTTCCTTCAGAACTCCATCTGGACAATGTCTACCATACATGAAACTGAAGGATATCATGTTTTATCAAAAGTATGTTTTAACTTCACAAAGGCAATTTCCTGATGAGATTATTCTGTTTTGATTTGGTTTACTTGCTTGGTTCATTTATGCCTTGATCAACATGTCACTCTTATTTGCATATTTTAATACCTAAAAGTAAAATGTAAGTTTAGTTTACTTAAACATATACAGTATAAGAACATGTACCTCAGTTTAAGTACATTCTAGTCTGTTTGGAGGCCTTGCGAGAGCACATTAAATAATTCTCCCTCCCCATCCCACTTAAGCACCAAGATGTCCTTGGTTGATCCTGAAAAAGGTAGCTTGTTTAGGGTTAGGGTTGCAGGGGAGACTACCAGGAAATTCTAGGGATGTGGAAGAGAAGGGCAAACCTCTTCTTATTGATGGGGAAAACCACATGGATGTTCCACCTAGTCACCAAGAGTCAATTTCAGCTGGAGAAAATCTTTATCTTCCCCTCACCTCCCTGCTCCCTAAATGTATTCAGTGTTGTAGTGTACAAGCTATTCTTCTCCAGCTAGCAAAATATATGTTCTCTTCTATAAAAATAAAATAAATAAAATAAAATAAAATAACCCAAGCTTGTTAAACAGACTCTGATAAATTGATGCATAGTTAACTAAACTAGGCTACAAAATTGCAGGCAGTTTTAAATAATGCATGAAAATATGTGGGCATTTTTAATATTGTCTCTTATTTATTCACAGTACAAAAAGCCTCATATAATCCAATTTTTGCAGTAATGAATAAAAAAAATATTTTAGAGCTACTAAATTAGGTTGTGCTGGAAGAAGCCACAGTTTTTACTTCTTTCTTTTACAACTTCCACTGTTTTCTCTGATCTATGATTTGCAAGCTGCTATTATTATTTGTGTTCTGCAATTACCAAAAATGACATCTCCCCTTCCTCAGCCTCAAGCTACAACTCTGAAATGAATAAATGCTGTTTATTGTGACAGTCTGTGTTTTGCCTGTGGAAAAATGACAGACTGTACTACTGACAGCCAATTGCTGATTTTTTTACTGGTTTCTAGCCTGGATATCAGAAAATATTCAAAACTGTGACAAAAGATAACATGAAATAAAATAGTGAGCAAGAATCTCCATGATTTATTTTTCAGCTGTTTTCTACATTGCTTTAGTGCGTTAGGTTAGTACTTTTAATACAGCTTTTTAGAAAGTTAAGGTTGAGTTGAAACAGCATTTTTACCTAACATTATACTCTGAATAAACATGTAAGTATATAAAACTGCTAATGAGAATTATTGGTTCAATTTGTGAATTGAACTATTAGTTATTAGTTCCATTTGAGACTTCTAGAACAATTTCTATGAAACCAGTTCTGGAATGTTTCAGTTTTATCACTATGAGACACTATATCTTGAACTACTGAAATTCTATATAAATGCCTGAGAGTCTGTGTTTTGCCTGTGGAAAAATGACAAACTGTACTACTGACAGCCACTTGCTGTTTTTTGCTGATTTATTGGAGTGAATTAAATTTTACAAAAAAACAACACTATTTTGATTAATCAAATTACAATGTAAGCTTGTGTGTATTTACTCAGAATCAGTTCTATTGCATTTCCAATACATTCAGTGGAACATTTTCCAAGGAAAGTGTGAATAGAATGCTAGCTATATTGTCTAATTTTGCTTGCAAAGCAGGCTAGGCAAATTTATACTTTTTAAATATTATTGATACTATAATTCAGAAAAAAGCTGTTTTCATAGATTTCACTACCTTTCTAATTTTCATGCATCTTCTTTCTCTTCTTGTGTATTTTACACATCAATAAGTATAAAAGCCACAGCCTATATACTAAAGCCACAGGTTCAAAGGCATGATATTAGAAAGTCAGTGTTTCGTCCTTTTTCAGCTTCCTGAATGTTTGTGTTTATAAGGGAAGGGAAGGGAAGGGAAATGGATGCTGTTATCTAAGTATGTCCATTAAAAGCAAAAACAGATATTTCTGTTTCTGTTTCTCCATTTGGGGTGAATCTATCATTCAGATACAGTATTTGGGGGAAGAAACATTTTCTCATCACACCACCCCAGTCCCCTGCCTAATCACATTTCTCCACATCTCCTTAAATCCTTGCCATGTTATTTTCAGCCTAACACAACTTGTTCATTCAGACCCTCTTTTAGTCACCTATTGTCAGCTTTGCGAAGTAATCCAGACAAAAGCTTTCATTCCTTCTGAGGACTTACGTAGCTGCCTTTTGTCTGAACATTGTCTAGTCTGCGACTCTTCCTCTGTCTCCCAAGGTCATTCCCACATACCATTACATATAACAACCTAGTATCCAGTTTTTATTGGTTTGGTTTTCTTTGGTTTTCTTTGGCAGAGGTAATAAAGGTTGTTGTTTGTTATGGATAGTGTGTTTGTCTGTGTTTCTGTGTATGTATTTCAGTACCCACAAATGGGAAATTCCAAAGGGGAAGGTACTGCGGATGTACCAGAGACTTCCCCATTTTCTCTTTAATATTTCAGGCATATTACTTTTGGACCTGAAGATTTTATATACCATCTTGGCTTGATAAAACTTTCTGGCTCCATGATTGTGTCTAATTCCCCTTTAAAGCTGTCTAAGGTAATAGCCATCAATACATCTTGTGGCAGCAAATTCCATAAATTAATGATATGCTGGGTGCAGCAATAATTTCTTTTTCCTATTCTGACCTCATCAATTTAGCTGGATGCCTCTGCATTCTAACTGCATTAGATGTGTTTTGAAAAGTGTACTTCAGCTTTAGCTTCAGCTTTTATTTCAAAGGAAAAACAATCTTAGAATCCCAATCTAAGCTGTGTGTGGATCAGAACCGCAGAACACGTTTTCTCATGGAATACCAACAGAAACTCTGATCCAGATTGGAAGTACTATTTGGATTAAAGACTTGCTGATTTTCTTCCAAGAATAAATAGTCAATATAAAATAAAATGCAATTTGCCTCCTATGCCCTGCCGTTCTCATATATGGCAGCAATATGGAGATGTGAAGTTTTGTGGCTATTATCCTGCTTCTTCTGCTTGAATAATGATTTGATAAACATGATAGGCTGTATAGTTGGTCTTCTAGAGATTTAGTAGGCATTTGCTGCCTGTTTTAGATATTTATGCCTACACACGCTGATTGTTTTATATATGACAGAATATAATGCCAGTCACTGGGTAGTTTGCAAAGTCTTAATTATCATGGAGTTTCCTAACAATTTAAAAGTGTCTATCCTGCATTCTCTATGTATTCTTCTTGAAAGTGGAAGTAATGGAGAAGCAAGTATAAGGAATGGTCTTAGATATACTTTAAAACAGTCAACAGTAGAATAAATAGTAACCAATATAAAATGTACTTTAAATGGTCAACATATTGGTTACCTGAGGGACCATTTGTTGCTCCAGGTAGAATCTGCCTGTATTACAAGACTGAGTCAACAAGTGATATGCTCTAAAGATCCAGGTGAGTCCTGCCCTGATGGCATTCTGAAGGGCCTTAAAGACCTGGCTCTTCTCCCAGGCTCTGGGCTAGGATGCTTGGAGCCCTTTGTGTGTGTATGATATGCTTGTCTTTTTTACCAGTTCTGCCATCTGTTTTTATTACATGTATGTATGTATGAATGTATATAATTTTTATCCAATGAGTTGCCCATAGTTGATTGGAGTTGGGCAGCCCCTAAAGTGAATCAAATTAAATAAATAAATAGATCATTTGCTGATCTAACAGAAAGGTGCCATTCATTGTGAAAAGCTTCTGTCATCAGTAACAGTGCCTCAAGAAACTCACTATCTATTCAAGGACCCTTGATTTTGAAACAGAAATACAAAATCTAAGGCCTAAACCTGGCTCTAAAAATATCTAGTGTGAATTCATAATTTGCACAATAAACTCAAGAGCCAACTTCCTGAAAGTGCTAATGATTGTATGATGTAATTTTAATGTGAGAATATGGCTGTTTGCCTTACATTTCATCAGCACCAACTGACAAAAGAGAGAAACCCCTCATCGTAGCACTCAGTTCTAAAATGTGCAGGAATTTATAGTTCAGATCTAAATATTCTTAATGAGACAGTGAGTGGGGACTGTTCTGCAGAAGTGACACAATGATCAGGAGTTAGTGTGTTTACAATTGGCTATGTAACAATGTGTTATAACTTGCTACATTTCTTAGATACTTTCAAGATTCATTGCTGCCTGCCTGAATCACTTCCTATTAGTTTTAAATCTTAATTTTAGGCTTTGCAGTTATTTGTAAAGAATCTGTACCATCTAAGTTTAAATGCAGGTACAGTCCCTCTAGCATGGGAAGGATAAGAAGAGACAGAGCCTTTCCTATCTTCCACCTAAGCATGGGTCAAACATGTACCTGGCTATGCATTACTACCTCAATAAACTCTGTTGTAAAAAGTAAAAGTTTTAGGATAATTATTTGATTTCCAAATAGCTGTGCCATGCTTATATATAGGCATTCCGTAAATGTTCCTATTGCTTGACTTAGAATGTGTTGTAGCAAACATCAGGAATTTTGAAGTTCCCTCATGTATTAATGCATTCCCACCCTCTCTTCCTGTTCCCCCTCCCCAATTTAAGCTATTCCCAAGGCAGAAGGGGGATGGCCCCACTGTGCAAGTGAACTATTGCTCAGATAATTTTAATTAATAGTTAAATCAAGATTTTGAACATGTATAGCTTGTTGTTCCTGGTATCAGATTTATTTACTATCTAAAGAAAGAACATTCAGATCAAATGCAATTTGAAAATGTTTGCGATTTCAGCAGCTTTGTTTTTCCCTATTTAAAAAAAATAACTATAATTGTGGAAGTAGTTAACAAGCATCTTGCTATTTGCAAATACTGGGCTGTTGACCCTCACTTTAATTTAAAACTCATCAGTGTTCAGCCAGATATAAATATGGCAAAAAGTCAATTTTTCACAAAGAGTAGAATAGACACATAAATCCATTTCTGTGCATGAAAAGAAACATTTGTGTTTGGGAACACAATGTTCCCAAACATGTTCAGCTCAGCTGGCCCAAGAAGTATAGAATAAATTATTTGAATGCTTTAAAAAAACAGTTTAAAATGAAACAATGTTGAGTTTAGGTCTTAACAAAGTGTTCAGGGGTAAAATCTGGCTAAAGATGGCACATTTCTCTACTCTCCTAAATTTGATCTTTAGGGAATTAATGGTATCATAGTCTATTTACATCTGTATTTCAGGAATTTAAGAAGTTTTCTATTTTAGCTAGTACTATGCTATTTTATCTTGAGAAAACCAAAGCAGGTAGGTTGATGGAATCCTTATTTGACAGTCTCCTTCTGGTTTGAAATATGCCCTGCCAACTATTCTTTATCACCTGCAGTATGGAGCTGTAATAGTACTTGGTATTTCATCTTTATTCCATCTGTGTCTGTCACTGGTCCCCTATAGTTCTTCACATTCACAGATTCTTGGTGAGGTCTTTAAAGTTTAGCCAATCACAAAGACCAGAAGAAAATCTGATTGATGATGTGATCTTCCTTTGACTGCCAAAGGAACAGGTTTTGTGGCAGCAGTCACTTGGGAAACAGATTCAGGCCACATGGTGTGCCAAAATACATGCTATATAAAAGTACACTCAATAATCATTCTGTTTGCAGATATTACGATGACAGAGGTCAATAACTAAATAGTCAGGATGACAGAGCTTAGTACCCTGAGCAACAGGGGGAGATTGGGAGGCAGAGGTTCAACACTCCAGCTGTTTAGCACAAATTCTCACTTTTTTCCTATCAAGAAGCAACTGGATGGGATTGCTATATAATCAAACTCTACCTGAGAAATGTCCTTATTTTGTGGAATATAATAGTTCTGTTATGTAAAAAAGAATTTAATCAGAAAGATAACTTAAGGTGAAAATATGCCATGAATATTTTTTTTTTTGCATTTAGGTACTATAAAGCACTTCCTTGGATGATTATTAGAGACATGGCTTGGGAGGAGCCATGATAACAGAACAGATATACTTTATATGCAGAAAGGAAAGTATCAGATCTCTGATAGAAAAATCTCTGATAGAAACTAAATGCATACTTGACTGCTAGAGATCAATGGCCTTGACTATATAAGGAAAGTATCATGTAGGCTAGCCTTAATTACTTTACAAATGTTCCACATTCTTTTAAAATGTACTCATACCCATGACAGAGAGTTATCCTCATGCTAAAATAGGAGAGTTATTACTGGACCATAGAGCAAAATGTTATGTTATGTTCCTGAGCAAAATAAATGATTGAATATATAATAGTTGTTTTCTTGTTGATTTGCTGCTTACTAAATAAAATGTGAAATTCTCTTTTTCTATCTAAATTAAGGAGATAATGGAAGGAGTTAAATTAATTTTCCATCTATCACAAAAAACTTGTGTTAAAGAATTATTTACTTATGAATATTAATGTTGTATAGCAGTGAGAGCCAGTTTGGTCTGGTGGTTAAGGCTCCAGGCTAGAAATCAGGAGACTGTGAGTTCTAGTCTCCGGTTAGGCATGAAAGCTGGCTGGGTGACCTTGGGCCAGTCCCTCTCTCTCAGCCCATGACATCAGGCTCAGGCAAGAAGCCAGTCAGTCAATTCCTGCCGCAACCAACGGAAAAGCATTCAGTTGATCTGAAAAAGCAGACCCTGTGAGAAAAGCAGACCCTGTGAGAAAAACACTAGGAAGAATAAAAAATATTAATATTTTATAGCAAATGAGATAACAGCCCTATAAAGCTAATTAACTGGAATAGAAAATAAATTATTTGATGAAGTGAGAAAGAAAACAGACAAATTGTTGATAAAAATGGGGAAGGAAGAATGATATTGGGAACATGAAGTGCTAAAAGGGGAGGAGAACTCAAAGTATTTCAAAGTCTTTATGGAATTAAGGAGGATTCAAATGAGTGAGGTGGAAGGGTTGCTAAAGGTAATAAGTCAGACATGAGAATAAACAGAAATAATGAACATGAAATTGATTATGCTTCTAACAGTTAAAGTTAGATGGCTGTAGATTGTTGTAATTCAGCATTCAGAAACAATGAATACATTAGGGCTATGCAGGTAGGTCACAATTAATGTGAGTTCAAATAGTGCGATGTTCAATTTAGTGCAAATTATAAATTGATACAAGGTTGTATTTCATGCAAGCCAAAATTCAGTTAATGCAGTTGAGCCTTGTGCATGCACAGTTGCCATCGGGGTTTTAGATGTTAATCATCTTGTGTGTAAAATAGAGAAAAGGAATATTCCATTTGAGGAAAACTCAAAAAAGAAGAGGATCATTTTGAACAACTACATCAGAATACAGGAGATAGCAGGTATGCTTTGGAAATGGGTTTATTCTCCAGCTTGTCCTATATGTTCACTTGATTTATTTATTTTAAATATTTATGAGATCTATCTAGAAGATCTCATGGCAGGTTATAATCCATTAGAAAGCAACAGAAAACACTAAAACCATGTAAAAAATAACTGAAGCGTTGTCTACGTAACAATCTTGCCACCACTTCCTACACTGCACGACAAAGATCTTTTTGTCAGTGTAAACTTATCTTTAGGAATGATATTTAGATTTTTTTTGTTTTTTTTTATATTCCTTTCTATAACTACTCTGTGACTTTGTTAAAAATACTGTAAATTTAAGTTGTAAGTATATTCTTTTAATCCTTTACTGTTATATTTAATGATTTATGTTTAAAATTTTTCATTGTCTATTTCCATCAAGGTGGAAACAATTACCTTATTTTCTATAGTAATATCACTTCAAATTGATTAATGTGACCATTTCGTGGGATTGATTATCAGCACTAATCAAGATCTACCTGTATTGTGCTAATGGTATCTCTTTTACATTGAGCAGGAAGATGTGAAGACAGATTGTAACTGTGTTTGACTGAATGTTAGTTTACTAGGATGAACTCTTGATCACCAGCAGGACTGTTACTATGTACATCTGAATATAGATTCCCTTCAGATTTCCCATTCAGCATGGAGTAGGCAGTGTAAGAGTTCTTCATGAATACAATTTATGAATGGCTGAATAAAACTCTTCTCAATATATTGGCTAGCACATAGTAAATCCAAAGTACTAATTCACTCACATAGAAATTCCTTTGCCTTAATCGTGAGAGCAAAAAGTCTCTCCCATATATCAGAAGCAGGGTTGATCTTAGATAAAGCTGTAAAATAGGCTGAGCAACTTGTTACCCACCAAGGATGAAGTGCTGTGTGTTAAAACCATCTACCGTCTGTTCCCCTTTTCAAAGCCAGTATACAACCAACCACTGGTAAATATATTGCTTGTGCATTTCACTTAATTTTGGGGGGTCAAAAATGGTCTGCAGCAGAATTTGCTATCTTAGGTCATGTCTGTATTCCTTTTCCTTCCATAGAATATAATATTACTTGTATAATATAACAGATAGTTTATTCCAAAAGGATTCAAAATCCACATTTGTATAAGATTCATCTAGAGTTTTCTCTGAGTCAAATAACCCAGTAATTCGATATTTCATAAATGGAACTTTTTCTGCATTACTACACTAGTAGCACCATTCCAGGTGTGCTCATATTGATAGGTGATTACTGTGCAAAAGGATGATGCACTCACTATCTAAGGATAATGAGCATCATATGAAGAAAAGAAAGCTGGAAGTAAATAACTTAAATGTTTTATGTCTTTATTTACATAAACAGCAATCATGCTAATAAAGAATATTGTTTACTAATGGCAGTTAATAACAGAGGTCATCTCATCTTAATTATTCAAATATTGAGTTACATAGGATCATATGCATATACCAGGTACAAGCATAATAAATAAAAAAAGCTTTATGTTCCCTTTCAGAGAAATAGATACAGATATCTATATAGATATAGATATATAGGATAATGGTGCATGTTTGGGAGTTTTTATCAGAAGAGAAAAAAAATTGGAGACATCAGAGGGATGCATAATATGAGAAAATGGATAGAGGTAGCACTTTATTTTTTTATAGTAATTTTATTAAATATTATAATTACAACACAACTAACACAAACTAAAAATACTAGAAGAAGAAGAAGAAAGAGAAGGTGCAGAAAATAAAAAAGGAAAAAAAGGAAAAAGAAAGAGAAAGGGCAAAGAAAGAAAAAATAAGAACATAGTAAAGAAAAAGAAAAGAAATATATAAAGAAGTGACTTCCCACCTTCATCACAGGTATAAACAACTTTGGTAACTTATCACCTTCTCTTAAAATATAACAAATGATGTCTTCTTACCATATCCCATCTCTTATCTATAAATGAATCCATAAACCATTGTCATTTCAGTCTTGATGTCAGCAAAAATGCATTAAGGGTTACCAGAGATAACAACATACCTATTTGAACTTTGAGTAAACCAACTTTATATTCCTTCCTTTTACTTCTAACAATCTTGATCTTTAGTCCCTTCAAATCATGTCCGAGAATTGATTTCTTTTCATTTTTTCTTTGTCCCTTCTCACAAAATTCTTCAAAACTTTAACAAGCCTCTTTTTGTAAATCCAAATAGGAAAATTATCCAAGTAACTCTCTTCGTTTGTTATTTGTATATCCCTTTTAATTATTAACACATCAGCCAATCTCTTTTGTATGTCCATTGTAACTTCTTTTTCCATGTCATTCTTGTACCCTGTCATTTTTAAATCCACTTTCTAATCAGTCTCGATCATCTCAGGTAGAACCTCTTCCATAACATCTTCTAAACACAGTGTATCTATAGAGGCAGGCACTCTTAAAATTAACTTCTGGGTCCATTGTTCAAAAATATCCTTCAATATGTCCAATGTTAAAACATTTTGCTTCATTCTGTAATTGTAAGTTGAGTTTGAGTGTTCTTCTCCTTTAATTATAATCTTTAGTTCCCTCTAGTGTCCAGTTTTTAAAGTCTTATTAGTTTTTTTTTTAATCAAAACAAAACTGTTTTTCACACAGGAAGGATTCTTTATAATTAATTCCAAAATCTTATTTCAAATTTATGTGGGCCCTTAGCCCATTTGTAACTTTCTAAAATCAAGGTTTTAATCACCATTTTGCTGTATTCCAAAAATATTTTTTTTTACATTCTCAAACTTGTAGTTAGAACTTCTTTCTTCTGATAAGGATTGAAGGAAACTCACTGGTGCTGTGAAACTTGTCAACCCAAAGATTCCTAATAGTGGAAAAGCCATTAACGAGCAATTTCCAAAAGTGATTAGAAAAGGTAGTATGCGAACTTGGTGTCCTTTCAAAGGTGCCAACTGCGGTTTGAGCGAGATGGCTATTCCCTCATCTCCCATAGCTCTAAACTGCTATCTTGCAGTCTCCTCACAAGGACCAGCTATCTGGAGCATTTGTGGGTGATCTCAAGTCCTCTTATTGTCTGGAGAGGAATAATCAGTCTACTTGCTGGCTCTTCATTGTGTCGTAGTCCTCAGGTCCACTTTTCGCAGAGCCGTCTTGAGTCTGTCATTTCTTCCCCAGAAGCCGATGGAGGTAACACTTTAGTAGTGCTCATATACAGTAAAAGTTAAATGATGAAAACTTTAAGAGCTATATAAGGAATGACTTTTCAAAGAATACATAAATCAGATATAGTGATCACTACCAACTTTGATTACTTTAAAAGATGATGATGATGATGATGATGATGATGATCTACCCCTCCTGTCACAGCACCTTGGCTAACCGCAAAAAAGGTTAAGCAGTTTCAGACCTTGTTAGAAGTTAAATGGAAACCACTAGGAAATCCCAGAGTTGAGCTAACTAAACTGGAAAATATGTTTTTAAAAAAATCCCAGGAGAAGGCAGTGGTAAGACATGTCCATATTCTGGAAGGAAAAGAACATGGCCAACTGTATTAAAAAGCCAGAAGTCAAGCTCAAATTCAGCTTTTTAGCTCTTGAAAGGACTCAGGATAGAAAAAAATGTACCTTCACTGTACAAAAATTAGCACATTCAATATAAAACTTGACAGACTCTAACACAATAATTCAAACACTATAGCCTTAGAGACATATTACATACCAAATACCAGGTGGGCTTACATGTTTTAGTCATTGCATGAAACTTCATAACATGTTGAGAATCATACTTACTGCAATAGGGAATGAAATAATCAGGGTATACTGCAATCAGGAAGATCTCATAATAATGGTTTGGTATCTCAATATGAGTAGCATGAGGGTATGATTGTGTTTATGTCCTACTTGATAGTATCTAGTTGCCACTGTGGGATAGATTGTTGAAATAGGTGGACCTGTGAATGAATCCTAAACCACTCCTCTTATGTACTTAAGTAAGTACATAAGAGGAGTGGTTTAGGATTCCACTAATGACCAAGATCTGAGAGATGGGGTGGATGATGGCACATTGACAATTGCTCATAACATTTTTGTTCACTTAGTACAATTTAATATAGAGAATAGAGTAAAAGCATTCTGATGAAAACATAGAGCATAGGCAAGAGCAATGTAATACATGGAAAAAATACATATTTGAAGTATAGTCTACTGTTCCTTGGTAAGTTTTTATTAAAAACTCCCCCGAGTGGGGGAGATGGGCAGTAATAAAAATATGATTGATAAATAAATAAATAAATAAATAAAAATTCTCTCTGGAAAAAAATGAGACCACTCTTCAGACAGTTTGGTGATGTTTTGTTTAATATGCAGCTGAGGTCAGAAAGTGAATAATACCTTCAGCTATATAGGGAATAATATAAAATATGTTAATGTTTTATATAACTTGATAGCTAATACTTTTATACATGTGTTTGATCATTTTATATTAAAAAATACAAAAAAAAATCAAGTCCACAAGAAAAAACTTATTTAGATACATACATTTTATATATGAATATTACAATTGAGTTCAAAGTTATGCATAAGCGTTGTCAGAAAAAAAATAATTTTTGGCATATGGAGGAAGAACTTTACCTAAGGACCTTGTAAAATCTAGATTTTTTTATAACTCTTAACTGGATTTTGCAGTCCCAACTTTAATATTCTGTTTGATAGTCTCCTTTCTAGTGATCAAGTAGATTAGACATTATGATGGCCTTGTTAAATGATACAAAATACAGGTAGTCCTTGTTTAACAACTGTTTGCAATTATGATGGTAATGAAAAAGTAACTTTATGACCAATCCTCGCATTTATGACCTTCGCAGATCTGTAAAGCAAAGGAAAGCTGAAGTAAGATCATAAGCACAGCCATGGTTTCACTTAGAGACCACTTGGCCTAACAACCACATTCTGGTCTCAGTTGTGGATTACCTACATTTTTATATACAGGTATTTTGAAGGCAGTGTTAATATGTCTGCATACATAAACACATTTGTTCAGGTAAAAACTCTGCTTTTACCTGTTATGGAATATGGTAAAAACATCCATATTCCTTGAAAAGAGGAGTTTAATGGCTACTTTTATGACATGATCAGATACAAAGAATTTTATAGATGGAATGGTGCTTTCCTTAAAAGATGAGGTAGAATTCTTTTTTTTTCTTTTTTACAGTAAAGGCAATTGGTCATAGTGCCAATGGAAATTATATTAGATCATGTTGAAATGACCTCATTAACCAATGGGACAGGTAGCCATTTCCCTAACTCCCAAGATTCTCATTTGAAACTAGATGACATAACATTGCCTCATTCCTATGAGGCATTCAATCCAAATTTACAAAAGCCAAAAGAAAGCTGCCTAGTTGCTAAACACAGTGATAGCAAATATTTATTGGATTGTTAAAAAAAGAAAAAGGAATTATTTTCCCCTCATCTGATGAATTTGTGTGTTTTTCAATGAAGCATACTCACCTGTACCCTGAATGTAAGAAAAATATATAAAATACTTAAGTCCAGCACTAATTCATTTTATATATATAATCAATGTTCCATTTAATAAGCTTCATCTAACTTTGTCATATAGCCCAGGTACCAAATGAATAATATGGCATAATAGTCTTCATTCCACATTACTAGAATTGCCAGCAAAGCTTGTTCGGCTAAAGGCCAGGTAAGACCTTTGGGAACTTATAATACTCATCTTGCAGAAGCAGCAGGCATTATGAGATCCTGAATTATTCACCATATTAGATTAAAATTTCAACCCAAGCAGAATTTCTGTCTTAGTTCTCCTAAGGGGCTTCCATGTCAGGAATGGAGCTTCTCTGCAGCCCAGGATCAGGCAAAAGAGTTAGTAGCTCCAAAAATGCCCCAATGGATGAATAGATTTATTCACTAATCCTTGGAGCATAAGGAACAATAGTGGTGGGTTATGTTTACTCACCATCAGAAACTCTCAGGGTTTGTACAGTAGCTTCTTTAAATCTCTGCTCTCAATTAAATGGAGGCATCAGGTTTCTTGCTGATTTATGCTGGGAATTTTACAGAGGTTTCGGGCCTTATGATGGTATAGGGACCATTTCCCTGCTCCTGAAAATATTAACAGGAAAATATTATTAAGCAGGTGTTTTCTGCTTTCCTGTATAATTTAATTTAGTTTAATTAAAATAATCCAAACAAAAAAATTCTGCTTTATCATATTAATTGACAACTATGCAGTTATAATTTTTGGAAATACCATTGAAACTGCACTAACTTAAACCAATAAGAAGAAAGAAGTACAGTTTTACTGAATGATATCCACTGTTTTCCCATTTTTAAAATCCCAAGAGATCACAATAACTATTACAATAACATATACAATGAAAGAACTTTCTGTCTGAAAGTTATCCACATTTATAATATTTTGTTTAAAAAAATGAAGTTTGGAAATGAGTTTTTCCATTTCTGCAATTTGCCAGAAACATCTTGGCAAATTTCAGCAAATGGCACAGTGAAACCAAATGATAGAAAGCTGGGTAGCCAAAATAAAGGAACATTAGCAGATGGGAAGTCCAAATAGGGCTGCTCAAGGAAACATGGAGTAAGAGCAAAAGAGGAAAGAGGAAAAGCAAAAAGAAATTAAGAAAAAGAAACTGACCTATAAAGAAAACAGGTATTTACTGGGGGAAAAAACCCTATCCATATTTGATCGCCAAAAGCAGTTTGACTGAAGCAAAGTCAAAATTAAGAAAGCCTCAAACAGACTATGAATAGACAATTTGGCACAGGGAGATAGATTTTCACATACAAATTAAATCTTTTGCTGAAAGTCTTTAATAGCATACAAGTAATTCTGACAAAGGTGTTGATTGAGCTATTCTGAGTTAGATCTGTGGTTCTGAAAGAATTATATATTCTTGTCTCAAAGCAGTACTGTTAGATAGTTGATTGTTTTGCATGTTTTCCAGCACCATCCATGGTTGAAACTGTGGTACCAGAGAGAAGTCTATTTATCAGCAGTCAAGAACGATGGGAATTATATTTTCTTTGTATATGGCTATAGAAAAATATGATGAACCTGTTGAGTGGCAGCATTTGGAACTCAGTTCTAAAACACAATAATCATTTATTTTGTTATGAGAGGATGAGTTAGTTCCATATATGCTTTAGTTACCATAATGGGTACATTTGAGCAAAGGACACAAACATTATCCAATGATTTATTATGATGTGATAGTAGGAGATAAAATATTTATGGTCAGAGATGTAGTCACAATCATTCTGGGCAATTAAAACTTTCAAAGTTTGAAAGACACAAGAAGGCACTAGACCCATTTTGCCATTTACTTTGGTTTTCTTCTTTCAATGTTTTTATTTTTTTCCATCATGACTTCTTTGCATAATGTACATTTGTCAGCAGGAAAAAATGATTTGATTTAATGAGTCTGAATTTAACATCTTTCCTGATTATTTTTTTTAAATATTACCACTAGTACTAATACTACTTACTTTTTACTACTACTACTATTCTGTATAAGGTAACCCCACTTATTGTTTTCTTGTTCTAGGTTATGAAAGAGTTTCTTGCATTAATTGTGCCTAAAAGGGTGTTGATTTTTCATTAACTGACAACTGAAAAAAAAAGTATATTCAGTACTGAACATCATTCAAACATTCAGTCCTAAGGGAGATATTCCAGTAACCTGAAAACAGTGTCATTGTATAATATTTTAAGACAACAAAAGGCTACACTTTCAGCATAAAAACACAAATCTTTGGCACATATGCCCCATTCAAGGTCAGATGAGAGTGGGTTGGGATGGGATTGTAGGTGTGCCCGTGGGACATTCTGCAAGAATTACAAGGACTATCATTGCCTAAGCATGTCATAAATATTTATTTATTTGTTTGTTTGTTTGTCAAATTTGTCACTGCCCATCTCCTCTCACTAGAGGGACTGGATCCAAAGCCATTTGGTTCCTGAATATATCCTCAAATTAGGCCTTCAATCCATACCAGTAGAAGGCTGATACAAATTCCTTTCTATGTTCTCAATAGGAAAATATATATTATTACTTGTGAAGATTTTTAGATTTTCCATCAACTACCAGATGTACAAATATACATTTTTAGAAGGCAAAGATTCATCAGGAAAATGCAGAAAAGCAAACAATCTCATATTCTAGCAAAAACAACTCTCAAGATTCCAAATGTGGCAGATCACTTCCCACAAAAGTCTCCATCTGTGTGAAGCTGGGTTGTTTGTCTATAGTTACATTAGAAATCCTGAACTTAAAAACCAGCATTTCCTTCCTTGCTTCAAAAATACAATTAAATGTACATGCAGTGAAGTCATGTACTGTACATATATTAATCCAAGGATTATCTGCAGGGTATCACCAGTAGCATACCTAGTTGAATACGGTTACCAGACATCCAGCAAAAGGAGGATACATCCTTCTTTTTGTCCTCATCTATTGTCTGGCTTTTTAAGTATCTAACTGAGCCACTTTTCTCTGTGATGCAGCTTCCCTAATATGTACAAGAGCAGGTTAACAAGCTCCACCTGAAATTGACAAGACCATAATCAGTTACATGCTAAAGGCTTTTGCCTCCAAACAGGCTGGTGGCTGGAACCTGTGAGCACACTAGGCAACAGCCAGCACTACCACCTTTCTTTCAAAGTGAATTTCCCCATTGTGTGCCTTTTTACTCACTTTTAATCTCTTCCTATTAATGTAAAACAAATATTAAACAGTGTGTCCTACTTTTTGCCATTTGTCCTCCATTCCAATTGTCCATGCCTCCTTTGTGTGTCATATATCCAGTAACTTTATAGTTGACTCTCTCTAGGAACTGTGAGGTTGGTGCAGCAGGATTGTGGGAGGATAGCTTGGACACTACTTGCAGGAATTAGTGGGGCCCAAGCTGCCACATTCTATTGAGGTGTCTTTGCATGCCTCACTAACCATAATTTTTTTAGCATCTCTTTCACAACACTGTGCTCATATGGATGTGAACCTAGATCAGGCTCCATACATAAAGCATGAAATGCGCTGGGAGAGCATTGGTAGAGGTTTACTGTAATGTAGAGGAAGGAATTTTTCAACAGGAAATGGTCTATTTTAAAATAGAGCTGTACAGTATTAATATTAAAGAAGAGAATTGTTACTTCTGAATATTGCTGGGATCTTGTTGACTATGAAGCAAATTCCTTAAATTAGTGAAGACTTAAAACATTTGTCTCATACAGATGCTTAAATGTGCATATTTGCGCAAGGCAACCAGTTTTTCTTACTTCCTTTAGATTTCATGAAAGATAACTCATTTAAATCTTAATGGACCACTTCTCACAGTAGGAAAGGAAAACAGTTGTGTTAAGTAGAATAGATTTTTGAAAGAGAACTTCCTTATTCTAAAAACAGAGGCAGACTGCTCTCAGCTCGTTGTTATAACCCTAGTTTATAAAACAGGCACATAAAACAATATATGAAATATAAAGCAACCTCTCCCAATTAATTAAATGTAAATAAGATTATAAAAAAAATCTTCTACGTATATCAAAGGCTACAACACAACATGACAAAAAATTGTGTAAAGCTAACTCTAAAGCTGTAACCAAGCCATAGGTCTAGAAGGTCTCATAGGTTCATATTTCTATATAATTTTAAAAGACCACAGAAAATAAATGGCTACTGGATAACTAACAAAATAGAACAAACATTAGGATGTAGTTTCTAATATAATAATTCCTGGAAAGAGACACCCATGTAGGAACCATATCACATACACTGTGCTATGCTAGTTTCTTCTGTGACCAAATCACCACTTGGGTTTTATAGTAATCAGTCCTGAAATTTTCCCTGTTGCAGTAAACAATAACCAGCATGCTCTGAAGCCCATTTTTTAATATTAATTTTCATATCCTCAGCTTATGCCAAGATCAGTACTTTGCACCTTTCAAGTGAAGATGTGTGTGGGGAATGACTATGCCTCCATGTCTGAAACAAAATCATTAATATAAAACTTCAACAGGAAGGGAGCCAATAAAAGCTCTGTTTGACTCTTCGCTTTATTAATGTAGGATCCAATAAGAATACTTGTTGAACTCTAATATAATTGTAATAAATTAAACTCTAGTTGTAAGGTAAGAGTGCAATTCAGCCTGAGAAGCCATTTTTATATATTAAAATCTCTATCATAGTTTATGTGAGTTCAATAAATGCAGCATCAAGATGTTGTTTACTGTTTTTACTGTGGCCATTAATAAATGTTTGAATCAAGGCCTTTAGATTAGTCATATTTATGGATAGACAATATCAATTTTCTCTTGATGCAATTTAACTTTTACACAGTTAGTCTACATACATTACTTTTTTATGCACATTGAGCTTTTTAACTCACAGTGAATTGGAACTAGTGATAAGTTGTATCAAGATCATCAGATAACGAAATGTTGTCAGAAAGATTCATTCCTAGAAGTAAATATGGTACTTTTTTTTTTTATTTACTAAAAGGGCCTCTGATAATTGAAAAAGTCATTTGAGACAGATGGCAGTATTTATATTCACCTATTTAATCTCTTCTGATAAGAAAAATAAATGAAAATGTTATGGGATAAATATTAGAAATGTTGTTTTACAAATTGTGGCTTGTGCTATACTTTGAAACTCCTCTACATAATACTTTTCTGTATGGGTTTCTTCAAACATCTTTAAAAAGTAGACTAGAAAACCTCTGTTACAGAGTATAGTAAAGAATTTCTGTCAAATTGCAACTTTTCCTGTAATTCCCAATCAAAAGAGGTAATAAATACTAAGAATGTATGTGGTAGCCATGATTTGCCTTAATGGAGTGCTTCTAGTGATGGAGGTGATGCAGTTTGCTCATCAAGCCACAAAGGCAGTTCAATTTGCCTTTCTGATATGCTTCAAATTGCCTTAAAGATTCATATGGCAGTTCCATTAAAAAGAAGCAGCTTCCATGCATGCATAGCTGACTTACAGCATTAGAAAAAGTGCTTGGATATACATACCACATGCACAGAAGCCCTTACAGCTACTCAGAATGCTAGATAGTGCCTTCATCATGAAGCAAAGCAAAGCACTGTCTCCACGTAGTCGTGGGACAGGAGGGGGATGGACATGCTGCTCTACAAAGCACCTTCGCTTCTTCACACATACCTTCATAAAGCACAACACTCTATAAAGTTTTGCACTGGCCTAATTTGTAGCCAGTAAAAATTATTTTATTGGAATTTGCATGTTTTGGAAAATAATTCCTTTCTCAAAAGCACCCTGAAAGCAACAACAACAAAGAAGAAAGCACTGCAACATAGGTTTTTATATTATTAAAATGGGCTATTTACCTTGTATATACCCTAGCTGATTCAGGAAATGTCTGAAATAGGATAGTCTCAAGCTGTTAATATATTTACAAAAGACATAAACTCTGATATATATTCATTTAGCAAAATTACCACAGAGAATGTACTGTAGTCGTATAAGCACAAACATATGAAAACAGAAGATGAACCTTCTTAAACATGTTGCATATGTTCACTTCTGATGCATATAAAAAGTAGAAATGAAAATGAAAGTAGAAATGAAAAGACCCTCACACAAATAAAATGAAGTATTTTACCTATGCACTTGCCTAGTTAGTAGCTATCATACCAGCAGCGATTGATTAATTCTCTATGGATTATCTCATTACTTTTAAAGCCATCTAAATCAATGGTTATCACCACACCATGTAACACCAGTTGCATAATTCAGCTATGAGTTATGCACAGAACTGTGATCTTTAAAATATTTTGAATCTATTACCATGCAACTTCTTGAACGATAATCAGTTCCACTATTACGAGAAAATAAAATAAATTTCAGGTTTTTTCCACGGTATTACACATAACTTTTTGGCATGTGTGTCCATTTACCTTTTTTCCTGTTCTAAATAGTCCCAAATATTTTAATCATTCTTCATAGGAGGGTTGCTCCTAATTACATTTCTTATATCTTCCCAGTTGAAAGATAGTAGATGGGAACTATAGTTATATTTCAAAGCACTGATGCTAGAATTTTATTTTGTTTTATTCTCTTAACCAATATAAAAATTTTCACCATTATTTCCCAGATTTTATTTCTTTTTACAGGCATTACTCTGAGGAGACCCAAAGAGCAACACATTATAAGTTGGCTCCACTAGCTTACCAATGCAGGCTCCAGAGAGTTATGTGCTTTGGTGCAACAAAGCAAGTGCTCCAGTTGGTGGGTCAAGAAAGAAACAGTTGGGATCTTGGCTTCAATTTTCAGTCCATTTCAGTCCACCATCTAAAGCAGTCGCTTCATTTCCCTAGAGAGTTAGATCCTTTAAACTCTAGTCTCCATCAATAAATTAAGAAGAAATAAACTTTTACTCATCACTTACTGCAAGCAAACAATTTGCTTCTTTGTTCTTGGATAGTGTAGGTAAGACAGTTGAAACTGAAAATGAAGAAAGGAAAGTCCAACCAGATTCTTCCAAACAAACTCTAATCCAAAATAAAAACTCTTAACATTTACCTCCTCAAGAGTCTTTTAACCACTCCTCTTTCCTTCTGGAATTACTTGTCACGGTTGGGGAAGGTATTCTGGCTTAAGGGACAAATTGAATTCAGGCAAGAGCATCTGCCATCAGTAGTAAGGGATACCCCATTACAGCCATACAGGCCCAACTGTGTTTGCCTGGGGACAAACACATACAAATGTTCCCATGGCAATTAGGATTCACTCACATCAGTGGAAACTTGACAGCAGCACAGGGGCCATTTACTTCCTGGGTGGGATCGCAGAGGTGGTGAGAAAAGAGTTAGGGGTTTTCTCCCCAGTAATGTTCTCTCTTCAAAATCTTACTTAGCCCTTAAAACAACAATTGCTGACAATCATTAAAAAGAGCAAGCTTTATGGAGTCAAGGAAAATCTCTCATTTCTAATCAGAAATGTGCCTTCTCCTTTTTAACACCTTGAAAGGGGGGAGGGGGTGTTTCTGGAAAAAGCTTGTGCATTATATTCAGCCTATAATCCACTGGTTGGCTAGTCCTAAGAAATCCCAGGGTGACTGTGACCATGAAAATCCACCTTAAGGCAGAGAAAGTCTTAACTGATTAGACTGAGTCCCCATGCACTTATAGAGGGAACACCAACATATGTGCAATTTTTAAAAATTACAGTTGTTTCTGTTTTTAAAGTAAATTATTGTTCTTTAAATAGAGGCTGTCTTTTAAAGCGGCTTTTCAACACAGTCATTATTGTAGGTGGAGCAGTGTTTCAACTGTACTATATATCAGGGGCCCCACTGTTTATATTTTTCCATTGTGAAGATTCTCCATTTATTCTTACATTGCTTTCCTTAACTAGTTATTTCTCTAAAAGAAGACATTTCTTATCCTGTGACTGGTAACTTTGTTCTGGAATCTTTGGGATTCTGTTGGTAGTTTGAATTTCTAAGTAAACAATACCCACTCCCAATTTGACATAGCATTTGTATGTGAATGTCTGAAAGGAAAATTAAGGACTGCTTAGAGGGTTTAAAATTTTATATGATGGTTTCATTTGAGACCTTTCACTAAAAAATCAAAAACTATAAATGGAAAGATTATCTATAAAAAACTTGAATGTGGGATTATTGTAGGACCTGTCAAAATAAATAGGAAAATATTTTTCAGTGTGTAATTATATGTCAAGATTTGGTAGCTAATGGAATTTTTGTAGGCACATCAAGGTCAGAGGAGCAATTACTGTTTATGAATTATTTGAAATCTTTTATAGCCTTTTCCAGTTAGTTTTATAGCATCTATTTATATTAGACATCTTTGCCATTTCACATATTTCTTCCCCATTGTTTTCTGCTAAGAGCATTGTAGAGCATTTTGTCAATTTTGTACTTGTTTGCAAAACCTTCCTTTATTTCACCAAAGAGCTTGCAATTAGCCCACTTCTTCCTATTGAGAAGCATCTTTGTAATAACAGCTTTCCTGGCAGATCTTTTGTTAGGCAGTTTTTAAAATCAAGAGGCTACAAAGGATTGGGGGAAGGGGGAACCAGCCTTAGAAAAGTTCAACAAATCCCCTTCAAGGTCATATCAGTAAAGATTATAGAGATTTTCTACTTCAGTAGGCATTGCAGTTTTTGGTCTTTTCTAGGTGCTAATTTGGAACAATCAAATTAATAGAATAGAGTCAACTTGCAGAAGATGATTCCTAAATCTAAGGAAGAGCCTGAAATCTTATTTTCCATGTTTAATAGTGTTTATTTTCCGTCTTTTTCCCCCTGCAGCTTGCTTTATCACTTCCTTTGAAGCAGTTCACAGTATATACTTTGACAGCCACTGGTTGTGAGAAGTGTAAGACTGCAGCAAGCATCCCCATAGCCTAATCCATAGAGTCACTGTTGGTCACTGATCCAGCTGCATGCATCAGCTTAGTACTCAAAAGGGCATGGTAATTCCCTCCTTCTGCTTTTCCTTTCTTCGAAGGCAAAGTCTTCACCTGGTGTTTTTATTCATGCATTCTAATTATGATGGTTGCCATCATCAGCCCTGTGGGTGACAGTAAAAATTCTGTGAGCCAAAACCTAATGCCACTGCTTGTTAAGCGACCATGTCAGACTGATTTTAGGGCCCATTTTGCAGTTCACCACAGGCCTATCTCAAAGCATCAGGAGCCTCTGTCTAGCAGGACAGACTCATTGTCTTTCTAAATGTCTCCTTCTGATAAGCAGCTCCAAATATGGTTTATTCACTGTGGATTTGAAGGCACAGTAGGGAACTTAGCTTGCAGAGCAGATACCAGAAAATGCTTAATATTTTCACTTGGTAGAAAGATAAATAACCCATTTCTGAGATTTAATAAATGCAGCACTAAACTGTATTTCACTCACACACAAATAAACTCTTCACCTAGGCTGAAAAGTTTGAAATTGAAACCAGAAATTTTAGAAGGCAATTCTGTTATTCAAAGAAGCCTCTCTTACCTGCTGAAAGAATATGCTGGGAGTGCATATTTACCTAATGACAACAAATATAGTTGCTCATAGATATTTCATTACAATTACTCAACATTTTTCCATTATGCTGGCATTTGAGTTATGAATGTTACTTTATTAACGACAGCCAATTTCAGATATTGCCTTTTGTTTATTCAAGTGCCATCAACTTTTAATATTTGATATTTCTCACCTCTCCTTTAAAAACTAACATTTTTGTGTGGGGGGGGTGAAAACTGCTTACTAAGATTCATTGTATATTTAGTATGAAGATGCTTAGGAATATTCTTCATGTGCAATATGTAATTTGTTTTAAAACTGCATGCATAAAAGTTTTGATTAACAGTAAAGGCTATTTGACACACGCGGTGTTATTATGTTACATATTCAATTTTCTCTAAAGATAACATAATGCTGCCACACTGCACAACTATACTCAGAATGAATGCTGTGATCTGCTGTGTAGTTAGATGTAAGTCCCTCTGGAAAGCAGCCAGTGGAAGTTACAGCATATCATTATGTTTATACTTAGGACCTATTCTTATGACCAATTCAGCCCTGTGGCAGCTACACTTTTCAGGCAGCCTGAGATAATTTCCAGCCGTGTTGCCACAGGCTGTACTGCATATGTGCACTCCAACATCATGTGCTGAATTAGCCTAGAATATTAGCAGTTAAAAAACAATGACAAAATTCAACTGAGTTGAGTTTTCAGCCTGTGCTGAATTTTGTCCATAGTACATAGTAAGAATCTTGTAAAAATCAGTCCTTATTCATCAAGTGTCTGAGTGCAGCCCCAAAATCCAGCCCTTATTTCTGTAAATCATTCATGTTATGCAGTAATATTATGCGGACATTAGAAAACAAACTTTTCATTATCTCACAGGGGAATTTAGGGTAACTGAACAAATATTTGTAATTTAACACAGCTCAGTACTGAATAAAATAGCTAGAAATGTAAGGAGATGTGATTATTACAAAAGCTTCTTTGGAGTGTCCCCTAACATAAGGAGTGGTGCTAATTTATATTTGTTGGTTCTGTGCCCTTATGCAGCACAGACATGTATTGCAGGAGAAAGATTAGGGGTTGGCAGTCTTTTAGAGGAGAGGGGTACTTTTATGCTTTATATGTAGAGGCAGCTGAGGGCTGCAGTGGACAAGACAGAGAGGATGGGGAGTACTTGGGGAGTCATGAGAACTTGGGGGTTCTCTGCTTGTTTGGGGATGTTAAGTGTGTGTGTGTTTGTGTGTGTTTGTGTGTGTGTGTGTATATATATATATAAATTTTAAAAGGAAGATAAAAACTTATACAAACTAATATAAAGTAAGAAAAAGAAAAGAAAAAGAAAGAAATCAAAGAGAAAGCTAAAAGTGCAAGAAAGGAAAAAAAGGAAAAGAAAAATAGAAAAGAAAGAAAAAATACAAAGAAGTGGCTTCTGATCTTCTTTACAGCAATTATAAGTACAATTATAAATTTACCTCTCACTCTATGGTCACAGCATAACTCTCTTCTTTCTATAATCGATCCTGTCTAATCAACAAAATCATAAATCATAACTTCATTTTTTTCTGTTTCACGCAAAAATTCCATAAGGGGTTTCCAGTCAACCCTAAATGTAGATATTATCTTTTCTCTAATCAAAGAAGTCAATTTAGCCAACTTGGGATGCTAAGTTTAAAAGAAGTTTTATGGCAAAAATAATGGGAAATTATGCTACTGTTTCCTGGTGAATTGCCACCAAGTTCTGTACATGATTTCTGGTGCATTTTTTTTTTTTTAAAAAGAGTTCAGCTCAGAAAGTATATGCACCCCATGGTTTGTCAGCCCTATACAAAGTATTAGGCTTCCATCTTGCTACAGGAATATAAAAGCAACCTGTACCAGATTTTTAGCTGTATGCGTTATTTGCCAAAATTAAATCCATCATGATATGAATAGGCATGTAATGCTAGTTTCCATTTGCATGAGATGCACTGGGTATTATATACAGCAGTTGCAGATTTTATTTTTTCTTTTAAAAATATAATTTACAAAAAATGGACTAATGGTTGAGTTCATGCCCTACCAAATCACATGGTCTGAATCAGACTGGATTTAGACTATTACACAGATTCCTGACTATGCATATAGAGGAGGCTTCCCACTAAGTGAAATGGGACAAGCAGTAGTTGGCATATGGCATGAACAAGTTGAAAAACAAACATCCATGTTACAGTCAGTATGAAACAGGAAACACTGTGAACTGAAGATCCGTGCATGCTCCTGGCTATTATAAGGAACTTTTTATTTCACCAGGCTGAACATTAAGTGCTATAAAGAAGTTCAAGTCTGGTTCCTTTTAATTTCAGATTTTTATCCCTGAGTGCCAATGCAAATCCCTCTTTGCTCAGTTTGATGTCATTTTAAGTACATGAACAGAGAAATAGTCCCATGCCTGTAGCGAAGGCTGTATCCCCGTATACATTTATTAGAAATAGGTTATTGAAAAACATGGTCTTCTCCTTTACCCTTGTGTTAAATTACGTATTGAAAACCCTCTGAGCATGAAGCATGCATATGTGTTTTCTACAGATATATGCATATTTGTGCACATATTCCAGTGTCTCTGCTTAGGTAATAAATGAACATATCTGTCATTGCTAGAGAAGAACATTATCTCCCAGTCTATATCTTTTCTGGATAGAACTTGGGAATGTGTCCTCTGCCTATAGGCTAAAATCATTATGCTTATTTCTGGTTTTCATTATATTTTAGCCCAATCAATTTTTGATAGATCACTGTTATTATATTGATTAACGAAGATGTTGGACAATACATCATGCAAGTAAGGCATGTTATACCAACTTGCCTTATTTCATGCAAGTGGGCCAGATTAGAAATATATTTGCTACTCCATAACATGTCTTACTGCCTGAACACATTGCATGAAGTACCGTTTGGTCAGTCTTACAAATTATTCTAATTAGAGAATGATATTATATTTGAAATTAACATTTAACGTGAAAACCCACTATTCAATAGCACTAAGGACAATTCATCTGGCACAAGAGACATGTATTTCTATTGAAGATACATAAGTGCATGTTCTTCTCCCATATGTGTATGTAATGTGTAAGATTTGGGCCATACATAATTTATATGCAACACCTTCTGTTTACTGACCATAACTCACATTAATGGGAAAGATACTTGCCAGAAAAAAAGATGAGCTTCAGCATCTGTACCTGAATCTGAGCCACAGGGTTCAGATTATTAGGTGCCCAACTTTATATAAAAATGCATTTTGCCTCTGACAACTTATTTGTATAGTTACAAGGTCTTTGCTATCTATAATTCTGTAATGGAAAAATATGTATCACTGTCATCAAAGCACATTTCTTTCAACACCAAGGGAAAACATGCAATATACAAAGCATGGAGACAATCGTGAAATGCAAAGGCAAGATGCAAACAATGCTCTGGTTTAATGGATGATTCATGATGTAGCTGTTCTGTGAATCATGCTCTCTTTCACTGCCCGTTCCTGAACCAGCTATTTTCCCTCAGTTTATGTCTGTTAGTTTCTCTCTCTCCCCCTCTCTCTCTCTCCCCAACTCCCCACCATATATATCTTGAAATAATCTCAGAGTTGTGTAGGGATATACATAGAGATATTTAATTTAATGTAGGAGCAAATATTGAAAAATACTATACTCTCTCATGTGATTTAATTGCTGCTGTATCGTGGAAAAGAACTGATGACTAATCTTGCATGTTTAGCTTCATTCTTTCAATAGCATCTCTAGTTAGTTAGTTGGTTAGTTGGTTTGTATATTTTAAGGGACATGCCGATGAGTTTTCTGTTCTTAGCCAGAATTCACTCTCTCAAAGAACTGTGAGTGGGCAAACTGTGATGAACTTTTCCCTGTGTTTTAAAAGTAGATCTGCCAATCTGTTGTGGCTGTTGCTCTTACTTCTTCATCTCCAACTTTGGAATTTATTTATTTATTTATCTATCAAATTTCTATTACCACCCATCTCCCCCCAAAGAGGGGGACTCTTTTACAGAAAAACAGAGGCTATAACTAGTGATGTTTTTTTTTTTTGCAATCTATCTGACTATATTACTTTAAATCAACTTTACTTTAAATCATATTTTTAAAAAATGTATAGCACAAAATCTTGGGAACATCTCAGTTCTGGGCACAGAGGAATCCTGTTATCTTGTAAAATCACATAATTGGTCCAATGCAGACAGTTTCCTTGAGATTCGATATTTGGTCAAATCTGGCACATAATCCTAATATGATTCCCAGAGATTAGGAATGGGTCAGTTTGTACTGGAATTTGCAAAAATCTAATACTCAAACATCAGTGTAACCTTTCCTCTCCTAAAAGCCCCTGTACAATTGTATCAAGGCAACATATTTTACCTGTATTTGATACAATACTATAATGGTACAAACATCTGATTTTGCAGAGGAAGTTGAACACTGAATATAATCAATGGCAATCACTATGTGGGAATGTTTTGCACTGAAGTCAGAATGAGCATATTTAAGACCACATTGTCATCAGCAACTGATCACACAATCTATCTTTTATAATAGTTTGGGGACTTAAATACTGAAATGTATACTTTAAGCCTTGTAGAAGCTTAAAGCATTATTTGCACCCCAATAAAATCCTCTCTCTCCCCAAATCTCATTTTTTTCCCTCATTTTAGGTGGGTTTAAGTAATAAAATAGATATTTGAAGCCTCTACAGAGCCATGATGTCACCAGCCATGCCCTCTATGGCCTTCAAATAGGGCACAAAGACAAATTGGTGGCTAAGAAAGGTTGTTAATCCCTGTAGTATATCAGAGAAACAGGACTGACTTTTCTATACAATTTCATTTGTCTTTCATGGCCATGTTCAAAGTAGTACCCATTAATCTTTGTACCTACCCAGTATAGGAGGCACACTGGAAATTGTTAAAAGGAAGAAGCTAATACTCAGGAAGCTCGGGTACTGTAAAAGTTTTCCAGCACATCTTTGTACAAATAAGTGATCAATGATCTTCAAGTAGAGGAAAAATAGATGATTCCAGTGTCATGGCCATTGAGTTAGGTGAATTAGCTTTATCATTTCCTAATTTTTGTATTAATCTTAAGGTTCTATTAACATGAAGCAGAAACTTTTTTGTTGTTGTTAAATGCTGATTTGATTTTTTGATTTTTAAAGGCAGTGATCTGTCTTTCCAATAGTGGCAATGAATTGTCTTTCCAATGGAAAAAAGACAAAAGTACTCACAGGTTCTGGAGTGAATTTATCATTCATTCATTCATTCAGTACCTACAATTAAATAAACTTGAAATGGATAACTATAATCCTCAGAGTGGGATAAAATGAGTAAATAGCCTGGTATTCTAAAATAAAAATGATAAATACTTGTTATCTCCAGCAATTAACTAATAAGAATTACTTTGTAAGTGAGATTGAATTAAACAATAAAAGAAATAATATAAAATTAACTCAGAAAACAGGTAATGTCAAATCTTCAAAGAAGACAGCCTTTTCCAATAAATGAATCCACAGTTTAAATCTGCATGAATAGGACAGCAGATATTGTAACAAATTATTTATATGAACTATCTAGCTCAATAATGTCATATTTATTTAATAAAAGAATTATCATTATTTGACAATTACTTTTACAAAGTTCCATAAAACCTGGTAGATATTATTTTCCAATTGTATTAGCTAAGCTGTGCAAGCAAATGATAATCCTGTACTGCTGTCCAGGGGACTTAAAGAATCTAAAAGAAATTTGCTGTAGTAAGAAAATAATACCACTGAAGTACATGAGGGAATTAAAGTTTAACTAATCTCAGCCATGGGGAAGAATTCCAATTGCAAGAGTATGCAGACAGTAAAAGAATTGGGGGGGAAAGTCTAAATACAGAAATTGTATGGTTTTTAGCTAATATAGACTCTCCCAGAAAACTACCATGCATGGGCCAATACATTAACTACAGTATTTAGGTTTCTGTGGTTCTCTTATTTCACTCCTTGCCTATTATTGATTCAGACAAGCATGGATATGAACTCAAGTTCAAACCTACTTCATGGTAGCAAGGGAGGAAAAGCAGCTATATTTCTTCTCCCATTTGCATTACTAGGCTGGGAGCCAGCTGCCTTTTTTAGGGTGGCCAACTCGCCAGGGATGCTGGTGAAGCTTCTATCTAGTACCTGTGACCATTTGCAAACATTTTGCTGCCAGAGTTGTTCATATTTACCAATCTCTTGACTCTTCATTGGTGGAGTTCAAGCTGCTCACTGGGAAATGTCTCCCTTGTAGACCAATGCAATAAATAGGCTGGTCTGTAGCATGTCCTCTGGCACCTTTGGACATGACACATATCCCTTCGCACTCCTGCACAGGGATGGGTGAGGCTGTGACTGGTTGGATCCAGAGATGGTCTGTGCTGCACTTTAGGATATGGGGTTGCCTGCAGCACTGAAGGATCCTATGGTATGCCCTCTCTTTAAAGAGTAGGCCTTGTATCCAGCCATACAATATTCCCTTTTGAGAGAAGATTGTTGACAGGAAGGTGGGGAACCAGTTATGGAGTGTTCTAGAAGAAGCAGGTTATCTAGATGCCTTTCAGTCAGAATTCATGCCTGGGCATGCAATCAAAGTATCAATCAAAGCGAATATTTGTAGCTCAGGGTTGAACTGTGGAGTTCTTGGTGCTCTCTGAGCCTTGTTGTTTTCTTGCAGACATTTCATTGCCAGACTAGGCAACATCTTCAGTGTGAAGAGGCAGTGGGCCTTGCTTTCAGTTTACATAGCTTGCCCTACTTGTGTTGGTAGGGGTGTTGTTCTCTCCTTGGGAGTTCTTTGATTGGGCTGTTGTTTGCTGCTTGGTTGATTGCCTGAGTTAATAGTTCCTTGATTAGGGTGTATTGTGCTGTTTGATGGTTCATCTGGTGTTAATCCTAGTGTTGGTTTTTGCATATCTGGGTGTTGATTGCTGGCACTGGAGTGTACTGGTCTTTTGGCTTTTCTATTGTGTCTTTTGAATGGTATGTAAATGTTGTTTACCTCTCTGGGTCTGTTGATGGCTGCTTTGTCTGAGTGCCAGGCTTCCAGGAATTCTCTGGCATTTTTGGATTTGGCTTGGTTTAGGATGCTCATAGTTTCCCAGTTTAAACTGTGGTTGAGTCTGTCCATGTGTTGTGAGATTAAGGAGTTCTCATCGTGTCTTCTGACTGCTGGTTGGTGTTTGTGGATGCGCTCTGCTAGTCTTCTGCCTGTCTCTGGCAATGAAACATCTGCGAGAAAACAACAAGGCTCAGAAAGCACCAAGGACTCCACAATCAAAGTATCATTCGTCATCCTGGTAGACGATCTTTGTGGAGATCTAGATGGGGTATATGATTGTTAGACTGCTTAGTAGCTTTTGATACCATTAACCTTGGTATCCTTCTGGGATGCTTGTGAGAGATAGGGACATTGTTCCCCTCCTTCCTCTGCCAGAGTTGCTAGTTGGTGATTGTGAGGAAGGAGAGATCAGCCCAGTAATCACTTATTTGTTGAATACCACAGGATTCAGTACTTTTCTCAATACCTACATGAAGCTACTGGTGAGGTTATCCATCATTTCAGGGTACAGTATTTTCAATATGTTCATGATACTGATATGTACATTGTCAGCTTGGATTCTGCCAGTGATGTAGCCAAAGTCTTGAATCCAAATAAAATGGAGTTGTTGTTAAACAAGGCTGTCTGCTCTGGAGTTCTCCCTTGAGGGGGTAGCACTTTGTGACTTGGGAGTTCTTCTGGATTTATGGCTACAGCTGGTTGGAGAGGTGGGGTCTCTGGTCAGGAGGTACTTGACAGAATCTTTGACTGGTGTACTAGAATGGTGTTTCTGGAATGGAAGTATTTTCTCAACAATTACTCATGTTCTCATCTCATTGGACAACTGCCATCCACTCTGCATAGAGTTGCTTTAAAGATCACTTGGAAACTGTGGTTGATGCAAAATGCAGTTCCCTGCTTATTAACTAGTACCTGATGCCACAGACACATTAAACTTATGCTGTGGATCATGCATGGGTTACCAGTACATAAAGTTGTGGGTTGGACTTATAAAACCCTGTATGACATGGTGCTGAAGTACTTACAGAACCATAAGTGATGTCCCCAGGAGAGGGGGGGGGGGGCAGCTCAGTGAAAGCCCTGCCTCTTTGTATGTGTATGCAATATCAAGTGGGTGAATGGGTACTGTTTTTATTCTAGAATACCTGCTTATAACACCTGCTGTGGATGTTTTAATTATTGGATACCATAGATGTTTTGTAGTTTTAATTAAGCTGCATACTGCTGAGACTTTTTTAAGATTGTGGCACTATAAAAATTTGGGGAATAAATAAATAAATAAATTGTAGGAAATTGGCTTATATAGTATAGGTCACACTACTGGCTCCTTCGTGTTCAAGACCCTTAGGTTCTTCTCCAACTGGATAAACAGACAAAGCAATTTGACGTAGGTTATATTTGCTAGATAGAACCTGTTTCTGTTTTACTCCTTTCTCTGAATTATTTCTGTGATCAATGACCAAGTTCTTCTATGGTGAAGGTTCACAGTCAGTGAACAATGTTACTAATCCCAATGCCCTGCCATGTATACCATGGCTCTAATAGGACAAAATGACAGATTATCTACTCAGTGACCAGCCATTTTCTAAGTTTTCGCAACTGCTGGGTTGGAGGATGTGAGAACTTTTTTGGAATGGGGAAAAAAAATGAAAACTTTGTGGCTTGATCAGAGCTGGTACCACCACAGAATTCTGTAGTGCCCAGAGATCCCTTCACACATTCAGAAGTGAAACCTGAGGACAGCACTTGAACCTATATAGTAGTCTTGAGTAAGAATTTCATTTGTTTTGTTACTAATTTTATAAGAATTTATCACATTCGTGAATTGATAAGAATTTGAGCTATCAAAATTTTGAATGAGGAAGAAGCAGAACTGATAGAATTGTCTATTCAGAAATAAGCTATGAGTGCTTAGCTTTTATAATCTTGGAGTTTTCTTAGAAATTATTCAGATGGATTTGTACTGCTGAATTAGTGTGACCATCTCTCTCCCCTTTTTTTTCTTAAGGCTTCTCAACTTTAGAGCAGCATAGCAGGCAGGTAAGAGTGTGCAAAGAGTTTTGAATTCAGGATGTACATTTTAATGTTCTGAGCTCAAAATTAAGTAACATTTTTTACAGTTTTGTTTCAAGGTAAAGCAAAACACAGCGTTTTTGTTCCACCTTTGGAACAAAACCTTTTGAAATGTTTTGCACTGTTCTGAGTACTGTGAGTGAATGTTCGTGGCTTCTGATTAAGATTCTTAAAACAAATCTGCCTGGGGCAGTACACCAGTAGGAGATGGTCTTGTCCCTGTTGCTATTGGCTTAGGCTAGATGGGATGATTGCGGGGAGGGTGAAATGCTGGAGTAAAGCAGTCAGCATTTAAGGGAGCATGTATCTCAGTGAAGAGCCATTCTGGATTCATGCTCTGCTGCAGAGAAGGAAAATAAGACTGCTGTGATAAACACTTGTGGCTGGACCAATACTACTCCTGCTGCTGCTAGTGGAAAGTATATCTGAAGATTGCTGTTAGTGGTAAGTATATCTGGAGATTGCTTGTTGTCTGATTACCTCTCAGACAACATCCACCCAATTATAATTTGAGTGTTTGGCTGTAGTTTAGTAGTGTACTGGTTGGTAGTTCGAGAGCAGAGGAAAAAATAATTCCTACCTTCCCTTGTTTTTCAAATCATACTGAACTGTTAAATCTTGCCTATATGTATGTTTAAAGCTGGCTGTCATAGGAGCCCAGCTATTTATTTCAATTTATATGGCCACCCATATCATCATCATGACTTTGGGCAGCTAACAGCAGTTAAACACATAAACCACAGCAAAATAACAGTTTCACGGTCATGAATATTGCACCCAACACACACAAAAGACAGCTTGTCAAGTTTAGTTGTTCAGTATCAGCTGTGTTGTACACAAAGCATCATCTGGAATAGCCTTGGCCTGGACAGGCCTACACCAAATTTATCCCAGTAAGGACAAAATAGTCTCCAGTGGTCTTATTAACAAATGCCATATATTCATTGATTATTTCTATTAGATTATGAAGATGAAGTGGATTCTAGACTAATTCTAGATTGAGTTCAACCAGCAATGTTCTTACCCAGTGGAATTGCACCTACCTGTTGTTTGAGCTCACTGCATGACATGGCAAGGCACTTGATCTTGTTAACAATCTTTTTAAGTGCACAGACTGTCAAACTCAGCCATGTTATACCCTTAGTTCTTTTTTAGAAAAGTTCTCGGACGATCTCCAGGAAAAATTGGACTTCAAGGACAATCAAGTTCTGGCAACACAATTTCACACTGGAATAATGTGATGGCTGAAACCATTGACTAATGAATAAGCATTGTGCTTACCAGCCTTGTGACCCAAGAGTAAAGGGGTTCATAATAGACAATGATAATTTCTTAAGTTAGAGGACACTCCTGACTGCAGTGGCCCTGGTTAAAGAAGGAAGCCTCATCTAGAAGGAACAGGTTGATATGCCCAGCAGACATTCAACTCCCAGCAGCATCAACAGCCAAGACCCCAGTCCCAGCATAGGATTCTTGGCAGGCCCAGACACATTAAACACCTTTGGAGGCAGCATGGTTGCTGCATTATTGGGGGAAAAGAGAAGCACTGTTGCCTCACTTAGTAGGATCTGTGCTAACATTGAGCAAGAAGAAGGCAAATCAGCAGATCTGCTCTTGTTCTGGTCAATCAATGCTAACTTTTGCAACAGTGTCCAAAATTAAAGAATGCTGTCTAGCATAGATGTCATGGGAACTTTCTGTTTCTCATGCCTGCATGCTTCATACTTGAAATATTTTCAGTTTTATTTAATGAAAACTCAGAACATTCAAGCCATTTCAAATGTTGTTCAGTGACAACTCAGCCAAATATTCTGACATAGCATTTTTGATGGAGTTATTTTGTTTCAAACAGAATACATTTTCTGTGTATTGTACCAATACACAGGTACACATGGCTCTTTCTAGATGTGGAAAAGCTGCACTTACTGATCGTGTGATTTAGTTGCCCTTGTCAAATTTGGGCAAGATATACTTTTCTTCAGAAAAAAATATGAAAATAGCTTGTGGTTAAAGACATAGAAGCCAGTGAAACTGAAAAATTAGTCCCTCTGTGTTCAAGATAGATAATACAGGAGTCAGGCAGAACAAGAGATTTCTGAGGATTGAGGTGGAGACTGAAAATCCAGCTGAAGAAATTAATAATAATGTGTCTAGAATTCATATACATAAAGTACATAGAGACACCCATGTTTGTATTTTCTAGATAACTTGAGAGTATTTTGACTTTGATTAGAGCAGTGAACTTTATATCTTCATGTTTAATACCATTTGCAGATGGTATAAAAACATTCAGAGTTGTCAGTGCAGCCTTTATCTTATGTGAAAACTGTTCAGTTTTCCAGGTTAAGCTTTCATTGTGCTGGCATGCTGTCTTGACACCAGACTGGCCATCACTTGCTTGGTTATTAAATTATGGCACAAACAGTTGTCATTGACTGAAGTTTTAAAACCACTTGTAGGCCCAGTTTTGGCTCCATGGTTTCTCTGTAGCTGTACAATTGAGGAGAATAGTTTCATTGATGAGTATTATTATAGCCATTGTATTTGTATGAAGTGGAATGTAAGTCACTACTGCAGTTATTCTCTTGTATAAAATATCTGCATGAAATTACAGACAAGATGTAAAACACAATTCTCCCCAAATGATTGTTTGTACCTGTGTAGATTTTATGGGTACCACTATTTAGATTCGAGCATAGAATGGACTGTGGAACAATTGTTTTTGAGATTTTCTAGAATTTGGTCATTAAATGTCATCTTCAAATTAACTTAGATCAAGATAGTGCTCACTAATGCAATTTAACATGGTTGTTTCTTTATCCACTCTTGCTCTCTCCTAAAATTGATTATTTACATCTTGGAGATATTTTGTATTGTCAACCCACAAATCATTATGTACAAAGTTATTACAGTCCATATTATATTTTTACACAACATACAGTAGTTCTATGAACAAGGAAGCATATTAGAAATAAATATTGGACTATCATAAAATTTGCATTCCTCAATCCATTATTTCCAGCCTCTGGGGCTCTATCAAATATTGATGAAAATCTACTTTTTAAAAAATTAAAATATGTCTGAAAGCAAGGAAAAGATATCAAAAGTTCCATTTGCATGAGATTTGGTTTTTCAGTCATCTGTCTCCCATAATTCTGAAACCCTTAATACTATTATAACCATTCATTATCATACTACCTGACCACTTCTTCATGGCCAGTGTATTTTCTGGTGATTGGAATATTGTTTGTACATCCTTGTAAGAGATATGATGTGAAATATTTAGGCTTAATGTGACTAGATGTTTCTTTTAAAAAAAATTAATAAAAGATTTTACATAAATAACAAGAAATACATTCAAAGAAAGAAAAAAAGAAATAGAGTAAAATAAATGTGAGAAAGAAAAGAAGAAAAGATAAGAATGGAAAAAAGACACAGAAAAGAAGATATAAAAAAGAAAAAGAAAATTAAAAAACAGAAAACATTATATATGTCTATATTTATATATAAAAATAAAGAAGTGGCTTCCAATCTTCTGCTAGGCATACAATTCTAATCAACCACTGTCTCCAAGATTTCATCATAATTCCCTTCTACTGTGACTAGATGCTTCAATGACTTACTTCAAGATGAAAATGTAACATCAAAAGGAGGGCAATACTTTTACAAAAATGGCAACAAGAGAATGCAAATTTTTGAATTCTCCAGAATTCTTCACTGGGCAATAGTGCAGCTTCCATATTGCTGATGCATACTCTCTTGCACATGGATTAAAGGGCAGGTGATCTTAGTGAATAGATACACTAGAGACAAGGCATCTCTAAAAATTATGCGTCCTTTCCTAGTGCATAAATGTTTTTAAAAATATACCAGAATTCTGAAGCGTGCTCTCTTCTAAACCAGATCCGTTTTTCTTCCTTATCCCAAATATCACTTCTGCAGTGAATATACAGTGATTCTCATGCCCAGTTTAGTGAGTGCATCTCAATGATGTAGCTGGCGATTTCTAAATCAAGAAATCTTAACTTAATTTGAGCAGTTGTTCTGTTTTGTTCTGCATTCTTTTCTTTGTTCTGCTATTTTGGTCAGTATCTCTAACATGCTGCTGCCCCTGGCTGTTGCAATGCATAAAATGGAAAGTTAATTTCCTTATGTGTTCCTGCAGGAAATGGAAGGACTCAGCCCTCTGTCTAATGTCAGCTGGTTTTATAGTGTAAGTGATTACTTGATTCCCCTGCTTTTATAAACATCTCAAATATTAACTGCAATATATGCACTTTCATGACCTAAGTTGCTTGACTTGGAATGGACCAAACTGAGACTTTGTAAATGCTGTAAGTGGGACATCTCAGTGTTTTTTTTTTCACTGCTTCCACTCACCCTCTAATAATTACTCATCTGGAAACTAGAACTGAGATTAAAAGCTCCATCTGTTTCCCTTCTGGTTGGAGATTCCTTAAACTGGCAATTGTTTTGATAGGAAATAAAGATGCCAATTTTTCCACGGGTTGAGATTTACTAAAAAAAACACTACAAAATCATCTGAAGTTACTACTTTGTTCATCTTGCAATATTGCTTTTAAGGCAATATTCATTCTAAACATCTACAGTCCTACTAACCATCCACGAGTTTCAGTGTGAAAAATATCAGATACTTGCTTATCTTTTATCTTGGTTTGAAGCCAGCACAGTTTTGTGCAGCATCAAACCATTGTCAGATTTGGTAGCCGGTAAATCAATACCTCATATTTGAAACACCACCTGAAAATCTTGTATGGGATGCAGTATTCCTAGACATTCATGTTTCAGTTTCCCACTTGTTCTCTTTTTGTCCTAGAAAGCTGGCTTGCCTTGTCATCACCGAGACAGCAAGAAAAAGTAATTGAACTTGTTTAGGACCAGTACCACTTTTTATTCCTCTGAACTTAAATAGTTTTGAAAGAAGCAATAGGCTGAAAGGAGGAAATCAGGACATGTGGCAGTATCAGTGAAGAAGTACATTTGCCTGGCAATGCTAAATACAGTATTGGGGAATAATTAAGGGGCATCAGTAAGACAAAAAAGGAATGAGATATTACTGGCCCAAATTTCATTGCTTATAGTAAACCTAAGGTTGGGTATAGCATCAGGCCAAAACCCAAATTTTTGCCTTGACAACAATCTTTCTGGCTTCAGCCAGCAATGGTGGGCCATGAGCAGGCCTCATGAAGACAGAGCACAAGTTTACTTGCCATTATCAGGCAAGGGAGAATGAACCCTCAGATTGGACCAGGTCATGAGAGTGCTTCCTCCTCAGTTTAGCCCCTTGTTCCACTGTTCTCTCCATGCCTCAAAGGGTGGGCCATGTGCACAGCTCAGCACAGTTCCAAAATCACTAGGTTGTGCACATGGCCCACTCTTTGTGAAATTTTAGGCTAGATCCATTGTAAAGATGAACAGATAGGATGGCCCTGTGACAGAACAGTAGACCTGGCAAGGGGCTAAACTGGAAGCAGTCTTGTAGCCTGGTCCAAATTATTGCATTTTGCAACCTATTGTTTGTAACTATAAAATGCATCCAGCTCCTATTATCACACAATGTGGAATTATGACATTATAATCCAGGAACAATCTTACTTCCTTCTAGTCATGTTTACGAAAATCACACAGCATCTCTGCTATTAGGCAGCTAACACAAAACATATATTGAAATGCAGGTTATTGTACTTTGGGCTTGTTGTAAGTTTATTTGGATGTTGCTCCCCACATATTGCTTGATCTTGAATCATTTGTTTACCCCATCACCACATGATCAACATACCTCAGGAGACTGACCCTGGTATGCATGGACAGATTTAAAATGATTTGCTCAGACTGTTCTTTTTCTTAACTCTTTAGTACATATTCCCAGTTGCAAATCATTTCTATTCTGCAACAGTAGCAATGACTTTCAGGTATATCTTCATATAGAAACAAAAGAACTCCTCACCTTAACCACTGCATTTTATATTGTCAAATCAGCAAGTAAAAAGGGAAAGGCTTACTTCTGTATTTCTGTTAAATGTAGTAGGGAAATCTTTCTCTTCTTAAATTTGTACTAGTTGAGCTACCTGCCATATACTCCTACATGTTCAATACTGCATGCCACATGTTTTAATGGTATATTTCATAAATCTTAACACATTTTCAATATTTAATGGCAGTGGACCTCTTTCAAATACTTTGTAACAAGTTACAAGTTTTTGCATTAAAATAAACATTTAAATGAATAAATACAATAATGTCTGCATCTCATACTAAATGGTATATTTTAGCAGATTTCTGAAAAGTACTATGTATAATATAATATGGCCTAATGTTCTAATAAATTATGTTATTTATTAAAGTCAGCTATCATTACAATTAGAAGTTTGCAAATAGATAATCTCTGTGTTCTCTTTTTGTACTCTACTGTAAGCAAAAAGCCAAGACAGAAATCTAGAAGTTTGGAACAATAGAATAGATTGACCAACTCCTTGATCAAAGAGCTCTGATTTGACATTGGGGAATGAGAATCAGGGCTATCGTCTGGAGCAGGGAGAGGCTTTAAATCCAAAGAATCCAATTCTTTCACAGACCTCCAATGCACTCCCACCACAAGGCAAAATTTAGACGAAACTGTCTGTTGTTGTTGTTTTATGTGATTTATATAGCTGCCTATCTCACAGAAGTGACTCAGGGTGGCTTACAAGATTAAAACACAAAAAGAACACCACACATAATCCCCAGCACCCAAGGATAAATAATAACCTAACTCACCATCAATAATAACAGAGCTCATCTACTGTATAGAGGGCAGAGAAAATGGTCTTGAGGGACAGGCAAAGAGATGCTACCAAGGTAATGGTCAGATAAAAGGGGCCTGGGTCTAGGGCAAGAATGTTATATGAGTAAACATCTCCGACAACCCCTTCCATAGCTCACACAAAGATAAAGTGGGGGAAGGGGGCAGCTCATTCAGTCTTGCAAGGTTATGTCACTATAGCTTTACAGTAAAAGTAGTACTGACCTACATGACATTTGTTACCTAGGCTGATCTACCTTGAAGGTCTGACATCAACCCATCTGAACCAAATCCTGGGAAAACAGTCAGGTCTTCTGTGCTTTGCAAAAGTCTAACAGGGTTGGGGCATCTGAATCTTGGAAGGATGGTGTTCCATAGGGCAGATGCTGCCACTGAGAAGGCATGACTCCAGGATCCAATAGGATGGCATTGTTTGATAGAAGGGACCCAGAGGCTGCCCTCTCTTCTAGAACTGGTGAGATGATCAGAAACAAGAGAAGAAAGGCAGTCCTGCAAGTAGCCTGTTCTATGCCATGGAGGGCTGTATAGGTGATGACCAGTACCTAGAATTGCACCCAGAAGCCTATTGTAGCCAGTGCAGCTTGTGGAGAAGTGGTGTTACATGAACAAAATGAGAAATGCCAAAAACTGCCTGTGCAGCTGCATTCTGGACCAGCTGCAATTTCCAAGTGCTCTTCAATGGCTCTTTATATGCAGTAATTCAAACAAGAGGTAATTAAGGCATGAGTCAACATGAGTAAGACCTCTCAGTCCAGGAATGAGTGCAGTTGATGCACAAGACAAACCTGTGCAAAGGCCCTCCTGGCCCTTCTGTCTCCAGGGCCAGTTCCAACTAGTATTTGTTGGGAAGGGAAAGGTCGAGCCTGCTTGAGCAGGGGCCAAGAGTCCAGGGGGAGATCCAAATTGTGATAGGTGAACTGTTGGAAGGCCTAAAGGACCAGGTTGGGGACAGATCACCTTGGATGATCCGGTCACTAAGAGTTGACACCAACCTGATGGCCCGGTTGGGTTTGGATTGGATTTTTGTTTGTTTTGCTTTAATACTGTATCATGTTCAGTAATATTCTGCACATATTTTCTGATGTCCCTTAATTCAATAGAGCATATCCTCAGTATGTTGCTATAGCATCATGGTCTAAAAGTATACTCTCTAGGCTGTGCAGCCCTTCAGATTTGAATTTAAAAAATGTTTCAGTGAATCTGAGGGTGTTGACATACTATCTGTTGGCAACTGCATCTTAATCTGAGATCATGGGACTCACATCTGTAACTGTAGCATGATCCCAGGAATAGATATATCTAATCCCAGGAATTGCCAAGATGCACCATACACATACTGCAAAGCACTTCAAATGCAAAGGGCTGCACAGCCCTAGTATTATCTATCTAAACTGAATTTTCAGAATACTCAACATGGGTGCTACTTCTTTCCCAATTGCCTTTATCTATTAATTCAATTATATTGCATTTTTCTACCTTTTTCTTCCATAATGGAAATCAAAGTAGCATATATTTATTTCTGAGACTGAATGTCACATTCACTGATTGCAGGCAACCTACTTATTTGAGTTAAAGGTGGCTACATTTGGTCCAGAAGGAAAAACCTTCAAACTGTCTATGCGTACATTATTTGTAAGTTAGTCAGAATGTATGTATTTAGTATGTGGATATCAATTCTGAAATTCACAATTGTAGAAGAAACACCCTCATGGAGAATCATTTTACAATATGGTCCTTATCCCAACAAACTATTTTAAGAAATTTCTTGAATATTATTATGCCTATTACCCTGCTGTATTTACCTGAGGTTCATAGTTGGGCATATAATTCACTACTGGACCACTGTTTTCCCTAAATAACAGAAGCAACACCATGTAGAAATGTTTACTAGTTTCTAACTATAATCAAGAATAAAAAGGGATGAAATAAACTATAACCATTCAATAAAACTTCATTGTCTATGCCATTATTTTTTAAACTTTTTGCTCTCAAGACCCCTTCCACTTTTAAAAATGATGACCCTAAAAAAGCTTTTGTTTGTATGGGTTATATTTATGGATACTGAACATATTAAAATTAAAATTGACCCATTTATAGAATATTTATTTATTGAATATTTATTTATTTTAAAAATATTAAACCCATTAGATATTAACATAAAATATTTTTATGAAAAAAGCTATATTTTTTAGCAAATAAAACATAATAATGAGAAGAGTGACATTGTTTTAAATTTTTGCAAATATCTTCAATATGTGGCAAATAATTTTGATTTTACAGACCACTGAGAGGGTCTTGGGGGACCCCCAGGGATCCCTGGACTCCACTTTAAGAAACACTGGTCTGTGCAACAACTGCTTCAGAGTGACATCTGATAATCCTCATGGCGGAAGTGACAGTATGAGGCTAAAACATGTTTGTGGCTAACAGGATGCAAAGAGCAGACATTCCTTTCCTAATGTAAACAGATTGAACCTGGGTATGGAATGGTATTCCCAGGAGAACTATCTGAATTTATTAAAGAACTTACTTCCAATGGCTAACCACAGATTTAAAAAAAATACTATTCTGCTGGCTTCAGAAGGTAATGATTTTTTTCCCTAAGCATGACACTGAAAGTTTAAGCTTGTACAATACTACCTATGTTTTACTGGCAGTTGATAACAAAATCACCATATTTCTCACAGCTTTCTTCTGCTGTGATAGTGGGCTTCTATGGAAACACAAATTTCACTTTGCATTAAATCTTACCATTATAGCAGGATCTGGTGCATTGGAAAGCATCCAGCAATGTGGCAACTGATTGGTGACAAGATTTAGTTTTCTCTGTAGATAGATTTGAAGCTGTAACTGATAATTCCCTTGGTCACAACTGCATTTATTATACCCAGAGATTTACCTTGTTATTGATTTATTTAAAAATGTATATGCTGTGGATCAAGCCAACCCAAGAAAACAATACAAATATGAAAAGAAAAAAGGATAGCCTTATAATAATTTTAAATACAATAATAAAAAAGCCAAGTAATGTCATATAAAATGAATACATGTAATTCAGCCAATCTAAAATGTGTTCAGAACTACAGAAATAAAACATATATAAAACAGGAAGCATTAGTAATAAAATATGCCAATAAAAAGCTATGCAAAAGAGATGAGTTTTCAAAGCCTGCTTAACTGCCATGACTAAGTGGGACAACTGCATCTCTTGGGAAGGAGTTCTATGTGTATGGACACTACAGTACTGAAATTTGAAACACTTCTAATTAGAAAAATAATTTATATTTTTTGTGTGAACATTTTTGGAGTGAAAAAGAGTCATTATAAATTGACAGGGAACCTTTATTGTGGAATGTTGGCTGACATGTGAAACAGGAAGATGGTAGTGGTGGTGGAATGGAGTATCCTGTTGAAACAGTAACTTGGTATGTTGAACTCCAGATAGAACATGTCTACTAAGTGCAAATATACTTTCACATTTTATTGCAGGAGTTGCTTGAGAGATTTTAATAGTAACAGCTTATTTAGACCATGTTTTGTTCTTATCATATAATATTGAGTAATCAACAAAAATGTGTCTTATGTAGAACTATTCCATTTCAAAAACTACTTAAGATGCACTAGCAAAAATGTTTTACAATTTGGAGAGCTGCAAAGTTAAACATATTTATTGAATTTTAGATTGCAGTCTGAATTACAAACCACATTTGATGCCTTACCATTCTTTTGTAATCATTAATGAAGTTTTCAGTTTCATTTTGTATTTAATTTTTTTCCCGTCTATTGAAAAGAATAACAAGGAGAAAAAATCAGTTTTGCTACAAGCACAAATAGGGCAATTCTGATGAAATTGGTGCATTAAGAAGCCAAAAGATTCATATTAGCATACAAGGCAATTCTGTATTTTGTTGCAGCACCAAAGAAAAGGCTTGACACACACGTACCCAGAACAAATTCCAACTAAGACCTGCTGTCGATGTGACTGATGAAAACAACTTGACATTTAAGTATTTCAACTGCCAGTTTATCACATGAGTGGATCCAGTGATTAGTTTCTTAAACAGATACTAACAAAGACAGAAACTGAAAGGGACTTATGTACTCTACAGAGTAAGTTGCAAAGGGAATGGCAACATGCACACATTTGCTTAGATGATGTGAAATTGGATTTGTTTCTGTGTTTCAAGACAAATGATGGCAAGAAAATACCTGTCTGCAGTAGAGTGAAAGTTTCCCTATAATAATGCATGCGTAAGTGCACAGACACTCACAAACATTGTAACATTAATTTGTTCCTACCAAAATACCATACTCATATGACTTAACCTTGTATTTTAAGCTACAACCCAAATAACTTGTTCTAAGGTAGACTGAAACCATTTACTTTGCTATATCTCAGCACTATTAATACTCCTTAGGACTGAGGTAGAAGTTACACACTGTGTGTGCAATTCTATAGAAACCTAGTGACTATACAATAGAACTTTTATATGCATATTCATATGCATAGCTCCTGTCCTGTGGAACATGCTGCCCCTGGAGATGAGATTGGCCCCATCACTCCTGGCCTTTCGGAGGAGTCTGAAGACCTGGTTCTGCCGCCTCGCTTGGGGTGGAGAGGGGAATAGATCTACATGGGGATGGTTGCTATAGACCACTCCTCCCACACTTGGACTGTTTTAGATTCTTCACCACTTGGATTCTTTATTTTTACCTCTATTTATATTATTTATTACTGTATTTTATTCTGTGTATTTATGGTTATGGTTTTTAATCGATTGTTGTAAACCACCCAGAGTCTCCCGACAGGAGGAGATGGGCGGGGACAAATTAGATAGATAGATAAATAAATAAATACAATGTTACCACCTCAATATAATCTTTCATCCATACATTACAATGTGGATGGATTAATAATACAAATATAATCCATCAATTGACTGGCAATCAATTTTTGTTGGGCCACTTCCCTCACCTAACACCTCCGTTGTTAGAGTTATTAGAAAAAACACAGACATTCGGCCAGTCTAGCCACATGCTTTATATAATAATGAGCTATCAGACACAAAACAGAACTGCCTTAAATTCAAGAGATCCAGAACATACACAAATGATGTATGAGGGCCAATGGTTACAGAAGTCTCATAGAGAACTTATATACTAAGTGGAGAATATCCTTCAAATAACTTGATCAGTCAAGACTTTAAAGGTTAAGCCCTAGATCTTGAACTAGAATTTGAAGCTTACTAGAAACTAGTCACTCTTGGCACAATTCAAATTATTATTATTATTATTATTATTATTATTATTATTATTATTATTATTATTATTTCAAATGTGTTATAGCTGCCCAACTCCAACTGACTTCAAATTAGGTTTTCCAATTTCCAGATTCTTCCCAGAATCTGGGTGACTTTATTTCAGTAGTTTTCTCTTTGGGATATCTTTTTGAAAGCAATATTCATGGAAATACAAGAATTAAAGAGCTATATTATTAAATTGCTGAATGAACTATTTGTTTTCCTATGCATTTTAAAATTAATCTAATCAGTGTATTATTCTTAACAGCATTGGGTCTCAGTTTCTTTTCACTTAAATAGTAATTTACACCTGTAAGTAATGTTCCAGCTCTCACTGAAAAGAGCTGCAAAGGTTGAATGACTATTTTAAATTAAATAGAAGGAAATGGCTAAAGCCATCTATCCACTAGTTTTTGACAAACCAATTCTACAGTAGTCAACATTCCAATTGCCTACACTGATCAGTACAGAGTATGTTAAGAATAATATACAAAATTTCAATAACATCAGACTTAAAACTTCATTTTAAGTCAGGAAACAACTTAAAAATTTAGCGTAAGCCCTAAATAGGCTTAATATAGCTTTAAAAAGCAATGCAAGATTTCAGTACTGCTCCCCCAAGTTGAGGAAAACAGAAAAAGTATTTAATCACTCTACTCGTTGTGTCCTTATGTACCTTCCAAATATTAACTATATCCCCCATTTGTCAAAGGCTGCCACTCTAATTTAAATGAAGCCTTAAAAGCTGCAACATCCAAAGTTGTAGATAAATATGACTCTTAGAGGCAGGGCTGGCTTTAGGCTAAGGCTGAGTAGCCACTGACGTAGAATACCAAATCTTAGGTAGCCCCAATGGTGTCCCTCCTTCCAGATCATTCTGACAATGCAAATCTTCGCATCAGCAGGATGTGGCACTATCAGTCAATGTGGTCTTGGGGCACCATATGCCCTTGTGCTGACCCTGGTTAAAGAGCATAAATGTTACAGTTGGCTTCTCGAATTATGCTTTTTAATATTTTCATTTCTATTATTTTGAAAATGCCCATTTAGCTTATGGAACATATGTGTTCAGATTCACTGTTGGTACTGATGCTATGAAGATATAAAATATATAACAAACTTGGTTTGGAAATAAGTACAGTATGGGAAGCTGGATATATGTTGCAGGTTTTTAATAAACGTAAGTATGGATAAATCTATTCCCCCCACCTTTTGTTTTTAAGTTGGGCATTGTTGCTCACAATAAAAAATTAAAAGACACATACAGAAGCTCTCCTGCAATTATTCTCCAGAAATAGCAAAGGACAGTATGTAGGAAAGTTATACAAAACCCCAGGGTTATTCAAAACTCAAGGCAAAAAAGCACTCTGTTATAAATTTCAGGTACAAAATAAAACATGGCAAAGGCTAAGAAGCAAAAATATAATTCTGCAGAATATATATATTTTTCATAGCCCACTCATGGCTCCATTTTCACTTATGGCTCCATTTTGAAATGTCAAATAGCTGTGATACGTCACTCATATTTTATGTATCCTAGTCTAATGGTCCAGCTGGATTTTAAAACAGAAACTGGAGACAAAGTCAGAATAAGAAATGAGACATGGAAGAAAACTACTGTAGAAGAGTACATCTCATAACAGGAACAAATCACATGGGGACAGGGGATCTCTAGGTGGTCTTTTTGTTCTATGCTGTTCTGCAACATTGTTAATGCTGGTGGTGATATGCAGAAACAGGGAGCAGTGTGTTGCTTCCATTGTCCAGATAAATAAAGGGGAAAGAAATGGGGACTTTTAGAAAAGACATTTAGAGATGAGAGAAGCTGGTAAGAAGGAATTTTCTTTTTCAGGTTTTCAAGGCTCACCAAGATTCTGATTTGTTCTGTTTTCTTTTCCTTTCTTTTGTTTTCTTTTGTTTGTTAAGACTGGAATCTTTATCTCTGAATCTAAGGTGAGTTTGGTAGATTCAGTTCTGACCATGGTCTTGCTTCCTTAATATGGTTGGTAGACTTACACCCTAACTAATGCCCCACTGCATTCAGTAGTTAACAGAAATCAATCGACCCCTATATCTCTTCCAGTTAATAACTGATGGTGGAAGCACTGATGGCAAATGGAAACTGGCTTTAACTTCTTCAGCTGCTGCTAGTTTACAGTATGGTCTATTGCAGTTAGCAATGTTATGCAGTTATATAATAATTCATTTGATACATTTGTCTGTATCTGCTGAATAAAGTAACACCAGAGTTTTACATTCACAATAAAAATTTACTGTGCTTGCACTTCAATCTTTGAAAACTTTGTTCAACCTGATTCATTTCTGAATTAAGAATATTTCAGATGGACAATCCTCTGGCACCCAATTTCTGTTCTGTGCTTTGAGGTTCTCTTAGGAATATGCATTAGTCCTAAATTCTGAAGTAAACTGGGCTTCTCTCAAAGAAAAGTAGCTTTCAACCGAAGGGAAACGGGAGTCTTCTGAAGTATTCAAATGAATCTAAGTCTTCTTGGAACTTGTGGAATATTTCAGAGATTCAACAGAACATAGTCACTATTTCTGCAAAAAGCTGCTATTTTTTTCTCCCATGCTATCCATATAAAAATAGCTCCCTGTTCAGATGTTCCATAGGACATGTAATAGCTAATGATGGGGCTGTCCATTCTATCTTCATATCACATGTCCTTTTGCTTATATAGCATCACCTCATGTTCAGTTGGAAGAGCAGAAAAGGAACTGCGCTTGGAATCAAATGAACTCCTAAAGATCCTGTTTATACCAGTGTGTTTGTGAGGCAGCAGTACTCAAGACTCCCAAAAATGAATTGAAAGTCAGCACCACCAAAAAAGGTTCTTGCGCATACTGATACTGTCAGTAGTTGTACTCTCTAATACAGATTTATGGAAATCCAGCATGTCCCTACAACTCAGGTCATACAAGTTCAGCCCTTGATGTCTGTCATTACTCCATTATGAATGGTAACTCTCTACAGCTTAGAATAGAGGAACATATACAACTTCCAGGCAGCTAGGAAATATAGTTTTAAATGCAGAGGAGCAGGGAGATGGATTGTCTGGTCTTTCACCATACTTCCCTTATTTCTTATTGTTTATTGCAAAATACGGGATTAATTTAGGATTTTAATTCTTCTAAAATTCTACAGCTACTTCTCCTCTACCCAGAAGAGAATAGGGAGCCACAGTTCTGAGAATTTTATAGGCTTACAGTAGTACACTGTTGTGGAAAGCATTATTCTAATACTGATTATGTTCATGGTGTGCTTTGAAAGCAGATTTTGTTGATTCCTTCATTGGGTGGAAAAGGGGAACCCTAACAGGACAGTGAATTATGAGAACAAATATTACTGATATTTTTCTCCAAGCAGAAAAACTAGAAATGGATTTAAATCCACAGATGCCAGACATTGACTATTGTCAGCTTTAGTATCTGATACCTATTTAGAGGTTGGCTAATGATAATGTATATAATCTAAAGCAGGATTGTGGAAATTTATCAGGTCACTACAACCTGTCAACCTGTTCCAATTCTTCATATCTGTTGCGATACTGGTAAGAACACTAGAGGAACAGTTTCCAATATGTAGGAGCCAAATCCTATCTAATCTCTTTGTGAATTAGTCTGTATAGCAACATGAGGTATATCAAAGTATTGGGTAGATGTTATGAGGAATTGTGCGACAATTGTGCAGAGGTGCAAATATGTCCACATTGTTTCAGACAGCCTCTAGATGTTCTTTCTAGGCAATAAAATAACTCTCAGGATCATCACAACCATGTAATGAAGCTCTAGCTTGATTTTTTGTTGTTGTTCTCTATTATATTCTTCAATTTCATTATTTCATCATTTACTATAAATACATTATATGGAAGCTATAGCCTATTGCAAAATCAAGACTGAGAAAGTACTTGAAAATTCAGGAAGCTATACAATGGACTTCCTTATTAGCAAGTTCTTTGTAATTCCTTATCAGTCAAGTGTGTCTTATACTGTTCCATTTTGATAATTCTTTTTATTTGAACTTATACTCAAAAGACAGCTAGTTTGGTGTAATGGTTAAGGCAGCAGGCTAGAAATTGGGAGACCAATTCTAGTCTCACCTTGGGCACGAAGCCAGCTAGGTGACCTTGGGCCAGTCACTTTCTCTCAGCTCCAGGAAGGATGCAATGGCAAACCACTTCCAAAAACTTTGTCAAGAAAACTGCAGGGGCTTGTCCAGGCAGTCTCTGAGAATCAGGCATGATTGAACAGATTAAAAAAAAATCAAAAACTTGACATATCTGAAAAAAAAGTTTTTTCATACGTGCTTGCTAAAATACAGGTGAAACACTCTTTTTCTGTGATGTATGCACATAACCCATTCAATGGACAGATTCATAATTGATACTGAAATTGAACCTTTTCCAAATAATGAATTTTTCTATGCCCAGACAGAAGGTTCAATTTCAAGACTGTCAGTCATGGCTCTGTCCATTTAATGAGTTTATGTACACACTACTCAGAAAATAGTAGGTATATCTGTATTTCAATTGGCTGAAGCCCCTTAAATAATTTATATATGAATATAATTTCACAATTTCTTGCTTGATGAGCTTCCCTTCTTGATTCATTGATGGGGAAAACCCAATACACTAAGTTGTTGATAGTAAACTCCTGGAGAAAATATTTGGTGCTAATACATTCCTACCACAAGTATTGGAATTCTTGAAAAGTTACAGAAATTGAAATTATGAACCCACTGAAGGAAACTATTGCATGTAATCACCATACTCTTTTTCTCACAGCTGGACTCTATGACAGTTTGATGGGTTTATTGCAGTTGGCATGGATTGCTTTGGCTAAACTAAATGGTCGTTAGTTCCCTTGCCTTTGATTGTGCTGAGATTAATCAAAAGCTTTTGAAGTAATAGCTTTTTGTATCCAGGGTAAAAAACATTTTGTAGATGGGTGTGTTTTAAATACAGTAGATACAGATCTTTCAGGATTGGGCTATAGTAATGAAATTCTGTTAGGGTCTTATTATTTTCCTATAGCAACATGAAAAGTGAAAAACAGGTTGATGGGAGTGAGATAACTCGCATGCTTTTTTCTTTCCACCAACAGATTTCATCATATTTTTGTAAGCTATTAGCACATAAGTATTTGCAAACACATGAAAATGGAAACTTTATAGATACAAAAAAAGGTATAAGGGTTATATTGAAAGTTACATGTATTATTTATTTACTGTATATTTATAGAATTATTATGTAATCTTTACTCTTCAAGTGTTTGGACTATAACTTTCACTATTATGTATCATTAATAGCAGAAAATAGATTACAATTACTATTCAAACTTTAGAATAGCAACACCCCAAAAAAGGGAAATTTAGACAACCCTGGCTACATCCACTTGTATCATGTCACCTTTCTGGCCTTACTTTATCATTCCACCCACCGCAGCAAAGAAAGCCAACATTCCAAAAGAAAGGGATTCAGGGAAAAAAAGAATGCAATGCATTGTTTTTTAAAAGTGACATCACTAATTCAGTTGGCTGTCTCCAACCAAAGAAGGAAAATATCCCTGCATAAATCGCAGATGGAATTACAGATATCGCAGTCCCTTATTATTTTTTCCTTCCATTATATAATCCCTGGCTGATCATGGATATCATATTTAATGGCTAGTGATGCACAAGTTTTTTATTGCTTCCCATGTTATTTATTAATGAGCTCTTTGTAGCAAAAAATCTTTGGTCTGACTCTTATCAGAAAAAAAATCAACAACTTTTTACTAAGGATCAGGTGGGGCGTTCAACAGTGTGAAATGGACAGTGCATTTTTAAACACCTGTGGACATTTTAAATTGTGTTACCAGAGAGATGAGAGTAATGAGATCAATCACATGTCAATATCTTTACAAATTAGAAGGACTCAAGAGAAGAGAAATAATTAAGAGTCCAGAGGGAATGAATGAAAGTGCAAATACCTACAATGATATCAAATGATGCTAGAGTGAGTGAGTTCACAGCATATAGTCACATGTGGCAGTAATTCTCAGCGCCTCCAGGTAAACCAGGCAGGAAATATGACTAGATGAACTAATTCTACTTTCTTGTAAGGCTACATTGACAGAATCTTGCAAGTCTGAAAGTACAAATCTCCCGCCCTTCCTATTTATCACTTGACTGGTCCGGGCGGTTCTTTCCCAAGTTTCTTCTTTAGACCATTACCCTCTCTCGGACTCCCTTTCCTTTTACCTGATCGTTCCCTAGGCAGTATCTGTTCCCTCTGTTCTCCAAGGTTGCCCTCACATTCCATCACAGTAATACACGTTGCTCCAACTTTATGTCTGCTTTCTTCAGGGCTTTCTTCATTATTGATTATTGGTCTCATTGCAGGGAGGTTCAATGTGTTCCTCCCTTTCCGTAAGAAGGACCAGAATTTTTTTATTAGTTCTTTTCATTAACATGGATTGCTTTAACAGTTTTAAATAACGAAACAACCTGAATCCTGAGAAAAAAGTAAAAGGCAACAGTAAATGTCCATGATCATTAAAGGAGGCTCTCATCATACATTGGATACCATCATATATTTAGCTGAGAGATACCGATTGCTTGATTGTCCACCACCAATCATGTCAATGAAGAAAGAAAAACATCCGCATTAAAAAGGGAAAATGGATCATTCAAGCCATGCCACTTTGCATTTTGGCCTTCAGCCCTCTAACCAGTTATTAGATATATCCTTTCAGGATATTAAAGGATGTCTAGCCATGAATTAGAAGAAGATTCAGTAACAGAAATATAGATACTTTTCCCCTTTATCTTAAACCCTCTGCTGAGTAGAATGGACTTATAAACTTTGATAAATATCATACTCAGGACCATCTTAGAAAGATAGATAGTGGAGAACTTTGAGATGTGGTTGAAATGCTCTGCTCTCAGAATGGTCTGATTCTTATAATACTGTATCAGATGCAAGTTGAAAACTGAGGCTCTTTATAAGACAATCTAATAATTGGATGCCCCAACACAAAGAATCCTATCAAAACAGATGCCCCGCCGCCAATCCCCAGACTTCTACCATTTATGCAACATTCATATTTTCTTTGTTACAGGTTAGTGTATTGATGGAAAGTACTTGGTAATATCCAAGTAAGGCTTAAACCTACAAATAGCAAGAGGCATGCAAGAAAGAAATATACTTTTAATCTTTTGACAAACATTTGAAACTTTCTTGTTACCATATTTTAGAATGTTATAAGGTAGATATTTCTGATATATTTGTCAAATTTCTATAGAAAATGTCCCTGTGTTCCCTTAAATCAATGGGGCTACACCAAAGTAAACAGAATTAATACTACAGCCAGAATCCCTTAATATGCTGTTGGAAAATCTACTCCTCATGTTTCTTAATTCAAAACTCCTGCTCTATATTTCAAAGATGGTTAAGACATTTTTTCCACATTATTCTTGTACTTAATTTCAGATCCAGAAGAATCTGAAAAGGCTTGTTATCAACTTTTTTTTAAAAAATTACTTTTCAAACACTTTTACTTAGATTTTTCTTCTTTCTTCATCTTATATCCCTTTTCAGGGATCAGTTCAACCAGGACCAATGCCCTCCTGGTAACTTCTATCTAAAAATGCCACCTGATAGGACCTCAGGTACAGACATTCTCAATCTCTGCCCCATGCTTAGGAACTCCCTCCTACAGAGATCTAGTCTACTCCTTCCTTCCTAGGTTTCAGGAGAGCTGTTAAGACCAACTGGCTATTTCATCTAGTCCAGGAGGAAGGAATGTTGTGATTGTTAGGGCAAACTGGCACACATGTGACTGTATGTTTCTTTTGCTTTTGTTTATGTATGTCGGGAATTTTGTCAATTGTGTGGTGAGTTTATTTATTATTTCAGCGGGGTTTTCTTGTTTTTAGAAAGCTCCTGATTGCTAACCTATCAGAGTCTTCAGGAATGGGCAACATACAAATAAAATTATGTTTATGATAGGCATCTGCCTCACGTAGTTAGACACTTGCAGTGAGTTAAGGGGGCTTCATGCTGGGGCTTTTAAACCACTATTTCCATTATCCCATTCAGCACAACCATCCTTCCTCCTCCTCCGCCTTCCTCTTCTTGTGATTATTTTAAATGTATTATAGCTGCCCACTCCCATAGATTCTGGGTGGCTTACAAATACAAAAGCAATTAAAAACATACTACACCACAGGCAGCCTGGACTACAACAATCATAAAAATAACAAATCAAACCAAATCGGAGGCCCTATAAACTCATTAACCACTGGCCTGATACCAAAGCCAGGTCTTAAGCACTTTTTGGAACCCTAAGAAAGAGGGTGCTTTCTATATCTCTGGGGGATGCTGTTTCAGAGGGCTGGGATCACAGTGGAGAAGGCATGCTTCCTCAGTCCTGTATGTCTAGGAGATGACATTGGAGAAAACAGCCTGAGACCATATTCAGTGAGCCTTTTTAAACATGCTTGAGTTGCCAAATCTCGTCTTGACTCTGACATCTATACTGATAAAACCTTTCTCAAAATGCCAATGGATATAGTGAAAATTAAAAAAAACCACCCATATTCTACTGATAAAAAGAATTTGGCATAAAGGGAAAAAAAAACTATTATTTATTGGGGAAAATATGAAATAAAACATTGTGTTTATCTACTCTGTGTATTCAAACCAAATATATATTTCCATTTGTCATACACAAAATGAGTGAATGACCTTTCATTGACTTTATTGCTTCAAATATTTACACTTTTATCAGCTTAATTTCACATATTTATACTCTGTCAGAGTCATTAATGTCATAATAATTACAACAATTATATGAATAATGTTGTTTCTACGCATCACTGAAGAACTACTGTAAGTGATGGGCAAAAACATGTACTGAATTGACCTAGGCAATCAGTTCCAAGTTGTTTGTTAGGAGCTTAAAGATATTTCTTTTGGACGGATAGCATGTATTTCTGTAACCTGCTGACATATCACAGAATTAATAATCCAACACCAGTTTACTTAATGAGGGAAATAAATCGATCTTTCATGTTATCTCTTCTGGGCAATTGGCAAAATGTCAGCTTCTTAAGCATTTAAAAGGAAGTTTGATGTAATATGTTTAGAGATGTGTGTTGTTTTTCTTCAAATACATTTGATGCCAAAAATATGGTCAAGGAAATGCAAGCAAGGCTAGAGAAGTGATTCATGCTGAACAAAATGCCACAGTAAGGGCAGGGAAGTTCAGGTAATAGGACTGGAATAAATCAGGAGGGAGAGGAAAGTCAGCTAACCAGGGGCAAGAACCACTACATCAGTCCTAACAAGCCAAACACGTATTCAAGCCAGTACATAGGTCCAAAAGACTAGAAGATAGCCACAGTCTAAGTGAAAGTTATTTTATCCAAGAAAAGAGTTAATGGTCTCAGATTCCACTGTGGTGGTGCAATGTGGTGGAAAATAACATTATTTCGAGGAACTATCTCTGCTTCTCAGACTGCCTTATAAAGCTCTTGGAAACCAGCCCCTCAGATGGTGTTCACCATGGTTCTGACTGCTATTTTCTTTATACATGAAGAGATAGCAAACATTTAACAAATGGAACTTAATATGGTTCAGTGTAGATATTATTCCTCTTTAGACACCTAGTCATTTATTCTTTCATCCATTTCTCATTCTCTCTCTCCAATCATGTTTTCTGTGTTCATCAAACACACTTTGTCCTTATTTGTTTATGTTTTCCTCCAGGAGTTTTTATGTCCATTTGAAACTTTGAACTTCCTGCAACCTCTGTTATCCTGGTTTGGTTATAGAAGGATCCATATATGGGGGACTATCAACCATGTTGGATAAATATAATGAAAATTAAGTCCAATAGATATTTAAAACATCAGGTTGATAAATGATACACACACACACACACATACACACACACACACACACTATGTATATGTATATGTATATGTATATGTATATGTATATGTATATGTATATGTATATGTATATGTATATGTATATGTATATGTATATGTATATAGAGAGAAGTACACTAGAGCAGCAGAGACCAAAAAGATAAATGCCCTGTTCACCAAAGAACCATCCAAGGTGTACTTCCAACTGCAGTGCAACAACACAGTAACAGCAGAACCACTAACAGCAGAAACTGAACAGTACTGGAAGAACATATGGGAGAAAGAGAAGACATATAACACCAGTGCAAAGTGGCTGCAGGACCTGAGAGCAGACAACAGCAATCTCCCAGAACAGGAACCAGTCACCATCACTGTAGCAGACATCCAACAGCGGGTTAAGAACATGAAGAGCTGGACAGTACCTGGCCCAGACAAGATCCACACCTCCTGGCTAAAGACACTAACAGCAGTACATGAACACCTAGCAGCACAGAGGAACCAGCTGCTAGCAGCAAGATCCCACCCAGACTGGCTAACACAAGGTAGGACAGTGCTAATCATGAAAGACCCCAATAAGGGAACAACAACATCCAACTAGCAGCCAATAACCTGCCTCCCCACAACATGGAAAGTCCTATCAGGCATCATAGCCGCCAAGCTGCAGGACCATACAGGCCAGTACATGAGCACAGCTCAGAAGGGCAATGGCTCCAAACACCAGCTGCTCATAGATAGAGCAGTCACCCGAGACTCAAGGTCTAGACAGACCAATCTGAGCACAGCCTGCATTGACTACAGGAAAGCCTATGACTCAATGCCACATATATGGAACTGTGAATGCCTGGCACTATACAAAGTCAACAGGACACGCAGGACCTTCCTCAGAAACTCAATGGGACTGTGGAAGACAACACTGGAAGTCAACTCAAGGCAGTTTGCACAAGTGGCCATCAAGTGCGGCATATATTAAGGTGATGCATTGTCCCCACTGCTGTTCTACATGGGCTTGAACCCACTCAGCCAGACTGTCACTAGAACTGGATATGGTTACAAGTTCAAGAGTAGAACAACCATCAGCTACCTCCTCTACATGGATGACATCAAGCTGTATGCTAAAAGTGAATGAGAAGTCGACTCACTGCTACAGTGAGGACATTGGGATGTCATTTGGACTGGAGAAGTGTGGCCGGATGATAGTAAAGATAGGGAAGGTAGTTAAGACTGATGGGGTGGAACTACCAGCAGGCCACATAGCAGACATACAGACCAGCTACAAGTACCTTGGTATCTCCCAGACACCTGGGAACCATGATGAGGAGGCAAGGAAGACAGCAACTTCCAAGTACCACCAAAGGATAAGACAGGTCCTAAAAAGCCAGCTCAATGGGAAGAACAAGATCCATGCCATCAACATGTATGCCCTGCCAGTATAGTGAGCTGGCCAAAGGAGGACATGGAGGCTGCCAATGTGAAGACCCAGAAGCTCCTCACAATGTATGGAGACTTCCACCCCAAGTCCAACACCCAGAGACTGTATACAAGGTGGAAAGAGGGGGGGTGGGGTCTGGTGAGCGTCCAAGCCATTGTCCTGGATGAGACCCAGAGTATCCAGGAGTACATCAGTAAGATGGCCCCTAAAGATGAGCTGTTGAGAGAATGCCTGAGGCAGCAGCAGACATGGAAAGAAGATCAAGCAGAGGAAGTGCCATGGCAAGACAAGACCCTGCATGGGATGTACCATCAACAGATAGCTGAGATGGGTGACCCTGGGAAATCCTACCAGTGGCTGGAAAGGGCTGGACTAAGAGACAGCACTGAGGCACTGATCATAGCAACACAAGAACAGGCACTAAGCACCAGATCTATAGAAGCAGGGGTCTACCACACTAAAGAGGACCCGAGGTGCAGACTGTGCAGAGAGGCCTCAGAGACAGTCCAACACATAGTGGCAGGGTGTAAGATGCAAGCAGGAACAGCATACACTGAACAGCACAACTTAGTAGCTGGCATTGTATACAGGAACATCTGCACAGTATATGGGCTAGACCCCCCAAAGTCCAGATGGGAGATTCCACAGAAGGTTGTGGAGAATGACAGGGCTAAGTTCCTGTGGGACTTCCAGATCCAGACAGAAAGACAGGTACTGGCCAATCAACCGGACATCGTGGTAATAGAGAAGGACCAGAAGACAGCGGTGGTCATAGATATAGCAGTGCCAAGTGACAGCAACATCAGGAAGAAGGAGTATGAGAAGCTGGAGGAGTACCAGGGCCTGAAGGAGGAACTGAAGAGGATGTGGAAAGTGAAGGCCAAAGTGGTCCCAGTGGTGGTAGGAGCACTTGGGGCTGTGACCCCCAAACTGGGCAAGTGGCTCCAACAGAACCCAGGAACAAAATCAGAGCTCTCTGTCCAAAAGAGTGCAGTGCTAGGAACAGCTAAGATACTGTGTAGAACCCTCAAACTCCCAGGCCTCTGGTAGAGGACCTGAGGTTGAGGAAGACACATACTACCCATATGAATGAGAAGGGATTTTTAAAGTTAATTTTATATATTTGTTGTTGTTGTTAGTTGCCATCAAGTTGTTTATGACTCATGGTGACCCCAGGCCTTGCTCCCTAGTCTGTTCTTTGTCTGGAAGCTCTGCTGAAACCTGTCCACCATGGGTGACCCTTTTGGTAGTAGAGCTACTACAACAAACTGACAGACGGGTGGTAGATATACTATATATAGATATATATATATATAGAGAGAGAGAGAGTAAGAGGAATGGACAAAATGTTAAATATAGCCTAAAGTCTCATGCTGTAGGAAAGCATATATATAGACAAAAAAGAGCTGCTAGCTATGAAATCTGGTCAATAGTCATTTGGCCAACCTTCCCAAACCAGCACTCTCTAAATATATTAGGATTATAACTCTAAAAATATTTTGCAGTAATAGCCAACTAATTGTTCTAGGAGTTGCAATCCCAACACATCTAAAGGCCACAAAGTAGGGAACTCTGACCTTGCCATCATAGACCAATATGACTGGCATACTCTCCACTGATAGTCACTCTATAATGTATAAGTTTAAAGACTTTTTTTCAAAACATAACATCTTTCAAAAATGTTTACTATTCTAGTTCATTTTATTAGTAATATAAAAACATCCACTGCTCAAGTTAAGGACATCCTGAACTCTAATTCTGGCTTTCCACTTGACCTGTACATACTTGTTTTATACTGTTATCTTTTCTATAACCACATGTAGAGGTGTTTTTTTTTTAATATTTTCTATATAGGTTTATCTATTAGATATATACGGTACTACTACTAAAAAGGTGGTTTTCTGCAGACTCATAGTAATAAAAAACTGTTATGCTAACAGTTTTTCATATTGCCTCAGTCTAAAAATATTGAACCCAAAACAGAAGAGAAAATTCCTTCACATCTAAACGGCCTCAGGATTTCTACCTCCACTAAACAACAAATTGAGCTACATTTAGATTACTTCATGCTTTCCTTTTATGCAATCACATTTTTGTCATTTTCAGATACCCAAAAGCAGTTCATAGCTACTCAATATTGATAATATTATGAGAAAATATAACGTTAGGTAATGTTTGTATTAAGCAGAGATGAGTGGATAATAAAAATAATTATTTTAACCACTGTCCATGGGTTTTTCCATGAAAATTTGATAGCTCACTTATTGATAGCTGTTTCATGGCCCTGCAAGTTAATTTTCCATTTAGAGCTGACAGTACTGTGTATTTTAAGCACTCCTTTAACCAAGAACATGTAACTTCTACCTATCCTTTACTTTATTGTGAATGGGGAGAGGAGAGGAGGAGAGGGTTATGTTGTTTGTGAGAATTACTTTGTTTGGAGGCTATACATACACATTTTCTTTAACATACATTGTGAATAAAAAACTAGTGTCCAGAGAAGAATAATTAGTCTGAGTATAGATATTACTATGCAAAATCCTGGCAATGTTTTGCATGAGGTTATCCAAAAGTTGCAATTCTATCAATGGTTGTAGAAATTAATATTGGGCAACAGACTCATTTATTTACTTAAACAAATATTTAACATATTTTCAGATGTATATAGTAGCTTATGATAGAAGTGAAATAGGGAAAAAAAAAGTAGGGAGGATTAGTCTACTTTAGAATTACTGGTGGTGAAAAGTAGTATATGAATACTGTTAATAAGTAAAGAATAGTACATGCACAAATAACAAATTTAATGCAAAAGGAATATTCCCAAATGCTAGACATCACTCCTTGAGTTTACCCCCAATATCCAGCTTAGATGTCAGATTAAGATTCAAGAAGCTGGTATTTTATATCTTAATCTGAAAATACAAAAATTCTCTAAGCAAATGCTAATTAGAAACCTGAAAATACAACATAAGTGCAATACCATTTCGCTATTTATATTCCTAGCAGTTAGTCCTAGGAGAGAAATACTGCCTCCATTGATGAAAGTAATCTATAACCATTATAATTATTCCCCATGAATTTGTCTAATTATTCTCCTTGAATTTATCCATATTTCACAGTTAGCTATGCACTGTCTCAAGAAGTACTGCCTTTTATCCATTCTGAATTTCCCAACATTTAACTTTCCTGAATAACTTAGGGTTCTATGATTCTGTCTGGCAAATAAGAAATTATTCCTGTATATTTGCCCACATCACAAACTGTATAATTTTATATACATTTATCATGTCCCTCATTTTTCAGTTTTTCCCTAAATTAAAAAGGCCCAAATGTTGTTACCTTTTTCATTTAGCCTTTTTTGGTGGGCAATCAAACTCTACACACTGTTTTAAATGCAGTTGTATGATAGACTTGCATATAATTATAATATTGGCAGGTGTTTTTTTTATTTTCAAAACTTTTCAAATCCCCAAAATAGAACAACTTGCCCTTTTCACAGCAACTATAGTTGCTTGTAGAGTGCAGAGATTGCTTAAACAAGCGATGTGTGGGTGGGGGGGGAGGAAAAAAAGTTATCTCTGTAGGCAACCTCTCCTGTTCCTGGCCCATTTTTTTCTCCTCCCCCCCACTCTTGCAGAGCACAGAGATTGGAGACGAAGGGATTACAAGAGAGTAAGAGGCACACAATGGGGAATACATTGGGCTGTTTGTGTAGCATGCTTGGGGCTGCCAGCACCACTGATTTCCTTCCACTGTGTATTCCCCACTGTGTGCTTGCTGACTCTCTTGTAATCCCTTCCTCTCCAAACTCTCCACCCTGTAAGGGGAGAAAAAAATAAAAACAACAGGTCAGGCACAGGACAACATGTACTTACTGTAATGGTGATCATGTGACTTGGGGATGCTGCGAAGGTCATAAATGCAGGTAATGGTTGTAAAGTTATTTTTTCAGCACCGTTGTAACTTTGAACTGCCACTGAATGAGGCAGCCAGTAAGCAAGGTCTACCTGTATGCATACACTAATGATTACCAAACTGGACTGCTGTGGGGTTCCATACAGAACTGCCTGTAAAAATAATTTAAAACTTCAGAATATGATATCCTGAATATTGGTCATATAAAGAATACGTAAGATTCTTGGCAGAGATATGCAAGCTCTGTTGCCAAGGCAACAGAGGGTAAAACCTTTGTTAAGTCCAGAACTCTCAGATTGGAAGTGGCTCAGACAAACATCTGAGTGGAGGTGAAATGCAATCTGACTTGCAGGATTCTATTACTATAGCCCATCTTAATAAAAGCATGTAACAATTTCATATGACATATATTTTGCAATAGCTGTATTAGTTGCTGAAGTAGTTCTGATTTTATCTTGAAAATCCTAAACACTTTAAAGTTATTTGAAGAGAGTAATTTTACTTGCATCATTGATTCTATATTTTAAGATCAACAACAGTGAATTTCTCAATTTTCAATATCCTCTCCTCATGTGTAGAGTATACATTATAAATTGCCTGAAGTATACTGACAGAATAGTTCTTTTTTCATATAACGTTTACATACTAAAGTTATATGTGTCATTTAAATTAAAACTTACTGTGTATCTCATAAATATACTGTACATCTGATATGTGAAGTAAACCCAATCCTTTTCCCAATATGCTATTTGTGATAAACAAAAACACTTTAGGAATAGTTTCAATGATAAATTATTTTCATCCATTAAAAATGTTTAAATTATCTTTCCTAAGTTTGTTGCTAGCAGTTCAGTTGTACTGTTACATTATGTAATATTCTTTGGCTGATCATTTTCTGAGCACATTGCACTGGGTTCCATCAGTAATTTTCAGTTTTGGCTAAACTTTGCAATGCATTAGGGTTATTTAGACTAACTAATTATTACTTTACATTGATATGCCATGTTATTTATGTTTTATCCATGTGATTTTGTCTATTAGGTTTAATGAACTCCCTGAAAGATTATAGATTCAAACTATTACAACTTTAAAAGAAACATATTATTTAGACAGCCACTATATGAAGCTTACTTTGAAAATGTGTTTTAATTATCAGTTTGCTATATTATATAATAAATTATATTGTATATCTGATGTTAAGTGGTAGTGGGTCAAGCTTGATTTACTGTAGCTATGTAACACCATTATTGAGGGAGATGTATTGGTTGATGGTGGGATTCTGGGTACAGTTAAAGGTGGTGGTTATCACCTCACAACGATATATGGCTTGGGACCTGGATATCTATAAAAGCACCTGCTCTAATCTTTTGGTAAGCATCAACTGAGAGAGCATATTGTGGGTGCTTTCTCTTTGAGGTTTGATGAAGTGGCCACAAAGACAAACCTTTCCTGTGAAATACTGATTAATGTGTTAGTTGTTAGTAGTATGTCTTCAACAGCTGAACACTTTGGGGCCCAAATTATTTGGCTATCCACAATGATATGAATTGACTTTGGCCTCAAAAGTAAAATGAATAATCAAATGCTCCTGAAGATAAACCCAGGCTGGAGTAACCAAGAGGCCTGGAACTCTAACAGCAGCAGCTTAAATCACATTCTCACAGGTAGCTTAGCATATACAGACTAAGAAATTGGAGAAGGTCAAACACTATGCAAATTGCAAAGTTCTGGATTAAATCTAAAGGATGGAGAGAGGATGGATAAATTTCTATCAATAGGAGAAGACTTGACCAGTTGTAAGTTGTCCTGAAAAGAAACAGGATACAAAAATAAAGTAGAACACAGTTCATGGATGGTATGGATAGAAGACAACAGAGGAGAAGAATCAGAAAAACACTTGAAGTAATGAGCCTACAGTTGACTTTCTTTTATTATAAAAGTATGCAGCTAATTCATATATCATGAAGCCTTCAATACCTCTGAAAGAGTAGATGGAGACAGTAGATAATCAGAAGGTGGGAGGTACTGCAACACTGCAACAAATGATCCTGAGAAAAAATGCTTGCTGCAAAATATGTTTTAGTTGTATCAAGATTTACAAAATAAAATAATAAAACAAGAGATCCAATTCTGTCATCTTTGAAAAGGATTATATTTAGTGTTGTTCTCATTTCCTTGGCATCAGCATCTCCTCCATCTGTGAGCCTACTATACTGCAGTCTGTAAGGAACTCAAGCAAAGAGCAGACACAGTCCACTGGTTCTCCATATTGCTCTGCTGCCTGTGTTTGCAATCCATTCATGCAAAGCAGAAGTCATGATTAAGAGTCAACCCCTCTAAGTACAAGGTATGTGGCCAGAGATAAGTTGCTATAGGCATGTCACTTCTAATGCAGAAGTATGTGGAAAGAAAAGAATCTTCTTGGGTTTGCTGAAGAGAAAGATTTTCTTGCCTCCTTGCAACACACCTTTTAGAGAGTTCTGGAAAGTCTCTGGGGCAAAATTCAGATTTTCCATATATATCATAGCACTTATTATTTGATGGGAAGGCCATGCTCAGAAGAGTTACAGCCCTAGAGTTATGACACCAAGCTATAATTTGCAAACTTGTATTTCCTCAGTGATCGTTACCTTCAGTTCTGCCTGCTCTTGAGCTAGTGCTAACCTCAGACAATTGCTGCCTAAAGCAGCACTAATTTGATGTTGTTGTATCATTCAGATACCAATCCCTGCCTTTGTTCATCCCCCTCCCACTCATGGTTCCTCTTAAATAATGTGGCATGAAAGGACTGGCCCTTGTTAGTGCTCTGGAACATAAGAGCTTCCTGATCTTTGGTGGCACTTTAATCTGTTTTGATCTTTCCAGACAGGTCAACATGCACAATGATTTTATAAATAAGTCACATAAGGATTTCAGCCATGATTATTTTTATTTCTAAAGTTTGCTAGATCTGAAAATGATAAACACTGTTTCTATAATATTCAGGAATCCTTAAATTAGGTAAATAGACAATGGTATCTCTTGTTTATAGTACTGAAGAAGAAATATGGCAGGTCAAATGATTTCTTTGATTCTTAGTTAAATCACATAAATGTATTTCCAAACATTCCATTGAGGCTGTGAATGAAATATTTGTAAAGGGCATTGTCTCTTGTAATCGAGTCCTCCTCCTATAATAGTCACCACATTTGACTCTAAAAGGTCTCCAGGGAGAAAGATTAATTAGATTTCAATTGTGTTACAGAAAAATGTACTTTACATAGTTGCACTCTAGAAAGCATTATGGTGTTTCTTTAATGTGTTTAAAAATTCAAAAATGTTTTTAAAAGCCACTTAAAAAGTCAAGCTAAAGGCAAGCTAATGGAAAATCGTGTCATCCTTCAAATTGATGTATGCTTAGTTTGATGAGGCCTTACTCGCTGTATGATGTTAGGCAGATGCAAAAGGAATCGTTGTGAATGATCACTGAAGTTTTTCAAACAGACCATTAGAATCAACAGAAAACTAGAAAAAAACTTGCTGTTCTGCCATGAATCTAGATTAAAGAGACAAGAAATACAAACAAACTGAAAAGTAAGATCATGCAGTACAATTAGAGTTAGCTGTTTATGGATTGTCTGAATGTAATTTATTTTTACATCTTTTTTTGTGTGTGTTTCCTTTCCTTTCTTTTTTATATAACACACACCATTCAGAAAGTATCTTATCTAACTTTTAAAAAAACCAAATACTGAAGAAATGAAAAATTCCACCTAAAATTTCACTGTGATCCTCTGCTGCCTAGTACAACACTTTTATAGAAAGGTTCTGTAATAGGTTGAGCTGGTTTGAACGTTTCCTTGTCATAAAAATGCATCAAAATAGAAGAAACAGAAATCAGTAAGAACAGAGAGCCACTGTAACCATTATGGAACCTCATATAGGACTGAGAATCATGTAAGTCTTTCAAATTATTATTACAAGGAAGTGTGGCTGTTGCTCCCCCCACCACCTTTTTCCTACCATCATCTGCAACACATCAGTATCACACTACAAATCCCAGGTAGTGGCAGTCAGTGCATTGCTTTCCAACATTTTGAATGGTGTATCTTCAAACATGTATCTCTTATATATGCAAGAATTTAGGCCCATGTTTGGGGAATAAATATTTTATAAATAATTGATACTACTTCAAGAAACTCCTCAAAAACAGCATGTGACTGATGAATATGATCTGGTACTAGGGGAATCTTGTCTCTCTCTTTCTCTGCAGATCTGATTCTCTTTTCCTGATAGAGTACAGACTACTCTTAGGCCACTAGAGGTAGCTATAAAATTAGAAGGCTTGGCAAATTTAGAGAACTACATGATGGGTATCTGGGACTTTGGTGTAGATCTGGGATATAAATAAGTTGTCTGGGGCACAGTGTATATCCCTGTATACTGCTCTTGGAGACAGAAGGTCCCTGCCTCATCTGATTGTTTTCAAAGTGAAACACCAACTGTCCAAAGATGTTTGTATCTCTGAGAATTCTTCTGGACCCCACGTAAATTCCTGAGGCATACTTAGAAAATGAACTTGGTTTGTGGTTACAGCCCAATGCCACCTTCTCAAGTATGCCCAGAAAAACATACTCTTGCATGTGGTAGATAGAAGCAAATCGAGAACTTATATGTAGGACTAAAAGAAGGCAATGGGGACTGAGAAAATTGTATTTTTGGCTTTACTGTCTGTATGATACAAGTTGGTCTGTTGTATTGTGGTACATGTTTTGCTTGTCTGACTTGCTTTGAAACCTGGAATCTTGAGGCAAATGAGCTTGTACATGGATGTTTATATGTGTGTTTGTTTCTCTAAATATTTACAGTTTGCTTTCTCTGAAATTAGTTTGTTATGGGGTTACATTGTATGGGGGCAAAAATAACATAATTTGGATTTGGGAGCTAAGACCACATTCCTATCTTCTTCTCAGTTTCTTGGCCAAGTGACTTGCCTCTGAATTTTATCAGTATACTTTCTGGAAAATGGGTATTGGAAGAGAAAACAGTAGTTCTGAAATAATGGAACTGTATTTTGGAACTCAGATCATATTTTTCCCTTGTATTTTTAGGCTCTTGGGCAGCTTGTTTTTCTTTTAGACTTCCCCATGTGCATTTTCAGAAATTAATGCTTTGTTATCCATCATTAAAGCCATTTTGTGAATAGATAACCCTTCATGTCAGCCATTTTGTGACAGTATTCACAATATTATCTCAACATTCCCTGTTATGGACTTTTGCTGAAAAAAAGGAAAAAATGAACTTGTGATTTATGGGTTTGATGATTAGAAAGGGTAGACGGTGGAAAGAAGGAAATAATATTGTAACCTTAGAAGAGGTAAAATATAAATGTACTTGTAAGTGCTGTTAAGATGATTGGAAGCCACTTCTTTATAATTTTTCCTTTCCTTTCCTTTCCTTTTCCTTTTCCTTTCTCTTCTCTATTTTTTGTACTTTTTTCACTTAACACTTTTCTTTACTTTCCTTATTTTTTTCTTTTAAAATTGTTTTTATTCTTTTTAAAAAATTCTTTAATAAACTTTTTATTAAAATTTTTTGCTTTAATGTGTCCTTCATATATTTAATGTACCTATAGCTTACTAATTAGCTATTACTTTGCAAATCTGTAATTGCAAATTAAGCTTTCCTGACTGAAAAGCTGCTCTGCTTACTGGGAGGGAAGATATTTTTTCTTTGAACTGAAAAATAGACTATAACTGAACAATTCCTTTTTTAAAAGTAGGTAGGCTCTAGCTCAAGAGGTTTCTCAGAGGTTTGGGAATCGATTGTTAGCTCTTCCCACATGGGAAGTAAGATTATTAGAAAATGATCTCTAGTAATTTCTGGTGAGCAGCTTTCTGAGACAAGAAAGAAAGATTAACATGAACAACAAAGCACATGTCTTTGAAGACAAATTATTTGCTTTTTTTAAAGTACCCATTTAGTTTAACATTCTGCTGTCACAATAACTACCCATATTCTAATGGGTATATTAGACTGGCAAACAAGAAATGGCCTGATTGCATTCCTATCCCTCTGTTAGAGACAGTTTCAAAACCCTGTCTGTTAGGACTAGTTGCACTATCCTCTACGAAGGGCTCCAATTGAGTCCATAACTATACATTTTGGTACAGTGTTCTGCATGACCATTTTCTTCTTTTTACTGCCCCTGAACCTCCTGCTTTTCAGCTTTGTTGAATTGTCCTGAATTCTAACATTTTGAGAAAAGGAAAGAAGGGGGGGGAGTTACTTTTTTTTATTAAGTGCACAAAAGACTTCCTCCTACTATTAATAAGCTAAAACCATTCTTTAAACCATATTTGTTCTTTCTTTGAGTAAGGCTACTTTGGTTCCTAAGGCTAAGCCAAGCAATTTGGTAGGCAATGTAAAGGAATGTAGAGTTAACCTTAAAGGTAAAGGTAAAGGTTTCCCTTGACGTAAAGTCCGGTCATGTCCGACTCTAGGGGGCGGTGCTCATCTCCATTTCTAAGCCTTAGAGCCGGCGTTGTCCATAGACACTTCCGGGTCATGTGGCCAGCATGATGACACGGAACGCCGTTACCTTCCCGCCGAAGCGGTACCTATTGATCTACTCACATTTGCATGTTTTCGAACTGCTAGGTGAGCAGGAGCTGGGAGGGAGGAGGAATGGCAACTAAATCTAGGAAAATAGAAAGCATGGGAAAGAAACACAATCCCAACTTGATTCTGTTGGAGCATAGAGACTCTGACAGATTTTCAAGGTTCTGTTATGAACCCCTAGGATAATGAAGTAGCATTTCTGCAATTCAAGTGATGTCTGTTTCCTGACATAACCTATCTTGAAGGGCTGACAGCATAGGATTTCTGTTTTTAATACAGGCCGTCCTTGCTTACCAACAGTAATTGGGACCGGGAACTCTGTTACTGTCCTAACAGTCAGAAATCACGCTGAGACGAGGAGTAGGTCTCTAGTGTTTATTACTGCTACATGAAACAGAATCCTAACAAACTGAAGAAGCGTGGGAAAAACCCAGACAAATAAACCCCGAAAGTTAAGGCGGGTCTGATCTGTGTCTCTTTGAATGGCTGCTTAATTCCTCAGTACTACGCATGCGTTTTCCCCCCTGGATAGAGGCCCCTCCTGCTCGCCATCAATACTCATGACAGTTACTAAGCGATGAGATTGTAAGGTGCAACCTCACAGGTCCACACCAACTTACAACAGCAGTTCCAGCAGTCCCAGTTGCTGTTGCTAGACAAATCCCATGCGGTTACAGCATCCCATAGTCATGTGATCACCATTTGCGACCTCTTGCCAGTTTTTCCATTGACTTTGCTTGTTGGAAGTGGGCAGTGAAGGTAGCAAATGGTGATCCCATGACCACAGGATGCTGCAACATCCTAATTGTGAGCCAGTTGCCAAGTGCCCAAATTGCAATCGTGTGATTGTGAGGACACTGTGGTGGCCGCAAATAGGAGGACCAGTCATAAGTACCCCTCAATGGTTGCTGAACGAGTGGATGTTAAATGAGATCAATTTGATTTTTAGGAATATTTTATGCCACTAGTTCAGAATTATTACACATAATCAAGTTTTACAATTGCATGGCAAAAAAGAAATACATTTTCTGATAACATTTCTTAAATATTTCTTACAGGCAGATCAGTCTGAATGGTAGCTAAGAAAGCACTGACTTAGACAGATTTCATATAACATCAGATGTGGATATACTCCAAAGTACTATGAAGTACAAGAATTTCTAGAGATTTAAATGCTTATGATATCCATAATGGACAGACCTTTTATGAAATAATTGTTTCATACTAAGTGATAAACAGTCTTGCTATATATAAGATTGATTTAAAGTTTTTCATTTTTAAGGGCATGTTCTTTTAAAGATTGGTTGCCTGGTTTTTGTAATATTTCTTTCTAAAGTACATTAGTGAACTGCTGAGCAATCTTGATAAAGTATTTTTAATTAATACATTGAAAACATAAGATGGTCTTTATAATAAAGTGTTTACCTGATTTTAAAAACATTTAACTATACAATGCTCACTTATTAGATGTAGAGAAGAAAAGTTGGTTTTTAATACAAGATTTTAGAAATCTATATATGTGCGTCTAATATTCAGCAAACAGTAAATGTTACATCAGGGAGACAAATATCATTACTCTGAAAAATTACTAATGGCACGATAATATGAAAACCAACATTAACAGTCATAATTTGTTTTGAATCAATGGCTATGATCTGCTGTCCAAATGGAATTTTTTTTTATTTAAATTGACTCATGTGTAATACAGTGCTTTGTCTATAAGCTTTGTCATGCATGACAGACTGTCCAGTCATGGATGAAACTGTTCTCTGAGCTCATAACATTATGCAAACTCAGAACATTGGAGACCACAAATTCTTTGGTGTTGGCAATTTATATACCAGTCTGTACTTAAAACCATAAATTGTTTCTTTGGCATACAACAAAATAATGTATTTTCATTTCCATTAGCAATCCCTTATCAACTTACTTTGAAATATGCCTCATGGAACAAAAAAGACCAAATGTCTGCCCATAACTATATACTATAAGATTTTGCTGTAAATCAATAACATTTAATATTTCAAATACTGTTTTACCCAATAGGAAGATGCAATTTTTCTCCCAAATATTTACCTGTGAGTTGAGAGATTCAGGGGATTTTCGTACATTAACTGATAAGAATAGAAGAAAGGATTGAGCAAAGAGATGGAAAGGACTGCAGATATAGCTGCTGAAAAGCCTGGGTATGTTTGAAGGTTAGCCAGAACATCTTTCCTTCCTGGTCTAGTTACCCTTCCCCTACTTCATATCCATCCAGCTTCATTCACCCGTTTCTTTTCCCTTCAATGGACCTTCTCTAGCCTGTCTCTATCCTGTTGTCTCCATTTCCTCCTGTCCCTTTCCTGATTGCTACTGTTGAACAGCTCTTACCATTAGGAATTTTTTCTTGATGTCCAACTGAAATTTACTTCCTTGTCATTTAAACCTGTTGTTTTTTGTCCTGTCCACTAGAACAATTCTGAACAATTTTACCCTGTCTTCTGCATGGCAGCCCTTCAGATACTTGAAGATAGTTATCATGTCTCTCCACAGTTTTCCCTTCTCCAGGCTAAACATACCCACAGTCTCCAACTGTTCCTCATTATTTTTACCTTCCAGGCCCCTTAACTTCTTGATTGCTTTCATCTGGTCATGTTCCAGTTTGTCAGTGTCTTTTGTAAAATACGATGCCCAGAACTGGACCCATTTTTCTAGTTGCACAATAGAGAGGTATGATGACTTTTCTTTCTTTTGATTTTCTTTTGATGCAGTTTAAGATTGCATTTGTTCATTTATTTTGAAAATGCATCATACTGTTGACTCATGTTTAGCTTGTATTTGTGTGTGTGTGTGTTTATATATTTTGTTCTATTTGCCCTTTGGTGGGATAGGGAATGCCCTATATTCAGAGTTGTCTTTTTCTCACGTAAATAACATACATTCTTCTAGTGTGAGCATCCTCACAAACCATGTAATTCCATATAATTATTGGGAATGGGAGTATGTTTGGGCATAATTGCCCCCAGAGGTGAGGCAGGCCCCTTCACTCCTGTCCTTCTGGAAGGCCCTGAAGACTTGGTTCTGCCATCTCTCTTGGGGTGGGAAAGTGGGTAACCTTTCTTGGGGGTGACTCACACCCTAGAGCCCCTCCCACCTGCTTGGAATTTTATAGCCTCTTGGATTTTATATTTATTGATTGCATTTTATATTTGTAATGTGCTTTATTTTTATGGGATTTTAATGTTTATTGTTGTAGCTTGATTTTATTGTAAGACACCCAAAGTCCTTCTTTTGGGGGAGATGGGCAGTAATAAAATTTGAATAATAAATAAATAAATAAATAATCTGAACTAAATATGCTAATATCTAGCAAAATATGAATAGAGGCATAACTGCTTCACTGTATTGCTGGTGAAAGAGAATTCCCACAGATATGATCAATCTATATGAGTAAATAACAAGTATATAATACCTTGCTCATATTCTTTCTAATCTTTAGTAGTAGGAGTAGTAGTACTTTATTACAGTCACCAACCAGGATTCAACAAATTAACAGCAGATGAAAGAGAATAAATCAGTATAGTATCTTCAGTGCAATCAAAGGGAGTCTGGTTTTGTAAATATAGCAACATTTGGCCACATGCATAGAAACTGAATATTATCGATCTGACAATAACAGCTGTACATAGACTAAATTAAAATTGCCTGGGTAGTTTGTTAAATAAAAAGTGACAAGGTGAACAGTTGCATCCTAATAAAAACTGCAAAATAGCAAGACATGAACCATGGATTCAATAGAACCTTCTCCACAACTGCACAATCTTAGTTCATATGGGCTGGGGGGTTGGTATCTGCCCTTAAGAACCACCATAGAGAACACAGTAAAGCACTGATTAGCACTGTCCAGGGTTTAAGGACAGTTGTATAGTATAAATATCTCACTGGCCTAAAGAAAGAGGCTTGGCTGCTCAGGAAAAAATTCATGGCTAGGGCAGTTTGATCCAACTGGGCTTACTGATCTTGAACATGTTGCTTAAGTGCAATGAGTGATAGGTCGTAGCCCATCATCGGATGATCTCCCAAGACAAAACATAATATTGCAGTTTTTGCAGAATTGTCCAGCTCCAAATTGATTCATAGTTGTCTGCAATGAGGAAAGAGCCCAGACTTTCTGAAAAGGACAGTAATTTCAATGAGTATGCAAGTATAGAAATCTGTGCCTGTTATTTTTTTAAAAGAAACTTGATTAAATTTCAAAATATAAATAAAAAATATAAGAATAGAAAGAGATTGAAGAAAGAACAAAAAAGAACAAACTTAAAAGTGTAGAAGGAAAAAGAAAGAGACATAGAGAAAAGAGTGACTTCCAACCATTTTCAGAACAGATAAAAACATAAAAATACATTAACCTCTTACTCTATTTTTAACTATAAAACACATTATTTCTATATTCTTATACAATCCTACTCATCAAATCCCAAAATCAAAACTTCATTGTTTCCGTTTCAAGCAAAAAGTCCAAAAGTGGTTTCCAAGTAGAACAAAATTAGACAAATTATTTTCTTTAATCAATGTGATCAGTTTCACCATCTCTGCCAGCTCCATTAATTTCATCATCCATTCTTCCTTGTGGGAATTTGTAAGTCCTTTGTGCATAAAAACTCTGGCTGCTGTTATCATATTTCAAAGTCCCAAATTTTATTTCAAACTGTTTATCCATAAAACCTAAAAGAAAAACCTCTGGCTTCAACTGTATATTGAGCTTAAGAGTCCTTTGAATTAAAGTACATATCTGGCCCCAATATGTCTTAGCTTTCTTACAAGTCCACCAGAGAGGGGAAAAAGTACCTTCACCTTGAGAACATTTCCAACATGTATTTGACATTCCCTTATACATCTTTGACAATGTATCAGAAGCTAAGTACCAACGATACATTATCTTATAAAAATTCTCCATATGTCTGTTATTCAATCCTAACTTCCTTCTTAGTACTACATTGGGAGCACATGGGGCCACTTGGAATATACTGTACTCCTTAGAATTTTGGATTTACCCTCTGCACTGGGACAAAAGAACTGTAAGGTTCCAACTGAGCACTAAACTATAATTACATCCATGCTTTGGCTGAATGAAGTTTTAGGGCTGCTGGGATGTGCTATACCCCCCTAGTAAAGTGGAAAGACTATATACTGCCACTGTTTTCCACGCATTTTGCAGGGAACATTATGGTGTGGGCATAGATGGAATCCTTTGACTCAGCTACTCCACTCAGCAGCCGACCACAAAAAACTTGGTTTCTGCAGTGTACTCATGAGAAGCAACTGTCCAGAGTACATGTGGGCAATCCTACACTTTCTCTTTCCTCCAGAGGTTTTTCCCAGCCAGGATTCATCCCTGGCTGCCAATCTTCACTGTAACGCTGTCCCCGCCCCTTCGGGGGCATCTAGCCCACCATGTCCTCACCAGAAGTCCGCATTTTGCATGACATAATTTTGGAGTGCACTAAGTTTACTGCAGCTAAGGAAGACCATGCCCAAATATTTGAAGATTTTTACCAGCTCAGTAATTTGAGCATTTAACCATCACATGTGCGTTCTAGATTATGTTGTGAAAATTAGATCTTTGTTTTAGAATACAGGTAGTCTTTGTTGAACAACCAGTCATTCAGCAACCGTTTGAAGTTACAATGGCGCTGAATGAGGGGAACTTATGACGAGTCCTTGTAGTTGCGGCTGTCACAACATCTCCAGGGTCTTGTGATTGTAATTTGGGTACTTGACAACCAGATCACAATTAAGATATTGCAGTGTACTGTGGTCACACGATCACCATTTGTGACCTTCACTGCTGGCTTCCGACAAGCAAAGTCAATGGGGAAGCTGGCAGGAGGTTGCAAATGGCAATCACATGATTGCAGGATGCTGTGACCATGCAGAATTTGCCTAATGATGGCAACTGGGACTGCCACAACTGCCACCATAAGTCAATGAGGTCCTATGATATTGCTCTTTATGACCACGTTGCTTAGCGACTGAGTTCTGGACCCAATGACCATAGTTAAGTGAGGACTACCTGTAGTTGATCTCCAGTGCTTTCTCAGAGCAATTATTGGCTAGGGCTCTCAGGCTTTGTCGATTGGAATGTTTTTGAGAGAAGTCTACATCCTCTTCATAGAGTAGGTTGCAATAGGCCTATTAGCTAATTTCTGAGGACGGTGCCCTAATTTAGTTGTTTTGGCTACAAGAGAATTAATATAGAGATTAAACAAAAGGGGGTAAATACTATACAACCTTGTCTCACTCTTCTATGGGTTGGGATCATTTTAGTATAATCGCCTTGCATGCTGCAACAGATCTTTATTCTAGAATTCTCATAAAAGTTATGCATTAATAGCAGTAACCTTCCACCTATATAAAGTATCTATGAATTTACCCCACAGGCTTCTTCTGGAAATAAAATCAAATTCAAACCTAAAGCCAATGAATGCAGTTTTATAATGCAGAACCTGGCTTGGACGAATATTTTTCAGCCAGATGTTGAAGTATGAGGGCAAGGTCAAGGACAGAATGTCCAGCTCTAAAGCCTGCTTGCTCATCTGCCAAAATATGCTCTAAATCGATCCAGTCAGCCAATTTATTGTATAGTTATTTAGCACAGAGTCTACTTATAATTCTTAGAAGACTGATGGGCTGATTGCCTATAATTGTTAAAAGACTCCATTCTATCCATTTGGATTAGTGTTTTGAAAAAAGGTAGCCAATCAATCTGTGGAACAAATGTCCAGAAAATGCTGGCCTTAAAATGCTGGCCAATTCATTTTATTGGCACTATAGGCATTTACAAAATACAGAAAATGTAAATATAAGGATATAAATATCTGGATTAATTTACCGTCATATAACAGGTATGTATATAAATACAAAAAATGTCTTTGAATATATAGGCTAAGGGCCCTCTGCATTATGTCAAATTCTGGATTCAGAAAGGTATTATATTCTAGCCCTTTTCAGTAATTTATAACTTTATAAATTATAATTGTAAGTACAAAAGAGGAAATGGGTATATACTATGGCCAAGCTCCTCAATCTCTAAAGCTAAATTGTAAATATATTTGACTAAAAGTAGTTACAGTTCTCCATGAGATCAGAATATTTTATATATTCCAGTCCTGTGATGGACCTTAAACGCATTCAGTTGAAGTGATTACAGTTCCTTTACAGAACATCCCTTTCCACAGTTAAGTTGGAGTGTTGGGTTAAGTACCAAACTACATAGCTTCATCTCCCTAAACATCTCCATATGGCTACCCTGTTGTTTTGAAATCAATTAAAGGAAGCCTCATTCTTACTGCTTTCATTTTGTGGTCCCATCTTGTCACTTTTATTCCCTCATAAATATTCAAGAAAGCAATAGGAGACCAAGTGTCCCCCCTCCAAAGAGCTCACACTTATAGCTGCTCCCTATTTTGGACTACTTAAATGTTTTAATTAGACCTGTTCTTCTTTGCTGTTTTTCAAGCATCAGATCATGGTTCATGGTTTGACTAAATCAGATCCTCATAACTTTGGTTTGTCGGTACCAAAAGTTCAATGGGGAACTGTTTAAATAATAAAAGAATGTTTCAGAAAAAGAACTGTCTATGAATAAGTATATTTACTATTGCTTCAAAACTGATACGTGGGACAAAGCTCTTCCCTTGATTTGTGATGCTTTCAGTTACTTTCTAGTAATGCTACTACTGTACCTCACAACTTTCCATACTGCAAATAGAAGAAAAAGACAAGGAAGGAACCAGTTCAGTTTAATCCTTTTTGATAACACCTTATACATCAATACCTTACAGCAATATGGCATGCACTTTGAGGAATATTAGCAGGTTACATGCTTTAAGAGTAAGTGAAACCATGTCATTGCGAACAATTTGGACATCAGGGATGGGCTTTAAAACCCACAATTCCTAAAAAAGAAAATACAGTAGGCCAAACTGGGGTTTACTCCTTCAGGTGACATAATTGTATCACTCTATTGCAACCCCTGATGCTATCCCTTTTAAAATTGTCCATCCCTATATATGCACAGAGAATATTTTCATGAAATATAGATAATATATCATTAACGAACAATTGCATCATAAAGTTTCAATGTCCTCAGGTATTTTTTCTGTTTCTAATAAGTTATAAAGATTTGGATAACTACATTACACCCTGGTCTGTGACAATATTTATATTCACATACAGGTATAAGCAAAAATAATGTCTACGACAAATTAGCTTATGTAAACATTATAGTCACAACCCATGAGAGTTAGTTGCATCAAAATCTCCCTTTGAAAGCAGTGGAACTAAAGTGCTTGGTTAAACAAGTTAAGTCCCATTGATTTCATCTCCTCATTACATGTACTGCTGTGCTAAATATCCTTGACCTTATACAGGCTCTGTGGGTTGTATCTTTTGCATACGGTGGTTTTTCTAACAACCTTTCTAGCCTGCCAGGAACTCAGAGCATTCAAGTGATTTACAACCTTGACTTCTGTGCAAATTGGAATCCTAGTTTTGAAGACGGGCAAAACTATTAGAAATATTTTCTAATATTTAGCCTAAAAATGCCTCCATACTCAGGGAAATGATGCAGACAGTATAGTAGTTATTTGCATGAGAAATGGACAAGGACACATTGTTATGGACTGGAGAAGAGGTTTTTTTTAACTGATTTTATCCCAGACACAGAGCAAAGCAGGCTGATCAAGTTTGCTCTGCAGGATTTTTTGAAGAAGATATTGAGGTACCCTTAGTATCAAACTGATATCAGATGATGATGCAATACTATTTTATTGATACAGAATTGATTTCATTTTATGTAAGGATTACTTAGGAAAAATGCAGAATTTACATTTCCTGTTCTTACTTACTGTTATAAAATGGATTGACCACTTATTTATAATTACACATAATTACGTAAGAAAAGAACAGAGCGCCTTACTATAATTCTGCTGCCTCAATATGGTATTACCTTGTTGATTAGCTCCCAAATGTTTATTATTTACCTTTGTATATGCTTATAAGCAAGACCTGATCTGGTTGATCAGACTGCTCAGAACAAGTTGTTGTTGCTGCTGTGTTGTTGTTATTACATTTGCCACTTTGTTGTGTCTTTGTGCTGCTTTTTCTCACCATATTCTGAGACTGTTCTTTGTTTACCTTTCTTTCTCCAGTTTTGGTGGTTCAGCTTTGTTCAATCCATAAGCTGGTATTTGCTGATAAACAAATAGTGTTGGAAACATGACAGGTCTACTTGCTTGTGATTGATTCCATACTGCAGTGACACAGGCTGTTGACATCTAACTTGTTCTCATTTCTTGTCTATGAGCATGCAGGAATATTATAGTTATTCACAGTGTCTGTTTTCTCATCCTTATTATGGCCATCTCAAACATCCATTTTTTCTTTAATTATATAAAACAGGGTTTCTCAGCCAGGTTCCATGGAACCCTAGGGTTCCATGAGCGGTCACTAGGGGTTTCCTAGGAGATCACAATTTGTTTAAAAAATTATTTCAAATTCGGGCAACTATACATTAAAGAGGTAAGTTTCATTCTTTATTTTTAGTTTAAGAACACTGTTAATGCAGTGCAGGACTACACATGAAACACATACAATTTTGTAACTTCTGGCCTATATTTGAGCCTGAATGTGCAGAAGTTCCCCAAGGCCTGAAAAGTATTTCAAGGGTCCCTACAGGGTCAAAAGGTTGAAAAAGGCTGATATAAAACAACAACTATTTATTTATTTATTTATTTATTTATTTTTCATTTGATAAATATTCATTTGACCATATCAGGAAACTATAAATAGTACTAAGAAAAGGGTAGAACATATTGGTATTACCTCATCACCACTGCAATCCATCCTCTGTATGGTCTTTGATATAGAAGACACAGCCCTCTTGGTAATACACAAGTTCGTTCCCCGCAAATGTATGAGCATTTATTCTGAGTGTCCCAGTATGACTTATATTTTAAGAAAGGACCTAAGCAATCAGCCCTTACTGCGAATATAGTTTACCATCCAACAGGATATGTGGAATGTCTTCAACAGCTGAAGCACTGCATATACACAATCTTTCTGCAAAAAGAACTTCATAAAACCTCCCAAATCTCAGTATAGAATCAAGTTGTTCAAACCATGTAGAGAAAGGTCTTGTAAGGTGTTGAAATATGTAAACTGTTAAAAACTTTTCTATCTGGAACACTGATTTATGTTGTGCCACCCACTTCAAGGAGGTAGAACATTTAAGATATGCTATATTGTCCTGCTCCCACATTTTCATAGGCTATACGAATAGACTGAGCATCTGTATCAGGTGAGGTAACTATGTCTACCAAAGTCAGCATTTGCTCAGAGTCCATATATTTGGACTGGGCCCCATTTTATCCCTCTGTCCAAATGTACCTCTGTGTGGAGTAACACCCACCTGTTATCTGATGTATGGCATCTAAATCTGGGTTCAATAAAAATGTACAGCAATTGATTGATGATCACTATCCTCTCTTACAGAAACATACTGTATATGTCAGAGAAAACAGAACATCTGAAACATATATATAATCTAGGGTACTACATACCTGCAGCACTTAAATTATTCAAAGCCAAGCTAATAGCACAACTTCTTTATGGTGCCCAGCTTGACCCCTTCTCCAATTTTGCGCCACTGGAACTTGTGCAATCCAAATTTTTAAGATCATCCCTTCAAGTCCCAAAATGTGGCTCTAATGACACCCTGAGACTAGAGACAGACCTCGTGAAAGTGGAGGCTAGGGTGTGGATGGTCATACTCAACTATTGGCTCAAATTATCCCTTTTTCCCCTTGGCCTTTCTCCATTAACTATCAGGGATGACTTTCAGTCCATATGGAAACAGGCAGTGGCAACTAAAATCTCATCCCTTGGCATCTCTTCAGGCCTTCTACTCAGCATTGGATATGATCAGGTCAAAGTACTCATTAAACAGTGTGTAGCAGACACAGAGTGCCAGTTGGATTTAGCCAGGTCCCCAACATCTATTGCCAGTGAATCCAACAGGTATTCTGCCTCCCCTATGACATATTTAACTAAACTCAAGGTACCCAACCATGGAAGGGCCTTTTCTCTGGCACAATGTCACACCCCCACCCCCCAGCTGTCCTTGAAGGCTGATACAAGAAGATTCCTTACCCAGAGGAATGCCCCTGTGACTCTGGTCACACAGAAACAACAGAGCATGTGCTCCTCCAATGCCTATACAGTGCCTGTACTATAGGGACATTCGTAGTAACCTCATCTTACCATTATTGTATAAATAACTGGGGTGCTCAGGACAATTTTACACATCCCTGTTGCTGCTACAACATACAATGTTGCCAGGTTCTGCACAGCAGAGCTTAAAATTCATCAGATGGTGACTGGTGGGATAAACTAAATTTGATGAGCATCTAATTCATCACACTAGAGCATGGGTATCCAACCTTTTGGCTTCCCTGGGCCACAGTGAGTAAAGAGGAATTGTCTTGGGCCACACATAAAATATATAATATAGTTAATGTATACAGTACAAGTAATAAAACTTCATTTTTAAATATTTTTATTATAAAATTTTTAAAAAGAGGGCAACATAAAACTAGTGGGATATTTGACCTTGTTTTTGTGAAATTAATGAATCAGTGTCTTGTCAGTTCAATGAAAGTGGTTGCAATTCTCAGTGAGTTCTCAAGGTGCTCGTCAGAAATTTTAATTCCAATCTTACTTTTCATGTGCTTTATCCTTGAAAATAGTTGCTCACAAATGTACGTGCTTCCAAAAAGCGATGTCATGAATAAGGCATAATTGTGAAGCGAGGGATATTTTTCTCCGGGAAGATAGGTCTTATAAAAGTCCAGTAGAGAGACATGATCAAATTTTTCTTTGAGTTGAATGTCTGATTGCAACTCTGTGCATTCCATTTGAAAATTTGGAGGTAATGTAGTTAGGTTGACTGAATATGGAGTCCAAAATATACCAAAATATTGATGATTTTTCTGGAAATCTTGAAACCCGTTCTCAAATTCCTGTATCAAACTGAAAAGCAAGACTGCATGTTTCTCGCTGTTCACAGGACTGTGTTTAGCCAATGTATTAAAATGTGTAAAATTATTTTGTGTAACTTGAGCTTGCCATACTTTAAGTTTCATTTCAAACGCTGTTGTAGTTCGAAATATTGCAGTGATAAGTTGGTTTTCACCTTGAAGACGCATGTTTAACTCATTTAAATGAGCAGTCAGATCCACCAAAAATGCTAAATCTGTGAGGCATTTTTCATCTTCAAGTTCTGGCACAAATTTTCTTTTTGATTCCATAAACAACTTGATTTCATTTCGCAAATCATAAAATCTTTTCAGCATTTTACCCTGACTTAGCCACCATACTTCAGAAAAGTAAATGATGTCCCCATAATCAGCATCCATACTTTTAAGGAACTCCTGGAACTGGTGATGATTCAATCCCTTGGCCCTTATGAAATTCACTGTTCTGATGACAATTTGCATTACATTATCCATTTTTAAAGCTTTTGCACATAAATTTTCTGGATGTAGAATGCAATGATACTTCATCAAACATGAGTTGGTGGTGGCACTTGGATTGTCTTCTATCAATTTTGTAAGTCCCTCACTTTTACCAACCATTGCCGGGGCGCCATCAGTAGATATACCAGATATGTTGCCAATGGTTAAAGAAAATAACTTAATGTCATTTTTACTGCTTCGTAAATCAAGAGATTTAATTGTGACTTTCAATGGCACCAAAGAAGCCATTTCTTCAGTGACATTATATTCATTATCAATATCTCTAATAAAAATGACAAGTTGAACTGTGTCTTTCATCAGTACTTTCATCCATCGCCAAAGCATAAAATTTGAAATTAGCAGCTTTACTCTTCAAACCTTTTTCGATAGATCTGCTTGTTTCTTCAGTTTGCCTGGCTATAGTCTGGTGAGACAAACTGATTTTAGAAAAATCGCTTTTTTTTATCAGGACAAATTATATTTGCCACACTTTCCATTTTGTTGTTGTTTATTCGTTTAGTCGCTTCCGACTCTTCGTGACTTCATGGACCAGCCCACGCCAGAGCTTCCTGTCGGTCGTCAACACCCCCAGCTCCCCCAGGGACGAGTCCGTCACCTCTAGAATATCATCCATCCATCTTGCCCTTGGTCGGCCCCTCTTCCTTTTGCCTTCCACTCTCCCTAGCATCAGCATCTTCTCCAGGGTGTCCTGTCTTCTCATGATGTGGCCAAAGTATTTCAGTTTTGCCTTTAATATCATTCCCTCAAGTGAGCAGTCTGGCTTGATTTCCTGGAGGATGGACTGGTTTGATCTTCTTGCAGTCCAAGGTACTCTCAGAATTTTCCTCCAACACCACAGTTCAAAAGCATCGATCTTCCTTCGCTCAGCCTTCCTTATGGTCCAGCTCTCGCAGCCATATGTTACTACAGGGAACACCATTGCTTTAACTATGCGGGCCTTTGTTGTCAGTGTGATGTCTCTGCTCTTAACTATTTTATCGAGATTGGTCATTGCTCTTCTCCCAAGGATTAAGCGTCTTCTGATTTCCTGACTGCAGTCAGCATCTGCAGTAATCTTTGCACCTAGGAATACAAAGTCTTTCACTGCTTCTACATTTTCTCCCTCTATTTGCCAGTTATCAATCAAGCTGGTTGCCATAATCTTGGTTTTTTTGAGGTTTAGCTGCAAGCCAGCTTTTGCACTTTCTTCTTTCACCTTCATCATAAGGCTCCTCAGTTCCTCTTCACTTTCAGCCATCAAAGTGGTATCATCTACATATCTGAGATTGTTAATGTTTCTTCCAGAGATTTTAACTCCAGCCTTGGATTCCTCAAGGCCAGCTTGTCGCATGATGTGTTCTGCATACAGGTTGAATAGGTAGGGTGAGAGGATACAGCCCTGCCGTACTCCTTTCCCAATCTTAAACCAGTCCGTTGTTCCGTAGTCTGTTCTTACTGTTGCTACTTGGTCATTATACAGATTCTTCAGGAGGCAGACAAGATGACTTGGTATCCCCATACCACTAAGAACTTGCCACAATTTGTTATGGTCCACACAGTCAAAGGCTTTAGAATAGTCAATAAAACAGAAATAGATGTTTTTCTGAAACTCCCTGGCTTTTTCCATTATCCAGCGGATATTGGCAATTTGGTCCCTAGTTCCTCTGCCTTTTCTAAACCCAGCTTGTACATCTGGCAATTCTCGCTCCATGAATTGCTGAAGTCTACCTTGCAGGATCTTGAGCATTACCTTACTGGCATGTGAAATGAGTGCCACTGTTCGATAGTTTGAACATTCTTTAGTGTTTCCCTTTTTTGGTATGGGGATATAAGTTGATTTTTTCCAATCTGATGGCCATTCTTGTGTTTTCCAAATTTGCTGGCATATAGCATGCATTACCTTGACAGCATCATCTTGCAAGATTTTGAACAGTTCAGCTGGGATGCCGTCGTCTCCTGCTGCCTTGTTATTAGCAATGCTTCTTAAGGCCCACTCAACCTCACTCTTTAGGATGTCTGGCTCTAGCTCACTGACCACACCGTCAAAGCTATCCCCGATATTGTTATCCTTCCTATACAGGTCTTCTGTATATTCTTGCCACCTTTTCTTGATCTCTTCTTCTTCTGTTAGGTCCTTGCCCTCTTTGTTTTTGATCATACCCATTTTGGCCTGGAATTTACCTCCAATGTTTCTAATTTTCTGGAAGAGGTCTCTTGTCCTTCCTATTCTATTGTCTTCTTCCACTTCCGCGCATTGCTTGTTTAAAAATAATTCCTTATCTCTTCTGGCTAACCTCTGGAATTTTGCATTTAATTGGGCATATCTCCCCCTATCACTGTTGCCTTTTGCTTTCCTTCTTTCTTGGGCTACTTCTAGTGTCTCAGCAGACAGCCATTTTGCCTTCTTGGTTTTCTCTTTCTTTGGGATGTATTTTGTTGCCGCCTCCTGAACAATGCTGCCAACTTCTGTCCATAGTTCTTCCGGGACCCTATCTACTAAGTCCAGTCCCTTAAATCGATTCCTCACCTCCACTGCATATTCCTTAGGAATATTAGTGAGCTCATATCTAGCTGATCTGTGGGTCTTCCGTAATCTCTTTAGTCTGATCCTAAATTGTGCAAGAAGAAGTTCGTGATCTGAACTACAGTCAGCTCCAGGCCTTGTTTTTACCGACTGTACGGATGTCCGCCACCTTTGGCTGCAAAGGATGTAATCAATCTGATTTCGGTGTTGTCCATCTGGTGAAGTCCATGTATAAAGCCGTCTCTTAGGTTGTTGGAAGAGAGTGTTTGTTATGCAGAGTGAGTTGTCTTGGCAAAATTCTATCAGCCTATGTCCTGCTTCATTTTGTTCTCCCAGGCCATACTTACCTGTAATTCGAGGTGTCATTTGACTGCCCACCTTAGCATTCCAGTCTCCTGTGATGAAAATAACATCTCTTTTAGGCGTGTTGTCCAGTAGGTGCTGCAGATCCTCATAGAACTGCTCTACTTCAGCTTCTTCAGCATTTGTGGTTGGGGTGTATATTTGGATCACTGTGATGTTAGATGGCTTGCCCTGAATTCGAATTGAGATCATTCTGTCGTTTTTTGGGTTGTATCCAAGCACTGCTTTAGCCACTTTACTATTAATTATGAAGGCTACTCCATTTCTTCTGTGGTCCTCTTGTCCACAGTAGTAGATCTGGTGGTCATTTGATGTGAAGTGGCCCATTCCAGTCCATTTCAGTTCACTGACGCCCAGGATGTCTATCTTTAATCTTGACATCTCACCAATAACCACATCCAATTTGCCCTGGCTCATAGATCTTACATTCCAGGTTCCAATGGTGTGTTGATCCTTAGAACATCGGATTCGCCGTTCACCACCAGCACCGTCGGCCGCTAGCCGTCCTTTCGGCTTTGAGCTAGCTGCGTCATCACGTCTGGGGCTAGTTGAGCTCATCCTCTGTTCCTCCCCAGTAGCATTTTGACCATCTTCCGACCTGGGGGTCTCATCTTCCGATGGTATACCGACATATCTCTGGTTGTACTGATCCATTTAGTTTTCACGGCAAGAATACTGGGGTGGGTTGCCATTACCTTCCCCAGGGATCGCATTTGGTCTGACCTCTCTGTCATGACCTTCCCGTCTTGGGTGGCCCTTCACGGTTTAGCTCATGGCATCATTGAGGTGCTCAAGCTCCAGCACCACGACAAGGTAACGATCCTTTGCTGAAGACACTTTCCATACATTGCTTAATAAACTCACCATCAGTAAATGATTTTGATTTTTTTTTTGCAATCATATTTGCTACCAAATAACTAGGTTTTATAATAGAGTCCTTTTGAGTTGTGACTTTTTAAAAAAAAATTGTTGAGACAACAGATTTTTTTTCAGTTCCGCTAATTTGTCTTTACGACAAAGTCCTTAATACACTTCAAATTTGGCAGCATGTTTTTCCATATAATGCCTTTTCAAATTGTAGTCTTTGAAAACTGATACATTTTCCCTACAAAATTAAGCATAGTGCCTTAGTATTTGTCTCGACAAAGAAGTATCATCTGTTCATTTTTCGTTGAATACTCTTCCTTCACCCGAGATTTTTCTTTTTTTTATTTTCTTTTTTGGGTTCTGTTTTCTGTTGAAACGACATTGAAGCCATGCTGGAATAAATTTATTTAGGAATAAATATATATTTTTTAAGAAATAACACAACAAGCCCATCATAAATTGTTAGATAGGCAAATAAATAAAGCAAAGTTTAATAATCAAATAAGAAAACTTACATGTCTACTTAATAATAACGATCAATGCCTGTCATCATAGAACACGTGTAGGTATTGTAGATTGAAATATTATATATAATGCCAGGTCACCACAAGCTGAAATGTGTAGCAGGCGGCGGCAGCGTTAGCACTGCACTGCCCCCTCCCCTACACAGCGTTCCATTGTTTCTACCTACACAGTCCACACTCAAGCACCACGCGATCGAGTCACGAAAAAGATAGCAAAATAATGTTAAAAGTTTACGATTTTGGGGGCTACATTACTAGCTGTTCAGGGTTGCATGCGGCCCACAGGCCATGGGTTGTACACACCTGCACATACTAACCTTTATGCTCCCCTACACCCATATAATGCTCCTACCCCTCCTTTTAGATTTTTTCCTTTCCTTTTTTTTTTTAGACTTCTATGAGATAGATGATAGATAGATAGATAGATAGATAGATAGATAGATAGATAGATAGATAGATAGATAGATAGATAGATAGATAGATGGATGGATAGAGACATAGAGACATAGAGACATAGAGACAGATAGACAGACAGAAAGACAGATATAAGATTTTAATGTATTTTTTATGCTTTTAACTGACTGTACCCCACCTTCCTTATGCTGGTCTTTGACTGTAATAAAGATTTGATTGATTAAGGGTACTACTTGATTTTCCCCAATAGTAAGTAGGATAAACAAAGCTTTGATCTTTGTCTCCTAAGATTTGCAAGTTACATTTGCATACTAGGGCTAGCAGCTATAAACCTGTAGTATTTCTTCCTGCTCCCTAAAAGACCACAAGGGAATTACAAAGAGGAATTCTCTGTAGATTGCTGATACTGCTCATATTGATATAATCTTAGATTGTTCTTTCAAAGATGAGATAGCTTCTTCCATAGGTCTTGCACCATTGATTTTACTGATGTAATCGTGTTCCTAGTACATTGAGCTAGAGTTGACATATGTAAATCAGTTTCATAGTCCTATTGACACAAACCTTCTTCATCAGATTGTGGGTTCAAGCCAGAATTGGATACTGTCACTTAAGCATGAGTTAAAAAATGGATGGAGAGTTCTTGGTGGACAAAAAAGTTTAATTTATTATCTATATTAGCTGTATGCCTCCTGTCTATTGGGGACTTCTGAGCACCTTTATGTACAATTACCAGTATGATAGAGGTTGATTTATTTATTGCTTGTCTCATGGCAGCTTTGTCATTCATGAAAATGGCTTCTGTAAACCCAGGCCTTTTACCATAGCTAGCATGCATATACCCCAGATTCAGAGCAGGTGAAGGGACAAATATGAAACTTTTATATACAAAAGCTGTTGCCTACAAGAACTATAGAAGCACAAATCATGTAGCCCAAGAGCCATAGTTCAAGCCAGCTGTAAAATTCCAGTTATGATATGATGACTGCTCATACTTTACTCTCCACCTCTGAGCTAAACATCCTTGGAGAGAAAGATTTTGACTGGGAAGTTCATATAATAAATAAATTGGAACTGGGATACCTGGCAATATCCCTTACTGCCTTCATCCTTGCAGAGCACATTGATCACTATGATTACAGAAAGTCCTCCTGCTTATGCCAAGAACCACAAAATCCCAATTGTAGTTACTTGCAGGCATGCCTTCTTACTGGTAAAAACCTGTGTTCCAGTACGCTCTTCCCTCAGAACTTCATAAGCCATGTACGATTATATCTTTTAGGAACTGCTGAAAACTTTCTCTTATCCCAAGCCTTTCTTGTATATAGTAAACCCTGTATTAATGGTCTTCATTTGTTTCTGCTTTCTTTCTTCCACTCAGTTTTAAATTGAATATGTAATTTTTGTACTGTTTTAATTTACTGTTCATATTTTGCTTTTTCATTGCTGATTGTAAAGCACTTATGGATTTGAAACAAAGGGAATTTGTATATTATTATTATTATTGTCATCATCATCATTTCTTCTCAGCTTTCTGAGTAGCGTGCTCACACAAAAGAATCTGAAGAAAGGTTCCACGTGCTAGCCCTGCAGAAGTTATATCTTGAGACCTGGAACACTATTTTTCAACTTTAAATAACTGATCTGTTTTTTTGTTTTTTTTAATATATTCAGTGGTATCAGGCTGTAGCAAATTATTTATTAGTTTAATAAAGGCAGGAGGTTTCTAGAAGCTTATCATGATAGTGTATTTTAGCATGCCTTCCAATACATATTTACCTAGAATATCTATACTTTACTCCTAGGTCATCAATAGTACTTTCAACATAATCTAAATTATGTTTTGATACATGATGTTTACATAGAGATAATAATTTGATGTAATTCATTATTAATTTGCATTTCAGGAAGATTGCATTCGTTTCTCATAATTTTGGAAGCATATAAGTGAAATTTAAGTCATTGTATTTACAGTCTCAGCATATAAATATATTGTCCAATATGTCATAGAAAATTTGACCAGGCCATTTGGAAGGTAGTTTTGAGATATAACAATCATTTGTGTGTGCACGTGTGTGTGTGCGTATGTGTGTGTGTGTGTGTGTGTGTGTGTGTATACATATATATATATCCCTAGAGACTGCTAAACAAAGGCTTACAGCACTGGCTATAGGCTAAGGAGATACACCAGAGCAGCAGAGCCCAAAAAGATAAATGCCCTGTTCACCAAAGAACCATCCAAGGTGTACTTCCAACTGCAGTGCAACAACACAGTAACAGCACAGCCACTAACAGCAGAAACTGAACAGTACTGGAAGAACATATGGGAGAAAGAGAAGACATATAACACCAGTGCAAAGTGGCTGCAGGACCTGAGAGCAGACAACAGCAATCTCCCAGAACAGGAACCAGTCACCATCACTGTAGCAGACATCCAACAGCGGGTTAAGAACATGAAGAGCTGGACAACACCTGGCCTAGATGTGATCTACACCTCCTGGCTAAAGAAACTAACAGCAGTACATGAATGCCTAGCAGCACAGAGGAACCAGCTGCTAGCAGCAGGCTCCCATCCAGACTGGCTAACACAAGGAAGGACAGTGCTGATCATAAAAGGCCCCCACAAGGGAACAGCACCGCCCAACTACGAGCCAATAGCCTGCCTCCCTACAACATGGAAAGTTCTCTCAGGCATCATAGCCACCAAGCTGCAGCACCATATGGGCCAGTACATGAGCGCAGCTCAGAAGGGCATTGGGAACAACCTCAGAGGCTCAAAACACCAGTTGCTCATAGGTAGAGCAGTCACCCAAGACTCAAGGTCTAGGCAGACCAATCTGAGCACAGCCTGCATTGACTACAGGAACGCCTATGACTCAATGCCCCACACATGGATCTGTGAATGCCTGACACTATACAAAGTCAACAGGACACTAAGGACCTTCCTCAAGAACTCAATGGGACTGTGGAAGACAACACTGGAAGTCAACTCAAGGCAAGTCGCACAAGTGTCCATCAAGTGCATCACATACCATGGTGGTGCACTGTCCCCGCTGCTGTACTGCATAGGCTCAAACCCCCTTAGCCAGATAATCACAAGGACTGGATACAGATACAAGTTCAAGAGTGGAACTACCTTCAGCCAACTCCTCTACATGGATGACATCAAGCTGTATGCTAAGAGTGAAGGAGACATTGACTCTCTGATCCACCTGACACAGATCTACAGTGAGGACACTGGGAAGTCATTCGGACTAGAGACGTGTGGCCAGATGGTAGTAAAAAGAGGGAAGGTAGTTAAGACTGATGGGGTGGAACTACCAGCAGGCCACATAGCAGACATACAGGCCAGCTACAAGTACCTTGTAGTCACATAGGAACACAGTCACATGGGGCTTGTAGTCACTTGTAGTCACATGGGAACACAGTCACATGGGAACCACAATGAGGAGGCAAGAAAGACAGCAACTTCCAAGTACCACCAAAGGATAAGACAAGTCCTGAATAGCCAGCTCAATGGGAAGAACAAGATCCACGCCATCAACATTTATGCCCTGCCAGTCATCAGATACCCTACTGGTATAGTGGATGTGGAGGCTGCTGATGTGAAGACCCGGAAGCTCCTCACAATGTATGGAGGCTTCCACCCCAAGTCAAACACCCAGAGACTGTACACCAGCTGGAAAGAGGGAGGGCAGGGTCTGGTGAGTGTCCAAGCCACTGTCCTGGATGAGACGCAGAGCATCCAGGAGTACATAAGTAAGATGGCACCCAAATATGAGCTGCTGAGAGAATGCCTGAGGCAGCAGCAGACATGGAAGGAAGACCAAGCAGAGGAAGTGCCATGGCAAGACAAGACCCTGCATCGGATGTATCATTGACAAATAGCTGAGGTGGCTGACCTTGGGAAATCCTACCAGTGGCTGGAAAGGGCTGGACGAAAAGACAGCACTGAGGCACTGATTATAGCAGCACAAGAACAGGCACTAAGCACCAGATCCATAGAAGCAGGGGTCTACCACACTAGACAGGACCCGAGGTACAGACTGTACAGAGGGGCCTCAGAGACAGTCCAACACATAGTGGCAGGGTGTAAGATGCAGGCAGGAACAGCATACACTGAATGGCACAACCAAGTAGCTGGCATTGTATACAGGAACATCTGCACAGTGTATGGGCTAGACCCCCCCAAGTCCAGATGGGAGATTCCATAGAAAGTTGTGGAGAATGACAGGGCTAAGATCCTGTGGGACTTCCAGTTCCAGATGGACAGGCAGGTACTAGCCAATCAACCAGACATCGTGGTAGTAGACAAAGACCAAAAGACAGCAGTGGTGATAAATGTAGGGGTGCCAAGTGACAGCAACATCAGGAAGAAAGAGTATGAGAAGCTGGAGAAGTACCAGGGCCTGAAGGAAGAACTAGAGAGGGTGGAAAGTGAAGGCCAAAGTGGTCTCAGTGATGGTAGGGGCACTCGGGGCTGTGACCCCCAAGCTGGGAGAGTGGCTCCAGCAGATCCCAGGAACAACATCAGAGCTCTCTGTCCAAAAGAGTGCAGTGCTAGGAACAGCTAAGATACTGTGCAGAACCCTCAAACTCCCAGGCCTCTGGTAGAGGACCCGAAGTTGAGGAACACACATACCACCCATATGGGTGAGAAGAGATTTTTTTTAAAAAAAATATGTAGGCTGACAAGATACATTCCTTGGAGTTGCATTTTACTTTCATGTAAATGTGTATGGGACAGCCATTGTTCTAAAGGCAACTAATTTCTTTCCAATTACATAAATATAGGATGTAATTGTTTGTTTCATTGATTTCAGTGGGACTCAATTGGCTTAAATCCAAGAATTTGGACTTAATTAGGTTGCAGATTGGACTGCTGTTTTTCTTGTATGCAACTCTAAATTCCATGGGTGAAAGTGATTCAATCTGTTTATTCCACTAATGCAAGTCAATCCAATTTTGGCTAATTACCAATGTGAAGCTCTCCAAATGGCAAGAATTGTATGCATGTTCATAGCTCTATTAGCCAAAGAGACTGTGTGTAATAAGACTCCCTTCATGTCTTTGTTAGATCACAGCTTGCAAGCTTTTGTTCAGTGTTGACACAGTGCTGTCTATGATTGATTTTTGGCATGGTGTCAGTTTTTAATCTGTTTGGACTTTTTTCCCCCTTGCTCACATTCTTTCTTATTCCTCTTCCTCCTCCACTACTTTTTGATCAAGTTCTCCCACAAAAGAGAAGCATGAAAAATTACAAGTTTTGTTTGGAATAGAAAGCTTCACTGCAGTTAGTGTTACCAGACTGTAGTAAATTACTTCATAATTTGATGATAGGAAATAGATACTTCTATGAAAAATATTACAAAGAAAAATTTGATAATATGAAAATTTTGAGATGCTGTAAAAATTGACATTATTTACTTTAGAGAACCAAACTCTATTTTTTATCATGTCATAATAGGCACTATGGTTCATTATCTAGCTTATTGTCATGTTCACCGTTTCAATGTTCCTGGTACATCGTAACGTTTCGCATGTCATTTCCCTGATACGTGTGTAATCTCGGGAGGGAGGAGGATTCCACTTCGGGGAGTTGTTATCTGTTGGCTGCTGGTTTGGAATGTATTTGGGTTATCTCATCTGTTCAAGGTTGCTTTCCCAGGATCAGTGGAAAATGGTTACCAGCACCTGGGAGGGGGGGTGGCTGCTGCAGTTGGGCGAAGGGAGGGATTACGTTTCGAGCCGAGAGTTTTTGGTTTGTATTTGGCGCGCTTTTATTCATTCTCGGCTTTCTCTGTATTTGCATACTATTCTTTTAATAAATCAGATATCATTAAGTACCTGCTTGTGAGTCTGAGTATATCAGGATAGGCAATCATTACATAAAGCCGAGAATGAATAAAATTTTACCGTTAACATCCTTCCAGAGTAATCTGTGAGGAAATAAAGTTAGCAATGACTGAGCCTACTCCTTACTCGGGGGAAAGTGAATACTCGAGTCTTGGGGAGCCGGACTCCACGGTAAAGAGAAGGGACAAGGTCCCTACTCCGGAGTCGGAGGACCTACCAGAGACTTTGAGTTCCAGTCCAGCAGAAGGGAAAACTGTGAAATCTAAAGTGGTTAAGAAAGCAGAAGAATCTCCGGCTGAACAGGTGATGTGGGATGAGGAGCAGGGAACCCTACCAGGGACGTCGAAGACGTCTTGGAAGCAGAGGTACCCGCTGTCCCCGAACGTAGCCAGGACCGATAAGAGAGGGTCGGAGGACTCTGAGACCCCTGAGAGGTCACAAGGGTGGGAAGCCAGGATACAATCCCTGGAAGAAATGATGATGAAAATATCATTGGTGTTGTGGGACCAGGACAGAGGGGAAGGGAGCATCGCTCCAGACAGTCATCCCCATCTCTCCTCCCCCCCTCGGGTGTGAGGAAGAAGGATCGGAGGAGGCATCGGGCGGGATCACCATCTCGCAGTCCCAGACGTTCGTCCCCATCGCCCCCACGGTGTTCAGAAGACAGAGTAAAGAGGAAGGATAAGGATGGGGAGAGAAATCCCAAGGTCCAGGTTTTGGATTCCCCCCCCCCCCCCGAGAGGGAAGATCCCTGGTGTCCAAGAGAAGGGCTGGGCAGAAGGAGAGGAAGAGGAGCCCGCAGGGCACAAGGTACAGGGATTTCACTGTCAAGTTTGATGGGGATCCTGCTAAGCTGTCATTTTTCCTGACCAATGCTAAAAGTTATATGGAGGAGTTTGGGCGGCTGTTTCCTTCTGAAAGGGCTAAGATAAATGCTGTGGCCACCAAACTGAAGGGGAGGGCAGCTGATTGGTTTGTCCAATTACTTGAGATGGATGCCCTGGAATTAGACAACTTTGAAGAATTCCTGTGGGCACTCAAGTTGCATTTTGCTGACCTGTTAGCTAAAGAGAAAGCCAAGGTGCTCTGAGGGAACTGATCCAAGGATCAAGGTCCGTTGCAGATTATTCCCTAGAATTCCAAGCCTTAGCTGCAAAGGTGGATGATTGGTCGCCAACGACATTAATAGAAATGTTTAAGGATGGTCTGAGACCTGAGTTGCTGAGATGGTCGTTGGGAAGGGCAGATCCTACTACCCTATACGACTGGGTCCAGCTAGCTGGGAACGTTGAGCAAGCCCATGCTAAGTTTGCACAAAGCAAGAAGGGTCCCAAGCAAATGGCTATGATGAGAGCAGCCAAGTCCCCGGGCACCATGGGCAGAATGGGGCGCACAGCCTGGCAGGAGGAGAAGGAGAGCCATTTTGCCAAGGGGCAATGCCTCCGATGTGGGAAGGAAGGACACCAAGCAGTGGCATGCCCGAAAGGGAAGACTGAGGAGTGTCCGGGAAAGTCATCAGGGAAATCTCCCTCCTTGCCCAGGAAGATGAAGGCAGCCTTGGCTGAGACCGAGGCTGAGGACATCCCTTTCTTTGGGGACGAGGGAGAGCCTGAGCTGTCCCAGCCAGCGGGAAACACCAGCCACCTGCTTTAAAGGGCGCCGCTGGGCAGGTGGTAGAGGAGGGGCATGACCACGTTTCGGTGAGTGGCAACTACCCCACACTGACAGTGAAGGTGAAGTTGGGCTCCCGCACAAAAACGGTGGAAGTGTGGGTGTTGATCGATTCAGGGTGCTCACGTTGCTTAATGCACCCTGATGTGGTAGCTGCTTTGGAGCTACCCAAGTTAAAACGGCCCATGATTTTTACCCAACTGGACGGGACTACGGCGGGGGGAAAGCCAGTCACCCATTCCATGGGCATGGTGGCGTTGCAAATGGGTAGCCACCGGGAGGGGCTGCCTTTCATATTGGCGCCAGTGGGGGATCCTTTGGTCATTTTGGGGATCCCTTGGTTGGTCCAACAAAACCCATATATAAATTGGGTGCACAGGACTTTGACTTTTGGGGATGGTTTCTATCAAGCTCCTGAAGAAGATGACGCCTCAGAGACCGCAGTGGGGAGGGCGGCAGCCGCAACTCCGCGTTTTGCCGCCACCCCACTAGAAGGGTTGCCGGAGCAATACCAGGGTTTTGCAGGTGTGTTTGGCGAGAAGGAGGCGGACCAACTCCCACCGCATCGGAAAACTGACCTTGCCATAGAGTTGGTCCCAAATGCCCAACTGCCCAAGCCTAAAATCTATGCCATGACCCAAAAAGAACTGGCAGTGCTGAGGGAGTTTGTGGATAAAAATTTGGCAAGGGGTTTTATCGAACCAGCTAATTCACCAGTGGGTGCACCTGTTTTATTACGAGCGAAGAAGGATGGGACATTGAGACTTTGCACAGATTACCGCGGATTGAATGCAGTTTCGATATTAAACAAATATCCTTTGCCAATAATAAAAGACATGTTAGCACATCTGGCCAAGGGGAAAATCTTCTCTAAGCTGGATCTGAGGGAGGCGTATTTCCGTGTACGCATACGGGAAGGAAATGAGTGGAAAGCTGCTTTCAATTGTCCTCTGGGCTCTTTCCAGTACAAAGTTTTGCCGTTTGGATTGGCAGGGGCACCTGGGGTGTTTATGCAATTGATCAATGAAGTGTTGCATGAGCATTTGTTCAAAGGGGTACTGGTTTATTTGGATGATGTTTTAATTTACACTGAAACAATGGAAGAACATGAGCGTTTGGTGAAACAGGTGCTCAGCAAACTGAGGAAGGCTGAGCTTTATGCTAAACTATCTAAATGTGAGTTTCATAAGACTCAACTTGATTATTTGGGGTACAGAATTTCTGACAAGGGTATTGAAATGGACCCTGCAAAGATCCAAGCCATTTTAGAATGGGAGCGCCTGCGCACTCGCAGGCAGCTCCAAAGTTTCCTTGGATTTTCCAACTATTATCGCCAATTCATCCAGGGGTTCGCAGAAATTGCATTGCCTCTCACTGACTTATTGCGAACAAAGGGTCTGGGGGACACACGCAAGGTAAAGAACCCGGGAGCACTGCTCAAGTGGACACCTGAATGCCAGGTGGCTTTCGACAAGCTAAAAAGCCTGTTCACGGCTGAGCCTATCCTGCAACACCCTGATCCCACTAAACCTTTTGTGGTTCAAGTGGATGCCTCTGATTTCTCCATTGGAGTGCTTTTGTTGCAGGCAGATGCTGCTGGCTGCCTCAGACCCTGTGCGTATCTCTCCCGCAAATTTTCTGAGACAGAACGACGATGGCATGTTTGGGAAAAGGAGGCTTTTTCAGTCAAAGCAGCTTTGGAGGCATGGTGCCACCTTTTAGAGGGGGCCAAATGTCCTTTTGAAGTTTGGACGGACCATAAGAACTTAGAAGCGCTCAGCACACCCCGTAAGCTCAGCCCTAAACAAATCCGTTGGGCTCAATTCTTCAGCCGTTTTAATTTTAAGCTGAAGTTCATTCCGGTTAAGAAGAACTTCCTGGCTGATGCACTTTCCCGCCTGCCACAGGATTCGACCTCAGTTCCTGACGTGGTAGGCACTTTGTGGACAGACCCTCAGTTGGGTATGCAGGCTGTCACTTGCAGCCAGACACGTGTGCAGCTGCCCTCAGGTTCAGCTTCACCAGCTGGGGGGAGGCTGTCAATCCCTTCTCAATTGCAACAACAGTTTCTCTCTGAATTGAAATCTGACACTTGGTTGCAAGCGAATAGACACAATGTTACATTTGACCGAGGCTTCGCATGGAAGCAAAGCCGTCTCTATGTCCCTGACAGTTTGCGAAGGGAGGTCCTACTCAGGTCTCATGATGATAAACTGGCTGGTCATTTTGGCTTTGTAAAAACCTTACACCTGGTATGGCGCCAATTTTGGTGGCCTACGTTGAGGCGTGATGTCAAAGACTATGTTGCTTCTTGCCCTGTCTGTGCCATGTCAAAACGGAAGGGGGGTAAGCCACAAGGCTTGTTGCAGCCAGTGGCCAGCCCCTCACGTCCTTGGGAGGAAACCTCTATGGATTTTATTGTCGACTTGCCTCCAAGCCAGAGAAAGACTGTGATTTGGGTTGTGAAAGACTACTTTTCTAAACAAGCCCATTTCATTCCATGTGCCTCTATCCCGTCGGCTTAGCAGTTAGCCCGCCTCTTCCTAGTCCACGTGTACAGACTTCACGGATGCCCCACCCGTTTGGTCACAGACCGCGGGACACAATTTACTTCCCAGTTTTGGCGGGCATTTTTAAAACTGCTGGGCACCAAACAGGCACTGTCCACTGCGTCGCATCCTGAGACTGACGGATCTACGGAGGCTCTTAATGCCACCTTGGAACAATATTTGTGAGCCTTTGTAAACTATCAGCAGGACAATTGGGTGGATCTTCTGCCCTTTGCCGAAGTCGCTTACAACAACGCGGTACATCAAAGCACAGGCCACACCCCTTTCCATACTGTGTTTGGGCGTGATTTCGTCCCTATTCCTGATCTGCCGCAACCCACTTCTCTGCCTTCTTCACCTTCCGACTGGGCTGCGCACCTGGGTGACTCCTGGCCGGTCATTCAGCAAGCGTTGGCAGATGCCCAATCCACCTACAAACTCCATGCCGATAAGAAGAGAGCGCTCCAGCCTGCCTTCAAAGTTGGTGATAAGGTCTACCTTTCCACCAAGTTCATTAAATCTCCTCAGCCCTCTAAAAGGTTGGCTCCCAAGTTTGTTGGTCCTTTTCCCATTGTTGGAGTTATTAACCCTGTTACCTTTAAATTGGACATGCCACACAATCTGAAACGCTTACACTCTGTTTTTCATTGCAGTTTGCTCAAACCTGTCAACCACTCCGATCGCTGGCATGTCCAACCCACACCTCCTGCACCCATCATGATTGACGGGCAACAGCATTTTGAGGTGGAGGTCCTTGATTCCCACAGACTTCGTAACACCCTGCAGTACCTTGTCCGCTGGAAACATTTCCCCCACCCTGAGTGGGTGGCTCCCCATGATGTTCACTGTCCTGTTCTAGTTAGACGTTTTCATGCTGCTTATCCTATGAAACCTACTCCGTAGTATTTGGGGGGGGGGTATGTCATGTTCACCGTTTCAATGTTCCTGGTACATCGTAACGTTTCGCATGTCATTTCCCTGATACGTGTGTAATCTCGGGAGGGAGGAGGATTCCACTTCGGGGAGTTGTTATCTGTTGGCTGCTGGTTTGGAATGTGTTTGGGTTATCTCATCTGTTCAAGGTTGCTTTCCCAGGATCAGTGGAAAACGGTTACCAGCACCTGGGAGGGGGGGTGGCTGCTGCAGTTGGGCGAAGGGAGGGATTACGTTTCGAGCCAAGGGTTTTTAGTTTGTATTTGGCATGCTTTTATTCATTCTCGGCTTTCTCTGTATTTGCATACTATTCTTTTAATAAATCAGATATCATTAAGTACCTGCTTGTGAGTCTGAGTATATCAGGATAGGCAATCATTACACTTATAGAGGTGAAATTCCTGAATTTTTAATTATACATTTCATTTAAAATCTCTGCAAGGATAAAGTGACAAATGTAGGATTAAAGGTTTTTTCTTATTTTAGTAAAGGTCAGTTGTCATTTGAATGAAACAATGCATTAATATATATAAAGTTCAGGAATTTCTAGGATCCTTAAATATTGTTAACTTTTTCAGAGAGTACAACAGATACCTTTTATCTGTTCATATAATTCAACTTAAAGTTGGGCAAAATTGAAAACAGCACCATGCAAGGATCCTGGAAATACTTCAGATTCCCCAACCTGGCATCAAAAGCTATGCTGGCTGAGAATTCTAGAATGGCCACCCCTACACATCTAGGGCTGTCAGGTATATGTCATCATCCAATGCCATTATAAACATTTGTTTAGGAAAGGCTTGGCAGAACTGCATATCCTTAGCTCCTTAGAGCTGTTCCTGCCTTTAACAAAGGCACTTTCAATACATGCCTGCACTAATCTGAGATTGGTAGTGCCCTTCTGACATTGTGAGGTTTGGATATAGCTTAGACGCCAAGGAGATTAGTTATCAGTTCAATTCCTGTTTCGGAGAAACTCCTGAAAAGATTGTTTTGTAGCTCTTTGGAGCTATGGAACAGAGAGTTTTCTTTTTTTAATTATTATTATTTTTTAATTTTTAATTTTTCAAGATATAATTGAAACACATATAAGACTGATAGAATACAAGTCTAAAAAAGAAACAAGAAAAACTAAAGCGGTGCAGGAATAAACAGAAAAGCATATTAGACAAGTCAGGCCCGCAACTAGGGTCTGTGTCACCTGGGGCAAACATGGATTCTGTGCCAATTTTGGTGCCCACCCCCAGTGCTCATTTTGGCACCCCCCCAGTGCGGTGCCAAGGGCACATGTCCCACTTGCCTCTCCCTAGTTGCGGCCCTGAGACAAGTGGCTTCTGACCTTCTCCAGCACAGATATAAAAGTACATAAGTAAGAGATTATTTGCCTGTAACACAAAAGAATGAAGTCTTGATTTTGAGTTTTGATGATTGAATGGTTTGATTTTAGAGAAATAATGGGACAGACAGTTTTCAGTTGGTGCTAACTCCTACCTTATCTGGCTACATACAGTGTATGTGATTTCTCTAGCAATTTTCCCCTCCCTTCTGCAAGCAAGATACCGTGATGTCTTGCCACCTTTCACTCTGTTTTCCTTAGTTGTTCTGAATAGCATTGTTGTCATTCTCCCCCTTTCTATGTCTTAGGCTGTTGACGTTCATATGTTAGCTTGCTTTTCCTTTCATAACCAAGGCACAATGAGGGTGGAGCAAAACAGCAGGTGGCTGCCAGTTTTTCAGCCTCTCATTGGCTAGTTGGAGATTACTAGCTAGCAACATGGAAGGATGGAATTCCAACAATATTGACACTCACAAAGCAGAACAAATTGCAGAAGGGTTTATGAAACACGAAACAGTGGTTGTGTTTGTGCCCAATGTTGGGAGAGGTTAACAAGAACAAAAATGATTAAAACTCTATCTTGTAAATAGGAATGTATTAATTTCACTTCACTCAATGTCCATTTTATTACTAGAATATTCACTCTAACTCTTAATTTTGGGGGAAATCCTTCTCAGCTTCCTCTGAATTAGACTATACTTAACATTATTGTTTTAAGACCAGACCTCTGTTTAATATAGATGAGAGACATGAAGTCTATCTTACTTTTTTGAGCAGTTTCTAGAACTGGCAATGGCTATGCTCCAGTGGCTGATGCTTTGTGTTCAATTAGAATCCCAAAGGAGTGTTAAGAAATACCAAAGATGTTCATGTTGTCACTCTAATCCAAGCACTTTTATGCCTACTTTACTTTTGTAATTCATCTCGCAGCAATGAAGTCATAGTGGGGAAACACTATCTAGTCAACTCCATTCTAACAACGGAGACTTGGTTGCTCAGATGTATAATGGACAGTGGTGATAGACATTCTTCTGTTTGTTGGGGAGACACTGGGCCTTCAGTAAACCAACATAGGACATGAGAACATGAGAACATGCAAGCTCTTTAAAAAGCCCAGGTGACATTTCTTCAGGGCCCAAACAAATTAAGACTTACCAAGTGTTCTCATTCTTATTTACCCAACCTGCTGGTTATATGTTAAGAGAGGGAGAGTCCTGGATTGGATAGGAAGTACTATAAATTGTGGTATACTGTTTGTTATAAAAGCAAAGAACAAACTTATAAATATTATATTCCCTAACTGAGGGAAGAACCAGTTACAGTCATGTTTTGAGCAGAACTTTATCATAGCATCTGTTTTTTCACAGACTATGGTAACTTTCAGTTCAACCACATGAACAGGGAACTTGCTACAAGAAATCTTTAACAGCTGTTTGATATATCTAAATATTTTCAGATCTGTTAATTTATATATCACTATTCTTTTTTTGGCCTAAAAACTGAATAACAGTCACATTTTAAGTTAAAGTAATTATCAGCACTTCATCTGTAGAACTGTGTACTGAAAATTAACGAATAGAAACTATAGCAGAGAATAATTAAAAAATACAGTATATTTTAAAAGATTTAACAATGAAAGATATATTAGTATTCCCTTCATGGTATATTTCATTATTTTTTTCTTTATTTTAAATGAGCATGTAAAGAAAGTCCGGTCCATAAAGAAAAATTCAGAGAAATAAAATAAATAATTTAAATTCAGTCTGTTGAGTTTGGTAATATATAAAAATCTTACTGAAGTAATTATTAATATTAGTCTAACAGTACATAGACTACTGTTCAGAACCAAATTGTGTAATATGCCTGTTAGAAACAGCTGAGCTCTAGCAAATTCTAGGCATTTCTGGGAGTTTGCTTATCAAATGGTTATGGCTGCTAAGACCAATTAGAAATGCTAGAAGAATATTAGTCCTCTAAGTAGGTGACATCTCATTCTGATCCATCTGGCAACTCAAAGGAAAACACATTAAGCTCTATTGTAGAAAAAAATATTAACACTGTATCTGAAAGCCAAAATCATTCAAACAATACTAGGACGTATCTGCTACCTTCTAACCAAAGATGCCACAGATTGAAGTTAGTGAGTTTGATTTCTCCCCAAATTGGAAATGGAGGAAGAGGGCAGAGAGATTTAAATTAACTATCCATCTAGCAACTAATGTGTGCTATATAGAAACCAGATCAACTAATCTACAATTTAATAAATTAGCAGGAAATTTGTATGGGGAAAATTTCAGATTTTTTTTTTTCATTTTTCCATTTCCAGAGTGAAAGGAAAAAAGTGATACTGAAACACCATTGTGATATTTTTATTAATATTGATGATGATTGATTGATTGATTGATTGATTGATTGATTTCTAAGGCTATCCACTCACCAAACAACTCTAGGCAGCTTACAAGTGTTAAAAATAGTAAAAACCCAACAATAAACATTAAAAGACAAACACTTGTGTAGTAGTATAAAGATAACATGCCATTTTTATTGTCTATATATAAAGAAGGTTAGTATGTTGCTTAGTAAATACGAGTAGCTTAGTTTTTAGTGGTTAATTTCCAGCATTATTGTATTGCAATATACGTGAGGAACTAAAGGTCATTAAATACCTGGGTATCTATTTTCACTCTTCTATCTCTTGGAAACTTCAATTTTCAAATCTTATGCTCCATGCACAAAAATGTCTAACGAAATGGTTATTAGATATTGTGTTCAAGCAATTGCTATATGATCTGCACATGAATGGTCCCACCTTAGGCATGAAAGCTGGCTGGATGACCTTGGGCCAGTTGCTCTCTTAACCCAACTCACTTCACAGTGATAGATAAATATAATAATAATAATAATAACCATCTTCCTTTTGTCATGGTCAGATCACTTCCTAGTCCAGTTGTGATTGACTGCTGCAGGGCTGAACTCATTTGGAAGGTCCACCCTAGTCATCTTATGAATCCAGTTGGTTTCCAGTGGTTGCTTAGTGATCCTTCCAATCCAGAGAGTACCCAGTAGCCAATATTCCCTTTTTGGCAAAGGTTGTTGAAATGATAGTTCAGGATCAACTATAGAGTGCCCTAGAGGAAGTGGATTATTTGAACTATTATCAGTCTGGGTTCAGGCCCAGGCATGGGACAGAGACAGCACTGGATAGTGTGTCTGTCTTTGTCCTTTTAGACCTCTCAGTGACCTTTGATACCATTGACCACAGTGTCCTTCTGGACCAGCTGTGAGGGGAAGCACTGTTTTCCTTTCCTTCCTCACCAGCCATTTCAGTTGGTGGTGATTAGGTAGGAAAGATCAGCATAGTGGCTGCTATCTTGTAGAGTGTGACATGAGTCAGTTCTCTCCCCTCTGTTATTAACATCCACATCTACAGTCTCTGGAGAGGTAATTCAGTGGCTTAGGGTCTAGAATCATCAGTAAATAGATGATACCCAATCCTATACTGCAACCCCAGTAGTCAAAGTCTTATCCCAGTGCCTAGAGGCTGTTAGGATCTGGATGAGACAGAACAAGCTCATACTGTACCCTAATAATATGAGTTGGTACATCAAGTCCCTTTAACACTGGTCATGCAGTGTTTGCCTTCTGGTGGTCTATGGAACTGAATTTAACATCCAGTCTAGGGAGGCACCTACTGTTTTACCAGCCTGGTGAACTTTACTTAGAAGGAAGTTTGAAATCATGGTAGCTATCACTTAGAAGATGTTGATCTGTGTCCATAATTTTTTAGTCTGCCCATAGATCAATAAAAAAAGAAAACAAAAGTCAAACTGAGATGTGCCAAGCCTATGTAACTGTATTAATTCTGCTACTGATCTCTGAGTGGCAAAGTGATCTATCCTACTACTAAGAATTAACTTAAGGGAACAGTTGTCTCTGGATGGAACTGCACTGCCACTGAAGGAGCAGGTCCACAACTTCAGGGTTCTCCTGGACTTGTAATTCCTGCTGGACCTGCAGGTAGATGTTGTATCCAGGAGGGACTTTGCCCAGTGTCAGCCCTTCAAAGTAGACCGGACTAGGAAGCCAGCATTATGAATGCTAACACTACTTCTATTTTAAGATTACAGTAACATCTTGCAAATCTGAATACTCTTCCCCCCTCCTTCCCTTTATCTCCATGAGAACTAGGGAGGGTCATGTCTGGGACCCTTTCTCAAATTACATTTCTGCTCTAAATTCAGATTTTGTGCCTTGATTGTGGCTTGTTAGCCCTTCAAAGTAGTACAGACAAAAAGCACAAGCATGATCATCAGCACTATCTGTATTGTAAAGTTACATTAAACAGAGTCTTGTGAGATTCTCCGTCTTGTAACAGTCTTTTTCTCCCCTTCTCTCTTTTTTAGTCCCCTCCTCTCTTTTTTAGGGAGATTTTCTGAAATACTTCCCATGCTTTTCCCCCACCTGTGCTGCCTCATATCAGACTGTTGCCTAGGCTACAGATCTTCCTCCTGTCTCCCAAGGTCAGTCCCATCACATTGCTCTTCCTCCTTTTCCTCAAGGTTATTCCTACTTCCCATTACACCCAGCTTTGCCTGGTGTACCAATTGCAATCTTAGTTGGAACAGGAGGACATGACTACAGTAACTCATTCCTTCATCACCACATGTTTAGATTGCAACACATTCTACATGGAGCTGCCTTTAAGCACCACTCAGAAGCTCCAGTTGCTGCAAAATGTGGCAGCCCAGGTGCTCATGGATGCTGGTTGGCACATGTTACACCTATCTTGTGGGTCCTGCATTGGCTTCCTATTAGCTTCAAGATGGAGCAAGTGCTGGTTTTAACCTGTAAAACCCTTTATGGCTTAGTATCATCCTTCCCAGATAGATTAGGAAACACGACCAGATGAGCTAATTCTACTTTATTGTAAGTCTACATTAACAGAATCTTGCAAGCCTGATAGTACAAATCTCCTTTGTCTTTTACAGCCTGAGAAGTTAGTGAAGTTCCTTTCTGAGTTCCTTTCTCTGCTTGTTATGCAACTGGGGGCTATGTCCTCTCTTATCTGATCATTCCCTAGGCAGCATCTCTTCCCCACCATCTCCCAAGGTCATTTCCACATACTCAGCACTGAGTTACCTGCAAGACTGCATCTCTCCACTAGAATCAGCCCAACCGCTTCAGTCTTGCAAGAAGCAGCAGCTAGCTGTCCATTTCTGGGAGGTCATGGAGGCCAAAACCTGGAGACAATGCTTTTCAGTAATGGGCCTGCTCTGGAATGACCTCTCATGGAAGTTCAATTGGGTCCAACATTATCTGCCTTCTGAAAACAGTTGAAAACCAGGGGGCATTTGGGGACTGATGCCAGGTACTATTTTGAAGTCTGTATCATATTTATTATGTTATTCTTATTTGTGAGTTACTGAACATTATTTATGATTACTTAATTAATTATTCTACAAGGTCTAAGAGAAACAACTATGTGCTGCAGCAATTAAACTTTTCAAAACTAAAATACCAAGTTTTTGCTCTATTGTACACAATGTTGTGTGTATAAATATATCCTTGTGTTAGTAGCAGTTCAGTCCAAATTTCTGAGAACTCTACTTCGAGATGTTGCAGATGCATTTCTCCAGCTCAGGTTTGGACGCATCTCTGGTGAGGACCTTATGAAGCTCTGCCAGTTATAGTACTGGTGCAAACAAATCTATGGGGGTGAGTTCCTAATCTAACTGGTTTTGCTAGACCAATATAATTCTGCATGGAAGAAGTAAATAACATCCAGTCTGGTCCACTGTGGGCTCTCTTCCCAATAACTATCTAAGCTCAGCTTAGACAAAGCCTGGAGTAAGGCCAAGTAGATAATTTTTTACCTTGATATGCAAAGACATAGATTTAACACCTCATAATAAGCTCATATATTTGCCTTTCACTATCCCCAAATACTTTTATGATATACTTGTGACTTAACATAGGAGGGGACTCACACTGATACTTTTAGACACTTTGCCCTCAATGATATTGACCAGGAGATTCAATAATACCCCTTTCCAAGATACTTATGTACATGTTCAAGCTCTGGAAGTGAGACAGTCACGCATGTATTCTTAAGGTGCTCTATCTATCACCCTTGGAGGACAGAGCTAATCTCTCTTTCACAAATTACTAGGACTGGCCTCAACAGGCAGTTGTGTGTCCCTATTAAACGACCATGAGTGCAAGGAACCAAGATCTCTAGGAATGTTGCTAAATTCTGTGCCCAGACAATAATGGTCAGAAGCCATTGGGTCTGAACATGATACAGAAACTGGAATGAATAGACTTTTTTATCCTGGATATTAAGTATTTTAACATTGTTTTATTTCTTTTCTTTTTGGCTTATGACTGTAAAGTCTGTAATAAATAAGGTATTGGTCTCCTTGGTAGCCATCAGTGTTGGAAGGTATAATATGAGTCAATCAATTTTTAAAGAGCCATTCTTGTGACCAAAAGGAAAGGTCTTTTTGAGAAAGGAAACTAGCTGATAACAAATCTTGCATTTTAAAAATACAATCAAATATACTTCCAATAAAATTAGCTTAAGTAAGAGTAATCTTTAGGCTAGTGGGGGCGGGGAAAGGAATGATTAGAAATCTGCCACTGTTTTACCTAAGCATAACAGGATAGGCATCAGCTGAATGCTGGATTTAAAAAGGGTCACTTTTTCATAACTCTTTCATACAAATGAAACACATTTATTTATCATGATAATAGTTTGCAAACAGTCTGTTCTAATTAGGGCAGAAGACTCTATTGAATCCCTCAATAATTAGTTTATAATTCGCATATAATGCAGATTTTGTGCGAGTCCCAAAAGACAGCCAAAAACATGAAGTGATGGACGTCTTACATAAGAAAAAGATAAAATATTCATAGTTCATTGATTAATGCACAGTGAATTGGTCTTACTCAATTTGTTATGACATTTACACAGTGACTTTGCCTCTGAATAGAAAATGCCAAATGCTCATAAACTGTTGTGGATAAATGAATAAATTAGCTATTAATTACTAACACTGGCATTATTGGAAGTGCCTATTTTTTTTTCTACTTCAGCATCTTTTTGTATTTTGGATTTGACTAATCTGTTTCAGAACTGCATTAACATCTGTCAGTTATACGATCAGTATAGAAGCTGACTTCTCGCTTTGAATTAGAACTAATACAGTAAGTAATCACTTAGAGTCTAGAAACTTGTGTGTGTGTGTTTAATACCATTTATCACTACAGAGACATGGCAATTGGATATAGCAAAGGAAATAAGTTGCCACTTATGAGCAAGGAAGGAACTATGAATGTAAAGGAAAATTATTTATTTATTTATCAAATTTTATCACCGCCCATCTCCCTCCCAAGGAGGAACTCTGGGTGATTTACAATAAAATGGCTAATTTTATTATTTATTATTAAAATAATAATAGCCACAACATTCATAAACAAAAATAATTGAAAAGATGAACCCAGATGGTCCAAACTAAATTGCCAAAGATGTGGTGTAGCAATGTAAGGCTATAGTGAAGCTATTTCAGGAAGTCCAACAGAGCAGCTGGAAATTTGCCCTTATATGAATTGTTGGTTGTTACCTCTCTCAGTGCCAACTATTCCTTTGGAATCTAAAGGGCTGTGGGAATTTATCTGTATTTTGGACATTAAGAGGGGTAAGAAACTTGTAGTGACAATTAAGTATGGCAGGTTGAAACTGGACCATAAAAGAGTTAAGTATTTAGTCAATATAACCTTTTATTAAACTTGCCAAGCATTTACAGCTTTAAGATTACAAACTATGCCCTCATTAAGGATTAAGGGTGGGTATCAGCAAAGCCCTTTTGAACAAAGGCTTTATCCTTGAGATTATTCTCAGACAGAGGATTTTCCACATTACCTTTATATTGCCTGTTATATTTATCAGTTCGTGAGAAATGTATTGAAAAAATCTCTCATGGTAGACAATCTCTTAGCTCCATTCAGATGAAGAAAAAACGTATTTCCCTTTATCTGAACTAATGAAGCTCTGTCACAGAGTGTAGCTCTACTTTTACCCTCTGCCCAAGAGATTTGTCTAAGTCATGTAGAAATGAAAGAAGGTGTGGAGGCACTGTGGGTTTCCTGTTCTAATTGTATTTTAATTTTTTAAGTTGTTTTTGTTGTTTTATTTTTTGCAGTGTTAATGGATGTAACTCCCTATGGCTGTTTAATAAGTAAACCTCAACCTCTATCAGATTTTTTTTTGTACATGTATCCTAACATTCTATATAAGACATAGTCTTTAATAGTGTAGCACTGCTGATAGGATGGCATCCATCAATGGAATATCATTTTCCTCGCCCCTCTACCTATCCCCCAGTTTGTTCCAAAGTAATGGGGCATCCTCCAGGGCATCATGGAGGCCATGGGGCAGAAAAGTAGAATAAAGCAGAAAAAGAAAAACTGTTCCTCGAGAAGGTATCCATATGGATGATCTCTGTTGTAAAGTGTACTTACAAAATACTAGTGCTTAGGCTGAATATAATTTCACATAATCATGGTCATTTTGGGTAGAATTTTCAACAAGGATTGTTAAACTTGGTGAGGAAATGGAGCTTACCATTAGAACTGAGTTACCAGAGATTTTCATTTCTTTTTTCTACAAAAAATCCTTATCACTACTTTGACAATATAATAGAAACCTCTACATTCCTAATAAATAAAGTAGGGCATTTATATCCTTATAACATTTTCATTAACATTTTCCTTCATAAATTTGTTATTCAGTCATCAAGTGACAGTAGAGAGCTAATGTCTTGGACAACCCTTGAATTCCAAATTTCCTTAACTCCAAATTTCCTTAACTTAATTCAGAAACAGCTTTCATTTTAAATGTTAAAAAAAGTCAGTGCTTGTGTGCGCCATACACGTCGATACAGCTTATTGCATTGGCCCTGAGAACTGTAGTTATGAATATTAATTATGGAGAAAGGTCTTACAATTCAATTACATTTTATTTCAAAACAAACAGATCTGGGACAAGAGATACAGTATTTTAGATGATGTTATCAGGGCTTCCTACCAGGTATCTCAATCAAACTTTCTTTCAGTTCCACATTCACAGACACAAGAAAGCTAGATAACTTTTACAGCAAATAATTAGAATTAAGAACTTTTACAGCAAATAATTAGAAATTATTTTTTCAACCCTGAGTTACATACATTCTCTTCTAAAAGAATTAGAAAGCCATACATACAAAATAGTTTTGTATACATAGCATACAGGAAATTTGCTATAAATGTCAATCCCAAGGTTAAAATGCTGAATCTTTTTCTTCTGCTTTTTGAGCCAATGGAATTTTGGCTGCCCTTTTCTCAGCTTTGAAGCTCTCTGTATCTGATCCTTGTTCAACAATTGCCACCTTACCAGCCTCCTTCAATTCTCAGGAGGTAGGTTAGGGGGATAACTTAAATGAGGTTTCCCTAACCTAGTTCCTCCAGATGTGTTGTGATTACAGCTGCCAAAATTCTTAATCATAATAGCCATTGAGATACCAACTGGGAATTCTGGGAGCTGTGGTTCTAGCACATTTAAAGGACTTCAGATTGGAGCAGGCTGGCATAAATATTCACAATAAATAATTAATAAAATAAATCCAAACCAAAATCTCCTTACTCTGGTGAGCTGAAAACAAAGCCAGTACTAAATTAGAGCAACCTTCCCCAGCCTGACTGGAAATAATGGGAATTTTCCAATACATCTGGCATTAGGTTGGAGAAGGCTGAATTAGAGTTCCAGACAATGTAAGTAGTATAATACTGCTCAATTAGTTACCCATGTAATATAACAGTGATCAATGGTAGTTTGAGAGAATAAGAAGATTAATGGACTTTTTTACATGTACCTAAAAGGGAGAGCTTTGGGAATCAAGTTGCTGAACTTATATTCTCAGGATCACATTTTGCATTCCAAGTAGGGAAACTGCTCAGGGAAAAATTGCTTGATTCATTATATAAATGAACATTATAAGCAAGATAACTTTGACTTCCAAACCAAGAAAATTTACTTAAGCAATATCAATATGCTGAATCAGATATTCCCCTCTCCCCCACCCCTGGATGAGTACCTGCAAATTCAACAACAGTCTCTCTCTCTAGACTTCAGAGACCAGCTGGCTTTTTTTGTTTGTTGAAATATTTGAGGACAGATAACAAGTATTTGTGTATTATAAAAGATTAACTAAGAATTTAACTAGACAAAAGCCTTTGAAAAAGTAAAAGACAAAAGAAATGAAAACACGTTTAATTTGATCTGAACTACAGTCTCCCCCCCCCCCATAATTTTGAAGAATAATGCAATGGAATAATCCAGAATAAGATGGTGTTCCTTTCCTTTATTTCATATACAGAATTCAGCCATTCAGTTAAAGGGGTGAGGTCCTTCCTTCACAGGTGAGAACAACAAATTAATTTTCCAACAGAATGAAATAATGGAGGGACAGGGGGGAGCAATTCCCACTTTTTCCAAGCATCTACAGTATGGTTTAGCTGCATGAATCATTGTGCCTAATTGTAAGGGTAGCCCTGTTTATCCTTGCCTTCAGCCTAATTAGCCTTTGGTATAAGACAAAATTTGGGAAACAAATGGCACTTTTTTCACCCAACCAGTAGATGACAGAATACATAGTAGACTGTATTTCATCTGTAATCATTTAGTTAAATCTGTTCTAAAAACATATTTTTTTATCTACCTCTTCACTAAGTTAGACACAACAATTCCATGTTGTATCCATTCAAAGTACAATTATAACACTCCAGAGGAATGTTGGTAAAACAGTAATATCTATAATGTCTTTTCCCCAAGATCCAAGAGACTGCTTCACTGATAATATACCCACCTTTACTTTTGAAAGTTAGTAAGAATTCATTTTCCCTCCCATCCGCCTGCTCCTTCAATAATTATCCCCATGGCTTACATTCAGCCTTTTAGTATTTTAGTTTCCTAAGGCTATGCATATTATACCAGCTTTTCCATCTTGGATAGAATCACCAGAGCTATCTTTACAGACTGATGTCTAATGGATCCACTCAGAAATTGAGATTCCTCCCTTGAGGTTGTAGTTTGTCCAGTTATTACTCCAGAATGGCATACTTAATCTGCATCTTGTTCGCTCTGAAATCTCCTTTTATAGGCTCTATGTACTTATATGTTTGCTAAGACAAATACCAGAATTGAATATGTCAGCTAAGAAGGAACTCAGATCTAGTAACTTCTCCTGTTTCAATATTTGTCAGGTTACTTACTTGGCAGGAAATTGAGACACTTCCTTCACAAGGGCTTGACATTTGATTGCATATTGACATAAGAAGCCTGAGTTTAGCTTCATTTAAGCTATTGCAATCTTTATGACCATTCCAAATAAGTGAAACTGAGACCCACATGGATTTCCTTTATTTATATAATATATTAAAAATGCATATTCAAGTTTAGATTTTTCATAAAATACAAAGAATCCTTGATGTTGAATTAGACTGCTGATTACTGGCATGGACAGAATTTTGTTGGTTACAGTGTGGAAACAGTATGCCACTAGCTTACTCCAAAACTCTTTTTAAATTTTTAAGTCTAGCCTTCAGCTTTGGGGTTTCAGGATAGTCTCCCATTCAGTTATTCATGGAGACGGAACCTACAGTATGTAGTTTTTGAAGATGAGTCTCAATCAGCCAAGTGCTATCACCTCCTTAGATTGTATTCGTATTAATTATCAAGTGTTTACATTAGATAAAATGCTTCGCTACTTAAAATCAACATTAAATTTTGTATCTGAGTATATTAGTAAATAGTTACTGCACCAGATTTATCATATCTGATTAATGTAATAAGCTTACTTAACACGATGTCATATCTACATTGGAGATATATATGAATATATGTGTTCTATTTATGATAAAAACATCAAATATCATTTCATAAATAATAGTGACAGGGATTATGCCCATTCCCTCCCTACAGTAAAAGGAGTCAAATATTAATAAGTTCATCTACCCACAATACTGGCCATTTTGTGATGATTTTTTGATACTTTTTTCAGAATCTCAAAGGTGACCTTAAGTCCAAAAGGGTTGAAAACTCTGCCCTAAGTTAAGTTTGATTCTGTAAAAAATAGCCATGGGGATACCTTTCCAAGAAACTTTGCTATCTCTCCCCTTATCCATTAAGTTCCTAAAGCAGTTAGTTTCCATTATCATTCTACCAGTTTCCCCTCCTGGGCCCATGCAGGGATATTTTGCTATACTTGACTTTTCAGATGTGGATCTCCCCATTTTATTTTCTATGAAGATTCAGTAAAGTGTTATGTCTCTAATTGTTTGCAATTGCATTAAATTTATTGCATTAAACAGCTGAGAGTCATATTGGATTGTGGTGGGATATAAATGGATTAGATAAAATAACTTTACATTTTTATTGAATTAAATGAGTTTCAAGGCAAAAATATAATTTCTCTAATAACTAATTCACACACTTATCAAACTAATATTGTTTCCACTGGGGCTGTTTAAAGTTTCTGAAAGTAGTGTTTTACATGAGATGTTGGTGTGAGCCAAGCACCCATCCACAAAGCATTAAAGCAGCTATGTCCTCTGGAAGAATTAACATGGCCGCTTCAAAGGCTTTCTCTGTTTGCGTGTGCAGACACACAAAAACACTTTCACAGAAATGTGTTACAAACTAAGAAAGGAAATAATTAAAACCTCACTGGCAAACTGTTCCTTTCACTGGTCCTGACATAATTCCTCTTCAGCCCAGTTCCACTAAATATAGAAGATAAAGTATTTTGGAGTTTCTTGTCTAAAGCTCAGAGGTACAGAGTACAACAAACCTTGTGCCAGTTCTGAAGCAAAAAGTGGTAGCAATGCAATTGTTGCATATGGGAAAGGGTTTCATAAGAAATTCCTTTATTCAACCAATGAAGCCAAACCTCTGAATAAAAAAATTACAAATTCCAAATAAAATTCATACAGTCAACCTAGCTAAACCGCTTACTTGCTACTTGATTGCTTAAGATCTTAAGCTTCAGCACATTCAAGATACATTCTCTCTCATTAGAGAGAGATCAGACAGGCCACCTGCTTAGATGGTATTAAGTAAGCCCTCTTTGCTCATTCTTTCTCTCTTCTTTTCTTTCTTTCTTGAGGCTGTATTTTATAGGAGAAAAAAATGACCTCTCTTTGGGAGATTTGTTGTTGCTTTGTCCAAACAAGGAAAATGCTCCATCTCTGATGTTGTGGGTCTGGCCAGAAATAACCTTGTGCCACTCACCTTCCCACAGCCCTTGGTGGGATCCTGCAGGTGCCCTCTCATTTTCACCAGCTGTATCACTGTATAAATTGAATTGTATGGGAAAGAGTTGCAGTTTTTGTTTTGTTTTTGAAACACTTAATTCCATTTATTAAGGCTTGTGACCAATTTACTCTATTCTTTGGGAGTTTGCTATTATGTCTCACCAAAAAAGCAAGGGTTTGTTATAGACTGCTGATGAAGTGAGCATTTGAGCATTGCATACAGAGCCAGGGAAAGCCGTTAAACAGCTGTACTGACCCTTCTACACAATGCAGCTGCTTTAATGCTTCAAGAGGAATGCCTTATCACATCAACATGGTTTACAAAGCATCCCTTTCACATGCTTTGCACTATCCCTACTTACGTTGGTAAAATGAAATAATTCCCTTCTGATTCTAAACGTATAGGTGTGTGATGGAACTTACATACATACATGCAGCCAGTGTTAACAAATTAGATACCTAACATTTAAAATTATTCATCTCTGGCCTGTAGAAATAAATGCCATTAGTATGCTTATCTCCCTTGTATTTAATCATTGCCTGACATTAATAATTACAATTTAGTGACAAATTTTTGGAAGGGTCTGAAGACTACAGTCAAGGCATACTGGAGTCTTAGTATGCATATCTTTGTTGAAACCCCTTTTCCATTCTGTTGTAAGTAATCCAAGAATTTGATTTAAATAGTTATTTTAAAGTACTTTAATTTCAAGTTGTTTCAGTGATTAAGTCAAGGGCAAAAAGTAATGCAAGTTACTCTGATTCTTTAGTGTTGTTGCAACGGTCATTACCTATTATTCTTTAAAAATGTGTTTCTGATCTACTCACACTAAAAATATAACATGATTACAGTAAATATTGGAGAATTCATTGAAATGGAATTTTTGTTAAGTTTCTTGTCTTCATTTTCATCTACTGATACTGTTTTAGCATAAATACTACATTGTACTGATCATTGTGCTGCAGGAGATCCTTCTAGCATTTCCTTCCCATAGCTATTGCTTTAGGCTTGTACTGTATTGCCAAGTAGATCTGAAAGAGGTGCAGTTCTCAGGTGAAAGAAAAGACAAATCTACTACTTTTAATTTCAAAGCATTTGTCTACCATATGTGGAAATGAATTAGTAAATATCCCAGATGTCCCCATAATTTTGACTTTATTCAGCTCTGTGTGTTTTCACTGTCTCCATTTATAGCTTTTAAAAAAGCAAATTGATATACTGTAGGGTCATATCATAATCCATGTTTATGTTCATGTAGTTGTTCTATGAAGTCATTTTTCATGACAAAACCAGGGTGGGCAAGTTTTAATTAATGTATAAACAATGTTCAAAACACATTTTAGAGAGAACAGTCAATTCCTACTTTACTAGCTGTGTCTATACCTCCTCTTTCAAAACAACTAAACTAAAAATCCAAATGCAGCTTCTAATCTGTTGCCATAAAATCCACATCATCACTTCTGATTTTTATTAACTGTACTTTTTATTGTAAGATTTTACTTTCCTCATAAACCTTATGTCACTCAGACACAGGTTGCCGTTTTTCATATCATCTGTAAGTTTTATTGCATTCAATTTTCATTCTCCCAGTTTTTGTTTTGTTTTTAGTATTATGTTTGACATTCCTCTTGGGGGTTGACTTATACTGGATGTCCTTTCCAGTGACAGAATGAGTGCTCTCCTGAGCAAATGTGAATGAAATCTGGTAACTGGAAAAATGATGTTATATCCGAAATGTACCTTGGCAAGTCAGAATGCTTCAAATGTTACACTCGTCTTTCTTAATAGACTGGCCTTTGAGATAGCATATATTTAGTCTACTGTTTCTCTATCCTCTTTCTTCACTACTCCGCAGTATACTTTGGACTATGACCACATGTAAAATTACATATTCTTCTGTTAAGGACATACAGCTCTGCCAAAACTCTGTTTAGCAAATGCAGCACAGTGAAACCATTTAAGGACTTTCTTTGGTGAGCTGCAGTTTTGAAATAAAACTAGTTTTCTAGCACAAAAATACTGCACAAATGTTAAAGGAAAAATTATATAAGTCAGATGCCTGGTCACTGTTTAAAATTTAAATGTACTGTAAATTATCTTCATCTATCTCTTCATTGATTGTCAGTTGTCTTGTTGCAAACACTGCATCTCTGAAAAGGCATAGAACAAACAAGTATAGGTATTCTTAAAACATTGAGATCACATCTTTCCATTTCCATGAAGAATTCCAGCCATATAACTATTCAGAGAGTTTCTAGTGCTAAGCCCCCTTTTGAAGAATGGAAGATGGATGGATGGATGAATAGAGTGCCTTCAAGTTGATGTTAGCTCTTAGCAACCATATAGATAGATTTTCTCCAGGACAATCTGTCCCAAACCTATTCCTTCAGTTTTTCCAACTGTGCACCCATCACTGCTCTAAGTCCATCCACCTTGTTGCTGGGCATCTTCTTCTTCTTCCTCCCAACCAAAAGATTGCATTATCTTATTTATCATTAGGAAAGATTGCATTACCTTATTTATCATTAGGCATCTTATCTTATCAAAGGGCACTGAAAGCAGGTAAAACATGTGTGAATGTGTTGGCGTACAAATCTACCACTTCTTCTGGTTGCACAAGAATATTATTTAAACTGACTTCATTTTTTTTCCCTGCAAGAAAAACTGGCAATTTTTTTTCCTGTAGCAGCAGTCTACATTAAGTTTTCTCAGAAGGACATATGCCATTAATTCTATGCTGTCTTTTATTTATGGAATAGAAAATGTTCCCTGAGGTTCCTATTGAACAATTTCTATGCCAAGCGTCATTCTACAAATCTTTTGAAAGATAGTGAAAACTTTTTTTCTCAGACAGACATTCAGAGTGAGATAATAAACTGAGTTTGTGAATTTTCCCTTGTACACATTAGATTTTAGAAGGCTGGTGTTAATGATACACACACACACATGCACAATTTTATGGTTTTTATCTTAGCCTTTTTGAAGTAGAGAAAAACAAGATTGAAATAAATAAAATCTTGCTTCAAACCACTGCAAACATGTATTTATCATGAAGCAAATAACACATTCCTAGCCTGATGACTGAGGGAGCCCATATCCAGGTTTGATGGAGGGATGGTATTCAGTATGCAGATATAGACCATCAGCTTAGAGGAATGAGGTTAATAATATGTTCCCTGTATTTTTTTATTAGACCTGCCATAGGGAAAAATGTTAACTGTGTATCAGCAGTTAAATAAATTCCTTTGCAGGGCGTGGAGGGGTTATCTCACCTGTTCCTGAAAGGGGACGATATTAAATCATTGTTGGAAAAGTCATCATTGCATCCCACAGCTCCCTTCCTAATTATTAGCCAGTTTCTATTTTCTTGTTTTAAGGTAGCGACTTAACTTCAGGCTTCTTTAAGTAATACTGATTATCTAGATTCTTCCAACCTGGTACAATTCTGTTTTTAGAAGGAAAACTGTGGCTTGTCACTGCTTTCATTCAACTGATATGCAAAACTCCAATCATGTACTAGTAAGGCAGCTCTGGCTACAGTGACCTATACCTTTAGGATATCAATGGACAGATAGTAACCAATTCAAAGAAGACCAATCAAAGATGGAAGGAGTGTACCAAAATACTGTACAGTAGACATTTTATCATCCAAGATACCTCAGAAGATATTCCCTACTTACAAGAACATCTAGTAGTAGCAGATGAAATTAGATCAGCAGTCTGGTCATTGCCAAGTTGGAAGGCTGCAGGGACTGATGGAATACTCACAGAAATATGGCAAGCAACAGAAGAAGAATCAGTCAAGGTTCTAACCAAGCTATGCCAGAAAATCTGGACAACAGCACTGTGGCCAACAGATTGGAAGAGGTCAATCTGCATTCTAGGTTCAAAAAAAGAGACACTTAACAGAATGTGCAAATAATCATACAATGCCCTTGATTTCACATATTAGCAAAATAATGCTTGGGAACTTCCAATAGAAATTAGAGCCCTACATGGAAAAAGAGATGCTAGATAGTTGATAAAGCCAAAAACTACCAAAAAGAAGTCAGTATGTGCTTCACTGATTATAGAAAGGCCTTCATTTATATAAATCACATCAAGCTGTGAAATGTGCTTAGAAAAATGGGAATCCCAGGACACCACATTGCCTCATGCAAAACCTATATACAGATCAGGAAGCCATAGTACACACTGGCAGCAGGTTGTCAAAGGAGTGAGACAAGACTGCATATTCCCGCCTTATTTATTCAACTTATATATTGTATATTAAGTGAAGCTGGTTTGGAAGAAGATAAATGTGATTTGAAAATCAGAAAAAAAAAAGATCAATAACCTGCACTATGGTGACGACATTACTCTGATACCCAAAAATGCAAAGGATCTGCAAGCTCTAGTAATAAAAGTCAAAGAACACAGTGAAAAAAATAGGACTAAAATTAAATATAAAGAAGACTAAACTAACAACAACTTCCAGCCTTTAAATTGACAATGAAAATATTAAAGTGGTAGATAGCTTCTGATAAACCATCAAAAGTAAAGGAACTAACAGTCAAAAGAATATACCACAGACTAGCATTTGGTAGAGTAGCCATGGAAGCCTTGGAAAAAATATCCAGATGCAATGATGTGTCTAGACTTACAAAGATCAGAATTGTTCAGGCAATGGTATTCCCTGTGACACTTTTATGGGAGTGAAAATTGGAATTTGAAGAAACAGGTTAGAAAGTGTATTGATGCTTTTGAAATTTGGTGTTGGAGAAAATTCCTGAGAATGCCATACACAGCATTATGTGAAGACCTAGCTCTCTGGAGTAGTCTGTAATGCTGGGAAAGGTAGAAGGAAAGAAAAGAAGAGGACAGCCAGCAGCTAGGTGGATCAATTCAATTACAGTGGTGATGGGTACACTGTTGGAAAACCTGAAGGACCAAGTCAGGGACAGATCATCATGGAGAAAATCTATGAGGTCACTAAGATTTTACACTGACTTGATGGCACGTAATCAATAATATGTTCTATATGAGACTGCCCTTAAAGAGTGTTCAGAAACTACACATGGTGCAAAATATGGCAAATAGATGTGACTAAGAATATGTTATACCAGGTATATGTTATACTATAACTATATATAATATCCTCAGTCTGAAGATATTTATTGACACAAATTGACCTCTAGATTTATTGTTTTTATTTTGTAATACCTTTTTAGTTGTAGTATATCAAATCAGTTTTACAATGAAACCACATACATAGCTTTCTAATAAATAAAGAACAAATGTAGCCATATACTTACTTCCTTTTTGTTTCTGAGCCCAATTCAAGATGTTGGCTATAATTTGTAAAGCTCCAAATGGCTTGTGGTCAATATACCTGAAGAATCTGTTTCTTCCTACATGAGAATCTTCCTATTTCCTGGCACCAAGAGAATGAATGTTGATGTATGTATTTTCTGTTCTAAAACCCTAATTGTAAGATTCTCCCTAGGGAGGCCAGATACTCCAATCTCTTCCAAGAATTAAGCAAACTGGAAAAAAAAGTGTTTTGCCTGACTTTTTAAATTATTTTGTCTGAGGTTATACTATTTCACTCTCTGATTTTTCTCCTTTTAAGATTATCTATTCTAATTTCTTGTTTTGTCACAGATTACTCTTTTTAAAATTGTATGTTTTCCACAATTAGGATTTTAGTACAGAAAAGGCCCTGTTCCATATTTACATCAACTCTTCCTATCTTGAGGCCAGGGTACAACAGGCTTTCCCATGAAAGTTACTAACTGACAGTTCTGGGGAGGACATATTTTCTGTAGACCCCTCAGAAGGAATTAAAAATGGCAAATCTAAAGCTATGTACTTGGATACGGGGCTTGAGCAAAACCCAAATAACTCCATATGGGGGTAATTTGATATAGATTGTCTGGATTGAGACTCAGTTTAGGGACCAAAGTATTTTCACCAGAAGAGATGGCTAGGAGATGGTGCTTTTGGGAAAAGGAGTATCTTTAAAATTTGTCCTCACTCCTTACATATAGGCACCGCTTGTTCTGATTTTCTAGAGAGCAGGAGCCAAAGGTCGTGTGGTAGAGGGAGCACTTATGGTCTCCATAGAGAACTCCCCAAGATAGTTTTGTTCAAAATACTTAAAAGGAGGAAGAGGTTTAAAGCAATTTCTTAAAAAAAAAGAACCTGGCTGCAATATAGTTTTTTACAGCAGCCAAGCTGGAGTTATTCTCAATTAAGGAAAAAAGGAAAAACAAGTTACTAAAGGAGGTAGGAGTTGTTGTTAACACTGCAGGGATAATACTCCCAATAAAGGTGAAATTCACAATAGCCTATCCAAACCAGTCTGAAATGAATCAAGCTATTTCCTGGGCTAGGGATACAACTCTTACAGGATCGCAAGTGGTCACACAATAATTTAAACATGATTTCTCTCTAAGAGCAAGTGGAAAAAAATATTTCTCTGCTGAGGGTGGATATTTCATTATTGTTCAAAAATCAGAAAATAACTGAAGGAGGAAGATAACTGCATAATTGCTACAAAGACCAAGTAATCAGCGTTTGAGAAACTAAACAAAGTAGCAGCCATACAAGTTTGGGAAAATGTAGTTGTTTTAATGATTTTAATACAGGTATTTTGTACCTACTCCCATGTACAAAAAACCTTGTTTGAAGAATTGGCACAGCTCAACTATGATTGAATTGAAAATTAGCTCTTTGACTTGTCTGTATAGCTTTATGAGCTTCTGTGCTCTTAGAGTTGCAATATTTTGATTTTAAGTAATAAATTACACTTTACCTTTTTTTTTCTCCTCCACTGTATTTCAGAAAGTTAAACACTTTCTAAATTGCAGTATGCACAAAAAATTGGCCCATTTGCTTTAATATGTTGACACTCTGCATGATCAATGCTTGGATCTGAACCCATTTGGAGAACACCTGCATGTTACAGTAATAACCTTCTACATAGATGAACCACAGTTCTTAAAATCAAAAGAACATGAAAAGGGAATCTTTATCAATTCCAGCTGTGGGTAGAAGACACATTTTTAGAAAATTAAAAGAACTTCCTTTCAAGGCTACAGGTTCCTGCCTGTATAGCAGACTCCCTACAATGTTCTCATTTAAGGGTCTGTCATGACTGACTTCACCTGGAAAGTTATCCATTATTGGTTGGCAGTAGATAAATCCATCAAAAGATGTTACAAATAAGTAAGAATGTATTTGAAAACTGACATTATCCTATTCCTGTCAGGAAGTGGGAGTCAAACAGCCATCAGTTTATTCGATTTACAAAAAGGAAAACTTTGGAAGCACTTATTTGTAAGGTTAGCATCTTTAATCCAGGGCTGTGGCAGCAGACTTGATAATTCATAAATGGTAGTCTTTATCAGTCATCTGCTTTGGTCACTCCATGTTTTGTCTCTTACATGCATTGACATTAAACCAGAAGAACAGGAACAAGAAGGTACCTTACATTCAGTTGCACTCATTTTTTTATTGCTGGGAACTGCCAACAACAACCAGAGACAGCACATAAAACCCCTGAAAGAAAAACAAACTCCCAGATGTGAAACCCAGCCTAAGAAATACATTAAAGAATAGTAGTATCTGCTGTACAATATACATGACCTTCTTAGCCCAAATATATTCTTTTTTCACCTTTGCCCTGTTCCTCACTATATCAAGGGTTCATCTGCATGCTGACAACATGAAATCTATAGTGTAGCTAGTAACTAGCAATGCTACCACTGATATCAAAAAAATTGCCTTAATATCTACCAGCATGCCTCATTAGCATGTAAATTGAGTTTGTCCCAGGATGCAATTGTCCCAGGATGAAACTCTTTGTGCTTCTGAGGAAGCTGTTTGTTGCCACTCCCACTTCCTCTCTCTCTCTTCCTCCTCCTTCCACCAGGAGCAAAGCATGGAGCATGCTTTGCCTCCCACTCCACCTTGGGCCATGCTGTCAGCCTAAGAAAAAAAACGTTTTCCCATTTTTCTTCCACACAGCTCTTGGCAGCTATAGGGCTGAGAGTTTAGGGTGAATTAAGTTTAGAAAGAACAGAAGATACAAGGAACTTCATTTTCCACCAAAGATGGATGTAGCAACCAAGAATAAAATGAGTAAGATATTCTTTTACTTACTTTTAAACTTACTGTGTCTAAGCATTATTCTTTATGCTTGGGAGGGCTAAGTGTGTAAGAGCAATAACCTGTGTTTCTCTGACATGTTCATTGAAGCTATTTAAGATAATATTCTTTTTCTGTGTGCAGCTTCTCAACTGTGTTAAGCTCTGCACCATTAGGTGGTTCTAGCAGGCCACTAATGGCTTCATGCTGGTAGTATTCTGGTTTCTCTGCCAGCCATGTCTATAGAGCTAATGCAGGTAATTATGTATACTGGAGCAAACAAGAGAAAATGGATAGAATTTTTCATTCCCTTTCCTGCTTTTCCTACATTTTCTTCAACCCACTCAAATCTTTGCTTCTTTGATTTTTTAATGGTTCTATCTGCCTTGCCAGAATCATGAATCTACTCATCCAGACTGGTTATCATGTGAGGTTCTGTCATGGGGCCTTCAAGAGGTAGAAAGAGCATGAACCAGGCAACAGGCCTTCTAGTGGCAGCCCGCATTATGTGATGGGTTTTTCCCATCAATGTTTTGTGAACTAGCCAAAACAGAGTTGTTTCAATAGGTATTTGGTAGTTTTGGGTGGGTGTGACGTTTTGGATTGCTTACTGGGGTTTTTAATAATCCTGCATTGTATAATATTTTCTTTTTGTTTATGACTTTATTGTAACCAAATGTCCCTTAACTGATAGGCTGTAGTGTAAATAAATAAGTAATTAATCATGGGGCTGGAAACCACCATTTAAACCATAAAGTCTAATCACAGTTATGTTTTCTTCTACTAGAATCTGCCTTCCTGTAACATAAATCCATTGTTCTGTGTCCAAACTTTTGGATGATACAAGAGAGATCTTCCTCCTTCTGCATAATGCCACTTCAGATACTTGAAGTGTGCTATCATGTTCTAGCCATGGTCTTCTCAAGGCTAGACATTCCCAGTTTCTTCAACCTTTTTTCATAGGACTTTCTTAGAACTTGATTAGCTTTTTCTAGTTTTTCTGAATAATTTGTAAAGTGTACATAATATTCAAGGTAGGATGTGATCCATGCAGAATAAAGTAGAACTGTTGTTTCCTGTGATTTAGAAACTATGCTTCATATGTAGCCTGGAATTACATTTGCCTTTTTGTAGCCACATCATATTGCTGAATCCAATATCTTCATTATTTCAAGCCATAAATATACATTCTACATCCTTTTAATTTCTGTTCCCAAAATTTTACATTTGTTTTAGTTAAACCTTCTATTATTTCCATGCCTGTGCTCTAACTTATCAAGACAATTTACAAATTTATCTCTTTATAAGGACATAAAAATAGCTCTGATGCATCAGGCCAAGATTTATCTTAGTCCAAATTTTGTTTGTCTCAGCAACTAGCCAGATCCTTCTGGGCTGGTTTCAAGTAGCACATGGAGACATATGCCTCCCACCTTACGCAACAACAAAAAAGCATAATGCCCTGAAACCAAAAGCAATTTTGAGTCTTCAATATTCCAGGGATTAGCTATCCCACCCAATTATATGTTATTCAAAATTTGATAACCATACCTACCATCTTCTTTTCCAACATTCCATTAAAAAGGTTGAAGAGATAGAGCCCAACCCTGAAACTTGCAGCACTTCACTTAATACCTTCCTCCAGTTCAATGAGGAACCTTTTATGAATATTCATATTTTCAAGCCAGCTAAGTATCATGTATATAGCCCACATTAAACTAGATTGCCAGTCAGAATGTCATTAGCTACTTTGTCAAACGTTTCACTCATATTGAGTTGTACTGAGCCTGCAGCACCCTGAAATTAAGGAAGCTACTCAAACAAAAAAATGTGATAAGGTTCGTCTGACAAGACTTGTTCTTGACAAGTTCATGCTGACTTTTGGTAATTACTGCATTGTATTCAAGGTGTTTAGAGATCATTACTCTTATCATCTGCTCTAGTATCTTGTCAGGTATTAATGTCAGATTGTCTATAGTTCCCCATATCCTTTTCCCTGCTTTTTTGAAGATAGAGGCATTTGCTCTTTTTTAGTAATTTTGTACTCATGGTTCTCTAGGTGTTTTGTAAAGATAGTACTTGAAGATTCAGCTAAATTATCAGTTAGTGTAATACCATCAGTACAATTCATCTGGCCCATTCAAAGTTTGTAACTATAGCTCTTTAACTATAGTTTCTGACAGTCTCAAGCAATCCTGTCATTCTGCTTTTCACAATTACCTGGTGACAGTATCTTCTTCTCAGAGGTGAGTCAACAGAAATAGTTTTGGAGTATTTCCCTCTGTTCTATGTTAACCTGTTAACATTTTCCATCTTCACTGAACAGCTGGTATGTTGTTCTTTTCTCTTTCTTTTATTCTGACAATATTTGAACAAGAACTCATTCTAAATTTAGTCTGACAGCATCTTTACCATTCCGCTCTATGTACACCCTTCCTTGGTGGCCTTTCTGTTTCCTATATATGCCCTTTTTAAAAAAAAAAAATGTTTTTATTAAATTTCAGAAAAAGATAAAAGATACAGAAAAACAAAAAATTACAAAAAAAAGAACTAAAAAAGTGTGAAAACACAAGAGAAAAATTTTAAATATATTACAAAAAGAAGTGACTTCCAATTTTAAACATCAAGGATATACAGCAATTTCCCATAATCAATTCCTTACTCTATATTAAACCAAAATCACCTTATTTCTACAAGTCAACCCCTTAGCACATTATAAAAATCACTAAATACCATTGCTCCCTCCCTTTATATTAAAAGAAAAGAAAAAGTATAAACCACCTATCAACTTCTCCACCCTAAAATAACAATTACTTAATTGTTCCCTTCCTACTACTATTCTATACATTCCTGTATACTATAATAAAGATCAAAAATAAAAAAGCATGTAAATTGTCTGCCATTATAATTAATAATATAAGAAACATGAATTAATATTAATTTTTTAAAAAACTTAATAATCATAATCCCAATCATTAATGACAACTTGGCTCTGCCATCTTGCTTAGGACGGGAAGGTGGGTAGCCATTCTTGGGGGGGGCTTGCGCCTTAGAGCCCCTCCCACTGGATTGGCATCTTAGAGCTACTTGGATCTTATATTTATTTAAATTGTATTTTATATTGGTAAATTGTTTCTTTTATTGGATTTTAATGTTTATTGTTGTGGTTTGAATTTTATTGTAAACCACCCAGAGTCCCTCTTGGGGGAGATGGGCGTTAACAAAATTTGAATAATAAATAAATAATAATAAATAAGTAAAATCATCCAAAGCCAAAAGGCCATCCAGATAAATATTTTTAGTCCCTTAACCCACTTCAAAATAGACCAAAACTTTTACATATCCCCATAATAAACACAGAGCTATTTTCTTAAAGAAATTAAACAGCCCAACTGCTTCCCTCACCAACACAGACTTCTTTTCAAAAAACCTCCCATGCATAATAACTCTTCTTTTCCATAACATTCCATCAGAAAGTCAATTTCACTCATGTCTTGCAGCTCAATTTCTCCATTTAAGTTCTTCAATTCAGCATTGTCAGTTTCATCCGGGATTTCAACTGAAGCCTGAATCTCACTCTTGGGAGAGACATTTCCATTGCTGTTAGATTCTTCAGATTCATCCACAACATCTCCAACCAGAAGGCACATTTTAGACCACATATTTCCCACAATGCTCTGAATGTCCTGCATAATAACTTGGCAGGAATCAGAAAAAATCTGCTTAATATTTGCTTTAATATCTCAATGAAAGTCAGAGAAAGCCTGGTTAAGATCCTCCATGTCTGAGGCAGTAAGTTATGGTGCCCCCTAGATACTTAACTGGCAGAAGTGAAAGGTAATGGAAAAGTTCCAAACTGAGTTAAAATAAGTCAGTTTCCCAGAGAAGGTAGTGGCAGGAAAGGTCAGAATGGCAGATTCATGTAGGAAAAATGCAATTTTTTTCAAAATTAGCACAAAAATAATAACAGGTAGACATTAACATACTCTCAACCCTCCTTAGTATTGGATGGAAAGCAAAATCCAAAGCTTTAAAAAAAATTTTAAAAAATATCACAAAAATAACTATAAGCACCAGGACAGATTGTTTCTCATTAATAAAGAAAGCCTCTCTTGGGGTAGATATACTTTAAAAAAATTAATTGGGTGGTTTATAAATGGGGTGGCTGGACTTAATGTTCCTTTAAGGTTGCAGCACAGCTTGGAAATGGTGATGTCCAAGCCTCCTGGTGAAGTCTTACCTGTCAATTACGAATGCTGTTTACGATCTCCTGGCTGCAACTCGCCGTACAGAGGACAAATGGGTCAATTCGGAGCATTTTCCTTGGTCTGGAAAAATGCTCCTGGGCTTCAGGAGAAACCAGTCTAAGCCCAAAAAAACTGCCACAATGCCAGTTCTGCCCGTGAAGCTTGCGGGCACAGCTGTTCAGTTTGCCATGTTCCCACTGGAAGTGTATATATGCCCTTTTTTGTATTTATATTTTCACTAAGCTTTTTATGTAATTATACAGGCTTTTTCTCTTATTTTATTTTTCTTCTCTCACTGGAATATTTGGCAGTATTTCTTTTAGCATATCTTTTTTTTTAGGAACTTCCACCCATATAGAGCTCCTTTGATCATTAGCATTTTCTAGCATGGAATCTTAAGTATCATCCCTTTCTTGAAATCAAAGTATATATTTGACTATACTTGGTCAAAGAGTATCAAGAACTCCAGCATACATGGTACATTTCTCCAATGTTCCTGCCACTTCTAGTTCATTGAGTCAGTCTTCCTATTGGGGACTGTCAAATCAGAGATATCTGATTGTCTTCTTCTACCCTCTGAAGGTAGTTGTCAACAAGACAACTCAAAAATTTCATGGAAACACCATGCTTCACAGAATTTACCTTCCAACTCCTTTGGGGTATGCTCTATTAAAGTTTATTAAAGTTAGCTATAACTTACACATTTAGCCTTTATCTGTCCTAAGTCAAAATCAAATTAGGAATAGTTACAAGTTACAACTCAGATAGGGACTGTGAGTGAAGCAGTTCTATATGGAAAGGCATGATAAGAAAAGACTTCAAGCCTTCCGGAGAGCACAGTTCCTTAAATGTTTTGAGAAGGGTGCGTCATTTTGCCAATGCACCTTGAAAAACACTCTGTTCAAATGCTCACACAGCTCTACCGATTTGTACAAAAATGTCAGCCCAGAAGGAACACAAGAAAGCCAGAAAACTAGCAGCAAAAAGACCATGCATGTTTATAATAGCACTGAGGAGACAGGAGAGGAGAATGCAACAGCCATCTCATTCTGTTAGGGGCCTAAGTCGCTTCCCCCTTCCACTTCTCCTGGAAGTTCCATAAATGCATAGTTTATGTAAACAATGGTGCTCTAATTTTTTTTAATCTAATGAACAAAGTCAAATACTGTTATCTTTTTGTTGTATATTTCCCACTAGTTTATCTTTTCTGTTACTCAGACTATGTGCTCTGTGCTCTAAATGAATCTGGCTATTTTCTGTTGTGTTAATTAGGCACCTTTTGGTAATGAATCTATCCATTACCAAACTATTCAAAACCATAATATGAAACAAACATTGGGGCGGGGACTGTCTGGATGAGAGTGCTTGAACGTTCCATTGAAATAAAGTGTTCAAGAGTTCTGTCATGATACATACACTTTAGGCCACTTGCTGAAATGGAAAATACTGCCATATGCCCTTTCCATTTCTATGTCTGTTTCATAGACATGGGTGATAAACACTGCTTCATCTTTAACAGTAGTGCAAAGAGATTGCTCTATTTGGGGACCAAGATGGCATGTAGACAGATTTGAAAGGTTTCTAAAAATAATGCTTAAAGTAGTGAAACACTAAAAATGGGAAGAAGATGCATTCTCTTTTGACTTGCCCAAAGTCAGTGGGATATGTGAATGAAATGTCGTATTTTGTGTGCCATGGTTTATTAAGTGTATCACATGAACATTCTCAATCTTTAAGTCAAACAGCATGTTTATAATACAAAATTGGTCCTATGTAAAAATTACAGAGAAGCAATGGCATGAGAAGACAAATGTGTCTACCCTATAATAAATGCATCCTCTTCCATCTGCCCACCCAAAATCTGTGGTGATTGCTACAGAGGAAGCCCACACAAGGAAGTATTTAGTGATGCATGAGTGAATACCAAAGGGAGGGTAAGGTCATTTTGGAAGTTATTCATAGCTTGTGAGATACTTTTGTTCCTTACATCCTATCTTTCTCTCAAATCGTCTTTTAAATTTGACCCTATTCCTCTATACGATAACTGAGTACATTCAGTTATTCACTTAGCTTTACATCCTTTACTCTATAATACTGAGCCTCTCAATCGTCTGTCTGCTCACATAAAAAAACTGCTTATTGCCCTTGCAAAGTGAATGAGGAACAGGGAAACGATGCCTTATTGCACAATCTCGATTCCTTCACCAATTCGGCAGCATAGAATTTATTTCCTATCCTCGGCGTCACTTTGTATAAAGCCGTTCGCTTTTCAGATCATTTTTCTCCTCCATTTACTTTAGACAGAAAAGGGCTTTTCTTTCCCACATTTATCTGCTCAATAGGTGATGACATTCTGTATTGCTAGATATAAAAGGGAAGGAGTGTCCCTGCAATGGTTTCGATTCTCTACATAGCTAAAGAATTAGTTGTTCTGTACATGAATACACACCTGTGCAATTTGAATCACTGAACAAATTAAATACAGCGTATTTTTATTCTTTTAAAACTTGAATAGCTTGTTAAGATTGATCTTTAAATGTCTGGAATAACAGTCACCCAATTATTGCAAAACAGTAATTTCCTACTATTATTACAACAGTGAATATTTTAAAGAATTTTTCTTAAACCCACTAGCGTAAGAGTTTAATCATTATACATGAATAGCTGAGTATCTTGGAGACAACTGAACCAATAGATATTTATACTAATATTTTGACACTGATATTTCTGAAAATAAGGGCATAGTTTTCAGTCTATTTTTGTGTACAATATTTTGGTGGCAGACCTACCTTTTAACTTTATATATATACCCCAATCCAGGAAATGTAGTCTGTATTTAAAACATATACCTGTTTAGTATTCTGTGAATTAGCTTATTCATTAAGATAGCAGCTTTGAACATGACAGGTATCACAGCCTTATGGTATCTTCATTATCTTACCCAGAACACAGAACAAACTTAAAAATAATCCCTATGTAATTAACAAATGATACATTTAGTAGTAGTACAATTTATTATGCTTGTAGGCCAGTACAAGCAGAGTGCTCTGTGGATAGATATAACTCTATCTTAATAGATAATAACAAAATAAAATTTAAGACAAAGTTAAAATACATTTATAAAACAACCTAACTAGCATCAATGAGTGAGGTCTGAGATACAATCTATATTTAGATTATAAAGTAGACACTAAAACTGTATAGAGTATAATAACATCTAAGATTATCATCTGCAAAGGAACTAAAGAAAAAATCCTATGTATTATGACTATTGAGGTGTGAAGGATTGCAGTTAATTTAATTGTTTTCCATGATTAAGTTTTTAAATCAGTTTTTCCTTCTGTCACATTGTAATCCTACATTTAACAGCAACTTTTACAGAGGCTCTTGAGGACAGATCCAAGGCTTTTGGGGTCTGCTTGCAGCCAAGGGACTAACTATCCACAGTATATATGTGTGCTTCTTCTAGCCCCTTATCAACTAACTGATAGCCACTGATTTATTAGTCCTTTGTATCAAGCTTTGTCAGTCTAGGGGTGAGAAGAAGGTTACTTCTAAATGATTTGCCATAGACAGTAAATTTTTCTGATATCCTGATATCATGTTAGTAAGTTGCAACCAAAACCACAAAGAACCTAGTTGACTTCCAACCCTTTAGGAATAACAATGGGAAAATGACTTTCTCTACTCTATTTCATTGTTGATTTAAAAAAAATGAAAGTAAAAAAGGAATGAATATTTCTATGGAAGGACTGATTTTGGTTCAGTTCTCATAACTGAAATAATTTTCTGAGCTCAGAATTCTAAGTCAAAGTTGTTTGTGCCTATCTTTGGATTGTATATCTTGAAACTCTAGAAAAACATTAGCAGCAACAACAAAGTAAATTCCATAAAACTGAAGTCTATCTGGCCATGATTTATACAATTCCTATTTCTTGGCATTCCTCATTCCTATTTCATCACTTCTTCCTCAGCTTGCTTCTTTTTATAGGTCTATATGTCATGTTCTATACATCTTCCTTCTATCTCTAAAAGAAACACAAATGGTTATAATTGCCCAGAGTTCCCCTTTTGGGAGAGATGGGCAGTAATAGAAATTAAATAAATAAATAAATAGCCCAATGTGAATGGTTAGAGAAGTAAGAAAATGTTGTAGAGTGGTACTGATATAAAAGGTATGAGGACACTAAAGTAATGACAGGTTAGAATAGCAATAAATAGCTTACAGTTTAAGTATTGAATTATTGGCCAGTCATTTCAAAGCTTTGTTAGTTTGCCAAGCAATCATTTTGATCTGTTAATGAAGTCATTGGTTATCAGTATATTATACTGGAAATTTCTATGAGATCTTTAGATTTATATGGGTTTGTGCTACATATCTAGAATTTTAATGTATTCTTCCATAACTAGCTGAGGATGGTGATACATATACATGTATACAGTTATATAGGAATAGAGTATGTTATGTGCAGATATTGCATATGATACAGATTGCAAATTAAATAATCTAATATTTAAATTGAAGAGCAAGTAATATTTTCCTTGGCAAAGACAGCAGTTTTCTGATGAATGTTTTTAATTTTAAGAGATGTGTAGTACACAGTATAATAAAACTGACAGTTCGGGTTAAAGATGTTAGCCTCAATTCACTTGAGGCTTTTGGAAAATTTCCAGATTCACATTTATAGGATAGAAGTCCACTAATTAACCCAACCAACTTTCTCCTTGTTTTAAATGATATCTTATTCCCAGTTCAGGAACTCTACTGCATTTGTGCCAAATTTTGGCATATTCAGAGTTATTATCCTAGTTAATATAATATTTATAAAAGACTCAAATATATTTTGAATATTGGGAATATGGGAATTATAACTGTATTAAAATTAAAATTGGCAATATGTTTGTTTCTACTGAATATATAATTAAGACATTTGAAATAGTTTATTTTCTGCCTTTAATACTAAATTGTCTGTGTCTGTTCTTCCTTCCTTCCTTCCTTCCTTCTTTCCTTCCTTCCTGGGTACTTATATTTCGAGTCTTTAGGATGCAGAGAATAACAGCATTTATTTCCAACAGAACCTCTCTGTATCTCATAGGTGATGATTTAAATAGAGAAGAAGATGTCTCAACTGACAGGCAAGGAGTTGTCCCTATTTACATTTCTTTTCATCCGGGCCTACATTTTTGTTAGTATTTAATATCATTCCTGTCCCATTTCAGTCTCTTGTCCACCTTTATTATTTGATGAAATGACTGACAGACAGCTTTCTTTGTAATTTACCAAATACTTAGCTTGCAAGAGATACTTGAACAGGAACATTTTTTGTTCAGTAAAGCAAAGCAGTATTTTGTTTTGGCTAATCACACTATACCTATGACTCTCTTACCTGTGCTACATGAATAAAATCATTCGCCTCTAATTCATTAAATAATCTTAAAATCAGCAATCTTAAAAGTGTTTCACTTAATACGTGTTACAAAATTAGCTATTTCAACTTATTTTTCTTCTCTCTCAGTCACACAAAGTTAAATAGCCAAGGTCTGGAAGGATTGTACCTCATGTTGGATAATATATTAATAGGGAGTTTAAAACTCTTATTCCCCAAAGTGAAGGAAACAAATAAATACCCCTTATGGTTTTTCTATTTTTCATTGACTATTTTGGCATTTGCCAATTGTATGGGGAAGGAAAGGATGTACCTATTGAATGAAATTGTTGTTGTTTATTCGTTTAGTCGCTTCCGACTCTTCGTGACTTCATGGACCAGCCCACGCCAGAGCTTCCTGTCGGTCGTCAACACCCCCAGCTCCCCCAGGGACGAGTCCGTCACCTCTAGAATATCATCCATCCATCTTGCCCTTGGTCGGCCCCTCTTCCTTTTGCCTTCCACTCTCCCTAGCATCAGCATCTTCTCCAGGGTGTCCTGTCTTCTCATGATATGGCCAAAGTATTTCAGTTTTGCCTTTAATATCATTCCCTCAAGTGAGCAGTCTGGCTTTATTTCCTGGAGGATGGACTGGTTTGATCTTCTTGCAGTCCAAGGCACTCTCAGAATTTTCCTCCAACACCACAGTTCAAAAGCATCGATCTTCCTTCGCTCAGCCTTCCTTATGGTCCAGCTCTCGCAGCCATATGTTACTACGGGGAACACCATTGCTTTAACTATGCGGACCTTTGTTGTCAGTGTGATGTCTCTGCTCTTAACTATTTTATCGAGATTTGTCATTGCTCTTCTCCCAAGGATTAAGCGTCTTCTGATTTCCTGACTGCAGTCAGCATCTGCAGTAATCTTTGCACCTAGAAATACAAAGTCTTTCACTGCTTCTACATTTTCTCCCTCTATTTGCCAGTTATCAATCAAGCTGGTTGCCATAATCTTGGTTTTTTTGAGGTTTAGCTGCAAACCAGCTTTTGCACTTTCTTCTTTCACCTTCATCATAAGGCTCCTCAGTTCCTCTTCGCTTTCAGCCATCAAAGTGGTATCATCTGCATATCTGAGATTGTTAATGTTTCTTCCAGAGATTTTAACTCCAACCTTGGATTCCTCCAGCCCAGCTTGTCGCATGATGTGTTCTGAATACAAGTTGAATAGGTAGGGTGAGAGTATACAGCCCTGCCGTACTCCTTTCCCAATCCTAAACCAGTCAGTTGTTCCGTGGTCTGTTCTTACTGTTGCTACTTGGTCGTTATACAGATTCTTCAGGAGGCAGACAAGATGACTTGGTATCCCCATACCGCTAAGAACTTGCCACAATTTGTTATGATCCACACAGTCAAAGGCTTTAGAATAGTCAATAAAACAGAAATAGATGTTTTTCTGAAACTCCCTGGCTTTTTCCATTATCCAGCGGATATTGGCAATTTGGTCTCTAGTTCCTCTGCCTTTTCTAAAGCCAGCTTGTACATCTGGCAATTCTCGCTCCATGAACTGCTGAAGTCTACCTTGCAGGATCTTGAGCATTACCTTACTGGCATGCGAAATGAGTGCCACTGTTCGATAGTTTGAACATTCTTTAGTGTTTCCCTTTTTTGGTATGGGGATATAAGTTGATTTTTTCCAATCTGATGGCCATTCTTGTGTTTTCCAAATTTGCTGGCATATAGCATGCATTACCTTGACAGCATCATCTTACAAGATTTTGAACAGTTCCGCTGGGATGCCGTCGTCTCCTGCTGCCTTGTTATTAGCAATGCTTCTTAAGGCCCACTCAACCTCACTCTTCAGGATGTCTGGCTCTAGCTCAATGACCACACCGTCAAAGCTATCCCCGATATTGTTATCCTTCCTATACAGATCTTCCGTATATTCTTGCCACCTTTTCTTGATCTCTTCTTCTTCTGTTAGATCCTTGCCATCTTTGTTTTTGATCATACCCATTTTGGCCTGGAATTTACCTCCAATGTTTCTAATTTTCTGGAAGAGGTCTCTTGTCCTTCCTATTCTGTTGTCTTCTTCCACTTCCGCGCATTGCTTGTTTAAAAATAATTCCTTATCTCTTCTGGCTAACCTCTGGAATTTTGCATTTAATTGGGCATATCTCCCCCTATCACTGTTGCCTTTTGCTTTCCTTCTTTCTTGGGCTACTTCTAGTGTCTCAGCAGACAGCCATTTTGCCTTCTTGGTTTTCTCTTTCTTTGGGATGTATTTTGTTGCTGCCTCCTGAACAATGCTGCCAACTTCTGTCCAGAGTTCTTCCGGGACCCTATCTACTAAGTCCAGTCCCTTAAATCTATTCTTCACCTCCACTGCATATTCCTTAGGAATATTAGTGAGCTCATATCTAGCTGATCTGTGGGTCTTCCCTAATCTCTTTAGTCTGATCCTAAATTGTGCAAGAAGAAGTTCGTGATCTGAACTACAGTCAGCTCCAGGCCTTGTTTTTACCGACTTATCTCTTTTAGGCGTGTTGTCCAGTAGGTGCTGCAGATCCTCATAGAACTGCTCTACTTCAGCTTCTTCAGCATTTGTGGTTGGGGCGTATATTTGGATCACTGTGATGTTAGATGGCTTGCCCTGAATTCGAATTGAGATCATTCTGTCGTTTTTTGGGTTGTATCCAAGCACTGCTTTAGCCACTTTACTATTAATTATGAAGGCTACTCCATTTCTTCTGTGGTCCTCTTGTCCACAGTAGTAGATCTGGTGGTCATTTGAGGTGAAGTGGCCCATTCCAGTCCATTTCAGTTCACTGACGCCCAGAATGTCTATCTTTAATCTTGACATCTCACCAATAACCACATCCAATTTGCCCTGGCTCATAGATCTTACATTCCAGGTTCCAATGGTGTGTTGATCCTTAGAACATCGGATTCGCCGTTCACCACCAGCACCGTCGGCCGCTAGCCGTCCTTTCGGCTTTGAGCTAGCTGCGTCATCACGTCTGGGGCTAGTTGAGCTCATCCTCTGTTCCTCCCCAGTAGCATTTTGACCATCTTCCGACCTGGGGGTCTCACCTTCCGATGGTATACCGACATATCTCTGGTTGTACTGATCCATTTAGTTTTCACGGCAAGAATACTGGGGTGGGTTGCCATTACCTTCCCCAGGGATCGCATTTAGTCTGACCTCTCTGTCATGACCTTCCCGTCTTGGGTGGCCCTTCACGGTTTAGCTCATGGCATCATTGAGGTGCTCAAGCTCCAGCACCACGACAAGGTAACGATCCTTTGCTGAAGATTGAATGAAATAATGACAGATAAAACCTGTTCAAAGACAATTGAAAACATCATCACTGCAGAATGGCTAGTGATCTGGGAGTGGGCTCTTAGGAAAATACAGAGCTGTTTCAATTAGCATTTTTTAGGTATGAGAGAAAGAAGTTCAGACCTTTATAGTACAGATGAATTACAATTTTAAAAAAAGATAAGCAGCTAATGAGTGTGACTGCATTTCCAGAGCCTTGGTTCCACCCATCTTTTCCACCAACATTTTATGTTAATCTTTCTTTGTTAGGAAGATTATTTGTTAATATTTCAGAAAGATTGGAAGAGTGAGCAGCACTTCTGTAAAAATATACAGTAACTAACAAGCATTTTGTATTGCATTGAAAAAAAGACAGCAGATAATATAGGTCCCAAAACAATTTGGGATTTATGCTAGTTTTCTTTTCTTTATAAGTACATAATATTTACTAACCTTTTCTGAATATATTTTGTAATATATTGTTAAAAATTGAATAATTTGAGCACTGGACATGAAAATGGAGGATTGGTCCTTCCTTTCCTGGACAATTCTTTTCTTTGAGCCTAACTTATTCTTCCCAGTTTGTTCTAGCATTCCTTTCTTACTAAGGAAAAACAACATTACAAGGTGTTGAGATTCTACAAGAGAAAATATCTCCATTCACAAATCACACTAAACCATAAATCATGATTTACAAACCACAGTGTGCAGATTCATGCTTCTTACTACATTAAAACCAACAAACCATAGGATGGCTAGGTGTAATGTATTAATCCAACCATAAGATATTAGGTCCCAGGGTGGACAGCAGTGGGCAGTTTTGGAGACTGGTTCATAAGCAGAGGAAAGCCTAAAGCCCATAAAATGGCCCAAATCAGGAAGACAGTCCTTAGAAGAATGAAGTTAGACAGATTGGGATGAACAGAAATGAAAAATGAGCCGGTAAAGAGACAGAAAAATAGGAAAAGGGAAGTTAGCTATCTTTACCAGTGCAAATCCATAATGGATGGCTTTGAGTAAGATTCTGCTACTGTAACAAAGTCTAGAGTTTGCATGACTATATTCAGAATGAATGACCTCTATTGTTATCTGTTTCCGTGGTGAAAGAGGAGCATACTTACCATAGAGTGCCTTTAGTTCAACTTATTCAATGAGCAAGAAGCTGAAGTCCTGTTCTCAGTGCTCATGGAATGAGTCCTGTGATAGAAAGCTACCCACTACATTAATCATCCTTGCTATGATTAATACAATTGGCCCTTCTGTGTACTCCTGTGCCAGAGAAAGCAGAGCCAGAGGCCACTTGGAGAAACATATTCTTTCCCTGGCATAAGTTATAATTATAAAAGCTCACTAAGTGATATTAATGATTAGATTTGATGAATTCTGTGAACTCCTAGATAAACCATGCAACAATATATTCAGAAGATGGCATGTTTAAAAATACTTGTCCAAATATTTGTCCAGTCCAGTGGAAGAAAGTATAGAAACAAACCAGAAGAAACAGGAAAGGGAGACATTCCCTTAAATGAAAATGGTAAAGATAAAGCTTCCTTCAGGCTGAGGTTGTCTTCTTGTGACAGCATGGACATTCTACCTAGCTCTGCAAAATAGTTAAAACATTAATTCCGAAAATATCACTGCTACATATGGAAGCTGTGCAACACCATCTGACATTCTGGATACTGAATGAAACTTCAGCTCCTGTACAGTTCTGCAATAAGTGGCAAAGAACTTTTTCCATGCCCCATGACCTGTTGTCATGTTCATCGTTCCAATGGTTTGAATACATCGTAACGTTTCACATGTCACTCTCCTGTTCCGTGTCTGTCATTTGCGGGGAGGGGAATTTCAGCTGTGCCAGGCTGTAATCTCCTTGCTGTTCTGCAGGAATGTATGTTTGGGTTATGACATGTCTTCAAGGTTACTTTCCCAGGCCGATGTGTGACGGTTGCCAACACCTGGGAGGGGGTGGTTGCTATGGTGGGGCGAGGGGCGGGATTGGGTTTGAAGCGAGGGTATTTAGTTTGTATTTGGCGCGCTTTTGCTCATTCTCAGCTTTCTTCGTACTTTGCATACTATTCATTCAATAAATTAGTTTTCTCTAGTAACTACTGATGAGACTCCTTTTATTGGAATAGGCAATCATTACACCTGTTGAGGAGACCATAATTCCATATTCAGTTATGGAATCCATGTGATTGCCCAGACAGATCTGGCCTTGTCTACCCTTCTGTAAGGCAAAAAGCCTTTATTTATATACTTTATTTGATCCTTTTTAAAATATTGCCATTATTTTTATTGTTTTTATTGTACACTTGCTGTAATCATTTTGATATCATACGTTTTTTCAAATGTGTGTTTGCTTGATGTTTAGAATGGAAACATAGGATAAAGATCCCATAGCAGACAAACAAATCATTATCTTCAGAACCATCTTTGCCCAACATTTTCCAAACCAAGTTCCTCAAAAGTAGTTTGATCTGCAATTTTCTTATTTTCCACCAACTGCAGAATGCTAAAATCATGGAGTAAAAAAACACTAGCATATCTCAAGTTGCCCCAGGGCATGGAGAAAGAAACACTTCTGCAACCCCACACCCATTCAAAAGGAACATAAAATAAATTACTTGCATCTCTTCCCTCCCCCATTCATGCTGCAAAGACATGCCAGGGTGGCTGATTTCAGGAGCTAAGAGGTAAGAGTTCCTGTAAATGGGGGAAATGACAGCCACAGGCACCACAAAGCTGCAGTTTTTCAAATAAAAGACTATTTTCCCTTGGTTTCAAATGCACTGCAGCAAAACCAGAAGTAAATCAGCTTAGCTCTCAAACACTATAGGATCCTGAGTTTTTAGATTTTCTCTGGAGGCCCTGTTTCATATCTTATGACTAGCTTAGATTCACTGACTGCATGCACAGTCTAGGACTTTCTTAGGGATGGCAGGACTCTCTCATCTAGAATATTGAGTTAATTCTCTCTGATCCTGCTTCAGGCTAAGCCAAGTGTACTTTTGGTCTTGACTGTAGATGACTTTCTGGCCATCTTTGGTTTCTTGCTTTTTTTTGAATTTCTGATCAGTATTGTGTGTGTTTTTCCTTGTAATGGAGGTAAAACATATCTGTGTGTGTGTGTGTGTGTATGAAAATATTAAAGGTTTACATTACATTACTGTGTTCAGTAAATATTAGTATTAAAAGAAATTACTATTAACATGCATGCAGTTGAAGAAAATATTTGATTTCTACCCATGTCTAACTAAAGTAAAAGGTAAAGTTCCCGTTTAGTTGTGTCCGACACTAGGGGGCGGTGCTCATCTCCATTTCATGGCCAAAGAGCCAGCGGTGTCCAAAGACACTTCTGCAGTCATGTGGCCAGCATGACAGTCACGGAATGCTGTTACCTTCCTGCCAAAGCGCTACCTATTTATCTACTCGCATTTGCATGCTTTTTAATTGCTAGGTTGGCAATTGCTGGGTCGAGTGTGGGAGCTCACTCCATCACGTGGCACTCGGGTCTCGAACCGCTGAACTTGCAACCTTCCAGTCAATAAACCTGGCCTAACTATAAATCTCTATAAATCAAACATATTTTTCATATACTCCAGTACTGTTATTTATTAAAATACTTCACATACAAACCAGTTGTTGCTTTTTTCGATGAAGTTAGACTTTGATTTTATTGTTTTCCTTTAAATAAGAAAGGCCATGGAAAAGTGAGAATCACCTTTTTTATTTGATAGCAGATCCAGAATACAATCAGTTTAAAAACTACAGGAAATTATGATATAAGGAAGTTAAATTCACACAAGGGATATTTCTTATTTGCCATTTTAATCAAGGAGGGAAAAGACACTTGCAAGTTAAATTCATCTTCTCACAAGATTTTACTTTAAGAAGTAGCACATCATGTGCACAGCAACTCTGATTCACATTTTAAATCACTGTGATTTTTTCAAAATAACGTTTCTTGAAATACAATCTTCTTGTTCAGTGTTTTGCCTATTATTTTAGAGTCACTTTTACTCATATTGTAAGTATAATCCTTAATATTTGTGTAACCTCATTTTTTTATTATCACGTACTTTATCCCATGAAAATGAATGAAGATTTTAGTAGTATATTGCACAGCTGGCAGTTCTGCACAGCATTTAAAATTTTCAGTAGAATTACAAAAATTGTGGACATTTTCTTTGTACGGAAGATTTGTGGCAAAATTAAACACAAAATAACAAAACGAAAAGCCTTGCTATATATTATTATACATGCCATGTACATATTATTATTCATAGTTATTCAACTAATAAATGTTGTTGATGTATCTGTAAATTCTTTAATTTGTCTTCTAGTTATATTATTCAAATAATTTCAGTTCTTTTAGATGCTAATTATACAGTCATCCTCTTTACAAGCCAAGTGGGCTTGAGGCAGAACCTTTGTGCCTTTGCAATATATTATGGAAAGAAAAGGCTTGCTATTAATTCCTCTAAGAAAAGGAGTAGTCTTCACTGAAGAGCCTGCTAGGCACCCTCATTGCTAGATAATAAAATATACCATCATTGAATACAATTACTCTGATGAGGAGAAAACTTGCCTTCGCTTTGTCAAAACAGTTCCAGAAGTATCTACGAAGCTACCAAATATGGTGCAATTGTCACTTTTACTAGGAGACCAACACTTTAGATTTTTCTGTTATTATGCATTAAATGTTCCGATTTATCTCCTTCGTCATGGATAAGATTAGCCAATATTCATTTTAAAATTTTAACTATTTCCCTGTATTATTGACTTATCTGTTTTTCCATTTTATTATTGAGTTATATATTTTACTTTGCTTCACTTTCTTTTATCCTCCTTACTCTTCAGCTCTTTGTTTTGTTTTGTTTTGTAATTTATCTTGTTATTTGATCTCTGATTATAAACACAGCTATTTTAAATAGTATACTATTGCTTTCCAGATCTGTTGTAATTTCATAAAATGAACTATTTTAATTATCAGATTCCTATTGACCTTTAGCTTAAAATTCATTATACTGTAAATAGGTAAATGGTTATTTTATAGAATATTCAAAATATACTGAATTCCTGTTGTTAAGAACTTATAATATCCTATGCATGTTTTTTTTCTGTTGAAGCTGATATTGAAACCTCTCCCAAATTGGTGGTGCCACAATTTTGGAATAACTTCCAGAAAACTATGTGTTTAATGTCTATTTTATAGTTTTCAGCAGCTGTCTTTTTTTAAAAAAATGTTTTACATAAGGGAGACTCAAATTACTTAACTGTGAATAATTATTACTTCATTGTTTACTACCATGGAATCTAGAAGATGAAGGATAATACACAAATGTCTTAAAATAATGAATTAGCAATTAAAAATACATACTGAGAAATTCGGTGACATTGTTTTATAAATTAGTGTTAGTATTTCACAATAGTATCTGTGAGAATTTTTTAAAATCTGATTTCTTGTGATCTTTAAATATTAAAGTTTTTGTTTGGATTTAACAGAACTTTCACTGGATGAATTTCAGTAGCTACCATGTATCCCATGTTTACCCTCCTGAGAAACCATTCAAGGGTCATGTCATAATGTCATAATGCTTTATTTGTATACTAAATAACATAATAAATGGAATATGATACTCTTACAGAATTCAGATGTATTGAGTACAATAATAAAAACTGAAAGGAAATATCTGTAGAAAATACTTCATTTTGTAAGAAAAAATCATGCCAGGCAAATAGTAACTCTTCTAAACACACAAGAACAGCTGATACCCAAAGAACGGTCTGAAGGCACATGTATTACAACATAAAATAAGGGGAATTCACATTGTAAACTCCTCTATAATGGCTGCAGCTTGGTGTATTCTCCCTTGGTGTGCTATTGATATTAGTAAAAGTGTGCAAAACATTTCGTTAAAATGTTTTGAGCGCAAAATACAATGTTCCGACCTCACAGGAAATGTTCTGATTCTATTCTGTTCTTAACAAAACAGGTTTCAAACTTGAAACAGCCTTGTGACTTCCTGTGAGGTCAAAATAGTTGGTCAATAGTGAGGTCAAAATAGGGAAGGCATGTCAAACATGGCTTCTTGAGGTTCCTCTCCATCACTTAATGAGCTCTGCTCTGCGAAAGAGGGATGCTTAGGAAGGAGGAGTCAGCAACATTCCAAGCCACTGCCCAGAAGGGATGCATTGGGGGATGATTGATGATGATCTAGATTTTTTTCATTGCAGTCTCTTGTGCAACCAGATCATTGTGTAACTTGAACTTTCTTGACTCCTAAGCACCTTTTTGCATAATTTCTTTCCAACGTTATGTTGATTTTAAAATATCAAGAGGACATTTTGAAATCAAAATATTTCAATTTTGAAATGTTTTGTATACCACTAGTTATTGCAGCTATGCAATTCTTCAGAAATAACTTGGAACAGGTGCTTTGCCATGCAAACGTAGCATGCATTTGCAGCTCTTTACAGAAGCAGTACTTTTTCACAGGATTGTATGGTTGCCCTCTGCAGCTGCCACATGATCCCAGAGGGAAAAAAACAACAGTGTAGATACTGTTACATTTGTGCCCCTACATTCTCTAAAACAGTTTTCAGACTGGCACAGAATCTGAAGCATTGCACAATCCTATTTGTAGCACTTCCCCAATTCATCATAAAACCTTTTTCAAAATGCAGTAATCCTGTTGTGAAGAAATGGCTTCCTCTCATGACAGAACTTACAGAACTCCTCTCTTTCATATCCTTGTTAACTTACTATTCAACAGCCTGCAGAGTCTCAATAGCATCAGCAGACAGTAATCACACGCTTTTGGACAGTGAGCCTGTTCCTTACAAAACAGAGGAGTTGTCCCATTCTTTATATTCTTTCTCCTGTAGAATAACTTCCCTACATGGGTCAAAAGTTCCAGTTGTTGTGGTTCTCCTTTGAATTTACATAACTACAATACAGAACAGTTTTCTTTATATCCCATGTCCCATATAATGGTATGCAAGTAAATGCTAGCACTGTGCAGGCCTTTGGGTTCAAAGAGAAAGAATGCTTTGAAAAACATGTGACCATGCATGGAGTGCTTGTTGGCTTTTCTTAAACCAAAACATCTTTTGCCAGGATAATGCTGCAGTTGCAGTCATACTATGCCAAGAAACACAGCCCCTGAAAGGATTTCCAAACAGGTGTTATATACATTCCATTTTCTCCAAAGCATTTTTCTCCTTGGAATCCAAAGCATTGCTCAACCCTAATACATACGATTACTTAATAGAGACTAAGAAAAATAAAATGAAACACAAAACCAGAATTTATATAGGCTTTTTTAATGCTTAGGTGCCATGAGGTTTGGAATAGGCTAGATGTCTGTGGTGAGTTTCCAACTCAGTGCAGCCTCCCAAATGCAAGGCATTAGTGTGTACTTTTAGCTTGTGTCAATTATTTTTGAGAAATAACACTTTGAAAATTCACTGTTTCATGGACTGATTTAGGAAGTGTAATTTTCTTTCTCTTAATATAGCTTAAATGGCCAATTTTGTCTTATTTGTAAAGACTATTTTGAGAGCTCTGATTAACAGAGAAATTAGTTTCATTGGCCACTGACTATAGATAAACTTAACCTCAAAGATAACTGAAGCTTGCTTAGGTCTCAGAATCCCATCCTGTTTTCATCCTTTATATGAATTGATATTGCATTGTAAAGTTCGTAAGTGATTTTCCAAGGCTTTTTAAAAGGAAGCATGTATAAATATTTTAAACTGAAATAATTGCTTCTTGCTTAGCAATGGTTTTCATTTATGAGTGTTTATCTGAGGCAAATGGATGGTTAATCTAAGTTAAAAAATGGGTTCTTTAAATAGCTCTAATTACATTCTCTTTATATTTGTACATTTTAGACACTTAGGATTTAATCGGTAGCAGTTCTAACAAACCCTAATGTTTATTGGCTGGTTTTAAATTATTGTTATAAAATGTCAGTTGAATGAGAAAGTAAATTATGCTTTGGATACTATTAAACTACAGACATAAAAAGGGACCAACAATGAAAACTAAAATCATAGGGTTTATTTCTCATTTTTTCAGTTAAAACACAAATAGGATCCAAGCCACCTGAAAGGAAAGAATTATACTACTACTACTACTACTACTACTATTATTATTATTACAATGTATATTCTGACCAACTCCCAGAGTCTCTGGGCAGTTTTACAAATAATTTAAACATGAAAAATATGACAATGTCTCGTCCCTATCACATCGACCCGTCCCATCTGGTCATGCAGAGAGGGCATGGTACAGACCCCATCTGTAAAAGAATTCCATCTGCTGGGGTCCAGGAAATAGGCCTTCTCTGCAGTAGCCCCTGCCCTCTGGAACATCCTCCCCCCAGAGGTGAGACAGGCCCCCTCTCTCCTGAGCTTCCGTAAAAAACTAAAAACCTGGTTTTGTCAGCTTGCCTGGAATGGGAAGGGGAATAGTCATTCCTGGGGATGGCTAGTACCTTAGAATGGCCTTTATATTCATGGACTGAAACAGAATTTTTAGCCATCTGGATTTTACCACATTTTATATATTTATTGTTTGTTTATATTTATATTTATTATTTTATAATTGTATTGACTTTTAAATTTTGTCTCTCCCCTTGGGGGGAAGATGGGCAGTGATAAAATTTGATAAGAAAGAAAGAAAGAAAGAAAGAAAGAAAGAAAGAAAGAAAGAAAGAAAGAAAGAAAGAAAGAAAGAAAGAAAGAAAGAAAGAAGCAAAAAAAGGTTAGAGTTAAAATAATGAAGTAGGTAGAAATAAAAGGAAAAAACCCAAGTTAAAAGAAAGCTTCAGTCATCCCCACCAAAGGCTGGGGTAAAGAGCCAGGTCTCCAGGCCCCTTTGAAACACTAGTTTGGATTGTTCAGATCTCGGGGAGAACCTCATTCCAGAGGGCAGGCATTGTGACAAAGAAGGCACACTTCTGGGGTCCCAATAATGGTATTGCTTATTTGAAGGAACCCGGAACACGCCAACTCTACCAGATTGAAGGAAGATAAGCGTCCTTTATGTAAGAACTAAATGCTTGTACTGTAAGAATGATGGTACTGTAAGAATGCTTGTGCATTTATTTCTTCATGAAGCAGCTATCATGTCATTTCTGTGTTTCCTTATTGATACCTACTCAGTAATTAGCCCCACTGGATTCCCAAGGGGCAGAGAATCCTAAAGTCAAGTCTGAGCATTTGAATAACAATTCCCAATCTGCTGCCCCGGGGACAGAAGTGACAATGTAAAAATATTCATATTATCATCTGCTTCCAGATGTCTTTTTTTATGTAGGGAGAGCTGAGAATCCTTTGGCTGTTAGCACTCCTCGGCCCACCACTTCTCCAGCACACTTTATAATTTCCTGACAACAGAAAGGCCCAACCTCAGAAGTTATTGAGCAGGAAGAGGGAAGATCCATTGTTAGACTCCTCCTTCTGGGTCCTTTTTCAAGTCTGAAGAAGTGGATTTCCAAGAAATCTTATGGCTCTGGGGATACTATACCTGCCTTTTACTATAACTGCATGAATGTAGGCTCACTGTAGAAAAAAGGTTGCAGATAGAAACAGTTCTGACAAAACAGTTTAAGAATTGTACAGTTAATTATTTTACACAGAAGAACTGTGTGATCTCTATTAGGTGATACCGATCCTGCATCTTACTATTTTCATAAATTTCAATATAACTTGATTTAACTGACAATTTGGTGAGACATCATTACACAAATCATGTCATTTGTATCAATTTATCTCGTTAGCTGAATGATGGAAATTGAGTCAAATGATATAAATATATAACATAAGATAATAAGTGCCTCATCTGAATTACTTCAGATGCTACAATCGTGTCTGTTATTTTGGTGAAAAATAAGGAAAACCTATGTTCGCTGCATTGAAATCTGTTTAACAAGTTTCTCTTAAATTGAGGTTTTCCTGTAGTTTACTTAGATTACATCAGTCTCACATATGGGACGTTGGATACGGCAGAAGAAAATAGGGAAAATAATTGTATTCTGCCCATGATTTAAAGTAGTGGGATTTCTTTTAAAAAATGTAAAGGTTTAGGGTATGACTATAGGAATAATTACTCCAGGAAATCAAGCCAGACTGCTCACTTGAGGGAATGATATTAAAGGCAAAACTGAAATACTTCGGCCACATAATGAGAAGACAGGACAGCCTGGAGAAGATGCTGATGCTAGGGAGAGTGGAAGGCAAAAGGAAGAGGGGCCGACCAAGGGCAAGATGGATAGATGATATTCTAGAGGTGATGGAATTACCTGGGGGAGCTGGGGGTGTTGACAACCAGCAGGAAGCTCTAGTGTGGGCTGGTCCATGAAGTCACGAAGAGTCGGAAGTGACTGAACGAATAAACAACATAGGAATAATTGTTTAGGGATGGAGAATTTCATGTGACCCTCAATTTAATCTCAGAAGCCACTCTGTGAGCCCCCAATTGAGACTAGAGATATGAGTAATCGGTCCTAATCTGCTACCTTGGGATAGAGATAATGTCAGAGAGAAAAGAAGGTGTCAGAAAAGAAAAAAATAGATGCTCAGAAAACAAAAATTGTCAGAATAATAAAGAATTAGTGCTCCTATTTTTACTCTGGTCCTGCCCATGTTTAAATTTCAATATCACTGTTATATGATTCCCCTCAGTATATTCCCATGAGAGTATATTCATAAACAGGGGGAAAAAAGAGGTCACTCCCTTTTTAAGGTGGTTAATAAAATTTGTTCCACAGTAGTAACTTTTCAGCTTTCAGTAAACTTTACATTAGAATATAGATCAAGCCTGCAATTCATACACAAAGGTGGGTGATGGTTGCTGTTATTATTATTATCAGAAATGTACAACTAAATGCCACACTCACAGTGAATGAAATGCTAAAATTAATATCTTCAAATATTATTGTTGAACTGGAAATACTGTAAATAGGTTTCTGTATAATCTCAGTTGGGGCTCTCTGGGTTTAGGGAGATAATCCCGGAGAAGAGATCATGTTTTTTGTTGAGGTTTTGCCTCACATTCCCACAAGGCTTCCTCAGTGCAGTGGTTCAGATATTGCAATATTTGCAGTCTGTGGAATTTGAATTCTGTAGTTAGTTGTGACTGGGGGCTTCCTGGAGAGGATTGGTAGACTGGTGATTGGGAATAGGGCCATCTTATCAGTCTGTTGTGTATGCTTTGAATCAGGCCCTTGACTTGGTGGTAGATCATGTCCAGTTCCAGGGATCTATTAATGGTTCCTTCCTTTGAGTGCCAGACTCCCAAGAATTCCCTGATTCTTCTGTTGTCTGCATGGTAAATTAGTTATGTACTGTCCCAGTTGCTCATACTGAGGACATAAGTGGTGGTGAGGTATTTCTGGTCTTGGTTCTTTGTTACAGATAAGCAGTCTTTGATTCTTTGGTATAGTTGGTATCCTCTGTACATGCTACAGATTTGAATGTTAAGGCAGCTTTTCTGAAGCAGTGTATATTTACTATAGTCTTTAAAACAAGACTAAACTACATACTGTAAATGAATGTGATGTTTGTACTTTAACCATAGTACCATGCCTTAAATAAATCACTGTCAGTCCCTTTTAAAGGATGAATGAAAAAGTCTCCTAATTTATACTGTAAAGTATAACGTTCATAGAAACCACCCTTTCTTCTTCTGTTTACACTGCCAAATCCACCTAAACCTTATGTAAACCAAGACATTCAGAAATGGATGCCAAAATGCAGATGGACTGTGGTAAGCCAATATGTAAAGAGGAGGCTGTCTAAAAATTTATTTTGTCTGCTTTCCATGTGGCACTGAATCTGGACATAACTGTGCATAATAGGTTTTGAACACAGTCTCTGTGGACTTGATCCAACATCATGTGTACAACTTAATGACCAATTGTTATGTTTGGTTGTTGCTAGCTCTTTTTTTTTTAATTGCTATTCTAATGTGAAGGTACAGAACTAATTAAACTCAAATCCAGGTTAATTGTGCACAGTTCATTTTTTTCTTTTTCTTTTTCTTTTCTTGGTGACAGGGGATTTTTTTTTAAAAAGCCTATACTGTACTTCATTCATGTACAGTATTTGTTACAATGGTTTGGAAAGTTGAACTTTATTATCTGCTTTAGTTAGAGCTAAGAAAAAGGGAATGCTGCGTAATTTTAATATTGCATAGATCAACAGACTAACCACATTTATAATTGCTATAAGTGACACTAATTTATAAAAGTGATTAAAACTCCTATATCAAAATCATATGACAGTAGTGATGTTGGTTTATTAACCTCTCACCATATAAATTGGCCAATGCAAATCAACTGAACTTAGGTCAGGAAGATATATTATTTTTAAAATCTAGGATTGGTAAACAAAGATAGGCAAAGCATAACAGTTGCACAATATATTAATAATTCTAATGAGAGATTTTAACTTAGTAAGACTGTGTTTCCATATTTTTTACAAGATACATTGTTTATTCTGCAATGTCATTATTATCTTATCTAATAATAATCTGGATTCTCCTTCACTTAACATTAGTCCTTCTTTCAAAAGAAAAGAATATGCTTGCTTTCAAAGAAAACACGAAGTCTAATCATACAAACAAACAAACCAGTTAATTCCATTTTTCTGAACTTATATTGTGGCAATGTAGAAGTTACATTCCATACTGATAAAGGGCATGAAGTTCATGGGGACAAATGGGAAATCAAATATTTTTTTACCTGAACACACATTCATCATGGAATTACAAGATCTGCTGATAGTTCTAGTCTCACATTTCACAGTACAAACCTAGAGTTATGTAAATGTTTGCATACCATAAAAAGAGATAGAATTGCTCATATGTTCTTTAATATCTATACATGATTATTTACTTTGTAGCAAAATACAAAATATAAAATATTTTGCTATTACTATTGCCATATATTGAAATTATGGAAGATATGCCTAAAGATTTATGAGACTAGAATTTAATCACAAAATGTTTTCCTCAAATGAATACACTCCCCAAATTAAAACATTTGGTAAATGTACAGTAACTTTCCTTAAATATTTTTTTATCTTCTTGGATAGATATTATTTATTTAATCACTTTTTAATATTTTCTAATTTGTGTACTATTTTTAAAAAGTGTAAATGCTAAAAACCAATTATGAATTTCTAGACAAGAAAGCATATAAATAGATAGGTAATTTTTATTATGGTAAATGACCAGAAAAGCTTATAAACAGTCCTATGTTCTCCCAAGTGGTTCCACAGCACTGAGTGGCCAATGACAGTGAATAATAACAAAATCAAAGAAGTAAAAAAGATCAGAAATAATTTAAGATAACATATATATCATAGAAAACAAAACAGTAAATAAAGTGTGAAAATGCTTCCAATTCTCATGTTGGAAAACTAATTTTCCAAAGTTTAATAGAAATAAAAACTAGTAAGTTTTTATTAGCTTTCTGATATAATAAACAGAATTACTTTTATGGCTATCTGTGGAAAAGGCATATCACAGCAAAATAAAAGACTTTGCTTCTGTTTATTAAGCTGGCTAAAAACCTCAGGTTCAGAAAAAAATAGGGCATTCTTAATTTTTCTCAGTACAGGTAGTCCTCAGTTAATGACCACTTGTTTAGCAACCATTCAAAGTTGCGACAGTGCTGAACAAGTGGTACTTACGAATGGTCCGCCAAATTCCAGCTGTCACAGCACCCCCGCAGTCACATGATCACAATTTGGGCAGTTGGCAACTGGCTCACACTTACAGTGGTTGCAGCATTATGAGGTCACATGATCACCATTTGCAACCTTCCCTGCCAGCTTCCCACAAGCAAAGTCAGTGGGGAAGCCAGCAGGGAAGGTCACAAGTTGCTTCCATAAGTCGCACCTGCCACTTTTTCTCATACTCTAGTGCGCACCTGCCCACAGCACCTCTTGCCCACACTCCGCAGTGCACACCTACCTACCTGGCTGCACTTGCACAGCACTATGGCATCCCCTCCCCTGCCACACTTGTGCAACACTGCAGCACCCCCTCCCCTGCCTGGCCACATTTGCACAGTGCCATAGCACCCCCTCCTCCATCAAGCTGCACTTCCGTGGCACTGCAGTAGCCCCACCCAGCTGCACTCCCCTTCTTGCTGGCTTCTTCATTGACTTTGCTTGTTGGAAGCTGGCAGCAAGTTGCAGTCATGTGATGTCCTTGCTTAACAACCTGCAATCCTCATTTAACAACAGCGACAGGGACTGCCAAGATTGCTATCACTGAGTGATAGGGTCATATGACATTGTGCTTTATGTCCACATCACTTAGCAATGGAAATTCTGGTCCTAATTGCTGTTGTAACCCAAGGACTACCTGTAGATTAGGTATGGGAAGGCATTTAAGAATATCTGTTTTCAAAAATAAACTGGATTGAGACTATATAGGGGCTTAAAAGATTAGAATAGCATTCAAATTGAGTTTTAAAAATAATTATTTGATTTTGATTCAATTAATACTACAGTTTTTAGGCTGAAAAATAATAAAGATCAAATGCAGAATAAATTGAAAGAATTGTAAAAGAGATGATATCCTAACAAAATTACAAAAATTAAAAATTTATTATTATATAAAATATTTTATTAAATTTCAAAATAAATTAAAATAAACTGTAATAACATGTGTTTTCTTTAAAAATAAAGAATGCAAACATTCTAATCATGTTTTCTTGTTTTTGTGACAAGGAAAGCACATAAATGTGGGTACATTTAGAAGGGCCTGTTCTGCAGATCTTAAAGTTAGAATCCTAACAAGAGCACAGTTCTGCAGATATAAAAAACATAAAGCATTTGGGGCTTTAAAATGTAATTTGATATCTTGAATTGTGCCTAGAAAGCTCTTTTATTTTTGGTATGATGTGGTTAGCAGCTAGATACCAAATTATGCATAAGATAAAACTTACCGTGCTCTTTGAGGAATGATCCTTGTAGAGTGTAAAATAATACTCTAAAATAACCTGGAAGTTTGTGTATAAGGCTAGCTAGTTCAAAGGATTCAAGTCCATAATGTTTTAACAACTTTCTGAAAAAATGTTTAGCTTTAAAGTAATTTTATTGAAAACAGTCTTATAATGAGTCAGATCATTAGTCTATCTACCCACTGTTGCCTGTATAATCTGTTCCCATTCTGATACTCTCCAGATGTGTTAAACTGTAACTTCCTCATCCTCAGCCACCATAGCTTTTCAGATTATGGATGAATGAATGAAAATCTGTTTTTGATGACCTGTTAGTTAAAAGGCAAAAAAAAAAAAAAAACCCTTATTAACTTTGAGCTGTTCTCCTCCCACTTACCTTGATAAATGATAAATTTAAAATATATTTTAAATGTCAACAACTAGTGAACCAAATCTGATTCAAAAGCATATATTATGTTTTAGCATTGGTCATGATTTCTAAAATATTACTAGCAAAGTATGCATTTGCTACATAATTTGATTTATCCTTGATATCAATTTTAACAAAATGATACATTGTGAATTTCAGTTATCATTAGCATTTTGAGGAATTCTCTTCCTTTTGAAAATGACAGATAATACAAATTGTGCAAAGTGGCATCTTTTTAAAGTGAACTGTGTGTCTTTTTTCCTAATTTAATATTTCAGCTGACATAACACATTTTCAAAATTATTCAGAGAGGTTTTAGAAACATATGACTACAAAGCTAAGGACATCAAATGAATAATTCTATGAGTTTAAGACTGTCCATCATTTGCAGGAATATATTGTCAATATGACTGTTCACAACAGTATCTCAACTTACTTGTCTGAAATGTTTAATGTTTTGCAAAACATTTAATGTATTGCATATTTTGATATAGTTTGCAGCCTCTGATGAGAAAAGATGCAATCCAACACATGCCAGCAGCCCATCATTCCAGATATCTGTATCCATGGTCCTAGAAACCAATCTTGCCAATCAACACAATTTTCAAAGCCACTCACCTCCAATATTTTTATTTTCTTTATCTGTCATATTCCATGGATAGGAACCTCACCTGAGCCCAGATTCTTGAGTTTTCTTCCTTGATCTTGAAAGTCTGGGATGATACAGTTGTAATAATTATTGGCAATGTAATAATTCTTTGCCCCTACATGGATCACCAGGAATAATCATTGTTAGTGGACTTGCTAAATCTTGGAAGTTATCGTAGAATCATGGAGTTGGAATAGTCATTTAGGCCATCAAGTTCAATGCCTTTTCAATGCAGGAATTCCAATTAAATCACCCAAACCTCTGCTTCAAAATATACAATGAAATAAAGCTGTTTTCTGGGAAATTATTTCCACTGTTGAACTGCCCTTACTGGTAGGTGTGTCTTTTTCCCCTACTGTTCAGACAGAATCTGTTTCCTATAATTTACATCTCTAATTCCATTCCATTCCATGCTCTGGAATGAAAAAGTACAAGTCCTTAGATTCTTCTACATGATATCCTTTCAGGTATTTGAACAATGTTATAACACCTGCCTCCTTAATTGTCTTTTCTCAGGACTAAACTTTCCCAGATCCTTCACAAATTTCTTCATAAGACTTAATTTCCAGTCTCCTAATAATCTTCATTGCCATTAGCTAAACCTATATTCAAATTTCTTTGAATCTTTCATGAATTGTGGTGTCCAGAACTGAATACAATAGTCAAGGTGAGATCTGATCAAAACAGAATAGAGCAGAGCAATTAGCAAATTATCTTTGTTGATGCAGCCGAAATTTGCATTTGCCTTTTTTTCACCCACATAACACTGCTGGCTTATATTCAGTTTGCAATCAACTACTATTCAATATCTTTTTTTCATAAATACTAGTATCAAGTCAAGTATCTCACATCCTATACCTATATATTTTATTTTTGTTTGAAAAACCAAAATGAAAACCATAGTATTTGTCTTTGCCAAATTCTATTGTATTAATTTTTGCCCCTTTCTCTAACTTATCAAGTTCATTTTGAATTTAATTTCTGTCTTCTATGATAATAGGTATTCCACACAATTTTATAATCACATGTAGATTTGATAACATCTACATGTTGGATGACACCTTGTCATCCAAATCATTAATGAAAATATTGAATAGTAGAATATCCAGGACTGATCCTTGTATTGTGATAGCCCATCCAATATGTCTCTCCAGTTTGATGAGGCTCCACTGATGAGCAGTCTTTGAATGCAATTTTGTAGCTGGCTATATATCTACTTAGGGACGCGGTGGCGCTGCGGGTTAAACCACTGAGCTGCTGAGCTTGCCGATCGGAAGGTCGGTGGTTCAAATCCGCATGACGGGGTGAGCTCCCGTTGCTAGTCCCAGCTCCTGCCAACCTAGCAGTTCGAAAACATGCAAATGTGAGTAGATTGATAGGTACCACTTCGGCGGGCAGGTAATGGTGTTCCGTTTAGTCATGCTGGCCACATGACCATGGAAGTGTCTACCGACAAACGCCGGCTCTTCGGCTTTGAAATGGAGATGAGCACCGCCCCCTAGAGTCGGACACGACTGGACTTAATGTCAAGGGAAACCTTTACCTTTACCTATATATCTACTTAATGTTCATGCCATCCATGCCACATTTAACTATCTTGCTAATCAGCATGTTTATGAACTGCTTTGTTGAAGTCAATCAACAATCAAATGAAGGAGGTTAACAGATCAAAACTGAGGTATGATTAGTGTGGCAAGATTTGTTCTTGAGAAAGCTATGCTTAATTCTGGCAATCACTACATTGTTTGCAAAATATTTTCAGATCAATCTCTTTACAACCTTTTCCAGAATTTTCACATATCGATTCAAACTGATTGGTTTGTACTTTGCAGATTTTTTTTAAGATAAAGACAATATTTGCTCTCCTCCAGGCATCTGGAACTTCACCATGATGATACTCCTCAGATCCTTGTACACCAGGCTCTCACTGGTGGATCGCAGGACTTTAACAAAAAGCAAAGCAGATCCCCATCTAAGGATGCTTTCATTTAGTTTGCTATGTATAGTTTTTTATTTAACTACATTTTAGTAATTTTATTAATTATTATTCATTTTATTGTATATATCTGTCTTAGATTTTTTTTCCCATCACTCTGATTTCGTTTAATAAATGCAAGTTTAAAAGGTGCTATATGCTGCAGTTAGATTCCTGAAGTTCTAAAGTATCAGGATAGGAATTAATGTGATTCTCCTGATCTTGATCTTGATCTTGATCTTTCAACAGCTTTTATTCCATAAGTCATGATATCCTTTTGAACCACCTCCAAGGGTTAGAAGTTTGGGGCACTGTACCACAGTGATTCTCCTCCTTCCAAAAAGGACTACAGTTGACTAGTAGGCCCTCAATCTTGACACCTGCCAGATAAGCGATGCTGTCAAAGTGCTGTCCAAGTACCTTCAGGCTATTTGAGTCTGGAAGGGTAGGAACAGGTTGAGATTCAATCCCTGCAAGGTGGAGTGGTGCCTTCCTTTTGGCTTTTGGGAAGCTATGGAAAATCTAGCTCTTCTTCCAAGCCAGGGAGGCTGGATTGCTGCAACAGATGTCAGTTGTGACATTAGTTTACTTTATTATTGTTTATGGCTTTAATCAACTGAAATACTTTGGCCACATCATGAGAAGACAGGACACCCTGGAGAAGATGCTGATGCTAGGGAGAGTGGAAGGCAAAAGGAAGAGGGGCCGACCAAGGGCAAGATGGATGGATGATATTCTAGAGGTGACGGACTCGTCCCTGGGGGAGCTGGGGGTGTTGACGACCGACAGGAAGCTCTGGCGTGGGCTGGTCCATGAAGTCACGAAGAGTCGGAAGCGACTAAACGAATAAACAACAACATGGCTTTAATCAGGACTCCTGGTTCCATAGGAATATTTCTAGCTGTTGTTTAACCAATTGTATGATTTTAAACCCAATTATGTATTGCAGAGTTGTATGACATTCAGTGTTGGTGTGGTCTATAAGGTATGTAAATAAATAAATAGATCCTCAGTATAACTGTAAAGTTAAAATAGCTATAATGTCCCATTTAAAATATTGTGAAGAATGTATATGTGGAGGGTAACTGGGAAGTATAACTGAATGAATTCATCAATCAATTGTAATGGTTGCCTAATCCCAAATACTCAGTCTCACAAGCTCGGGCTTAAAGATAACTGATTTATTAAAGGAATAGTATGCAAATACAGAGAAAGCTGAGAATGAGCAAAAGCGCGCCAAATACAAACTTAAAAGCCTTGCCTTCAATCCAGCCCCGCCCCAAGCACTCGTCAGCACGCACCCCCTCCCAGGTGTTAGGAACCGTTAGACGCGCCTGGGAAAGTAACCTTGAATAGGATTGCAAACCCAAACATACATTCCAAAGATCCAAAACAAAGGAGAGCGCAGGAATGGAAAAACCCCAAACGAGCCAAGTGAGTATACACGGAAAATGACTTGACATGTGAAACGTTACAATGTTAACAGAACATTGAAAGGGGAAACATGACATCAATGATAACACCCTTAATTGCTCACAGACACCGCTCCTTCCCTAAACCTAAGCAAGGATATTCAAGAAACATTTCTGAGATAAAACTAAATTCCAGAAACATAAAATTGAACTGTCCTGAGCAAACTGATTTCTTTTATGAACAGAACTTACTCTTTTTTAAAATAAGATCTATATGTAAGGATAGCCTGAAAAGTTTAGTTTGGTACAGTTGTTTGGTTCATTTTAGTTGATTATATTATCTGACAACCTTTTTTCAGAAGTGGAAATCAAGTGGAAATAACTTATATGATTTCTGAGCTTTGATCATAATAAATATTCTTAATTTTTAATACCTATGTTTGATTGTGCTATGACTGGACATATGAAAATCCAAAAGCAGGAGTGGATTTAGGGACATACATAGCTCATATATTTTTGCCTAGCTCTCATACCACTCTATATATATTCTATAGGTTGCCAATAGAGCAAACAGTTTTTGCCTGCTAGTCACATTGGAAAAAGGCAATAGCAAAACACATGTATGCAGTCCCCAAGAAAACATGGATGTGTAGTCACCAGGAGTTGAACTTGACTCAAGATAGCCTTGGCTATATCCATACTGCCAGCTTGCCCTGTTGCAAGTATGGGCCACCAGTGGTTTCTAGAGGGCATAAACTGGTATCATTATCCTCTACTCACCTGTTTTCCTGCTGCACTTCTAAAGTACTTTCCCAGGTTCTGCTAGCTGAAGCTTTGCTGTCTTGTTTGCATTATGTGCTTTACATCTTGTAGACAGATCTCTGTACTTTAGTTACTGCATGCAGTAACAGGAAGCCCCCTTCGTCAAATCAGTAGTTGCTACCCAGCACTGCCCAGGAGTTTCCTAATCTCTGTTGTAGCTACTGTTAGTTATGGCATTCCAGTAGCAAAATCGAATATAACATTTGCCTGACATGCAGAGGGTCTGTTTCTGTTTCAAAATTCAACAGAAGTGTCTTATATTGTTGTTGTTGTTGTTTAAAAAATTACTATTTATCTTTCCCTAAGTTACCCACTTCTCCACTAGGCTCTTTTTTTAAATATCCATCAATGTACCATTGGGGGGGGGAAAAAGCAGTAATGTATAGTTACTCACTCTATTATAGATACTTCACAAGACAATGAGCCGGAGGGCAAGTTGTAGTATAGCTGGCCATCTCTCAGGTACAGTGCCAATCAGTAAGGGTATTAAACAAGGGTGCATCCTGGCCCTATTATTATTCGAATTTTACATCAATGCAATGGATTTTTAAATTTTTAAGAAATACATAAAAAGTCCAAAATTGGCAAATAGACCTTTATTTGTACTGCTTTAGGTAGATGTCACTGAAATTTAAGCTCTGACAGCACTTATCATTGACTTGATTTAAGTCTCATTGGACATAAAATGGAGCAGGTTCCCTGTTTTATGTATATGAGCTTCATGCTGAAATATTCAGGGAATAAACAAACTCACACTGCACAGGTTGCTCTGAATGTCCAGAGTTCAGCAGCAATTCTTTTTGTATCTCACTCTCTCTCCCCCGCCCCCATTGTCCCTCCTTTGAGATGCCCAGCTATATATCAGCTGCACTGAAACTTTTCAAAGTCAAGAGATTGTGCAGCTTCTATACGGAAACCAGCTAAACTAACTTAGTTACGAACACACTTACAAGCAGTAAGCTCCAACCAAGAGAACAAGTGGATCATACCAACATTTATTTTAAACCAGGGTTGTATCTTGACAAACTTATAATAATACATTTCATAGGGTTTAAAACTGTTGTGGTTTAATAGGTTGCCATCACCAATGCTATAGGATAATCCTATAGGATAATTTCAGATAATCCACTATGAAGAAAAGTTTTGCCCTTGCAAAGATGGGAATGTTAAATCTCAGGATCATGTTTTACTTTACTGTAATTTTTACAGAGTCATTCAGTAACTAATACTAACACCTCTTCTTAGAACATTTCCTGGATAAATAAAATTTTATATATAGCAGATTAAGATAATAAAATACCACTTGTTATTGCTAATATTATAACTGTACCTTATAAAATCCATGCTTTGCTAATAGCAAAGGAAACTAAGCACAATCACAGGCCTTTTTACTACATGTTATATAGTGTTTTTTTGTGGTCTGGATCTGTAATAAAGGTATTTGCTCCTTGCTTGCTAAGCAAATGTTATGATCACTACTACGGTACCGGAGAATGCCATTTGTAACATAGCTGCAGCAGACATTAGGGAGCTAAACCTAGGAAAATGCAAGCAAGGAACATTAAACAAACTAACTGGTTGCTATACCTACATATATGTGCATTTTGATACTTTAAAGGAAAGGAACCCACAGTAGAAAATGATTAGCAGAAATGATTTTCTGGTGCAGAAAGTTGGGAGAGCAGCACAGCTGGCAGTCTGGACTGAACACCTGGTAAACTGCTACCAAATCTTCCAATCCAGAAAGGATTTTCTTAAGATGGTTTAGAGTCCAGCCCCAAAACAGGAGCAGCTTAAGGGTACAGTATTGAAGTGCCCTTTATCTTCCTTGCATGTAAAACCAATAAACAGGATATTCAAGGGGGGACCACACTTGATCGTATTTTGAGCAGCCTTTGTCTTAGAAAGCCATAGAGCCAGTGGGCAGCAGAAACTATCAGCTGCAAAACTACTTAAGGTCCCTCAGCCTAAGACATATCAGAGCAGAACAGCTGTTACCTAGAAGATTAATATATAAAAATTAGGTATATTAATATCATAGAAAAATATTAGCATGCCTTCAGTGGATACAGAGTAAATGCAATCATATATTGATGTGCACATTGCTTGCTTAATATTTTCAACAAAAAACACTTACCTTGTGTGTGTGTTTTAACGCTATAAAATGTAAAATTGACCTATTGGATTCCATTAATCATAGAATCATTAGTCACATTTTTGCATATGTTAATTATGGAATAAAGCAGAACCTACCTGGAATAAAACTGATGAAATGCAAAACAGGTACTGCCATTATGTATCATTTATGTAATGGCGATATTAAATCTATCAATATCTCTAAAGTGCACTCTAATGTAGATAAGGTATTGCAGCTAAGTTGCAGAGATTTTCCACAACTACAATGAATCCAAGATCAAACTTGAAGCCAAGTGTCTCACACACCATGCCAATTTTTTATTTATTCAGTGAGTACACTGTATGCTTCATTAAAATTCCCTATTACATACTATATTAATTAATATTTCAATATTTTCTTTTGAGAAAATATTAATAATGACTGCACAAAAAGCATTCACCAATTTGATAGCAATATATTTCATGATGTTTCTGCTCACAGCTAAGACTTACAAAACAAGCAATATAGTAACTATATTTGCATTGTTTGCTTGCCTAAGCCTGATGAATCTGTGGAGAATATCTATTTGAGAACCATTCAACTTGAGGAAATTGCTTATTGTGCCTTTCTTGTCACTAATGTGTCCATAAAGCACAATATCATAGCTTTTGTTTCCACTATGTCTGCCAAAAGATTGGTGTACTGATGGCAGATTCTGAATACAGATGTATTTGTGTCTTATCTATATGAAATTGCTTGAATACTTCATGCACTGCTGACTATTGTCAACATCTGACTGAGGCTCAGCTATAAATCTTGAATTAGATACAGGTCAGGGAATAAGCATAGATATAGCAAAATGTTCATAAAAACATGAACATTAAATAGTGAAATAAGATCAAACCACAGTGAGTATTAAAACGCTATCACATTTTGAGTACTTAACTATATGACAGAGGCAGGAATAGTTTTTGCAGAACTGATTAATTTGAAGTATTATAGTTCTATAATAATGATAACTTATTTAAATAGTTTTACTTTGCTATTCAGTGTCATCTCCCATATAGACTATTGCAATGTGCTCTACATGGGGCTACCCTTGAAGAGTATCTGGAAGCTACAGCTGGTCCAGAATGCAGTTGCATGGGTTATCTTTGGTGACCCTAGAACGGCGCATATAACATCCCTACTACGCGAGCTGCATTGGGTACCAGTTTGCTTCTGGGTCCAATTCAAGGTGGTGGTTATCACCTTTAAAGCCCTACATGGCATGGGCCCAGGTTACCTGAGGGACTGTCTCATCCCCATGACATCAACCCATCTCACCCGATCATGCAGAGAGAGCATGTTGCAGACCCCATCTGTAAGAGAATGCCATCTGGCAGGGTCCAGGAAATGGGCCTTTTCTGCAGTGGCACCTGCCCTCTGGAACATTCTACCTCCGGAGGTCAGGCAAGCTCCATCCCTCCTGACCTTCCAGAAGTCCCTGAAGACCTGGCTCTGCTGTCGTGCTTGGGGTGGGGAGGGGGGTGGTCATTCCTGGGGATGGCTGGCACCTTAGAGTGTTCCCCTCATATTAACAATCTTTTGTAGCCATCTGGATTTTTATTTTTACTTTTTAATTTTATATTGTGTTGTATTATATTTTATGCTCTATTATGATTATTGTTTTTAATGTTTTAATTGATTAACTTATTCTAACTGCTCAGAGTCCCTCTTTGGGTGGAGATGGGCAGTAGCACAAATTTGAGAAATAAAATAAAAAATAAAAATAAACAATATAAAGAGGGTTCAGTTGAGATCCAAAGGACTGAAGAAATAAGCACTTTTTTTACCTGGTATCAAAAGCAAAGTTGATAACAGGCAAACCTCACTGCAGAGCACATTCTGAAGTCACGGTACAACACTCCCAGATTCAGCTACAAAGACAGGCTCCTTGTTTGTTTGTTTGTTTGTTTGTTGATTGGTTGATTAGCTGCCCAACTCCCAAACAACTCTGATTGGCTGCCCGACTACCAAACAACTCTGGGTGGCTTACAGCTAAAAATCAATATATATACAGTATGTATGTATGTGTATATGTATGTATAATAAACATATAAAGCATATATACCTAAACAAAAGCCTTCAGGAAAAATCATAACATCTGGCAAGTTTACATGGAATTTTAAAGCTTAAAGTAGTACTTTGAGTTGTGACCAGAAATGGATAGCAAATATGTGCGGCTATTTCCAGAATAATGAAATATTCTCTGAATCAAAATTAAATGAATAGTTGCTGTGATTTGAGATAATTGCTTTTTCAAAGCAGACTTAGTAGGTACTCCATAAATGTCTGTGGCAATCCAGGTGTTATGGCCTTTTGTGGGTCCTTGGGAATTTGATTTAAGACAAAGCATACAAGACACATATTCTTTTTCTATATTTTTATTCATCAAATACAGTAGAGAAACACAAGCCTTTAGTTTGAACCTAGGTAGCATTCCTTTCTACCCGCTGTTCTGCCTCCTGGCACGGATAACATCAGTAGTAAAGCAATCAGCAGCAGCAGCTACACAGTTTATTTCTCTACTGGAACTAAAGCTTCCTGCTCCTGGTAAAATCTATCTTGTTGTTTGTGTAGTGTTGGCTAAATGAGAGTATTGTTACTTCTATATTCTTTCCCTATTTCCTACTTAAAGTAAGGGGCAATTACACCAGATGAAATTTTCTCTTTTAGGTGTCAGTCTCTTTATCTGGCTGGCAGAATGAGGCTTTCTTCAGTCTTCTTTAGCTTTCCACAAAAGCCATCTGTGTAGATTTGTCCCACAGCAATCCTCTTTTTCCTTCAGTGAGTTTTTGGATTTCTCCCACTCATAGTCACTTCAAGACCCTTCCGAGATCTGGAAACAACAAATCTTCAACAGCCAACACTGTTTAAGTTCATCTTGGTTTGCCAGCCATTACAACTCCATCTTTCCTCCTCTCTTCCCAGAAGACTTTCAGTTTAAAATCTCCACCTCTCGCTTCTTTCATTCATGGTCAACAGTATCTGATATTTTTTCTATGGGAAAATATTGCCAGTGGGAACATTATAAGAACCTATGCTATCTCTCTTAAACTCAGATTCTACTTACAAGCTAAAAGGACTAACATATCTGGCTAGATGCAAGCATGACAAGATACTAGAGAGCCATGGGCAATAGCAGATTGTAACATCAAACGTCTATGATAAATAGTTATACTTAAGCTGTTCCTAAATTGAGACTACAGCTAAGATGCTGTGACTCCATTTCATCATGGGCTCACCCTTTTTGTGAGAGGACTTTTGTTAGTGCAGGATCTTCAACTGGGGCAATTATTTTCACTTCTTTTGGATGTACAGAAAATCACAGATTAAATTGCTTCTTGGTGTTTGAAGGGTGAAACTGCGAACTGCTGTTGGGTGACTCAGTGAATTATGTCATATAATCTACCTCACAGATTAACATTGGGAGAGGCACTTCGGAATCAGAACTCTAGGGCAATTTGCTCTTTAGTCTTTCTGTTTCCTCTAGTTTCAGGATGATTCAGTCTTTCATTTTGATCAAATTCTTTCTTTCTAACTTTCCCAAATGGGCTCTACATGAAACCTTGCCATCATCTCATGGCACAGCTTGCTTCTAACTTAGATACCAGCTCCAGAGGTTTTCTAGCTGAGTTCTTTCAAAATCAAAGGCTTCCATGTGCCTAGGTTTTATTCCCTTCAGCTTTAAAACTCACTCCTAATACCTATTTAACAGTTCCCAAATGGCATGTCTAGCTCTTTTCTTGTTTTAAAATATACTAATTACAAATCCAATTCTTCACTAATCTAAATTAACTATATTGTAGTTATTTTATATAGAGACTATGAACAGGAGATTTCAAGCACAAGCTTGAAATCTCCTGTTCATAGCCTCTATAACCAAGATAGCCATACTTCTTCATTATAGAGTAGCTTTATAGAATAATCAAACCAGGTCATTCTCAGAAAACAAATATAACATTGCAAAAATAAATAAATAAAATAAAAATTAAATTTCTTCACAAGTTTGCCGTAGCATAGTATATGTGCTTAAGCTAACAAAGCAAATGCTTTCTGATTCCACCTCCTTTTTTTCCTCAAAAGGACTATGGTCATGAGAATAGAACATACTCCATGGATTGTTGAGGAAGGGTATTATTTGTCAGTAGTCTAATCCTAAATATCCAGAATGACCAACATTTAGCTGAGCTGATATTAAGATGGCTGAGTACTTACATTTCAAATTCCTCCCAATCCAGAAAGAGATGGGAAGTTTGGTGCCTCTTTTGGATTTCTGTCAGCCCTCCCAGCCCTAAATCAGACAGGAAACATGACTAGATGAGCTACATTAACAGAATCTTGTAAGTCTGAAAGTACTAACCTCCTGCCCTCCCTATTTACCATCTGAGTAGTTAGGGTGGGTCCTTCCTAAGTTTCTTTCTGTGGCCATTACTCTGTTGTGGGCTCCTTTCTCTTTTATCTGACTGTTCCCTAGGTGGCATCTCTTCTTCCCGTCTTCCAAGGTCACCCTCACATTCTATCACAATTTTCTACACTGGAAGTTTCCAGACCATTTTCCCCCCCAGACATTGTGAACATCCACCTAGTTTGACTGGGATTAGAATCATTGAATGAAAGGATTAGAAGAGATCCTGGAGATTAACTATTCCAGCCCATTTGCACAGTTCAGGTATCTACCACTAAAGTATTCCAATGGACAACTTCCTTTTGTATACATACTGTATAATAAAGGAAAGTCCAAATCTCTTGGGACAGTCTGTTCAATTATTGCAGTTCTTACATTTGAAAATTTCCTGATGTCCAATCAAATCTACTTCCTTGTAATTTAAACCCATTGTTTGTTTTGTCTTCTAGAATAACACCAAACAAGTCTATCCATGCAGTCTATCCATGCAGACACCTGAAGACAGCTATTATGTCTCCCTTCAACCTAATCATACTTCCAATCACTCCTTATGAGTTTTTCCTTCCAGGCCCCTCACCATGTGATTTGTCTTCTCTGGACATCGATCAGTTTGTCAATGTTCTTCCTAAAATGGGATGTCCAGAACTAGATGCAATATTCTAGAAGTGGTCTGAAATAGTGGATATTCATAGCTGTAACTTAGATTTCATATAAGCATGCATTTTTCTTCTAAGTAAGCACAGGTAGCATGGTGTATTCTTTTAACCAGTAACAGGTAAAATTGATGACACTAGAATTCATTAAGCTTTTAAAACTATTTGTGAATGTTAGGATATTTCCTGAGAAATATCATTGCAGATTTCTTCTTTTGGGTTTTTTAACTTTGAGGTAAATGGTAGGATAACTGCACAGATTTTTTTAAAAGTCTAGTTAAGGAAGATGCTCTAAATAGGAAAAAAGCATTTAATTTTATTTCCCACTTCTTTCAGTTTAGGATTCCTCTAATAATCTGCATTTCTCTAGTCATGCCATTATACTGAGTTATATTGGTTAACTGAATGCAAATATCTGTAGAATAACTAAACAGTTCTTATATGGCCATGGATACAAACATTTCACTACTGCCTGAGTTGTTCTTTCTAAAGTGCCTGCCTCTGTGTTCCATTCTCAACTATACTGAGAAGTTTTAACAAAATAGTCCATATTGGTCAATTAAAACCTTACTAAAGATTGTTACTAAATAGGCTTTTAAAAATATTGCTTGTTAACATGCAATAGCTTTATGTCAAATTCTCTTCATTTAAAGGCAACAGCAAGTCAACTTTATTTTCTTATTGCCTTTGGCTGCAAAACAGAAGAGGCAATACTGCATTTATTAACCATAAGGGATGTCACTAAAAATGCACGTGCTCGATGAATACATGTAGATTTCTAAGAACAAATATAGTATAATACGGCCAATTAACAAATAGCACAAGTTATAGCAAATGAAAGATAGTGAAATAAACCCAATAAAATTAAGTTTACCTATTGTCATTAGCTACTCTCATCTCTGGCAATATGCAGAGCTAGGGTAGCTAATAACAATAGGTAAACTAATTTTACCAATTTAATGTTACTAATAGAAATTGTTTCAGGTTTGAAATAACTAAATAGATTAATGGTTCAAAGAAGATATATATTGTTAATCAAATGCTAAGGAAGGATAGCAACATTAAAAATAAATCAATATACAGTATACAGTAACAATTGAAATTAAAATTATTCTAGACTTGCTTATCCCTGGTTGTTAAATACCATCCAGAGAGGAATCTTACAGATTCTAGAATTCAACATTGATGGGCTTTTCTTTCACTCTATAGGTTTACTCCACTGCTGACTTCCTGATCTATTTTTCTTCTCTAGTCTACTTCATATGATGGATTTTTCATCCTGGAGGTCATGCACCGTTTTCAACTTAATAAAGTCATGATATTCATGATTTTGTTCCTTTTTTAAATAAATACCCCCTGGGTCAGATGCTATTCCTGTGTCAGTTGCTTCTAACTAAATTGCATCCTTTACCCTGAGTGCTCATAGAAAAAGCAGTCTTCACTAATTTTTGAAAAGACTACAAAGAATATATCATCCAGATCTTGGGGGACAAGCTGTTCCAAAGCAAGGGGGATGCCACTTGGAAGGTCTGTCTCCTCTCCCCCTTCCCTTAGCTCTTCATTTAGAGAGGAATTCTTAATTGCTGTTTGCATGGATTGACTGGGAAGACACTAGCTGGATCAGATAATCCTGAAATTAACCAAGAGCTGAGATATAAAGGGCTGTATAGATAATAACTGGCACACTGAATTGAGCACAGAAGGTTACTGATAAGCACTGCAGCACTTGCAGGATTAGTGCAATTCTGCTGTAGTCTAGGCCCTCTGAAGCTTCCAAACTGCCTTCAATAGCCCCATGTAGAGTAAATTGAATCAATCCACATGAAAGGTCACAAGTGTAACTGTTACTATGGCCTCCTCATCCACCTAGCCCTCCTAGCCATGGACTTTACCTGCTGTTCTAGCAGAAGCTGCAAATTCAGAAAGATCCCCAAGTTATAGAGCAGTTCTTTCAGGGGCAAAGCCTGTCCAGAGCAAAATATGGAGGAATTATAGAACCAACAGTACCTCTTTCTTGCTGGGTTTCATCATCAACTTACTCCATTTCATAGAGGCCCTCACAGCCACTGGCACTGCATTCCATTGCATTTCCTATTCACCCTGGAGTAAAGGTATAAAGCATACTGATGATATTTCACCCTAAACCAGCAAATGTACATGTTTAATATGCAGACCAGTGTTTCTCAACCTTGGCAACTTCAAGTTGCGTGGACTTCAACTCTGAGAATTCCCCAGGAATTCTGGGAGTTGAAGTCCACACAGCGTGAAGTTGCCAAAGTTGAGAAACACTGATATAGACATTAAACAAAAGTGGGGTGAGCAAGCCTGGGGGCAACCTGCATTGAAGTGCCTAAGCACTCATCTTTCTTTCCCAACCAACACCAGCTGGAACTATCTGTTCAGGAAAGGGCAACCACTGCAAAACAGTGCTGTAGCTCCCAACTGTCACAAGCAGTCCACAAGGGTATCATGACTGTTGGCACTGAATTCTGCTAAACAATCAAGCAGGACAAGGAGGGGCATTTTCCTTCACATCTAGAATCTGCCACCGATTACAGTTTCTAACCCATCATGAACCCAGATTGAAAGGGGCCCAGATAATGTGCTTAGTATATGGTTCCTTCGTTGCTGCTGCTTTACCATCTTCTCAACAACTTTCCCTAAAAGGGAAGGTTAGTGGTTGAACAATTGCTATACAAAATAGCCTTTTAAAGAGGTGCTGCACAACTACTTCTTTCCCTCAAAGATGCATTAATAACCACTCAAGGTCATTTCCATATTCCCTCACCAGCAGCTTGCACAAGTCAAGGATGGGCAAGGATAAAACACATAGGTCACAGAGATGATTTATGGAGAATTCTGTCCACGTCTATGGTCACATCCATACAACTGATTTGGCCAAAGTTGGCAGAAAATTATGCCACCCTAAACCTTGCTGCCCCCATAGCATGTCCTCACTGCACTCCTAGAACTGGTCTGTGCTGCACTAACAGCTGTGATTAACAGTTCCTGTGGTAGAAATTCCAGCCCTGCTTATTGTCATCCAGCATGTAAAAAGCTTTCTCCATCTGGTATGCACAAATGCTCTGGTTACTCCAGGCACCGCTCTTTTTTTCCCTTTTTCTTTCCTGCTGTCAATCTATTGAACTTCTTTTTTAAAAAAAATTCCTTGAAACTATGGCTTGGCTATTCAACCTATTAACCACTAGATGACAACAAAGAGTTAGAGTTTTAATCTCTTGGCTGCCCTCTAAGGCCATTCAGATTTATGTAGCTGAGGACTTCCAGTGGGAACATGGTGGTCTGAACAGCTGTGCCTGTGGGCTTCACTGGCAGAACTGACAATGTGGCAGTTTTTTCGGGCTCAGGCAGCTTTTTCCTGAAGCCCAGGGGTGTTAATATGTATATGAGTTCTCTTGAAGAGAAGTCGGAGTTTTTGAGGGGGGCAGTTGGGTTGTTTGATTCCTTTAAGAAAAAAGCTCTGTGTGTAATGTGGAGATATGTAAATACTTTAGTTTATTTTGAAGTGAGATAAGGGTTTAAGAATATTTATCTGGATTGCTTTAAGGGTTTGTCTGACTTCATTTGTCTTTAATGATTTGGATTAAGATTATTAAGGTATAATTAAAAAAAGAAAAAAAATAATGTTTGGTTTTGGGTCCGACATGATTAAAATTGTTAAAATTGCTGTATTATCAAGTCTAATGGTAGACAATATATATGTTTTTTAGTTTGATCCTTATTATAGTAGACAGGAATGTATAGAATAGGAGTAGAAAGGAAATAATTAAATAAATGTAATCTTTGCAGGGGGAAGTTGATTAGAAGGTGTGTATGTATGTATGTATATGTATACATACATATATACATACATGTATATATATACACCCCGCCCCCCCTGGGACTTCCAGATCCAGACAGACAGGCAGGTACTGCCCAATCAACCAGACATCGTGGTAGTAGACAAGGACCAGAAGACAGCAGTGGTGATAGATGTAGCAGTGCCAAGTGACAGCAACATTAGGAAGAAGGAGTATGAGAAGCTGGAGAAGTACCAGGGCCTGAAGGGGGAACTAGAGAGGATGTGGAAAGTGAAGGCCACAGTGGTCCCAGTGGTGGTAGGGGCACTTGGGGCTGTGATTCCCAAGCTGGGAGAGTGGCTCCAACAGATCCCAGGAACAACATCATAGCTCTCTATCCAGAAGAGTGCAGTGCTAGGAACAGCTAAGATACTGTGCAGAACCCTCAAACTCTCAGGCCCGAGGCTGAGGAAGGCCCGAGGTTGAGGACCCGAGGTTGAGGAAGACACTTACCACCCATAGGGGTGAGAAGGGAATTTTATATATATATGTATGTATGTATGTATGTATGTATATTTTCTTGTAATATAAGGGGAAGGGGTATTTAGTGATTTGTATAATGTGTCAATGGTATGATTTATATAAATAATGTGACTTTGGTTTAATATAGAGTAAGGGACTGATTATGGAAAATGGTTGTATATTCTTGCTGTTAAAAGTCAGAAGTCACCTTTCTTTGTAACTTTTTTTTTAAAAATTCTGTGTTTTCACATTTTTTAGTTTTTTTCTTTGTAGTTTTTTATTTTTCTGTAGCTGTTATCTTTGTTTGAAATTTAATAAAATTCTTATATACTGTATATATATTTTTAAAAAAAGATTTGTGTAGCTGAGATGCAGCCAGTAAATAAGTACTGCTGAAATGCTGTAATTTGAGAAAGGGGGTTAGCTCTGGAGGTCAACGTGGGAGCTGTAAACTACATTAAGAACATAACATGAGGAGAGGAAATGAGCCAGGGCTTCCCTGGGACCAGTAGCCACTAGGAAGGGAATTCACTGCAAGGCTTGCTACAGAAGTACAACAGCCAAAACCTTTATACGTATTAAGCCAGGCATGGCTGATCAGTTTCGTGGCTTTGCACTTGACCAACTGACCCACCTGTTTAAAAAGAAAGAAAGAGTGGCTGCAAAAAGTAAAGTTATGATCTCCCTTGAACTTTGGGAGAAGACAGAAGAGGACTGAAGAGCAAGCTAAAATATTAGGGACCAGACTAAAAGAGATGGTCCCACAGAAAACCAGCAGAATCAATGGGAGCCGCAAGATTGCCAGCGCTGAGCATGCCATTTCAGGCCACTTTCCCGATGCACATCAATGTGCCCTACACATTGCACATAGCATCTTGAGACAGGATATTTAAGGAAAACATCACTTCTGGAGCAGTACACCTTAGGTGTTTTTGGGCTGTCTTAGCTTCAAGAGGATGCTGAGATACAAACAGAAGCATGCAGACATGTGCTTGGGAATCGGTTAATTGGAATCTTCATAGCATGGCAAGGAGGCTGTGTGTATTTGCCCTATGTCTCTCCTCTGTCTACTGACATGCATCCATTGAGATGGAACCACCTCCCATTTAAATTACATTTCATAGAGGCAGGTAGTTTTCCTAACTGCCTGAAAAATAATAGATACACTATGGAACACAGTAAGGGTGAATTTTTTCATATAATGACCTTTTCCATAAATTCCAGGTACTCATGCTGAATTTCAAAGCCCAGAAATTTGTGTTAAGGATGGACATAGATCACCAGCTGATAAGAGACCTTTTGGACACAGCAGTATGCCTTGCTAACTCACCATTTGCTTCCACTTAGACATTTCAGACATAACTTCAGCATTTTATGACCTAGATTTTCTTTCATTTTTACATGGTTTTATAGCTTTGGGCATTTCTCCTGAGAAAACAGTGTTCTAGGATTTTAGTATGTTTTCATACCATACATGCTTTTTTTTCCATATCCACATCCCATTTCACTGATTTTTACAAAGCTTCTTGGTGTCACTTTAATCCTTCCCTATTTTCAGCTTCCTGTTCTCATTCTCCACCAGCTCATTTTGCTATTCTCTTTCTGTCAGATCCCCTGGGGACCATGCTAGCTCCAGTTTAACTTCATGCTCTTTTTTTTCTTTTCACCTAAATGTTGCTGATGTGCAGACATATTAAGCCCAAGTAAACAAGTAGGAAGCAATTTTCATACAAGTGTGTGTTTGAAGGAGAATTCTGCCCCAATCATCAGATGGAAGACTACAGATGCTGTTAGTAAAATTATCATTAATAAAATTAACAGTGTTATTAGTGAACTGATTACTCGTAAAGTGAGAAGTCATTTTCATTCATGCTGAGATTGTAATGTACGTATTTTCCATTTGTACAGTTACAAAGAGATTGATTTTTTTTTACCCATACTTAAATGCAACCACATTTACAGTACAATGGATACAGTTAATTCTAATAGATATTACTGTGTATAAGGAACTTAAGTCTGATGTTCTTTTACCCTTGAAGCAATCTGAATGTGACTAGCCTGGCTGTAGGGAAATGACGGTAGGGAACACAGGCTTCACATAGGCTTCTACTGCTTATGAGACCATTAATTTCCTCTGAGCTGGATTAGATAACTGGCTGAACAAAACTCTATTTGGAGCCCGTTGCTTTAGATCAGATGAGGGCAAATGGTACATTGGTCTCTAACTAGATTTGCAGTAGATGAGCAAAAAAATCTGACATCCTGTTGTTTAGCAGTAGCAATAAAATGATGGCAAACTAATATCACCCTGGATTAAAATGAACTTTATATTTACTCTGTGTTCACTCAGAGAACCCTGATTTAATCTCCCAGACTTTTCCTGATGTCATAACCTCAGTTTATTCTGAGGTTCTCATAAAAAGACAAAGCAGATACCCTGCATAGTCCTCCTCAGAATTTCCTGTAGCCAACCAGCATCAACAACAGAATACTTCTAAGACGTCTTTCTGTTCATATTGGTATCTATCTTGATAGGCTGTAGTAGGATGTAATCTGCCTATACTTTATTTCATCTACTGCAATTCTTCTCTTTTTGAAACAGCCTGAACCTTTTTTTCTGTAAATCCATGTTTCAGTTTTGTTTAAACTGAAACGGAAGCATTTCATATTCAGCTTTAGTCACTCACAATGATTTTTTCACATAAGGGTTAAAAAGTGTTCATTCTTGGCAAACCATTTATTTTCAGGCTCTGAAGGACTAATGGCAATCTTGCCCTAAATATACTGTATAATCAAAATGAATTACATTTGTTTGTGCTTGAATGACTATCGAAAGTTTTTAAATCTGAATAATAAATTCTCTTTCTACCTGTAACTTTGAGCAGCACAACAACGAAGCATGTAAGAATACATTTAAACCTATTTTTTTAGCAGAATCTGATATAGGTACACAAAGAACATTTTTCTGTGTCATAGAGAGACATGACTTTTTGCTGAAATAGTGAGTCTCTTCAAATAATAAGTACTTGATAATTAAAACAAAAAAGAATGGGAGAGAAAAAGACATAAAATTAGGAGGCGAAACTTAATAAATAAAATTTTTGCATGCATAAACCATTTTCGTTTAGACAATTTGCAACCTACTGATAGCAGTGGAACATTATAAATTTAGGGATTTTTTAAAGAAAACATTTGTGAATGATGCCAAAAGCAAATTTGGCTTGCTTTGTTTGCATTCACATTGAACATGTGCATACATGTACAGTATATACAACAAAACCACAAAAGATATATTTTTAAAACCAAGTGTTATCTTTTTAACAACCAGTCTAAGCATTTGCTCCATGGATGCTGGAAATAAAAACTATGGTGTATAGATAAAAGGCATAAATATATTTAAAATCCATTTATTTCTACATTATTTCTGGAAGCTTTCCTATTCTGAAGCAATTCTGTCTAAAAATTATGGGAAATAATGTTCAACAATGTTATGAAGAGAATCAGCTTGATTAAACTGATTTTGGGAATGTCCATATGTTGTATGATCAACACTCTAACTATTTCTTCCTTATTACTCAGGCTTCACTGTGCTGTAACATCTACACTGATTATCAAAACTACCTTTCCTATATCATGGATAGTATGTTCCAGTAAGACATGCAATGCAGGTGTGAGCATTTTCCACTTCATAGCAGGCACTAAACCTTCCAATTCAAGGTGATACAGCTCTGCAAAAAAGTATCCAATAGAGCTCATTATAAGATGAACCATCTCTTCGGTTCAAAGTGTCTTAGCTGTCTTTTTATTATTAAAAATACTTTATATATTTACAACAGTCTGTCTTTACAAACTATTACGAGTTTAAGCTTTAAACCTTTTCTTAATGGCTTCTTCGACTGTAAGTCTTTACCAACCCCGTTCTTTATAGATAATTAAGGTTTGATATCCCTATCCACAGTCATCAGCACGCCTATGAAGAACTACTCTCCTTTGTTCTTGCTACGATAATCAAGTGTCTATTCAATGCACTACTATTACAGATGATACTAACTCCCATTATCATGTCTCTCACAAGAATTATACATATACATACTTCTTGCCCTTATTATTAAAAATATAGTTGTAGTCTTCGCCTTACTCCTTTAAATTTTATAACTGTACCAGTTATACAGCCTATTTTCCTTCTTCACTGGGGCTTGAGGAGCAAAGGAAAGAATGCACTTTTAAATTTAAATTTATTTATTTTTTTACGGCCACAGACCAATAAAAATAATGTACAAATGTCTCATGTTTTCTTAAAGATGGACAGACAATGGTTCTCAACTACAACTCAACAGGTGCTTTACTAATGGCCATCTTGTTTAAAGCTAATGGGAGCTGGGATAGTACCGTATCTGAAAGGCTGCTTATTTCTGGTGCCAGAGTGTGAATAAATAATAAAATTTAAAAAGGACACCTAATGGATCCAACTAGTTTCCAAAGGGCTGTTGGAGAATTTCCCAGTCTGGCAGACAGTTCTATGCACTGCATGGTGAACAGCTGACAATAAGAGGCAAACCAGATGCTGAACAGTACTGCCCTGAGCAGGCCACCTTTCTGGGTTAGTTTACAGAGTCTTTTGGGGAAATGAAGCAACAGAAATGATGCCTGGAGGGCCAGTGGAAGAAGATGAGAAGTGAATCCAATTGAGCATGGTACATGCCAAAACTCAGGTTACACTGTAGTCATAAAGGATATGAAGCACTCGTACTTCTCCTTTATTGCATCAATAGGTAGTCCAACAGACTTGTTTAGGAGGGAGGAATCAATGTAGGAATATCCCACCTGACCAGTGGGACTATTTGAACAGTGTTTTTCCAATAAAATCACTCAGATTCACCATAGTCTTGACTCCACATGAGCAGAGTCCTTGGTAGTGACTAAAGCACCATCTTGCCATATTATCTGGGAGTACTTTCAGCCTGTGAACTAAAAGGAAATGGATCAGTTGCTAAGTTATCTTGTGCCACCTTTAGGACCCATGCCTGACCTGACTATTGTGAGCAGCAGGTGAAATGATAATGTAATGGTATGTGGGAATTACCTTGAAAAATGGGGAAGAGCCAAGCCAGGGGAACTGTCAGATAAGAGGCAGCTTAGCCCGCAGAAGGAATGTGGATGTAGCAAACATCTCAGAAGGGACCCTCCCTAGTTACTTGGGCTGTAAGGGTGATGGGAAAAAAATGTACTTTCACACTTACAAGATTGATGTCAGCCTTGCAAGGTAGTCCAGACAGGAAGCACACCCAGATGAACTAATTCTACTTTATTGTAAGGTTACATTAACAGAATCATGTTATCTTATACATGGATGTTTTGAAATTTTCTTATATTATTTACTATGAAAACTGCCAAGAGTCATTGAATCGTGGTGAGGCAGAAATCAAATCAAATATCTCTTACTTCCATTATTTGGTGAATTGCAAGATATGAATGTCTCTTTTTACTTACAATAAGAGCACTGAGTAAGATCCTAGCAGAATATGTTTTACATGCAAATGAAGAGGATTGGATTAGTGTAGAAAACACAAAAGGTTTGTAGAACTTTGTATATCAAAAATAGCTCAGTTCAGATATCAGGGTAAAATTATATTTTGTGATAACTACAAACAACTTGTAGTGGTTTGATTTTCAGTTTATAGAAAAACTGCAGCTCTAAAAGCTACTTGTCTGTTTTATTTCCAGTCGGTTGATCTTTCTAGTATCTCAAATGGTATCTGGCATAAAAGGCCTAATTATGTTTTATCAGTTCTGATATCAGTTCCAACCAGAATGTATAATATGCAGCATACAGACAGCCCATAGAATTTTCCAACATCCCACATGCCACATAGTTTTGTTTGTTTTTGTTTTTTCCTCATTATTGCCACCAAGATGTGCCACATTCCAGACCTGTTAACTATGGATTCCAGAACATCCAACAGCAGATGTTATAGAGAATTCAATTAGCATTCAGGCAGTAAAATTAAATATAGATTGGACCTTACTACTTTAAAAGTAATCAAGGAACAATTTGTTTTAAAGTTAGAGGAGACAGAAACATCAAATGATTTCAAAGTTGAAGAAAGAGATAATTTAATGGGTGAGGAGGAGGATTTGTGTGCCCAGATGTATACATGACTATGTAGCTATAATTACTACATCCATGTGTCTATGTAGTGCTTATTAACTATATTTACTTTGATCCTTCCCCATTTTCTCCAACTCATCCTTCATAAAGCCCTTTCCAATTTCCCAAGAACCAGGTTCAGTCCGTTCCCCATAAAAGATTGTACCATCTATTCTCAACCACATCCTGCAAAACTCTGTCAAACCCTAATTTCTGAACCTGGCTTCCTAGTTTGCCAAATCATAAATAGTTAAACTTTCTGAGCATTGATTTAGTGTGACATCTGAAGTGAATCCAATGTGTTTTCATTCCATATCTAGCCAATGTCACTCACTGCTAAAGTTGTTAAATTGCTGGTTCTTCTTCTGTTGTTCTTTATTTTGAAAACCAGGCAAATAACACATATGTGGGAGAAAATATCCATAGAATCTGCAGTGGAATTTGTATCTGAGACCTAAAAGCTACTTCTGATGCTCATACATTTTGGAATTATATAAATAGTAAAATCTCTATCACTGAAAGACTGAAATTTTTTCAGCATCAACACAACTCTATAAAGGCATTATCTCAATTATAAAGAACAGAGAGGAAAAATGAATGATTTTTTTTTCTTTTACCATTTTTCTTTTTCTTTTTTATTTAACAAGAGCTCTGACAACATACTCAACTTTACAGAATGGAAGTTATTTAAAGCATATTTTAATCCACCCAAATTTTATTTCATATACAGTGCCACAACCACTTTAAAGGGACTATGTAACCTGAGAAAAATAATATGAAAATAAATTAGAATGTAATAATTGATATATTTTCTTACTAATTCACCAATATTGAATTGAGATGACTTAATACATTATATTTTAATAATGCAGCTCTCAGGAATGGCAAAATTAGAGTAACTACAGTAGTAATACTGGAGAATGACAAACCTTTGGAACTAATTTTTCTTCCTTTTTTAAGATCTTCAAATTTCTGTTACTACCGATTTGTATTGCTGTAGATCACATGCATTTCATTTTCATTGCAGATTGTGCAATTTTAATGCCCAGGAATTGAATTTGAATATATATTCTACAGATTGTTCTCCATAATTACATTAAGGGCTACAATTTAGGTCTTGTTTTAACCATACTATGGCTTAATTCAGTTTGTTTCAGGTTTTGTCTTAATTTCAGAAATATGTTAGTAGTCAATACTGTAGTCCCTGAAAATAAAATGGATTCTGAAGTATAAATTGTATTCTGAAACATCTGTGTTGAGGACATACTCATGTTAATCTATTATCGTAAGAAAGAAAACGAGCATTTTATAGAACAAAATGCCTCTGTAATTTAAGCTTGCTATCCAGTAAAATGTGAAGGTTTAAACACTGCAAATGTTCATATAATTTCAAAATTTTGGTATGAAAGCTTCATTAAGGTATATAAACTAGTACCGCTGTCAGAGATGGCATTAAGTATTCAATAACAGTAGACTTAATGCAATTAATAGCAATTAAAATTATACTTTTATGATGTCAGCCACCACCAGTGGAAAGACATAACTGCCTATAAGGACTTTTGTACCATATCTTTCCCCTAAAACTGTCCAATTTATATGAAAAATGCCAAAAACATATCCCATATGGGTGCTATTATCTTCTTGGATTTCAAGAAGTAATCTATCTTATCCTGCATGTGCACATTAAGCTAATTTGCTTTAATTAGTTTTTTTCCCCACCCCCATTGTGTTGATGCTAACCTTTACAGATAGACTTGTTAATTTTTTATTATAAAATCAGTACAAACATTCAGTACAAAAAGTCTTGAAGACAGACTGTTTCATTTGACATGCTTCTCCATTTGTACTGCAGACCTGATCAATTGACTTGAAACTACTGTGGAACTTTAACAGTTAAATAGGAAATACTGAAAGTTTCACTTTCAACCATTGCAAGGAATTTCAGCCTGTTAATAAATAATCAGTCAAGTTAGAAACATGTTACACTTCGTTGGAATCAACAGAAGTTAGGATGAAATGGTAGATTCTCATTTGCCCAACAGTATTTTCATTTTAATCTGGCCATTTTTCCAAACAGATTCTTTTTGGTTATTGTGTTGCTATAACAACTTTTGTTATAGTTCTTGGGTGCGGCAGTCCAACCAAACATTTTATGTCTCACTGAACCCAATGACACAGATCAGGAATGCAGAGGATTCTGTTGTTAATCTTCATTAATCTCTTTCACATTAAAATTAATAATATTTTACATTTGTCAAGTGATTTTATGTTTTTTTTTCCTTCATTCAGGAAAGCAAGAGCTCCTATGGAGGTACAATCAGAAGCAATTAAACCCAATGAACACATTTATATCAACCATCAGTATAATACTTTGATAGAGGGCTTAATAGTACACAATAGGAACAGGACAACAGTGAGCTATTTTGCATTGAGTTCTTGTCTCTGTGCATTGAAGTGAGAACATTATCTGTTGAATCTGTTGACATAATGCTTGAGCATGTTTGTGAAATTATGCAGGTGTGATGTTCCACTAAATTAAATGAGAAATACCTGCATGGAACAAAATAAGAGGCTAGGGATTTAAAATACATTCCTAGTAGTTATTCTTTGTTGCCATTACAAAAGTTAATGTATGTACTCCATTAAAACAGTATTGTTTTAAGCATCCTCATTTCAGAAGTTCAAGTACAAGAAGACGGGGTGGGTTTTTTGTTTTGTTTTGTTAATGAATTGATATTCTCAACAGCAGGCAATGAATTGGTTCACTAGATGAAACCACTAGTAGCTACAACATGGCTCTCAAGGGAAAATGGAATTTTCTAGCTAGCACTATTCAAGTGCCTGATTGCTGATTAGATAGCTATCTGGGATGCATTCAAACTGCTGACATCAGTAGGGCAACTATCTATTAGCAATTGTATGCTTGTATAGGGCTGGCTGTGGCATCACCTCTCCCTGGTTCTTAAAGGTAAAGAACTTCCCCCACTATCCTCAGTTGCTGAGCAGCTGCCAAGAGTTTTCTCAGGCAGACTGGTTCACTGATTACCAATCAGTCTCAAAAAAAAAAGAAGTGGTCTGTTCACTAACTTTAGAATACCTTGACCATGCCATCATTCACCTCTTTTAAAACTGTGTAAGGGCCACATTTTTCATTTTTTTGAATAAAATACACTCTCTTCATGTACAGTACTGCCAAGAAGAAATCTGGAGTTTATCAAATACACAGCAGGATTTTTTTTTCACATTTGAATAAGAAGATGTATGTTTAAGTAAGATACCACATACATTTGATTGCAGGAAAAATAGGAAAAGAAAAAGTTATCCTGGCATTACCCCTCTAAAAGCTATTGCATCGTTATCTTCCCATGGTCTTTTTTTTTTCTTATTGAATTCAAGGCACATAGAAAAACTAACTGTCATCCAAACACAGTCAAACTGCAGCTATAGTTAAATCGGTTCAGCCACAGGATGGAGAAATATATAGGCTACGTTGCATCTGTAAGATCCCAAATAGGGGGAAAATGGGGGGGGAGGCAATTTTCCCTGAGAGATGATTTATGAGGAAAGGTTTTTTGAAATAGGGCCACAGTTCTTTCTTGCCCTCATCTTTAAAATACTGCATGAGATCTGATAATATTCTGTGTACCTTTTCCAAACATGCAGGCCATTTCTTTCTAAGATACTTATATATATTAAAAAGATATTTCCAAAATTGCGATACTTCAGGTGGCTGGCAAGTTTGCACCCCTGATTAGATCCCAGGTCCTGGCCTTCTATATATGTCATTGATGGAATAACTTATATTCAACACCAAAGTATCAAGAGGGGCAAGAAACAAGAGATTCAGGCCATCTGGCTCTATGTTTTGTAGCCAAACAAAAGGACAGAAGCAGAACTGTATGGTTACATTTCCTGAATGTAGGGATCAGTTTTAGAAGAGACTGCAGGGTGGAGAAGTTCAAAGAAAGGTTCTTAATCTTCTCTGCACTTCTTTGTTAAACCAACTGCTGATGGCTTTAGTTTTGGTAAGACAATCTAGAGATATTCCATATGCCCATTTTATCAGATATTCCAGATGCCATGCTTATACAACATTTACTTGTCCTGATGATGTCAAAGGTGTCCAATATACAGCTTCATATGTAACTTTCTTCCATGTCTTTCATAGTTGCAGGAGGTTAAACTTCTGGACAAATAAATGTTCCTATCTTTTTATGGAAAAAACAGGCAAGATCCTTCCATGCTCAGATGCTATGTGGGACAAACAGATTGGGCAGCAAGATCAGTTACTGACTGTATAGCTGGTCAGCAAGTATCCCAGCATTCTCCACCTATTGCCATGGAGGCCACGCGTGAATAGCAGACTAGCAGCCACAAGTTACAGATATTTGAAAATTAATCTAATTGCATTTAATGCTGTATTCACCAAGCTTGGAAAACAGCAGATGCTTCCTGCTGCTGCCACTGCCTATTACATATTTTGCTATCCCTATGAAACAATTGCTGCTGTTATCCTACTAAGAAGTAGACCATGCAGAACTGGTTATTGCCTTGTTGTATCTTAGCACAAGGATCACAAGGAAGGCCAGCTGAAAGCAGTGGCACTTAATGGCTATGTGAGATTACGAAACACAAGGCAAGGCACAATGTGTGGAGTCTGTGGTTGGGACAGAAATTGGTGAGGATGAGCTGCTGTTCCAATAAGTCACCAGTTATACTCCTCACTCTCTAATTCCTTCTCCAAGTCATAACTTGATTAGGCTGGAGAGCCTGATATTTACACCAACCACTTTCATAATAGATTATAATATGAAAAAGTGGGAAGCCATTTTTTTTAAAAAAATTGCAAACTACTTTTTCATATATGTTACTTTAATGTCTAGGTGCAGAATCACAGAGCTTTATTTAATAAAATAGGCAAATGCTTCATTTTCCTAAATGTGTTTCATTGCCTTTCTGCAACATAGTTTTATTCAAAGCTTGATTTTCATGAATCCACAATACTCAGATTCCTAGCTTCTTACTGTTTTAAGAAATATTTTATTGCTCTAAAGCATAATGTTCCTAAGATTATTAATTTTAAAAAGAAATATTGTTTCAGGGAATTATTTGTTACCTGCTATTATCTCATTAATAATATGAACAACCAATTGGATTAAGTTTTAATTTCTGCAATGTGTAAATAAAATGACACTTCATCGATTTACTTTTCATTTGTTAGAGCTAGTTGAATCTTGGTCAATAGCTGAGGGTAAAATTAAAGTTATTTCTTTTACAGAAAATATATGTATGCCTAAAAGCAAGTTTTGCAACTCTAAAGACCCACAGATTAGCTATCTTAGGGGCAATTTTGTTCAAAACAGATACATAATTTCCACAGAGACCAATCCCACATTTTTTTGGTCTTCCATTTGATTGGCTCTAGTCCCCCAACCCCCATTCAAATAATAATGCAAAGCTCTCTAGGGTGAGAAGAAAAACAACACTTGCCATTATGGATAAAATTCTTGCCAGTAGAAATCAGGTTTTGGAAGTAGAAACATTAGTAGTTCAAGATTCCCTAGGTTTTTTGTTTGTTCATTTTGTCACTGCAATCCACAAGGGAAAGGGGAAGAGGCCAATCTGCCTCTTCTAATAGCTGTTGTTGGTTTTTGAATGTTGCTCTTTTGATAACTCTCACATGCATATAACCTGTTATCAGTCTGTTTTAATTATGATGTATCCTCTCTATGATTTGCCTCTTTGCAGCCTAATATATTTGATAGCTAAAGTGAGCTGCTCTGTTTATAATTGGATGTCTGCTATTGATATGGGTAATGGATCTCTCCTATGAAATGCAAACAGCAAATACATGCTCAGCATGGAGGTAAATTAAGTACCTATGCTACCTGGGAATCAGCAGGTAGCTCAGCCTCATGACTTTATATAAGGATGTATTTTTTCGGGCATCTCAGCACATCTCTAATTGCAATTATATTTTATACCCTTCTTGTCAGAATTCTTAGAGGAGAGCGGTATGTATAAATCTTTTAAATACAAATATAAGCAGATGAGCATGAAAGGTTTTTACCGAAGATGTAAGTGTTCTTAAAAACATACTATTTGGTCACCTAAAATCCAAATCAGTTAATTTCATTTTTCTAAAATAATACTTTTTATTAAACTAAAGTATCCTTTTAGAAATCATGAGTTTACTGAAATACATATTTTACATTTTCACCTGTGCTACTATAGTCTGCTTGCTGCTTGCTGTGGAAATAGTGAAATTAAATGGTCAGATTACAAGGCAAGAATCTGCCAATTAACAAATGGAAAAGCATGGCCATGAAATTTATGTTTCATTTACCCACCAGATTGTTGTGAATTTATGTAAATCTGGCCTCAGAATATTACTTTATAGGTCTTGCATTTACAATAGAAGGAACATAGTGTTTCTTCCAAAGGAAACTGCACTACTGTATAATAAAATAAAATGTTTCCAAAACAATTACAAGTGACACTGCTACCTGATATTTTGTAAACTTTTCCTGTTGTTATCAATAGCATTAATACCCTGGTAAACATAGAATACTAAAAGCAAGTTTTCACATAATACATCGGGTTTTTTGGATTTTTTTTTTTATGTAAAGATAGAAAGATGGCAGCTATGCACAAAGCTGGTAAAATATTGATTTTATTTCTCAGGTTCTCAGTTCACTTTGAGTTCAAGGTTGACAAGGGCAATAATATCTTGTAATTGTTTATTGGTCATCATCCTTGTCTAGGGCACTGTTTTCCAACAAAACCTTTATTGGATTTACAGGCATTCCTCTTTTTGTTTGCCTTGCTGTCTCACCTTTCACAAGAAGCAAGAGAAAAAAATTAACCTCACTGTCCCTAAGTAGTAGTAAAAAGATTCTTTAAAAATACATGGACATGCATTTGATAATTAGCATAAGCTTTTCAGGCATTTGCTTGGTTTCTTTCAGCTAATCCAGTCACGGATATTGTACAGCAAACCATCAAATCTCTCAAGGCTTATCCCCCCTCCTTTTTTTTTCCCCCTTTAGCATTCTGTGAGAAATAAGTTATCCAAAACCAAATAGTTTTATTTTCTTTTAAAAAATAAAGTATAAGATAAAAGATAAAGTACCATTTAATTTACTTTAGGTGACTGAATGTAGTAACATGATTAGAATTGAATGGCCTATAAAATAAAATTCTTCTCATTTTGTATTAAATTTTACAAAAATGTTACTATTAGCAATTTATAAAAAATAAATTCTACTTGGGCTTAATATTATCACTGCAGTTCTTCAAGTGCAGGAAAAAAACATCATTTTGCACTTCATTCAGAACTTTAGAGCTGAAATTCCATTTAGGAATAATCAGTTGAAATAATGCTGTAATGATAAAAAGATGCAGTTCACTAATTACAGTTAAACAATATGTGCCAAATATTGCAATGGACTTCCAAATTTTCAGTAGATATTTCATTAAATTCCACTATCATTTAATTTTACTTAGTGTGTTTTTTAATTTATTTAAACCTTTTCAATCAGATCAAGATGTTTAAATAATGTTTTATTTAGTTGTGGATCTGTGCCAGGAGTTTGCCTTCTTTCCCAAAACATTTTTACCTCTTTCCTGCCTATAGAGGACTTCTTGACTAAGCTTTACTTTCATTGTCCATATTAACTCCACATTTTCTAGTGCTATAGGTTGTCTTGGACTGAATTCTAAAAATGCTTCAGGGTTGATGAAACAGAAGCATAACATCTGGTCTACTGTTCTTTAAAGCAGCTGCATCTCTTCCTGGGATAATGTGGCAGATACAGTGGGTAGCCACTCAATCCTGGAAAAAAGTGGCTGCTTTAAAAAGTTGTAGCCAGGTGCTATGTTTGTACTCCAATGCATCTGTTTGCACTGGTCTAATACATTCCCTAGAAAGAAATTTAAAATAAAGATAGAACATGGGTATAATACTTTAAATCTTTGGACGCATTTTCTCTGTTGGGAAAGATATTAAATGGGAACATAAAAGCATTTAGTAGCATCTCACAGGCCAATAATAAGCAATGGGGATCTGAATTCCACCCCCCCCCCTCATTTTTTAGCAACCCCTTTAATCCCCTAAAATCATGATACTTAAATTCAACAGCAGACTGCCAAAGCCAGGTATGATTTTCCACCATAGAAAAAGGAAAATAATATATTAAACACATTAAAATGATACACGTTAAAATCAGAACCTGAGACTTGCAACTTCCTGCCAGCTTCCCCACTGACTTTGGTTGTTGTTCCAATTGCTGTCGTAAGTCAAGGACTACTTGTACTTCAAAACTAGTACAATCAAAAATGTGTCTTAAAATGAAATAAAAGATTGGAATATAACACATATGTTTCAAAGGAAGAAAGGAAATAGGAAAGGGAAGAAATGGATAGTTATATTAAAAACTAAGCAAATTCATATGGGAATTGGGCAAGTAAGAGTGGAACTAAAAATATTTTTTAAAATAAATTAATTGACAACAATCAGTTTGATTGCCAGAGAGCATAATCACACAGAACCAAGATATGAGTATGGGTTCAATGAGGTATACGTGGAACAACTATACACCAAATAAAATGGATATAGAGGAAAAGAACTCATGGTGGTCTGATTGAAAGGTTCATTCTGATCTGAGGACGGAGCAGGTATTCCCACTACTCCCTCTCTTCTCTCCTCACCATCTGTTATCACAGATGACAAAAACATTTTTCAATATCCTTTGGGCACAGCTGCTATGGTACCACTCTTTCAGGGTAGTGGAACCCCAAAACTGTACATGGGAGATGGGCTTCATGGAGGATTTATATTATGATATGCTGGATAACATATTTGTTCTGGGGAATCCTATGCACCAATTTGATTTTCAAAACAGGGATTAAAATTAAAAGTAACACAAAAATTGGTGCCAAAATCAATTAACCGTCAAATTTTGGTAAAAAAAAGTATTTTTACAGATTTTTCTAAATGCAGAGAGAATGGGACCAAATACAATTCCAGAGACAGTGTTCCATAACTTGTGAGCAATACAGGAGAAGGGCCTCTCTTGCATGCCAGAAAGCCAGGCCTCTGATGTTCTACAAGGCCTCTCCTGCAGCTCTTATGAGCAAGATTCACAATGAGAGAAGCAATTCTTTAGATACTCAGAGTCTAAACCATTTATGGCTTTTAAGGTCAATGCCAACAGCCTACATTCTGCCTGGTAAAATATTTCAACATCATATGATTGCTGTACCTTTCCCCAGTCAGCATCCAAGCTGTTCTATTTTGTGCTGGTTGCAAGTTCCAGACATTTTTTGGTGGTACATGGCCTCATCTAGAGTGTCTTGAAGATTTCAGAACAGGATGTAACCACTATGTGGATAACTTTAGCAAATCCACATCAAGTCCTAGCCTGCTATATCATGAATAGCCCCATGAACAGATTCAGAACAGGTTACCAGATATCTGAACAGACTAAGGAGGAAATAGACAACTGGAAAGGAAGACAAGTCAAGAGAAAAAAAGGACACTAATTAAGGTCACAGAGCAGGTCTGTTAACATGCAAGTTAGCCCTTTTTAGGGAAGGGCTGTGCCACAGAGAAAAGCTGCTCAGGAATCTAGACAATATTTAATCTCAAGGCTATGCCTTTTGGATGGAGGACATGAAGACAAAATGGAGGACATGTCCTTTTGCCGGACATCTGGTAACCCTAGCTACATGTAGATTGCATCCTACGCTATTACCTCCCCTTCAGTTATTCACTGTACTGTCTTCAGCTTCAGGTGCTCCAAGGGGGCAACTTCCTTTGCAATTGCTCCTTCAGTAGTGACCCCAGCCATGACAATTTCACCATTCCGGGGCAGGACTCATTTGAAGTCCTAGAGCTAGGAAGTAGATGGGCAGACAGCCTCTGCTGGAACATGCAGTAAAAGTTTTCCACAAGCAGGTAGCGGGTGGGCTGACAGGCAGCCAGCCAGATAATCCTTCTCTCCCACCATCTATCTGGACCAGGTAATTAATGGTCTTCTCATTCTCCATTTATAAGAGGGTGCTACTCCAGGGCAGTGTGCCTTTTAAGCTTCAGGCTCTGACATTTGTCATTGCTTGATTAGATACAATCTCTACATATGAATGTCAACAAAGGTAATTTATTTCCTTTAAATTAAAAGCAATTTATATGCTTTTAATTATAAAATAACTTATTTCATTCATTCATATAAAATGTTTTGCACTGATTAGATTATATATTATTATATTAAAGTGCTGCTTAAGTATTGTTCAGGAATCTATTTTGGATAATTTTAATCTAAAAAGGAAAGAGTGCAAGTTACTCTTTAAATCTCAAGTTATCCTCTGTATTTTGTTTGTATATGTACCTTGCTCTTTGTTTAAAGCAGAGCTTCAGTACTAAATAATATAGACATGATCTCTTTGCATTTTTATTCTTGTATTGTCTATTTTCTGATATTAAAATATTCAGAAAGCTACTCTATAGAATTCACAATTAAAGTGTAGATACTTACAAGTTAATCACTAGAACTAGTAATGTTGCACAACTTTTTAACTTCAATTTATTTAATTAGTAGAAAGCTATACAAGAAAATGGAAAAGACAAAGGGTCTTGATTATCCTGAATATATTTTGGAACAGGTGCTCATACATATATCACAGGAAAGACAGCTCTTTAATGTTACCCTGTCATATAATACCAATTATTTTAAGTGTGTGTGACGAATCATTGAGACACTATAAATGGGAGGTTGCATCTCAGCAGGTTTTACCAGTAATCTGGTGAACCAGAAAGAAAGTATATGGGAAGAGCAGTATTGCAGGGAACAATATGCTGTGAAAATATTCTCATTTCTTAAGGATACTTCCATTTTAATTAATGGAATTTTGACATTAACTTTATGCACTTTGATTGCACTCTAACCGTAGAACTCAATGCATGTTCATGCAGAACTAAGTGCTTTAATGATTAGGGCAACATCCCTACATAAAGATCCAAGGGCTTATAGTCATAAAGTATTTGTGTATGAAACATAATTGCTGGGCAAAATGGTCTTGTATCTGTAATCTGTTCCATAGCTATTATTACGGAAGTTTGCTAGCTCTCAATAGCTTTAGTAAATGTATGCTAAGGAAGAAAGAAAAGAAAGAAAAAATTTAGGAGGCTTATTAAAAGGGTATACACAATTTTGAACAGCAGTTAAATAAGAAATAAAAGCATGTAACCTACACATTTAATTTGCTTTTTAACAGTGTCCCGGGAAATCAGACAGTAAACTTAGGTAAAAACTGAAAATAAATAAATTTATTAAATAAATGTGAAATATGAAATCCAAATTGAATAAAATAATAAATAAATATGAAATATTTGTTTAATTTGGATGCTGTCTCAGAAAAATAACATAAAAACAGCAGAATACAAAAAACAACTTAATAAATTAAGATAAAATGAATAAGAAACTAAATGTTTACATCCAAATAATCTGTATGAAACTGACAATATCTTTATTAGTTAGGAAGTATAGACTGCTTCATATCTAAAGAAATTGCCCCTAGACATGAAAAGAAGACATATAGTCTGTAACTAGGGTTAAACAGGACAACTTTGTGAAAGAAATCACACTGCAGAGAAAGGCATAACATTAGTATCATCATAGCTACCCCATTCTACCCCCTTTCTCTGTTTTGACTCCATGACTCTAGGAACACATTATCTTTTGAATTTCTGTGAATTATTAAAATCATTGAACCTCTGTCAAGAAAAGAAGAGGGAACTGTACTAACAGTTTTGCAGCATGAAATAAATGTAATTGATTTTCCAATCATGGAGCCATCAGAACTCATTATTCCCATAATTCCACTGTAAAATTCTTACTTTGTTTTTCTCTTTGATGATTGTTATAATTTTTCCTGAAAATTCTATGTTTAGTCCTCTGCTTCCTGTTTATTCCCCAAAGGGAATATAGCATTAAAGCCATTTTAAAAAGCAGGGTTGATTTCCATTTTCTTGCTTTTCAGACGCTTTGACCCCTCAATACTAGGAGCACTGGGAATACAGAAAAGGCCAACGGTATTTTGCCTTATGAAGGAAAGGATGATAGAGCACATCTGCCCCAATCCCTGTACGGAAGCTGACCAATATAGTCATTAAATTTCATTCAACCAGCAATGGGACAGTATTCTCCACTACTTCTGAAAGCTGCAGATTAGCTTATGGTTATAGAGCAAACCGTGTCCCAATGCCTTACAATCTTCTCCAGCATTTGCTGCTGCAGGCAGTCCCTTCCCTCAGCTTCTGATAAATGAGGCACAAAAAGAAAGCTAAGGTGGCAGGATGAATGTAGAGAAGCCCTATTGATCAACTGCAAGTCAAAAAGAGTGCTTTATGTTTTATATAACCATGATGGTGCTATCTTAAGATGACTAATATTTTCAGTGTTTAATATTCTCCCACAGATATGTATTCCGATTTTTTGTTGAAATCTTGAAGTACGCATTAACTTCACACCTACCCTTCCTGCTTTTAGATAACACAGTTGCTGAGTCTCAGAGCCAGAACAATTACTATCTTTCCCATTTAGGACTCTTTCTTTACAGCAGTAGATAGAATAAATACATTGCTTTAAATCCATGCTTGTGAAAATACAGAGTTAATTGGGTCAAAATAGAATGATGATAGACATAATTTTAGGCTATATGTATTCATAAAATAATTATTTCCTGCAAGGAAGAGTACAAGACTATATTTGTGTAAAGCATATTTGACAGGCTTATAATATATTTCCTATAAAATATTCCAAAACACTAACCCAACTGGCAGGCACTCTCTTTAAGTATATAAAGTATAATTACTGGTGGAGGAAACAAGGACAGATGATCAAAGCAGCATCAGCTGATTCAGTTCAAGTTCCACCGCTATTGTACTTGCAAACAAAAGGGGCAGAGCTTGTGTTGTGATGGTATAACAGTGTTTTTGGCATTTTGACAATAGTGATGGATCCTGCAGACATCTCCATAATTCACACAAAATGTTGCTTTATTAGGAATAATATTAGTTCTTAAAAATATAGAAAATATATGCAAAATTGATTTTCCAACATCCTTGATATTTTTTTCTGTCTATTAATGTGTTTTACAGATTTTATGGACATAAGTACCTCTCACAATACCTGGCATAAGCAGAAAACAAAGACAGTGATTGGAAGGAGAAGAGGTAAGACAATATACTTTATGATGTTGGTGTATTTCAAGTTCAGTTATTTTTAGTAACAGTAGACAAATAATAAAGCTATGAAATTAATATTTCACCTTTAAAATATGGTATTGCTTGGTTTTATTAAACATTAGCTTGATTTTTATTTAATAATAACTGACAATCATTTGTGAAAAACTCTTGTGTCTTTAAAGAGGTGCTAGAGTAATAAACATTGTCAGGGAGTTTGATAGAGCTAGAAGAAGGTTGGCTGTTTCAGTCTAGAAATTTAAGTATTTAAGGGGCAAATGATTGAATTCTCATGTTGTCAACAACTAACAGAAACTATTGGAAAAATACCAGTTTAGAAGAAGAGAGGCATTTAGCTGTTTTCTCCATACCATTGTCCCAATGTAAATTTTTCCACTCCAGAACAGAACTTTCACTTTTTTTCCAGGTATCATGTGGGGGTAGGGGTGGTGAACATCTGCATATTTTAATTCTGTAGGCATATAACTGGAAGGAAGTAATTTGGATCAGGAAACTCAGAGAGAGAAAAATAATATCCCCCCCCCCACTTTTTTTTTTGTCTTGTTTAGGGTCCTTTTCAGTTAGATTGAACTTGCTGGTCTTGATTATGCCGAGCAACATTTATGTAATAACCATGGAGATTTGAAGTTATATGTGGTTTCATGTCCCCTGCTGTAGTCTCAATTAGTTTTCTCAAAACCAGTCATACCCTTATAAGTGCAAAGCTTGTGAACCTTGAAAAGGAGATAAATAGGATTCTGTGAATCCAGTATATTAACTGCCTCACCAACATACTTTTCAGAGGTTGATTTAAAACTGATGCAGAGTTTTAACTCCAAAAGTCATTGTACTACACAGCTACAAAAATATGATGTTTTTGCATTCTCTATATTCTAATCACTCTTTTCATCTAATCAACCAAACCACAAGTTAGGTTGTTACAGGAAAGTGAAGAAATTATTGATGTGGGACTTTAACTGTTCCTCCTCAGCAGTATCAGCTGCACTGTTATTGCTGGAGAGAAAGATTCAGACTCCTTTCTCCAGTTATCATGATGCAGATGAAATTGTTTTGTGTCAGAAAGTAGCTTCATGGAATGTGCAATGCCCATGTTTGAGTATGTTCCTCTATCTATCTATCTATCTATCTATCTATCTATCTATCTATCTATCTATCTATCTATCTATCTTGCTGATGTCTCTATCACTTCATTAGGCCTTACTGTAAATATATTTAAAAGCAGATTGTGGATGCACTGTGTGGTAGATATTATCCAATGGATGTGGAAGAGCAGATTTTCCATATGTGCCTATGCATCCAAAGGGACCACTTTAATTTACATTATCCAGTCTTCTACTTTGCAGCAAAATGATGCTTTTTTAGAAAACTTTGATTACAGTAACCCCCTGATGCTTTGTTAAAATTATAAGATAAGCTTCACAAGGGAATGTTGCTTTCTCTAGAAAACCTTTGATCACTGGTGCAAAAATAATTCTGCTAAAAGTTGTATAGAAACTTAGTAGTTTGGTTCCTATATCCTAGACATGGACAGGGGTTACACCACCACTAACATATTGGGGAAGAGCTATATAAAGGACTGAAGTATTCCTTCACAAATAATAGAACAAGAGTATTATATTTCAGTCAAAGATTAATTAGATTGGGTACCAATATTGAAGATAGTAATTCCCAAATAAATACGCTTCCTCAGATTAGACTGCAGTAATCTCCCCTATTGGTTTCTAAGGTCAGTTGGTTGCTTCAAGCACTACTTACAAATTCTCTCTGCTCAGACTTTTCTTTGAAGGTTTCAGTGCAGGTCTCTGTTGCCCATTTGAAACTCCACCATTATATTATAGTACTGCTTCCTGTTTTTTTCAGGTCTTCATTTATTTTCCAAGCAAGTTTTTGTTAGGTTGGAAGTCTTTTTCATCTTTCAGCCACCAGCGCTAATCCTACTTCAACCAATCATTAACTTTTTTCGGTTCATCTCCTCCTATTCCGTTGTTTAACTAGTCAGCTCTAAGCTTCTCTCCCATAATATCTACAGTTCAAACAGACACAACTATCTATGTCTAACACACAGTACCCCAAAATATAGTTTAGTTATAATCTCACTCAGCAGTTATTCACATTGAATGTAAACATTATAAACCAGAAAGAGATAAAATTTATCTTCCAAACTTTAACCTAACTTTCAGAATGGTGTACACATAGTTTCTCAAGCTCACAGAAGTGTGGATATAAAGGGAAGATACCAAATAATAGAAGAGTGATTTAAGCAACACATCCACCTGCATTAGTCATTAGGAATTTTGTTAACAATTTTCTTAGAAATTGATTGCTTAAGGTTGGATTTATGAGAAAGTTGATAACAAAGACTCAGAAAAAATGTGTTTGATTAATCAAATCCTGATAATATTTATGGGGGGAATGGTTATAGGTTTTTTAATATCTAGTATGCAATGTAAGTCATATAGTCAAATATATTGTTCTATATACATTTTGTACATGACTTATCTCAGTTTAGAAAATGAAATTTTATCATGATTTACCATGTTGGACTTTTTTTATTCCCAAATAATAAGAATCAAGATGCCCTAATTATACAAAATGAATTTTTGCTGTAAAAATATTGTTAAATTAAAGATAAACATTTCTAGTATTAATATTACAGTATATTGCCCCTCAGGGTAAATTTTCTATAGGATACTTCAGAATTATGACGCTTCTATAATTACTAATAGGCACTATTGTACTTAATTTGGAATACCCTCTTCTAGGAACATTATCATTTTCTCTGCTATAAAAATATATTAGCTACAGCAGTGCTTCTCTCTTCTACTGCAAATCATTATCAATAATGCCTTTCACTTCCTTCACACTTTGTCTGGTCTGTATTTGTTTCTTCAGAAAAATAGCAATCTCTATGAATACTGGTATAATAAAGCATGTCAGTCTTTAACTATCCTCTCTTCAAACCTGTCTCTTGTCAGTTATTGGAAAATTGCTCCTCTCTTACAGTGAATTTTTCTAGGGTTATCATTTAGATTTAATAGCTAATGTACAGACTTGAATGTTCTACTGCCCCTGTGAGAGGCACATTGAACAGTAACTATTCATAACTGTCTACTTTCTGGGATGGATAAGTAGTTACTTGGATATGCTGCATCCTAACAAAACTAATACAATCATTTCCCTACAAAAAATAGAGAAGCAAAAAGTTAGCTTACATCTGTCAGACATAACAGCATAGGGGTTTTTTTTATTGTTACTGTATACTTGTGTATGTTTCTACTGTCACAAATTCCTTTCTCTCTCTCTCTCTCTCTCATTTAAATAGCTGCGTCTCTGGGTGATGAACATAACTATATATAACCAAATTATTTAAATCCAATTCAAAGGAAACTGAGTCAAGGCCCTTAAAAGTCACATTGTGAACATACCAGACAATGACAGAGCTCCATCAACATCCTGGCCCAAGTGCCTGGGAGAAGAGCCGGTCTTCATAGTCTTCTGAAAAGTTAATTGGGTCAGAGCCATTTATATCTCATGGGGCAGGCCATTTCACGTGAGAGAAAGACATGCCTTCTGGGGCCCACTAGGTGACACTCCTTCATTGATGGACCTGGAGCATGCCCTGCCAGAAACCATCAGAAATAGGTGTCCTGCAAGTAACCTGATCCCATGTCTTTAAAGGTCTTTAAAGGTGACAACACCTTGAATTGCATCTGTAAATTCACTGGAAGCCAGTGCAGCTTGTATAGCAGCAGTGTTATGTGGACATATCATGGTGTGTCTAAGTCAGCATGTACCACTGCATTTTGAACCAGATGAAGCTTCCAAATGCAGCCCCACATAGAACTCACTGCAATAGTCAAATTGGGAGGTATGATGATCATGAACATATTCCCAATCTCAGAATGGGCTAACTTGTGTAATTGTGCAAAGGCCCTCATGGCCATAGCCAAGTCCTTGAGCAGGAGTTGTGAGTCCAGGAGAAATCCCAAATTGCATACCAAGTCTGCCTTGGAGAGTGTGACCTCATCCAGAGTTAATGATGGAAAATCACTGGATACAGGAGATCCTAAACCCATAGCCACTCAGTCTGTCAAGGTTAAGCTGAAGCCAGTAATTCTTCATCCAGACTGCACAGACTCCAGGGGCTGAGAAAATAATTCTATGGTATCACTTGGATAGCTTGGGGCAGAGATGTATAGCTCAGTACCATCAGCATACTGCTGATAGTTAACGCCAGAGCACCAAGTGACCTTATCTAGTAGTTTCATGTAGATATTAAACAGGAACAGGGAGAAAGTTGAGCCCTAAGGCACCTCATAAAACAGAGGTTTAGGGCTGAATCTCTCCCCCCAATACCAACTCGAACTGACCTTGGAGGTAGGAAGATAGCCACCCAAAAACCATGCCCCCACCCTCACCCTTTCTGCTGGCCCAGAAGAATAGCATGATCAGTGGTATCAAAAGCTGCTGAGATTTGAAGGAGGCCCAGGATGTATATACTACCCCCATTCTAGATCCACCAGTGGTCATGAATACGTGTGATCAATGCCATCTTGGTACTATACGCAGGCCTGAACTCCATCTGCAAGAGGTCTAGATCATCTTTCTCCTGTGTTGACTAGCTGGTAATAGTTTATTTACTGATCTTATTTCTATCCCACTGTAATCTAAGTAAGACTTTCAGTAGTTCATGCATGTAGACGTATGCAATTAAAATGTGCATGGTTAAAATTAACAAATTTAAAATTAAATGTAATAGAAAAACAACAAAGCAGTGCAAAAGTCATTTGTGGAAGGCAATTAGGTAGGGAGCCATTTTAATTTCAACCAGGAGGCCATTCCAAAGGGTGGTGCTACTGCTAAGATGCAGCACTTCCTGGCCTCATTTTCCAAAAGTGTGGAACCACAAGCTGCTTCTCCTGGAAAGACTGTATAAATCAGGCTGATTCTAGCTGGAGAATGCAGTCCTGAAAGTAACCTGATAGCAAGCCATAGTGTGCATTGTAACCAGATTGTAATATTTTATTTATTTATTCATTCATTCATTCAATTTCTATAGCTGCCCATCTCAACAAGTGACTCTGGGCTTTTATAACATAAAATAACATGTTATACATTGTAACACTTTAAATTGCACCCAGAAACTTATTGGTAGCTAGTACAGGGCAATAATGTGATATGCTGCCAATGCTGAGTGTTAGTGAATGGATGGGCTGCTGCATTCTGGACCATTTGTAGCTTCTGGCTGGTTTTTAAAGGCAACCCCAAGTACAGTGCATTACAGTAGTTTAAACAGGTATTGATAAAGACACGAGCTGTATATGCAGGTTTTCTTGCCCAGTGTTAACCCCACTAGATAGACCAGACCAGGAAATCAATTCCACAGGAAGACCAAAAATACCTTAATTGAGATCAGCTGTAATAACAGAACCTTGCAAGTCTGATTATATTTCCCTTCCCTCCTTATACTCCACTGAATCAGGGAGGAATCTGCCTGATCCACTTCTGAATATTAACATGTTTCTCGGGGCTTAAAAAGTGTTTCAGAACCCTTTGCCCAGGTAAAGGTTCTTGCATGTTTCCATCAAGGTCATCTTCCTTGCTCTCAACACATAGATAGTGCTACAACTGGCGCATCACCCAAAACTGGGCAGAGTCCCTAGTTCTGACCTTCACCTGCTGTTCAAGCAGGAGCCATTAGGATCCCCAAGTTGTGGACCTGCTTCTTCATTGGTAGTGCCTCCCCATCAGAAGATAACACTGGAGCAGACAGAGAGTTCCGATGTACAAACAGTAACCATGTTTTGCTTTGGTTCAACTTTAGCTTGTTCTGCCCAATCTAGACACTCACATCCTCCAGGCACCAGGGCAGTATTTCAATAGCATCTCCAGCATGGCCCAGGGTCATACTATTGAACCTCGAACCATCAAATGACTTTCTTTAGCAGCTTCATGTAGATATTAAAAGTGCAGGGAAAAGGACTGTCCCACCCCTGTCTGAAACCAGCTGCTGTAGAAGTAGCAGAATCAATGCAGCACAGTACGTCCAATTCCCCCCCTCCACACACACACACAGACAGTCCAGCAGGATACCATGGATGATTATATAAAAGGCTGCTGAGAGGTCTAAGAGGACCATCCAGGTCCCAACAAAAATCATCCAAGTGATGACTGTTATCTTCATCCCACTTCCAGGCCTGAACTCCAACTGGAAAGAATCCATAATCTTATTCCTCTTGAGTGTTTTGTAGTTGCTCCCACACCATCATCTCAACAATCATCCCTAAAAAGGGAACTGAGACCAGTTACTGTAACTAACATCTCTGGATCCAAGGTAGGGGGCACACTTCAACCACTTTCAAGCCTCTACAAAGAGGTGTTGACCACCTCCCAGATCCAGGTAACCATCTCCCTCTAGGCTTCCTGCAGAAGCTAGAAGGATTCAGCCCGTAAGTGGCAGAGGACATCCTAGAAATCACCATATCCAGTTCATCAGAGGATATAAGCCAGAAAGAGCCCCAGATAACATGACAAGACAGCCCCTGGTTATCCCCTGGACTCTAACCGTGTGAAATCAAGAATGGGGTGAAGCTGAGAGACTTTTTTGCAGAGTGCTCTGCTAACTGGTCACAGCAGCCAGGTGGAGATCTTGATATTGGCTTCTCTTCAATAGGAAATTAGCCATGCTAAAAGAAGACTGCCAATGCAATAAGGGAAGAAAAGTAAACACAGTTTGCTTCTCTTATCATGGTTCATACATGCTCGGTCAGGTCCACTTTTTGTTTTCCTGCAACAACACTCTAGGAATTGTTTCTCTTCCTTCATTTCCCAGAGGTGCTCAGTAAACCAGTAAGCGTTCACAGTTTCCCACCAAGGGCTTAAGAATGTTTTCTACAGTGCCTGAACTACCCCAAAAACCTCTCTGCCATACTATCATAGCATAGATTTACCAATGAGCTCTGAGTTGGGTTTGGTTCTATCATCTGTTAGTTTTCCACTAGCACTGCTCTAGCCATGGTTCCTGGACAGTTCATTGTTGAAATTCCTTGAAAAACTAAGGAGAACTGCAACCTGGGCAAACAGGGAGAGGACATTTTTGAGCCAGACAGTCACCAGGGTCTCAGCAAAACATTTACAGACTTGGTGAGTCTTAGCCTCTTGCTCTTAAGTTTAAAAAAAGAGAGAGAAGGTCCAAAACAGATGTCATTTACTTATATATCTACCACTATTTATAAACGTCCCCAATCTAATTGACTTTGAGCTGTGTACAGCAGAAACCAAAATTGAATGTCTCAGTAATTAAAACAATCAAAAACAATAAATCAAAATCCAAACTTGTAACAAAAATAAATATTGGTGAAAATGCTACTAATAATAAGGGAGGTATTCAATACATGATAGCATCTTTTAAAAAAAAATATTGCAGAAGGAAATAACTGGTGAGAGATGAAGTTTAATTCTTTTTCCCTGCACTCTACTGTCAGAAATATTTAGTATACCCTCCCAAAGCTACTATTTGCATTGGGAATTTTTTTAAAATGCCATTGGAGGACAGTTTTGAACATCTTTCTCTCCCTGTTTCTATTACATGGTTTTGAACCATTTCTGTAATACAGATCATTAATTATTCTGGTTCTTCTAAAATAAAAAAAAATGCCTACATGTTATAATGAAAGTTCTCTTCTACTATGAATGTGACTTTTTCAAAAGAGTGATTTAAAGGCAAGGAATGGGAAATGGGAAAATGTTTTTAGAGAAACAAGATTTGTCTTAATAAAAAATTGTGAATACTGAGGCTTAAGGGGTCTTGGACAAAGTGTGCTCTGGTGGGCCACTTCTGAAGTTGCCAAGTTTTCTTGGCAGGGGTGGCAAAAACACAGTCAAAAGCTGGCTGGGAGCTATCATTTTAAATTCCCACAAAGCCCCTGAATGCTCAATGTAGTAACATAATGAGGCAATATGGGAATCTAAAACAGATTTTAACATATTCAGCTGCCTAATATGGTATACCCAGGGCAAATAACCACTTTGATAACTTCTGGTCTCTATTACGACACTGACAGCTGCCCTTGGTTCACTCACTATGGCAATAAACCATTACCTATTTAAACAGTGGTAGCATAACCTATATTTTATGGATGGATACATGGATTGAGGAAAGCTATTCTCATGATTTCAGCAAGGTAAAAATATTCACTTCAAGAAGCATCCAGTCAATCTTACCACAATGAATATATTTTAAAGAATGATTCTGAAATGCATATTTAGTGGCTTCATAATCTGTTTTATAACTTCTAATGCAAAAATCTGCAACCATTTGGGGGGGAGGGTTGAGAGCATGATATGGGCAATTCACAAAATGATTGTCAAGATACCCACTGGCCATACCCAAGGTGGGTATGGCCAGTAACAAAACACTCATATCCCAGAAAACAAAGAGAACATTGGACTGCAATTTTTTTCTAAGAATGGCTGAATGTATAGGTCTGGATGCACTCAATGGATCATGTCTTTGTATGGTGATTTGCTTTCCAATTTTTTTTAATTAATCTAAAAAAAAGTACAGAATGCTTGAACCAGTATATTTTTATCCCTGTTAGGAACCCAGACACTAATTATATTCAAATGAAAAAGGTTAAATCCAAGTGATATTATTCCTTCTCAAGCTATTTATGAATCATTTTGTACTATGAGATTATTGTCATTATGGTTTCATTATTTTAAGATCCACTGCTTCAGATATATGTCTGACAAAATAGTAATCAAGTATCCTTGGAAGCTGGGATGCATCCTCAAGCTACATAGTGGATATTTATACTGCTACTGTAGGGTAGAGGACTCATCTATTTCAGTGTATAATCTGAGATTCTGATGAGACTTGTTCTCTGTCACTCCAGAATGCAAAACATAGAAGGATAGATTTAAGTTACAGGAAGGCATGTGCTGATTGAATGTCCCAAATATATCATGTTAAGAACAAAAACAGTGACAAGGAACATAATTACCTAGAGAGACGGTGGGCTTCCCATACTAGATATGTTCAAGCAGAAGGTCGTCAGTATCTGTTAGGGATGTTTAATTTGGATTCCTGCAAATCAAATAAGCAGGCAGTTGGAGAAGATGGCCTAAATATCCTTTCCAATTCTTGTTTCTTTGAAATAGTTAGATGCCCACAATTTCATATGTGAGGAGAAGTTTTATTTAATTGTCATATTATTGTAGCGGATCTCTATAGGAAAGGTCTAAGCTCCTGAGAGAAAGAGGCTAAGGAAGTTCTTCTCCTGTTATATCAGGTTTTGCATCCGGAATTCATTTCAATGTAGTTTGCAACATTAAGCTATTAACTGTGTTTCTTGCCTCAATACTAACAATGAAAATTTTGAGTGCTACTGCTTCTGCATTTTAGTTAAAATATTTAGTATAAATATTATTAGAATTATTAGACAAGATGGTCACCCGTGGCCTGATTATTTCTGTGGAAACTCAGCATAAAAAGAAGCTAGAAGCTACAACAAGTCTTATGTGGCACAGAGTGGTAGGTGGCAGTATTGGAACTGAAACTCTCCCCATGACCTGAATTCGATCCCAGTGGAAGCTGGATTCTCAGGTAGCCGGCTCAGGTCGACTCAGCCTTCCATCCTTCTGAGGTCAGTAAAATGAGTACCCGGCTTGCTGGGGGAAAGGTAATTATGACTGGGGAAGGCAATGGCAAACCACCCCGCTATAGTCTGCCAAGAAAATGTCATGAAAGTGGCGTCCCCCCAAAGGGTCAGACATGACTCAGTGCACAGGGGATCTTTCACCTTCCACCTTTCACAGAAGCTACAACGTTCTAAGCACAAAAAGCTCAGCCTTCTGAAACAAAAATATATTAGAGATGCATATTTGGAGCTGGAAAATTAATTCCTCAATTAGATTCATATCCAAAGCAGAAATCATACAGTGAAAATTAAATGACTGAAACCTTACTTAAAATGTCATGTCAGCTGTTACCTTGTTAAGAGACTTTGACACATTTGCTAGAGAAAATTCTTAATCTGTTCTGATATTTTTGAATGGTTTAGATACCCTTTTTAATTGCAGAAGTCCATCAAGTACCCACTGGATACTGGGAAGTGATTCTAATACTGTATCACAGTTGGATTCATAAACTCTCTCTCTGTGAATTTCTTAACACATGAAATGGAATGTATGCAAGATTATATACATACATTACATGCAAGTATAAAGAATAGGGTAAATTAGTCCAGAAAATATAAAATATAGGATAAAAAAGACTGCATCCAGGGACTAAAAAGGCAGTTTTTAGAAACTAGTTACATATAGTTTATGTCCATAATTTACATGATTTTTTTCTTCAAGGAAGAAATTTTTATTTGCTTATCTAGATATTGATTGATTGATTGATTGATCACATTTATATGGCCACCCATCTCACACAAAGCGACTCTATGTTTTGTACAAGCCCTCTAGCCACTCCTTCCCTATGCCATTAAAATATTAAAATACAGTCAGTGTGTTGGCAGTAAATGAAGGTGAGAGGGAAAAAAAGCTTGAAATCCACAGCAAAGATTAGTAATATCTGAATGTGGTTTAGGATTCCTAGTGGGATTACTCCCTCTTTAATAACAAAGTGCAAAGGGAAAGAATATGCACAGCTTACTTGTCTCCTTATTTCTTTTGATATGAAAGAACAATCAGATAAGGGTGATTTCTGAAGACAGTTGCCCCTAGTGATAACCATCATCATCAACAGGAGGCATTCCAGGTACTGTCACTAGAGCTTCCATGTTCAGAGAATGGGTATTTTATCTTTTTATATTTAAAAACTACTGCTGGGTTTTCTGTTTGTAGCATACATTGGATGATGACTATGTAGGAAAAAAATGAACCTTGAAGAGGAATAAAGTCTGAACTTCAGAGACTGTCAGAGGGAAAGAATAATTTAAGGTCAAGGTGAGAAATCTCATGTGCACAAAAAAAAGGCAAAACCTGTGTCCAATAATGGAATAAGCAAACTAATATTATGCAGCACACAAAATACCTTATCCCGGGTTTAGCTGATATTTTTTCAAGCTCTTCTTATGTCAAATGTGAAAAAAACTGTTGAATGATATTTATCCATATACAAGATGTGGATTGTCAAAGGTTAGTGTCACTAGAACTGAGAAAACTGAACATAAAAAGATGTTGCCAAGATAACAGAATGTCCTCATCATAGTGTTATGCAGGACACTTTCCTTCTTACATATTCACAGTATTAGGCATAATTATTATCTACCTCCTGAAAGGCAGTAGTTACAGGCATTGTGTTATGGCATATATTGTCTATGTTACTCAACTTGCTATTTGAATTCAGACATGTATTCCATTAATGACCAAGTCTTAGCAGTCTAAATATATACATTCCCCACAACATTTATCTGCATAACCAACCATATTTTGGGCTGAATTAGCCTCCATGCAACCATGTTTTGGGCCCAGAAGCAGCTGCACAGCTCCACCATCAAATGTTAGATTATAGTGGAATGGCTTGGGCAGACAAGTGGCAGTACATGTCTTAGTTTGCCTTACAATGGAATGGAAACATGTCAAGGGGGCATGTAATTCAATTAGACAACATCACAGCATTGAAACATTGAAGTACACCAGAAATGTATTTGTCTTCCTGTCTATTAATGCTTATTTTAGCAATATGTGGCAGAAAAACAACTAGAGAAAAAGAATCCTGCATAGTTATCTAGAGCTTATTCTGGTCCACTAGATATAACTTAATCAAGTAGTTACTTGCTACTTGATTTAAGTCAGTGTTGACATGTTGACTAGATGTTTCTGTTCTCTCTGTGTGTGTGTGTTGCCTGAGACAAATAGAGATTCAGTTTTGCTTTCTCAATGTCTTTCCATTGAGATTAGTTTACCCACAGAGATATATTTCTGTTTAATGATTAGTAATAATAATATGACTCATAATGCTGTTTCCCCTAGAGTACAGGTAGTCCTTGAGTTACAACCATTCATTCAGTGATCATTTGAAGTTACAATTGTGATGAACAAAGGGACTTACAACTGGTCCACCAAGTTCCAGCCGTTGCAGCACTCCTCTGGTCTTGTGAACAAAATTTAGACACTTGGCAACTGGCTCACACTTACGACCAGTTGCAGCATCCTATGGTCATGTGATTACCATTTGCGACCTTCCCTGCCAGCTTTGCACAAGTAAAGTCACTGGGGAAGCTGACAGGGAATGTTTCAAGTTGTTCAGGTAAGTCTCTCTCCCCGACCTTTCTTCACTGGCATGCACTAGGCCCTCCTTCCCTTGTTTACTCCCATGCATGCATGCACACACCCACCAGCACCCTCCTTCCCAGGTCTCCCTGCACTCGTGCATGGACACACACTCACATACACACCAGCACCCTCCTTCTCTGGCCTCCCTGTGCTCACACACATACCATGCCCTCCTTCCCCAGCCTTCATGAGCTCACACTGCTTGTGCCATGCTATAGCACCCCTCCCCCAACTCGCACACACATTGCTAAGAGATGTGGTCATGTATCATCATACTTTACAACCACATCACTTAGCGACAACAATCCCAGTCCCAATTGCTGTTGGAACTCAAGGACTAAATTGTTTAATTTGTTTAATTGTTTAATTTTAAAATGTGCCATTATGAGAACATAATTTCAATAAATAGCATTCTGTACCTGTAAGTATTCATATGGATATTTTTAAAAGATCTGAAGTTGTAGAAAATAGCTGATACTTTGAGAGGAAAGATGGAGGTTTTCAGTATTATCATAAAATTGAAAATCTGGCAAGTTTTCCAGCACCTCATGTCCCCAAAGCCACACTGCTATCAACAACTAAAAGTTCAGAGTAATATGTTATGATTCATTTGAAATGCAATGATTTTTACCTTCTGAACAAACTGAAAAATATTTAACACGCTTGTCCTAGAACTGGTAGGCAACATTGTCAGAAACACATAAAAACTGTTATTGAAATTTCTTTTCCTGAATACATTTGGCCACATTTAATTAATAAAAATAATAGTGATCTATAGTAAAAACTAAATACTTATCAGTGGATAAACATTGCTTTTACAATTGGTTATATATTGGTCTACAAAATCTAATTGCCTCTTACTTTATTTGAAGCATGATACACTTGAGTATCTGTAGTCTGCCATGCAATTCCCATTAAAGGTATAGAATATTGTGATGATGAGAATCTTATGGGAATATGCAGGTGTTCAATTGTGTATACTATACACAGCCTGTCATCAGTACCCACCAACATCCTACATTTAATTGCTCATACTTTTCATATCACACCTCTACTCATTTATAAACTTCATTTATAAATCACTGCAATGCTCTCTGAAGAAATGTGCATGTGAACATTTTCTGATTTGCTAGTTCAGGACACGCTGACATAATATGCTTCTGTGAATTTCCTATATTAGTATCGGTTGCACTCTTAAAACATTGTATTATATAAACAGACACACAAAACAGAATTATATGACAGTGAATTGGCCTAGTGCTTAGATCTCTTCAAGTACTGATATTAAAAGAGAGTTTTTTTCAAATGCTATGTTGCTAAATAAGAAAAGGAACTACAGATGGGAAAGAGTTAAAATTCCCCTTTGTGGCTTCTATGAGCCTGATCATTATTCTCCCCCAGCTAGTGCTATATGCATTTTTTAAAATATTCACACTAATTGCAAAGATGCCTTTATCCCATCTGATTAAACCCAGATGTGAGCAATGACCTCTCAAAATCAGCATGCCACCTATGACAGTTTAGTTTTATAGTGGACTATCATAGCCTGTTTTATTACTCTGCCACTGAAAAGTTTGCAGACTCAAGAGTGGGATAGTACACTTTCCCTTTCTCACTTTACCCTATTTCCCAATAGTTTGGAGGTGGTCAATAAAGAAAAAAATATTCCTTCTGTTTTCCTTTTTCTTCAAGTATTGTAAAATTGAGTCATACTAAGAATGTTGCTAAAATCAGACTTTCTACAGTTTAAAAAGATTAAAATTCCCCCTTTACTAATGAGGACAAGAAAATAATCAAATGAGGACACTGAAGAATATTACAGATGTGTCACTTTCCTGCTCAAGTTCCAGATCTTGCAGTTCATAAGATGCAGAAGACTTGTGGTTCAACGAGTGCTGATTATTTTGCCTGTTCCCATAACACCCTATCTGAAGTTATATAGTATTGAAAAACTAGTCAACAGTCCAGAAGTTATTCCAGTTCCTAGTTTCGTTATGTTTTCTGTACAAATACTTTCTTCTAAGACAGATAAGTGTATAATAATACCCTGTATAACAAAGATCACTCCTAGATACAATTATCGTCTGTTCTGATATAAGTAGCATTCAAGACACTTACTATACAACCATTTCTATGGTATATAGTGCTTTAATATAGCATGTCTGACAAATATTTTGGGGAAATTAAATGCATTTGTAAAGGGAGAGAATGTTCCCTTTCATCTGAAGTCTAGAGAACCAAATCCTTGCATATACTTCAGATATTAGTCCCATGTTATTCCATCTCTTTATTTCTAGTGCTAAATGTGTATCAGTGCACTGATCAGAATCTCTTCTTCTTATTTATTTTTCTGACAACTGAAATAGTTATGCATAATTTTAGTTCCATATGTAAAGTTATCCCATGTTGACAGATTCCATCATCCTTTTGTGACATAGCATTATAAAAACATTTTTTATCAACAGATACTTGTCTATCACAGAGAACTGTAAACTGAAGCCTGTGTTTTAAATTGTGCTTAGGCACTTTCTCAGATTAATGGAGTTACATAGATTCTTTGGACTCCAGATGAGAGTTCCTTCAAGAAGAGCTATCCAGTTTGATCTTGGACTTCTGGGGAAGAAATGGCGAATGAAGACAGTTCCCCTAAAAGCAGAGCTGATGACCATGATGGAACGAAGAGCCAGTGAGTAGACTGGCTCTTCGTAATCCCTCTCCAGACAAGGAGAGGATTTGAGATCTCCCACAAGTGCTCCATTTTCAAATCACTTTAGGAAATTGCTTGTTAACTGCTTTTCAGCTATTAGGAACATTTGGATCAACAAGTTTTACAGCACTGGGTGAGTTTCCTTCAATCCTTAGCGAAAGAAGTTTTAAATACAAGTTTAAGGACTTATTTTTTTTTCTTTTTGAATAAACACCAAAAGGATGATTAGAACTTTGATTTTGGAAAGTTGCAAACAAACTAAGGGTCCATATGGATTTGAATAAGATTTTGGAATTAATTATAAGAATCCTTCCCATGGGAAAATGCTGTTGTTTTGAAATGTCATGTTTTTTTTAAAAAAAACAACATGATAGGATGAGACTTTGAAGGTTGGATGCTAGAGGGAACCAGAAGGAACAAAAGATTGCAATTAAAGGAGAAGAACACTTAAATTTTGTCTTACTACTGTAATAGAGAATGAAGCAAAATATTTTATTTATTTATTTATTTATTTATTTATTTATTTATTTATTTATTTATTTATTTATTTGTGAAATTTATCACCGCCCATCTCCCAAAAGGGACTCTGGGCAGTTTACAATAAACATTTTAACACTGGATTTATTGTAGGATATTTTTGAACAATGGACTTAGAAGTTAATTTTAAGTGTGTCTGCCTCTATAGGTAGGCTGTGTTTAAAAGGTATTATAGAAGAGGAACAAGTTTTACCTGACAAGATTGAGACTGATCTGAAAGTGGATTTAAAAATGACAGGCTATAAGAATGATATGGAAACAGATTCTACACTGGGCATACAAAAGAAACTGGCTGATGTCTTAATAATTAGAAGGGTTATACAAATAACAAACCAAGATACGGATAATTTTCCTATACTGGATTTAACAAAAAGGTTTGTTAAAGCTTTGAAGGATTTTGTGAGAAGGGACAAAGAAAAAATGAAAAGAAATCAAGTTCTAGGACATTATTTGAAGGGACTAAAGATCAAGATTGATAAAAGTAAAAGGAAGGAATATAAAGTTGATTTATTTGATCAAGGTTAAAATAGATATGTTTTATTTCTGGTAACCCGTAATGGACTTTTGCTGATCAGAACAGTAAAGATGAGGCTTTAAGGATTTATTTATAGGTAAGAAATGGGCTATGGGAAGAAGAGATCATCTGTTGTATTTAAGAGAAGGTGATAAGTTACTAAACGTGTTTACACTTGTGATTAAAGGGGAAGTCATTTCTTTACTGATTTCTTTTTCTTTACTATATTCTTATTTTTTCTTTCTTTTTATTTTTCTATTTTTTCTTTTCTGCACGTTCTACTTTTACTTTTCTGCACTTTCTATTTTTTCTTTTCATTCTTTTCTTTTTTTTTAGTTTATATTAGTTTTTATCTCTGTAATTGTAATTTTTAATAACATTACTATTTAAAAAAAGAAGACCCATCCAGTTTGATCTCAACTGATGAATTTTCTCAAAGTTTTGTATTCTTCAGAAAGTTTATATGAATGTTTACAGGTAAAAACCACTCAGATCTTAAGATAAAATAAAAGCATTATTATCATGCTAAAATAGCATGCCTTCTTTTTAAATAAAATTATTTCTTTTGACATTAAAACTTAAGGTGAAGGGATTTTAGGTGAAGAGGGAAGGTAGTTATGCAAGCCATGAAGGAAAAAAAATCCAGAATCCATATTATGGCAATACTATTATTAGGCTAACTCAGTTATCACAGAACAGAGTGTAAAATTTCAGTGTGTCCAAATCTATTAATCAGACAAGTTGTTTAATGGAGGAAAAATTTTAAAGTTCAAGGTATGACATTTCCATAAAGTCACAGATTTAAAAGGAAATGTAGGATGAAGTCAAAGTCATTCATATTAGGCTCTGAGATGATTTCACATTATGCCTAGGTTTCCCAAGGACTGAAAAACAAAGGCCTAAAAAAAAATTGATTTAGCTCTACTAGATGGCAGAATGAATTGTTCAATAATGATTTTGCTATTATATTGTAACTATTATTATCTATATTATATTAACTATATTGTAACTATATATTATTAACTATATTATATTAACTATATTGTAACTATATATTATTAACTATATTATATTAACTATATTATAACTATTAGGGGGGGGGGTTAGTAAGGATGCACCTCCAGTTTTGCCAAACTGTTCTATTACAGGTCTTCCCTCCTATCAATTTAGTAAGCTCCAAGCCAAAATAATTTTACCAGTTTCCCAGAATGAGCACACAGAATGTGCCAAAATAAAATCTTGCTGGATGACTCTTATGTGAATTCCAATCCTTTTTTATGAATTAACACTATATATGATGATGTAAATAGTTCTAGCAGTGTTCTCCACAGTCTTCCACGTTCTTGTCAGCAGTAACTTTGTGAATTTAGAAATGTTAAAGAACTTAGAGAATAGATGTTTCAACTGTAGAATGCTTTTTTACTTGTTAGTTTTTATGATGTGTTATTATTGTATGCCGCCCAGAGTCACTGAGTAACTCTGGGTAACTCTCAGAGTTCTGTGAGATGGGTGGCTATATAAATGTGATATATAAATATAAATAAATAAATAAATATTACTGAAATGAATAATTGGTAGCATTACTGTAAATTATTGCAAGACAATATTTCAAAATCAACACACCAAGCATTTCCTTGACATTTTGAGTGTGTATTGCAAGTTTAATGAATGAAATGAATACAGAGTTGTTAATTTTGATTTAATTATTCTGGGAGAGTAATTTAAAACCAAGCAATATTATGGAATATGTGATAGCACTTTGGAATCTGCAAAGCACAATCAGCTATATAAAGAAATAGATAAATGACTTAGTAACGGGGTCTCATTTTACTCTGATGCCTATCCAACATTCAGACCACTTAGAGGATTTACACTTATTTGTTATAAAAGGATTCATAACACCGAGCAAAACTGAAATATATAATGATGGCACTTTATGGAATAAAACCAATCAAGTTAAACCATCTACAAAAATTTAAACTGCCCATAGAAATGTTAATTTGACTTCAATATTGTATAGAAGGCTAGATTAAATCATAAATAAAAAATGTGCAAGGAAATATCAGAGAATTAAAAGTAGCTATTATCAATTTTTTCAAATCTATTTAGATGTTATTTTATAAGTGATTAATATTTAATTTTATTTTCCTAGCCATATTATTTTACTTTATAAAATACAATAAAATCATTAATACAAATAAAACCACAATATCAAATTAATTTTAAAAAGCAACTAGAAACTGAAAGGATCATGAAAGACTAAACTGCAGGAACTAAAATAATAGTAAGCAGTAAATAAATAATTTCATTTTTAAAAGATAAAATAGATCTAACACTACCTATTCATTAGAAGCTAAAAAAAAGTAGCAATTGAGCATGGGGGCAGTACAGAGAAGACTCTTATTGCTATCTTCCAAACCTCTCAGATAAGAAATTTTTAAAAGATTGTCTCTGCAGTTGTCCTTAGGAGACAACTCTGAAATGTTACATTTATTTGTTTGTTTGTTTGTTTGCAGGGCTTATATGGCTGCCTATCTCATACAATGACTCTAGGTGGCTCACAATAATCCATAAAACATAGTTAAAAACATATCCTTCCCCCTAGACCCCAGACCAAACATCCTCATAGCTAAACCCCTCATCCTAGCCCAATGCTTAGGGGAAGAGCCAGGTCTTCACAGCACTCTAGAAGGTTAAAACAGTAAGGGTCCCACTAATCTCTGGTGGGAGGCTGTTCCAAAAGACTGGGATAGCCACAGAAAAGGCATGCCTCCAAGGTCCCATCAGATGGCAACATTTAAGGGAGCAGACCTGGGGCGCACCAACTCTATCCAACCTAGTAGGACAGGCAGATACCCCCAGGGAAAGATGGTCCCACAAGTAACATCATAAAAGCTTCATACCAGCACTTTGAATTGGGCTCAGAAATGAACTGGAGGTTAGCACAGAAAGACACTTAGGATGCATATTTTATATTAAAAGAGATGAGGAATAAGGTCTTATGAATTGGGGTAACAGGTATGAAACTAGATAGTTTAATGCTGTTAATAAATTGTTGATAGGATTTTTTTGTATTGCTATCAAGTCTCAAATAGCAATATGAAAAAGATTAACTATCAGTGGCAGCATTAGCATCTGAATTAGGTATACTCTGGTGGGATTTGGGAAGCACAGAATAAGTGTATTCATTAGATAGACTTTATTTGCAATAGGCTGAGAGAGAATGTCATCAAACAATTGTAGAAGAAAATAGTTATACAATACTAATCATCCCCAAAAGAATTTAAATAATATTTGTTTCTGTTTCCATGGTAAAAACATGCTTGATAATAAGATTGCACCCTATAAATTCATCAGACTGGTTAAAAGGAAAAAAGAGGGACACAACTTTAGGTTAAAATCAGTGAAGTAGTGATAATCAGAACTAAGTTATTAAAGTTGTATTTGATAGGTGATAACACACTGCATTGCTACAAATTACCAATACTAGAATGGAGTTACCATTATGATTGTCATACTTACTGTACCTAAATACATACTTACCTAAATACTTACCTAAATTCCATCTTTTCATCCTTCTCCTTTTCTCTTTTTGAGTCAAAATTTCATATGTGAGGATTGTTCTTAGTTTAGCTTTAGCTTGGTTTTAATGAGTCCAAAGATCACGTGTTGATTGCTACATCCTGAATAACTTTTATTTAATTACTTACATAAAATTGCCAAAAAGGTAGATGTAGAGTGAATTTGTTAGTAACAGCATGCATAATATTTTGGCAGCATATGGTAACCAGAATCTCAAGTAACAAATTTTGAGGCTCCCATACAGATTTACTGTACTATTAGAGGTGTAGAAAAGTTTCATTCTGACTACATTCCAGGTAATGTCCTTAGACAGTGATAAGCTTGGGAGACAAAACATATCCACATTTAAATGTTCTTATTGATTTGTTAAACTAGTATTTGTTGATGTTCAATTATTAAACCATTTCTGACCGTTCATGTCCTGATGGACATTATTTGTCCAGGATTCTCTGTCAGTAACTGCTTTTGTGAGTTCCTATAAACTCATGACTGTCATTGGTGATAGCACCTAAGCATTTTGTCTTCTGTGACCCTCTTTTTTGATTGCTTTCAATTCTTCCAAGCATCAGAGTTTTCTCCAGTGATTTTGCATTATGTGCCCAATGTATTTTAGTTTTCGTTTCATTATTAGTATTTCCAGTGAGTAGTCTGGGTTTACATCATCTACTACTGAATTATTTGTTCTTCTGAAAGATGTAGTCCACCTTCAACCACGCACACACACATCCACACACACATTTTCCATAGCTGGAGTTCCCAGTTTTCTCTTCTTGTAATAGGATCTTTTCAACTACTTTTAACTGGGCATATTCCACTGTCATTTCCTTTTTTTATTGATTACAGTGCTTCTGTCTTTGGTTTATTCTTTCCTCCTTATAGCTCAGGACTTTCATTCTTCTCTCCCCCCACCCCACCCCTTGCTAAACAGTGAAAGCAAGAAAAGCTGATTTATATTTATTCATAAGATTGTTTCCAAAGTAAACAATTTCTCCAGCAGTACAATTTAAAGTCATCAGATTAGGTTGTTCAGCCTTTCTAATGCCCCAGCTTTCATAGCCATATATAAAATGGCAACTAATAACAACAACAACTGTTGATCCTCAGAAACAATTACTTTTTTTGTTAGGGAATAATTAACATATTTTAGAGAAGTTTTATATCAAAATAAACAGGGTTTTTAGCTTCAGATTGGGTAAGTTACCATTTAAGCGATCTAAACTGAGAAGTGTTGGAATTAGATTTGCAGCCAGACCACTTGAGCCACTGTTCCTTTGAACTCAACTGGAATATAACACAGCTGTTGCTTTGGTAGCTCTTCACAGTAGGTTTCCAGTGCTGACAAGCTGAACAACTTATTTTCACCCTCAGTGTTCAGATGCTGGTAGTAACTTCAATTGTATAACAATTAAATGTGAATATGGTGTCATTTCACTTGTGATACTACAGGCACACATTATCACTGCAATTCTAAAGAAAAAAGCAAAAGTGTGACTTTGCCTATGCACTTATTATGGTTTGTCACTGCAGACTTATTAAGAATAGTTTTGTGTTGTTGCTATGTGATATAAAGGTTTGCCTCAGAAGTATGTAAAAGGCTATAGTTGGTTCCCTTTGAAATGCCAGATGCCTACTTTATTATAACAAGAAAATGACAGTCAATTCCAATCAGAATTTACTGTGAACATTAAAGGCTGGAAGGACTTTGGCTAATCACTATAATGTCTCCAACAAATGAAAATGAAAGTATAAGGAAATTGAGTTAATACAACTTAAAAGTTCACATTCTTACTGGATTATATTAGAAGACCTACAATTTAATTAAATTATATTAAACGATTGGCCTTACTTGTATTAATATGATACATTTATATAATAGTTTCCTGATGGATGAATATAGGTGGTAGCAGGATTGCTTGGGTTACTCTGCAAGAAAGACCCTTGAGAACTAAATACAGGCTTGTAATCTTAACCAATTACTTAGTTTTCTTCTGAATATTTATATTAGTTCTGAAACCAGAGAGTTGCATACAGTTTTTACTTGCCACCTTAATGCATTGAAATATTGTCAGTTTTACATCACTAGGTCCTATAGCTGCAACTTTCTTCAACTGCCTGATGCCTTCTATATGCGTTATAACTATATTTCCCCGAATATCTGGGAATTTGGGACTCCAATATATCTGTGTCTGGAGGGGACTGGTTTGGGGAGATTGATATGAAAGATGTAGTCCACCTTCATCCACACACACACACATCCACACATACATTTTCCATGGCTGGAGTTCCCAGTTTTATCTTCCTGCAATAGGATCTTTTCAACTACTTTTAACTGGACATATTCCACTGTCATTTCCTTTTTTATTGATTATAGTGCTTCTGTCTTTGGTTTATTCTTTCCTCCTTATAGCTCAGGACTTTCATTCTTCTCTCCCCCCACCCTACCCCTTGCTAAACAGTGAAAGCAAGAAAAGCTGATTTATATTTATTCATAAAATGTTTCTAGTGGCCCAATTTCCATTCATTCCTCAGTAGGAGACCATCTGGAGCTTGCTCTGTGGCCTAAAAGAAAGGCAAGAAAATGAAACAAACGTATTTGCTGCCATAGCAAACTATATAAAGCAAGAATTATAATAAAGCTATGGATATGATAGTATCTATTGATTACTGTAAGGGTATATGAAAAGTTGTTTCATACTAATTTTCAATCATCTTTGTTATAATTTCATCATGTACATTTCAATTAAAAGACCTGAAAGATTATGAAAATACATACGGTGGGAAAGAAACCAAGCCATTGAAGGTTAAGACTCTGTTAAAATTATAGCTAATGAAAGGATCTTCCTGCACTGTAGTTACAGTAGATGTGTAATGCAGGAAAATCCTTTCATTTGCTTGGAAAATATTGCTTTTTCTATTCAAAATAATGCATTTCTGTGTGAGCACTTAATAGTCCCTTCCCTCCCACCCTCTCTGCACTCATCTGTGTTATGAAAACAAATTGTTTTTGAATAATTTACACATCATATAAGATCCAGGCTAATTCTAATTTTCACTTTAGATTTAAAATTATGTAGAAATAAATATTGTGCATTGCACAAAAAGTATATCATGCATCAAAACACATAATATCCTACTTTAACATAGCAACTAGCACAGATATTCCATAACTAGCTGTAAATACAGATTTTTTTCACTGATTCCCACCATGGCAAGGGTGAAACTTTATGTGATGTTTTACTTTCTGAGAAGAATCTAAGTAAGCAGAAAAGCTAATATCATTCCTTTTCATCTAACATTATAAAGTTTAAATGACATTATTTTAGAGAATAGTGGAAAATGACCTTATTCAGCACTTCAAAACAGTCTGGGGGTGCATTAGTAATAAAATAGGTTTGCCACTTTTATGTGGGGATGGGGTCATGCTGAAAACTGGATGTGTTCCACATGAGTTTTCATCTTAAGAATATTTTAAGACTAACCCAGATTTATAGAAATAAACATGTAAAAGTATGGCCTCTGTCAGCCTTACCAGGTAGACAAGACAGGAAACACAAGCAGATAAGCTAATTCCACTTTATTGTAAAGCTGCATTAACAGAATCTTGCAAGTCTGAAAGTACAATTCTCCTGCCATCTCCTTTACAGCCCGAGAAACTAGGGAGGGTCCCTTCTGAGCCTCTTGCCCTTCCCACTATCCAGCTGTGGGCTATGCTGTCCCTTATCTGACCATTCCCCAGGCAGCATCTCTTCACCCTGTCTCCCAAGGTCTTTCGCACATACCATTACAGCCTCCTATCAATTTGTTTCTCACAGCTTACTGCAAAAAAGTAAACCTTTTTGTAACTGCTAGTAGAGAATTAATTCTCCTATGAGATGAAATGTTCTGTCCAGTCCTGTTTCACAGTAGCTTTTAGAGCCTGACTGTACAAAAAGGAAGGCCATTATTTGATTGTTCACTGTTGCCAGAAAAGCTAGCAATTGTATTTAAATAACAATAATCATCAAGCCTATAGACATTAGGCTTTGATCAAATATGCAGTGCATAACTTCTCTAATAGATACTGATGTAGCCCATATGGTCATGGTTACTGAAAAGTAAACCCTGTGAAGTAACTCAATAATTCCAATTTGCATTGGTGGAGGGTTGTAACTCTCAGCATTCTATCCTCAATGTTAGATGGAACTGATAGGTGGATAGATGCGCATTGGCAATTATATCCTGATTCTGTGCCATTTGAATCACATTCAGGTAATGTTTCTTATGTCTGTAAAGAGCTGGATTGAAATAATTGCTTAGATTCATATTACAATATTCTTGATGAAATCTGATAAAGTCATTGAGGAAATCAGGTTAACAAATGAATTTTCATAATCTTTGGCTTATCTATTGTTGCCATTGGATTTCTGGGATTCTAGAATATTACGCATTTTTGCAAAATGCTTTAAGTTTACCAAACAATGTTTTCCATTCCCCCCCCTTTTTTTTGTATCCAGAAAAGCATAGAATAAAGTATGCAAATAAAGTAGCTTTCCAGAAGCACGTGAAATAGATGACCAGATTTATTTGTTAATGTTGAAATGTTATTCTTTAAAATCACTTACATATATTTGCTTTGAAGGTTGACATATGAAATCCCATAAAGATGGTATATATAGTCCCATAAACTCTTCAATCAAAACTGAGTAGAAGATAAAAGTCTCTTGAAATAGCAAATAGCTCCAAAAGCCCATCAATAGCCTTAATAAGATGACAAAATTTAGGGCAAGTTACAAATCACCAATGCAACAGAGTGTAGATGGAATTATCTAGCCAAAGGTTTTTTAAAAAAATCTAAATAAATGTGCTTAACACTCATTGGAATGAGAAGCAAGGAAGTGAAAGGGAAAACAAATGTGCATTATACATGGATTTCTGCAGTGCTTTGAAGTACTTTGGTGTACACAAAAAGCAATTGTCTTTTTTTCAGTTTTGCTGTAAAACAGTTTTTTGATTAAACACTGTATATATTGTGTCTTCAATCTCAAGAATTGATTCATATCACATATATTAACATTTTAACTTCCATAATTCTATTAAAATTAATGATGTCACATTGGGTTTAAAACAAAAACGGGGAATAAACAGTGGTGTTTCAGATCTTAAAACAGCATGAAATTGTCTGGCTGAAAGCTTCCAACTGCTAAAAATATTTTGAAGAATGTTATTTGATTCTACTGCTTCTACTATAGGTTCCTATGGTATTTGCATATAAAGGCTTTCTTTATGGTGGGTCCAACAAAGATAACATTATCTTCCACTCCCTTGTCTTCCAATACCATAAATATATTTCCTATACATTCCTGGACTTAATATGCACACTGTTTCCAGGATCAGAGCTACATTAATTCTAATGTAGAAACTGTAATATAGATGTTTTATGATATGTGGCTTATATTAAAGCAATAGGAAATAACATGTCAGATTTCTCATTAGTAAATTGTTATAATAGCTTACATAAAATGAGACAGCCTATTAATATTTTCCTTAGATTCACATTTAAAAGAAAAATACTGCTATCTCTGTAAGTATCCTTATGATACACACAAAGAAATTCATTATACTAAAATGATCCGGCATGTCTAAACTAGCTTGAGCTATATGAAATTTTAAAGATATTGCTGAATATCCATTTTTTAATTTTAGTAAAATAATGAAAAGCATATTTTATTTTAACTTACAAACCATGTAAATGCTAATTGATATGAAACATCTACTTCTGCATATCTGTTGCAACTTATTTTGTGGTATTAAAAGCCATTTTTCTTGTTATATATTTAACTTACATTGGAAAAGCTATTTAAAATTCCTATCCACACATCTACATTTCTGTTACCTGCCTGCTCATGTCAATTTACTGCCAGGTTGCAAAATATGCATCTTATTTTGCATACAATATAATACAACCTAAATGAATGGGAAATAGCAATATCACAACATATACTAGCTTTTTAAAAGATTTTTTCTTGGATAAAATAACTTCTGTAGTAGTATGAATGAACATAGCGCTTGACCATTTTTAAGGAAAATACTAAAGTGTGCCACAGATTTGACCAAGAGGGAAGAAGCAACAGTCCAATTAATCTAACGTAATTATTCATTTTTTCCCCATATGACTGTTTTTCTTTTCTTGCAGACACAGAGTTGTTTGAAAACAATTATATTCACAACTATAGTATTTGTGCCTTTAGGTTCTCACTTGTTTTCTATATCCCTATTGTATTCCTACATGTTTTTCATATTTATTACAATTAATGTATAATATATGGGTATCACGGTTGGAGATATTTTCAAAATGGGTAGTTTAAAAAGGGAAAAAATCTAGCATTTAAAGAAATCTACAGTACACTTGAAATAGATGACATTACATTTAAAATTGCCCGTTTAATGTTTGGAAAAGTCAATAAATACTTTCTTTTTTGCTGTAGTTAAGTTACATTTGTCTTTTAATATTGTGTTATTCTCACATCTCTACCTTACATTTACTGCTTAGTATATACCAATTTTTTACTTACTGTAGACCCATACAATCCCACCCTTCCTCTATATATTGGAAACAAGCATCACTGTGTTCACTGATCTGAAGTTTTAGAGATAAATTAAAAATTAAATACAAACCAGTGTATTATATATCTGTTTACAGATATTGTATTCAGCCATTTAAAAAAGCAATAAATGTACAAAAATTTTCACTACTCCAAAAGTATTTTTGATTGCTGTGCATGCAATGATTGTGAGGCAGTAAAAGGAGCCTTGTTACTGAGTGCCTTGTCACATCTGCACTTAGTCCAGCCATATATCTGTTGCTATAATAATTCAAACTGATAATTTTCTATTTTGTAAATCTGATTTTGCAGAGCTATACAGTATCTTCTTGCTGATTGTTGTTTATATGTCATATTAGGACTTAGTGCAAAGAGCTAAAAAAACCCCTATGTTACACATTATGTTGTTCCTGAGGAATACTTAAGCATACTTCCCACTGCCTAACAGTCATGAAGCAAAGCTTTTCAACCATAGTATGTTTCATCTTTTAAGCAAACCCACATACCAACATAGCACAAGCACTTTGTCCCATAATGACTTTTTAGCTTCTAAAGCACCTATATGCTATGACTGCAGACTATATTAATATTAATGAAAAAATGGAAGTTTTAAATTTAGTGACTCTTGTTCCTTCCCTGCACCTCTCTTATGTTAAATCCATTAGCAGAGATGCATGTACATTAATAAATTAAAAAAAGAGAACAAAATGGGTCTCCATTCAGAAACTTGACCTTTGCAGCATTATGCCTTCATATGACCGCAGTGATATTTGAAATTGACCAGCACACTGTTGTTATCCCAAATGCAACCTTATAAAATTCTTATTTTTCTCGTATGAAATGTGCTTAATTATACTGATCTGCTTTTGAAGTCTGGTAAAAATGTGTTGAACATTTTTTTAATGAATCTTATAATTACTAATAGAACTCAATACGGCACTCCCAATTATGTCCACAATTTTATTTTTCATTCAAAAAGGCAACATTGATTCAATACCTTTTTATATTATCATTTTTTAAAAAAATAAGAGGTGAAGCAATCTCAGTAGAGTTAATTTCCAATAGTTAAGTTTCATGATTAGAGTTTACTTTAGGCACTTAAAATTATGAAACCTGCCTTATAATAGCAATATGGCATTAATTCTTACATTTCATAAATACTCAAATTTATGTACACTTAAGTGTGAAAAATAAGACCTGCATACTTGCTCCATTTATATTTCTTTTTCATAATGAAGTAAGTGAAAAGTCTTATAGCATTAAAATAACTACCTGCACCACTTGTTTGCAAAATCTTTATGTCAGTCTGTTGCTATGACATAAAAAGGAAAAATGTGTTCAATATTAATTTTATATCAATTTGCCCAATTCATAATTCTTGAATTTATGTGAAAGCCAAATTGATTTAAATACATTTTGCAAAGTACAATTTACAATCTGCACAAAACGTATACATGGAGTGACAGTATATACAAAAATGTAATATCTTAGAGAAAAATTGTTGCAAAAAGTGTGCGCTCTAACAAATTTGAGTATAAATTATAACCATTAGGAGAAATATACATTATACATGTGGGGATTTTTGTGCAAATTCTTTCTTTGAAAAATTTTAACTAACACAGAAGTAGGCTAAACAAAATGAATTGAGAAGCTAAATAAAATGTACAGATTTGCCCACCCCTACACAATAATAAGTAGAATACAAATTCTCTGGAACCAGAAATAAAATATCCACACATATGTGCCTATATTTCAGTTCCAGTGATCATTGTAATGGGTAGTATAATGCATACAAAAAATGATGTTTTATGCAATACAAGGCCAGTTTCAAGAAAGAATAATTGCAAAAGGGTTTTTTTAGTCACCATTTAGATGCACAGTGTACCCATGAAGAATATTTATAATGTGTTTGTGAATTTTCTCAAGGTAACTATTATAAAGTTGCTACATTAAAAAAAAATCCTTCTCTCATGTTGACCAGGTTATTTAGACTGGTTGAATCTGCCTGCTGTCCAGGTAGCTCAGAATGAGCTTATATTTTTAGTAGCACTTTCTAACTTCCACAAGCATTCAATTTTCACAATCTTGTCTGCATAACACTCAATGCACATGTTAAAGATGTAATATTCTGACACACTATTTTTCTCATGGTTGATATATAAAATGAGATATTCTCCTATTACCTGACGAGATACAAGATTTCCTTTTTACTTTTTGAAAATAAATTGTGTCAGGAGGCTGAGAGTTTGAACAGAGGGATAGCATCAAGAGAAGGAGATACATCTTTTCCCTGTTGGTTATTTTTCACTGCATAGGTCTTCAGTTCAACATTTTTTTTTCTTCACAAGTTCAAAAAAGGAGTTTAGGATTAAAATAGCCACCACAGATAGAGTAACAATCCCCTTTTCCATTCACCCACTGAAATTGCAATCTTAAACAAGCTTCATAAGCTTCATTAAACGTAGACATTTGGTCATACGTATGTTTTTGTTTGTTGTAGAATTGTATATTGCCCAATTCCATGGATTCAGGATGGTTTATGAACAAAATTATTTCTAGTAAGTGTGCACATATGTTAACTGTATAAGCTCTCTTCTATATGAAGTTGTCAGATCCCTTTCCATTCTAGTTTAGTTTCCTTGCTAACAGCAATATGAAAATCCTTATTTTAATAAAACTTCACCTAATTTCAGTATTATCTCATTAATGTTTATATGATTCCTAAGCATCAGTATAATTTTTTTCAGATTTGTGCAGAAGCCTGAACAAAATGGGCTACTATGATGTATAGCAGAGAGGTGTTATGCTTGTGTGAGGTCCAAAGTATTTCTTCTAAATCCTTTTGAACTATGCACAGCTATAATTTATATTCATTTTTACCTGAAAGATTATGCTATGTTTGCCTGGCAGTTTGCCAACATAAAACACAGTCACCAGATTGTATGATTATATCTATTCATATGTATGTATATACGTACAAAGGACTGTTCCTGTGATGCATACGAACTCCAAATGTTTGTACATTATAAAGAGATTAATGGAAACATTTGTATATGAAGAGAACTTATTTATGTAAACAATTGCAATTAAAATCAGTTTCCATTAATTTCCATAAATAGTTGACACATAATCCCTACCACTTGACTGTACATCTTTTTCTCCTACAGTACAATTCAATATTTCTGCTAATAAGAAACCAGTTAAGACATTAAAATATAATTATAAATGAAAGTGTAGAGAATTGGTCTTTACATGTTAATTAATAAGAATAGAGCTCTTGACTATCTTACTTCAAGTAGCGATTTCCCACTGTTTATGCTGAGCATCCTATCTCCTCTTCAAGAAAGACTTTAGCTTTGAGAAAGTGACTGTTGCTCTCTGCCTGCAGCTGTTCCTTCTGTCTTCTGTCAGTAACACCAAAGGAAAGAGGCCCCTTCATACAACTTGGGGAAAACTCAGTCTCTTGAAGCTTATTCCTTCCTCTTAAGGACTCATTAGGCATTATAGTACAATTAGGGCAATACTTATGTGAGCATATAATGGTAATTGACTAGCTAATAATCTGTATTAATGGAAACAGAAAAGGAATGTCTTCTCTGATAGCTGAGTGATTTCTGTTAATTCCGAATACTTATAGTATTTTTCCTTCCCATCCATCCTCTTTTTGCTTTCAATTTTTTTTCCTCTCTTGCTATGTATTTCTTAAAATGAGGAGATATGGTTCCTTAGGACCAAAAAATAATACATCATTTATTATTATTATGGCCCAGAAGAATCTGCAATGTATGGTTACTTCCATCAGCAAGGATAGTTGTTCTAAACCCTCTTTTTCACTAACTACTTCAAACTATCTGTTCATGTATGTAAGCAAAATAAAATAAAATATCTTAGCTCATTCAGGTTTCATATCTTCTTTCCAGGTTTTCTTTTTAAGAGAAACTACAATATGTGCAATGAATGGTTCCCCTTTTTATCCACGCTGTAGTGATCATTAATTTCAGAGTAACCAATAATAGTAATGATAGATTACCATAATAGAATTAAACAGTGAACCCCCGTGTTGTACCTATTACCTGCTACACTTCTGATATAAGCAACATAAATGTTCATAATATTAAATAAATTATATTTGTTAATAATTGAAGCCTAAGTTTTCAAGTGTGACATATGTTTTTATTTATAGATAAATAAATAAATTACTAGCATTGCAATAATATATACTCATACCTAGAACAAAGCATCATAATTAATTGAGATTGTTTTCTGAATAAACATGGATAGGTTTGTGTTCCAAAGCATTGTCTAAGAAAGTATTGGTATAGTTTTAATTTAATCCTGCCTTTTAATTTAATTTTTAAAACTTGGAAGTAAGCTATGATCTGTATGAGATATTCATTGACAGTACAGTGTTAACTGTCTTATCAATGAATATCTAATAAATATTCAATAATAAATAAATAAATAAAAAGATGAATAAAGTTAATACTCTCTTTATTTTTCTTTTATTAAGAATATTTGCTATTTTTTGTTTTCATTTGCAGTCATAATTGTCTCTTATAGCCAATGGGTTTTTCTAGAACAATAATTACAGTAATTGCTGAATAAAGGGTTAATACAAAACATAAAGTATGGTGTTTAATGGAGAAATTTAAGAGCAGATAAAAAATATAGCATCCCACATATTTCTCCATAATTGTACAGTCCTCCAGAGATAATGGATATCATTATCAACGGCGCCTGTCCTAGGAAACTTGGCAAGGTTATGATTGTTTGTTACAGCTTTGGTTATATTAACATACACATTAATATTTATAAATATTTGATGTCATGTTAATTTTTCATATAAGATGATTTATGTAATGTTGCTGTGCTCTGTTAGAGGGCATTTACTGTAGGCTTTAGAACGGAACTGGATTGATGCATGTTCTTTAAGGGAACTTGACCATATATTACTATACATATGTACAATGAATCATTCCAGGGAAAAGTGATTCAAAAATAAATTATATAAATTGTAGAAAAGCTCCATTAACATTTTAAATAAAACATAATGAAAAAGACCACACTAAAGTATTTCATATGTCTTATTAAATAGCACATCTTTCTATCAAAGAGAGCAGAATTTAGTGAAAATTTGTGTCTAAATAATGTATTACAAATATTTCATGCACATTCCTTCATTTTTGGTACATCTTAAATTATGATAAAACAAGGATAAACTCTATTCTGGTAGGATACATATGTATGAATAGAATAACATCTATTGTTTCAAGTGAATTACTTTTTAATACTAGAATAGTGGAAATCATGACAGCATGAAGAATGTACAATTCTCTTTCAGTGCATTCATGAACCTTTACTCCATGAATGTTAGTTCTACTGTAGAGTTAGAACTAACACAGTTTGTAGAAAGTTTGGGAATTAAGTCAGCGGCAAGGAGACTGTGGTTTTATAGTCACATGTTTATACAAACATATTAGCCATTTATGTCATGCAGGAAACTTGATGTTTCAAAATTATTTTTTATAATATTATGTTAGAGTAATGGCAAGGTGCTTCCATCTTGCAAGCCAGATCCATTCCACCAGACCTCCTTATTAAATCTGCTGATGTCCTACTACAAGTCTGTCCTCCCCATCTTGAGAGTCCCTTGGAAAGAGTAAGGGAAACTAACTCTGCTGGGAACCACCATTTCTAGGTCACACAGAGGTCCTTAAACTAGCAGTTCCCAAAAGCTTTCATCATACATTGCCTTTTTGCTTGCAATACTTCCTGAACAAATTGTTTCCTCTTCCTTGGTCCTCAGCAGCAGAAAAAAGAAAAAGAAAGAAGAAAAGAAAAGAAAAGAAAAGAAAAGGCTATGCAGCTAGGGCAATTTCTCTGTGCAAGAGACTTCTTTCTCAAGAATGAAACCAATGAAAGGAGTCACTCAAGTCCTTGATTAAAATGAGGCATTTGTTAATAAGGATATAGAGAAGAATACAGATCAAGCTGAGGGAAATTGAAACCTTTGTCCCTGCAGTGCCTTCCCAGTACTACTGAGTTAACTGTGGTGTGTACTTGGTTGGAAGTGTATGTGTATGAGAGAGATAGCCTGACACATATGACTAATGTTAGCATGTAGTTAGTACGTTTTCCTGGATAAAATAAGCTCCTTGGGCTAAAAAGTTTTCCCTTTCTGATCTAGAAGGCTCTGTAAATTCTTTGCATCTGCCTCTGTTATAGGTCCCATGGGGTGGAGGGGGGGATGCAAATGACAGTATGGGCACCATAAGTGCTGTTACACAAGTGGTGCATTTGATATACTTGTATAGATATCATGATGCACAATGGCAGGTTATTTTGCTTCTCTGGCTTTTCTAGTTTTTTACTTCTTTAAAAATGCATTTTTAAAAAAAACACAAATGTTGTAATGGTTTTAAAGCTATTTGGATTGTTCTCTTGTTAAGGTTCTGAGCTCTCCTTGAAGAAGGAACAATAGAACGTGAATGGATAAGTAGACAAAATACAGTGAACGGCACCCTCATGTCAGTGGTGTGAGAGACTAGAAAAAGTATTGGGGAGACCAGAGTCAACAGGGTCTCAACCACTTTTGTTCTCTTTTTAACTCCCTCCATTGTCACTCTGACATCAATTTCTGTATCATTCTGATATATACCTTACTCTCTCATACCTTTTCCCTTAAGGCAGCAGGCCACCAGAAAAGGACAAATCACTTTTGCAAGAAGTATTATTTTTTAAGGGCTACATGAAATTAGACCAATATCCACTGGATGCCCAGTCATGCCTAATAATTCCAAGTAATGGGAATCTTTGTTTCCTTGCTGTTGTAACAGAAACACTATTCCTAATCAACATTGCTAACAAAAAGCTTTTAACCCCATTCACTAACAATCAAGGCTGCTCATTTCCTGCTGCTTGTAGAAGGGGTGGGGGAACTATCTTGTGGTGAAAGGGCCCCTGTGCAAGCACCGAGTCAGGTCTGACCCTTTGGGGGGACACCACTTTCATGACGTTTTCCTGGCAGACTATAGAGTCGGGTGGTTTGCCATTGCCTTCCCCGGTCATCGCCTCCCCAGCAAGCTCTTACCCATATCTTACCCATAGGGATAACTGAGTGATAAATGAATGAGTAAGCTCAAAGCCTCTCTTCCCACCAGTCATGACTGGACTCACTGATAAGAAAAACTGCCCCCTAAGTGCATATTGAAAATTTCTGTTTTCCTTCCATATACAGTAAGTAGGACAGCAGCAGTCTGTTTAATTCATTGCTTTCTATTAACATTTGGTATGCCACCATTCAAAACAGAGTTGTATCAGGATGGTTTACAACACTCTGAAACAGGTTTTACTAATCAAAGTCCCTTTTGGATGTATAGATTTCATTACTGGAATTCTCCAGCCAGCATTACCATTGCTGAGAGTTTGAAGTATGTCCACTTTCCATCTAACGGACACACTGAAAAGAGTAATGAGTAAAAGTGTTCTAGTGGTGGTAGTGGGGTAAGAGAAGTACTCATACTTAATGATAAAAATCAGCTAAGAGACAGTAATCAATTGGCATCAAAGACAACTGTCTTTCTGCCTTTGTCTTCTGGAAGGGTGATAATGTTTTGATCCTGAAGTGTTAAGGCTGTTTTTTTTTCTGCTGCTTTACGGTGGCCCAGTTTTTGTTCTTTTTTTGTTTACAGTTATGACTGTCATACATTTTCATGGATCTCATTGGAGAGTTCAATTCTTTTGAGTGCTGCTTCTAATACTGCAAATCATTCTTCACAGGACTAGTTTCATGGGGCATGAAAAATCCAAGACAGCCTGTGACAATGTACACAGCTGCTCAGACACAACAGTATAACAAAAATGATGCATGAACCAGTAGGCCTTCCCTGCGGGAAATATCAGTGTGGCAACAGGTACTGAGAAGCCTGGATATGTTCATATAGATTAGCAATTCAAGTACTCATAGAGAAAAGTCTAAATTATATACAGAGTATGTATACACTGGTACTTTTGGGGGGGGTTCCAATATTGGGACTGTGGAACTTCATTTTAAGATGTGTAAAATTGAGCAAGATGGATACTGTGTACTTAGTTCAAGAACTTGAAAAGAGTGGGAGAGTCATGAACATTCCCTTCTATCCACATATGTTGTGCATATTTAAATAATATCTGCAGGAGTAGAATTGTTTCTTTTCCTTTTCATTCTATCTTAGTGTTCACCATGTTCTTGTATGCATGGGGTGATATATTTTCAGTCTTAGTTCTTCCATAGTAAGTCATGATTAAGATGTGTCCATACTCAAATAGCTTCCTGGAAATTGATCATGCTGGTTTGGAGATGACTAAGGGTTTATGAGTTAAGGGGTGAGAATTTCCTTCTCCTCAATAACCAATTATGTAAACGTAGTTCACAAGAACTAGTATCGTCAGAATAAGGCTATCAGTAAATAGCTGCAGGAGTTGGCTCCCCAGGAATCCTAAGAGAAAGTCCTTATTTCCTTCTGCTTGACCAAACTGGATATTCAGAATAACCGAATAATTAATATTCCAAACTGCCTGCTGTATTTATTTGACATTCCACTAACAGCTTGATCCCTATCAAGGAATATTGGAGACTCTTCTTTTTTCATCTGGATTATAATCCATTTATTGAATACCCTAAATAAGTTCCAAATTTTCTGGGAAGGAAGGAAGGAAGGAAGGAAGAGTGTGTGTGTGTGTGTGTGTGTGTAAAATGTCAAGAGGAAATATCAAGCAACATTCAGATACTTAAGTCATTCAATATTATTTGTATCCACAACAATATTATTGTTACTTGAATATAGTATACAGCAAGGTTTCTCAACCAGGTGTCCACAAGGGGTCACTTAGGGTTCCCTGGGAGATGATGATTTTTTTATTTAAAAAAATTATTTCAAATTTGGGCACGTTAAAGAGGTAAGTTTCATTCTTTATTTTTAGTTTAAAAACACTGTTAATGCATACTGTATATACAGGACTACACATGAAATGAACATAATTTTGTAACTTCTGGCCTATATTTGAGTCTGAATGTGCAGGGGTTTCCTGAGGCCTGGAAAAATATTTCAAGGGTTCCTCCAGGGTCAAAACGTTGGTATATAGTATACTCATGGAACACTGCTGATTACAATTTTTACTTTCAACTTGCTTCAGGCCAAGTGCACTGAGAGTTCTCCTTATCTACTTTACAGGAATACAGAAAGAAAAGCTACATTCAGCAGAGTCTGCAGAGGTGGGCAAGGGGGTCAGACTGACGAAAGCAGTGTCATGGTGCAAGCTTTAGCTGTTTTCTATGTATGTTGCAATGTACACAGAAGGGGCAGAGCTGGCAATATGATACTGTAACACATGTTTTTATCATTCTGACAAAAGCAGTGAGATCCTGCAGACACTGCTGGTTAGATTTGCTGATTTTCTTTAAAAATTTGAAATATGTTAATGAGATGTCAGGTAGAAATATAGTAGGAATTTATTCAGACATATTTATAAAAACATGTATCATAGTTGTTCAGGAAAGCATGGCAAGTTCTAAGATGTAAAACAAAATCATCAGAATATGGTAATTGTGCTTCTGTAGATAGCTACAGTATGTGTTTCTTTGAAAGAAAAAAGCAACTAGTATAAGTTTACAGTATGGTAACTATTAATGGCATGCAATCTTATCTTTCCTCACTTTTGCTTCACCATATACTCCCCATTTTCCACATAATCTAATTGTTGATGAAGATCCAAGTCAGTGCAAGTTTGTTTGTTTATTACTCACTCTTATACAAGACCCTCCCAGCCAACTGGCACATTGCATTGCTGACATTCATTTTCTCTAACAGAACAGCCTATTCCTGTGAGCAGTATAACTTTTATAACTTTCTTCTTCCTTGATCAGTATGATTACAGAAATTGCTGCTGCTGTACCTTGAAAATACTGTTTCACAGAGTATATTGCTTTTTCAACTGGATCATTTGGATGAAAGAGGGAAAAATAAAAATAAGGCTGCATTTGTTTTGGGCTTCTTTGAATAATGCGTTTCCTTGCATAAAGCAGAGATAGGTTTGAATAAAAGCTGGTAAGAATGCAGTCCTTCTATTAGCAAGCCCACCCTATTACAATATTGCTATGCAAAGAAAGAACTCAGCCAGCTGCTATTAACTCAATAAAATATTTAAATACCAGAAAGAACTTTTGGAAGATTTTTGGAAAATACACCTCCAAAATTCCACTTATGTTCATTAATTTGAATAATCATTGCTAAATGCATATATTTTAGAAAATGATATTTCATTAAAATGTTTGAATATTCAAGCCAATTTCATCTATGTGAATTTTTTGTTTATGGTTTTCTTACTAACAATATATTTATACATTTATATCCCACAATCAAGTTCAGTTGAATTCAATGAAAATATTTTACAAAATACAAAATATAGACAAAACACCAAAGTACTATAAAACACACATAATTAAATGAAACAATCCTTTAAAAAAATGGAAACCAAAAAAAGAAAAGAGAACAGAAAATCAAAAAATTAAAACAAACAAAAGAAAAAGTTTGTCTTATACATTTGGCACAAGACCAGGTTATTTTCGGAATTGCTTATCTCCAGTTATATTGTCCCGTTCCACACACTCTTCCAAACTGGGTGTGCTCCAGATCCCTTCTCAGTACTAGGATGGACTTCAGAAGCATCCCTTTTCAGCTCAGGAATGGTGAGCCCCTGATATTAGATTGGGTTTGATCCTGCTAGCCTTTCATAAGGCATTAAAACAGTAGGGTTTTTTCCCCCAGACATTTGGGCTAGGATGTTAGATGTGCCCATCTTGGGATATGGTGTGATGTAGTTTGATGGCTGGATCGTATCTCTTTTTATTTGATTTTTTAATTAATTGATTAAAATGATAAGTGAGCATCAACAGAGATAGTAACATAAACATCTATAGTGTGATAGAGAACTTTGATCTTCTTTCAAGCCTATAGATAGAGCCAAACATATCAATAAACTCCTATCTAACTATTCCACATTGGAGTCTCCATTTATTTTTATTTAATCAGTTTCTTAGTTGCATTTTCTGATTATAATTCAGGAATGGGGATTTCCACTTAGTAGGCCAGACAGAGTCTCTGAGATCCATCAGTCTGGAAAACCTCTCCTCTTCAAACTTTCTCCTCTCTTATTCCTCAAAGCCTTCCCCTTTAATATAACAAAAAACAGCCCCTTTCTCTTTGTACAGAGAGACATTAAAGGATCAGATATGACAGGCAAGGGAACAGTTAGGTGGTAGCCTGGGAAGCAGTCCAACTAATCCTCCTTCCTTAACCTATTCCTTCCACCACAGTTTTCTGAAGGAGGTTCACAGCATAAACATTGACATTTGAAACCAATATTAATAAAATGTTATTAAGCCAAAATAATTTAAATGAAATTGGGTACAAGAAAAATCCAGTTTCAAAGTAACTGCTACCAAGAATTGTCATAAAACTTTGTAATTAAAAGCCAAGAGAACTGTGTGATTGGTAAAAAAAAAACCACTCTGAGTGTAATAAACAAGCTAGAGAGAAATGAAGGCATCCAAGCACTTACTCTACAGCTACCATTCTTGGGCTGCAAAAACTGGGTGTTTGTGTCTCTTTGCTGATGTCTAGATTTTTTTTTCAGCCTAGATCTGGCTGAAAATGTCTGATGATTACATTGTGATTTGTTCCAAGTTCAAATCCCCAACTATTTTTGCTTTAAATTATAAGTAGACTTTCAGGAATTAGAAAGCAGTTGAGCACAGTTGTTGGTAACAGGAAAGTGAACCATATTTGCATTAGCTAGTGCAAACCTTGCATCTAACAAAGTTACCTATCGCTCACAAAATCTTGTGCCTTTTAATAAAATAAAATGTGTTGGTCTAAAAAGATGCTCTCCACTCTTTCTGATTGTAGGCGTTTCTGACATCTTTCTCGCAATACCTTCCCAATGCAAAATGGTAAGTGTACTGTGGAGACAAAGGAATTGTGTTGATTTTTTATTGCTTCAGAATGAGGGCACAATTTTATTATGCCAGAGAGATTCATGATTGCCAGGTTTTGGCTGCTTTCCATTCTCAATATTACATTAGTAGTGAAAATTGTTTAAATAATAGGTTATGGGACACTAGATATTTCTTTAGCAGCTCTCTTACACCAATTATCATGCCAGGTTTACTATATCATCTAGATTTATAGATGGAATAGTCTACCTTATTTGTTCATAGAATAATAAAATATTTGATATTCACATGAAATATGATTTAGGTTGAGAGTTATAGAACTTAAACTAATAGGAACCAAATATTCATTTATTTTTGGTAAAATTGTTATATGGACCTGTTCTTTATATGAATGCAAATTATATTTCCTAGCAGACCTACTACAACAAAACAGCAAGTATTTATTTATTCCAAATGTAATAGTACTGCCTTGTTGGCATCACTGCTGCTGCTTCTCTGATTCAGTTATATTTCTCAAATAGGCTTGTTGCTTCTATTAGATCTCATTCTTTCAAGCATTTTAATTGTCTGTTAGAGTTCAAATCCTAAAACAAAAGCTGGGCCTGTATTTAGCAGAGCTTGTAGAGATCTTTATTTCAGGGCTACAGTTGTCTGGCCAAGGATGCCATGGCCCTTTTGTGGCCCTCCAAGCCCTCCCAGAATGGATGAGCCAAAAGTTGGGTCCTTTTGTGCAGCTTTTGGAATTTCAAGGGGAGGTTAAGAGGCAAAATAGGTCCCCTAAGACTTGGAGATTCTTAACACTCCTGAACTACCATTCGAAATGGGATGAATCACTTTTGGAGTACAGCTCTCAACATACCACACTAAGTCCTCAAGTCAATTAAGTAATTGTTATTTATTATTATTGTATATATAAAATATATATATATCACACTATTTTAATATGTATGATTCATTTAAAGCATTTAAAAACAATACATTTAAATATTTAACATTAAAAAAGCAAAGTAAAAAAACACAGAAAGTCACAGAATATTTAATAGAAGTTTTAAAGCAGAGAAAAGCAAGAGGTTGCATTTTCTAAAATGTATTAAAAAGGAAGCCCTGTTGGCAGAATGGAGTTCTTTTGGAAGGCTTCCATTCTGGATTTCCAAGGTAAAAGTGTTCCAAAGCTTGGGTACAGCCACTGAACAGACCCTTTCTATTTTCTCAATCTTTGCCAGAGTTGAAACAGAAAAGGCCCTTTACATCAGGACAGTTTGGAAAGAAGTGGTGCCTGAAGTGTCATAGATTGAAGCTCTTTATTGCTTTAAATCATAAAAAGCAATCATAAACATTTTGAATTATGCCCAGAAACAAACTGGGAGTCACCAATGAAGAATGTAGAACTGATATTACATAGTCATGTCTGGTACCATCCAAGAACATTTGTGCAGCTACCTTCTGGCCCAGTTGCAGTTTTACAAGATTTGGGAATAAAGGTAACCCCAAATATTGCAGGCTGCAATAATCCAGTATAAATGCAACTGTGGTATGTGTCATCCTAGTTGACAACAGACCTCATCAGGAATGGATGCAGCTGGCGTATTACTGTAAGCTGGGCAAAGGCATTTCTGGCTACTGCTGTCATATGAGAGTACAAAACTAAATCCAGAAGCAATCCCTGACCGTAAGCTGGATTCTTCAGGAGAACCATCCCAAACAAGTTTGAAATCATATTCCTGAATCCATCTGCTTCTTTGCTTTGGTTTCAGTTTTAATACATTAGACTTCATCCAGATTATTACTGCTCTCGGAACATTAACAGCTTTCCTAGTGATAGATGAAAAAAAGAAATAGAGCTGCTTATCATGTATATATTGATATGAAATACCTTAGTTCTCTACTCAGTGATTTCATGATGGACAGTGCTCAACCTTGTAGAACATAATACACTTGCGTTCACAGAGCGGAACAAGAATCCCCCAACATCTCCTACTGGAAACAGCTACACAGCCTCACACAATGAGCAGGGCTATCTTGAAGGAGTTCCTAGCACTATAGTGGTTGTAGTGTATTTATTTATTTATTATTGGATTTTAAGGCTGCCTGAGAGACTCTGGGCAGCTTACAATATTTCAAATACAAACGTGCCTGGACAAAACAAAGCTAATGTTAAAAAGGCTTAACAGACACTACACAAAGATATGTCATATAGCAAACAGTCTGGGAAAGTTACAGGTGTCGAATGCCTTCCAACCTGCATAATTGTAATGTTGCTACTGTTTGTCTGCCTTTTCTTCCTGAGGCCAACGGCAAATTCCTTATATAATCTTATACTATATAATGTCAGTATGCTTCAGCCTTGTTCATGGTCTGCATTGCAGGTAGTCCATGCTTAATGACCACAATTGGGACCAGAATTTTGATTGCTAAGCAAAGCAGTCATTAAGACCCGATTTTACGACCTTTTTCTGCGGCAGGCATTAAGCAAATCACCACAGGCATTAAGCAAACCACATTGTTAAGCAAATCACATGATTCCCCATTGATGTTGCTTGCCAGAAGCCGGCCGGGAAGGTTAAAATGGTGATCATGTGACCATGGGATGTGAACTGGTTGCCAAGCGTCCAAATTGTGATCACATGACCCCAGGGGACACTGCAATGGTCATAAGTGTGAGGGCTGGTCATAAGTTGTTTTTTCAGCACCGTCATAAGTCCGCACCATCACTAAACATATAGTTGTTAAGCGAGGACTACCTGTATGCAGGGAGATTTTTCTGGTTTCCTGTCGCTTTTGCACAGTGCTTTTGAGAATCGTAATGTTCAATATGGAGACTCCTATTCACCAGAATCTCTGAGATCAGGTTCAGGAGCTTTCCCCCACTCTTTAGTTAAAGTGCTATCCACTCATTCTTGAATTGACACAGAACAATTTGGCATTTTCTACCCACATTGCCGATTGCTATCCTGCCTCTATTGTGTCTGTTGCCAAAATACATTGCTAAATGGTGTTATGAGTTGTAAGCGTGCAGCTCATTATAAGCAAGATTATTGGTTTTCTCCTCTGGATTTGGGATGAGTTTCCTTAACCCTGGGGAAGGAAGCCAGTGGGGAAGACATCTGCCAATAGGGAAGTGCAGCACAAATGAGCTCAAGATTCTACCTGGACTTCTCCATGTTGGTTTGTCTCCTTTGGCCCCAAATCTAATTTGGGCATCTCCCACATTAACATACCATGAAATAAAGCAACATTTGGAAACAGGCCAGAAATATACCCAGAGAAGAGAGAGACAGGTAGATCTGGTCTTTACTGTGCAACTAGTTAAATCCTGTAGAATGATAGAACTGAAACTCCAGTAGCTGAGAAACCAGGTTTTTTACTTTCCACAGAGGAAGTAAGTTATTTAAACTGACAAATATACAGGAACTAGCAAATAAGCAACAAATCCAAGTTCAACATCACTCATCATTTTCCAGACATTGCAGTGAAGAGGGCTGCTGCATTTTAAAGATCCCCACTGATGCTATTTGTCCCCTTTTCTTCCCCAGATACAATAGTTGGAAGTCTGATCTCTCCTCCTTTACCTGAAGAGAAATTGACCCCAACAATGAGGGGTGGGTGTCATGAGTAAGGATGGCGAGCAGGGGGCTCCCATCCAGACTGTTAAGCGCATGCGTAGCACTGAGGAATTAGGTAGCCATTCAAAGAGACACAGATCGGGACCGCCTTAACCTTTGGGGTTTATATGGCTGGGTTTTTCCCACGCTTCTTCAGTTTGTTAGGATTCCTGTTATGTACAAGCAATAAAACATTAGAGACCAGTTCCTTGTCTCAGCGTGTTTCCTGGCAGTTAGGACAGTGGGGGAGAAAAAACAGAGATAAAAATGGTTCAGAAAATCTTATCATAATAGAAAAGACAACTTTCTAGAGAGCCAGTTTGGTCCAGTGGTTAAGGTGCTGGGCTAGAAACCAGGAGACAGTGAGTTCTAGTCCCACCTTTGGCATGAAAGCTGGCTGGGTGACCTTGGACCAGTTGCTATCTCTCAGCCCAACTCACCTCACAGGGTTGCTGTTGTGGGGAAAATAGGAGGAGGAAGGAGTATGTTTGCTGCCTTGAGTTACTTATAAAAATAATAAAAGCGGGATAAAAATTAACTGCTGGAAGAGAAATAGCTGCAGTGGAACCTGGCCAGTAACTGGGGGGGAGGGGGGAGCATGCCCGTTCCTCCCAGAAGTCCACACCTCTGATCATGCCTCCATTCCTACTCTCCTCCTCCCTTAAATCTCTCAGGTGATCTACTTACTGACTAACATGGAGCTGTGCTAGCCAATAGGTAAACCAGGTCTCCCAAAACCTCTCTGACCCAAAGCAAAGAGGAAGTCCTCCTTTGGAGGCAGGTAGTTGTAGCCTCCTTGCTTTTGTATTCTTAGGTCACTTGCTCATTGCACATTTCTACCTCTTGTTTTTCTTAGTTTGTTCCAGATGGAGTTTTTAAAGGTTAATAAAAGAACTCCAAGCAGCTAACAGCAATCTTGCAGAGTAGAAGTGTGAACCAATAAAGAGAACTTGCACATCAAGCTTAATTACACTTAGAAATAAAGTCAGTCTTCACACTGTAGTTTGATGAAGAAAAATAGAGATAGCTTACTTTTATTCAGTAGATCTGGATACAGGTGGGTTCATAGTAGAAAGCACTTAATCATCACTGGTTCTTTGTAGACACTTTCTATGTGGAATAGAAAGGGTGAGGAGCTGCATTCTGTAGCCCCCCTGCTTGCATGTCTGCTCAAGAAATAATGGAGATTGTTAATCCCCAAGCCCAAGAAGAAGGAGGAAGAGGAAGTCAGGTGACCCACGTGACATCCCACAAGTACAATAGAGATGTGATTTGCTAGAGCGACCCCCTTATGCTTATGAGACAATGCTGAGTTGATCCCTGATAATTCCAACAGTTCTACCACCATTCTTTTTTTGTTGTTGTTTGGATTCCACTGTAGCTGCATAAGTTACAACCTCCTTAAACTGGTCCTGGTGATCTTGTTTGGCTCAGTTGTTACAAATTAACTATTATAGATCTACCAGTAGTCCTCGTTTAGCAACTACCTGATATAGTGACTGTTCGCAGTTACGGCAGTGATGAAAAACTAACTTTGTGACCAATCCTGCATTTGTGACCTTCACAGGTCTGTAAAGCATAGGAAAGCTGAAGTAGGATCATAAGCACAGCCACAGTTTCACTTAGCAACTGCTTCGCTTAACGACCAAGATGTCAGTCCCAATTGTGGTCACTAAATGAGGATTACCTGTAATTTTCTATTTGATTTAAATACTTTTTCAATACAAATCAGCTAAATTTGCAGTTTGGTTGTCTTCCTATTAATATGGGAAGAAATTCTAGTTTTTTTGCCATTTGTCTTCAATCTTTGCCGTCCCACTACAGTATTCCAGCTATATAGTGGTGAATCTGCATTCTTGACAGAAACATATTCGTGTTCTGGGTTGGTTTCATCTGCCATTCACCTATTTCTTTGCTGTTCCTATTCTCAGTTACATCTGTTTCATGTTTCTCTAAGCTGACAAATATGCTCAGAAGCCTAAAGCTTTATCAACATGATCAGAATCATGTGTCAATGTGTACCTAATAGATCACCCATGGGGAATTGTTGTGCCATTATCCTGACAAAAAGAACTTGATCTGATTATCCTAGTCCATCAGTATATTTTCTGCAAAACAAATGATGTAATTCAATAAGGAGCTGTCTTCCATTAGAATAAAATCCATTATAACCTTACAATTTACCATTAAAACGAGAAATAGTATTTAGAGCAAGGTCCAACTTGTGCTGCCTGCTTTCATGTGAATTTCACTGCTTTACAATTAAATCTACTTCTATGTAGAGAAGTTTATATTTATATTTAAAAAAAAATAGAACGGCAGTTTGTATGAAATAAGAGTTGAAATAAGAGATCTTTGTAGTCAGAAAAACAGATTTATTAAATTTTACAGGCATAGGGGAATGAAAAGGCCTTTTGGATTAAATATAAGGGTTTTCTTCCAGATTCATAGTATATCTATATAATACATTTAAAATACATTTTGGGGTGTCTCACTGATCATATGCCCACTAATTTAGCATTTCATAGAGTCCCATTAGAGTTGCAAATCTCCAATTAACATCAAAGGCTTCAATTTTTCTGATTTTTTTCTTGTTTTTAAACTTTAGATGTAGAAGAAACACATCCTTTCCTTTGCAACTTCTAAAGCGTTACATGCTGGACATAAGGAAGCAAATTGCATAATGTGTGTGCATTGTTACAGGCTAATAATTCAAAAAATATATAAGGCAAACATCTCTAAGGACACATAAAGCCTCTCATACCCCAGATTCATGTATTTTTAATAGTGACTTTGTATTATCACCCAGCTAGGTGGCAGAATCTAGCTTACCTTGGCTGGTTTTGAAAGACAAGATCAGACCGGGTTAGTATTTGGATAGGAGACAACCATGAAATCCACAGGCTAAAGTTTACACTTTTAGTTAAAAAAAATATCCTCAAAGAAGACACTGGTCAATGAATTATGCAGTGTTGCCAGAAAACTGCATAAATGCCTCCATGAAGTTGCCAGAAATTGAGCTCAACTCAAAAAAGTCTGTATCTTTGCTGTCAGCACAACTTTCACAGTGTTCCAGAATGTCATCTACATGCCAGGTAAACTGCAGACTTTCTGAATCTACAATAGCTTGTCAGGATTTGAATCCACATCATTCACAGAAACAAATGTATGCTCTTGCCTGCATATGTAGGTAGATTACCCCAAACCCCTGCCTTTCTGATACACAGAAAAAGGCCCTTGTATTTTGAAACAAAAAGAGGTGTTGAGAACTGAGGCTGGGAACAGCAGCCTCAGAAATGATCTAACTAGAATCCTCAGGGATCATCTGGAAGAGGGATCCAGGAATAATTGAGACATAGGGAAATCTGTTCCAGGCAACTATTAGGAAACCTCAGGAAAGATAAATAAAAACACATTGCTATTATATTGTGTGAGATTATTTTTCATTTCTTTCTCTGGTGTTATGTTTAATTTATTGTCTCTGATATTTATTGTATCTATGCAAGCTTAGTTATTATATGCTTCATGCTCTTTGAGCAGCAGATCCCTTATACCTTTTTATCTCTTCTGAGCTTTTATATCTCCTTCATAGCATTAACAGAAGATTCCTTTAAGGTATTGTTGGTGATTTTAGCAGCGCTGTATTTTCCCCCAAGTTAATTGTTTTATTGCATTATAAGATGTGAGTAATACATCGTAGAATCCAGATACAGGTACAGATAATAGCTAAGTACAGTGGTATTTATACAGTAGAAACTAGAAATTGCTAACACTATGATGATTTAGATAAGCGTTCAGAGATGAGGGAAAAAAATTATATCAATGTTAAATATAATTTCTAAAATGTTAATAAACATGAGGTTGCTTGAATTGTACAATTAATGCTAAGTATGTCATTGATAAACAGTTGCAAAAAAGTTTAATTTGGTTAAACTTTTGTCGTAGATATATGCTGTTAGTTTTGCCATTGCTGTGTATTCTCCAGGTTTAAGTTCCCAAACAGATATTGTTAGTGTTGTATCTTCGCAGCACTGTATTTTTATTTCATGCACCACTGAATGTTTTTACATATGACTACCCAAAGTTAAAAATGAATATTTACATTTTCTTTTTTTGTTTTCCTAATAGTTGATTTTAAATTATACCTTGTGAAATTGATCTAGCTCTCAAAAGAGAAAGAGCTGATTCCCCTAGTCACATGGCTAAAAGCTACAAGGTGGTGGTACTTTGGAATGTATTTCATTTTTACCCTTTTTCTTTCAATTTGTCAGTAAGGCTCATAGGTTGTGGGAGTCCTGTATGCTGGGGTTAGTGGGAAGGATTCCAGGGAAAGGCACACCCCTAAAAGCTATCTGGTGAAAACAATTTGCCCTACTGGCTTAGCTCTACTGGTACAATCTTGTAATTTTGTATTAATATGTCTTGTCTCATTAGTATCATATGACTATCTACTTGTTAGCCTGAGATTGAAACTCTTTGATTTTCTTTGTCATGTATTGAGGATTCAATTTGTGCTATTCTAGAATTTTGCAGCTGGCAATTGATTTTAACACCTTAGGAATGTAAAATGTAAAAAAACATTTTACAAACATTTCATTGAAATGTTCAAAGTGGATTTCCTTTACTGAGTACCTGAGTAAAACCCACTTATCAGATTTTAATGAGAATAGGGTGCTATTTTGAAATAATAATGAGCCCAGAATTTATTTTTAAATAAATAATTTGAATGGAAGTGTATGTGTGTGTGTGTGTGTGTGTATTAAATGCTCTCCCAGGAATTTAAATGCTGATATAGGACTGAAAGATTCTGATCCCTTTTTCCTTTCAAGATGTGCATACGCCTGAAATTCTAAAAACAAATTTGCTAATTGGGAAATGTATATTTATGTAGTCGCTATACGTTTCAGGCTGTATGCATCACAGTGCAATTCTTAACCTGCAGTTCAGAAAGCACATATTTCAGAGCAGTCCTAAAGATTCCAAAAGGATGTCTTTGGAACTGCTGTTAAGCCAGTAGTGAGTTCACTGTTGGCTCACCTTGTTTGCAGTGATATCTTGCAGGAAATCAATAGGCAGACCCATGTATGAAAATGTCAATCCATAAAGATGAGAAGAAATGGGAGAACAAATAATGGGGGAAGAGTTGTTTTCCACCTAGCAAATTCTTTATGCTTCCTGTGCCTTATGAAACACTGCTAAATAATTCAGCTGACCCTCTGGATGGGCAATATTCAGTTAAGGACTTTTAGTTCTGGAGGAGCATTAAGGTACATTATCTCATGAGCTGACATGAACTTTATATCCTTGAAACTAGGACAGTCCATGTCTATCTAATACAGCGAAGTGCTTTTTCACATTCCATAATTTCTCAATATTTCTCAAGAATTAAATACTTTTTAATTCATAATCTACACAATATGAAAATGATAAGCAATAAGTATATCTGTGATATACTAAACTTTTAAAGCATGATTTAGAGATTTCTGTAACTTGGTTGCTGTGCTCCATTGACCTGATAACACGTCTTTTAAGTTTAACAGTTTTAAGTTACATACTTATTCTATCAAATACAATTTACAAGAAATATCTACAATATAGAGGAGTCATATTAAAGCTCTTGTAGAATACTGAACTTATATTAGATTCAGTCTGTCCTCCAGTATAGTAGAAACCAGTGCATAAGAGATGTCCATTTCCTCAGCAAGTCCAGAACTTGGAATTATTTCCTTTTAGCAATTCATTATAGGAATGCTGTTGTGTAAACTCACAAGCATATATTAAAAATAAACATATACTGTGTGCCACGCCAATCTGTACTATTATCCCTGCATCTAATAATGGGTAGTCACGGGCTTCAGAAATGTGTGCATGGAAAATGAAAATGCTTAAGACTTGAGCACAATCTTTTAAAATGTATATAACAAGAAATTGGATTTAAGATGACTCACAAATTGATCCAACTTTTGGGATTTAGGACACATCCTTGATTGGGCCCAAAGACCTATGCAACTAATTTAATTTGTCCAATGAAAGTTTGGATATATTGTTTCTTATATCCTAGTCCTTACTCCCACATGGCAAAGTTCTTCTGAAGTGGAGGGAAATGCCCAAAGTAATTCGCTATTGAAAAGGAAAAGAGAGCCATCCTCTTAATGTAACCAAATCCAAAGAATCCAAAGGTGGCTCTTGAGTCCCAGCCACTATTTTAAATGAGACTTACAGCAGTACATTTGCTTAAAATTCTGGTTTGAATTCACTGAACTTCCATTAGTGTCTATGCTTATAATCAACTCCTACGGAATGCATGATAACTTTCCACTGTGCTATTTTGACTTCTTAATATACTAAAGACTCAAGGAGAGCCAGTTTGATCTAGTGGTTAAGGCAACAGGCTAGAAACCAGGAGACAGTGAGTTCTAGTCCCACCTTAGGCATGAAAGCTGGCTGGGTGACCTTGGGCCAGTCATTCTCTCTCAGCCCAACTCACAGGGTTGTTGTTGTGGGGAAAACAGGAGGAAGACGGCATATTAGCTATGTTGGCCACCTTGAGTTATTTATAAAAATAATAAAGGCGAGATAGAAAATAAATACATATCCTGGTATCTTATAACAATTTTTTTTTGAAAACTGTTATTGCCATTTTTACTGTAGTTATTATTGAAAGCCTGTTTGATATGATACAAAGTTTGCAGGAATTCAGATTTGTAAGTTACAGGCATATAACAGCATTCAATCTCTTAGGCAAGTATTTTTGCTCCCAGTTAAATTTGTAGCATACGTCATATATGATTTTGTTATTTTTAGGGTCAGCAAAAGCATGTCTAAAGGAAACACTATCATGAGTCAAGAATGCCTTGCAGATCCTTACTGCCTGCTTCCTGCATGCCCTGTATTATTGTCACTCAACCTACACAGATGCACTCCAATAATTAATAGTAAACGGAGTGGAGAGAACTTTTTAATGGTCCCCTACTCGAAATCTTGTGTTTAAAAAAGAAAGAAAGAAAAGTTCCCATGAGTGAAGTATAAGTTAGCTTTTTTCAAGAAAAAGAAAAGGAATGAATTACAGTTTTCTTCTTGTCCTTTAAATGAATAGCATAGTTTGGGTGAAATTATCAGGCAATTGCATGCCTTTTATGCAGATAATGCTATTTGATGAAAGCGGTGTTTTGATCTGCTAAGGATAATACAGATCCAGGGTTGGATTCATTGGTAAGAGTAAAGCTGTCTTCTGTGATAACTTCATCTCAGCATGAGGTCAGACGGGGAAAACTGGGATGGGGGATTAAAAAATGACACAGTCGGAGCAGTATTCAGTTCCCTGCTGTGCTCCTGGCTGCACACTATAGCTTATGTTTCTGATCTGTTATGGTATTGTCTGCTTTTCTCTCCCAGAGCAGAAAGAGATTGCTTAAAAGTTTTCTTTTCTTTTTTTCTGCTAGAGGGATTAGTTCAGTGCAGCTTTTTTAATTAAAGAAACTGTATCTTTTTCAAGGCAATTTAAGGCTGTAGTAGAAGGCCATCAGCATTCATAACTTAGTACTATTAACTATAACAAAGAGTAGCTGTACCTATTAAATTTTAAAATAGGAGCCAATCTGTGGAATTTTAGGGTTAATAATGGCTACTTACACAAAATAAGTAGCACTGAATGAATTATTGTCCAGAGCTAGCAACTTCAAATATTGCACATTCTATTTAGCTAAGCTTACTTTATTAAACCCCTAGGGCAACAGAGTGTTTTAATTGCATAAATAAGTGAAAATAGTTTGGAATGCTTTTCTCCTTTGCTGAAAACTTTCAAGGAGTATCTCCCAATTTAAACACTGTGAGTAGATGTGCCAGGAACACTTAAATGGTTTTGTACTAAGAAAAAATAAATTTGCAGTTTGATTTCACCAAGGTTAATAGGTATAAACCTCAAATATTTCAGATAAGGCACCTATGATGATCACTTTTCTAAGGTGCTTGGATTGCAACATGTGTATCTTCTCCTAAATCCTTGTCAGGTCAGTTAGAAACAATTCTCCTGGCAATCAGTAAACACAATATATTGCCTTTAGATGGATAACAAAGCAGAAGGATAAGTCCTATCTATTTTACAACTGCATCTTTTTATTTGGAAAACCGATATGTTATTAAAGGTCACCAGTTGCTAGAACAATACTTCATGCCCAACAAAAACAAAATAACCATGTCTATTTTTCTCTCATTTTTTCTCTTTTGGCTGTGGAATCATACTGGTATGTTTGTTGCTGTAAATCCTTTTTATATTGTATATAAAAAGGCTTTGAAAGCAAGAATTTTATTTAAAACTGGGTGGCTAATAATGTTGCTTGTTATATTTTGTTCACCCAAATATAAGATAGGGAAAGAAGATTACAAAGAAACCTTTGTGGTGACTTTGAAGAATGCAAATGAAAATACAATATCATAAATATTAATATAAATTAGTAGTTACTATTATTTATTTATTTATTTATTTATTTATATATCAAATTTGTCACCACCCATCTGCTCTGAACGGAGGGACTCTGGGCGGTTTACAGCATAAAACAATAACTATACAATAAAATTCTGGTATAAAATATAGACTAAAACAGTTTTAAAAACTACCAAATATAATAATATAATTATAAATAACAGTATAAATTTAACTTACTTGATACTAATAACTCATCTATGAAGAATGGTAACACTTCATATTAGTGGTTCCTAATTTTTGTATTAATCCTTGCAGCAACTCTGTGGCACTGCATTCCCATGTTCCACATAAAAGGTTGAATCTGACCAAGAACGATTTGCCCAAAGAACTGTGTTACCTCACCACGTGCACTAAATCAGTAGATGGGTAATGGGTTTTGCTCCCTTGGCCTACTTCGTGTTCCCATCATGGAAATTCTGAGCAGGGGTCTGATTATAAGATATATGACAATAGGTCTTCAGAAGGTTATTTCATTTTTAACTGTGTAAGAGGTTAAGAAAAGGGACCTTCGCTCCATGTTTACCAGTTGTTCACAATTGTGTTTTCTCTTGAATGGTGATATAGAATGAAAAGGAAGATATGATCTAAAGATTGCATAGACCTATTTTTCTAAGGCTACAGAAAATGTATAGAGGACTTTGCTGAAAATCGTGCTTTCACCTTTAAAACGTAAACATGTCTTATCTGAGATGCATATGAACATGCAGTCTCTCTCTCTATATATGTAAAAATAATATCACATGTAAGGACTTCCTTAATTTTTTATCTAGAATAAATTTTTTATCAATAAACATTTACCTAGGAGTATATTCATTCAATATAATGGGGCATATATATACTCTTATTTCTATTGTTCCAATACTAATTTTCATTAAAGCAAAGACCAGCATGGTATATAACAATATAGACAATACATTACTTTAAAATTAATATATTTAAGGAAACATTGATTAGCAACCAGGACAAAATACAGCATAGACAAATTTACAAGGCACTGTACAATTAAAATATCCGTGGCTGAAATAGAAGTGTCTTTGGTGGCAAAGCATGCTAAAGTTTGTTCCAGGTATACATATTTAAGGAAATACATTCCCAGATTGGTTTCTACCGATGAAAAGGTTGTTTCCTTTTACGTCTTATATTTGCCAAATCTGAAATATAAACTCCTTTAAGATTTCAAGACTGGGCAGTTAGGAAATCTTACATGTTAAGACGCAACATTGTTTTTGAACAGGAACAGGACCTTTTCAGATGTGACCCCACAGCTATGAAAATTGTTTTATTCTAAGTTTGGAAACAAGTGAAAACATCTTGGTTCCACTAGGAATTTTGTAGTTGGATAACTTTTACTTGTAGCTTTTATATTATTTAGTTGCATTGCTTAAATAGGATTTGTGTTGCATTCCATTATTTTTAATAAATAGCCTCATAAATGTTTTTTATAAAAGGATAAACTAGAAGTATATAATGGATAAATCAGTTAATAACTGAGATTATTAAAGTTATAGCTCTGCAGAAATGGCTATGTTATTTTAAAAAGCTAGCATGTTTTCCAGGACTATTATAGTGTACACAAATATGAAAACAGGAGAAATATTTTGATTATTTTCTTCTTCCATGCTGTGTGTGGACTATGTCAGATTGGTTCTTCTATGAATCCATAAAGAGGGTCAATTGTTGGGTGAAACTAAAGTACCTCACTTTCTCCAAAGGTCAACCTTATACAGAGTACTTGTGTATCAGTGGAACACAAAGTAATGTAGCAGAAAAACATGACCCCATTTAAAGGTTGATTTGTATGATAACTAGTACATTCAATGGCTCTAGAATCAATGTATATAGAGCCTAGTTTGCCTTAATTAAGGTAATTAAGACATATTCCTCATTGCAGACAGCCATTTAATTTTAGGGTTGTGTCAGTGTCCGGATTAGAATACTTGTTTCTAATATTATCCCAATTATTGTGTGACCTAACTACATTCTTTGAAGTATGGCTGGCAGCTTAAGCTTAATAATATTTTAATGTAATATTTTTGTTGTGTAAATTGTTTATGTTCCTTCACTAATAACACAATAAGCTAGACATTCCAGTACACTGAAACTTATTGGTGTAATTCTGCTTTATTTGACCTCATCCCATTTATTAATGTGTCTGTTTTACTAATTAGTGACTAACTCTCCACTTCTAGCTGAACCATTCTATTTTAAACAGATTCATTGATTTAATTGGCTTAAATCTTAGTACTAGATAACATCACAGATTAGTCTGCTTTTTTAGCTGGTGGATTATCAATTGGGATTTATATTGTGTAATCATATTTTTCCATTAAAATTCTGCTGCCTTCTCTAAAGAAACATTTATTTTATCATGGTATTCTTGGGATTAATCAGTCAGACAATGAACCTGCAGAGTCAAAAACCAATACAGGTAGACTATGCAAGATCTTTAGGTAGGCAGAGAGAGTTGTCTCATAGGGATGTTCCTGTAATTAGGCATAAATAAATACCTATGCTGCCTCTTTTCTTTCTTAAAAGTTAGCAACCGTAATGTATAATTAGAAAGGGAGAGAGTATATTTTGAAAGTGTGTGTGAGGCTGAAACCCCACAAATCTAGAGGAATACTCTCAGATCTTTGCAAACATGGCCCAAAGGCAGAGGTTAGAAGGGAGGTAGAAAAACAACCGAGCTTAGCTGTAATTGTCCAAAGTAAGTCCTAAATAGGAGCTCAGGTTGATCCAACTCAGGCAGTGTTTCTCAACCTAGGTAGGTTTAAGATGTGTGGTCTTCAACTCCCAGCATTGCTGGCTGGGGAATTCTGGGAGTTGAAGTCCACACATCTTAAACCTGCCAAGGTTGGGAAACACTGAACTCAGGAATAAAGAAACATGAACCTAATTGTACCAAGAACAAATGGGATTGTAACTCACATTATTGTCAGCCAATAAGATTGATGTAGCATCTAAAACAAGACTCTCACCCCTCCCTTTTCACTTCTTTTTTAATATTATGCTGTATCCTTATCAACGGTAATGCACAGCTCTTTAGCTGGCACCCAGGACATCTCTGATCTTACAGTCTTTAACCACAACTTGACACAGACCCCCAAAGCAAACTTAGTGGTTAGAAACAATTTCCTCCAATCTGAGTTGTCTTATAATGCCACGTTACATATAATGATTTCTTTACAAGCATTTGAGTGCCTACAAGCATTTGAGCCGTAAAAACGGGGAGAGAGAGAGAGAGACAGCAAGAAGGATCAAGGCACTTTCAAACAGATAGACGAAGTAGACGGAGATGCACATCAAAAAGAAGGGGCACATTAGGGCAACTTTACAAGTCTGGAGACGACATGCCAGTGTCTGGCATTTTTCTTCTCATTCTCATTTCATGGTTAACTTCCAGCAGGCAAAGCCAAGGTGTCTTCTATCCAGGTCCAATCCTACGGTTTGCTTTCAGTGACTTCTTGAAGTCAAAGGAACTGGGAGATGCTCCTTGCCATTTTAGCGCCAAAATATGTGTGTGGAAAGTCTTTCATCTGGCGACTGGCGCTACAAAACTTTACTTGCAGCCGGGGCAGTGGTGGGGGGAAGACAAAGGTAGCAGCCTACCAAATTAATGTATAGACTGGACTGCCGAGAATATACTTTTTTAAACGCTGTGTTTTAAGTTTAGACACATCCATCGGCAGCCAAAACAGGACATTAGCCAGATCAGATTTGCAAGAAACGTGGCTTAATACTCTTCGAATTAGCTTAAAGGCTGAAGCATAATTAAACTCCGCTAAGCGTCATCCTCCACTATTAAACTTTTCCTACGATCCTCCAAACATTCCTTGAAGTGAGTCCGAGAGATTTCGGAAAGAAGTTAGAGGTGGGCTGTCCGCGCCGGTACCGGAATAACTTCAATACTTTTCTCTTGCAGGGGAACGTGGGCAGGGAGTAGGGCTTCCCTGATAGCTCTCTATAGACCAGTCGATAAAATCCCGGGAATATTCGGAGGAGATGCGAAGGAAACCGAGGGCGCCTCCGCTTCCCTCGAAGTTCAGCGGCATCTCTGGCACTGCCATGTCAAGAGTTGGCTGCTGTTTCTGCACCGAGAACCCGAACTCTTTTTTTGCCGCCTCTCCCCTCCGTCTCCTCCTGAACTATTTCTGGGGATCCAGAAATTTCTCGGCAGAATTTTCTCAGCTTCAAACGTTTCTCCGCGCTAGTGATTTTCTCAGGAGAGCTTCGACGGTTTTCAGATTCCAAGAGACTAGGCGGTTCGGAAGAACTTGCTAATGTTCTTTGAGGAACCCCGAAGTTTGTTTTTCCCCAACTGGGAGGCTCTCCTCCTCCTCCTCATCCACCCCCTCCCCTTAAGGGTCTCCATTGCATCCCCGGCGTGGGATGCAGCCTCAGACCTAGTTCGCCTCTCATGGCCGGCACTCATAGTTTGAATACCATTTTGAATTAAACGAGGTGGCAAGCCTGCAACTTTCGTGTTCGGGTTATTAGAGATCTGTAGCGTTTAGCCTACTGGCAATGGGATGGCGGTGGTTAGGGATGTATGTTTTGCGCTTGTATTTTGTGTGTGCGCGCGCGGGTATGTATGTACGCTTGAAAACTTTACACTGTATCCTATCCATTACTCTTTTCCTTCTGCGAAAAAGATAATATGTGGTCAGAGTTATGTTTTCTTTAGTCACTCAGCCGGCAAAGTGAGTGAGGGACTTGAGTCTTCCGCCGCCACCGCCGCCGCCAGTCATGACCCAGCAAGACAAAGTAAACTGTTAAAAGCAGCTTATTTTCTCTCTTCATTTGCCCGGCTGGACTTCCACCATGCCTCAGCAGCAGTAGCTTTTTTCCCCCATCATCGTCCCCTTTCCTTTCATTTCTAACATCGAATCTGAAGAAGAGTTCTGTGAATCTCGGAAGCTAGTTCCATGCTCTGATGAATATACACGCTCTCGCGAAAGTTTCTGGCGCGCTCTTTCTTTTAATGTTCTTCGAAACGGGAGAAGGCCGGGGGTGGGGACAAAGCAGGCGGCGCCAAAATTAGGAACACGGGAAGATCGCTGTCCGACCCTTCAAAGGCATTACAGTGACGTGGAACAAATTTAAACCTATTTGTTCAGATGTTAGCCTTTGTTCCCAAATTAATGGGGTTAGTATTAGAGCCTGCGCAAGAACGGGGATGCGTGCGTGAAAGATGCTTTGTTTTTCAAGATGAAGCGCGTCGAGAGGTATAGCGGCTATTCAGAAGGGTTGAAGATGAGGAAGAAGAAAAATAGCACATTTTGTTTCTCTTGGGACGGGGAGGGAGACGCAACTTGAGAAGCGGTGACCAGCTAAATTTCAGTTGACATTGAATTTAGTTGTTCCTCAGTGCGGCTGCCCCGTTGTCTTCTCAATCTCAGAAGAAAGTACTTTCTAACCACCTTGCTAGGAAAGGGCCGGCGTGGGGAGCAACCTTGTCAGGGCATACCTACCAGGTCAAAGTGGAGCAACAGTCCTATTGACTTTACCTCCAAGCAGTGACCTAGGCAATGGCCGCATCAGGAAGGGATTGGCCGTTGCTTCTCTCCAGGATATTGTTAGATTTTCCAATCTTTCCAAACCCAGCCTGGAATTCCCCCGCGGTCTCCCATTCGAGCCCCAACCAGGGCCAGCGTTGCTTACTTTCCGAGCCCAGACAAGGCGGCTAGGCGCTGCAAGCAGCAAACACCGTGTAGGAAAGGCAGCCGAGTTCATGACAGGAATACTTCAGTTCGCTAAAGGAAGAATTTCAGCTCATCGGAAAGCATTTTTCAAACGGAGAGTTGGTACGAACAGCGCCGGGCAATAGGGAAAGAGGAAGAAGCTACGCTCCCCTTTGCTACACCTCTGCCCTCGCAAGTAAACATACGTTAATCTCCCTCTTAGTTGAGACTAAGTCTTTCTGAACCCGTGGCCCTTATTTCTGAATAGACTTATATGGAGTCGCTTTGTTAAGTCCCGGGGTCATTAGAGCGGAGCGCGAAGCGCACGGAGGACTTGCTGCCTTAATTACAGCCCACTTCTTTGCTTCATCATCAATCTCTCGGCACTCATTTGCTCTCCCACCCTCTCTATAGTAACTCAGCTGACCTAACATGCCCACCCTATGTAACAGCCCAGGCGATTGGAATTAAAATCCAAACGTTAAACTAAAAACTAAGTATTGACGAACAATAGCAGAGCTCCTTCCCTCGCCCCGAGGAGCGCCGAGTCAATTGCAAACATTTAGCCCGCTTATTCTCTTTCTACCTTTTAGGAAGTATAAGTCAAATTACGGGAGGGGGGACCTCACAAAGAAGCACCAGCCTCTGTCCTAATAGGAAGCGGTGCATCCAAGCCCTCTTTTTTGCTCGTCGGCGATTGTGGACGAATATATAATGAAGCAGTCTAAGTTCATTAGTGTTTGCAATCAGCGGCACGCAGACACCCTCATCAGGGCAGAAAGCTGCGAAGAGCCATTCATCAGCATGAAGTGTTGTTCATGGATGACCCCTAAATCATGGCACTAGTAGTAGGTGCGCTGATTGGACACAGCATGAGAGACTCAGCACTTTGTACTAACCAACAGAGGCGGCGGGTATGAGAACGGGGGACGACGCGAAAGTGGTTCAGTCCAAATGACAGGAGGCGGCAGCTAAAGAGTCGACGCGGTGCACAAAACTTAGGCGGGGAGAGAGCTGCGAGCTTGCCAAATGCCGCAGCAGAGAAGCCGGGAATTATAAATGGCCAAGTCCATTCTTCGCTGCCCAGGCTGGGGAGTTGGATCTCCCCGCGCTTTATGGTAGGCGTCTCTTTCCTGCGTGTGCGCCTCTCTCGCTCCCTAATAAGGGAGGCAGGGGCTGAAGCGGTCGTCGCCGAGCCCACTTTCCCATCGGGGTGCCCCCCGTCCTACGCTTAGATTCGCCCGGCTGCCGCCGTTGCTCCTCCCCCCTCCCGGCTTCTGTGGCACTTTAGTGTGGGGCTGTGTTCTTCCCTCCCACCTCCCTTCTTTGGAGGACGGGCGAAAATAGTAACAACAAGAGTGACAACAACGGTAAACTCCCGAGTCGGAGGAAGGGGCACAGCTCTGAGTGCTGCGGAGCGTGAACTTCTGAGGAGGCTCCGCTCTCCTCGCTGCCCCCACGCCGCCAGCGCTCGGCAGGACCGGGGACGGAACTTGGAGCGCTTCTCTTTCTCCTCCTCTTCCTCCTCCTACCCCCCTCCCCCGCCTTCCCGCGACGTCCCCCGTTCGGTTGGCCAAGCGGGCGGTGCTGCCGTTCGCCGCGGCGCTGCTGGGCTGGCTGAGGAGAGGAGGAGGGAAGAGTCCAAGCCGAGAGGCGCCCAGGGTAAGTGGCTCCGTCTCGCGCTCTTTGTCGGTCCTAGCGCCCGCGCTCCCCTCTGGGAGCCGGAGGAGTTGCGGCGAATAGCCGGCGGGTTCCGGGGACTCCCGGGCGGCTCTTTCTCCCCTTCCCCCGTTCTCTGGCCTAAAAATCCCGTTTGCTTGGTGGAACTCCAACCTCGACCTGCCTCAGGTGTTCTTTCGCCCCGGAGTTGCCTGGAAACTTTTCTCTCTCTCTCTCTCGTTGGGTTTTTGTATTGACGCTCTTTGCCGGCGGCTGCGGAGAGGATTCGGTCCTTGTACGGGAGGAAAAGGGAAGAGAGAAGTGAGGACGGAGTTGGGGGGGTTGGCTGGGGGTAGCCGGGAAGGAGCCCTCTGTGCTTCGTTCTCTGGGTGTCAGAGATGCCCGTGTAGCCGTGCTCGGCGAAAGGGTTTGCTAGGACTTCTAAGTATAGATCTGGTCTGAAATGGAAAAGGAAGACGCCGAAGAAAAGGCAACCAGGGATGTTGGAGAGGTCGCCAATTCAACTTGATCCCCTCAACTCCTAGAGTGAGGCAGCGGTATTGACCCGACCGGGCGACCCATCTGTTGAAATCCGCGTTGTTTTTGTTATTCCCTCGGTCTTCCACGTCTCAGTCGGAGGATTTGGCACTTTAGGATTCAGCAGGTTGCACTTCGCTGGTGAATTGAGCTCCTCCAGTCACCGCAAGGTGTACACGCGTTACTTAACCGAAGCATTTTGCTTCTAAGTCAGTTAAAGTCTAGTTTTCTGAGCTGTTGGACTGGGTGGTCCGGATAATGACAAAACGATTGTGGCTGCTATAGCATCGTTATCCTGTTCGCCCCCACCCTCCAGTTTATTAGTTCGGACGTTAGGGTATGAAGAAGGTTGAAGGTCTGTAAAAGCCTGGTTTGCTTTAACTTGTGTAGAGTTACATATGGTGTGTATTTTATGGTGTGGTTTGTCTCTGTTCTTACCTTAAGAAAATGTGTGGCAAACCTTTATAGGCAGTACAGAATTACTGGGTAGGCTCTTCATTTTCCAAGTTAAACATTCCTAGTTCTTCTCTAGTTTGTCTTTACACTTGTGTGTTTGTCCAAAAAAGTATTATCTATTGGTGAGAAAACACCAATAAATAAATAAATGTATTATTTCTGCAGTGTTTACTCTCATCAAACCTAGGTAAATTGTCTATAATTTAACTGATCGTTAACTTTTTAATTATGCAGGATTAGAAACCTTACAATTCTGCAATAAAACCATAACAAAGGATAATATATCTATATATAGATATGGATATATATTCAATAATACATGACTGTTAGGTTTGTTGCTGTTTATAGAATCCCAATGATGTAATCATATTGTGATTTGCAGTAAATTACATTAGTTTACAATGTTATGTATATAAACCTCAGTAAATAAGTGAGACCAACTTCTGAGCTTTGCAGTGTCAAAATTTTTGCCTTCGTAGCCAAAACTATTGTTCTAATATGAACTTGAATATTCTGTAGATTTAAGAATTAAATGTTAAGAATTAAACTTAGTTAAAGGTCTTTATTTAAGTGTTGTAGTTTAAAATCTTTTTAGTGTTGTATATGTTTAGTTAGACTTATTGGCAAAGCCATTAGGCCACAGTAAGAATTCTTAAGGATGTGCACACAACCTACCTCAGTGCCTAGGTAACCTTATGCTACTCTGTTTGCCTGTAATAGGGGACTGCTTACTTTGCTCAGCTTCTCATGTCCACGTGCAAGAAACTGAAGTGACTGGATAAAACTCTGTGGTGTCCACTGGAATGTTGTATGTTACTTGGCTTAAGCTGAAATCAGTACCTTTCTGTTAGACTGAGTGTAACTTTTGTAAATTAGAGAACAGGAAAATTCTTAAATGTCTTCTGTATAATATATATGGAACAGTAAAGTAAGGAAAAGTTATATGTAAGGAATTACTGAAAAAAGTATAATGCTGAACCTTAAGCTGTTTATTTTGGAAGAATTTTCCTTCAGAAAATTTTCTGAAGTATTCTCTGAAGTATGTATTTCAGCATAATATGTTAAATAAGGAAATGATGTATATCATGCGAAAAGTATAATGGATAGATTAGGACTACTATTGCAAGAGTACTCATAATCCAGTTAGTAAGGTATAGCATTTCATTTTAATTTTATCAAATCAGAGTTATTGTGGTTTAAAGATTAGAAAAAATTTCGAACGAATATACCCAGCCATACTATTTTTTAAAAAATTACAAGTATGAATTAAAAGAAAGAGTACTAAGATTTTTAAAAGCTTGTTGGCTGCCATATTTAGCACCACCTCAAAATAGTAAACAGTTAAATGTTCTTATAATGCAAAGATGTATAAAAAAATCAGTGTATTTTATCCTAAGCATAAACCAAGATCCCTGTTTTGCCAGTGCATCAGTCAAGTCTGAGAAGCAGTATAATACATGGTTTTGGGAAAAGAAGGCCTTACATATGATACTGCTTTGAAATGTATATCTCACAAAGAAAACAAATATTTAGCTTAGTTAAATAGTAGTTTTTCCTAAAGCTATCACTGATTCCTTGAAAACAAATTGGTTAATGTATTGTTACCACAGTTATTCTCTATCCAATAGAATTAGATGAAAACAGTATTCTGTTTTTAAGGTTATGGCAGAAAAATACTGAGATCTTTACATACATGTAATTGAATGTTGAGAATTTTTATGACACACATTAAATATAGCTCTTTATCACTAGTAATCTTTTCATACAGACATGATTAATATTTGCACAAAAAACAAATTTCATAAATCTTAAAATTTTCTCTCAAAGTTTATTTTAACAGATATAGCTATATTAAGGTTTTTAACATTTGAGATGGAGAAGAGTAGACTTCTTAATTAAGCTAAATTATACTATCTTTCATAAAAGTTAGCTTTACCATATCCTTAGCGTGATATGCTGATTTTTGTTTCCGAAGAATTGAATTATCCTAGTTCTAAGTTTGGCTTTTAGTCTTTCATTTAAAAGTGGCTATTTAATATTCAATATAATACAGAATTTTTAGTGTTATATATAATTCAGTGTTACATAGTGAAATATTATTCTATTTTTGTCAATTTTTCAGTAATTAACTCTTAAAAGTCATATTGAGATTGTCAATTAGCCGTTTTTAAGAAGCTAGTTTGGAAGTTGCTGAATCTGGATAGCATCTCAGCATAGAAAGAGCCTGTCATTTTTTTCTAGTTGAAAAACTAATTACTTATATCACTTAATATATGATTTTCTTATACTTTTGTCACCCAGTTTTCTTTTTCCTTTTTTAATAATAGAGATTGAAGTTTCTGAATAATAGTAGTAGTTTGGCTGGTGCATCCATTTTATATATAGTGTTTTACAACATACTAGTCTGCATACATACCTGCTTTTATGTTGAATTGACTTGTTGATGAGTAATGGCAAAATTGTTACATCTTGAAGTCACTTGTTTGAAAACAAGTGTTAAAGATTTTTGGATTTTTCAGAGTGCTGGGTCATGCAGCCCTGATATTATTGTGGCCTTAATGAAGCTTCATAGAAAAAACTGGAAAAAAACTAGTTTTTTAGAAAGAACAGTTTGTTTAAGCTATATTTATGTTGAGCTCTGATTCAGAATCAGAATGATATATTAAGCCAAAATATCAATTTAAGAAACTGATGATTAGCTAATTATACACTTACACTTATTACAAAATAAATATTTCCAAGAATAACATGAAAACATTATCAGTTAGTCACCTGTTATTCTTAACTTAACTATTTTAACACTTCATTGCATGTTGCTAGATACTGTGCTAGCATTGAAAAATAAGGTATAGAGACATAGTTTTTGTTCTTTTGTAGAAACAGTAAGGATAGTAGATATTCTCATTCCTGCTGTGAAATTTGCATATTTTTCCTTTCTCTGTGTTCTTGTTTCAGCTTTGTCAGTACTTGGTTACAAACAAAATTGATGTGAGTATGGTAACTATATACAATTCACTTAAAATATTTTTTTCCAGGAAAGATTAAAATCCATAAGTATTTTAAAATCAGAGGATACAATAATATAATTCTAAAAAAGCAGCTATTGCAGTGTTCCTAAATGTGGATCTTTTTAGTCATGTGATACAGGATTTTTATATGGTGGTTTATCTTTTGAATTATATTTGTTGAGGTATAATTTTTAGATTATGAGTTTCAAAATGTTTTATTTTGGAAAAAACACATATTTTGAAAGGAGCAGTTTACTTCATATAGTCAATAAAAATAAAGTGTATCCCCAATAAAAAGTAAAGTGGATCCTGAGTTCTTTAGAACTCAGTATTTCTATAGAAAATATGTCCAATAAATGTGTAGCATTGCTTTGTCTTTTATATTGAATATATTGATAATGTACAGAATATCGCCCAAAAGATTAAATATACTGGGTATGAAAATATTTAGAATATCTCTGTTAGGTAGATGTTCTGTTAATTTTATATAGTTTCTACTAAAAAACATTGAAGTTATTGAAATATTTAAAAAATGGTATAGAAGTATAATAAATTGATTTTTGGCCAGAAACAGTTAAGTTGATAACAAAAGTCTAGCGCCTTATTTTCTGTGTTAATATCAAGACGGGGGGGGGAGAGGAATCTTTATACTCATGCATTTATTATGACACAAACTCAGCAGAAGACAGGTTGATAGTGTCACTCCAAATGTTACTTGTTTCATTACTTTAGCTATGCTAATTTATTCCATTAATTAGTGGCAATATACTATTAGATTATAAAGCTGAAAAAAGTGATTAATTTCAGAATTGATATTATATTAATATTCATAAAAGAACTTAAAACTAAGTATGTTTGTATTACCTTAATTAATTGTATAAGCATACTTCTGTTAATTCCTCTATTTTATATGTTTACAAGGAAACATATTTAAAGAATGAGGTTAAAAATACTGCAAAATATCCATATGAACAAATTTTCTTTTAAAATTAAAATTTGTGACTGCATAACCCAGAATTTATGCAATAAATCAACATGTGTTTTTATTTTTTCTTCTGTAATTATAGTGATAAAATTTAAGTGCAGTGCAAACATGTATTACGGTGATTTATCTCACTGAATTTCTACTGTGAAGATATATCATTTTTTGGAATATACTGATTTAACTCATACTGATATAAATTAAGAATACATATCAGTTGGTCACTGGTGTGTAATCTTCATTTGAAGAAATGAAACCACTAGTATTATGGTGTTTCAAAGATTGTAGATTTTGATCTATGTTGTTATAAGTATTATTTAAAATGTCCACAGTATTACTATAACTATTATTTTGTGTTCATAAGTTTCTTTAAAAATATTAATAAGGAGCACACTAAGCTATCACATAAAGAATACGCTACTTTTTTCAGAATCTCACTTAAAAGAAACTGAAAACTCAGTTTTACTGATTCTTCAAAGGACTATAAAAAACTTAATATAGCATTAAGATTGTAATCTGGTACATACTTTTTTGGGGATAAGTATCTTTGAATCAAACTGGCATTACTTCTGAGTAGACATACATAGGAATGCTCTGTTAAATGATGAAACAACCCAGATGCGTGCCTGTCTCCCTCATTACTGCCATTTTGCCAAGCTGTAGAAAGAGTTTTATTTAGGTGAGCTTTTGAAGTTTAACGATGGCTGAACTACTGCTATTTCTTGTATGTTTTTATACATTTTGGAATGATTATTTTACTTTATATTTATTGTATAAGCTATTTTATGCTTTTGTACATCTGGAATATAGGCAATGCAAAAATACAGTAAATATGTCTTGTGTAAAGTGATGAAAAGTTCTGTGAATCAAGCACTATGAGGAATGGTTATATTAAAATATTTAATCAATTAAAGAACCTAATGGATTTAATTAGGTAAAGAATGTGTTCTAAGGCCAAACACTAAGCAAACTTTGCTTACTATAAGTCACAGTGAATTTAATAGATTTTACTTCTGTGATTAATAATTGTTCGGATTCTTGCAGTTCTTTCAAGATTGTTGGGTTTTCCATATAATGGCTGCAATAAAATTTAGGACCCATGGATTGTAACAGGATATAGTGGAACTGTACCTATGGGAGTTGAGAGTCAGAGTTTCTCAGGACAGAGATGTCAGGTATATCAACAATTAACAATCACCCAGCATCAAGGCTGAGAAGAACAGGGCAAACAATCCAGTAAACCACAGGGAAGGTAGAAGAAACAAATGCTGTAATTGATATAAATTGATATACAGTTGATAGTCATATGGAATTGCACCTTCATGCTGACTGAGGGTGATCAACTATTCTAGTAAGTTTTGCCTAATTCTTATCTAACCATATTGGGTTGTGTGCTAAACAGTCTTAAATTGTGTGAGAGCCAGACCCCAGTCAGACAGTATCAGACAGTAAGTGATGAACTTGACAGCAACCATATATGCTAGTGATACTGATTACAGCCATATATGTATTAAGTGGGGCTATAAGTTACAATTGGGTTGTAACTTACTAATTTTGTTGCTGCAAGCAGTATGAGTTTTAAAATAAGAGCTCCTATATAAATGAAGAGACCACTGTTTTATTTCAAATCTGTTCTACGAAGTGATGTAAAGAAACAAAGATTTCAAATCAAGTGCTATTTAAAAAAAATCAAAAGAAATACATGCAATTCATTTGTGTATGTGGGAATTGTTCTTTGGGCAGTAAGATTGAAGGAATATGTAATACAGTGGTTTATAGAATGTACAATGAACCAAGAAGAGTTTGGTTCAGTATAGATGTAGAGTCACTGGTGGCCTTAGCCACTAAATCACATCTACAACACCATATTTATAATTTAATAATAATACTGGCTTTTAAAATAAGACTGATAAAAGAATTACTGGTTGGAATCAGCCTATAGTCACTAGTTGGACATGAAAATATAGACAGCCATAATGCATAGCAGATGCGTAACATTAGTTTTTGACTGGGGGGTACCATTTTGTCTTTTTCATTCAAAGTGTCCAAGTCATTAGGGCAATGTTGCATAACATTGTGAATTTTAAAATCATAATGATATGAGGGATATTTTTACATGAATTATCGAACAGAATATATTTACTTGTCTTATTCCTATGTGTTTTTAAAATATTAATAGTCTTCTTAATTTCACTTAGAAAGTAGCAGAAATATGTGGTGCTGTATAAATACAATTGGTTGAATTTTATTGTTAGACGACTAAAAATGTTGATTGATTTTGTAACTGTTGCTAAACTGTAAAGATATATGCTTCAGTACAATCAGAATATCTTCCTGAATTTATAATCCAGTAATGGTAGATTTTAAGCACTGATAACAATATGCCACTAATTCCTCAAAAGCGAACATTTATTTTAATTGCTTATATTTCCAAATATATTGACATTCATATTAAATTGCAACTTATTAAACAGTTAACTTATTGACAACCCCAAAAGCTAGAATTTAGACATATTTATTCAGCAAAGTATTGTCACACTTTACAGTTACTAAAATACAGATTCTCCTACCAGTGGTCTTCCCTTGTCCATGATATATTGTTGACTAAACATTCAGAATGAAAATAAAAATTCAGTAAAATCGTTCTGATTTTTCTAAATAGTTTTTAAATAGATACCAAGAATATTATTTTAGAAATAATTTGATATAGGAATGAAATTGCTGCATTGTAGTTATTTTGATATGGTTAGTTTTGTTATAATTTATACTACTTTGATTTTTTTACAAAGCATTAAATAGCTCATTATAATACAAGCTTGCTGTACTCATGCAATGAAATCAGAAATTAAACAAATACTTTTAAAATAATTAAAATATAATAGAAAGTTTTTTATTTAACTGAAATGAAAAGCCAATTGCTTCTCTTTAGACCATATTTTTTATGATTTGTTAGTATTGTCTATAATTAAGGTAAGGGTTAACATTTGATTCAGTGTTCTATTATATATTGCAATAGAAATTCAACATAGTGAGGCACATCTTCTGTTCTAATTTTTGGTGGGGTGGTGGAGGAGGAGGACCAATTTGAAGTTATTTTATTTAACAGGCAACCAATCACACACTGTTCAACATGCAGTTGCTCTTGGTTGGTTCATAAGGCAAGTAAGGAACCCTATGACTTTAGAAAGTGGAAGCGTCATAAACTGCTGCTCCCCCAGTCTGAATATTTTGTACTATGAAATGCTGAAAAACAAGGCTAAATTTTTTCAGGACAGATTATAGTAGGACTTCAGGTGAGACTTTGGCTTTGGTTTTCTTTTATCTGTAATAGCTTAATGAAAAGATATTAGTAAAGTGAGAGTGAATTGTGTAATGGTCATCCACTTTACGTTTAGCTTGATTTAATACGTACTGATTCAGTTGGATACAGGTTCACAGAAGTCAGATCCGTGTTTATACAGTACTTTGTAAATTCAAATTCTTTTGAAGCAGCTATGTAAGTTCTTAAGCTAAGTGACAAAATCTGATTTTCTCATGCATATTCAGTTAATATATGAAGACGTATATTATAGACATGAGTACTATATGATCATTAATGGTATGTTTCCTTTTTTCTATTTTTAAGAAACTTTGGGTTCCAGAAAATGGTTTTACAAGTTTGATGGTTAATGGAAGCTAAAAATAGCATGTAATTCATTTTTTGAGGAGGCATTATTTTTCATTTAATAGGGCTTAATTAAAATATGCACATGTGGAATTCTATTGATGTTTATTCAGAACTAAGGCTTTCTATGCTCAGTAATAATATTCCTTATAGAATTAAACCTATTTGAACTTGCTGCCACCGCTGCTGAATACTTTTTTCAACTGTAGATAATAAATTGTAACCACTTCTGTGAATTCCAAGTTTTATTATACTCTAATAAGTTATGATGTAAATAATTTCCAAATATTTAAAATTTTAATGAATTTTCAATGTATTAAAACAGAAAAGTTGTTTTTATGGTAATATAAATGAGAGTTTGCCAAGGTCTCTTTGAAAATGCTAACAGTTCACGGTACTGTATATTAGAGGATAAAGTATTTGTAATATCTGAAATAGAAAGCTTTTAAATAATGATGGATAATTACTGTTAAATGTTATACATGTTATCAACAAACTTGCATTTGCCTATGAAAAATATTAATTATGTTTGAATATGGCAGCATCAATGTTCTTTAGCTTGTGAGTGAAATATTGTATCTTAATACACATAAACCTACTCATAAAAGTACACATATCCCTGAAATATAATGATTTATAACCACACTTATAAGGCTTTGTTGTTGCTGAAAATATTTTAATAGTGACCTTCATAGTGGCTTAAAATGTTTCAGAGAATAGATGTTCTGCAGGAAGTCATGTGCATGATGCATTATTTTAATTAGAGGAAAGTTGAGTAGAGAATATAGAGATTTTAGAAATACTTTATGTTGTATTTTATTTTCATCTTTTGCAGAGAAATTTTGATACTCATTTAAGCAGCAGGTAAATGTCTTGATCTTATCACTGCATTGTAAAAAAAAAATCTGTCACAGCTTGGTAACAATTATGAGCAGAATAAATCTACAATTATTTCTTTATTAAGAATAAGCATTATTTTGGTGATTTTTTGCCTTTAGGGCTAGATTGATTTAGTCAGGTTTTTATGTCCTTAGTTATTACTTGTGCTTAACTGAGACACAATTAAACTTTTAAATATTTCTTCTACTTGTTTTAAATGTGAACTCGGATATTTTCACAGTAAAATAACCTAATGACAAATTATATATTGTGCCTTTTATTATGATATAGTGTAATGATAGAGTACAATTTTATGCAGAATTGTTCAGGGTTTAATACATTTGTTTCCCAATAAGAATTCTTTTTTTTTTTAAGTATTTCTTGTAGCATGTATATGAGAAGCATTTTTAAGAGCTGTATAGTTTTCTATCCTTGAAGTATAAAGAAAAGAAGTTTATGTACTTTTGAATCAGAGTTTAGTTGTTTTCAGCCTTGATCTTGGAACACTTATGCCGCAGAGTCTTTGTGGATGAGTTGGCATAACTGTACTCAGTAACCGATAGTGACTGCACTGTTTATGATATTAATGCCTGTTGCTATAGTTATTATTTCCATGAGAATAATATACTAGAAAATATATTACTGAACAGTAGCTTCATAAATGGAAAGATGTGCCAGAGGACTGGGGGGCAATTTTTGTCATTAAGAGTTTGAGTCACAGGAATATATTCCTTTTTTTTGCAAAAATGCACTCACTAACATTGCACTTTTAAGATATATGTGATTTACAGAAATACTTCTGTTCCTTATAATGATAGTATGGTAAAAATAAGTATGCAGTTCCTTTAAAGCAAATGATACGAAAGTGATATATAGTGAAGGAGATTTCAAAAAGGAAATTGGGATGACAAGTAGCTAAAACATATTTAGCGTTGTAACTCTGTTGTAGTATCTTGGCAGAATCCTGAGTGGGTGGTACACTTTTGTGTATTGCTATGCTGAAAATATGTTGAAGGAATTTAGCAAGTGTGCTACTATGAAGAAATACCACACTTTAGCTACCAAGTCACTTGGGCTGTCCTGCGATACAGAAAGAAGAGATTGTGTCAAGTTGCTGATTTAAGCAAATGTCTTTGTCTACATCTGCTTGAGTATTGATCTGTTTAATATTATGGAAGATGAAGTCTCCAGAGGCCAAGTCATTGCTAACACTGGTTTCATTTTAGAAAAAAGTGATAGTTTACTATCACTTTTTTCTAAATAAAGATAAAATACTAGGTCTATTTCCAAGATTGTATAGGTAAAAGAAAATACAATAATAAAATACATATGTGCTGAATACAGAGTAAACGTTCAGATAAATACATTGCCTTTAAACAATCTGATCTGTTCAGTATAACAGATTTTTAGCTGAACTGCCTTGTCTATCAACTTAGCAGTTCTGCTAACAATGTATATGTTAGAGCGCAGGAGGAAATAGGACAATTTGCAGTTCAGTTTAAAGATCTGGTTTTTTTGCCAATAACTCCATGTCTGTTTGGGCACTGATATCTAGGACTCTGTTTAAAAATTGGGACGCAGTTGAGAGTAAATATTGGGTGGAAAACCCATGCTGTAAAATGACTTTGGTAAGTCAACTTATCCAAGAAGTGGACTGAGCCATGCTTATCTGTCCAACTAAACGTATTTTGGATTTTAGAAACAATTGAGAACCTACTTATTCACCTAAGCTTGACTGTGGACATTTGCTGTGTTCGTGTGGTTATGCTTTTATAACTTTATTGTTAAGTTTTCATTTCCATCCATTTTAATTTTGTTTTTACAAATATTTAATACCATTATGGTCCAAATGAATTTTTAAATGGCTGACTTAATGATAAATCCAGAAATATATAAGCTTCTGTTAAAATAACAAACATCTTAACATATAGCTCAAAGAATTCAATATCTAGAATATGCACCACAGAATCCCATATTACTGGTGGCCACTCACACCCAAGCATGTGTGAGGCATGTTGTGTATAAAGAGTTAACGTCCTATAGGAGGGGATTTGTCTTTGAAGAGGCAGTTGTGAAGAATCTCTGAGTAGTGGATGTTAGCAAATTGTATTAACATAGTTGTTTATAGAGGCAAACTTAGATATTCATTTAAAGATACTGGTGTTCATCTTGCTGAAAATATTGAAATGTTCCCTTTTTAATACTCGAGTAGATTGATATAGAGAACGTGTGGAGTGTATGCACTGATTAAGTAGAAAGGTGAAATATAAATCAAATGAAATTTTGAGGTACTAAGTTAATTGGAAGTTTAAAGATTTAAGAAGATCCTTGAGCAGTACTTAGAAACAAATGGTATTTTGTTTTAGAACTAGACATGTTTCTTTCGATCAATCCCAGCCAGCAATTTGGCTGCTCTAATTTTGTACTGAGTTTCCAGGTCTTCAAACACAGCTTTATATATAGTTCCCAAACATGTCCAGGCTATGCTTCAGTATGCTAGTAGATAAAAGTGCCTCGTGCTATGGAAGACATTTCAGCCTTTAACCCTTCTTGGGACTGGTATATGCCATTGCCCTTAGCTAAAGTGATGCACTGGGCTTTTTGTAGCATGCCAAGGACATCATTCCAAAAACCATCATGGCCAAGCCCCGTTTTTGCTTTTGTTTTTTTGTTTAAAAAATCATAAGGAGTAAGCTGGTACCTTCAGCCTTTTCAAAATAAGCTTTGACCCACGTTTTCAAAAAACAAAAAATAAAACAGGCTACTTTTTTTTAAACCCCAGGCATAAAGAGGGGACCTTCTGGAAGCTGCAAAAGGAGTATTGGCAGGATGCGTTGGGCCCACTGGCCATTGATTTTGCAACTGTGCCTCACAAGATGGGTACTATTTTTATTGCCCATAAAAGGTTTTAGAACTATCAGTCAAAATAGAATTCAGAAATAATAATTGTTATCTAATGTTATACAATGTTATCCTCTTTTTTGTGAACGTATTTATTTAAATTCTATACATTTTTCTATTACTAAAACAAATCCATTTTTTAAAAAATTGTGTGGGAATCCAGTGAGTTAATTTAGGTGCCTTAAAATTTCTGGTGGAATTTTCAACTTTGGAAACTGAAAGCCCAGTCATGTCCCTTTGGAAACTGAAAGTCACCCAACTCCAGCAACAGTTTCAAAAGAGGCTGTCAAAAGATGTGGAGTGGGTCTGCTATGGAAGAAGTACAGAATTTTGGCCTTCGGCATATGAAATTCATGCTGTTTGTACTTTTGAATGTGACAATTTTGTATGTGGCTATTTTATAAAAAAAAATATTTAGAAATAAGCACTGCTTACTTTGTAAGCCTTATCTAAGTGTCCATAGAATAGGAATTTAAAACATTCTTACTGATATTAAAATTACTATATAGAGCATTATCTACTTGATATAAACAGAATTCTGTTTCAAGGGCTCCTTTTTGGAAGGGAATTGATAATGGCTGTAATTACTATATTGAATCATTTGTTAAAGTCTGCAGGGAATATAGAAAATAATTTATTAGACACAGTCTTATACCAACAAGTGCTGACAAGGAGATTTCCTTGTTTTTCAAGTACTGTATGCTTGAGTAGAAAATTCTGCTTTTTTTGTTTTCTATTTCTCCCTCACAAAATTTTTGATGCTTGCTACACAAGGCTCTGAACATTTCAACTAAATTTTCAACATGTGTTTTATATGAGCCACAATATATCCTGTATATGAAGCTTACGAATATTGGATTATATTTATGAATTATTAGATAAAATTTTGAGTTCAGGTTTGAGCTTCAGGATGAAACTTGGTTTCAGGGTTAGCTTAAATTGCATTAGACTATTCATTTGTTCATAATTATTATCATATGTCTGGTCCAGTTACTCCTATTGGCACAAATATATGACTTTAACCTGTCCTAATATTGTTACTGAGAAATAATATTTTCAAATTAAGAATGATATTGCTAATTGTAAGGCATCATGAAGGTATTAAAGACTGTAAATGCTTTTTTTTTTTTTTGCTCCTACATGTAGAGCAAAAAAGTATCTGTTTTCAGCAACATCATTCTGGGATAAAAATGGATACTATTTTAGTTATAAATTATCAAAATATTATAATATAGTTGGCTAGTATGATGGTTTTAAAAGGTAAGCAGGTGTTTGCAAGGTTCATGTCAGAGTAACAAGCGTGTTTTAAGTACAGTGACATTTAAAATGACCTGAGCCAGGCAGCAGTGTCAGTATGAGATCTGTAGCTGCCCTCATTTTTTTGAGGTTATCTTTCTGGCTGTTTTCTTTATAAATCAGGATACAGTAAGAACGCACTGATGCAGTTTTCATTTCCATCTTCATTTTCAATAATATTTTGCACATTTATTTTAAAATTAGAATATAAATAAAACCTGTTCCTGAACACAGAAAATAATTTTAAACAATGGGTTGCACCGCCCATATTTATAAACAATAAATTTATTGCAATTTTAATTAAATTATTTATATTACTGTACAATACTCAGAATTTCAAGAAATCAGTGCTTATTTTTAAATCTTAAATTCGGCTCTGTTAGTACTGAAGGTTTTATCACTTCTAAATTGCTGACAATATTTCTAGTTATTTTTTAAAAAATGAATGTTAGTATGAATGGTTTATCTGTAGAAGAATAGAAATATGAAATAAATTCAGTATTTTTTTGCAGCAATGTTCAAAATGTATTTGCCATAGGGCAACTGAGTTCTACAAGCTATGCATTAAGTATGTTAGAAAAGAATGTGTGTGTATGTTAGTATGTTTAATGTAGCCAAATCAAATTGAAAATACACTATCATGAAATGTACTGACATAAATGCATTAATAATTTCTCCGGTTGTATAAGAACCTGATACAATATTTGGCTGCTTAGTAGCCAGTGAGATGCATTAATATCACATAGTCATGTTCCAGCAAATATTCAGAGGCATATACTGCCTTTGATATTGGAGATAGAATTTAAATAGATACCAATAAATGCTTTTAACTAAAAAATATTTTTATTTAAATCGTATTTTTAAAATTTAGATTATTTTTAAAACTTCCCTTAAAATGCTTTGTAAAAAAACCCTGAACATTCCTCAAACCTAACTTCTGATTTTATTGTGTTTGTTTATACAGAGGTGAGAATTTAACAAACCTGATATAAATGACTATTCCTTAGAAGTGCGCAGTAAAGAAGATGAATGAATACAGACTTTGAGATGATAGAGCAATACAATTTAAAAGCTAGTGATGGTGATGGTTGTTCTTCTAGCCTGCCATTATAAAAATACTCTCTAGACATTAACAGCAATTCATTGAACTGTTTCATATCATAGTTACCTTGTGTCTGTGTATGTGCTTGCTTGGTGCTAAGTTATTGTCTGAAAACATGTTTCAAACAATAAAAGTAATTGCTTTATATGTATCATCACAAAAGATGAAATCTGCATCTCTCTGAGTACTTGAATATTTACGTAACCAGAAAGGCAGGGTGTAAATTCAACAATAAACAAACTGAAGAATGTGCATTCAGGCTATATCAAATAAAAAGAATATACTTTTTTTTAAAAAAAGGATGATTAAATCTTCCTACCTAGTGAATAAGTTGTGATTTCAGCATTAAATACTTTTGCAAATTGTTAATTTTCCCAAATAAATCAATTTGATTTAAATTGAATCCACTCTAATAATATATCTGGAGTAACAAACTGTTACAATCTTATCCTCCAGCAGTTTGTCTAATTTCCTTTCGAATATATCCAAGTTGAACATTTATGCCTTCTCATAGTGCTTCGCCCTAATTATTTTGGTTGCCCTTTTCAAACTTTACTGTGTTTGTTTATTTAGCAATTCTGCTTCTATTATTCCTTGGAATGCTTAAGGCAACAGAGAACAAATACAGAAGTACAAAAATGATTTACAAACAAAAAAGCAAAGCAAAGACACTTTATAATACACAAAACTAAAATCATTAACTTTGGTCTTGCAGAATATACAGTATGTGTTTTACCTGCTCTTCAGAAAATGGAGAGAATGAGGGCCAAATGCTCTTCTTGAAAGGGTAAATTCTGTAGCTTGGTTAGGACATACCTTCAGCCAGAATGGGACATGGTTAACTGAACGTACTTTCTGTCCACATCTTTGAAATATAAAATCTAAAAGAATAGAACAAGTTATGATGATCTGAGAAGGATAAAATATTCCAAATACGATCACATTGTAGTTCTTTTCTGGAGCAACCCATGATCTAAAACCAGCTAAATTGTATCAGACAGGTTTTATGGGATCCAAGTATCTTGCAAACATACTATGTCATATAATTTTAGTAACTTAAGGGAATCCCTGTTAGTTTAAGCATTCCGTCCTGCTGTAATTCACACTAGGATGGATAAGCTACCTACAGAATCCCGACTTAGTTGCCGTTTATTATGTTCAGTCTGTTTATTATGTTTAGTCCGCCTGCTGTTTACAAAACCTGAAGGACATGTCTCATTTATAACTTGGGCACTATTAGTATCAGTTTGATTTAGCACATGGGCAGGTTTGTTTTTATTTGTTTTTTAACACCAATTATTTTGTGTCTTAGGATAAAATTGATTGGATCAGGGCATGGTGTTATTTCGTCTGAGATGTTTAGTCTGACCACATTGGTTTGCTTATTAAATCCAAAGGACAAGTTTAGATTTGTATAAAGATATTATGATATTGGCAGGATTTTTTAAAAAGTAGTTTCCTAATAATCCCCAGTCTGGAATACTTGTTACATATGAACCCAGTTGTTGGTGAAATGACTTATGGCTAACACCAAGGTCATTCATCATTAAATAGCTATTAAAACTACATTCTATAACTCAGTCTCTTATAAACAATAGCTAAAATAGCTCTTACCTAATTTAGCCCTGGTTTCAGGCTAGATTTCAAGCAATAAACTATTGTTTGTTTTGTGAAGCTATCCAATGGTGACTTATTCCACAGTTCATGGTATATCCTACACTGAGTCATTGCTTTTAAAGAGGAAGGGATCTTGGGGAACTATTCTGTTCCCCAAGATCCCTTCCTGTTCAGTTGCTGTTAGTTTATGTTAAGCTAAGATATTTTTTTTCTCAGTGTATCAACATGGACTTTTTGCTGCTTAATTACAAATCATTTATAAACAAAACTTTACAAAGAAGGGGCAGTATACTTTTTAATTGTATTATGAGAATGCGCTGCATCCTGTTCTTTAACCTGTCTGTATATCCTATGATTGTAAGATTATTCAGGAATCTTTAGAGAAGAACTTGGTTTACTTGGATGTGAAAGGTTTTAGATAACATATAACATACCATGCCTGTTCTCTCAAATAAGGCTAATAGGTAAAGTGCTATTTTGCAAAAACCATGTAATTTGCAAAAGTACTTTAGGTTATGAAAAGCATTTGTAATATTACTGCAGCCAAACTATAAACTAGCATTGTTATAGGGTGCATATAATCCTTCTCTAAAAACTCAGGTATTAATCATGGGGATTGGAGGTTGTTTCAGGTGTTTAATAAGAATATTAAATTTAGCAGTTCAGAGGAGAACCAGGAAAAGTAATTGACTGTGAGGCTGGTGTGGCACAAGTGCTGTCAATTTTTTCTTGGCTTCCTCAGTTCAATTCCATTTGATTGTTACCCTGATAGTGATCATCTTATGCTCATGGTAAAATTAGGCATTGAAGAACTTGGTCATTTAAGGAACATTTCACATTAGTTTACCTTAATTCAGATGAAGTTCTACAGCTTTGCCACTGTTTCTACTGGGGTTGGCTGCTTCTGCTGTTTTACATGATTTTCAGTTCCTAATATCTAGTTTTCAGGAGGCCTTGGCTAAAGCTATAGACAAAAAAATTCAAGGCTAAGAATAATTCCAAGCTTTACTACAAATGCATTGAAACCAGGGCTAGATTAGTTGAAAGCCTTAAAGTGTTATAAAGTCACCAACACCTTGCCACAAATGGCTGTTGTCTTAGGAAGAAATGTTAGAAGAACCCATTAAAAACAACACCAAAAAGCTGCAGGTCCTGAAAGATGACTGGAAAAAGGTTGTCCTGGTAGTAAAATAAATTAAATCTTTGTAGTCCTTGCTTTCCTAAAAAGCCCTGCTGAGTCCCACTATATCATTTTCTCTGAGGTCAAGTATATTTGCACTGCATTTAGTAAGGACAATGTTATGTCTTTGCTTTTCTCTGAAGTTATTACAAACTGGGTCCTGGTGTCTTCCTGTGAGCCTACTAAAGTTATTTTACAGATGAAGACCATCAAAGCCACTGGTGGAGACTCATCTCTCTTTTTTTTTAATAAGAATTTTATTAAGTTTCAAGCAAAGATAAAAGCCACAGAAAAACAAAAAACTACAGAGAAAAAAAACTAAAAAAGTGTAGAAACACAAGAAAAAAATTTTCAAAATTACCAAAAGAGGTGACTTCCAACTTTTAACAGCAAGGATATAAAACAATATTCCATAATCAATCCCTTATTCTATATTAAACCAAAATCACATTACTTCTATAAATCATTCCATTGTCACATTATAAAAATCACTAAATACAGTTGCTCCCTCGCCTTATGTTAAAAGATACACACACACACGTACATACATACTGTATGCATGTATGTGTATATATATATACCTCCTAATCAACTTCCACTTTAAGATAACATGTATTTCCTTCCTACTACTATTCTATACGTTTCTGTCTACTATAATAAAGTTCAAACTAAAAAACATAGAAATTGTCTGCTATAGTACTTGATAATACAACAGTTTTAATAATCTTAATCATATTAAACCCAAACTGACATTTATTAATTTTTATTATACCTTAATAATCTTAATCCAAATCGTTAAAGATAAATGAAATCAACTAAACCCAAAAAGCAATCCAGATATTCTTAAACCCTTATCCCACTTCAAAATAAACCAGAGCATTTACATATCACCAGAATGCACACACAGCTTTTTCTTAAAAATATCAAACAGCCCAACTGCCCCCCTCAAAAACTCCCGACTTTTCTTCAGGAGACCTCCCACACATCATAACCCCTTCTTTTCCACTCCACCAGAAGATCAATTTTACTTACAGCTTGCAACTCAATCTCTCCCTTTAATTTCTTCAACTCGACTATTTGATCTTCATCCAGCATTTCATCAGAAGTCCTGATCTCACTCTTAGAAGAGACATTTCTGTCACTGTTAAATTCCTCAGTTTCATCCATGACATCCCCAACCAGGTGACACATTTTAGACCTCATATTTTCTACAATGTCCTGAATGCCTTGCATTAAAACTTGGTAGGAATCAGAAAGAATCTGTTTAAAATCTTGTTGGAAGTTAGAGAAAGTCTGTTTGAAATCCTTCATGTCTCAAGCAGATTATGGCACCCCCTAGGAGTTTAACCAGTGAAAGATATGAAAGGATTCTGGAATGTCTTTACATAAGTGAAAGTGAGATATACAGACAGTTCCACAGGGAAAGTAGAAGCAGAAAACTGAAAGTTAAAAACAGCTGATTCAGCATGTAAGAAAATGCTAATATCTTCAAATTTAGTACAAAAGTAGTAACAGAGAGACAGAGATTATTTACTCTCAATCCTCCTTAATATTTGGATGGAAAACAAAGTCCAAAACTTAGAAAAAGAATTTTGTAAAAAATTGATCCCAAAAACGATAAGCACCAAGAGAACCCGCTTCTCCTTGCTGTAGAAAGCCTCTCTTAGGGTACACGTACTTAAAAGAAATATAAATTGGGTGATTTAGAAATGGGGTGGTGGTCTTAGTGTCCCTTTAAAGCTATAGTGCGGCTTGGAAATGGTGACATCCAGATTTACTGGATTGCTGTTAAGGTTTGTTTGATTTTTAAGATTTATAAGATACAATAATTGCTTGGTTTTAGGTTTAAAATGATTTAAGATTGTTATAGTATTAATTATAAAAGCATACAATTTAAATGTTTTTATAATTTGATTTCTATTATAGTGGACAGAAATATATAGAATACTGGTAGGAAGGAAATAAATGTTGTTTTTGGGAGGGGAGTTGATTTGGAGGTTTATATATTTCTTTTTCTTTTAATATAAGGGGAAGGAGCAATTGTGTTTAGTGATTTTTATAATGTGCTAATGGAATAATTTATAGAAATAATGTGATCTTGGTTTGATATAGAGTAAGGGATTGATTATGGAATTTGCTGTATATTGTTGTTGAAAGTCGAAAGTCACCTTTTTATGTAATCTTCAAAATTCTTTTTTCTTGTGTTTCATGTTCTTTTGGATTTTTTGTAGGGTTTTTTTGTTTTTTTGTAGTGTTTATCTTTGTTTCCAACAATAAAATTCTTATTAAAAAAAAAAAAAAGGAAATGGTGAAGTCCCAGGCTCCTGGCTAGCTCTTACCAGTTGAGCTCGAACGCTGTTTGTGATCTTCTGGCTGCAGGTGTCCGGAGGGCAGATGGGATGATTCAAGGTGTTTTCCTTTTTCCGGAAAAACACTCCTGGCCTTCAGGAAAAACTTGCCTGAGCCCAAAAAAACTGCTGCATTGTCAGCTCTGCCTGCTGAGCCCATGGGCACAGCTGTTCAGTCTACCATGTCTCCACCAGAAGTCATAGTTGGTGGAGACTCATCTCACCTGAATGTTGAAGGTAACATGGATTGGTGAACATCAATAATGGCAACAAATGCAGGTTGTTCATTTTAGATACCAGCAGACTGGAACACACTAATTATTATTGCGTTATATATAAAAGGAGAAAAGAGTACCCCAAACAAACTGTTATGCAGTAAGTTTGCTAAGCATTCTAAGTAAGCTGTATGCCTGGCACCTTTTTGAAAAATCAATGGATTGGATGTTGCAAGATAGTATTTTGGCAGTGGTGCAAGCTGGTTTCAGGGAAGGATGATGAACTTTCAATCAATGCCCAGTTCTCCATTATTTAGCTGACAGATACATCTTCTGTCCTCTGGATAATTTTTATATTGCTTTCATTGATCTCAAAACAGCTTTTGATTCAATACCCAGAATAGGCTTTGGGAGAAATTGGCTGCTTTCTCCATTGAATAATATTTCCTAATTTTGAACATAAAATTGCATGAAAGCAGGTTTGTTGCAGACCTCCAGGGCATTCTTTTTTTTCACCTTTAATTACTATTAAGTGAAACAAGGATGCTTCTTGACACCTATTTTTTTTAAGTTTTATATCAATTATTTGGTGCAAGCCTTTTCAGAACCAGAATTTTACCTCCCTAGATTGGCTAGTAGAGCTGTTTTTTTGTTATTTTGTAGGTAGATGCTAATATTTTTAATATATCTAAAGTGGCCTTGGGATGTATCTTTAGGCACATTCCCTCTCTATAGAGAGGAAACCCTAATCGCTAATAACAACAAAAAAGTATATTTTCCAAAAGCACTGTGATTTACCATCCTAAAAAAATGTATATATCAGTCACTCCAAGATCTTTAAATATGTTGTGGGTCTCTTTTCAAGTCCCAGCTGTTTGGAACAAACAGTTAAGAAACGTTATCACCTATGTCGGTTGTTTTGCAAATAGCATTTTGTATTATGTAAACTGAAACAGTAACAACTATATCCCAGTGGCAATAAAAATCTACAGGGCGCAGTCATTTGGTCTGTGATGTTTAGGTCTGTAAATACGATAATTTGACTAATCTTGAGTTATCTAGTCTAAATATTTAAGGGCTTTAGTGTGTGTATCCAGCTTAATATCTGTACAGGCTCACATGTGACCTTGTTGCTTAAAAATTTGTTGTAAATTAATATTCCTTTGGAGATCCTTCCCCCTTTGATTTTACAAGATAATTTTACATCCTCACAGTTGGTAGGTATTAATTTAAAGCTAAAATGTGCAAATCATATGCCCAATATCTGACTTTAATTGGTCTCAAGAATGTCTTGTGAACTGAAAGTGAACTCTTGGAGCAGATCTGCAGAATGATTCTGATTCCACTCTCTATAAGATGGGTATTATATGGAAAACCATTTTGAGCTGCCCCTTATCTTGCTAACATTCTGTGTCCAACTCATAGGAGAGCCCTTGTTTTAGCCAGATTCGATGTTTTGTTCTCATCACTGATGGAAGAAGATTTAACAACAATCCTTTTCAAGAGCACCTCTGCCCCTGCTGTACTGGGTAAGTTAAATCATGTATTTTTATACAACCTGACATGATGATTTAATAATGCCTTTATAATCAATCATAATCATTCAGAAAAGGAAATTACTCTCTAGCTGATAGGTCCGTTGCAGTTCCTTAAAGGTTGTAAAATTCTATTCAGTTGCATTGCCATCTGCTGTGCAATTTTACATTTTATATAAAATTTTATATATTTTCTGTGTCGCTCCATTTTAGTTTTGGGCGTGTTGGTGTGTAGGTGAACCTATTGTGGTCTCTGACTATAAATTTCTTAAAAATTCATGAAATTGTATTGTTGTAATAACTTTAAGGGTAAAGATTACAAATCCTTGAATTGGGGCCAGCTCTTGGTGATAAATGGGCAGTATCATATAGCTTTTTGGCAACAATACACATGTATTGTCTTTTTCTAATCTTTTTTTTTTTTAAATTCCAATTTGTCCTACAGCCTTGGATTTCCTAGTGGTCTTCCATCTTAATATAATCCGGTCCAGAGTCCTTAGCTGTTTTTTTAGATCAGCCAAGGTCAGCTAGGTCCTGCCACCTGCTATGGATATTATAGCTGTTTTGGCTATATTCACTATCATTTTGCTTCCAAGGCACAATTCAAAGCACTGAATGGATTTTAAGAAGCTTAGGAAAAACATTTCCCAAGCTTCTTAAAAAACCTTCTTCTTAAAATACCTTCTTTCACCATAGAAGGTACATAATGAATAACAATAGCAATAATAATATGTACCTTTATTGTAATGAAACATGAGAGAGGGTCTTCTTAGGCTCTGGAAATCCCTGGTAATAGATATTTTCCTTTTAAGGAATAAGTAGAAGTTGGTTTTTAATTAGTGAATGTTTTTGTTTTAAATAATTTTTAACTGATTTACCGTTCTTATTTTATACTGAGAGCCAGTCTAGTGTAATGGTTAAAGGCACCTGGCTTGAAACTGGGAGACCATGAGTTCTAATTCTTCCTTAGGTTGACTTTGGGCCCAGTCATTCTGTCAACCTTCTGAAGAAGGTAATAGCAAACCAAACCATTTCTGAAAAACGTTGCCAAGAAGTGTTGTCCATGTTGTCACCACAAGTCGAGACTGACTCAAAGACAAAAAAAAAAAAGCTATTATGAGTGCTACTTTAAATTTTTTTTATTATTATTGTGTACATAACAACGTGAAATCACAGCTGCCAGTTCCTTAGCTGGTGTTGACCTTCATTTGCATCAAGTTCTTCCCAAGAACCTAGGATGTCATAATGTATTGGCGTAGTATATGTGCGGAAGCAAGCAGTGTGCCTTTTGTAATTGACAGATGGAAATTTTGTCAATGCACAGATTTTCTAAGTGCCATCCAAGGTTTTTGGGCATGGCACCCAGTGTGCCAATAACCACTGGGACCACCGTGGCTGGTTTGTGCCATAATCTTTCAACTTCGATTTTCAGATCTTGATACTTTTGTGATCTTCTCCAATTCTTTGTCTTCTATTCTACTATCCACTGGTATTGCCACATCAATTATCCACACTGCCTTCTTTTCAAGCACAGTTAAATCTGGTGTGTTATGCACCAAGACTTTTATCAGTTTGTATTTGGAAGTCCCACCATATTTTAACCTCATTTTTGACTACTTTTTCACTTATATGTTCCCACCCATTTTTCATTACTGGCAAATGATAATTTTTATAGATGTTCCAGTGAATCATTTTGGCGACAGTGGTCTGTCGTCATTTATAGTCAGCTTGTATGATCTTCTTGCATGAGCTGAGTATATGATCTGTTTCTTCTTCTCTGTACAATCGGCACTTTGAATAATTTTTCAGTTCTGGCCTTGATTGCATCAGTTCAGATAGCTTGCTCTTGAGCAGCCAAAATCAACCCTTCAGTTTCTTTTTTTAATGTTCAAGTTGTAAGTCATTGCCAGGTTTTATCTTTATTCACTTTCCTCTTGATCTTTTGTAGAAATTGACCATGCAATACTTTTCCTTGCCAGCATTCTGTTTGTATTTTTATTACATTATTTTGATATTCATTCAGTAACGTCCAATTTTTAACTTGCATCAATGCTTGTTCTTGGCTGTCTCTTACATAATTAGCCAATGCATGCTTTTCTTCTTCAACAGTTTGTTTGACTTGAAGTAAACCTCTGCCTCCATTTCTGCAGAGCAGGTATAATCTATCAATATCACTATGGGGATGTAATGCCTAGTGAATAGTCATCAATTTTCTTGTTTCTCCATCCAAACTGTCCAGTTCAGCTTGTGTCCAATTAATAATTCCAGCAGTGTATTGTATCACAGGTATGGCCCAGGTATTGATGGTGTTGGTGGTGTTTCCACTGTTCAATTTTGTCTTTAACAATTTTCTCACTCTTTGGATGTATTCTTTACAAATCACATTTTTAACTAGTCCATGCTTGATGTTACCCAACTGTAAAATGCCTGGATACTTGTAGGCTTCATCCTGATGGCTCCTGATGATTTGGCCATTCAGCAGTTCAATTCCATTAGTGTGTGATTTTACCCTGATTTATTGCTACTATAGCAGATTTATCAAGACCAAATTCCACTGCTATATCTATGCTAGAAATCCTTAGAGCTTTTGTCAATGGCTGGATTTTGATTTCTGATTTTCCATAAAGCTTCAGATCATTCATATAAAGCAAACATGAGATGTTATTAGCATTTTTGTTGTTTGATAGCCAAGATTTGTTTTCTTCAAGATCACTGAAAGTGGGATCATAGCAATGACAAATAAAGGTGATAATGAGTCACCTTGGAGGATGCCTCTCCTAAGGTTGACAAGCCCAATTTTTTCATTTCCAACCACCAATTCTGCCTTCCACTGCTTCATTATTTTTTCTATAAACATTCTAATGTTTTAACTGAAACCAGTTGGTTCCAAACATTTGATGATCCAACCGTGTGATAATGAATCAAACGCCTTTTTATAATCAATCCAGACCATGTATAATTGGTATTTTGCCTTTTGAAACTCTCTAAAACCATTTTATCAATCAGAAGTTGATCTTTTGTAACTCTGCTTCTCCTTTTATTTCCTTTCTGTTCTACTGGAAGGATGTTATTTTCTTCTAAATAATCTTGGATGTTGTCCACTGTTATGCCTGTGAGTAACTTAAACATTGTAGGCAAGCATGTTAATGGCCTATAGTTTCCTGGTGTTACCCTTTCGCTGGGTTTTTTTGAATCAGATAAGTTTTACCAGTTATTAACCAGTTGCTGATGTCTCCTTTATGCAGTGCTTCATTAAGCTGTTTATCTATAATTGGATGTAAGCTAGTCAGATATTTGAGCCAAAAGCCATGCAATTGATCATTGCCAGATGTCCAGTTTTTAATCCTTTTCACTTGATTTTTAACCATTCTGCTGTTACTATTAGTTCTTCCATTTGATTTTTATTAAATTCATCTTCAAATTCTTTTATCCATCCAGCATTTTTATTATAGTCTTTTTGAGTTTCCCTTAGATCTTTCTAAAACTGGATTGTTTTCTTTGTGTATGGTTTTCCATTTTCAGAATTTCTATTGCCATTTATACTTCAGTAGAATCGCCTCTGGTCTTACTGAAATAGGTGATTTTGTTTAAATTGAATGATTGTGGCTTGTAATGTTCAATTTTCCAAGCTATTGCTGTTATTTGTTGCTTTAAGATTTCCAAAGCTTGTTCAATTTTTCTGGTACTAAGCCATTATTTTTTTATTAGGCTTGTCTTGATCTTACATTCTTCAATTTTTGCTTTTTTGTGTTCTTTAAATTATTCCCGTCTGATCTTAATTTCTTTATCTTGGCCTTCAGTCTGATCTTCCACTTTGGGATTGAATATGATTTTGCTTTTGGTTTTCTAATTTTGGTACCCAGTTCTTCTGCAACCACCACTGCTGTACTGTAGGTAAGCTGATCTGTCTCTTCGATAGATGTTATTTTGATCCTTGCAAGTGCCTTATTCACAGTCTTCATTATAGGTGCCAGGTCTTTTTTGGGCACTACTGTCAGTGCTGGCAGTCTTCGTCTTTCTACTAGTAATTGTGCATATGCCATAATTTTCTCTTTTAATTCTTCTTGTTGGGGGGGGGTGTCAGTTCATAGGTTCTTTCAGTGCTGACCTGTACTGGTTCTGTTGTTATTACTTCTAAGTTATTTCTGTAGTTCATATCAGCTCTTTCCTCCATATTTCTAATTGTTCTTATCTGAGTTTCTTCTACTATGCTACTATTGTTTTTGGGATGTCCGTTTTTACAATTTTTCTGAATCTCTTCCAGTTCTGCATCCCTAAATATTTTATTTCTGGTAATGAATCTTATTTGATCTGCTAATCATTATTGAGTCTGGATGAATTCCTTTCCACAGTTCAAACATTTGCTTTAAGTAGCTCCGCTTTGTTGGTTCTGATTTATAATAGCAGGCCATAATGGCATGATTTTCAAACACAGTATACTTTTGTCTGTGGTTGCTATTCTTCCAGTAATTTTACAGGGCTAAGCCCTGGTTGCCGAGCCATAGCTCCTGAGTCCTGTTGCCCATTTGTCAGCAGATGCCCAGGAACCCCATACATCTAATGCTGTCCTTGTTGACCTGGGTGATGATGGATCCAGTATAGGATTCTTTTACTGTTTTCTCACCCTAGTGAATGAGTTAATGGATACACTTAATCTGGCTCATCTGCTGAGACCTGTCTGGCATGGGTGACCCTTCTGGGGGAATATACAACCGCCAGCATAACTTTCAACTTCATCAGAACATCACAAGCCTCTTCCCCACAACAAGGGGGTATCCATGGAGGGGGACAAGGGGGTATGCATTATCATCATCATCTATCCCACCCCTCTTTCTCTCTACTGTATATTTCTATACATTTAGCCTCACTTTTTTTGCTGGTATGTATGTGTGTGTGTATAGTGTATATTATTGAAGTTATAAGAGAATTGTCCTTATATTTGAAAGTAAATATAGAATAAATGGTTTGCTATTCTTAAATACCCCCTTCTAAATGTTCAGTGTCAGTTTCTAAATATTTACAATAATCTACATGTTATAAATAACTCATAAGAGATGTTAGTAGCTATAACATATATATGTATGTATGTGTTTATTATGTTTGGTTAGTCTACAACTAACAAGAACGTGCTATAACTATTGTAAATGGATTCCTTTGTAAAATAGATGCAAATAACATCAAGAGACGTATTTTTGCCTAAATCCAGTGTTCTCTCTATATTATTAAATATGACCAGATATTACTATACTGAACTTAAAAGTACAGGTAGTCCTCACTTACTAAATAGTCGCTTAAAGGCCGTTTGAAGTTATAATGGTACCCCAAAAGTCTGAAATTATGAACCTCACGAGGCCTCCGTGACCTGGATTTGGCCATCCCAGAAGCAGTGGCCATTTTGGGTCACATGACTCCTATCAGGGGAACTGGAGAAGAAAATCATGCTGATTCATAGCTGCAACTCTATTTACTTAATTGGTCACGCCATATACAGAATCTTGCCAGACAAAAGGTTCCTTAACTGAACTAAAGGGAAAAATACCCTTGGGAATCTAGGACAGTGCTAGTTTAACTTTCTTCCTCGGCCCCCCCCACCCCACAGTTTGCAAGCTGTGAGAACGCTTATCTGCCTAGAATGCTCTCTCTCCTCCCTCAGCTCCGAGCTCCATCTCAACTGCCTTTGGTACCAGGAAGTCATCTGGGGTTACAGTGCTGGATTTCTGAGGCCCATGTGATCATGTGCAGGTTTCCCCCAGGTCATGTGATCAAGTGACATCCAGGGCCTTTGCATCAGGCCCGGTCACATGATAGCAGGACTTCCTGGGCCTTTGCAGTCACGTGGTTGCACATCTTACTGTGATTTAGCAGCTGGCGTGCCTTTTATTCCTTCATTGCTGTAGAGGACCAGCAGAGAGAGGGAAGCTTGTGTTTGCCTTAAACTGTACAAGAAAGGTAAGTACTTTTTCCATACCGATCTGTATTGACTTATTTCATTGACTTTGGTGGAAAACATATGACTATCACACTCCTCCCCCACAGTACTGCAAAATAACTCCTTATTTGCTTAACGACCACACTGTTCACTTAACAACTGAAGGAAACCACAAGTCCCAATCTTGATTGCTTAATGACTGCTGTGACTTGCTTAACAACTGTGGTTAAAAAAGGACATAAAAACGAGTCTGAACTTCCCCTTTATGACTTACAACTGAAAATCTGGACACAATTGTGGTTGTTGAGTGAGGACTACCTGTATTCAAATATTGTGCAGTATTCTAAAATTTAGCTTTTGGAATATATAAAGTCCATGCTTAGTGTTTTTATTCAAACTGTAATACTGTTTGTGTGTGGTTTGTATGTGTATGTGCCTTCAAGTCAGTGTTGACTCCTGGCAGCTGCCTGGATTAGTCCCTGCAGTTTTCTTGGGAAGATTTCAGAAGTGGTTTGCCATTGCCTGTGAGAGAGTGACTGCCCAAGGTCACTCAGCTGGCTTCATGTCGAAGGCAGGACTAGAGCTCACACTCTTCCAGTTTTTAGACCAGTGCCTTAATCACTATAGCAAACTGGCTGTAATACTGTTAACTTAATCTAAAATAGACTTTAATAGATTAAACTTTTCATAAGTTAATTTCCAATTCTCTATTTCTTTATACAAATGGAGAGCTTTTATTTTATTTTTAAAAGAGTACATTTCAGAATGTATCTTAAGGAAAGCTAAATGTAGCATCCTTTCTGTTTATAAACCTTTCTGTTTATTAGTAATGTAAAGTAAATGTAGTGTAAAGTAATGTAAAGATACATTTATGCTGTAATAAAAACTTCCAGCTTTTTTCACTACTTCTTGCTAACAGCACTGATCCTACCCATTGGGGCCAAGAATATTTAATCCTGTACTGCTGACATATATAGCGCAGAGCCATGTCAGCTACAGCTGTTTCCAAACATTGGTAACAAAATTATAGATAGGTTTTGAAGCTTCCATGGTGGAAATGAATACATCTGAGGATTCAACTTGCTGACAGTGTTTATGTAATTTAATCTTACCATCTGGAAGAGAGTAAACATTTTTTAGAAAATTAAAGTTAAGAAAATAAACCCCTTGTGGTTTTAAATTTAGTTAACTTCATTAAAATGTAAAATTACAAGTTCATTGTGCTGTGCATGGAAGATTATTATTCAAAAACCATTATTCAAAAACCATATCAACCATGAGTTGACACCAACTCATTTATAAAAAAACTCTTTGAAATCATTTGTTACAATTTTTTGTATAATTTTTTTTTTACAACAAGAACTTAATAAAATTTATCCTGTTATATAAAATGCGGTTGATATTATTTCTGTGTTAGTCTATGTTCTTTCAAGTATCATGAATACTTAGGTTCTAAAAATTTCTATATGATTTCATGGTTTGTAAATTTATGTACACAATATCAGTCTAGTTTTTAGAATAGAGCAACATGCAAAATAAACACTTTTGTTCTGTAATTTCAATGACTTTAGATACATTTACAGTATAATCTTAATTATGTCTCCTTAAATGTACACTTCTTCACAGGGCTTGCACATTATTGGTGCCTAACCATGTTTAAACTGTTACAAATAAACATCACATATTAATATTCTTTGATTTATTTTTCAAGCAGTTTTAAATTCTCATTTCCCATTTTCTGAGTTTTGTTTCTTTTTCTTTCCAAATACCTCAACCAGAGCAAAAAAAAAAAAAAAAAACTTGCCAAAGTGAATGACTTAATTTATTTTAGTCTGAGTCTTTCCTGGGAAGAATATATATTTTTGAATTTTTAGAATATAAAAAAGCTGGTACTTTGTGCTTCAGTCCTTCACATTTTTAGTGATATAATATGGTTCCATTCTTAACCCAAAACAAAGCAGTGTGAGTACTTGTATCTGTAGCGTACTAACTGATTTATGGACATTAGGGCAGCTTATCAAATAAATTTAAAGCAAGAAATTATGGAAGTGCTTTTTCCTGATAAACAGGACTAATAGTGGGGTGGGTTGGCTGCTGAACATGAGGGAATAACATAGAGAAATCTCCTGATCCTTCATAGAGGAAATACAGAAGCCTTTTGCAGGTTTACTTTAAGTAACAGTAAAACAGTGAACGTGAGACTTCTTTATTGCTTTTATGTACGTTATCGTATCAGCTTACAAAGACTACAAAGCTAAAATTGTGGATATTTCAGGAAATCGAACAGGACTGCAATGAAAAGAAAGAAGTTGCTTGATTTTTTTGGAACACAATTAGAAAGAAAAGCATAACCCACTTTGAGCTTATTCAAATACAGTTTGTGCCATGAGCTCAGTACATGTTCTTGGGTAAGCTATTGTCTGCATCAGTTTTTTTTTCCACCCAGGAGAACAGGGATGTTGTAAGGATTATGGTTCAATAAGGCAACAAGAAGCACTTAACATCCCTGAGAATGCTGTATAAATATTGGAACTTCCTGCCAAGAAGTTTTGGCTAGCTTCCCTTTGCTATTTCTACATGTCTGCTCAATCTTTTGATAAAAAGATGGTCTACAAATTTTGTCAAATAAATGGTGAAAGGTGAAAGGTCCCCTGTGCAAGCACCGAGTCATGTCTGACCCTTGGGGGGATGCTGCTTTTGCGATGTTTTCTTGGCAGACTATAGCGGGGTGGTTCGCCATTGCCTTCCCCAGTCGTTGCCTTCCCCAGCAAGCTGGGTACTCATTTTACCAACCTCAGAAGGATGGAAGGCTGAGTCATCCTGAGCTGGCTACCTGAGAATCCAGCTTCTGCTGGGATGAACTCTGGTTGTGGGGAGAATTTCAGTTGCAATACTGCCGCCTACCACTCTGCGCCACACAAGGCTCTTTGTCAAATAAATAGTCAAAATAAATTTTATCAAATGTTGTTGTTGTTAGTTGCTCTTGAGTCGTTTACAATTAATGACGACCTTATGTATAACAGAACCAAATGCTGTTTGGTCTTGCGCCATTTACCTGACTCTTCCAATGTTTGCATCCATTGTTGTGGTAATTGTATCAATCCATCGCATTGAAGGTCTTCCTCTTTTCCCCTGGCCCTTGGCTTTACCAAACATGATGTCCTTTTCAAGTGATCAGTCTTTCCTGACAATGTGCCCAAAGTCTGAGAGTCTAAGCCTAGTTATCTTCGCCTCTAGGGAACATTCTGGTTGTATTTCTTCTAAAACTGATTTGTTCGTTCTTCTGGCAGTCCATGGTATTTTCAATAATCTTCGCCAACACCAGATTTCGAATGCATCAATTCTTCTTCTGTCTTCCTTTTTTGATGTCCAACTTTCACAGGCATATGTGGCAATTGAGAAGACCATGGTGTGAGTCAGACACACCTTTGTTTTTAAACTGACATCCTTCTGAAAACTTGAGATAAGTCTTTGATGGCAGATTTTCCCAGTGTGATACGTTGTTTGATTTCTTGATTACTACTTCCCTTGGCATTGATTGTTGATCTGAGTAGACTGAAGTTGTTGACTTCAATTTCTTCTCCATTTATTGTGACATTGTTTATTGGTCCATTTGTGAGTATCTTCGTCGTCTTCACATTCAGGTGTAGTCCGTATTGCTGACTACAATCTTTGATCTTCAACAGCAAGTACAAGTCTTCTTCACTTCCAGCAAGCAAAGTTGTATCATCTGCATATCTCAGGTTGTTAATGAGTCTTCCATCAATTCTGATACCCCGTTCTTCGTACATTCCTGCTTATCGAATTATTTGTTCAGTGTACACATTGAATGTGTATGGGGATACCAAGTCATCTTAGCGGTATGGGGATACCAAGTCATCTTGTATGCCTCCTGAAGAATCTGTATAACGACCAAGTAGCAACAGTAAGAACAGACCACGGAACAACGGACTGGTTTAAGATTGGGAAAGGAGTACGGCAGGGCTGTATCCTCTCACCCTACCTATTCAACTTGTATGCAGAACACATCATGCGACAAGCTGGCCTTGAGGAATCCAAGGCTGCAGTTAAAATCTCTGGAAGAAACATTAACAATCTCAGATATGCAGATGATACCACTTTGATGGCTGAAAGTGAAGAGGAACTGAGGAGCCTTATGATGAAGGTGAAAGAAGAAAGTGCAAAAGCTGGCTTGCAGCTAAACCTCAAAAAAACCAAGATTATGGCAACCAGCTTGATTGATAACTGGCAAATAGAGGGAGAAAATGTAGAAGCAGTGAAAGACTTTGTATTCCTAGGTGCAAAGATTACTGCAGATGCTGACTGCAGTCAGGAAATCAGAAGACGCTTAATCCTTGGGAGAAGAGCAATGACAAATCTCGATAAAATAGTTAAGAGCAGAGACATCACACTGACAACAAAGGCCCGCATAGTTAAAGCAATGGTGTTCCCTGTAGTAACATATGGCTGCGAGAGCTGGACCATAAGGAAGGCTGAGCGAAGGAAGATCGATGCTTTTGAACTGTGGTGTTGGAGGAAAATTCTGAGAGTGCCTTGGACTGCAAGAAGATCCAACCAGTCCATCCTCCAGGAAATAAAGCCAGACTGCTCACTTGAGGGAATGATATTAAAGGCCAAACTGAAATACTTTGGCCACATAATGAGAAGACAGGACACCCTGGAGAAGATGCTGATGCTAGGGAGAGTGGAAGGCAAAAGGAAGAGGGGCCGACCAAGGGCAAGATGGATGGATGATATTCTAGAGGTGACGGACTCGTCCCTGGGGGAGCTGGGGGTATTGACGACCGACAGGAAGCTCTGGCGTGGGCTGGTCCATGAAGTCACGAAGAGTCGGAAGCGACTAAACGAATAAACAACAACAACACATTGAATAAGTAGGGTGAAAGTATACAACCTTGCTGCACGCCTTTTCCAATTTTGAGCCACTCAGTATCACCATTTTCTGTTCTAACGACTGCCTCTTGATCTGTGTACAGGTTCTGAATGAGTACAATTAAGTGCTCTGGAATTCCCATTTTTCGTAATATTAACCATAACTTGTTATGGTCCACACAGTCAAATGCCTTTACGTAATCAATGAAACAGAGGTAAACATCTTTCCGGTATTCTTTACATTCAGCCATGATCCATCTGGCATCAGCAATGATATCTCTCGTACCGCATCCTCTTCTAAATCCAGCTTGGACTTCTTGTAGTTCTCTGTAACGTTGTTCTCTGCAAATGTTGTTGAATTATTTTCAGCAAAAATTTGCTAGCATGTGAAATTAATGACATTGTTCGATAATTTTCACATTCTGCTTGATCTCCTTTCTTTGGAATGGGTATGAATATGGATCCCTTCCAGTCAGTTGGCCAGGTTTTTGTCTTCCAAACTTCTTGACATAGAAGAGTAAGTGCTTTTGCTGCTGCATCTGATTGTAGAAATATCTCAACTGGTAATCCATCAATTCCTGGAGTCTTGTTTTTTGCCAATGCCTTCAGTGCAGCTTGAACTTCTTCCTTCAGTACCGATGGTTCTTGATCATATTCTACCTCCTTATATAGCTGAACATTGACTAACTCTTTTTTTATACAGTGATTCTGTATATGCCTTCCATCTTCTCTTAATACTACCCACATCATTTAATGTATTGCCCATAAAATCTTTAAGGATAGCAATTTGGGGCTTGAATTTTCTCTTCAGCTCTTTCAGCTTGAGAAATGCTGATCATGTTCTTCCTCTTTGATTTTCTAACTCTAGGTCTTTGCATATTTCATCATAATATTTTTCCTTATCTTTTCGAGCTGCCCTTTGAAATTTTCTATTTAGCGCTCTCACTTCATTCTTTTTTCCATTAGTTTTAGCTACTCGGCATTTAAAAGCAAGTTCTAGAGTCTCATTTGACATCCATTTGGATCTTTTCTTTCTTTCCTGCCTTTTTAATGATCTTTCACTTTTTTCACATATTATGTTCTTAATGTCTAAATAATCATCCATACTGTTTCTACTGATTTTATATGCACAGCAGTTTAAATCACAAAAAGAATAACATATAAATAATGATGCATCTTGGAATAGACAAACACTCAAATCAGGCCTGATATAATTTATTGTAAACCACACAGAGTTCCTCCTTTCGGGGGAGATGAGCAGTGATAAAATTTGACAAATAAATAATTCTCTTAACAGTATATAAAGCATTTAATTTCTCTCAGCCAGCAAATGCCCCTTAAAATAGCACTGAACTCTCAAATCAGATGATCTTTAGCATTTTAGGTTATCCTAATAAATTGTTTGCGTTCATGCTCATAATTATATATATACGTTATTTCTAACTTTATTTCTGAAAGGTCCTCTTTAAAATGTTGTTGAAATGTATAAAATAGTGTAGTAAAACAGCAGTTGATGGTTAAATTTAATAGGTATATTTTTCCGAATAGCATTAATAAAAATGACTTTTAACTGGTAAAAATAAAAGGCGCTATAAAAAATAAATACATAAATAAATAAAATAAAGTAAGGAAATCGGGCATACATAATCAAATTAGAGATTGTGAGGTATTAAATCAGATGTCAACTCTGATACTTAGTAGAAGAAGCTCTAACGATACAATTCATCTCAATCAAACAGTGTAAGTTCCTTTGAAACAAATGATTTAGAAACATGCAAGTGTGTATGAAACATTTATTACTGAATAAAAGTTGCTGTATTCTTTTTCTGGGCTCACAAAGCTATTTTGGACACTGCTTCTGGCTTCTTACTACATATTTGCGGAGTTATTTAGGAACAGCTTCTAAATCTTTACCTCTAGTAAAGATACACCTGCTTTATGATGCTTCTGCATTCAAAGGATTTGCACAGCCTTAATATCTGTACATTTGAAATGGAAATGAATTGGTGAAGATGACTCTTGATGTGATAGTTGTCCACAAAAACAATGTTTCATATTTCTTATCACTATGGTGTAGTAGTAGTGGGGGGACAGTTTAATATTTTCAGTATTTCAGCTTTTTGTCCCCAGGCAAAGAGATGACAGAAAATATCCTTTAATATTGTGGCTTGATCCTTTGTGCAAATTCCTAAATATAGCTATACCAGAACGCATAGAGAGTGATCTGTACTTCTGCAATTACATTTAATTCCTGCTACAGAATTTCATTAATAATGGAACATGACTAGCATATAGTACATTGGAGTTGGATGGCTAATAAATTCAAATATTTTTTTTTAGAAAAAAATGGGTAAGAGCTGTGGATTCAGCACAGTCCTATCCAAAATTTGATCTTTCTTTGATGAAATGTATTTATACTTTAGTGTGGTAAGTACCACTGCAAGTGTTAAATGCCATACCAACGTTAGCATTTATTCAACTTTATGTCACATAATTCAAGAAAACATGTTACTGGTTCTTTGTCAGGAATATATCCAATGTACAGTTTCTGCACTGGTTCCTAAGTTCTCTTTTGCAAAGAGAAGAGTTACTTTTGACTCTGGAAGGGACTCTTAATTGTCAAATTTCACATAAGGACTTATCAGCAAATAACAGCTTTCCAAACAATCCTTTATTCAGCCTTTGGTTTGACTTGGTAGAAGACTCTTTAGATTGCCCACTACAGAGCAAACAACTAAAACTCTCTTTGTTTATGCTCTAGAATGTAAGTTTTAGATTTAGACTGATATTCTGTAGTTACTAGGTAATTGTTTTGGTGGCCTTGAATGGCTGAGATAAGTTTACACATTGGTTCTCTTCAACCTGGGAATTTGTGATTTTTACCTTCACCAGCTTCAGGCCTTATACTACTTTCTTTGAATCTCCATGTATCAGGTGCCTATCTCCCTTCTTCTGATTATGAGTGGCTGGAGGGCATTGGGTTTCTCTTTCAGTTTCCATATCTTCAGCTGGAGCTTATGAGATCTCCCTTCTTCCAGACCTCTTTATCATCCCTCTGACCAAGGACATCAGAAAGGCAGGTGGAATTTCAATTTCTTTTTTGACTGGAGTAGACAAAATCTTCCTCTTTTCAGGCCTTGCCACATTTCCTTTCTCATACTAAAGACAGTAAGAAGCAGTTTCCATTTCTTCTTCATTTGGAATCTGAGATGTCCCAGGAGATGCACACCTTTCTCCTGACTAAGGAAAACAATGAGAAGCTTTCAATTTATTCTGCTTTTTCAGGGACATGTCCCATTCTAGAACTCTTCCTCTTACCTTCAAGAGGGGCCTTTTCAGGCTCTCAGTTGTACATCTGTCTCCCATGTACTCTCCATTAGTTGTACATCAGCCTCTCTCAAAGTGCAGAGCTGCCAGTAATACAGAAACATCTGACTTCCTAGACAGTTGTATGAAGAAGAGAAATCCAGCAGAAAGCTAGGCATTATTTCTACCAGTGTTGGAGTAGTCTTTCTAATGCTGATGGTCAGCAGAACAGTTGTAGGATGTTTTGGTACAATTCAGTAAGGGAGTGCTGACAGGGTTTGAGTTCCTGGAGAAATGATAGATCTCTGAATTGGTGGAGGGCTATGAAGAATTTAGCAGCAGGGATGGGTAATAGCTACAGGTGGCCTGAAATAGCAACATCTGTGTAACTCAACCATAGCCAGAAGATCAGACCAATTGTCCAAGTTTACATAGCAGTAAAGATACTGCTCTAAGATGTTGTTAGTCTTCTCTATTTCTCCATCTTACTACGGATGATGGGTAAATAGTAAATAAAACTTTATCTTTAATAGTTGAAATAAAATTTTCTAAAATTGTGCATTAAATGTGTCAGAAATTAGATAAGCAGGCCAACTATGGTACTAGGAAACTTATTGAATGAACATATAAACTGTTTTGGGGCAGTGGGGAGGCTACAACAGGGAATGAAATGGCTGTCTTTAGCACATAGAAGGTCATTTATAAAGTCCTCCTTCTTAGCGTTTTTACGGCACTATGGCAGGGTCCACTTGTCGGCATATCCGTCTCCATTTAGCTCGATCCAATTTATAAAGTCCAAGGAACCTATATCCCCCTGTAGGCCCTTTGAGGTTGTCAAGATCAGGAAACAGACTTCAACAAGAAGACTAGAACAGAACTTTATTGAGATGGGCTATATTAATAGAATCTTGCAAATCTGATCGTGCTTTTCCTCCCCTCCCTCTTATACTCCAATGAGTCAGGGACAGCCAGCCTGAGTCTCTTCCTAATACTGCCTCTTTTCCCAGGGCTTAAGGAATGCTGTTGCCCTTTTGTGTTTCTGTAACAGCTTCTGAATATATTCCCCAAGGCCATTTACCTCAAGGCCATCTACACCCCCAAGTACCTCTTGCTGGTCAGAAGCTTGTCACTAGTGGGGCAGAAAGGAACATAATTTTTGACATTTATCCTATTGTCAAAAGTCTGGGAAAAGAGTGTTTCAATTTAAGTGCTCCAAACTACCCATCTGGCTAGCTGTTGTGGCCTAGCTTCAACACTTCTCTAAAGGAAGGAGAGGTATAAGACTGGTTGTTCTGGTACAGTTATCTCTGTTTCTAAGAAAAGAGGGAGAGAAAAGACACAGGGCTCCTATGCAGGGGCACTGTCTGAATCCTCACATGTGGGTCCTACTTATACTGTGCTCTGATTCACTCAGTTAAAGAAGCAGACACTCTTCTGGTACCAATTTTTGGAGGAGGAATCCAAAAATTTGTGGGAAATGATGAAGATTAGAGGAGGATTGGTAAGAAATATTTTAGCTATTGGTAAAGCATCAGCCTGCTGGCTCAGTGAGTTAAGAATGTAGGTTTAAGAAGTTAAAACTAAACACTCCAAACACTTTTGCCCATCTTACATGAGTTTGTGAGAAGTTTGTAAATAATCCAAATTCTTGTGGTCAGTTTGGATCTCTAGAGTAGTCAGTGCCTTGGAGGAGATGACACCGATGCTAAAAGGGTTCCTTAATGGCCAGCAGTTCCTTATGAAAAATATCACTGTTTTTTTCAGGTAGGTGACTATAAGATAATTTCCTTATATAGAAAACAACTAGTCAAAAAGTGGTCAAGTTCCTTAAAAATGTTATCCCTGATTGAACATCAACCTTTTGGCAGTTGCCTGAAACTGAAAATACTTCTTCCAGTAAAGATTTGCACAGAACCTCCTTTACAAGATTTATTGAGATGAAAAAGGTAGGGTTATAGGAATTTCTAAATTATTTCAGTTTAGAACCATTCCAATATCACAATAACCAGAAACTTCCTTAATTGTTTTCTACTGGTAAGAAGGCAGTTCTCTTCACTGATAACAGAGGAGCCTGCAGGTGGCTGTTTACAAAACTGTTTCCTGAGTGACTGTGAATCATTACTTCTAATACATATGCTGCATATGGTAAAAAGTCTTTTAAAAGGCAAACCCTTCAAACACACTTTGGCAATTAAGAAACTACTATAAAATGTGGAAATTTTTCAACATAAGAAATAGCCTTTAATTGAATTTTATAGTTTTTTTTAACTTGATTATCATTCAGTAAATAGGTATTCGCTATTCTTAACACCTTCAGTTCTTTTTACCTAGAAAATACTGCAGATTTTTACCTAGTGATATGGAGTTACATGATTTCTCATGGATATTCATTATCTTGAAAGTTATAAAACTGAATATGAGGGATTTCTTTGTTTCTCAATGAATGAGAAAATACATTATTAATGGCATTGAAACTGTATGTTCAAATTGTAGCCAATTTTAGCCAAAGTGTTTGCCACCTGGTTATTGCCTCCACAGTTGTGGAATATCTACAGTGCTCAAATTCATGTAATTTTGAAATTCATATGAATTAGAAAGACAAATTTTTACCATTAAACTATATTAATAAGATGACATACTTTTAATTTCAGATCAAATCAAATCTTTATTATGGTTATAGACAGAAAGGAAGATGGGGTACAATCATTAAAATGTATAAAGGGTACATCAAGAATAAAAATCTAAAAAAAATAATGAAAAGCTAGAAGATATAAAATATGAATTAAAAACTACAAGTATATACGAGAAGCAAAAATCTAAAAGGAGTAGGAGCATTAGATAGGTGTAGGGGAGCATAAAAGGTTACTATGTAGAAGGGTCTATCAAGTTACAAAGCACTCTTAATATAGCAAACTAGGTGCTCATTAAATCTAGTTTATAGCACAGGTCATCATCTGATGAATGTTGAGGTCTGCTGCACAAAACCTGGCAACATTGTATGTTGTAGCTGGGTTGGTATCTGAAAGCAACAGGGTGCTTTCTGTGTGCCATGGGTATTTATGCAATAATGGTGAGATGAGGTTTGTACAAATGTCTTTGTAGTACAGGCACTAGAGAAGCACGTGCTTTGTTGTTTCTCTGTGTTCAGAATCACAGGGACATTTCCTCTCTGAGTAAGAAATCTTCCTTTATTGGCCTTCAAGGACAGCTGAGGGAAGGGCATGACATTGTGCCAGAGTTTAGTTATTTATGCTATAGGGGACACAGAATAACTGTTGGATTCACTGGCAGTAAAATTTAGGGTCCTGCCTAGATCCACTTGGCGCTCCGTGTCTACTATACACTGTTTAATAAATGCTTTGGCCTGATCATATCCCATGCTGAGTAGGAGACATGGAGAGAAGCCCAAGGTTGAGATTTTAGTTGCCAATTCCTTTTTCCAAGGGGATGAAAATCATTCATAGTTAATGGAGGAAGGCCAGGAGGAAAAAAAGATAGTTTGAGCCAATAGTTGAGTATGGTAACCCACACTCTAGTCTCCACTTTCAGGAAGCCTGTCTCTAATTGCAGGGTGGCAATAGAGACACAGTTAGGGACTTGAAGGGCTGATCTTAAAAAATTGGATTATACAAGTTCTAATGGTGCAAAATTGGAGAGTGGGCCTAGGTGGGCACCATAGAGAAGTTGTGTTATTGGCTTGGTTTCAGATAATTTGAGAGCTGCAGGTATGTGGTGGCCACCTGTCATCTTAAGGAATTTAAGGATGGTAGATGAGCTCCTCTGTACATTTTCAGCAACATAGTCCCTATGGGCTTTCCTACTGCCAGCAAAATGAAGGACTACTTCCAGGTGTTTAAAACAGGAGCCATGCTCAATCTTGTGGCTGTCTATGCCCCAGAAATGGCTCTTGAGCCTTTTGGCGAATGCCATGATTTTAGTTTTCTGGTACTTGAGTTCTAACTGGTTTTCCTTGCAGTACTGTGCTAATGCTCTCAGTGCTTTTTTAAGGCACTCTTTTAAGGTGTTCTTGAAAGTATTGCTGCATCATCAGCATCGAGTAGAACAGAGATCTGTCTTCCAGCATGTTTTGTCCATATTGTGGAGATGGCTCAATGTGGAGTTGGTATAGAAATTGAGTAAGAGTGGGGCTAATATGCAGCTTTGTGTGATGCCTTTCTCAGTTTCAGTGGCGCTGGTGAGATGGCCCTGAGGGCTCATCTTACTTGAGTGAGGTCCTTTCATGTAGCATATGTATTAAATGAAGTACATGTCTATCAATCGAGGAGGCCTCCAGCTTTTCCCACAATTTAGCTCAGGCTGTGGGATCAACTGCTGCTCTGAAGTCTATGAAAGTGGCATAGAGGGAAGTTGTGTTGTGGGAGGCGTATTTTTCAATGAGATGATGGAGTACTAGGCACTGATGGTGGATCAGCCTTGTCAGCTAAAAGCCACCTTGTTCCTCTGCAAGTATGTTGTCTTGTTCCAGCCAGTCCTAGAAATTCCATTGTAGGTATCTTGTGCAAAATTTGCTGATTGTGTTGAGGAGACCAATTGGTCTATAATTAGCAGGACTATATCTATATCTATATCTATATATCTATATATGTATGTATGTGTGTATGTATATATATGTATATTTATTTATCTCAAATTTCATCACTGCCCATCTCCCTCAAAAGAGAGAGTCTGGGTGGTTTATAATAAAACTAAAACTAAATACAGGTTAAAATACAATAAAAACAGTACCTCTTAAATGTACAGTAAATATAGATATAAAATCCAGGATGGCAATATTTTCCTGTTTTTTATATTTAGGGACAATGATCATAAGCCCTCAGTCCTTGGGGATGGGCTATAGGTGTCAGTGCAGGTAAAGAGTTGGGCAGAGTGGGGGCCCAGAAGTCCAGGTCATTTTAATGACCTCTAGAGAGATTAGGGGCAGAGGTGGGCAACAAGGTTCTTGATATCTGACATAGTCACTGGTGGCCACATTGGCAGGTTTTCAGTTTTCAGTTCAGCTAGGTCGTCCACTTTCATCAGAGGTATCCATGTAGAGTTCCTGAAAGTATGATTACAAGGTCCCTGGGGGATATGACAGTCCACCATGGATGGACCATGGCTTTGGGAGCTCAATGTGATATGCCAGAATGAGTCTTTGTATTTGACTTCTAATATAAACAGCTTCAACTCAGGGATGTTGGTGGGCTTCCTCACATTAAGTGCCTGTTTCAGATTGTTCTGCAACATTTCTGTAGTATTAAGGTCAGGACTTTGACTTGGCCATTCCAAAACTTTAACTTACTTCTGCTTTGGTTGTATGAATTGTGTGTTTTGGGTTGTTGTCTTGCTGCATGATTCACTTACTCTTGTGCTTTAGTTCATGGATAGACACGCTGACATTTTCCTGTAAAATTTACTGGTACAATTCAGAATTCATAGTTCCATCAATGATGGCAAGCCATCCTGGTCCAGAAGCAGCAAAGCAGGCCCAAACCATGATACTGCCACCACCACATTTCACAGATGGGTAAGTTCTTATGCTGGAATATAGTGTTTTCCTTTTGCCAAGCATAACACTTTTCATTCAAGCTCAAAAGTTCTGTTTTGGTCTCATCTGTCCATGGAACATTCTTCCAATAGACTTCTGGCTTCTCCACATAGTCTTTCACAAACGGTAGATGAGCAGTAATATTCTTTTTGGAGAGTGGCTTTCTTCTTGCAACCCTGCCATGTCCACCAGTGTTGTTCAGTGTTTTCCTGGTGGTGGTTTTAATGAACATTGACATTCGCCAATGCAGGAGTGGCCTTTAGTTCATTAGATGTTTATTTATTTATTTTTCAAATTTCTATTACCACCATCTCTCCCAAAAGGGGGACTCTGGCGGTTTACAATAAAATCAAAATTAAAAACATATAAATTACAATATAACAATAAATAAAGATAACATAGGTATAAAATCCAATGGCGAAGATCTTATTCGCTGGGGAGAGATCTGTGGTACTAGCCACCCCCAAGAAGAACTGGTGCCCCTCCCACCCCAGGCGAGGCCGCAGAACCAGGTTTTCAAGTCCTTCCAGAAGGCCGGGAGTGAAGGGGCCTGCCTCAACTCTCTGGAGTTCTTTGAGACCACCCAGAGTATTATCAGCCTTACTCTTAGTGTGATCTTGCTTGATCAGCCACTCCTTTGGAGGGTAACAGTCGCGTTGAAATGCCTCCATATGTATAGGATCTGCCTAACAGTGGACTGGTGGAGTCAAAACTCTTTGGAAATAGTTTTGTAACCTTTTCAAGCCTGGTGAGCATCAACAATTGTTTTTTAGAGTTCCTCAGAAATCTCCTTTGTTTAAGTCATGACAAACTTTCACATGTGTTATGAAGAACTTCCATAATTCTGTTTTTTAATAAGGCAGACTCACACTTGATTATGATCCCATTAATGAAAAACTAACTCTTAATTTCCCTTTCAAATGAACTGATAATCCTAGAGGTTCACATAATTTTGCCACGCACACAAAGTAGCTTTGGATCATTATCCTCAATAAATAATTGAATAAGTATAATGTTTTTGACTCATTTGTTTAATTGGGTTCTTTTTATCTAGTTTTAGGAGGTGTGGAAAACAAATATCTTTTTAGGTCATATTTATGCAAAAATATTGGCAATTCAAAAGGGTTCACAAACTTATAAGCACTACTGTATGTGAGCAAGAGGCCAGAAATGTTACATTACAATACTAAATCATCATATATTGCATGATCTGTAATCTATGAACAATACACTGCAGTTGCCTAGCCAGTATTTGAAAAGAGATTATTTCATTTCATAGTAGGTTTGTGTAAGCCTTTATATTGTGAATGGAAAATAAATACTCTTTTTTGGTATTTTTTTCAGTTGCCTTACATAGCAAAGGACCAGTGTTAGAAGAATGTGTGACTTTTTTTTTTTTTATTTGCATCAGTTAACAAAAAATTGAGTTTGAGGTTTAAGTATAGATGACAAAACAAGCTATGGTGATTTAAATTCTCCACCTAACAGCATTTATAGAGGCAGAAGAAAAACATAGTTAATTGTATCTAATTTTGCTGAAAGCACAGATTAAAACCAAAGAAGTCCAGTCACAGCTTGAAGTAGTGAGAAACTGCAGATAACACTTTTGCTTTAATCTTTGGTGAAAGATTTGATTGAGGATCTTATTCAGTGCTTTGAAAAATAGCCCATGTTGATTTATACTGAATTGGAGACTTCCTGAACTGGGCCTAATCACAGAGAAGACTTTCCTATTGTTAAGCATGGGTATACCATAGCTAGTGTAATTTATTCTGTTTTCAACGGAATAGGATGAAAGCTGCACAGTGTCCGAGAAGCAGAGAATTTGGAGCATTTCAGATTTTGAAATGATGACATTTACACACAGAATTGTTCCTTTTGTTGTGATGAACCTTGCCAGATTAAAAAATAAATAACAGTTTTCAAACATCCCAATTGTATAAGAACCTTTTGAATCTGAGGTAATTTGGTTCTCCAGGTATTCAATTATTATGATTTAGCTTTCATGAATTGTTGTGATCCATATTTTAAACTACCAAGTAAACATCTTATTTATGGACATACGATAGGACATACTTCCATTCAATTGTTCATATTTTTGAAAATAAAAAACCATTATATAAAATCTATAATAAAAATATCAAAAAGTAATAAGGAAGTTTAGTAATATAGTCTTAAAAAGATTTGCTTTAAAAGATTGTCTCCCAAAATGAAATTTGAGTGGAAGATAGGACTGATCTAAAATAAATAAAAAGAGACCAAACATGCATAAACATGCCTTTGTAATTCATGTTTTTCAATTTTCTAATACTGTGGGTTAGTTTTTCAGAGAGACAGACAAGTTGCATGTTTATTACTTCTAATTCTTCCAGGTAAGATTTGCCACTGTGTTCCAAGAGGATTCAATTACTATTCATGCTGCTCCAAGGATCATATTGATTAATGTCTGGTATGTTAAAGACTCATTTCCATTAAAAAATAAAGAATGAAAAAGCAATGTACCATGGAGCTGAATGTTTTGATCAGTTGCTAACAGTAAGTTCTTTCTAAAAACTCTTTAAGAGCTAGACAAGTAAGCTGCAATTGCAGAAATGCATCAGGTTTCTCACAACCTTTCAACACTTAACTGGAGTAGAAGACAAAATTCCCTGTAATGTTCTTAGTGATTCAGGAGCCTTTGCAATGAGAGCCAGATAATGAGAGAGAGAGAGAGAGAGAGAGATGGGTGGGTAGTGTTATCTTTGTTAGATGGCAATATGAGGATGGACATAATGGTTTCTATCTAGGAAAGACATGGACATAATGGTTTCTATCTAGGAAAGACAATCTAATTTACAGTATTTATGCTTTGTCCCTGATTATATGCTTTATGTTGAACACATGATAGAGGCTGAACTTGGGTATTGTTGGCCTCTTTCCTTTGACTTCTATTTAACCAAATTAGAGAATCTAGAATTGTATTTGATAAATATTTATATAACAGTTTGCCAGCATTTGTTAATATTTGAATGGATAATAGGTATTGATTGAAACAGAAAATAAGACTTAGAATTCTTATTTTATTATGGGTCTAAACTCTAGGAGTGATATTTTTAATGTGCTTCATTAAAGTAGATATTGTTAAGCTTTTTTGTTCTTAGTATTCTAAAACATTTGAAAGAGGAAAATTTGAGTAATAATCCTGAGAACTCCTGAGGTTTCACTGTCCTAAATATAATCAGATTTGTTTTATTTGTCATCAGGTCTGATGTATGATTACATGTAATTCAGAAATTTGGAGATTAAATAATCTGTACAGATAGTTCGTTATTTGAATAAAAAGCATCCTTAGTAGGATGGTCAGCAATTTGATTTTAGTTCAGAGCATAATAAATCAGCATCCTGATAGATTACTCAGAAAAAATCATAATTAGAAGAGCAATATTTCTTGCATTACAACAGTTTTCTGCATAAAACTGATTTCAGGTGTTTAGGAAGGGAACCTCTCTTTTTATGGTTGGTATCTTGTAGGAATACAGTGTTGGGCTAAGTCTAATAGGAGCTTTTCGCAGCAGTTTCCAATCTGTTAAAACTCAAGGATTCTTTAACTGGCATATCTAAGTATGAAAAGGAACAGTTAAAAGATACTACGCATTTTTCACACTCACATCCATAACCACCAGTTTCTCATAGCAGTTAATATTAGCAAAACATACAACTCTAAATGCAGTTAAAACAAGGGACTCAACACAAGTTTCTAATAAAGTCCAGCTCCCTCACTCTCTATAGAGTAGTAGTGCTCTTTATTAATAAAATAGTGACTTGGCAAACAGTGGTAGAACAAAGTAATAAAACTGAAAGATGAAGATGTGAATAAAACAAAACGAGTAGAAATATGAACAGAGGTAAAACTAGATTAGTGATTTTATACTGGAGATAAGTATTATGCCATTAAATTGTCTCATGTCTCGGAGAAAAGAATTAGCTATATTGCCTTGAGGTAGCTAGTTACTGTAATGTTAGTTACAGCTTATTTATCATAAGTGATTAAAATATCAAACATACTACGATCAGATAAAAGTAAAAAGGGGAAAAAAACCCAAAATTAATAGAATTACAGACTAAGCAGAAATAAATCAGACAGCAGACATTGCCAATATTCAACCTAAAGCCAACTTATAATCAAAATTTGGCAACCTTCATGGAGATTTCCATAGACCTGTGTGCTAACAAAAATAGAGCATTATTCTCATCAGACCAACCAAAGTCGAAAGTTAACAGAAGCCTTAATAATTCACAGCGGTATGATGTATAAAAAGGACAGCACAATAGAATATACAAAACCGCCTTGATTGCCACATCTAGGAAATCCACAGGTAATTTTGTAGCAGCATGTTGTTGAACGTTTACTTCAAGACCATTGATGGCAAAGCATTGAATCTATAAAGGGCAAAGGATGTTATAGAAGTAATAGGTAAGGAGAAATATGTACTACATATATTTTCATTGCATTTATAAGAATCTTTGCTTCTCCCTGCGCAGGTCCAGGTCAGGGACTTGCTGTTAAACCTCATGTATGGCTTTCTCATCAAAAATTGAGCTGATATGCCTTAATAATTTGAGTTCAAGGCTATGGGGTACACTAATAATGTTTAGTTAAATGTTTTGGAGCAGAAGAAATTTGTCCAGATTGTAAATTTAGCAGTATTGTTTGTGTAGAGAGTATGGTTTCACCCAGCTTTTTTACTTGTGCTTTAGTTTTGGTTAATTATTCTTCCCTGAAACATAGTAAGTTTGAAAGGCCACTTTGTATGAGATTCATGCCTTCTACAGTTAATCAGTGCAATTGAAAAGTTTTTATGTTAGGTATGCTGTCTGGATATAAGTATTGAAAAAGCACTACTTACAGTATATCCCTTTGTATTCCCACGTTTTAGAGTATTCATTGCTTTCATTATTTGTTATTTTTAAGGGTAATGTATTACTTTAATAAGGTATCTCAGTTGTGAATTTTGTATTATTGGGCAAAGTACTCCTTACAGTATGTATATTCAGTATTCTTATTGATGACCTTCAGAATCAGGCATAGGTCTTTAATCTGAGTGATTAAAAAAGTGAACACATTATTCTCCTGTGTTGGAATCTCATAGACTCTAATATTTGATCTGCTGTTGTGATTTTCCAGATTTTCAAGCTTTGATTGTAGATCTATAATAGTTTCTATGATATATTCAAAAGCTTTTTTTCCCTGTCTCTAAAGAGAAATAGAGTCATCCAGTGCAGAGGCCGCCATATCTTCTGTCATTTTTGTGAAGACTTTATACAGTTTTCCTGTCTTCTTGAAGTTCTTTTTAAAGCTGTTAGAAAGAAGCTTTGAGTAATTGTCTAGTGAGTTATCATCCTTAGCTGTCCTCTTTTTTAAGGCTTTAGGGGCAGAGGGAATCATATTTGCAGGAGACGCTAGCAGTAGAAGGAGAAAATCTGTCTTTTGATAAAAACAACAAAAATCTTAAGAAGTTTTATTTTTAGGCTGATCCAGGCTATGTTTCATTATTCTGTATTGTGAAAATATGTAAAGTGAAAAATGAACAAAATATGCTGTGCTTTAATAGGAAAAGTGTGGATAGAAGGAGAGCTCAATCAAGGCTTATGTGCTTATCTTGGTTGAATGCTAGTCATATGATTCTTCCCCTTCCAATGCTGTTTAAATTGCTTCTCTAAGCTGTCATCTATTTAACCCTAAATTATCCATGGCTGTTTCCCAAACTACATGCTAAGACATAAAATGGTTTGCTTACTTTTACCTAGCATGGGTTAATTCACTCACTGTGGCTGAATTTGCATTGTGCTTAATTATGGCTTGTTTTAACTCTGGCTTGTGGAATAAGCTATAATAGTTAATGCTTTTATTTATAATAGTAACATCTTTTTCAGTTTCCTATGATCACATGTACGAGTAAGAACATGTAGAAAGGAAGTATTTATTAAGGTTTGCTGTTCATTATCCCTAAAGGGATTTGTTCAAAAAGCTTTGACTTATGAATATTCTATATGAAAACTTCCTATGAATGAGAAAAAACATCTGAAACTAGAAACCAATACAGCTCACACAGCTATGATGTTACATGGGTGAACATTTGTGTGCTGCTGCATTATGGACAGTTGAAGTTTCCAAATACTTTTCAAGGGCAACCTTATATAGAACAATTCCATAATCCGAATGGGAAGTGTCTAAGGTCTGACTGGGTGTGAGCAGAGCCTCCCAATCAAGGAATGGATGCAACTGGTGCACAAGATGAATTAATGTGAAGGTCCACTTAGCCACAGCTACCAGCTACTCCTTGAGCAGGAGTCATGAGTCCAGGAGGACCCTCAGATTGCCCACAGACTCTGTCTGGGGGAGTGCTGCCCCGTCTAGAGTTGATGTAACAGCTCCAGAAGCACTTTGGCTATGGTTGAGTTGCAACCTGTTGATCTCTATCTAAACTCTCATTGCTTCCAGGCATTGGGTAAACTCGACTCGTTGATGGCATCACTTCTACAGCCCAGGATGGAGATGTATAACTTGAGTATTACCAGCATATTTATGATGCTCATTCATGGCAATAGATGACCTTATCTAGCAGGTTCATATAGATGTTAAATAATGGAAAGAAAGTTGAGCCCTATGATATTCCACACAGCAGTGTCTAGGGCTAGATCTCTTCTCTTACCAGTACCAACTGAAGCTAACCTTGGAAGAAGGAGAACCACTGCAAAATTGTGCCTCCCACTCCCAACCCCCTAAGCCACTTCAAAAGGGTACTATGAGCAATGAAATTGAAAGCCACTGAGAGAATCAGAACAGCAAGGATAGATGCACCACCCCAAAGCCCTCCAAAGGTCATCAGCAACAAGTGCTACCAATGCTGTTTTGGTACTATAACTCAGCCTGAACCACCCTCTCAACAACTTTCCATAGAAAGGGAAGGTTGGAGACTGGATGAAAATTGTCCAGTCCTATTGAATTCAAGCATGGCCTTCACTGTCACTTTCAAAGCATATGAAACCATCCCCTCCCACAAAGAAGCATTCACCACAGCTTAGATCCAACCACATATCACCTAGTGGGAGGCCTTGAGGAAAGGATGTGGATCTAAAACATAGGTTGCAGAATGTACAGCCTCAAGGACCCCGTCCATTTCCCCAGGACCAAACAGTTAAAACTCTCCAAATAAGCAAACAAGAATGTGCCTCAGTCAGCCCATAGGACCTACCCAGCCAGAATTGGATCTGAGGGGATCTGAACAAATATATTCAACAGATGATTAGAACAGAGACCCTGCAAGAGTTCCGCAGGCCCTTCCTTATTGATGGGGGTCCTAGTAATTCAGAGCAGGGCTGCTGGCTGGCTATTGATTGATGGGATAAGAGCAGAAAAATCTGTTTTGCTGTTCTTATCAGCATAAGGTCTTACTTATACTTACTTATACCAGTAAGGTCTTACTGGTACTTAGCTTCACTCTTCGTTTTCCTCCAGAGTTGTTCTAGGCATCTCTTGTACTGTTTCATCTCATAGGATAACTCAGAAAACCAGGGAGCCCTCTGGGATCCATGAACACAGAGTATCCTTACAGGCATGATTGAATCCAAGGCCATTCCAGGCTGCAATTAAGGTGTCAGTCTTCTCAGGATCAGTCAGCAAGACAAGTTGGAGATTTCCTGGAAGGACTATGTCTCACAGAGTTTGTGTCTCCAATGATGTCAGATAATAAAGTCCCTCATCCTTTTATCAAGACATCTTGATAAAGCTTGGCATGCTTTGGCTAAATAATTTTTAGCTTTGTGAGAGGCCACCTGGCTCGTGCCAGCAGTCATTTATCTGAACAACTCAGATACTGACTCCTCAAAACAAATTTCTTCTGTCTTCACCATTTATATAAACAGTCATTCCCTTGCAGTGTTCTTCTTTCCCTTTCTGATTGTTCTCCATGGATGAAGAATAGATAAGCTGAACAAGAACTTGAATTTCCTTCCTAGATCTTCTAAGACCACGTGGTACAATTTTATTTTTTTCTTTACAGGATCATGGTTAGTAGAAAGAGATTGTCAGTGGCCTTGGTAACTTTTAGAAGTTCTGTCACATTTCTGATTCTTGCTGAAAGAAGCTAATTATTCATGAGCTAATAGTCCAATCATTCCACATTTGTTTTGATTCTATATAGTACTGATGAATCACACTACCACAACTCTAGTAGAGCAGTTATTCTTAAAAGAATGGAATTACATACTCTCTGCCTTTGTTCTTCTTGTTTCATATTCTGTATAGTCTTTTTTTTTTCTATCTGTGAAGTCTCAGACCCATTTTTCCCCCAGTTGCTGAAAAAACATTTCTAAGTTTCAGTGGTGCAGAATATTTTCTATGTCTCTTGTCTTTGGTTAATGCTCTCATCCACTGGGTTCGTTCCTCTTGTAATGCCTTGGTGTTTTTTTTTTAATCTGAGTAATTTCCATTTCCTTTATTGACTACTTCAGTCCTTTGACCTTTCCTTCAAGACTGCAACAAGCTTGCACTTCTCCAATTGTGTATGATACTGGTTTCCGGCAGGAACATAAACAAGCTGCAAACATTAAGTCTCTTACCCATTTAGCTTCATTTTTGTTTCAAGAAACCTTTATTTGGGGGAGGGGGGTTCTCAGTTCTCAGGTTACCCAAATACCCAAATTTATTTGAGACTTTTTCTTAATCTCACTGGATACCACTGACAGATTCCCATTTGTTTTCTCAGTGACCTTGCTTTTTAGAACCTGGCTGCCATTTTCATGTTCGTTTATTTATCAGATTTATATAGCTGCCCATCTCACAAATGTGACTCTGGGCAGTGTACAATAAAAAGAATGATAAAGCATCTCTTGAATATTTAAAAATAATGCAACATACTTAATCCCATAGTCTCTGCTTACTCAGTAGGAAGCTCTCAGTCACCTAGCAGTTGTCAGGGGACAAATCTTAGCAGCTATTCATATGACCTTTTCACACTGGAACATTGAAATGCTATTTTTCATATTCAATATGAAAGTATTTTATATTACTTCAGACATAGTGTTTGTGAGTGTGCATTTCTTCTTTTCTCTGTGTTAATATGGGACGCGGTGGCGCTGTGGGTTAAACCGCTGAGCTGTCGATCGGAAGGTCGGCGGTTCGAAACCGCGCGGCGGGGTGAGCTCCCGTTGCTCGTCCCAGCTCCTGCTCACCTAGCAGTTCGAAAACATGCAAATGTGAGTAGATCAATAGGTACCGCTTCGGCGGGAAGGTAACGGCGTTCCGAGTCGTCATGCTGGCCACATGACCCGGAAGTGTCTATGACAACGCCGGCTCCAAGGCTTAGAAACGGAGATGAGCACCGCCCCCTAGAGTCGGATTCGACTGGACTTTACGTCAAGGGAAACCTTTACCTTTACCTGTGTTAATAATGGAGATAAAGTATAAAAAATAAGTTCTGATTTTTCAAGTGTTTCAATAAAATAGGTTTACTGGAATTAATACAATATTTTGTTATGTAGGTTTTTCAGAATTTTGCCTTTTCTGCATATCCTGCTCTGTAAAACATACTATATAAATAATTTATAATAAACAAACAACCTTATGCTTGCCGTACTGTATCTGCACTTCTTCCTTGAATTTAAGGCTTTGAAGTTTAGTAAATAATTTATCATACTTATTAGAGTAGATGAATCAAGCAGTATCCTTGATCCTAGATGTTTTCTGCCATTGTTTCTGAGGAATGCTTTAACATGATCTCTCTGATATACAGGAGGATAGAGAAAATGACAGGATAAATTATAGAATATGATTTGCATAATAGGAATGCATTTTTGCTCACTGTGATGAATAACAAACTAATTTGTGTATCTTCATATTTTTAAATAAATGAGAGGGAGAATTTCTGGCCATTAAAAAGGTCACTGTGCCATTTTGAAACAATGTTTAAATCAATTTTTAAACTATCATAGACTATAATGAATAATTTTGACAATAGGAAGCTGCAAGTAAAATTCTTGAAGGCATTTTACTAAATCCAGTTCTTGCTCACGTAAATTCATACAAAATATGCTAATTGTTAAACTCTCAAAATGGCTGAGACACTGAAAATAAAATGTGGGTTTGATGTGAAAATAGAGTGAAAAAATCATAAAAATAAGTCATTTGATCTTTGGAATAAATGGGATAGCTTTTTATTCCTAACACACACAGAAGCAAATCTTACATTACTGAGCTAGGCTTAAATGTGATATTTAAAATGATAACTACAGTACTTGGATACCTCAGCTTCTCTACTCAAGGATGGTCTCAATAAAAAAAAATACTTGTTTTACCATACACTAGATTGTATGGAAATCATATCTGTGTCAAATATATTAACATAATCCTAGGCCATAAATTGTCAAGTAGAGTTCAGGGCTCTCTAATCTTAATTATTCTTTTCTTCTAATGTAATGAATGTATTTCAGAAATGAGCTTGGGCCTTTACATAGAAACATATCCTCCAAATTTCAGCCCAAGAACAAGGTACAGGGTAAGGTTCTTCTTACTTCCTACTTCCTTTTGGTCCTGGAGTCACCTAAGGTTCCTATTTAATCTACATACTTCAATAAATCATTACATGAGCATTGTATTTATATGTCAGTGTCTGTAATCTCAGTCTGCTCTCAAGATTTAAAAAGGAGAAAAGAGGAAATGGGTTGTGAAAATATACTGTAGAATTTCGAAAATTTGAGACATCTTGCTCATATCTAGTCCATTCCAGATACCCTGTCACCGTTTTTTCATGACTGGTAAACTCTCTGTAATAAATGGGATGGGTTATTTCATAAGTACAGTATATAGCTTGGGGGTGTTCCTAAATTCCTTGTCATTTGAAGAAATCGTGACTTCTATGATTTGTGTCCTTTCCTTGACAGGATGTCTTGTCATTGTTTATATACTGGTGATCTCGTATTTAGATAATTGTATTGTATTCGGTAAGGAGGCTGCAGCTGATACAGAATGTGGCATTCTGATTCCTGGATGTGGTATCGGTACTTAGATATTGCACAGACTTCCTTTTAGTTATAGAGCTATATTGAAGATTTTGTGTCTGGCATAAATGGCCCTAAGTATCTTGGGACCTGGATATGAAGAAGAATGCTTTTTACAGTATAAATCTGCACAATTAACAACATCAGAAGCGCTTCAGAATGGTATATATCTTCACTTGAGCTGTCAGAGTACAGAGATACAGATGTTACATTATGTCATGTCCCCATGTACAGGGCTTTACATGTCTTCTATATGCCCCTCTGGTGGGGAGGGGGAATTTATCTATTTTCACACAGTGTATATTCTGTAAGGTATTTTCAGTTACACTGACCACCAGCAGGCACTTTGTGACTCGTTTTCTCTTTACTGAGACTCTTCAGACATAGCTACATGCATCTGAAAAGTCTCAATAAGGATGAAATCACTCATGCAGTGCCTCCTGGTGGTCAACATTAGTAACATAAGAGAAGACCAGCTGTTTGTGTTTAATTTGCAAATTGTCATCTTGCAGTTACTTTCAAGCAGCTCTTCTCTTCAAGTGGTACCAGTGATCTGGAACATTCTCTCCCTGGATACTTTGAATCACTTATGTTTATGTTTTAGGGTTATGTTGTAGAACATATGTTCACTCAGACTTAGTTCTGGTACTTAGCATTTTTTCCCTTCTTCCCATGAATGTTTTTAATTTATTGTAAGTTTTCTTGCTTGTCTTTTGATAATTTATTTCTTCATTTTAGTATTTCAACTATAATGTGTCAGCCTGTTTTAATATAAAAATGTGGTATCAAAATAGAATAAATATAGATACTTATCTGGGCACGTGCCTTTCACTGTGAAGCAAATGGGATGTATTCTGAATGTGGAAGAAATTAGTATGTGTCCTTAGCTGTGTTCAGATGAATTTCTGATCAGACTGTGGACTGTTGTTACCGTGAACCTGTTCATGGGCAGAGAATCTATTAGGATGATGTGCTCCAGGATCTCCTCAGTATGATCTGCTTGATTTCCAGATGGTTCTTGGGGAATGTGTATTGTGTGCTAAAGATTTCTTTGACCTATGTTCTGGGCAGAGTACCCTACTAGGGAGGCCTGACAAATGGAGAACAGTTTATTTTTTAATTTATTTATATTTTCTATCCTGCCTTTATTATTTTCATAAATAACTCAAGGCAGCAAACATACCAAATACTCCTTATTTTCCCCATAACAACAACCCTGTGAGGTGAGTTGGGCTGAGAGAGAGTGACTGGCCCAAGGTCACCCAACTGGCTTTCATGCCTAAGGCAGGACTAGAACTCCCGGTCTCCTGGTTTCTAGCCCGGAGCCTTAACCACTAGACCAAACTGGCTCTTTATGTGTTTATGTCCTGACATAGTAACTCATGCCTTGTTCATCTAACAATTAGAACCCTGCAAATTGCTATATAGGGTTTCTTTGAAGAGGACTCAGAAGTTGCAGTTAGGTGCAAAATGCAGTAGCCAGATTGCTACTTGGGGACATCCGTTATTGGAGAATGACTCCTAGATGTCCATCTAATTATTATCAGTAGTAATAGTATTGGTATTAGTATTAATTTTAAATTATGTGAGTTTTTATGCTGTTTTTGACCTTAGAAGTGGCTGACTCTTAAGTGTGCTCTTGTACACTGCTCAGAATCAATATATTGGGCCAGTCTATAAAGGTTGTAAAATGAATAAAGAAAATGACAGTTTTATGTTAATCATTATGTATCTGCTCCCTTTCACAAGCCTACTGAGATTCTTGGCCTGAAAATTCAGGTAATCAATGGTATAGTAAGATTAAGAATTAAAAAGATTCTGTGGAAGGTTTTTGAGCATATGGAATTGTGACAGAATGTTGGTTCCACTCAGCAAAGGGGCAGGAGAATGCTGAGCTGTTAAAATATCTTAGTAGAATATTTAGTAGAATATTAAAGTAGAAAGCATGAGAAAGAAACTCAGAATAACTCAGCTTGATTGTATTAGGTATACATTGAAGTAGAGAGGGGTTTTGAAAGGCTTTGAAGATTATGTTAAATACCCTAACCACTTTAAAGTACATTTTAAGATTCTTAATGATTCTTGCTTCCTGATCTTGCTTCCTACCTTGAAAAACTGACAGGTCAGGATTCAGTTGCAGAGAACTCTAGAGGAATCAGGCTATTTGGACTATTTTTAGTTAGGATTTAGGTCTGGACTTGGGACACAGACAGCAGTCTGGTGAATGACCTTCATCAGGACCTTGATTGGAATACACCCCTGTTGGATCTGTTTGAGATTTCAGCAGTTTTCTATGCCATCAATCATGTATTTTATTGGACTGCCTGCAAGAGTTGAGGATTAGGGCACTGCTTTGCAGTGATTTCATTCTTCCCTCAGAGTTCCAATCAGTGGTATTAGGAGAGGAGATGTCATCCTAATAGTAACTCTTTTGTGAGACATACTTTTTTAAAATAAACATTTCTTGTTTTTTTTATTTTAAATGTGGATTTTAATGTTTGAAATGTGTGTTCTAAATTCCAAAGATTATTAGAAAGTCATCATGCGGTGCTTGTAGTTTTTGATAAGAATTACATGCCAAGAATAATTTATGTTTAAGAATGTTGAGTTTTGCTGAAGGCTTTATGAAATAAATTGTTTTTCGATAACTCCAGATAATATTTTTATATAATTACCAGTGTCATTTTAATACAAAGTCATAATGATTAAAAATTAATCATCTCCATGTTTGTTCATTCATGATGTTGGTAATGTAACTATTGGCAGAACCAGCAGCCAATATGCAAGAGTCAAACTTATTTCTACCAGAGGGCTCCTTAGACTTTACTGCATTTACAGATGGGGCAGTATAGTCAGATGTTAAAGTTCTTAATTTTTTGTTGAGAAATAATTCATCTTAATTCAGATTATAACCTAATATGAATAAAGACTAGAAAAAGTGAATGTTATAGAAAATACATCTTCCTTTATAATATATGTTCATCCTTACAAAGGTACATTTACAATAACAGTAATACTTGATTTGAGTCAAAACTTTTCCCTGAGTGTATACTTTAAAGCTCATTTTACTTCTCTCTGTACTTTTTCTAATAACATTTTTTATTAGTTTACACTATACAGACTTTAGCAAGGAACAAAACTATCTCTGAAGAAATCTCAAAGTAAGACCCTTCCAGTATACATTAGATACCATATTAAGCTTCACAATTCACATTAAAATTGTGAATAAAATCTGATGGCATGATTCTGCTGACAGAACTGTTTATATGAATGGAAATGGTAAATGAATAATTCTTCCTTCCCCCTGTAATTCTTTCTGCACTTTCAGATGTTTCTTAGAAAGATCTTCCAATCTTTGAAAACCAACTTTGAGGTACTGCTACAGTAGGGAAGAAAGAAAGAAATCTATTGACATGACATTGGTTTTGTTGAAAGATATAAAAATGGTTTCTGAAATGTTTCTAGATTAGAGATTGATCTTGGAATAGAATAACTCCACATCATCCTTTATTCAAACTCTTGCATAAAACTGTATATACATGTATATCTGTATAAAAAATTCCTATTTTTATAAATTGTTTTTGATTTTGTTTCTTTTTTTCCCCCTTTTTCTTCTCCATCTTCTTCTATTTTTTGGTTTGTTTGTTTAAAGAAAGGCATCTTTAAAAAAAAAGTTACTGGATTCATTCCCCTTATCTGACTTTTTAAAGATTTTATTTTCAAAAAAATGGAAGCTGGCATGCTGCAGGCCACTAGTGTCTAGCCTTATCTTTATTTACAAAAAAAAAAAAAAAAGGTTCCTGTGGCAGTTTCATAGACATTCTTATAAAAGAGAAATGCTGAATGGATGTAGCACTGGTCTTTGAAATGAAACAACCTGCCAGAAAAATGAAGAAGCTAAGTAGTGGAAGACCGCATCCTTGGGACTAATGGCAATGTGAGAAAGAACCTCACCAACAAAACCCCAGAATATCCGTTTGCCAGGTTGTTCATTATGAATGAGAATAAGTTGGAAAGCCTTACAGCCATTAGGAAAGGACTTCTCCAAAATGATACATATTAATATGGGGAGCATCATTTGTAATGTGGGATTCAAGCAAACCCTTAGCTCCATGTTATGGCTCCCAAAGCCCCATAGTTTTATGCCACCAAAATTTGGCAAATTAAAATTACTGGCAGTGGTAATGTTATTGGCTTAAAATAAATTAGGTGCTTCACCTATTTTCTTCCTCCATAAAGAGGAAGTCTCCACAGTGCTTTGTTGGAATACATTCCCCCCCCCTCTTTGTGCAGAGTTGAGTAAGCAGGCCAGATATTGAAAAGCAATGCCAAAAGGAGAAACGGGGTTTCTTTTTCAATGTGCTGTTGCTTTCTGACTTTCTAATTCTTGAATGCCTATTCACTTAGCACAATGCAAGACTTTATTCTGACAAGGCAGTTGGGCATCAAACTAAAATAGGTTCAGCAGAGTTAGATAACTAAATTGGGCCATGTCTATGAGAATTTTCATCCCCAATGTAAGAGAGGGCATGGCAAGGGGGAAATGGGAGAGGAGAAGTGAAATGGAGAGTGGTAAAGGTAACTGAAAACTGTCACTATCTTTTAAACTTCTCCAGGAGAACATTTTACCTGAGGTTGAAGTAAAAAATCATTCTATTCTCCATTCTTCGTTACAACATTGACTTGCTTTGCTGAACACTCTACTTGAGGGGTTAGAGAAATCATCTTACAGTTTTTTATACCATGGCATGACTTTGGCCAGTCAATCTCCTATGTGTTGGTTGGTAATAAATAATTAATATTTTGCGTATGTTATTGAAACTTTTTGTGTTCACAAGCTTTCTAAGACAGAATACATTTTCTAAAATTCTAGTTTTGGGTCTTTTTCTGAATGTGCTGATAGGTTAACAGTGAAGACAGATACTGGTATTTCTGCTTGTTCCTTATTTTCTTATCTATGTGTGTAAGTAAAAACCTTGGAAATCTGTTTGCTAAATCATGTGGTAAATAGTCTTGCTGATGACTGCAGAGTTGCTCTGGGGCTGCCGTTGTTAAGTACTTATTACAGGAATCCAACCGGGTAAATTAAGAAACCTGTGTTTTTGCTTGTTATTTCAAGACTTTTATGCTTGGCTTCTGAAAAGCCCCTTACAGGACCTCATGACCTAAAAAAAGGCTTGCTGTTTTGTAGTCAGGGATTGCCTTGTGAAATCTGAATCACTGACCTGGCAACAATGAAAATTATTACCTCCAAGGGAGAGTTTAGCTTTTGTTATTCTTTAATGCAGTGTTTGAATGTCTAATATTAAAAATGTATGTGTAAAATAACTATACAGCATTGAGGGTAGTTTTATAAAAGCACATTAATAGATACAGTTAAGTGATTCCCCCCCCACCCCTTTGTACTAGCTGTTAAGGGATTTATATTATATTTTACTGAAAATAGTTAAGAGTTTTCTGATTTTCAGTACAAATAAATTACTTTTATACATGTTTTAATCAAAATATAGACATATGGAGATTTAGACATTGTGAAATTTGGTGAAATAATATGTGTAACAGTAATGCTGGGAATCTATTGAGTCATGGAAATTCAGAGAGGAAGTAAATTTATACAGTGACAAACATATAGGAACTTCAGCCAAAATTCTGGATTTATATTGCAAATGCATTTTTGGATTTTTAATTTTTAATTTTTTTTTAATTTGTAAATAAAGCAGGAAAAACATAGGGTTGGAATAAAGCAAAAGTATCACTTGAGTTGTTTCAGAATTGAAATAAGGATAGAAAATAGAGAGCGACAACAATGTGTCTTAATTTATCAGTAAGATTCCCTAACCCTCGGTACATTTTTTTTAATTCATGGTGGGAAGAAGGTTTTAATTTAAAGCAGAGAACACTTCAGGCTTTTGCCTCTTATTCTTGTACTTTCAGTCTCTTCTTCCCTGATGTATCTAGGAAATAGTTGGGAATAATAATTTTTTAATGTGAATCTATTCAACAATTTTACATCACTGTTTTTATTCCAGTATTAAGCAAATGCTGTGATTCAATCTTTTTTCCTCTTTGTGCCAACTGCCTAAATTTATATCCGTAATTTTTCTTTCCCTGTATTTTAATGAAAAATAAATGTAGAGTAATGTTTGCCATATACACCTTTCCCCCCTCTTTTTAAATATCTTTTCAATTCAATTCTTTTTCATTTTTTCAGTTATCCTGTTGAAAAAATATGTTGAATTATGAAGTATTATAACTGCAGGATAAAATACACAAAATGCAAACAAATTCAATGATAAATCCTAATGTGAATAATCACTAGGGATCACAACCCATGCTGTAATTTTATCTTTAACAAAGTGATACGTACTAAGGTCAAATGTGGACTTTTATCCACCTCAGTGAGGTAATCCACTTACAGAAAGACACAGTACATTTCCCATAATGCAAGAAACATGTACGTGAAATAAGTATATTGTGGAACACTAAAACATCAAGAAAAATAGTAAAAGTATTGGCATCTGTTTTGAAATTAATTATCATTGCTTTTAAAATTTATCAGGTATATCTTAGGTTAGTTTGCTGCCAATAAGGATAGAAAATTTCTAGTGCACTCCAAATACTTCTAGATGACCTACTGCTATAAGATGCTATTAACCCACCCAGTAGGTGGAGAGAGTATTAAGGGCCTCTTCTCTATGCTCAGGAAGCTACTACTGATGACAGATTGATATTAATAATACAATAATCTTTGCATTTTGTGCTCTTTTGTATGATATAAGATTATCCCAGTAAAGGACTGATTGAAACTGCATGTGTATAGGATAAACATTTTCTCACTCAAAACACAGATTTTCCACTGCTGAGGTGATAAAGATAAGATGTAAGCATTTTAAGAATATGGATATGGATACTATTGTAACTGGATTTTTCTTTTTGTTGCCATTGTGAAATAATGGTTGATGACATACGTAGTAGTTTCTGAATATATGCTCAGTTATATACAGTTTTGTATATAACTGAATATAAACAGTTTTGTTAGAATATTGTTACAGTTATACATTTTTATTATAAAAATTGAAACATAATGAAGAGACATAATTTTGTTGTTTTAAGGAACATAAGATTTTAAATTATGAACCCCATGTTTTGGATAAAATTGAATGACAAGTGGAATAAAACATATCTATCATTTGGATAGTTTCAAGTATATTTCAGATTTTTATTTTAAATTCTCTTTTAACTTAATAGAATACTAATGCACTATGTGCAGATTGATTTAAGCTTATCTGACATAATGAGAGCTATTACTTTTGGGAAAAAAATATGAGGCCATATGTTTCTTAGGTATTAAAAATATTGATTTATATGTTATAGGAATAATATGTGTGTGAAAGATACTAAAAAGAAATCACTGATAAGTTATATGCAGCTATACTTCTCAGGTGCATTTGTGGTTAAATCAAAACAGTGCCATATATTCTAAATGCAATCTATATTTCAGTAGGTGGAAAGCACAGATTCATTACATATTCCCCATCTTTTTCACTTGAATTCTTGAGAAAGCATCACAATATATTCTATGCTTTTCAAATACATATACAGTTAAAATAAGAAAAATCCATATTGGATTTTTGGAGAATCCAATATGGAGAAGCGCAAAATTACTTTTTCTCCTTAAAGTTCAAAAAGAAGCCAGAAGGTCAGCTGTGAGAAAAATCAATAAAATATTTGAAAGTCAAAAACAATTAATTACAATGCCTTTAAATGCAGAAAATCTTAAGTGCATAGTATCATTTCAACTTTTTTCAGCAACAAATTTTTTTAAAAAAAAATGGGCCTCTAAATAGGAATAGGATATAGAATTTTGTAATGAATGTAATAATTTAATCTTTCTCTTTCGAAGGTATCTCTCTTTCATCATCTTTTTTTCTTTCAATTACTCTAGAAGTTGTTACTGATTCATAATCCTGAAAACTCACCTTGACTTTTGGTTCTTTCTGCATCTATTGTAAGCTTTTTTGAGTAGATCTAGTGTATGCAGTATTAACTTCATAATTATGGATTTCTTCTAACATAAAAAAGAATATATTTAGATACGATTTCCTGGCTCATGAGAGGTATTTTCAATAGAATTAATTAAAGTTCTCACACTGTGTTATTATACTCAAACCACAGTACTCATATGCCTTACATCAGTTATTCTCTACTTTGCATACCTTACTATCCGCTATCAAATTTACCTCTCAAAATGGGAAAATATGCTAAGTGTGATGTCACCTAACTTCTAATCTTTCTAACCTTAGGTTTGTGTATCAAATTGTGTTTTTTTAGAAGGCTATTTTTTATGTTTTTGTTAAGGTCCATGAAAATTTTATATATTCTCACACACTTCTAATTACATGCGGTTTTGTATTTGTTAATGTACATTTTCCTTAAGATGACATTTTAATGCATATTGTCATAAACTGGTTCACTCGAGCTTTCACTCAATTACGACTCACAAGCGAATGCTTATAAATCTTTTTAATGAAATGAAGCATCCAGTACAGATTGAAAGTTGCGAATGACATTTCCTGTGCATTCCTACAATTTAAAACCACCAAAAGCTTCTAATTCCCCCCATACCCCCTTAGGTATGCGCCCCTCCTCCCCGTGCCAGCAGATGGCTGGAACAGTTTCTTACTTGTTGACCTTGGGGCAAGGAGCATTTAGCCTAAACAAAATGATTCATACACCAGTCCAGCTCCCCCTCCCTGTTGATGACTTGCGGGTTGACACGGCTTGCTAGACGATGGATACGAGTCCAATAAGATGTTCTGGGAACATTTGATCGGGGAGCCTGACACATATTTTACTTCAAAGTATAACACAAAATATATAGATATCCCTGTATAATTTTATTCCAGTTTGCTAAAAGTTTGGGAAGTGCAAGTTAGTTAAGTATGAACCAAACAAACATCTCCCTAAATACCTGTGTGCACACTCACATACATTACTATAACATAAACACATACTCCAAAACTACTGATGTTTTCAGAATATCAGCTTTCAAATTTTAGTCCATTAAGAACAGTCAAGGATATTAGGATTGAATGAAGGGGCTACTATGTATTATTTCATTCAAATTATTTTCATTTGTCTCTTTTTTAATATGAAACTAAGTACCCCTAGTTTCTTTTGCAACAAACGGCCTTTTGAACTACTTACAAACGATAGTAGCAGTTACATATGTGCATTTCCCTAGCCTTTAATTTAATTTTCATGTTTGCTGTTAATTTCTTTTGCCCATGCTAACAAAACCGGTATCAACAGCATGGTAGTCAAAACAATAGAAGGAGTTATTTTAGTTTCTTAATTTGTTTTTCTATACCAAATGTAGCTGAGATGACAACAAGGCAGAATACAGCTTTGTAGTTCATAGCAGTTTCCTAGTTGATAGCTGTTTTTCTTAAGAGATGGTTATGTGCCAGATATTATTACTGAACATTTCTGGATAGTAAAAATCAATCTCTCTCACAAATGTAGAAACCAGGATCAGCAGTATGTAAAGAGGGACTGAATGGACTAAATACGAAACCTTGGCCCAGGATCTTGCTATAGAATTCACAAGGATATTAAATATTACTATTAATTAATTGGTGGAAATATACAGAAATGATTACACAGTGAATAAATTATTTATAGAGATTATGTTCACATGACAGTTGGACTTTAGATATTACAAGTTTGTATATATTAATACTTGTATTTGTGATCTTTTAAAACTTTGCAAAATGATAATTATCCTGATAGTGTTTCAATCTTAAGGCCATTTTTCTCAAATTAGTGTATTTCAAAGACTGTTTTTTCCTGGAAAAAACAAATGTTCTTCAGTACCCTCTCTTAGATCTCTTTTTACTTGTTTTTGTGACTCTTTGGAATATATGTAGGAGGCTTGTGAATCTTACATGTAGTGGGGCAGTTCAAGCTGGAACAAAATGCAACTGGACAGAATAGTCTTGGCCAAGATAATTAGCTGATATCAGCAGGGCCGCAACTAGGGTCTGTGTCACTCGGGGCAAACATGGATACCACGCCCATTTTGGCGCCCCCCAGTGCTCATTTTGGTGCCCCCCCAGCGCAGCACTTGGGGCACATGCCTCGCTTCCCCCCCCCCCCCCCATTGTGGCCCTTGATATCGGATGGACAAGTGTTAATGTCAGTGTGATCTATCAGGTATATTTCCTTTCACACTTCACATGACATTTATTATTTTTAGCTCACCTTTTTTTTTTAATTTGGTCAACTCGAGGTGGCAAACATACTTTATTCTCCTGTCTCCTATTTTCCCTGCAGCATTAGCCCTGTGAGGTGGGTTGGGCTGAGAGAGAATGACTGATCCAAAATCACCCAGCCTGCTTTCATGCCTAAGGGAGGCCTAGAATTTACAGTCTCCTGGTTTTTAGGCCAGTACCTTAACCACTACACTAAATTATCTCTTTGGCTTTGACAGAATACATTTTTTTCTATTTGTACTGCATTATGTGACACCTCCTAGCCATACAAAAAACAGCCCTGTTCTAGTAGCTATGTTTTGTTTTGTTTGCTGAGAGAAAAGGGTACAGATTACCCCTGTAATTAATTGATATTCTTATCACTAATTGTTATCTTATTTACACTCAAGCTAAACATGTGAACTATTCATGTTATAACTTTGTAATATAATAATGTATAAAACCACCTGCTCCAAACTACTTTCTCTTTCTGGACAATTGTTTACATTAATTTTTTTAATATCAAATCCAACTTGCTATCTGTTCCTTTCCCATTGTATTCTAGTTCCAATGAGGAATATATCAATAACAAAATGTTATAAGACGAACTATATAAGCAACCTTTACTTGGCAATTCTCAAAGCCAAGTGACCAAAAAAATGCAGTGGGAAAGCTGAAATGAATTACAGTTGCTTGGCTCAGAACAATCCAGTACAAGATGTAATTGTGGAAACGTATTCTTGCCACTGCTGCCATAGTTGCAACTCCCAATATACTGTACCTCACTATCCACCCTCCTAACCAGAGCTAGAGAAATTGGTGTTCAAGAGTCCAACACAGACAGACAGAAAAGCTCTCTGTCCTCCTTATTGTCAGTCACCCTCATTTAGTAACTTTAGGGACACATACATCACATGCTTCCCTTTGCTGTCCAAATCCAAAGGGTCATAGGATTTCTCCTAGCCTGGGGCTGGGGGCAGCTGGAAAAAGTTTGACATGTCCAGATCCACAGTGGGTATTAATGAAGTAACAAGTCCTCATACAGTCAGTAGGAACAGGGATTTTTTTAGGACATGGAGAAACAACCTTTAAGTAGTAAAAACAAAGTATATTGGTATAAGAAATAAAAGATCCACATACTAATACCTATGCTCACCTCAAGTACATATACATTAAAAAACAACAACTTTAGACTGATCAGACACTAGTTAGGGAACCACCTGGTCCAGACTCAGGAATGGAATGCTTGCTCCAGTGTTGCTGGGCGGACTACTGTAGCTCTGAGATAGAATCAGCTGTATCAAATCGATTTTCTCTGGCAGTGTTACTGGTGATTCTACTTTTTCCTCTCCACTTTCATCTCTGTGTTATAATGGTTTCCAATCTAGATTTTTATCAAAGGACCACGGATTTCCCACCCACACTATATTGAATAGTTACCCAGTCAGATACATTCAAAATTTGGACACAACTTAGATTTCTCAGCCAGTATGGCCATTATCAAAGAACGTTCAGTATATAAGGAAGATCCAGAAGAAATCAGATTTATGTGAACTGCTGTAAATGCAGTTTTTCAAATACACACACACACCCCTGAAGCATATTGAATGAAATGGCTGCAGTAGAATTTTAAAAAGCTATTAAGTAAACATTGTCAGGTATCACGAACATGGGGATGAATAGTTCTAAAGAATCACACCAGTTTCCTTTGAAGAAATACTCCTGATTGTTTAAAAAAAATGGAATTGAAGTATATTACAAGACAAGTATATTTCATGGAATTCATATTTGCATGCCAAGGTGGGAAATGAATCCAGTTTTTACTTTTTACCTAAACACAGCAATTATATTGTGCTACTATCTCTTGTTTTTGGCACAGTTGACGGCATATAGTAAGATTATGTGTCTTGTTTTATAATCCAGTTAAATTACAGCATGAATCTCTTTAATTTTCTTAATTTCTCTCAGCATTTATTCATTATGCAAAAATGCTAGTATAACATACTTTCCTTAAAATGCTTCGTTAATAAATGTATAGTGTAATGTTGTACATTCTACACAAAAAGTTTTCCTTTTGAGTTCCAGGAATATACTTCCTGGAAACTGAATATAGGATTGAAATGTTATTTGTGTTCATATTTAATATGGCCTTGGAAAATGAAATGAGAAGAACTTGAGAGTTTCAAGATAAATTATTTATGGCATTTTCTTACTATAAGTACTAGTACTCTTTGCATTTAAGTCAGAAAAAGTTATACAAATTTTAATAAGATAAAATTTACGCATATTTTACATTTTTTCTCAAAAGCAAATACTGATAATCCCACCTTTTTTCTTTCTTTCTGAATTCTCTTCCCATTTCCTCTTCATTAGTAATATAAAATGTTAAATGATTATGTAGGAAAAAAATTGGTCTAGAAAGAATATGGAAGTACATGCTTTTTTATAAAATGTAAACATACTTTTTATACTTTTTTCATGACTGTCCCTACCCATGGAATTTACTCTTTCTGCTGATCCTACAGTGGCATTTCACTATACGGTAAAAATTAATCAAGGAACAAATTGTGAGATATGATGCCATGCTTCTACATAGCCACTCTGGTTTGGTTACAAAGTGTTGTCACTGAAGGTTGAGGTAAGCAATCTTAGGGGCGGGAGTTGCTTAGGTAACTCAGCAAAACTTTGTGTTTGTGCACACTCTTCCTATTGGTAGTTTCATTATTTGCTTCACAGAGAAACACAAAGCATCACTTGAGTTGTCTTTGCAACCTGAGGGTATGCTTCCTCAGTCTCTCCCTCCTTCAGAGTGATCAAGATGGCTTTAAGGTTGGGCCTGTTAATTAGTTACTTATTTTGTACCAACTTTCTGCAAGCTTAAGCTAGATACTTAACAAGTTCTTTGTTAAAACAGATAATAACAGCATTTGAAGAGGTATGTATAGTGAGAGTATATAGTGAAAAGGAATTGTGTAGTCTCAGAATTTAATTAAGGGGGAATTTATAAAATGGATCCAAATATATACAAGACGAGAAAAATACATTCTTAGCCAGTAAATGAAGAAACCTAACAATATGCCTGTCTCTATTTTAGTTACAACAACTTCTCAGCAAACCAGCTAGGTATATAGAGTATTTTGAGAAATAACCCTAATCTGTTGTTTCCTAGCAAGTGTGCTGCTTCTCTTTATGGAAAAAGTATATATCCACTGTGAGTACTAGTCATTTTATAGCTATACTCTTTAATTTTTCTAATTCCTTTCTAAACCGTTGGCCATTTAATATCAGGAGCATATCTAAAAGGTCAGCCCTGTAGTCTCTTATAGTTGTGGAAACCCTTTATATGACTGATATTTCAACTTGTTTCCCCTCTACAATTCTAATTTTTAATCTCTATAGCACTGCATAACAAAACCAAGATGTTCCATATCAGATTTGGTCAAAATTTCCAGGTTGGCTATGTGAGCAGTACATGTAGAAAAAAGTAAAGCATCATAAGATAGGGCAGTAACAAAATACCATTGGTGGGTGTCACACGTAAATGACATTTTGGATGAATGACTAGAAGGGTCATGTCCCACATCAAACCTTGGTATATTGTTTAACTTTCTCATACTTAAATCTAGCCTTAGTTGTAAAATCCTGTGATTTTCTCATTCTCTGTCCTATTTAGTCCAGATAGAAGGTAATGTTTACTTCTAACGAAACTGTGTTCAGTGTCACTTCATAAAGTCTTCTGTTTCTTTCATGCTAGTGATAATTTTAAGAAAACATATTGTTTTGAAATAAAATATACTATTTTATGATAAAAATAGAGAGAGCAAAATTAACAGTAAGCCAAATACCTAATATCCTGTAAAATTCCCTGGCTGGATACAGACTTCCAAGAGATTATGACTTATTTAAAATTTAGTGAATGAAGCTGACAGTTCATAAAACACACTTATAATAAATACACTGAATTTACTAGCTTAGAAAATGTCAAAGTACTTTGATATGTAAAATGCAGCTCACTCTCAAGAAAAGTCTGGATTATTAATCTGTATTGGTAATTAAAAATAATGCAGGTATTGATTATTTGTAAATGTCACATCTTTTGGAATAGAAGTTAATTAGGACAATATCATTATCACAGTCTGGCTTTTTGATTTCTTTGTTTGACATTCACCCTAATATTCATATAACTATAGTGTTGTCAGTGTTGTCTTTCTGAACTGTGTTGCACATTAAATTATAATTCTTCTAACACAAAGAGACAATAATATATCTGTAAATGCAGCTATGTAATTCTTCATAAAATAATTTTCTATCAAGACTGTACCTCTTGAAAAACCTAAACTTTATAGCTCATTTACTATTCTTTTATAATTCTCTTATAGAGTAGAAAGGACTTTATTGTTTTCCATTTAAATTATTGTTTTAATTTGTTCATTTTGATTCTTATCATACTTCCCCTTCTTGATTGAGTCATTTAGAGATCTTTGTAACAGCAAAAAACTTCCATTAACCTCTGCCAGTTATTTTATACGTATTATACATATAAGCCATCAAAATATAAACAGTTCCTAAGAACTTCTCCAGGGATTCTGCTTGTGCATCTTTGCCAGATTAATTATAATGTGAGCAGGCATGAATGTTGATCAAATATAAAAAATGAATGGTATAAATTAAGTAAAAGATTTTTATAACCAAGATGTTACTGGAAAATGTCTTTAGATACCATTGGAAATGTTACTTCATATGAATTCTTAATTAAGAAAACAAACTATTAGAACAAATTGGAAAGGAGACAATGAAATAGTAACTATGCTTTCAAGCTTTTGACCAATAATCAAGCTTTTTGACAATTATCATGTTTCTTATATTAACAAGATACATAGTAATTGAAAAAAAATCTTTATAGTTTTATAAAACCAAAAGCTTGAAATTAAGGAAATTTGCTTAGAAAGGTGGTACTCTTAGGGTAAAATTCTATGATTTCTCGCAGACGTCCTAGATATTACAATCAATTGTTCCTTTTTCTTCTAATCAGAGAGGTTGCCTTTTGATCAATGGTACAAGGTTTTACTAGTTGTACAATATGAGCACTTTCAGAATTTCAGAACTCTATCAGATCAAAGTCTCTTTGTTTCCTGGACATAATCCTAGAACTTCACTGAATCATTCTTTCTCAGCTGAACCCATCTCACAGGGTTGTAGTTATGGGAAAAATTGGAAAAGACAATGCTATGTAACTTCCTTGAGCTTCTGGAAGGAGGCATGATATAAAATCTAAGAAATAAATAAGTTAATATGTATACATGGAGGTAATCTGTTAATAATTTCTGATTTAATATAATCAAGAAAGACCAAGTATGCATATATTAACTACAAGCTCCTTCATAACTCTTTGTTATTTTAAGGTTTTAGCTATATTTCATTTGCTAAGTTTTTTCCCAGGTTGGTCCTTTGCTTACGTGAAGGCAGGAATATGGAAGAATTACATCCAGCATTTTGTCCATCTGAACTTGAGACAGACACAATCCTGTACCTCAGTTATCTTATATCTATCTATCTATCTATCTATCTATCTATCTATCTATCTATCTATCTATCTATCTATCTATCTTTCTTCAAATTAAAGAAAAAATACTGAAAAAGAACACTGGTTTTTAACAGACCAAATGTTTTCAGTGCTACCTACCTGTAGTATTTTTTTAATGTTGTGTTTTAGGAGATTAGCATCCAAAACATATATAATGACTTTCTGTGATAGCAAGTAGGTATTTGAATCTAAATTTGTATATGCCTTCTGTGCCTGTATAGAGTAATTAAGTGTACAAATTTGAATTATATTAGAATGCATATTTTTAAAATATGCTAGTAAATATATTTTCTGTCCTTCAACATAGAGCATATTATGATATTCCATTTCTAAAATGTTTACAAGAAAACAAAACACTTGAGCAGAGTTTCCATATTTTGAGGTTATGAAGTTAATTAATAAGTCATTGATTCAGTCTGCAAGCAGCCATGAAGAAAATCTATCTGGCAGTTTATTTTTGCCTAGTGAAAGGCTTGTTATCAATTAAAGCTTATATCTTAAAAAGTTTCCCTAATTTTTATGTTACTTTCATATCTATCTATCTAGTGAATTTAAGCTGTTCTTTGTATTTTTATTTGATATTTGTAGTTTATAAATTGAGAGGGAATGGTAATTTCAACTCCCAAAGGTCTACTTATGTTCTCAGTTTCTTTCTTAGCTTCTCTTTTTGAAAAGTAAACGCCCTTTTTCATCAGTTAGAATTGACTGTATTCTCAGTGAGAAATGAAATCACAATTTGAAAATGAACGAATGAGCTGGAAGGCAGTTTCAAAGCTAGGAAAAATTCAGTAATGTAAATTCTGTTTTTTTGGAGTCCAAATAATTTCAGTATCATATTGCTTTTTATTTTTACCCTTTCAGCAGTATTCTTCCTTCCACCTACATGAAATGTTAACTGGATTAGTTAGATCAGTTATGCTGTCCTGGAAAACCTTGTGGCTAATTTGGAAATGCATCCAATGCATCTCTTGTATAAATTAAGTATTTGATTGTTTTGATGAGGTATAATTGCTTAAACATGACAGTTAATTAATGTTTCGTATTCCTACATGGAAGCTATAGAGAAAGTATGTTATCTTGATACTGCAATGTCTAAAAGTACTGGAGGCATTTACTTCAAATTTAACTACAGTCTCCATATTTTACAGAGTGCCAATATTCTTTGAGGAGTTAACAGTATTCCAAAGTTGGAAAATAGGTTTTGCAACTATTGGCAATAGCCTAACAAATGGGTGGGATTTTGGTCAAATTATGAATTATGAACTCCATTTTTACTTAAAGAAATAATATTGTTAATATAATATAATATTGTTAAATATATAAATTATTGTCTTTTTAAAAATCTAGATGGCTTGGGAGTATTTATTATATGCACCAGAGGGAGGAAATATTGTGGTTAGCTATCAATGGACATTATTCTTCTGGATGTTTCAGTTATCCTAATGCTGATTATAACAATTACCCTTAAGAGATACTGTATAATTTGGTACTTAGTTTAAAGTACTTGAGCAATAAATGGATTTCTCATATAATATCAAACCTGTATACATACTCATGTTTGTCAGTGGTTTATTTAAGAGATTGATCTGAACTATGAATAAAAACCCATGTACTTCATTCCATTGATATTCAAATTAAAAACTTTATTTTGCAATAATTTCTTTACACATTGAGGTAGTTTTGCATGAAATCGTTTGTTTATGAAGATACTTGGACTAGTTATTTTTCTTCCCTTGTTACACATCTCATTTTCAATTAAGACTTGATCTTGCATTCAGGTGAACATTGTTTCTCCTTGTGTATATTCCTTTTTCCTTGATTTTTATGCCCTAATAAAAATGGATGAGTCTAGGATTTGTGGTAATGGTTGATTTCTTCACCTCTCCATTGTCTTAAGTGTTTCAGTTTAATTTGCTATGCCAGTTTGTCCATAATGGGTACTTTATATTGCGAGAAAAGTATTGTGCCTATGCTATATTCAACACTAAAGTACAGCAGATGCATTTGAAATACTGCTATTATAGATAACATAGCGTGTTTAACTAAATCCCAGAGCCATTCATAATGTTTCTTTAATGTTCTTCACTCTGGAATAATTAAAAACTGCTGTCGGATCAAAAGTACTGCTGTGATAAAATTCAAACATAATAATGATAGATAGTAAAGACAAGGTTTCTTAGATCCAACTGCATTTAGAAGGAACCTGTTTCTTTTTAAGAATTATAATGATTAAATTGGCATTTTTGTTGAAAAATATAACAGTTGGCTGAGCTTTATTTTTGCTAAAGCCAAATTCAAGCTTTTTTTGTAAGCATGTTAGTGCACATCTTTGCTTTTACCACCTTTAAAATTACTTAAGCATAGACATATAATCTTTCCTGAAAATTGACTTCTGCATATTTGTCTTCATTTATTTCTGCTGGATCTGATTCTGTACAGTTGATAAGAAATGTCAGACAACAAGGTGTCTTGTTAGGCAGGCCATCTGCTTTTCATTGCCTTAACTTTATGCTTATTGTATTTCAGAAACTATTTGGTTTTGTAGTGCCAGGTAATATCTGGGTTTAGTCTGGTAAATTAATGCATAATATGCACAATTTCAAAACTATCATGTTTTTTAATAGTGAAATTTCTGTAGCACACTTATTTAGCATGTTGTAGTACTGATATGTTGTAGTAAAGATATGAATATCTTTTATAAATTTAAAAATAATCTTACAATCCTGTTCATATTTTTCTGAATTAAAACAAAAAAAATGTATTTCCAATGTATATGTTTGTGTTGCTTCTCTGATAGCAATAATAATAGTGATGATAATATTCCTCAGAGGCTAATGAACAGCAGACTCAGTTCAAGGGAAAAAGAGTTTTTATTAGAATCAGTGATTGGAAACACTTAAGGGAGAAGGAAATATCCACCATCTAGCTCCCAAATATTTCCAATATGTATGAGATGTTCTGGGTATATTCATTACTGCAGATGGAAGCTCTTTTTCATTCATTTCACAGTGGTCTCTTAATAAGCATGGATGGGACAAAATGCAGAGAATTTATTCTTACTTTCCAAATCATCTGTGGAAATTCTTTTAGGGCAAGCAAATGTTTCTAGAGGGCAAAGATAGATTATGTTGTCCTCTGTTCATCCCCCCCCCCTTTTTTTAACCTTCAAAGCGATCTCAGGATATGTTTCTGTGTTCTGCTTCTGAAGGGTTCTCCCTCCCTCTCTCTCTCAGCTCACTTTTATGTTACCTTGTGTTACTGTCTGGCATAATGCACTCAGTTTGTTGCAGGCCAGCCCCAGCAGTTCACTAGCTTCTTTGCATAGAAAAGACACCTTCAACAGAAGTATAAGCCAGCTCCCAGAAAACCATAGAGGATTGGAAAGAAGGGAAAATGGTAAACCCCTAAACTTACTATTATTGTTTTATGAGTCTAAGGGGAAAACTAGCTCTCAAGAAAAGAAAATTCATTTTTTTTTAAAACTGCTTCTTGTGCCTGCATTTATCTGTATATCTTGTATATATATTTAACTTTGTGGGTGTATGCGTGTGTGTATATATAAATAGCTTCCTGTCCTCTTCCTCCTGTCTTTATTCTATGATGAACTATGCCTAAAACAATTTGTAATAATGTTATAAAAAACTAATAAAACAAAATATTTAGCAGCATTCCAATATAGTAACAGTTGTGTTTCAGAACATTTAATTAGTATATGAATTTGCATGTCAGTACGTCAATCAAAATATCTCATAATTAAATTTAATATTGAAGTGATATTTGGTAATTTATTTGCTGTTTGATAACAGAAATATACTTGGCAGTTCACTCATAATTTCAGAAAATGGTATAAGAATATGAAGCGAGGTGTTAGTCTAATTTTTCACAATCAGTAGGACTTAATTCTTTCTAAAACAAATTAACAGCAGAATTTAGAGAAAACATCAGCAAATCAAAATATATCATAGCAATACATTGAATATTAAATATCCACCATATTAAGTTTGTTACTCAAGAGAAGGCTGACATTCCTTGCTTTCTTTCCTTCCCTGCCCATCTTGAAAAAAAGACCCCAACCACCCCCATATGTCATGATGACTTCAGGAAGAGTAAACCTTTATATTCAGCAGCAAAACAGCTTCCCCCCCCCCACTATTCTACCTTTAAAACCCCTCCCCCAGCAAGTCTTGCTGTGCTGCCTCATTGTGGCTGGGGGAGGGGAAGTGTTCCTGGGAGGGATGAGAGAAGGATGTTGGGAGTGTTTCCAAGAGTATATATTCTGAGCAGGGTCACCCAAGGCGTGAAGGTCATCCAACTGCCTGCTAAAGCAAGCAGGCAGCTATATTGGGCACCAGCAATATAGGAAGATGCTAGAAGCGGATGTTCGCTTTAGTGACAATGGCAAAGGCATCAGTTCGTATTGTGTGGGAGAAGGCAATGGTAAACTACTTCTGCATTTTTATTGAGAAAACCACATGATAGAATATATAAAATGATTGATGATATAGTGCTGGATGATGGGCCCCTCAGGTCAGATGGCATTCATGGATAAAAAACCAGAGGAATTCTGGAATGAACTTAAAGAGGTTGTTAAGAACGAATGTGATAAGAGACTGCCAAAAATGTCAGGGGGTGGGGAGAAAGCTGGATGTGTGGAAATGCTAAGAAGAGAAGACAAAGCCAAGAAATGAACTTAACAAAGAAGTTTAGAGAGCTGTTACAAGAGACCAGAAGCAGTATTACAACATCTATAAAGACATTGAAGATGGAAAAGCAAGGGAAGTCTTTCAAAAGATCTCTGAACTCAGAAGGAGGTTCCAACCCTTGAATTGGTATGCTAAAATATGCCAGTGGACAAATAGTAACTTATTCAGAGGCAATTAAATGAAGATGGAAGGATATGCTGAGATACTGTACACTGGAGATGTCAACATCCAAGATACCTTAGAAGACTTTCCATACTTAAAAGAACTTCTAGTAGTAGAAAATGAAGTTAGATCAACAGTCCAGGTTTTTTTTTTATCGTATGGCATAGCAGTTTGGTGTTCATGCTGCTTTTTCTTGCTGGGAAATCCTTGTGAGGTCCAGCAGCCAGATGTGTAGGCTATTCAGACGTGTCAAGTCACGTTGCCTGGGGTGCACCATGAGGAGGCTAGTCTACATTGCACCAAGTTGGGCTGAGAGAAAGTGACTGACCCAAGGTCACCCAGCCGGCTTTCATACCTAAGGCAGGACTAGAACTCACAGACTCCTGGTTTCTAGCCCAGAACCTTAACCACTAGACCAAACTGGCTCTCAACGGTCCAGTCATTACCAAGTTGGAAGGCTGCAGGAACTGACGGAATACTGCAGAAATACGGCAAGCAACAGAAGAAGAATCAGTAAAGGTTCTAACCAAGCTATGCCAGTGAACCTGGAAAACAGCATAATGACCAACAGATTGGAAGAGGTCAATCTACATTCGAATACCAAAAAAAAGAAGCATGCAAGCTATCATACAATATCCTTAATTTCACAGCCTAGCTAAAAAATGCTTAGGATCATCCAACACAGTTTAGAGCCTTACATGAAAAAGAGGTGCCATGTGTTCAGCCTTAGAAAAGGCCAAGGAACATGAGACATTATTTCTGATGCATGCTGGATACTCCACTTATTCAACCAATGTGCTGAATATATATTAAGGGAAGCTGGATTGGAAGAATATGAGCTTGAATTTAAAAATGGAGGAAGTAACATAAATAATCTGGGCTATGCTGATACTACCCTGATAGCCAAGGAGGATCTGCAAGGTCTGGTAATAAAAGTCAAGGAACACAGTTTAAAAAATGGGACTAAGATTAAATATAAAGGATACCAAACAAATGGCAACAGCTACAACACCAACAACTTGTTAGAATTGACAACAAAGAGTGATTTTCAACTCTTAACGACGACATAGATACATTTTTTCTGTGATGATCTATCCTTAACCTATTCTTTCAAGTCTCCCAATGGTGCACTTATTGCCACTGAGTCCGTCCACCTTGCTGCTGGTCATCCTCATTTTCTTTCCTTCCACCTTTTCCAGCATAATGTGTCCAAAGTAGGATAATTTGAGCCTGGTTTTTTGTGGCTCAAGTGAGAATTCTAGGTTGATAAGGCACTTGACATATTTAATTATTCTTTGATCCAAGACATTAATATATATTTTAGGTAGCTCTAAAATGTGGAATGCCAGTTATTGCTAATATGTGATGACATGTGATATTTTCAAATAGCAAAGATCCACCAAGCCAGACAATTTAAAACCTAAAGATTTTACTGCCTGTACTGAGGTTTTCACCTCTATTCTCTTTGTTAGAAGTGTTGATTTATATAATGTTTAAAATGTTCTAGTTCTGGACACTTTAATGTCTTTAAGTGTCTTTGCAGGTACTGTTGCTTTTGAACTAAACTAAGCTGTGAAGCAACTAGTGCTTTATCCCTTCCCCAAAGTGTCTGCCTCTGGAGAATTGTTAACGTATATCAGAAAGAGAAGCAGAGCAGATAATCTCATATTTTTCTGATTATTTCTGATCTGAGATTTAATAAGTCTAGTAACAGAAAATAATTTCCCTTTGAATCCAGTGGATCCAACTGGAAATCAGAATAAAAACATTAAAGTATTCTAGAATAAGAGTAGAATATTGCTGGTTCACTTAAATAATATTTGTAAGCACTGTTGTACTTTATATTCTCATCATCGCTGCTGTTGACTCTCTCTCTGTGTGTATTTTTATTAGACATTAAAAAGATATATAAACTTTTGGGAGATGGGTGGTGATAAATTTGATTAATAAAATAATAAATAAAAAGAAAAAAGGGATAAAAAAGTAACATACTTAGGAATAAACAAGTGATTTTAAAACATTACGGAAGTTATAGTCTTCCAGCATATCATTAATTACAAATAACTCAATATGTTATATCACTTTAAAAGATTAAGATTGCTATTAAACAGTAACCTAAGAATGAATATCAGGAACCATGGTCAACACAGTATAAATCACTAAGTAGCATTATGGACTATAATAAATTCAATCCATATATTATCTTAGATATCTTGTAAAACTGAACTATAGGTTTAATACATAGAGACACCCAAATTTTGGATGTAGCTCAAATCCATGAATTAACTGTAGGCTAGGAATGTTTGCTGGTTTGAGTTGAATTCTGTGTTATATGAAACAATCTCTTTGATAGCTGCACTCAGGCTGTGGAAATCTTTATTCCAGAAAACTTGTATCTTGTCAGGATGGATATCTGGCATTTGATGAACATTATTTTAATATACTCCTTTCATGAGTAGAGCACATGGTGACTTGCCTACTTTATGTGGAAGTTGTGGACATCACATACCTTCTAGATAAGCTACTAGGTAGTGCTGGAGAGGAGGCAGTGGTTCTGGTCCATGGTGGCGTCAGTGACATTTGAACATATGTTTGGCCAAATGCTGCTGAGTATGAAATTGAAATCTACATTGCCAAGACTGAATTCTGAGAAATTCACCTATTTTATACGCAGGCCAGCTGCTCAGGAAACTTCAGGTTTAAGGTGTGGATGACAAAATGCAAATTGGTTAGGCAAAGAGAAATGTTTTGGGACAAACTGAACCTGTATGAGATAGTTTTATTTATAGCCAAAAGACCCAAAGAGCAAAATATAAATATTATTTAACACTTGGCATTAGATAAAACAGTTTAACAAATAAAATAATTGATAAATATTACATAAAACATTTAAAACAAGCTTATTGATATGTTGCTAAAGGCCTTGTTTTTATAGCCATAGTTTAAAATGTGGCTGTTGCTGCAATCTTAGGATTTTTATCTGCAAGTAAAATTTTGATATATTTGGAAATATGTCTTTCTGGCAATGATTCTAAAATAGGCCAGATAATATCCTGCTGAAAACTCTTATAAAATTCATAATGCGATAAAATGTGGTCCATCATTTCATGGTCAGATCATTACAATACTTTGACAGATGAGGATTTTTTTGAAATCTACTGTATAGCATTAATCTGGCTTTTGATTTTTTTTATTATTGATTATTATTCTGTATTTACTTAAATGTAAGCTGCCATGAACCTAATAGAAATAATAATAACAATAGTAATAGTAATAATAATAGGCATTTGATTCTGTTTCACATAGCTAGATTGAGAAATGTCTCAAAATTTCAAAATCAGCAGAAACATTTGGCAACTTATGAATACTTCAGTAAAGTTTTGGTGAACAAAGCTGATGCCTGATAGGGAAGAGTTAGAAGTGAAAATCAAATGTGGAATTTTCCAAGGCAACTCATTATCATCTTTACTCTTTTTACTATCAATGGCTCCACTGACAACAATTTTGAACAAGACAAATTGTGGATATGAATTAGCCAAAAAAGGAGTAAAATTTTTGCATTTACTCTCTATGGATGATAAATTATTTGGAACAATGAAGGCTGGATTAGATTCCTTATTAAAAAGCACAAAAGAATTCAGTAAAGATATTGGAATGCAATTTGGCATTGACAAATGTGCAACTATAGCCATAAAGGCAGGCAAAATTGTTGAAGATGATGGAATACAACTTAACAATTAAGATTTGATAAAGGCAGTGGCATCAGAGGTATGCTACAAATATTTGGGAGTTTGGATTGGAAAGAATTATGAAGTACCGGGACTTGCAGATCGAAGTTGACCACCTATGGAAAAAAGTCAGTTATTATATAAATTGTGATCGGAGCCCTTAGAGCAATACCTGAAGGACTCCCTCGATATCTGGAAATACTGAATTTATCAGGCCTGAATACACTAATTTTACAAATAACTATCCAGCTTGGAAATGCCTATATTCTTCGACGCTAATTAATAATTCTTAGATCCTTGGTTGGGACTTAAATTATTAAGTTTCCAGCAGTCTTAGACATTGAATCTAACTGTAGAATACCCAATCATCGTCACCACACCACCACCACCACACTGGGTTAGGTCTTGTTCCTTATATCAAAGTTGATATAAAATCTTACAAACTAGAAGGCATTGGAAAACAAGTTTACTCCACAGAATCAGAGTGGATAACCTATCTGGTTACAAATTACAACTAGGGATATGCTTACCAACCTGATCAAAATGCTGAAGGTGATCCTGAGATGGCAAAAGAAGTCAGGAAGCCATGCAATTGAGAGCTTTGTATAATAACGGGGGATATAAGAAACCAAATTTCTACATATCATAAATGTAACAAAAAAAATCAAATTTCTAAATACCACGGATGACAGTATCCTAGAATATACTGTATCTTAGAAACAAAGAGTGCCTTTCCCATAAACAATGTGGTGAGACATAACTTAAAGAAACCTATGCTGGATCAGTTGTCGCCCGGGTCAGCAAGGACCGCACTAGGTGTTGGAGTTCCTGGACATCTGGTGACAAGTGGGCTACAGGACTCAGGACTGTTGGCTGAGCGACCAGGGCCAGGACCTGCAGGACTACTGGAAGAAAAGTTGCTTATTGTTACAAATATACAAAGACTGAAAACAAATAATGATTTGCTATTACAAATCAAGTCCAACAAGAAGAGGATATCTGAAAATAATGCATCAGTTCTGGAAAAAAGAACATCCAGAATCACAAATAACAGAACAGGCTAGAGATCACTGTTGATTTATAATACAAAATAAAGTATTCACAGAAGTAGAATTGGAAGAACTGCAAAGGTCTACCCAGGGCCAAGAAATCAAAGCCTTGCCAGAGGTAGCTCAGTCAGTAGAGACAAACCAGGGGGAGTCATTAGGAGAGGAAGCCAGCATTGCTATTGAACCATTCTCATTCCCAAACCAGGCACCCTCTCCTCTACCTTCTCATCAGAAAGAACAAAGTCCACTAACTGAAAAAGAACTGAAACGAAGAATAACCGAGTATCTAGAACAGCACAAAAACAACAGAATAAGGTTGCATTGAAGCTTGTTACAAAAAAACAACTATCACAACTATTAAAAGATGCCAATACTGTAATATCAAATATAACCATCAGCTCACTGCAAGAAACAAACCAACTGATATACAGCACAGCTGCAGTTATAACTGAAGATCTTGGATGCAAAATCAACAAGCAATAAAAAAAGCCAAACAATGCATCACCAAAATGGAAGATCAGGTTGGAAAATAAAATCAGCATGCTAAGATCAGATGCAAGCAAGCTAGAACAGATGAAAGAAAAGAAGCTGAAGAACAAGAAGACCAAAGAGTACCTGATCAAGAAATATCACCTAGAGACAAGAAAGATTAAGGAAGCACTGGAAATAATAAAGCAGCAAATAACAGCCATAGCCAAGAAAATCAGCAGATACGAAGCCCGAATTGCACACTACAGGCAGAACCTCCAATTTCAGTTGAATCAAAAATGTTTCTACCTATCCATCAATGGAGACACTGCAATGAATAAGTCAACACCTGACAAAGAAAAGGAACAGTGCAGTTCTGGGCACATCATCTAGTTGGAAACAAACTTTTTCCATCTGAGCAGAAAGGAAACTGCCCGAACAGTATAGGGACAAAAGATCAGCTTCTAATTGACAAGATGATTTTGGAAACCTGCAAGAGAAGGAAGACCAACTTGAATGTAGCTTGGATTGATTACAAGAAAGCATTTGACTACCTGACACATGACTGGATAATCAAGTGCCACTAGAAATAACAGGAGTCAGTAGAAACATCAGCTTTATGCAAAGATCGGTAGCACAATGGCAGACACACTTACTGGTCAAAGGTGATAGACTGGGAGAGGAATCTTCCAAGGAGGCTCACTATCACCACTATTCTTTGTCATTGCATTGATTCGTCTGTCAGCAATACTGACCAAGTCAGGCCATGGCTATCAAACATCAAAAACATCTATGAAGCTATCCCATCTCCTTTACATGGACAATCTGAAGCTTTATGGAAAAACACCATCTGAAATGGAATCGCTACTCAACACTGTCTGAATATATAGCCAAGATACTGCAATGGAATTTGGACTAGACAAATGTACCACCCTTACCATCAACAGGCAAAAAAATAATGAAAACAGAAGGAATCAAAATGTCCTATGGGAATAACATCAAGAGACTAGATGAAGAAGATCACTTCAAATACCTGGGCATCCTTCAGGCTGACAACATCAAGCACATTGAAGTCTAGAAGAAGGTTAGTAGTGAATACATCAGAAGAGTGAAGAAGGTCTTAAAGTCCAAACTCAGTGGCAGAAATACCATTAAGGCAATTAACACCTGGGCAATTCCAGTCATTGGATACACAGCTGGAATAGTGGAATGGACTCAAGCTGAACTGGAAGCCCTGGATAGGAAGATCAGAAAAATAATGACAATGAATCATGCCCTTGATCTACACAGCAGTGTTGACAGACTCTATTTACCAAGGAGCATAGGTGGGTGTAGAATGTTGCAAATATACAAGACAGTTGAAAAAGGAAAAAGAGCATTAGAAGAATATCTAAAGGACAGTGAAGAAGATGCACTGAAGCTGGTATACCATGAAGGTTTACTGAATACCAAAAAGATACCACACTGGCCTAAAAGAAAGACCAAATGAAAAATCAAAAAGAGACATGGCAAGACAAAGTATTACATGGTCAGTACATAAAAAACTAGCAGGTAGAGCAGATAACAACAAGACCTAGCAATGGCTAAGAGCAGGAAAGTTGAAAGAGACAGAGGGGCTAATTCTGGCTGCATAAGACCAAGCCTTAAGAACAAATGCATATAAAGCCAGAATTGAGAAGACAGCAAGAGACAGCAAATGCCATCTCTGCAAAGCTGAAGAAACAGTGGACCACCTATGATTAGCTGCTGCAAGAAGATCGCACAGACTGATTGCAAACAACAGCATGACAAATACCATAATCAATGGCATGACAAAGTAGCAACAATGGTGCATTGGAATATACCATTTGCCTGCAAGCAAGAACTGTTTGGACCACAAAATAGAGTAATAGAAAGTGAAGAAGCTAAAGTCTCTGGGACTTTAGAATTCAAACAGACAAGCATCTGCCACACTGCCCCAGACTTGACAATTGTTGATACGAAAGACAAAAAAGTCTGGATAGTGAACAATACCTGGAGACAGTAGAAGAGAAGAGAAAGAACTGGAGAAAATCACAAAATATAAATATCTGCAAATAGAAGTAGAATGACTGTGGCAAAGGAAAGCTATCGTAGTACCAATAGTAATAGGTGCCTTTGGTGCAATTCCAAAACATCTGGAGCACCACTTGAACACCTTTGATATTGACAAAATCGCCATCAGTCAGTTGCAAAAGACAACTTTTCTTGGAACAGCTTACATCCTGCAACAATAACTTTAATATTATTAAACTTGTGGTCCTTGGGAAGGACTTGATCAGTTGACAAAAATGCCAAATCCAGTCTAAAATCTAGCTAACTGTGCGACCAGCCATAATAACACTGGGTTAGGTCTTGCTCCTTATATCAAGATTGATATAAAATCTAACAAACTAGAAGGCATTGGAAAACAAGTTTACTCCACAGAATCAGAGTGGGTAACCTATCTATCTACAAACTAGATCTAGGGATGTGCTCACCAACCTGATAAAAATGCTGAAGGTGATCTTGAGGTGGCAAAAGAAGTCAGGAAATCATGCAGTTGAGAGCTTTGTATAATGGGGATATAACAGACCAAATTTCTACATATCATAAATGTAACAAATCAAATTTCTAGATACTACAATGACTGTATCTTATGTCATGAGTAAGGATGGCGAGCAGGGGGCTCCCATCCAGACTGTCAAGCGCATGCGTAGCACTGAGGAATTGGTCAGCCATTCAAAGAGACACAGATCGGGACCGCCTTAACCCTTGGGGTTTATATGTCTGGGTTTTCCCACGCTTCTTCAGTTTGTTAGGATTCCTGTTAAGTACTAGCAATAAATATTAGAGACCAGTTCCTTGTCTCAGTGTGTTTCCTGGCTGTTAGGACATCTTAGAATAGTTGATCTTGGAACTGACCAGAGGGGACCCTAGATTTAATCCTAGTTGGGAACTGTTGGGAACTAATTGTAAAAGTGACTATATGGTATTATCTTTTATATTATGTGAACAGGAAGTGCTAGCAACATCCAATGGAAACATTAAACTACAGACAAGGAAATTTCTCCAAAGGAAAAAAAAAATGAGGGGACTCTAGAAAAAAGCCTGCTGTGAAAGATTAGGAAAGCCAAAATTCTCTATACTGTCTGAGATTATTTAAAACCAGTATAAATGAAATTCAGCTAGAATGCATTCCACACTGTAAGAAAAGTTCAGGCCCAACTATTCTGGTCTCTTGGATCTCTTGACGGCTTTCATTACCATCGACCATGGTATATCCTTTTAGACTGGCTCCAGGGGAGTGGGGGGCACTATTTTTCAGTAGTTCTTCTTCCTCTGTGCCCAGATCCAGTCAGTTTTGGTGGGATGGGAAGAGGTCTAGCCCTAGGCCCCTGCAGTGCAGCGTGTCTCAGGGTTTGGGTTTTTCACCACTCCTCTTTAATATCTACATGAAACGAACATGAAGAAAAAGGTAGCATGCCCAGTGTTGGGCACCCCTAGGTTCACCCATGTTGCACCTCTGTTGCATGAGCTGCCCTTGCTCCCAGTTTTCTTCCAGGTACAACTCAAGGTGCTAGCTATTCCCTTTAAATCCCTATATGACATGGGGCCAAGTTATCTGTGGGACTCCTCCTTCCTGATGATATCTGCCCATTCCACCAGATTGGATGGAGTAGGCATGCTTCAGGTTACTTCCTTTAAATGTTGCCATCTAATGGGACCTAGGGAGCATGTCTTTCCATGGCAGCCTCTGCCTTGTGGAACACTCTTCCCCTTGAGATCCAGCAATCCCCCCACCCTCTTAATCTTTCAGAAAGCTGTAAAGAGCTCTCTTTGCCTCCAAGCACTGCGGTACAGTGATGTTGGAGCTGGAAGATAGTGGTGTTTGATGCATCAAAGGAGTTGCTCAAAAGAATGTGAAGATTATTGAGAAGCTGGATGAATTCTTTAAATCTCTCTTTACTTCAGAATATATAGGACAGTTACTTGAGCCTTGATTGACTTTTCAGGGAAGGATTCAGACCAACTAAAGCAAATTGAGATAACAGGAAAAATGATACTGAGAGCATATTGAAAATCTACATAGTGACAAATCACTGGGTCCTTATGGTATCCACCTGAGAGATTTTAAAGACCTCTAAAAGTGAAATTGCTGACCACCTAGCAAAAATATATGACTCGCCCTCAAATTGGGCCCAGTGCCAAAGGACTGGAAGGTAGCCAGTGATACCATTTTTTTAAAAAGGAACCCAAGGGAGGTTTGAGAAGTAATAGGCCAGTCAGTTTAACATCTGTTCCAGGCAAACTGATGGAAATGATAATCAAAGGAAAAATCAGCACAAGCCTTCTGGAAGGATAATCACTATGGATTCCAAAAAGGTAAATGCTGCCTAACCATCCATCTAGAATTCTTTTCACTGCCAAGAAGCGTGTGGATGGAGATGACCCTGTTAACACTGTACATTTGGATTTTCTAAAAGCCTTGACCAGGCTTCTCATCAAAGGCTTTTGAATAAGCGTAACAGTCATGGGTTAAGAGGGCCTGTCTCTTTATGGATTGCCAATTGTTTAAAAAACAGAAAGCAAAGAATTGGCAGTTTTCTAAATGATAGTAATAAGAAGAGCCCCCCCAAGGTTCTTTATGGGAATCAATGTTTTTTCAATATTAACTAGACTTTGGGGTAAGCAACTATCTTGACAGGTTTGCAGTTGATACAGAACTATGCAGAGTGGTAAAAAAAGTTATTACGATGAAAAACTCCAGGAAGGATGTCTTCAAACTGGGTGAACGGTTAACTAAATGGCAAATGTGCTTCAGTAAGTGTAAAGTGATGTAAATTTGGATAAAACCCCTGCTAATCTATATACAAACTGATGGAGTCTAGCTGTCTCCCCCCCTCAACTTTATTGTGGTCTTTGACCAATGTGTGTACATATACACAACATACATAAAATATAGATTAAAATGGCAATTAAAAGACATTAAAATAGTTGGAAAGGAAAGGAGATTTTAAAGATACCAGAGGAATGCAGTTTATTGGACATTTGTTGCCTCATTCTTGTAGCAGTGAGGCAAAATTTGGCTACATTATGGGTGGTGGTGGTCTTATGATCTACTAGAAGATAGGGGACATACCACTAGTCATGCCTGGGAATTCCTTTATGAGGGGCTGAATTTATACATTGCACAGGTTCAAATAGAAATTACAGTGCAACAGAACATGCTGAACATCTTCTATGGTGTGGGAGTTACGGGGCAAAGTCATTCAAGGAAGAAATCTTTTTTGGTATTTAGCATCAATAACTGCTGAAGGAAATGTGCTGAATCTAGCCAGAGCAAACGTTCTGCATTGTCTATTGTTTATTAAGGATTGGCAATAATCAGCTGGCTTGGTGGTAAAAGACCGCTGAGCTGATACCATGTTGTCATCCTGTTTTAAGAATCTTCTACTTCATTGATATTTTTGCTTGGTTGCCTCATTATAGAAGCCATAGGTTGCCAGGTTTTCCCTAATGGATACTTTCCAGGTGAATTGGAAGTTTTCCCTGTTAACCAGGAATGTCAGGCCTGTTGGGTTAAATAGTAGTTTTAATCAGTAATGAAAGATTAACAATCCAGATCCTGACTTCTATCCATGTAATTCCTAATTCTTCAGGTAGTCCTCACTTAGAAAAAGCGTGGCTGAGAAAAGACACGATCAAAGTGTAGAAATATTAATGGCATGGAGAAAGCAGAAGTTTCTTTTTCTTTCTCAAAACACCAAGATAAGAATCAACCAGCAAAACTGATAGGAAGGAGAACAGAAAAAAAGAAAGCACTTCTGTACACAATGTATAACTAACCTGCAGAATGTGTTACCTTAAATTTTTTTGATGGCTGCTAGCCTTCAAATGGCTACATTTGTGGAAGAGAGGTTTATAAAAGCTTTTGCTTTTGAGATTCAGTGCTATCTCAGCGTTGGGGCAGCATGCCTCCAAATACCTCTTACAGAAGGACAGCTGTGGACAAATGGTATATTTCTATCTCCTGCTTGCAAGAACCCTAGTAATGTGAGAAACAGAATACTGATGGGCCTCCCCCTGATTCAGCAAAGCTATTATTTTGTTCTTAATTTTCTCTGTTTTTATATATTCTTGATTAAGGATTATGGAGCATTGTATATGAAATATCTTTTTTATCAACTTATAACTTACATATAAAGTGTAAGTTATGTTTATAACTTACATTTTATATAATAAAATAAAAAATAAAAATATTTAATGGGACAAGGCTTGCTGAGCAAGATGGCTGTTTGAGAATTTTTTTTTCTTTTAATTATTGGGATGTGATTAAACCTGGATAATTTTATTTTCATCATTCCACAGTATATGCAAAAAAAAAGGGAATGAAAAAATTGTGCAAATTATCTTGTTGATAAGCAACTTGAAACTCATATTCTCAGTAAAAAGGCAGTATTTCATCATCTGTATTTCTCAAGAAGGAAGACAAATGCGACCAGAAAAGAAGACAAAACAAAACCAACACATTCAACCAAAACTAAAACAGCATAAAATGGTTCTTTGTGTATCCAGAGAAGTGTTCCCAAACAGCCTTAACTGCAGAGTGAAGGGAAACCTGAATTTCAGTAGCTTGAACATAAACTGTTTTCTGTAGATGAAAAATTGGCTTATATACGGCAACCAACAATTGCTGTAAGTCTGAGAAAAACTGCAAAAAAATGCTGTTTCTACACACGTATATACAATTTTGGACTTGAGGCCCAGAGATAAAAATGAAGTCTATATGTGTGTGTGTGTGTGGTGCGCGCACACACGCATAATTAAGGAAAATTGGGAATTTTGAAATCTTGAGATCAATTGCTAGTAAGTTGAACAAATGATATAAGTCTTTTTGTTGTTGTTCAATTCTAGTTTTTAGGTACACATCATGCCCATAAAATACTGGGATGGTCTTGTTGATGTCAAGCTTAGCTTGATTTTATTCTCACATAAAATGCAAGTAATCCATGTTTTAAATAGTCTCCTACTACTGGGATATAAAGGAATGAGGTTTCATATATACCACGATTTCTATGTAGAATCTAAAATAGCAAAAAGAGCTCTGTGTCTGTGCTGAAACACTTAGGCGGGTATCCCTGGAGTTTATTATTTTAACTTGTGGTAATGCTTAAGCCAAAACAATCTCTCTGTGATTGCACTTTAGATTTTGACGTTCCTGTTGCCTTTCCTTTGAGAAGCTGTGATACCTTTGGCTTTTCAACCTTACAGTTTCTGAGCTGAATTGGACAATCAACAACAACACCCACAAGAAACAGTGAAGAAGCAGCAACTGCTTCATATGCCTCTGATTTTATAATGAAGAGAACAATTTCAATCTTAAGATGAGTCTTCTACTTCATGTTGGGAAGAGGGTCTTGCTGATCCTTTTATGATGAAGGTTCTGATCAGCATTCAGATATGTCTGAATCTTCAAATCCAGAAGCTGAACAGCTTGACCAGTCTGCACCTCGGTCAGTGTATCTGAGAAGACACAGGTGTAGGCTGAGGCAGCTGATTTAGGGCCTGAGAAAGACTAGTCCTGAACCTAGTGACCTGACATAAATTGCTAAGAGAATAGCAAAGGAAGTTAAGTCATTTAAAGAAAGATGTGTGACTCAGCCAACTAGTCAGAGATATATAAAAGAGATGTCTTTTGTTTCTGCCTCTTTGTGGCAAATAATGTTCTAATGACCTAATTGTAACTATTTGTTCAGTGCTATTATTGGATTATCTAGAACCTTGAACTGGAAGATTATTATTCTTGCATCTTCCTGAATTTTAGATTTGTCCCCAGATTCCCTTACAAAAGTAGCTCTTGTGCCTGTTTTCTACGCAGAAAGCTTTGAGTTTGTAGTGTGTTTGTGCTACAGAGTTTGTGTTACTGAGCTGAAATATTTACAGCTGCAATAAATACTTTGAGTTTGTTATTAGAAGTTGCCTGTCTGTGTGTAACTGACAGAGGTCAAATGTTATGTGCATTTCCTGAAGTGTTGATGCTTGTGGTTTGTTTAGTTTGTTTTTTTACATTTTTACTTCTTTTTGTTACGTAGTTGGGAAGAGTTTTTGTATGAATAGAATACTGATGCTGTTTCACCAATTTGCTTATTAGACACTCAGAAAACTCAGAAAAACCTCTATAATTAACAAAGTTAGGTTACATTGAGGTGCTCTCCTTTAATGTCAGTGGTCTAGAGAGAATGTTGCTAAGAGACATATGTTCAATATAATCAGGGATAATAACCCATATTTACTTCCTTTAGAAAACTAACCATAACAATAATATGGTTATAGTAATATCAAGATATTACTGCTGAAGCATCCAAGGCCAGAGAAATGGCCCTTCTAATTACCCATAAATGATCATTCATGTAAGAGGACTTATATAGTGATCCTACTATGTGAACGGATTTATAATAATTAAAGGTTTAAAAATAACTATAGGTCTAGTCCACTTTCAAACATGGTAGCTCACTTGGTGACTGAGTCATGCTGTCTCAGCTCAACATATCTTACATGGTTATTTTTCTAGGGAAAAATGCAGTACCTGGAGGAAAGGAAGGTTATCAGTCCGTATATCCATCTTCTGACTCAGCAGCTCCATTTTTTAACTGATTATTAAAAACTTGGTAATCATATTAGATGAGATTTAAAGTGCTTAATCCTAGATATAATATTTTTTTCTAAACCAGAAATTTGCAGATTAACAATTCTTTTGCCTAAAGATGATTAATTTATTGTGCACCTTAACTCTTGGCATACAAGAATATATGGTAGTGATAGTGAATACCCAGAATTCTGTCCTTTAAATAAGGCAGGACTTCCCATACTCACACCTGATTATCCCATTGATTGAAACACCTCACTCTAATTTCCTCTTCAAATGAACTGACAATCTTAGAGGGTGACATAATTTTGCCAGACACAAATATGTAGCTTTGGATCATTTTCCTCAATAAAGAAACGAACAAGTATAATGTTTTTGACTCAATTGTTTAATTGGGTTCTTTTTATCTAGTTTTAGGTCTTGTGTGGAAAACAGATCACATTTTAGGTCATATTTATGCAGAAATACTGAAAATTCAAAAGGGTCCATAAACTTTTAAGAACAATGCATATGCTTCTCCCCAAGATACTGCTCATATTCCTGAATTGACATGCTTTTTATATTTTCAACATTACAAAAAACTCTCAGGTTCTAAAATAGAACCATTTCCCTTTCTATCATGCACCTGTTATTTTGTCTTTAAAAGTGCAATGGCAGCATGGGAAATTCCAAGCTGGCATTCACAAAGTGATGTTTTATGTAATGATTCTGTCCTGACAAGCAGGAACCATGCCGAGACGAGGAATAAGTCTCTAGTGTTTCATTACTGCTACAGTAGACAAAAAATCCTACCAAACTGAACAAGCATGAGAAAACCCATACAGATAAACCCCAAAAGTCAAGGCAGGTCTGTTCTGTGTCTCTGAATGATAGCTCAAATTCTAATACGCATGCGTTTTCCTCCCTGGATAGGGGCCCCCTCCTCACCATCAGTGCTCATGACATCACCCTCCCCTCCAGATTCACATTCCATTTCAGCCCCCTCCTCTCCAGAGTTCCCTCCTCCCTCCAAAGTCTCATGAGAGTCCATCTCCCCCTCCAAGCTCACATGGGAACTGGGCAACGATGGAAATTCTTCAAAGGAAAACTCCTCCAAGGACGAATCAGTGTTGTTCTCCAGTTCTGGTAACGCTTCTGGCCCAGGTGGCTGCTTCTGGAAAATAGATAATTAGAAGATTCTTCCCCCCTCCCCCTTGGGAAATGCAAGCCCAAGGTGGAGGGCTGTGGCTCCCCCTCCTCTCACTCTGGCCTCAGAGCCTCTGGCGGGGGTGGAGGTTGCCAACTTACAAACTCCTTTGCTTGGGATTCCTCTGATTGCTCAGCCAAGTGAGGAGTCTCTGGGAGAGTGCAAGGCTTGGGTTTGTGAGGGAAAAGCTGATGGAATCGTTGAACCAGCGCTGGTGCATGCACATCTCTGGCATTTTCCCATGTGCGCTCTTGTTCAGGGTACCCTTTCCAGTGTATTAAATATTGGATGCCCCTTCCCCTCCTAGAGTCCAGAATTTCCTTGACTTTGTATTCCTCCTCCCCATCCACAATTACTGGAGGTGGGGGGGGGCATTTGCGATCGTAAGGCACTTGGGAGTGGGTCTTTGGCTAGCAAGGATCTGTGAAACACAGGATGGACTTTCATGGATGCTGGCAGCTGTAAATGATAAGCCACTGGATTTATCTGCTGCACCACAGCGGAAGAGTCCACAAACTTAGAGTCCAAATTCTTGGAAGGCCTGGTAGAAGTCAAAAACTTGGTAGAGAGGCACACTTTGTCTCCTACAGCAATCGCTGGCCCCTCTTGTCTGTGAACATCTGCAGCTCTCTTGTAAGCATTTTTTGCCCTGTTCAGCTGCTCCTTTAACAACTCCTGTGCAGCTTGTTGCTCTTTAAGAAAATCAGCCGCAGCTGGAATATTTCCCTGCTGGGAGGAGGTGGGCAACACCCGAGGGCTAACCCCGTAGAGTGCTTGGAAAGGAGACATCTTGGTAGAGGACTGCACAGAGTTGTTATAAGTAAATTCTGCCTTGGGGAGCAGGGCTGGCCAATTGTCTTGCTGATAAGTGGTGTAACACCTGAGATACTACTGTAACCATTGGTTAATTTTCTCAGCTTGTCCATTACTAGCCCGATGATGTGACGATGATAGGTGGATCTGGACCCCTAATGACTGGAAAAGGGCCCTCCAGAACCTGGAAGTGAACTGAGGGCCTCTGTCACTCACCAAGTGATTTATCATACCTCTATATCTAAAAACATGGTCTATAAACAACTGTGCTGTGGCTTGCACAGATGGGAGGCCCTTGCAAGGAATAAAATGTACCATTTTAGTGAAAAGGTCCACCACTAGTATGGAAGTCAGCCCCTGGACTGGGGGTAAATCAGTGATGAAATCCATGGAAACTGTATCCCAAGGCCCACTGGGGGTGAGCAGGGGTTGCAAGAGTCCTTCAGGCTTCCCTGGGAAAGGCTTGGCTTGTCTACAGGTATGATAAGAAGCTATGTAACCCTTTATGTCTGCAGTCATCTTAGACCACCAGTAGTCTCTCAGAGCTCTATGGAGAGTTTTGAAAACACCTCCGTGCCTGGCCATTTGATGGTCATGGCAAAGTCTGAGTATTTCTTCCCTCAATGAGGGGGGAATGTATAATCACCCACGATGCCAGAGGATTCCTGCTTCCACATTAAATGGGGAAGCAGTGTCTTGTAGACCCCTCTGGAGGTCATCCATCCTGGCCCTGGCATATGGGTCCTGTTGCTGCTGAGCTTTGACCCTTGCAAAGAGGTCCTCTGCTTGTCTGCCTGCTGCTAAAATCTCTGTCTGGTTCCCCTCCATAGACTGATCGAAGTTGTGAGGTTGTAATATAGTAGCCTGGACCTCCTGGTGTGTAGCGGGGGTTGCCTGTATGGATCAAGACGAGGCATCTGCCAAACAGTTCTGCATCCCAGGAACATAAGAAATAACAAAATTGAAACGGGAGAAAAACTGGCTCCATCTGATTTGGCGTGGGGTGAGCGATCTGGCATTTTGTAGAAGCTGTAAATTCTTGTGATCAGTGCAAACCTTCACAGGAAAGGTTGCACCTTCTAGCCAATGCCTCCACTCTTGAAATGCTGCTTTAATTGCCAGCAACTTCTTGTTAAAAATATTATAGTTTCTCTCTGCTGGCGAGAGCGTGTGAGAGAAAAAGGCACAAGGAAGCAATGTCTTCCATACTTTGTCAGTATATTGCAAGAAAACAGCATCAATAGCAAAATCTGAAGCATCTGAATGTATTATGAATTGCTTTGTGTATCAGGATGCTTTAAAAGCGGCTGGGATGCAAAGAGTTGCTTAAATTCTTCGAAGGCTGCTTGCTCCCTCTCCCCCCAAAAGGAATCTGGATCCTTTCTTCAAAAGCTGTGTGAGGGGCTTGGCCCTGTCACTAAATTTATATATAAATTTTCTATAGAAATTGGCAAATCCTAGGAATTTTTGTACGTCTTTCACATTGCGGGGGGGGGGGGGGGGTGTGTGTTGCCAAGAGAGAATTGCCTGGACCTTTGAAGGATCCGTGGATATGCCTTCTGTTGATATTCTATAGCCCAGGAAATGTAATTCCGTTAAATCGAAGGCACACTTCTCTAGCTTGGTAAACAGCTTGTTCTCTCTCAGTCTTTGTAAGACATTATGTACATGGGTTACATGAATTGTAGCATCCTCAGAGAATATTAATAAGTCATCTAGATAAATGACCAGATACTTCCCTAGTAAATCAGAGAAAATTTGATTCATAAATTGAGAAAATATGGCAGCAGCATTAGCTAACCCAAAAGGGACCACAAGGTACTCAAATTTTCCATACCTGTATCAAAGGCAGTCAGATATTCACGCCCCTCTTTCATCTGGATCAGATTGTAAGCATTCCTGTGTTCCAACCTAGTAAAAATGCGTGCTTTCTGTAAACGATCCAGCAGGTCAGCTATTAAGGGAAGCGGATAATTTTCTCTGTGACTTTATTGAGGGAGCTGAAATCATGAACAACTCTCAAGGGTGCCTCCTGAGCTGCTGGTGCCAATGGGTCAGGCATCTTTGGTACGAAGAATGTAGGAGGAGATGCTGGGGAAGTAGAAGGTTGGATGAAACCCTTTCGGAGATTAGTATCCATGTAATCTTTCAAGGTGGCTAGTTCCTTGGGCGACATGGGATATTGTTTCCTTGCTGGAATCTTGGCTCCTGGTATCTACTCAATAGTGCAATGACAGTCCCTATGTGGAGGGAGACCGACAGAGTTTTCCTAGTTGGAAGTCGAGGCGGAGGTGGCTCTTGGTTCTACTGCTTGCCCTGGGGCTCTTATAGAATTTGCTTGGTTTCTCGCTGGGCAAGCTTTCACCATATTCCCCTGGGCTCCGCAGTAGAAACAGAGGGCTCTCTCTCTCCTTCTCTGTCTCTCAGCCTCGGAAGTAAGTCTCCTGTTCACCCCGATCTGCATCAGCTCCTCTGGTCCTGAGTAGAGAGATGCTGCAGAGAGAGCTGGAAATCCTGGAAGCGCCCTGAGGCTCTTGTTTCTCCCCGGCTGCATCTGTCTGAGCTCTTCTAGCCTGGTGTCTATGACCACAGACAGCTGATATAAACCTTCTAAAGTAGTTGGTGTTCCCTGGTGCACCAATTCATTTTTTATTTCCTCATCCAGCCCCTGTTTGAATTGGTCTTTCAAAGCACTCTCATTCCAGTCCAGATCTCCTGCTAACAGCCTGAAATCAGCAATGTAAATTCCCACTCTCTTGTTGCCTTGCTTGAGCTTCCAAATTTCCTGGCTGGCAGTGACCTCTCTGACTGGGTCATCAGTGTGCTCGGAACCCTGCCAGAAAATTCTGGTAGTTATTGAGAATTGGGTTCTTGTTCTCTACCATGGGAATAGCCCATTTGGCTGCTGGACCCTTTAGCAGACTTAAAATAAAAGTGACTCTGGTTCAGTCTGTTGGGAACTCTGCTGGTCTGCTGTCAAAAAACATTGAGCACTGTGTAAGGAAGGTTCTCAACTGTCCTGCTTCTCCTCCAAACTTCTCTGGTAAACTGCCCTGGGATCTCAAGACTACTGGCGGAGCTGCTGCTGCTGCTGCTGGCACCGGTTGTGGGATGATCGGAGCTGGTTGTTGTAACTGCTGTAGCATAGCTACTTGTAATGTGTTGACTTGGAGATCTACTTGTTGCTGGTGTTGTTGCAAGGCTGCTGCCAGTTGTTGAATGACTTGTCGAAGTTCCTGGTTTTCTGAAGACATTCCCCCCCTCCAATTTTTTTTTTTTTCCCCCTCTCAGTGGGAGTAGGAGTTTGGTAGGATTGATGTCCTGACAAGCAGGAACCACGCCAAGATGAGGAATAAGTCTCTAGTGTTTTATTACTGCTACAGTAGACAGAAAATCCTATGAAACTGAAGAAGCGTGAGAAAACTCATACAGATAAACCCCAAAAGTCAAGGCGGGTCTGTTCTGTGTCTCTTTGAATGACAGCTCAAATTCTCTCTACTACGCATGCGTTTTCCCCCTGGATAGGGGCCTCCTCCTGCTCACCATCAGTGCTCATGACAAATTCAATGATCCAGAACTGGAGAGAGTAATGTATTATGGGGACACTTTTCAAGAATGGTTAGGCTTTTCATTTCTGAAAGGTGTAAGCTTAAAAAAATTAAAGAAGACCAAATGCAGAATTTCCTCCAGTAGTTAAAAGTATAACATTAGAACATTTTATACCTGCAATATACCTAATATAAATATTCAAACACCTTTAATTTACTTCAAGCATTAATACTGTAAGATAAATTCTTTAGAGTGCTACCCATAGCATAAAAAGAGAAAAAACAACTAGTCCCCTACCAAAATATGCAAGAGCAAAATGGGAGATAGTCTAACTAAGGCATCAAATTTAAGTGATATCTAAGTTAAAGAATTGTATGTTTCACTTTCTAAATCAAACAACCCATCATCAAATACAAGTAGGCGTTTGTAGCATTAATAAAGCTAAAGCTACTGCTTGTGGAGAATAAGGAAGGTCTTTGCACAACTTCATCTGGTGCACCAGTTGCTCCCTTTCCTAAATCAGAGGGACCTTCTGAGAGTTACTTATGTCCTAGTCACCTCTACTTGACTACTGAAATGCTCTTTAGATGGGGCTGTCCTTGAAGACCAACTGGAAGCTTCAAGTAGTTCAGAATATGGAGGTGCGAATAGTAATGGGTATGCCTTGGTATGCCCATGTAACACCTCTACTTTGTGAGCTGCACCAGTTGCCAGTTTGCTTCTGGGTGTGATTCAAGGTGCTGATTGTTACCTGTAAAGCCCTACATGGAATAGGGCCTGGTACTTGAGGGACTACCTGTCTCGCATGACATCTTCCCAGCTGATTCAATCCTGCAGGGTTGGCACGCTCTGGGTTCCTTCAATTAAACAATGTCATCTCTCAGGACCCTGGAAACGTATCTTCTCTGTAGCAGTGCTTGTCATGTTCCCCATTTCAATGTTCTGTTAACATCGTAACGTTTCACATGTCAAACCGTTTTCCGTGTATACCCGTCTTGCTCATGGCTGGGTTTTTCCATTCATCCGCTCTGTTTTGTTTTGGAACTTTGGAATGTATGTTTGGGTTTGTGCTTCTGTTCAAGGTTACTTTCCCAGGCGCGTGTAACGGTTCCTAGCACCTGGGAGGGGGTGTGTGCTGTCGGGTGCTTGGGGCGGGACTGGATTGATGGCAAGGCTTTTAAGTTTGTATTTGGCACGCTTTTGCTCATTCTCAGCTTTCTCTGTATTTGCATTTGCATTTGCATTACATTTGTAGAACGCTTTCCGCACTGCCTGCCAACTGAATCCAGCCGTATAACGTTTTAGGATCGTCCCTACACAAAGCCCAACGGAAGATTTCCGTCTCCAGCCCTTGCTTGAACATCTCCACCAAAGTCGACTGGGACCAGTCTTCCACCTTTCCCGCCAGGGCTTTAAATTCTAAAGCGTAGTCTGCGACAGAGAGGGTTCCTTGATAAAGTTTTCTTAGGGCGTTCTTCGCTCTCTCTTGGGCCAATGGGTCTTCAAAGTGCTGTTTCAGCGCCCACAGAAACTCATCAGAGTCCTCTAACTCCATGGCCTCAGCTTGGCACAGCTGTACGTACCAATCAGCTGCCCTCCCCTTCAGCTTGTTGGCAATGAAATTAATCTTGCCTTGTTCAGAGCGAAAATTTCGACCCCAATCCTCCATATAATGTCTAGCATTTGTAATGAAGAAGGAAAGCGTGGTAGGGTCCCCATCAAACTTCACCCCAAAGGGTGGGAAGGTCCTTACCGGCTCCACCGGCTGTGGTGGCTCTGCAAACAACAACGTGCGTCGAGCCGCCAGTGGTGGCCGATCTCTGGACGCCCTTGACTCCCTTCCCCCCAATTGCCTGGGAGCTCGAGTCTTACTTCTTCCCCTGAATGACAGGGAACTCCGTCTGGGGGGAACCAGCTGAGAGGGGTCCTCTTCCCAGTCTTCCTGCAGGGACCCCGAGCCTCTGGTGGCATCTTTTATGAAGGTCACTATCATATCCATTTTGTCCTCTATTGCTTTCATGCGGGCAGGGGTGACAGGCTCTTCTAAGGGTCTATTGGTTACCACCACCCTCGGTGATAAGGGGATTTTGGGTTCCCAGGATGGCTGTGGAGATCCCCTCCCCGGTGCTGCTTCCACCTTGGGTTGGGGCTGGAGTACACCCCCTGTGGCACCCTGCACTGCTAACAATAGATCATCCAGTTGGACATCTCGCCTCTCCCGACGTGCTGCCCTTTGCGCTCTCGAAGTTGGAGCTATCAGAGTCTTCGTCGAGTCCGGCTCTTCTTCGCTTCCTTCACTCTCGCGAAGCGGAGGTTCGATCATCGCTAGCGCTCCTCTTTACCCAACTTTGGATGGGGCTAGCGGAAATGATATAAACGATTCTCAGCTTTATGTAATGGTTGCCTAATCCCAAATACTCAGTCTCACAAGCTCGGGCTTAAAGATAACTGATTTATTAAAGGAATAGTATGCAAATACAGAGAAAGCTGAGAATGAGCAAAAGCGCGCCAAATACAAACTTAAAAGCCTTGCCGTCAATCCAGTCCCGCCCCAAGCACCCGTCAGCAACCACCCCCTCCCAGGTGCTAGGAACCGTTAGACGCGCCTGGGAAAGTAACCTTGAACAGAAGCACAAACCCAAACATACATTCCAAAGTTCCAAAACAAAACAGAGCGGATGAATGGAAAAACCCAGCCATGAGCAAGACGGGTATACACGGAAAACGGTTTGACATGTGAAACGTTACGATGTTAACAGAACATTGAAATGGGGAACATGACAGTGCTTATCTTCTGTAACAAGGTTCCCTTCAAGATCTGGATGGCTCCCAATCTGCTGTTGTTTAGAAGAGCCACGAAGACCTGTCTTTTCACCCAGGCCTTCGGCGAGGGACAGTGAGACCCCTCACTTCATCATGCTTGCCATCTTTTATCTTTTTTTATTTTAATTGATTTTATTATAATTTTTTGTTTGATTGTTATGAGCCACCCAGAATTGTTGTGAGTTGGGCGGCATGCAAATTATTGTTTCTTAACAATATTAGATGAAGCAAGAAATTAAAAACTGATTCAGTAAGTAAAAACTGTAATTGATGACATCACTAATTAATTTTTAAGCTGTTGCAGCCTACTTCTTCTTTTACCTTCCCCTATGGACACATATGATATACTGGTTGTGAACTCCCTCCATTTGTTAGAAGTTAGATATTGTATAACATAGAATGTTGAGTAGAAGCCTTTTGGCTGATTCAGCAGGACTCATTAGACAAATAGCTTAGTTGTGATTATTCATGCTATGGTAGTTTCTTTTTTACATTAATGCTACAAACCATACTTAGGCCTTTAAAATAGGGTGAAACCATCATCAGGTCCAAATAGTATTAATAAGCATGGTCAGAATATATTAGGTCAGGACTCAGGAGCCTTTTCAGCCAGTGGGTACCAATAGAATCACAGATTTCAAAATATCAAAATAAAAGCATTAAGGTCTAAAAATGTGGTCTAAAAATGCCCATGAAATCCCCTGTGAAAATATGAGATCTTTGAAGGTTTGGTCATATCATGAGATTTGTCATTTGTAACTCAACTTCATAGAGTCTTCTCCATGTGTCCTATCCAATTGAGTAAAATTTTATGGGTACTAAAAAAATGGATGTTTTTAGTAGCCTTATACCTGACATGGAACACTCCCCCCCCCCTGAGGCTCACTTCTAACTACAGGTAGTCCTCGCTTAATGACCAGTCATTCAGTGATCATTTGAAGTTATGACAGTGCTGAATGAATGGTACTTATGCCCAGTTATCAAAGTTATGGTCATTGCAATGCCTCCACGGTTATGTGATCAAAGTTTGGGCACTTGGTAGCTCACTCGCATTTACAACTACAGAATGTGCTTCAACTACCCCCACCCACTTCTTCCCCCATCTTTTCCCTTTTGGCCACTGTGCATTCTGCCCTGCACTCTGCTGCTCCTGCCACCCCCCAGCTGACCTTCACTGTCTTTTTCTTCCCACTGCCCTTTGCAAGGCCTTCGTGAGGCTGCGTGCAGCCTTCTCATGAGGCTTAAGAAAGGCTGCATTTCCTCAGGAAATAGGCCTTGTGTGGCCAGCAGCTGCCTCATGAAGGGCCCAGCTGGCAGCAGGTCATGAGGTCATCCTTGCTTAACGACCCATGGTAATCGCTTAACGACAGCAGTGGGGACTGGCGTGATTGCCATCACTAAGCAATTTGGGCATGTGACATTGCGCTTTACGACTGCAATTGCTTAGTGATCTAAATTCCAGTCCCAATTACTGTTAATTGAGGACTAGCTGTATTTTGTAAACTGCTGGGGGTCTTGTTAGACTTTTGTGATATAGAAGAATAGTAAAACAAAGAAGTATTAATTTATTAGATTGGAAATAAGGTACAGTAAATACATTTGGCTAATTTTTCTCACTAATAATTGATCTCAAAATTATAAAGTCTTTTGACTGACATTCTGCACTGACTTTTGATGGAGTAAGCTTAATTGAACTGAATTTGTGTTGAGGTTTTCCTACTAATAGATTAAGCTGCTATTGTGCCTAGTCATTTTGGCCAGGTGAAAAGGTTGCAATTGATTGTCTCCTCTCACGTGCTTCATGCAAATCACCTTGGGGAGGAAACCTGCCCGGACTTGTTCTTACTTCCTCTTTTTTTTTTTCTCTCTGCCGGCAATGTAGTCAAGCAAGGCTTGCTCCAAAGGGGAGCTGTCCTTTAAATATGTTTTGTTTTTGTTTTTGCTTTCTGTAAATAAATTATTTTTATAGAAATGCTTGGTGTGTGACTTTTTTGACCTCTCCTGGGCTAAAGGCTTTCCCAGCATCTGCCAACAATTTGTTCTGAATAGACAATAGTACTTAAAATTATTTGGAAGAAGTGCTTTGGACCTATCACAAGTGCAGCCTCTCTCATTCTTTCAGATTTACATAGTTTAAGATTTTCATTAACTTTAATGTATAGATTCATTATAGTGGTGGCCTCTTTTTTTCAAGTTCAAAAAGTCTGAAAAAAGTTAACTACTTAACAGTGGAACACTCACTTGAGGTAAAAACATTTCCTCTAAATCATTTTTGTAATATGCACAGCCGTAGTAGATAAGCATATAATTGAGTAGTCAATGAAGCAAAAGTTATTGCACAATAATACATCATTATTTTGTTAGGTTATCATAAGTTTTAGGAAAAAATAATAGGAAGCAGTGTGAATATCTCCTATTATTCCAGGCTTGCTTGTTTTTCTAACACAAATTTAAGACTGAATTACAACAGTACTTTTTCCCAAACAAGCATAATAGAGATTGCTCACCAAATTTAGCTTTGAGAATCAGGTGTATAAATATTTATTTTAATCTATCTAATGTAAATCAAAGTCTTAATATAAAGCCAGGCCAATTTATTGGAGAAATGTTGATCACGTTGGAGAAAAATTTCTGAGTTCCCTCAGTCTTTTCCCCTCTCAGCCACCTAAGTGACAAGGTTTAGGTCCATCCTAAAGCAGATACAATTTATCTCCAGTATCTTTAGTAGAGTCTGGTCAAGCCCACAAAGAACATGTTTGGCACCATTTCCTTGGGCAATACCTCGAGCACACATACACACACACACTCTTTTATAGTCATTGTCACACAAATAGCTACAGGTGGTACAATTGCATTAGCTAATACATGACTTATTCCATAAATCGGCCATTGTCTAATTTGGAAGTTCCCCACTTTTAGTTTATCTTGCACATGCATTACAAAGTATCTGTGATGCCATTGCAACATACAGTGAATAACAGTGGAGATTTCCAGGTGGCTACAGCTTTCATGTTAGTAAAACCAGTGGTTTACTGAGGCCTTTTCCTGGAAGAGAGGAATTTGGGTATGCTACTATATATGACATTTAAGTTCTTCTGTTCCTTGGTGGTTGCCCTAATTTCATACTCAGAACAGTTACTTTAACAGCATCCTTGCACGTGATAACTACCTGTCCTGTTCAGACTATGAGACGGCCAGGCAGAATTACTATTAAATTCTTTATTTACAATTAACTATTTACAACACTGAAAGTCCTCAGAATAGACTAGACAGTGCAGTTCAATCAAGTCCACCCACGCAGTGGAGGATAGTAAGGCAAGGCTGCAAACTTCTACAAGAAGTAGAAGGAGATCATGGCAAAACAGCAAGGCAGAACTTGGTTAATCCTCTCAATGAGGCAGCAAGACCTGTAGCTAGAGCAGGTGGCAAGGAGGAGGCTTGAGGCACGAGTGTCAGGCTTGGCACAGAGGCTAAACTAGGCTTGACAACAGAGGCTAGGCAAGGCTTGACTGGAACATCAAGGTAAGGCTTGGATCTGGAGACAAGGCAGGACTTGTATGGAGTGTCAAGGTGAGGCTAGGATCTGGAGATAAGGCAGGACTCAGCTGGAATGGCAAGGCAAGGCTTGGAACTGGAAGCAAGGCTGGACTTGGCTGGAGCAACAAGACAAGGCTTGGAACTGGAAGCAAGGCTGGACTTGACTGGAAAAGTGAGACAAGGCTTGGAACTGGAAGCAAGGCTGTGCTCGGCTGGAATGGCAAGACTAGGCTTGACTGGAGTGGTGTGCGAAGGAAGCAGGTCCACGACGGCAGGAGGAGCTGGCTCTGATTCCGCGTTGGCTACAGGCAAGGCTCCCAACTCTGGTAAGGACTCTTCCGCAGATAGTGTGAGCTCGAAGGATTGGTTGTCTCTGGCAGCTTGCTCTTGATGTTCCTGCCTTTTTAAGCAATCCTTTCCGCACCATTTCTCCTCTGCAGCCCATTGGGCTGCCTTTTGCTTCACGTGCTTCTCTGCTCTTCTCTCTTGAGCACTGGTTGGAGGATTCAAACCTCCCTCCGAAGTTTGTCCAATCAGTGTCTCCAATTTCTCCCACTCTGCTGAGTCATTCCTGGTTTCTGTTTCCCCTATTCCATCCAGATAAGTTTCATTTTCTCCTGGCTCAAGATAAGTTTTGTTTTCAGAGTCAGGATCAGACTCAAAATCTCACACTACCAAGGTCAAGCATAGTAACATTATGGCAGCTGTCTTGCTCTTTTATTCCATATGCCCCTTACAAATGGCATGTGTGTGTGTATGTGAATATATTCAGTGAATATAGTCTTACTGGTTTTAAATATTTGAAACAGTTTTTAAAGGATTGGATGCTGGTACTGTCTTTGCAATAACTGAAATCTTTCATCTGCCTATGCCTTTATTTTCTGTACAATACACTAAATCGACGAATGGCTGTTAAGAAGCTATTGGAACATTCATATCCAGCTCTAGGAGTATCACACAATCAAACTGGTGTCAAGGTAGAAATTTTAGTAGATAGGAATGTGGAAGAGACTGACCTTGTTCTCTCCATGTTGGCTTTACACTGAATGAAACAGATGGGATTCTGAATTATTCACATCACTGAAAGCTTATAATTGTTAGCATTAGTGACAGCAGTGGAACAAGCAGACACATTTTTAATTTTTTTTGTCCAAATGTCTGCTAAGGCTTGAAAGATTTTCTTTCCTAAATTTGTTCAGCTTCCTCTCTGAGACATTCCTACTTCGTTTGCTTTATATCTGAGCTGGTCCAAAAAGGTCAAATTAAGATTAAGCATTTCTTCATGATTCATTAGCACGTGACATAATGATTTTTAGAATAGGTGATACTACAAAGAAGTCAAGTCAGAATTTCAGACAGCGTAAGATTTTACTATGTTCTGATGAAATTTGTTTTCTAGATGGACTATAGATCTGTCTTTCTAGTTTCATTTTATTAATATGCAAGTGTGGGATCCCGTTCGGTTTTTCTATAAAACTAAGTAAACTGGAGATGGTATCTTTAGGTTGTAGTAATAATCTATAAAAGTTCAAGACCAGAGCTTTAGATTATGTTTTTCTTGGTATAAGGCCTTTCTTGACTGGTAAACTTCTCTTTTGATGGAAACAAAAGAAGATATGGATGGTTTATAATTCCTTTGTATTGTATTACATTTTCTATTATTATTTCCTATTATTATTATTAATAGCAGTAGTATTTTACTATATATGGCTGGAAACTGCCTGTGAGTAGATTAATTGGTACCGCTTCGGCGGGAAGGTAACGGCGTTCCGTGAGTCATGCTGGCCACATGACCCGGAAGTGTCTATGACAACGCCGGCTCCAAGGCTTTGAAACGGAGATGAGCACCGCCCCCTAGAGTCGGACACGACTGGACTTTACGTCAAGGGAAACCTTTACCTTTACCTTAATTCAAATATTAATTTAGGTTTTGAAAGGCCTTCCTAGATTTAGTCACATTATCTTAAACATGTCACAGAATATTGAATGCATCTCTTTGGCAAATCTTACAAGATTTTTGTCGCACAAATTTCTGTGACCTGTTGAGAAAGGTGGATATCATTTTCCACATTATCACACTTATCTTTGAGTATTTGTTCCATCTTTGGTTATTGGTTAGAATAATTGTTTACTGTTAGAATTCAGTTCCTCCCTTGGCTTAACTTGAGAGCTATTATCTCACCCACTTGAAATCCTGGCAAGCGTTTGTTTTAAACTATTGATGCTACATGGTGGTAGAAGTTATGCTGGGAACAGCAACAATAACATCAGACAAAAAGCCATCAGTTGAATCTGCAAGAAAACTTGCAGTCTCCAGGTTTTTTGTCTAGTACTTTAACCACTATACCAAACTGGCTTCCTTTAATTATTATAGTTGGGGGAATCCTAGCATTATCCAATATAGGAGACTTGAAAGTATCAAAGTTTGTCACTCTGCTGGTGACAAACTCATTAGTAATGCTTTCTAAATCCCTGTCAGTAATGCACTATAAAGGCTGCATTATATTACAAATTAATTTAGAAATACTGGTTTCACATCTGCCAGAGCAGTGCTATAATTTTATCATATTACTGAAGCTGCATATCGATATGTGTGTGTCATACTTATCAGTAGACGTGTACATAAGATGCATGTAATTCTTAGAGGGATAGTTGTATTTAATCACAAATGTGCTAACTATTTTTAAAGCCTTGTATTGCTTGAGTAAGCTACTTGAGAAAACTTTTGTTTCTGCGATTTTATCTGTTTAAGATAATCTCTGGAGGTTTATCTATAGTTGCAATGGGTTAATCTGGTATTTGACCTTACTTTATAGCTCCCCAGAATTCTGGAATAATTTCCCTACTGACTTGAGAGAATTGAACTCCTTTTCAGCTTTTAAAAATATGTTAAAGTATATATTTTACAACCCGTTTATAATTGTTAATATTCATTTTGGAAGTATTAATTAATTTTAAAAATCACTTTGAAAAATACACCATTGTAATGAGTTATGGTAGGCTCAGATTTGGAGTCAGAATCTTCAGATGAAGAAGGGCAGCCAGCTTCAGAAGTGGCCTTAGATAATGAGCAGTCAGCTCTGGGGTCATCAGATGAACCTGAGCAGGCAGAGGAGGCAGGTCTGGCCAGCAGTCAACAGAAACAGCTACTGCTGTTCTCTAAAAATGAGGGCACAGAATTACCACCCCCTCCCAATGCAAGAGCCCGGCAAGCAGAAAAAAGCAGAGCAAAGGAATTCAGTGAGGCTACTCGCTAGGAAGCAGGCTCATCCTCCTAAATGAGCCACACCGGGAGTGTTCTTATTTAAGAAGCGCTATGAGCTCCAGTCTCTTGTTGGAAACAACTGTTTGCAAAGATTCTGAGTACCTCGCCTTTGGACTTGAACCCATGTGATTATGACTCTGAACCCGGACCGGCTGATGACCTCGCTGACACCTTGGATCCTGGATTTGCCTGACTATTCTTGTGCCTGTTCCTTGGATTTGGGGACTATCTCTTTAGGCACGTTTTTTGGACTTGTAGGGACTTGGTTGCTTTTTCGTGCGTAAGTTTGCACATAACCTTCCCTTGCTGCTTGCTATTGCTTAAAAAACTCACCTAGTCAAAGTTTGCAACTACCTCTTTGTGTATTTGTGTGTGCTTGGCCTGAGACAGGACATAATCGTAGGTTTAAAATATAGAGAAAGAAACAGAAAAAAAGCAGAATATTAGAACAGAGTGAATCTAAAGCCTGAAAATTGCAGTAAAACATGTTACACCTTTATATCCTATCTAAATAGTCTTAAAACTACAAATCATGTATTTGCACAACAGACGTATATGCATGTATATATTCAGCCTGAATCAATCCACTGCAGGATGAAGGCCTCTTCATTGAAGATTATGAACCAATCTATTTTACCAGTGCAGGTTGGTAGATAAATGTATTTTGACTTTCCAACCTAGGACTGAGAGAGATTAACTGACCCCAAAATCACCCAAGTTGACTTTCATGCTTATGGGGGGATTGGAATCTGGGTCACCCTGCTCCCTATACCCTAACCACTATATCACACTGGCTCTCATACACACATGTGCATGCGTGCACACATGTGCACATACATTCATAAATAGTTTTATAAATCTGATGGATATTGAACTTAGATTAAAGAAGGTGAAAAACCTACCAACTTTATGTCTTGGTATATCAAAGTTTTTGGACAGTTCATGGTAGTAAACTGGAAACACTGTATGCCTTTCTTACATACCTAGTATCCACTTGTTTTATAGTATGATTATAATATATGTGGATAGAAGAGATTTTTAAAAATTCAGACTACTTTGTAAAATTTAATCTGCACCTTCTTGAATACAGAAAGACCTACCAAAAAGCCACATCCGTTAGAAAAATTGCACCTCCTATGAAGAGATTATGAAGGAAATCTTTAACCTTTTTATTTAGAGAGAGAACACATTCAAGAAATAAATCCCATTTAAAAGAGAATCACTGATAAGGACTTGATCCAAAGTTCACAGCTCACAGCCTAACAACCATTTCAGTTGTTAGTACTAGCAATGGTAATAATTTGCTTCATTTATTTTTTACACATTTCATTCCATAATAAATGTTCATGATCAATAATTTTTGTAGATCAAGTGTTCTGGTAAATGAGGGTAGTAACCTAGCTTTAACTGAAGTCTAAATATATTGTCAGATAAGCCTGTTAATCTAAATTTATGCTTATTTGATATTCTGACTTCAGAGGCCTGCATGGGAAAAACAGTAATTAAAAAACAGCCTAGTATGGCATTTGTAAGTGAGAATCAATGTGTGAAAAAAGGATTAAACACCTCCTGTCATAACTGCCCACCTAAGGGAGTTTGACAGCCTCTTTTAAATATAATGGACTTGCATTCTGATTAAAGCCTGTTTCTCAAGGTTTTTCTACAGGAGTAAATTGCAGCCAACAACTATCTACATGTTATTTTTCTCTACGGATCTCCTTAGAGAGCCTACATAGAAAGATACATGTGAACAAATGTACATTCTCTACTCACTTTTCTTATGGAGTTGTTCCAGCTTTCTAGTCAGATGATTACAAATACTTGAGCAGCAATGTTACATCATTTGGGAACATTGGGAATTTGGGGGAGTACCCTCCCCCAATTCCCAATGTATCCCTATTTTGCTTGTGAAATTGTTAGTTTTTTGTTGAAGATATGAGTATGAGACAGCCATTAAGTTTACTGTTTAATCTCTGCTATCATGCAGCTTTGTATAAAGTACTTCATTTTTTATAACTGCATCAAAAAAGAGATTTATCTTTGCCAATCCATCCTGCCTGTATAATTTCTTCTGATGGACTGTTGACAGTATAACAATAAGTATATCAGGGCTAGGGATCCTTTTCACTCTGGTAATTATTTGTAGTGTAGTACAGACAGTAGTAATTATTTAAGTTCACCTACAACATGAGTTGTTCTGCCTTTCTTATTCAGTGGGTTTATTATTTACTATTCATGCACCACAAGCCCATTGTGGTGGGGGAAATGTGTGCTCCTGGGAGAGATAAATGAAGAATGCTAGGAGGGCATGCCACAAGTGTATAATCCCAGCAGGGTCATCCAAGGTTTGAAGGTTATCCCAGTTGCTTAGCTAAATCAAGCAGGCACCTAAGATGCTAGAGGCAGAAGATCACTTTAATGACAACAGCGAAGCATCATTTCATACTGCATGGGAGCAGCCAATAGTAAACCACTTCTGTATTTTACCAGGAAAACCACATGGATAGAAAATATAAAATAATTGATGATATGGTGCCAGATGATGGGCCCTACAGGTTGGATGGCACTCAACATACTACTGAGGAAGAACTGGGACCTTTTGAAGTAGTAATGGTATATATGATGTGTCTTCTGGATGTCTAGTTGCTGATGTTGCCATATAGGAGAAGAAAACATGAAGCTGCAAAGACAGAATTACAGTGGGAACATGAAACATAAGAATCATGAAATGGGAAAGATCTACACAGTGAAAGATGAAATGAATTGACTATAAATTGACATTTTAAGCATCACTAAATTGAAATTGACTGGAACTGGATACTTTCAGTCAGAAGATCTCACTATTTACTAAGGACATGAAAAACAAAGAATGGTATTGCTTTCATAGCTAGGAAGGGTATAGCAAGAACAGTGTTTGGCTACAACACAATCAGGACTGAATACAGGTAGTCCTTTTTTAGCGACTGCCTCACATAGCGACCATTTGCAGTTAGGACAGTGATGAAAAAGTAACTTTGCAACCAATCCTTTTATTTACAACCTTTGCAGGTCTGTAAAGCAAAGGAAAACAAGTAATATTGTAAGCACAGTCTTAGCAACCTCTTCATTAACAACCAAGTTGCTGGTCCCAATTGTAGTCACTAAAAGAGGACTACCTGTAATATGAATTAGATTTGGAAGAGAGCTCTTCAATATCACAATTATCCAAACTGAGTTTCCAATCACTGATGGTCCAACCTTTGCTGCAGAAGAGATTGATGAATTTTATAATAAAGTTCAATTTGAAATTGTCAGTATGTAAGCAAGATGTGCTGCTTGTGGTTGGAGGAAAATATAGTTGGACTATGTGGCCTATAAAACCAAAATGAATCAGGAAAAGGACTAAATCAATTTCTGCCAATTTTCATTGCTGATATAGTCCAAACAACACCTATATACACAAACATCTCCAGATGGAGTACATAGAAATTAAATTGACTATATTATTGGTAGAAAGATCTGGAAGAGCTCAGTTGTAAGAATAAAGACATAGCTGGGGCAGAGAACAGATCACAAATTGCTCATGTGCAGATTCCAAGTTAAGCTAAAGCCGCAGAAGAAAGCCAACCCATTTCCATAATACGATCTTGAGTATATACCTGCCATTTTCAAAGAGAACATCAGGAATTACTTTGAAGTCCTGAACATTATTGATCGGCAACCAGGGGAAAAGTGGAATGAACTTAAAGAAGTTTTTAAGATGGATGTTAAAAGGGACTGCCAAAGATAAAGAACAGGAAGAAAGGAAACTGGATGGCAGAACAAACCATGGAAATTTCCAAGAAGAGGAAAAAAGCCAAAGCCAGAAAAGACGAAAATCTCAGGAAGGAACTTTACAAAGAGTTTCAGAGAGCTGAAAGAAGCAGAATTACAACAACACCTGTAAAGACAACAAAGATGGAAATAGACATGGAGAAACAGTGAAAGTCTTTCAAAAGATCTCTGAACTCAGGCAAAGATTTCAGCTATTGGATGCCAATGGATAGATGGTAACTGATTCAAAGAAGATCAAACAAAGATGGAAGGAATATACTGAATATACTGAGAGACAACAGTAGAGACAACACAATGGTTTGAAGAACATGAGACTTCACTGCTGATGCATGCTGGATTATTGAGAAAGCACAGAATACCAAAACAATGTCAGTAAGTGCTTCATTGATTATAGAAAATCCTTTACTTGTGTCAGTCATGTTAAATCCTGTAATGTGCTTAGAAAAATGGGAATACCAGAATGTCATTGTCCTCCTGTGAAACCTATACACAGTTCAGGAAGCCACAGTATAAATAGAACATGGCAAAGTAGACTGACTCATGTTGGCAGAGGAGTGAGAAAAGGCTGTATATTATCCCCTTATTTGGTCAACCAATAGGCAGAATATATTGAAGGAAGCTGGATTGGAAGAAAATGAGCATGGTTTTAAGATTGGAGGAAGAAACATCAATAACCTGTGCTATGCTGGTGACACTACTTTGATAGCAAGTAATCTGCAGACTCTAGTAATGAAAGTCAATGAGCACAGTGAAAAAATGGGACTAAGATTAAACATGAAGAAAACCAAACTAATGGCAGCAGTTTCAGCAATCAGACTTAGCATAGTCAATCAATTTAGGCATATCAGTCTATCATTGACAGTATTTCCTTACAACATAGGAAATTAGAGAATATACAAAAAATATAGAGGAAACACTCTGTTTTATTTCTCTGATCATCATCATCTTCCTAGCATTTTCCCGCTATCACAGGGTCTGCTTTTCGGATCCTGAAATTCCACTTTGCCTGATCATCCACATCCTCAGGGCGCAGACCCTCAATTAATAAATAAGAATTTTATTTCTCTGATGATTTTAAAAAAATAAAGTCAAAATCACATTACATTCCTTTCACAAAAATGTGGTAGTCAAATTCTCTTGAATAAACCTCTTATATTCCATATCAAACTATTATCAAATAATTTCCAATGTTTGAAAAATGATCGCTTCTTAATGTGTTCCTGAATGTTCCTTTTCCCTCTCTCTCTCTCTCTTTTTTTTGCCTCAGTAATCCTTAATCTGTCTTTTATTTGCTGCTCTGTAAATGTCTCAAGATTGCATTGCTAAGCAAATTAGTTGTCAGTTTCATGGAGAGTTAGGATTACTAGCTAATTTTCAGAACTGTGACTTTGCCAAAAAACAACAGATTCCCTTTGGTACAAAACAAAGAGAAAGGAATATTTATACTATCCCAATCCATGTAAACTAGTATAATTACCTTATTTTAGAGGATTACTTGCTTATATGTTTAAGTTTTCAGTGACTATATTTTCTGAAATGGCATATTTCAATACAACTATTTCGAAGACATACAAGAAAACATATTTGGATATAGGTTCAGAAGTAAACTAAACAGCATTCAGGCTTACATATGTGCTGAATTAACTTAGCTTCATTAATAGGCATCTTTTAGGAAAACAAATTATGTGTTTTGCACTTGATTGATTATGAAATGTAAGGGTAAACTGAGGTCTTCAGGAAATTTTCTTAGGATGGATTCATTACAAGGCATTTTTAGATTAAGAATATCACTATTAAGTATATTTCATGTTTATGTATAATAGGATAGGCTTCTGATACTAAGTTTCTAGATATGTTTATTTAAAGTATCCATGTAGAGTCATCAGTTTAGCTAAAAGACATAGGTACAGATGTCTTACGTACTTATTCAGAAAGTGATTTCTGAGTCAGTTGATTTGTGACATATATCACTTTAAGTCAATGAAGTGTAAATTCTATCACTCTTTCATGTGTTTTAAATTTTTCTGAGTGTTTATTTGTAATAGGTTTTATGGATGATTAGTTATGTGAATTGTTTCAGGTGGGGTTCCCCTCCTAGTGGAACCATTTATTATATATTTTTTTATAAATTTCAATTTACATTTAAACATTTCATGTTAAAGCACTGGTACTACTTTCCTTTTTCCTTTTTTCTTAACATTTGTGAAAACACATAAAACATTGGAGGAATATTGTCTTTCTTAAGAACAAATTAGTCAAGATGGCTATAATTAATGATCATTCTAGAAATTTACAAAGAATAATCTTAAGAGGCTGACATAGCTTCAAAATAGGCATAGAATTGTCTGCTTTTAGGATTCTGTTTAATTGATCTCTTCTGGAAAGTTGGAATGGTAATTTTGTCTCATTTTTTTATCAACTAATGCTCTTCCTAGGTTACATGTATTGTGATTTCAGCAAAGCTCTTTACGAAGTTACTGTAGCAAGGTAGTTGTATGGCATGACATTTAAGAGGGTACATAGTTTAAAGTCATATTCAAAAGTACTCACACATGGCTGTTCATCAAACCAAAGTGAAGTGTCAGGTGGACCATGAACTCGTCAATATTTTTAGTAATGACTTGGGTGAGAGGTGAATGGAATGCTTATCAAATTAGCAGATGACCCAAAATTGCCTGAGATAGCGAATACACTATAAGAAGAAATAAAATTCAAAATGTTATTGATAAGTTATTTTTTTTAAAAAAGTAGAAAATGACAGAATGAACTTTAACAAGGACAAGTACAAAATTCTTCAGTTACAAACACGACTAAGAACTTACTGTGAGCACCATGGCAAGCTGACATCTTGCTGGCTAGCAAGACAACATTTGCAAGGGAAATTGCAGCTGGATGCTGGGTCCGGGCTAGTGTAATCTCTCGGGAATGAAGGAGAGATAGTTGAGAACATCCATGTGACTCTGGACAGCTGCTACTCATGAGTAGACGACAGAAACTGCCATTTTACAGTTGGCTTATGAGTGGAGTGGCTGGGAGTCAGGATTACATCAAGCTCACACTCGCAACGCAGCCTTATGGACACTAAGCTCAACCGAGCCTTATATCTTAATCACTTTTTTGGATTTATTTATTTATTTATTGTATATTGGAGAGACCCTTTGGACTGGCAAGGTTTTACTGTATTCATCAGGTGAGACTCCGCCACTTTATAAGATGATGGTGTAAATTTGACTTTAAATGTTTTAAAAATACAGGATTTTTTGGGGGGGACTATACAGCAAAAGGGTGCTTAGTATATGGATTTTGGAAAATTAGTAATGGATAAAGGAGCCAGAGGGATTTGGAATTACAGTTTTGAATAAACTGGAAGATATCTTCTCACAGGAAAATGGCGATTGCTTTGTGTTTTTTTATGATAAGGAGACTTTGAAGGTTGGACCTTACAGGGAGCCAGAGGATAAAGTAAATGGAGTAGAAATCCTTTGTGCAAACTTTTGAATACCTTTCAGCTAAGTAACTGGATAGACTGGATCAATTGGTTGAAAAACTGGACAAAGCATACTCTAATGAAGTTGCAAAACAAGAACAAGTTGCAATGGATGTTTGTGAAATTAATTTGAAGGGGGATTTAAATGTAATACAAATGGATCTGATGGATGACTTATTTCCTAAAGGAAATGAAGAGATAGCAAACCAGGAAACTGATTTGGATAATTTTTTTCTTCTGGATATACAAAAGAGCTCTGCTAAGGTTTGGAAAGACTTTTTTAGAAGTGACAAACAAAAGGATAAACTTTACCTAATGGACATACAAAACAAATCTGTTAAAGTTTTGAAGGATTTTTGCCTGCATACACAGATGACCAGCAAACTATCTCTGAGACTCTTTTTGAAGGGGTTTAAGAATAATTTTAAAAATTCAGGGAAGGTTTATAAGGTTGGCTTGTTTGACCAGGGCTAAAAGAGTAACATAGTTATATTTGGTTGCCCTTGGTGGACTTTTCCTGACAAAGAATGATTGACAAAGCATTTGGATTTTGTTTTTTATCTAAGAGATGAGTTATGGAGAGAAGAGAGATTATGTTTTATTTAGAAATGGTGATAAACTGCTGAAATTGTTTTTACCTGCTGGGATGAAGGAGGAAGCCTTCCTTTTCCTTCCTTCCTTCCTTCCTACCTACCTACCTACCCTCCTTCCCCCCTACTTTTGTTAGTATTTTTTGTAGTTTGTATTGATTTTTATTCTTTTCATGTATAATTCTTAATAAAATATTTGGAAAAAAAAGTTACAAATGTGACCAAAAGACCCAGGAAGACCCCACTTCTGAAGGACAAACACAAAAAAGCCAGACTGAAGTTTGCTAAAATCACAGTCCTTCTGGAAGAATATTCTTTTAACAGATGAAACAGATTTAGAGCTTTTTAGTAAGTCATAGCAGCTGTATGTTCACAGAAGAAAAAACTATGCTTTAAAAGAAAATAACACCATCCCTACTCTGAAACATGGAGGATGCTCCATAATGTTATGGGGTTGCTTCGCTGCCTCCAATATAGGGCGCCTTGAATCTGTGCAGAGCACAATGAAATCAGATTATCAAGGCATTCTGGAATGAAACTTAATGACTGTCAGGTTCACTGTTTCAATGGGCAATGTACATCGTAACGTTTCACATGCCATGGTGCTGACGCACGTTTCTGTTGGGAGGGAGCTGCTGTGAAACCTTGTGCCAAGCTCTGTATCTATGTTCATTTCAATGGAATGTGTTTGGGTTATGTGCTCTGCTCAAGGACTTTTCCCGCGGACCATCAGAAGCCGTTAGGAGCACCTGGGATTGTGAGCCTGGGAAGATTCTACGGGGGGAGGGATCTCGTTTGTACCGAGGGTTTTTTAGTTTGCATTTGGCATGCTTTTTCCATTCTCAGCTTTCTTTGTGAACCTGCATACTATTCTTTAATAAATCAGATATCTTTGTGATCCTGCTTATGAGTCTGATGGTGTTTAGAATAGGCAATCATTACATAAAGCTGAGAATCACCAAAGTTGTACTGTTAGCTCCTACGAAGATTAGTTTCTTGTGAGGGAAAACAGTTAACGATGGCCGAATCCAAACTCACGACTGGGAGACTTGAGAAGCTGACTGGCTTGATGCTCGAGTCAATGGTCAGGAGCGGAGAACTGAGCCTCACCCAAGAACCTTCAGGTTTATGGCAGGATTTGAGTTCCAGCCCTGAAGGAGAGGAATCTGAAGATGGGAAAGCACCAGAGCAACCGGCACCCAGCGAATTGCCTGCAGAGTTGATCATCTGGGACAAAATGGGAGAACCCCAGCCAGGGATGTCCCAGGCATCCTGGAAGTAGCAGTTCCCGCTGACCCCAAACGTAGAATCTACCACGATATCAGCAGGGAGATAGCCTAACGCGCAAGGGAGGGGGGAATCTCAAATTAGAATAGATGGAGTACATGCTAAAAGCCCTGTCTCTGTCACGGGGGGGGGGGGGGGCAGCCGAGGCGCGAAGGAGATTCCAGCTCCACGCAATCATCCTCCATTCCCTCACCCGGACCGCCGGCGGAGCGGGGCCGGAGACGGCGCTGGGATGAATCTTCACCCCGCAGCTTTCGTCCATCAGTGTCCCCACCCCGAGGAGGGAGAACCACTGTAACCTGGGGCCCAACCACTCAAGCAGCCGCTAATTCAGCTCCAACAGGAGCGGGAGTGAAAGACTTTTCTGTCGAGTTTGATGGGGATCCAACTAAGTTGTTTTTCTTTCTCACTAATGCTAAAAGTTATATGAAGCCGTATGGACCATACTTCCCTTCCAAACAGGCTAAAATAACTGCCATTGCCACCAAGCTGAAGGGACGAGCGGCTGAGTGGTATGTTCAATTAAGTGAGGCTGACTCCCCTGAGCTTGAGGATTTTGAGGAATTCATGTGGGTGTTAAAGCTGCATTTTGAGGATCCTCTAGCCAAGGCAAGGGCTAAAAAGGCACTGAAGGATCTTACCCAGGGCCAACTGTCTGTAGCTGATTACGCCCTGGAGTTTAAGGCTTTAGCTGGGAAAATCCCCGACTGGTCTCAGTCAACCTTAATAGAACGGTTTAAAGAGGGACTCAACAGGGACGTCCTGCAGTGGGCGTTGTGTAGAGACAACCCAGAGACATTGTATGAATGGACCTGTCTGGCCGGCAAAGCTGAGCACAGCCAGCATACCTACATGCAAACCAAATGACCTGAAAAACAACCAGCCCCCATGAGGGGACCCCGAAGTGCCGCAACTGCTACCCGGCCAGGCTATAGAGCCTGGGAAGAGGAGAGAGATCGACGCTATGCGAGGGGTCAGTGTCTCTGATGTGGAAAGGAAGGGCACCGAGCAGTTGATTGCCCAAAAGCCAAGGCTGGAGACCAAGCGGGCAAACTGCCGGCCAAATCGCTTCCCCCATCGCGGCGGATGATAGCAGCCAAGGGGGCGGCCGACGCTGAAGAAGTACCCTACTTCTCAGGAGAGTCTGAAGACTCTAAGGAGCCGGCAGGAAACACCAGCCACCTGCCATGAAAAGTGCCTGCGGGCAGGTGGAGGAGGATGGGCACGAGGATGCTATGGTGAGTGCTGACTGTCCCACTCTAGCAGTGAAAGTGAAATTGGCTCCTGCACGAAGACTACAGAGGTCTGGGCTTTACTTGACTCTGGGTGTCCCAGGTGTCTGATTCACCCTGATCTGGTTGCTGCTTTGGACCTGCCTAGCTTTCCCCTCCAGCAGCCTTTGATCTTCACACAGTTGGATGGTTCAATGGTGGGGGGGGCGGAGACCCATTTCACTGGAACTGTCGCAATGCAAATGGGCAGCCACCGTGAGACTTTAAAATTTATAGTAGCACCTGTTGGCAACCCCTTAGTAATTCTGGGAATTCCCTGGTTGACCTATCAAAGCCCCCATATAAATTGGGAACACAGAACGCTGACTTTTAAGGATGGGTTTTACCAAACCCCTACCGCGGAGAGGGCTTCAAGTGCGGGGGTTGGAAGGGCTGCAAGTGCCACGCCGCGCCCTAGTTTGACACGTTTAGAAGGCTTGCCCGATCAATACCAAGACTTTGCAGACGTCTTTGGGGAAATGGAAGCATATCAGCTACCCCCCCCCCATTGGAAAACTGATTGTGCCATAGAGTTGGTTCCTAACGCTCAATTGCCCAAACCAAAAATGTATCCAATGACTCAGAAGGAGCTTGAGGCATTATGGGACTTTATCGACAAAAATCTGTCAAGGGGGTTTATTGAACCTGCAAATTCCCCAGTTGGGGCCCCTGTGCTATTCCGGGAAAAGAAAGATGGCACGCTTAGACTCTGTACGGACTATCGGCGGTTAAATTCCATCTCAATCTGCAACAAATATCCTCTGCCACTAATGAAAGACATGTTAGCCCATTTGTCTAAGGGCAAGATTTTCTCCAAGCTTGATCTTCGTGAAGCTATTTTCACATCCGCATACGAGCAGGAGAGGAGTGGAAAACTGCTTTTAATGGTCCACTGGGTTCATTTCAGTACAAAGTCTTCCCTTTTGGGTTGGCAGGGGCGCCCGGAGTGTTCATGCAATTGATTAATGAAGTATTACATGATCATTTGTTTAAAGGGTTCCTGGTTTATTTGGACGATGTGCTCATTTACACTGAATTCGAGGAGGAACACGAACGCCTCCTCAAACAAGTATTAAGTAAGCTTAGAGATGCCAAGCTTTATGCCAAACTTTCCAAATGTGAATTTCACAAGACCCAACTTGACTATCTAGGCTATAGGGTGTCTGAAAAAGGCATTGAAATGGACCCTGCAAAAATCCAGGCGATTTTAAGTCGGGAATGTCCCCGCACCCGAAGGCAATTACAAAGTTTCCTAGGGTTCAGGAATTATTATCGGCAGTTTATCCAGGGCTTTGCTGAGATTGCTTTGCCTCTTACTGACTTGCTAAGTACCAAGGGTTTGGGAAAGACACGCAAAGTAAAAAACCCTGGGGCAGTGCTGAATTGGACGCCTGAATGCCAGGCAACAGTCGAGAAGTTAAAAACCCTCTTCACTGCTGAGCCTAATCTACAGCACCCTGATCCTGAACGCCCCTTTGTGGTCCAAATTGATGCTTCTGACTCCTCAATTGGGGCTATATTGTTACAGAGAGATTCTGAAAATCACTTGAAACCTTGCGCTTATTTGTCCAGAAAATTTTCTGAAACTGAGCACCGGTGGCATGTTTGGGAAAAAGAGGCTTTTGCTGTATAAGCCCCTTTGGAAGTCTGGCATTACCTCCTGGAAGGCACTAAATGCCCTTTCGAGGTTTGGACGGATCACAGGAATTTGGAAGCCCTCCGCACCCCCCGGCGTCTCAGTCCTAAACAAATTCACTGGGCTCAATTTTTCAGTCGCTTTAACTTCCAGTTAAAATTTATTCCAGGAAAGAAAAACTTTCTGGCCGATGCTTTGTCACGTTTACCTCAGGACCTTGACCACGTGGCAGATATAGTTGGGACTGTTCTCACTGAACCACAACTGGGCTTGGTTGCCGTCACTCAGAGCCAGCCCCGTGCGCAGGCAACCCTGCCTCCAGCCCCGTCTGGGAAACGAAAAATGCAAGTTCCTTGTCAGTTACAGAAGGACTTTCTCCAGGTGCTGAAATCTGACACTTGGTTGCTAGCTAATAGAGACAATGTTTCTTTTGAAAACCGTCTGGCGTGGGTGGAACACCACCTTTATGTGCCTGAAACTTTAAGGGCTGATGTTTTGCAGCGTTCCCATGATGACAAACTTGCTGGACACTTTGGTTTTGTCAAAACCTTGCATTTGGTTCACCGTCAATTTTGGTGGCCAACCTTAAGGCGTGATGTAAAAGACTATGTTGCTTCCTGTCCTGTTTGTGCCATGTTAAAGCATAAAGGAGGTAAAGCACAGGGGCTTCTGCAGCCAGTGGCCAGCCCATCCCGTCCCTGGGATGAGATTTCTATGGATTTTATTGTGGACTTACCCCCAGTCAGAAGAAAACTGTCATGTGGGTTGTAAAAGATTTTTTCTCCAAGCAAGCCCATTTCATTCCATGTGCATCCATCCCGTCGGCCCCGCAACTGGCCCGCCTATTTCTCATCCACTCCTACCATCTCCACGGTAGCCCCTCCCGTTTGGTCAGCGACCGCGGGACACAGTTTACTTCCCAGTTTTGGAAATCATTTTTAAATTTGATTGGCACCAAACAGGCGCTGTCCATGTTGTCCCATCCTGAGACTGACGGATCTACTGAGATTGTGAACTCCACCCTTGAACAATTCCTTAGGGCATACATAAATTACCATCAGGACAATTGGGTGGACTTGCTGCCCTTTGCTGAAGTGGCTTACAACAATGCTGCCCATCAGAGCACCGGGCAAACCCCTTTTTGTGTGGTTTCTGGTCACGACGTTGTTCCCATCCCTGAGCTGCCACAGACCCCTCCCCAGTCCTGTTCTGCCTCTGACTGGGCTGTTAAGCTTGCTGATTCCTGGCCGGTGATTCAACAGGCTTTGGCTGATGCCCAGACTGCTTACAAGTTTCAAGCCGATAATTGTCGTTCTTTGCAACACAATTTCAAAATTGGCAATCGTTACAATGACTGGGAATATGCTCAAGATCATTTTGTGAAAAGTGGTTGGCTTTCTTCTTTCTCTTTGCCTTAACTTGTAACTTGCACATGAACAGTTCACGATCTGTTCCATAGTAAGTACCTGGCTGTGTGTGTCTTTAATAGTGTAACTGAACTCTTCCACCTCTTTTTAGCAATAATATAGTCAATTTGATTTCTGTGTACTCCATCTGGTGATGTCCATGTTAATGGGTGTCATTTTCAGTGTTTGAAGACAATGTTAGCAATGAAGAAATAATTGGAGTGGCATAAATTTGTAAGTCATTCTCTCACTAGGTTTTGGTTTCCCAAGTCATCCAATCCAACTACATTTTCCTCAATATTTGCAACTTTGGCATTCCATTCTGCAATAACAAGTAGCATACTTAGCTTGCATGTTCTGCCAATTTCATATTGAACTTGATCATAAAACTCATCTACCACCTCTTCATCTGCATCAGTGGTTGGAGCTTAAACTTGGATCATCATTATATTAAAGCGCTGGCTATGAAGTGTAACTGTTATTATATTCAGTTGTTGATTGCATTGTAGCCAAACAGTGTTCTTGCTGTACCCTTCCTAACTATAAAACCATTTCTTCTTTGTTTTTTATGTCCTGCATAGCAAACACTGTGCTCTTCTGAGTGAAAGTGTCCAGTCCCAGTCCCTCTCAATTTGCTGATTCCCAGTATTTCGATTTGCAGTTGTTTCACTTCATCTTTCACCATGTTGACCTTTCCTGTATTCATACTTCTTACGTTCCATGTTCCTGCTGTAATTCTGTCTTTGCAGCTTCACATTTTCTTTTCCTGTATGGCAACGCGATAAAAACTATTAGTTCTGTGCAAGATCCTCAGTAGCATGTTGAGTGCAATCCAGTCTGAGAGGCCCATCATCCAGCACTATACCATCAATCATTTTATTTTAAATTTCAGGAAGGTAAACCATTGTATTAAAATAAGTTCATTCAATAGTTTTTGAATCGATATATTAACAATTCAATTTCATTCCAACTCATAGTTACTGGATTGCACATTTGATTGCACAGATCAAATATAAAAACTGTGCATTTTTTATGTGCAAAGAGCATTATGCTGGTACATGCTTACTTAATCACATACACTTGATCTCTCTAATTCTGCCAGTGAGAATGGCCAAGCAAATTATAGGCATTTATTTACCTCGCTTCTCCTTCTCAGAAGCCAGAATTATGGTTTGCTTATGCAAAATAAACCATGAAAAGAGCTTCATTAGTTTCTTTTGCCAGTGCCCTAGGTGGAACAAACCAAGCAGGAGCAATCAGATGCATTAGCAGTAAGACAAAATTCTTCGGAATTGTGGAAAATGTCATATTTGAGTATGGACAATGAAAAACAAGCTAACAGAGAATTCATAGTGCATCTGACAAATGGAAGACAAAAATTAAGCTGTATTAACTTTTTAAAACAAAAACTTTAAAATAATGCAGGTCACATATATGATAGGAAAGAGAACATGGGAGATCTGAATTTAACACTAGTCCTGCCTACAGGTTACTTGAGGTGGCACAATTTTATTTCCAAGTGTAAGTGGGACTTACTCCCTGCTAAGTGGATATAGAGTTGGACTTTAAATATGGTAAGTCCTGCAGCAAAGAAACACTTACTTTACGTAGAACATAAGAACAATATATATGCAGTTCTAGAGTTATGTACTTGAAGAATTCAAATAAATACAAAAGAAATATTGTCTCTTTAGCACAAAGGCAACTTGTTCCCTACATTTGCTTTATCATCACCATGAAAACTAGAAACTTTGGACTCACAAATTAAAGCTTTCATCTATAGTGTTTTTTTTAATTAAAGTAAACAAACAGCATAACTGTATAATGCTTACATAATTTTAAGGGCTTGCTTGTTTCAGACATGTAAATTGCATTGTAATCTCATGCATTACCTACCGTAAAGTAATACACTTAAGTAATATTAAGTAAATGTATACAGTTTTCATAAATAGGTTTAAATTTTATGGGTTAAAAATAACATTTGTTATTAAAAACTGCTAACGTTTTATGCAGCCCCTTATTTCGTACCAGTGTTTTCAAAGTATAGGAAAAGAGAGACAGTATTTTGGTTATCTTTTCTTGGAATGTGATTCTCATGACAGAGATAAAAAAGCAAATGAAAACATGCTGAAGTTTGACTATGGGATCATTTCTGCTTTAAATCAACAACTTGTAATTAATTTTCAGGTGAATTTTTTGCAATGAGAAATGATTAGAGATTAAAAAACTATAACTTCTATTCTCCAAATTAGATTGTATAGTGTGATGAAAACATCCTTTGATTTCTGGAAAGAAGAAAATCTTCATTTTTTAAAAGTTCATGTTTGACAAGACAAAAATGTCATGCAATAATGAGATAACCCTGTGGTAGAGAAAATCCATCCATCCACCCACTCACCCACCCATCTTGTTTCAGGGTACTCAGTATTAAAAAGCCAAACGAACATTTTATTTTTTTTTGAACCTGCTTTCCTGCTGACAGTGTTTAAAGTTTCAACATTAAATTTAGCAGAAATGCATGCTTTGTAGTTCTGACTTTTTTTCTAGTTTCTACTTGGGTATTTGTAATACAATGAAGAAAGCCTTTTATTATTTTTTTCTAATCAGATTTGCTTATATTTCTAAATCTATATTAAAAGTTACTTTTCCCACATGGGAAAACTCTATTGTTTTCTTTGTCAACTTTTGCTAGAGCTCTGAATAATTTAAGGGAAATTCGGTGACGGAATACTCAAATGAAGCTCCACTTTGAGGTAGTAACGTTCTTCTTAAGTTTTGGTGTTGCCATTTAGGGGCCTTCCCAGGTCATCTGTTTACACACAGAAAAATAATTCTTTCAGGACTGCTGAAGAAGCAAAACATCTATAACAAATCTGCAGAGTTTCAAGAAGTGGCACTTCATTTGCAATATTTTCACAACTAAAGTGTCTTTATTATTTGCATAGCATAGTACGTAATTCAGAATTCAAGTTGATTTCTATATGAAAGTACAGCATATACAATTGGAATACTTCAATATTTTTCTCCTATTTCTCAGATATTCATACGTATAGGTGATATAATCCTGCAACCATTCTTTAATATGACAACCACAATTGTATTTTATAAATAATGATCCCTTTAGGCATTTCCTTTTGTGTGTTTTATTGGGAGGGGAAGTATAGATACATCCTACCTTTCTCCCATTGATTATATTTGATGAAAGAAAGGAAAACAACTTAGGAAAATGAATGTGTTCAGAGTTTGACTAGTCAAATGTGATGTTGCCTAGAAAGGTACAAAATGTTTCAACCTCAAAACAGCCATTTTTATGTTTTGAGCACACTAAATAAATAAATCTGATATTTTTAATTTGCCTATATATAGTTACTGGACTATATTCAAAGAATAGTGGTTAATACTTACTTCAATACATATGTATCCTGTATATGCTTATATCCATGCACATTCTTTGGCATTGTCAATGGCAAGTTTCTCTGATGGACAGTGAAGACAGACTGAAAGTTGTCTTTTTCATATTTCATGCAGGCACAAGCAGCACAGGAAATGAGCAAAGGTTCCCCTTTATTTCTGCATGCAGCCTTGGCAATAGTTAATCCTGTATATGAGATATATGAAGAAGTATTCATGCAGTACTTGACAGAAGAGATAGAAATGGCCACCCAGTTTTAACCAGATATTTCATCTTGATAAATCAAGATAAGCAGAGTGAAATTCATTTATTCTGAGTCATTAACTTTACAACTTAAATTGTAAACTATAATTCTGCAAGGTAATATGTCTGTTTAGGTACTTAGTTCCTGGAATGTGGTATTTCTGAAAAACAAAGATATCAGTCATGTGAAAAAGTAAGTACACCCCATTGAAATTTTGGATTTTTTCAACATATTTCAACATCCAGATATTTGGCTTTCATTTCAACAGATAAAGGGGATATAATACAATAAATATGCATCATTTACATGTTATAATCCATTGTGTAATTTAAATAAACATAAATGCAAATGTTGCATGTGGAAAAAGTAAATCCCTACATCTGATCATTATCTCAAATACCTAAAATTAGAATCAGGTGCACCAGATCAGGTGCAAGTGGTTAGAACATTGTTAGAGAAGGTCTGGGAGGAACCTGCCTTATTTAAGCCCCAGACTTTTAGTTTGATTTGCTCTTTGTTGCTGAAGTGTGCAATATCATCATGCCTAGATTGAAAGAGTTCTTTGAAGCCTTCAGAAAGGTTATAGATGCCTGTAAGTTTGAAAATTAATTTTTAAAAATCACCAAACAGTTGGACATCAATCATTCTGCTATCCAGAAGATCATCTACAAGTGGAAAAGATTTCAGACAACTGCTAACTTGTCCAGGCCAGGCTATCCCAGCAAGTTCAGACCAATAGCAAAACACAAGATGCTGAAAGAAGTCTCTGAGAATCCCAGAATTTCATCACATAACCTACAGGTAGCTCTTGCCACTGTTAAAGTCAAAGTGCATGAGTCTGTCATTAGAAAGAAGCTACAAAAATTAGATTTATGTGGGAGATATGCCAGGAGGAAATCTTTGCTCTCCAGAAAGAACTTCAGAGCAAGACTAAGGTTTGCTCATGAACACCTAGACAAAGTACTCTGGACAGGCAAGGCAGAGATAGAGTTATTTGGCCATATAGGTAGTCCTTGACTTATGACCATTTGTTCAGTGACCAGAGTTACGATGGTGCTGAACGAAGGGACTTGGTGCCTGAAGTTACAGCTGTTGCAGCATCCCTGCAGTCATGTGATCAAAATTCGGGCACTTGGCAACCTGCCTGCACTTATGACTGCAGGGGTGCTGCAACTCCCCCCACCTGCTTATCCCCCCCATCTATGCCCATCTAGTCCCAGGCCACCCTGCGTTCCATCACCCCAGCTGACATTCACTGCCATCTTATTGCTCTAGTTGCTGACAAGGTGTGCCCAGCAGGAAAGACTGAAAATGTCAATCGCATGATCGCGGGGCATTTGGCAATACCTGCTTGAGATTGTTTCTGTCAAAGGGGACAATGCCAGCTATTGGTCCCAAGGATGTACTTACTTTTTCCACAGAAGGAAATGGTGTATCTATTAATTTTTTTGTTGAAAAAATGATTGCAAAGTCAATTTTTCCATTTTTGTTCAGTTACATCACCTTTATATACTGTTCGAAGATAAAATATTGATATGTCCACATTAGTTAAAAAAGAAAAAAAAACTATACCCAGGGTTTACTTACTTTTTCACATGCCTAATAAAGCTTGCCAGGAAATGCCTTCATTACTTCGCATAAAAATCTGAGTCTGCTATGCAAGAAATGAGCCTCTTGGTTGATTATAATAACTGGATTGTCAAACTATTTAACAATTACTCCTGTTAAATAGCTTGTAATTTCTAACTTTTCATTCATAGCTTGGAGAACCAGTTGATAACCCTAAAAACATTGAAGTATGTTGAATTCATCAATTTCTGTGAGAAAGAAATCAGGAATTGTTAATACTCAAACCGCTAAGAATTTTCAGTTCTGGATACTAAAGTATCATTTAATAGGAAATAAAGCATTGCATAAAGGTTTTTATAAATACAGTATCTTCATGGGGTGCCTAAATCTTGAAGACAGTTACATTCTCATCCTTGATGATTGATTATAAATATTGCTAAATTTGATAATAATACGTTTTTGAAAACTTTTCATATTAGTAGGTTGATTCATTATAGTTTTCCTAATATTATTTCTACGGTACACATAAAATTTATCTGGAATATTTACAGTAGCTGGCTGAAAGCATTATTTTAAAATGAAAACTAGGAAGAACTAACTAGCACATAAATGCGTGTGTGTGGAGAGAGAGCATGTCACTGGAGGATAGCGTAGTGGTTAGAGCGCCGCCCTTTGCCACAGGAGATGGGGGTTCAAATCGCGGCTGGTACCTACCTTTCCAGTAGGGATCCTTGGGCAAAGACCCCCTAACATTTCACTTGCCTACCTCAGACATGAGAGTGACATGAACCAAGAGAGTCATGCTGTAATGATTGCCTATTCTAGAACACTATCAAACTCATGAGCAGGATCACAAAGATATCTGATTTATTAAAGAATAGTATGCAGGTCACAAAGAAAGCTGAGAATGAAAAAAGCGTGCCAAATGCAAACTAAAAACCCTCAGTACAAATGAGATTCCTCCCCCCATAGAATCTTCCCAAGCTCGCAATCCCAGGTGCTCCTAACGGCTTCTGATGGTCCGCGGGAAAAGTCCTTGAGCAGAGCACATAACCCAAACACATTCCATTGAAATGAACATAGATACAGAGCTTGGCACAAGGTTTCACAGCAGCTCCCTCCCAAACAGAAACACGCATCAGCACCATGGCATGTGAAACCTTACGATGTACAGTGCACATTGAAACAGTGAACATGTCATACTTCCCCCCAAAAGAAAGAAAACACTAAGCGGCAGGCTTCAAAGGGTAAGCCAAGTGGAAACGGTTAAATCAGGAGCATTAACGTGGTGAGCAGGCACTCAGGATGAGGAAAGTGTTTCCAGCGGATCAGATACTGGAGGGTGCCTCGAACCCTGCGAGAATCAACAATCTCCTTGACTTCAAAGTGCTGTTGGCCGTCAATCATGATCGGAGCAGGAGGAGGAGGTTGGGGATGCCAGCGGGAAGAGTGGTGGACAGGCTTGAGCAGGCTGCAATGGAAAACGGTGCAAGCGTTTCAAATTGTGAGGCAGGTCCAACTGAACAGTAACTGGATTGATAAGACCAACAATAGGGAAAGGACCAATGAACTTGGGAGCAAGTTTTTTAGAGGGTTGTAGGGACCTGATGAATTTGGTAGATAGATATACTTGATCCCCAATTTTGAAATCGTGTTGCAAGGATTGCAACGTTTATCGGCTTGAAACTTGTAAGCAGTCTGGGCATCAGCCAAAGCCTGTTGAATCACCGGCCAGGAATCAGCAAGCTTAACAGCCCAGTCAGAGGCAGAACAAGATTGGGGAGGGGGTTGTGGCAGCTCAGGGATGGGAACAAAGTCGTGACCAGAAACCACACAAAAAGGGGTTTGCCCGGTGCTCTGATGGGCAGCATTGTTGTAAGCCACTTCAGCAAAGGGCAGCAAGTCCACCCAATTGTCCTGATGGTAGTTAATGTATGCTCTAAGGAATTGTTCAAGGGCGGAGTATAAAATCTCAGTAGATCCGTCAGTCTCAGGATGGGACAACATGGACAGCGCCTGTTTGGTGCCAATCAATTTTAAAAGTGATTTCCAAAACTGGGAAGTAAACTGTGTCCCGTGGTCGCTGACCAAACGGGAGGGGCTACCGTGGAGACGGTAGAAGTGGATGAGAAATAGGCGGGCCAGTTGCGGGGCCGACGGGATGGATGCACATGGAATGAAATGGGCTTGTTTGGAGAAAAAATCTTTTACAACCCACATGACAGTTTTCTTCTGACTGGGAGGTAGGTCCACAATAAAATCCATAGAAATCTCATCCCAGGGATGGGATGGGATGGGCACTGGCTGTAGAAGCCCCTGTGGTTTTCCTCCTTTTCGCTTTGACATGGCGCAAACAGGACAGGAAGCAACATAGTCTTTTACATCACGCCTTAAGGTTGGCCACCAAAATTGACGGTGAACCAAATGCAAGGTTTTGACAAAACCAAAGTGTCCAGCAAGTTTATCATCATGGGAACACTGCAAAACATCAGCCCTTAAAGTTTCAGGCACATAAAGGTGGTGTTCCACCCACGCCAGACGGTTTTCAAAAGAAACATTGTCTCTATTAGCTAGCAACCAAGTGTCAGATTTCAGCACCTGGAGAAAGTCCTTCTGTAACTGACAAGGAACTTGCACTTTCCGCTTCCCAGATGGGGCTGGGGGTGGGATTGCCTGCGCACGGGTCTGGCTCCGAGTGACGGCAACCAAGCCCAGTTGTGGTTCAGTGAGAACAGTCCCAACTATATCTGCCATGTGGTCAAGTTCCTGAGATAAACGTGACAAAGCGTCGGCCAGAAAGTTTTTCTTTCCCGGAATAAATTTTAACTGGAAGTTAAAGCGACTGAAAAATTGAGCCCAGTGAATTTGTTTAGGACTGAGACGCCGGGGGGTGCAGAGGGCTTCCAAATTCCTGTGATCCGTCCAAACCTCGAAAGGGCATTTAGCGCCTTCCAGGAGGTGGCGCCAGGCTTCCAAAGGGGCTTTTACAGCAAAAGGCTCTTTTTCCCAAACATGCCACCGGCGTTCAGTTTCAGAAAATTTTCTGGACAAATAAGCGCAAGGTTTCAAGTGATTTTCAGAATCTCTCTGTAACAATATAGCCCCAACTGAGGAGTCAGAAGCATCAATTTGGACCACAAAAGGGCGTTCAGGATCGGGGTGCTGTAAAATAGGCTCAGCAGCGAAGAGGGTTTTTAACTTCTCGACTGTTGCCTGGCATTCAGGCGTCCAATTCAGCACTGCCCCAGGGTTTTTTACTTTGCGTGTCTCCCCCAAACCTTTGGTATGGAGTAAATCAGTAAGGGGCAAAGCAATCTCAGGGAACCCCTGGATAAATTGGCAATAGTAATTACTGAACCCTAGGAAACTTTGCAATTGCCTCCGGGTGCGGGGACGTTCCCGACTTAAAATCGCCTGAAATTTTTCAGGGTCCATCTCAATGCCCTTGTCAGACACCCTATAGCCTAGATAGTCAAGTTGGGTCTTGTGAAACTCACATTTAGAAAGCTTGGCATAAAGCTTGGCATCTCTAAGCTTACTTAACACTTGTTTGAGGAGGCGTTCGTGGTGTTCCTCGGTTTCAGTGCAAATGAGCACATCGTCCAAATAAACCAGGACCCCTTTAAACAAATGATCATGTAATACTTCATTAATCAATTGCATGAACACTCCGGGCACCCCTGCCAACCCAAAAGGGAGGACTTTGTACTGAAATGAACCCAGTGGACCATTAAAAGCAGTTTTCCACTCATCTCCAGCTTGTATACGGATACGGAAATAGGCTTCACGAAGATCGAGCTTGGAGAAAATCTTGCCCTTAGACAAGTGAGCTAACATGTCCTTCATGAGCGGCAGAGGGTGCTTGTTGGAAATTGAGATGGAATTTAACCGCCGATAGTCCGTACAGAGTCTAAGCGTGCCATCTTTCTTTTCTCGGAATAGCACAGGGGCCCCAACTGGGGAATTTGCAGGTTCAATAAACCCCCTTGACAGATTTTTGTCAATACAGTCCCGTAATGCCTCAAGCTCCTTCTGAGTCATTGGATAAATTTTTGGCTTGGGCAATTGAGCGTTGGGAACCAACTCTGTTTCAGAGTCAGTTTTCCGATGGAGGGGTGGCTGATCTTCCATTTCCCCAAAGACGTCTGCAAAGTCTTGGTATTGATCGGGCAAGCCTTCTAAACGTGCCAAACTAGGGCGCGGCGTGGCAATTGCAGCCCTTCCAACCCCTGCACTTGAAGCCCTCTCTGCGGTAGGGGCTTGGTAAAACCCATCCTTAAAAGTCAGCGTTCTGTGTTCCCAATTTATATGGGGGCTTTGATAAGTCAACCAGGGAATTCCCAGAATTACTAAGGGGTTGCCAACAGGTGCTACTATAAATTTTAAAGTCTCACGGTGGCTGCCCATTTGCATTGCGACAGTTCCAGTGAAATGGGTCTCCGCCCCCCCCTCCCGCCATTGAACCATCCAACTGTGTGAAGATCAAAGGCTGCTGGAGGGGAAAGCTAGGCAGGTCCAAAGTAGCAACCAGATCAGGGTGGATCAGACACCTGGAACACCCAGAGTCAAGTAAAGCCCAGACCTCTGTAGTCTTTGTGCGGGAGCCCAATTTCACTTTCACTGCTAGAGTGGGACAGTCAGCACTCACCATAGCATCCTCGTGCCCATCCTCCTCCACCTGCCCGCAGGCACTTTTCATGGCAGGTGGCTGGCGTTTCCTGCCGGCTCCTTAAAGTCATCTTCAGCCTCTCCCGAGAAGTAGAATACTTCCTCAGCATCGGCTGCCCCCTTGGCTGCTGTCATCCGCCGCAAGGGGGGCGGCGATTTGGCCGGCAGCTTGCCTGCTTGATCTCCAGCCTTGGCTTTTGGGCAATTCGCTGCTCGATGCCCTTCATTTCCGCATCGGAGAAACTGACCCCTCACATAGCGTCGATCTCTCTCCTCTTCCCAGGCTCTATAGCCTAGCCGGGCAGCAGTTGCGGCACTTTGGGGGGCCCTCATGGTGGCGGGTGGTTTTTCAGATTTTCTAGTTTGCATGAAGGTATACTAAGCATGCTCAGCCTTGCCTGCCAGACAGATCCAGTCGTACAATGACTCTGGGTTGTCTCTACACAACGCCCACCATAGGACGTCCCTGTTGAGTCCCTCTTTAAACCGTTCTAGTAAGGTTGACTGAGACCAGTCGGGGATTTTCCCAGCTAAAGCCTTAAACTCCAGGGCGTAATCAGCTACAGATAGCTGGCCCTGGGTAAGATCCTTCAGCGCCTTCTTAGCTCTTGCCCTGGCCAGAGGATCCTCAAAATGCAGCTTTAATGCCCCCATAAAGTCCTTGTAATACTCAAGTTCAGGGGAGTCAGCCTCACTTAATTGAACATACCAGTCAGCCGCTCGACCCTTCAACTTGGTGGCAATGGCAGTTACCTTAGCCTCTTCGGAAGGGAAGTATGCTCCAAACTGCCTCATGTAACTTTTGACCTTGGTTAGAAAGAAAGATAACTTGCTTGAATCCCCATCAAACTTAACAGAGAAGGCTTTCGCCCCCACTCTTGTTGGAGCAGAACTGGCAGCTGCTTGAGTGTTTGGGCCCCAGGTACAGTAGTTGTCGCTCTGCGGGGTGGAGATTCATCCCGGAGCTGTCTCCGGCCCCGCTCCGTTGGCGGTCCGGGTGGGAGGACGGGGGATGGTTGCATGAAGCTGGGATGTCCGTCGTTCCTCCCCTCCTCCCCCAATGAAAGAGACAGGTTTCTTAGCATGTACTCCATCGATTCTATTTTGGCCTCCAGCACTCTTAGACTTTCAGAGGTTTGAGATTCCTCCCTCCCTCGCATGTTAGGCTGTCTCTCCGTTGACACCATGGTAAATTGTACGTCTGGGGTCAGCAGGAACCGATGCAATTCTCCCATTGCATCCCAGGTGATCAACTCTGCGGGCGATTCGCTGGGTGCCGGTTGCTCTTGTTTTCCCCCATCGTTAGATTCTTCCACCTCAGGGCTGGAACTCGAATCTGAAGGTTGGGGGGGGGGAGCCTCAGTTCTCCGCTCCTGACCGTCGACTCGGGCATCAAGCTAGCCGGCTCCTCAAGTCCCCCGGTCGTGAGCTTGGACTCAGCCATCGTTAACTGTTTTCCCTCACAAGAAACTAATCTTCGTAGGAGCTAACGGTACAACTTTGGTGATTCTCAGCTTTATGTAATGATTGCCTATTCTAGAACACTATCAGACTCATGAACAGGATCACAAAGATATCTGATTTATTAAAGAATAGTATGCAGGATCACAAAGAAAGCTGAGAATGAAAAAAGCGCACCAAATGCAAACTAAAAACCCTTGGTACAAACGAGATCCCTCCCCCCGTAGAATCTTCCCAAGCTCACAATCCCAGGTGCTCCTAACGGCTTCTGATGGTCCATGGGAAAAGTCCTTGAGCAGAGCACATAACCCAAACACATTCCATTGAAATGAACATAGATACAGAGCTTGGCACAAGGTTTCACAGCAGCTCCCTCCCAAACAGAAACGCGTGTCAGCACCATGGCATGTGAAAAGTTATGATGTACAGTGCACATTGAAACAGTTAATATGACACATGCCGGCTCGGACATTGCCCAGATTAACAAGGTCCATGTCAGATGTTGGGGAACCAGGACAACCTGACAATAAGTGGGCTGCTGGAACAAATCATACATGGATGAGGCAAGAGAACCTGGAATTTATGGAATGCTACTAGACCTAATGGGATATATGAAACATATGGAGGAACTATGGATGGACAGAAGACCTGCATCCACACTGAGAAACAGCTAGTTACCCAACACTTCAACATAGTGAAGAGGAAGCTGCTCTCACAACTTGAGATAGACTGACTACCCATTACATCCTGGCCTTAAGAAGACCCAGAAGAACAACTGGAGGTGCAGCCAACACCTGAAGCTGGAACATCACTGCCACCCCCTCCATAACAGAACACAGCAGCTGATATGAGTCAAAAGATCATGGATAAACTAGCTACAGTCAACTCTCGAGACTGATTACCAAGGCTTAGTGGAGAAGTACCATCAGATAGTGTGCTAGAAGTTGCCAACATAGCCCTCATGACATTCCCTACTATCACCATAACTCAAGCCAATGAACTGGTAAGCTGTGATAATCCTGGAAATGCTTGGCTACATAATCAAGAACAGCAGTACATCCCCCCCCCCCGGAAAATGAGGTTGGAGGCTAAGATCAAGGCAACTCGGAGAGAAGTTAGTCATCTGGTGGAACTACAGAAGGGTGTGGAGATTAAGGATAAGACTCGGCTGCTGAAAAGCTACAAGGGCCTGACTCTCTCTGAAGCGCTAGAGACTGCTAAACAAAGGGTCACAGCACTGGCTACCGGGCTAAGGAGATCCACTAGAGAAGCAGAGGCCAAGAAGATAAATGCTCTGTTCTCTGAAGAACCATCTAAGGTGTACTCCCAACTGCAGTGCAGCAACACAGTAACAGCAGAATCACCAACAGCAGAAACTGAACAGTACTGGAAGAACATGCGGGAGAAAGAGAAAGTACATAACACCAGTGCAAAGTGGCTGTAGGACCTGAGAGCAGACCACAGAAATCTCCCAGAACAGGAACCACTCACCATCACAGTAGCAGACATCCAACAGCGGGTTAAGAACATGAAGAGCTGGATAGCACCTTGCCCAGACATGATCCACACCTACTGGCTAAAGAAATTAACAGCAGTGCATGAATGCCTAACAGCACAGTTGAAACAGCTGCTAGTAGCAGGCTCCCACCCAGACTGGCTAACACAAAGAAGGATGGTGCTGATCATGAAAGACCCCCACAAGGGAACAGCACTGCCCAACTATCAGCCAATAGTCTGCCTCCCCACAACATGGAAAGTTCTCTCAGGTATTATAGCTACCAAGCTGCAGGCCATATAGGCCAGTACATGAGCACAGCTCAGAAGGGCATTGGGAACAACCCCAGAGGCTCAAAACACCAGTTGCTCATAGATAGATAGAGCAGTCACCCAAGACTCAAGGTCTAGACAGACCAATCTGAGCACAGCCTGGATTGACTACAGGGAAGCCTACAACTCAGTGCCACACACATGGATCAGTGAATGCCTGGTGCTATACAAAGTCAACAGGACACTAAGGACCTTCCTCAAGAACTCAGTGGGACTGTGGAAGACAGTACTGGAAGTCAACTCAAGGCAGCTCGCACAAGTAGCCATATAGTGCAGCACATATCAAGGTGATGCACTGTCCATGCTGCTCTTCTGCATAGGCTTGAACCCCCTTAGCCAGATAAACACAAGGACTGGATACATATACAAGTTCAAAAGTGGAACTCCCATCAGCCACTTCCTTTACATGGATGACATCAAGCTGTATGCTAAGAGTTAACAAGACATCGAATCACTGATCCACCTGACACGGATCTACAGTGAGGACATTGGGATGTCATTCGGACTGGAGAAGTGTGGCAGGATGGTAGTAAAGAGAGGGAAGGTAGTTAAGACTGATTGGGTGGAACTACCAGCAGGCTGCATAGCAGACATACCAGCTACAAGTACCTTGGTATCCCACAGTCACATGGGAACCACAATGAGGAGGCAAGGAAGACAGCAACATCCAAGTATCACCAAAGAATAAGACAGGTCCTGAAGAACCAGTTCAATGGGAAGAACAAGATCCATGCCATCAACATGTATGCCCTGCCAGTCATCAGATACCCTGCCAGTATAGTGAGCTGGCCAAAAGAGGAATGGAGGCTGCTTATGTGAAGACCTGGAAGCTCCTCACAACGTACAGAGGTTTTAACCCCAAGTCCAACACCCAGGGACTGTACACCAGTTGAAAAGAGGGCAGGCAGGGTCTGGTGAGTGTCAAATCCACTACCCTGGATGAAACCCAGAGCATCCAGGATTATATCAGTAAGATGGCATCCAAAGATGAGTTGCTGCGAGAGTGCCTGAGGCAGCAGCAGACATGGAAGGAAGATCAAGCAGAGGAAGTGCCATGGCAAGACAAGACCCTGCATGGGATGTACCATCGACAGATAGCTGAGGTGGCTGACACTGGGAAATCCTACCAGTGGCTGGAAAGGGCTGGACTGAAAGACAGCACAGAGGCACTGATCATAGCAGCACAAGAACAGGCACTAAGCACCAGATCCATAGAAGCAGAGGTCTACCACACTAGACAGGACCCAAGGTGCAGACTGTGCAGAGAGGCCTCAGAGACAGTCCAAGACATAGTGGCAGGGTGTAAGATGCAGGCAGGAACAGCATGCACTGAATGGCATAACCAAGTAGCTGCATTATGTACAGGAACATCTGTGCAGTGTGACAGCAACGTCAGGAAGAAGTATGAGAAGCTGGAGAAGTACCAGGGCCTGAAGGAGAAGTTAGGATTTGGAAGGTGAAGGCTAAGGTGGTTCCAGTGGTGGTAGGAATCTACCACTGGGAGGGGCTGAGACTTTTAAGCTGGGAGAATGGCTCTAACAGATCCCAGGAAAAACATCAGAGCTCTCTGTCCAGAAGAGTACAATGCTAGGATCAGCTAATATACTGTGCAGAACCCTGAAACTCCCAGGCATCTGGTAGAGGACCTGAGGTTAAGGAAGACACATACCACCCATAGGGGTGAGAAGTGAATTTTTATTTTATTTACACACACACACACACACACACACACACACACACACACACACAGAGTATATATATATTGGGGGGGGGGGGAGAAAGAAATAGCATGTCAGCTGGAAGTTCAGTTTCCCTAGAATTTGGAGAAAACTCTTTACTGATATTTTCATACCCAGAAGGGAAAATGTATAACAAAAATGCTTGTACATTTGGATGATAAACCAAAAAACAGGAACAATTTTCTCCTCAACTGTAACAGAACAGAACTGTTAACTGAAAATCTTAGCTGATCATGAACTAGAATACATTTGGGGAGAAAGAATGACATTACCAGTTTAGAAAAAAGGTTCAAGCAACAAAATATTTGATATGGCATCCATACAGATTGGAAGAGAACTACAACTAGAATAAGCACATAAAATATAACTAGTATCGTGGAAGGGTGGTATATTTGAAATTTTCACAAACGTCTAGACTCTGATCGCTTTAAGGGTTGGGTTGGAAATTTGAAGGGAGTCCCATTTCTACTTTATGACAATATTTGGTCATGGAAAAAATGAATAAATTTACATATGTGAGTTGATAGAACTCATATTATATAGAATGCATATATTTTTAATTGATAGAGATTTGTCAACAGACCTGTTATATTGTTGAATAATTCGCATTTTAAAGTTTTCTAATATACTGATCAATTGTAGGTAAAGGTCAAGATATTTGAATAAGTCTTTTACTCCAGAATTAATTATATAAATGTTAATAGGGATGTGCATGTGTGTGTACATGCGTGTGTAAATATATACACATATACATATTTATATACACCAGACATATACTTTATTTAATCCTGTTCCAGGTGAATAATTGAAGAATTCCAAGTGGTATGATCTGATGTGCATACAGAAGGAATGAAGCATGGATGTGAAAGAACGCAGACCTTATTGCTCCCTGACAAAGAGCAGAAGAGACAAGGAAAGGCGTTATACCAACTCTTCCACAGAAAATGAAGAGTGCAGAGTGCCTACGCAGAAGTCCTACAGTTCTAGTGAAACCTTAAAAGCTTTTGATCATGATTCTTCCAGACTGCTGTATGGAAACCGGGTAAAAGATTTGGTCCCCAGGGAGTCTGATGAATATAGCAGACAAGGTAGGCAAATAGCATAAATTCTTCTTCATGAATGTATACACTGTCTTCTGTGTGGTCCATTTCCTCATGTCAATCATATAAATGATCCACCAATGGTATATCATACTACTACCATATTGGTAATGTGATTATTCATGTTAAATAATTATTTATTTTCTATCTGTGTGCCTTATCAATATAAGAAAGGCATTCTGGGAAACACTTCAGAACATCTACAAGTTGTTTCTAGATATATACATGTAGTTACCTGGTCTCCAAAAGGCATATGGTAGCTGATAAGTCAATTGAAAAAATTTTGGTTTCTATATCAAGTAGTATCATCACTTGATAATACTACTTGAAGCTAAAGAAGTTGCTGAACTTTTCACAGAACTTACACAATTTATGAGATTCAGTGTTCTTATAGATCATAAGCAGGTTTTGCAGACAAACTCTTCATGATCCTTTTATCATGATGGAATTTCTTTGTCTAGATGGATTTCCCTTGAGCATCACTGTCTTATGACAGACTGTTCAGGGTCTGTTATAAATCAGAATGACTAAACGGTATTGTAAAAGTATTGCCTTAGGCAGTTACTATGGTACAGCAGTCCTCTTTTGAATCTGCAACCCCAGTTGTTCATTTGATCTCCCTGATTGATTGATTGATTGATTGGCTGATTATGTGCCATTACGTTAGTGCCAACCTTTAAGAACCACCTGGATAGACCTTCTCAAAGATGATCTATCCCTAGCCTGGCCTTTCAGGTCTTGCAACGGTCGACCCATCACCAGTGCAGCTGAGTCCATCCACGTTTCTCCTGATCACCTCTTCTTTCCTTTCCTTTCCTTCTACCTTTCCCACTATTACAGATTTGTCCAAAGAGCTAAGTCTTTGCATACAGTAATGTGTCTAAAACATGATAATTTGAGCCTGAATGGTTGCCCAGTCCAAGATCCAACAACTGTCCTTATACTCTTCTTAGTCCTTTCCTCTTATATGCAAAATTCACTAACAGAATTGGCAGAACTACAACAATAAATCTAACAATGCATAAGCATGCTAAATAAAGAAGCGTGAAAAATTTGACTCAGTATGTGTTCTTTGAAAAATCCTCCTATCCTGACCAAATTTAGTCAAGGATTCTATGCAAAGTTCCATTCATATTTCAGAGTCACAATTTCATAGTCATAACAGCTTGTCATGGAGATAGCGTGAGAGATGAGGAATAATATAAATTGCAAACTTATAGTTGAATTCTGTATATGTTGGATCCCCTCTGGCCTCTCTGTCCCTTCTGATTTTGTTTTACGTTTATTTATTAAAAATAAACTGTCATATTCATCATTCTTAGAAAATAAAGTTGTGGGTAGCTGACTATTGTCTGGCACTTGCTCTTTTTGCCCCCCTGAAATATGCATAGTCACTCAGAAAAAAAAGTGAGGTGGAGGTGGCATTGACTATCATAACTGGTGTGTATGTGGAGTGGGTGGGGTATTTTGTTTATATGGTGAGTATGCCTTATTTCTTTTGTGAGTCCTTTGTGGGTTAGGTTTGCATTATGTATGTGTTTGCTTAATGTAATTTGTTTCCTGGGCATTTTACTGCTCTTCTAGCTTCAGTAGTTTGCTTTCTGCAAGATAAGTACTTTATAATTGGTCATATTCATCATGGAAGTCATTTTTTGAATAGGTAAATGATGGCGGGCATAGCAAGAGTTTGCCAAAAAAGCACACAACCCTCTCAAAACTTGAAATGTGTCATTGATCCAGCAAGGTTGGGAAACACAAGAATGGTTCTGATGAGCAAGTTCTAGTCTTATTGATACTAACAAGTTTGAATCACTGATCATGCATAATTAACTAACTGCCCTGTGAATCCTTCTCCATCAGATTTTCTCAGAGACATTAAATTTTGATGATGTAAGATTGAAGTATTGTATGTTTATGCGACTTTAAAACAATGCCTGGCTGAATTATTGGAATACATATGGTTAATGAGAGGAAAGAATGGACTCTTGTCATTTTTCAGTTGTATGTTGTGCCATTTTTTTTCTTCTAGAAAGGAGAAAGGTTAACATAGTCTTGCTGCATTACTATATGAATTCCTTGTTAATACATTTCTTAATCATATTTGAGATGCTAGTTTGTGAAATATATTCAGTCATTTGTATTTAGAAAGTACCTGACATATTGATGCACTAGGTAGAATGTAGTTTGTTGTTTAAAATTTTATTGCATTCTTCACAAAAGGTGCACTATTTCTGTAACTATCACCCAGAAAGAATATGTAGGTTTTTGAAATGCCAGTTTTTGGTATGTTTTCTATAATAACATATGGGTCTATGTGGTTTTCTGATTGAGACAGCTTATTTAAAAGCAATTAAAAGTGTTTGAAGTGGCTTATTGGCAGATCTAATTAATTTACACTTGGATTGTTCACCATATTTCATTAAGAACTAAACAGAATTTGTTCGTAATAGTTTATTTTGTCTAGAGTCCTTTATATATTTTAATAAAAATAAAATATGTCATTCTAATTAAATATTGTATTTATATTGGCTCTTCAAAAAAGATCTAATAAATATGTGTGTGTGCATTTTAATTAAGAGATATAATAGTTAATTTAAAAATAATATTAAATCTATAAATTAGTATTTTAAAATTAATATTTATTTACAATCACATAATACATCATTAGATATAAAGCAAAGACATTAGTATTTGAGTAGATAATACAGTTCTATTCAGTATAGATTGTCTGTAGTAAGGCAGTTCAAATAAATTATCAAATTTTATCCTACCTTTTTTGTATATATAACTCAAGGCGGTAAGCATACCTAAAACTCCTGTTTTCCCCACAATAACCACCCTGTGAGGTGGGTTGGGCTGAGAGAGAGGGACTGGCCCAAGGTCACCCAGCCGGCTTTCATGCCTAAGGGAGGCCTGAAACTCACAATCTTCTGGTTTCTAGGTCAGCACATTAACCACTACACTAAACTGGCACTCAGGTTGCATTTGTCCAAATCAACAGGCCTTTGTGTTTTCACTTATGGCATCTGGATTACATTTTCCTGGCACGTAACTAGTTGTGGCAGCTGGTACACTAAATAGTTGGCATGTGTATTAAAAGGTGTATACCATTTTATGAACTGCTTGGGTATCTGTGGAAAATGGCTCTTTTGAGAATTGAGCTATCAGATGATGTAGTATAACTATTCGACTCAGGAGCTTTAGCATCTGTTACTGATAGGAGAGACTAGTAATTTACATATACGTACTGTATATGAACTTTAGGGGATTAGCTCCTGCTTGGTTACAAATGTAGAAGTACCCACTCAAAGTAAGTGAATGAAAGCCAAAGTGTTGTCTGTAGAGAGTTATAGTACTCAAGATAAAGAAATCTACTTGTTAAGCAATATTGATCAATTTTAGCTCAACTAAACAAAAAGACCTCATGTTCTTGAAATGGTTAGATAATAGTTTGTGAAGAAAAAGAAAAAAGTATATTCAAAGAATCATCATCATCATCACCATCATCTTCTATTACAGCCAAAAGACCCAAATAAGTATTATTCAGTCTTAGCTTAATTGATTCATTAGATGAGAAACTCATAATTGAATTAGCATATAACAAATCAGTTGGGGTCTTTTGGGAAGGTACTTTTTCCATGCTAGTAATTGAGATTTCAGTTCTTTCTTTTCTCGAAAAGGACATGGTAATACTTCTTTAGGAATCAATTAACAAGTGATATGCTGTTCAAATAATGCATATCTTTGTCCAGTTCAGTTCAAATTTTATTTCTATAACATATATGCTATAATAGCCCAGTTACAAAATGAAATTAATTTTTTTAAAAAAACATGGTCCAAACATATGCTTGCTTAAGATTGTGTTTGCAAGTACCAGCATTAACAAATTTCTGACTAGAAACAGCTGCAAACCAGGCAGATTTTGCTCTGTCCCCAAGAAGATTATCTTTAGGAGATGACAAAAGAAAAACGTTGTTGTTATGATCTGAGCAAAAAGCTTCATTCTACAAGATAGTTGACAGAATTTCTTCCCAGGCCTTGCAGAAATTAGGTCAGACAGTGGGGGAGATCCTCAATTACATTTGATTCATGTGGACAAAGATAAATTATAAGGAATATTTAAAAATCTGACTTGAAGAACTGCCAGTGGTATCAGCTGCATTCTCAATTGAGTTAAACCTTTATTAGAACATTCTGAATTGGTCAATATTTTTATAACAGTTTTTAATTATAGGAAACCATGCATACTGAGGTACTATAATCTGATTTGGCTGCACAATTATAACCATGCTTCTTTATAATTTCTTGTGCATCAAAAGTGGAGATCCCATAAGCCAGTAGGTGCTATTGGACAAATCTGACCCAAATACGAAATGCTAGATTAGTTTGCAGTTATTCCAATAAACTTTTTTTTGGGGGGGGGGAGGCTAGATAGGGGCAAGTGTCACAGTTTGAGCAATAGTTAAAAGAGTGTGTTTCGCTGCTCTTACAGAGGTTATCCTGAATTATGTACAGAGAAAAGAGGTTGGATTACATACTTTCAGGATTATGTTCTGGTAGATTTTGAGGGCTAGAACTCCTAGAGAAGGTTTCAATCCCCAAATCAAAGCTTTGCTTTAAGTAGACAAAGTTTGGGCTCTCCCTTATAACAAATTTTTTTGAATGACATTGCTTACAGTATCTGTCCCAACAATAAAATGTACTGAATGCAGTAGACAGAATCAAGCAATAAGAAATTTAGTTATAATATGAGAATAGATCTAGAATCTTCTTATGATCATGTGTGATGATTTCCTAAAGAAAATAGTTGATTCTTAAATTTTATTGCATAAATATAGTGATGAGATTTTTTTTTCAATTTCCTAAGTAATAAATACATTACTGCCAAAGCACTCAGTGGACAATAAATGAACTAGTGGAATATTAAGTTAGGGAATTGTTAATTAGGATCAGAGTTAGCTGTACTGTGAAATTATGATATTGTATCTCAACAGGTTCAGTAGTTGGGAGGCTTTCATAACCCTTTTAAAAAAAATCCAGAGTCCGAATTCACTGAGGTATAAGGGTATTGAGAGTTAATAATCAGTTAATTTTCACATGCTGCTCTGACTTTATTGGGTATGTAGTTTTATCTGTGCAAGTGAAAGGCATTATTACAAGAATGAGAACATCAGAAGTTATGGACTGCCATAAAACCTCTTTGCTTAATTTTAAGCATTTTAATGTTTTTTCCCCCCATATTCATTTTACTTCCAGTTTTTCTAATGTTCTGTTTTCTAATTCGTAGCACATCTGGACCAGTTTCCCACTATTTTAACAGTAAAATTGGGTGCTAAACCCCTGGATTTGTACAAAATGTAATAGCAAACAATGGCTATTGGGTTTATTGGTTATTCCCAATATTGGTTATCATTCAACATTTTATTTATTCATTCATTCATTTCATTCATTCATTCATTCATTCATTCAATTTATATAGCCACCCATCTCAAACCAATGACTCTGGATGGCTAACAATTATAAAAACAGGTAAACAATTAAAACAGTACAAAAAGAAATTAAATACAAATAGCAGCCAAGAGATACTACAATCCATCACTGTCAGTACAACCAGGAAACAGGGCCTTTCACACACTTGGGACTCCAGGCCCAGGCACATTGCCAGGTCTTCAAGGCCTTCTGAAAAGCCAGCAGGGTCAGGGCCATCCTAATCTCAGGAGGGTGGATGTTCCAGAGGGCAGGTGCTACGGAAGAGAAGGCACGCTTTCTAGTCCCTGCCAACCAACATTCTTTGGCTGATGGGACCTGTAGCATACCCAACCTACCAGACCGAATTGGACAGGTAGAGACAACTGGGAAAAGATGGCCTCTTAGGTAACCTGGTCCTAAGCCATGAAGGGCTTTAAAGGTGACAATCAGTACCTTGAATTGCACCTGGAAACACACTGGCAATCAATGCAGCTGCTGAAGCAGTGGTGTTACATGTGCTAAGTAGCTGACACTATTTACAACCTGTGCAGCTGTATTCTATACCAGCTAAAGCTTCCGAATGCTCTTCAAGGGCAGCCCCACATAGAGCGCATTGCAGTAGTCCAAATATTGGCTAATATTCCAGATATGTTAACATTAACTTGGCAGCTGACATGGGTTGCTTGTATTTGTTATACACTAAACAATTCAAAGTACATCTGAATTGAGATTAAAGCTACTGTGAACTGAGTACTGGAAAGACTGAGTTTCCCTCCACCAGGTTGGTATATCCAGTTTTCTCCTTGCACGCCTGTAGGATATGGAGAAACAGATAAAAGCAGTAAAGATACTTCAACTACAGTGCCCCCCTCCCTCTGCAACTATTGTTCCTTCTACAGGCTGGAAGGGAGAGTTAACCATATTTTAAATTTCCCAAAGATTGATAATTGGCAGCGTAACTAATTAAATATGTAAATAAAATAAACCAAAATAAACCATGGTTTCTAATTAAGTCTGTAAAAGACAACATATTCCATTGTTGTTGTTTATTTGTTTAGTCGCTTCCGACTCTTCGTGACTTCATGGACCAGCCCACACCAGAGCTTCCTGTCGGTCGTCGACACCCCCAGCTCCCCCAGGGGCAAGTCCGTCACCTCTAAAATATCATCCATCCATCTTGCCTTTGGTCGGCCCCTCTTCCTTTTGCCTTCCACTCTCCCTAGCATCAGCATCTTCTCCAGGGTGTCCTGTCTTCTCATGATGTGGCCAAAGTATTTCAGTTTTGCCTTTAATATCATTCCCTCAAGTGAGCAGTCTGGCTTTATTTCCTGGAGGATGGACTGGTTTGATCTTCTGGCAGTCCAAGGCACTCTCAGAATTTTCCTCCAACACCACAGTTCAAAAGCATCGATCTTCCTTCTCTCAGCCTTCCTTATGGTCCAGCTCTCGCAGCCATATGTTACTACGGGGAACACCATTGCTTTAACTATGCGGGCCTTTGTTGTCAGTGTGATGTGTCTGCTCTTAACTATTTTATCGAGATTTGTCATTGCTCTTGTCCCAAGGATTAAGCGTCTTCTGATTTCCTGACTGCAGTCAGCATTTGCAGTAATCTTTGCACCTAGGAATACAAAGTCTTTCACTGCTTCTACGTTTTCTCCCTCTATTTGCCAGTTATCAATCAAGCTGGTTGCCATAATCTTGGTTTTTTTGAGGTTTAGCTGCAAGCCAGCTTTTGCACTTTCCTCTTTCACCTTCATCATAAGGCTCCTCAGTTCCTCTTCACTTTCAGCCATCAAAGTGGTATCATCTGCATATCTGAGATTGTTAATGTTTCTTCCAGTGATTTTAACTCCAGCCTTGGATTCCTCAAGGCCAGCTTGTCGCATGATGTGTTCTGCATACAAGTTGAATAGGTAGAGTGAGAGTATACAGCCCTGCCGTACTCCTTTCCCAATCTTAAACCAGTCCGTTGTTCCGTGGTCTGTTCTTACTGTTGCTACTTGGTCGTTATACAGATTCTTCAGGAGGCAGACAAGATGACTTGGTATCCCCATACCACTAAGAACTTGCCACAATTTGTTATGGTCCACACAGTCAAAGGCTTTAGAATAGTCAATAAAACAGAAATAGATGTTTTTCTGAAACTCCCTGGCCTTTTCCATTATCCAGCGGATATTGGCAATTTGGTCTCTAGTTCCTCTGCCTTTTCTAAAGCCAGCTTGTACATCTGGCAATTCTTGCTCCATGAACTGCTGAAGTCTACCTTGAAGGATCTTGAGCATTACCTTACTGGCATGTGAAATGAGTGCCACTGTTCAATAGTTTGAACATTCTTTAGTGTTTCCCTTTTTTGGTATGGGGATATAAGTTGATTTTTTCCAGTCTGATGGCCATTCTTGTGTTTTCCAAATTTGCTGGCATATAGCATGCATTACCTTGACAGCATCATCTTGCAAGATTTTGAACAGTTCAGCTGGGATGCCGTTGTCTCCTGCTGCCTTGTTATTAGCAATGCTTCTTAAGGCCCACTCAACCTCACTCTTCAGGATGTCTGGCTCTAGCTCACTGATCACACCGTCAAAGCTATCCCCGATATTGTTATCCTTCCTATACAGGTCTTCTGTATATTCTTGCCACCTTTTCTTGATCTCTTCTTCTTCTGTTAGGTCCTTGCCATCTTTGTTTTTGATCATATCCATTTTGGCCTGGAATTTACCTCCGATGTTTCTAATTTTCTGGAAGAGGTCTCTTGTCCTTCCTATTCTATTGTCTTCTTCCACTTCCGCGCATTGCTTGTTTAAAAATAATTCCTTATCTCTTCTGGCTAACCTCTGGAATTTTGCATTTAATTGGGCATATCTCCCCCTATCACTGTTGCCTTTTGCTTTCCTTCTTTCTTGGGCTACTTCTAGTGTCTCAGCAGACAGCCACTTTGCCTTCTTGGTTTTCTCTTTCTTTGGGATGTATTTTGTTGCCGCCTCCTGAACAATGTTGCGAACTTCTGTCCAGAGTTCTTCCGGGACCCTATCTACTAAGTCCAGTCCCTTAAATCTATTCTTCACCTCCACTGCATATTCCTTAGGAATATTAGTGAGCTCATGTCTAGCTGATCTGTGGGTCTTCCCTAATCTCTTTAGTCTGATCCTAAATTGTGCAAGAAGAAGTTCGTGATCTGAACTACAGTCAGCTCGAGGTCTTGTTTTTACCGACTGTACAGATGTCCGCCACCTTTGGCTGCAAAGGATGTAGTCAATCTGATTTCGGTGTTGTCCATCTGGTGAAGTCCATGTATAAAGCCGTCTCTTAGGTTGTTGGAAGAGAGTGTTTGTTATGCAGAGTGAATTCTCTTGGCAAAATTCTATCAGCCTATGTCCTGCTTCGTTTTGTTCTCCCAGGCCATACTTACCTGTAATTCGAGGTGTCATTTGACTGCCCACCTTAGCATTCCAGTCTCCTGTGATGAAAATAACATCTCTTTTAGGTGTGTTGTCCAGTAGGTGCTGCAGATCCTCATAGAACTGCTCTACTTCAGCTTCTTCAGCATTTGTGGTTGGGGCATATATTTGGATCACTGTGATGTTAGATGGCTTGCCCTGAATTCGAATTGAGATCATTCTGTCATTTTTGGGGTTGTATCCAAGCACTGCTTTAGCCACTTTAGTATTAATTATGAAGGCTACTCCATTTCTTCTGTGGTCCTCTTGTCCACAGTAGTAGATCTGGTGGTCATTTGATGTGAAGTGGCCCATTCCAGTCCATTTCAGTTCACTGACGCCCAGAATGTCTATCTTTAATCTTGACATCTCACCAATAACCACATCCAATTTGCCCTGGCTCATAGATCTTACATTCCAGGTTCGAATGGTGTGTTGATCCTTAGAACATCGGATTCGCCGTTCACCACCAGCACCGTCGGCCGCTAGCCGTCCTTTCGGCTTTGAGCTAGCTGCGTCATCACGTCTGGGGCTAGTTGAGCTCATCCTCTGTTCCTCCCCAGTAGCATTTTGACCATCTTCCGACCTGGGGGTCTCATCTTCCGATGGTATACCGACATATTTCTGGTTGTACTGATCCATTGAGTTTTCACGGCAAGAATACTGGGGTGGGTTGCCATTACCTTCCCCAGGGATCGCATTTAGTCTGACCTCTCTGTCATGACCTTCCCGTCTTGGGTGGCCCTTCACGGTTTAGCTCATGGCATCATTGAGGTGCTCAAGCTCCAGCACCATGACAAGGTAACGATCCTTTGCTGAAGACATATTCCATAGTTAAGGTTAATATATCACACTATGTGGAATCTCAAGATGGTTTTACATATTGTTTCTGTTATATTTTGAGAAAGTACCAATAATAGTAAAGTACAATCTGCCTTAGAACTTCCTTATATTTGTACAAGACTTATAGTGATGCAAGGTCTACATATGAAAAATAGAGTCATAGGAGATTGTAGCACATTCAGTATGGGAACAACAAATAGACCTTTATAATTTATTTATTTATTTATTTAACAAATTTATATAGCCACCCATCTCAACAAAACATGACTCTGGACAGCATACAATACATAAAAAACAATAAACATAAAACACTAAATAAAAACAGAAAAAACAAAAAAAGATAATGGGAGCGACAACCATCACTTAACATCACACAACCATCTTGTGGGCTCACCATGGGACCCCCAAGGTTGATGGAAAAAACACATATTGAGGGCTTTCTGGAAGGCAAGTAGGGATGGAGCCAATCTCACCTCAGGGGGAATGATATTCCATAGGGTGCGGGCTACAGCAGAAAAGGCATACCACCTGGGTCCCACCAGACATAACTCCTTAGCAGACAGGACCCATAGCATACCCCTCTTGCTTGACCTGATGGGATGGGTAGTTATAACCAGGAAGAGGTGATCCCTCAAATAACTTGATCCCATGCCATGTAGGGCTTTAAAAGTCAAAACCAGCACCTGGAATTGCACCTGGAAGAAAACTTGCAACCAATTCAACTTGCAGAATAGAGACATAACATGCACCATCCTAGGGGCACACACAACTGTCCATGTAGCTGTATTCTGCACCAGCTAAAGCTTCTGGATACTCTGGAGATTGAGTCGAGGAGCTCAGGGAGGGAGGTTCCTACGCAGCCAGGAGGCTGATGGAATAGCAACAATCCCACCTGATCCCTAGAGCCCAACTTCAGGAAAAGGGTATCACATCCAGCAACTTGTGGGGCAGCCCCTAAAAGCTGTAAGAGAGTCCCAGATGACAACCACCACACCCCTGCCTCTGCCATGGAGTCTTAGCTGGTGCTACACACCCAGATGGGCACATTTCCAAGAGGGGAATTCACCTTCTGGCCCAGCCAGGTCTTGATAATACACACCAGGTCGGTAGTGAAAATATATCACACAGAAAGTGGTCAAGACATACTTTCCAGAATGTAAGGCACAAAATAATGGATTTAAGTTATACAGTAAGTAGGCAGTTTCCAGGTGAATGTTAGAAAAAACATTCACTGCATACTGTATGTTCAAGCAGAGGTTAGGAAAACATCTACAGGGAAGCTTAAATTTGTATTCCTGCACTGAGTATTAGATTAGACTATGCTCTCTACTACTTCAGTTTACTTGATTTTTTTTTTGGTTGGGCAGGTATGCAGATTTCTAAAAAAAGCACTGTATCCACAGTTCCAGTTTTCTGAGAATCCCTCAAGAATATGGGACCTAGAAACATCCTTGGGAATCATATTTTGGTTGATGCTGGTGCTTTTCAAGATCTTGCTTCTCTTTTTTTGTTTACTTAAAGAACGGTTTAAAAGAATAATATCAAGCGGTGCTGGCGTGTGCCATACCAGAGACTCAGATTGTAGATTCTACATTCTAATTTTTTCATTATGTACTTCCTTCAACATTTTAGTCTTTTTTTTTTCATCCATCCATCTTCATTTGTTCTCTTTCATAGCTAATAATCTATACTTACTAATTCTTAATAATGGCTCTGCCCTATCTTAATTGTATTTATACAATTCATTCTTCATTCCTCTATACATTATTCCCAATTACATAATGTGGCCAAAGTTTGAAAAGAGCCTTAATGAACAATTTAAAAAATGCAAAAGAAAAGAAGCTAGTTAATGAATCTGTATATAATGTATTGAAGAATATCAGGATTTTTCAGAGATATTGAAGGATCAAAACTGTGTGATAATAATGGATTATATACATGCACAGTGAACTCATGTATAAGTGGGACAGATGCTTTATGTATATTGTTCCAAGCTGCGTAATAAAAAAGCCTCTCATACTATGTTGTTTTCTCTTTTAACTCCTAGTTATTAAATTAAATTCTCTGTGCTTGTGCTTTAAACATATATCTTGTGACTAGGTAAAATTTTACTGCAAGTAAAGTCTTTTCTGTTCATTTATCTTACACATCAGTACTGTACATTTTATTTATTTTGCTGTTTTTCCTGTAGAGAAAACTGATGTAAAACTCAATCCCAAAATACATTACAAATGGAACAAATATATTTTAACGTTTTTTGTTAAATTTGTAATTTTATAACTGACATACTATGGTTGATAAACAAATGTGTTATTTGTTTATAGATTAATAAATATATTAAATTTGCATTTAATATACAATCTATTTTTAATGTAAAATAAAGCTAATAATGTATAGCAGTTGTTATAGCTGGTCTGCACAGTAAACTGGATGAGGACTTACTCAAATATTTTCTGGAACTATCTTTGTGCATTGAATGATGCTCAAAGTAAAACATGTATTCACTTTGAAGTGTGATGTTCATATCTTTGGTACACATTTTGGTTATATGCAATTTTCTTTGGCTAACCTCTGGGATTTTAGCATAAATATGGGATCACAATAACTGTAACCTGCTCGGGTTTTGTTTTTCTCTTCTCTCAAATGTTCTCAAGCATTAGCATGAAATATTTTGAATAAACCATTTTTTGGTATTGTCCTGCATGATTCATAGTTTGGGGACAACACATAGTCTTGGAGTCCTTTCCTATATTCCCCAGAAAATGTTGTTGATAAATACTGTATTTGAGTATGTGAAATAGTGATATATATTATATACTATGTTATGCAGCATTTAAATATAATAAATTCATTGATAAACATGAATGTTGTTTAATTGATAGGCCAAAGAAGAATTTATCTAATTTAGTTTAATGGAATGAAAAAGGAATTCCTAGTCATCATAGGAAATGTAAAATCATTTATGATTATTAAAATTAAGAGCAAATACTGGCTTGTATAATTCAAATAAAAACTTCCATATTTTAATAATAAACAGGTCAGGTAATGTTTAAACATCAGCCTTAAATGAATTTGCTTTTTTTTTTTTTTTTGTAAAATTTTAAATTAATTCCTCAAAATAATAATAATAATTATTATTATTATTTTGAGGAATTATTATTATTATTATTATTTGGTAAGAATCAAGCTAGTAAATTTAGTTGAAGCTTTGGCAGTTTCAGTTACACTACTGAAGGTACATTGCTGGATATAACTGACATAGGAATGTAACTAAGTTTTTTTAGCATACTGCATATTTGGAGAAACAGACTTTGAATTTGACTGTATATGCTATTGCTTGAAAGTCAAAATTAAATTGGGTAGTTATGACTGACATCTTACATAGGTGAACATTAGATTTGTGGAGTCTCAAGGATTATAAATATATATGCTGGTTTAAATGTATACACTAGTTTTATATATCATACTAGGCCTAAAGTATTTTGTCTTAGCGTATAAACACAGTGATTGTTGTTTGTAAAGTGTTTTATAGTTTGGTGAAATATGTCAGCCCACCTATTGTAGCTTACATTAACAAATCATGTCTTAATATACATTTTCAGGCTTTGATAGCATTACTTCCTAGACACATAGTAAAGTATCTGTTTTGAATTTAAGTTATGCCCATCTTATGTGCCAAGTGTCATTTGATTGCAGCAGGGTATATTCAGTAACTAAAATAAATAAATATTCATTTCATTCTGTTCCCAAACAATACTGTAATTTTTATCAATTCAGAACTGATGAAACTGCACAGAAGCTAAATGTCAGTGATGATATGGAAGTATTTAGTGAATGTGCAGAGAATCCCAGATTTTAGTCCTTAAACAACCTTCAGTAAACTATATAGTGTGATTCTAGTTTAAACAGTTGATTGTTTACTGATTCATCCTAATAGCCTTCACACAATTTACTTACCGCTATGACTATTTATAGTTGAGACTCTTGCTTTTCTCTCTCTGCGCTCTTTTGTTCTGTTATGTCCTCGCAACACAGTGATAAGTACTATTTGATTTGTAGCTAATTGCAGCCGCTGTTTCCATTATTTATGACTGTCTTAGAATCCATTTACAATTCTGACTCAGATAAAACTGATTGCAACAACTGATATGACCACAACAATAAAGTAATTAACTGGCTCAGTTAAAAGCTGCCAAGGTCTGGGACATTAACTCTGTTTGCATTTCATGAACCATGCATTCTTCTATGTATGTAAACTCTTCAGTTTCCTGTCCTTTTTGAATGTGTTCATTTCTCTAATTTCATGATGTATACATATATTTACATTTGCCACAGAAAGGTATATAAAAAGAAAACTAGATTATTTGTGGGAAATTATTTTTGAAAAAGTTACTACTCTTATTATTGCTACTGTTGCTACTGATTTAGTCCCTATTTTTCTTTTTTAAAAATTTCTTTTAAAAAATGCCAAGCAACTTTCAAAAATTAAAATAATCTATGAAATATAAAAACTATACAAATAAGCATAAACCAGGATTAAAAGCAGGAGAATCAGCACCCAAATTAAAGGCACACAATACTAAATTGTCAAAGTAATATAAAATATAACCACATGTTAAAATAAAAAGACCTTCATAATTCATATATTTGTTCCTGGTTTCTGTCTTTAGGCATTGTTTAGAAAATATTTGATTGCAAAATTGCAAGCATGCTATTTATTCATTTCACAGTTTTCAAGATAATTTTAAATAAAGAAGGGAAAAAAGCTTTGCAGTCAAAAGACTTTTCTTTATAGCAATTACTACTTTTTGCAAAAACGTACATACAGTATAAAATATAAAATATTTGATTATAGATGTAAGAATCTAGTTTAATTTCCCTTTTGTTAGTGAGGTGGTTAACAGGATTTTTGTTGCTCCAGGATTTGCAGTAGCTTAGGGTGGACACTGATTATATTATTACTATTATTATTTTGCAATCTCTTACTAGTCAGCTTGAGGGGGAGCAGTGCTGCATGTTCTCAGACCATCTAGGTTTGCAGAGATGTATTTGAACCGGGGAGGGATTGAAGAATGGAAGCAGTGATTATGTGAAATGAAGAAAATTAAATGGGTCATCCCAAGTTGGCAAAGAGAAAATGGACATATTAACATTAGCCCATGTGATTTTAGCAACAGAATTTTAGATATTACTGGAAAAAGATGTATAGTTAATGTGATCTTAATTTAATTACTCTTTTTCTAAGAAAATAAATAGATTCTCATGTTTTGTTTTGTTTTTCTTCCCTAATCAGGACAGAATTTTACCCTAAGACAGTTAGGAGTTTGTGAACCAACAACTCGAAGAGGACTGGCCTTTTGTGCTGAAATGGGGCTTCCCCACAGAGGTTACTCTATCAGTGCAGGGTCAGATGCTGACACTGAAAATGAAGGAGTGATGTCTCCAGAGCATGCCATGAGACTTTGGGGCAGGGGGGTCAAATCAGGCCGCAGTTCCTGTCTCTCAAGTCGTTCCAACTCAGCCCTTACGTTAACTGATACTGAGCATGAAAACAAGTCCGACAGTGAGAATGGTAAGTCTGTCTTTATGTGTGAAGTTAAAAACCTATTTTAAAATTTTATGTATGCCATCTTAATTTTTAATTCTGACTATAATTTCTAAACAAAATTAATTGAGTTGGTCAAGAAAAAGTGAACCAAATATAGGTCATTTAAATTATATATTTTATGAATGATGTTGAAACTTTGCAAAGCAGTGACTAAAGTCTTAAGTCCTGTCACTTTTTCTTCTTCGTAGAAGACAAAGAAGAAAGTTGCTGAAATATATTCCAAAGCTAGCTTCCATTGGCTGGGGGAGGGAGGCTTATTTATTTATTTATTTATTTATTATTCAGATTTTGTTACTGCCCATCTCCCCCAAAAGGGTGACTCTGGGCAGTTTACAATAAAATTAATGCTATAACAATAAACGTTAAAATCCCATAAAAATAAAAACAAGTTACAAATATAAAATACAATATAAATAAATACAGAATCCAAGTGGCTATAAAAATTCCAATCTGGGGTGAGGGGCTCTGAGGTGCGAGCTACCCCCAAGAATTGCTACCCACCTTCCCGCCCCAAGTGAGATGGCAGAACCAAGCCTTCAGGGCCTTCCAGAAGGTCAGGAGTGAAGGGGCCTGCCTCACCTCCAGGGGCAAGAAGTTCCAAAGGGCGGGGGCCACTGCAGAGAAGTCCCGCTTCCTGGATCCCGCCAGGTAAAATTCTCTTACAGACGGTGTCCGTAACATGCCCTCTCTGCATGATCAGGTGGAGCGGGTCGATGTTATGGGAATGAGACGGTCCCTCAGGTAACCTTATAATTTGGAAAAATGAGATAAGCAAATTTACAGAATATGTTATGAAGAAGGCTTAAAGTATTGAATAACAAATTTGGTCATGCTGTAATCTTGCTGTATGACGAGTGTAATTGAAATTTTGGAAAATGGGAATCATGCCCTTTTGTGTCTTACATTCTAAATTACTATGCAGTTTAAACTCACAAACATTTTAAATCCACAAACATTTAAACCAAGCATGTGGAAGTAGAATTCCTTTATACATTTTTATCCAGTTAATTGTTAAAGCAACAGGATTATTCTGGATTAGGCAAAACATGGTCTGAAGGTGACATACAAACTCTGAAGTATTATCTCTAATTGCTTTTTCATCCTAGTGGCTTCATAATTTTATGGTAGAATATATGCTTTGCATGAAGAAAGCCCTATATAGGCATATATGGGTCAATTGCCTGACAGCATAAAACAGTTTTATAAGAACTGTAAATTAATAGAGCTTGAACAAAAGAAGTTTCCTGATGAACCAACTCCTTATTTTTGATGTTTTTGGACTCTTGTTCCTAAAGAAAAAAAAAAAGTTACAGAGATGATTATACAACTCCTTTTTAGAGTTGTATAATGATTGCCGACTTTTAAATCATAAATACTCCTGTATATTTGAAAGCAACATGCCCTGCAGAAATAAAGGTGTAGCTTTTCCCAGCATTGAAATGGTGGCTGCATTTCTCTTATAAATCTAAGCTAATAATTATTTTGAAAATTCTGATCATTTCACTGGGATTAGGGATGTCAGTGCTCATGAATGTAGCTTTTGAAAGAGAGTAAAATATATTTGGGAGAAAACTTGTGGAAGAAAAATACATTTGCAACCCAGTCTTATCCCAGAATGTAGATGTTATGAAACGAGGACAATGTATTATATATCATATGTGTAATAAAAATGGAAAACTAATTAAAGTAAGATTGGTGAGACTTTCTGCTTCTGATTTAGTGCAGGATTTAGAGACAGACATCATTGCAGAGCAATGGCATGAGAAGCCATTTTTGTTGCTCCTGGCAGTCTTCAGTACAATTCATTGCCCATCTAACAGGGGAAAATAATTAGATTCAGGCTCTTAGGGTCAGGGACAAAAAGGCAATTAAAAGTAAATTAATATTTTAAATACTGTCCTGTGTAAGCTCACAGAAAGTGTTTGGAGAATGCTTTGATATTTTCAGTAGAAAATTCTACCTGTATTATGCATTGCAAGATTTGGGGGAGTTTTATATTTTATTTAGATTTTTTTTTAGTGTTAATCATATTTTCACATGGTAAACCTTAAAACTGAGGCTATTGAGTGATCCTGAAACATGGCTAAAATGTGGACTAAACCTCTGGGTAGAATATTATTAATCATTTTCTGGTGAGGATAAAACTGTTGAGTGAATTTATGTTTTGGAAGAGATATGGAGGTATTCACGTTTTGGAAGAGATAAAAACTATATCTACCTACCTACCTATCTATCTATCTATCTATCTATCAAATTTGCCACTGCCCATCTCCTCCGACCGGAGGGACTCTGGGTGGTTTACAGCACAGAATAAATATACAATAAAAACTCAAATAAAAACACAGTAAAATTCCAATAAAATCCCATTAAAAACCAAAACAATTTCTTAACTACCCCAGCTCATAAAATCCAGATGGCTATGATCTCTTCAACCACCATGTAGGAGGGGCACTTCAAGGCACCAGCCAACCCCAAGTATGTCGATTCTCCTCCCTGCCCCAAGCCTGGTGGCAGAGCCAGGTCTTCAACTTCCTCCGGAAGGCTAAAAGCGATGGGGCTAATCTTACTTTTACCCAACTATTAAGTGGGCTCATGTAAAAAAATAGATATATCAATTTTCATATGACAGACAGCATAAGTAAATCTTTTCTCTGAAATGATAACATTTGAATTTGAATATGTGCCACATTAAGAGTAGGACACAATTATTTTTGTGCATTTTGGACACACTTGGACTGTTTTAGATCTTTCATCACTTGGATTTTTATTCTTTATTTTTATTTCTATTTATAGTATTTTTATTGTATTTTATTATTCTGATGGCTTTCATCATTTGTTGTAAACCGCCCAGAGGCCTCTGATGGGAGGAGATAGGCGGGGATAAACTAGATAGATAGATAGATAAATAAATAAATAGATTTTTGTTTACTTTGAAATATCCAGTAAAGCAGCCTAATTTTATAAGGATTAGAACTGTTGCTTTTATTCACAATAACAATTCAGTTAACTTGGGAATAATTCACAATAAAATAAACAAACTGTTGATTTTCCTGGAATTTCCTTCTTTAATTCTTTTAACTCATTAAGGGTTCAGCAATCTAGTTCTGGATTCCACATTCTTTAGACAATTTATACCTTCAGTTGTGGACTGTAACCCTCACAATCTTCACCAGCATAGCTTGGCTTGAATCTATGGAGGACTTAGGATGCTCCAGATGATACCCTTACTGCAGAATAAGTACACAGTTTTTATTCAGAATGTAAATGTTTTTCTAATGGAAACTATTATGTTACTGTAATATTCAAAGTTATTGGGGAAATTTCAGTTCCCTACTTCCCTACTATAAAATATAGTATTTTATTCTGCTTTGGATTGTATATAACATGTGTTTATGGGAATATACAGCAGATTTGCTCAGAGTCCCTCTTGGGGGGGAGATGGGCGGTACATAAATGGATTCTTGGTGTCCTTACTGTGGCTAAAAGACTGATATTGTAGCATTAGAAAGATAAATGTATGGCCCCATTTACTCAATGGATTGAAGACTTGGTTACACTTGCCACCTGTGAGAGGATTGCGTATAGATTTTGTATGAATAAGTACAATGAAATATGGGATGATGCCTCTGTAACAATTTCACTTATATGATGTTTATTAAAATAACTCTTCCCTGACATCTTGAAATTGTCACTTTTACTTAGAGACCTTTTGAACTGATACACACACACACAAACGCATATCATGCTTCTGGGGTACAAAATCCCACTCTTAATATGGTATGGGGGGGGGGAGATGGGCAGTAGCAAAAATAGGAGAAATAAATAAATAAATAAATTTGAGATTGTTCTGTTAATTGTGTGACAGTTGTCTTACTTTCACTTTCATTTTGCCAATAGTGTGCTGTGTCCTACTTAGCCATATTAAGAGTGGGATTTTGTACCCCAGAAGCATAAATGATGTGCGTTTGTGTGTGTGTGTATCAGTTCAAAAGGTCTCTAAATAAAAGTGACAATTTCAAGATGTCAGGGAAGAGTTATTTTAATAAACATCATATAAGTGAAATTTTACAGAGGCATCATCCCATATTTCGTTGTACTTATTCATACAAAGTCTATACGCAATCCTCTCATAGGTGGCAAGTGTAACCAAGTCTTCAATCCATTGAGTAAATGGGGCCATACATTTATCTTTCTAATGCTACAATATCAGTCTTTTAGCCATAGTAAGGACACCAAGAATCCGTTTGTTTTCCAGTTGTCAGATTTCATGTATTAGGTATGTAATTCAGGAAAATACTGTCCTCTGAAAATTTTAGTGTTTGTCACACAGTCACACTTATATGATCCACTACTTTCTCCCAAAACTTAATAAGGAAGACTATCTTGATTGAGATATACAGAAGTTGTTGCCTAGGCAAAAGGGGCTGAAATATTTTCTAAGTTAGGAATGTCCAGATAACATCAGAAGTGACTTATAGAGAGACCTCCCTAATTCACTGACCTATAGGAAAGAGGAGGCAGTACAGTATTCGCAAGATTCAGTTATTACAACCAATTTCAATAGAAGTGGTTTTAGCCTTCCGGTGGAGTTGATTTTATGGTTTAGTCTGTTGGAATTATCAGGGGTCAACTCAGCATTGTCTCACGAGCATAGTAAGAGGGCTTATCTGGTAGGAGTGTCTCTATTATGCTGGTGGGAAGTCACATGGGGCACCTATTTCCTCTTCCTCTTCCTCCTCATCCTCCTCCTTGAGTCTGGGAGACACACAGTCTCCATCTTTACCTCATGGGCAGACATGCGGGCAGGAGGATTACATAATGCAGGCCTTGTCCTCTGACATCTCGCTTGCACACAGACTTTCTATTCCACATAGAAAGTGTCTACAAAGAATCAGTGATGAAGTGCCTTTCTACCATGAACCTACCTGTATCCAGATCTGCTGAATAAAAGTAAGCTGCCTCTACTTTTCTTCATCTAACTGCTGTGTGAAAATTGAATTTATTTCTGAACATAATTAAGCTTGATGTGCAAGTTCTCTTTTTTTGGTCCATGCTTCTACTCTGCAAGATTGCTGTTAGCTGCTTGGAGTTCTTTTATTAACATTAAAAAACTCCATCAAGGGTTATGGGCCCAGGAGAGACCAGTACAGACCAATACAGCCCAGCAGAGTCCAGTATACTGACCAAGAACTGATTTTGAAAAGGCTTTGGCCTCACAGCCAAAAGGAAGCCTCTTGCCCATTTAAAAAGCAAAGTTCAGAAAGTTTTTTTTTCTTCTCTCTGAACAATGGAGAAGGAGGAGGGAGTTCCCCCCATACCAAGATTGAATGAGGAGAATTACTCAGCATGCTTATTCAGATTAAGAATGCAGCTAGATTATGAAGAATGTTTAGATGCTTTGGATTTTCCTGAACCTAAACCAGAGGATGGGGAGGAAGCCAAAAGATAATGGAAGAAAAAGCACAAGCTAGCTAAAATTCTTATTGCCAGGTCCCTCCCAGATCACAGATTAGCAGAGATTAAAAATATTGTTACTGCTAAGGAACCGACTGAGAATTTATGCACCCTGTACTCAGAGGCTGAGGACCAGAAAGTAATCTCTTTGTTAAGACAACTGCATGCATGCAATTTGGAAGACAATATAAATGTAAATGATCACCTGATCAGGCTACAGGCAATCTTTGATCAGGTGAGCATAGTCCAGAATCTCATGAATGAAAAACTTAAGATGTCTTTCCTGCTGAGTACTTTGCAAAATAAATTCTTCCCATTTGTTGCTGGTTTGAATTTGGAAGGAAAGAACCTCTTTCAGTTGTTGGGAATGATACAATCAGAAACCAGAAGACAAAATTTGCATGACAAAAGGGAGGCTGGCAGAGATATTCATTACCTAGCAACGAAGGGTAGACGTGAGCAGAAACAATTAGTGACTCATCAGAAAAACAAAAGGAAAGAAAAAGGAACCATTGTGTGCAATGCATGTGAAAAACCAGGACACATTGCAAGGTTCTGCAAAGACAAACTTTTTTCCAAGGATAAATCCAAGGAAAAATCCTTTAAAAGTGAAAAGGCTTTACATACAGTTTATAAAGCTGATACCAACAGAGGTCCTAGAAGATGGGTAATCGATTCAGGGGCCAGCAGGCATCTATGTGGGAATAAAAGTGACTTTTGTGAGCTAAATGAAACCACAGAAGGAAGCATAACGTTAACAGATGGCAATTCAACTTCAATTCAAGGAAAAGGAAGGGTGCCATTGCGATGCATCAAGGGGAATGAATACAAAGATCTTGTAGCAGAAGATGTTCTTTATGTACCAGAAATGGAAGTTAATTTGCTAAGTGTTTCAACATTGAATAACAAAGGCTTTGATGTAATGTTTAAAGTTAATGGAGAACGTAAAGTCACCAGTGGAGAAAAGATTTATGTTGCAGGCTTTCAAAAGGATGGCATCTACCAGGTGCACTGTGAACAACCGCCACCAGATATCAGCCTCACCTGTCAGCAGCAAAAGGAGGACAACAGCCCCACCACCTGGCACAGACAGTTTGTGCACCGTGATTTTAATGCAGTCTTCAGAATGAAAACTGAAGGCATGGTAAGAGACTTTGAAATAAGCAACCATGATAAATGCCAACCAAAATGTGTGATATGCATCAAAGGAAAGGCAACAAGACCAGCCATACCCAAACAAAGGGAAAGGTGGGCAACCAAGCCACTTGAACTTATCCACACTGATTTGTGTAGACCACTTCAAGCCTCAGCAGGCGGAAATAAATACATTTTGTGCTTTATAGATGATTTTTCCAGATACTGTGTGACCTACCTAACGAAGGAGAAATCCCAAACAGAGGACATAATGAAAGCATATGTAGCTATGCTGACCAACAAGTTCAACAGAACCCTGCAAGCCCTCCAAAGCGACCGTGGAGGTGAGTTTATTTCACAAACCATGCAAACATACCTAACACAACTAGGTATAGAACACAGACTAACCACTCCATACACTCCTGAACAAAATGGAGTTGCAGAGAGAAAAAATCGCTCACTAATGGACATGGTAAGATGTACGCTTTTAGAAGCAGATCTGCCTGACAAATACTGGGCAGATGCTGTTTTAACAGCTACATACTTACAGAAGAGACTGCCAACCAAAGCCAACAAGGTAACACCTTTTGAGCTATGGCATGAACGCAAACCAAGCGTAAAGCATCTGAGAGTGTTTGGATCCAAGGCTTATGCACACATACCAAAAAGAGAAGAGATCCAAACTAGACCCCAGAGCTGAAGAAGGCATCATGATCAAGTATGCTCCAGGAAGCAAGGGATACAGAATCCTGAACTCGAAGACAGGAAAAGTAAGCACATGCAGTGGTGTACTTCGATGAACGAGAGAGAGGCTGCCATAGTCATGCTGATGATGACTGTGCAGAAATCAACAGCGGCAGTTACCAGCTTGAGATGTTTAGCCCAACATTCGAAGACACAACCACCACACCGATCCAGAGGGAGATAGAGGCCCGGGCAGAAACTCCACCAGAGTCAGATGATGAGGCTGAGGATGCAGAAGGGGTTGAACCACCAAGCACCACTCCTGAACCTGCTCCAAGACGCTCATCACGACTCACCTACCTCGCAAGGTCATTGTTACCAAAAGAACCTGCATCATGGAACCAAGTCCAGCAAATGCCACCAGATGAAGCAAGCAAGTGGAAGAAAGCAGCACAAGAAGAGCTAGAGGCTCTACACAAGAACAAAACATGGACTTTGACTAAACTGCCAAAAGGCAAGAAGAAAGCCATAGGATGCAAATGGGTTTTCAAAGCCAAACAAGATGAAAATGGAGAAGTACAAAGATACAAAGCTAGACTAGTTGTAAAAGGCTCCTCACAAAAGTATGGACTTGATTATGATGAATGTTTTGCTCCTGTTGTAAAACATACCACAATCAGAATGCTCCTAAGTCTAGCAGCTTCCAGGAACATGAGTGTTGAACACCTAGATGTAAAGACTGCATTTCTACATGGAGAGATAGAGGAAGAACTGTACGTGCTACAACCTCCAGGCTTCACCAACCCCAAAGCACAACAACTTGTTTGCAAACTTCAGAAGGGGATTTATGGCCTGAAGAAGCAGCAAGAGCATGGAATAAGAAGTTGAACCAAATACTACTTAAGCAAGGCTTTGTTCAAGGCAAAGCTGATCCCTGTCTCTACACAAGATGCAGAAATGGCAGAGAGGTGTACATTCTTTGTTATGTGGATGATTTGAAGATTTGCCACAATAGCAAAAGAGACTTTGATGAAATTGTGTCCAACTTGAACAAAGAAGTAGAAGTCAAGCATCTGGGCAATGCCAGCTACTACTTGGCGATACAGATTGAAAAAGAAGAAGATGGAAGCTTTCTTCTGAGCCAGAAACAAAAGATCCTAGAACTGTTGGAGAGCTTGGGACTGGAAAACGCCAATCCTATGCCAACACCAATAGAAACAGGTTTCCACAAGCAACAGGAACCTAGTGAACTTTTACCTGAGAACAATGGCTATAAAAGAGCTATAGGTAAGCTAATGTATCTAGCCACTACCACTAGGCCAGACATAGCAGCTGCAGTAAATGTTCTATGCAGAAAGACTAGCACACAGACACAGAGACTGGACTGGTGTTAAGTGGGTGGGAAGGTACCTAAAGGGCACTATACACCTGAAACTAAAGCTACCAGCCACTGATAATTCTAAACTAGTGGGGTTTACAGATGCAGATTGGGCAGAAGACGTTACTGACCGTAAATCCACTAGGGGTATGTATTTTTCTATGGGGGTGGAGCAGTAAGCTGGGAAAGCCGTAAGCAAGCTACAGTTGCACGTTCATCCACAGAGGCAGAGTATATGTCTGCAGCAAAAGCGTGCAAAGAGGTTTCATGGCTCAAGCTACTGCTTGAAGACATGGGAATAGAGGAATCTACCCCTATTCAGGTCTATGAAGACAACCAAAGTTGTATTGGACTCTCACAGTCAGAAAAGATTAATGGGAGAAGTAAACACATTGATGTTAAGTATCATGTGGTGAAGGACTTGCAAGAGCAAGGAATAGTAAGACTAGATTATTGTCTCACAAGGAACATGACTGTGGACATTCTCACAAAGCTGTTGCCGAGGAGCAGTTGCCAAGAACTGTGGAAGAAGCTGGACCTTGTGGACTCTGAGACATGCTAACCTGAGAAGCAGTGTTGGAATTATCAGGGGTCAACTCAGCATTGTCTCACGAGCATAGTAAGAGGGCTTATCTGGTAGGAGTGTCTCTATTATGCTGGTGGGAAGTCACATGGGGCACCTATTTCCTCTTCCTCTTCCTCCTCCTCATCCTCCTCCTTGAGTCTGGGAGACACACAGTCTCCATCTTTACCTCATGGGCAGACATGCGGGCAGGAGGACTACATAATGCAGGCCTTGTCCTCTGACATCTCGCTTGCACACAGACTTTCTATTCCACATAGAAAGTGTCTACAAAGAATCAGTGATGAAGTGCCTTTCTACCATGAACCTACCTGTATCCAGATCTGCTGAATAAAAGTAAGCTGCCTCTACTTTTCTTCATCTAACTGCTGTGTGAAGACTGAATTTATTTCTGAACATAATTAAGCTTGATGTGCAAGTTCTCTTTTTTTGGTCCATGCTTCTATTCTGCAAGATTGCTGTTAGCTGCTTGGATTTATTTTGTTAACATTTAAAACTCCATCATAGTCTACCTAGTAGAGCTAACAGTGACATAATGTGAATTTTGTTTCTTTATTGATTTGTTCGCTAGATTTATATCCTCCTTTTGCCAAGACCTCTATGTGGCTTACATCAGAATCTCCATTTTATTCCCACAACAACTGTGGGGGGTAGGATGAGCTGAGTAAGAGAATGACTGGCCCAAAATCATTCAGTAAATTTCCATGGCTAAGGGTGCATCTGACCCTGGGTTCCCCTGGTCCTAATCTAACGTGTTAACCACTACACCACACTTGTTCTTGCTTGGTGTTCCTATCTTAGTAACATCAATCTTAATAAGCTTGGGTAACTCAGTAATGAAAGTACATTTGTTTAGATGTAGGCAAGCAATCTGCCTTTACCATCATTTTTCCTAAGTAATGTTAGGAGGTTTATGATTTAAAATATAAAATACTGCATCTGGCATATAACAGAGTTCTAGTGTCTCTGTAACATCAGAATAGTGTTCTAACTGTATCATACAAGTGGTGCAAGAGTTTGTAATGGAGATTATTTATGTCCAGCATCTTAATATGTGGTGCCAATCATCCTGTTTCAATGATAACAAGTGCAACTTCAGGGCTGAATGTTCTACTGTCAATAGATAATCTTAAGATCTTATTTTTTATGAGCAAAGATTAACTTCTTCTGAGTGAGAATTATTCAGGATGGATGTTTATTTTTTCTGAATCTGAAATCTACTAACTTTACATACCTATGCAATTCTACTTTCTATCAGTGTTTTTCTTAGTTTTTACCTAAAGATACCAAACAACAAGTCAAAAGATGTTGTTATATTACTCAAATATTCATTATACCACATACCAAAGAAACATGTAATTCTTTGAAGATTCTTTTTCTATCTGTTGGATTCTGAACAGATCTTAGCAATATCCTTGCTTTTCCATTAAAGCCAAAATGATTATTACCTACTACTGGAAGAATTTAAAACTTTACTCACAATACAGCTACCAGACTGAAATACTTTAACACATTATATACTCAGCAGCATTCTTATTGTAAATATTTTAATTTAAGTGCTTCTCTAAGGAATGCTCAATTCACTATCTCAGTTATTGTTGAATCAATAATGCTGCATAAAGTTAGATTATTTTTCTGTAAACAGCAGGATTAATAGTATAGTCAATGAGTACTTTAAATATATTTTATGTTAGATTCATTTTATTTATTTATATTTCAAATTAAGTCACTGCCCATCTCACTCAAAGAGCGACTCTGGGCAGTTTACAATAAAGCAAGAATAAATACTTGTTAAAATACAAGTTAAAATACAATAAAACAATATTCTTAAATAAAAATATAATCCAAGAGATAGATGTTAAAAAGTTCTTAATTTACGGGAGCATCTTCGGGGTGCTAACCACCCCCAGGGTCAGTTACCCTTCCTCATGCCCCATGCGAGATGGCAGAGCAAGGTCTTCACCCCTTTCCAGAGGGCCAGGAGAGTGGGGGCCTGGCTCACCTCTGGGGGAAGAGTGTTCCTTAGGGCGGGGTTAAAGGCAGAGAAGGCTGTCTTCCTGGGTCCTGCCAATCGACATTCTTTCATGGACGAGGTCCGTAACATGCCTTCTCTGCTTGACTGGGTGGGACAGGTTGATGCAATGGGGGTGAGATGATCCCTCAGGTAGCCTGGCCCCATGCCATGTAGGGCTTTAAAGGTAATAACCAACACCTTGAATTGGACCTGGAAGCAAACTGGAACCCAATGCAGCTCCCACAGCAAAGGTGTTACATGTGCCACTCTTGGGGCACCCAAAAATGCTTGCACTGATGCATTTTGAACCAGCTGTAGCTTCCTGATACTCCTCAAGGGTAGCCCCATGTAGAGCGCATTGCAATAGTCTATATAGGAGATGAGCAGGGCATGAGTGACTGGAAGGAAATTATTAGAATAATTATTTTAAATTCATGTGCTTGTTAATTGATTGTCAGGAATAATTAGTTTCTAGAAAGATACTTGACATTTGTGCTGTTTATGCTATTCCTTTCCTGACATTTACATTTACGGGATATAACCCACTGAAAATTTAGTATTGTTCCTAGAATTATATTGGCATTACTGCTAATAGTTTTGCCAAGATAAGACTAGGAAAAACATGGTGGTAGATAACTTTGGAATCACAGAAGGAATAAAAGAATCTGAGATTTAAAAAAGCAACATGAAGAGAAAATGGGAGTAGAGGGGAGAAAGAAATAATTATCTTGGAGCACACGTTTTTTTTTAAGAGTGATGCATTTTATCAATTTTTGGAAAAATCTAATGGCACAAATTACTAATAGTATTGTGCTGATAAATATGATTACAATAGTTACCCTGCTGTATTCTTTAATGAATTCTGACTTGTGCTTTGAAGTTAAACAGTCATCACAAAGTTACAAAATTGACAATTTTTTATATACTACTTTATAGAAAACAGATATATGTAAATATTGTAGGCTCAGTTACTTACCTGACTGGGATGTTTTATCCATCCATCCATCCATCCATCCATCCATCCATCCATCCATCCATCCATGGTGCAGGACTAAATATATGTTTCTCTCTTTCTCACATCCATAATGTATAAAGTTTAGCTCTAATTTCACAATCCCTCCCTTCACCTTGTATACATTGAAACACAATTTTTAAAGCAGAAAAATGTTATAAATTTGGCAGCTGTATATCCTTGCAGGATGCCTATGTCACATGTTATGTTGTTACCTAAATAATTGTCTTATCTGCTATTTAGATTATCAGAGATTTGTTAGTAAAAGGCTTATGGTGTCTTAATTTCTTGGTTTGAAAAAGGTTTAAATCAACTATGTCATCTATGTCGTAACATTTTAAATGCAGCTTTTATGTAGAAATTAAAATAAGAACCTTTGTGTAACCATAAAATTAACTTAAATTAATCTGTTATTTATGATGGCTTTTGTAATACCAGTTCTGTTTTTGAAATGTATATATGTGAATATGATTTTATATTTTATATTTTAAGATTGTTTGCCATCCAGAGACACTTCTTGAGATAGGCAGCCATACAAGTTGAATGAATAAATGAATAAATAACAATTTTGTGTGATGTGCTGTGAGATGACAAAATGTTAAAGATACTTTTCTTTTATTGATTTAAAATTAAACTGATGCCTTGAAAACCCTGCAAAGACACTAATTGAACTGCTTAAGAAAACTTAAACAGCAAAAATGAGATTTAAAAAAGTGTGTTACATATTTTATGCAAGATGATGCTTAAAAATGTTTTAATTGAAAAAAAAACCTTCTGGATAATTTTGCTTGCTTTCACCTTTTCTTTTTGATAGTCTACAATATATTGCTGTACCTGAACTGTATCTTGTGTTTGGTTTTCTAGAAAAACGTTTTCATTTCCAAGCCATCTGATTTTGACAAAATGTCCTTAATCTTTTTTTTAAATACACAGCTACATTATAATGCTGGAGAGTTAATTTTATACTTATTTTCTGTTTCACTGGTGAACTATTAATATGATCACTTGTACAGTACCATCTGCCTTTCATTATATAACATGCTACTTATTAATACTCTACTTATATAAGTTACTGAAATCTGATTAAGTCTTGGAGGATGTTAACACTTACCCTTATTCCTTGTGATTACACAGTGACATGATCACACTCTGATGTGTACCTGACAGACCAAATTATACCAGTTTTGGTTTCTGATCCTGATTAAAAGAGCTGATTTTTCCCTATAAAGCCTAACTGATCTGTGGCCATGATACCTGAAGAGCCACATTTTCCCATATGGCCAGTAATTTTACAGATCCTTTTACAATCCCATTACCTAAAGGGTATGATGTTGTATACATGAAACACATCCTTTTCTCTTGCAGCATTGTAATTATGGAATACCTATCTTGGGATATCAGAATTATTCCCTCTGTTAAGCTTTAGTATATTGCCTCAGATGCTCTGTGGATGTAGGAGCTATTTTCAATATATAAAATAATGAAATATTATGTCTGCTTTCTGCTAAAATTAGATACATAAATATAAATATTCCATATTAGCCTTGAACATGCTTCTCATTGTCTTGCCCTGCTTATTACAGGTTGACCTGTGTCATTTCTTGTATGCTCTCTCCATCCTCAGAAAAAGGAAGACACATTTAAATATGCCTAAGATTGTCTTATCAGTTAAGTGGATGCAAAATGAATTATAATGTTGCTGTTACTATAGATTTTTATAAAGAAGCTGTATGAGCAACTGTTGTTTTTTCAAATTGGCATTTTTTTTCTTTGCTTGGGATTTGACTAGATGTCTTTAAAACCATATAATCACAGAGTGCTTCTCTATAAGTAATCTTTGTAGGCCAGTGGTATACTGTAGTAGATCACAGCATTTTGGTTTATATTTTCCAGACTTTTTTCTTGGCTTTTAGTTCATAACAACTTAATAGAATACCGATTTATTTTTCTAGGAGAAAAAAGGCAAACTGCAAAGAAATAGGTCCTCCCTTTCAGAACATAGGAAATTCAAGAACTGTTTAATTTTTTTTTCTTTGCACTTTGCCCAAGCGGCCAGCCCTTTCTGATAATTAATGCTTGGTTAAGTGAAACAAGGTGTAAGTGATAATGCTCTCATCTATTTTATAAAACAGTAGAGAAGCCAGAAAGATTGGCTGGAGAATACCGATTATGATAATATTCTTTGGTCTTTTGGAACACCAGCAATTTAGAAATAAATATTAAACCTCAAAAATTCAGTTATAGCATAATGTAGATGAAAATAAAATATTTATTTCCTATGAAATACACTTGGGAGAAAGATTGAGTGACAGGAATTAGAAAACAATTCCATTGCTCATATTTGAGTCATTTTTATGTGTAGAGCAGTGCTTCTATGGGAAATGGATTTTAAATTTACCCTTCATGACAAAGATGGACATTTTGCTTCCATCTCATCAGAAACAGATCAAGTATGAGTTTTATGGTAACATACAACAAGTTTCCTTGCTGATGTTTGGTATTATTTACAAAAAATACAGAAGTGTTAACAAAGAAAATAATCCTATTAATGTTAGAGACTGATCATTTCTTCAGCATTCTAGGAATAGAATGCTTGCTTTAGCTTCCATGCCAGTAGGCAGTTTGCTCTCAGATCAACGCTCAATATAGAGACACATAGTATCATAGTTGTTTTTTTAATTACAATAAATGAAAATATATCCTATTAGGAGCAAAATGCATAGCACATGTTCCAATAAAAAATAAAGAGAAGGGTTAACACTGAGAGTTATGCTCATCTTCTCACATGTCAACAGATTGCCAAGTCCACAATAAGTGAGCATGTGAGCAAAAGCCCTCAGATGAATTATCTCACATGCATATACTTAGTCTCTACAGAGAATCTCTTCTACACACACACGCACACACACAAACTCTTATGCACATATGCTTACACTCAATATTAGTAGTAGTCATTATCTTTATCATAGGTTGTAGTAGTGTTAGGTATGACTGTTCAGTGAAGGAACAGGATTGTGTATTGATGGATACTCTGTCAAGTTTGAAAGGAAAAAAGTGTCAAAGATGTCATCTATCCAGTGAGAGAGGATGATCAGCAAAGCATGAAATAAATGGAAGGAGAATGTGGAAATATAGACACAGAAGTAGCAGTAGGGGCTAAGATGAAAGGAAGAAATAGAAATGGTTTTTATCACTAGTAGAAAAAGTTAGAAAGGCTGAGAGACAATTGTACAATTAGAGATTGAAGAAAACTCTAAAGATAAAAATGATGGGGAAGGAGAAAGAGAGGGTTTTTATATGTGACAGTAAAGCCCAAAGACACTGGTGCTAGCATAGCTGGAGTATTGCTGATAGAAAAAGGAGAGAAGGGTGTTTACACCAATTTTTTGATTGGCATAAACTTTCTCTCCTGTGAAAAATCTGTCAGATGAGGGGTCCTGGCTTACTCAGTCCAAAACTTTCCTCACCATTCCCTACCACTGTGATATACTACTACTGGAACACTTTACTAATGACACTTTTTACCACTGTATTGGGGAATCCTCCACCAGAGGAGTGTGTGTGTGAGAAAGGGAGGGGAATATGTGAGAGAGAATGTTCAGGGTTATTATCCTAGGACTTTTCCTCCCACCCTTTTAAATCCATAGTCTTCCCTTGTTGTTTTCTCAGTCTTAAGAGTCAAGTTAGTGCTGCATATTTCCATAACAATTCTATTTCTCCGTAGAACTATGAGTTTCCACCTTACTATGGCAACATTATGGATGTTTGTTTATTTATATTCTTCCCCATTTATGAAGACTCAAGTAACTCATAATTAACAATATAAAATGAAAACATAATGTGAGAGAGCTAATAAAATGCCAGATGAAAGCTAACTTTGTGAAGTGAAAAATTCAAAAGTTGAAACAACCAGGAAAATGACAATTTGAGATTTTTCTAAAAAGCATATATAGGAGTGTATTTTCCCATGACCATTTTACCCCCTCCTCTAAACCACAGAAAACCAGTAATATAACTAAAATAAGAAAGCCCTGATATGTCAATATTTGGCAGTAAAATCTTGAGGCATTACCACATGCCTCTCTGAAGAATCATGTTTTCTGATTCTTTGAAAATATACAGTAATAGGAGGGGGTGATCCAAATACCTGGAAGTATGCTGTTGCAAAGATAGAGGGCTATCTCTGCTGTTTGCCATTGCAATCTTCTGGGATTTTTTTTTTTATTTATCAGCCCAGCCTATCACCTGGGGATTCTCTGTTGTCTCCTATCCAAATCTACATGAGATCATCCAAGTACTGCTGCTCCTGAGACTTTTCACTGGGCCATCTGTCTAGCAAGCAGTGTTGCATAGTCTGCACTATATGCACTAAACCAGTTTAAACAGGTATTTAAAAAGAAAAACAAATAACAAGCATTGGACATCAGTGCAGCATGTTGCAAGAAAACTGCATGGACTTGTCCGTGAATTCAGTTGATGTCAAGAAAGATTACTCTAAAAAATTCTTAGTTAGTTCTTACTAACTTCAATTAAAATAAACCAGGATGGAAGAGGGATGGAAACTATAGATCAATGTGGCTTTCAAATAAATTTAGATTCAATGTAATAGCCACATTGTTTATACATTTATCACTGTTTCATATAAATATATGAAGAGCTATGCTGCTAAATCAGACCAAATGTCCCTTCCACACTCATATATACAATAACACACTACACACATCTTTCATTCACAGAAATACATGCATACATTGTGTGATGAACTGTTTTGTTGTTTCCGCCATTGGAAGTTCACTGTAGTGAACTATTACTAGGGACCCCAACATGTAACATAGGAAAAGAACTCACAAAAAAGCTTGGACATCTCACAGAAGGGAGTGAATATTCTAACAACTTCCCATTACAGTGCCTCCAAAAAATCAAAGGCCTAAAAACAGAAGATGAAATTATGAATAGAAGATGAAATTATGGTTTCGTTCAATGTCCCAGCACTCTTTACGTCCATAGATCTGGAACTAGTGAAAGAATCCATGGAAGCAGTACTGCATAACACACCCAATCTAACCAAATACACTAAAATTGAAATACCCAGAATCATGGACCTCATCAACATTTGCCTCACTATCTACTTTCAATTTGATGGACAAATATACCAACAAATCAGAGGAACATCCATGAGATCACCACTCTCAGGACTCATAGCATGTAATGCAGTGCCTAGAAACATAACACTCCCACATACACAACCAAAAGTATGGATCCAGTATGTAGATAACACCTTCACCATAATAGAAGAACAACAACTAGAGAAGATACATGAAACTATTAACATCATCTTCAAAGGAATGAAATTCACAAGGGAAGAAGAAAACAATCCTGGATATCCTCATCAGCAGAGGATACGATGGCAAATTAGAAACACAAGTCTATCAAAAAGCAAGCCACAATAACCAAGTGCTCCATTACCAAAGTAACAACCCAACCTCCCACATGAGGAGCTGTGTAAGAACATTACTCAGATGGGTACAAATGCACTGCTGCAACCCAGAACAGCAGAAAGATGAAATGGCCCACCCATACAACATTTTCCAGCAAAATGGATACCCCCCCGAACTTTATCAAAAAGTTCCTAGCACTCAATCCACTACAGCACAACCAACACAAACTACAGAAATGATAACACTATCATACATCAGAAACAGTTCAGAAACTACCAACAGACCATTACAATCACATGGCATCACCGTAGCACACAAACCAACTAAAGCACTCCAAAACATCTTAAGTAAACCAAAAGACCCAGGAATCCAAGAAGAAAAAGTGGGAGTCATCTACAACCTACAGTGTAAGGACTGCAACAGACACTATGTAGGACAGACAGGCAGAAGACTAGCGGAGCGCATCCATGTATACAACTAGCAGTCAGAAGACATAATGAAAACTCCTTAGTCTCACAGCACATGGACAGACTCAAGCATAGTTTCAACTGGGAAATTCTGAGCATCCTAGACCAAGCTAAATCCAAAAAATCCACTTAATATTTTAAAATAAAAGCAGAAATATATCAGTTATTTCTTGTCAGAATTCTATCCTTCTCTAAATTAGGGACACTTAATCCAAGGAGCAAGTATGTAAGAGCTGTAATAGTGTAAGTAAGCTTATTGTGGTGCCCCAGGTGATAATATATAGTATATCATAAAATGCAATAAAATAACAGAATAGTAAGATTATAAAATGAAATAAAAAGAATATTAGATGTAAGACGGTCAAAACAAGATAAAGCCAGAGCTACAACTAACAACTTAAGTATTTCTCAGTTTAAATGATAGCAGGGCAAACGAAGCAGTCTGACTGCTAACAGTTGGAAACATATCTGCAAGAAGGTAGTTCAACTGTTTAAGGTCTAAGCCCAATAGTTCTCCTATGACGAATAATTTGGCCCTAATCTCATTGTAAGGAATACTGGATAATAATGAAGAATGTTCCCACTTGACCAACTCCACATTGTTTGACAGGGCACTTACAAAATCTCCAAGATATGCTGAGGACATGATCCGCACGTGGGGGATGTAAGGACCCTTCTCAGTGAGGGACTAGTAATATTAACTAGGTACTGGGAGAGGCTTCTGTGTTTTGCTGATGGTACCAAGATGAGAATTTGAATGATTATAATGCAGTGGCATCTTTATTGGCATCCCTTTCAAAAAGGCTATCTCTAGTTCCAAGCTGTTAATAGTGTTTATCAGAAGTTTAATAATGTTGAAGTTAAAATCAAGAATTTCAGTGAGTATGCTACTTTTAAATGAGACACCTATGCATAAACAAATTAAGGCACCATACTCTTGTCCCTTTCCTCTTTCGATGTAAAGAGCTGGAAGCTGGCCTCGTCTGTGAAGGCAAGAAAGTCTGCATTTGTTTCCTTTTTTGATATTATTTTCAAATGTGAGAAGTAACTATCATGTTTCTCATTCCAGGAACATGATAAAATACAAGGTTGAAAGAAAGAGTGGAATTACAGACATCTAGAAACAGAAAAGGGCATTAACAACCTAACTATGAGTATACAGCTAATTTATAAAACTTACATATCTAGTTAAATCTTAGATCTGAAATAAGCAGTGTTTGCATTCTATTCCAGGTTTATTATTTTAAATAAATGGGCAGAGAAAGAAGGTTCCTGATCAAGATGGCAGCTGATTAACTTGGGAGCTGCAGTGGAAGAGGTATTTAAATCAGTAACAGATTTAGTATTTAAGTTTCAGTTCTAAATTAAGGCTGTGCAGTGCTTTGGATTTGATTTCAAAAAGGGCCTTGGCTGCTGCATGAGCCCAAGAAAAAACTATCCTACTTTAAAGAGTTTCAGATAGATGCTACATTTGTGTATAAATGTACTACAAAGTCCCTTTTTGCAACTGAACCCAAATGATGCAAAGATCTATTTATATTATTTATTATATTATACTAAGTTGAAATAGCAGTATGCTACAAAAATATTATTAAGATTAGTTTTAAAAACCACAAAAATAGTTTTTAATTATCATTGACTTTTTTCTTATATTTCTTAAATCAGAATACCATACTGAGACCTAATATGGTGTTGTGATTAAAGTGTTGGTCAGGCACCGAGGAGAACCAGATTGAAGTCCCTTAGCCCTTAGGCTCCTTTGGCAACTTTGGGCCAGCCCATGTCTCTCAGCCCAACTTGACTCAGGGTGGGTGGGGGGATGGAATGAAAGGAGGATATATGATGTACACTGCCTTGAGCCCTTGAACTAAAGGTGGAATATAAATCCATGGTCCAACATATCTGGATGATACTAAGTTGGGGAAAATTAGATTTGGTTTTGCTGTTAATGCAGATTAGACTGTGAAGTACTGTGAGTGCCCCCTCCCCGTCCAAAAGGATTCTTTGTGGCATGTGAGCTAAAAAGGGAAAGCACACACTTCACACCAAAATCCTACTTAACATGCCTAAAGTAGCTCTTAAACTCCATTATCTTCCTATTGTTCTATGCATATATAAGGGAATCGATATAGCCTCAAATAGTTTTTGAAAGATCTATCAAAGATCAATCTACTTATCTTCTGAAATAATTTCCATCTTTCTTAAGATGTTTTTATAACTTGGCACACCTTTAGATCTTGAAAAAAATCCTCATGCATTCTCCCTTATGAAATAAGTGAAGCATATTTTCAAAGAAGCTCTTGGATTTTAGTCTTTATTGCATTAATAGATTTTTAAAGATTAGATGGTTGGTGTTTTTTTGTTACTTTGTTGGTACTTAAAGGCAATTTCTACTGAGAGTATCATGTGGGACAGTTAAGAAAAAGATAAGGACATATTTAAAATTTTAATATTGAAGAAGACTATCAGGAGGAAAAAGTTACTAAGGCATTCCCCTGTGCTCCATTAATTTGTATATTATCAAGGACCTGGTTATGAATATGGTTACTGAAGTAGGCATGTAATAAACAGAATATAATTGAATTTTCAATCTTTTATCATGAGGGAATAATTTTCTTACAAGACCTCTGCTCTGTCTTCTAGCTAATTGTCAGCAGTTATTCAATATTACTACATAAATGTCATCAAATTGTGCAAGCCTTACCCTCCCACCAAAAAGTGATTACATTTAAAAATCCATAGCTCTACAGTACATAGTATTTTAATTATTTTAATCATGTATCTTTGTTGGCACATAGTATATGATCTAAAGTTGTATAGAATGTAGCCTTCAGATAAACAAGGTTTTTCAGTGATTATTTCATGTGGAGAACTCACTCATGTGAATTGAAAAGTAAAATGTAGCTTAGAGATACCTTTCAGTGTAGAAAATCCCAGTTGAATGCCTGGTATATCCACTTACATGGATATTAAGTAGCATGTCTGAATATGGCATTGCTTCTAGTCATAATATGCAATGATGGGCTAGAAGTTGAATGTTTTAATCCCATTTGTATATGCAGAATGTACTTGTTTTGGAGAACTGGAGCTTTCCAGTAATACATTTTGGACTGCAAGAGTCTCAATAATAACAGTACCTACACTTTTCCTTGACGTACTTTATTCTGAGTAAGGTTTTTTGGATGGAGGAATATCCATTAATTTTAGTCTTTACCCATTTTTAGTTTTTAACCATTAATTTTAGTCTTTAGTACAGTACAAAGCAGTCTTACTACCAACTTCCTTGTTTGTGGGAACTAGACCAAATCTTTATAAGAATAAAACATTGGCTTCACTATTGTCTACAGGTGTTATTCTTCATTTAGACCTTGAAACGGCTTTTCAAGTTTTGTAACTCTTGTTAGTCATTTTAACAACCAATCAATTATAGTTATCTTTCTGTTACCAGTTGTATTCATATGAATAGCTCAAGACCCAGCGTGATATATTAGTTAAAGTGTTAGACTAGCTCTGTTCTAGTCCACGCTCAACCACAGAAGCTCATTGGTGACTTTCGGCCAGTCTCTCTCAGTTCAACCTACTCATAGGGTTTATGTTGCAGAGAAAAAGAAAGAAGAGTGCTATGTATGCTGCCTCCTGAATTAAAGGTGGGATATGAATATAATAAATAGATAAACTATGTAACTATACTGGTTAAATGTTGATAAGGTCCCTGACAAAGGTGTATAAATAATTATGAAAAATATCAATAAACTTTTTGTACATTTAGGAAAGAGAATTATCATAGCAATTGTACTAACAGTGAAAGTTTAAAAACCACAATGGGGGTATATGCCACTTATTTACAAGCTGTGAGCATGCAGCTCTTACCTGCAAGTTGCACTAGATAACCAGATTTGTTTTTAAAAAATGCATAAAGTTTACACAATTAAAAAAAACATATTTGCACATCTTCACACATGCAACTTGTTTTATTGTGTCTCATTCAGGAATGTTTTTCACATAAATATGCAATAAGGATGTAAGCCCTATGTTAGGGGGAATCCAGTTTAAAAATGCATATAATTACCAGCTCTTTAAGTTTGTACATCACAGTGGATCTCTACATCAGTTTGCATCAAAACTCCACTCTTTGCTTTATTGCATGCAGTTGACAGTAGTAAGTTGGATTTTTTATTGTGTGCTATATATGTTTATGAAATGTATTCATTTTATAAAGAACAGCTGATATAAATGCCTGATTAAATAAAGTACATCCAAATCCTCAATAAAGTACAAGTTCTGGAAGCAAATCTAATATAGTGAGAATAGCGTAGAATGTGAGACCACTGTTGCTGATGGGATGTAGATTACTGTCACCATTGCTGCCTTGATTAGAATTGATTCCAGTCAGTATTATTGAATGATTACCATACTATAGATCAGTAGTAGTTATTGTGTTAAATGAGCATACAATTCACAAAAAAACTATTCATGCAGACACATTCATCGAAGACATTTTTTTATTTAAATGTAAAATATTATATTTTTTTGCCATGCCAGAAAAAACATTTTTGCAGTACTATTTTGTATTTCATGGTGAAACTAACTGATAAAGGACCAAAAAGATTTGTATCACAATCAGTTTTAGATTACAGAATATATCTATAAAAAACAAGATAATTTTCTTCCTTACAATTTTAAAAATGATGAAAACACACAACTCTGTTGCATGTATGTCTGTGCATGTACATTCATATGAGCTCCAAAGTCTTTTATTTGGTATATATTATTGTTAATTAGACTGTAACATTACTGTAAACTATATATGCTAAAATAGATACATGTGATGCAGGACAGCTTTGAAGAAGTGAAAAGAGATTAAAGTACTGGTTTTGTATTTCCACAAACTGATCTTTTCTGCCAACTACATTTTCTACCTGCAGTATGAAAAAAGAATTCTCAAAAATGTATGTTTAAAAACATTTATAAAAGCCAGATTCTTTTGGTAAGAGATTAGAAAAATGAGCCACGTTAAAATTTTATGTAGAAAAAGATTAGGCAGCTGCTTCCAGCCAATGGAAATTTGATTTCAAAAGAAAACGCAGCAACTTTGAAACCTGTGATTCCTGCTGTAATGCCAACTATAGCTGCTTTAAAATTCTGTATGGTGGATGGCAGTTACTTCAGTCTTGAAATTTAAAATATAGCCATTTACAGAGATTTTTTTAAACCACAGTTTGTTTAATCACATTCTATACTACAAATGAGACACACATTCCAATTAATAGAAATAGAATTGGAAAGGGAAGAGAAATAGTCTCTAGTTTGATAGGGAATGTCGTCCTTGCACTGTGGACAAATTTATATGAGTATCTTACATTATTTCTCATTATCATTATAGGTAATAATATTAAATGCTGTGACATCTAAAATGATCCTTGAATCAGTTCCCCAAAGAACAGATTAACTTACATTTTACTTTCATAGCTAAATGCCTTTGAATTTTGCTATGTTCTGCTGAGATATTAGAAGATAATGATGAAATAGTTTATTAGAAGTTGTGTTTCTGTTGTGCTTAATTTCAGTAATGATGATTGAAAATTGTACATACATATTAGAGATATTTAGTTTAAGAAAATAAACACTCAATTCTTTACTACTAAAAATAAGCCAATTTTTATTCAGTATTATTTACTAGTAAATGTATGTAGCTATAGATTTGCAACCATAAACTCTCTTTGTTGCTGAAGTCCCTTAGGGCTGACATATCTGTGCTGCAAAAATCTGGATCACCATTAAATAATAGCATATTGTTTGCTGCCAACTAGTGGTCATCCAGATTTTTACAGCCTAGATATTACAGACTTAGCTTTGAGAGGTCAGCTTAATTCAGAGGAAAATGCCTCATTTTAAAACAAAACATTGCTTGGCCTTTGTGTTTACTCAAGACTTAATTTGCTTATGGTCAGAATGTAATATGATAAAAATTTTAAGTAAAAATATTTTTTATCTATTTAGCTAATCCATTTTAGATGAAAATGTTATTCTTTTACATGTAAGGATCTTAAATGAGTTGATTCCATAAAGCAGTGTTTCTCAACCTCGGCAACTTTAAGACTTCAACTCCCAGAGGCGTGGCTGGCTGGGGAGTTCTGGGAGTTGAAGTCCACAAATCTTAAAGTTGTTGAGGTTGAGAAACATTGCCATAAAGTCTCAATTGATTCCATATTTGCCAGCCTTTCTGCTTGGCATTCTTTAACTGAAGATCTTGAGAGTAGAACTATGCTCAAGGCATATAGGCTTTGCCTCCTAACTTCCTTAAGCCAGTCATTTCTGTTTTTCATAGCTCCCATTCTTGTTGGACTAGTGATATAAACAGCAGTTTGAATCTTCAGGATCATTTGACTCACAGGGAACAAGAAAAATAAAAAGTAAGCCCAAAATTAAGTATAATAGGGTAGGACAATAATGTAGACTGGAACAGTGGAACACAAGTTCCATCTAAGTGAAAGGTTAGTTAGTTAACAGGTTACTTGGTATAAGAGCATACACAACAATCAGATGGTTTTTAAACCTTGCCTCGAAGCTCCAGGTAACAGTTTGCTTTTATTCTGCCCTTTGTGTATATGGCTTGTTCTACATTTCTCCAATGCAGAATGGAAAGACAGGATTAAAAACTCTTCTCCTGTACAGTGGATCTGTCATGGATCTAGATTGTTATCCATTGCAACTGACATCTTAAATAAAAGCAAGGAAGCAAGAAATATGGAAGTGATCACACACATTTACTTCACTGACTATTTTGGCCAATAGAAATCCAATACATCTGTGCAAACTATTGAGGCAAGATGCTTTGCAGTGTGCAGAAGCACAAGCAAAGCATGCCTCTTTGAATAACTTAAACAGTTGTGTTCATTGATTAAAAAAAATCTAACTTGGGACTCGAATATAGTTTCTTTTAGATGAGGTTGCATTACCAGTTGGAAGCTTGGAAATGCTCTTAGACTCCTATATAACTCATAGATCAGTAGCAGTGGTAAGGAGTGCTGAATGGATAGGGCTACAATTACCCATGTGTTTTTTCCATCACAGACCACTGCAAGGTATTCTACTTGACATTACCCACACAGTGGGTTTGGAACCTTTAACTGAAATGGGCTGCTACTAATACACAGTACCAGGAACATACTATTCCCATTGTCAGTTGCACTGGTTGTCAGTTGCTTCTCCAGGCACAGTTCAAGGCATTGGCTTTAATAATGAAAATCCCTCAATTTTTATTTTTTTATTTATTTATAAATTTATTCACCGCCCATCTCCCCCTCATGGGGGACTCTGGCCGGTTTGCAATAAAATGCAGTTAAAACTTAAAACCATTTCAGTATAACATTACAATAAAATAAGAATATAGTAAAATCTAAGTGGCAAGAGATTTTAATCAGTCCATGAGTGTAGGATGCCCCTCAATTGCTTATCTAACTAATTGAAGATTTGCCTATTTCAGTGTAAACCTATCTGGCCTTGCAAATATGCAAAAGGTGCTTTCTTAAACATGCTCCTAGTTTCAAAGGCCACACAGAAGATGACCTTCTCATGTTTGTCCCCAAACTATGAAATGCACCATCTCAAGATTTGCCTTTAGTTCCTGTTCTCTCAGCCTATATTAAAAGAACCAAGAATTTCCTCCTGATTCAGCCAACTTTTTAAAATTTGATCAGTAATGATTTTAGCTGCTGCTTTTAACTGGGTATGTAAGTTTCGTATTTTATTTATTTTTGTCAACTGATCTGAGCACCAGAAGAATAAAACAGTTTTGTAGAGAATACATTTTTTAGTCTTATGAAGGACATAATCGACAAATCGTTTTTCCTAACAGTAATCTTGCTTCATTTATAATTTTCTGTGTCTGAGGAGGTTATCAGGAAAACACAGACAATCAAGGTTACTGTTAGGAAAAAGGATTTGTGGATTATGTCCTTCATATGACTAAATAGCATATTGTTGTTTACTACAAAATATTTTTATTCTCATTCAATTAGTTTGGACATCTTTCTGTTTAATGCTAAGGTTAGCTTAGCTGTGAGATAATTTCTGCAGTCTTTCTGTTCCCATGTATCACCTTGAGTTGTTCCACTTCTACATCAGCATCTTCAATATATGCACACTCAGCCTGCTTGTTTCCATAGTTTAAGAAACCTGAAGGGTTTGTCTTTAAAAATATAGCTATTTCGGCAGGATACCCTCTCCCAATGTGGCTTTCAACCACTTTAAAAAAATTGCATGTCTAAACAAAGCAATTTTTGTTTAGTAATGCAAAAAACCGTAAAACAAAACTCAGTATGTATCCTATTGGTTGAGATAATATTGAAAAGTGGCTTTTGCACAAATACAACAGAGATCTCAAATCAATAACATTAAATGCTATATTTTCTGCTCCAAATTACATTTTCATTTTTGCTATTATTAGAAGTGTGCAAGTATGGGTAATAGTGAACTCTGGAGACAAAGGAATAAAATTGAAAACAAAGAGCAGAGTATAGTGCGCTCTCTAAGCCATTTTTCATGGTAGAGAGAAAACACCATTAGTGGAAAGGTTTTGTAGCCTTGACAGCTAAGGAGAGTTGGGTTTTGTTTTTAATCATCCTGAATTATTTTATTTTAAAGAGAATTATGAGAACAAATGCAATACAATAATGCTTCATTCTTGTTCTTAATGTTTTATTCTGCCATACATTAGGATGGCATTTTTCTGTTTTTTATGTGCAGTGTATTGCACAGTGTGGTTTTCTCATAATGGGTTTGTTTTTCTATAAGAAAACATGAGACATTTGAAATATTTTATCAACATTTTTCTTTTTTGTGTTAGGTAATGCTTACTTGATTACAAAGTTAAACATCAACTAATCTGGGATTTAGTGGCTTTTACTTATTTTAATGAATTGGTTTTACCCAGTAAGGAGAGCTAGTTTGATGTAGTGGTTAAGGCACCAGGCTAGAAACCGGGAGACAGTGAGTTCTAGTCCCACCTTGGGCACAAAACCACCTGGGTGACCTTGGGCCAGTCACTTTCTTTCAGCCCTAGAAAGGAGGCAGTGGCAAACCACTTCTGAAAAGTTTGCCAAGAAAACTGCAGGGACTTGTACAGGCAGTCTCTAAGAATCGGACACAACTGAATGGATTAAAAAAAACAAACAGTAAGGCAGCAAGAAACTTATTACTTTATTAACAGTCATATGGAAAGTAACACTGTGCCCATGTTGGCTAGTGAGGGGAGTCCAGGGCAATTGTATAGTTTCTCCTAGAAATCTCAATTTGCTACTTAATTTTTCCTGCATGATATACTGATTTATAGTTGTCAGACACATTGGATAATGGCAGTACTATCAAATAACTTTCAGTACAATGGTAAATAACATCAATGTCAGAGCACTTAATCTGTGAAATGGGCAATTGCAATAAATGAAATAAATACTCCCAGTATGTAAGAACATAACAGTAGCCCTGCCAGGTCAAACCAAGGCCTATCTTAGTCCAGCATTTTGTTTGATGGGTGATTGCAATAGATTAAATAAATACTCCCAGGTATGTAAGAACATAACAATATCCCTGCCAGGTCAAACCAAGGCCTATCTTAATCCAGCATTTTGTTGTCCACAATTGCCAAGTAGATGCTAATAGGTAGAACGTTGGGAATTATCTCTGTCCAGCTGCTGTTTCTTTGCAACTGATATTTGGAGCCATGCTGCATTCAAGACCAGTAGCCCTTAATAGATCAGTTATCCATGAATTTATCCAGTCACCTTTTAAAGTCATCCATATTGGTGGCCATCATCACCACATTTTATGGTACTGAATTCCACTGGTTATTTTATTATTTTGAAAATAGGAAATTTTTTTTTGTCTGTTCTGTCAGCTTAACTGGCTGACTGCTAGTCCTAGCATTTGTTTTGAGGGAGGGAAAATAATTCTCTTTGTCCACTCCCTTCTGATGAATGATTTTTTACACCTTGATTATTTTCCCCTTCAGTTGCCTTTCTTCCAAGATAGATTCTCAAATACACTAGCCTTTTTCATAGGGAAAGTATCAAGTCCTGATCATTTTGATTGCCCTCTTTTGAACTTTTTCAAGATCTGTTAAATTTTTCAAATGTGGCAAGCAGAATTCCTGATGTGAACTTACCATAGATTTTTATAGGAGTATTATAGCATTAATTGTTTTATTTTCAGTCTCTTTCCTAAATGTTCCTAGCATGGAATTTATTATTTTCATAGCTGCTGTACAGTGAATAGTGTCTTCATTTTTAAAATTTATTAAATGAAAATAAATAGGGAGAAAAAAAATAAACCAATGAAGTTACTAGATAAATTGTGTGTGTGTGTGTAGGGGCTTTTCATGCATAAATGAGAGTCATCATCTTCATTAGTCTATCCATTATGATTCCCAAGTTCTTTTTCCTGGTTAGTTACAGATATGCCAGACTCAATCAGTATGTATATGAAGTTAGAGGCATTTTGTCCCAATATACATCACTTACACGTATTTCAATTTGCTATTTGGCCAACTATTCACTTAGTTTTAAAAGGCTCTTCGCAGTCCCTTTGGTATCATTTACAAACTGCTAGTTCACTGTTCTCTCGCTGCTAACCCTTAAAGTCAAAATCTTTTATGAAGAAGTTAAAAAACACCAGTCTCAACACAGTTCCTTCCTCTATTTCATGATAGTATCTAGTCACCTTGTCTTCTGTCAGCCTTTTTTCTTCTTGCCTTTGATTGTTCCAAACATCAGGATCTTCTCCAGTGATTCTTGCATTTACATTTATATATCCAAAATATTTAATCATTACTGTTTCCAATGAGTTTTACTTCACTTAGAATTGAATGATATGTTGTGAAATTTTCCGCAATATTGTTAAAGGACATCATTTTTTCCTCTTGCTTTTAAACCTGATTTCACAGTCATGTAACAACTGGGAAAGCCATATGTAACTTTGTTGTCTATGTAATGTCTCTGCCCTTTAACATTTTGTCTATAGGTGTCACAGTCTTTCTTCCAAATACCAGATGTCTCCCTTATTTCATGACTACCTCTGGGAAATTTTGGGCCTAGGAAAAATAAAGTCCATCATTACTTCAACTTCTTTTCCACTTACATTTGCACTGAGTTGACATTGCTTGTTGACATAATTTAGCGGTTTTTTTCTGAACTTGAGACTGGCTTTTGCACACTCTTCTTTTACCTTTGACAAAAGATTGCTTAAATTTTCCTTCTTTCAACGTATTTGAGGTTGTTGATGTTTCTCCCTGCAATTTTAATTTCACCTTCTAATCCTTCTAGTCCAGTTAGCAATTCATTAAAGATAGGTTCTTGTATCCCATGACCACTAAGTTATTCAGGACCCTTTGATGAGAAACTTTATCAAAAGCCTTTTGAAAATCTAGGTGCACAGTGTACACCATGTCAATAGTGCCTTATTATTTCCCAGATCTCAATTTGAATCCCTTTTTAAAAAAAATTTGTCATATTGGCTGCCTTCCAGTCCTATGGCATTAAAACTTGATCTCAGGGAAATTTTATGTATTTTGCTAGGATGTCAGCAAGCTTACATTTGATTTATTTAAACATGCTCAGAAGAGCGCCATCAGGGTCTGCACAATTATCAAAATATGCTAGAATACCTTCTTTTGTTACCTCACTTTGCTTTACTTGTTCTGATACCCTTCCTGAGGAGGTCAGTACAAACTCAGATATTCATCCTATATTACCTGTACTAAAAACAGATGCAAAAATTCATTTATGTAACTATTTATAGGATTGTAGACTATAACATTCTACCATCTTGTTTAATTCTTTGCATGTAATACAGTAAACTTACTGTTCTTCATAAATAACAATATTGCATTTCTAATACCATGCAAGAGTTGCTAAGAAGAGAAGAGTTGCTAAATATGCTGTGTGGAGTTCCAATACTTTACTTTAAAATGTTTTAAGTTTTTCATCTCATTTATACCAAATGAACCAAACTTACTGTTAAAATATAAGGAATGGGATTCCCTGTCACTTCAGGAACTTCTGTCACTTCAGGAACTTCATTAATGTAACTATCAAATTTACAAATCCCAAAGTGAGAAGAGTGATAGAAATAGTATTCATGGGAATCACTACATGCCTTTAAATATTTAAGGATATCATTTTCCAAGTTGGAGATCACAATTTATTCATCTTTGTTGGTCCCTTCAGTGATTTCTATTGCAGGATTAAATATTGAATGGTGGCAAATAATTCAATATATAACTCTACTATGTTGGCATTAGAGAGCCTCGTGTGGCACAGAGTGGTAGGCAGCAGTATTGCAACCGAAACACTCCCCACAACCCGGGTTCAATCCCAGCAGAAGCTGGATTCTCGGGTAGCCGGCTCAGGTCGATTCAGCCTTCCATCCTTCCAAGGTCAGTAAAATGAGTCCCTAGCTTGCTGGGGAAGATGACGACTGGGGAAGGCAATGGCAAACCACTCCGCTATAGTCTGCCAAGGAAACGTCACAAAAGCAACGTCCCCCCATAGGGTCAGACATGACTCGGTGCTTGCACAGGGGACCTTTAACTTTTCACATGTTGGCATTAGAAGGTTTTTCAAGCTTATATAGGAACTTTATGTATCTAAAACATCAAAAGTAATTGTACTGATTATGTTGTAAAAATAATCTCACAACAACATTAATATGTTCATTTATATCCCTGATTTGACACTTCTAAAATAAATGTATGAATGCACCAAACTTTTTTTATGAATAGGATTGTCAGTGGAGCCTTTTCTAAAATGAATGATCAAAAATTTAAGCAATTGGAGAACTCTGTAAGGGATGTTTCACAATTCTTGTACATTTCAGAATCAGAGTTGTTGAAAAAGTCATGTTCCAGATTGACTTCTTGAGCCAATTTGGTCTAGTGGTAAAGGTGCTGGGCTAGAAACCAGGAGACTGAGAGTTCTAGTCCCGCCTTAGGCATGAAAGCCGGCTGGGTGACCTTGGGCCGGTCACTTCTCTCAGCCCAACTCACCTCATAGGGTTGTTCTTGTGGGGAAAAGAGAAGGAGGAAGGAGTATTAGGTATGTTCACCGCTTTGAGTTATTTATAAAAATAATAAAGGTGGGATAGAAAATAAAATAAAATAAAATATTTCCTGCCACATCTATTCAATTTTTTCTATTTCAAATAATTCAGTGTTTACCTTTTCATAATGTTCATAATAATAAGCTTAACTTGTTACTAGCTTCATCTTAGTGTTTAATATTTTGCTTAATTTTGTAATTTGATTTCTTCTGAAACAGTTATTATGGAGTACTACATTGGGGAAAATATTTCTTAACAGAGAGTGCTTTCACATGGTACAGTAAGATTTCTGAATTCTTCTGGGATTATCAGTATAATGGTACATACTGATTGATCATTCCTGCTTCACTCTTCCTGCCAAAAGGAGTAGATAAATAAATTGCATCTCCTTCCATGGTTTGTGTACCATGATATGTGAACCAGGTTCCTGCTTTTCTTTCCCCAAAAAGCTAGTAATCAGAAGCCAGGGATAAGGAGAATAAGACAAGATTCTTGATTTGCCTGTCATTGTTAAAAAATAAGGGCAGGAGAACTCGAACAAGAGTAATTTAGGAGCTACGTATCTAAACTGTTTACACATTTAAGTCAGTACTCTGGGGAATTCTAACTTTCCGTAATAATATGAATGCAGTTATAGAGACATAATTAACCATATATGATTTAAATATGTATGTGTGTTTTAAATGCAGTGTACTGCATGAACATTGAGCTCTTTCATGCAGTAGTCTTTCGCATTAGTCTAAAGCAAGTGATAGCACCTAGCCATCCTTGGCCAATCCCCTATACTCAGGAGGGTCAGACTTAGTATTTTTAAGGAAGACCACTAGAACATTCCAGGGCTACAGGCTATAGGAGAAGAAAACAGAAGAAGACATTGCAAACCATTTCTATATTGCTGTCGTGAAAACTATATTTATGTGTCCACATTGCCATCAAGAAATCAGATCAGCTCTCGGGAGCTATTACCTTAATCACATATTATCAGATGAGGCATCTTTTTCAAAATTTTGCTCTGTTTCATTATATTGGGAAAAATGGATTCTCTTAATACAAGAGTGATGAAAGTGAATCAAGATTCTTCCCTCTTTCTACCCAAACTCCCTACAAGGACATAACTACCCACCACTACAAGAGAAGGATCTCTGGAGACAGAGGGTGGGGAAGAATGAGAGAGAAGGGAAGGCAGTGACCTTCTTCCGACTCCCCAGGCCATTACCACCAACTGTATCAGACCATTTGTATGTTTTTTAAATTTTATTTATGATTTTCCTATTGCTTGAAAGCTACTTCAAAAGGATGCTTATTCTGAAATATGAGATAAAAATAGTTGTAATGAATAATAATAGAAAACACAAAGGGACTCCCAGAATCCAATGTAATTATGAACACTGCCAACAGTGAGAGCTTATTTCTGGTAATATATTGAAGCATTCATTATCTTGAATGTTGATTAGTTGCTTTTCAACAATGTAATGAGATAGGAAAGCTGATATGGTACAGTCTAGTGGACCAAGAGGCTTATTTACAAATCAGGAATTCCTCATTTGTAATATTGTTTATGCATAAACTTAGCCAGTTGTTTTCTCAGGTTTACCCACCACAGACAATGTAGGGGAAATAATATAGCCTATTTCATAGAATTATAAAAAAAATGTCTATGAAATGTTTTGGGGCATTTGAATTACTATTACTAGCTCATAACCATATAGTAGTAATCAACTTTTTAAGCCTTGGGTAACCGACTGTGTTATATATGCCCTATCTTCCCTTTTCAGAAAGGCAGATTTTCTTGGGCCATGCGACAATGTAAGCTTTATTGATGGTATAAACATACCATCAGCATTTGGGAGGAAAATATTTTGAGATATACTATATGTTAGAATTCTCCAGTCAAGAAAACTTAAATATTAATCATTATGATATTTAAAAGGAGTTTAAAACAAGTCAGCAATTGCTATTCAATTACTGCAATTAAGGTTTTTTCTTCCAAACAGTTTTAACATAGATTTGTATAGGCAAAACTAAGGGGTTGCAGGTTAAATATTACTGCAAAAACAAAAGTATTATCAGAAAATGTTTTTTGGAGCAATAGTATTACATATAAAATAAACACAATCAGCTTAAAGTCTATTATCAAAGACAATGGTCACATGATGGTGAAATTTCAATTAACTGCTTTAGCTTTTGAGTTCTTCAATTAAGCTTAGTATCTGCTTACATGATTTTTATTAGTAGTATATGATATCTGAAATGTGCATAGCTTAGAAACCTTCCTATGTTTCCCATTTCCTAAGTTAAAAATGCCTCAGTACTTCTTGCTTGCCTTTGTATTCATACCTTTATATTTTGACTAGTGGTTTAACATGTTTGTTTTTTCACCCTCTGTTGGATTTCTCCACATTTCCAAAAAGCCATTAAAGTGTTTTAAAGATGGACAAATGTATTGCTTTCTAGGCTTTAAGAAAAGAAGAGCTATTTTGATTATCAGGATGAAAGCCTGTAATCAGCATTCTGTTCCACAATGGGAAGAAAACATAATCAGGTATATAACAGATGTATTCAGAGCATGTTGTCTTTGATACTGGAGGTATATTGCCATCTTGAATAGTGGTCACTGATAGATTTATGCTACATGGGTCTGACAGATCTTTTATAAGCTTGTGCAAACTGGCAATCTTCTGTATATCTTGTGGCAGTGAATTCCATAGTTTCATATACACTAAAAATATAATCAAGTGATATTAGAGTGATCTTTTTATAAGTTTGTCCAAACTGGCAATCTTCTGTACATTTTGTGGCAGTTAATTCCATAGTTTCATATACACTAAAAATATATTAGAGTGATATTTAAACAACTCCTCTCTCCCCAAAACTTGCATAACAATGGCTCAGAATGAATAGGTTTTACATCCCTTCCCTCCACTCCCTTATGAGTGAATCAGACACTGTGTCAAATAATTTTTCAATCTCCCATGATTTAATCTTATCGAAAGACTATGCATTCCAATAGGATAAAATTATTTTTTTTTCTAGACTACTAGCTTTCAATCCAAGTCTATCTTCATAGAGGATCTCCAGTCCCCTGAATATTATAGCTAGCCTATTATATACCCTTTTAAGCTTTGGAATCCTGTTTTGAATTGCAATGACTATCACAGATACAGTTTGATAATATAACTGATTGGTTTGAGAAATTATATTGACAGTTAAATTTTCAGTTTTGCTCCAAATGATCTCTAAAAATAGATTTTATCTTTTTACTGCAGATGCTCATTTGTTCAAAAATTTAACTAAGCTTTCCAACAATATCTTTTCTTCTTCAATTGCCACTAATTCAGAATTTAGTTTGGAATGTTGTCTTTGTGTGTAGTACATTTATTTTTAGTGAATCACATTTGCTATTTTTTATGGCTATTATCCCAGTTGGGAGACAGCTTCTAGAAATCTTTGCCCCATATCTTTGTTGTAACTCCCCTAAATAATTAACTGCACACATGAAACTTCAGATGAATAAGTAAAAATTATTGTTCCCAGTGAAATTTTTCCTATCAGAGAAACTTTGGGATGGCCAAATTATCCTTGTTAAGCATTTTTGTTGGAGCAGATCATGAGGTTGGCTTGGCTTTGATTATCCTGTACTTTGCCATTTAGCAGAAGATAAGGCTAGGTAATTTTTCATTTAGTAATTTTCCATTTAGAAGAAGTAGGATAAGAGAAGATAGTTATTTCCCACAAAAAAAGACAGGGACATTGGTTTCTACACATCCTGAATAGACAAACAGCCTTCCCTAAATCTCTGCTGTCCTTACTGCATTTTATTTATTAATTTTTAAACCTACTTTTCTATCTATAAAGCAAACTGCTTGGAAAACAATTTTCAATCCAGGCATAAAATGTTCTTAGTATTGTAGAACAGTTTGCAATATAGCTTCCAATTTTACATCTGTTGAAGGATCTGAACAGCCCCATTTTATCCAGACAGTCAATCTTTGGGTATGTATATAGTCTGGCCCTTGGATTGCTGGTATTCTCCACATTTTGTCTTAATGCTCTTGGAAATACATTCTTAAAAGTCCATTGTTTAATCAGTATTGTCTTAATTTTATTTTGTGGACATTTGGTTTCTATTTTTTTTTTAATGTAAATGCTTTGTTGGTGCTCATTACCCATACAGAGGTGCTTAAGTATTGTGGTTTTGAGTAATATATAAGAATTGTAAAGACTTTTCTTTTATCACTTTTCTCATTTTTCACAAGTTTCTACTTTAGATGTACAATATGACTGTGTTGGACTTGCTTGGCAGTTTTCTACTTACATATAGTATATATTAATATATATTACATTTTATAATATTATGTTTCTAGGCCCATGCAAACCATTCAGAACGGCACATCATGAAACCATCTGCTTGGAGCATTGAAGTCACTACATCTTTCAAAATCCAGGCATAACTTGTTTAAAGCCCTTTCCTGGTCTTCTAAGTGGCATGCTGCATGTTCACTTCTGGCCCTACTGTGCCCATTTTTCTAATCTGTTTGCAATAGTTATATCTCACATTATGAGTGGATGCCTTTTGGAGTTAAATCTACAACCACTTCTATGAATGATTGTGTTACAACAGCTTTTATTTAAAAAGCAACAGTCCTAATGTCTAATAAGATTATCTCCCTGCTACTTGCAATCTCTATTTAGCAGGTACATTAGTGTTTGAAAAGTGTTCAGTACAAAGAATTCAGTACATTTCAAAACTGAACTCCGTTTAATTTAAACATACCATCCAGAAGCCACTGCTAAAAGCTGGATAAATATTTTGTGAATTGTAATAAGTCTGATGGTGTTGGAGGAAAATTCTGAGAGTGCCTTGGACTGCAAGAAGATCAAACCAGTCCATACTCCAGGAAATAAAGACAGACTGCTCACTTGAGGGAACGATATTAAAGGCAACACTGAAATACTTTGGCCGCATAATAAGACAGGACACCCTGGAGAAGATGCTGATGCTAGGGAGAGTGGAAGGCAAAAGGAAGAGGGGCCGACCAAGGACAAGATGGATAGATTATATCCTAGAGGTGATGGACTCGTCCCTGGGGGAGCAGGGTGTGTTGACGACTGACAGGAAGCTCTGGCGTGGACTGGTCCATGAAGTCACAAAGAGCCGGAAGCGACTGAATGAATAAACAACAATAAGTCTGAGCAGACTTCATTTTTAAATGCAAGTTACTTTTCTCTAAACTTCAGTATATTTATATGGTGCACTATTTTTACTTAAGATTAAATTTGTCAGGTATTGCAGATTAGTAGATATGCTACATTTTTCAATCTGCAGCTCACACAAATATTAAACACTAAGTAAAATCAACCACTTAGAGTTATTTCTAAAAAGTTTATTTGGAGGTTCCTATTATGCATAATTTATGTACTACCTTTATGTACCTCACAAAGTATTCAGTTGGTATTGACCAGAGCAAATAAAAAAAACAGAGTCTGAAAACATTTTTTTAATAAATACGAATAGAAAGCAACATTGTATGGAATACACGTTGGTCATGATTGCATCTTTCTGAAGTGTTCTGGTTTGAAATCCTTTTCATTGCCATAGAAATCTTGTAGAGTACTAAAAAACAGACAAAGCGTATAGTGCTTCCCCAACCAAATATGCAGTACACAATTTGACCAGGATTTGCATTAAATCAAGACTATAGCATTTTTGCTGTTCTAGAGTATTGGCCACTCAGGTGGGATGGCAGATAAGACCGTAAATGGCAACTTTTCATGATGGTTCATTACTTTCCAACTGAAGAAAGCAATTAAGTGAGTGCATTATTGTGTTCACATTTCTTTATATTTTTTTGCCTCATGCTCTGATTTATATGTATATCCCTTTTCATGTATATCTAACAGTCTAACACTGAAGAGACTGTTATTAAGAGGTCACTGTATGGAGATTTATCACAGATCTGATTTGGTAATTTGTGAAGCTTTGTTAGATAAAATGATCCCAAATCCTTAGGATGCCAATATCTAGGCATGGATGACATTATGGCTAATTATAATATTCAAACACAATGAGGCTAAGCTTAGAGAGTGAAATTCCACCAAAGTCACTAAATTAAATCACCTGAAACAAGTGTGTATAGCCCCCACTCCTTAACTCAAGTAGATATTCCAATAAATCAGTGTTTTTGTTTCCAATTATAACAATTCATTGCAGCTGCCAGTTTAATATTATGGCTTAAGAGTGCATCATCCACATCTGTTGTTGCCTGGCTAAGATTGTTCCTTGAGATTACACATGAGAAGGATTAGAGATGCCAGTTCAGGAAATGAGAACACTAGGAATAATACAAAAATAAAATTATTGTTTAGCTGTAAAAAATATGTATGGATGAAATTGGGAAATTAGTAGGAATTAAGGAAAACAAACACAGTTCTGGTAAGGTGTCAACTATATTAGATCAAACAGTATTTCTTTTGTAATGGTTAAATAACAGACAATTTAGATAAATTGCAATTTTATGTTGTCATCACTAAATGGTACTTCTGAGTATACAAGTGATTGCATGGTTTAAAAACGCATGACCTAAGAAGTTTGTATTTAACCTCTCCCACTTCTTAGCTGATATTGGCTGTATGTTTGACTTTAAGTTAAAATTGTTTTCCTTACTACAGGTACTTGTGGACTAGAAATTAGTTCTTGCATTCATAACATTATGTTTATTACCTGATATTTGTTGCACTGTTATATTTCCAAAATTTATAATCTAGAAATTATAGTTTATTGCTATCTAACTTTTCATTTATTTTCTTATGATTGCAGTCTGAATAGTATCCCATATATAAAAATATCACTAACATTGTTTTGGTTGAGCAGCTTTTTTATTAATAAATCACTAAGAAGTACATCCAGAAATCTTCTAAATTGAAGATAAATATTACTTCTAAAGGCATTAAATATAGAGAGGTTTGTGACTGGTACCCAAGAGCCATTCTTGGAGCATAGGTGGCTACAAGATTGAGCAGGTCTCCTGTTTCAAATACCTGGGGGTAGTCCTTTGTTTTGCTAGCAGTAGGAAAGCCAACGGGGATTACATTGCTGAAAATACACAGAGGAGCTCATCTACCATCCTTAAAGTCCTTAAGACAAAAGGTGGCTACTACATACCTGCAGTTCTCAAATTATTTTAAGCCAAATAATAATACAACTTCTCTGTGGTGCCCAGCTAAGCCCCTTCTCCACTCTTGCAACGTTGGAACTTGTACAATCCAAATTTTTAAGCTCAACCGTTCAGATCCCTAATTGTGTCTCTAATGCCACCCTGTGACTAAACACAGACTTCATGAAAGTGGAGGCTAGAGTGTGAGTAACCATACCCAACTATTGGCTCAAGCTATCTTTTTTTCCACCTGGCCTTGCCCCATTAACTGTAAGTGATTTTCAATCCACATGGAAAGAGGAAGTGGCAACTAAAATCTCAACCTTGGGCTTCTCTCCAGATCTTCTACACAGCATTGGACATGATAAAGTCAAGGCATTTACTAAACAGCATGTAGCAGACAGAGAGCATCAATTGGACCTAGCCAGGACCCCAAACTTTATTGCCAGTGAATCCAATAGTTACTCTGCCTCCCCTATAGCATACCTAACTAAAAGTACCTAAGCACAGAAGGGCCTTTATTCTGGTATGCCTTCCCCTCAGGTATCCTTGAAGGCCAATAAAGGAAGATTACTTACCCGGAGAGACAATGCCCCTGTGACTCTGGATGCACAAAAACAATAGAGCATGCGTTTTTCCAGTGTCTGTACTACAGAGACATTTGTACTCGCTTCCTCTCACTATTATTGCATAGACACCCAGGGCAGACAGGCCAATTTTACACCAACCTGTTGCTTTCAGATACCAACCCTGCTAAAGGTAAAGGTAAAGGTTTCCCTTGACGTAAAGTCCAGTCGTGTCCGACTCTAGGGGGCGGTGTTCATCTCCGTTTCTAAGCCTTGGAGCCGGCATTGTCATAGACACTTCCGGGTCATGTGGCCAGCATGACGACTCGGAACGCCGTTACTTTCCTGCCGAAGCGGTATCTATTGATCTACTCACATTTGCATGTTTTTGAACTGCTAGGTGAGCAGGAGCTGGGACGAGCAACGGGAGCTCACCCCGCCGTGCGGTTTCGAACCGCCGACCTTCCGATTGACAGCTCAGCGGTTTAACCCGCAGCGCCACCGCGTCCCTTACCAACCCTGCTACAACATACAATCTTGCCAGATTCTGTACAGCAACCCTCAAAATTCATCAGATTATGACTTGTACTATGAACTAGATTTAATGAGCACCTAATTCACCATATTAGAGTGCTTTGTAACTTGATAGCCTTCCACAACATACTAATCTTTTATGCTCCCCTCTACCCATCTAATGCTCCTACCCCTTCTTTTAGATTCTTGCTCTGTGTCCATGTGTGTGTGTGTGTTTTCATATATCTTTGGCATCTAGTTTTTCATATTTTTTTTAGATTTAGAACTTTATTTTTACTTTTGATGTATTGTTTATGCTTTTTTAATTACTGAACCTCATCTTCCTTGTGCTGCTCTATGACTGGAATAAAGATTTGATTTGATTTGTGACTGGTTGGCATACTTAATTAGTTTTCAACACCTTTAAAGCAGATGGAGACATTTATCATTAAAAAAAAATTCAACAAAATATTAATGGATAGCATGTTTGTAATGGATCCACAACTAATTTAAAAACCTTATAAAGAGTGTATAAGAAACAGCGCAACCTCAGTTTACCAGACTTTGATGCGAGAGATTTTGCATGCAGTGTACCACATTGTTCTTACAATTTTCATAATGATGTCATTATTTGTATGATTTATGTGATGATGTCATTATGCAAATGGTGTAATTTATGTTATTTGTGAAATGTCATCATGCACATCATACTCTAGGTTAAAATGATCTTCTCTTTCATGGCAACATAGTTTCAATTTAATTTATTGAAATAAGCATATTAGACACATTTATTTATTTATCATATTTTTATCACCGCCCATCTCCTTCATACGGGGGACTCTGGACGGTTCACAATTAAACAGTTTAAAATTCAATAAAATCATAAATAATATTTATTATTTTATAATAAATAACATACTCTTTGGAGCATTTTGAACATTCCAAAGCATGTGGTTGGAAGTAAGCTAGCCAAAATTGTTGGTTCCTGGCTAGGATTCAGTGGATAAGAAATGTATTCTGAAATGCAACTTGGGACATTTTAGAGAAGTTCTCAAGCAAGCAGGTATAAGCTAGAAGAGTAGTGATGGATGCTGAACTGGTGGGAGATGAGGATCTTGAATACGCTAAAGAAATTAAATAATGGTAGTTTCCAACATTTTAAGAAGACAGTGTTTCTTATGAATCACCTGACAATTAGGAACCACCATCTGATATTACTTGAACACTCTCCAGGTCTTGTTGCATGTTTGAGAGGAGCAGCGAATTGGACATATACAGTATTTCCCTGCCAACTTTAAGTATTTTGATAAAACTGTGTTTAATCATTTGAAGGTAATTTTACAACTGTATTTAAACATAGGCAAGGATTTATTTTGCATGTTGAAGTTAACTACAGGTTTTTCTATTCTTGAAAGATAATCTTCCCAATATTATGAGGTATGGGAATTAGTATATTTGCAATTAATAAAATATTGTGCACTTATTTAGAAAATCTCTTACTAATGTAACTTCTTGTTAGCTCTGGGATATATTTTATAGTAGCGAATCTTTTTATTTAATAGTTCTGACAACACAGAAAATATGCTGTATATCAAATGTATATTTTTTCCTGTTCATATCAGAATCAAGTGTATTAGACTAAATTTCATAACACTGTGTTCACATATTATGGAATAAGTGAAATTTGGGATTATAGCTATGTCTTGAAGTGTTTTGGAAGTATGTCGTAAGACACTGGGTATTCTTTGCCACTTTTAAAATGCCTTCAATTTCCAGGAAGGTTCAGTCCCTCTAAATGCAACTTTGATGTTATGATTTTCTCAACAGGCACTGCTCAGTCCACCCTATGTTGGAATACTGCATATCATGATGAGGATCTAATCCTGATTGGAGATACTGAATGCCACGAAAATACAAGTAAATAAGAATAAAGATAATGATATAAATAAATGACAGTAAAATGCTGCTTCACACGTTTATTACAATTCAGTAACCTTATATTATCTTTATGATAAAATTGGGTTTTGACACTTAAACGTACAATGAAATATAATTTGTACAACAAGGAAATATTGTCTGAATTGTCTTGCTAGGAAAGTATGCCAGTGAGAGATAAGTGTGTTCTAAAGTACAGTGCTAGAATATAAGATTAGGAATTCGTTATATTTTGACTTCCTGATCAACATCCTTCAAAGCTAATACCATGTCTGATACCGACTTAGATAACATATGCAACACATAGCAACATTTTGAAATGTATTACTGTATTTATTTATTGTACTTTTTCTAGAACCTAGTAACAGTTCTGTTTTCAACATTTTAGTAATGCATGATTTCAACATCAAAATTCAGGAGCAAAATAATTTTTATTTATTTCTTTAAAAAATAACATAAATATGATAGCAGTAAATGTCTGGGAGACAAACAGTTATTCCATTGTTAACACCCAGCCCCCAAACCCCAAAACAGTGAATTTAGGCTCTTTTTGGGTGGGGGAACAAAAGTAGAAATTAGAGTAGTTTGCCTTCAAATTTCTCTGGTTCCCTGAAAAGGGGAAAAAAAAGTCTCAACAATGTACCCCACTCCTGGAATTGGGGATGGCATTTAGCCCATATGATTGCAACTTAAAAGACACAATAATATTGCCAGTATAGTATTTAAACTACCGTTGAGATAATCTAATGTATGTGTTACAGCCAAATGGCATTTCTTGATACTGTTTGGTATATCCTTTTGTATACAAGCTTCTATAGGATCAAATTTTATAAAATAATATGCATAGAAATTATTTTTTCCTTTTTGAATTGTAATGTTAATTTTGTGAAGGATACTCAAAAATATTTTGGGGGGCAGCCTCAGTATTTCTGTGAAATGAAGTCTTTTTCTGAGACTTAACATGTTTGTGTGTAACTAAACTTGATAGTCACTCCACTTCCATATCCATATATTCATTTGACTATTTAAAGGCAGAAGAAACAGTAATTCTATTAAGTACAAAATCCACTAAAAATGTAAAACATTTTACGGTATTGACCAGGCCAGGGTCAGCTTGAGATTTAGACAGTGTTGAGATATGGCCAGGGAGTTCACAAGGTATCAGAGATCACATATTGCAGTTTGAAATAACCTTATTCCTTGTTGTTTATTCGTTTAGTCGCTTCCGACTCTTCATGACTTCATGGACCAGCCCACGCCAGAACTTCCTGTTGGTCGTCAACACCCCCAGCTCCCCCAGGGACAAGTCTGTCACTTCTAGAATATCATCCATCTACCTTGCCCTCGGTCGGCCCCTCTTCCTTTTGCCCTCCACTCTCCCTAGCATCAGTATCTTCTCCAGGGTGTCCTGTCTTCTCATTATGTGGCCAAAGTATTTCAGTGTTGCCTTTAATATCATTCCCTCAAGTGAGCAGTCTGGCTTTATTTCCTGGAGGATGGACTGGTTTGATCTTCTTGCAGTCCAAGGCACTCTCAGAATTTTCCTCCAACACCACAGTTCCAAAGCATCGATCTTCCTTCTCTCAGCCTTCCTTATGGTCCAGCTCTCGCAGCCATATGTTACTACGGGGAACACCATTGCTTTAACTATGCGGACCTTTGTTGTCAGTGTGATGTCTCTGCTCTTAACTATTTTATCGAGATTTGTCATTGCTCTTCTCCCACGGATTAAGCGTCTTCTGATGTCCTGACTGCAGTCAGCATCTGCAGTAACCTAGGAATACAAAGTCTTTCACTGCTTCTACATTTTCTCCCTCTATCTGCCAGTTATCAATCAAGCTGGTTGCCATAATCTTGGTTTTTTTGAGGTTTAGCTGCAAGCCAGCTTTTGCACTTTCTTCTTTCACCTTCATCATAAGGCTCCTCAGTTCCTCTTCGCTTTCAGCCATCAAAGTGGTATCATCTGCATCTCTGAGATTGTTAATGTTTCTTCCAGCGATTTCAACTCCAGCCTTGGATTCCTCAAGCCCAGCATGTCGCATGATGTGTTCTGCATGATGTGTTCTGCATACAAGTTGAATAGGTGGGGTGAGAGTATACAGCCCTGCCGTACTCCTTTCCCAATCTTAAACCAGTCCGTTTCGTGGTCTGTTCTTACTGTTGCTACTTGGTCGTTATACAGATTCTTCAGGAGGCATACAAGATGACTTGGTATCCCCATACCGCTAAGAACTTGCCACAATTTGTTATGGTCCACACAGTCAAAGGCTTTAGAATAGTCAATAAAACAGAAATAGATGTTTTTCTGAAACTCCCTGGCTTTTTCCATTATCCAGCGAATATTGGCAATTTGGTCCCTAGTTCCTCTGCCTTTTCTAAACCCAGCTTGTACATCTGGCAATTCTCGCTCCATGAATTGCTGAAGTCTACCTTGCAGGATCTTGAGCATTACCTTACTGGCATGTGAAATGAGTGCCACTGTTCAATAGTTTGAACATTCTTTAGTGTTTCCCTTTTTTGGTATGGGGATATAAGTTGATTTTTTCCAATCTGATGGCCATTCTTGTGTTTTCCAAATTTGCTGGCATATAGCATGCATTACCTTGACAGCATCATCTTGCAAGATTTTGAACAGTTCAGCTGGGATGCCGTCGTCTCCTGCTGCCTTGTTATTAGCAATGCTTCTTAAGGCCCATTCAACCTCACTCTTCAGGATGTCTGGCTCTAGCTCACTGACCACACCATCAAAGCTATCCCCGATATTGTTATCCTTCCTATACAGGTCTTCTGTATATTCTTGCCACCTTTTCTTGATCTCTTCTTCTTCTGTTAGGTCCTTGCCATCTTTGTTTTTGATCATACCCATGTTGGCCTGGAATTTACCTCTGATGTTTCTAATTTTCTGGAAGAGGTCTCTTGTCCTTCCTGTTCTATTGTCTTCTTCCACTTCTGCGCACTGCTTGTTTAAAAATAATTCCTTATCTCTTCTGGCTAACCTCTGGAATTTTGCATTTAATTGGGCATATCTCCCCCTATCACTGTTGCCTTTTGCTTTCCTTCTTTCTTGGGCTACTTCTAGTGTCTCAGCAGTCAGCCATTTTGCCTTCTTGGTTTTCTCTTTCTTTGGGATGTATTTTGTTACCGCCTCCTGAACAATGTTGCAAACCTCTGTCCAGAGTTCTTCCAAGACCCTATCTACTAAGTCCAGTCCCTTAAATTGATTCTTCACCTCCACTGCATATTCCTTAGGAATATTAGTGAGCTCATATCTAGCTGATCTGTGAGTCTTCCCTAATCTCTTTAGTCTGATCCTAAAGTGCAAGAAGAAGTTCGTGATCTGAACTACAGTTAGCTCCAGGTCTTGTTTTTACCGACTGTATAGAAGTCCTCCACCTTTGGCTGCAAAGGATGTAGGCAATCTGGTTTCGGTGTTGTCCATCTGGGGAAGTCCATGTATAAAGCCGTCTCTTAGGTTGCTGGAAGAGAGTGTTGTTATGCAGAGTGAGTTGTCTTGGCAAAATTCTGTCAGCCTATGTTCTGCTTCATTTTGTTCTCCCAGGCCATGCTTACCTGTAATTCCAGGTGTCATTTGACTGCCCACCTTAGCATTCCAGTCTCCTGTGATGAAAATATCATCTCTTTTAGGCGTGTTGTCCAGTAGGTGCTGCAGATCCTCATAGAACTGCTCTACTTCAGCTTCTTCAGCATCTGTGGTTGGGGCGTATATTTGGATCACTGTGATGTTAGATGGCTTGCCCTGAATTCGAATTGAAATCATTCTATCGTTTTTTGGATTGTATCCAAGCACTGCTTTAGCCACTTTACTATTAATTATGAAGGCTACTCCATTTCTTCCGTGGTCCTCTTGTCCACAGTAGTAGATCTGGTCATCTGATGTGAAGTGGCCCATTCCAGTCCATTTCAGTTCACTGACGCCCAAAATGTCTATCTTTAATCTTGACATCTCACCAATAACCACATCCAATTTGCCCTGGCTCATAGATCTTACATTCCAGGTTCCAATGGTGTGTTGATCCTTAGAACATCGGATTCGCCGTTCACCACCAGCACTGTCGGCAATTTTGTCCATTTTATACTTTAAACTATGCCTCAGTAATAGTTTTTAGTACTATACTGTAAAGAACCTGAAATTGATTTGAATTCCTGTTGACTCAATATTAGAAGTTTTATATATGAATAATTTTGGTAAAAGAAATGAAGTTTCACCATTTATTATTGAGTCAGGTTCATAATTTTATGAAATGTACTTTATTTGTTGTTGGTACTCTACTGGGTCGTCATTTCATATGCTGATTATAGTGCATTTTTATTGTTACTATGTTGTTTATTTATTTACATTTTATTATTATTGTTTTCAAAATTTAAAAGAAATGAGAAAGTCTACAGTACAGAAATTCATAAATGTTCACTGCATCCAGAACTGAGTTTAATAAAAGGGAACATAAAGAGTTTTCTACTGTTTTAAAATTGTAATATAACAGAAAAAGAGTGAGGTCATAAGCATTTGGGAATAGGTGTTAATAATCTCTTCCCACCATAACTGAGATTTCATGTCTTAGAATATTTGACAAGAAATTCATCTGTGGGTAGTTTCTGACAATAAGAAAGCCTCCTGTGAAAAGGGTGGGTTGATAATATATCCCAAATATATGATTACTCTGTCTTATTTTTTATCTCTGGAAGTACTGTTTCTCCTATGCTATTTATTCTTACCCACCACAATAAAAAATATACTTGGCAATTTATAACCAAGTCAATACAGTAAAATTTCTATGGTAAAAATTAAGTGAAAGTATAAAACAAACTAAACAACCACCCAGTACACACAAATTCAGCTCATAACCAGTGGCATTACTTTGCACCCCAAAGATTCTCTAAAAGAGCTTGGTTTTAATAGAAAAAGCAAATGGTGTAAAGACCAATCATATGGTGGGGGGGGGCAGTGGAGAGGCGGCAAAGGCTCTTCCACAGTGCAGGCATGCCACAGAAAACAATGTATATGTGCCTCTAGCCCCTGACTTTCCCAAATTGGGGAACCACAAGCAAATTCTTCTGGTTTACATGAGTATGGCAGATCAAAGCCTTTGGAGAAGATGCTCCTCCATGTACTCCAGTGCCAAGTCATGTAAGAGTTCAAAGATCAAAATCAGCACTTGGAATTGTACTCAGAAGCTGATGGGAAACCAGTTCTGTCCTGGAGCATTGGTATAACTTGTTCATGTTGGTGAACATTAATTAACAAATGAGCCACTGCATTCTGAACCAATGAAACTTTCAGGTGGCCTTCAGAAATACTCCCATGTAGAATGCACTGCAGTATTCCAGATGGGTTGTGATGCAGTAATTTATTTATTTTTAATTTATGTTTTTAATGTGCACATTGATATACAGTATATGCCACAAAACCTTTGCAGGAATGATCTGTTTCCTTACTTTTGTAAATTTTATATCCTAGTAATTTTTTTAATCAATTACTCACTTGCCTTGCCTATGAGTCTTTATTGTTAAACTCCTAAGACCTAGACATTTTACCTTCGTGTTTGCTTTCTGGCCAGCGATATTAGTCTGACAAATTCTACTTTTGCAATGGTTGTTTTGCTTATTATTAGCTTTCCTAAATGTGGTGTCATGGAACCTTTTGACCTAGAATTTTCTCAGTCTGCTTGTTGCTTAATCCATCTGTTTTGTACAAGCTTGGGTTCTTTCAAGTATTTGTGCAGTGCCCTTCAGATTTAAACTCTCTTGTCTGACACACCCAAGCACTGGGATCTAAGCCTATTTTGCTGGTCTTGCATATGTAATATATAGCATTTCTGGATATTTTGCAGGGTCTTGATTTTATCTTTTTAGTAAACAATTGAGATTTGGTTTGGACAACCTGTATTTCCCATTGTTGTTAGTGCTATTATAGTTAGTGCTCGTAGTATCTGCCCGACTTGTTTGATCTAGCAGGGTTGGCATGCTCCAGGTTCCATTGATTGAACAATGCCACTTGTTGGAACCCTGGAAGCATACCTTCTCTGTCACAGCGCCTGCCCTCTGGAATAAGGTTCCCCCCAAAATTTGAATGGCTCCCACCCTACTGGTATTTCGAGGGGCCTTAAAAGACCTGACTTTTCAACTAGGCCTTTGGAGAGAACAACTGATGCTCCTTTGTTCCTTTATGTTCCCCTCTGGGTTTACTTTTTTGCCATCATCGTTCTTTTGTCTTGTGCTGTTTTTGTGGCTTTTCTATTGTTTTAAATGTTTTAACAATTGTCTGCCCAGACTCTCTGGGGGTCGGGTGGCATGTAAATTTAATAAATAATAATAATAATGCAATCACAGACTCCCCCCATGTCACCTCTCAATTTATCTTAAAAGCCCATGTTTCTAATTCCTAATACTGTTTAATATTGTTATGATAGTTCATAATTACAGCTAGGTGACATGGCCCAAATGACTTTGTTGTTGAACTCCTCTGACTTTAGATATACTGCTAGTGTAGATAAAATTAATTATCATAAGGGATTTTTCCTTAATAATATTATAAATTGGGCAGTGCACCTTGGAGCGTCAGTGGCTTTATGTTTCACAGAAAGTGAAAAGTTATTTGACTATTCAGACTTCTATGTCTTATTTGTAGCATAAACCAACAGAACAAAATAACAAAGGACAAAAAGGAAAGTCTTCTATCTGCAAAGTTTTGCCAAGATGTGATATTGTTACTTCTGTAAAGTAACAGTAATCAAAATGAATTGTGCATCTGTCCAGAAAGCAGGAATACAGTGACATGAAACAATACAGGTAGTTCTTGATTAATGAATTAATGTTAATTAATCCCACAAAATGGTCACATTATTCGAATTTACACTATTCAGAGTGATATTTCTATGGAAAATAGGGTAAGTAGTTCCAGCTCGATGGAAATAGGCAATTAAAATTTTTAAACATAAATTTTATAAGTTTATTAATGAAAGACTGTATAACAGTCAAAGAGGATAAACCCATATCCAAAGCATGCCTGCTAACTCCTGAATCCTGCTGTAGGTCTTCAAAATGAGCCGCCTCTTTTTTGGGCTTTCCTGAAACAGAATCTTCCTTTTCTTCATTTTGCACAAATGATAATTAGTGTCGACGGCAACTGTGCATACACTTGCCTCAACTGTGTATGTGCTAGCCTCGCACTAGCTGAATTTTGGCTCGCATTAAACACGACTTAGTTCCAATTTATAAATTGTACTAAATCAAATTTTGCAGTATTCAAACTCACACTTAATTGCAATCTACCTGTATTGAATTGAGTCTGATCTCTGACTCTGAAATTGCTCATCTTAAAGAGCAATCACCTGTTAATATATAATATATGAATTTCTTATGAATCAGGATGTATTAAATTAATGCGACTGAGTATCCCATGGGTTGTATAAGTTGGGAGCATATCAGCTCATAGGTAATATAAGCAAAGTTACTGACAGCTACCTCTGTAGGCAGAGTAAAAAAAATTACTATTACTAGAACTAAACTGAAGATAAACAATATATAACAGAACCTTAATTTTGAAGACACGTGCAATTCTATATAGTAAGTCTTGCTCCTTTCTAATCAAGTATTTTAAACGAAATGTCTCTTTGCACATACACTTTCTCTACATAACTTTTATATTTTTTATTTTTTATATATTTCGTTTGTGTGTGTGTGTGTATATGATTGTATTGTAGGATAAGGTTGGGAAATAGTTTGTATAATACCTATTTATTGCTATAGTCTTCCATATGGATATGGATATAGAATATAAATAATTCACAGCAAAAATGAGAGAGTATCTCTTAATACAATCTAGCCCATTAATTGTTGAATATTCAGCAACCATATTTTTATGCAAAACAAATCCCTTGACAATAAAATAAAAAGGTTCCTCTTCACATTCTGTTTAGCTATTCCAAAATTAAATTATCCATTTACATTATATTGGAATTTGTTATTCCTGTTTCATAGAATCCTAGAGTTGGAACTGGTCATTTTGGCTGAGTCCAAACCCCTGCTCAATGCAGGAATCCAAATTAGTTACTTGATAAACTGCTTGTCTAGCTCTACTTAAGCATCATCACCATTTCTGTGGGTAATTGATTCCAGCATCAAGTTGCTTTTTGTACTATAAATCTAATTGTAATGCTTACCTAACATTAAAAAAAAAATTTTTTTAAACATAGGGAGAATTATACACATGTGCTTATTTATCAAGAATGTATCTGATTTTCTGGTATCTTTCTTATGTAAATTATGATTCTCAAATGTTCCTCTATGCCAGCTTGAAAGGTAACACCTCTATACCTTTTTCATATAGGACTTCGGGGTTTTGGGATTTTTTGTTATTGTTGTTAATGCTACTCCCCCTCCTTTTTTCTGAGACAAAAAGGTCTTTGTCCAGGATTTTTAGCAGACTGAAATTCATTAAATAGCAAATTTTAGCTCTGCAAGTCACATTATCTTGCTATTGCTGTGACCCTAATGAAGAATACAAGAAGATTATCAATATTTTCAAAATTGTTTCATTTACAAGAGTATGTGAATGCTAAAAGAAACCATATGGAAATGAACACACACACACACATATGAGCTAAGAATATTAATTTTACTTTGCTTCATGTGATTGTGTGGATGTTTTTCTTGTGCTTTATGGTTGAAAAACAACAGATGACTGGGAGTCATGGGTTCCGGATTTTGGACGTATTTTGTAAGTTAGTCATTTCGGGTAACTTGGTTCAAAAATTGTTGGCCTATGACACACCATTTTGCCCAGTTAAAGGTTACCAACAAATTGACATGAGAGTTTTAGTTGTATATAGATTGTTGTATGTGATGTAGCAGCAAAACAGAAACATACATTTGTACAGGCTCCTACATGTATCCTCAGTGGAGATGATTTAGAAATTAGTTAATCATCCTCCATATATTATCTTTATAAATGTCAACCACTTGCATCATACTTTAGCATCAAGATAAGCTTAATTTTTTACAGGGATCTGCAATCATGCCAAAGCCTTCACTTGCTTTTGGGTAGCATGCTGGAAGGGAGAAGCCCGCAAAAACTGAAATGAAGTGAATAGGACTAGGATGAACAAAATATATATATAGTTATTCTCTATGTATTCATTTGTGTATTTATCATTTTCTCTAACACATTAATAATTACAATTTGGTAGCAGTATCTGGAGGACTCTAGAGACTACATCAAGACAATGGGGATGAGACGCATGCAGCACTAGGGGATCTGCTTTATTATGAAGGGCATGATCTTTAATGAGCCTTAACGGACAAACTCCTTACTTCCATTTCTTTTGGCAAATTATGGCAGGCAATTGGGAACACTCACTTCCATATTTTATTAAACACAATTTAGCATTGCAGCTGAATCCAAAAGTGTATGCGAACTTAGCTGTGCTCTCTCGAAGCATGTAAACTTCATAACTTTGTTTGAAATGGGCATGTTTCAGAGAAAAAGTAGTCAACCTTAGCTACAGTTCGTTAATTTGGATGAAATATTGAGGTTAAGCTTCTATATGTACAGCTACAACAGAGGTAGATGGAGAAATAGAGACCCAAATTCAGGACACCATAGCTCTTAACATCATAGTAATTTACAGATGATCAAATATAGCAGTGAATTAAATAAGCATGAGCTGTATACCATGTTAGAAAAGCTAGTGAGTGTAATAACTTAGGTTGATAAATAACCATAATGGTTTACAGGATATATGATTCAAACATTACTTTTTTGCTTTATGTTCACATAGAATTACTTGCGTAAGTATTTAGTCCTGTGACTTATGTACTGTGCAGGAAGAGTTATTTCTTGTTAATAATATATAAAGATAGTGCAAATTGCTGTGCCAGCATTATATGGTCTCTCTCTAATATTCCATTGTACATGAGACTGAACTCTTTGCAGTTATATATGCGTATCAGTTATATATGTGTATCAGTTGAGTGGTATAAGAACAGTTCATTTTGTATTATAAATTTGTTATTAATATAAAACAAAATGTTCGAGTCCATGAATTTAGCTAAAACAATAGAGATGTACCAAAAATCTAAAGCCCTAAAGGAGATTTGCAGAATAAATAGAAATTAACAATAACAAACTTTAGTATAGTCTAAGATATGAATTCATGTAAAATAGCTATATCATGCAGGCAGAGAACACTCTGGTCACATTAATTATATCCAAGAATTTTGGTACTATTGGAAAAAATAATGAACGTATTTTTTTGATGGTTTGTAACATGTTTTTCCTTTACAGTGTGTTCTAAGTCAGTGATAGGATTGTGGCATAGTTTTCACAGAATAAAATAGATACGCATTAACTGCCAAATTAGGAGTGTATGAGTCTAGCTTCTGAAAGTATTGAACCAGGAAGATACTGAATGAAAAAAGACCAAAATACATCCAACCCTGTGCAGTTGTAATTGGCTTTGATAGCTGTTTGGCACTGTTACGTTTAAGTCTAGGGCTAGTTTTTTCATATAGTCTATATGAGTAAGAGCAAGTGTTTATCAATAATGGAGCTTTTGGGTTTGTTCCATAAATCCACAAAAACTATGTACAGATGCTATTTAGAACTGAATCTCTGAGGTGTTGTAAAATCAGACAGTGATTTACTGGGATTCTCCCTTCCCTAGAAGAAGTATCAGGCAAAAAATGAAATTCATAAGATTGGAGCTGGCCATGAATGATTTTAGACAAAAGGTAGGATACAGTAGAAGAATGATAATCAAAAGGATTCAGAAATAGAATGAATGGTGACCATATTAGTGGTGCACATATAAATGATAAAGAGACAGTGTTCAACCTGATAGTCTTCACAGCCACATCACCAGAAAGAGTTTATAACTGCAGGCAGCTGGGTTTATTCATTTCTATGTGTATATTTTTGTGGACACACACACACACACACAGACACACATACCTGCCTACCTACCTACCAAAATGAATCATCAATTTCCATAATGACTTCAACAACTTTCACCCCACTGCCACCTTAGGCCTAGACCTCCAAACAAGTCGACTTCATTAATGTCATTGTAAAACTAAACACTGCATTAACCAGGAAACCTACAGATTGCCATGCATGCCTACATGTTTCTAGGTTCCATCTACAACACATCACCAAATCTATCATCTACAGCCAGGCTCTGTGCTACAACCACTTGTTCTGACCCACTTGACAGAGATGCTCAACAGGTGAAATTAAACCAGGCATTTAGAGACTGAACTACCCACCCAATGAGATCAATATACAAATCAGTAAAACCAAATCAATTTCAAGGAAGGACCTATTAAAAGACAGCCCAGAAACTGAACAACAGAACACCCTTAGTTGTCATTTACAGTTGATAGCTCAAACCACTCAAACACTCTATTAATAAGCTACAAGCTTTATTAATAACCTACTGGACAATGACACTACACTTCTGCAGGGAGTGGGTGGCAGGCCCATTCTTGCATAGAACCACCCAACTTAAATCAGATTCTTACTAGCAACAAGAAACAACAGATGATGCCAAGAGATATCTATTTTCCTACCTCATCTGCACCAACAGCACCATCATAGGCCCTAACCATCACATACACAATATTAATGGCATCTTCATAAGCTCTTCCTCTACTGTGATACATGCCATCATCTGTCAACAGTGCTCCGTTAGTGATAAACACCTGCTGTTACTCATATAAACTATATGACAGAACTGGATTCTACATAGGACAAATTGGACAAACTTTGCACAAAAGAATTAATGGACACAGTAATATCAGAACAGTTAGGCATTCTATGGCAGAGCTCAAAGTGACTATTTTGGAAAAATGAGACTTTCACAGCACCATTGAACGAGAAATTCACATACATCAAAAGGTTTCAGGCAGTCTTAGAAGGTCCGAAGAAACACAGTGGCTTTTTAACAGATTGCAGTTGTTAATTGATAAGGTACTTGTAATCTGTCTCACATGTAACCTGCAACTGCATAACCACCTGTCTTCCCCTCCCCTTCTCCCCACCTTATCCCAATTTAAATTGTCATCAGTCTACCACTCTATCCATCTGATGAAGTGAGCTGCAGGTCATGAAAGCTTATGCCTCTGAATGAAATTTGTTAGAAAAGGAGCTATAAAGGACTCCTGGGTTTTTGCCACCATAGAGTAACACACCTGTCCTCCTACAGTGCTGAGTATATCTACATACAGATATATTCATAAACCATAATATTCAACTTAGTAAAAGGAAATTATTAGTGAACTGGCAAAAGGTGGGTTATTTCAGATTTTGCTTGAAGAGATCCAGTTTCATAAAAAAAACCCAAAAATGTTGCAAAACGCGATCACATGACCACAGGAGCTGAAACGGCTTGTAAATGTGAGCTGATTGCCAAGCCCCCAGAATGCTATCATGTGAGTGGTGGGGTGGTGGTGCAATGTTTTGCTTCGCTCGGAAATGCTTTTCAGGCTGTAAAGCGCCCATTCCAAGCCATCGTAACTTCCCACCATCGTTAAATGAATGGTTGTAAGTTGAGGACTACCTGTAGTTATATAACTGGTTCCGTGCCACACAATCAACATGAATGTAGCATCTGAGAGGAGAAAGGGATGTGAGAAAATGGCAAGTTTCTGAAAGTGAAAGCAAGTTGATCTGAAATATTTTAAACAGCAAAATTTAAAAAACTGGTTCATTATTAAGTTAAAAATACATTTAACCACATCTCTTTGAATTATCTTAGTAGTACTCAATAGAGTCTTAGACAGCAGTCTTTATTGTCTTTTGAGGCATAATTATCTGTTTAGAAAAACTACCCTGCTTCATCCCTTTCCCTAGGGAAGATTTAAAGTGTTTGTTTTCTTATAAGGTATTGCCACTTGATTGGATGTTATGAAAAACTAGTATTTTATATATCATAATTTTCTCATTAGTTCAAGTAAATCTATTCTTGATTTCAAACTGTGTTAAACTTGAAACATTAAAGATTGGTAACAATTATTTCTTAAGGTAGGTTTGAATTTGTCATTTTGAATCTTTCTAGTCAAAAGTGATTGTTGATCTAAAAGTCCATTCATAGACTCATGAACATAATTTGTTCTAAACTATTACAATATTGCATATTTTAAGTGTAGCAGAATATAAGTGCATCATTTGTAAAGAAGACAACATAGAACCCTGTTCTTATATTAGATGTCTGGTATTCGTCTTCCCTTTTCTTCGGATTTCTGAATTAACAGATTATATATTTATTTGTGTTCAAATGTAAGACCAAGTAATTAATTAAAATGGTTTTCACATTTATGAAAAATAGAATTAGTCAGGCTTGCCTTGAAAAATAAATTTTGGGTCTGAATTAAGTAAATTCTTTGTACAATACACAGTATACAGTATAATTACTTTTTTCTAGTTTGTATGTTGAGAGGTCACTTCTGATTAATCCCATATAAATCCGGAAGAAGTACATCATTATATATGTCACAAAATTCTGTAGGAGAGGTTGTGTGTTTATGATAGTTATGTGAACAGAGGCAAAGAAGACCTAGACTTCTGTGCCTTTAATGATTTTATAGAATAACACATTTTTTTATCAATTCACACAAGAAAAACAAATATGCATGTGCTGTGGAGTTTGCTATCATTGAATATGGGGCATATAAAAATATTAAGTGTAAGAATTAACAAGGAAATAAAGAGTTTGATAGCCTAGATCTGTTACCTCTGTCTGTTGGGCAGTTTTTACAAGTTGAGTTAATATGCCGTAGAAGTTAATTGGTTCAGCCACAGATCCAAAACAAACGCTGTAAATATAGTATTGTTACATGTCCTTTAGAGCATTTTCACCTTGCCATAAGAAAAATCTAAATGTGCTAGAATTGTTGTGGGGCAGGGGGCAATGTCTAAGCTGGAGTGCTGATACCTTTTTTTGCTATTGACCAGTTTGGGGAGGAGAACGTCCAACTTCAAACATCCTTGGCAGTCAGAAGGTGAGGACTAGTGGAATGGAAGTGGGAGGCAGAGTGGTTCCTGTTCAGAAGTACCCACATTTGCAGTGGAGTAATTACTGTTTTCTGTTTTTGAAGGAATTCCGTTTGAGAGCCAAATACAATAAATCCCTTTTATTTCTCATTGTTTCCTCTCATCTTTGCCTGTTTTGTCTTAAATGTTATATGTTCAACTTCTGAATATTCTTCCATTAAAGTGTTCCCTAAAAACATTCTGTTGAGCTAGTTGTTTTGTTATGGCAGCATTTTCAAACTTCCTTGATATTAAGTGCTTGTTTTCCAAGTTGTCCATACAATATTAGAACTTTAGTGAAATGTTGCCCACTGTTCACATAGGCTCTGGGTAGCTTTTGCATTAAAGTTCACTTCTCTTTTATCCCCACATAATACTACATCAAGCCAAAGTCCTGTGCTAATGTCTTGATTACCATTCTCCAAATATTCTTTCTGAATTTCCAAATTAAGGAAATTGCCTAGGTGGAGCACAGAGTCTAATTCATATTCAGGAATATTTATGTTATTTAGATTCTTTGGGTCTTCTTGAAGGATAAGCAGAGGGGGAAAAAATCTGTTGGAACCATACAAGCTGTGGACTCTAGAAAGGTTACTGAAAGTAGCATAATTTATGGCAAAAGATATATTTAAAGAGGTAATTATAGTTACTTATGTGTTTCTTGATTTAGGTTTTGAATTTAAACTTCATTCATATTAAGTATAGAGGTAGTCCTAGGTTAACAATGGTAATTGGGACCGGAATTTCTGACACTAAGCGATGCTGTAAAGTGTGATGTCACGTGACCGCTTCACTTAATAACAGCAATCCTGGCAGTCCCCATTGCCATCATTAACCAAATCCCACTGGTCATTAGGTGAGGACCCATCCTGATCACCATTCCCAGCTTGGCCCCTCCTAGCCCCAAGCATCAGTAGGGTAAGGACTGCCTCCTTTGCCTCCACTTCAACTACCCCCACTTGCCTATCTCCCCCCATCTCTGTCCTTTTGGCTGCCCGCCTATCTTCTACCACCAGCTGTCCCCGCTGCCCAGCACTGGCTGCCGCTGCCATGCCCACTGCACTGTGCACCACTACTGTTCTGGCTGGGACTTTCCTTTGCACTGCCTTCTTTCATGTCAGTGTAGCTGGGGCTTCTCTTGTGTCCCACCCAGGGCTTCCGTTCATGCACCAGCCAGGGCTGCCATTTGCACACCAGTCAGAGCCTCCGTTTGTGCGCTGCCCAGGACCTTCTTTCCTGAAAGAAGGCAGTGTGAAAGAAAGCCCTAGCTGGTACAGTAGTAGCATGTAGTGCGGTGCAATGTGGTGTGGTGGGCCTCGCAGTGATCAGGGCCATGCAGTGGGGGGCAGCTGGCAGCAATGGGTAGGTGGGTGGCCAAAAGGTGGTTGTAAATGTGGGTGAGTCCATGTGGGCCCGAATTTTGTTCACGTGACCATAGGGGCGCTACAAGGGCCGGAACTTTGAGGAACAGTCGTAAGTCCCATCGTTCAACGCCACCACAACTTCAGTCGCTGAATGAATGGACGTTAATGAGGACTACCTGTAACTTGTATTAGTTAGAACACTCATAAGATTAAACAGTACAAGGCTAAAGGCCCAATTATGTTACTTAAAGTTGCAACCTTTAATGTTGTAAAGGTGGTAACATTCCTGGAGAGTCAGATTCCAAACCAGATATGTCAGTAGGAAAAGAAGTATCTCATCAAACGAAGCTAGAAAGGTGATGAGCAAGAGTGTTATTATGTTAGATTGCCAGGCTTGGTACATATAGCAATGCAATAAAATGAGAAACTCAACCTTTCCAAACAGAGGCATTAGAGGTCTTGTAAAGAGATTATTGCACAGACCTCTTTTCCAGATAGTAGATAATGGGGAAATCTTTTTCAGAAGACCAGGAGGTCTACTGGGATAGATGCCCTAGGGCTCTGTTAAATTTAAGACAGGTTTATATATTTATAGCAAGGATTGTAATCCAGATCTGCAGAAAGAATTTTAGCTCAGTGATATGGATGGATGGACATCTATTTTATTTTTTATATATTTTTTTTATTTTTATCATGCCTTTATTGTTTTTATAAATAACTCAAGGCAGCAAACATACCTAATCCTCCTACCTCCTCTTTTCCCCATAACAACAACCCTGTGAGGTGAGTTGAGCTGAGAGAGAGTGACTGGCCCAAGGTCACCCAGCTGGCTTTCATGCCTCAGGCAGGACTAGAACTCTCAGTCTCCTGGTTTCTGTCCCGGCACTTTAACCACTAGACCAAACCCTATGCCAAAAGTTAAAAACCTAGCATAGGTTGGATGTGGAAGGTACATGACACTGGAAAAGCTTGTAATAATACTGAGCTAAGTAACTAGTTGTTTGATAGATTATAACACATATCCTTAACATTTATTGGGTTATAAATCCAGTGTAACCAGTCAATTATGCAAAAGTTGATCAGGTGGAGGATATTGTTTTGGCAATGGAATGCGTATATTCTTTCCTTTGATACCCATCTTTGATTATACTTTTCCAACCATTCTCAAAGTGGTACAGAACATTTGCTTCCCAAAAGCAGTAACAATGCTCACAAAACCCAAGCAGTACTAGCACAAGTTATATTCTATGTTTTTAACAGTTCAGTTGTTTAGAAATAGAGATCAGAGAAATTATAGCTTTTGGTTGAGGGGATGATCACTTGATTGGGTGAAAACTTCAGTACAGATAATTAGAAAAAGTTTATGGGATAAATTGGGTAGTCTTGTGGATTAAAGTAATAGAAATGAAATGAGATGTAATAGTACAAATTAGAAGAATATTAAAAGAAAGTATTTGGGGGCCCTTGGGAGTTAATAATGAGTTTTTCTTGTTATCTGCGGGGAACTGGAAGCTGGAACCAACAGGAAAAGACAAGACCTGGAATCTTATTTAATCACAAAATTATTATAAGCTATCACGGTATGCTATTGTAAAGAAACAACAAATACAGTTCTATAGTGTGTTAGACCTGATTTTTATAATAGCAGTAGGGATAAGCTAGATAACACAGTTTTATTATAGTCAATTACAAGCTTACAATTAAAATAAAACTTCAATAGATTTTTTTTAAAAGTACATAATAAAACACTATAGTAATACTTCAAAGCTGAATAAGTAGTGAATGGTGCATACAGAGGAATGCAATTTAGCAACCGCCAGGTAAATATTAGGATAGTGGTCAGCCAGTAGACAATACAGGTAATATTTACTACCTGAAACAATAAATAGAAAATACTACGTGTATTTTCTGAAAAATGGAATAAATTAGGACCCACTAATCCCTATAAAGTGTAGAGTCTAAGGAAGATTACATTGATGGAGATAGGCTCCATTGCCTAGGCAAAAGGGGCTGAAGCATATTTTAAGTTCAGAAAAGTCAGTGGCTTAGACAGATGCCTCCCTAATTAACTGAACTATAACAAGGAGGAGGAGGTGGTACAGCATAATCAGATTTGCAAGATTCTGTTATAATCATCAATCTCAATAAAAGTAGTTTTAGCCTTCCTGTTAAGTTGGTTTCCTGGTCTGGTCTACCTGGTGGGACTGACATAAAATTAGCCATACAACATTATATGACTCCATCTCTAAGGCATCTGACCCACAGGGATACCAGTGTTCAGAATAAGAATGCTGTGAAATCTACCATATAGCAGCAAAAAAAGCAGACCGTTGAACCTCGCAAAACACATACATACTGTATATCTTGAAGCAATTCTGTTAACAAGAGTCAAAGCTGATGTAGACCTACTTTTAAAATCCCCATAATTCAAGAAGCTGTGATCAATTTGGCAATCAGAATTTCAGCTGTCTGATAAGTCTTTTGGCATTGCCAAAACTTATACTGTATGTTTGTTTATCCCAATTTAAAATAACTTTAAAAAATAATTGGGGCAAGACCTATTGGGGAAAATATATGATGCTAGGCTCTGGTCTCAAAAGAAATTTCTCTACCTCAGGGTGAAAAGCTGTATTTCTAACAAAGTTGGGGACAGCCAAGATAGATTAGAGAAATGTTGTAATGTTTTTAGTACAATTAGTTTTCTAAGTGTATGCCATACAGAATCTAATGGATAAATTTAGCTTCAAATATATTACAGGATAGGCCTCCAAAACAAAATGAGCAGCCTCTCTTTACATGGAAAAATAGAAGAGTTGCAGTCATACTCTCTGGACATAAATGGTAGAATACTTGTGCTTATTTTATGACAGAGAGGCATGAAATAACAAGCCAAGATACTTATAAACAAGTATCTATTCAATGCTATTCCTATTAACTTATTAGCTATACAGTATAGCTTTTGTTATCTTGCAAAAGTGATTACCTTGGTTTTCTGGAAGTTAACAACCAGCTTGTCAACTTTGCCAAAGATAGGTAGAGACTTCAGCACCCTTCTCATGTGTACTATGAGACATACAAGATTTCTGCATTGTCACTATACAATATTATTGGAACTGTTCTATCTGCCAGGAAAGGATAAAGACTTGGCTCTGAAAAGGTCTGCACAATTAAATTAATATATAAATTGAAAGGAAGATTGGCTAAATATAATTCAGCCTCACCCATTAGGGCGGTGATATGGTCTAACAAATTACCATGAGGAGTACACCTAAAACTGAAATAGTATATAGATTTTTTGGTAAACATTTACAGCCTCTTATCTATCTGTGCCAAGTTTGTCCCATAGTCTCTCTATAGATTTTAGATTAAAAATCAACTTAAAAATATACAAAAGCTACATAGAAAATTCCTCTGGGAATCAATGTGGTTTCTTCTACCAGATGATGAAGAACGAAACATTGGTCTAAACCTGTTGTTTACACATTCAAGGGGGTAAAGTAAAGATATTTTTGTGTATAATTGACTAATTGTGCCTAAGAATAAGTCTAGAGTTAGGAATAGCTAGCTTGCTACCTTCAGTGTTGTAAAATGGGATGGAAATTGTGTGTCCCCATTCCTCAGCGAGATGGGCTTCGCTGTTGATATGAGTCAAAAGGGCTGCCAAAACACCCATCTATGATTTCCTTTAATGCTGGAAAAATGACCTGGCTTTTGTTTCTGGGCAGAGGCCATGTGATCTGGAGTTGGAGGATGTTGCCATCTGTCCCTTATCATGAATAGATCATTACCTGGTAACTCTGAAGTTTACCATAGCACACACCTTTTCCACAGGGAGGCAGGGCCTACTCAATTGACCTGCCCCAGGAACCTAATTGACCTGTTGGGTTTCAGAGGGAGCTTAGGGTTTTTCCTGAGGTTTCGATTCAAGGTCAACTAAGATCTTGGTTGCTGCCTAGAATAAGGTGGTGGTAGCCTATGCAGATTCTCTCTGTGCGCAGATCCCAGTATGCCCCCTGGTTTTTGGAGGCCTTAGGCAGATGAAGCAGCAGAAGACACACCTAAACCACCATTGGCAGAAAAGTAGGAGCAAATCTGACTGGATGCAGGTGATAGCCTTTGTTACAGCCTTCCTTATAACAATAAGGGTGGTTTAAAAAAAGCTTATTTCTCTTTTTGAGTCCTCTGAGTATTGGCCAACAATCTGTTCAGGGCAACCCAGCTGCAAGGTAGTTGTGAGGACTATTCTTGACACTTGGCTGATAAAACCACTCCACTCACTCCAAGTTGCACTCCAGCTGGGCAGGTCTCATGGAGGTGATTGAGGCACAGTCTTAATGGTGTTATCTGGGAGGAGTTGAAACCTGTTAGTCCCAAGGAAGTGGACAGGGTCCTCAGAGCTGTAGATGCAGCCATCTGTGTATTAGATCCATGCCCCTCCTGGTTGGTTAAAGCCACCAGACAGGGGGCCATGTGGGTAGATCCATACAATGGTAAATGCCTCTTTGAGAGAGGCCATCCTTGGACCCATCCAGTATGGACGATTTTCATCCAGTTTCCAACCTTCTCTTTTTTGCTTGTTGATGACTTGTGGTGAGCTTGGGATAGGAATGGTGCTCCATCCTGGCTCTCCTTGATCTCTCAGTGGCTTTGGACATCATTGATCATGGTATCCTTGACTGGCTGAGGGGGTTGGGAGTGGGAGCTACCAGTTCTCCTTCCTCTGAGGCCAGTTCCAGTCAGTGTTGGTAGGAGGGGAATGGTGAAACCCTAGACCCCTGCTTTTTGGGGTGTCTCAGGGCTCTACCCTCTCCTTCCTCCTTTTCAATACCTAGAAGTCACAGGGGAGATCTTTACCAGTACAGGGTGAGGTATGGTCAATATGTGAATGATACCCAGTTGTATACCTCTGTTCCTAGCCATCCAAGTGAAGTTATTGAGGTTCTTTCCCAGTGTCTGGAAGCTATGAGGGTCTGGATGGAAAAGAACAGGCTGCAGCTCAGCCTTGCCAAGACTGAAGGGTTTTGGATTTTGGACCCCCCTGATCCAGGAGTTGGAGGGTTTCCATCTTTGGTTCTGGATGGGGTGGCACTACCCCATACAGACTTGGTGCACAATCTGGAGGTTCTCCTGGACTCTCAGCTCATGCTCAAAGAGCAGGTAGCTGTGGCTAGACGGGCCTTGGCACAATTGCCTCTTGTGCACCAGTTGTGCCCACTCCTGGACCAGGAGACCCTGGTCATGGTCACTCACACCTTAGTCACCTTCTGATTGGACTATTGCAACATGGTCTACATGGGGCTGCCCTTGAAGACCATCTGGAAGTTTGGTTGTTCCATAATGCAGTGGCACATGTAATTATGGGTGCATTACATTTTGCCCATACAGTGCTGCTACTCCATGAGCTGCACTGGCTTCCAGTTGACTTAAACGTGGATTCAAGGTGCTGGTTATCACCTTTAAAGCCCTACATGGTATAGGACTGTGTTACTTATGGTAGTTGGGCAGCCGTATAAATCTAATTAAAAATAAAATAAAATGCTGGTTGTTTTTCCTAATTTCAGTTGATAAATAAAATCCCTGACCTCTGCTTCAGATACACATCGCCAAACGGGGATCTTGGAGGAAAATCTCTTTACTGGCTTAGCATGAAAAGCTGCTATAGGAATATTTTGAAATAGATTGCCATGGATCTGTGGAAACTTTACAGGACAACCTGACCATTTGATATAAATAAACTGTTCACAAGATTACAAAAAGCTGTGTGATTTTTTTTTTAATATGGAAAAGCAATATGAATCTGCCACTCCTCCCTTAAGACCTCATTTTAAAAAAAGTGTTGAGGTAGCTTTTTTTTTTAATGCTTGGAGGGAATGGAGATAAACAGGTGAATTGATATGAAATAATGTGAGAGCAGCTATAAAGGCCTTTTAGCTTCTTCCATCAAACCTGAGCTTGATTCGGTTAGGTGGATGACTGGGATCTATTGAGAATTTCTGAACAGATAATTTTGCAGTGAATGGATTATGACCTGACAGTATGCCAGTATCTGCTTGGCCAATGCTGCTGAGCAAATCTGAGAATGAAGGTGCAGAAAGGTTTAACATAAAAAGTATCTTTCACTCTGCCAAGTTTCTTCCATTTAGTCTGAACATGATTTTTCCTCAGATTATCTAAGTGGGCAGGGGCTCTATTCCGAGAACGTCACCTGCTTTTTTACATTAAAATGGAGATTCAAGGGGAAAGGTCATGGTATTTTTTGTGGAGTCACAACATCCCCTGGTGTTTCTGGATTATGGCCATGTTTTGCTCACTAAGTTCTGATAATACGTTTCACAAGATAGGCTTGCTTGTGGTAAACCAGCTATAAGAAATATTTCTTTTAGTAAGCCAGTCTCCAGTCTGAATAATGATACTACTTTGGAAACACTTCACTCTGTGGGACCAATCTCATAACTAATTAGGTTACAAATACTGCAGCTTCCATCACCAAGAAGCAGCCTCTGCCACCTACAGACAAGCTGAGGCATTTTTGAGCAGAATAATTTCCAGAGGAGCAGCTCTATTAGCTTTTGCAGCATTTATTAATGGCACCTCAAAGATTAACAAATTTATTATTGTGAAAGTTTTCATGGATTAGGGCCATTTGGGGTGGGAGAGCATAAAAGAAACCTTAATTCTAAATTAGTATGTTCTTGGTGCAGTTAAGTAGTGAGTGCAGCTGAGGATGTATAGTTTGCATAGTGACAAGAAAGGAATCAAGAGACAAATATCTGGCTGCTTGCTTCTTTTTTTGATGGGATTGGAAGGGCAATCCTTCCTTAAAGCAACTTACATTGTGTTTGCTTTACTCATAGATGCTGAGTATATAGTTTAATTTGGAGGACATGCTCATAGTTCAGACAGACAGACACAACTACACATCTCAAATAGAGTTCTTCAATGCTGGCTGCCTCCTTTTCTGATCTTGAGATATCTATTATTGATAATGCAGTATCTTCTGCATTGCATTCATGTTTGTCTATGTAAATTTCAGCACAAATAGATAAGAAGCTCCTTTTTAAAAGTGCCAGTGGACAGGAATTGTTATATGCATTTTGGTTGTTCAGGCTTTTCAGAAATTGAGAAAAGATAGACTTCCAGGGAGGATACATGGCAAACTAGACATCCTTGAAGGAGCGGAGATGGCATTGCGGTGGAGATCGACAGCCAGATGGTGAATTCTGGCTGGTGAAGTCTCTCTGGAAAAAGGAGAGATTGTGAGATCGCCCACTTTTACTCCAGACAGCCGTTTCTTGTGAATAGGCTGCAGGAACTGAGGTTTTTGTGGTTGGCCCATGAGTTGAATGGCTTGGAATTGAGGGATTTTAACCAAGCTCCCAACCGTAATGCAGCCTATATGGACATATGGTTCACTACGCCTCATATCTTAATCACTTTCAGAAATTGCTTGTTAATTGCTTTTTAGCTATTAAGAACCTTTGAATCGACAAGTTTTTTATAGCACCAGGTGACTTTCCTTCAATCCTTGGCGAAAGAAGTTTAAATACAAGTTTAAGGACTTTTTAAAAATTGGGGTTTTTTGGAATAAACAGCAAAAAGGTGATTAGAACATTGATTTTGAAAAGTTACAAATGGACTAAGGGTCCAGATGAATTTGAAATAAGATTTTGAAATTAATTGTAAGAATCATTCTCATGGGAAAATGCTGTTGTTTGAAATGCCATGTTTTTTTAAAAAACATAATAGGATGGGTCTTTGAAGGTTGGACACTAGAGGGAACCAGAAGGAACTAAAGAATATCATTAAAGGAGAAGAACACTTAAATTTGACTTACTAACACAGAATGGCGCAAAATACTTTAACATTGGACGTATTGAAGGATATTTTTGAACAATGGACCCAGAAGTTAACTGTAAGAGTGTCTGCCATTATTGACAGACTGTGTTTAAAAGATGCTATGGAATAGGAACAAGTTTTACTGGACAAGACTGGGACTGATTTGAAAGCGGATTTTAAAATGACAGGCTACAAGAATGATATGGAAAAAGATGCTACACCGGATATACAAATGAAACCAGCTGATGTCTTAATCATTAAAAGGGATATACAAATAACAAACCAAAAGAGTGACCTGGATAACTTTCCTATATTGGATTTACAAAAGAAACTTGTTAAAGTTTTGAAGGATTTTGTGGGAAGGGGCAACGAAAAAATGAAAAAAAATCAAGTTCTAGGACATTATTTGGATTAAAGAACAAGGTAGTTCTATTACAAAAAGTAAAAAGAAATAATATAAAATTGGTTTATTTGATCAAGGTTAAAATAGATATGTTTTTATCTCTGGTAACTCTTACTGGACTTTTGCTGACCAGGGCTGAACAACAAGCTTTAAGGATTTGAGGACTTGATGAGATATGGGAAGAAGAGACCATTTGTTATATTTTAAGAGAAGGTGATAAGTTATTAAAATTGTTTATACTGGTTGTGATGAAGGGAGAAGTAATTTCTTTATATATTTCTTTTCTTTTTCTTTACTATATTCTTATTTTTTCTTTTGTTTCTATTTTTCTTTCTATTTTTCTCTTTCCTGCACTTCCTTTTTTTCTTTTTCTTTTATTTTTTAGTTTGTAATTTATCTTCTTAATTGTAATGTTTAATAAAATTATTTTTAAAAATTGAGAAAAGATAACATGTAGTTTACTGATCAGCATTCTGAGTATAACACAATTTTAGCATTCCTTCCTAGAGTCAGTAAAGGAGGGATACCCAATTTGGGGCCTATGGCCTAATATGTCTGTAGATACCTCCCTTGATATCTGCCAGACTCCCTGTTCCACCTGATTAAGGGTTTTGAAAGAATCTTTTAATTAACAAAAAAGATTGGATAGGAAACTAGCATGCTGCAAAACACCTGCCTCTAGCATCCTCTTTATTTCCAGCTGTGCCTGCAGGCATGATGGATAGCTGCAGCTTCAATCTGGTGCTTTGTGTTCAAATGTGTTCACCTACCCAGATGAAAAAAACAAAGATAAGTTGGGTCAATAGAGAGTACTGCAGGTGGGTTTACGGGAAAAAAAACTTCACCAATTTACCTTCCAATGAAAAGGCAATCATTCTGTGAGAACACCTACAACATACACTTAAAATTTCAAATGTATATTCTAGATTATCTTGAATACTGAAGCATAAATGTACATCTTTTTATTTGGGCTGGTTTTTATTACTTAAGCTAGTGGATATTATATTTCAAACTACTACTTTGGAAGTGTTACCTACCCTAAATCAAAAATGTAAATAAATACAGAAAGTATTCTGTTGTAGTTTTTTGTTTTTCTGTAGTTTTTATCTTTGTTTCAAATACAATAAAAAAAAAATTAGTCATAGTTGTGCTCACCAAGAAGAACGCTTCTATGCAGTGTCACAAAAGTTCTGGTAAGAGGAAAGAATAAATGTTTGTGTTGTTCAACTCAACACAGAAAATGTAATTGCTTTTCTACAGTACATTGAGATACCAATGAAAATGAATTCTACCACACTGCTCTAATTTGCAGAAAGAGACATTACTAATATTGTGGTCATGATATTTCCAGAAGGCTGAAGCAGAAATGTGAGAACTTGCCTCTGCCTGTCCCACATATTTCCTAAGTTATCTGCCATGCAGAGGGGTATGGTAGAATCAGTATTAACCAATATGTAAAGTGTGGTTGTAAGACAAACCAAGATCTGTGGGCTTTTGGTGATGTCATTTTGTCGATTCCCATCCTCCCATGAAGGCACAAGGGCCTGGCAATCATGATGAAATACATGTATATTAAATCTCTGCCTATTCTTTCTCCCATTCTTTTTTCATTTTAGAAACATTTATTTTTGCCTTTGTCCTTTCTTCCATAATTTTATTGTGCCCCTTTTGCTATCACTTTACCATAAGTTCCTTTAGCCTTCTATCTTTTGAGATTCTTAACATAATACATTGCTTCATATAATTTATTTCTGTGGGTCTTTCCACCTGCCATAATCCTTTTGTCTAGGAATCTAGGAGCTTTCCCAATGGCACTGAGAGGTTTCTGCCTGCCCTTTTGCTTTGACGTTACCAGAGCCTCCATCAGTTACAAGATGGAGCTTGTCAGAACTATGATGTCTTAATACTATTTCTTGTGCTACTATTTATTCTATAAACAAGAAAACCAGGTTCATGCTAGATCAAAATAATATGTTTGGGTTAATTTAAGGAGTTCAAGATGCAACCATAATAACTGGCTTATGTTCTTTGAAAGAAACTAACATGTTTGAAAGCCAAAGGCAAGTAATTAAATCATCTTAATGTTGCCTTTTTAACTTCATAATTATGACTAATACGGTTTCTTAAACCATCTGTATTATTTGTGAAGAATTATGTTATCTAGTACTGATTAAGACACTTTTTAGATGTTCTAATTTTGGGTTTCTTTAGGTTAAACTTAGTATCTTGATATTTTCATGCACTGAACGTTTTTGGAATTTAAGGGGTCATTGACAGTTGAAGAGATGTTGGCTTTCCATTAGTGATAGCCTGGCTTCTGGACTAGAGATTAAGAGGCCATAGTTCATACTAGTGCCTCACCACTGATTTTAGTTGAACAATGGAAAGAGCCCTTTGGTTGCTGTACCACATAGCCAACACTGATATTTTAAAAAGTACAACATAAGACACTTGGACATGGTTGCAAGCCAGGATGCTGGTTGGAACACTGGTTTTTGTTGGCTTGTTTTGCACTCCTCCACTCGCTAGTTGGATTGCATTATGTAATGTTTTCAGTGCTGTAACATCAGTGGTTTTCACTGGTTTTAAATTATTTTATAGGTTGTCTTGATGGAAATATTTCTATAAATATTCTGGATGTCCACTGAGCTCTAGTGGGTTGAGGATTTTTTAAGGGCATCTTTAGATTGCATCACATGGCATCAGAATTTATCACTTATTTCACCAAGCTGCTATCCTTCAGTTGTGCTATCTGTGACATCTGGAATTTCTATTGCAATAAATACGCAGGGTAAGGGAATTGGAAAAGCTGTCATAGAATGTTAATAAATTTATTTGTATTAATGAATCTGAACTGTATTTTGAATTATTTGAAAATATTTGAATATTTTGAGAAATACTACTTTTCATTGACTATATATTATTTTTTCAGAATACTAAAAAAAAGGCAAACTTCTTAGTTGTTTATTATACAACATACAGAATAGAAAATTGCAAAAGAAGAATTTAAAAAATGTGAGGATATGCATTTTGAAAGAGAATTTTGAACCTTAAATGTATGAAAAGTGCCCCTCAAACCTCATGTGAAACCAGTGGAAAAGCATAATGGAGACACACTTAGTGAACATGTAGTAGTAAACATGTTTACATGCAGAAGGTTGAGATGAAAGATTGATTAGATGAACAAGAGAGGAGAAAGATTTTTTTATTTTATTTTTATTGAATATTTTAAGAAAGAAAAGCACATATAATTATATAAACAAGAAAAAATGAGAAAAAAACTAAGGAATATAATCAGGTAAATAAAAAGGAATTTACAAATATGATAAAGCTATGATTTTTCCGTGTTCATAAGTGATTATGAATACGTGACTATCTTTCGTCCTCAGAAATCACTATTAAACTCATTATTAATTGTGATGAATTCTTTTTAAAGAAAAATTAAAAAACCAAAAAGGGCTTACTATTAATATACAAAAAGAAATAAAAAGGATAAAAATTATAAGTGCATAATTGTCTCTGTGTTACAATCCTATAGTCCCATTATGAGGTTGCATCCAGATGGCAGCTGCCTATATTTTCGATGTGGGAAATGGGAATAGGCAAATTCTTAGATGTTCCTGTGTGGTAAATTAGCCTCAAGAGCTGTACAGCCCCCTGTTGGTTGATTGGATTGGTGGGAAATTAGCATAGGTTGAGCAATACTGCAGGTTGAGCAATGTGTTCACACATGAGCTAATTCATACACGGTTTAAGGATCATACCAATAGTTGATGCGATTTTACTTAAGGCTGCTTTTAGCCAAATAGTTCAGAAAGCACAGTATTGAAAAGGCTAAATTTAACTAAATGAAAACACTTTAAAAAGTATATAGGAATAGTGTATAAATAAAGAAATTGCCCCTTTCCTCCAGAAGAATCGCTGTGCTTGGCTAGCAGGCAAGCCTTGCTAGGTCTTTCTCCTATCCACTCAACCAGGGGGTGAAACAGAGCCCAGGTCTGTCAATAGGCCAGCAGTTGCCGACTGGGATCCGGGGCTGCAGGTATTCCAAATGCAAAGGCCTGTTCGTTCCTGCATATTCTTCTGGGTCACAACCCTGCAGCTTTCAAAAGTGTCTCCATGGGCTTCCACTGGCGTTCCCTCACTCCCTTAGGATAAGCCCTTCCTTATGGGGAGGTCTTAGAATTCAGTGGCAGTATCCCGGAAGGTTGCAGGTTTTTATTTTTCATCTAAGCTCCTTTAAATTTCTGTAAAATTGAAACCCTCTGATTCTCTCTTTCTCGTGCTGATAGATCTGTGTCAATAATTCTCATGAGAATTAAGCATGTATATTAAAAATGAATTCTGTTCTTTCTCTCATCCATTTTGCGTTTTCTGCACACATCTTGAAGCACTTTATTAGGGCTACTATATTTGGACTGCAGAAATCTGGAGGACCACGACATGGCAATAGAGAGTTCGGTTTTGGGGCCCCTTTGTTGCTATTTGATGGTTATCCGGATTTCTGCAGCTCAGAAATGGTAGCCCAGCGTAATGTAACCCGGACCGATGCAAATGCTACAGGATCAGAAAGGCGCTCGCAGTTTGTGGTTATCATGTATCTTTAAGGCTGTTTGCGTCTGAGCAGCGCAGAAGCCTGAACCCGAACAGGCACCGTTCCCGAGCCTTAAATTTGCGCATCTTCCATAAAGCCCTCCATCAAAGGAGTTCTGCAAGGCGCCCAGCGGGAAGAAGTGGCTTCTGCAGTTTCAGACTGTCGGAGAAAATAATTCTTAACGGTCAAAGAATTAAGTACTTTGAGTAATGCATACTCGGTTTAAAAAGAAAAAAGAAACCAAGCACCCATCTTTATCAGAGATTTAATTCGTTGGCCTTTTTATTATTTTATACTTTTGCTCCGCACAAAAGACGAAATTCGTTTTGCCTTCAAAAGCTTTCCCGGGTCCGGCTGTGCTTTCTGCCAAAGGTGCCGCTCTGATGCAGTCCTTCAGTGCGATAGCTTATCTTGGGGTCAGGGGCTCCGCCAGTCTCTGCACATCTGAAAGAAGCGGAGAGGTCCGTTTGGGGAAGACGCAGAAGCGAGAGCCGCTTCTGGCCGTGCTCAGGATTCCGTCACTCTACAACAGTCCGAGGAAATGGGGGAAATCGGGCGCCCCGTGGCTTGGCAAGGGTTAAGCGATGCCAACCCCGCCCCCCTCCCCTGCTTGGATGTAAACAGAGGAGCCTCAGCCTATCATGTCTGATTGCTGTTCTGTGCCTGAAGAGAAAGCCAGGCTCTGTAACATGATACATTATAGACTGATTCAACTTCGAAGGGCTGCGCTCGGCTCGTCATATCCAGACGGCAGAATCACCACGGAAAGGTGGGTGACTGAAAAGCTACCCTTCTTTGACCTTACAGCTGAGCCAGGATAAAGTGCGAATGCTTACTTCGAGAAGACCCAGTTAAAATACTCGAAACAGAAGCGCTAGTGCTGCTGTAGGTAAATGTGCGGATTTTTCTTCTCCTTTTATGTATGTTTGTTCCGATGCGGTGTTAGAATGGGAGGAGGCTGTTCTTCTCTTGGAATCGGTGCAGAGACAATATTAGCGTTGGAAATGAGGTGGCTTGTTAACCCCTGAAGAGCTAGATGGAAATCTAGCAAAGGCGAAGCTTAACTTTACATATTTCTCAACGTGCGAATGCTGCTGCAAAAAGCTGCTCTGTTACTTAAGTGTCTCTTCTGCCTTACAGCACTTTAACATCCAATGAATTCTTGAGCGAGGGTGTGATGATTAAAAAAAAATCACAAATTATTCCATTCAAGCCTTAGAATAGCACATCTGGTCTTCATTGCTTTCTGATGTAGCCAAGATTGGGTTGAATTCCTTAGGCTTTTGGATTTGATTAGTGCGAATGTGTCGTGGCATTCTCAAAGTGTAGTAAATATTTCTAATTAAGGAATCGACAGCCTGTAAAAATAACGGACCTCACGTATAGCACTGTTTAGCAGACTGGCGTTTTTAAAATAATAATTGAGAAAAACTACTTAAATATATAAACCCAACTTTATAACTGCAAATACAGTGTACTTTAATATAATATGGAAAACAAATACTGATTTGGAAATAATTATCAAGTATTGCCAGTAAATATAGACATTTATTATGCTATTCCGAGGGGGGAAAGCATATCGTATTTTCTTTCCACACTTGAAAATCCATGTTTTTATTTACAATTCTCTTTCCTTTTCTCTCATAATAGCCATGGGATGTGCAGACTGTGTGATCCTGTCACAAAGTCATTCTGTTTTTAAAGCTTAATATAATTGCATTCATTGCCTAAAAATTGTGTAGCTGTAGACTTGATCCCTTTCCACTGAAGTGGAAATACTTTCAGTAATTGAAAACAGATTCATGTCTGGAATTGTATAAACCATGGTTCTTGTTTTCAAAAATAAATCTTTTGTTCTCCTATTCTGAATGTTTGAACAAGCATTAAGAGTCCACTGTTTGCTCATTGTTTTATACAATCCTTATGAATTGAGAAATACTGAAAAGAAAACATAAGAATTCATCTTACTTTGAACAGCCATTCAGTAATGATCATAAAATGTGTATTGATTTTTTTTAAAAAAAACATTATACTAACATTCTCATTTTATGTGAATTAAAGCAGTGCTTTTAATACATTTCATCATAATTTCCCCAATGCAAGTGGAACTACAAACTGATTTAAAAGTGGGGGACCTTTAGACAATTTGATGGGATACTGATCTACTTCAGACAAACCTACACAGCTGCTCTTAATTAACTTTGCTTCAGTTTCCTGGACATCATTCTTGAAAACTACTCTTTCTAAAATGTTTTTTAGTTAGTTCAAGAATAGTTTGGTATAAACTTTGTGGGCCTTCAGGCAAAAACTAATCCCTGCAAACTAACCTGTTCAGGAATTTGAAAAGTGGAGAACAATGGAGTTAAAGAGTAGAACTGTGTTACTATCCTAGAACTCTAAAGAAGCAAAATAAATGGAATAAAATTATGTAGGAAAAGTTGCTGGTTGGGAGATTCTGTACATGGTGTATTCTTTGTACTGATTGTATCATGGAATGAATCAATATTACTTTTTGTTCTTTTTACAGACAACCATAAAGGTGGGTGTATATTTTTGCATATTACTCCTAATGATATTTTAACTGCTTATCTTTCTAGATACTGTTAGATGGCCTTTCTATTCAATAGTTGGAGATATTGAAATTACTGTGCAGAAAATACCACGAAGTTCAGTAATATTGGAGAACACTTAGATGAAGATTTTTTTCTTCATTTTTAATATATATAAACATTCATGTTAATAAAATAAATACTTTATGCACTTTCTCTTGTGCAGATATTTCTAGAGAAAAGTACTAGTTAACCCAAATTATTTATAGTAGGGGAAAAACGCTTTTCTGGACATCTCATTTTGGTTGTTTTTATAATTAATAAGCTGGAAATTTTCATTTTCTTTTTCTTTCAATGAAATGCTGAAAAAACATTCAAAACAGCAGAATCCAAAATGAATGTATTTTACACACTGTGATAATAGCTGTCTTAATAAAATGATCTGGATAATTAATGCCACATGACATATTGCATGCTTCACTCAGGTATTTGTTCCTCTATAGAAGAGAAGGGTTGCTAAGTATCCATCACCACTGGAAGTAATGTAAAATGACAGAATTTTAGATTCATATTTTTGCATTTATTACTCCGCAATTAGTGGAGGAAGGGGCCCTTTTCAGTTATGATCAGCAGTTTAGGCTTCAGAATTAAGAATTGAAGTTTTGAAATACAAATTGATAACTCATACATTTAAGCAACCTTTCTACAAATATATGCTGGTATAGTGAAACAGGATATGGTCTTTCTTAATAGGAACTTCGTTTTCCTGATAGCATAATCAAGTGTTACTGTGGGAGAGCACAATCCACTGTAAAGGTTTTCAGTGACCTGCTTAAATCCCATTAAAAAGGAGAAATAGAAATAGGCAGCAGACTTTGGTAAGCAGAACCCTATTTCAGAAGCCTATAAGCCCATACATTTTATTTTAGACTGAAAAGGTTAGAAATGCCATCAATATAAAATAATAATGTGTAACTCTTGAAGTTGATAACATTTATCAAGATAGTTGTTTTCCAGATCTTTTTAATTCCAAATTCTAAAAATTCCTAAGAATTGGAATTTGAATTATTTTAAACCAGTATTTGGATTGATTAATCTTCTAAATATCATTGTTTATTAAAACTTAAATACGTAAAGTAACACTAAATCTTGTTCTGTTGGGGAAAGCTCCAGACATTCATATATCCAAATGTTTTACAGGCTGCAAATATATTTGCAAATGTTTAGAAAGAAGTTGATCCCCAACTTTTTCATATACGTTCTGTTCACAGTGTAATTGCAGAGCTACAGAGAAATGTGTGTTGCATGCACAAGCATGTGTACATATTTCAGTATTAAAATCTTTTAGAATTTTTGCAGAATTTTATATTTTGAATTCTATAATTTGAAAGTCTCAAATTGCGCCTTCAAAAGTGTGTCCAAGAAAGGATGGATGGATGGGTGTGTGTGTCTGTATATATAAATAAAATTTACACTGGAAATCAGTTATCATAGGAAGCCATATTCACATATTGAATACCTAAGATAGAGAAGCAAATTTTAGAATAGTTTGGTAGGATAATGTGAAGCCAAGTGGAATAAAGTCCACTGCTGAATAAAAATTTTGCACGCCCTAAATAAATTCATGAGGATAAAACTGCATTGATTTTAATGGAATTTTATTTCCATATCAAATGCCTTTAGGATTAGGTTGTTAGTAGTTGATTCATGGGATTCCATTTTACTATATTTGTAGAGTATACAAGTAAGTAACAAATTTGTTTAAGAAAATTATGTTTGGAATGTTCATTAGCTTCACTTTTTAATGTTTTATAACGGTAAATAATGTACTTTCATTTTAACCATGTAGTATTTTTAATTTAACATCTGTAAAGAAATAACAATTAGTACAAACTATCACTTGCGTATGAGAGAGCACAACAAATACCAAAGCACAGTAGAAAGTGTTTTTCAAAATTTCCCTGAGTTTCAAAAATAATTTTCTCAACAATTTAGAAAATTAGAATAAAAAAAGGAAACAGTTTGGATAGCTATTCAGAGACCCATGTGATAATGGACAAAATGAATATAATCTCAGTCATGCTTGCTTTGTTACTGAAAAAAAAATGTGCTTCTATCAAATATAACAGATTTTATATTTCTGTTTTTATATCATTTTAATAATACTTGTTCTTAATTGTTCTGATTTTCAGCTGAGCTGCTTTTTCTGTTTGGTCTATTGATTTTCTTTTTCTATTTTAAGTCTCAAACTATAAATTAAAATAATTGAAAAAAATTTAGGCCCCACTCCTGTTGACTATGGTTAGCTATACAGTTCTCAGGTTTATGGCTATAGTTCCTAAAGTCTTACCTAACAAACAGGATTTGGTAAACTACCATGGAGATAATTTTCACTATTTTTTATATATTATAGCAATCTTAAAAACCCAAATTCAGTGAAGAGGCATAGTGAAATTTTAAAAAATAAATGGGCAAAAGACCTTGTAGGATTCAACTGATTCTATGTGTGTTTTATTCCTTTATTTTTAGTTTGTGGATCAGATGTGAACCTATTAAAGGATTATGATGTGTTAAAAACTATTTTGTCTGTAGACAGAAATGAAATTATAGGTTTTACTGAATTTTGAATGTAGTTTAATAACTATTAAAAGGTGAGAATTGTTAAGTGTTGCAAATTGGTTCCTTTTTTAGATTCATTGTAGTCATTTTGTTGGATAAAATAAGTTATACAAATGCTTCATAGGCTTGGAATGTGCTGCTTGATGCAGGTAACTACATTAAACTCTCAATCAGAGTTTGTGTTAATTTTTATAGAACATTTTACCTTTTAATCACAAGCTGTTGTGTAAGAATCTTTTCTGGGGAGCTGTAAAATATAGCTGAGAACGTTTTCAATATTCTTTCTTTTAAAGCAAAACAAAGGTGTCTTATGGGACAAAGCTGACATTCTTAAGACATTAGCCATTATTTCATTAATGTTGTCACTTGCTTAAATGCTGTACCTTATTGCAAAACACACAAGAATGTCCCCTGAAAAGTTTCTTTCAGTTGTTGTGATAGTAGGGCCAGCATATTGCATTAATTCTGAAAGACCAGAGTGGTTAAACAAGGCTATTTAAATTTATGACAAGACTGAATGCAAGTGCAACAGAAGTAAATAAATGAATAATCAGAAAAGTGACTGGTGAAGGTAAAACCATTATTTGGCTTTTTTGTTATAGTTTCATTCTGTCTTTGTTATCACTGCCATAGAATTCAACATATGTTCTTTTTATTTTTTAATTCCTCTTGATCATAATTAATCAATGAGAAGTTGAAAATAGAAGTAAATATTTTCTTTATATGCTTTATTACTTGAGGACGTACTGAGAAAATTGACTTCCTTTAACTCTTCAAACCGAGACCAGTTGATCGGTCTATATCTGGTCAAAAGATGTGTCTTTTAAAGATAACAGTTCATTGTTAGGTACTTACTGCTATTTTCCATCTATGGAAAAGATAAGGAGAACATTAGCAGTTTCAGTTGCTGATGTAAGATTTGCATCTACAAATATGAAACTATGGAGATTATTCAAGTTAAAACATAAATGAGGCTGTTCCAATTTATAGAAATACTGTGCTTAAAAGCAATATTTAAAAATATAGGTTGTAATTGTACTTCTAGTTATGTTCAAATTCTGTCATTTTGAATGAACCTTAAATATAAACATGCTTAGTATGCTTCCAAATTTCAGAAGACATTGGGATGTTTTTGTGAAGTTTAGATTCACAAAACATGTTTAATCAATTGTGACTGACAGGTGAATTCTCATTCAAACCTCAACTGACTTCACTATTCAGATATCTAAAATGTAAGTGATTTGAAAGCTGTATTATCTCAAGTATGCTTATTTTTAAGTAATTTACTAAATGAGTGTGACCCAGATGCTTAAGAACCTTGTAGCGTTAGCTGTAGTGTTAAGCACATTTAAAGTTGATGATTTTTGATTTTCATTATTAGAATAAGCCACAGTTGAACTATTTAAATTAAAAATATCCAGTATAATTAATAGTATTGTTGAGCAGAAGGTAGTATGGCTAACAAAGTAATTCTTTTTTTTTTAATCATAAAAATAGCCATTTTGAGTAATCAGAGATAATGGGAACCCCTTTTCACTTCTTATACTGAAGGAGGGGAGTTCTTGTCTCTAATTAAATGTATTTCTTCCTCTGTTGATTAGACCAGAAATATACTACCTGAGGCCCTGGGGCTTCATATGGCTCTTTAAAAGCTTTGAGTGCAGACCTTGAAACCCCTTCCAAAGTTGCCTGCACATTGTGATTTTTTCTTATTTGATAGACTGGATAAAACTATTATATATACATCAAAAACCATTATATACATGAGGAGTAAGTATGTTAATAATAATCAACTTTACAAATGTAAAATTACTTAATTTTAGTTTTTGTCCCAATCTTGCTTACCTTTGATAGGGCCATTTCTAGCATAGTGCCAAAGTCTAAATATGCATCTCAGTCTGAAAAATGTTATATAACCTGATGGAGATGCTCCCATTAATATGATCGGCATATGATTGACATTCACAATCTCCATTATTAATCCATCAGAACAGAAATGCTCCATTGGAGAAGCCCTCTTCAAAAGATTTTCTACAGATGGTGCTACATTATGGTTTGAGTATAGAGAAGTACCATTCATACACTAATAACTGGGTGCTAATAACACACAAAGTTTTTCTGTGTTGTAATAAATTGTCAGTTTAAAAAAGAAAAAAAAAACACTTCAGAGCTTACTTTATCTATTGCGGATTCAAATTTTATCATAGTAATGAATGTGGCTCCACACAGTTGTTCCTTAACCACAGATCCACTTAGCCTCAGATCATAGCCTGTCTCAGAAATTCATATAGAAAGTTCAGCAATAACAAAAAAACCTGGCTCCTTGATATTTTCCACTGTAGCTGGGGACTTTTCAGAATAATATTAATCAATAAAAACATCAATATATCACCACAAGGAGGCTAATAAGTCTCAGAAAAACATTCAAATACATTAAAGGGCTGTCAAACAAAGGTTAGTATATAAACAATTAATTACTGTACTTCCCTGCTTTCTGTCACTTTTTGTGTAGCTATGTATGCTTCATATTCTGGGTAGGCTGTTTGGGGATAATTTTGTTCATATTGGATATGCTAATAGAGGGGGAACTAAAGAGAGTTCAAATATTGTGTGTACTGTAGTTATAGAAGAAATATGTGATAATTTTAAGTTGTACAGACCAAAGGCATAATATTAGCCCAGCTGTTGTCTGCGCAGCATTTAATGTGTGACATTTATGGATATGTGATAAAGGTTTGTGTTTTCCCAGCGATTCAATATTTAAACTTGAAGGAGGGAAAACATAATATCTATGCTTCAAATACCCTTACAAAACATTAGCTGATATAAATTAAAAACAGCTGCAGATCTGAGTTGTAAAAATAAAAGAAGCAATAAAACAATAGTAATGAAAAGTAATAAATTAATGTATTAGTATTAGGAACACTCTTGAGGTCAGTATGAGAGAAAGAAGCCAAAATTAATTAGGAAGTAGAAGTAAATTATTTATTAGAAAAAATACTTAAAAGCTGAGTTGGGCAACACAGTTATATTTTGAAGCAATATAGTTAGGAAACTATTGAAAGAAACTTAGTAAAGGTAAAGGTTTCCCTTGACATTAAGTCCAGTCGTGTCTGACTCTAGGGGGCGGTGCTCATCTCCATTTCAAAGCCAAAGAGCCGGCGTTTGTCCGTAGACACTTCTGTGGTCATGTGGCCAGCATGACTACACAGAACGCCGTTACCTGCCCGCCGAAACGGTACCTATTAATCTACTCACATTTGCATGTTTTCGAACTTGCAGTGGTACAAAAAGTTGGAGAAAATTCCATTTTTAAACATTACTGTTAGATAGTGAGAGTTGTCTCAAGGGAATTGGAGCATAAAGGCTTTGAAGATTGCAAAGTGCAATGTGTTGAGAATGAGGAATGCTTTTTTTTCCTCTGCAAAATAGTCTTTTTAGTATCTGCATAATTAGCATGGCCATAGTTGTACACACAGAAATAATACTGAAGTTCATGGATTTAAGTTCTTTGAGCATACATTAGAATTGAGCCAAACATTAAAAAAAATAATAAGATGGAATAGAATTATTAACATACTCTCAGAGCAGTTTTTTTTCGAAGTACCATTAATTGAACTGATCTCAGTAAGCAATTGATGTTTCCCAGAAATTTAGATGAATGCATTAAGTAATCCTACATACAGTTGAATGTATTCTACTGGTTGTGTGCAGCATAAGATTGTGAGTTTATGTTTTGTAGGAGGAGAGCTGGGTTAGCCAAAAACCAGAAGTCTGGTAGCCTGAGTAAAATAACCTTTTCAAAGTAACAAATTTTATTAAAAGGCCTAAACTTTGTCTTGGGAAAGCTTGTGTCTTTTAATAATATTTGTTAATCTGGAAAGGTGCTACCAGTCTCCTCGTGATTTTTAAGTGTATGCTTGTGTATATATCTGTCTTAATTTTGCCAAACCTGTTACTTTAAAAAAAAATAGATTTCTTTTAAAATAAAATATGTAGATATATGTCCACATGTTTGGTTTAGTGGAAAATACTGTTTACTAATTATTGTGATTTTTGTCTGTGTAAATCCTGTCTGGAATTTTTCAGTACCCTTTTTTTTTTAATTCCTAACATGCATCATTGTGAGATCTTGTAACAGTACTACAGTTGGAATTGTTAGAAATTAGTAGATAAGTTTTATGCAAACAAAAAGTTATGGATTAAAAGTATTGGACCTTATATTACTGGTTCCAGATTGTGAAATGATGTATAACTTCATTCTGCAATGCTGTAACTACTTTCTTGAGAGTAAGCTGTATTCTGCTCAGAGGATCTTTTTCCTGAAAAACTTTCTTAGGGTTCTGTTATTTGTCTGTAATCTAAAGTTTTGTATTTAGTAAGCACATTTATTTGGCAGTATGTTTCATTAAAAGTATTGTAACATGTATTAGTAAGCCTTCAAAAAATAGCTGTCGGTTGTCTTGCTTAGACATACTCAAAATTCACTCTCCAGTTCTAAAATAGTGTTGGCACTAATGTAAATGCAAACATTACATTTAGAACCAAAGTTGAAAAATATATTTAGATAACAGTTTTTGTTCCTGTATACAAATTTTGAATAAATACTGTGATGGAATTTTTTTTCATAAATTTACTTATCAATATTCTAATATAGTACATTGAAACCAGAGTTGTTAGATCAAAATTATTTTAAGACATTAAACAGAATAAGGAATGTCTCATCTGATACATGTATATTTACATATTTATGTACTGTACATGTTTTTGCTCAAGTATCTGGAAGCAGTTACTTGGACAATGATATAAATCCACAAGCCATAATTTTCCTGAGTGCTAGATACTGCATTTTTGTATCTGATTGAAAAAAGAAAAGAAAAATCCCCTTGGCTACACATCTGAGGAGGCTCAAAGTTCAAGTAATTATTTTCTAAGGCAATCCTAGGTCATTCTTGCTAAATTAGTTCAAGTTCTGTTGGGTAAAATAAGCAGTATAATTAATATTTTACTTCTGAGGAAATCACATTCCAAAGCTTAAAGATAAAAGATCAGAAGGGCAGAAGATCTTCATTTTTATAGAATGACAAAGCATTAATAAGATTCCTTGTTAATTGTTATTTGTAAGTGCTCTTTTGTGTCATATTGAAACTAGTTTGTGGGTAAAATCGAATAACGCACAGACAAAAACTCTTACAGATCTTTTGTACAAGCTTCCCAATCCTCTTAAGCAAATTTTGTTTATTTGTTTCCCTTTGAGTTTATCCAATTTATCCCCACCTCAATCACGAAGGACTAAAATTTTGATGCAGTTTAGCTGGTAGGAAAAACATCGTTAACTTAATATTGTTCTTGGTATCTCCTATGTAGATCTTGCTGTGAAAAAAATTCAGAATCATGCTTTTTATTTCTAACAAGATGAATGTGAAACTCCTATAATTTCACTTCTCAAGTGTTCAAGTGGCTATGCCCTTTACAGTACTTTTTATTGAATGCTGTCCCCAATTGTGTGTGTGTGTGCGTCCATGCGCGTGTGTAGCATTTCTTCCGAAGCTTCAAGCAAAGTTAAGTAGCTGTGGTTACACACGATTATGGAGACAAATGAGACAGCTTTCAAAAGGCTTGCAGCTTGCAAAGGACATGGCTGTTTTAATGCTTCGAAAAGAGGTGTTTTGTTCTTGCTAATGCATTTTGAGAAACTCTTTTGAATGCTTTCCACAGCCCACAATGATTAAAAAAATGTCTCTAAAACTTTATAGGTATTTACTTCAGTTTTTGTAAAATGTATTGAAAATGTACTACTATGGCAGTAAACTAGTTTTATATAACGTTATTATAGTGAGCATTTAAAAAGTGATTATCCACTTTCTCTAACTTTTTAGGTGAGATAAAAGCATACTTTGTACCTCTGTCCTTTTGAAATGATTCCTAGCTCTTACATAATGTAGAAGTATTTTCTGAATAATTTGTTAGAAAACTGAATGAGAAGGTTTATTTCTCAGTGTACGTAGAGGATTGTTTTATCCTTTTTGTTATGATTGTCAAAACATTAGAGGCAGAGAAATTTTAGACCTTGCTGGAGAGAATTTAAAGATTAAAAAGGGGCAGAAAAATATCTGTTCAGCTTTTGAAATAAGAATGGATCAAAGCTTCTTAATTTCTCTTTTTTGGAGTGGGCATCAAATCTATAGTAGACTGGTGCAGGTATTTTTCCTTCGTATTGGCTTCCTAAGCTTTGTATTAGCATATTTAATCAAGACAAACCACTGGTTGGGAGGGAGAGACGTTACCTCTTGCCCAGAACATAATGAGTTAACGGGGCTTTGAAAGCTCTACATAAAGGATGAGAAATTCTGGTCTCCCCTGCCTAGATGGTCAGTTTGCTTTGGCTGCCCTGTGCTTATCCGCACAAGAGACGGCACAAATGTTTGCATTTTTTTTAGGATCAATGCTAAAAAAGTAGGCATAGCTAGAATCAAAAGAGTACTTGATTTAATTTTTTTAAAAAATAAAGTTGATTTAAATTAAATTTAAGTAAATATTGTTAATATAACCTGTTTTCCTTTAGGAGCTCAAAGTGGTATATTTTGCCTTCCTTCTCCAAACCTATGAGTTAGGTTTGGCTGAGAGAGCATGATAGGCTCAAAGGAACTAGTGAGCTTTTATAGCTGAGGATGGACTTGATCATGGGTCTTCCTGCTCCTAATCTTATCCATTAAATAATAATGCATGTAAATAATAAAGTATGTAAATGTCTATATAATAGTTACAGGTAAGGTTTAGGAAAGTTATATTTTTTTGCACAGCCTACTTTGATTTTTGGCAGGGATATATTGTGAAGAGGTTTAGATTTTTAATGTTAAAACCAGCATTTGTGTGTGTGTGTGTGTGTGTTGTCTAGCATAGAATTTCTTTGAAGAAGTGAAAAAATGGTCTCAGATTACTACTAAAGCAGCATTACACAGAGCCCTTTTTTAATTAACTTTATAATGGGCATCAACTTTTATGAATTTGCTTTCTGGGAGGACAGCTGTGTTAGTCTATGGTAGCCAAAAATCAGGAGGAATCTGGCAGCACCTTTTAGACTAACAAATGTTATTGTCCATGTTCTCATGAAATAAGATGTAGTTCACAGAAGCTTATGCTTTTTAACAAAATTTGTTATTCTGATAAAAGTGCTACCAGATTCCTGATATACAAGTCCGTTTGAGAATCAGTATATTGGTTGAGCAGATGCAAAATTAGTTCATAAAATGTGTCCCTGGGATTGAAAGAATGCTCAGGATATTTTCATGTTGTCACAGGTAGTAATAAATTTTTAATGATTTGTTCTTTACGCCTTGAAATTTATTTAGAGTGATTTATGTAAAGATAAATAAAGGCTTGTGATCCTTCAAATAGAGTTCAGAATGGCTATGAAAATCCTTTGAAAGAGGTGGTTTGCAACATGCAGGAGCATGAAAAAAAGGCACAGCAAAGTGACCATGCATGAACACATATGCAAAGATGGCCAGAAACTTTCAAAGTAGCCACATGAGCCTGTAAAAAGGCTCCGGTGCTTTAACAGTTTTAAGAGAAGTGATTTGCTTTCCCTCATTTGCAAATCACTTCTTTCAGAGGATGTCATGAGTAAGGATGGCGAGCAGGGGGCTCCCATCCAGACTGTCAAGCGCATGCGTAGCACTGAGGAATTGTTCAGCCATTCAAAGAGACACAGATCGGGACCGCCTTAACCCTTGGGGGTTATATGTCTGGGTTTTTCCCACGCTTCCTTAGTTTGTTAGGATTCCTGTTAAGTACTAGCAATAAATATTAGAGACCAGTTCATTGTCTCAGTGTGTTTCCTGGTTGTTAGGACATCAATCCTAACAAACTCATACTCCCATCGAAAGAGGGAGGAACAAGCAATTAAGGAGATACGTTTAGAAATGTCTTCAGAAAACCAAGAAATGCTGCTCGCCATCCTTACTCATGACATCCTCTGAAAGAAGGCTCATTTGCATAGCCTTTAAGTGTATTCGTGGTGTAGATAGCCACATGGAATTAAAAAATAAATGAGCTTGCTGTTAGTTTTTCTTGGTAAACATCTCAAGAGCATCCTGATTTTTAAAAAACAAAAAAGTATATGGTTTATATATTTTTATTGCATCTTTTTCTTGGTACACTAGTGCCTTTTTAATCTTATTTATTTTAACTGACTTAGTTATTTATTGCATCTGTAAGGCCATCCAAGTCCATGACAACTGCGAATGCATATAGTATTAAAAACAGATTAAACAACACACAACAAAGAAAAAATGATGGGGTCTACAAAGAGTAAAGCAAACACCTTGTCTGATATGTAGTATTTCCACAAGAGGCCCATCTCCTCATGTAGCTTGAGGCCTGGGAAAGAGCCAGATTTTAAAGGCCCATTTAAATAAGATCAGGGTAAGGACTATTCAGATCTTCGGGAGATGCTGTTCCAGAGGGCAGGCACTATGACGGAGAAGGCCTGCTGGCAGGGCCCATCAGATGATACAGTTAAATTGACAGGACTTGAAGTATGCCAACTATTTCAAATCAAACAGGATGGGCAGACACAGGTGGTCCCTCAAATAGCCAGGCCTTATGTCATGAAGGGCTTTTTAGGTAAATTGAATGCAGAAGCCTACTGATAGCTGGTGCAGCTCAATGGAGCAGAGATAACTGCCTGTGCTGCCCTTCTGAATGGTTTTCAATGGCACTGAAATGCATTGCACTAGTCCACCCATGGTGGCCAAACCATGAGTGACTGTCTGGAGGGCTTCCTGATCCAGAAATGGGCACAATTTGCTCCCAACATGGGTCTGTGGAAAGTTGCCATCACCTCCTTCAGTAGGTGTTGTGAGTCCAGAAGTGTTTGTTTTGAGCATTTGGTGCCTTTAGCATTCTACTCTGTCCACATGTAACAGTAGTTCTCAAATAATTGAGTCAGATATCCTTTCTAGTTATGTAACTGAATTAAATTTCATTGCATTGGTGATCTTGGATAAATAGCTAACTAAGCTACCTCTTCCTTTCTTATTTGTTAATTACTGCACTCCTACAAGTGCTTCTGCTGCTATTGATATATTATCATACGATCGATACCTCTTTTCAAGCAGAAGGGGATTCACTGACATGCGTGGATAATACAACAGTATTTCCTTGGATTGCAATGTTTTTCCAGTTGCTACAACCCCTTATATTTGTTCTCCTGATTTTTTTCAACTCAACTTTTCATACCCAGTTAGTTATACCAATAGTTTCTTATTTGTAGAACGCTGCAGAGTATACAAACATCTCCTAATACTTTGGCAATCGTTTTATGTAATATGTGGGACAGGCTAGTGAATGAACAGGATTCTGCATTGGTCCAATAAACTGCAACTCAGTGAAATGAGGGAGTCTCTAAATAATTTCAGTGTACTAATATTTTATTACTCTAGTATTTATTAATTTTGAGTACTCTTGTTTCTAAGTAATTCAGACTAATTTACTTCTGAATAGTTACTGATTCACATATTTATGTTTTTCCAGTGCTCACGGTGGCCCTCCTCCTTCAGCCTTATAGGCTTGTACTTCATTGTAAAATAAATTTTGTTCCATTGTTGAAATTTAGCATGTTTTGGGTGAAGAAGCAAAACACAATAATTTAAATATTTTATCAAGAGTGGATGAAGTTTTAATGTGAGGTTCATAATAAATCATTTTGTTACGTTAAGCTATTCTATTTTTTCTCTATTTCCTCTGCCTTGTAACCTCACACAGTATATATAATCATACTTTGCCCAGATATCAAAATACTAGCTTGATTGCTGTATCATGACAAGCCAAAATATGTTCTGTTATATTGTAGCTTCGTGTGTTCTATGATCATACTAAATTACATGTTTAAGGCCAAAGTAGTAGGACAGCTATCTTATGCTTATAAGGACATGGAGCTCTTAAAAGATGTTCAACCAGTATTTCTAAGGGACATGTTCCTGGTTCCACAATGTATCCCAGACTCAGTATTTCAGGCTGAGACTGGAGAGGCATCAATTAGAACTTGAGCACAAATAGCATGAATTAGCTATTGGCTTAATTAATTTTTAATTCAAGTAGTTTGGCTGCTCTGACTCTTCTTGGTGCAAATCATTTGGTGGAACCTAAGGTATTGTGAACTTTCACTGACACACTGATCTCAATGAGTTTTGAATAGGCCAAATAACTGTTAAAGCAACATGCTAGAAATATTAACATCTAAAATGATTTCAGCCAAGCTCCACTTCATGCCAATGAGAAAAATAATATGCTAGTATAATACCTGCCCATTATATGTTTAATAGCATATCCAAAACTACCAGAAGATCATTTACATTGGCCCATTATGTCCTTCCACCTGCTCTCTTGGTGGAGAGGTTTTGCAACATTCATAAGAACATCTCCATCCATGTAATGAGAAGCAAATTTAAATTTTACAAAATTAAATTCTAAATTGAGAGCCAGTTTGGTGTAGTGGTTAAGGTGTTGGCCTAGAAACCAGGAGACTATGAGTTCTAGTCATGCCTTAGGCATGAAAAACCAGCTGGGTGATGTAATGGTTGCCTATTCTAAAACACTATCAGACTCATGAGCAGGAATTCAAAGATATCTGATTTATTAAAGAATAGTGTGCAGGATCACAGAGAAAGCTGAGAATGATAAAAGCACACCAAATGCAAACTAAAAACCCTCTGTGTAAATGAGATCCCTCCCCCCATAGAATCTTCCCAAGTTCACAGTCCCAGGTGCTCCTAACGATTTCTGATGGTCTGCGGGAAAAGTCCTTGAACAGAGAACATAACCCAAACACATTCCATTGTAATGAACACAGATACAGAGCTTGGCACAAGGTTTCACAGCTCCCTCCCAAACAGAAATGTGCATCAGCACCATGGCATGTGAAACGTTACGATGTATACTATACATTGAAACAGTGAACATGACATACTGCCCCCCCAAAAGAAAGAAAACACTAAGCAGCAGGCTTCAAAGGATAAGCAAGGTGGAAACGGCGAACTAAATCAGGAGCATTAACATAGCGAGCAGACACCCATTCAGGATGAGGAAAATGTTGCCATCGGACCAGGTACTGGAGGGTGCCTCAAAGCTTGTTAGAATCAACAATCTCCTTGACCTCAAAGTGCTGTTGGCCGTCAATCATGATCGGAGCAGGAGGAGGAGGTTGGGGATGCCAGCGGGAGGAGTGGTGGACAGGCTTGAGCAAGCTGCAATGGAAAACAGGGTGCAAGCATTTCAAATTGTGAGGCAGGTCCAATTTAACAGTAACTGGATTGATAAGACCAACAATAGGGAAAGGACCAATGAACTTGGGAGCAAGTTTTTAGAGGGTTGTGGTGACTTGATAAATTTGGTAGATAAGATACACCTGATCCCAATCTTGAAGTCATGTTGCAAGGAACGATGCTTATCGGCTTGAAACTTGTAAGCAGCTTGGGCATCAGCCAAAGCTTGTTGAATCACCGGCCAGGAATCAGCCAGCTTAATAGCCCAGTCAGAGGCAGAACATGTTTGGGAAGGGGGTTGTTGTGGCAGTTCAGGGATGGGAACAAAGTTGTGACCAGAAACCACACGAAAAGGGGTTTGCCTGGTACTTTGATGGACAGCATTGTTGTAAGCCACTTCAGCATAAGGTAGCAACTCCACCCAATCGTCCTGATGGTAGTTAATGTATGCTCTAAGAAATTGTTCGAGAGTGGAGTTCAAAATCTCAGTAGAACCATCAGTCTCAGGATGGGAAGAGGTGGATAGCGCTTGTTTGGTGCCAATCAAGTTTAAAAATGATTTCCAAAACTGGGAAGTAAACTGTGTCCCGCGGTCACTGACCAAATGGGAGGGGCTACCGTGGAGGCGGTAGATGTGGATGAGAAATAGGTGTGCCAATTGCGGGGCTGACGGGATGGATGCACATGGAATTAAATGTGCTTGTTTGGAAAAAAAATCTTTTACAACCCAAATTACAGTTTTCTTCTGACTGGGAGGAAGATCCACAATAAGCATCAACTTGAACCACAAAGGCGCGTTCAGGATCGGGGTGCTGTAGAATAGGCTCAGCAGTGAAAAGGGTTTTTAATTTCTCAAATGCTGCCTGGCATTCAGGCGTCCAATTCAACACTGCCCCAGGGTTTTTTACTTTGCGTGTCTCCCCCAAGCCCTTGGTACGGAGTAAATCAGTGAGGGGCAAAGCAATCTCAGTGAACCCCTGGATAAATTGGCAATAGTAATTACTGAACCCGAGGAAACTTTGGAATTGCCTCTGGGTGCAGGGACGTTCCCAACTTAAAATCGCCTGGATTTTTGCAGGGTCCATTTCAATGCCCTTTTCAGACACCCTATAGCCCAGATAGTCAAGTTGGGTCTTGTGAAACTCACATTTAGAAAGCTTGGCATAAAGCTTGGCATCTCTAAGCTTGTTTAACACCTGTTTGAGGAGGCGTTCGTGTTCCTCCTCGGTTTCAGTGTAAATGAGAACATCGTCTAAATAAACCAGGACCCCTTTAAACAAATGATCATGTAATACTTCATTAATCAATCGCATGAACACTCCGGGCGCCCCTGCCAACCCAAAAGGGAGGACTTTGTACTGAAATGAACCCAATGGGCAATTAAAAGCAGTTTTCCACTCATCTCCAGCTCGTATGCGGATGCGGAAATAGGCTTCATGAAGATCGAGCTTGGAGAAAATCTTGCCCTTTGACAAATGAGCTAACATGTCCTTCATGAGCGGAAGAGGGTACTTGTTGAAAATTGAGATGGAATTTAACCCTCGATAGTCCATACAGAGTCGAAGCATTCCATCTTTCTTTTCCCGGAATAGCACAGGGGCCCCAACTGGGGAATTTGCAGGTTCAATAAACCCCCTTGACAGATTTTTGTCAATAAAGTCCCGTAATGCCTCAAGCTCCTTCTGAGTCATTGGATAAATTTTTGGCTTGGGCAATTGAGCATTGGGAACCAACTCTATCGCACAGTCAGTTTTCTGATGGGGTAGCTGATCTGCTTCCATTTCCCCAAAAACATCTGCAAAGTCTTGGTATTGATCAGGCAAGCCTTCTAAATGTGCCAAGTTAGGGCATGGCATGGCGGTCGCAGCCCTTCCAACCCCCGCACATGCAGCTCTCTCTGCTGTAGGAGCTTGGTAAAACCCATCTTTAAAAGTCACAGTTCTGTGTTCCCCGTTTATATATGGGCTTCAATAGGTCAACCAGGGGATCCCTAGAATTACCAAGGGATTGCCAACAGGTGCTACTACGAATTTTAAAGTCTCACGGTGGCTGCCCATTTGCATTGCGACAGTTCCAGTGAAATGGGTTGCCACCACCCCCCCCTCGCGTAATGCCTATCTCTCTCCTCATCCCAGGCTCTATAGCCTGGCCGGGCAGCAGTCGCAGCACTTCAGGGTCCCCTCATGGTGGCTGGTGGTTTTTCAGGTCTTCTGGTTTGCATGAAGGTATGCTGAGCGTGCTCAGCCTTGCCTGCCAGACAGATCCATTTCTACAATGACTCTGGGTCGTCCCTACACAACGCCCACTCTAGGACGTCCCGGTTGAGTCCCTCTTTAAACCATTCTATTAAGGTTGACAGAGACCAGTCAGGGATTTTCCCAGCTAGAGCCTTAAACTCCAGGGCATAATCAGCTACAGACAGTTGTCCCTGGGTAAGATCCTTCAGCGCCTTCTTAGCTCTTGCCTTGGACAGAGGATCCTCAAAATGCAGCTTTAACGCCCACATGAAGTCCTCGAAATAATCAAGTGCAGGGGAGTCAGCCTCACTTAATTGAACATACCAGTCAGCCGCTCGACCCTTCAACTTGGTGGCAATGGCAGTTATCTTAGCCTCTTCGGAAGGGAAGTATGCTCCAAACTGCCTCATGTAACTTTTAGCGTTAGTTAGAAAGAAAGATAACTTGGTTGGATCCCCATCAAACTTGACAGAAAAGTCTCTCACCCCCACTCCTGTTCGAGCAGAATTGGTGGCTGCTTGAGTGCTTGGCCCCAGGTTACAGTAGCTCTCTCTCTTTGGGGTGGGGACACTGGTGGTCTAGCCCTGTGGGGTGGAGATTTATCCCGGAGCCGTCTCCGGCCCTGCTCCGCTGGCGGTCCGGATGGGAGGATGGGGGATGGTTGCGTGAAGCTGGGATCTCCTCCGCACCTCCCCTGCCCCTCCCAATGACAGAGACAGGTTTCTTAGCATGTACTCCATTGATTCTATTTTGGGCTCCATCACTCTTAGCCTTTCAGGGGTTTGAGATTCCTCCCTCCCTCGCGTGTTAGGCTGTCTCTCTGTTGGTACCGTGGTAGATTCTACATCTGGGGTCAGCGGGAACCGATATTTCCAGGACGCCTGGGACATCCCTGGCTGTGGTTTTCCCACTTCATCCCAGGTGATCAGCTCTGCAGGCGATTAGCTGGGTGCCAGTTGCTCTGGTTCTCCCCCATCATCAGATTCCTCTACCTCAGGACTGGAACTCGATTCCTCCCGGAAATCTGAAGGTTCTGGGGTGAGGCTCAGTTCTCCGCTCCTGACCGTCGACTCAGGCATCAAGCTCAATTCCCCCGGTTGTGAGCTTGGACTTGGCCATCGTTAACTATTTTCCCTCACAAGAAACTAATCTTGGTAGGAGTTAATGGTACAACTTTGGTGATTCTTAGCTTTATGTAATGGTTGCCTATTCTAAAACACTATCAGACTCATGAGCAGGAATTCAAAGATATCTGATTTATTAAAGAATAGTGTGCAGGATCACAGAGAAAGCTGAGAATGATAAAAGCACACCAAATGCAAACTAAAAACCCTCTGTGTAAATGAGATCCCTCCCCCCGTAGAATCTTCCCAAGTTCACAATCCCAGGTGCTCCTAACGATTTCTGATGGTCTGCGGGAAAAGTCCTTGAACAGAGAACATAACCCAAACACATTCCATTGTAATGAACACAGATACAGAGCTTGGCACAAGGTTTCACAGCAGCTCCCTCCCAAACAGAAACGTGCATCAGCACCATGGCATGTGAAACATTATGATGTATACTATACATTGAAACAGTGAACATGACAGGTGACTTTGGGCCAGTCGCTCTGTCTCAGCCCAACTCACCTCACAAAGTTGTTGTGGGGAAAGTAGGAGGAGAAAGGAATATTGGTATGTTCGCCGCCTTGAGCTGTGTATGAAAAAAAAGTGGGATAGAAATCTTAAAACAAAAACAAAAACCTGTGGTATATACTGCTTTACAGAGATATTCAGCTATATCTCTCTGGTGGGAGCAGGATGGGGGTAGTGCCTCCATCCTTGCTATTCTTGACCGCTCAGCAGCTTTCAGTACCATTGACCATGGTATCCTTTGAGATTGGCTTAGGGAGTTGGGGTTGAGTGATACAGTTTTGTGCTGGTTCACCTCCTTCCTCCAGGGCCAGTCCCAATCAGTGTTGGTAGGGAGTCAGAGATTTGGCCTGGGGCCCCTCCTTTGTGTGGTGCCAAAGGGCTCAGAACTCTCCCCGCTCCTTTTTAACATCTACATAAAACATGCATCACCATGGGATGAGTTATCGTCAATATGCAGATGATTCCCAATTATACATTTCCGTCCCAGGTGATTTAAGTGGTGCTGTGACCACCCTCTCTCAGTGCCTGGATGCTGAAGGGGTCTGGATGGAGAACAACAGGCTTCAGCTGAACCCTGGTAAGATGGAGTGGCTGTGGGTTGGCGGCTCCTCTGTATCTGGGAATTTACCATCTTTGGTTCTGGATGGGGATACACTGCCACAGACAGGCCTGGTGTGGAACCTGGGGGTCCTCCTGGACTTGCAATTCTTACTCGAAGAGCAGGTGGCAATCATGGCCAGAAGGGCCTTTGCTCAACTTCATGTTGTGCACCAGTTACGCCTTTTCCTGGATCAGGAGGCCCTCCAGTCAGTCACTCACACCCTAGTCATCTCTCGTATAGACTATTGCAATGCGCTGTACATGGGACTACCCTTGAAGAGTATTCAGAAGCTACAGCTAGTTCAGAATGTGGCCATGCAAGCAGTCTTGTGTATCCCAAGGATGGCACATGTAACACCTTTGCTGCGGGAGCTGCATTGGGTTCCAGTTTGCTTCTGGGTCCAATTCAAGGCATTGGTTATTACATTTAAAGCCCTACATGGCATGGGTCCAGGTTACCTGAGGGACTGTCTCATCCCCATTACATCAACCTATCCTACCCATCCAAGCAGAAAAGGCATGTTATAGACCCTGTCCATGAGATACTATCAATTGGCAAGGCTCAGGAAGAGAGCCTTCTCTGTTGTGGCCCTCACCCTATGGAACACTCTTCCCCAGAGGTGAGGCAGGCACCAACTCTCCAGACCTTCTCTGTCACCTCGCTTGGGGCAGGAGGAGGAATAATCAATCCTGGGGGTGGTTAGTGCCTTGAAGATGCCCCCATGGATTACATGCATCTAATTAAGAACATTTTAACATCCCCATCTTGGATTTTATATTTATATCAATATTTATATTTATATTGTTATTTAAGATTACTGTTTTTATTGTATTTTAACTTGTATTTATTTTATTCTTACTGTAAACCACCCAGAGTCATGCTCGAGTGAGATGGGCGGTGACAAAATTTGAAATATATATATGTATATATATAAATTTATTTCTTCAGTTACAACACACTATGTCGACAAGATTGAGGATAACTATAACAGTCTCCTGATTAGTAGGTGGAGATCTCAGGTAGCATACCGTAGGTTAAGTCCAATTATTGTTTTAAGCTAAAGTATTTTTAAATGTGTTTTGGTATATTATTTTTGTTGCATGATGTTTCGGTTTTGATTTATCTATTACTTTATTTTTAAGTTCTGATCTATGACTATAATAGCAAACTGAATCATGTTTAAGTGAGCTATGACTTCATTCCAGTGTGGAATAAAAAGATTTAAAGCCATTTGTGAATTCAGTGATTTCTTTTCTTTTTTCTCTTCATTTCTATTTACTTTTTAATTTATTGCAATGTTTTGGTTGTATTTTAATCTCATCTAAACTGCTTTGAAATAAAAAAATATATATCAAATAATAAATAAAATATCAGAAACTTCTGTCCTGACCTGGGAAATAAGACTAGAATTCCACTGCTGAATCTAATTGTCACTGTATGAGTTCTTTCAGGCAAATAAAGTAGGGAATTCTTAAATTATGAAATGATTAAATAACATCTAAATAATACTGTTAAATAATTAAGTTGCTTTTTTTAAATTAAAAGCAACAATTTATTAATTTTTTTAATTAATATTTTTCACCTGAAAGAACATATTACCTGTGAATATCTTTAAAGAGATTGCATGTGGTTTGGCTTAAATATGATAACCACTCGTTACCATTATAATCATCATGATTCTGCCACAGTCCAGTGAAATTATTCTAGGAAACCAACTTCTATAAAAACAAAAAGAAATACAAAATGTATTTCAAAAAGAAATACAAAATGTATTTCAAAAATGATCTTCAAAAAGATCATTGTAGTTTGCTGAAGCACGTCTGAATAGTACTAACTTGAAATTTGACAGGTGTATTACTTGCTGTAATTAGCTTTGATGTTTTGGTATGTAGGCAGGGGGGCCAAATCCTGGAGTAAAATGAAATATTCTTTTAATTGGCCTACAAACATTTTTAAAATAGGAAACTTTCAGAGGAAACAGGAAGTAACATTTAATTTTCCACCAGGTATAAAACTGCTTAGTATTTTGAAGACGTTCCAGGATCTAGTGTAATTGCCCCTTTTCATCAGACAGTAAACTACAAGCCCTTCAACAGCAGTCAAGATGGAAATACCAATGGAAGAAGCAAGTTGATCAGGAATAGGGATGTGAATGATCATGCAAACAACATGAAGACCAAGATATTAACTAAGTCATAATGCATAATGCTTAGCATAATAATAAATTCTAAAATAGTTATCACTTCTCTAAGGATTGACTAGAAGAAATACAGAATTTGGCACAGAAGCCGTTTTTTACTTTGTCTGAATCTTTTTGCTAGTGTTTGTATTATACTACTTTTAGCTATTTGTGTTCTATTCACATTTGTTCGATCCAAATCTATCTGCTTTTGGATTTCTAGAATAATGTAGCAGAGTATGCCTGTACTAAATCAAAACAATTATTTCTTTGTACATAAGTGTTCAATAAGCACAATCACTCTGAGCAATAACAACAACACAGCCTTTTAATCAAGCGTGCTTCAAAATAGGAATAGCTCACTTACCTGTGTCTCTTACCATAGTTGCTATAGCAGCTGTCATATTAGTACAGACCTGCCTGAAGGCTAACACTGCTGCACAGTGAGCAGCTCTTTTGAGCGTTCTGTCCTGTAAACTCTTTCAGTTAATGACATTGTAAAAATAATATTCTTGAAAATGTTTCACCACCAGGTGTCCACTGGCAATATCCCAACAGTGCCAAAAGGCTACTTATTCCAGTAAAAATAACTCTGCTAGCTGATAAAGCAAGATTCTAAGTCCTTCTTTAAAAAAGTGTTCTCTGTGTGTGTGTGTGTGTGAATGAGAGAGAGCATGTATGGTCTGTTTGCCTCCTGCCCTGAGCAGTGCCAGAATGTTAGAGTAGCAATTACTTGACAGCTTTGTGCAATAAAGGAAAGTGCTACACTGAATTTATGGTTAATTCCTTGGAGGTTTTCAGAAACTGGTTATGTATTCCTAAGGATATTTTGATCTGTCCATTGTACATGACAAAGAATACTGCCAAAATGAATTGTTTGCAATAAATCCACAAATTCATTTTATTGCCACTTGTATGGCTGCATGCAGGCTGGCCCTCTTTGAAAGGAGTGACCTTCAGTGCATTTCTGATTTCATCCTTTGATTATAATGTTCGTCAATTGACATAAATTTTGTAGATAGATTTGGTTCATGAAATTATCTTTAACAGTAACTTTTAAAATCACATAAGCAAAATTGGTGCCATTCCAACTAAAACTTGGGTACTGAATTATTAATATTATAAAATTAGGTAACTTAATTTTACTTCAGTCTTTTTTTATCTTTTCCTTTAATGAAGACCTACTTTTATATATTCAGAGAATCTCTGTACTTTAAATGACAAGTGTTAACAGGCAAATGTTCATTTATATAGTTTTCTCTATGATGTGTTCATATTGGTGGTTGTAATTTATTTATTTTTCCCTAAACAGATGGGAGTTTAAGATTTTAACAGCTATAGCATATTGAAAAAGGAATACAACCCTATTTTTTTTGTTTGTCAAGAAGAAAGAGAGAGACATAAAATAGAAAATGTCATTCTAAGTACGTGTAGGTGGGGTGGAAGAAGATGGATCGTATATTGACCTGCCAAATGTGACAGCCACTCTCTAAGCTGTGTATGAGAGATGAGTACATAAAAAATCTGTTCCTTTTTTGTCATTCTTGATTTATTATAGACAGTTTTAACTATGCTGCAGGCTGCTGCAGCTGTTGGGACAAACGTTAATGAGTTGCACAAAATTTAAGGCTACATTTAGATTGTTTAGGCCTCAATACCTCTAATCATTCTCTTTCCCAGATCAAACTTTGCACTTGAAAGTTCTTAAGGATCTACTGCTATAAGAGTATATACCTAATATGTGAAATGTACTATGATATATCCTGTAGACTTTCCATTTTTAATCATATACAAATCATTAAGTAAGTGAAACTAAGAACATTAGTTTCTTTGATTCTTTTTCTCAGAAAAATATGTTTTCAGTATTTTTTTAGAGATTTTTTTTTCCTGTAAGATTTTAGAGATTTTTTTTCCTTATAAGACTTTGCTTTCAGAACAGAACTGTTTGAAGAGATTTTCAAATCATCTGTTTGTATAGAGCAAATGTTTTTCCTTAAGGAACTGGTAATAAGGAAGGCTGAATAACTGGTTGGATAAAAATAAATAAAACTACTAGATGAAAGTTTCCTAGAATAAAATTTTCCAGTTTTAATTTCTGATCTTATGATTCTCTGAAATATTTAGTAAATTTCACTTACACACACAAACTTTCAGTCACACACATAGAGATGTAGACCAAATAATTTGTGGAATCAACATTTTCCATGAAAATGTTTCCACTTCAGCCAAGTTTGAAGCTACCACTTGCACTTTTATTACAAGAGAAACCAGATAGGTCTTAGTTACTTGTGTTTTCAGAGTTTCCCATGTGCAAAGAACTGCTGGCACCAAGAAATGACTCCGTATTCCAAATTATTCCTGCGAACATTCAAAACCATATTCTTGACAACACCACTTCTTGGATCTAAGCTCTAGTAGTATTCAGTTTGCTATGACCAATTTCATTGTCCATCAAGAAACTTAAAAGTACATCTTGCCTTTCATATATTTATTTATTTTATTTATCAAATGTTATCACCATCAGTCTCCCCCCAAAAGGGCACTCTGGGCAGTTTACAATACAAGCAAAGTTTAAAATTCAATGCAATTATGAATATAAATCAACAATAAGATATAAAATATGATAAAATCCAGATGGCTAAAAGTTCTCCATCAGTCCGTGAGTAAAAGGGCCATTCTAGGACCATTCTAGGGCACTAGCCATCCCTGGGAATGACTGTTCCCCTTCCTGCTCCAGGCATGCTGGCAAAACCAGGTTTTTAATTTTTTATGGAAGTCTTAAGAGTGAGGGGGCTTGTCTCACCTCCGGGGGAAGAATGTTCCAGAGGGCGGGAGCTACTGCAGAGAAGGCCCATTTCCTAGACCCCGCCAGATGGAATTCTTTTACAGATGGGGTCCACAACATGCCCCCTCTGCATGACCGGGTGGGACGGGTTGATGTGATGGGGATGATACGGTTCCTCAACTTACCTGGCCCCATGCCATGTAGGACTTTAAAGGTAATAACCAACACCTTGAATTGGACCCGGAAGCAAACTGGCACCCAGTGTAGCTTGCGCAGCAAAGGTATTACATGTGCTGACCCTGGGGCACATAAGATTGCCCACATGGTTGCATTCTGGACCAGTTGTAGCCTCCGGATATTCTTCAATGGTAGCCCCATGCAGAGCACATTACAATAGTCTATATGGGAGATGACCAGGGCATGAGTGACCATTTGAAGGGCCTCTCGATCCAGGAAAGGGCATAACTGGCACACAACATGAAGTTGAGCAAAGGCCCTCCTGGCCACAACTGCCACCTGCTCTTCAAGCATGAGTTGTGAGTCCAAGAGGACCCCCAAGTTCCGCACCAGGTCTCTGGGGGAGTGCAACCCCATCCAGAACTAAAGATGACAATTTCCCAGATGCTGAGGAGCCATTAATCCCCAGCCATTCTGTCTATATTCCTGAGTGATTTATACAATTTTATGAAAATCTGAGGCTTTGCCTGCAACACCTCTATCCCAGGGCAAGAGACAAAAGAATTACTTAGAGATTGTTTTTTGTTTTCATATAGTTCCTCTGGCAAGAATTTTTTGGGAGAAGATAATTCTGGAAGTAGCTAAGAATGTCCCTGGCATTTGCAAAAAGCTGTGATGACAGATGTTGTGGAGTATCATGCCAAAGAAAAGTTTTGGAGCAAAGATTTCATCTGGCAGGTAGTATAGAACTTAACACTTTTGACAAAGTGGAAGAAATACTACAGAGCCAGACATTTGTCCAGAGTTGCCATCAGAATCCTAAGCATTTCACCAGTAGCAGTGCCTTGTGAAAAAAGCTGGCAGGCACTCAGTCCAGTTAAGACAAAAAGAGGAATCAAGTAACAAATGAATGCACTTCTAAGATTGTTTCCATTTCTGAAAATCTCTTGCTTCTAGAGAATCAGTTACAAAAAGAACAATTACTAAGAAGGAGCTTGCTGGTCATAGCATAATCAGGCTTCTCTTACCTGTATGAACAATCCTATGTGGATTTCCACTGAACTTTCCCTCTAGGAGGGAGAAAGAGGTGATCCCTCCCTCCCTTTGCAGTGAATACTGTTACTTAGGATGCTATTCTTGAAGGTTTTCCTGCCCTCAGCAGTTTTCAGAGAATATATTGCACTGCAGCAAGAGAGAAAATTGTGAAAATTTGTGACATTAGAAATGCCCCATTGAAAAAGGCCTGTCTGGAAGAGGCAAGTACTAGATCCAGGCGTATTGCATTATTTACCTCAAAACTGCAAGTTTGTTCTTGTTTTGAACTGCAGGCAGAGATGTATTATTTATACACAAAAGCAATTATTAAAGATATACAGTACCTTTGAAAAGAAATGGTTATATTGTATGCATAGTACACTTCAGAAAATAGTATTTATATAAGCGGTAAAAATTAGGCAATTTACTATACAGGTAGTCCTTGGGTTATGACCATTTGTTCAGCAAGCATTGAAAGTTACAACAATGCTGAGTGAGGGGGGCTCACAATTGCTTCTGGCCATCACAGTCACTACGGTCATGTAATTGCAATTTCCAATGTTGCCGGCTTCCCACAAACAAAGTCAATGGCAGCAGGAAGGAAGCTGCAGTCATGTGAGGTCCTCATTTAACGAACCACACAGACCTTGTTTAACGACAACTGGGACCGCCGGAATTGCTGTCACTAAGTGACACAGTCGTGTGACATCACACTTTACGATCACATCACTTAGCAATGTAGTTCCCGGTCCCAATTGCTGTCATAACCTGAGGACTGCGTAATTGTAATTTTTCCAGCTACAGTAAATCTATATACATATTTTTTGTGCATGAAGATTGGATTTCTTAAAAGATTAAAATAATTCTCTAGGACAAAGTAATTAAGTACAGGTAGTCCATGTTTAGCAACCATACTTGGGACGGACAACTTGGGTGCTAAGTGAAACTGCCACTGTTCTTATAATCTTCAGCTTTCCTTTGGTTTACAGACCTGAGAAGGTTGTAAATGTGAGGATTAGTCGTAAATTACTTTTTCATCACGATCGTAATTGTGAATGGTCACTGAACAAGTCAATCACTAAACGAGGTTGGGAAGGTTGTGTTTTAAAAATACCCCTTATATTCTAGAGTTACATTCGTTGATTGTTCACAGCAAAGTTTATTAAATCTTGGAGTTATAACTATAATTTAGACAATCCCTCATGCCCCACTCACCTCACGATTGGAATTATTGTAATGTACTCTACATCTGGCTACCCTTGAAGACAATCTGGAAATGAAAGCTCTTCCAGAATACAGCAGCATGGGCAGTGATGGGGCACCACATTGTGTGCATGTGATCCTGGTGCTTCTCAAGCTGCACCATTTACTAGTTGGCTTCCTGGTGAAATTCAAGGTGCTGGTTATCACCTATAAAGCCCTTTATGGCATACAGCTAGGCTATCTAAGGGACTACTTATCTCCAGTCTTCTCTACCTGTCAGTACAGTCCAGTGGGTTGGGTGCACTCTGACAGTGTCATCTTGTGCTTACTCTGTTGTAGTACCTGCCCTCTGAAATGACCCCTCTCCCGAGATTTGTGTGGTTCCCACCCTTATATGATGCAGGAAGGTACTGAAGACCTGGTTGTTACCCTTGGCAAATGGGTAATTGTGGAGCCCCATTTTGTTTTGATTTATATCTATTTTGTTTTGGTGTGTTTTGGTATTTTGCTCTTCCAATCAGTTCTATTTTTATATATTAGTTTTAAATATATAAGTATATATGTTTAAGTATTTAAATATATATACTGTATATATATTTAAATACTTAAATATATATATATTTAAGTTATAAGCTGTCAAGAGTTGTTCAGAAGTTTGGCAGCCTATTAATTAAATGTATAGCAAATTACCTGCACTACTAGAAATGAGTGTTCGTGAAAAAATGTTTAAAGTATAGAATATTACACAGACAAGATACTGATCTTTTTTAAAAGAATTTTTTACATATTTACTGTGCAGTTTTGAAGGAAGGATATATGTCATTTGTTAAGTTAGAATTTCAACATTTGATAAAGCATTGACTTAGGCATTGTTTTTGAAACCGCGATAATGACTCTCAGCTTGCATATGAAGAACAGTATTTTGGAGTACTTTCATTATATATATCTATGTCTGCCTCTGCCTCTACCTCTACATCTCTATCTCTGTCTGTCTATATAGGAATCTCTACCTGCAGGAAATATATTTACATGTGAATCTCACAGATTTCTGTTTTTTTGTTTTTTTGTTTTTACTTTTATTTTTCAGTCTTAAAATAACCTTAGCCTAGAAATTCAAATTGGCATATCACATCTTGTCATAAAAGCTGATTATATAGATTAACTATGTCAGTGTGATTAATACCTCTGAACAGAATACTGAAAATATTAAGATAGAACAAAAGGGGAAACTCTCACAATCCTTACATAGAATTACAATCCAGTTTTGGCATCAAGAAACAATGCAGGATGTGCATTTCATAAGTAATCATTTTAGATAATTATTTTTTATCTTAAATATTTCAAAATCTACTGTATATCATCTGATTAATTATACACTAAATTAAGGAAGTCTTTCTGCCCCACTTTTTTATTTCCTAATCTCTAAAACTCTGTTTGGTAATCAGCTGAACAGGATTTGAAGACGATGTGACAGTTAAATAGAAACATTATTCTAAGACATACGTTAGAATTATGAGATTTCTAAATTTGCATGCAGGTAGACCTTGCTTACTCACTGCCTTGTTTAGCAACTGTTAGAAGTTATAATGGTTGGGGGGGGGGAAGCTTTGCAACCAATCCTCGCATTTATGGCCATCACAGCCTCCCTCAGTCACAAGATTGCCATTCAGATGCTTCACAACTGGTGCACATTAATCATTGTCACAGTATCCTGCAGTCACATGATTGCCATTTGTGAGCTTCACAAGCAGTTTCCAACAAGCAGAGTTAATGGAAAACTCAGAAGTGAGATGTCTTGCTTAATGACCATGGTGATTCACTTAATGCCAGAAGCAGTAGTGATATAACTCTGGCACAGTCATGTGGTTTTTCTTTTAGTGACTGCAGCACTTAGCAACGGAGTTGCCAGTCCCAATTGTGTACCCAGTATTCCAATAAGTGAGGACTACCTTTATATATAAAGAAACAAAAGTCATGAAAGGAATTACAGTTATCACAGGAAACTACATCTAATGATACTACTTGCTTTGGAAATAAAGTTTTCTTGGAATGTAATAAAAGGTTTAGCTGTCCTATTTTTTTAAAGTATAGATTAAATATTTTCATAGTGTATTTAATTAGGAGAATCTTTATGCTCTAAAAAAGGGATAATGATATTATTTTCCAGTGGCTATTGGTAACTGTAGAAGAAGTTGTTATTCTCTTGGGTAGCCGGCTCAGGTCGACTCAGCCTTCCATCCTTCCGAGGTCGGTAAAATGAGTCCCCAGCTTGCTGGGGAAGGTGACAACTGGGGAAGGCAATGGCAAACCACCCCGCTCTATAGTCTGCCAAGAAAACGTTGCAAAAGCGGCGTCCCTCCAAAGAGTCCGACATGACTCGGTGCTTGCACAGGGGACCTTTCACATATTTAATTAGGAGAATCTTTATGCTCTAAAAAAGGGATAATGATATTAATATTTTCCAGTCGTTATTGGTAAGTGTAGATGAAGTTGTTATTCTTGTTAATCACTTACCAAAAACAACAAAGCTTCTAATTCTGACTTGGTACCTTCTAACATGCTAAAATCCTGAAGTGAATAATAGAATCTTTGCCTCAGTAGTAGACTTCTTGTCCGTTGTTTAAAAGGCATATTTTCCACTGACTAGTCCTTATTGTATAAAGAGTGAACAAGATCCATCCTTGGGAACTATCCAACTATAGGTCTGTTCCATATGATTATTAATTTACATAATGGATCAAATAAATAACATGGATGAAAGAGGATATACTAACTGTAGAAAAAGCCAGATTCAGTCAAATTCAGGCTTTTTCTGACAGTTGCTTTGTACTCTTTCATTTTATGAAATACAAGAAAGGTAAGAAATGCCACTTTTATTGATTGAGATGTCACATTTCATTTGACTACTTACGTCAAAATAAATATCAGACTTGGATGAACTTACATTCTTATCTTCCTTTCCCAGTTCCTGTTTCCTAAACTACAAATCTTTAATTCCTCACTGCATTCAAACTTTCAGTGCATATCAGAATCGTTTATCACTAACAGGTATTTATAAAGACTGTAAGCTGTCTTATCTCATAGAATGTAGTGACCACTTCTAATAAATGAAGTGTCTGTGAAGCTGAAACTGACACTGGTCCAAATCGAGATGTTAGTAAACAGTGGTATATATCTTTTAATATAGAAAATGATATAAACTCATTGTCATTCAATAATTGATCTAAAAAAACTAAGCATCCAATCCAAATTGTTCCTATAACAAGTTTCTTAAAATCAGTTTTAAGGCCTGGATTACCCCATAGTGTCCATTTGATGTGAGAAAATGGATCAAAATAGTATTTATTTTTATTTATTTATTATTCAAATTTTGCTGATGCCCATATCCCCCAAAAGAGGGACTCTGGGCGGTTTACAATAAAATTAAGACTATAATAATAAACAATTAAGATATTATAAAAACAATTTACAAATATAAAATACAATATAAATAAGTATAAAATCCAAGAGGTTAAAAATCCTGATCACGTGGGAGGGGCTCTAAGGCACGAGCCAACCCCATGAATGGTTGCCCACCTTCCCTCCCCATGCGAGATGGCAGAACCAGGTTTTCAGGGCCCTCCTGAAGGTCAGAAGTGAAGGTGCCTGCCTCACCTCTGGGGGCAAGATGTTCCAAAGGGCGGGGGCAACTGCAGAGAAGGCCCATTTCCTGGACCCCACCAGATGGAATTCTTTTATCAATGGGGTCCATAACATGCCCTCTCTGCCTGACCGGGTGGGGCGGGTTGATCTTGTGGGGATGAGATGGTCCCTCAGCCTGGCCCCGTGCCATGTAGGGCTTTAAAGGTCATAACCAACACCTTGAATTGGACCCAGAAGCAAACTGGCACCCAGCGCAGCTTGTTCAGTAAAGGTGTTATATGTGCCGATCTAGGGGCACCAAAAATAACCCACGCAGCTGCATTCTGGACCAGCTGAAGCTTCTGGATACTCTCCAAGGGTAGCCCCATGTAGAGCACATTGCAGTAGTCAATAAGGGAGATGACGGCATGAGTGACTGTTCAGAGGGCCTCTCGCTCCAGGAACAGGCGTAACTGGCGCACAACCCGGAGGTGAGCAAAGGCCCTCCTGGCCACAACTGCCACCTGCTCTGCTAGCAGGAGTCATGAGTTCAAAAGAACCCCCAGATTACGCACCAGGTCTGTCTGGGGCAGTGCCACCCCATCCAGAACTAAAGATGACAATTTCCCGGACCCCGAGGAGCCGTCCATCCACAGCCACTCCATCTTACCAGGGTTCAGCTGAAGCCTGTTGTTCCCCATCCAGGCCCCCACAGCCCCCAGGCACTGAGACAGGGCAGTCACCGCATCACTTACCTCACCCGGAATGGAGATGTATAATTGGGTATCATCAGCATATTGATGATACCTCATCCCATGGTGACGGATGATCTCACCCAGTGGTTTCATGTAGATGTTAAATAAGAGAGGAGAGAGAACCGAACCCTGCGGCACCCCACAATGGAGGGGCTGAGGGTCGGATCTCTCGCTCCCAATCACTACTGATTGGGAATGACCCTGGAGGAAGGAGGTGAACCAGCGCAGAACCACGCCACCCACCCCCAACTTTTTGAACCGTCCCAAAAGGATACCATGGTCAATGGTATCGAAAGCTGCTGAGAGGTCAAGAAGAGACAGGATGGATGCACTACCTCCATCCCGCTCCTGCCAGAGATCATCCATAAGTGCGACCAGTGCTATCATTTTCAAATTGATAGTGACAGGAGATACATAAAATGTATTATATTTTGACCTTAAAACAGTGCAATTAACTGTTGCAGAAGGTCTTAACCAATGCAGTGGGTTTTTAATAGTTGTTCATTGATGAGGTACTTGAATTCTGCCTCATATTTATCTGCAGCTACATAATTATCCTTCGTCCCCTCCCACCCTATCCGTTTTTCAAATACTATTATCAGTTTAAGCACTTCATGTATCTGATAAATAAGCTACAGCTCACAAAAACTTAAGCCTTGTAATAAAGTGTTAGTCAGAAAAGATGATACTAAAATCATCTAACAATTAAAAGGCTGGAAGAAGAGACACTGAGGGAGTGGGGTCCAAATTCTGTAGGGAATAAAATCCATAGCCTAGTAGATGGAAGTTTTTCAATGTAAATCATAAAACAACACAACAGAAGTAAATTCAATACCATATGCTGCTTGGAAGCCAGAAAATTAGTAGCAGTCAGAATTGCATCACCTTTTTGATTAATCTTCCCAGAAATGGAATATTTGAGCCTGCCATATATTCTGTATCAGGCAAGGGTTTTTTCAGTAAAGATGTGATTTCTGTTTCCTGTAAGTAGGGGGAATACATCCTTCCCAAAGGAAGCACTGATCAGTTTTCTTACTGTGGGGCCAGTTTCATTTTGGCTGTTTTAATCGGGAGCAGCAAGAGTCAAGTAAGAAGTGGTGGCTCTTACCTGTCCAAACACCCTATTCACTTCTCCAAGATTTACAGCTGGAAAGATCTTTAAAAAATTGTTTAAAATAATATAAATGAAAAATGTGTAAGTGAAAGGGAAAAAGCATTTGTATAAAAAACACAAAACTCTATAACATTATAATCCAAGAATGTTTTCCAATTAAAATTAAATTCTGCATAAGCAGAGCCCCAGAGAAGCCGCCCCCTCCCCCAGCCCCTCCACTGACCCACGGAACTGCCTGTCACTTTGCTGGGGGAGAGGGAACCAAGGGAACTGTGGACTGTGAGGAAAACTGCACCCTGCTTCCCATTCCAGCATGTCCCTAAGGACCTCCCTTCACAGAGGAAGAAGGCTCACCCATTGACTGCCAGCACCCCCCACCCTACCTTGCCAGCAGGCATCCAAGTTGCTCCCTTACCGCCGTTAAGAGATTTCAGATTTTGGCCTCAGTTCCAAAGCAGCCAATTGTCACTCACCCGTCAGGCCTTGCTGCCAGCCGATTGGGTGCAGAGGCCAGAGGTAGGCGGCAAAGATGTTGAGGATACACCCATGGCGATCACATGACCTTGGCTGACCGCGGCAACACTGAAGCAGCCACAACTTGCCAAATTTCAATCCCACAGGAGTACTGGGTCCCAGATGTTGGACATATTCTGTAAGTTAGCATGTTTGAGGTACTTTGGTTCAAAAATTGTTGAAGGTTATAAACAGACACGAGAGTTTGAATAGTATATATATTTCTCAGGTTGAAATGAAATTACAACCTTCAAAATCTGTTTCATTCTACTAAGAATCATTTTCACATATGAGAAAAATATAAAACCTATTAATTATATTTCCAGCATTTTTTAGAGAAATAATTATTCATTTTGGCAATCTGGGCTTGCGTAATGTACCAGCGATAAAACATCTTATACTAATTCTCTTTAAGTATGATATTCAAAGTAAATTTAATATTTTTTTCCATTGAAATTCCCACTGTTGCATATCTATAACTATGTTCTAATTCTTCATCCATTAAATTATGCAGTCTTTAACTTCTTTTGATTCTGAATCATACTTCAGTAATAATTTATAAATGCACCTAACAAACGTTCTGTATGAAGTATTATAAGATTTTAAAATTCAGTCAAATACATCAACGTTCTCCTTGTTTCTGTAATTCTTCTGTGCAGTGCTACTTATTTGAAGATAAACTATCAAATACAGGCATACCTCGGAGATATTGCGGGTTCATTTCAGACCACCGCAATAAAGCGAGTCAGATGAATTTTTTGGTTTCTCATTGCATATAAAAGTTATGTTTACACTGTACTGTAGTGTAGTCTATTAAGCGTGCAATAGCATGTCTAAAAAAATCAATATACTTACCTTAATTAAAAAATACTTTATTGCTAAAAAATGCTAATCATCATCTGAGCCTTCAGTGAGTTGTAATCTTTTTGCTGGTGGAGAGTCTTGTAAAAAACGCAATATCTGCAAAGCGCAATAAAGTGAAGCACAATAAAACAAGGTATGACTGTATAGTAGAGCATCGTGTCATAAGAGACTCAAAAGTTTTTATCCTATTAAGAAAAAAGTCTTGCAATATAAAGGAATTATCTTTCAACTGAGTAAATTTCTTAGTAACTTCAACTTCATATAATGTCATGCTTTCTACTGCATCACTTAGTGGAAATTCCAGTCATTAAGTGAGGACTACCTGTCCTATAAAAGAGCAACACTAGCCTTTTCTGTGTGAACTCAATAAAGGCAGATAAGTAGCAATCTTGGCTACCTTCAGTCCTTTAAAACAGGAATTTAGATATCCCTCACTCTGTAAACAGTCTGATCTATCCTAAGTTCTTCCACTTGCACTTCAGTTACATCATACCAACTTAATTACTCTTACCTTCCTAGCAAATTTAAGTGACTAATTCGTCTCTGTGAGGGGGCTGTCTCTGTATTCATAGATCAACTGCACCATCAACAGTTACTAAAATTTGGCAAATTCAACCAGCGCATTCAGGAAAACACACGGATTGTTTTTCTTCACAGTGTTTGTTGCCATTCTCTTAAAACCCAGAATCGCATGCCTGCTGGAATACTGCTGTTATGAGCTGTTTCTTGTACCTGGGTTGAATATTTTATTTGGGTGGGTGGTTGTTTTGGTGCCTTATAGCCAGTGTTAACTCCTGACAGCTGCCTGGACTAGTGCCTAGAGTTTTCTTGACAATATTTTTGGAAATAGTTGGCCATTGCCCTCTTGCTAGGGCTGAGAAAGGATGACTTGGCCAAGGTCATCCAGCTGGCTTCATACCTAATGTGGGACTAGAACTCAAGGTCTCCTGATTCCTAACCTGGTGCCTTAACCACTGTACCAAACTGGCTTTTTCCTTGGCTTTAACCTTTCTAAAATTATATAGGCATCTGGAACAAATATGCTAATCCCAGAGCCCACATAGTATAGCAACATACATGTTCTTGTGAGTAGTTGGCTGTGCTAAAGGGAAACAAAAAGCTTCTGAGAACTGTGGCTGATTTTACAATAGCTCTTACCTTGAAATTTTTACATTTGTTCTCTTTCAGCGACTTCCTCAAATTTAACCTTCAATTTTGCTTCAGGCAAAATTCAGTGACAATTAGATGAGTCAAATTACTGTGTTCTGAGAACAGTCATTCCTCTTACTGGCATTCTTTTTACTTGGCTTGAATGTACTATGGATATTCCTAAGGATAATAGGGTTTACAAATTAATCTGATATTTTGGGAGAATCCTTCCCTTCCTCTTTGTCCATTTTACAGTGGTAGCCAAATAATTCTTACAGTAGTCCATTACAATTTCAATGCATTTTTAGAAACTATGTCCATTGGCCCTAAATAAAGGCAGATAGCTATATTTATGTTTCCATGTGAAGTCTGTGTAAAAATGTGAACATTATTTTTTATCATTTTTAAGAGTTTGGAAATTTTGCTTTTGGGTCTATAGGGTCATAAAATAGTACAGTAAATCTCTTTTATTTTGATGTCATCATAGAGAAGTAAATTTGTACAGTCATATCTGAATTCTATATTTCCTTTAATAATTATTTAGCAATTATTTTAATTAAAATTTGTATTAGATATGTGAAAGTTGAAATATTCCAAACTTATAGTGAGTGTAATCAGGACTAGCCTTTTAATTGCTTCTTATATTAGTTAATTCATTTGTAATAATAAATAATAAGACACAATGTATGGTGCTAATGTTTAACAGCACCTGGTTACTTGTTACGAGCACATGGACTTTAATGAACTTATTGTCATTTTTTTCAAAATTATATATATAGAGAATCCTTTTAGAGTATTTGCAATTTAAGATGGCTGTTGGATCTAGATTTAAATTCAGTGTTCCCTCTTTATAATGGCTTGAAAACTGGAACTTATTTTACAGTTTGTAATTCAAAATATCTCAGTGTCATTTTGCTAATATAGTATATGTGCTGCTGTCACAGTTCTCAGTGAATATTTTAGGAGATAATGCTTCAACAAAAATGCATAGTAAGCAATGTTCCCTGCTATCAGTGCAGTCAGGAAGCTTTATTTTGTCTGCATTTTGTATTCTAATGGCTCTGTTTAATTCTTCATTTATAGGTAAATGCAGTATTTCTGGAACAACGCAAAATGTTTTCTATCCCTCAGAATTATTTTTTTTTTTAAAAATTCATTAATATTAGATGATAAACCTCAGTTTTATGGATACCTGAATACATAACGTGAAACAAAACCTGATGGCCTTAAAGTTTTCAGTATTGCCATTATTTATGATGCTTATTGGAACTGTGTGCCAGATGATGATTAGTGAATGCTTTCACTTGGGTAAGATCCTAGAGTATTTGGGTCACTTCTCAGTGAAATACTTTTAGGTGTGTGTATCTCATAAGATTCTTTATGAAAGAATTACATCACATAACAAAATGAAAATATGAAAGTTGAGTTTTTTTGTAAATGTATTTGTGAATGTTGTTAATGAATTTATATACTGCAAAAAAAATGTTCCTGGTGGCTTTATTATATTCCTATAGATTCCTTTGTAACAATACAGAAGTGATTTGTCATCTTCCATATCAAACTTTATAGCTTTTTGAATTCAGCCAAGGTATAACAAAAACCACATTCAATTTAATAATTTAGATCAGTAACCCTCCAGATATGTGGGACTAAACTTTCAGAGGCTCTGCTTGCTGTGAATTCTGGGGAATGGGTTGTGGACAGCTGATTTACTTTATTTTTAACGGCATAAATGTGTGTGTGTGTGTAGTGTAGTGTATTTGTTGTAAATAATGAACATGATGCAAGGTGAACTTCTGGATATGTGTTCATACATCCAAAAGATATGTCTGGGGAAGTGAAGTAGGGAGATAAAATGAAGCAGGCTGTCTCAGTGCTTTGATGGGCCATGAAAGACAAATGGATTACTTTTCTTTGCTGCCATAATTCTTTGTACCAACACTCACAGTTAAGAGTCTCCACAAAGTAGTTCTGCTTTAATGGACACGCATACTTTACAGCATGACTCTAATTAAGGAGAGTTTGTTGTTGTTGTTGTTGGAATGAGGAACTGGTCAGTGAAATGAAATAACTGGCTTCTCACTAATTTATTTGCATTATTTTCATTTTTTTTCCTGATAATGACATTACAGGTAGTCCTCAGTAAACAACCACCTGTTCAGCAACTGTTCAAAGTTGTGACAGTGCTGAATGAGTGGTACTTACGACCAATTTTCAAAGTTCCGGCCATTGCAGCAACTCCGCAGTCATGTGATCACAATTCAGGCAACCGGCTTGCACTTATGACAGGTGCAGTGTCCCATGATTACATGATCGCCATTTGCAACATTCCCTGCCAGCTTCCCACAAGCAAAGTCAATGGAGAGGCAGCAGGGAAGAATGCAAGTCGCTCCTGTAAATCACTCCCACCAGTTTTTCTCCCAAGGAACCTGTGATGGAATGTGAGAGTGAATTTGGGGAACAGAGGGAAGAGATGCTGCCTAGGGAACGATCAGATGAAAGGAGTCCAAGAGAGGGTAACGGTCTAAAGAAGAAACTTATGAAAGACCCGCCCTAACCACTCAAGTGATAAATAGGAAGGGCGGGAGATTTGTACTTTCAGATTTGCCAGATTCTGTTAATGTAGCCTTACAATAAAGTAGAATTAGTTCATCTAGTTGTGTTTCCTGTCTGGTTTACCTGGAAGGGCTGACAGAGCCTGCTATGAGATCCGAAGGATCTCGTACTCTGTAGCACATGCACGCCAACAGCATCTCCCCACCTGCACTCTAGTGCATACCTGCCAGCACACACTCATGTGGCATTGTGGGACGCTGCGACTGTCATAATTGCAAGCTGTTTGCCAAGCACCTGAATCGTGATCACTTGACTGCGGGGCACTGCGAGAGCCACAACTACGAAGAACGGTCATAAGTCCCCTTGTTTAGCACCTTTGTTAACTTCGAACAGTCGCTGCATGAGTGGTTGCCGAACAAACACTACCTGTATAAAGATATAATTAAGTCGGAATTCTATATTCCACAGAGCGTGATAATACATCTGAAATTCAGAGCCATTAGACCATCTTGTTTTGAATCCTGCAAATTCTTGAATGAAATTCTTGGCCATTTATAGTACCATCTATAAGATATGTATGATATTATTTCTTTTTTATCTCTTTGGAACAAATCTCAACTGGTCGGGTGTGCCATATCAATTAGAAAGTCATTTAGTCTTGCAGCAGCATAACAAGCTTATAAGCTACGTTCAATAGAGATAGGTCTACATGCTTCAGGATGAGTTGAATATTCTCCTTTTTGTATAGACTTTATAAGAAGTCACTGAAGAGGTCTCCCCCGCTTGCTTCCACCATGTCTAGAGCTTTTAACAACCAGTTTGCTTTTACCAACCTCAGTATTTTAGCATCATCCTCAGAATTTGACAGCTTATTATTTACCTCTAAATCAAGATCATTTAGGATTAAGTTAAAAAGTATTACTTTCAATACAGAAGCTTGACGGACTCCATTTCTTACTTCCCTCCATTGAGAAAGTGCTTTGTTTTCTGCTTTTTAACTATTTAGCGTTTCATAAAAAAGATAGGCCCTCTTAACCCATAGCTGTAAGCTTAATCAAAAGCCTTTGATGAGCACCTTTATCAAAGCTTTTTGAAAATTCAAATCCATTCATAATTCTATTTCTATTCTCAGAAAAATGTAGAAGATCAACAAGGTAGGATTTACCTTTTTGGAATGTGTGGTGTTTTTCTTTCGAGAAGGTTTGCTCCTCTATTCAGGTAGTTGTTTTTTCTTTGATAATTACTGACACCAATTTGCCTGAAGTGGATATTTAGCTGACCAGCCTACAATTTCCCAGATATCCCCTGATCTCTTTTTAAAAATGGGTGTCACATTGGCTGTCTCCTGACACTGCACCCAATTTGAGGGACAGATTGTATAATTTTGCTAGGAGGTTATCTACCTGTATGTTATATCTGACTTCTGTAAGAACTCTTGGGTAGATGCCAATGGGGCCTGATACAGTGTTTCCCATTCTGAGTACCAACTACTGGGTGGACTTTAACTCCCCAAATACCCAGCCTGATGTCCTAGAAAAACTTTTGCTACTTCAATTAGCTTTAATTACTTTTATTCCCTCTCTGACAAATTCAGTACAGGCCTACCTTATATCTTTTGTACTAAAGACCAGAGCAAAGAATTCGTTAAGTTTCTTTGGAAGTTCCGTATCCTCCTTAAGCATCCCTTTCACTCCTTTGTCATCTTAGCAGCCCAAGTGTTTCTTTCCCTGGCTGGTTTTCTGCTTCAAATATATTCAAAAGAGAAAACAGTGATTTCTGTGGAGTCCTTGGTGCTTTTTGCGCGGGGTTGTTTGCAGACATTTCTTTACTCAACTAGGTAACATCATCAGTGTCTAGTTGGGTAATGAAACGTCTGCAAGCAAACAACCCATCTTAGAAAGCATCAAGGACTCCACAGTTCAACCCTAAGCTACCTATATTCTCTTCTATGGGAATAGTGATTCCCTTAATGTTTTTGCCATATATTCCGATGATGATGATGATGATGATGATGATGATGATGATGATGATGATGCAATTCTTACAATCAGCTTAGTCCTTTTTTCCCTTTTTTTTTTTTTTTGGTTGTTGTTCTCTTTAAAGGAAACTGTCTTTATAGCTTCTTAGGAACTATGAGACAGCCATTCTGGTCTCTTCCTAGACTTGATTGACTCCTACATTGTGGAACATTTTGTTGAGCCTCAGTGATTATGGTTTTCTATACTCTTCAGGCATTATGTAAATATTTGGCTGTCTCTGCTTTTCTTTCAGTCCCTTTTCACCAGTCCAATTATTTTTGGGAAGTGTCCTTTTTTGTAGTCAAATGTGACTGTGTTGAATCCTGATGGCAGTTTCTCTTGGACATTTGTTATTTAGTCATGGCCTGAACATGAATGTTCCTCCAAGGACAAGGAGGAAGATCAGGGAGGAGGTTCTAATCAATTAATCCTAGTCTCACCAGCAGTGCTCAAAGGTTCTGATTCCACTGGAAATGTTCCTGACCCCACAAACTCTGACCTTAAATTAATTACTAGATCACCTAGCTCATGGTAGCATCACTAGCTTCAGGTAACAAAACAGGACACAGAAAGGAGAAGTGCATGTTTGCGGAGATAAGCTCACAGCAGGACTCTTCATAAGTAAGCATGGTTTTGAAATATCAGGCTCTGTATTAGGATGGATAAGTACCAGCTGTGCTAGGGCAGAGGCTGACAGCATGTGTATATAACACTTTACCAAGTGCAGTTGAGTGCTGGAATGACTTCCTTCTAATGCTCATTGTAGTGAGCACAGACTGTGTTATGTACAATTATGTATGACTTTTGGAATCCTTGATCTGCTTCACCTTTATTGTGTTATTCCCTTGCCCTTTGAATCAAGCTCAGCAGTGTCTTGATCCAAATTGAGTAAGACTGACAGTCTTGCCTTGTGTATTAATTAAGGTTGCTTAATTAGTTTATGACTTGCTGAAAGCCAGCAGGCCAGGACACCCCTGATCATCCTTTATGGTTGATGGGTAAGGGAATTTGCTTGTTACTGTATTTAAAAGATTTAAAATAATAACGCAATCCAAAATGGCTTCATAGACAGAATGTTAGTTATCATCTGACCACCAATGGGGCAATAAGGATGTCTCTATCAAATATACTGTTATGTATTACTAAAGCTTTGTTCTGAGCAAGTGCTTAACTGTGGGCAGAAGACCAACAAAAAGGATATGTCTAAAAAGTTGAATCTCATTTATTTTAGTTATTGGTTGTACCAGTGGTAGTGGCTGAAGGGAACAGAAATAAGAAATGTGTTCAATTTGAAATATCCCCTTTATAGCAATTCAGGCAACCTCTACTGTTTTAAAACTAGTACACAATTCAAAGTATCCTTCTACTTTAGGACTGTCTTCAAAAAATTGTCTAGAAATAAAGGAGTGAAAAATAAGCTCCCATCAGACCCATTACATGAATAATTATGAATTCTTTTTGTGGGCATTTGAATATCCATAAATAGCAGAAAGGTCAACATAATGATAAATAAACAGTGCCTGAATAGTATCTGATTGGGTTGTGCAAACCAGTTCAAGGAGTGTTCCAATATCTGCTTGAAGTACTGAGGCATTGCATCCTTTGAAAGGCTCATCATGAGTAGTTCTAGGGCCTTGTTTGGCAGCAGTCCCATTGGAATTTCTCAGGTAGTATGGGAAGGAACTAAAAATGGTTGTGCCAAAACATCGAGGAGACACGTTGCCTTGATGTTCTGAGCAATGTATGCAGGGGAAGGGGGTGTTTTGTTCATTTCCCAAAGCACCAAATGTGCGTAGCCCTAATATTTGATGAATTTTATATTTTCCCTTCTCTTTACCTGAATTTCCAATTTTTATTCTCTGAAGTGATAAAATAATTTTTCCCAGGTACCTCTTCTTTCCCTTTTTGAGTCATATACAGAGAATGTATGAATATTGAAAATGTTGTAGAGAATTTCAGGCATCCTGAAGTCTTGAGGTTAATCTTGGATATTCAACAGCCTGTGGAGTTATTCTAAAGTGATTTGGTACTATTAAAAGCAAATGGTTTAGGCATTGCTAATTTACTATACCTGGTTTACTAGGTATTGCTGATAGTCTTTGTGGTTATGGATAAGCATGCAAATAAAGGTCCACAACAGACTTCCCTTCACTAAAGGACTTTTAATAATTATCTTAATTATGTTACTTGTTGCCTCTGAGAATACATTAATAACTTGTAATCTGTGTGACAATGCACACTTTTGCTTTTGTTTACTTCTGACGTGTTCTCTTTACTTGTCAGTCATAATTCTAGACACAGTTATTTTTTAGTTACTGTGATAAAAAAAGAAAACCAGGATGTGATCTGAAAATGCTGCTCATGCTTTTCTCTGAGCTCTTCATTTTGTCAACTACTGAAGAGACACTCATAGATTCAAAATATAGAATCTCATGTAAAATTGCATATTATGGAGGCATATCCTGCAGAAAATACTGTTTAATAAAGGAAAAATGGGTCAAAACTTGGGGAATCCCATATGACTTTGCCTAACCTTTTGTTGGAATTATTACCCACAAACATTCAGAATTGTTCCACACGCTCATTCCTTTTCCCAGAATGTAATTAATGTAGTGTCAAAAGATTTTCCAAGTGCTGTGGGAACCAAATGAAACTGTTAGTAGAAAAGATGAGCACTAGCTCTAGGCACGTTGAAATGTATCTGTGAATAATACAGTAAGATTCTCAATAGGATGATAGTGTTCATTTATTCTATGGTATATGTAAATTGATGTTTTGCTAAAGAATTAATTATAAATAGAACAATTGTTTTGATGTACCATCTGAAAAAATAGAATTTATTTTGGAATTATTATAATAAATTTCAGATCACAAAATATTATTATTAACTACTTGTTTTAGCTATGATGTGATCCTTCAGTTCTTTGAGTAAGAAATCTGTACTTTCTGTAAACCAAATCATATTTATTTTAATGATGTACTTTTGATTGAAGCAAAAGTAAAAGTGGATTTTTTTTTCCCATTAAAATGTTTGGGTATGTCGTAGATTTTTAACTTTTTGTTCTTTACACAAGGAAATGCTGTAATGCATTATAAGTAAGACTGAAAGCATATGATAGTTCACATTTTCAAACAGTTCTAGAGAAATAAAGCAATAAAAGATATCTGCATGCTTTTTTGCAGATGCTGAATATTGTATTCTTCAAGATTGATGCTGTATTTGGTGAATCAGTTAAATTTAGTGTATTAAAAGTACTTTATGATAGTGATCATACTAAATTTTCATATACCTTCTTTCCCAGTCATTATGTAAGTGCACATCTATTATACATATGTATTAAAAAAAATCTACTGCTGTACTTGTGGTGCAAGTTTACTTGAAAATAACCCCTGCTAGTTAGTCTTATTCACAGCAAGTTTCTCTGGCTTGTACCCTTCCAGCACAGTACTGGGCATACTCATTTAGGCGTTAAGTCTAACGTTTCAACTGGGCTTACTACTTTCAGATAACTTTGGATTTTTAAAGTTTTTTTTAGTATGTCTTGTTTTAGCATTTGCTTTTTTAGTTAACAATTTGGTGATATCTTATTTAGCATATTTCTTGGTATTGTGCTATGTAATGATTTTATTCCTGTACTTCATGTTAATAATATTTTATTAAGACAATGAAGTTATCTATCAAGAAAGCAGTATTTTCTGTGTGTTGAAAGTGAAAATGTCAGATTAAATAGCTAAGTAATTATCCCTGAAGAATGTTATTTTCTCTCCTCTCCCTTCATCCCATCGTTAGAATGTTCATTTGATAACAGATGCTCAGAATGATTTAATATATATGCCAGTGACAAGAAGTTATGCTGGCAATTCAGGGAATGCCTTTTATGAAACAGGGCTTTTTTTATCAAAAATAATATTTGAAATAACATTAACATTCAATTTGCCTCTAATAAGGTGATACCATGTCAGCCAATACAACAAATTAATGTTTTAAGTTGCTGTGTTGTATTGCCTCTCCTGAAAGTAAATGGTTTATTGAGATAAATTTGCAATTTGTTCCAGCAGACATGATAACTTATTTATTTAGGCTTACATACTGCTCTAATTGTAATAGATTTCAAGCATTTTATACTTAAAAGGTATTAAATAAATAAACAAATATAACTACAGGTAGTCCTTGCTTACCAAACACTCATTCAGCAACCATTTGAAGTTACGGCCATGCTGAATAAGGAGACATACAGCTCGTCCTCGAAGTTGTGGCCGTTGCAGCATCCGCACAGTCATGTGATTGCAATTCAGGCACTTGGTAACTGGTGTGCATTTACAACAGTCTCAGCGTCCTATGGTTATGTGATCACCATTTGCAACCTTCACAGCCAGCTTCCAACAACCAAAGTCAATGGGGAAGCTGGCAGGAAGTTGCAAATCGCAGTTATGTGATGTTGTGCTTAACCGCAGGTGATTTGTAAGTCGGGTGTGATCACGTGATTTTTTCACTTTATGACCACATCATTTAACGACAGAGTTGCTGGTCCCAATAGCGGTTGGTAAGTGAGGACTACCCAATAATAATAACATTCTCTCCCATAATACCACACCAAGGAACAATAAACCAAAAAATAAATAGAACGAGTAACATGACTGTGGAAGAGTCAGCCCACAAAGGCCTTCTGGCATAGCCAGGTTTTAACTCCAACCATATTGGTACAGATCTGATTTGTGGGAAAAGTGCTGTTCCATAAAAGGAGGACAGCAACAGAGAGAGCCAACCCTTATGGCTCCTGATAGTAACACTTCTTTAGATTGTTAGGAACCCAAAGGAAACCCTTCTTTCCGGACCTTAGTGGACATGCCAGTGGAAGCAACCAAAGATACCAAAGTTTTAAACTATGTAGGTATTTAAACCAACAACTGGCATTTTAAATTACACCCAGAAGCCAACTAGTAACCAGTGCAGCCTCATAGTCGTGATGTCACATGGGTGAAATGAGAAGTGCCCTAACTGTTTGAACTGCATTCTCAACCAGCTGTAGATTCTGAGTGGTCTGTAAGGGTGGCCTCATGTAAAGTAAGTTACAATAATCTAACCTAGATCAGAATGAATGACCTCCTGATTTAGGAATGGTCATAACTGGCACATAACATGGAGCTGTACGAAGGCTTCTTGGGCATAACTGTGGAGTGTGATCACTTCTAGAAGTGAAATGGAATACCATTGGCTGAGTTAGCTTTTGAACCCAAAGCTACTTTGCTTGCTGAAATTGAGCTTGAATCTGTTCCTGTCAGCCCCATTAGATAGAGCAGACCAGGGAATCAACACAGGAAGGCTAAAACTGCTTTTATTGATATTGGCTGTAATAACAATCTTGAAAGTCTGATTGTGCTACACTTCCTCCACCTTCTTACATTCCAGTGAATTACCGAGGCATCTGCCTGAGCTGCTTCCTAATGTTATCTTGTTTTAGACTTTAAAAACGGTTTCAGCCCTCTTTGCCTAGGTATATTACTGTCAAGGTCATCTTCCTTCCTATAGTTCCTCCCTTTCTGGACCCTCAAAGCCTTAGGTACCAAGACAGCTCCTTAACTGCATATCCTGTTCAACCAGGGTCAAGATACATCATTAAGTATCATCAGCATGATAATTCCTGGCTCTGTGCTTCATTGCACCACATAATGTAGGGTCCTAGGGCTTGAACTCTTCCCCACTGTTGTCCCAAAGATAAAAGAATTTCTGCAGAACGGTGTCTCCCTGCTCCCATCTCCTGAAAGCAGTCCAAAATGATATCATGATCCATGGTATCAAAGGCAGCTGAAAAATTGATCAGGACCACATTCCTGTATTCTGATTCTACCACAGGTTATCATCAAGAATGATATATCTGGTCTTAGTTCCCTACTGAGGCCTGAAATCCAACTGATAATGGCCCAGATAATTGACTTTATCTAGGGTCCACCACAATGGCAGGCCCACTCCCTTCTCAACAGCCTTTCCCCAAAAGTGTTAGGGTGGCATATCTACATTACCCCCTTTATCAAGGTTGTATTCACACCACCCCGATCTAGACTTTTGTCACCTTCATGGTGGTGGTCATCAAGCAGGAAGAACAGGGATCCACCCCACAGATAGTATTGCTGAGATCTTTAAGGATCCTATCCAGTTTCCCAGGACCAACCAGTCTGAATTCATCTCAGATAATTTCACAAGGTAAGGACTCCTTTACATTTACTGAACTTGTCAAACTGGTGTCTGACTCCCAGCAGATGTGAGTGGTTTTATCTTCTTGATGCCCAGCAGACTCTTCACAGTGGCCCAGTAGAGAGTGACCAAGCCAGTGGTTACATAGGATTTTATGAATATGCATTCCAAAACAGATCTTTCCATTTTTTTCCAATTTATTAAGACTATCAAGGTAAGTAAACTACTTTATATTCCAGCCCTTAACAAGAGTTAGCAAGGATAATTTACTGCTGGAAAGACAAGGTCATCTTTAATCCCCCTTCTTTCTCCTGCCACCTGAGATTAAAAAGACATTGCAACATAACTCCCCCCGCCCCCCGGGCTCAAGACTGCAGCCTACGTTTCCACTCAATGCTTAAGTTTTCAGGCTATAATGTTGAACGGACATGTATTTATATATTCATAGCTATTTCTGATTACTCACATTCTACTTTAGAGACAAGGAAAAGCTGTGTTGGTTGCATTGTTTCTCAGCTGGACAGAGGCCATTTCCCTCAGGTCTGGCTGGTAAAAAACCTTATGTTTCATCATCTTCAATCCTCAGATCATCGTCATTGAGTAGGAAAAGTCCTGTGGGGCATTCTCTTTTTCAAATCTTCAGGAAGTCATCTTCTGGATCTTACCAGGCAGCTTTGTTCAGTGTTCTCTGCAGTTGCCCTCAAATAAGCCTTCATCAGGATAACACTGCCCTATCCAATTTAGAGTTACGAGACAGAATTGCTCTCTACTGAAACCAACAACAAATTTTCAACAGCACTGTTTTTTAGATCCATTTTAGGATCTTCCAACCGATACATCCCATTCATCAAAGTTCTCATCTCCAGTTGTTCTTGTCAGATTTCTTTGTGTTCTTTAATACTCTAACTCTGATGCCAGCTCAATAGCCTCTCCTACTCTGGAAGGATTTACGAGAAATTGCACAAATCCTAATTTCAGCTTCTCTTGTCAGCTACTGAACACAAAACATTTGATTGGGTATCTGTGGACATCTGTCAGGAAACAGCGTTTCCTTTTTTAGTTAGCCTACTTCCAAACAAATTCTTCTGTACAAGAATCCACTGTCACCCAGGACTGTAATGGGGGGTGGGGGGGGAATCCCTGATCTGTTACTCCAGGAGCCCCCTTTTTTGCAAACTGACACACTAAATTCCAGTTTAGTAGGCCCTTTCCGCAATGCACTTTTGCTAACCTCTACTACTTTCCCAAACTTTCAAATATATTCACTTCTCGCTTCTAAACAATTACTCCTTCCTCGGCACCAATTCTTGACTGAACAATTGAAGAAACCTGGACACAGTATCTTATTAATAGATTTTAACAAAAAAATTTCCGTCCATTTTTAAGTAAAAAAAAAAACTTCATGAGAAGTGTTTGTAAGTACAGTCCTTATTTTATTCATGTGCCTTGAAATTAGGGTCATATCTGTTATGACACATGAATATTTTTCTAGAGAGTGATGGCTACAGCTGCTAGGAGCCGTGATATTTGTATATTTTTCAGCTTGGTTCTTCTGGAATGCTGACAAAGCTAATCTGCCAGGCACAATGAGAAGAATAGTATTACATTCATAGCTCTCTGCTTTTTGTTTTTGTTTTGTTTTGTTTTTCTTTTCTTTTCTTTTCTTTTCTTTTCTTTTCTTTTCTTTTCTTTTCTTTTCTTTTCTTTTGAAGAAAACAAAATCAGAAACCATTGGTTAAGATGATTTAACTTAATCTTCACAGAAAAGCATATCCATGAACACTAAGAATTTGTGAAGGGAGAGTGGTGGAAGCTGTCTGTTGTATTTTTAAATTGATATTTGTGAGATAAAAAGAGATAGTATGAGTTGTCCGGGTGAATTATAAAACCTATTCTGTGATCTCCCCCTGATAGTACTGCTCATTATGTTAAACAGTGTTGCTCTTAAACCCTCTGTAGTTTTCATTTTATGTGCATTGGCCTTCATTTGCTGAAATGCTTCAAGTTCACAGCACTAAAGTCATTTTGAAAACAGGATGTAATTACAAAGGTTTCTTATGCTTACCCACCGCTTTTTGGGACCAATGTAATTATCATTACATGTGGATACTGTAAATTGAATATCCCTTGCCTAATTACATTAAACTCAAGGGTTAGCTGCTTAAGCATCCAAATAAAAAACGTTCACCCTTTGCTACAAACTGTAGAATTGGTCTGTTAGTTAAGTTGACCTTTAAAGCTCAGCATTTACATGATATTGTCAGGTGTACATTATAAAGATAGCTTATAATGAGATCTGTAATGAGTAACTCAGTTATAATGGACTTTTCTAAAAGTTCATTTATTCAGCATTTTCTAATGACAGGATGAGATTAAAGTTTTAATCTGTGTATGTCAGGCTCTTTTAAGGAATGAATTTCACTGTTCTTAGTTCAACTGCTGAAAGTAGTTTAATATTACGGCTCAAGCACCACAACTTGACATTACTATAAATGTAATGAATTAGCCCTGCCTATTTAATCTATTGAAAAAAAAATGTGTTTACTTTGATGTAGTTTTCTGTTTCTTACTCTTTTATGGATACATAGAAACACATAAGTGTGTATGTATTCAGCAACATGAATTCTTGACATTTTTTGTGTGACTTAATTTTGGCAGTAATGTGCTATGTTGTTATGAATGTGATACTGATAATTCGGGTGCTTTATTAGAAAAATACAGAAAATATTCTACAGAGAATTGTTATTTGATGGATTTCTGCTTGTTTAGTCATTAAAAATACTACTCATAAATATCACCTGCTATTTAGTGTTGTTTTCTCTGTTCTGACTTCATTAAAATTATGCCATTCCACTGCTGAAGCTTTTTTCTCCCCCAAGTATACTTCCTGCTGAGTATCTTTTATGAGTTTTCACTTGAAAAACAACAGCCTGTTTTATCTGGGACAAGTAGCAAAGCATGCATTATAAAATAATGCTTATATTGTACATAAACTGACTAGAATTTTGATTATACAAAATGAGCACCAAAGTAACTTTTATCAAAATAAGCAGGTAGGGGTTAGAATTGCAATATCCTAACAATTTTGTCATTTTATATATTAATCTGTTGTCATATGCTCTCATTATGCTGTCTTGTATAATTATACTTTGTTGATTTAATTACAAATTACTTTGTCTTGAACGTGCTCTGTTAGTTGTAAAGTTCTACAGATAATATTTCATATTCTACAAATTTTATTAAAATTTAACGTATGAATATGTATTTCTACACAATAATGCAATATCAGCCTTGCATATAGAAACTGTACATACTAAGGTTATTTACCTATAAATATAGAGCAGTTCCATAATGTCAGAAATTTAACATTTAATATACCAAAATAGAAGAAGAAATGGGCTGAAGTATAGTAGAGATTTAACCAAAGTTGCTAAGTGCTATTAATAATGCAGATAAATTATTTCACTGTGATGAATTACACAGAATTTTGAGACAGACTGGCTCTCAGCAAATACAGTGGAATGCACAAAGTCCTTTTTCCTACTGATACTTGGCTCATCTATAATGTAAGATATAAGGAACCAGAAATAATTTCCCATCTCTTGGTGAGTCACTTGTCTGGAAAACTCTGAAATCTGATCCCACATTTCTAAACATTTTTAATTTCAAGTGCATTAAATTATTATAGTGGGACTTTCAAAGTATCCCTACCTTTATTTTCTGCTGCAGGTGCTTGATGCTGATAGAATCATGCTGAAATGGAATAGCTATGTGACACAAACAGGGTACAGCTAGATTGGTTGCCTCACTTGTTATAACTTCTAGCCAGTTCTTTGCTGTTCTGCTTTGGGGATTGCTGACATAGTTCCTTCTCACATTCAATTAACTGATCTACCAAAGGAATTCCATGATGTAGTACAGTTAAATTTAAAAATGTCACCAGTGGAAAATAACATTAAACCTCAATCCTCCTAAGTGGACATAGAAGCTAAATCTGAGAAGTGAAACAATGCAAAGGCTTGCTGGAACTCAATATATGACTAGATTAGCCGAAGTGAGGCAATACTTGTGCAGGACAGAGGTTAGCTTGCAGTTTTTGTTTGGTCTAAAAAGCAATTCTGCCCTACAAAATTTTACATACTATGGTGTAAGGACTGCCTTGTGCTTCTTAAATCAGTGGCACAAGTTTTCCCAGTGCTTGAGGTAGATGAACCAATAATTTCTATTACGATATTGCAGTATTGTATATTCAAAGGCAAAAAGATACTTCAGAGCACAAATGTAGCTCCTGTCTGTGAATGCTTAAATCAGCAGTGGCTTTTCTTGGGATTGTTTATCCTCCATAACTGCCAGGCAACTCCATGAAAAGATGCATTTGCAGACATGGTGTGTTTGTGACTCTATACACTCAGAAACATCTTTCTGACTCCAAATCCAAATGCTGCACCCTACTCAGTTGCTCATTGAGAGGCTCTTCATTGGATAAGAAAGCTAGATTTTTTTTTTACAAGACTGACTCATTATGCAACAGAAGCTGAATGTCTGCATCTCCATGGACTTATCTTTTGAGCTAGAGGATGTTGAAATATTTTGATGTCACAGCACGAACAACATGACTTGCACACTTTTGTCCGACAATGGGACGCAAGTATGAAAGCTAGGGATTCTGTCATGACATTGTGATGTACATTTTTCTCATTGTGGTTTTATCTGGATGCCTATATCCCAAACTCAGAGTATCTTATGCATTAATACTTAGCTTGATCTGATTATCTTACATCTAGCACTCTTTTTATCATCTTTGCATTGCTTTGCTTTTATTTTTATTTTTGTATTTTATACTACATTACATTGTTATGACCTGTGGCTATAATTTTATTTTATTTATTTTTATCCCGCCTTTATTATTTTTATAAATAACTCAAAGCAGCAAACATAACTAATACTCCTTCCTTCTCCTCTTTTCCCCACAACAACTACCGTGTGAGATGAATTGGTCTGAGAGAGAGTGGCCCAAGGTCACCCAGCTGGCTTTCATGCCTCAAGCGGGACTAGAACTCTCAGTCTCCTGGTTTCTAGCCCAGCACCTTAACCACTAGACCAAACAGGCTATCTCAGATTTATAATAATAAACCTATTTATTTATTTATTTACTTACTTACTTACTTACAGTATACATTAATACTTGCCCAAACTAGTGCAGATTACATTAATTTGTAAGGAATCGCAGGATCTAGATATTGAGAACTTGATTTCTGTTCTTTTCAAAATTAGCTTTCTCATCATTTCTCCGTTGTGTTAATGACAAATGAAATAAAGAGACTGAATAGCTATTTTCAGAAAGACTTCAGTCTGTATTAACAAATACAAAGAGACATACATACTTAAAGAAGAGACTCCTGATGAATGGTTTTGTGTCAAGTACTAGGAGGTTCATCTTAGTTCTAGAGAGAAAGGGAACAAGGTAAGTGGAACAGAGAAGGTATCTGATAATCTGTTTAGAACTAGATGAATTACATTATGTGCACCGAAGGGGATGAAGTGTTTACAAACTTGACAAACCTTTCTATACCACTTCCCGTTAAAGAATCTCAAGGCACTTGACAATTAAACATTATAATTAAAATTTAAAACACTAGGCTAAAACAATAAAAGCATTCATTAATGAGTGTTTAGCTTTAGCTTTTATTATGAGAGAGTGAGTTTATTATAAATTTTATCTCACTGGGACTGAAATTCATAGAACTTTAAAATTAATAGAGCACTATGTATATGTACTGTATATTCAATCTCAGTTTTCCTAGGTTCTTGTATTACTGAATGAAACTTCGGGATACCTCTGTTTTTAAACTGGTCTTAGCCTGTCTATATTTTCATTTTTAATTTACAAAATAAAGCTGCGTTCTAAAAATACGTGTTAAATGAATAGTACTTTCTTAACAGAAAGAAAATACTCCCTTTAAAGAACAGTAAAGAAATAGAACTACTTCTATAGGAAATACAATATCAGATTGAAATTAAGGCTATGTTTCAAGTTAAAAAATAGTTCTTCAACATATTTTCAAATACTTAGTTCTTTATTTTTATGAGCTTATTTATTCTAAGTCTGGTTTTCAACACACTTCCAAATACTTGATTGCTTTTATATTTACTTTTATGGCTAGATTTGCTTGCTGATCTTGGAATACAAAAGAGGAGAGTGATTCATTAAAGCAACAAAAAGAAAATCAGAAAAGAGATGGGGGAGTACAATCCTATTGTTAACTCCTTTTACTCTTGTATCTTTTCTGGCTTTCACTTCTTTGACCTTAGTATCTTGTTGGAATGCTTAGGACAGCTTGGGGTTGGAGTATTTACTCTACAGTGGTTTGCTCCTATCTTTCTAAGCACAATCAGAAAGTGGTATTGGGAGGTTTCTGCTCGAGCCTTTGGAATTGTCTTTGGGGAACCCCAGAAGATTCCATTATTTAGTATTAAGAGAAAGCCAGAGAAGAGTCATGTATAGGTTTGCTGCTGATTGTCTTAATATGCTGATAGAGTCTGCAGACTCTGGTTTGGGTATCACAAATATGGGAGAATAAGCCGAAGTACATTGGGAATGTATTTTCACTTCCCTTTGAAGTGGACTTCATAACCAAATTAATTCTACAGTTTTATGAACTGAATCTTAGATTTTAAAAAGAAGACTTATTAAATTGTAAGCTGGCAAGTTCAGCAAACACTTTTCTAAAGCTGTGCAAGGGTTATGTAGTACATAATAGAATGCTGCTAACAGTAGAAGCGTCAGAAATGAGCATCCGTACTTTAAAGTTGTAAAGTATTTGCTAGATATCACTGATACAATTTTCTTAGGATGTTTTGCTGTCTTGTCAGGCAAAGAAAAAGTTCTCACACCTTTGTTTTCTTTTCACACTGACCAGACCCATTTGAGGAGCAGACTGAGTTTTGTTGAGGCAAATCAAATCAAATGTTTTAATTTGAAAGGCAAAGCCCTGCCAGTATATTCAGCCTAATCCTAGTATCCAGCAGTGAGGGATTGTCTTCCTTCTTATTGTTTAGATATTTCTCAGTTCCATTTTTCTTTCGGACCAGTTCCAATGCAGTATCTAAATACCTCTTCTAAAACAGATTTTTAGGCTCACACACAAGAGCTGATTCAGAACTTCAGTACTGCTGTTTCACAAACCCTCTAAAATTTTGGCTGTAGTCTGTGCAATATAGAACATTACACACCTAAAATGGAGTTAAACTACTTTAACTGTTTTTTTTTGTTTCTTTCTGCTTTCTGACTGTCACTTTCGTATGCCTCTGCATATGAATATCTTTTTGACCATGTGCTGTTGAAATATGTGGAAGGTGAACTTGTGTGAAGCCTCCACACTTCCCTTTCTTACCAACTCCCTTCTAGGATTCCTTTACCTGCTGTTTAGCAGTTTTTTATTTATCTTTTTTCCCAGTTTTACAAAAGACAGTGTTTTAAGGCCAATGCTATCTCCTCATTGATGATGGCCTAGGTGGACAAAATTATGTGAGAGCTGTGACTCCAAACACCATCTAAAATTGCCAGCCAAGGTCCTCACTTTAAACTAGCCTTAATCTGAAACATTCTTTTTCTTTCTTATATTTTTCATTGGTAATATTTATGTATTTTAACTATTTTTTATTTTGGAATGCTTATTTCAGCCACTATAAGTGTGCCTTTTGAAATTTTTATTTTATCATTTATAATGCATTATTTTATGCAGAACTCACATGTCAATATATATAAGATTGGAGCCTTAGGAACAGAAGCTGGTAGTGATGTTCCTCATAAGATTAATCAACAAAGTTATTACGTTTATACTCAGATGTTGATTGCAGGTAGGATATTAAAATCTGTAGTTAGTTCAATGCTGTGTGTAAATCCTGTCCACATTGTAATGTGGAAGTGAGAATTGATTATGTCAAGAGTTGCATAACAGTAGGAATAGGATAGTTTGTGTTAAAACAAGAAAAGATAGGGTCAAGAATGGATAGGTTGAGAGAGAGGGAAGATTGGGAAAGTTGTGGTTAGAAAGAGTTGGTGAGATTTTCAATAAGAGATGAGAAATTTAAGAGACTAGAACAAAAGGCAATGCGTAGTATGCAAGAATAAAAAAGTATCTATAGCGTATACTATAGGTACAAAGGTATAGTTAGACTTATTTTCTATTATCTCATGCCTTACATTTGTTTTACTCACTGCTACTTTCTGTTTGCACTTTGCATAATGCTGATTACCCAAAATGGAATTGCCTGATGGGTGTGCATAAATTTTGACTTGAGTGGAGAATATTCAGTGTTCAGTAAGAATGGAGAATATACTTAATTGTTGGCTGGTATGCTTATTCTAGACTTTTTAAAAAATATGCAATGTAATGGAGAGTGAATGGTATTTCCTATTCTGTATACATAGTTTTGAGGATAAATTTAATTTTAGATATTTCCTAACAAACTTTGCACATTTCTAAGTAATATACATAGGTTCCATGATGCCCCTTTCATGGAGCTTTCTCCATTTGCTATAAAATCGTGGTAGAATATACTAAGCAGTCCTGGTGTATAAGTTCAGTTCAGCCTTTTCAAAGGAATATGATACATTCCATTTTCCTTTTCATGTTTTTATTTTACATTGAAAATTCACTCTGTCCAATCAATTCTTGTATATAATTTGTGAAAAAGTCACACCTTAGATGTGTTTAATATTTTATTAAATATTAAATATTATTATTAAATATTAGTTCTTTCTGTGTTATACAAAAGAGATGGGAGGATGGATTTGTTACAGACTGAAAATAGTGTTTAAGAAATAATTTTTATGATAGGCAAAAATATTTTAATAATTTTTAAAAGCTCTGATTACATGATTTTGTTACTTCATAGACTTTTGTAGTAGTATATAGTTTCAAAAATACAGCTTTTAAATTTTAATTCTCTTGAGTAATTGTGCATTTGCTCATATGAAAAGGCCATATTTCATGTGTATTGCATATATAAGAATATAATGTCAGAATCAAACATACTGGCTTATTAGAAGAGGAATATGTTCCTTTTTTAAAAGAAGCTAATATAACAGTGTTTTGCATATAGTCCAGGATTATGGTTGTTCTGTGTCTTATTTCATGAGCATGGATGGTGAGACAAACTCTTTGCAATTCTACAGATTTATGTGGTTGTAATCACTCTAGATATCATGATGGACTGAATTTTAACTCAGACATTTTACTAATTTCAAATAAGACAAAACAGTCAGTAGACAAAGTGGAATGTCTATTCTGGATAGGATTGTTCACTCTCTGAACGATGAGATTTGCAGTCAGGGAATGCTACCCAGAATTGTCATGAAAGATCAGTGTGTTAAAATGGTCAGTATTTTTCCTTGTCTAGTGTGCCAGTTGTACCCTTTTCTAAAGAAGTTGGATCTGGCCATATGATCTTCATCTTTATTATCTCTGTTTAGTTTGCAACTTGCTGTATATTGGGAGAGCAAAATCTTGCCTCAAGCCTTCAAGCATTCTTGCAGCCCTCAGACTGGGCACAAATGAAGTTATTGGATTATTATTATTATTTTTAGCTTCCTAGGAACTTTATGGAGTTTTAACCAGCAAAAGGAGTTCCTTGAGCCTATTAGAGGCTTAAGATACACATTGTACTCCTCTAACCCTGCATTAGAGCAGCTCTTCTTCCTTCCTTTTATTTCTTAAAGGCCCATTTTGTATCTTAAAACAGCTCAGAGTCCCCCAAAATAGACCTTTGGCCCAACTACTATGATTTTCCTCTTCAGCTGTTCTTTAGGAGGAAAGGGCTGCAGTATTTCCCCTTTATCAGTAAAGGGCACTGAAACATTGAAAAACAGACTGTGCGTTACTGTGCCCTCTACAGATGAAGGCAAAAGTGCAGCTTCTTTTGAATATATACTGTATGTGTGAAATACCCTGTGACCAAAACATGCTAAAAAAAATCAAATACAATTTTAAGATTAGAAAATATACTAAAATATAAAAAGCTTAAACATTAAATATAAATTTTAAAAAATAAAGAAAAAAAAATCCTACTTATTTTAGAGCCCCTAGCATGCCAGGCAGATACAGCTTTTGAGTTGCCAGAAGTTATACATACCCGCATTATGTGGAGCTGCCCTTAAAAAAGCCCAACAACTAATGCAAAATGTGGTTGTTAAACCTCTTACAAATAGACATTTCATCAGTCATTCTGCTAGTTAGAATTCAAGCTAGAGATGCCTCCTCCTATATGCTGTGCTTGCTTCAAAAATTGGTTGAAAGAAATGATTCAGGTACCATATAAAGGCAGTACCTCTCTGCTGTTCTGTAAGGTAGTCTAACTTTTGACAGGTTCTGCATAAGCCTAAAAAAATGCTGCTCTTTTGACAAATAAACTAGCATAGCTCCAATATGAACTTGCCTGTAAGTCTGAGGTTTGTATTGCTGTGTCCCACTAGCAGGAGAAGCTAGCTTGTAGGAAAATAAGAAGAAAGCTTTAGGCACTTAGAATTATCTTTCAAACCATTGTATTGGTTTCAACTATTGTTATTGCTATTAGTGGTATATGTGCATTTGAAGAACAGCATATATTTTTTGAAAATAAAATACATTAGGTATTGTCCATGGCTTTTTAATTAAAGTGCCTCTTTTTTACATCGCTTTCTCTCTTCTTTTTTTTAATTTGCATGCAACTGTATGTATCTTTTTAATTTAAAAAAAATATAATGCTGCTGTTATATATTTGTGTAAACAAATATTGTGAATAGTGGAATCACCAGGATGAATTCAGAGTGAAAGAATTTGTTCATCATTCTTGATAGATATAGCCACTGTGTTCCAAAAGGAAATAAACTAGAGAAAAACCTGGAAGATGTAGGGATGAAATTGCTGGATATCAAATCATATTTGGAAGAAAGAAGCTTTGAAGGACAGCTTTGATCTTTTCTTATGAAAAGATCTCCCAAAACTCTATTTACTTACTTTAATTTTAATCAAAAGCAATTGTAAATAATTAGTCACAGAAGCTTTAAAAGAAGCTGGCTCCTATCAGAATGGAAAAATCAGGGGGTCCCTACCTAGATTTCACAACAGAATAGTTTTCTTAATATGCAAGAATTGTCTCCTTTATTCTACTTAATTGCCTAAAGGCAGCTTAGCTTCAACAAAGACATTATGGAGGGAGATTTTACTGGCCCATGCATCAAAAAATATTGTATAAACTCCAAACTCCAACAAATCTCATGTTTAACTTGAGATTCATGCTGAATTCTGTCTAGCTGTGCAGGTTTTCACTTTGAAACAGAACAATGTGTTATCCTTGCTAGTTTTTCAGAAGTAGCCATTGGGATGTTAAATTAGTAAAAACTAAACATATGTTAGTAACTCCAGCAGTTTCTCTTCTCTCTTTGCCTTTCACATGTATATGCTTTTAGAAGATGGAGCAAAAACATGCTTGACTGGGAATTGCATAATGTGTCCATCTTTAGAAACTGACAAAGTAGCAACAGTTGCTATTTTAATAACACTGGCTATAATATCCAAAATAACATTTGTTCTCTTGATATATAGAAAACAGTGTTCACAAAATTGATTGTTCCTTCAAGTTGGACATAAACATCAAGCCATTAAAATGAAATTGTTCCACTAATTTAACTAAGCTAGTCTGATCAAATAATTGGCTTAAAATTTCTGAAGAAAATAATACTTCTGAAGTTCCCGTTGGCTATTTAGTTAACTTCAGTAAACAATTGACATAGCTTATTTTGTTTCTTTTACCCTTTTCAACGGGGATACAGTAGAAATGCAGAAAAGTACTGAGCTCTTTAAGTTACACCTTGAGCAGTTCAGGAGTATATAGTCTACTAATGTATCTAAAGGAACTATGGAAACTTGTTCTTTTCCTAGCTATACTTCAAACCAAATAAAAGAATCACAAATGTGTAGAAAAGGAAAAGATAAAAACTAAATTAAATAACAGGATTCAATATGTGGGGGCGTGGGAATGTCTATCACAGTGGCAATCTGGGTTTAGGAAGGAGAATCAAAAGGAACTGAACTGACTTGCAGAAAGAAAGGTAGAATCTTTTATGTGGATTGGTAATGGAATATAAAAGATTCAGAAACTCAGAACACATGCTCAAGATGAACTAAGGTGTTTAGGAGACAAGAAGGATGCAACTGCAGCAATCATATATTATCTCATTTTGTGCCACAGGTTTTCTAACACAGGTTCTTTGGAAACATTACTATTGTTATGAGTTCAAATATAGACCACATTATCTCTTTTCAGAAAACTGATAGCTTTGCATACTTATCATTAAATGTGCCTTTTTTTTCCCAGGATCTTAAGATTCAAAATATATATAACTATTTTAGATACAGGTATTAAACTAAGTTATAGTTGAGAATTCATTGGAATTCAGAGGTATCTTAAAATTTTAAAGTATATTTTTGACAAGGTTTAGTCAATCATTAACCATTATGCTAAAAAATAACAGAGTAGGTGTCCTATTAACAACATTTGCCTGAAGAAGTCTCCACTGTAACTATTGTGTGATGACTACTGAATGATCTCTAACTATCCTAAGTGTTTGTTAGCATACAGTGGATATAAAAAGTGTACACACCCCTGTTAAAATGCAACGTTTTTGAGATGTAAAAAAATCAGACCAAGATAAATCACCAGAATTTTTTCCACCTTTAATATAACATACAAGCTGTACAATTCAATTGAAAAACAAACTGAAATCTTTTAGGGGGGGGAAATAAAAATAAAAAACTAAAATAACATGGCTGCATAAACGTACATACCCTTTTTTAAGTAGGGATGTGATGTGTTCAGAGTTAACCAATCACACTGAAACTGATGTTAAATAGTAGTCAGTACACACCTGCCATCACTTAAAGTGACTCTGATCAAGCCCATATAAAGTTTGGCTGTTCTAGCAGGATTTTTCTGCCATTTACTCAGTTGCCTCTTACAGCAAAAGCCATGGTCTGCAAAGAGCTTACAAAGCATCAAAGGGATCTCATTGTTGGAAGGTATCAGTCAGGAGAAGGGTACAAAAAATTTTCCAAGGCATTGGATATACCATGGAACACACTGAAGACAGTCATCAACAAGTGGAGAAAATATGGCACAACAGTGACATTACCAAGAACTGGATGTCCCTCCAGAATTGATGAAAAAACAAGAAGAAAACTAATCTGACAGGCTGCCAAGAGGCCTACAGCAACACTGAAGGAGCTGCAGGAATTTCTGGCAAGTACTGGTTGTGTACTACATGTGACAACAGTCTTCCATATTCTTCATATGTCTGGGCTGTGGGGTAGGGTGGCAAGACAGAAGCCTTTGCTTAGAAAGAAAAACATCCAAGCCTGGCCACATTCTGCAAAAACCTACAGCAAGTCTGACAAAAGCATGTGGGAAAATGTGTTATGTTCTGATGAGACCAAGGTTGAATTTTTTGGCCATAATTCCCAAAAGTATGGTTGGCGCGAAAACAACACTGTGCATCACCAAAAGCACACCATACCCACAGTGAAGCCCGGTAGTGGCAGCATTATGCTTTGGGGCTGCTTTTCTTCTGCTGGAACTGGGGCTTTAGTCAAGGTGGAGGGTATGGTGGACAGTTCCAAATATCAGTCAACTTTGGCACAAAACCTTCAGGCCTCTGCTAAAATGCTGGAGATGAAGAGGAATGTCACCTTTCAACACGACGACCCAAAGCATACCTCCAAATCAACAAAAGAATGGCTTCACCAGAAGAAGAGCAAAGTTTTGGAATGGCCCAGCCAGAGCCCGGACCTGAATCCAATTGAAAATCTGTGGGGTGACCTGAAGAGGGCTGTGCACAGGAGATGCCCTCGCAACCTGACAGATTTGGAGCGCTTCTGCACGGAAGAGTAGGCAAAGATTCCCAAGGCAAGATGTGCCATGCTGATAGACTCCTACCCCGAAAGACTGAATGCTGTCATAAAATCAAAAGGTGCTTCAACAAAGTATTAGTTTAAGGGTGTGCACACTTATGCAGCCACATTATTCTAGTTTTGTTTTCCACCCTAAAAGATTTCAGTTCACTTTTCAATTGAATTGTACAGCTTGTATGTTATATTAAAGATGGAAAAAATTCTGAAGTGATTTATCTTGGTCTGATTTTTTTTACATCTCAAAAACTTGGCATTTTAACAGGGGTGTGTAGACTTTTTACAGTATATCCACTGTATTTCCCAGAGGGACAGATTCACGCTAAATACAATGTTTGCTCAGTATTAAAGCAGTTGATAACAAGGTCTGTGCAGTTACAAATAATAGTGCTTTGTGTGCGATCTGCCACAACACTTTTCGGTAATGCTATTTGCATGTAGAGCTTTAATTAACAGATAACTGTCACCACAGGTTGACTGCAGAAGGCTCTAGTATCCAGCAGAGAGATAAATGCCAATGCCACGTTACACGGGTTGGATAGCATACAGGAGGTCTATAATATAAAATGGATTTATAATTAAAAGCCACTCATTACAAAGTTATAAAAGAAAGAATGCCTGCAACCTGACGATTTCATGTTGGAAGAGTATCGTATTTACCTGAAAGGAAAATAAGCTTGAGTTTAAAATGTTTCTCCCTCCAAAAGGAAGAGTAGGTGGAAGATCTCTCTCTCTCTCTCTCTGTCTCTGTGTGTGTGTTTACTTTGTGTTCATACAAACACAGAAAAAAGTCCTGTGCAATGCTGAGCTTCTCCTTTCCTTACCAATTTAGGGTTGCCAATTCTAGCAGAAACAGTCTTGAAGATTTGCTCTTCCCATAAATTTGTGCAGGAAAACACACTTAAATATACTACTGCATATATGTACATGTATGTTTGTGTGTCTTCAAGGCTTTCCAGAAGGCTAGGAGCCTCAAAGGGAAGTGTGTTCCAAAGGGCAGAGGCCACTCCTGAGAAGGTTCACTGCCTAGGTCCTGCTAAATGGGACCTGGAACATGCCCATCCTATCTGACCTGATGGAATGGGCAGATACTCTCCAGGAGAGGGAATCCCAGAAATAACCTGGCCCTGTGACATTCAAGGCTTTAAAAGTGATAACCAGCACCTTGAATTTCACCTGGAAAGAAACTGGAAGTCAGTGCAGTTCATGCAGCAGCAGTATGACATGGGCAAACTGTGGAGTGTCCAAAACTGTGCTCACTGCTGGATTCAGGACCAGTTGTAATTTCTGGATGTTCTTCAAGAGCAATCCCATGTAAACATGTTGCAGTAATTCAGCCAGGAAGTAACCTGGGCATGAGTAACTATGAACAAGGCCTTTCAATCCAGGAATGGGTACAATTGGTGCAGAAGATGAATCTGTACCAAAGGTCCCCCTAGCCACAGCTGTCACCTGCTCCTCAAGCAGGAACTGCAAATCCAGGAGGCCACTCAAATTGCACACCAGCAATGTTTGGGGGAGTGCAGCTCTGGCAAGAATCAGAGATGATACCTTACCAGAACCAGGGGGACCAGAGACCCAGAGCAGCTACATTTTGCTAGGGTTGAGTTGAAGCCAGTTCCTCCTCATCCAAGCCATTACAGCCTCCAGGCATTGGGCCAACACTGGGACAGTGTCACTTGATTGGCAAGGTCAAAGATGTATAGTTGGGTATCAGCATAGTGATGATACTGCACCCTGGGCCATCAGATGACCTCTTCCAGCAGCCTCATGTAGATGTTAAAGAGGAAAGGCAAAAGACCACATCTTGGGCCCTTCATAGGTCATCCACAAGCATGACCAGCTCGGTCTCAGTGTTATAACCCAGCCTGAATACTCCCTGGAAAGGGTCCAGATAATCGGCTTCATCCAGGCCCTCTGAAGCTGAGCACCTGCCACTTGCTCAACCACCTTCCTTAAAAAGGGGAGGTTGGAGACAGGACAAAAGTTGTCTATCACAGTCAGGTTCAAGGATGTCCTCTTGAGAAGGGGGCATACCACTGCATCTTTCAAGGCAGGTGGCTCCACCTCCTCCCAAGAGATTTTTTATTTGTTTGTTTGTTTATTACCCTGTCTTTATTATTTTTATAAATAACTCAAGGCAGCAAACATACCTAATACTCCTTCCTCTTCCTCTTTTCCCCTCAAAAGCAACCCTGTGAGGCAAGTTGGGCTGAGAGTGAGTGACTGGCCCAATGTCACCCAGCCAGCTTTCATGCCTAAGGCAGGACTAGAACTCTCAGTCTCCTGGTTTCTAGCCCGTTGCCTTAACCACTAGACCAAACTGGCTCTATATATCGATAGATGGACCGACCGACCACACATACGCAAACATACACATATACACATGTGCACATGCATATACACACAATTCCCAGGAGCCGTACTGTAAAAAAAAAAGTGAGGGAAGGTAAGCCCAGAAAAAAAGTATCTTGGTCAAATTAATAACTGCTAATTAAATCAAATGCCTATTAGGCATTTCTCTCTCAATTAATATGTAACTAAAATCATTATTATTTGTAGTTTCTAAATATTAGCTGAATATAATACATGCAGAACAACTCTATCAGTCCATTAATTGGGAGAATGTTGATCTGAATCTCCCAAGTTCTGAAAGTTATTGTAGAGCAGGTTGTGATTACTCAGTCTGGTTAAAGAAGCATGGGCAGATTTTCAAAGGCTAGAGAGGTCAGCTCTAAATCACTCAATTGTAATCACACACTGGGCCAGTAGCCTGGTTATATCTTCACAATGTTCCTTATTTTTTATTTATTTATTTTATGTAGCCATTTTATAAAATGTAATAAAAGCTTATTTGAAAGCAGTTTTAAGCTTTAATGTGGCAGGGAAAGAAAAAACAACTGATTTATAGAGAAAAACTATTATATAATTTTAAAATAAATATATAAGTGTTCAGAAATCTCCTTTCACGATATGGAAGCTTTAGAATATTCATATATCTGGGTTGATTTTTCCATATAGTTCAGTTGAGCAAGTACATCCAAACATACCTCACTATGGATGGATCAACCACATACTTAAAAGCCTTACGTTTAAAAGGATGTTGTAATTGTAGTTAGAGTAACATCATGGAGAACTTAAGAAGTTTGCACAACTGTTACAGCATTATGTAACCCAGTAAATTCAACTACAGTATGACGTTAACATCTTAGGATTTTATGTACTGTGTAAAAATAAAGTTCAAGTAATTTTATTTAAAATCAGGCCATATTCACTGCCAAGACAATAATATGTAAGAATTTGGCAAAGTCACCTATTATATAAAGCATTACTTTTAAATAGTTCCCAGGCTTGGGGTCGGGTTGTATGAGAACCCTGTCAAATCTTTTCTGAAATTATTGATGTTGATTTGGAGTCAGGCTGCCTCAAAAAATCTCAGATTAACATTCTAAAAAGTGTGATAGTAAGTGTGATAGTTAACTTAGTAAAGTATGGGCTGGATCTCATAACAATTGGAACTTGCTCAGAAATCTTAATTGAAAAGTGTTCATCACTTTTCAATTATTCCTAAACAAATGGCAGTCATATATTGAGTTGGATGCCACAAGTTTTAGTTCTAGGCCCTGTACCTAACATTTTTACTATTAATTTGATACGGAGAGGGAATGTTTACCCAGTTTTCTGATGGCACACAATTGGATAGGATAGTTAATACCCTGAAGACAGAAACAAAATTCAAAATGATAGTGATATATTAGAAAAATAGATTGAAAATAACAGAATGAAATTTAATAGAGGCAAAGTCCATCACTTAGCAAACAGAAATCAGATGTACAGGTATAGATTGGAAGTTACCTGGTTTGGTAATGGTAGTGATGAAAAGGTTCCAGAATTGATTCCAAGGCTGAATACACAGAAGTATAATTTCCAAACACATGAAATAAAAATTGCTTCATTTTGTTTTGCACTGATCAGACCACACCTCTAGGATTGTGTACAGTTCTGGGCACCATGCCATTAAAAAACAATTCAGACATACTGAAACAATTCAGAGGAGGGCAGGGAGACTGATCAGGGGATAGTTGAAGAGAGACTGAAAGAATGGTGAATGTTTAGCTTTGGGAAAATTGGGATTACAATAATCTTCAGGTACCTGAAAAGGGGGTGCAGATGTTCAAGATCTATTTTCTGTAATTCTAGAGAGCAGAATGTAGAATAGTGGTTTTAAGTTAAAGGCAGATTCTTCTGGGTTGAGAATGTAATCTTTTTTCAAGATCATAACTTGGATAATACAATTTTAGAAAACTCATCCCACCACGTGCTTTTCCAGCTTTTCTTCATTTTCTCTTCTTGCCTGGCAGAAAGATCTTGCTTCTTGTTCAGCAAAGAGACTCTTGCATACAGTAGTCAGGCTTGGTCCACTCCTTCTCTCCCTTTGGCAGCTTTAGCTTCCCAGTTTGTCATCCATAACCAAGCTTTGTCTCCTTTCTGCCCCAGTCTGGAGACCCCAGTACCACTTCACAGAGTACGCCAGTGAGCAGAGGTTCCTGGAGGATGGTACTGCTCCAGTGTGCAAGTCTGTGCAGCACTTGATGGGCAATATCCTGAACACCTATAAAGTATTGTGAAGATTATTTGGAGAATTGCATGTAGCTGATAGGCTGGGAATTTGACAACCTTGCTATAACCATTCTGCCATTTCTTTCTCTGCATGCATAGACAAGAGAATGAATATTAGTTATATAACTATTTAACGTAAGAATCTAGAACAACACCGTCAAGTCTCAAGATTACAGACATGGAATTAGTATTTTCAAACTGATTGTGAATCTGAAGGAAACATGAAATGTAACAAACTTAAAAAAATTTTGCAACAGGTACAACATTTCTGCATTTAATTATTTAGGGCATCAAATAGTTAATACAGATAATCCCTTCCACCATGAATTTCAGAAAACTGTAAACATTTTCATCACATGCTATCATAATATTGTTTGGCTGTGATTTATTAAAAGATTTTCAAAAATAGTTACACAAAGGAAAGCAATTTCTGAACTATTTCTTGTGTTATCCTATTTTTTAAATATTTTTTTCCTCAGGTCCTCCCATGCCATCTTCTTCATCTAGTCAATCCGTTATTGAACATTTACATTCCCCTCCTCCATCTCCAAATCTCCATGACAACCAGAGATGGTTGCTAAGTACTAGTGCTATCCAGCCAGTTCAGGACTCTGACACTGATGAGGACTATACTGCCAGCTCTTACCTAGTACAGACCGGTCCTGTTTCAGTTTTTGCCTCAGGTCATGGTAAGAACAGAACATCTTGTCCATAGTTTTTTTATTGCATCTTGTAATAAAATACTCTGATAAAATAATAACTACATTGTTTTTTAGTTTATGTTTGAGAACATATATGAAATAATACATATATTTATTTTGTTTATTAAACAGGAAAAATAAGAAAATTGAATTATCTTAGCTTTTCCAGTATTAAAATAAAACAATCTAGTCTAGATATAGTAGGGTTCTAATTATAACAGCAGGATGTATTCTTAACTGTAGAGGTTTTTGGAACTTGTCAGCATTTGTCTAACAGTGCAATCCAACGTCTACTGAGAAGTAAACAGTATTACATTCATTGGGTTTATTCCCTGGGAAGTGTCTATGCAATGACAGCCTAAATTTCTCTTATAATTTAAAGTAGACATTTCAAAATTTTTGGGATCTAAATTAGTTACAACTAATTAAAGTTCTACTGCTTAGAGTAAGTTTTAACTTTAGTACAGCCATATACCACTAGGCTGGCAGGAACAGATTTCTCTGCTCAATTCTCCCCAACTTTCCTTTTTAGATTACTAGAAATGCTCTAGAGAGGACCGGTGGACCTTCTTGAGTAAGGTAGTGTGGGAAAAGGAGAGGTTTGCAGAGCAGGTTACCTATTTTATCCTGAGAGGAGCTTCACTTACAAATGTCATGGCAGATGTGCCTACTTCCCCACAACATAACACACCCTACTCAAGCTTCCACAATACTCCATACATTATTTTCAGGGGACCAGACAGGCTGCCATTGAAAAGAATGAGGGAGAAATCTGTCAGGCTGTCTGCATGTGCATAAATCTGCATCCAATATCAACTTTCATAATGTACATAATTGTTGAATGTTAGTAAGTTTAGGGAATTTCAAGTATTTATACAGATACTAATAATTCAAAGATTTTATCTTTTGTACATGAATGCTCTGAAAGCTTTATAATTCCTTATAAAGTATTGCTTTAATTTATCAGATAGTTTCTTCTGAAAAAATAGACATCCCAGAAAATCTAGCACTGAAGGAATCTTTTTGTCTTGTTTTATCAATCAGCAAAGAACAGTGAAAGAAAAGAATGCTGCTAAGCCAGATCAGCTGTTGTTTGTTAGATGGTTTCATCAGCCTTTTTTCATCTTTGACTGTACTATGCTATTATTCAGAGTATATCATCAGGTCAGTAAGGGATCCTTAATTTATTACTTCCAATTCAGCACAACTAAATATTATATTTCTTCCTAATAATATTGCATTCAGTTGAAGAGAACACAGGATACCAGCTTGTTCTTTTACTATTAATCAACCAATCCCAAAGTTTCCAGTGTTTCAGAATAGCTAACTCTTGTTTTTAATGTATTCATTCCAACCCTTGTTCAGTGATAGAGTTGAAAGGAACCTCAACAGTAATCTAGTCTAATTCCTTGTTCAAAGTAGGATCCACTAAAGCATTTCATAGAGATGGCTATCCAGCCTCTGTTTAAAGGTCCCCAGTAAAGGGGGACACACCACTTCATGGGGCAACCTATTCCACTTGTTGATAGCTCTTACCATCAAAGAAATTGTACTAACATCTAACCTGAATCCATCTTTCTATATTATTTCAAATCATTGGTTCTGGTCCTGCCCCTGGCAGATAACAGACAACAAGACACTTCCTTTTTATGTAACAACCCTTTAGATATCTGAAGACTGCTACCTTATCCGTTCTTCTCAGTCTTCTCTTCTGCTAAACATACACAGTTCCTCTAACTGATCTCATAGGGTTTAGCTTCTGGTCCCTCACAATTTTTAGCAGTCATTTGTTGATGTCCATTTTAGATTATAGTGTCCAGAATTGGACTCAAGATTCCAGATGTGGCCTGATCAAGGTATAATAGAGTGGGATGATTACTTCTGGTAATATGGACTGTGAAAGGGGTCACTTATGTGACTAAATTAATGTAATATGCTCTACATGGCTGCATTTGATGATCATCTGGAAACATTAACTGGTACAAAATGCAGCAGTCTGTGTATTTCTAGAGTAGTCTTGTTACTGTCATGCAACACCATTGCTGAAGAAGCTACAGTAGCTGCTAGTGTGTTTCTTAGTGCAATTCAAGATTCAGATCAAATGAAGTCTATCAGGGACAGAGTATTTGTGAGACTCCCTTTCCAAGATAGACTCTGCCCACCCAGTTTAAGCCAACAGAGAACATCTTATGAATATCCCTGCCTAATGTGAGATGGGTTGGGAGACTGTTTTAAAAGGCCTTCAGAGACTGATCATTCTTCTCTGTGCGAGCTTCCCTCCATTGGAACATACTGCCTTTTAAAGCAACAGTACTTCCCACTTTTACCATTACACTTTAAGCGAAGATAAACTTTAAGCTGGGATAAATATCAAGAACCATGGCCAATAGAATATAAAACACATAAAATTATAATCTACAATACAATTGAGTGAAAACTGAGAATTTATTTTTCTTTAAATATCCTATGAAATTGAAATACAAAATCTATACATAAAAGAATCCAAATTCTTTTTGGATGGGATATAAGTCCATGTCTTAAGTTATAGTACAGAAATGGTTTCCACTTTGAATTAAATTCCATGCCATGAGTTTAGGGGTACTCCAAAGTCTCAGGTCTGTTCCTTCACTGGGAGTGCTATCCTTCTAGAATTACCTTTGAAACAAAGTAAGAGTAAGATGGTTTATGACAAAGAGTAGTTTATTCTCACTTGTATTCAATTTCAATCTGTTTCCCCATCCAATTCCATAAGCCTCCAGGCATCGGGTCAGGATTTCCACTATATCACCAGATTGGAGGTGCACAGTTGTAAGCAAAAGGTTAGGCACCTCTGGCCAAATTGTTTCTTTCAGTTAATTCCTAAGTGAGTTAGAAGCAACTGTAACCTTCACAATGTCTTTCTGCAAATTTGAATGCATACTATTGTTTATTGCAGTTGATGAGATCAAATCAGTCTTTACAGCCACTCCTCATTTAGAAGGTACCTCGTTTTTAGTTTTAAAAACTAAATTTTCCAACCAGTGCACCCATTTATGACCAAATTTTGTTCACCTGAGGACAAAAGCCTTCAGTGTGAAACTGATTAAGGTCTGGTCAGTTTCAGGCAGCAGGGGGAGGGGCCAAAGGGTTTTAATCAACTACTTAAGGTCACAGACCTGAGCTGCTTAACTTCTGGTTAGCACTTTTTAGGGAAGCGCTTCAGAGAAAAGCAGGTCAGGAAGAGATAGCTTGTTTAAGCAATTTCTCCACCCTGCAAAGGGTCAGAAAAAGAAAAAAAAATGGTCAGGCACAGGACACTGTATGCATTAACTTTATCTAAATGAGATGAGAGCAACCAGTGATCTTTGCAGTGTGTCTTTCTCAGTTGTGTTCGCTTAGCAACCATTTTGCTTCTGATTTAAGGAATGGATTGCAGTCGCTAAATAAGGAAAGGGTGTTTTACAGTATGAAAGGTTAAAGGTCCCCTGTGCAAGCACTGAGTCATGTCTGACCAACATAAATTGCAGTTGTTTAAAGCTTCAAAACAGGGATATAGCAAATATTGCAGGTGCAGAAGTTTGAACTCTATTTCAGTCAGTATTTTATAACACTTCTTTTAGCAGAAATAAATATTTCCAAATGTTTCCTGTTGTCTTAGTTTTATAAATTTACACCTAGTTTACTCTTAGTTTCCTAAAAGTCTTCCTGTTCTTTCTTGCTTTGGGGAATTTTTTTCCACTCTTCCTTACAGAATTCTGCTAGTCTACAATATTATCAGGTCTTCTTGCATGTACCACATGTTGAAATTTTCTCATAGATTTTCAGTAGTATTCAAGTCTGGGCACTGTGAAGATAATTCCAAACTCTTTTTCCTTTCTTGTAAGTACTTGATGATTGATACGGAAGTATTTTTTTTGGATTGTTGTCTTGCTGTCAAACCATTTCTTTTCAACTTCAGTTTCTTCGCTGACTGTGGGACATTAGATTGATTTCCAAGAAAAATTCTGCTAGAACTTTCCCAAGCTGGTCAGATCTGCAAAACAGAACCCGCAAATCATTCCAAACAACCTGCTGAGATGTTTAGCTGACACAGGAGTACTCCTCAGGCCCATAGGCCAGTGTTGCTTTTACAATTATCTGCATGAAAGAGTTGTTAGAAGGAAGCCTTTTTTCCAAAAAATCATCTGAAGTATGTAAAAGAAAAATGTTGATAAGTCTGAAATGTTTTGAAACAAAGTGCTTTGAATTTATGAAACAAATATTGAACAAATATTAGCCACAACCATGTGAGATACATTTGGAGGAAAAATGGTATAGTGTTTTAAGAAAACAATACCTTGTTAACTGTTAAGCACAGACATACTGTAGTTCTATTAAGCTTTGGGATTCTGTGGCACAGGAAATACAGTGCAGGTGGAAGAAAAAATGTAAGTATCAACTATCCTAGAATATTTTCTTTTCAAATACCATGACCCCCAACTGGAAGTACTGACAAAAATTCCTAGTTATTTCATGTCCCTTTGTAGGACTTCAGAGTCTCTAGAGATCAGTTGAAAGTCTCTTCTGACAATGTTGTTGTCTCCACATGAATCATTAAAAATGGATAATTCTTGATGGCTTTTAAGAGTTTCAGTAGCTGGACCATTACATCTTGGATACAGGTATCTGGAAGATACCACACTTTCCCTGATCTCATATCAGGTCTGTACAACACATTCGTCTTAGCAGGGAATGATCTGCTACCACAACATGCCTTTTCTTCCTCAGAGTGGTACTTGGGCACCTTTTGTGCCTGGCGGACCAAGTGAGTTCTATCCTATTCTGTGAAGCTGGACTTGGTGAGGCTTGCTCACCTGGCTGTGTATTGTCTTAACATAGTGAGATTTTGATTCCTGTTGTTGAACTCTCTTGGCACTTAATGCTTCCTGATCTTCTTGCTTCTTTGGGTTATGTTCTTCCACTTGTCTTCCTTTTGTTGTTCAGTTGCTTCTAACTCTGTAACCTGCCAATTTGCCAAAAATGTCTATCATTTACCGCTTCTTTGAGTTCTCATAAGCTCATGTTTGTGTGCATCAATGATAGTATCTAGACATCATGTAATTTTTGTCCTGTCTTCAATTGTTCAACCATCAGTGTCTTTTTCAATGAATCTTGCCTTGGAATTATGTGTCCATTTAAGGTTTAGCTTCATTATTAGTGCTTCCATTGAGCGGGGTAGTTTTGCTTCAGCTATTGTACCATGATTTGTTCTTCTTTCAGGTAAAGGTATTCTCAACTATTTTCTTTGGAATCATAAATTCAAGGGCATCAACTTTTCTTCATTAAGTGTTTCTGGTGACCCAGCTTCCACGGATATAGTTTACAACTGGGGAAACCATAGCCTTGACAGTACCTACCTTTATCAATGTGTGATGTCTCGGCAATTGTATTGGTAATCATTAGAATCCTATTCCACCATATCCTATTGTTTACCCTCACTTCCTCTGTTTATTTATTCTGATGCTAATTACAGCCTTTAAAGCCAGCCAGCATTTGAGCAATTATGGGAGAGAATAAGATACAAGAAAAAGAATAACCATGGCTTCCAGTTGAAAAACAAATGACAGTGCTCCAAGTTATATGTGTCTTTAGGAGCACATTGCATAAATAGATTTTTGCCAATATATTTGGTCTATTTCCATTGCAAAATACTTTTTAAATTACTGGCATTAAGCTTGGTAAAATCTTACCCTTATTTTATAATATAATATAATATTTTATAGTATTATATTTTATAATATAAAAGCAATTAATTTGCAATCTTGTGCCAATTTACCATAATACAAATGCCCAGTATTACTCTATCAATATTCAAATATAATAAAAATTAGAAGTAATATGCACAAGACATGTCATTAATATGAGTTAACTTACATTACATGATAGAGATTCCTATTGCCCTGGTAACAGGGTAAATATTCATATTAGCTGAAATCCCTATGCACGTTACTGTTTATCCAATTCATGTGATTTTATTTTTCTTTATGACTAGGAAACACATACCCATGCAATTTTGTTGGCTACAGAATGGATGTGGTTTGCTATTACCTTCTTTCAGTCCTCCCCTCCCCCTTCTAATCTAGTTTGCAACCTTGAAATTCTTTAGAAGTTTCTCATACAAGTATTAACTGGACCAGTGGTGATAATTTTCAAACCCATACAAGTTCAGCCAAGTGCTGTCACATGCTGAGAATGTTTTCAATATATATATTCTTTGGGCACTTCAAAATGGAAAACTTAAAAGAGATTAAATGCTATGCATTCTATATGTAGTAGTAATTGCAGCCATCCTTCTTCCTTAGACAATTTAGTGTTGCCCTCTGTAGTTGTTATGATTGAAACATCAATACATTCTAATATTATTTTGTGAAAATATACATATAGTCCCCATTAAAGATGAGGTAGTTTGTATCAGGTTTTAAATGAATCTCCATACATTTGAATTTTCCAATGTTTTAAAGAGTAATTATATGGTGACTTATTTGTTAGGAAAATAATGTGATATAGTATTGAATTACTTCCCATATTTATTAGTACTAGTAAAAAAACAAACAGTACACTAGGTGTTTCTTTTCAAAGCTGAGCACAATATAAGACCTGTTGAAGTACTTACTCAAATATTAGGAAGTACATTTGTTCATAAAGTTCATGGTTCATTGCCTATAACCAAATGCTATGACTATGGAAGAAAGATGAAATCAAACTCTAAATGCAAGAAAGCAAAATAGGAATCACACCATGTTAATCCAATGGATTGAATTTGGTGGTAATATTGATAGTATGTTCCTAAAAATAAGTAGAAGGGGAAGAAAGCGATTCTGTTGTGTGATCCACTACTGATCCCCCAGTTAAGGAGAAGATACAGATGATGCTTTCCAGAAACAAATTACAACTCTTGCAAAGAGGCATGAAGTAGAAACAGTGAGGGTCTTTAATTAGTCAGGCACCAGTTGGGAGACAAATTCTAAGTACAGTCCTTCCAAGAGATTCTTAACTTGTATTTTCTGACAACTTCCTCCTTCAGAGGATGTAGGAAGATTTACAGGATCAACTGTTGATTTGACACTAACTAATGGGAAAGACTTAGTTGACAAAGTGGAAGTGACCATATAATCCTTGATTGTAAGAAAAAGTGTAATCAAGCATGGATTTTGTCTTCAAGAAAAATTTAATGAACTCATAACAACAGTAGCAAGGTTTCATGGCAGGAAAAGGTAATGAAAAAAGGAACTCAGAATCAATAGATATTCCTGAAAAATGAGCTACTAAGATCACAATCTCAAAAAATTCCAATGAGGAAAACAAAAAGGAGGGCAGAAGAAATTAGTGTGGTTGCAAAAACACTGTGTAGCAATTTGAACAACAGAGGGTGTATATAGGAGGTAGAAAGAAGCATAGTCACCAAGGAGGTATATGCATAGCTCAGAATTGTAGAGATAATGTCAGAAAAACTGAAGTTCAGAGTGAGATGAGGTATAAGATGAATATTAAAAACAAAACAAAAAAACCCGTGTTTCAAATATACTCGAGATAAAAGGAAATAAAAGCAGTATACTAGTTCTTCACAAAGATGTCAGAATGCTAACAAATAAAAGGTAGAACTATTCACCTTCTATTTAGGTTCAGTTTTCTCCAATTAGGAGATACGCATTTCCTCAGGCAACTATAAAAAGAGAATTGAAACTTGAGATAGATAGAAACATAGCCAAACAATGCCTTTTTTACTTTGAGTTAAAATTTCCAGGGCCAGGTAATTACATCCTATAGTGCTAAAAGAACTAGTTGATAGATTGGCCCAAACTGTATTGTAATGAGCAGAAGGAATAGTCTTGTAGAACAGGAGGAAGAGCCTCAACAAGACAACTGTCAGGTAAAAGAAATCTGGGGCATAAATGTAGTTTGAGAAGATGTCTCAGACAAGACCCTCCCTCGTTCCCATGAAGATAAAGAGAAGGAAGGGGAAAGCCTATTCAGACTTGCAAGATTCTGTTACTGTAACCTTATAATGAAAGTAGTATTAGCATCCATAACTTTGATTTCCTAGTCTTGTCTACCTTGAAGGGCTGACATGTATGTATTATCTTTAATAAATCATGGATGCATCAGATAACTGGAAGATAAAAATTTTCCTATCTTCAAAAAATGAAAAAGGGAGAATCTGAGGAACTACAGTCCAGTCACAAATTCAGGCATCTGTTATCAAGCTTCCTTCTTATTCTCAAAAACTTCAAGTTCCCAAAACAGTAACAGTGCACACAGAATTTTTACGTTGAAAGATGGTTGTCTGTAGCATTGGATTATGTGGCTGAATCTAATGTTGCTATACAATAGGTAAAAGCAGAGATGTGATAATAGGGCTGTGCAGCATTTTGGATTTGAAGGCAATATGAAGGGCATAACATCTGCCTACAGTTCCTTAAAACTGCTGTTTTTTTTTTTCTTAGAGTCATGCAGTTTTCCTCTTGCAGCTGCCATACAATCTTAAGAAGATGTATTATGTTACGTTACTTAAATGGTATGCAGAAGATGCTACCTTCAGCTTCCTAACCTAGATATTGTTGAGTATAGCATGCAAGATTATGACTTGAGATACTTCAACTAGCTTACTGAATTTTTGAAGGCTGCAATTTACTCTGGGATGTGTGAATCACCAGAAGAAGCATTATACAACAGTTGAAATATAGTTGAAATGGTTTAACCATGCCAAAAGAAGCAAATTGGATTTGGTTTCTTTTGGGTTTGTTTTTTTTTAGGTACTGCTTTAATGTATAATAGTGCTGCTTCAGTATAAGGATAGGTTTTAAAGCTAGCTACAAAGAATGATTCAATCATAATTCATGGAACTGAACGAGTAATTGAAAAAAGAAATGTTTCAATGAATGTATTATATCCATCATTGTTTCTGATTGATGTTCTGACTATGCACTGGTTCAGCTCAATAAACAAGGAATGCTTTGGGCATGGGCATGGTTAAAAGGAAGTATTTATATAAAAGATAGCCAGCGTTGTCTGGTTGCCTAGGTAACAAAGGAAAAGATTGTGAGTTTTGTGTTCACAATATGTTACTCTGTCTGTAGCAAAGTCAAGACACAAATTATTTTGTGGTCTATTCCTTAGCAAGTAGCTAAAGAAATAGTAGCAGAAATTTGGAATTACCTTATTTTCTTGTGATTGGTCCCATTAAACACAGTGAAATTCATTTCTGAATAAACAGGAAACATGATGTGGATTGTAGCCTTCACCTCAGTGTATTCTTTTTCATGTGAATGAAAAAAAAAATAGTATTCCAAGGATTAGTGAACTGTGTCAGTTGTTAGTTAATCGCATAGGGAAGTACTGTATATGGTTTGTTGAATATTTGCAGGAAATGTTTGCTGTTAATTGAGTACATATAAAGTATGTTTCATTTATACACATGAAAGAAAGTTACGTGGCAGAGAGCATGTTGAGGCACAGATCAATTATTTTTTTTATCCCAAATTGGGAATTATTAGTAAGTAAATAGGACATGTTGTGGTTTCATCTGACAAGAACTTCTCTGTTGATTTTATCCTAATTTGTATTGAAAGCATATAAGTCACAGCAGTGTCTATAATAAGCCACAATGCCATGTATCTCATTATGTTATTACTCAGAGGGTGCAATTATGTAATGTTGTGATATCTGATGCAAGTACATAAGTTGCATTCTTTCTTGGCTTCTCCTGTAGACACCTGTGGTAAGAAAATAATTATTTTGGGGGTGAAGTATAAAAGTATGTAATCTAATAATATTACAGAAGGAAGCAAAAAAACCTAACAAAAGGGAATGGGCCTGAATTCACACAGGTTAAGGGAAACTGAAAAAGAATTCAGAACAAAAGAACTTGTAATGGCCTTTTAATTGAGCTTCAACGTTAGCTAGTGAAACAATTGTTTTCTATCATTTTTGGGGTAGCGCTCTTTTTCATATATTTCAGAGATGGCAGGAAGGGAAAGGGTGAACATCAGTCATATTTCCTATAGAATGAATTTGTACGTCTTCAGTTTGTGTATTTTAAAAGTGCATGCCAATTTTCAAATAAGACTTGAGTTCAAGGGAAGTCACTACTATTAAAATGATAATAGAAATAATAATAATTTTTAAAAAGTAAAATCCTCATCCCCCATGCAGCTAAATTTCCTCAAAATGGCCAACTGTCCCAGGGTACATGTTTCAGTTCTGTTGCCTTGATAATAAGGGTGATAGGGAGTTGAATCACTTTATGCATTTGTTGTCATTTCAGGAAAACAGTGGATGCTAAAATTTGTCCTTTTATCTAAGTGGGGAGAGAAACCAGTATTGTTCCATCCACTGTGTGTACATTCATCTTTCTCGTGTTGGCGATATATGTTGAGGTGTGCTTGGAACAAATATCTTCCAAATTCCTAGATTTATTTCTTGGTTTCTGCAAATGCACAAAAACACATAAAAATATATGTTTCTTGACTCATCAGAAGGCTTCCATATAGCATTAACGTCGTTTTTAAGAGGCTGAGTTTTCTAGAAGTGCTTCTTTGTTCAAAATTTGTTCTTACACATTTTATTTCTGGTATTCTCTTTCAACTGCAAATTCAGCTTCATAAACAAGTAATAAAATTAGATTTCTGAATGTGTTTATATATTGCGAAAATATTCATTAGGATGATATAACTTTAGTAAAATGAAACATCTATTTCATGTCTATTTTCCCCAAAATATGTTTTAAATTTATTCAAATTCATTGGTTTGCACATAGCATTAGCACAGGGATGTTTGAAGCATATTTCAGTGGCAGTGACAATGCTGAGTATTTTATCATCTAATACAAAGATCAATATGTTTAAATACAGTTAAAATAATTTCTTTGTTCAACATGCTGAAGGAAAGTAGAGTAACCCTTAAAAATTAACCAATCTTCCCAAGTCCTTCCCAAATTATTTTTTTCTATCTTCTTGTTTTTGACTTGATGAATCTATTATACATTTTTTCTGTTGATCAGCCTGCCAAAAAGCTGACAGTACTGCTCTTCCATTGCAAAAAAAAATGTACAGTTCTGTTTAATTAAGCATTCAGTCGTTCTGCCAAGAGCAAATTAAAGTCTCCCCCTCATTTCAACTTTGTCTCACCAAAATCAAATTATACAAAGTGGTGGGCAATTAGTTATAATACAAGTGCTGGATATTAAATTTGCTTTCCATTTAAAAAAAGTTTTTTCTACTATTTGAATGAGATGCCAGAAGCAATTATTTATTTACTAATTGTGACTACACCATTCTGTCTGTCTCAGTATCATTCCAAGAAGGGTTATCTGCCTGTTGACAATAAGAATTTAGAATAAAGCATGCGTATCAGCAAGTGTATAACATCATGAAAACTGATAGCGATAACCATATTTTATGCTTACATTTAAAGTATAAGAGAAATCTACCAGAAAGATAAATTTTCAGATAATAAATGCTTATAAAATGTTAAGATTGCTGCTTGATGAAAGTCCATAAGAAAGCTCCTTGGTTGTTATAAGGGAATATAGATCTGACCTTGGGAATAGGGAAGGAATGAGTAAGCTGTTAGGAGGGAACTTTGAGAAAATAATCCTGAGAGCAGGAAAATATGAGAAAGCTATTCAAAATAACCCCATCTTGATTTTTGTTTAGATAAAATGGGGCCGAGAGAAATTTGGGAGAAGCTTTCAAGATTCTGTCATTTTATCCTAATACAACAAAAAGCGTTCCTGGAATCTCTTCATGACTGTTTCTTGATCTTGCCTTCCTCAAAGTGTTGATGGATGTTTAGAAAGATGACTGAACAAATGTTACCTCTTGCTTGTAGACCAGGGGTTCCCAAATCTAGGAGGTCGTGAGCAAATTTGAAATGGTCACCCTCACACCTGTTCTGTAGGCAGCTTTGCCAAGCTTCTGGCCCTGGAGTGGGCCACACATGAGATCCAAACACCAGAACTTTTTTTCCAGAAGTCTTACTAGTCATGGGAGTGGCTCCTGCAGTGGCTCCTACACACTCCTACACACTCCAGCTAAAGTAATCTTGTCAGGACTGGAAACACATTATGGACTTTTTGAGTAAAAAAGTCACTCTCTGAGTGAAATGGGCAGTGACTAAATTTGAGATAAATAGATATGAACTTACAATTTATGGCTTTGATGATTCGACAGGATAGATTATAGAAAGAAGAGAGTTATGTTGTAACCATAGAGTAAGAGATAATTTGTAATTGTACTTATAACTGCTGTAGAGGAAGATCGGAAGCTGCTACTTTGTATCTTTTTTCTTAATGTAATGGTTCACTGAGTAGCTGTACTGATAAAGATTGAATTTAGAGCCTTGTTAAGAATAATTAATTTCTGGTTTACATTTGGCTAGAAGGCCTAGCCCCCTTATTTCTAGTTGATCATGTTCAGATAGAGGACCTGTATTGGGCTTCCCCTTAAATGCTTGTAAGAAAGGATATGAAATTAAAACAGTACTAAGACAGTCAATAATTTTTATTGATACACAGATAGATAACGAATTTTTTATAAATACATGTATGGTAATAGCATGTTGATATTTTGAATATCCTTTTATAGGAAAACATTGAAGAGCATTTACCATGACTTGGTTTAATAACTTCCCTTGGCATTTATAGAAGGCAGGTATTAAAAATACCCTGTTACAAAACAGGTTTTTTTTTCCGTTTTGGAGAAGATATATTTGAAATACTAGCTTATGTTTGATTTTTGTAAGGATTTTTTTTACAGTACTTGGTTTTATATCCTGTAATTTGTAAAATCCTTAATCATTCAAATAATTTTTATGTTAGCTGTTTACTTGCAGGCCAGAATTCTAGAATTGCATGGTAAGTTACAAAATTGAGTCTGACTGTTTGTTAAGCCAGGGTGTTACTATTTAGGTAAGAATGAGATGCAGTTAAATAGAGTAACAATCTATATCCTTGTTAGAGTTTATATTACCAAGTGGTATTTGAATTTTATATTATTCTTTGTATTGTATCTTGGGTGTAAAAACTTGAGTATTGGTCAGTAATGGTAAGAAATTTGAATTAAATTGATGTGGTCAAGGAATTTTGGAGATGTTTAGACTATCACATGAAGTTTTAGCCCATCCCATTTTAAATGCTAGGCCAAGAGAAAGTTGAGCAAGAGGACTGAAAGAGAGATGAATCTGTCTCTGCAGAAAAAGAAGGTGGGCAAGTACTAAACCATGTTGAAAGAGATAATATGTTGTCTATTCAAGAAACCTATCCTGAACCCTTGTTAATATTAATTGAAAAACTAAATAGTTCTAATTCTAAGTAATTTCTTTCCTTTGAATACTTACTATTGTTTTGTAAATATGAAATAATCGCCAAAAGTATATGGGAAAATATGTATATAAACCTTGCTAAGAGATTTCCTATATGTATTTCAGGTTATTCTTAATCTTTTAGATTCCTTAGTTTAAGCACTGCTTACTGACTAATATATTAGAACACTGCTGAATGCCAAAATATGTTTAAAAATCAAAAGGCAATAATTGGCTACTTTGAAGTCTCAGAAATTACAATTTAACAATTACAGTTACTATGATTTTCTCAAGAAACCACCATACGTAGTACATGAGCATTTTAAAAGTTATTTTATAGGCAGATGAATAGGGTATCTCCATTTTAAAAGGTTTTTTCCTAACATTTCTTTAACAAAATAGTTGTAAAGTTAAAATGGAAACATTCAGATTATAGCAAAAATAACAATGACAAAAGAGCTAATAGTTCAATAACCTTTCACCTTGTATATATTTCTTCTCTAGTAAAAGCTAGATAGTTTTGAAAGAATAAAACTTTCTGCTCTTATATCTTTCAAGAGATTTCTCAATTCAGTATCTTTGTCTGGATGCACTATTGACATGAATCTTGCTGTCACTAACCCATTAAGAACACACTGAAATAGTATCCGTGGTTTTTAAAGAATACAGAGCTTTGACTTGAAGGCACATCAACCTCCTTCCCTCATGCTAGCTCAAGGAGTCCTATTGTCAGATGCAGTGGCCATGAAAGCAGCAATTTTACAGCACAAAAACTCCAATAACATTTACTGCGGTTGGCTGAGATTGAAATGCACACAGACATTGCTCAGTCTTTTTTTAAGCACCAGTTTCCCTTAGCTTCTTGACAGTTTGTGCATTTCAAAGAGACAAATCCTTTAAGAGGAAAGAGTTTTCCTTATAACTTGCTGTGGGGTAAACGGACCATTCAGGCATAGTTTATTGCATTACATAGTTGACTGTGTGCTGCCGAATGAAACACCATAATTGGCAGAATTATTTTGATCATTGGAATTCATAAATATCAGATAACTTTATAAGCCAGAAGAAAAGGATTTGGAAATATGTGATAATTTACCACAAAATGGTGCCCTATTGGTAAGAACAATGTAGCCATTTTTTTCTTTTGTGGCAAATTAATAGCTGTTTCAAAAACAAAAGGAACTCGTTGATATAGAATGAATTGAACATATTTAATCCTCCAGTAAACAGCTGGGCAAAACTTTTGGAAGTCTGTAGTTACTGTGTCTCTGGAATATATTAATAAAGTCTACCTCCTTTCTTCCTTCCCTTATGAATCCTTATTTCTGTCTTTCTGACTGAATTGCTTGTTAGATATAATGGTTGGCATGCATTAGGTTGAAACTGACCTGGGATTTTAAATAGTTTTAAGGAATTTGTGGTACATATAAAGGAGATATGTAGCATATGAAGTATCACAGTGTAGACAATTCTAATATTCTAAATTAAAAATTATAAGGCATGATTGGGATAACAAATACTTTAAAAGTAATTTCTTGATATTAATATCATGTTTACATTTTGATCTATCATCAGTAAATTATATTACGTTATAAAACACTTCATATTTTAATACAAAAACTGCTTGATTTTAATGGGGACCGTAACTGTGCAATTAGTCCTCATTTAGTGACCACAATTAGGACCGGCAACTTAGTCGTTAAGCAAAGCAATTGCTAATGGAAACCATGACTGTGCTGATTATCTTACTTTGGCTTCCTTTGCTTTACAGACCTGCAAAGGTCATAAATCTGAGGATTGGTCATAAGTTACTTTTTCTTCACCTTTGTAACTCTGAATGGTCACTAAGCAAGGCGGTTGCTAAGTGAGGACTACCTGTAGTTACCGCTTATTCCTTTAAAGTAATAGGAACAAGGGTCTGATCAATCCTAGCTACAGATTCCTTGTCTTTTAAATGAACTTTAACTTCAGCTTAGAAAATGGGATTATATTTTAAAGTTTATTTTAACATAATTCATTCTTGTCTTTGATATTTTATTATATTAAGCTTTTTCCTCTTTTTCTGTTTTTATACTCAACACTTCCTCCCCTCCTTCTTTTCAAAAGATAGGGATACTGCTCTTGTTGCTACTTACCTAGATAAATTCATAGATGCTTATTATTCATGTCCCATAAATTGAAGGACAGCATTTTAAAGAAATTAAAGTATATCACTATAAATGGGGCATGAGAAGCCAATGTAGGACTTAATTCCATAAAATAATATGTACCTTTTAAAAATAAGTCAGTTTTACAGTAATTAAACATATATAGAATCCTCCTTATTGTTACGAAAGACATCCCATGGACACACATTGCGTGCTATTAAGACATTGCCTTTTATATTTTGTGTCATCAGTGGGCTTGAATTCTTTAAAGAGTTCAGTTGACACATTTGCTTTCAGTGCTAGCAAGAGTTATTGTTACACTATCTGAATATAAAATAGCATGATTTGGTTACGATTGAATAAAACGGTGACTGCAGCATTTGACTCACACATTTGCTTCAGATAGCTGTCAGTATAGTTTGCCATAAATGATATTAAAATGATGGATTTTTATTTTCATAAATTGAGTGCTTTATTCAGAAATATATTCAGTGTCCAAATGTTATTTTTTAACTGTGCTTGCTCACTAACTCTTACGTACACTCACAAACATTTTCTGTACCATTTATAAATGGTATCTAAGGTAATTTTACTTTTCTGGGTTGTTTTTGAATAGCTTCACCTCTGCAGAGTTGGAAAAAGATAAGAATAAAAATGACCTTCAGACTCACAGCCACCATGTGCCTGTAGCGAAAATGCTTCAGAAACCAAGTGAAGCACTTCTAATGAATTGTGCTTTTGATTCTTTGAATCTGCACAGCATCTCCATCATGTTTTTACAGTTGGACTCTTGCTGTAATTGCTACTGGGATGAAGTGCACAACATGGGGTGTTGAAACTAAGTACTTACATTGTCTTACTTCCCAAATATATATGACATAGTAGGAACAACGGACTGTATGAATTTCACACTTGTATGTCTTCATATTCTTCACTTATTTGTGATATACTGCTGATTTGTCAGCAGGCACTCTAGGTAGAGGTGATAAAACCAACAAATCTAAAAGGTGTTTCTGAAAGCTGCTACATAACCTTTGGGTACAAAAGTCTTGTTGTAATGCTCCAAGAGCATAACATTAGCTACAGATCCTTAACTGTATAGGCTGGAATGATGATATTATTCTCAATAGGACAAACTGTGCTATAATTTGTAGCCCTTTCTGAAATTCTGAAGATTTTTAAGCTACCATTTCATTACTAACTTTGGAAGCCTGTTCTATTTCAGAAGAATTAAAATATTGCAATATAATAAAATAAAATGTAATCTCACACCATGTTTTCACACATGGCTTGTCCATTTTGGCTTTATTTTTATAAAATAAATAATGACACAGTGTAATATGTCATGCGTTGTTCATTTTAAGACCTGCTAAGGACCAGATGATTTTTATTATGTCCTGATATGTAAAACCATAGAAGTCAAAGAGGGTGTACTTACTTTTTTACACAACTCTATGTGAGTATATACAGGATATATGGGTACTTTTAAAAAGTATTACCCTATATACTTGCAGATAAGCCCATCCACGGATAAGCCAAACCCAATTTTGGGGTGTATTTTATGTATGGTATATATAAAAGCATACTTCAGTTTGTCTTTTGTCCTATGCAGAACTAATTCTAATAGTAACTTAAAGAACTATATTGTAGAATACATACACACTATGTGCTAATAGATACGTATCAGACATTTATATTCTGTACGATATTATTTTTTCCAGATACTAATGCTGCAGCATGGGAATCAGATCATTTGTGAACCTTGTGTTTTGGCTCAGTAGCCTTTGTGTCAAGAAAATAATCTCTGTTTTGTTTGGATTCATAGCAAGCTAAACTTGCATAAATTCTGATTATTTATTGAGTTCTGAAATGAGTGGTCTTCATAAGAACATGGCAAAATATTCTTTTGGGGAGATTGCTCAACCTTTAGTGTCAGTTTTAGATAGGTGATACCTAAGTAGTGATATAAAAAACTATTAATTATTCCCAGCTAAGGAAAACAAGTGAAAGTAGTCCAAATAATAATACTTTAGCAGTATTCCTCGCTGATATGTAAACTGGAATGTAGGAATGCTTCAGAGTTAAAGGGCAATTCAGTACATTTCAGGTTTTTATCAAGTCTGCTTTTATTGATCGGAGAGAAGACCAAGATGGGATACCTGGAACATAGTACTTACTTAGATCCATGCAGTGTAGTGGAAACCATTAAGAATAGAACAAGCTGCTGTCTGCATAGCCCCATTGTTTCAAAGCCATCTCTTTACTTTAATTCCCTGGGTATGAAAAGTTTGTGAGTTGTTTATACCTAGTTAAAATACTCAGATATAGGATGCTATAATTCTGATCAATGTCCATTCATACTCTCTTTTTCTAAATCTATTTGCTTCCCTCCCACAAGAAAATTAGGTAGAAATAGTGGATTGATCCTAGGAATATGCCAAAGGATAGAGGGTCCCTTTTATTCTCACACCTCGGCTTTAAAAATACATTTATTTCTGGAGAGACTGGATGTAATTTTCCTCTTGCTTATTTGTTCACATTCTTCTCTTTCCAAATCAGAGGAATTTAGAAGCTAGGTGAGTGTGTAGACTGAACCTGTCAGCTACCAATTATAATTTCCTATTACATGTACTCTGTTGTTCCATGCCTAGCTTGTCTTAAAAGATAAGATAAATTATGGCTCACTTGCCAGTAAGCGAGGAGCATGGGCATGAAACTCTTTGATCTTAACAAGCAAGAATGCCCAGTGTGCCAAGGAAAATTGTTCTGCAGCAGCTAAATTTGGCGGCCAGAAAAATATGGTATGGATTTTTGAAAAAGGGACTTTGTATTCTATAGCTTTGGATGACATTCCTCCCTTCAAACAAGCTCCCATTACTTAAATAACGTGAGGATGAGGTGACAACTACCTTCATGCTTTTTTGAGGTTTTCCTCATATGGAAAGTTCAAGAAGAGACTCCCTAAACATCTTAACGCTAGTTCAAGCTTGTACATTTACTGTAACTATTTCAATATCAAGTCAATCTCTCCTCCTCTCCTTTGTTTTTGTAGGGTTTTTCCTGGTGAATATTTAGAAGCCTGCATATCTATATGACCTGAAAATACTAATGCCAAGATGTTGAGGTGTTTTTTTTTTCCTCCTAAGGCGTTCACAGTTTATCTTGCTTTTTTTCTCCTTAAGTACTCTGTAATTGTTTGTATAGAGGATTAATTTAGAAGTGAAAGAAGGATAGCTTCCTTTTTCTTGTAGTCTATAAGAAAAGCAGAAAGAAGTGGCAATTTGTGCAAAAAGTCTAAGAATGCTTCCTTTCACATCCTGGCTATTGAAACTTGCTTTCTTTAAAAATTGCTCAATGGACTTGGAGAAAGGGGAAAGTACAGATATTATCAATTAACTGTGCTCATTCTTAAGCTGCTGTAGAATGCATATAACTTTTGAGAAGGGCCAACCGAAATGCAGTTTACTTCTGAATATAGTTCTTTATGTGACTGGTGTAGAAATGTTTTAAATTCATGATATATAATATCTAAACTAGAAGCTAATTTAAAGTATAATCCTGATAAGCATAATTGCCTAAAAGTAAGGTAGATTTTGCAAGTGTTTGCTACATAGTAGCATTTGCCTAGTAAGGTAATCCAGAATTTGTAGACTGTTATAAGTCTAGTTTAAAATATGAATCTGTTCTTTTAGATAGATAGTTCTCTGTCAATCTATATTGCTTGTTATACAGAATATGCATTAATTTCAGTAGACAGTCTATAGTTTTCTCATACAAGCAGCTAAACTAGGTGGGTTGTATTTCATACTGCCTTATACAGGTAGTCCTCGATTTATGACCACACAGGGACCAGAAAATTCATTGTTAAGCAGTGTGGTTGTTAAGCGAGGCATCATGTGACGACACCCAATTTTACAACATTTTTGCAGCAGTTAAGCGAATTACTGCAATCGTTAAGTGAATCACATACAGTAGTTCCCTATTGCTTCAGCAAAGAATCGTTACCTTGTCGTGGTGCTGGAGCTTGAGCACCTCAATGATGCCATGAGCTAAACCGTGAAGGGCCACCCAAGACGGGAAGGTCATGACAGAGGTCAGACTAAATGCGATCCCTGGGGAAGGTAATGGCAACCCACCCCAGTATTCTTGCCGTGAAAACTAAATGAATCAGTACAACCAGAGATATGTCGACCGACCGGAAGCTCTGGCGTGGGCTGGTCCATGAAGTCACGAAGAGTTGGAAGCAACTAAACGAATAAACAACAACAAGTTCCCCATTGATTTTGCTTGTCAGAAGCCAGCTGGGAAGGTTGCAAATGGTGATCACATGACTCGATGACGCTGCAACCATTGTAAATACATGCCAGTTGCCAAGCACCCGAATTTTGATCACAAGACTGCAGGGACCCTGCGATGGTTGTAAGTGCAAAGACCAGTTGCTAGTCACATTTTCTAGCACCGTAGTAACTTCAAACAGTTGCTAAATGAGTGGTCATAAGTCAAGGACAACCTGTATTCTCAGTATGTCAGATCTGTTATATTTCAAACTTGTAAAACAAATCTCATTCTGTTTCTACTTAATGGAAATCACAAATACTTTCTTTGTCTACTTTCTTTTTATGTATTTCATTTCTTAAACATAGGGAACTTTCATAGCATTAATTAAATCTGCATTCTTAAAATATACCTAGGAGTAAGTCCCACAGAGAGCCAAAGAGTCCCCCTTTTGGGGGGGAGATGGGCGGTGATAGAAATTTGAAAAATAAATAAAAATAAATGTGGGGTAGTGGTTAAGGCATCAGGCTAGAAACCAGGAGACTGTGAGTTCTAGTCCTGCCTTAGGCACAAAGTCAGCTGAGTGACTTTGGGCCAGTCATATTCTCTCAGCCCTTGCAATGGCAAACCACTTCTGGAAAACCTTGCCAAGAAAACTGCAGGGACTAATGCAGGCATTCACCAGGAGTCAAGACCCCCCCCCAAAAAAAACCTGGACTGGGGTGATGAAACTGCAGGGACTAATCCAGGCATTCACCAGGAGTCAAGACCCCCCCCCAAAAAAAACTGGACTGGGGTGATGAAGTGGTGGGGTTATCAGCCCTTCAAGGTAGGCAAGATCAAGAAACAGGCACAGCAAAGATTCTAAGAATATTCTTTATGGCTTTCAAGTTGAATAACAGAATCTTACAATTCTGCCAGAGTTTTTCTTGACTCATCTTACGCCAAACAAATCAAGGCAAAGTTATGTTAAGTTTCTTTGTCATGCTTTCTTCTTCTTCCTCAATACTAACATTTTTTTCTGAAAGCTCTCTCTCAACTGTTTGCACATTCTTTCCCCATTCCCAAGGCTAAGCATAAAGGATTACAGGGGTTGAAGAGAAAACAGACATCATTTAAACAGAGAGGTTCAGAGGCTGAATACCACTGTGGACTGTGCTTTGCTGAAGAGATGAATGCAATGAGATGTGAACCACTGCGAGTAGAATATAAGATACATTTGTCTGATGGCTGCCCCAGGCAACTTCATAATGGGTGAAATTGAGGGAGGGAACCAACTTCTCTGCATAAGCAGAGGAGGTGATTGTAGCAATGCTTACCCAGTCAGACTAGTCCACAATGTTAGCAATCCTTGAACTGGGAATTAAGAGAATCTGCCACCTCCTGAAGAAAAGCCCATACCTGCTAGTGGAAGGACCCAGGAATATCAGCAGAAAGTCTATGGCACCAAAGAGGCTTACTGCAGTCTCAAGGATGTTATTGTGTGGGACTACTTTCAACATTTTGAAGATCTTTGCTACATTGCTTTCACACAGCAAGGTACAAACAGGAAAAGCAAGAACAAATGTATTTTGATGTCAGTTCTTAAGCACTTATACAGGTATCATCAACTTAGACTCTGATTGAGTTCAGACTTTTTATGCCTATTACATAAGGTGTTAAAAAGTGCTAAACTGCTGCCTTCATTATTTCCTATGGAATTTTTTTAATACTTAAAAAGATACAACCCATTGGCCAATTATTTGTAGATTGGATGGTAGGTAGCAGCCAACATGGTTTTAATGTATGTTTAAAAGTGGAGATAGGTTCACATTATAATTAGCTGGATATTCTTCTATTAAAAGGGTCCTCACCAGTTCACATGGGAGCCCGGAGTATGAGATTGAGAAGGTCTCCACATTAGGAATCTGGGAGATAAATTGAATTCTAAAGGAGGAAAGCAATCCAGTTGCTGAGACTTCCATCCTCTTTCAATGAATCTTAGTAAAACAAAAACAAAACAAAAAAACTTAACATTAGATACCAGCTTGCTTATTTTTATAGATCTGGGATGAAAGAAGAAGGAACGAGGGACCATTGTCTGGAACACTTGGATTTTATTTTTTTAGTTTTGCTTTATGTGGAATATAAAATACTTGAGTCATTCTGGGTATTGCAGTTATTCAACAAAATGTTACAAATCAGGCTGTTTTGTCTGGATATCAAATCATGACTCTTTCTCTGCTTCATGCATATCCCTAGTTAAATTACCAAGTAGAGCACTTCATGCTGTCAGGCTTTATTCATACAACACCCATAAATGAACTAAGTAACTAACTAACTATTCATACAACACAAGTAGGTAAATAAATAAACTAAGTAACTTATTGTAATTGTAGAATTCTTTTTAATATTATTTATTTTGTGGTTTGTTTTTATTATACACCGCCTGCCCAGAGTCACATTTTGTGTGATGGGCAGCTATATAAATATGATTAAATAAATAACTCAGCAAGCCTCTGACCTGGTCAGATCTACTTAACAGTGATTCTTAACAGATCTGCTTTTTCAACTCTACATATCCAGCTTTTTTGGGGGGGGGGATAAATAGAGGGGTTGTGAAAAGTGCCCTACTTTTGCCAGGGCTATGATATTTGCTGATGGCTGAAAGTGAAGAGGAACTGAGGAGCCTTATGATGAAGGTGAAAGAAGAAAGTGCAAAAGCTGGCTTGCAGCTAAACCTGAAAAAAACCAAGATTATGGCAACCAGCTTGATTGATAACTGGTAAATAGAGGGAGAAAATGTAGAAGCAGTGAAAGACTTTGTATTTCTAGGTGCGAAGATTACTGCAGATGCTGACTGCAGTCAGGAAATCAGAAGACGCTTAATCCTTGGGAGAAGAGCAATGACAAATCTCGATAAAATAGTTAAGAGCAGAGACGTCACACTGACAACAAAGGCCCGCATAGTTAAAGCAATGGTGTTCCCCGTAGTAACATATGGCTGCGAGAGCTGAACCATAAGGAAGGCTGAGCGAAGGAAGATCGATGCTTTGGAACTGTGGTGTTGGAGGAAAATTCTGAGAGTGCCTTGGACTGCAAGAAGGTCAAACCAGTCCATCCTCCAGGAAATAAAGCCAGACTGCTCACTTGAGGGAATGATATTAAAGGCCAAACTGAAATACTTTGGCCACATAATGAGAAGACAGGACACCCTGGAGAAGATGCTGATGCTAGGGAGAGTGGAAGGCAAAAGGAAGAGGGGCCGACCAAGGGCAAGGTGGATGGATGATATTCTAGAGGTGACGGACTCGTCCCTGGGGGAGCTGGGGGTGTTGACAACCGACAGGAAGCTCTGGCGTGGGCTGGTCCATGAAGTCACGAAGAGTCGGAAGCGACTAAATGAATAAACAACAAAAGCCTGTAGAAAAAGGGCCACTAACTATGGGCTCACTTACAGCCGAAATCATGATTTTGTGTGGTCCCTATATCCCCTTAGTTTCCGTTTGCAATGTGGCACTGAAAGTCAGCAAGCGGTTTCTAGCAGCTTTTTCAAAGTTTCGTGTTTTGAAAGGGTAAATGTAGTGTTGGTAGACTTAATGTTATTGCATTTTTAAAAAGGAATTTTAATTACCCATTTTTATTCCCTCCTTTTTTTCCCAGCAAAACATTTTTATATGAAATGTTGTTTAGCTCTTTTGAAATAAAAACTAGTAAGTAATATATTTATTTTATTTATTTATTTAATTTTTATCCTGCCCTTATTATTTTTATAAATAACTCAAAGCAGCAAACATACCTAATACTCCTTCTTCCTCCTGTTTTCCCCACAACAACAACCCTATGAGGTGAGTTGGGCTGAGAGAGAGGGACTGGCCCAAGGTTACCCAGCCGGCTTTCATGCCTGAGGTGGGACTAGAACTCACAGTCTCCTGGTTTCTAAGCCAACACCTTAACCACTAGACCAAACTGGCTCTGCAGTTGGGAGTTACAAGTCTCATGGGTGGGGGGGCTGGGGGAAATGGAGAAGAGTGAGGACTTGGAAAAGGAAAAAAAGGGAATAGGACTTATTTTTCATCTAAAATCTTTATTTCCTTTTTTGGTTTATATTGCAAGATTATTAAAAAAACAAAGTACAAAAAGATAAAAGATAAATGATTGGAAAAAAGATAAATACTAAAGAGAATTAATAAATGTCAAAACTAAATAGAACCCCTCCCCAAATTTAGACTACCCCCAGAATTCAAAGCCTAAAACTAAATAGCTCTTTGTAAATACAAAAGTGGTTGAAAAGGGTTGCTCCTCAGCCCTAGCCCCAGGCCCTGGTGATATCACCACATCAGTAACTACTAAGCACTAAATTCCAGAAAATAGAAAGTGTAACACTCTTCCCACCAACACTCAATGTTACTCTCTGGTCTATTGTGCCCCGTCTGTGTTCTTTCCCTGGTTGACGTCTGTATAGAACCATTGGATTACATCATTTGTGAGATACAAGTATAGTGACACCAATACATAAATAATGCCTAGTCCATCTCTCTCTCTCCCATGTCATTCCAGGAGATCATTAAGTTTCTTGGAGAAGATAACAAACAGTACATAATGGATTTGCTTGTTGGAGAGGATAAAGACTGTCTATAGGATAGCAGTTAAAAACTGAAAATAAAGAAGACAAAGACACTACATTTTTTTATCAGTAGAGTTGATGGGGGCATTGGAGTTTTCCCTGTATGGGATAGCAGTCTCCTTGAAGCTAAAGGTAGTTTGGTGTTCTTCTGGACTCAAGGGAGGCAAAAAAAAAAGCTTGTGAAGAGACTCAAATGTCATTCATAACTGTGATTGTATACTCATTTTGAAACACTGATTGAAAAGGGAAGACTTTTTACAAAAAACAAATGGACTGAATGCTGTTAATTGTGCTTCATATCTAGCTTCTCAATAACTAGACTTTGTTTTTTTCCAGCTAATGGTATAAACTAATGCACTAAGACATGCCTAGAATTCAGTAAAATCAAGCCAACCTTCATATGTCAACCATAAACTCAGCAAAAAGTTACTGGAACCATATTTATTTTTCTCATTAGCATTTTCTTACCATTTGGATTACAGTAAAAGAAAGAGGGATGGATTTTTCCACTTTCAACTAGTTTTTATTTGTTTTTCAACCTTATTTTATAACTTTTACCAGGCACAGGTAATCTTTGTTTAGTGACCACAATTGGGACTGGCAACTTGGCCACTAAGCAAAGTGGTCACTAAGTGGGAAATCAGGTAAAGAGATTGTGCTTTCCAGCTCAAAACTGACAAGAGTAATCAGGAATTAGAGGAGAATAAGGCACACAATGGGGAATACACATAGAAAGCAATACACTGATCCCAGTAGCCATTAATGTGTTCGGCAAGCAGCCGGTGTATTCCCCATTGTATGCCTGATTACTCTCTTCTAATCTCTTTCTCTCCAGTCACTTCAATCTGTGAGGGGAGGGCAGAGGAGAGGTTGCCTACAGAAATCGCTTGGCGGGCCCCTTCTTTTCCGGGGGGCAAGAGGAGAAGAGGGGCTGTGGTTGGCACACCATGGGAAATTGACTGGCTGTTTGCCGAGTGTGCTCACGGCTGCCAGCACCAGCACATTGCTTTTGATGTGTATTTCCCATTGTGTACCTGCTTGCTCTCTTCTAATTCCCGTCTTCTTCAATCTCTCCACTCTGCAAGGGGGGAAGAAAAGAAAAACCACAGGTCAGACACAGGACAACATGCGCTGACTGTAATGGCAATCACTTGACTGAGGGATGCTGCGAAGGTCGTAAATTGGTCATAAAGTTATTTTTTCAGCACCGTTATAACTTTGAACGGTCACTGAGCAAGTGATTTGTAACCGAGGACTACCTGTATTGTTCAGTACTCATATTTTGTAAATACATAGGAACAAGCTAAGATGTGATTTCTTTGTCTTCCTTCTCTAATAAAACTATTTGTTTCATTTTATCACTTAAAAATATGTGGTGTGGTTTTTAAAAGTTTCAATTTCTAACAATTTAAATGAAAGAAAAGAAAAGAAAATTAAAAAAATATTAGTAATGTTCTTAAAAAACTAAAAATATGTTTTGTACTAGAGTTACATGGTGAGATGGAATATAAATGTATTCATTTATCTTCCTTTCATGAAATATGCAGAAGTTTTTATGGCAGTGTAATTGGAAGGAAGAAGCTTTGTGGAATTTAGACTGCAGTGCTAGATAATTCTAATGCTAATATAAATGAGGCTTGTTTCCTTCATAATGTAAAGTGTAACAGTTGTACACTCTGGGGGAATTACCCAAGTTTGCATACATTTTGGAATTGTGCTTATGTCTCATCAGCCTTGATGCTTAAATCAAAGAAGATATAATCTGAGCTACAACAAGAGCTCCATTTTATCTTTCTTTTGCTTATCTTGGCAGCATCACAGAAAAAGGGTTTCGTGGGTTTTTGTTTTAATATTGTATGGCTGAGTCACAGTATTTCACTTTGTACTGACCTTAATATTCATCCACTGGAGAGAGCCGTTCTTTGACTGGCTTTCCAATAGGCAAAATTTTAAGGTCAGCTTGAAATTCATTCAGCCAGGGTAATTTTAACTCATAAAAGTATAAACAGTAAAGAAGATAAATACTATATTTTCATTTCTTTCCTTCCTTTAAGGAAAAAGTAATGTCTGCATTTAAAGTACATCAGAAATTCTCTGTTTTCCTTTTTGGTTATATAATTTGTTTGGGGAAATAAATATATATATAAATCCCGGCTTTACCTACCTTGCCAGTAGGGATCCTTGGGCAAAGACCCCCTAACACTTCACCTGCCTACCTCAAATATGAGAGTGACACGAACTAAGAGAGTCATGCCGGCTCAGACTTCACCCGGATTAACAAGGTCTGCGCCAGATGTTGGGGAACCAGGACAATCTAACAATAAGTGGGTTACTGGAACAAACCATACATGGATGAGACAAGAGAACCTGGAATTGATGGAATGCTGCTACAACAGCAGACCTAATGAGAGGGGATATATGGAACGCATGAGGGAACTCTGGATGGACAGAAGACCTGCATCCACACTAACTGAGAAACAGCTAGTTACCCAACACTTCAACATAGTGAAGAGGAAGCTGCTCTCACAACTTGAGATAGACCAACTACACATTATATCCCAGACTCAAGAAGAACAACTGGAGGTGCAGCCAACACCTGAAGCTGGAACATCACTGCCACCCCCTCCATTAAAGAACACAGCAGCTGATATGAGTCAAAAGATTATGGATAAACTAGCTACAGTCAACTCTTGAGACTGATTACCAAGGCTCAGTGGAGAAGTACCATCAGATAGTATGCTAGAAGATGCCAACACAGCCCTCGCGACAATCCCTACTACCACTATAACTCAAACCAATTGACCAGTGTATGCTACAGCCACTGTAATCCTGGAAATGCTTGGCTACATGATCAAGAAGACCAGGAGTACATACCCCCCCCCTCCGGAAAATGAGGTTGGAGGCTAAGATCAAGGCAACTTGGAGAGAAGTTAGTCAGCTGGTGGAACTACAGAAGGGTGTGGAGATTAAGGATAAAACTTGGCTACTGAAAAAATACAAGGGCCTGACTCCATATGAAGCCCTAGAGGCTACTAAACAAAGGCTCACAGCACTGGCTACCAGGCTAAGGAGATACACTAGAGAAGCAGAGGCCAAGAAGATAAATGCCCTGTTCTCCAAAGAACCATCCAAGGTGTACTCCCAACTGCAGTGCAACAACACAGTAACAGCAGAACCACCAACAGCAGAAACTGAACAGTACTGGAAGAACATGCGGGAGAAAGAGAAAATATATAACATCAGTGCAAAGTGGCTGTAGGACCTGAGAGCAGACCACAGAAATCTCCCAGAGCAAGAACCAGTCACCATCACAGTAGCAGACATCCAACAGCGGGTTAAGAACATGAAGAGCTGGACAGCACCTGGCCCGGACATGATCTACACCTAATGGCTAAACAAACTTACAGCAGTGCATGAATGCCTAGCAGCACAGATGAACCAACAGCTAGCAGCAAGATCCCACCCAGACTGGCTAACACAAGGTAGGACAGTGCTAATCATGAAAGAACCCAACAAGGGAACAGCACTGCCAATAACCTGCCTCCACACAACATGGGAAGTCCTATCAGGCATCATAGCTACCATGCTGCAGGTCATATAGGCCAGTACATGAGCACAGCTCAGAAGGGCATTGGGAACAACACCAGTTGCACATAGATAGAGTAGTTGCCTGAGACTCAAAGTCTAGACAGGCCAATCTGAGCACAGCCTGGATTGACTACAGGAAAGCCTATGACTCAATGCCACATACATGGATCTGTGAATGCCTGGCACTATACAAAGTCAACAGGACACTCAGGACCTTCCTCGAGAACTCAATGGGACTGTGGAAGACAACACTGGAAGTCAACTCAAGGCAGCTTGCACAAGTGGCCAAGTGTGGCATATACCAAGGTGATGCACTGTCCCCACTGCTGTTCTGCATGGGCTTGAACCCCCTCAGCCAGATTATCACAAGAACTGGATATGGATACAAGTTCAAGAGTGGAACTGCTGTCAGCCACCTTCTCCACATGGATGACATCAAGCTGTATGCTAAAAGTGAACAAGACATCGACTCACTGATCCACCTGACACGGATTTACAGTGAGGACATTGGGATGTCATTTGGACTGGAGAAGTGTGGCGGAATGGTAGTAAAGAGAGGGAAGGTAGTTAAGACTGATGGGGTGGAACTCCCAGCGGGCCACATAGCAGACATACAGACCAGCTACAAGTACCTTGGTATCCCCAAGACACATGGGAACCACGATGAGGAGGCAAGGAAGACAGCAACAACCAAGTACCACCAAAGGATAAGACAGGTCCTAAAGAGCCAGCTCAATGGGAAGAACAAGATCCATACCATCAACATATATGCCCTGCCAGTCATCAGATGCCCTGCCAGTATAGTGAGCTGGCCAAAGGAGGACATGGAGGCTGCTTATGTGAAGACCTGGAAGCTCCTCACAATGTACGAAGGCTTCCACCCCAAGTCCAACACCCAGAGACTGTACACCAGCTGAAAAGAGGGCAGGGTCTGGTGAGCATCCAAGCCACTGTCCTGGATGAGACCCAGAGCATCCAAGAGTACATCAGTAAGATGGCACCTAAAGATGAGTTGTTGAGAGAATGCCTGAGGCAGCAGCAGACATGGAAGGAAGATCAAGCAGAGGAAGTGCCATGGCAAGACAAGACCCTGCATGGGATGTACCATTGACAGATAGCTGAGGTGGCTGACCTTAGGAAATCCTACCAGTGGCTGGAAAGGGCTGGACTAAGAGACAGCACTGAGGCACTGATCATAGCAACACAAGAACAGGCACTAAGCACCAGATCCATAGAAGCAGAGGTCTACCACACTAAACAGGACCCGAGGTGCAGACTGTGCAGAGGGGCCTCAGAGACAGTCCAATGCATAGTGGCAGGGTGTAAGATGCAGGCAGGAACAGCATACACTGATTGGTACAACCAAGTAGCTGGCATTGTGTACAGGAACATCTGCACAGTGTATGGGCTAGACCCTCCCAAGTCCAGATGGGAGATTCTACAGAAGGTTGTGGAGAATAACAGGGCTAAGATCCTGTGGGACTTCCAGATCCAGACAGACAGGCAGGTACTGGCCAATCAACTGGACATCGTGGTAATAGACAAGGACCAGAAGACAGCTGTGGTCATAGATAATAGCAGTGCCAATTGACAACAACATCAGGAAGAAGGAGTATGAGAAGCTGGAGAAGAACCAGGGCCTGAAGGAGGAACTAGAGAGGACATGAAAAGTGAAGGCCAAAGTGGTCCCAGTGGTGGTAGAGGCACTTGAGGCTGTGAACGCCAAGCTGGGAGAGTGGCTCCAGCAGATCCCAGGAACAACATCAGAGCTCTCTGTCCAGAAGAGTGCAGTGCTAGGAACAGCTAAAATACTGCTCAGAACCCTCAAACTCCCAGGCCTCTGGTAGAGGACCTGAGGTTGAGGAAGACATACCACCCACATGGGTGAGAAGGGAATTTTTATTTTAGATAAATGTTGAGCAAGGGTTTTTTTCCTTTAAAAACATTTTGAGTAATTTATTCACCTAACCGCATTTTAGTTTAAAAGGAGAGAAGCAAGAGCCATATTCTCTCATGTATATGGACACGTTAGTCAGGAAGAACGCCAACTGTCGTGGGTCTCCATCGAATTTAACTTGTATGTCCTTTGGGGCTGCGCCCTGTGTCGTCCCGCTGGGTAGCACTTTTCCCCCATCTCCTTGGCTTTCTGGGTGGGCCCCATTCCGCCTGCGCCTCACTGGGGACTCGAAATCCTGGGTTGGGGTTAGGGTACACCGTCTTCCCTGCGCATCTGGCGACTCCGCCCTGGACAGCTGAGTTGAGATTTCTGCCAAGGGGTACGCCATGGTCTCCAGGGTTCTCGATACCTGCTGCAACACCACTTCCATGGCAGACATCCTTACTTCCAAATTCTGCATTTCTTGTGGGGTTCCATTTGGGTCTGGGAAGGTTCCATGTGACCCCGGACTCCGCACTCTTACTTGCACCTCCACAGGTGGAGGAGGTCTTCCCTCTTCTTCTCTGGCACCGATCTGGGAAGGTCCTACCTGTTGTTCTTTGATTATAACTCTCGGCATCTGAGGTTCTCTCACGAAATTGAGGGAGTGGAGGGCACTTTCTAACTCTGTCTGGTTGAGCCGTGTTTCCACCTTGCACTCGCTGTCTGCGCTCCCCGAACTCTCCTCTGTCTCAATTTTTTTTTCTTCCACTTTGGCATACAGCACTGTCCTCTCTGATGACGGTACAGGCGATGGCTGCTTAGCCCAGAACTTTCCGTGTTTAGGCATGCTTCGTCAACTCTCAGCTGATTGCTTGCTCAGGAAGAGTTTTCGAAATTATGGATTCGCAGTTTAATGTCAGCACCTGATCATTCAAGCATTCACACATGCACAGTCAAGAGGCTGGGTCTCCTTTAACTGTTTTAATGAAGCGTAATGAACGGTACAGAAGGCAAGCTGCGAATAAAGATTTCCCGCTCAAACCTAATTTAAAACTACATCCCCTTAGTTAGTTCCCTTTCCCATGAATCTTGTCACTCCCCCTCCCATCCAGATGGTATTCCTGGCATATCGAAACCCCACGTCCTTGATGTGCTCCATAGCCATAATAAACCACTTTACACTCCAACTTCACACCCCCTCCCATCTGGCAACATGAGAGAATGAAATGATAGGAGATGCCCTGATAAGGGTTTCTGTGAAACCTTTGATCGGGGGATCTGACAGAAATATGACCAAGCCTGATGTGCAGTTACATAAGAAGTTGTATTATGAACAGGAAAACGTTCTGCATTTAAAAAAATGTCTGGATTTCCCTTTATATTGTTGAGTTCTGAAAAAAAATTCAGAAGCAAAACAAGTTTATTAAACTTGCATTCTTTCCTTTTCTCATTTTCAGTAAAATATTTTAATTTTAAATAATACCTATGTATTGTCTTTCCCCAAATAACTCTCCATTGAGTCTTGGTATTATTTATTTATTTAAAACATTATCTCCCCTCAAAGGTTGGTTAGGTTTTTTTTTAATAGTTGATTTCAATAGAAATAAGTTTTACAAGTAAGTCAACAATAGACATGAGTAAATTTCAGGGCTTTTGCTGAAATCATCAGGTTGGGAGTTAACTGCCTTTTCCACATGCTGTAATCATCATGAATATCTCCACAGGGTAGTGTATTGGCCCCAACCCTTTTCAATATTTACACCAATGATCAGCCGCTTCCTGCAGGCACTAACAACTATATATACTCTGATGATCAAGCAATGGCTGTAAAGGGAAAAATATTTGAGGAGGTAGAACAACGCCTAACTGAAGCCCTGGAAGAGCTGGATTGGTACTATCATGATAACCACCTAAGGCCAAACCCAGCAAAAACTCTGTTATGTTCCTTCCATCTTCGCAATAAGCAGGCTCCTAGGAAGCTGCAAATTACACAGAAAGGAGTTTTATTGGAGTATACTTAGGGGTTACTTTAGATAGGGCCCTAACATAAACAGCACTGTATCAATACTAAATTGAAGGTCAGTGGAAGAAATAACATTCTCAGGAAATTAACAAGTTCACCTTGGGGTACCAAACCAAAGGTCCTTAAAACAACAGCATTAGCCCTTTGCTACTCTGCAGGTGAATACACCTGCCCAGTTTGGTATAAATCAGCACATTCTGGGAAAGTAGACATTGCTTTGCATGAACCTAGCAAAAGTATTACTGGATGTCTGAAACCTACCTCTCTAGATAAGATCTACCACCTAGCCGGCATTGCCCCACCTGCTGTCTGTAGAGAAGAAGCAGCATATAGAGAGAAGCTTAAATCATCAATATCAAGACTACACCCTCTGTATGGCCTACAACCAGCTTCTCAGAGATTAAAATCCAGGAAAAGTTTCCTTAGGTCGATGGAAGATTTTGATTAATTCAAAAGTAGAGTGGACCTATGGAAAGCTACAAAGAACCAACACTGGATGGAACCAGCAAAGGAGCTGGCACCTGGGACTGGTGAAAGTTGGGAAGTATGGAAATCATTGAACAGACTGCACAAGGGCATAACAAGATCCAGATATACTCTGAACAAATGGGGCTATCAGGTGGCCTCTGCCCTTTGTGACTGTGGAGACATGCAGACAATACATATGTACACTTGTTCTTTGTGCCCTGATCAATGCACATTTGAAGACCTCATGACAGCGTGACAGAACCCAATTAAAGTTGCCAGTTTCTGGGCAAGATCTGTTTAACTTTTATATATTCTAACTTTTATATTTTAAATTTTAAATTCTATGTTTTACAGCATGTCTTATTTTAATTGTGATGCTTCTGACACAAAAATAAATCAGCATACTTGCTACCTTTCTAATATAGTACCTTTTGTCACAAGCAATTTCTTTTTCTAGGTAATAATAATTCTCAATTTTGTAGCATATTTGAAGAAAAAACCAAAATAATCTGCCACTGTAAATATTGTAATAATTATTTATTTTATTTATTATTAGATTTATATTACCGCCCCTCTCCCCCAATGGGGAACTCTCTCAAATACAGTGATGTTTTGTAATTTGTTAGCATGTAAGAAATTGAATTACTGACTAGATTCTTGTGAAGGTTCCATGATTTCAAAAAAGACCATATACAGTAATATCTCACATAGTTAACAGTTATAGGAATCACCAAATTCAATATAAAGATTCCCAAGAACAAAACAAGCACTTGCTATGAAACTGTTTTATGCAGACTGGATAATGGTTTGTTCAGTTCATTACATTCTAGTGTATTCTACAGACTAAAAAATAACCAGAACACCGGGGGCTATTATAATTTTCTTTTTTTCCTTGAACAATTCTGTGGAGGATGGCATAGTGGTTCTGATCCCAATGTTATAGTTAGCTTGAAAATCAACTTCAATAAAGTCAGTGAAATCATACATCAGAACAGAAAGCCCTTGAGAAGACCTAGTCCTCAGTACAACCTTAACAATTTTAGACCCCAGCTATGTTCTGGTGTTAGATTCAGTTCTGTATTGATTGGAGAAGAGAAAGCAGACAGACTACTAGATTCGGAATCAAAATCCAGGCTAAACCAATGCCAAAATCCCCGATACAACTTTAATGCACTTATTTTCTGCATCAGATATTTAGAAGGATACTCAAGAGCAGAGCAAAACTGAAGTCATGTGTTCTGACAAGTGTCAGGCAGTGATCAGGTGCCCAGGCAACTGGTTATTTTAGATCCAGAGACAATAAGCCCACCAATGAATAAAGAGATTTTAAGCTTTATTATTAACTTAAGCAAACAGATTTAAACAGAAACACAGTTTAGGAAAATTAAACAGAAGCATAAAAAGCATAGTATAAAGAAAAAAACATAATATACCAAGCAAGATGATACCCAATCTCTCATAGGCTGTCAGGAGCCCCTTAATAACGACAGCGGAGATACCCCAGGGCAGCTCAATTTCCATAGCACCCAGCACTCAGGTCCGTGCAGAAGCTCCCAAACTCAAAAGGCAATCCTCAGGTTTTTATCAAGAGTCTGGCCCTAAAATCTTGTGACCCTGTTTCCATGGTACAGAGGCTGCAGGATCTGACCTTGACTGCGTAGTTCCCAAGGTCTAGGGCAGCTGTTTATGAGCCTGGGAAGCTATACAGGTAAGCTAGTGCTTAACAAAAACAATCTTGGAGATTTTTCTTCTCCCCTTTCAAGGAAGAGTGAAAAACAAGCAGGTTAAACATAGCATGTATTCTAAACTTCTATATTCTTAATATGAAGGAGAAATTAAAACATGTCACTTAAACTCGAAATACAGTTGTTTTCCACGTTGCCACTACATGTTGCATGGATTTTGGCTGAAATTCAGTGACCATTTATTGATCAATAGGAGGCTCACTGAATGAAGAGAATTACAGATCCCTTAGATTTATTACTGTATAATGCAACTATAGAGTTTGTTCATTCAGGAGTAGTATGTAATCCACATACAGTTACATGACAACAAATGGGTAATCTGGGCATACTGACTGTAGATGTAGTTCAAAGGTATTTATTTAATGGACAACCACTAGTTTTGAAGACTGAAAGTAATTTTAAGTCTTTACCTTGGTACCCCCCACACACCAACTGACGAGTTCAAAAAGTGCAGCTGAGGGCTGTATGTGGCCTATCAGCATTACTTTCGTTACAATGGTCCTCCAGTGTGGATGGGGCCAAAGGTTGGGACCCTAAGTTTGCAATTGCAGTGTTTAAGGAGCTTTGCAAATGCTTAAAGCATCCATTCCTCCACCCCTCTGAAATTCCTGAAATCCCTCCCCAAACATCCTGATCCTTAGTATGTCACACCAAGCATGGTGTGGCCCTTGAGCTGATGAAAGTTGCTCACTCCTATTCTATACCAGTCCTCTGTTTCTAAGTCTATAGGATTTACTGCCAACATCTAAGTGTACTTCTGTCTAGTTCATGTCACTGAAACTAGTACATTTTATGTGGCCTTTTCAGATATTAAAGAGTATCATACTTTTCCACTATTAAGTTAGATCTAGAGCCACTTTCATGAGCACATGATACGAAAAATGATGTCATGCTATCAGTGGAGGAAGGGATAGCTATGGATAAGTGATTTTGATTTGTCCATTGGTAATATAATAAGCTTGAGCTGTATATTTTGCTACTAAAGATGGTAGAAGTTTTGTCAACTTAAAAGTATTTTCAGCACTTCCGCAACTACATTATCCATAACACTGACAGTCTATAGATTGTGAAGAACGATTTCTTTTGCTGTAGTATTGTTGCTGGCAAATATACAGTAGACACATTACTGTGATTAATTACTTCAAGATTCCTGACAAGAAGAAATAATAAATACATATATACTTTTATGTGGACAACCATGGATTTTGAAGACTTACAGTAATTTAAATCTCCCCCCACCCCCCATTCAAGAGTACAAAAAGTGCATCCCAGGACTATATGTGGTCTGCCAGCATTACATTTGTTACTGCTACCACCTTGCTAAGAACTAGCTTCAATTAATATTGAAAATTGCTCAAAGTATAGTTAGCTACATCATTGCTCATCAGTTAATTATCAGCTCATCAGTTTTCATAGAAAGCATTGTTGTGAAATGTCTCTAGTGAAGATAATTTTTACAGTGGAATAATACATTTTTCACTAGCTTATACTTCAGTTTTGGTTAATGATATTGTTGAACTATTTTTAACTAGTGTGTAGCAAACATATGATATATTTTATATTTTGAATGCATAAATAATTTATTTTTCCCTGCCCTATATAAATTAATGTAGTTGTACACTTCTGTAATCCTTCAGTTTCTTGAATCTGTGCCTTTTTCCAATCATTCACTGTAGCTGTTGTCTTGAAATCATTTAGGCTGGATATTTTTTCCCTTTATTTAGCATCAAAATGGAACTGTCAGCCAAAAACCTGGAATGCATTTGGCCACAGCCCCTTCAGAATCACTCAACAACTGACTGACAGTTCACTAAGATTGAAAAGAATCCTTCACATGTATCAATTAGACCTGCCGAAACCTGGCTTTGAAAGGCACTCCAGCATCCCTAATAGCTGTATGGAATGAATAGGCTTTGACACTTGTGGCTTGCCCCATCATTGCAGCAAAGTGACAGGAAAAACTACACCTTCTGAATATTTGTCTGCCACACCGTTATGAAAGGCATAGAAATTGACCACCCTAGGCTCAAGTGTAAAAACTGCTTACATAGCCTTTGCCAATTGTCCATTATTTGTACCTTGGAAGACTGAAATATTCAAATAAAAATCTTGAATCACTAATGTAAAATTACCTTTAGAATCCCAACAGTAGGACAACAAGTATCGCAGAAATAGATGCTAACCCAATGTAACATTTCCCATGTTAAAGGGCCACTGATGTGGAGCACAATTCTGGAGCTATTCCAGATACAGGACCTTTACAGAAAGAAGAGGCATCAATGTTGATCCATTGCCAAGATTACTGGATGCTTTTCAGCATGATTATATTTGATTGTGTAAGGCCTGCTTGCCTTTTCTTCTTTAATAACCACTCTCATTCTCACTTGGAGTTTTCAGCAATACTGTATCTGGCCCAATAGTAACATACAAAACAGAGCTCATTTTTGTAGAAAAATAGCTCTATTTTTGCATTACCTCAATGTAATTATTAGGAATATACATGCTTTGAAAATAATGTGGAAGAAGTGCTTCCCACCCTGCACAAGTGCATCTAGAACACTTCTCTATGGTTAAAATAGCCCAACTTTTTCAGCTTCCATGGAATCTCTCCAAATTGAATCCAGTATGATTTTTAAGCAGCACCACCTTTTTCTGGCTTGTGAAAAAGTCTGAAAAAAATTGGGCTACTTTAATTAATAGTAGAGGGATGTTGCACCTGTGCCAAGTTTTGCACTTTTGTCAGAATCATTCTGTTAAGCTACACAATAAAGATACTGTTCACTGTGATTTATTTTTACAGTAGCCGTAGGCCTAGTTGCACACTGACCTATTTCAAAGCAAACCCTGCTGAATTCAGCAGCATAGAAGTTTGATTAGCAATAATAAATAAGTAAATCAGAGGAATATAGGACTGTGCTATTGGCTTCCTTAATTGGGAATTTATAGTTGCCATATTGGGAGTTCTATCTGTCTCATCCCCCTCTTCCCTATTAAATAAAGTAATGAGTAACAGGATTCCTTTCACCTCCTTTGTATCACTGGTGCTTTTGTTGTTTCAAAGGGGTGGGGGATGTGGTCTTGAAATGCTTGGATACTCTACTATAAAACGGTACTGTGTAAATATCCAAGATTTTATTAAACAGAACTGTGCACTAAGCAAACAGACATGTTAAGTATGAATAGTGCATAGCAAAAATATTGGTCTGTTCTTCAATCAGGAGGCAGAATTAGTATTCTATATATAGAGAAGATGTGGTTTCCTGTTGTGCAACTGATCATTTTATATATATTTTCATATAATGATGAAAGTTAATTCTCTGCTGACTGATAATTAACTTCTAATCTAAATCAGATAGTTTTAAGTAGATTCTTTTTAAAAGCTGTTGAGCTGTTGTGAGCTTTAGTCCTTTAAATTATCCTGAAGCCCTAAAGCTTTCTATACTGATTTTAATCACATGCACCAACACCCACTGGCGTTGATAAGGGCAAAGCTGATTAATTGTATGCTACCTGAATAATAACACTTTCTTCATATGCTTTTGTTGAAATATTTCTAAGCCAAAGTCCAAGAAAAGCTTGAGGATGTTTTACATTTTTAACCTTGCTCATGCCTAAACTGTGAATACTTGTTTGCCAGTTCACACTGATGTTAATCTAAAACAATTAAGTGAGAACCAATTTGATACCTACTAAAATCTATAAGAAAAAATACCCTTTATAAATAAGACAGAAACATACCTTAAAGAATGGCCAGGTCTATAATGTCTGCCATGTGTTTCTGTAATATATGCAAGGTAAAAAAAATCCTCTTAAATATAGAATATAAGGTATTTTGAAATTAATGCTAGTTATTGTGCTTTGGATTATTTTTTATTGTTGCTGAGAGTCACAACATCTTTATACCATTGTTGTGATGACAAGATTCTCTGATTACCTGTGACTCGCTTTGAAACATAGTTATATCACATAGTGTGAAATTGGAAAATCTGTTCTGTATGTGTTCTAATGGATGTAACGGTCATTAAGTATATGAGTCTTCTGACGTTGTAATCAGATGTGATTCAGTCTGTTAAATATCCATGAAGCAACATCTGCTTCACAGAGTGACCTTCTGCTAGAGAATAGTTAGCATCTATTAGCAGATCATAGTGCAGATCTGCCTGATTTGAAAGGCACTAAACTAGGATAATCTCCTGCTGTTTAGCAGCAAAATTGCAATAATTTATTGCAGTAAAATAAAGCTTCTCTTTCTCTTTTTAAACGACTCTTCATTACATAATTATAGGGCTTATATGCAAAAACTTTATATTCTGTTGAAATTACCTGTTTAATTTCAGAATTGGCTTTTTAAAAAAAAATCTCAGATAATGTTAGGGGATCTGTCATGTGATTTTCTGTAGGTGTTGATAAGAGTCCTTAAAAATTGAAATAAATTAAAACCAAAAGTAGTTGTACCATCTGCTGTATATTAATTAGATCTTTGCCTATCAAGGGTAAACTTTTAAAGAATGTAATTGAAGCCAACTAATAGATTATATGCTAATATTTTAGGGAATGGACTATTAGTTTGTGCTTTAGGTCTAGCAAAGGTAAGGATGATCTATAACAAACTTTAATTTTCTTTCTTCTCAGAGCAACCTCCAAATAACCAAGGCCAGTCGACCCTGCAACCTTTGCCACCTTCTCATAAGCAGCATTCAGCACAGCATCACCCATCTATCACCTCCCTTAACAGAAATTCACTGACAAATAGGAGGAACCAGAGTCCGGCCCCGCCGGCTGCTTTGCCCGCCGAGCTGCAAACCACACCCGAGTCGGTCCAGCTGCAGGACAGCTGGGTCCTTGGCAGTAATGTGCCACTGGAAAGCAGGTAATCCTTTAGGACCTTTAAGACTATAGTTATGCTCAACATACTAGAAACCTGGAATTTGTGCTTCCCTTGTTCTTTTAGCACAGCTGGAATTTTAATTTAGCATAGCCAAGTTCAGTGCTGTCACCTTGTCCCAAAGCTGACATTTGAATTTAACTCTTCCCATATATACAGGGTTCACACATAACACTAAGCCATTATGTAGTGTATTCGATTTGGGGTTAGCATACTGTATGAACTCAGATATAATGGTAGTTTTAGCGCTGTGGAGGAATGTACACCTGACCTTGGGAATGGTGAAGGAAGGAGTAAGCTATTAAGGGGGGACTTTCAGAAAATATTATTCAATCCAGAGAAAGAGGAAAGCGTAAGAAAGAAACTCAAAATAACTTTGCCTTGAATTTATTTAGTATAAGATGGGGCAGAGAGAAAACCTGACAGGCTGTCAAGATTCTGTTATTCCACTGTACAAAAATAAAGAACATTCCTGCAGTCCCTGCTGTGCCTGTTTCTTGACCTTGCCTGTCTTGAAGGGTTTAGCACAATGTATGAGTCAGGCCACTCTCTATGAAGTCACTGTATTGTAATTATCTGGAAACATGTAATGTCTACTTTTTTTTTTCTGGGCTAATATGCTGGTCTAATAGTCAGACAGCTTAGTTATCATTAAGAATTCTTCATCTTTGGTAAATAAGAATTAGAGCAGTAGTGGTGCTCTTAAAGAAGATTGTATGTCTTTTAGCAACATAGATACTCTCTGCTTTTCCAATTTTGCATATGGTGCTTATTTCTGCTTCTCCTTTGCTTTGTGTTTGGAGGCATTCTTTTGTTCTGTGACCTTTCATTTTGCTTTGATTACCACTACAGCAACAAAAAGTTTGTGGGACGTTAAAGGCTAACAATTTATTATTTATTTAAGCTTTATCACAATCCACTCATAAGATGCATGGAGTCTAGTCTTGAGAAGTGAGTATTATAAAACAACTGTTGAGTGGGGGGTAAAATAGAAGAGGGGAAACAGTGAAGGAGAAGTGAGAGAATTGCTTTACATAATGACCATAAACAAAGCATTACATAATTGATAGTATGTATTTTGGGACACTGCAATGGACATACAAGAACCAGCTTATACAGAAAATACATTGACTGCCTTATAAGAAGAAAGGTGAGGTACAAATCATATAAATAAAATAAGTATATGCTCCCAGTTCTTATCTAGAACATATCAAACAATCCATTGTTTACAATTAAGCCTTATACAACAAACATACCTATTTGGACAGTCTATCAAAGACCCACCAAGGGACTTAGCCCGTGCTTTTCTCAGACTACAAACCTATTCAATTAAGTTTAAAAAAAAAGATAAACCAAGCCAGGAATAATCTACTTAGAAGAGAAACTGGAAAGAGAAAACAACAAAACGCTATTTGTTGCCATAGAGCAGCCAAGTAAAACCACTCAACTATATCAGCAATATTCTTCAGCCGTAGAATGTATAATTTATAATGCTTTCTCAAATACTGAAACCCTAAAGTTTTCTACCTTTTGATTTTTTCATTAATGTTATTTATTCTCCCTGTTGCCATCACAACAGATTTGGTTCTGCCTTAATGACATTTGTTTAATTAAACAAACTTACATAGCTGCCCAACTACCAAAATGATTGGTAGATTTCCCATTTTTTTCTAGTTCATTTGAGGAAATAGGTTAGCTCCTGAGTAACTTTTTCCTGCAGTGAGTATCCTTCAGAGACTTTTTCCGTTGATCAGTTTGTTCAGTAAATCACTTAAGATGCTCAATGGATAAATGAATCAAAACAATCCAGGAGCTGGTGTCTCTACAGGATCCCAAGCATCACTGCTGTGCTGCCCACAGATTTGAGAACTATTTGCCTAGGTAGCAAAGTCATAACTAGCACCCTAAAGGGCAGTGTAAACACTTGATGATCCAGTGACAGCCCAAACTGAGAAAAGGCACTTAGACCCCAGCAGATGGATAATGCACAAGGTGTCCACTCTGTGAATAAGGCCTGTAAACTATTACCTCCATTTTCACCAAAACCTCAAATATGGATGTAGGATCTCCCAGACGTGATGTGAGTGTTCCTGAGACAGAACACCAGTAAATGGATCAGAACACCCAAACTGCCAACAGTTGGTATCAGAGGTGGTTGCACAGTGGGCCTTAGTCATTGGGAGATGGATCTCCACTTGAAAGCCAATCTTTCAGCAAAGCCTTTCTTGGGAAAGAATCTGTTGGGAGAGGTAGTTAGATCAGATAAGAAGAAATCCTTGCCTGCAGGCCCAAGGAGGAAAGAAAACATATATAACAGAAATCCTGCATCATTTTTTTCATACGTAACAGTAAAATCCCTACCTTTTTTCAGCCTGCTAGAAGACAAAAAAACACATCAGAGATGCCCCTTTCTGTGGGTCCCATCCCCAACAACCAAAGCACTCACCAACAGTCAATCTAAGGAGGCAAGAATCAAGGTACATTTTGCTTAGCATGATGCCATTATCTCCCAGGTGGCTGTGCACCTCAGAAATTCTGGCATACCTGAAGAAACACCTGCCAGAACAGATGGGCTTGAGAAATGACTCAGAGGGAATATGCACTAGAATTCACAAGACTGCATGTTCACAAGAGCTCACAAAAAAGTAAAATCCATCCAAGAACAAACATAAATATTTCATGATAAAGGGGACAATAAATACCAGAAGGGGCATACCCAGTAAAGGTCTTCTGCATGTGTTTTTTCTGTTACTTGTACTGTGAAAATGAAGATCCTGAACCTTGGGCCCTGGGAATAAATTCTTCAGGCCTCTCTGTGCTAAGCCTGATAATTTTAATTGTCAAGGGCATCTGAAGGTTTTATTTAAGTAAGCTGCAGTTGATATCTAAGACCCCATGTTCACTTTTGACTGTTGGCTGTTTTTATACTTATTTTTAAATATATAACTTGGGTCTATAGAGTCCTTATTAATACCCTTATCTTCAGGTTATGACTAGATGCCACTTACAGCAATTACTTTGAGATGGGCACCCATTTCAACTGTCTAAAGAAATAAATATTTCGAATTAATTTACTGTTCTATGCGTTATTGTAGATTAGTAGGTGTATCGACCATGCTATTTTCTTCTCTGCAGAATGAATAAATGCTGTCTTCATTCTCTTTCTCTCTCTCTCGATAAACTTGCTGATTTGCTTGAACTTTTAGATTTGTCTAAACTAATTTTCCCCATAACTTTTTAAAATGTAGAGATATAAATTTCCAGAAAACTTAAAAGAATGGGGATAATGTTTTTCTGGGAATTTGAAAAAAATCAGTATTTTGAGAAGACTTGAAATACATGCAATACTTATTTTTAGAAATACTTACTTAGGAAAAACTCCACCCACATCTAGATCAAAAGTCAACAAGAGGAAGCAAGTCTATGAACAAGGAGAACTGAGTCCTTCCTTCTTTTCTGAAAATTGTCACTGCCTGTGGAAGAAGAAATGCATTTTGTCTTTCCACTGAGAGTTATATTGCACAGCTTGTCCTAAAGTAGTTTAATGATTAGAGGCTGCAACTGTTGTTTCTTTTCCATTTTAAGTATAATTTAAAATAATAGGAAATATTGATTAGTCCTTTTAAAAGAAGGGAAGAGTTTTGAAAAAAAAATATTCCTTATATCTCAAGTGAGGTACTAGTATTAATTTAACTTTTCCCAGGTAGTGAGTCAGCAATGGGTACAGTCTAAAAAGCAAGCAAGTGTGTAGCACCTCTCTAATTGGGTGGCCTTATAAATCTAACATATTATTGGTTAAACAGAAACAACAACAAACAAAACTTTAGAGCAGTTCCTAGGTATGGAACATAATCATGGATCTTTTAGACATAGTATGACTAAGTCTGATGTATTATTTATCCTTTATTTCACCATAATACAGCAGATTGGATTGACGTTGTCACAGATTGGTCAGAAAAATCAGAGATGGGCCATTCAGAGTTTCAGTCTGGAAAGCAGTAATCCAATGTATGTTACAAGTTATGATACGACCTAGTATTTGAGGTGAACAGCCCATTTGATATATAGAGTTTAATAGGACTTAACGAACACTTGGAACACATATTTGACACCTCTAGTCTGTGAGTTGCACTAGTTATTAGTTGGTTTCTGGGTGTAGTTCAAGGTGCTGATTATCATACATAGAGGTCTACATGGCTTGGGACCTAGTTATTATGGAAGCACCTTTCTCCAATTTTGTCTATCCATCCTGTAAGATAAGAGAGAGTGGGCGTGCTTTGAGTCCCTTTAGTTAAACAACACCATCATATGGGTTTCTAGAAGCATGCCTTCTTTGACACAGCTCCTGCTGTATGAAATACCATTTACCCAGATGTCTGTTCGACCCATCTCTCTGTTTTAGAAAAGCATTGAAAACCTGGCTTTTCAAACAGGCCATTGACTGAGGCATTTTGTAATCCTCCTGAGGGTTGAGGTTGAAATTATTTTTTATGTACCCCCCCAAAGCTTCATTTATTTTCTGTATTCGTTTTAATTGAGTTATTAAGCTACAAATGTCTGATTGGGTGGGCTTATAAATGTAATATATTATTATGTATTATTATTACATGTCCTCAGAACCTGCTCCAGTACTACAGCGATTGAAAGGATTAAAAAAAAAAGACATAACCAGAATCTGAGATCATGGTTTATAGTTAAGTTTCTTATCTTAGACACGGCTCTAGAAGCTGTCCAAATGCACACTGGAAGTTATTAAACAGTTACTGTTTTTCCCCTTCTAGCCTCTGGACATAAACACAGGAGGCCTCTGGGTAGCAGGAATACAGGAGGCCATTAAAGTTCATTAATTATGAATTTGACTTAGTTTATCAATATGAGAACAAGTCAGAGCAAACCTTACGTTTTTCTGCTAACCCCATGTTCTAATATTATCAAGGAGATTAAAAGCTTTCATTATCATTTTTATTAATTGCAGTGTGTTGTATTATCCAATCCCAACAAATTGTGGTTAATCTTAATTGTGGTTTCCTTAAAATAAACAAGCTTAATTATTAATATTGTTGGGTTTAGACACAAGTCTGAGCTTATGTCGAAAATGGAAGCCAAAGTTTCCAGTTTCCTTACAGGTTCAACAGGTTCCTTACAGGTTCAACAGGTTCCTTGCAGGCACAACACTCGCAAAACAGGCAGCTGCTTTAAAAATTCAAAGAGTGGTGCTTTGTTCATGCTTAGACATGTTGTGAAAGATTTTAAAATCTTTGGACAGCCCTGCTCGAATGCAGTTACAGCTATGACAATATGGTAATGATGCTGACCACAGATTACAGAATAAATAACTAGTAGTTTCCTATTTATCCTCTCCCAAGGTTTCATGACTCTTTGAAGTATCTTTAGAGGAGTTTATCATCAGAAAAAACACGAAAGGCAAAATGACCAAAATGCTGAATTTGTTTGTTTGTTTTCTATAGCTGCCCATCTCAGACCAGTGACTCTAACAATAATAAAAAACAGTTAAAACAATACCGGAAATTAAATATAAATACAACCAAGAGATATTAAAATCCATCAGTGTCAGCACAATCATGAAACGGGGCTATGCTACATGAATTCTTTCAGAAAGGAGTGCAAACGTAGAACCAAGTTCCTAATTCTTTATTACAAAATTATAAACGCGTAGTTCCTTTCTGACACCAGAGCATAATAGCTGGGTGTCTTTAAGAAAGGGGTTTCAGAAAACGAGTCTCTGGAGGACAGAACCAAAATACCCATGAAGTTTGACAGGCATTATATAAATCAGTACAAAACCTATTACTATATGAAGGTCTATTAGAAATTCCCTTTCTCTTGTTTAATTTATTCTACAAAACAATTAACACTTAATTGGTACAGTGAATTGATTATATTTTATTTGGTATAAGGGACAATTTGTTTTTTTTTTTACTAAGAATTTTATTAAGTTTCAACCAAAGATAAAAGCTACAGAAAAACAAAAAAACTACAAAGGGAAAAAAACTATATAAGTGTGAAAACACAATTTTTTTTTCAAAGTTACAAAAAGAGGTGACTTCCAACTTTTAACAGGAAGGATATACAAAAATCTCCATAATCAATCCCTCAATATTAAACCAAAATCACATTATTTCTATAAATCATTCCATCTTTGTAAAATCACTGAATACAGTTACTCCCTTCCCTTATATTAAAAGAAAAAAATATGTAAACCTGCTAAACAACTTCCCCCACCAGATAACATTTATTTAATTATTTCCTTCCTGCTACTACTCTATACATTTCTGTCTACTATAATAAAAATCAAACTAAAAAACTTATAAATTGTCTGCCATTATACTTGATAATAGAACAATTTTAATAATCATGTTATACCTAAAACCATCCAAATAGAAATTTATTTTGTTGTTATACTTTAATCTTAATCCAAATCATTAAAGATAAATGAAATCAGCCAAACCCTGAAAGCAATCCAGATAAATATTCATAAACTCTTATCCCACTTCAAAATAAACCAGAGTATTTACATATCCCCACAATGCATACAGATCTTTTTTCTTACAAAAATCGAACAGCCCAACTTCCCCCCTCAAAAACTCCGACTTCTCTTCAGGAGACCTCTCACACATAATAACCCCTTCTTTTCTTTGGCACTCCACCAGAAGATCAATTTCACTTGTGGCTTGCAACCCGCGCTCTCAAATTTCTCCAACTCGACTATCCAGTCTTCATCCAGCATTTCAACAGAAATCCTGGTCTCACTCTTAGAAAAAACATTTCTGTTGCTGTTAAATTCCTCAGTTCCATCCACGACATCCCCAACCAGATGACACATTTTAGACCTCATATTTTCCACAGTGTCCTGATTGTCTTGCATAAAAACTTAGAAAAAAATGTATTTAAAATCTTCTTGGAAGCCAGAGAAAATCTGTTTAAAATCCTCCATGTCTCAAGCAGTAGATTATGGCACCCTCAGGAGCTTAACCAGCAAAAGTCAAAGATATGGAAGAGTTCCAGAATGTGTTTACACAAGCAAAAGTGAAATATGCAGACAGTTCTCTAGGGAAAGTAAAAGCAGAAAGCTGAAGGTTCAAATCAGCCAATTCAACATGTAGGGAAATACCAGTATCTTCAAATTTAGTACAAAAATAACAGGAAGAAAATTACTTACTCTCAGTCCTCCTTAATATTTAGAGGGAAATGAAGTCCAAAACTTAGAATTTTTAAAAAGTAATCCCAAAAATACTGATAAGCAAGAGAACCAGCTTCTCCTTGCTGTAGAAAGCCTTTCTTAGGGTGAACGTACTTAAAAGAAATATAAATTGGATGATTTAGAAATGGGGTGGCTGATCTTAGCGTCCCTTTAAGGCTACAGGGCGCCTTGGAAAATGGTGACGTCCTCGCCTCCCAGCTAAGCTCTTAACAGTCGAACACGAAATGCTGTTTGCTACCTTCTGGCTACAAGCCGCCCTCTGGGGGACAGATGGGGTAATTCCTGGTGTTTTCCTTTTTCCAGAAGACGCGCAGGCACAGCTGTTCAGTCCACCATGTCCCCACCCGATGTTCGGTATAAGGGACAATTTGTGATAGTTCTCAGTGCTCTTTGAGAGTAGACAATGTTCAGGGCAGTTTACTAATGTTAAAATGTTTCCTTTCATTAGATTCTGCAGTAGTTACCTAGAAACATGACATTGTATTCAATTATCTTTTAATTTTATTTCTTGCAAGGAGGAAAGTATTTAAATAATCAATGGTAGGCCAATATTTCAGCACATTGAATTGTTTAATTAGCAAGCTAATAGTTACAAGAAAGTGAAACTTGCTTGTGAAAAGTTTGGAAGCCATAAAAACTTGATGAAGTAATATATGCTTTTATTGGTGTGATTTCAAATGAACCTCTTGAAAATATATTAATCTAAAGGCAGGATTGCATCCATTTATTGAAGGCTAATTCTCGACAGGAGTATAATGCAGTTGAATAGTATATAAACATTTAGAATGCTAATATTAATGGAAAGGAAGAGAGGGTTATACTAGTCAGACTGAGCCTCCTGACATCCCTTGCCTGTCCCAGCTGGGGAGTTCTAGTTCTACTACCCAAGACTTCTCCCTTCAGCCCACTCTTAAGAAAAAAAGAAAAGGTTCTATGGTGTTTTACAACCAAAGGGTGGAAATAAAGAAATTAAGAAAAGTTGTTCCAGTACTGTAACACAAGAGGTAAGTATTTCAGCACATTGAATTGTTTAGCTGTGCAGTTTTAATGAAAAATAACCTTATATAACCAATGAAGCAAATTCTATATATTAAAAAATTAGAGCTTAGGGGAAAACTGAAATAGAGGAAAAACAACAATCACACAGAAAGAATTCCAAAAGATATCAGTACAGTAACCCTAGCTAAGCTAGTTTATTTTATTTATTTTATTTATTTATAAATTTATTCACCGCCCATCTCTTCCCAACAGGGGGACTCTGGGCGGCTTACAATAAAACAAGATTAAAATATAAAACCATTAGAATTAAAAATACAATAAAAATATAAATATAATAAAATCTACATGGCGAAGAGATCTTAATCAGACCTTCAGTGTGGTAGGTCCCTCCGGATCACTTCATGGTGCTAGCCATTCCCAGGTGTAATTATTTGCCCTCCCATTCCAAGCCTGCCTACAAAACCAGGTCTTTAATCTTTTGCTGAAGTCCAGGAGCGAGGGGGCTTGTCTCACCTCTGGTGGAAGGATGTTCCAAAGGGCGGGAGCTACAGCAGAGAAGGCACGCTTCCGAGACCCCGCTAGATGGAATTCTTTTATAGATGGGGCCCGTAACATGCCCTCCCTGCATGACCGGATGGGGCGGGTCGATGTAATAGGGATGAGACGATCCCTCAGATATCCTGGTCCCATGCCATGTAGGTCTTTAAAAGTGATAACCAACACCTTGAATTGGACCCGGAAGCAAACTGGGACCCAGTGCAGCTCACGCAACAAAGGTGTTATGTGTGCAAATCTTGGAGCACCCAAGATTGTCCACGCGGCCACATTCTGGACCAGCTGTAGCTTCCAGATATTTTTCAAGGGTAGCCCCATGTAGAACGCATTACAGTAATCTATATGGGAGATAACCAGGGCATGAGCGACTGTTCGGAGGGCCTCTCGGTCCAGGAAAGGGCGTAACTGGCGCACAACACGAAGTTGTGCAAAGGCCCTCTTGGCCACAACTGCCACCTGCTCTTCGAGCAGGAGTTGTGAGTCCAAGAGGACCCCCAAGTTACACACTGGATCTGTCTGGGGCAGTGCGACCCCATCCAGCACTAAAGATGACAAATTTCTGGGACACGAGGTGCCGTTAATCCACAGCCACTCCGTCTTACTAGGGTTCAGTCGAAGCCTGTTGTTCCCCATCCAGGCCCCCACAGCCCCCAGACACTCGGAAAGGGTGGTCACGGCATCACTTACTTCACCCGGGATGGAGATGTACAATTGAATATCATCAGCATACTGATACTACCTCATCCCATGGTGACAAATGATCTCACCCAGCGGTTTCACGTAGATGTTAAAAAGGAGATGGAAGAGTACTGATCCCTGCAGCACCCCACAAAGAAGGGGCTGTGGGGCCGATCTCTCCTCCCCTATCAACACTGACTGGGACCGGCCCTGGAAGAAGGAGGTGAACCAGTGCAAGACTACACAGCCCACCCCCAACTCTCTGAGCCGACCCAAAAGGATACCATGGTCGATGATATCGAAAGCCGCTGAGAGGTCAAGAAGAGCCAGGATGGATGCACTGCCTCCATCCCGCTCCTGCCAGAGATCATAAGTGTGACCAATGCCATTTCCATCCCATAACCTGGTCTGAAACCTGACTAAAAGGGGTCTAGATAATCCATTTCATCCAGGATCCTCTGGAGTTGCAACGCCACCACTTTCTCAACCACTTTCCCCAAAAAGGGGAGGTGGGAGACTGGGCAAAAATTATCCAGTATGCTGGGGTCCAGTGATGGTTTCTTGAGGAGGGGGTGCTCCAGCACCTCCTTGAAGGCTACCAGAAATATCCCCTCTCTCAAGGATGCATTTTTCATCGCCTGGACCCAACCACATGTCCCCTCCCAAGCTGCCTTCACCAGCCAGGGGGGGCATGGATCTAATTGGCAAGTGGTGGTGTTTACAGTCCGGAGGATCCTGTCCGCTTCCTCAGGCCCAACAGGATCAAACTGTTCCCAGATAACAAGGCAAGAACGTTCCCCGGGTGTCTCCCCAGATAACTGCCTCATACTCAGAGTCCAACTTGGAGCGGATCTGAGCGATTTTATCCTGCAGATGCCTGGAAAACTCCTCAGCTCAGCCCTGAAGATGGATCTCTAGGTCCCCTTTCCCCAGAAGGGATCGGGTAATCTTGAACAGGGCCGCCAGGCGGCATTCTGCGGGTGCAATAAGAGCGGAGAAATACTGGCATTTCGCTGCTCTTACCGCCACAAGGTAGGCCTTAATAGCCGCTCTAGCTTGTGTTCGGTCAGATTCGGTCTTTGTCTTCCTCCAGCGGCTCTCTAGGCATCTCTTAGTCCTCTTCAGAACCCTCAGCTCCTCTGTGAACCACAGGGAGTGTTGGGTTCGATGGGATAAGAGAGGCCGCACAGGGGCGATCCTGTCCAAGGCCCCGGCTGCCTCCCTATTCCAGGTGGCAGCTAGGGCCTCCGCTGGACTGTGCAGCAGATCCCTGGGTATAACCCCCAGCTCCCTCTGAAACCCTGCTGGGTCCATTAATCACCGGGGGCAGACCAATCGAATAGGTCCTGCCTCTCTGCGGAGGAGGGTGGGTAGTTACGTACTATCTGATGTCCACTGCAAGGAAAATAGAGATCATATGGCAATCCTTCATCTTTCCTCCTGGTTTTGAACTTTTCTTTCCTCAGACTGCTGTTTTGTTTTGTTTTGTTTTGTTTTGTTTTTTGTTTTGTTTTGTAGAATGTGGTAGGTAAGAGTAAGCTAGCTGCTTTGGACCAAACAACAGCCAGCCTCCCCCAATCAAGGATAATGCTTCATCTCTGAAGTTATGGGTCTAGTCACTGAATTAAATTTACCTTGAGGCTAAACCCACCTTGCTAACAACTTTTGGCAGAATTATAAAGGCGTAGTATGGTATTCACCTGTTCTGCTTTTATAGAAATGGGATTACAGAGAAGATGCTGTTTTGAGAAACAGGACTTGAATTCCAGCTATTAAAGTATCTCAATATGTGGTTATTTTATGAGATGCTTAGAAGGCATTGCCGCTCCATACAAAAGCTAGCTGTCACAGAAAGGAAGGGAAGGAAGACTTGTAGGACAGAAAGAAGGCCTTATATTTGTCACATAGACGATTACTTCAAATACGCTCTATTTAGCTATTTCTTTTTCAAAAATTTTGCTAAATTAGATCATTGCTAATTTTGTTCAGGTTTTTAGGTGTCGTCCATTGAAAAGAACCACTGAAGCTCAGTATTCATTACTATTCCATTCTGTGCTGATTTTGTTCAAATTTTTATGTTAATAGGCAAATATGGCATCGGGCTTGGGGAGAAAAGCCTTTCAGTACATTGCCTATCATAGTATTTTTTTTTCTGTGTAAATTCTTTCATTTTAAGATATATTACAATATTTTCTCATCTAAGAATATCCCTATTCAAAGTAGCTTACAAAAATATTAAAAGTTAATACATCATCAAGTTAAAACTAGTAACAAGATTAAATCAACACACACACACACACATACAACTAACCATATAATAATAGTATAAAATAGCATAATCAAATCTTGTATTTTCATTTGTCATTTGAGCGTAGATAAGGAGAAATAAGCTTTGTAATTTCCATATGGCCATTACTGTTTCACATACATTAAACTCATTATGCTTCTTAAGGTAGTGGCACACCCAAGAGGAACTTAAAGGATAGCAGATTCATGACAAAAGAAATGTTCTTTAACACTGCAAAGTCTCAAAATCATTCAAGACTTTAAAGTTTTCAAATACATTCAGAAACAGTCTGGTAGTGAAGACAGCTCAGCAATGTAGAAACTGAGCTACTGTTTATCTTGTACTGTTAAAAATACCCAATCTGAAGTATTATCCTATGTGTTCATAATCCTATGAATATAGAGTAGAATTTTTGAGATTGAAAGGGGATTTAAAAAATAACCAAAACCCACAATATTCGGATTACAGACCAGAACTAAGATGCATCTAACACTGTGATATCGTTAAAATCTTACAAATATACAGTACTTCACACTCATGGTTAATGTGTTCTTCCCTTTAAATCAATTATTCCACAATGCCAATCCACTTTCATAATCACTACTTAATAGAAATGAGCAAATGTATATTTATAAATTTGTTATGGAAAGCCCAAGTTACAGGTCCCTGGCAGATGGAGTACTTTATTTGAAATTATTGTTAACTTGTATTAATATAATAATAGAAATGTGAAATATATAAGCTTTTTGTTTTAAATTTATACTAGCAGGGGTTGCCTCCTGGTGTGAAAGTTGTCCAAAGATAATAACCCATCAGTTCAAAAACATAATAGAGTTCAACAAGCTATCAGCCTGAAGAGGTCATTTATCAGCCTTGCTAATATACAGCATAACAGCTACAATCATTATCTCTTTGTTCTTCTTCATTCTTGGTTACATTTTTAGGAGCTTTTTTTTTTTTTTTTTTTTTTTGTGGGCAAGTATAGTATGTGTACTTTTTGTCTTATCTGCAAAAGCAAAAAAAGCAGGGGGGGATTTCTGCAGTAGAAATGGCAGCTAATTTCTGTTAAGTTGATTTGGTATAGTATTTCTGTAACGAAGTGGAAGAACGAAAAGTGCAGCCCCTGGCCTGCCTGCCCATGATCTGGTCAAAAGTTGGGCATGGCCCCCATACAGCCTTTTTTTTCTCCCAGCTGCCATTGCGTTTTGCACCCACTGTTCATTTTCTTCAACTTCTTTTTTCTGTTTTTTCTCTCTGCTTTTTCAAGCCTGTTTTATCTATCTCCTCCTCTCTCTCTTTCTGGACAGTATCAGAACACTTCCCCTATGATTGGAACATTCAGTCTTAAAGCTTCTAGGGTGTTTTGAATTTGAAACATTTTGTAAATATTTCATGTCATTATTTTAAGTATTTATCAAATACCTCTATTAATAAGAATAGGGAGACTTGGCTAAATAACTGCCTCTTTCCTGGAAGAAAGATAATTGTCCTGTGTTTTTTGTTTATTTAGATAACTTGATAGTCATAAAAGTTATAGGGTGGCAGAAAATCTCCATTAGTCTTAGATTTATAGTAATATTGCTTACAAGAATCCCAACCTCTGTATATTTTTTAAAGCACAATCTGCATATTATTATTATTATACAAAGCTTATTTCCTGGCAGAATCTTTACTAAATGAAATCCAGGGTAGAGAAATATTCAGTACCGCCATGCATTGCAAAGTAGACATCCAAATTAATCTCGGCAATTTCAATTCTCTTTTATGCAGAGGAGAAACTGTTGTCTTCCTTTCTGCTTTAACTATTGTAAAGGAGTAGGATTTTAGATATGTCATAATGTATCCCCTTTGCTGCTTCTGGGAATTTAAAGAATTAGTACAGCTCTCAAGATTGGGTCTAAATATTCAGATACTGCATTTTACTACTTTTTGATGCTTTGCAACATTCAGCAGTAATGGGATTTTGTACATTAGCATTCATTTTCTTACTTGAGTTCAGGTAATATGAAGTGTTTGTATGCATTCTATGTATAATTACATGCATTGAAACTGCAACAGTTAAATCTACATAGAAAGCAATATTAGACACATCAATACAAAATAAGCCACAGATACTGTCTTTTCATTGTTCTTTCTAATTCGAAATGTTCAGTGGCAATTTTCTTTTTTAAACGTATAATCAAACTGCTAGAATACTTTTCTGCTGCAAATTTCGTCTACTGAATGGTTCTTGTATATACTTGATTATCTAATTTACCATTCGTAAATGTAGGTTCATTGGGATAAAAAGGCATTAAAAAGTAAGGAAAGGAAGCTGCTTAAGGCTATACTCTGAGGATTTTATTGAAACTCTAGGGTTTTTTTTCCAATTTTATATACAATACATATTCCTTTGTGAAATAAAACATACATTACTCCCCAGACTACACAGGTACAAGTTCATTTTTTGGTATGAGGGGTACATGTGGTTCATGAGTGGTGTGCTGGAAAAAAAAGGAGGGAATAAAAATGGGTAATTAAAATTCCTTTTTAAAAATGCAATAACATTAAGTCTACCAACACTACGTTTACCCTTTCAAAACACGAAACTTTGAAAAAGCTGCTAGAAACCGCTTGCTGACTTTCAGTGCCACATTGCAAATGGAAACTAAGGGGATATAGGGACCACACAAAATCATGATTTCGGCTGTAAGTGAGCCCATAGTTAGTGGCCCTTTTTCTACAGGCTTTTGTTGTTTATTCATTTAGTCGCTTCCGACTCTTCGTGACTTCATGGACCAGCCCACGCCAGAGCTTCCTGTCGGTTGTCAACACCCCCAGCTCCCCCAGGGACGAGTCCGTCACCTCTAGAATATCATCCATCCACCTTGCCCTTGGTCGGCCCCTCTTCCTTTTGCCTTCCACTCTCCCTAGCATCAGCATCTTCTCCAGGGTGTCCTGTCTTCTCATTATGTGGCCAAAGTATTTCAGTTTGGCCTTTAATATCATTCCCTCAAGTGAGCAGTCTGGCTTTATTTCCTGGAGGATGGACTGGTTTGATCTTCTGGCAGTCCAAGGCAGTCTCAGAATTTTCCTCCAACACCACAGTTCAAAAGCATCGATCTTCCTTCGCTCAGCCTTCCTTACGGTCCAGCTCTCGCAGCCATATGTTACTACGGGGAACACCATTGCTTTAACTATGCGGGCCTTTGTTGTCAGTGTGACGTCTCTGCTTTTAACTGTTTTATCGAGATTTGTCATTGCTCTTCTCCCACGGATTAAGCGTCTTCTGATTTCCTGACTGCAGTCAGCATCCGCAGTAATCTTCGCACCTAGAAATACAAAGTCTTTCACTGCTTCTACATTTTCTCCCTCTATTTGCCGGTTATCAATCAAGCTGGTTGCCATAATCTTGGTTTTTTTGAGGCTTAGCTGCAAGCCAGCTTTTGCACTTTCTTCTTTCACCTTCATCATAAGGCTCCTCAGTTCCTCTTCACTTTCAGCCATCAAAGTAGTATCATCTGCATCTCTGAGATTGTTAATGTTTCTTCCAGCGATTTTAACTCCAGCCTTGGATTCCTCAAGCCCAGCATGTCGCATGATGTGTTCTGTGTACAAGTTGAATAGGTGGGGTGAGAGTATACAGCCCTGCCGTACTCCTTTCCCAATCTTAAACCAGTCCGTTGTTCCGTGGTCTGTTCTTACTGTTGCTACTTGGTTGTTATACAGATGCTTCAGGAGGCATACAAGATGACTTGGTATCCCCATAGCGCTAAGAACTTGCCACAATTTGTTATGGTCCACACAGTCAAAGGCTTTAGAATAGTCAAAAAAACAGAAATAGATGTTTTTCTGAAACTCCCTGGCTTTTTCCATTATCCAGCGGATATTGGCAATTTGGTCCCTAGTTCCTTTGCCTTTTCTAAACCCAGCTTGTGCATCTGGCAATTCTCGCTCCATAAATTGCTGAAGTCTACCTTGCAGGATCTTGAGCATTACCTTACTGGCATGTGAGATGAGTGCCACTGTTCGATAGTTTGAACATTCTTTAGTGTTCCCCTTTTTTGGTATGGGGATATAAGTTGATTTTTTCCAGTCTGATGGCCATTCTTGTGTTTTCCAAATTTGCTGGCATATAGCATGCATTACCTTGACAGCATCATCTTGCAAGATTTTGAACAGTTCAGCTGGGATGCCGTCGTCTCCTGCTGCCTTGTTATTAGCAATGCTTCTTAAGGCCCATTCAACCTCACACTTCAGGATGTCTGGCTCTAGCTCACTGACCACACCGTCAAAGCTATCCCCGATATTGTTATCCTTCCTATACAGGTCTTCTGTATATTCTTGCCACCTTTTCTTGATCTCTTCTTCTTCTGTTAGGTCCTTGCCATCTTTGTTTTTGATCATACCCATTTTGGCCTGGAATTTACCTCCGATGTTTCTAATTTTCTGGAAGAGGTCTCTTGTCCTTCCTATTCTATTGTCTTCTTCCACTTCCGCACATTGCTTGTTTAAAAATAATTCCTTATCTCTTCTGGCTAACCTCTGGAATTTTGCATTTAATTGGGCATATCTCCCCCTATCACTGTTGCCTTTTGCTTTCCTTCTTTCTTGGGCTACTTCTAGTGTCTCAGCAGACAGCCATTTTGCCTTCTTGGTTTTCTCTTCGGGATGTATTTTGTTGCCGCCTCCTGAACAATGCTGCCAACTTCTGTCCATAGTTCTTCCAGGGCCCTATCTACTAAGTCCAGTCCCTTAAATCTATTCTTCACCTCCACTGCATATTTCTTAAGAATATTAGTGAGCTCATATGTAGCTGATCTGTGGGTCTTCCCTAATCTCTTTAGTCTGATCCTAAATTGTGCAAGAAGAAGTTCGTGATCTGAACTACAGTCAGCTCCAGGTCTTGTTTTTACCGACTGTATAGATGTCCGCCACCTTTGGCTGCAAAGGATGTAGTCAATCTGATTTCGGTGTTGTCCATCTGGTGAAGTCCATGTATAAAGCTGTCTCTTAGGTTGCTGGAAGAGAGTGTTTGTTATGCAGAGTGAGTTGTCTTCGCAAAATTCTATCAGCCTATGTCCTGCTTCGTTTTGTTCTCCCAGGCCATGCTTACCTGTAATTCCAGGTGTCATTTGACTGCCCACCTTAGCATTCCAGTCTCCCGTGATGAAAATAACATCTCTTTTAGGCGTGTGGTCCAGTAGGTGCTGCAGATCCTCATAGAACTGCTCTACTTCAGCTTCTTCAGCATTTGTGGTTGGGACGTATATTTGGGTCACTGTGATGTTAGATGGCTTGCCCTGAATTCAAATTGAGATCATTCTATTGTTTTTTGGATTGTATCCAAGCACTGCTTTAGTCACTTTACTATTAATGATGAAGGCTACTCCATTTCTTCTGTGGTCCTCTTGTCCACAGTAGTAGATCTGTTGGTCATTTGATATGAAGTGGCCCATTCCAGTCCATTTCAGTTCACTGACGCCCAAAATGTCTATCTTTAATCTTGACATCTTACCAGTCACCACATCCAACTTGCCCTGGCTCATAGATCTTACATTCCAGGTTCCAATGGTGTGTTGATCCTTAGAACATCGGATTCTCCGTTCACCACCAGCACCATCGGCCGCTAGCTGTCCTTTCGGCTTTGTGCTAGCTGCGTCATCACGTCTGGGGCTAGTTGAACTCATCCTCTGTTCCTCCCCAGTAGCATTTTGACCATCTTCCGACCTGGGGGTCTCATCTTCCGATGGTATACCGACATATCTCTGGTTGCACTGATCCATTTAGTTTTCACAGCAAGAATACTGGGGTGGGTTGCCATTACCTTCCCCAGGGATCGCATTTAGTCTGACCTCTCTGTCATGACCTTCCCGTCTTGGGTGGCCCTTCACGGTTTAGCTCATGGCATCACTGAGGTGCTCAAGCTCCAGCACCACGACAAGGTAACGATCCTTTGCTGAAGTTCTACAGGCTACAGCAGTAATTTATTCAGTTGTTTTTCTGATGTTTCCTTCTTTTAGTCACTTTAAGTTTTTAAATAATTATTTTTAAAATACAGGACATTGAGAAACCATTAAAACATAGTTCAGCAACAAACTTAGTCTATTTCAGCAGATAGAATTGATTTGATTATATAGTTGCAATTCCAGAGTCTCAGCTGAAAAAGTGTGCTTTGCAGTTCCTGACCATTAGTGGTATCCAGTGTTGAAATTTAGGAAAAACTAATGCATAGAACACATACTTCATCCAGTAAGAGCTCCAAATTACCTCTAAAATAACACATTTGATCTACCTCATGTGGAAATTTCTGGTTATGTGAAGATGTACAGAGTTAAATTACTAAAGGCTAGTCTAAGACCATAACAAAGCTTATGCTATGCTGTGAAGTGCGGTGCAGTGCAGTGCAGTGGAATACCCAGAAGCTCAAATGCTCATGATGATGAGTTTATCGTAATGGCCAGTTGTTGTTTGTCCAGAAAGGAATAAACTGTCATCTAGCAAAGGAAGTTGATGGTATTTTTTACAGAAGTGAAAGAGTGAATATTGAAGTGAAAGAGGCCTCTAACGCATTCTCCTTACTTTTACTTGGGGAGTGGGAAAATACCTGCTTGTCCAATAAAGAGCTCTGTGTGCTGTTTTTCTGCCAAACAGAATAACCACTTAGTACATTCCATTTGTGAGCTTCTGTATCTGCCATGCAAGCGCACACTGATGAAAAAGGGAAGATCCCTTTTTGTCATTGCCGAGGTTGTACAGCAGAGGTGCATGGCCTGAGGCGCAAGAGCCATGTACATCCCTCAGGTATCTTGGGTGTAGTCTCCAACTCCAAACTTGCTACCAAATAGTAATTTTAGGGTGATTTTTACTGTACTATAAGGACTAAATTGTGAATACTGAATTAGAAAATAATCATTTTAACTACAGATAAATTTAATTAAATATACATGTAAAGAAGTCCAATCAAATTTAGGTTTTGTTTAGTTGAGCCCACTACTCTTTAGAGACCATCATTCAAAATCAAATGTAGCCCTTGGTCCCCGAACAGTTACATATTCCTGCTCCAGAACATCTTTTCATTTTTGTCTATAATGGATAGTGCAAAGTTACAAATTGAGCATACGTTTTGTAACGTTACTGGAGCAAGTAATTTGGGGAAGATATTACTGTGATGATATAGCAAGTAATAATGCTCCATCCCTCTTAGTACTAGAGTACAAAGAACAGATTGACCTGGCCATCTTGCTGGATTCTGCCAGTTGTCCAACAATTGGTTATCTCTACTCTGAGCTAAGAACATCAACAATATATTTAAGACTTTATTTTTATCATACTCTTAACAAGAATAAATTATTTCTCATTTTTTTCCCAACAAAAAATGCCTGCAAAACTATAGGTAGGTATAGTGTGATATAATATATCAATATATCATATAGATTAGATTAGACATCACATCAGTATATGAGTATTACTTCTAATAGATTTGGGGAGTAAAGATTTCAGCAGCTTTTTAAAAATGCATGTAAGATATTTCTATTATTGGTCACTTTTTTGCACAAACCTATGGTATAAGACGTACAGTTTCTTACTAGGTGGCAGGACCTACCTGACCTTGATTGATCTCAAAAAGCTAAGCAGAGTTGGCCCTAATTAATGTTTGGACCACAAGGTAAACAGGAAGACCATTGGTGTAGGCTAGACTGAAAAACGATAGAACATCACAGAAGAAGGCAGTGCAGTAAGTAGTGAACATTTCCATTTTTAATTTTTTTTAAAAAAATAAAGTATATTAGATTTATATCTTGACCTCCTCCTGTTTTCCCCACAGTGCCAACCCTGTGAGGTGGATTGGTAAAAAAAAAAACTGTGTGAAGTTGTGAGAGTTAATTCTTACATGGTCAGAAGTATAAAAAGGAATAGTAGATCAGACCATTACCAAAATATGGAACAGATGGAGGCCAGATCACTTAAAGACCTTAATTTGGAGTAGGCCTGGGAAAGGTATAAAAACTGAACAGTGATTGAAACATAAATAGAATTTTCATTTGATACTTAGCAGCCATTGGCATTCTTTCATAATGACTTCATAGTTTTGCTGCAATAAATCTGCTTTTTGAGGTATCATGACCCACAATATATATTCTTGCAGTATTTTGTTTTGCCAGCTGAGAGGTTCCTGACAGAAGTCAATGGGAGACTAGCTTGGCCTATAGAACACTTACCTTTTTCTTATCATGTAAGAAATTTATTTTCTTATTCTTGAACTCATGGGGTTTTCATAATATGGGGAATATTTATCCAGTTGGTGGTGCGAACGATACTCTCTTTTGCTGGATATATAAGCTAATACAGGCTTTTTAGAAAATGTTTCCAATTAATTTAACAGTCCTCTTAGAAAATCATGTTGGAAGCATTAACAGCACCAATCAACAATTCCAATAACCTTTCCCACCCAATACTTGATACCTGCAATGAAAATATTTAATATCATGTTTAAAAGTACTCATATCTGAGTAAGTATTAGTAAATTCACAAGAAAATATAACAGATAACACACTAAGAAAAGAATATAATTAAGCATTTTACAAATTAATTTGTATATATTTTAAATATATGTATTTTTTTTTCCTGCAGGCATTTCCTATTCAAAACAGGAACAGGGACAACACCACTGTTCAGTACTGCAACACCGGGTTACACAATGGCATCTGGCTCAGTTTATTCCCCTCCTACACGACCACTACCTAGGAACACCTTATCAAGAAGTGCTTTTAAATTTAAGAAGTCTTCAAAGTACTGTAGCTGGAAATGTACAGCACTCTGTGCTGTTGGGGTCTCTGTGCTTCTGGCAATACTGCTATCTTATTTTATAGGTAAGTTTGTGTTTTTATGATCATTATGAACCTGTATTCCAGTACTGCTGGAGATGTAGATGTAGATATACAGAAGGGTCAGCACCACACTAAGTAATTTACAGATAACTTACCAGCAAGTGATGAGAATAATAAAGGCCATGTGAGTAATTTCATTAAAATGTCTTTATATGGAGTAGGAAATACCTGTATTTTAAAGTCTTTTCCTGCAAAAATGGCATCTGAAATGCCATTTTAAAAAATTGAACTATAATTTAGAAATGCTCCACCTTTCTGTTTTATGAGGGGTAGCTATTATTCAGCAGCCATTTTTATACTAAAAGTTTAGCATATTGGCTATACACAAAATAATTTGCTTCTAACAAAAATCCTGTAGGTCTTCACTTTTTTAAAATGTCACTTATACATAAATAATGAAAAGCATTACTTAATTCTTAAGTTTCTTTTTCCCATGCTTTGAAGAATAGTATCATATTACTGAATAAGTAATTGATGATTGTGTGTGTTGTAAAATCGGCTATATACTGTAACATTAATTGTAAAATGCAGTGATCCAACTACCCACAGACTGCAATTATTACACAAATAACAGTGAACTGTCAGGTTTTACTGGCCTCACTGAAATGTCTCTGAACCAAATAAAACATTCTATTAAGCCCTAAACATTCTGAAATGTTGAAAGTCTGTGCTGAGATATACTTCTTAAATTTAAGCTCAATCCATAGCACTAACTGAATAAAATCTTTGAACTAGACCCTTCTTGAAGCTGCAGCAACTGAAAACAATGCTAAAATAATGAAATAAAATAAAAATAGCTGTTCAGCAATAGAAGAAATTTCCTTTCCATCTGGTCAAATATGATTGCCTTGAGATTATTGCCAGTCTCCCTATTACCTAAGAGAACCAAAAGAGTTGTATGGGACTGACTCTGATATATGCATTATGACTTGATGCAATAAATGGCTATACTGCTGGTAGGATGTTTGTTAGACTCAAAGCCTTCCATTATCATCTATAAGAAAAGGTGTTGTTACTGGAATTGGTTTATATTTATCTTTTAGTTAAATATATAATCCAATCTTATTCCATATTCTTGACCTTGCAGAGCCTTGGGACAATGTAATTATATCTATAGAACATGTCAGGCTGTATTCCAAAGCATAGTTGGACACATTTAAGTGCCATTAATGTCAGGCATTGAAATTCTAAATATGCAGATAAAAAGTCCTTAATTATACTTAGAAAGTGATGTCTGTTTGGTTAAAAGTGATCTAAATTTGAATTACATTATTTTAAATAAATAATTATTGTTTTAAATAAATAATATAACATAATTAAATTAAGGTATGTATTGTTAATTAAAAGTTTTCCATTAACTTACAGGCATTTAAATATGCTCAATTATTGTACTATACTTACTGTAATGCTACTTTGTCTCCACCTCGGTTTCAGAACGAACAAGGCTGACTCTAAGTTTGTCTTACATACTATATTATGCTAACTTCTCTAAGCAGTGTTCAAAAGGGGTGAGGGTAAGGGTTCCTTATTCTCTGTAGTTCCTAATGCCTTTTGTTCTATGCTTAGCATTGTCTCTTTTGCTGTAAGCATACATTAAATCTGTACTTCTCATTCAGCAAAGATAATTTCCTTTTCTTTGAAAGACAAATAGTTACAAGCTGTATCCTTCAAAAGGAAAAGAACTTCTTCAATCTTTGGACTTGCCTTCTAACTGTTGATAGAATGTAGGGCTCCTAACATAGAATGGGAATATTCAGAATTCTTTTTCTTTGAAAAAAAAAAAATATTCCCTTCTCCATGATTTCTGGAGCAAGGATAATAAGTTAGGAGGGAAGATAGGCGTTTGCATGGGATATTGATGTCCATGGGCACTCTCTATGAATTCCCCATTGACAGCTTTATGGTCTAGGGAAGTCGGAGTTTTTATGGCTAGAGCATCATGCTTTTCTTTTTTAGTTCAGTGGTTGAGGCCTACAGGAGGCATATCAGTGACAAACGATTTCATTTGAGGAAACATGACCTTCATGTTTCCCCACCACCCATATTTTGGAGTTTGGAGAGGTTTAATGCACCTGCTTCTTTTTGTTACTTTTGAAAAATAAGAGGGAACCATTCTACCAATTTGTGCTATTTTGCTGCTATTTTGGGGAGCCTCTAGAACAACAGAAAATGGATTTGGGGGGAGGATGCAGTTCATTGTCTGTGGGATTTCTCCTATGCTCTGAAATTTCATACCATGGGGAAGCTATTTTTGCCTGAATAAACAGACTGGAATATGAAATGGTCAAATTCTTCAAGCTTTTTTTATCATTCCTAGTGGGAAATCAGGGAGTAACAAGCTTTTCTGGCATTTTCCAGGGCACCTGTCTTCCCAAGTAGCTACAGAATATTGTCACATTTCAAACTTTGGAAGGAAAGACTCCACTATAACTAGATTCAGGCTATGCAGTGATTTAAATTTTGTTGGAGCTTGAGAAGCTGTATATAAAAAGTCTGTGTACTTATAATTCCTGTAAACGTCTCTCCATGCCAACCTCAAGAGATTGCTTGTTCTCTTCAAAATATGAAATTTTTATGACTTACTTGACCTTAAATCTGATCCAGTTTCTTTTGGTGGGCTATTAGTTCATTTCTTCATGTTATGAGGATTTCCTCTAAACTTTTAATTCACTCTTTGTATAATTCCACATTAATTCTTTGCTCTTTTACTTTTTTTCTGGATATGAAGATACTACTTTCTAAGACATCCACTTTCAAAGCATAGTCTGAAAATGTCTGTTGCTAGATTGCAGTGTGTTTAAAATATATAACATCTCTACAGTTCAGAAGGTAGATTTGGAGTAAAAATTGGTGCCTGTGCTTCTCTTGTTACGGAGTTTTAGCCAAAGCCCCAGCTCCTTCAGGAAAAATGCTTATTTTCTCATTTGATACCATGCTCCCCAGCAATGCAGCTGCGTCTTCAGAAGTTGGAACTGTAGTAGGTTGTTCAACTGAAGCAGGTACTCCACAGCAGAAGGAGTCAGTTGTTTCTTCTGCTTAGAAGGATAGTTCAGTTAGCATTCCTGCTTACCAATTGTTTCTGATAGGCAGTCAAAAATACTTTTTTCAGTAACTGATGGAAGGAATAACAACCTGCAACTTACTGCATCTCCATCTTGATAGAAGTCCAAACTGTTACTAAGTTCTGTGCATGCTTCTACTCAGTTAGCTGGCCTTTCACAGATCCAACAAAGCAGGCAAGCAGCAGCAGGCTGAACCACCTCTGGAAGATGTGATGCAAGTCTTGGCAGAGACTTTTTTTAGTTGAAGTAGAAGCAGTCTACAATTGATCAGTATGTCAGAGAATCCAACCGTTTGAGTAATGTCAGATTCCTTCCTTTGCCAGTATTCTGTAATTGAATTAAACACTCGAGGATTTTTAAGCTACTACCTATCCATCTATCTATATGGACATATAGATATATCTATCCATCTAGTTAGTGAATATGTTCCATTGGAATCATAGTATCAGTAACATTTTTTTTTTCAATTTTCATCAATGTATCAAAGAATAGAGGCCCTCAGATCAGCTCATCAGGGAGATTTATCAGCTTTGATTTGGCATTGACTTTGTCCATGTTCCTTTTTGTCCATGCCACATTTTTTTAACTTTATTTACCAGTTGAAACTATTTCAGTACAAGGATGTCTGCTTATCTTAGCCAAAGGTCATGGCAGCCTTTGTTCTTCATCTGAAAGTAGAATGTTCACTTTATGATTGTTTTGTGACCAAAAACATGTAATTGCTTCTTTCAAATATATCACAGTTGTACTGGTATCAGGTTAATTTTTCTCCCAAGAAGCAAGTACACAAAGCTTTCCTTGGAGGTTTGCAATATGATATCTATAAAATGCCCATCCTGATTAATCTGATCTGCCACCAAGATTGATTAATTTACCAGTCTGCTTTGTTCCGTGGGCATGGCACTCCTTTGGAAAGCCACTCTTATTTTTTCAGACCCAGATAACAGCTCAATCCTGCATGGCTTTGCTTCAGAATATTATGACTTCTCTCCTCTGATGACTGGACCCATACCATCTGCATCTGTTCAATCTGTTGTTTTCAGCAGGGATGAGGCCAGGAGGGGTGGGATGCTAATTTTCTGGACTTGGGTTAAGAGAAGAATCTTGGGAAATCACATTGAATCAAGATATGGTTATGAGACAAAAAATAATGCCAAGACGGATTTACTTTCAGGCTTTGCAGTATCTTCTGGGGCAGCAGTCTCTTCTGTACTTTCAACCAGTACCAAAATGTACTTGTCAGGAAGCCACTTGGGCAAGCCCATTAACTTTCATATGTCACTGTAAACTTGACAAGTTCTCCTCAGAGAAGGCTTCCTTTGAAATAGAATTATACAAGAAATTGTAGAGATATTTCTTCAGTATCAATCCTGTGGAACACTGCTTGTTAATATCATTTGCATGCCTACCAGTTAATATCACCAGCATGCCTACCAATTTCCAGAATCAAAAGATGGATAATGAGCTATTCTGCCCAGTAAGGAATGTAGTAGAAAATGCTACCTGTTTCTTCATAGACAGGTGTTTGCTATACATCATAGTTTTTCCTCTGATCATTTTGTTCTTTGTTCTTTTTCTAAGGTGCATTTATATGATAGTTATAGGCATATCCCAACACTGAAAAGATTTTTTCAATTTCATTGGACAAATCAGACTCCTTCATTTGGGTAGGAAAAATCAAAGCAATGAGTATAGGATGAAAGGGATCACACTGAGTAACAATATATGCAAAAAAGATTTGGTTGCCTTAGTGGGTCACAAGGCTAACATGAGTCAATGATCATGCAGCTGCAAAAAAAAAAAAGCAGTCCTAGGCTGCCTCGACAGAATCATAGTATCAAGATAGAGAAGCCATTGTTCTTATCTATTCTGTGTTGGTCAGATCACACCTAGAATATTGCATCCTGTCCTGGGCACCACATTTGAAGAAAAATATTGACAAACTGAAGCATGCCCAGAGGAAAACACCAAGGTGATAAAGATCTGGAAGGAAAAAAAAAAATATGAGGAATGGTTGGAGATATGATTAGCTTAAGCTGTGATTGTTGAATGACAGCTCAGCCTGTAATGAAGCTATATTCGTCCACAATGATAGTAGATGAGGCAGCCAACCTGGTTTGTATCACCAAACCTGGATGGACCAGGAGGGGGAGGTCCCTTCTCAGGGATATACCTACCTGGGGTTTGGATCGGGCACCAGGGAAATGGAAGTGGGGAGCAGTTGTCATCTGCAAGACATTACTGGCTTTCAGAGGCTCTGCCCTGCAGATAACTGGTGTGAGAGTCTCTAAAGTTGTGTTTTAGGGAAGAGATCGAATTGTTGCTGTTGTACCACCCTCACTGCTGCACAACATATTCCCTGCCTGAGCTGCTGGATTCCACTGCTGGGATGGTGGTTAAGATACCAAGGCATATGGTTCTCAGGGACTTCAATCTACCACCCAGAGCTGTTGAATTGAGGTGGCTCAGGAGTTCATGGCCACTTTGGCAACCTGTCCCAAGTCATCAGGGGTTTGATGCATACTGGAGGTTACACATTAGACCTGGTTTTTGTCTCAGGGCAGTTGAGATGGTCTTGGAGGACATAGTTATTAGTCCATTGCCATGGTCATTTCACTTTCTGTTTACTTTTCAATTGGCTTGTGCCACCCCAACCCACAGGTGACTGTTAGATCGGCCCACCTCAGGTGTCTGATAGACCTGGTTGGGTTTCAGAGGGACCTTGGAGTTTTCCCTGAAGGCTTGGTGGGCTCTTTGGCTGAGACTCTGAGGCCTTAGACTGAATTGCCTCTTTGCGGCCCCTTTCCCTGTACAGATCCCAGGTCATGCTTTGGGTTTCTAGGGAGCTGTGGGAAATGAAGCACAAGAAGAGACTCCTGGAACACCCTTAAAGGAGGATGAGGAATAATCCAATTGAGCACAAATAAGAACTTACATTAGGCAGTAACATTCTTATTTTTCTGCCCTTATTGCGTCTGCCAGTAACTGTCAATTTTGGGTGACAAAGTTCCTGCTGGGGAGGGGTGGGCTGCAGGACCATCTGCAAGGCCACTGTAAGGAATATTCTCAATATTTGGAAGATAAAGTCCCTTGGATTCACTCAGAGTTAGACTCTTACTGGATGCTTCCAGTTGAGGTGTACAGTGTACAGTTATCTGGAGCAGGTTTGGTCCCATGACTCTTAGGGAAGTAGACAGAGTTGTCCAGTCTGTTAGCTTGGCCACTTGTTTGTTAGATCCAGATCCTTTCTGGATGGTTAAAGCCACCCAGGAGGTGACCTGTGGTTGGGTTCATGCAGTGGTGTTGGGTTCTTTGAGGGGATGGCCCCTCAACCCTGAAGGAGGCTGTGGTGTGCTCTCTCCTCAAGAAGACATTGCTAAACGCAACATTTCTGCACAAGTATTACTCAGTCTACAACTGAATGGAGTGGAGAGAGTGGTTGGGCTTCAGCTCCAGAGGACCCAGGAGGAAGTGAGGAAGCCCAGAATAAGTAGTTGAGAATTAATAATAGAGCAGCCACAATGGGGATCAGCAACTCAGTCATTAAGCAAAGTGGTCACTAAGTGAAAATCATGTGATCACGACTGTGGTTACAATTTTACTTCAGTTTTGCTCTGCTTCTTGCTACTTCCTTCAGCTGAACTGTGGTTCTTTCTCTTTCTCTTTGAGGACATCTTGGTATGGGATAAATGAGCAAGTGAAAATAAGAGCAGAGAAATGTGGCAAAGGTCGTAAATGTGAGGACTGGTCACTAAGTTGGTTTTTTTAGCACCATTGTAACTTTGGATGGCCACTAAACAAAGCAGTCACTAGGCAAGGACTACCTGTATTTCAGCTAATGGCATCCTAAATGTGAAATCTGGCACATAAAGCTACAGTTTCAATGTCTGGATTCCATAAAGCAATTTGCATAATATAGTGGACTATGCTTGCTCATATATATAGTTAATAATGTGAGTCATTTAATGTAAAATAACTTTATTTAGCTGTTTCAGAGTGGCATATATTAAACAAACAGTGGAATAGAAAATTTTGGACAGAAAAATCAGTTGTTACAGCTTAGATGACAAGTCACATTTGAAGACCCAGTTAATGACCATTTCTAATGTGGTACAAAAGCTTTGCTATAATTGAGTCATGTGTCGGTATATATTAATAAAGTAAAGGTTCAAAGTTAATTAGAATTCTACACTATGATAAAAACTGGGTAAATGTTAATTTACATTCACAAAACACTTATCCAGGTAATTAACAAATAGACACACTGCAATATAATTGATATAGCCATACCTTCTGGCATAAATATAGAGATGTCTCAAAAAACCCTTTAATATGCCAATCTGTGTATTTCTTTAAAAGACAAAATGAAGAAAAATCAGTAAAAATGTAGAGGTAACTATATCTGTTACTAAAGAGAATACTAAAGTAACAGATCAAGAAACATTATTTGTTAGAGAAAAGCATCATATTTGTGACCTTTCATCTGTGCAGCTATTTTGTCTACTTAGCTCAGTGATAGGATATGCAGTGAGAATAGTTTGTCATATCGCTTATCATGTGTCCCTCAATTCAACAACTGAAGCCCTCCATAGGTATAAATTAGAATATATCCTGTGTGAATTGATCTGTCTCCTTCAATTTCAGATCATGCCATATTGAATGTAAATGTCTACAAGGAGTTCTTATTTCATTTTAAAATAAAAGAAGTTACTGCTTGTGATTGTGAACTTTATTAAAAGAAGGTGTAAAGACTTTTACTTGCATGCAGGAAATCTGAAAATGAGAGCGTGGAAGAGAAACAGATAAAAGAAAGACTAGTACACATGCCCCGTGTGCCTCCTCACCCTGGTTTCTTAAGCGACTAAAAGATTCAGAGAGGAAGAAAAATAGAGAAGAAACAAAAATAAAAAAATCATTTGTTATTCTATCACCATATAACTTAGATTTGTAAATGCATGTAAATAAGACATCATAAACATATCCTCCTTAAATAAATTAACATATTTTACATTTTCCTTTGAACAAGTAAGAAAAAGAAATGAAGAAAGTAATTACATGCACTTTTAAGTATATTTAAATGCAACTGAATACTGATTTTCAGCCAACAAGTCTTTAAAAATAAATTTAATCTTGAATAATCCTTTTTAAGTTTAATTTAATTTAATAATTCTATTTAATGCTGCACTGTACTGGGTTTTTAATGCAGACAAGTCCTCCTCTTCTCCCAACCCTTGACATAATAACCCTATCATTTCATGGTATGGATTAATATAGTACATTAGAGGGGGAACTGGTTGATTTTTTTTGTATAAAATGAAAATAGAACATTAGACTTACTATGAAGGTTTTTTTAATACAGTGGATGCAGTGTATCAGTATCAGGTTTGCTCCTTTTACTTGCTCCAAAAGGTCCCAAAAGGCAAAATCAGAATTTTAACCAGCATTCCAAGCTGGGAGAAAAAAAAACACCTTGTAGTGATGAATTGATCAAAACCTCTAATAATGCATAGAACAAGAAAAGCCTACCAACACTTACACAAAACCAAAATCATCTGTTAGGACATATATATAAATTGTTATTAAAATATGACACAGAGATGGAACAAATTAAAAGTTGTATGATAAAGTGGATGCAAAACTCAGAGTACTCACAGTACAACAATGGGAAGAGAAATTGTAGCTTGGAGAAAATCAATAAAATTTACTCCAAGCTACAATTTAAGGGAAATTGGTATAAAATGTTTTATAGATAGTATATAACTGTCAACAATTACTAAGATAAAAAAAAAGCATATAATGATAGATGTTGGAAATGCCACAAAAAAGAAGAAACATTTTGTCATGTGTGGTGGTCATGTAAAAAAAACTCAAACATACTGGAAAGAAATACAGCAAAATATTTAGAACATTCTAAAAATTAAATTTGATTTGAAACCATAAATATTTATATTAGGTATAATTCCAGAAAATATAAATGAAAAATATCACAATTTACTAAGATAGATGCCGATAACAGCAAAGACAAATTTGGCACAACACTGGACAGACAAACTTCCTGAAAGACCAAAGTTGGAGAATGTGCAGCAATGGCCAAACCAACAGTATATATCCATAATAAAAGTCTAACCAGATTTAAGCAGGAATGGAACTCTTATATACTACACATCACACAGCAAAGCAAACTTAGATATTGTAATATAGTTTCTAGGAAAAGAGTTATGAGGCCAATAAAAAATAATGGATGAAATGATGTAAACAGAAATTTGCAGTAACCTTCAATGTTCAATATAATGAACAAATATTTAGGTTAGTGTTGAGAAACAAATGGAGGGGAAGGAAGACATCACTAAAAATCTTTCCATAAGATTTTTTACTCTGTAGCTATTATTCCTTACTTTATGCTTTATATCTTTAACTTTCTAAAAATCTGTCAAAAGCCTAAAGGAAAAAAGAAAAAGACTGGAAGAATAGCCTACCAATCTAAGCACTAGAACCACCTAAGTTTACTTCACGAAAAGAAGAAACACCTCCAAAGCTAACCAGAGAAAATGTCAAAATTCAGGTAATCCTTCCCTAGCAGCAAGGTTGAAATCAGGCCAGGGAGAAGCAAACATTTTTGTTCAATATAAAAAAGGAAGCTTCCTGGAAAGACCCATTTTCCTATAATGTCCTTCCTCATAATCAGTCAGGAGCTCAGAGGCAAACCTCATCAGAATCTGTGAAGTTTTGTTTTTTTTAAAAAGCAATTCGCAGAAGAGCCCACTTAACAAAAGAAAAGGGAATTATCACTGATGAGCAAGAAAGTGGCATTTTCCACCTTCACTGTCATCTTTCATTTCCACTGTCTTTTAGGGTGATGGGGAATCTGTTTATAGATTCTTTGTTCCTCAAGGGGAGAAGCTGCTAGCCTATAGGGATGTTCTGGAAAGTCCGTAGCAGTGCATCATCAGAGAGCTTCCAGTGACTCCAAATAATTTGCTGGGCTATCAACATTATCCAAAGCTTTCTGAAAAAACAGGGAAGTAGACCAGCTAAGAGTGGATGTTGGAAGAGCCCTGTGACCCTTTTAGGGCAATTGGAAGAAAAATCTAGAAATGAATAATCTCATGTACTCTATATAAACTGTAGAGTCCCTTCACTTTTGAAGGAAACATGCCCATTAACTGTAATTATTTTCTTGCTTAAAAAAGAATGCCTTTGCACTATACTCTTAGACTATTTCTGTTACATGTAGTTAAATTTTAATCTAAGTGTAAGACTTCTTTCTGATGAATTATTTATTAGTTCATGAGAAAGAGTGAAGTATGATTAACATGGTGCCATCAAAATCCTTAATCATAATTGATGGGCTGTGGTTGTGGGAATTTTTATTCCACAGGTGGAGGTTGAGAAAGTAAGTGCATCCTTGTAATTGTAATTATCAATCACTATTTTAATAAAATATCTTCCAAACTTGCATATTGTGGTAAAAGCTCTGGTAAATAAGAGCCAGTTCATCAAATATTTGAATAGGGGTATGCATGAAATTGAAACTGTTTTTTCTTTTGGACTTGGAACAAAGTTCTGTGTGGAATGTTGTATTTAAAAGTTCTGGATTGATTGCATTGTGATGAATAAAGCTTCAAACAGATTAACTGTTCCATGTTCTGCCAAAATAAATTGAAACATTCCAAATGTTTCAGCTACATGTACAGTAGACCTCACGGATTGCCTCATTCAGTGACCAAAGTACTGAAAAAATAACTTTACAACAAATGCCCAAATTTACAACCTTCACAGCGTCCCTCTGTCACATGATCACCATTGCAGTCAGTACACGTCCTGTGCCTGACCTGTTGTTTTTCTCCCCCCCTCCTTGCAGAGTGGAGAGATTGAAGAGGAAAGGATTACAAGAGAGTAAGCAGCTACATAATACACATCAAAAGGAATGTGGTGGCACTGGCAACCCTAAGCATGCTATCAAACAGCCCAGTGTATTCCCCATTGTGTACCTGCTTCCTTCCTGGTAAACCCTTCCTCTCCAATTTCTCCACTCTGCAAGGAGGAGAGTGAAAAAAGTGGCTCAGGCACAGGAGACACTGCCTATAGAAATTGGTTGGGTTTTTTTCCTTTCCCCCTCTCCTCCCCTAGCAGAGAAGAGAGGCTGCTTAAACAAGCAAAGGAGGGCAAAAGAAAAACAAGCAAGTTCTGTAGGCAACCTGTCCTGTGCCTGACCCATTTTTTTATCTTCCCCCACCTCAGAACTAAGAGCATGCTAAGCATCAGCAGGACACTAAAGCATGCACCCAAACAAACATGGTTGTCCCCACTCAAGTCTTGCTATACTGCCACCTCGTGGGGGACGGGGGGGGGATAGGTAGAGAATACCAGGAGAGTACTGTATATACTCCAAGCAAGGTCACCCAGGGCATGAAGGTTATCCCACCTACCCAGCTGAAGACATCTATACTGGGCAGCAGCTGCTGAAGACATTTAGTAACAATGGCAAAGGCATCATTTTATATTATGTGGGAGAAGGCAATGGTAAACCATTCCTGCATTTTGCCAAAGAAACCCACATCGATAAGATAAAGTGACAATATAGCGCTAGATGAGGACTTCTCAGGTCCGGTGATACGCTACAGAGGAAGACCTGAAAATCTTTCAGAGTACTAACGCTGGTTTTAATATGGCTGGATTAAAGCTTTTGGGACATCTAATTGCTGATGTTGCCATGCAGGAAAAGAAAATCTGAAGATGCAAAGACATAATTACAATGAAAACATAGAAGCATCAACATGGAAAAGCTAAGACAGTGAAAGAAATTCTGAGCCTTGTTGATTGGGAACCAGAGGAACTATAGAATGAACTCTAAGAAGTGGTTAAGGATAAATGTGAAAAGAGATTGCTGAAGATAAATAGAAGAAAGCAAACTGATGTCAGGACAAGCCATGGGAATTGCCAAGAAGAGAAGAGAAGCCAAAGCCAGAAAAAGACAACGATCTCAAGAAGGAACTTAACAAAGAATTTCAGAGAGCTGTCAGGAGAGAAAAGAAGCAATATTACAGCAACATCAGTAAAGATATTGAAGATGGGAGACATGGGACATGGGAAACAGACATGGGAAAACAAGGAAAACCTTCCAAAAAAACTCTGAACTTAGAAGGAGATTCCAACCTTGAATTGGTATGCTAAAGGATGCTAATGGACAGAGAGTAACTGATTTGAAGATGAAAGATGGAAGGAGTGTAGTTAAATTTTGTGCAGTAGAGAGGTCAACATCCAATATACTTTAAGAAGTTCTAGTATTAAAAAATGAAGTTGGAACAACACTTTGGTAATGACCAAATCAAAAAGCTACAGAAACTGATGAAATATCTACAGAAATATGGCAAGCAACAAAAGAAGAATCAGTGGAGATGTAACCAAACTATGCCAGCAAACCTGGAGAATGACACAGTGGCCATTAGATTGGAAGAGGTTAGTCTACATACCAATATCAAAGAAAGGAGACTTAACAGAGTACAATATCTTTAATTTAATATGCTAGCAAAATTATGCTTAGTATCTTCCAAAGCGATTAGAGTTCTACATAGAAAAGGGAAATGGCAATTTTTAGGCTGATCTTAGAAAAGTCGGAGAAGAGGAAATACTATTGCTGATGCATGCTAGATAACTGAGAAAGCCAAGAATGCCAAAAAGAGGTCAATATATGCTTTATTGATTATAGAAAAGCTTTTGATTGTGTCAACCATGTAAAGCTGTGGAATGTTTTTACGAAAGGGGGAATCCTGGAATATGTCATTGTCCTCATGAAAAACCATACCCAGGCAAGAAAGCTGTAGTCCAGATGAAACTTGACAAAACAGACTGGGTCCAGGTCATCAAAGGATGGAGACAATGCTGAATTTTCTTTCCTTATTTATTCTGTATATGTTGAATATATATTGAGGGAGGCTGGACTGGAAGAAGAAAAGAGTGGTTTTACAGTGGAGGAAGAAACATCAGTAACCTGCTGATGATACTACTCTGATAGCTGAAAATGCAAATGATCTGCAAACCCTAGTAATGAAAGTCAAGGGGACTACAATTAGACTACAGTTGACTATAAAGAAGACCAAATTAATTATCACAAGTACCAGCCTTAAGATTGACAGTGAAGATATTGAAGTGTTAGATAGCTTCTGCCTTTTAGGATCAACCATCAACAATAAAGGAATATAAAGTTCATATAAATTAACTTTTCAGATATAGAAATTCTGAGGTCACCTATTTAGTCATAAAACTTTCTGTACTATCTATAATGGTGTGCAATGATATACTGTAGATTAGATTAATCATTATGTATATGGAAAACCATATGGATGTATGTGATATGACCAGGATATTTTGTTGATTGCTTGTAATGGCTGTTTCATTTGATTACTAAGACTGCAGTAAAGTTTTGTTATTATTGTGTCTTAACCAGCATTTGTTTGTTTGTTTGTTTGGTGACTTTGAGTCAGTGTTGTCTCCTGACAACTGCCTGGATGTGTCCCTGCAGTTTTCTTGGCAAGGTTTTTCAGAAGTGGATTGCCATTGTCTCTCTCCTAAGGCTGCGAGGGAGAGTGACTGGTCCAAGATCACCCAGCTGGCTTCCTGCCTAAGGTGGGACTAAAACTCATGGTCTCCTGGTTTCTAGCCTGGTGCCTTAACCACTACACCAAATTATCTCCCTGTTAACAGCATTTACAGTACCTTCTTGTAAAGTCTTGGACTTCCTTCAACTTCAACTGTGGACCAGCTTATCTTGTATTTGGTTTGACTCCTTTGAGTCCTGTGACATGGCCTCTTTAATCTATAGCAGTTTTGACCTTGAACTATATTCCCTCATAAACATGGCTGCCTGTACAATTTCTGACTCTTGATTTTGATTATTTTTTTTAATTCAGTACTTAGAATATCACAGTCTTGGTCAAGATAACCATATATGGCATGGCCATGCTGATGTCCTTGACTGGACAATACGTTTGAGGTGAAAAAATGCTGCTCAGAGCTTGCTTCTCACAGAAGTCCCAGCCCTTCAACCCATATTGAATGGCAGATCTCTTCCAACAGAAATGCAAAATGTGTGGTCTGAGGACCACACAAAGCCCACTGATATATTCATAGTAGTCTTCAGTGCTCCCCTGCACCTATATTCCCAGATCTTCTTTCCTCTGCACTATCTAGTGATGACATCTAACAATGGCCAAATAAACAGCAACTATTTTTTGCTCTATTTTTTTTAAAGAAAGATATATAGAAAAAAGATACAGCAATTTTGTATGTACTTTTGTACGTTTGTGGGAGTAATTAGCATACAGGTAGTCCTCATTTAGCGACCACAATTGGGACTGGCAACTTGGTCATTAAGTGAAGCGGTCACTAAGTGAAATCGCCACTGTACTTATAATCTTACTTTAGCTTTTCTGTGCTTTAGAGACCTGTGAATGTTGTAAATGCAGGATTGGTCGTAAAGTTAACTTTTTGCATCACTGTCCTAACTCTGAGCAGTCGCTAAACAAGGCAGTTGTTAAATGAGGACTACCTGTAATACAATTATTGTTCATGTTTAAACTGTTTGTTCTTTCCTGGGAATAATGGGTAGTGCTGATAATAATCCCCAAAATGTTTTGGTATTAAAATAGCTCAATTATATCCCATGAGCTTGATTAATTACTGTGGTCATCATTTAAGGCCTCTTCATGTTTTGCTTACTAAATTTCTGCACAGTGGTTTCCCCTGTATAGTATATATAAAAAATACTGGGTATAATTTTGACCCATTACTCCATGAAAAATGATATTATTATATAATCCCAGATTAAAAAATAATGCCTAATTTTTTATTTATTTTTTAGTAATCTGGGCTTTTCACAATATTCTTTTAATTCAGTTCTAAGGATGCCATTTTTAGAACTTCTGCAGAGTTCTAAAGAATATATCTGATTTGCCTCACTGTTTCTTGGTAGTTTACTCAGTTTAAGTATTTCATATTCAGTTTATTATTTATTAAACAGATGCTATTGTTGTTTCTGAAGTTCCATGATAGAGCTATGAGGAGGTTTAGAGGGATTAACTGTGGTAGTAATCAATTTTTACAGGAAAATTAGAAATTGATGCTAATTGTTTATACAGTCTCTGCAATAACAAGCTTGAATGTCTTGTTTGTAAACGAGTGGAAGTTTGTTTTAAGAAATATAATAGTTTCCTGTAATCCTAAAATGAGGTTAATAGAGCACAAACATTTGCTTCATATATATTTTATGCCTCAGGCAGTGCTTAATAAAAATGAGTTACAATTACCTGTTCATTAGAGAAGCAACTAATTGGAACTCTAATTCATATGACGATCTTAACCATTATAACATTTTTGGTCAACAGCAATAGGATTGCTAATATGCCTACTGGAGGATGGAACTGATGTAAAAATGCACGCACAGCTAGTAGATCAACAAATGAGAGATTTTATTTTGGACGCTGTGATACATATGCTAATAAAGTAGTGTGATTTAATATTATATTCAGGTGAAAATACTATTTACGAAACCAGTGTGTACAGAATAGTACAAGAAATATAATATAAATAAAGTCTTAACCTACTTAGTTTCTTCTCTCTCGAGTCTCTTTCCCTTACTTTCTGCTTAGGCTTTATTATGGCTTCTTCTTTCCCTCCTTATCTCAGTTTCTGATACTGGAATCTCTGAGTTTTCTCCTGGCTATCTCACTGCTAAACAAAGTCTTTAATTCACAAAGTTCTGCAGTCCAACATCTCAGTCCCCGTACACACAACACAGTCCATCCTCACAAGCTGCTCCAGGTCTTTCTTCCCAGTCATACTCCATGTCCCAGGGCTTGAATCTCTGGACACGGCAGGCTTGGTTATTCCTTACTTCCATTTCACATTAACCAGGTGACATCCTTTCCAGCCACATGTCCTGCAGCATCTGAAATATAACGTCCCCCTTTCTCTTCTTTTCATTTCTTTTTTTACATTCTATATATAAGGAATATAGTGCTACTTTAGAGGTGCATTCTAGCATTTTCCCCTTTTCTGTCTACTGTACATGCTCTTGGTCTTGTGCTGAGTTATCTGCCTTCCCTTAAAAAAAATCCATGACCTTGGCACAGACTCAACCACTTCCCTCCAACTGGGCACTTCACCCTGCCACATTTGGATCAAATGTGATGATGTTCTTGACAACGTCCACACTATTTGGAATTCATGAAGATATCAATAACTGGACTTTTGAGGTATGGAGGTTGGCTAAAAGAATGATCATACAACACAGAGGAAAAATCTATATCTTATTTTCAGCAGTCCATCGCCGATAAGTGTTTTCTGTCATCCTTGAATTAAGAGGTTGGGTTTTGACAGAAATACAAAGAATAAGACTTCGGAGTGATATAGCCAATTTTTTTGTAGTTGTTCCATTTATAATATAATTTGCCAGGCTGGCTTTTTCATTTTAATTGCAATTATGATTATTAAGTATTAAGTTAATTAATTTAGCACAATGAAATGTATATAAAAAGAGATAAAAAGGTAAGTGGCTGTTAAAGTATAAAGGCAAATGATAAGCTACCAAGCAATTCTAAAATAATAAATACACTGTGAGACTTTACAACTTTGAAAGATAGCATTTTCAAATGAACTTTTTTAAAAAAACAAAATTGCTTTCTGGATTTGGGCAGTGTAACAAATAGAACCCCCCTTCCTGATTCCATAATAGAAAAATCAATTATTAGAACAAAATTACATTTTCCTGCAAATTACCAAAAAACATTTTGACAGAGTGTGTGTCTGTGTCTGTATGCATCATTCTTAACTTCAAAAAAAATTGCAATTCTATCATACACTCCCATGGAACTTAAAATGATTCTGATCTTAGGTATTATGAAGCACAATTAAAATTTTAATGCTTCGTGAATCTATGTACTTTGTAAGAAACTGAGACACAGATTTAACTAGCTTAAAGTGCACTGTAAACCAATGATAACTGCACACATTTTGCATAGATTTCAACTTTTAAAACACCCAGAAAACAGTTACATAACACTTTATTCTTTTAAACATTCAAAATAGATTTTTTCCTCTCCTTGTCCTTTCACTTTCCTATAACCTTTCTTTACATTTTCAGCTCAGCCTGTTTCCTGGTGATTTAATAGAATAGTCAAAGAGGTTCCTTAGTGAATAAACAGGTTAGTGCACTTTTAGGAAATCAAATTTTTATTTAGAGGAAAAGTTTTTGCTACCACCCTTCTGTAGGAGATGTTTGATGATCACTATAAAATACTATGTATGGAAAGAATATAAATGTTTTACCGTAACAGAAGTATAACAGACAGCTCTCATGGAAGCACTTCACATACTTACATTGAATGTGTCTTTCATTATGGTAGGTAAAGGCTAATAATTTTACCTATGTATTATTGAGGAGAACTTTCAAAAATAATTGAGTTCTCCATAATTTATTTCCAAGTTCGTACATACTGACTTGCAGTTACAAGGCTGTGAGTACATTTGATTCTCACATGGAATATTGTGATAAATAATGAGTTACACCTACCAGTGTTTAGAAAATAATAATGGCACATTCAGTAAACTTGATATGAACTCATATATAAATGCATTTTTTTTCAGTCTATGGAAAAGTTTGCTGTAATCACATTTCATTTCAATGTGCATTTCAGTTACAATTTCATGTTTTCATTTCATGTTCCAGATAGAATAATAGTCCAAGGTGGTATAAAATCATTCAGTGCATTGTATTAGACTAGATTACATTATTAAGGAATATTGTATTTGTTGCTTCCATATTATGAAATATTAAAGAACTGTTTGTTTATTTTATTTATATAACAAATTTATTACCTGCCCATCTCACTCAGAGCAACTCTGGGCGGGTTACATAAAACATTATTTAAAATACAATAAAACAGTAAAACGGTATAATAAAATTGTATTCCCTTTAACATTTGTGAACTGAAATGTGCCATATAAATTTTACTACAAAGAAGAGAATTTTAGCTAACTCTAATGTTTGAATGTTACATTCATTTCACCTTGCTATATTTGGCTCCATAAATCTTTGTAATAGATTTCATTATTTTTAGTCATCAACATGTGAAAAAGCTATTTATCATGCAGATTTCCAATATGCCCAGCCATTTCACAATTATCCTTCTAGCTTGACATGCGTATATAAGTTTGTTTGACTTTTCTAAAAATCATTAATGGACCTATTTGTTACATCTTTTAAGGAAAGATATGTTTGAAATGAAAACCTACAAGTGTTTACAGGTTGATTACTCCACTTTTCCTTCCTTGTATCCTAAATTACCATATGCCAAATTACTTATATAATCAGATTTTAAAGACAAAGCTGAAGTTAGAGAATGATCATGAAATAGCTGGGCCATATGATGATGGATATACGGTAGATGCTTTGCTGTCCTCATTGTAGCCTGTGTGTGTAGTTTGCTACATATTATTTTTTTAAAGCAAAGGTAGAGAAAAGATGAAAAATAGTGGATGTATTCTGCATCTCTTTGGTTATGTCTTTGTAGATTCTTGTTTTCTCTACAGTTCTGTTATAATACATTCGTATTATGTTTTAGAATGGGGGAGCATTGTGATATAATCAGATAGAGGCCACGTAGGAGCTATTTTTTAGCTGCTGCTTCTTCATTTTTTAAAAGTGAAATAGCATTTTCTGTACATATTTCAAATACACAAATATTTAAATACTGTTACATGCCTCTTTGGCTATGAACTTGCCCATTTATTTAGATCAATGGAAAAGGTCCTTCTGAAGATACCCTCACTACAAGAAACTCAATTACTGGTTATGTAGGAAAGGACATTCTTTTTTAGTTCCTATGCTATGGAATGAGCTCCTGAGCAGGTGCATTTGGCTCCCACTCTCTGTTTAGGGAGGTAATAAAAACAAATAGCTTTTACCAAGGTTTTAATTATTATTTTAATGACTGATTTTAATTTTGATTTTGTCCTTTTTATGGTTTGTATTTTTCATTGTTGTAATCTTTATCTTGAGATAAACAGGTAGGCATATATTCAGCAATAAGTAAACATTTAAGCATTTAAATAGCAATAACCTTATGTGTGTGTGTGTGTGCATGTGCATATGTATGCATATATACAATCCATTCAGTCCTTGGTGGCCTGAATTATAACTTTATCGTTATATGATTTGGTAAACCACTACTTCCTTTATATGAAATAAATAATGAAATGAAATGGAAAGGTGGTGTATTAGAAAACAAAATATCTAAACTATATGGGGAATGAACTTTCTTTCTTCCTTCCTGTCTTTCTTTCGGTGCCACCCACCTCCAGGGCAAAGAAAACTTTAGGGCAGTATGGCATTGGGAGCAGAATGATTGAGGAGAAGCAGTATCTCCTCTTCCCTTCTAGGAAAAATATAAGAATGAAATTAAAGTGAATTCAAACTGGAAAATGGGTGCCTAAATATTGGTGAAAATAAAAAATTACTCAGTGAGGTTCCAGAGGGACCTTAGGGTTTTTCCCAAGGATCTGGAGCTTTCCCTGTTGTAGTCTTTTTTATTGCCTCTCTCAAATCTGTTTCTGAAAGCCATAAAACAGAAGTAGTTGTGTTTTAGCAACTTCATGAAGCTGGTCAGGAGGAGTGCTCCACATGAGCAAAACAAAAAACCTTGTGGAATTGTTTCCATCAGCCTTGTTAATGTTCACTGGTGATTTTCAACATTTGTCAAATGAATTTGAAAAGAGAATGACAGATTCAGTTTTCGTTTCACAATAACAGAAGTTCTTCAGCCCTTCCAAACAGTAAGTAGACTAGTTAAATCATATTAAGTAATGAATATTTAGAAGCCCCAAGTAGAAATCAGTATTGTATTGTTTTCTTTTTCATTGGAAACATTATAGCAAGACAGTGTAACTGATAGTAGTTTTGGCCTTGGGGATCTTGCAGACCTGTCATAAACTAAGGAAACCGTAAAATATGAGAAGTCCCTGAAGGACATGGCTGTGCTATCAGGCCCAGAGATTCCATGGATGTGGAGAGCCTGCAAGATGTCCATGAGTTGTAGGGTGGCACTTTCCGCACTTCTGTTTTTGGTTAATTGTTTTCATTGTTTTAATCATTTTAATTTATTTATATGAATTTGCCATTGTTTTTTAACTTATGAGCTGCCCAGAGTCACATTAGTGAGATGAGCATTTAAATGGATGGATGGATGCTTTGAAAAGAGAACAGGATAATTCTGGCAGGAAATGATATTTGGTCAGGTGAATGGCACTGGAAATAAGGAAGAATAAATGTTGAGATGTGTAAAAGAAAATCGAACTTAGAATCAAAATCTGAGCCAAAGGCTTTTGTATATACTGTAACAGAATACAAAGGAAAGCAATTAAAGGATCTTGTATTAATAGCACTAGTAGTTACAGCACTCCAAAGTTACTGTGTGGAGTTTAGACTTTTGTCTAAAATGAAGATGCAGAACAGAGTTCCAGCTGTATTTTTCTATTATTGAAAAAGAAAACCTATTTTAGCAATTTGTGGGCTTGAAACAGCTTGAAAGAATGCAAATGTTTTCATGGATGTTAGGAGGCAACAGCTCGATAAACCTGTTTTGTGCTGTGATATTTTACTATAGTGAAAATACCACAGGAAATTATGGCATAAATAGAGGCATTCCATTCCCATTGCCATCTCTTCCAAAATATATACGTTGATCCAGAAGCAGCAACAAAACATTATACATGGTCATCTAGAAGCCAGGAAATGGGCACAGAGGAAGTGCTTGTTAATCAAATAAAATCAAACCCTATATAGCCCTAAACAAAGATGTAATGACCTAGTCTGACAATCTTTATCTTCATGTGCTACTCTTCCAAGCTAAGATAATACAATTTTTCCATGGCAAAATAAAAGTTAAATTCTATTTTCTGTGTTTAAAAATACTGTTTTGATAATGGACATTGACTGTACAATAGATTGGTGAAAATAAAGCACAATTCATGCATTGAACCTCTTGAAAAAAGTTTTAAGATTGTTCCCCACAAATACCAAACAGTAATTGATACGAATGGACATCATGTCATTAAAGTATTAGTCCATTAAAAAAAAGCTCAAAATCTGTAGTTCAGTCATACCTTTATTAGGACCAATAAAATGGCTTAAACGTTTTGAATTCTTGAGAACTTGTCTTCTGGCAAATTGTTATGAAAAGAAGTGGAAGGAAAAGTAATAGGAAAGTTCAGCCAGGCCAAATGTATCAGCAATGAGTTCTGCAGTTCAGAATTGAAGTAGAATATGTAGACTGTATCCCATGTGTTATCCATGGAAGTTCTCATTATACTGTATAAGATTAAACCTACCTTTAAAGGACAACAATAATAGTTGCTGCCCTCAGTGCTTTGTTTTCACCCCAAAGCATATTTTCCCTGGTATAGTTTAGTAACTCAGTTGAATGATTCCAGTTTGTTTTGAGCCAGCAGTGAATTCAGATGTGTTTGCATGAGGCAACATATAGTGTTTGCTGACTTACTTACTGCTTCCTGATTTCTTGTACATAAAATTTAAAGAATTATGGTCATGTTCAGAAGGAAACATTCTGTATTTCTTCATTTAATTTAAAAGCTGAGCTCCTTATTCAACAATGTAGTGTTTATTCCCAAATAAATGTGTTTACCCTCAGACCAAAGAAGCAAACTTCTGTTATTCCAAGGGGCACAAATAATGTTGTGTTTACACTGAGTTTGAAATGCAAAACTCTCTGTTCTTGAAGTATTTGTTTTTTTAAAGCACAGCTGTCCATATAATACATCAAGAATGTAGATGAAGTTATAAAGGTATGATGGGGATGGAGAGGAACTATATGATTTACTAAATAATTATGGCCATCTAAAAATGGACTGGGGAAATGCAAGGTCATGAAATCCAAGGTGGAAGTTACTAAATTGTGCCAGTTGGGAAGGAAAGAGAATGGATAAGGTTTTGCTTCTGTTTCTATTAATAGAGAATTACGCAGTAGTACAGATAGCCTACATTATTGTTTCATGACTAAAATTAATTTCTGATTAATTTTTATATGTCCTTTTAAAGTTTATCTAATAGTTACTGTGTTTCCTAAACTAGAAATAAAACAATTAAAAGCTTATTAAAATACTCATTTATATTGTATTTTAAAATACAAATGTTGGCTATAGAATAGCATGAAGATGTATTCACTGTTCATTATAGACTGTTTTTTTCTCCCGGTATAACTTGTAAAATGATACATTTTCTTTATCAATAGCAATGCATCTATTTGGCCTCAACTGGCAGTTACAACAGACTGAAAATGACACATTTGAAAATGGAAAAGTGAATTCTGATACTGTGCCAACACATACTGTATCATTACCTTCTGGTGAAAATGGTAAGAGAACATCTAATACATATTTAGCTTTTTTTGTTCCAATATATCAAGGTTGTTAATATTCTCTGTTATCAAAAATTTTAAAACCATAGTTTTATAAAGCCATTTGAATGACTTTGAGCTAGGCACTCTCTCTCAACCCAACTCTACCTCCCAGGGTTGTTGTGGGGAAAATAGGCAGAGCATTATGTACACCACTTTGAGTTGTACAAAATAAAGGTGGGATATAAATCTAATGACAAAATTTAAAAAATATTCTACGTTTTAAAAAAAGGAGAAATAGGATTATTGAATTGTATCTGATGTTAAACTTAGGTATTTTTCATAGTTGTAAAGTCACTCAAATCCAGTCATGAATAGGTCAGCCTCTCCTACCCCTGTATACAGTATGTTTAAATTGGAGACAATGATGACAATAGTCAGGTTGCATGATTATTTTATTTTTTATTTTTTATTTATTTATCAAATTTTTATCATCACCCATCTTCCCCCTGAGGAGGGACTCTAGGCAGTTTACAATAAAAATAAAATTTAAAATTCAATTCAACCTATAAATAATACATTACATATAGATAAACGTAAATAAGAGATAAAAATATAAAATATATTATTGATACTTTACATTCTGCTGGATTACAAATACAAGAAACTTGGTTCTCTTTGGACCTTTTCCATTTCTTTTTTAAGTGCTGTTTTCCTACAGGTGGTTGGCAACCATCAGTGTTCTTTTAATGTAACTATACACAACAAAGGATGTTACGTTTTTGCCAAACCGTGTACATATATATTTTTAGCTAGGATATGCTTCTTCTGCCAGTGCTGCATTTTCCTTGAATCTTTCCTTCAGTTCTGAACTGAAATAGTTGATATTTCTCATTGTATGCTATCTGTCCTTTATGCCTTTTCATGCACAGTAGGCCATTTTCTGGGTGTAGGAATAATAGATGGCAGCTGGCATCTTTATTCAGAGGTAAATATTTTATTGAGGTGGCTCCAAAGAAAGGATAAAACTTTAATGAATACCACAGTTTGGTAACAGGACACAGGTGTTGTGTAAGTCCTGAATATCTCCAGGTAAGAAAAGGAATCTTCTGAAGAGTCCTAGATTTCTGTTGCTAGTTAGTATTGATAGTACTGACTTAAAAGGATCAATTTGTTGATTCAGTATAAGGCATCCTTCTATGTTTCTGGCTCAAATCAAGTGAGACAGTCTGGCATCTTGGAGTGAATTTACACTGTAACCATCTTTTAAGGCATTCTTTCTTCTCTCTGCACTTTTTTCATCTCTGCCCTTGACAAATTCCTACATTCAGAAAATGGTAGGGACACAAGAGGCAGTCAGTAAATAGCCATAGGTCAAAACACAGGGGCCACATGACCAGAAGGAAACAGGAGTCAGAGTGTTGTATGGAATCAAAACTGGAGAACAAACACAGATTCCAAATAGCAAGGTAATTGAGAGCATCAGGAGCAAGACCATCACATACCAGCAATATAACCCTGTCCTTGGAATACATTAATAACCAATTATTTTCCTGCGCATCCTCATTCCTGCTTATTCTAGTTTAAGTAATTTCAGGAATGTAAATTCTTTTTTCTCTAAATTACATCCTAGATCCTCAGCCTCTGCCTATCTGTACAGATATGTCTTTGCTATTATGGTCTCAGAGACTTTCAAATGCTTATAGCTCAGGTTCACATAGAGGCTGCCCAGCATCTTGTTAAGCTATTCTTAAATAAGATAGCTAGCCTCCTTCTCCAACTCAATCACATTTCAACTAGAATCTTTTTGTCTATGTTCAGCTATTCTTTGAAATAGCAGTGCATCTTGAACTGCCTCCTGTTCATTCAGTATCTCTTAAATTAGATTGATTTGTAACACTGGCTGAGATATTTTCCAAGAACTGCACTGTAGTCACAGGGTAGATACTAAGAATATCTTGGAATTTTAATTTCATCAACCGAGGTAGAAGTACACTTTAAAATAAAAAAGTGATAGCTTTCCTTGGCTATCTTTTGAGTGGAATTTTGCCCACACATTCAACATCTTAGTGTGGACTTCAACATCCAGAATTCCCCAGCCAGCATGGAGTTGAAGTCCACACATCTTTAAGTTGCCACATTTGAGAAACACTAGACTGATGTCTAGATGCACTGATCTGCTGAATGGGGGTTAATAAATCAGATTGAATCCTTACAAGCTATTTCTTTGTAAAGGAATTAAAAAATTATGTGGTTTGGATGGGATTGCACTTCTGAAGGAACAGGCACATAACCTGGCAGTGGTCTTACAGCCATCACAGTTTATGGAAGCCCAAGAAGTCTACATTATAAGTCATGTTCTCCCTCGCCCCCAAAACACATCCTGTTAGTTTGCCAGCTGCAGCTGTTTTTTGTAGGGATAACCAGGCCAGAGTGGGCTGTTGCAGTGTATATATGGGTTTCACTTGACGTTGACCCAGAAGCACAACTATTGCAAAAACTCATAGCTTTATGAGGACAGTCTACCATATATTTATTCTGAAAGGACTGCAGTGACTGACTGCCAGTTTGCTGCTAACCAAATTCAGTGTACTTGTAATGTCATTAAGATCTGTTTGGTGTAGAGCATGGATATAATGTAGGTCTCTTGTGTGTACTTCCTCACCAAATAAGATCTAGTGGGATACCCCCTTGTGGATGCCACATCTGCCACAACCAATCTTAGTACAAAAGACCGGTTATGGAGTTTCTTCCTTGTTCAGTTCCAGTTAGCATCAAGCTTTTTAACCTTCTGGAGACAGCTGAATTCCTACCTTTTTATTCAGGCATTTGATTTAATTGTTGCTGCTTTATGTGTCTAGCCTAGACTGCTATTCTTGTTTTACGTGTTACATTTAACAGTTTTTAGAGTTTTTACTGAATTTTTATTTTTATTGTTTTTAACTCATTGTGAATTATTTGTTAATCTTTAACAAATCACACCCTGCTTTGGAATTGTTTTTAATATGAATGCACTAAATATATAATGACACCAATGTGTTAATGTGGTTGCACAAGTTTTCTTTTTGCTTTTCTTTTTCACCCAGGATAAGATTTATAAACATATGTAGGTAAAACAATAGATTGCATCCTGTGAATTATTTGGGGGATAGAATAAAATCGACACAGTGTAAATTAGTAAGAACACAATTAAATTATTTGGTTTTTAATTTAATATGTATTTTTAATGGTAATTTAAAATTGATGAGAGATTTGAAGACAATATAAATAAGAACCTCATTGCTTCAGGAACAAGTGATAAAGAAGGAAAGTATATAAGAGAGCAGACACATCAAGGCTGAAACACCTGTTCTGCTAGGAGCACATGCTATCTCTGAGGGAAGTTTTCTTGAGCATCTGCTCAATTATTGTGTGGAAGACGACATAAAACACCTAAATTGATGGCTGTGTTTTTTGTGGCCTATATATCTTTCTTTGAAGTGGTTCAGGCTATATTTGTGTCATGCTGGCATTGCACATCTCCCTCCTTTTGAGTGCTATTTACTTTCTTAAAAGTTGAATTAATGTATTCTCTTCAGTCCATTTTTTCTAGATGATATATGAAAGTCAAACCCTGTACTAATTTTGTTATGGGAGCTTTTCAAACTGAAACCACATAACAGGATTATATTATATTGTCTTTTTCTGATGTTGTCCTTTCTGAGTTCATTCACTTTAGGCTAACAAATCAATATTTTTTTAAATTGAAAACTTGATTTAAATGGTTAATGAATAGAACATTTGCTGTATCGTTGTCTTTAAATATGTTTTCCTGTTCACTTTTTGTAGACGAACTTCGAATAACTTTGAAGGAAGCTATAAGCCTGTTATAATCAATTTTCTGTCCATCATAGTTCCAAATTATAGGCATGAAATGACTCAGTTTCCTATCTCTAGCATTTTCTAGAGTCTAGATATTCAGATTAAGAAAACCTATCTTTTTTCTATTTCTTTTTACATCAAAACTTGCCTCCTATTTTAGTAGCCATTATTTGTATCCTTAGGTGGGTGGCTTCCTACTTACAGAAAAGAATGGGAAAACGTTCTGGGTATTTAACACAAAATCCCAAACTAGAGCTATGACAAACCATGCAGACTTTCATATAGTACCTCATTTCTCCATCTTTATTGATATATGAAAGTTTGTAAAAATGGGGGCTTTAATTGTTGTTGTTTGTCCTTTTAAATATTTGGAAATAGTTCGTCCAATGAAACTTCTTCTATCTCCAATAAAAGTCAATGTAAAGAGATGATTACAAGCTTATGGGGAAATAGCAATTTAATAAAAATAATACTTTAGAGTGGATATATTTAATTAGATATATTTCTGTATTAATATTTTGTAACATTTCAAGCAGAGTGTTAAGATATTAAGGTTTTTTTTAAAAAAATGGGAAGGACAAATTCCCTTATTTTGTTAACCTTATTTTAGATAATATAGATGGAAATGATTTTTTGATTTTGGAAATGGAAATTTCAAGAAGCCCTGTCATGAGTGAGGATGGCGAACAGGGGGCTCCCATCCAGGCTGTAAAGCACATGCATAGTACTGAGGAATTAGGTGGCCATTCAAAGAGACACAGATCGGGCCCGCCTTAGTCTTTGGAGTTTATATGTCTGGGTTTTCCCACGCTTCTTCAGTTTGTTAGGATTCTCTGTTATGTAGCAGTAATAAAACACCAGAGACCTATTCCTTGTCTCAGCATGGTTCCTGGCTGTTAGGACAAGCCCCGTGCTCCCTAATTTTTCATCTCAGGACAAGAATAAACAGGGTAGCAATCCCTGCTGACTGCTACCAGCCAATCAACTTTCATAAAAACAGCCAAAAGGATTATTTTTAAAACATTTTAAAAGCCCCATTATAAAACAATAGAAGCAATTGTTTCTTGTATAGTCAGACAGGTATTATTTACCTTGGAGGGATGCTAATTGAAAGAAATATGTTCTTTTTTCAAAGAATATGCTAATTTTCCATATTCCTTTTCAGTTACCTCCAGGGCACGCTGCCAAGTAGAAAATGAATCACAGTCATTCTACCAGCACAAATAGAGATGCTTTCCAAAATATTTTAAACCTTCTCTTTGCTATTTTAATGTACATTACCAAAATTTCCTGACAGTCAGGAACATAACTATTACTTTGTAAGATTTAGTGTGGTCAGTGGGTTAGGAATGGGCAGAGGGAAGACTGCTGTCATTCATAGGTAGGGTGAGATAAGGCAGCTAATCATCTAATGGCCGGTTGGGAATGTCCAGCAAAGTAAGGTTCATTTTAAAGAAAATGAGAGATTCTACCAAGGTAGCATCTAGAAATGAGTAATGGATTATTAGCATATTTCATGCACTCAGGAACATTTTCTTGCTCAGGATGCTGGTTGGTGTACAGAGCTTGGTTGTCCTAAATTGGAGGAGATCCGCCCTCTCATTTTTCTGTGATTTTCCTGGTAAGGTAGAACAGAGCATATTTTATTATAAGGATGGAGCATTTGGAATTCCTTGTGACACACACTTATAGTTGCCATGGTGTTTTGCCAGCTCATCACATATTCATACTTTAATGCAGACATCCAAACAAAACTGATTTGTGCCAGCTTTACTAAAAAAAGGAGAGTAGAAATATGCCAGTTTTCATAAAGAAGGTTCTCATTGGAGACGCGTGGAGGAAGACAGAAATAGCCTTGACAGAAATATCCAATTAATATTGGAAATATTAGAAATAGCTATTAAGAGAAAGTAAATGACAACTCAGTCCTGGGAAAGGAGGGGACATGAGAAACAGACTCAAACCCACTTGATTTTGTTTGCAATTAATGGGGGCAGATGCTAACTCTGGCAGGCTTTCAAGATTCTGTTACTATACCTACAACAATAAAATACATTCCAGCAGTCCTTACAGTATGGCTGCCTGGGAAATTCTGGGAGTTGAAGTCCACACATCTTAAAGTTGCCAAGGCTGAGAAACCCTGCCTTACAGTATCTTTCCTGACCTGACCTACCTTGAAGAGTTGATAGGACAGAAATGAGCTGGCTTAAAGGATATTAAAAAATCATCAAGAGGACTCTGGGAAAAATTAGGAAAGAGAACTGGAATGGAAATTATGGCTGACAAAATAGATTAGACATTTTTAGCTAATTAAAAACAAGTTGGCTTAGAAAGGCTGGCTGAGGAGCCTGAAATGGGCTGGCTAGCATTACACTGCTGAAGACTTACTGTAAGTGCAAGAGAGCCATGTGCACAGGTGGTTGGGATCTGAAGATTCACTGAAGACCTGCAAAGGAGGCTGCAATGTAGGGATGTGTTTACTCCCTGTAGAAAGTCCCCCATGGAGTTGAGGCAAACAGAAGAAAAGAAGATCAAAGGTTTTACAAGCCAGAGAAAAGCCAGCTGCCAGCTTGATTGAGAGAGAAAAAATGACCATCAATCTTTGTAAGCCATTCCTTTAAATTAAGAAACAGGTTGGACTAGGAATAGATCAGCACCCACACATATTAAATTCACATCATAATCTACAAATATATAGGCTTACAGTTGCTTTAGGATGAAGTCTTGAGTACAGGAAAAAATTAATTCCCTTTGAAATTTAAAAGGAAAATGGTTTCTCTGAGTTATCAACTAAGGTTTGGGACGACAGAGGAATTCATAGTATATTGCAGAGCAATTAGTTACACTTACCAAGCGAAGCTACGAGAATGAAATTGTTTGCTGCTCACTTTAATATATTTCTTAATGAAAAGATCTTTAAAAATCAGAAGTAGAGTTTTGCATAGAATTTCTTATCAAGTCATGTAAACCCACAGGATGCTTCAGTCACAGCTGCTTCAAGCTCAAAACAGTTTGTACTCAAATCATTTTACACACCCCTGCTAGTTAGATGTTAAGAGTGTTTAACTAATGGGCTGAATGTATTACGTTGGCCGTACTAACAGTAGAAATGGAAATAATCTCTATTTGGTTGTGAGCTCCTATAGGTGCCAGCATTGCTGGAATATATGTTAATTTCTTGATTTACATTTTGTATCTGTCCTAACAGCTAGGAAACACGCTGAGACAAGGAACTGGTCTCTAATGTTTTATTGCTTGTACATAACAGGAATCCTAACAAACTGAAGAAGCGTGGGGAAAACCCAGACAGATAAACCCCAAAGGTTAAGGCGGTCCCAATCTGTGTCTCTTTGAATGGCTGCCCAATTCCTCAGTGCTACGCATGCGCTTTACAGCCTGGATGGGAGCCCCCTGCTCGCCATCCTTACTCATGACAGTATCCATGTGAAAATAAAACTACAGGTGCATGGTTGTTGTTTTTTCTGGCTTTGATTAGTTAGTTTTTAGAATATAAATAATGCCATCTCAGAATGTGTGTATATTCAGTATGTTTGTATGATGTGCTATTGATTGACTATAAAAATGTTACTTTCTAAATGCTGCTCATGATTATGTCAAATGGTGTCCTGTAGTGTGGTAGCAAGCATTGTTCATTTTGTAATGTCTTGATAAATCTTAAACATTCATTTGTTACTATTAAATTTTAATAATTGCTGGTTGATTTCTTTAAATTTTAATCATTTGTTTTGACTTTGTGGCATTATAGGAAAAAAGTAATTTTCTTCTGTAAATGAAATACTGCGGTAGGTAGGTAGGTAGATAGATAGATAGGATAATAGATATTAATTTAAGTGTGGGAATATAGTTATTCCTGAAATTACTATATATCAGTTTTGCTACATATTCTGTTCAGAATGAGAAATCACAGATGTGTGGAATAATACTAGTGTTCTACATTTGATGGAAATGCAGTTTAAGCAGGCATAGAATTCTTGTATGTGAAACAGGGATATTGACTCTGGTTAATGGCCAGAATTGTATTATTGGAACATATGTTATTTCTCCAAAACTTTACTCACAATCCCCCCTTCCCCTGTTGTTTGCTATCTAAGTTAGTAATATGACAGTACTAACCCCAAATCTGTCCTGTTCCAAATAAAATAATCACAGGTTTCATGGAAGAATTTTGCCTTTAGTATTTATTTGTTCAGCTTCTCTATATTTAATATAGCAAATAAATTTAGTTTGTATGCAGATATCTTTCTTATTTTCAATTATTTCTCCTAAAAAGCTATTTATAACTGTGGCAGCATCTTAAAGAAGAATAAAAACAGATTATGTAAAAAGAAGCTTTTGTCTGCATTAAGGTTACAGTTTGCCAAATTCAGTGAAAGAGACCTAAATTGGGGCGTTTATGAAAATGTTTTACATCTCTTGACTGCCTTGAGTTTGGCTCCCAGGTCAGCTGAGGGAGCTGGGGGGGGGGGGATTGGTAGGTCCCCTGATTTAAATCAGGTTGGAACTGGAGATGAGCGGAATCCCCCCTCCCAAGCGGTGGGCTGTGGCAGCAGAGGTCTCCGCCGGCAGCAGCACACCTGGGTAGGTTTGGGCAACCTCCCATGGCCCCTGAAGGACCCCAGTGGATCCCAGTAACCCACTGTGTTCCCCCAGTGGCCCCTGGATACCCCTGGAGGGCCCAGGCGGCGTCCCGCAACGGCAGACCCCATAAAAGATTGGTGGCTGGCAGCAGGAGGCTTTAGTGAGGTGGCAGAGGAAGGGGGCCTCGAGCGGAGGAGCGAGCGGAATCCCCCCCAAAGTGGTGGGCTGCAGCGGCGGAGGACTTCGGTGGCAGCGGCATACCTGGGTGGGCTTGGGCACCCCTGGATGACCCCTAACCCTGGAGGATCCCCGTGGATCCCAGTAGCCCCCTGTGCTCCCCTGGTGGCCCTGGACACCCCTGGATGGGCCGGGCGGCACCCCACGACGGCAGCCCCTGTAATAGACTGGCAGCTGGTGGCTTCAGCAGATGGTGGAGGACGACGGGCCTTACAGCCTTGCGGACAGAGCCCCCAGGAGTCAGCGGAGAGACGGAGTGCACCAGGCTTGGGGCAGTGACGGGCTCTGGAATGCTCCGGTGGTCCTTAGCAAAGGGCAGCGGCCTTTGAGGCTGTTAAGCCTTTGCTTGAGGCGGAGGGCCTGGGAGGAAGAAGAAAGACCGGCCAAACACAACGGGCTAAAGCCTGGTGGGACAACGAACTTGGGGGGGAAGTGTGAAGGACGGGGAGGTGAAATGGCTTTGGGAGAAATCCCCTGGCTTTTAAGATCTTAGGGGATTCGGGGGGAGAGGGAAGGGGAGATTGCCCATTCCCATATATTAGGCGGCAGACGGCTGGGGTCCCTTGGTGTGAGTGTGAGTGTGCTACTCCCCCGATGGGCGAGGGGCTGGGGAGGAGGTTAGGATTGGTTCTTGGTGTGGAAGTCTACCCACCCCTGAGTGAGAGAGAGGGGTGGCTAGAAGTGGCTGGTGTATCCCACCTCTACTAGTGAGAGAGGTCAGGGTGGGGCATAGTAAGGGTGTGGATCGCAGTGGTGACCCAACAGTGCCGAGAGCAGAAGCTGGTGCGCTGGGGGGGATTGCCACTGCCTAAAGTGGATGTTGTGGGAAAAGATGGATGTGTGGGAAAAAGGACCCTTGGTTAAGCCCAGGAGTGGAGGCTACTAGGCTACGAAACTCTAGGGGCTGTGGGGCGGGCTATTCGATCGAGGTGGTGACAGGCCAGAGATGTTATGACAGGACCTGGAAGGCAGGCCATTGTCGGGGAAGACGCTCCCAGTATTTATTACCAGTGGCATGTTCCGGCCCTCCGTGGTCATACCCAGGCCCTGGACGGCAGATCCTCGCGGGCCCTTGTCTTTGGCTGCTGCTACTTAACGCCAGGTCAGTGAACAACAACGCCCCCCTCATAGGTGATTTAATCACAGAGGAGGGGGCAGTCCTGGCGTGTATCACGAGACCTGGCTGGGCTCAGAAGGGGGAGTAGCCTTCTCTGAGATGTGCCCAGCCGGGTTTCAAGCGTGGCACCAGCCGAGACACCAGGGCAGGGGAGGAGGGGTGGCAGTTGTCATTAGAGAATCTTTAGTGGCCTTCAGGGGCCCTGCTCCGCAAGTGGCCGGTTGTGAGACCCTGTTTTTCAAGCTGGGATCCCGAGAACAGTTGGGGGTGTTGCTACTGTACCAGCCTCCCTGCTGTGTACCAACCTCCCTGCCTGAGCTGCTGGAGGTTGTCTCGGGGTTGGCAGTGGAGTTCCCCAGGCTTACGGTTCTGGGGGACTTCAATCTGCCATCCCTGGGATGTTCCTCGGAGATGTCTCGGGAGTTCATGGCTACCATGGAAGCTATGGGCCTGTCCCAGATTATTCGGAACCCGACTCAAGACAATGGTCACACCCCGGACCTGGTTTTCTTGTCGGAGCAGTGGCAAAGTGATCTGAGGGGAGAGTTAGATCTGTCCCCATTGTCATGGTCAGACCACGCCCTGGTGACCCTGAGATTCTCTTGTGCCACCCCGCTCCACAGGGAGGCAGGACCCATTCAATTGGTCCGTCCCCAGCGACTGATGGACCCAGTAGGGTTTCAGAGGGAGCTGGGGGTTATTCCCGAGGACCTGCTGCATGGTCCAGCGGAGGTCCTAGCCACAGCCTGGAATAGGGCTGTGGCCTTGGACAGGATCGCGCCTGTGCGACCTCTCTTGCCTCATTTGTCCTGTCACTCCCCATGGTTTACGGAGGAGCTGAGGGTTTTGAAGAGGGTCAAGAGACGTCTGGAGAGTCGCTGGAGGAAGACGAAGACTGAATCTGACCGAACACAAGCTAGAGATGCTATTAAGGCCTACCTTGTGGCGGTAAGAGTGGCGAAACATATTTCTCTGCTCTTATTGCATCCGCAGAATGCTGCCCGACAGCCCTGTTTAAGATTGCTCAATCTCTTCTGGGTCAAGTAGATCTAGGGACCCACTTATAGGGCTGTTTGGAAGAGTTTTCACAGCATCTGCAGGATAAAATCGCTCAGATCCATTCTAAGTTGGACTCTTTAAGTGTGAAGCGGAGTCTGGAGAGATGCCAGGGGAATGTACTTACCCTGTTATCTGGGAACGGTTTGATCCTGTTGGGCCTGAGGAAGTGGACAGGATCCTCTGGACTGTGAATACAACCACATGTCAGTTTGACCCATGCCCTTCCTGGCTGATAAAATCAGCCCGGGAAGTGACTTGTGGTTGGGTCCAGGCAATAGTTAATGCATCTCTGAGAGAGGGGGTATTTCTAGCTGCCTTTAAGGAGGCCCTGGTATATCCCCTCCTTAAGAAGCCATCCCTGGATGCTACTACACTGGGCAATTTTTGCCCTGTCCCCCACCTTCCCTTTTTGGGGAAGGTGGTTGAGAAAGTGGTTGTGTTGCAGCTCCAGAGAATTCTGGAGGAAATGGATTATCTGGACCCCTTTCAGTCAGGTTTCAGGCCAGGATATGGGACGGAGACTGCATTGGTCGCACTTATGGATGATCTCTGGCGGGAGCGGGATGGAGGGAGTGCATCCATCCTGGCTCTCCTAGACCATTCAGTGGCTTCGATACCATTGACCGTGATATCCTTTTGGGGTGGCTCGGGTTGGGGGTGGGCAGTGTAGTTTTGCGCTGGTTCACCTCCTTCCTCCAGGGCCATTCCCAATCGGTGGTGGTAGGAGAGATCCAGCCCTCGACCCCTTCACTGTGGGGTGCCGCAGAGTTCGGTACTCTCTCCTCTCCTATTTAACATCTACATGAAACTGCTGAGTGAGACCATCCATCACCATGGGATGAGGTATCATCAATATGCCAATGACTGTTATGTATCCCGGGTGAAGTAAGTGATGCAGTCTCCACCCTTTCCAAGTGCCTGGGGGCTGTGGGGGTCTGGATGGGGAACAACAGGCTTCAACTGAACCCTGGTAAGACAGAGTGGCTGTGGATGGATGGCCCCTCGGGTTCCAGGAAGTTGTCATCTTTGGTTCTGGATGGGGTGGCACTTCGGAACCAGTGCGGAACTTGGGGGTCCTCCTGGACTCGCAACTCCTGCTTGAAGAGCAGGTAGCAGTCACGGCCAGGAGGGCCTTTGCACATCTTCAGGTGGTGCGCCAGCTACGCCCATTCCTGGACCGAGATGCCCTCCGAACAGTCACTCATGCCCTTGTCATCTCCCATATAGACTATTGCAATGCGCTCTACATGGGGCTACCCTTGAAGAGTATTTGGAAGCTTCAGCTGGTCCAGAATGCGGCTGTGTGGACAGTTACCGGTGCTGTAAAATCAGCCCATGTGACACCACTGTTACGCGAGCTGCATTGGGTACCAGTTTGCTTCCGGGTCCAATTCAAGGTGTTGGTTATCACCTTTAAAGCCCTACATGGCATGGGACCAGGGTATCTGAGGGACCGTCTCATCCCCATAACATCGACCTGCCCCACTCGGTCAGGCAGGGCATACTATGAACCCCATCAGGAATTCCCATCAGGAATTTCATCTAGCGGGGTCCAGGAGGTGAGCCTTCTCTGCAGTGGCACCCGCCCTTTGGAATATCTTGCCCCGGAAGTTGAGACAGGTTGCCTCGCTCTCAGACTTCCAGAAGAAACTGAAGACCTGGTTCTGCCGCCTTGCTTGGGAAGGGGAGAGCAATAGCTCTACCTGGGAATGGCTAGCGCCATCGCACCTCTTAGTGACTGTGTTCCATCTCCACTTGGATTTTTCATTTATTTTATTTATATCTTAATGGTAATTTAGATGGCTACGTTTTTAGTGTTATTTTATTGTAAACCACCCAGAGTCCCCCATTGGGGGAGATGGGCGGTGACATAAGTTTAATAAATAAATACAATAATAATAAATATTGAAAAAAATATTTTTATTGAAAAAAGTGATTAAAAGCAAATATTTGATACTTTTACATTTTTCAGGTAAATTAGGAGGAATTGCGCAAGAAAACAACACTATAGATTCTGGAGAACTTGATATAGGTCGAAGAGCAACTCAAGACGTTCCTCCTGGGATCTTCTGGCGATCACAAGTCTTCATTGATCAACCACAGTTTCTGAAATTCAATATCTCCCTTCAGAAAGATGCTTTGATTGGAGTATATGGCCGAAAAGGTTTACCACCTTCACATACTCAAGTAAGAGTTCTTTTTAATGCAAGTGATATTCAGCACTTCACACCTTTGAAAGTTGGTTATTATTCTGGCTTTCAATATTTGGTTTATTTTTTATTATTTGATATATTGTGCCAAGGTCATAAAATAGTGACCCTTCTGAACTGTAATTTTACAGCACACACACACGCTTCTAAAAAGGAATTTCAGAACACCCAAACACATGCATACATATGCTCCCCTTCATCATAGAAAAAAAATTGTACATTTTTTCAGAAATCTTAAGGTTTTTAAAATATACTATAAGATATAAATGTCACATCATAATGATAATTTAATATGAGATTGTTATTTTGATTAATTAATTAAGGTCAGTATTGTTTCTTTTTAAAATAAGTATTTTAGCATAGTTATTTCTTAGTAAAATCAAAGACACTTGAGATAAGATTAGAACTTTTAGGGATAACATTTATATGTTTGTTCATTTATTCCTTAAAAACCTTTAAGATGAGCAGTTACTTCATTTTTACTTTCTTTTTGCTATAGTGCTCTTAGAAGTGATGTTTTGCAGCATTTTTTCTGTTTGTAACGATATTCCCAGATGTAGCTGAATGACTGCCTGTTATATTTTTTGCTTTTGTCAGAACAATCTGAGTTGCACAGCTCTGTTTTCTCAGACATCACAAATAAATCAACCTGAAGTAATTGATAGTGACTGACCATTCAAAAATCGTCAATGGTAGTTTCAAGTCGTCTGACACGTGCTTAAAATGTTGGTTTTATTGCAACCAGGCAGTCAATATGTTTATTTTAAGAAACTACAAAATAAGAAATGACTTTGGTACTTTGAAGCAAAAATTAACAAACTCTGAGAGGCGCTTATCTAAATCTAACAAATATAAGGAGTTTTTCCATGGAGGTAAAAATTATGAGTAATACTTTGCTGCAAACAGCAGCAAAAATAGCAGCCAGTACTCTACCTCTACAACAAAGATTTCCAGACTTTATATTAATAAAAGGTAGTTCTGATGCTACTAGTATACATATGGAATGTTTATAACTTAATACATGTTATTAAGCCCAATGCCAAGATCTGGAAGAAAGTTGTTACGATAAAATTAACTAGATGACAAACAGAAAGGAAAAAATATGTTAATAAGTTATTTAACAATGTATGCTGCCCACCACTGCTTTTTGGTTTTTTAAAAAAAGATGTGCATCTGCTGTGTCAACAGGGTTGATTACTTTTTGTAGTACTCATTAATCAGGGTGGTGCTACTTTACAATCACATCCAAAGAGGAATAAAATAAATTATTATAAATAAATCCTCTGGATGATTTGCCCCAGTCATTCTTTGAATATTGAGATTTAACTGTTGTAATTTGAAAGTCTGGCCTCTGAGGTCTGCGTCCTCATTTTTTCACTTAAAAATCTGAGCTATACAGCTTCTGTGTATGGCAGAAAAGCAGTGAGGAAGCTCAGCAGTGGCCCTGACATAGTGAAGTGTCTGTGCTGAGCTAAACAGTAGGAATCTTACTTTTGACAAACGGATGTGAAGGGAATAAATGCACTGAGAAAGAGGCTTTATGTGGAGAAGACCACAAGAGCCTCTGCTCAACGAAAGAACTATTTTTAAGCAAGTTTTCTGGTACTTGGCTTTAAAGGTAGCAATCCCTGACTAGTGGCCTCTAGTGGTCAGGCACTTACAATCGTTTGCCCTCTCATATCAGCAAAATTATTAATGATGGTTAATACCTACCTTCCCTGGTGTATTTAAAGCTTCTGCTTCAGCCATGGCAGGAACATAATAAGCTTCAGCTTGTGGCCATCTCTAAATGAGGGAGCAAAATCTCACAACACCGTCTGAGAGAGAGCAAGCAATCTCCCTTCATGAACGCCCATTGAGCTATCAGCCAACATTCAGCAAACTGCCTGTAACTCATAAGTTGCCTGATGGAGACCTCCTCCTTACAGACAATTTATTTTCCATCACTCTGATTCCCATATGCAAAACCTTGGCTAAAGGCGTCTATCATGTTACAGAATCTGGACCAAACATATCTTTTAATGCAATTTAAAAGTACATTCTAGTCTCCTTCAGACATTCCTTGATTTTGTATTTTTTGTATTGCTTGTATTTTTCTCACTGTTGTTAGCCATCCAGAGTTGTATACCACAAGATGGGTGGCCATATAAATCTTTTAAATAAATAAATTCCCACTCCATGAAAAATGCAAATTTGGCTAGCCACCTTTGCTTATTGGGATAGAAGCAAGACATATGAACAAGACATGGCCAAGTATATCTGGAAGGGGGACATCTTTCCAGCATCCAGATCTAAAGTCATTTAAGATTTTACATATTAAAATCAAATTCCTTCTTTCTTATGAAATCATCATCATCACACAGGCCAAATTTCAGTGATGTATCCTTCATTTTTTCTTTTAAACAAGTAGAGAACATGGAGCCATGCAGAAGAATATGGGATTGATAAATTCCTGGAAGCTTGATCTGACAAGGATACAGGAATAAAATTAGAGAAGTTTATATTGGTTTTAAAATAAGTGAGTATAGTGTTAATGTATCTGAGCCAGGTGCAAGACATATCCTTAAAATTGAAGAACAGGTGCCTCTGAATTTGTCCTTTTACATAAAAGTTTATTCTTAATACACCAAGCTTTGTTTTTGTTTTCAGTCTCGTAATTTAGGTGAAAATAGCCTACTTTCTTATTGTTACACAGGGAAAAAGTATAAATGTACTGCAGATTACGCAGACACTGCCAGTGGACTGTGCTCTTCTTGGCCATCCCTGATCTCTGCAACCTATCTCTAACATGTATTGTATTACATTTTTTCACGCTGCAGAAAAGTCTGAAAAATAGCTTAGTCCAGGCTAGGTAATGAGATTTCATACTCTTACACTCTGAAAGGCTCCACCTACTTTTTCATAATTTGGGGAAATAGATTAGTAATTAACAGAGAAACTTTGTTTAACTTTATGTAATAATTTTGGAAAAGTTGATGCTGTACTAAACCTTTGATAATATATTTACTACTTTAATAAAACTAGAGCTTTTGACAGCAGTGTGATATCTTAAACTGATACAATAGTTTTGTTATTTGTGTCTTTTTTTCTTATGATTTTAAGAAGGAAGTATACAGTCACCATGTTCTTGAAGAAGGATTGTTTAAACTGTTAACACCATCAACATGTTCCCTATTTTTATATTCTTAGTTGTGTCCTCATATTAAGATTGTTTCTCTTTAACAAACTACATAAATCACTATGATAGTATTCAGCCATGAACATTTGTTCTAAAAAGCATACCTCCAGGATATTTTGAAAGCTGTGTGTTGTGAGTTGTGTGTTAGATGTTTCTTCAACAATTTATGTAATATGAATTCAATACTCTCATTTGGACATATTTTTAAAATGATAAACTTATTATTGAGAACAATATGAATATAGTTTTGAAAAATAATGTCATAATGCACCAATAGATAAGGTAGCATGTGATGCATTTTTTTCCCTTGCAGTATGACTTTGTAGAACTTTTGGATGGGAGCCGATTGATTGCAAAGGAGCAGCGTAACCTTCTTGAGACAGAGAGAGCGGGTAGACAGACAAGATCTGTTAGCCTTCATGAAGCAGGGTTCATTCAGTATTTGGACGCTGGGATCTGGCACCTGGCTTTCTACAATGACGGAAAAAATGCAGAGCAAGTGTCTTTTAATACGATTGTTATAGGTAAGTAGAGTATTCACAATATTCATTAAGAAATGATACCATTGCCCTTCTTACTTAATAAAGATCTTCCCTTTGAATATCTCAAAGCTTCTTTCTAACATAACCTCTATTTTAACTATACACAATCACTAAATTAGAAATACAGTTCCATGTTAATTATAGACAAAAGATATGAAATGTACTCAAAGATATGTATGACTTGTAAAGCTCCACTATGAAAGTAAACACCTTGTAAAATTTTATCCAGATCTGTTGGATTTTAAGAAGCAGTATTACTTATTCTCTTGAAAGCATAAATGCATGTGCACTTCCAAAGATGTATTAATTTACTGACATTTGTTCTCTAAAGAGGGGGGGGGGGTTCTCTGCTGCTTTTCTTCACTGCACTGATTGCTGCCTGTTAGAATTTGTCTTCTTTTGGTAACTTTCAGAGTCTGTGGTTGAATGCCCTCGAAATTGTCATGGAAACGGAGAATGTGTTTCAGGATCATGCCATTGTTTTGCTGGCTTTCTTGGCCCTGATTGTTCAAGAGGTATATAAACTGCATTCTTTTTTAAATAAGTTCAAATAAGAAGCAGAAAAACAAGTAGTTACTAAGAAGCAAGAAAAAAGATTTTGAAGTACAACTTGTCAAGATGTTCCTCTGCCTCTAAAGCTTGATTGAAAAGAATTATGTTAAGTTTTCTGTCATGTTTTATTTCACAGCAGCCTGCCCAGTATTGTGCAGTGGCAATGGGCAGTACTCCAAAGGACGTTGTCTATGCTATAGTGGTTGGAAGGGTACGGAGTGTGATGTGCCTACCACCCAGTGCATTGACCCTCAATGTGGGGGTCGTGGGATTTGTATCATGGGCTCTTGTGCCTGCAACTCTGGATACAAAGGAGAAAACTGTGAAGAAGGTAAATAAGCAAATATTGACTTAGGATTTAACTATAATACTTCAAAGCATTATACATTATTCCACTACGGCATATTGTTGATCTAAACATAAGACATTCATTAGATACCAGTATGTTTGATTTAAACAGAAACAAGTATTTCGATGTGTTTTATTCACACAATCCTTCAAGCATGTTAAATACAGAACTTAGAACATATTTCTAGAACAGTGAACTTTAATTGCTTAACTATTGCATCTACAAGTGCAAGTTAATCTGTTTTAAGAGCATGCTGTTTTTATCTGAGCTAAAAGAAAAAAGCTAAATGCTTGATAAAATACAGCTTTTTTAATGAAAAGAATTATTTTAATCTTTATTAACTGAACAACTGAAATAACTGATTTAAGAGTATTACACTAAAATGGCATAAACTTTGTGTTGTAGTAACTGAATAATTATAAAAAATATTCTACTGGAGGAAAAAAAGTGCGGTCATTTTGCTGGATTTATTTAGACAGAGAAAGCACAACTTTCCATTCTCAATCAAATTGATTTTATTGATTAGCACGCACAAAGTAATACAATTAAGTCTCTGGAATTAAATTTTCAGACCATTGACCCTACAAGTGTAACATTTTATTGAGTCAAATTGCTAAATTAAATCTCATCATCTAAAGCACATTAAAGGGAATTAAGAAAGATAGAGCTATGCAACTCATTTATTTCCTAAATAGGCTGTGGGTCAACCTGTAGTCTGCCTGCCTTTTTAGATGGGACAGCTACATTTCTAGGTTGGGTTAATTTCTCTTGTCTTTTTGCATTTCTTTTTTTTTTTTTTTTTTGCCTACACACAGCCAAATTCCCCCTAACATCATCAGAGAAATATGTGATACTTGGGAAAGGGAGAGCAACAACTTTGTCCTTTCTCTACTCCATGGAGAATATTTATTTACACAGCAGACAAAATAAATATCTAACAGAACATTTATTATAAATAGTATAAATTAAATGACTGCATTGTTCTATTTTGTAATATACAATGATGCTTAAGGGATAAGAAATGAGTAAGAGGATACTAAAAATAGTTATGCTGTAACTGGGATCTAAAAGTAAAGAGTGGTGTGTCCAAAGCTAAAGAAAACTGTAAATGGAAGGCGTGTCAAGAACTAATTCAGCAATTGGGAATCAGGAAAGTAATTGGAAATTTTCTGATTATTTGGTAGATTATGAGTCTGTGCAGATTCCTGTTCAGAATCTTTATAGAGTTCACAGAATTGTGTGGCAGGAGCCACACACTCCATGCATACCATGCAACTAGGTGCAGCTCCCAGCAAACTCCTCTGGTTTGTTTTCAAAGTGACATGGCATTAGCCTTGAGCTGATGGTATTTTCTATTTTTATGCATTATATTGTATTTAACTTGTCTATAATACTTCTTCAAATGTTTTTTTTCAAATGCCAACATTGCAGAAACAAGGCTCTCTCCTTAAATTCTGTCAAGCCCTTCAAGGCAAACTCAGGAAACAAGAACCACATGGATTTCTAGAAAGATCTCTATTGCTAGTAGGGTATTGTAACAGAAACTTGAAAGACTACTAAAGTAGTTCAACTTATACCTAGTGTAATTAAGGCAGAGTAAATTAGTCATTTCTCATGTTTTCCCTTCTCCTGGAATGAGGAATCTTTTCTGTAAGTCAGGCTCCCTTTTCCTTGTTCTCAGGGTCTGTTAGACATTTCATGACAGATGAGCATAATCTTTATCTCTCCGCTTCACCATCACAAGGGCTCAGAAAATTACGCAGTATGGGCTCAAAGCCTCCTGAAAAGTCTGTGCTGCCCAGTCCTAAGCACTGACAAAAGGAAGTGAGTAAGTTAAAGAATGTGACATACTCTAATACCTGCTTCAGCAGCCTTGGGAGCCTTGCCATATTGCTGCTACCAGTTGCAGCATTGTAAATTTACCACTCAGTACCATCCAGTCTTACTAGTGACTCCTCAGACCCAGGATTTCGTTTCAGAAGGAGAGATTAGCAGCACATCTTCTCTCTTTTCTGGGTCCTCATGGCATCCGGCTTTTCACGATCCCTTCCAGTGGACTCATACTCTTTGGAGCAGCCCAAGAGATGGTCAGACAGATTATTTACATATATTAGTCTTCCATGGTTTTTGCCACCTAATTATGCTCTGAAAGAAGCACGTAACAGACACTTCTTCTGTGCTTCAGTATCTACAAGGCAGATATCACATCCAGGATCTAGCCTGGCATACTCTCTTGCTCAAAGATCACTGTCATCACCGCAGCTAATTAGGCCACACCTGCACTGCACTTGACTACTCTGCATTATAGGATTTCTTCAGCATTGTGGTTGTAGAATTAATTTTTCAGTTGATGCAATTTCCCACACTTTTCAATGCCATTGATCTAATGACAGATGTATTTTGTTTTTCAATATTTTGTGATGACAGAGCTTGCTGCTAACAATAAAGATTGAATCTGTTTCTTATGTTGCATTGTATTACATGTTTTAAGAAATATAGACAGCATTCCAACTTCAAGATTCATATTAAAATGTTCTGTAATTTTGTAAACATTACTAAAAACGTTTAACATATAACCAGAAAGAGTTACCAATTGGACTTTGCCATCAACACTGAAAATATGTGCCCATTTGCTTATATCTTTACCAATACAATGTAGAAGTATTGTGATTAACATAGTAGAAGTAGTCTTTGGGCTATGACGGCAAATGGGACCGCAATTGCTGTCACTAACTGGTGTGATCATAAAATGCAACATCATGTGACTGCTTTGCTTAGCAACACCAATGCCAACAGTCCCCGTTGCTGTTGTTAAGTGAGAACCATGCAGGTTCGCTAAGCGAGGACTTCACATGACTGCAACTTGGGAAGAGGCAGAAATCCAGAAGTGCTTGCTTACACTGCGGAAACCGTGTCTCAGGCAAGCAGGCCAGCAGGCAAAAGCTGCAGGTGGGTGCTGTGGGTGGACAGTATAGAGTACAAGATCCCCATGCCACTGGAAGCTCCTCAGGAGAAAAAGCGATGGGAGTGACATGCAACTTCCTGCCAGCTTTCCCACTGACTTTGCTTGTGGGAAGCCAGCAGGGAAGGACGCAAATGGCGATCATTTGACCACAGGACCCTGCAACTGTCATTTTTTTTTTTTAGTTTATTTATTTTCTATCCCGCCTTTATTTTTATAAATAACTCAAGGTGGTGAACATACCTAATACAACTTCCTCCTCCTCTTTTCCCTCCAACAACCCTGTGAGGTGAGTTGGGCTAAGAGAGAGTGACTGGCAATAATTGCAAGCTAGTTGCCTGAATCACAATCACGTGATCGTGGGGACACTGCAACGGCCACAACTTGGAGGATCAGTTGTGAATCCCCTTCAGTCAGCACCGTTATAACTTTGAACAGTTGCTGAACGAGTGGTTGCTATGCAAGGGCTACCTGTAAAGTTGTTAGAGCTGTAGCTGTCTTTTCTCTAAGAGCAAAATGAAGCTTTCTTGGACATTTCCTTTCATTTCACTTTCACAACTGGAACCCAGGAAGATAAATTCAGCTGAGAGAAAATGATTGGTTCAGTTAGCCAGTGTGATCGTGAGTGTGGCCTTGAACTTGAATTTTTCAAGTCTTAGTCCAGCACCTTTAACCACTTACAGGTATCCTCAGTTAACAATGGCGATTGGGCCTGGAACTGCCATTGCTAATGGGGACACGGTTGTAAAGTGTGATGTCACATGACTGCGCCACTTAGCGATGGCAATTCCAGCAGTCTTGGCTGCTGTCATTAAGCGAGAACCTCACATGGTCACCATTTACAAACTCCTGCCTGCTTCTACATTGGCTCACTTAGCGACCACTTCGCTTGGCAATGGAGTTCTTCTCTATTGTGGTTGCTAAACGAGGACTACTTGTACTGACCAATCTTTAATTCCAAAACAAATATGTGCTTCCCTAATCTGAGTTTGCATCACTATATGCAGGGACGGTTTTTCATTTTCCTTCATAAATTTATTTTTTCCTGAGCCTTCTACCACCAAAGGATTATTCAACCAGAAGGACGCTTTCTCCCTCTAGATGAGTTTCAGCACAAAAGACAAGCAGAATCAGCTACTATGTAAAGTGCAGTTTATTCCTTAGGCATAGAATTTGCAGGTATCAAGAAGTAAGAACATATATTGGGGAAATGAAAGAGAATTAGGAGAACAAGTTTACCTAGATACCATACTGAGTTAGGAACTGTTCCTGTTTTATTTAAGATTTTATTAGTCGGTATCTTGCTTATGTAACTACTCTATCTTGTCCAGTATTCTGTGGCATAGATACATCTGTCTTTTTCTAGACCTCCTAGTCATTAGAACATTTGGCTTTGCATTCTGTAATCCTGTTGTTATAGCTGGGGTTGAGCTTGGGTTCCTCCTTTTCTTTTTCAGTACCCAATAAGATCTTTATTCACATTTTTGCTATTTTATTCATGTGTAACAGTAATCAGCCTGGCAAATAACAGTGGAACTTAGAAATGCAAAACTCTTTTTTTTTTTTTCAGCTGATTGTTTAGATCCAGTCTGTTCAAATCATGGTGTATGTATCCATGGCGAGTGTCACTGTAATCCAGGTTGGGGTGGTAACAACTGTGAAATACTGAAGACAATGTGTCCCGATCAATGCTCTGGCCATGGCACGTATCTTCAAGAAAGTGGCACTTGTACTTGTGATCCTAATTGGACAGGTCCAGATTGCTCTAATGGTAAGAATTTTGGGGAAATTATTTTGTGCTAATAATATTTTAAAAATTCCAAAGTTCTGTAGTGCTGCATTGGGTAATTTACAGATTCTATTACAGCCAAAGTCTACCATCAATGTAAATATTTGCAAGAAGAACTTGAAAGCTTTTATTTTCCATCAATGCAGTCTCTTGTATCATCAACTGCAATTCATTGTTAGTTAACAGTTAACATTAACTGTTGTTAGCTTTAAACTGTAGTGTGCAGTCTAAGACCCCCAAATCCATTTGGGGTCCTCTGAAAATTTCTCTGAGTATAACTGCCAAAATAGTATCATTTTTTGCTATTTAATGTGGGAAACAAAAAATGTGTAAGCTCCAAAATGGATATAAAATATACATATAAAGAAAACAAAAGGGGGGGAGGAAATTATGGATTCTCTCGCATGATAATCAAATCTGGGGGGCTTGGTTGTTGTTTTCTTTACATCAGCACCAAACCCCTGCAGTTTTAAATGCAATTCACCAGCTACCAAATTTCAAAACCAGCTAGATTCAAACTGTGGCTTCCAAATATGATGTGTTCAAATTAACTATATTTAATTTTAACCAGAGTTTCTTATGTGATACTAAAAGCTGTGGCTAATCAACTTTTTGCTCATACATATGTAGCAATGGCCAAAGAAGTGATTCTTTAAAATGTTTAGCTATTACTTTGTATCTGTTGCTGAACCATCAGTAGCATTGATTAAATTGATGATATACACTTAGATGTTTTCATATTAAGGTATCTTAACATAAGCTATTCTCCTTATCAATGCCACTAACTAAAGTCAATGTGCATTATTAAGGAAATTTGCTAGGTTTAATTCCATATGATAAAGTTTGCAGAAGTATAAAAAAGAGCCTGTGGAATCTAATTCTATTTCAGAGAAAACTTGAGCCATGTTCAGGCTTTCTGAAAATATGTGGGAAGAGAGGAAATATAAATGTGTGTTTTGGCTCAATGTTATGTTTTGGGAAGTTCTGCAAGAAAAGAGTAAGGACATAAAACACCATATGACCTTGACCTGGCATTATCCACATACGTTCCAGTTCCATTCCACATGATCAGGTCACCTTCATTCAGATCTATTACATCCTTTCCCTTTTTCTTAAGTGTCACAGACACATACAATATCTATTTTCCTTTCATTGCTTTGATTTGTTAATTTATGCTCTTTACAATTTTATACCCATTACATTCCAAGTCAAAATTTTCCATATCCCATAGTCATTACCAGATGGGTCAATAAATAAATATTTTTTCTGCCACCTATCATGACTTTGAAGGATTTTGCATGTTTTTTTAGTAAGAAAAAAAGTGGTTTAGGTTATCAGCCTTATTCGTACACATTTTGTCATGCAGCATTCCCTGTTAACAATAAGGACACAATACCTGCTGCTTATGGTATACTTACTTTTGCCTCAAATTTGATCAGAGCTCAGTTTATCCTAAGCATTCTTGTAGTATTTCATGCAAGTTAGGTTTTCTAATCTAAAGATTAACTTGGAAGCCAACATACTTTTGCATATATTTCATCAACTAGGAAATTAAACTACTTTTGAAATTAATTGGAAGTTGCAAATATCCTTTCAAAAACAGAGAATGATATTGCAGATAATTTGCATGCAATCAAATGAAGATGTTTCAGCTTAGAAAAATTGTGAACATCCCAAAAGAAAAAAGAATAAGCTGTTTTGTTCCCTTTTCCTTAGTGGTTGTCCATTAATTAGCTCTCCAATTCTAGTTTTTCTAAATTAATCCTAATTAATAAGCTCATTACAAAGACTGGCATACCTTGCTTTAAAGCAGATCTGCTAAAAGCTGATAAACACCTTCTCTTTAATGAAAAATTGATTAGCTTGAGGAGAAAAGGCAAGTCTTTGGAAAGTGAGGATATTCTGAAGTTGATCTATCCAAACATAACACAAAAATCCAATTCATAACATAAAACATGGTATGAAGAAAGATTTACAGGTTTCATTCATTCTGGCACATAGAATGTCAACATACTGCGTGCTTGATGTTCTACAGTGCTTTGAAATAGAGTAAAGTAGTCATGGTAAATGAATCTTTTTCAGGCCTTTTTTTTTACACTTATTTCTATCACAAACAATTTCTTTCTTTTCAGGATTGGTGTTCTGGTTTATAAAGAAACAGGAAATTGTACCAAGCAACTTCAACTGTGTCCTTAGGTTATGTTAGATTGTATTTTCCTTGTGGTAATAACTTCATAGAAAGAAAAGGAAAAGAAAAATTCAATCAAAAAGAGTTTTTTTTTATATTTTGAACAATAATATATATTATTTACTCTATTGTTACAGTAGTTAGTTGGATTTTTCTGATTCCCAGTAAACTTTAGGTTCATCACCCATGCACAGCCTTCTTTTCTGTCCACCTAAGACATAAAATAGTTTGTACTCAAAAGCAAATATCCAAATAACAAATAACAAAAATTTATCATACTCAATATAAAGGTCATTAACATTGTACAACTAAGACATTATTGTTCAAAATCATTCTGTTGATCAGTGACTGTAATAAGACCTAAAATGAATGGAACTTCAGCATACAAAAATGCCTGTGATAAAGAGAAAGGTTGCTGTATGTATATCATGTATATACATTTCATGCCAATGTGATATATCCACCCCCCAAATAAAAAAAATATCTTGCAATAATGATAAAGTTTTTTAACTGAAAAAGAAAGATACAGTCTCTGAAACATTGTTTTTCCACTCTGTGAATTGCCTATACAAAGTTTTCATACTTACAGTTTTGAGATTATAAATAACATATTTCCAAACAAATACAGCCACTGCTCTTTTTAAAGTTATCATGACAGTCAGAAAGCCAGCTCATCTTAAGAAAAACGACTATATGGAATTCACCACTGATATTGTTACTGTATTTCTCAAAAATGCCTGAGATAATAAAACTTAAGCAGAAGTAATCTGATTCCAAAACCTGATGGATTCACATTGTGTAGTATCTAAAGTCAAATATTAACACAACATTGTAGTGTTTTAATTTTTTACTGTTTAAAACAATAAATATTTGCATTATAATTCCCCATTTTTCAGAACGTTTGACCACTGAAAACAATCTCTCACATCCTCATAAATTTATACAAGTGCATAATTTCAGGTTGCTCCTAAGAAATATGTGATCAGAAAAATGGTCACATATTGAGACAGCTCTAAGCTAAGTGAAGAAATCAGTAGAGAGAGATCACAAGATCTGCTTAATAAATAATCAAGCATTAGCAAAGATATAACTTCTGAACCACCTTTTCAAAGAGCATGTTTATGTTCATATAGCTGGATTTTGGAACTTAGCTAATTACTGTGCTCTTTTTTTCTTTTCCTCTTTCCCTTCCCCTTTCACCTATCACGTTGCTTATTTCTGTCTCAGAAATCTGCTCTGTTGACTGTGGTGCTCACGGTGTCTGCATGGGTGGAACATGTCGATGTGAAGAAGGTTGGGCTGGAGCCTCTTGCAATCAAAGAGCATGCCATCCTCGGTGTGCTGAACATGGAACATGTAAAGATGGGAAGTGTGAATGCAGCCAAGGCTGGAATGGCGAGCACTGCACAATTGGTATGTTGACTGAACTTTCATATGAATCCTCAGTACTGAACTTTAAAAGCATAAGCTACTGGATCTCTCTGAAATTGAATGTAGTACTTTGAAGCTTGTTTCTTCAAACAGAATATTTTCACTTACATCTTTGTAACGAAATATGTTTTTTAAAAAAGAAAGTAAGTATATAATGGATTATCACCTCTTTGTAGATAGCTTGTCCCAGATAGGAGGGGCAAGAATTTCATGTTACGTTTTGTCAATTTTCTCTCTAGATTCAGAAGGTATTAGCAGAGGAAACTTGCTGTTATTGTTTGGACTCTTAAATCTTTAGCTAAATGAGTTCATTCACACTGGCTTTTTCTAATTCTTAGCCAGTAATAGTACACCTAATTTTAACATTATCAAGGAAAAATAATGGAAGGAAATACTATATAAGGAAATAAGCTGAAACCTGGCTGCAAAATAGCCAAGCAGCCTGACATTATTTTTGTTATGTTTTGTTAGCTGGCATAATGAATTATGTACAATTTCCACACAGCTTACTATTTCCGTATTGAAAAATAGAAAATGTACTGACTTGCATTTCCATTTATAGGCTTTTTTTTTGTAAGAGTAGATCCTGTGTTTTACATCCTGAACATCATGCTGATGTAGAAGAAAGTTGCCTTTGATTAGTCACACAATATAAAAAGTAACTCTTCCCTAGAATTCAATTAATATTCCTTTCTAAAAGCTAGCCTGTGCCTAAATAAAACTTTGATCTCTGATCTCAGTCATTAACCATCATATAAAGCAGCAATGGAAAATTATCACAGTGATTCTCCACATTATCTCCGTATGTCTTTCTCTTTAAAAATGTATGTGGAATAGGTTTTAGTTTGTCAGTTACAAACTAAATAGCATTTTTTTTGTTGGCCTCACTAATCATAGCAGCGCACTGTTGGTTTAAACTTGTTTAATGGATTATCTGCTCTGGTATAATTTTTTTCCAATGTATTTGACACAATACATTATAAAAGTAGCCTTATGATTTTCATCTATTTATTCCATGTCCATGTATATTGCACTGCTGCTTTTGTAACATAACAACAAACGTTTTGGGTAATAAAACAGTTCTGATAATGTAGATATCACAGTGGCTTGACTTAGGCTTCTGTTTATTTCCACAAAGTGCCTAGTACAGCGATAGTATATGGTTTTCACGTATCCCTCCATTTCTATAATACTGTGATTCTCAATATTGTATAGCTATTGAATTTTGGGTTATAAATTCTGTAAAATGCAAAGATATTCATCAAAAATACTTATTAGCATGTTTTGGATGTTCCAGAGATCCAATTTTATTTTTAAAAATCCATGTTTTGTTATTTAATATTATCAGTGCATCTGTGCTGCGGTGTATATATTGGTAGCAACCACACAGAATAAAGGATTGATAAAAAAGTAAAGACAGAATCAATTGGATACAAAAGACATCCTCTAAGAAAAGGAGTTGTTTGTATCTGTATGGTAGTACATATAGAGAAAGATTAGGGAAAGGGAAAGCTGTGCAGAATGTAACAACAGTAAGACAAAAAATAGTATCTGACACTTAAGAACTTCTAATAAGTCTGCAATCATGGTTCAGTAGGAGTACTGTATAAAGTAACCTGGAAATTGTTGTGTTGTAGCACTTTTATTTCTGAGAGCTGATATTTTATAGCCTAAATAAAAATAGACATATTTGTACAATTTGCGATTAGAGACACTTCATAAACCAAATAACAGAATGTACCAAATAAAATGCATGCATCAGTAGTATTTGGGTGCACTGCTTACAAGGTACTACAATCATGGTGACTAGCCAAAAAAAAGAAGTATAAGACTAATTCTGTCCAGACTTTAAATGGATCAGTTTATTTTAATACTGTTTAACCGTTAATGCCCAACTGTTAGTATTTCATTTTCAGTTTTTTAAACGGAATGGCTACCAAACATCACTGGAAGCATAGTGAAGAATAGAGGCATGCTGACTGGCATGCCCGCATTTTTTTCTGAACAAAGCATGTCTTTGTGATCAGTAATGATCTTGCTTCCCAATGCAATAAAGAACTGGAATGAAAACAAATAGCTGCTCTTTTGTAGTTTAAAGGAATTAGGATTTCCCTATGGCCAGATTACCATTTGAATTGCCTGCATATACATGAAAATCAATGTAGCTCAATAAACAACTTGATGTTTAAAGCACTATTAGTGGAGAACACCTCAAAGGACTACCTTTCCTTAAATTGGAGACATGGGATTTGGGGGGCTTGGTAATATGTGGCATCCTGCATACAAACAGAGCATCTAATTGAAAATGAGGCAGAAAGGAAATTAAACATTAAACATTAAAAAGAAATAGAAGTTCTCACTTTGTACAGCAGTTTGCAGTCTAGTAGCACTATATGTATTGTTCCATTGAGCATGGTTGGAGCTTCTGCACAAACTAATATGTTCATACAGTAGAACAACCACATGAATCATGCTTCTTTTCCAGCACTGGGAACAAACTTACCCATTGTTCAGTGAAACATACCCACAGTGCTGTTTATTTTTCCAAAAGGATAGCTGTCTGTGTGGGACATGAAGCAAGGTGAACCAATGTGATGAAAAGAGAAATAGAATGGCACCATATTATATTCTCATGTGCTAAGGTTAGTTTGGTGCATCAGCTGAGAAGGCAGCAGATTATAAGGCACTGGTGATGGTGACAATACAAGGCCTTTATTATTTTTGCAACTGTATTTATGAATCCTTTCTCTGAACTGTTGTGCCATTCCAAGCTTATTTTCAAATACCTGTTATGCAGAAGTCTAGACCTGACCAACACATAAGCTGTAATTGAACAAAGGTGGCAGATTTGTTCTCCGTTGTTTCAGAGGACAAGAATCAACATGCAGAAATTTTAAAGAATCATATTTTGGATAGACATTAAGAGACACTTCTTAAACAAAAGAGGTTTTGGCAGCAGAACAGGACTTCCTTGTGATGAAGTACAATTCTTTTGTTTGCGATATTTACATGATGGATGAATTGTCTTCTTTTAGGAATTCTACCTTTTGTAGATTCTAAATTGATCAAGGCCTAAATGGATAATCTCCATATTTCTTCTGCTTATTGTCCAGAATATGGTATCTTTCTGTATTTTGTCTGCTTTAGCTATACATGTAGAAATGATTAGCTATAGTTTTGATCAGGGCAAAATATACTGATTTTTATAGGTCAGGTTTATAGGTCATTCAGATTTAAGAGTACATGAGAGAATCTACAGTTGTCTGATACAGTATGTAGTCTTCTTTATATTTCTATCATGGTTCTTTTTTTAAAAAAATTCTGTCTGAGATTTGGAAATAGAGATAAGCTTAATATCAGAAGTGATCTAAATTTGGCTATTTCAGATCTACTTCAGAAGCATTAAGGGTATTCATGAGGCAATTTTTCTATTAAAATTAAATGTTTTAGCAGGAAAAAAAAACCTCATAACAATCCTGTTAGTGTTTTTATTGTTTATTTTTAAATAAAAAGGGAATAACCTATATCCTCAACTGTGAAATAGTTTCATTTAAAAAGTTAAAAACAAACAAGATAAATGATTATGATTTAAATATAAACAAATTTAATCATGAGGAATTTCAGTATTTTTAGTGATATTTTCTATTTAAAACATACTGTAGAACCATATCTATGTATAACCTCAGTTCAAAACCACCAGTTGCTTGTCCATGTAGAACTGATATAATCAACTAAACAACTAAACAAAAGTTGCTGCTGACAGTGTAGAGCTTCAAGGGTGTCTCATTTTAATAGAAATTTGGAACTGTGTGTGAATGGATAGGGCTATCCATTGATAGAATTTGCCTGCAACCTAGTCATTTAAGTCCTGTGGTGCATTATAGTTATTTAACTGTTAAGTGTGGAAACTTTGGTTCTGATTTATTTATGGCATGTATAGATAAAGGTTAGGCATTTTTATTATTTTAACTGGCTGAAAACATGTTATATATGCCTGTGTATGTGTGTGTATGAAATTAATTTTTTATACAAATTGTACTTGTCTTTGAGTTGTTAGTCCAATAAGGAGGCTAAACTGGGTGGATTGATTTGGTTTTCCTGAAGTCTATTTCTTAACTTTTTCAAGTTAAGAAATAACTTGAAAAATTAAAAAGTTAAAAGTTAAGGACACAGAATGAAGCAAATTAGTCTGAGTAATAGAAATTGCCTGGAAAAATACAAAGAAGCTGGAAGGAATAGATGACCAGGGGAAATTTCAAGACTGGCCGCTAGCACAATTATTTGAAAAAACTGCAGTAAGTAGCAATGTATAGTACTAAATGTTAGAAACAAAAATTGAGATTTTGAGGAATTGCTGCCTTGGAACTGATTTGTTAGGCAGTCTGTTGTTCTTTGAATCTACCTTAACCTTAGAACTTCTGGAACATTTGTTCTTTTTCAGTTTTTCCTTACATGCTCATGTAAAAAGAATAAATGAGCCCAAGTTTGTGCTTACTCTACAGATATGTTAGTTGTCTTCTGCCATGATGGATTTAAAAAGGCACAAAAATAGATTTGCCATCCTCTTTTATATTAATAAGGAGCAGTTAAGAAATAAAACAAAGCATTTCTGTTTATATGAGTTCCTTGACACAACTACTTTCTTTGAAATTACAAAAATAACAGCGTGTTTACCAGTTACAAACTGACAGTGTAAAACTTTACACAAATAGTAAGAAAACAGTTCTTGAGGCTGAAAATTGCAGACGTGCTGTGAGAGTGTTAGTGGCAACAACTACAAAGAAATTGATATATATGAAAGGACAGAATGTTCAAAAATACAGCTGGTCTTGCATTCTACAAGGTATGCAAGAAAAATGCAATCTATTACAATTGTAGGTTCAAATTCAGAATTATTCTTACTGCTGCAGAATTAGAAAATGATGAGTAAGCATTATCTGTAGAAAAAGATAAAGAACTGTCAGCACAGAACTTGGAGTCGTTCAGAAAAGGACAGTATTTTTGATGATAAAAGAGAAGATCTGGGCAAATAGATCATCTGTCAAATTTGAAAATACTAGGTATTGCATAATAAACAGAAGATAGTCTATGAACTGAATTCATAGGAATATGATAGTAATTAGAATTAAAAGAGACATGCAAATTTACACTAAGTTTATGAGAGACAGTTTAACTGAACGGAGATACTGCCACAGATTACGTAAAATATGTGTGCAATCATGTTATGCAGTCATCATATTAATGATTTAACACGCATTCAAATTACACTGGAAGGTCATATTCATAGGAGCCTACTCTGCTTGAATTAAGTTCTTCATTTGTGCTCCTACTCTCTACATTACTTTGAAAAAAAATCTTGTTTTCCTTTTTCATTTATGGTTGCCTATGTTCATACAGCAATTTTTAATATTGGATGGTTCCATGATAGAACTGTTTTTTTTTTTGTACAATAGCAAATGAATTAACATACACATAGATACAACTACGTTAACAATGTAATTTAATATTAAAAATAAAGGGTAAAAGAAAAAAATGCCTTTTTATCCCTTTCCACCAACATAAGACTAATTTAGTGCCTAAGCAATCCCTTGCTGCAAATTAAGTGTAGGTTTATTTTTCCAATGTTGGACAATAATTCGGTTGTCCATCCTCCAAATGTGAATATCCACACTTCTTTATATTTGAAAGACTTCAAATATTTTTGGATATATCACCAAGAGGAATATATGCATCCTTAATTATCAGTCTAAAGTCATATTAACAACCCAATAGATTTCAGCCCAAAAGTAGCAATAATATGACAAACCCAGATCATGTGAGATAATATTTCCACTTCTAAATTGCAAAGTAATTGCAACCAACTTTTATTAAACTTTTTCTGTGGTATCCAGTATAATAAATAAAACAATTATGTTGTATTAACCTCATTGTAGGATAAAAATATGCTAAGTCTACATTGTTTAAAACAAACTTGCATTGATTTATAAGAGAAAGGCACTGAAATACATTATTCCAAAGCTGTCATAGATAATTCCAATTTCATCAAATGCCATTTTAAAAAAATCAGTTACTGTCTTACGAGTCTCAACTGATACCTCCAAAATTACTGAGAAATGTTGAACTTCAGATACCTGACCCATTTCATTGGTCCATGCCTCCTGATAATATCCAATTCATGGTGACAGGAAAATAGTACTTATATTGGATCTTGAAATACTGTATGTCATTGAAATCAGTGGGACAGAAATAACAATTTTGGATCCAAACCATTAATATTAAATAATGATTTTATAATATGGTGATAATAGAACTACTTTTATAGTTGTAGTCCAATTTGCTGTAGTGTGAAAATAATATCCTTGCCATACTAGTTCAGTTATAGTTATGCAGAAAGTGTAAGTGCCTATGAATACTTTTTATTTTAAAGTCCGTTACATTCATTTTCATGCTTTTTAAATTATTGCTTCCATCCTTCACATGCTGCATATTTCAATTTTGATATATAACTGTGTAATTTTCTTCAGTTATATAATATCAATAGACAAAATATTCTAATCTGTATTTAAGACTGTTCAAGGAATGTTTTGTTTAAATATTAAATCACTAAACTCATTTGAGATACAGATATTCCAGTTTCATGAATTTCTGCAATTGACAGTACACCAGTACAGAAGTGACAAATTGTATCTATATTTTAATTTTAACAAGTGAAAAAGAAATCCAAACTATTACTCTTATCAATCAGAATTGGTGTCAGATATGTTGGATGGCACAAGAGTTAAGTTGCTGTGCAGCAGCAAAATTTCCCTAAGGCCTCTCTATGACTTAATGTGTGTGATAAAGTACATTTGCACCAGTGTGCTGATAAATTACCACTGTGGTGGTGATTGCTATTGAAACATCACAAGCAGGACTTCCAGTGGGGACAGTGGCAGATGGAGCTGTTTTTTTACGCTGTCTGCGGACTGACCTGTCAGAGCGGCTTTTTTTCTTGGGCTCAGGCAGGCTTCCTTGGAGCCCAGAAGCATTCTCCGAATTAAGGAGAACCCCAGGAATCACCCCATGTGTTCTCCAGATGGCTGGTCACAGCCAGAAGACTGCAAAACAGCATTTCGCGATCAGCTGGTAAGCGATCAGCTGAGAGGCAGAGCCCTCATCTTCTTCCCAAGCCACTCTGAAGCCAAAACGGACCTTAAAGTCTCCCACCCCCATTCTATAGCACTAAGATTGTTTTATTTGAATTTTACCAAAGAGAGGCTTTCTACAACAAAGAAATGCAGAATCTCTTGGTGACTCCCATTATTTTTGAAAATTATTAACTTGGTAATTTGGCTTTTTGTATATAATTTGTTAAATTGAGATTTAAAGAACTTTAGTTTTTTATATTTTTTTAATTAAATTGATTTTTGAGGTATATAAAACTTTCTCTTCTTCGTTGAATCTGCAGATTGGAGTTCTGATCTATTTGGTTTCACTTTCCCATGGGAATGCTGTTTGTTATTACTGTTTATTTTCCTGATTGGCCACACTGGAGTTACAGTGTGTTCAGTACAGTGTGGAGAGTGTTCAATTACAGCTTTAATGACTTTACCTTCCTGAGGCACTAGAGGGTGCCATAATCTATCTTACTATTAAGAAATATGGAGGAAATTAATTTGTTATCTAAAGATCTCTACAATGCTTTTATTCCAAGTCCTGGAGCATTTCTCAGAATTTGTGGAGTCCAAATTGTCACAAGATTCGAGACTAACCGATAAGGCTGAAAACTACCTTAAGAGTAAAGTGGTTTCTCCAAAGAAAAAGATGAGAATTGGTTACTTAGGTTTAAATAGTCAAAGAAAAATTGAGTTGTTGAAAGAAGACAGTGTTGCCACCACACCATGATCAAAAAAAGAGAATTAAATTCTAGAGGCTGGAAAATTTTGGACGAATATTTGGGCTTTTTAAAGCAGGTTGTAGAATTTGAAATTTACAAGAAAAAAGCTCTATACATAATACTGAGATACCTAAATGCCTTGGTTTACTTTGAAGTGGGATAATTGTATAAATGTGTTTATCAGGACGGTTTCTTAAAGGTTTGGATAAATGGTTATGCTGTTTTGAAACTTACTACAGTTTTGGTAAATGCTTAGGTTATTGTTTAAATGTGGTTATCGGGATGGTTTTTTAAGGGTTTAGATAAATGTTTATGCTGTTTGGATAATTTTTATATTTTTGGTTAATGTTAGTTTAGTTGGCAGATAGGAGCAAATTACAGTGAAGAAGCATAATGTTTGTTACTATGTTAGGTTCCAAATTATGTTTGAAGGGTTTTATATGTTTTTCTTTAATTGGGAGGGTAATTTTGTTTTAGAAGGGAATGTAATAATGAGAATTTAAATGCTTTATAGAAATAATGTTTACTATAATATGAATTGGAGTAAGAGATTGATACTGATTACTGTATGTATATCTTTGTTACAGAAAGTCGGAAGTCACTTTGTAGTAGTTTGTTTTGTGTTTTTTCACACCTTTTTAGTTCTGTTTCTTTGTAGGCTTCTTTGTTTCAATCTTTTCAGTTTTTATGTATAGTTTGAAAATGCTTTAATAACGTTTTCTAAAAAAACAAAACAAAACATCACAACCTATAGACACAGCTCTACCACCAAGTCATTCTAGCTTATTTTTCAGTGCCATATGATATTTTGCTAAATAAGTCATTGTGCCTAATCCTTAATGCTTATGGACCAAACCTGAGTTTTATAGAATTTTCACCTGGAAATCCTTTTTACATTCCACTAAGTGGCAGGTAGGTATTTATTAATTCAGTGTCAATTATTGTAGGAAGTTGTGCAAAAATCAAGTTGTGGTTTTTTTAAATTAACCTTAAACTTGAAAGATTATGGTTGGTAGAAATATTGTGAATGCACTAATGACTAGAATAGAATGCATTATACCTCACTGGAAAGCATGTCATTACTATAATCCTTTATGATAAGGTAATCAGTAATAAAACAGTGCACTGAGTACCAATTAAGAACCATCAAATCATTGGCTCATCCTGATTTAAACAGGAGATGATTGGAATAAATGGATTTAATATAGGCTTCTTCCCAGGCTATAACTGTAATAATTATTCTATCCAATTGAAGGTAGCATATGTAAATCTAATAATCTAAGGATACCAATTTACATCTCTAATCGAAGACTAATGAAACCTATTCAATTTTAGAAAGCCTTCTTTGAGATCTCTTAATAAAACTTAACTAGTAAATGAAAAGTTCATGCCAGAACTACAATATTAAGAACACATTGTAAGCAAAATTGCAAAAAAGGTATTTTATTTCTATTGCTATTGCTATATTTATTCATTCTGTAGTTTTGCATTAATTTACTTTTTATTATAAATGGTAGTGATTGAATCCCAGTAAATTTCCACAACTTTTTCCCAGTACTCAAATAAGAGTTTCTGATTGGTACCAAGTTAGTGTACATTTTCGACTATAAAGATCAGCAATTTCTTTTACACAAGGTTTGAGATACAGAAAATATATGCTTATAATTTTATAAGGCATTCATACCTAGTGAAACTAACAGAAGAACCTGATTTTTAGAGTAAAGTTTTATGTTCAAGAGGAAGTGATATCAAGTTGACAAGAGACAGAATTTTTTTTAAAAAAGTGATAGATAGTTTTGGCTTCATCCTTTTTCTGCCTTTACTTCTTAGCACAATTCCCAGCAGTTTTTCCACTACAAAACTCCAGGTGTGTTTATTCTCAAAAAGGTGATAAAGCACACATTCTGCAATTCCTTTGCTTCCTATCATTTCCTTCAAAGTTTCCTTTTCAAGGAGATTAAACATACTTCTTTTCAGTGCCTACTTTGGTCCTTCTATGGGCAACTTACCTATGTGGTTATTATTTGATATGGTGTTATATTATTAATCAGTTTCTGTAATTGAACTTTTCACATTCCAAAGAGGTAATGACTCAATAGGATTCTTAATATTCTTCTTTTATTCCATCACCTTCCTTTTAGCATTTTCCCATTTCTGTTAAACCTGGCAGTTCATCCTAGTGGCAGTCTTAAGACACCCATCCTTTTTCACTTTCCCTTTTCATTGGATCCATTAGCTTCATATCTTTGGTCATAAACTCTCCTGTTTTACCTTCACCAACTTCATGCATTTGGCTGTCATAAAAGTGGATAGCCATATTTCTGTAATGCAGTAAAGACAACAACGTATGTAATACTGTTAACATATAGACATTTATTATGATATCAGTTTTAATAGAGCATAACAATTCAAATCTTAAGTTTACATTTTAAAAAAACCCTGAATAATACACATCAAGAACTGAACTTGAGAAATAGTATAATCTATTTGTCCATAGTTGACAGAATTCATCTTTTTCGGACTTCTGTGCTTGAGATATTCCTGAATTTCTTACCAGGTGTTCAAGAAATAGCCAGATACTATGTTTTCTAGTAATGTCATCATTTATTTATTTATTCATTCATTCAAATTTGTTAGCCACATAGTTCCAATGAACTCTAGGTAGTGTACAAAACCAAAACAAAAAAAAATCTATAAAAACAGATGAAATAAAAACCACACAACAGTTCAGACTAAAGTATCTTAAAAGCAACACAAAACAAACAAAGCAAAACAGGGCCCCTCCAAAATACAGTAATATATTAACTCCAGGCCTGGGACCAAGGCCAGGTTTCAAGAGCTTTCTGGAACCCTAGGGGGGAGGGCACTGTCCTTATCTCCAGGGAGATGATGTTCCAGAGGGTGGGGGCTGCTTTCTCAGTCCCACAAGATAACAACATTTAATAGAGGGGACTTGGAGCACACCCACTCTCCCAGAACATACTGAGTGGACAGAAACAATTGGAGAAAAGCGGGCCTTCAGATATCCAGGCTTTATGCCATACAGGTAACATAGATAATAATTTTATTTGTAGTTAATAACCAGCACCTTGAATTGCACTCGGAAGCTGACTGGCAACCAATAGATACATTCTTTGTTGCAGATTCTTACCGTTACTCATTTAGAACCAAATTCTGCATTTGGTTTGTGTGAGTGTTCTTACTGCAGTAATTTCAGGCAGTACGGTGGACTGCAGCCATCCTAAAAGTAATGAATAATCAAGCTGAACTACTGTACCTTTTGTAATGCTGAACTACCTCTCCTTTTCCCTTTGGCTATATTATTCCTTACATTTCTTATAAAGTTCTACATAAATGTATGTATGTTCTCTGTTGCATCCATGCTTCTATTCTCTTTATAGCTTATTCATACTATGTTAGGTTTGCAGAGGTACAGAGTCAGAGGTTTTTTGCTATGTGCTGTATAATCAGTGGAGGGAAGTTTTTATGCAAGTGAGTATTGAAAAACAGACTAATTTCAATTGTCTGTAAATAGTATAATTTATTAATTGTAAAGCTGCACATCCCAACATTCTACTAAGTCTACCATTTTGTTCTGTATAATCTATAGAATTCTTTTTAAGAACAAGACAAACTTAATTATACTTACATTGTCTGAGAGTAAATTCGTATGTGATAATCAACTACAATATGATTATGAGAATGTAGGAAATAACGGTCCCTGTCCCCTTAACAAATAGTATTGTTTGGCAGTTGCCTAAGGAACTTTAAAGTTAATAAACTTGATTCATATTGATGATCATTTTATTTCAGGATGTTAGTACTGACGGTTATTGTGATTATCGAATAATGTCCAACATATAAAAACAATACAATATAATGCATAGTTATATAAATTACACTCAATATATAATAATAACTGGAAAATAAGGCCCATTATAAATAAGTTATAGTATGCAGTTATTTAACCATTGCCAATCCTTTGAAAAAATAGACCAGTCTATGTGAAATGATAACTGGCCATTGTAAAACACCTTGAATTTTTGAAAATAAGTTATATGCTAAAATTATATTGTTTTTATCTGCAACCTTGACCCACTTTCAAATTTTAAACAATTAGTTTCATCTATATTACTCCCAGTAAGAATAATGTATTTTGTTTTACATAATGAGCTGCATCTATCACAGAAATTGACAGTTCACAAAGTGGAGGGAGTAAAAAGTGCAGTCTCCTAAGAATCTCTATTGAAACCAGGACTTTCTGAGTTATTTATGAATTACCTAAATAAAGGGGTAAGCAGTAAATTCCCCTGTTTGTGAATCACACAAAATTATCCAAGGCAGCAATAAAAATGTTAATTGGAAAAGCCGCAAAACTGTTTTTCGAACCGAAAATGGCAGCTATTATTCAGAGTAAGTAATGTGATCACCTGGGGAGATTAAAAAGAAAAGGCTTAATTTCACGTATACAGTGATGGAATATAAGCAATTATTTACTGACCAGGAAAAAGATTTACTGAGGGAGTTATTGTAGGTAACTCAAAGCTGTGAAAAGGATGAATTCTGTATTAAGGGTCATTGGAAAAACACAAGAACTAAAATCAAATTGGAATGCCTTGAAACAGATATATCGTGCAGCTGCACACTTGAAATCCTAGGTATATCTTTCATCAACATACTATTTTTATAGAATTAAAATAGATGTAAAAAAGGAAAATCTGAATGTTTTGGATGGAACAATTTTCTTTCAAAAAAGATTATGATGTATGTATTACTTAATTTAGAAAAATACTGGTAAGGAAAGATATGATAGAGATTATCAAGTGTGGACAAAACAGAAATTTCATCTCTCTTTCTCAATAGTAAAAGCTAAAGCTAAGCTCCAGTTTAGCTAAATGGTGGGAAATTGGTATAAATGCAGGGAAATAATTCTTTACCTAGTGAGTAAAAACTATGCTCCTACAAGATACATCAGTGGCCACCAATTTAGAAAATTTTACAAGATTAGAAAAATTCACAGAGGATCTATCAGTGGCTAGTGGTCATGATGAGTAAGTACTCTGTTCCAAATCAAAGGCAATCTCCCTCTGAAATAGCAATTGTTGGAAGTACAAGAGTAAGAAGAAAGCTTTTCATGCTTTTCTGTAGTTGCCAAGAGGAAAAAGGAGGTATACTAGATAGATGTTTCACCTAGTCCATTAAGTCTTTTATATCAGAACTGTCTCTTAAATCAAAACTATAAAATTCTAAGAATATGGTCTTTCAGTTGGCCTTGGCAGCAAAAGTCACAAGCCACATTAGCGCACTAAAAAAAAATTGAAAATTAAAATTAATCATGTTTTTGGATACATGTAACTGTAAAAAAGGTGTAAACCAGTATATTTTGAAATCTGGACATACTGTAGATTTTAATTGCTGAATGTTTATAAGATTATGTGGGAAGTTTACTGCTCTGTAATGAAGGATCTCTCTCTTCAGTGAATTGCTACTTTTTCTGTTTGTGAATTCTGAAAAATTCTATCTTATATAATTGTTCTTAAATGTCTGTTCTTTTTCTTTTTAATTCTCAAGCTCACTATTTGGATAAAATAGTTAAAGGTACTGTATATTTGCTCTTACTTGACATGCTTCCATGTATCTCTACATGCCTCCATATATCTTTGTGTATACTATAGCAATCATTTCACTAGACTTGGCAAATGCAACATATACATACTCATGAATTACAGATTTCATTCATGTTACTTTCCATGTGATTTGGATAAGAAAAGACTTCTAATGTTTTTGTTACCTGTTAACATTTTTACTAAGCAGTTTGTAAGTTTCACAATATGTGTATAAATGGATTCACTTTGATGGTCTCAGAAGCTGAAGATTGCTAGGTATTTGTTGTTTGTGGTTCTCAAGCATCCCAACTTTGTTGTGGGAACAAATGTTGAATTATTCATATATGTAAAAAGATGAGAAGGCCCCCTGATCTGGAGATTTATAACAGATACACGGGTTCAGGTGTGCTACATGAAAGAGGAGTGGAAGACATTCAATGCTTAAACTCTGAATTCTGCATTCAAGTATCTTGACATATTTTTAGTACTGCCCACAAAAATTGATGACTAAGTGTTTAAATTTATGGAAGCTCACTCACATGTGTGAAAAATAATGAATGACCAGTGAGCTTTTTTTTTTTTAACTTCAAAGAAAAAGATCATAAGAAAACCTGTGCAATTTGGGAATTCTATTTTGCATGAGAAGTTAACATTTGGATTAATTAAGTACTTTTTTAAATCGTAAAACCACTAAACAGCAAATATTTCCATATCTTCTGGTGTTGGTAGAAGTCTGGCAATTTTATTTATTTATTTATTTATTTATTTTTATCACCATCAATACTCCCTTCTTTTCTGGATTGCCTTTCTTCTATTCCTTATTTGTGCTTTTTCATTAGAGTATGGCAATATCCATGGCAATATCCAGGCTTCCGTAGAATTATTCTTAATTGCATCAAATTGTCTGCAGTACCTTGACAATAGGACAGATAAAACTGTGTGTCCTATGTAGTAACCAAGTGAAAAAAAATTATTTCAGAAGTAAAATATATCCTCTGTGTCTTTGGTTAAAATGTGCAGATGGCAAAAAATGCTAAAAGAAAAGCAGGCCAAATATAATCTCAGCCTGGTAGGATGACATGACATCCATAACAATAACTTCATCATGCCTTGTCATGAGATGTTACTATGATTCCTTTTCAATTAAATTATTGTTTAATTTGTGCGACATAGGTAAATAAAGGAATACATTTACAATTGTTTTAGCATAGGAACAGGAACAGATTATTTCAGTAATATTGTAAACCCACTGGAAAGAATCCTGTTCTAGATCCCAGAGATATAGACAGAAAAAAACTTTAAAAGGCAGTGGCACAGGTTATATATTATTCTGTGTGGAGTTAAAAGACGTAAGTGCTAAAATATCTGATTTGTAGCCAGTGATTATAGTTCTGCTTAATTTGCTTATGTGAATGTCGTGCCACACTCATAGATAAGGAATACTAGAATTCTACATATCTATATTTATATAAACTGTCATCATTCTCATACAGGTCATGTTGGCTGCATGCCAGGTTTTCATCAGTATGAAATGACAGATACTGTTTTTGATGTAATGTTAGATTTAAAAAATAGATCTTGGATATATTAAATAATTTTAATTGTTTCCCAAATTTTCCCTCCTTGGCCATAAAAGCAGACAAGATAGGATATAAAGGTAACAGAACAAAAGCCTTAGGGAGATTGTCACAAAAAAAATTAATCACTCTCCGCTCTCTGTCTTGAAGCACGTCACTACCGTGTTTTTGTTCAGTCTATCAATGTTTTATTGTGGTCCTTATGGTATTTCATTTTGTCCGTCCTAAATACTCAAATATGCACAGCTATTACATTTAGTTGGAAATCTTGTTGGTCCTGTCCCATCCGTATGCAGCCTGAATCCTAATGTTTGTTAGAATAGATGCTAAGCTGCTTCACTATTTCCTGGGCTTTGCTTATTCTGTGGAAAGGAATGTATTTTTGGCATAAAGTATAGTCATAAAATTGACATATACTTTGTGCAATTATTTAATCCACTGTAATTTCACATGAATATACGGCAACTCTGAGACCAGATGAAATTAACATTCTCTTTTATTGAGTACCAAGGAACACACCTTCTTTTGAATTTTAAAATACTCCTTTAAAAAAACGAGCTTAACAAAATCTACATCAACAAGTAACTCATTATGCAAATATATCAAATTGTTATTTGCTCTTAAAAGTAGAAGCTCTATTGTTTTATCTTGAGTCTTTGTTGTGTGCTGTGGTGCTGTTGCCTGCTGTTTCACTAAAGAAAATGAAAACATGATTTTGTCTGGCCCCGCAGGTATTTAGTGGTTTCTTGGATATATTTCCTGCCTGCACAGGTAAGTGGTGTCTCAAGTGTCAGACAAATCAAAGATGCCACTTAGTTAAGAATGAGAATCCCAGTTAATGTTGCTGTTACTCTCCATGTGCAATTACAGTATTTGTGCTGTTCTGAAGGCCTGTTCCCAGTAAGTGTCCCCTGTTTGTATTTTGATTAAATTGAAATATTATTGTTATATTTAAATCACATGGAGTATCCTTTTTGTCTGTTTTAACAGAGGGATGCCCTGGCCTGTGTAATAGTAATGGAAGATGTACTCTTGACCAAAATGGCTGGCATTGTGTTTGTCAGCCTGGATGGAGGGGAGCAGGATGTGATGTCGCCATGGAAACTTTATGTACTGACAGCAAAGACAACGAAGGAGGTAGGAGGTGTAGAGTAAAATTCCTGCACTGCTAAAAAATGTAAAATTATTGGCTTCTTAATCAGGTGAAAAAAATACTGCTGTGAGACTGATACAGAGCTTTTACTACCTGTGATGAGATACATGCAGAAATGTGCTTCAACATTTATTGCCTTCATTTATGTATGCTATCAAATCCTTAAGTGCTGGTTACAGCAAGCAAAATGTGTACATCAAAGCATTTGTGTACATCATTAGTGAACATTAGATTATAACTGGTAGTATTTCTATCAAAGGGCAAATATAATAATCCAGTGAACTTTACCATAAAAGTGCATACCAACAAAAATAGTTGTGAAATCCATTTTCAAGATAAGTTTTGAAGATGTTACAGGAGTATGCTGAAAAATAGCTTCATAAAAGCTTTTCCTTTTTAACTGCCCTTTATCAGCAATAGTCTCATCCCCAATACTGTAGACTTACGACCACTTGTTCAGCGACCATTCAAAGTTATGATGGCACTAAATGAATGGTGCTTACAACTGGTCCTTAGAGTTCCAGTTGTCCCACCACCCCCATGGTCATGTGATTGCAATCTGGGAGTTTGGCAAGTGGCTTGCAGTTATGACAGGTTGCAATGCCCCGTGATCACATGATTGCCATTTGCAACCTTCCCTGCTGGCTTCCCCAGAAAGTCAGTGGCAAAGCTGGCAGGGAAGGTTGCAAGTCCTGCCAGCTTCCCCACTGATTTGGTTGTGGGAAGCTGGCAGGAAGTTGCCTTACCTAACGACCATGGGATTTGGTTAATGACGGCAACGGGGACTGCAGGTTTTGCCATTACTAAGCGATGCGGTCATGCTTTATGACTGCATCACTTAGCAACAGAAATCCCAGTCACAATTGCCATCGTAAGCTACCTGTAACTGTATTAATATCTTTCAACATTTCCACCAACTTGTTTAAAATTGAGGTCCTCGTTGCCCCTTTTGAATCCTCCCTACTTTCATATTT